>NC_090304.1:36462500-38862500 GCF_039906515.1 Pseudorca crassidens | reverse complement strand
AACTAAAAAAATTCTAACAGAATATATGGGGAGGCTCAAGGAAAATAGGGTTCTTCTAACAAGGTACAGATTCTTTGTGGCCTCCATTCCCTGTCTCTGGTGATAAGAATGTCCTTTTCTTCCAGGGGCAAAGAGGGCATCTTTCACATGGGAGTTTTACCTCTTGCTTTCAAGAAGAAAGGGGAGGTCAGAGTGCCCTTCTTGCATCTGCTGTTTTACAAGTGCCTTTAGCTCAAAATAATCAGTAGGCCAAATCAGCATATTTTGAGGTGGCATGTTCTGAACCCCTTCAAGACTCATTTAACAATTTTGGTTTTGAGAAATAGCTATCTCTTCTCTGATTTATCAGTGTTAAGTATACAAATCTACATTTTGTTCTATTTGTATTTGTTTTTCCTAAACGTATGGAGGTTTACTGACCAAATAAGCTAACATTACTTCTACATAATGTTAATAAAGAAAAAAAGCAGACCCTGACATCCAGGAGCTGGCCTGGTGCTATCTTCTGCTGGGCCTTGGTGTTGCTATGAGCTGGCTTGTCACTCACAGCTAGGTCTTGATGTTCTCCTGTTGGACATGAACTATTTCACAGAACATCAACATCAGACAAGGCCACTCTGTGACCATGACAGATTAATACAAAAAGGAGCTCACTCCAATAATCATGTCTGAACATAGACAAAACAAGAACATTGTCCAAGCCATAAAATACCAAATATCTCTCTAGACCAGCTAGTATGTGACTCATACTGCTTTACCAATTATAGCTCTATGCTTGCATTAGTGTGCCTTCCCTATGAACAAGATGTAACGAGATAATCATAGATTGTCCCCGCTTTCACCTAGAGTAAACCCTCTCTTCCTGTACCTTCTCCAAAATCACCCAACCAAATCCCTAGTTGTATAAGTCCTTTCTAACATCCTATTACTGAGCCACCCCACAGTTCCCTATGGTGTATGTTCTCTCCTGCTACAAAACCAAACTTGTTCAACTACAGGAGTGTTCCTGGTGGTCTTTGGCTGAAGGGCATTAACAATATTTAAGATTATGAAATGTAAATTTGTGCTCAACTAAATTGAATCACTATACTGACAACATTTTTATTTCAATAATAATTATATTTTGTAGTATGTATGTTTTGTAGTAACCTGAAGTTAATTTTCAAGTTCTTTAACTTAAAACATTGGACTGGGAATTCCCTGACAGTCCAGTGGTTAGGACTCTGTACTTCCACTGCAGGATGGCATGGGTTCAATCCCTGGTCAGGGAACTAAGAGCCCACAAGCTGAGTGGCTCGGCCAAAAACAAAAACAAAAAACAAAAAAAACCCCAACATTGGACTGATATTAGGTTAATTACTAGATAATCATTGAATACCTAGATAACTTCTAAGTAATGTAGAATACTGTATTGTTGATTATTACTAAGCATAGTTTTAAGTATACATAGTTTTGCTTCTTACTTTTTTTTTTTTTTTTTTTGCAGTACGCGGGCCTCTCACTGTTGTGGCCTCTCCCGCTGCGGAGCACAGGCTCCGATCGCGCAGGCTGAGCGGCCATGGCTCACGGGCCCAGCCGCTCCGCGGCATGGGGGATCTTCCCGGACCGGGGCACGAACCCGTGTCCCCTGCATCGGCAGGCGGACTCTCAACCACTGCGCCACCAGGGAAGCCCTGCTTCTTACTTTTATGTGTTATAGAGAGGCTATAACTTGGGTCATGGTAA
Organism: Pseudorca crassidens; assembly: GCF_039906515.1. NCBI lineage: Eukaryota > Metazoa > Chordata > Mammalia > Artiodactyla > Delphinidae > Pseudorca > Pseudorca crassidens. The sequence continues at coordinate 38,860,775 of NC_090304.1, read as the reverse complement.
TAAACATGTTCTCTTTGCCACTTTAAGAAGCTGAAAGAGATGTATGTGGCTGTAGAAAGGTGTAGTGTATGTGTTCATGAGCTTCGCTAGTCTGCTAAAGTGCTCCTGTACAGCACGCGATTCTCATTTATCCATCCGCCAGTCTTCTCTGTGCAACAGAAGCTAGTTGCTTTGGTTAAAGGTAGTCCAACATAAATGGCTGAGGCTATTCCAGGAGCAATAGTCATAGAGAAATAAAACTACGTATGTCTTTTTTTTTTCCCAAGGGAAAAAAAAAAAGCTTTTGTCCTAAAGCAGAAATCCTCTGGTTTTCTCATCTCCAGATTTCTTAACACTTACATTGGAAGTGGAACCAAAGAAAATTTAAAGACCTTTTTATTGATTTATTTAAAGTTAGCAATGATGACTCCGTTGATGTTAACATAAATAACATCTTAGTATTATTATGAAATAGCTGTGATCTCATGGATCCAAGAGAGAACCACTGTCCTAAACTTCAGTAGAGTGTCAGTTTGTTCCAGAATATTAAAGAGCATAATGATAGGCAAAACTTAAAAGTTAATTTTATTTGCCTGTGCATTTGGCTGTTATAACAAAATACCACAGACTGGGTAGCTTACAAACAACAGAAATTTATTGCTCACAGCTCTAGAGGCTGGAAAGTCCAAGATCAAGGTGCCAGCATGGTCACTTTCTGGCGATGGCCCTCTTTCTGGTTCATTAGCAGGCACCTTCTCCCTGTGTCCTCACATGGTGGAAGGGGCCAGGGATCTCTTATAAAAGAGACTCCACACTTATAAGAGACTTTTATAAGAGACTCCACACTTATCCCATTCTAAGCAACTCCCAGAGTTCCCACCTCTTAATATATTATCATCTTCGGGGGTTAGGTTTTTAACATATGAATTTTTGGAGGGGGGAGTGATCATTTAGACCATAGCACCTCGATTTATACTACCTGAGTTTGAAAAGAAGCTATGAAATTGGTGAGTGCTTTAGTGAAGTTCACTCTGTCTTGAACAGCTTGCTTTTATGAAATTATTCCTCCAAGAGAGCAGTCAGCCACTTTGTGGCAAGTTGAGTACATCAGGCCTCTTCTATCCACTTGAGCACCTCCTGGAATTCTTTTGATCCATTATAACTATGAATGGTTACATGTAGCAAACCTGGACTGAGAAGGGTATGATTATCAATAGGTTCAGACCCCTCAGACATAAAAGTTTGAGTTGCACTATCAGGTAAGCCACGCAGATCTGCTGGGGTAGTAGCTGAGGGTGAGGGGAATTTAGAATACATAGTGGAAACCATAAGCAAGACGAAAAGACAACCCTCAGAATGGGAGAAAATATTTGCAAACGAAACAACAGACAAAGGATTAATCTCCAAAATATACAAACAGCTCATGGAGCTCAATATCAAAAAAACAAACAATTCAATTAAAAAATAGGCAGAAGACCTAAATAGACATTTCACCAAAGAAGACATACAGATGGCCAAGAGGCATATGAAAAGATGCTCAGCATCACTAATTATTAGAGAAATGCAAATCAAAACTACAATGAGGTATCACCTCACACTGGTCAGAATGGCCATCATCAAGAAATCTAGAAACAATAAATGCTGGAAAGGGTGTGGTGAAAAAGGAACCCTCCTGCACTGGTGGTGGGAATGTAAACTGATACAGCCACTGTGGAGAACAGTATGGAGGTTCCTTAAAAAACTAAAAGTAGAACTACCATATGACCCAGCAATCCCCCTACTGGGCATATACCCTGAGAAAACCGAAATTCAAAAAGAGACATGTACCACAATGTCATTGCAGCACTATTTACAGTAGCCAGGACATGGAACCAACCTAAATGTCCATCGACAGATGAATGGATAAAGATGTGGCATATATACAATGGAATATTACTCAGCCATAAAAAGAAACAAAATTGAGTTATTTGTAGTGAGGTGGATGGACCTAGAGACGGTCATACAGAGTGAAGTCAGTCAGAAAGAGAAAAACAAATACTGTATGCTAACACATATACATGGGATCTAAAAAAAAAAATGGTACTGATGAACCTAGTGGCAGGGCAGGAATAAAGACGTAGACGAAGAGAATGGACTTGAGGACATGGTTAGGAGAGGGGGAAGCTGGGGCAAAGTGAGACTAGCATCGACATATATACACTACTGAATGTAAAATAGCTAGTGGGAAGCAGCGGTATAGCACAGGGAGATAAGTCCGGTGCTTTGCAATGACCTACAGAGGGGGGATAGGGAGGATGCGAGGGAGGCTCAAGAGGGAGGGGATATGGGGACATATGTATGCATATGGCTGATTCACTTTGGTGTACAACAGAAACTAATATAGTATTGTGAAGCAATTATACTACAATAAAGATTTTTTTTTTTTTTTAAAAAGAATGCACATGGGCTTCCCTGGTGGCGCAGTGGTTGAGAGTCCGCCTGCCGATGCAGGGGACACGGGTTCGTGCCCCGGTCCGGAATATCCCACATGCCACGGAGCAGCTGGGCCCGTAAGCCATGGCCGCTGGGCCTGTGCGTCCAGAGCCTGTGCTCCGCAACGGGAGAGGCCACAACAGTGAGAGGCCCGCTTACCGCAAAAAAAAAAAAAAAAAAAAAAAGAATGCATAGTGGAGGAAGGAGAGGATGAGTACTAAATGAAGCCTTCAGATCAAATGCAGCAATAGATGCTGTAGCTCTTCCAACACACCTCCCTCAGGAAGCAAGTTTCCCCTCAGAAAGAGAGGCCCATGGGCAGCATGGAGGAGGTGCTCCCTGTACAGTACAGAGAAGTAGGTCTGCATGGCACAATAGGTGGACTATGGCAGCTATGAGCTCTCAGGTCTCTGACTCCAGGGACCATAACTGACTGTAGGCCTCTGCTGTTGTGCTTGGAAATTCATCCTTATGTTTGTGCCAAGGCCATGCTTCCCTAGCCAGTGACTGAGCACAGCAAGGATACTAAGGTAGGCCCCTTCCTAGGAGACTTGTTGCTCTTCTTATGGAGACTTCAGCTGGAAGGCTACCTGATGGCCTGGAAAAGTTTTCTTAGAACTGCATGGCTGTCTAAGCATTCCCCCCTTCCTCCCTTCCTCCCTTTATCCCTCCCTCCCTCCCTCCCTCCTGTCTTTCCTTCCTCCTTCCCTCCCTTCCTCTCTCCTTTCCTTCTTTCCTTCCTTCTTCCCTCTTTCCTCCCTTCTTCCTTTCTTTCCTCCCTTCCTTCCTTCCTTCTATCCTTCACTCAGGGTCAGAGCTGTACTGCAGTCTGACAGATCTCCCAGCCTTCTCTGGCTCCCTACCCATTTTCTCTCTCAAAGACATTTCCCTTAATAAATTCCTTGCACATTTAATCCTGTCTTGATGTCTGCTTTTCAGAGGACCCAGGAAATGAACTAACTACCAATCAGCCATCCATTCATCTATTTGTATAGAACCCTGAGTTTATTCTGATTCCCTCAATTTCACTCTATTACCATAGGGTTCATTCTAGCCTTCTTCCTTTCCATATTTGAACTCATTTCTGACAGTGAGAAATCTAGAAATTATTCACATATGTTTACTAAGTTTCTCTGTCTTAGAATGCACAAAAGGTAGTTTCAGAATTACTAACTTGGGCTTCCCTGGTGGTGCAGTGGTTGAGAGTCCACCTGCCGATGCAGGAGACACGGGTTCATGACCCGGTCCGGGAAGATCCCACATGCCGCGGAGCGGCTGGGCCCGTGAGCCATGGTTGCTGAGCCTGCGCGTCCGGAGCCTGTGCTCCGCAATGGGAGAGGCCACAACAGTGAGAGGCCCGCGTACTGCAAAAAACAAAAACAAAAACAGAATTACTAACTTGCTCCATGGCAAAAAGCAAACTAACAAACTAGAGTTTAAAACTTGCTTACAGATATTTTGGATTTAACACCAAATGCAAAGGCAATAAGCACAAAAGTAAACAAGTGGGACTACATCAAACTAAAAAGCTTCTGCACAGAAAACAAAACCATCAACAAAATGAAAAGGCAACCTATGGAGTAGGAGAAAATATTTGCAAATCATATATCTGATAAGGGGTTAATATTGAAAAAATATAAGGAACTCATCAAACTCAATAGCAAAAAACCAAATAACCCAATTAAAAAATGGGCAAAGGGGCAAACTATTATATATAGAATGGATAAAAAACAAGGTCCTACTGTACAGCATACGGAACTGTATTCAATATCCTGTGATAAACCATAATGGAAAAGAATACAGAAAAGAATGTATATATATGTATAACTGTCACTTTGCTGTACAGCAGAAATTAATACAACATTGTAAATCAACCATACTTCAATAAAATAATGGGCAAAGTTCTGAATAGATATTTCTCCAAAGAAAACATACAAATGACCAACAGGTACGTGAAAAGGTGCTCAGCGTTATTAATCATCAGAAAAATGCAAATCAAAACCACAATGAGATATCAACTCATACCTGTTATTTAGTTCATGATTTCAGTTATGGGCTAATTCCATTGCCAAGGAAAGTGCCAGACTGATCCATAGCCTAAACTGGAACCCATACCCAAGATTAGACCTGCTGACCAATCCTATTTCAGTATATGTGCTGCCAGAGCAAGCACTGACCAATCCTAGCATATCAGTTCAGAAACCAGTTTACAATCCAGCCAGAATCCCAGCCAGTACCATCTCAGTATAATGTTGTACCCAGAGTTGTGTCGACACAGATAGATAAACATGTCCTCAGCTAAGAGATCAGTCCAACTCAGAACATAGTTATGTGCCAGTCCACCTTGACGTAGAAACCAAACAACTCCTGACTAACCCAGATTAGGGCCAAGGCCTGGTTTCTGATGGCCCAGAACCCAAAATATGCTGGCTCATTCCCAGACCCATTCATTCATTAATTTATTCAACAAGGCTTTAGTGCAGGCCTACTAGGCTTCAGGCACTGTGGTAAGTGTTCACGCTTATCTGGGCATGGGAGGATTCCAGAGAGGCTTGCATCAATCACCCTAGTGGTGTAAATGCAGGGTCCAGCTCCTCTTCCTGTTGTGGTCAACACTTCCAGACTAGTGTCACCAGATAAATTTTCACAGATTTTTCTCATGACATCATATTCTGCTTAATCCCCTTATGGCAATTTTTAAGAAATGATTATTTATTTATTTGGTTGCACCAGGTCTTAGTCGTGGCAGACAGTCTTCTTAGTTGCGGCAGGCAGGCTTCTTAGTTGCGGCTCGCTGGCTCCTTAGTTGTGGCATGAGAACTCTTAGTTGCAGCACGCATGTGGGATCTAGTTCCCTGACCAGGGATCGAACCCGGGCCTCCTGCATTGGGCGCACGGAGTCTTAACCACTGCGCCACCAGGGAAGTCCCCCCCCATAACCTTTTGACCTAGTAGATTTCTATACTTGCTTATGACCATTCATTCAACACATTTATTAAATGTCTTTAGATTGCTAGGCCCTGGAGAAACGAAAATACTGCCTTTAAGTAAGTCACCGTCTTTAATTCTACCCAAGGAGATTAATAAATTAAAAAAAACTACTGCAGTTCTAAAATAAAGGTATAAGTTTTTTAATAAAGGTATCTTCAAAATTCTATGAGAGCCTAATAAACGAGTTGTTTCTTTTCTTTCTTTTTTTTTTTTTGGCCACGCCACGCGGCATGTGGGATCTTAATTCCCTGACCAGGGATTGAACCTGTGATCCCCCTTCATTGGAAGCATGGAGTCTTAACTGCTGCACCACCGCGGAAGTCCCAGAGTTTTTTTTTTAATGCTAGGAAGGTATAGTTAGAGAAAGTGATTTCTCTACTGTTCTTTGAAAAATGACTAGTTTAGTGAGAGAGAAAAACATTACAAGAAAAGAAGCAGTCTGTGCCAAGGCATGCAGGCAGTGAGGAGAATAGGATGCCCCAAGGACAAACGGTGATGCTATGGAATGTCTTATTCTTTGGAGACATGATGGTTTATACCACTTAGGGATAATGAGATTTGTTCTAAACTTGACCCATGGATGTTTGACACAAAGGACACTCGACAATATACAAATATATAATAAAAATTATGTCAACATTAGTGAATTTGGGAGGAAAGTATCTTATGAATTAAATTCCATCGATCCAGTTTAATTCCTTGATTAATACATAGACTGCTTAATGGAGGCAAAATCCTCTGAGGTCAGAGTGGCAGGATCAGAAAGAATATTATTGGGATTAAAATGGCAAGATATAAACATCCTGCTGCTTCTACTCTTGTCACAATGAATTTTCCAAGGTCTCTATACCTTATGTCATAGATTACCTTCCCCTCCTACAACATTGACTCACCTCTTTGTTATATGGAATTCCCCAAACTAGTGTCACAAACTTAAAAGCCTACAAGTGCTAGGTGGATAATATGAGTAAAGCTGGCTAAGTGGGATTGTAAACTAATAAGTATCTGCCTTGTCCAAAGAGGGAAGCTGTTACTTTGCTCCAGCCAGTTGTTGCCATGTAGGAATACAGGCTAAGGACTGTCAGAACTCCAATATTTTCAAGAGAGAAGCCAGAAATCCTGATTTTTATTATGGGAACTTGTGACTTGGTAACTAGTTGGAAAAAACCCCAACCCTATAAGCAGGTCAAACAACATGTCTATGGGTCTGATTCTACCCCTGGGCACCAGTTGGTTAACTTTTTTAGTTTTCTATGATATCATACTTAAAGGAATGAAGGACTGTTCCATCTCCTGACATTACTGGATTCCCAAATAAGGACTCAACCTCTTTCTCTTGTGAAGAACTATTTTGTACCACCCTCTAGTAATTGCAGTTTGCCCATTCCTTTAAGCATCAAGTTTTATGCTTAAAACCTCTCTTGTGATAACATGAACTATACCAACAATCTTCCCCTCCATTCTTGAATTTCCCTGGCCACACCCTACCCTTTATGACCTCATGAATTGCCCTACCACCTTGGAATGACAACCCATGCCTCCATACCATTGCAATCATTTGCCTATTTCTTTGTATCATGCCCCATGATATCATGTATTAACCTCATTCAGGACTGCAACATAGGATGGGAAGTGGGAAGATAAAATCTGTATGGCATCACAAAAGCATGAGGTTGCTTGGGAAACTTCATGATGTCATAAGAAAATTTCTACATTAAAAGGATCATAGGGACTTCCCTGGTGGCGCAGTGGTTAAGAGTCCACCTGCCAATGCAGGGGACATGGGTTCGAGCCCTGGTTTGGGAGGATCCCACATGCTGCGGAGCAACTAAGCCTGTGTGCCACAACTACTGAGCCTCCGCTCTAGAGCCCATGAGCCACAACTACTGAGCCCGGGTGCCACAACTACTGAAGCCCGCACGCCTAGAGCCCGTGCTCCGCAACAAGAGAAGCCATGACAATGAGAAGCCCACACACCGCAACAAAGAGTAGCCCCTGCTCACCACAACTAGAGAAAGCCCGCATGCAGCAACAAAGACCCAACAGAGCCAAAAATAAATAAATAATAAAATAAAATAAAATGGGCAAAGGCCTTGAATAAACATCTCTCTAAAAAAAAAAAAGGATCATAAAAGTTAGAGAAGGATGTGTAAATACTGTGATTTAGATCTCGTTAGAGTGAGTAAAAAGTATAAATTCAGTTTTCCAAGTATTTCAGGCAAACATCTATCATAGTGAAGTTTTATAGGAGATCTCTAAAGAGATTCTGCTTTCTGGATATACTGTTTATTCTTTAGGGGGAGTGAGAGGTTATCTTTTTTTTAACTTCGTAAAGTGAAAATCTAGTGATTGGGAATAAGATTTATATAACTACAGTCATTGCACATTATAAGGTTTTTTGCTGAACAGAAACAAAAATTATGAATGTAGCACACAATATTTATTTGATAACATTCCTTATGGCAGCATGACTGAATTTTTTTCTCACTAAATTCTTGTAATCTATGGAACACATACTTCATACTACTTTGTTTCTAGTTTCTTCTTTTTTTTTTTTTTTTAGGATTCCTAAGTGGGAGTAAAATTATCATTCTTAGGATGCTATAAAACTTTTTGGGTAGAGATAGTCTAATTTTTAAAGTATGGGACTCTTTAAATTATTGTCATTGTAACATGGATCTAGATATTGTTTTTACTGTCTATTGATTTACTCTTATTAATATTTGTCTCCTTTGTGATGATCACTAATATCAGCAGGCAGAGGACACAATTTCCATTCTCCTTATAAAGGAAAAAAAAGATAAAAACAAGAATCAAATCCCTTTGTCAAAATACTGAGAAAAAACATCCCCAACAACATGAATACCTAAGATAATTAGGTGATTGTCCTTTCATTCACTCATTCATTCAACAAATATGTATTGATTGCCTACTATATGTATCAGACACTGTGCTAGGCTCTGGGTAAATGGTGAAAAACAAATCAAATATGGTCTATACTCTCATGGATCTTCTGGTCTAGTGAAAGAGACAGACAAAAAACAATTAAGGAAAGAAGTGCATATATATGTATACCTATATATGTAAATGAATTTCACATATATGTAAATGTATATATACATATTATTATGGAGAATAATGGAAAGGAGGAGAGGAAAATTACTTTAGGTTGAGTAGTCAGAGTGGGTTTTTCTGAGGCAATGGCAAGCTGAGTACAAGTGAAGAAGGATCCGGCCATGTAAAATGTAGGGGAAATAGTGGTCTACCGAAGGGGGTATACTTGAGCAAAGGCCTTAGCTGGGAATGGTTTCTAAGAACAACAACAATAAAAAATCAACATGGCTAGAGCAGAAGCAAAAAGAACTACAAGTCTGCAACCTGTGGAACAAAAACCACATCCACAGAAAGACAGACAAAATGAAAAGGCAGAGGACTATGTACCAGATGAAGGAACAAGATAAAACCCCAGAAAAACAACTAAATGAAGTGGAGATAGGCAACCACCCAGAAAAAGAATTCAGAATAATGATAGTGAAGATGATCCAGGTCCTTGGAAAAAGAATGGAGGCAAAGATTGAGAAGATGCAAGGAATGTTTAACAAAGACCTAGAAGAATTAAAGAACAAACACCTAGAAGAATTAAAGAACAAACAGACATGAACAATACAATAACTGAAATGAAAAATACACTGGAAGGAATCAGTATCAGAATAACTGTGGCAGAAGAAAGGATAAGTGACCTGGAAGACAGAATGATGGAATTCACTGCCGTGGAACAGAATAAAGAAAAAAGAATGAAAAGAAATGAAAACAGTCTGAGACCTCTGGGACAACATTAAACGCAACAATATTCACATTATAGAGGTCCTAGAAGGAGAAGAGAGAGAGAAAGGACTGAGAAAATATTTGAAGAGATGACAGTCAAAAACTTCCCTAACATGGGAAAGGAAATAGCCACCCAAGTTAAGGAAGCACAGAGAGTCCCAGGCAAGATAAACCCAAGGAGAAACACGCTGAGACACATAGTAATCAAACTGACAAAAATTAAGGACAAAGAAAATTATTGAAAGCAACAAGGGAAAAATGACAAATAACATACAAGGGAACTTCCATAAGGTTAACGGCTGATTTCTCAGCAGAAACTCTACAAGCCAGAAGGGACTGGCATGATATACTTAAAGTGATGAAAGGGAAGAAACTACAACCAAGATTACTCTACCTGGCAAGGAACTCATTCAGATTCGATGGAGAAATCAAAAGCTTTACAGACAAGGAAAAGCTAAGAGAATTCAGGACCACCAAACCACCTCTACAACAAATGCTAAGGGAACTTCTCTAAGTGGGAAACACAAGAGAAGAAAAGGACCTACCAAAAAAAAAAAAACAATTAAGAAAATGGTAATAGGAACATATATATTGATAATCACCTTAAATGTGAATGGATTAAATGCTCCAACCAAAAGACACAGGCTCACTGAATGGATACAAAAACAAGACCCATATATGTGCTGTCTACAAGAGACCCACTTCAGAACTAGGGACACATACAGACTGAAAGTGAGGGGATGGAAAATGATATTCCATGCAAATGGAAATCAAAAGAAACCTGGAGTAGCAATACACATATCAGATAAAATAGACGTTAAAATAAAGACTATGACAAGAGAAAAAGAAGGACACTACATAATGATCAAAGGATCAATCCAAGAAGAAGATATAACAATTATAAATATATATGCACCCAACATAGGAGCACCTCAATACATAAGGCAACTGCTAACAGCTCTAAAAGAGGAAATCAACAGTAACACAATAATAGTGGGGGACTTTAACACCTCACTTACACCAATGGACATATCATCCAGACTGAAAATTAATAAGGAAAAACAAGCTTTAAATGACACAATAGATAGATTTAATTGATAATTATAGGACATTCCATCCAAAACCAGCAGATTACATTTTCTTCTCAAGTGCACATGGAACATTCTCCAGGATAGATCATATCTTGGGTCACAAATCAAGCCTCAGAAAATTTAAGAAAATTGAAATCATATCAAGCATCTTTTCTGACCACAGCGCTATGAGACTAGAAATAAACTACAGGGCAAACAATGTAAAAAACACAAACACATGAGGCTAAAAAATACACTACTTAATAACCAAGAGATCACTGAAGAAATCAAAGAGGAAATCAAACAACACCTAGAGACAAATGACAACAAAAACACGATGATCCAAAACCTATGGGATGCAGCAAAAGCAGTTCTAAGAGGGAAGTTTATAGCAATACAAGCCTACTTCAAGAAATAAGAAAAATCTCAAATAAACAATCTAACCTTACACCTAAAGGAACTAGAGAAAGAAGAACAAACAAAACCCAAAGTTAGTAGAAGGAAAGAAATCATAAAGATCAGAGCAGAAATAAATGAAATAGAAACAAAGAAAACAATAGCAAAGATCAATAAAACTAAAAGCTGGTTCTTTGAGAAGATAAACAAAACTGATAACCCTTTAGCCAGACTCATCAAGAAAAAGAGGGAGAGGACTCAAATCAATAAGATTAGAAATGAAAAAGAGGTTACAATGGACACTGCAGAAATACAAAGCATCATAAGAGACTACTACAAGCAACTCTATGCCAATAAAATGGACGACCAGGAAGAAACGGACAAATTCTTAGAAAGCTATAACCTTGCAAGACTGAACCAGGAAGAAACAGAAAATACGAACAGACCAATCACAAGTAATGAAATTGAAAGTGTGATTAAAAATCTTCCAAAAAACAAAAGTCCAAGACCACCATCACCCTGATACCCAAACCAGACAAAGATACTACAAAAAAAGAAAATTACAGATCAATATCACTGATTACTATAGATGCAAAAATCCTCAGCAAAATACTAGCAAACAGAATCCAACAACACATTAAAAGGATCATACACCATGATCAAGTGGGATTTATCCCAGGGATGCAAGGATTCTTCACTATATGCAAGTCAATCAATGTGATACACCATATTAGCATATTGAAGTATAAAAACCATATGATCATCTCAATAGATGCAGAAAAAGCTTTTGACAAAATTCAACACCCATTGATGATAAAAACTCTCCAGAAAGTGGGCATTAAAGGAACCTAACTCAACATAATAAAGGCCATATATGACAAACGCACAGCAAACATCATTCTCAATGGTGAAAATCTGAGAGCATTTCCTCTAAGATTAGGAAAAAGACAAGGATGTCCATTCTCACCACTATTATGAAACATAGTTTTGGAAGTCCTAGTCACGGCAATCAGAGAAGAAAAAGAAATAAAAGGAATACAAATTGGAAAAGAAGACATAAAACTGTCACTGTTTGCAGATGACATGATATTATACACAGAAAATCCTAAAGATGCCACCAGAAAACTACTAGAGCTAATCAATGAATTTGGTAAAGTTGCAGGATACAAAATTAATGCACAGAAGTCTCTTGCATTCCTATACACTAAGAACGAAAGATCAGAAAGAGAAATTAAGGAAACAATCCCATTCACCATTGCAACAAAAAGAATAAAATACCTAGGAATAAACCTACCTAAGGAGGTAAAAGACCTGTACTCAGAAAACCATAAGACACTGATGAAATAAATCAAAGATGACACAAACAGATGGAGAGATATACCATGTTCTTGGATTGGAAGAATCAATACTGTGAAAATGACTATACTACCCAAAGCAATCTACAGATTCAATGCAATCCATATCAAATTACCAATGGCAATTTTTACAGAACTAGGACAAAAAAATCTTAAAATTTGTATGGAGACACAAAAGACCCCTAATAGCCAAAGCAATCTTGAGGGAAAAAAACGGAGCTGGAGGAATCAGGCTCCCTGACTTCAAACTATACTACAGAGTTACAGTAATCAAGACAATATGGTACAGACACAAAAGCAGAAATATAGATGAATGGAACAGGATAGAAAGCCCAGAGATAAACCCACGTACCTATGGTCAACTAATCTATGACAAAGGAGGCAAGGATATACAATGGAGAAAAGACAGTCTCTTAATAAGTAGTACTGGGAAAACTGGATAGCTACATGTAAAAGAATGAAATTAGAACATTCCCTAACACCATACACAAAAATAAACTCAAAATGGATTAAAGACCTAAATGTAAGACAGGACACTATAAAACTCTTAAAGGAAAGCATAGGAAGAACACTCTTTGACATAAATCACAGCAAGATCTTTTTTGACCCACTTGCTAGTAATGGAAATAAAAACAAAAATAAACAAATGGGACCTAATGAAACTTAAAAGCTTTTTCACAGCAAAGGAAACTATAAACAAGATGAAAAGACAACCCTCAGAATGGGAGAAAATATTTGCAAACGAATTGATGGACAAAGGATTAATCTCAAAAATATATAAACAGCTCATTTAGCTCAATATTAAAAAAACAAACAACCCAATTCAAAAATGGGCAGAAGACCTAAATAGACGTTTCTCCAAAGAAGACATACAGATGGCCAAGAAGCACATGAAAAGCTGCTCAACATCATTAATTATTAGAGAAATGTAAATCAAAACTACAATGAGGTATCACCTCACACCAGTTAGAATGGGCATTATCAGAAAATCTACAAACAACAAATGCTGGGGAGGGTGTGGAGAAAAGGGAACCCTCCTGTACTGTTGGTGGGAATGTAAACTGATACAGCCACTATGGAGAACAGTATGGAGCTTCCTTAAAAAACTAAAAATAGAATTATAGTATGACCCAGCAATCCCACTACTGGGCATATACCCAGAGAAAACCGTAACTCAAAAAGACACATGCACCCAAATGTTCATTGCCTCACTATTTACAATAGCCAGGTCATGAAAGCAACTTAAATGCCCACTGACAGACAAATGGATAAAGAAGATGTGGTACATACATACAATGGAATATTACTCAGCCATAAAAAGGAACGGAATCAGGTCATTTGTAAAGTCGTGGATGGACCTAGAGACTGTCACACAGAGTGAAGTACGTCAGAAAGAAAAACAATTATCATATATTAACACATATATGTGGAATCTAGAAAAATGGTGCAGATGATCAGTTTGCAAGGCAGAAATAATAGACACAGATGTAGAGAACAAACATATGGACACCGAGGGAAAGTGGGGTGGGGGTGTGGTGGTGGGATGAATTGGGAGATTGGGATGGACATATATATACTAATATGTATAAAATAGATAAGTAATAGGAGCCTGCTGTATAAAAAATAAATAAAATTCAAAAATCAAACAAAAAAATCAACATGGCTAGAGTATAGTGATTGAGAAGGATGGTAGTGAGAAATAAGGTTGAATGGAGAGCTAGGAGACCTCATGAAGAAGCTTGATAGATAGAGCAAGGAGTTTGGAATAGAAGCCATTGTTTTCAAGTAGAGCAGTGCTATGTTTTAAAGATCACCCCAACTGCTGTGTGGAGAATGGAATATAGGTGATCAGAGTGGGTGTAGGACACTACTTTAGAGGCTATCTGCAGTATTCCAGTGAGAAATGATGACTTGGACTGGGTTGGTAGCAGCAGAGAGAGAAGTAGATTATGTATTTCGGAGTAGCGTCAACAGAACTTGCTGATGAATTAGATATGTAATATGAAGGAACATTAAGAATCAGGAATGACTCATAGGGTTTGGCTTGAACAACAGGTGCATTCCATTTACTGAAATGAAAAAGATAGAGTGCTAATAGGTTCTCTGGGAAGCAGATGCTGACACAGAGTTAGGTGTGCAAAAAGTTTCTCAGGGAATAACACTTGTAAAAGGAAAAGAGGCAGAAGCATAGTTGTATAGAGAGAGGTTGCAAGCATGATGCAAACCTGACAAAGTCTCTGCCAGCCCAGTGTACCAGAGCACAGACTGCTAGTTAGTAGAGTTCTGTGTTGGACTAGGTCCTTGTACTACCACCTTGCTCATTCATTGGCTGGGAGCCTCCCCAAGAAGAGTATGCCATTAGTTATACCCCAAGAAGAGTGTAACTGGCTCTAAAGGTGAGGTGGACCCTGAAACAGGTAAGAGCTGGAATCTGTCAGTTAACCACATTCCTCACAGCTGGGCAGGCAGTCCTTCCTTGAAGGGGGATGTAAGTAAGCACATCTCCATGTCCACCACAGGGAACAACAGGTAGGAAAAGATCAAGAGTTCAGTTTTCGATAGGAGCGGGGCTAAGACAGTTAATTAAATCATTCATTCATCAAATATTTATTGAGCTTCTATAATAGACCATTCAAATGGAAATGTCAGGTGCATAGTTGGTAGCAAGTTCACAAGAGATGTTTGGGCCTGAGATATTTGAGAATTAGCATATATATGATATTTAAGGTCACAGATTGGCTGGCATCACCTACTAAGAGACAAAATGGTTTTTAACCCTGAGAAATATCACTGCTCTAGGGACTGTTTGGAGGCAATTTGGGTCGTCACACTGACTAAGGGGACAAGGGGGACACTACTGGCATTTAGTGGGTAGGGTCTAGGAGTGTAAAACATCCTGAAATACATGGGAAATTCTACTCAGTGAAGAAGTGTCCAACATAAAATGCCAATAGAGCCTGGGTGGAAAAATTGGCTGTAGACAGAGAAGTGGTCCCAGAACCAAGCCTTGGGACATTCCAACTCTTAGAAGTTGGGTAATGGAGAAGAAGCTGGCAAAGGAGACCAAAAAAGGAGTACCTAGAAAGGTAGAAGGAAAACTAGAAGTGAGTGGTGTCAGATGCCAAGAGTGCAGAGTGTTTCAAGGCGAGAGGCAGGTCAGCAGCAAAGAACGTTGCTGAGCAGTTGAATATGATGAGGACAGAAAAGTGTCCACTCAAAGGAGAGCTTAATACTGTAAGAGCCATCTCAGAGGAGTGGTGGAGATGGAAGCCAGATGGGCACAAGCTGAGAGTAAAGGGAGGGGAGCAAGCAGAGAAAGGAAATTTTTAAAGGAATTTGAATAAACAATAAGCAGAGAAACAAGATGGAGGATGATTTGGGGTCAAGGGAAGGATTTTATTTCAAATATTTTATTATCAAAGTTTTAAACATGCAGGAAGTTGAAAGAATATTACAATAAATCTCACTAAGTTCTACCATTAACATTTTACTATGCTTGCTTTATCATATATATATATTTTTTATGTGGACTATTTTTAAAGTCTTTATTGAATTTGTTGCAATATTGCTTCTGTTTTATGTTTTGGTGTTTTGGCCGTGAGGCATATGGGATCTTAGCTCCCTGACCACGGATCGAACCCACACCGCCTGTGTTGGAAGGCAAGGACTGCCAGGGACTTCCCTATCACATCTTTTTATATATCCATAAGGAAGGAATTTCTAAAGATGAAAAACACTCCTAGAGCATGTTTGTATGCCTACAGTGTGATTCAACAGGTACGGAAGATTAATGAAAAAAGAAAGAAAGAGAATAACCAAGTGAGAAATGAAGCCCTTGAGAACTGAGGGAGGGGAACAGGATTCAGAGTACAGGTAAAGGGATTGCCTTTTGTTGTTACAGAGGGAAAAAAGAGCAAATGGTTACAGAATCATGGTGGTTTGTGGATTTAACTCAAAATGGATTAAAGACGTGAATATAAGACCTGAAACGATAAAACTCCTAGAAGAACTTCAACATAGGTGGTAAGTTCCTGAACATCAATCTTGTTGATGATTTTTTGGATTTGACACCAAAAGCAAAGGTAATAAAAGCAAAAATAAACAAGTGGGACTACATCAAATTAAAAAGCTTTTGCACTGCAAAGTAAAACATCAACAAAATGAAAAGGCAACCTATGGGATGGGGGAAAATATTTGCCAATCCTATATCTGATAAGGGGTTAATATCCAAAAATAAAAAGAACTCATACAACTCAATAACAAAAAACCAAATAATCCAATTTAAAAATGGGCAAAGGACTGGAATAAACATTTTTCCAAAGAAGATATTCAAATGGCCAACAGGTACATGAAAAGGTGCTCAACATCACTAATCTTCAGGGAAATGCAAATCAAAACCATAATGAGATATCACCTCACACCTGTGAGAATGGCTGTTACCAAAAAGACAAGAAATAAGTGTTGGTTCAGTATCCTATGATAAACCATAATGGAAAAGGATATATATATATACATAAAAGAATGTATATGTATGGGTAACTGAATCACTTTGCTGTACAGCAGAAATTAACGCAACATTGTAAATCAACTGTACTTCAATAAAAAATAAAAAAGAAATGTGTTGATATGGATGTGGAAAAAAGGGAACCCTAGTGCACCGTTGGTGGGAATGTAAGTTCATACAGCCACTACGGAAAACGGTATGGAGTTTCCTCAAAAAATTAAAAATAGAATTACCATATGATCCAGCAATTCCACTGCTGGATATTTATCCAAAGGAAATGAAAATCCTAACTTGAAAAGATACCTGCATCCCTGTGTTCACTGCAGCATTATTTACAATAACCATGACATAGAAGCAACCTAAGTGTCCATCAGTGAATGAATGGATAATGAAAATGTGATATATATCTATATCACATTTTCATAATATATATATAATTATATATATATATATATATATATGCATATGCAAGATGGAATCTCCACCACTCCTCTGAGATGGCTTTTACAGTATTAAGCTCTCCTTTGAGTGGACACTTTTCTGTCCTCATCTTATTCAACTGCTCAGCAGCATTCTTTGCTGCTGACCTGTCTCTCTCCTTGAAAGACTTTGCACTCTTGGCATATATATATATATATATATGAATATTATTTAGCCATTAGAAAAAGAAGAAAGTCCTGCCATTTGTGACAACACGGATGAATGCTGATGGCATTATGCTAAGTGAAATAAGTCAGAGAAAGACAAATACCATGTGATCTCACTATATATGGAATCTAAAAAACAAAAATAAAAACATGAACTCATAGATACAGAGAACAGATTGGTGGTTGCCAGAGGCAGTGGGTGGACAGTGGGTGAAATGGGTGAAGGTGGTCAAAAGGTACAAACTTCCAATTATAAAATAAATGATCCTAGGGATGTAAAGTACAGCATGGTGACTATATGGTTTATTATATTTTAATTTAATTAAAACAATTTTTAAATTGTGGTATAGTTGATTTACAATGTTGTGTTAGTTTCACGTGTACAGCAAAGTACATGTATCCAGTCTTTTTTAGATTTCTTCCCATGTAGGCCATTACAGAGTATTGAGTAGAGTTCCCTGTGTTATACAGTAGGTTCTTATTAGTTATCTATTTTATATATAGTAGTGTGTTTATGTCAATCCCAATCTTCCAATTTATCCCTTCCCCCCCTTATACCCTGGTAATCATAAGTTTATTTTCTACATCTGTAACTCTATTTCTGTTTTATAGATAAATTCATTTGTACCCTTTTTTTAGATTCCACATATAAGTGATATCATATGATGTTTGTCTTTCTCCATCTGACTTACTTCACTTAGTATGACAATCTCTAGGTCCATCCATGTTGCTGCAAGTGGCATTATTTCGTTCTTTTTTATGGCTGAGTAACATTCCATTGTATATATGTACCACATCTTCTTTATCCATTCCTCTGTTGACGGACATTTAGGTTGCTTCCATGTCCTGGCTATTGTAAATAGTGCTGCAATGAACACTGGGGTGCATGTATCTTTTCGAATTATGGTTTTCTCTGGATATATGCCAAGGAGTGGGATTGCTGAATCATATGGTAGCTCTACTTTTAGTTTTTTAAGGAACCTCCATACTATTCTCCATAGTGGTTATACTGGTTTACATTCCCACCAGCAGTGTAGGAGGGTTCCCTTTTCTCCACACCCTCTCCAGCATTTATCATTTGTAGATTTTTTTGATGGTGGCCATTCTGACCGGTGTGAGTGATACCTCATTGTAGTTCTGATTTGCATTTCTCTAATAACTTGTGATGTTGAAGCATCTTTTCACGTGCTTTTTAACCATTTGTATGTTTTCTTTGGAGAAATGTCTATTGAGATCTTCTGCCCATTTTTCTGATTGGGTTGTTTGTTTTTTTGATATTGAGCTGCATGTGATGTTTGTATATTTTGGAGATTCATCCCTTGTAGGTTGCTTTGCTTGCAAATATTTTCTCCTATTCTAATGGTTGTCTTATGGTTTCCTTTGCTGTGCAAAAGCTTTTAAGTTTAATTAGGTTTTTATTTTAATTTTTATTGGAATATAGTTGATTTACAATGTTGTGTTAGTTTTACGTGTACAGCAAAGTGAATCAGTTATACATATACAGATATCCATCTTTTTTAGATTCTTTTCCCATATAGGTCCTTACAGAGTATTGAGTAGAGTTCCCTGTGCTATACAGCTGGTCCTTTACATAGTGTGAAATACTGTATTTCACATTTGAAAGTTGCTAAAGAGAGTAAATCTTAAGTCTCAGCACAAGAAAAAACAATTGTATCTATGTGTGGTGATAGACATTAACTAGACATATTGTGGTGATCATTTTGCAATATATACATATTGAATATGTAATATTGATACATTATGTTGTATACTTGAAACTAATATAAATGATATATGTCAATTATATCTCAATAAAATAAAGAAAAAAAAAGGCTGATGTGATGAAGTTTGATCTAGGGACTACCAATACTAGTATTGCTAGTACTGCTAGTATTGCAACACTAGGGTATCACTCTAGTGTTTGTTAGAAATGCAGGCTGATGGGATGAAGTTTGATCTAGGGACTAGCA
Source organism: Pseudorca crassidens (assembly GCF_039906515.1). Lineage (NCBI taxonomy): Eukaryota > Metazoa > Chordata > Mammalia > Artiodactyla > Delphinidae > Pseudorca > Pseudorca crassidens. The sequence goes on along the minus strand of NC_090304.1, from coordinate 38,841,566 downwards.
ATACTAGTATTGCTAGTACTGCTAGTATTGCAACACTAGGGTATCACCCTAGTGTTTGTTAGAAATGCAGAATCTCAGGCCTCATTGTAGATCTACTGAATCAGAATCTGCATTTTAATAAGACCCCCCAGGTAATCTGTATGCACATTAAAGTTTGAGAAGCAATGGATTAGGGGATTTGACGAAGGTGAACATTTTTGCAGTCGGGATATTGACAAATGATTCTGGGTGAATTATCAAGATCAAAGGTTAGCAATTTTTTTTTTGTAAAGAGTCAGGTAGTAAATATATTTGGCTTTGAGGGCCATAGATTCTCCATTACAACCACTCAACCTTGCCCTTGTAATTCAAAAGCAATCAGAGACAATACATAGGCAAATGAGTATGGCTGTTGAGAATGGCTGTGTTCCAATAAAACTATTTACAAAAACAGGCAGTTGGGTGATTTGGCCCAAGGGCCTAGTTTGCTGACCACTGACCTAGATCGTAATAAAACTGTTAAGTCTTGGTGCCCATGTACAGTGTACTGTGGTTTTCCTCTTTCTGATTACTTACTGTCTCTTGTAAGTACTCCTGCCTCCCTCTCCCCCATTCTGAACACAGTGAAGAACTTGGCCAAGTGATGTCCTGTGGGATCCTAGAAGTGAGAAGGAGAAAATTGAAGTGTTAAAAAGCCAGAATCTCTCTGACACCTTTTTTTTTTTTTTCCTAGAAGACCAAGGTATGGGGCAGGCTTCACATCAGCTGGTTCTCTGGAGTTGTTTCCCTTTTATTTTCTCCAGTAAACTCATTTTGAGCTTTTCCTCTGAGCCAAGAAAAATCAAGCAAAGATATTTTATCCTTGCTTAGACCAGGTTGAGCAATAGCCCCTTGATGGCAGTGGCAGTGTTAATCAGAGAGGAGTTCAGAGGTAACAGGCTGGGGGCTTGCAGGGGTGGAGGGGGCAGAGAAATAATATTTATTGAGCATCTTTTCTCTAACAGTTTACATACATCCTTTGAACCCTTACCGTAAGTTCAATATTATGCTCCCAGGTTACAGATGGAGAAACTGAGACTAATATTGTATCAGACATTAATATAGCACTTACTGTGTGCCAGGCACTGCTCTGCTTTACAAATATAAACACATTCAATCCTCACAAGTCTATGAGGTGGGAACTATTATTGCCTCCATGTTATAGGTGAGGAAGCTATGCTATGGAGAGAGGTTAAGTAACTTGCCAGAAGATACTCTACTAATAAAGACAGAACTGAGTTTTTAATCCAGGCAGGGCTGGGACCCAGGTCTGGCTCCAAAGTCTTGTTTTTTCCCTCTCCAAGTTTGGGGTTTTACCTCTTAAGTAATAACATTTCCTTATAAGTCCCTCACATGAGCTCATAGTTCCAGGGCTCACTATCAACATTCCTATTTTTCTCTACCACAAGATAGTCTTTACTAGTATAAGAGATGCTGTTGCCTGCTTTACAGGCACATGACATTCTGAAATACCTTCCTCAGTGATCTCTCCTAATCCTGAGTCTTGCTGTTTCATCTTTGTTTTCCTGTCTTTCTTGTTTTCTTCTTCTTTCACCCCAGAATATTGCTGAGAATATTGCCAGCATCTCAGCCACCAAGCTAGTGTTATTTTTTTCTTTTCATTGTGTTGTTGGACTAATCCAATTTCTCATTTTCCATTCTTCTTCTCCACTGGATTACTAGATAATAGTAATAAATAATATTTATCTAGATAAATAATCTAGATAGATTATTACAAGATCTTTCAGGGTCTCCCCTTAAAGGGTTTATCCCAATTTTTAGGGCCTAGATCAGGCACAGTGTGCTTGGCCCTTTGGTAGATAGTGGGTAATAAAAATGTGGAAGATAGCTCCTGCCTTTGATGTATTTACAGTTTAGTGTTTTCCACAGTGATGGGCTGTGGTATTGTCTCCTGACCTAACAGTAACATTGCTTACTAATGGTACATAACCAATACCCCCGTATTAGTATTTCGCATGTTTTTCAAATAGAAATTTAGTCCTCCTATACCATAACCTCTTGAATATACTTTCTTTCTCTAGTGTTTTCACTTTTCAATTTCTCCATCAGAACCGAATATGATTATTTTCCTCACATTTGTCTCTGCTATTAAACCCTCAGTGAAGGCAGAGTCATAACATTCTAGGACTTTCATGATGATAAGGGAGATAGTTTGAGATTTTAAGAAAATGGACAAGTGTTTCCTCCTTAACCTTCAAAACAGCTTAACCTCCAGGCACTGTTGTAAGTATACAGATGAGAGGTGTGTAAGAGTAAAGACTGCTGGTCTTGGAATCCAGAGACCTGAATTATAGCCGTAGCTCAGCCACTAAAGTGAGAAGGGCTAACATTTACTGAGCACTTACTATATGCCTGTCACTTTTCTATTAACTTATGCTGTAAGGAGGAGGGTACTATTATTCTCATTTTACAGACAAAGAAAGTGAGGCACAGAGCACTTAAGTAACGCTGCGAGACAAGGAATTGGTTTGACATAGGCAGTCTGGCTCCAAATTTGTGACTTAGCTACTATTCTCTATTACTTCCTGATAAAAAAGAAGCTACCATTACTAACATATATGCAACAGGTTCTATACTGGTTTTCTGGAATCTTATCTAATCTTCACTAACAACTCTGAGGTATATACTATTTTTCACAAGGGAGAAAACTAAGGCTCGGAGAAAGATGCCATTATTTGGCAGACTTAAGTTTTGAAACCAGCCTTGAGGCTCCAACAGCTTCTCTAACCCTCGACCACTAATATCTTTGAAGCTGAGTTTTCCTATCTTTAAAATGAGGGTTGTGGAGTAGATGTCTCAGTTCTATGAGAAGGGTGTGAAGAAAAGACAGATGTCCGCAGCTGGGTGTGAGACAAGGTGAAATAAAAGCAATCAAGCCATAGTGGCCCAGGGCCCAGCAAAACGGGGGTGGGTGCGGTTACAAATATGAGGAAGATTCCCGCCATGGAGGAGGCCCGGGGTGTTAGACCCAAGCGAGGCCTGTGGGCGAAAACGAGCCTAACAGCCTGTCTCTGACCAGTCCGGGAGCTGCCGGCGCGGACCGGCGGCCGAAGGGGAGGAGATACCTGGGTTTTTGTCCGCGTCCCGGGTAAGCACCTCACCCACCCAAATCCTGCTCCACAGGACTCTCCATGAAAGCCAGAGAAGGAAGGGGCGCGGCTTCTCAGCCCGCGCCGCAGAGCGCCACGTCCCTCCTGGCTCACCCTCCCCGGGGCTCCTACGCGTTAGCTCTCCACACCGCCCGCCTCCAAGCCCTCCGGCGCGGCCTGGTCTCCGCCCTTGCCAATCGGCACCTTCCACTCTTCGGGTAGGACCAATTAGCGGCTGCTGGGGCCCGGGGCGGTCGCCATGGCAGCAAGGAGGCGGGAGCGCGCGGTGGGTAGAAGTACAGAGCAGAGCTGCCGGCTGGGGGCTGGAGAGGTAGGTCCGTGCGCTGCAAGCGTTCAGCAGGCGGAGCTTCGCGTGTAGAGACGCGGCTTCGTAAGGCCGGCGGTCTCGAGGTGGGTGAGGATCTGCACCGCGGGAGGCTGGGGTGGGTCCTGAGATAAAGCTCAGGTATTCGCCTACCTTGCCCCGGCAGTAAGGATGGTGGGAGCTCCACGGCTGGGCGGGCACGGTGGAGAGTGGCTTCCAGCTCGAGCTTGAGACGCGGGGTCTCTTTCTCCGTTCCACTCGCTGCCGGGCACCCATGCTTTCTTTGCGGTCGATGAAAGTGGCAGGCTCTTGGCGAGGAGCAGGCGGGGGGTGAGTGCAGGTCCAAGTCCCAGTCTGGGCTCCAGCCCGGCCTTGGCAGGTTGATGGGCGAGGGAGGTGCCCCCTGGTGAGACTGATGCTCACCACCGGCTGAGGCGCAGGAGCTAAGATAGGCCGGTGTGAATCCTGCTCTTCTGCCGGTTCTGTTCAGCCGGCAACCGCTGACATTAGGGGAGGAGAAAGTTCGTGCCGGGTGTGGTATTGTTTTCTCTAAGTGACAAATCGTTAGGTGTGAGATGATGGTACAGGGTTTGAGCAGGATGGTACTTCCTTGTTGCACCTGCTAAATAGTGACTGAGTAAAATGTGGTTGTTGTTGTGGTTGGTGCTGGCAGTGGTCTTGGATGGCAATTATTTTATAATGTCAAGAAAGAAAATATGGACATAAACCATTGAACCATTACTCTCATTTCTGGGAGACAGAACCTCTTGAAAGTCTCAGTGTTCGCTAAACTCCTAAATTGGATAATGTCCATTTACACAATTGAATAAGTAAGTGCTGCCGTCTAAGCCTTTTATTAAGGCTATTAAATTCATGAGTGACTATGAGCACCAAACTATATATTACCTGGGTTAAAAAAGGGGGGAGGAGGGAGAAGGGAGGTTAAATGCAATTATATCTGATACTCAATGTTGTCTGAAGGAGATTGTGGACTTTCCTTATAAGAACTGAAAGAATTGATGAGGTATTTGCTTTAAGGAATTCATTAAAAGTAGTATGACTAGTAGTATAATAGATTTGGATCCATTAACTTATAGCTTCTTTTACAGCCTACTTAAATAACTTGTTTCTTAAGACCTTCCCTGGTAAACTCTGTTGAATAGTGTCAGCCAATATCCAGATTCTTGCATCTTGTTCCTCATAGATATTGCCTCGAGACTCATTCTGATTTAAGCCGAGTGTTAGTTCTTGTTTTACAAAACTTGAAAACCAAGTTCAACAAACATTGAACCAACAGATGTTTCAACAATTCTTCCTCAGTTAGTAGAGTCAAAATTTTAAGAAAAAAATGGAAATTAGAATTAGAAATGAAATCTCAAATAATATCCCTCTTGTTATTAGGGTAAACATAGGAACTTCTGGGCTTCCCTGGTGGCGCAGTGGTTGAGAGTCCGCCTGCCGATGCAGGGGACGCGGGTTCATGACCCGGTCTGGGAAGCTCCCATATGCCGCAGAGCGGCTGGGCCCGTGAGCCATGGCCGCTGAGCTGTGCGTCTGGAGCCTGTGCTCTGCAACTGGAGAGGCCACAACAGTGAGAGGCCCGCATACAGCAAAAAAACAAACAAACAAAAAAACCCATAGGAACTTCTGTTTCCCATCTTGGTCTTTAAATTCTCCATGATCTGGTCCAGCTTTTCAAGATAAGTGAAAAATTCATTTGTCTCCTTGTGGTTACCTATGTTGTTCTCCTTCTATTTTAGTTTTACCCATTTTGCAAGGGTGAAGTCCATGTTGTGTTTACCTTTCTATGATCTCCCGAGGTACTTATTGTTCATACCACACATTTTATATATACCCTTTCAGTATGCTTTTTGCCAAGTTGGTTTGTGCTCTGTAAATACCAGTTAAAATGAAATGCACAATTAAGGCAATAAGGGTACCTTTCAAAACACTAGTTATTGATTATGGGCACTAATATAGAGTATCAGTAACATGATCAATCCAGTGTCTTTTTATTTTGGGATATGTTATGTACCTCTATAGACATACCAAACTAATTTTGTGTTATTTGGAATAATATTTAAATTCCTTTCCACTTTCTAAGGACCCTTTAGATGACTGAAGTGTGCAAAATACCCTTTTAAGTACTGGGTAGCTGGAGGAATCAAGTGTAGGATTTCAAAATGTACTGAAAATAATTCTTAAAGTCAATAATCTTTTAAGTATTGTAATTGAGTTGACTATATTTGGCATGATAGGTGATTAACTTTTTCTAAATTATTGAAGGTCTAGAAAGGGGAAATTGTTATTTTTCTGTTTAATACATGCAATTAGTTTATAGGCTTTAAAAAACAGGCTCCTAACAATTTAAAATAATTTATTCAAGGAAAAGTGTTGATCACTTTAATGATTTTCAATCTAAAATTTTTAAAAACCACCACAATATGGTAAAAAGTACTTTTACTTAGAATTAAATGGCCAGATTCCAATCCTGGCTCTGCCAAATGATCTCGGCCAACTCAGTTAACCTCCCTGTGCCTTATAACCTTTTATAAAAGTAGGGTCTGAACCGAACGACCTCTAAGATCATTTCTGGTCCCAGCATTCTCTGATTTTAAAAATTTAAAGCAGCCTAATGGAAAATGAGATAGCAGTTGCATGCTTTTATTTTTGCCAGTTTTGTGTTTGTTTGTTTTTTCTTTGTTGTTTTTGGCAGAGCTTCCTGACATACTGTATTTTAATTATTGAAGTACAGTATGTGTAAATAATGAAGACATTGTAATTTTAATATATTTAAAATTCTTACTGTTGCTCATATGTTTATTGAGTATACATATGAGCAACAGTAACTGCTTTTCAGAAGCCTTATCATCAAGGATACTGTAGGGGAGAGGGAGAGATAAATTAGGAGTTTGAGATTAACATATACACACTACTACACACTACTATATATAAAATAAACAAGGACCTACTGTATAGCATAGGAAACTATATTCAATATCTTGTAATAACCTATAGTGGAAAAGAATCTGAAAAAGAATAAATATAAATATATATATAACTGAATCACTTTGCTGTATACCTGCAAGTAACACAACATTGTAAATTAACTATATTTCAATTAAAAGAATGGTTAATTTAAAAAAAAGAATACTGAAACTGTCTTTTAAGGTTGGAAAAAAAGGCAATATACTGGTTTTCTTGATTGGTGTCCTTTTCTACAGATATGAGCAGCAGAGACACTAAGATCTATGCTGATATCTTGATACAGGGAAGGGTTGGAGTCCAGCTCAGCTGGTCATACATCTGATGTTTTATTTTTTTTATTTTTTTAATTTTAGAAAGTTTCTTTTTTCATATATATTTTATTTATTTAGTTGTTTATTTTGTCTGCGTTGGGTCTTCGCTGCTGCTCGCAGGCTTTTCTCCAGTTGCGGCGAGCAGGGGCTACTGTTTGTTGAGGTGCGCGGGCTTCTCATTGCGGTGGCTTCTCTTGTTGCGGAGCATGGGCTGTAGACGCGTGGGCTTCAGTACTTGCAGCATGCTGTGCTCAGTAGTTGTGGCTCGTGGGCTCTAGAGCGTAGGCTTGGTAGTTGTGGCGCATGGGCTTAGTTGCTGCACGGCATGTGGGATCTTCCTGGACTAGGGCTCGATCCTATGTCCCCTGCACTGGCAGGCGGATTCTTAACCACCGCGCCACCAGGGAAGCCCGGAAGCTCTGTTTTAATTCCAGGGAGGAAGAGATTGTGTTCTTCTTTTGTTGGATGTATTCTTTTCATTGGCCTACAGCTGCATCAGGACTTTGGCTATGGCAATGCTCAGAGGAGAGCTCTAACATGGCCTTTCAAAAAATGACATTTAAGGTTGTATGTCAAACTGGTTTATTGCTTTTTAAGTTCAATGACTTTGGGTGTCTACAGCACAGATTTAATTTAAATATATAGATATTAAATTTTCAAGACAGGAAGGGCATTACTGTTTATGGAGCATTTACTATTGCCAGTACTGTGCTAGTTACATTGTATTCATTCTTACTTTCATCCAGTCAAAAACTTATGGAGAAGTATTAGTTCAATTTTATAGATAGGAAAATCGAGACTCAGAGAGTCAAATAGCTTGCCAGTAAATGAGGGTGTTTAGGATTAAATCTGCTGTTTATTTTTATTTTTTTATATATATATTTTTTTGCGGTACGCGGGCCTCTCACTGCTGTGGCCTCTCCCATTGCGGAGCACAGGCTCCGGACGCGCAGGCTCAGCGGCCATGGCTCACGGGCCCAGCCGCTCCGTGGCATGTGGGATCTTCCCGGACCGGGGCACGAACCCGTGTCCCCTGCATCGGCAGGCGGACTCTCAACCACTGCGCCACCAGGGAAGCCCTGCTGTTTATTTTTGACCATGCTGTGTTAATAAAAGTCATGTGCCTTTCCGACATATTACATGCATATGATTACTCTCCTGCTTAGATAATTTTATGTTAAATATAGTACCATGAAAAGAAACAAATCTGTGTTCTTAAAACTTGAAGATATTTTATTTCCTTATTTTCTTTACATACTGCTTAGAAATAATTATGTTCACTGGTGAGTTTGCACATGAGCTAACTGCCTTGTATTTTACAGTTAGGTAGTGGATTTCAAAAAAGATTTTGAGATGTTTTGCTTTATTACTGATCACTATGTCTGAGGCTGGGGCCAAGGTTAATTTTTAAAAGTGGTGCTAAGATTAAAAAAAGATTCCAGATAAAGATTTTAAGAAAAATTCCAGTTAAGGATTTAATGGGGAAACTTACCCTATATATTGAAGTCTCATTGCAGAGGAAAATAAGCTTTTAATTTGAACTTTTCTTAGTTATTTAAAAGAGGAGCAATATGGTAAAACCTGGGTACAATAAATGAGTATCTTTGCTTATTCTGGTCTTTGATTCTGTTTAGTTAATATATTTCTTTCCCTTCCCCCACTGGAATATGATACAGTCTCATTCCACTTTATAGAAATTTGGCACCTTTTCTTATCACAGGATTTGACAAATGTTTACACTGTCATGTGCCATTACCACTGTAATAAGGCTAAATTTATGTTTATTTTTAATTTTTTTTTTTTTTACATATATTTAGAACCTGTTAAGAGTCAGTTCTTGCGAAAAAGCATTGAGCCAGGAGCCAGACCCACCTCTTCACTGACTGATCTTGTGCAAGTCATCTTACCTCTCTGGATCTCAGTTGCCTGATCTGTAAAAAGGAGATAAAAATTCTTTACCTGTTTGAAGGTAAGTGATCAGTTAAGAAAGCAAAAATGAAAACAGACTTAGTGGTGGCTTCAACATAAAATATTTATTTTCTCATGTAAAGTGATTCTTGAAGTAAGCAGCCTAGGATAGGTGTAGTAGCTTCATAAAGTCACCAGGGACCTAAACTTTTTCCAGTTCTTTGATCTGCTGTTCCTAAGATGTGGCCCTGGTCCTCGTAGTCCAAAATAGCTGCCAGAGCTCTAACTGTCAAAGCAGAGTTCCAGGCAGCAAGGCGAAGACAAAGAAGGATGCATCCTCTCCCTTTAAGGAGATTATCCTGAACCAAAGCTCAGGCTACCAGGGAAGCAGGGAAATGTAGCTGGATACATGGCTGCCCTGAACAAAATTGGGCTTTTGTTATTGAAGAGGAAGGGAAGATTTGGATATTGGCTGGGAAATAGAAGTATTTGCCACAATATGGATCTTTTTCTCTTTCATCTCTGATATCTGTAAGCTGTGATAACCTCTCAAAGAAGCTTCAGTAGTTTGCCACGGCAGAGCTCTAGTCTGACCATTGTCTCTAGAAGGAAATAACTTTCATCTAATACACTGTTTTTCTTTTGTTATGTTTATCCCATGATTCATTATAGAAGGTTTTCTGTCTTGATTGGGTATTTGTTCTGGTTATTTAAAAAAAATTACCCATAAATGTTCAATAGTAGATGTTGGTTGTGTAGCTAACATTTATTGAGCCACTTGCTTTATGCAAAGTACTATAAAGACAGAGATAAGTTATCCTAAGAGTATCACATAATAAGTCATCAGGAAGTAAATTTATGTTGAAAAGTGTAATCCACCTTAAGATACATTTAAATTCAATGTTGTCACGCAATGAACATTTTTACCTTTCTTCTTGGTTAAAAATTGTGGTTTTTTTAAAACAACTTAACTGTTAACCGTCTTGAAATTTCCTCTTACTTAACTACTAGCCCTTGCTTAACTTACTTAGGTATACCAATATTTTATTTCCTTCCAGACCTTTTTGGGTAAATATTATGTAAATATACCCTATACTTGTCACATGAAATGATTCAATTGCCATTACATCTGTAAAGAAAGTGAATTGAAATAAAGTTTTGAGAAAAGGAAACTGAAATTTAGGAAATGGAAATTGGATGGGGGAAGAACCTAAAGATTCAGTGAATCTTTTAAGAATATTAGAAGGAATATAAGGAGCAAATTAAGACATTTAGCATTTTTAGTCACCTGACTGAAAACGTCTTATTTGCTGAATACTATTTTAATGCCTTAAAAGTTTTTCAATTAACAGAAAGGATCATGCTGCATGTTGCTTTGTAAGCAGCTTTTTTCAAATTGCAATTGTTTACTTAATAGGCTGCCTTCCACACGAGATTGAAAACTCTGTGAGGGTAGGGACCATGTCTATCTCACTTACCTTTGTATCCAGCATAATGGCTGGAATATAGTGAGTACTTAGTAAATATTTGTTAAATTAATAAATAGCATACAACAGATTAAAGAAAACGTACTTCAATTCAGTCTTAAATTTAAAAGGAATAGGAGTAAAAGAGGAGGGTTGGGGGAGGGAGAAAGAGATGGATGAGGGAGGAAGAAGAGAAACAAAAGGAAAGAGAGACAAACTAGTTTCAGTTTTTTGTACTCTTCACACTTCTCACCCATGACCATGCTTTTTAATCACTTCCAGGGTTTTTCTCCTTACAAACAAGCAAAACATGAAACTCTTGAGAAACACACACATACATACACACCCCAAGTAAACTTAATCTGGATAATTACTGGTACGAATCAGTAGTTGAGAAATGTGCCTCTGTTTATGAATGGGAATTTTGATTTGGTGGAGACAGGGAAGGAGAGTTAAACTTATTTTTAGGACTTGGACATTTAGGGAAATTATTTTGTATCTACTGCATGTTAGGAGAGGCTTAAGAACTCTGCTTTTTTTTTTTTTTTAATTTTGGCTGTGCTGGGTCTTGTGGTGCATGGGCTTCTCTCTCTTTGTGGCACACAGGGTTAGTTGCCCCGTGGCATATAGGATCTTAGTTCCCCCACCAGGAATTGAATCTGTGTCCCCTGCATTGGAAGGCAGATTCTTAACCACTGGACCACCAGGGAAGTCCCAAGAACTCTGCTTATTTTGTAATTTTTCTTGAGGCTCTAATGCCTTTGGGATCAGTGCTTTCCATGCTGTCTTCTTTTTTTTAATTTATTTTTTGGCTGTGTTGTGTCTTTGCTGTGCACGTGCTTTCTCTAGTTGCGGTGAGTGGGGGCTACTCTTCCTTGTGTTGCGCAGGTTTCTCATTGCGGTGGCTTTTCTTGTTGTGGAGCACGGGCTATAGGCACGCGGGCTTCAGTAGTTGTGGTGCATGGGTTCAGTAGTTGTGGCTCGCAGGCTCAGTAGTCATGCAGCAGGGGCTTAGTTGCTCTGCGGCATGTGGGATCTTCCCGGACCAGGGCTCGAACCCATGTCCCCTTCATTGGCAGGTGGATTCTTAACCACTGCACCACCAGGGAAATCCCTCCATGCTGTCTTGAGATCACTGCCTGATTTAGAATTTCATATTATCCTACTTCAGAGCGTTAATTTTCAGTCTATCCTGGTTTGGATCAGTCTGCTGTGTCAGCCAGCTAGTTTGGCCCAATATTTCCTCTTTAGGACTCTGTTCTTATGGAAGAAGAGAGTGATAAAAGAAAGGAGAAGGCCATTCTTACTAACCTGATAGTGGAAGAGAAGTAAATTATTCTCCCTTTCTTTCCATTGCCTCTCCTTATCATTCATCTCTCCTTCTTTTGTATGGACATTTGTATATTATTGGGTTAATGAAAATCTGTAAACCTATCTCTGATACATTTGACATTATCTTGGTATTTAAAGACATCTTTGTATCGTTACTTTTCTACCTAATGAGCTAGAAAAATTTTCATTTCTTTTGTTATAACAGTTAACATTTATTGAGGGCTTATTAAGGAGTAAATGTTTTAATTAGCTTTAGACTTCAGTAAGTTAATTGTCCTAATTATTTCTAGAATAAACAGTAAAAGATTAGAAACTAATAGAAGGGAAAAATGTATTTTAAAAATTCCTCATCAATCAAAAACAAAATTTTAAAAAACACGCAAGAAAGGAGAGGAGATAAATATTAAAGAGGCAGGATAAATAGAAAGCCGAAAAGAAGATGGTGTTTCATCAACTCTAAGACTCCATTGATATTAAGACACCAGTTTATACTATATAGAACACATACTGCCAGTTAAATTATTACACTGTGCTTTATCACTTATAATTTCATTTTGTGTTTACTGAAAGTGCTTTTTTTTTTTTGAAAGTGCTTTTTAAGATTCATTTAAACATATAGATTTTTCTCACATCACTTTTGCAGATACATAAAGAAATTACAAGTTAAATAAATTGGTTAAGGTATTCCTAAGGCTTTTTCACATTCATAGTCTGAGTCTTTTGAAATGCTTCCTTGATTCAGAATTGTGAATGTTTGTGTTTTCCCACACGACATTGTTCTCTCTACTATGAAGAGTGAGGGTAATTTTATTCTGGGAATTTCTTTAAGACCATTTGCCTGGAATTTTCTTCCAAGCCTCTGACATTCATTTTGCAAGCTTTGATGCCAGTGCTTTTCAAAAGATGACAATGGAAAGTTGTCAGATCCATCTTCTTTCCTCAACCTCTCCTTCAGTTGTTTATTGACTAAAATGTTGAGGGGTTATATTTTGTCTAGACATGGCATCAGGAATAACATCAAGTTGTGATACCTTTCCAGCAACCTATTCTTTTTTTTTTTTTTTTTGCGGTACGCGGGCCTCTCACTGGTGTGGCCTCTCCCGTTGTGGAGCACAGGCTCCGGACGCGCAGGCTCAGCGGCCATGGCTCACGCGCCCAGCCGCTCCACGGCATGTGGGATCCTCCCGGACCGGGGCACGAACCTGTGCCCCCTGCATCAGCAGGCGGACTCTCAACCACTGCGCCACCAGGGAAGCCCCCAGATTATTTTTAAAACAATCCCAGGCATCATGTATGCAGCCTCAGAATGCATCAAGAACTAAACTCATACCCTTGGCAGACCACGAAAGGCTCTTGAACATTCAAACCAGATTTATCTAGCCTTCCTTTAACTCAGCCATAATCCCTCTTTTGCATACACAGTAACGTTTTTGGGAAATGCTTTTGTAGTTTAAAATTTAATATGGCAGCAACTTTTGGCCATAGGTGCTTATGCTAGTGTTTCAGTGATATGCTATTCCCTATGTAACCCATTCTCAGGATATCAATCTCTTTAGTACCTTTAGCATTAGTATATCATTTTGAGGCCTGTGAAGAACATCAGGATTTTTTCAGCATTTCCTATTGACTAAATTCAGCTTTGTTTCTTCGTCAGATTACATGGAAATTATGCAGCTTCTGTTTAGTCTTGATAGAAGTCTCTGACAAATTAACATTTGCCTTAACGATTCATGAATCCATCAAATCAGCCTCATGTTCTATAATTTTTTTTTTATTTGTTGGAGGCATTGTCAGTTTCTACTGCCTTCATTTGCGTTGTTTGGCTGCTCATAGATAATCTTGTTGCATCTCAAAATGTAAGGCAGCTTTGTCTATTTGTTGGTATCTTCCTGTCTAAAGTCAGGTGAAGCACTTAAATGTTCTTTTACAAGAAAATGTAAAGTTGCTGTTATTCCTTTAACATCAAATATTTGCTTCACTAATATCAGCTGCTTCATTTCTATGTTTACAAAATATTTTTTTTTTTGGCTGCGAGGCTTGCGGTATATCTCATTCCCCGACCAGGGATTGAACCTGGGCCACGGCATTGAAAGCCCAGAATCCTAACCACTAGGCAACCAGGGAATTCCCCAGAATAGCTTTTCATTTCAATGCCAAATCACAATTGAATCCTTTTGAAGATATTTTAAATGGCAATTAAATTCAATTTGTGAAGTACCCAAAATGCAAAAACTCAGTCTGAAGTGATGGAAGTAGGAATAGCTATAATAAAGTTCATGCATGTGCAGGCAGTAAAGATTATGTTGCTATTGCCACTTAGTCAACCACATTTTAATATTCCATTAACTGAAAAACACTCTGATTTCTGAGATATTAAACTGAGGAATTAAGTACAATGTCAGTAATTTGATTAAATATAAACAGAAAAAATACTCTAGTTGGAAAGATTATTAGGCTGAATTTAAAAAAAACGTATGAACTGCTATGTTTAAAATGGATAACCAACAAGGAGCTACTGTATAGCACAGGGAACTCTGCTCAATGTTATGGGGCAGCCTGGATGCGAGGGGAGTTTGGGGGAGAATGGATATACATGCATATGTATGGCTGGGTCCCTTTGCTGTGCACCTGAAACTATCACAAAATTGTTAATCGGCTATACTCCAATATAAAATAAAAAGTTAAAAAAATAAAAATATGAGCTAGGAAGATTTCATCCTTATCAAGTGTACTTCAAAATAACCAAAAAAACCCAAAATATGACACTTATTTTTTATATATAACTGGTCTTTATCATACAAATAAAAGAAAATTTATTAGAGAATGGAAAAAATAAATAAAATAAAGTGTGTGAGAATGTGTGTGTGTGTGTTTGTGTGTATCTACACACTAATCAAAAGAGAACTGGTTTACCTATATTACTGTCAGAATAGACCTTAAGGCAAATTGGGGTATAAAGGTCACTCAAATGTGAAAAAGATTAAACCCACCAGAAACCTAGAAAATCTTAAATTTGTGTACATTTTTTTTTGCAGTACGCGGGCCTCTCACTGTTGTGGCCTCTCCTGTTGCGGAGCACAGGCTCCGGACGCGCAGGCTCAGCGGCCATGGCTCACGGGCCCAGCCGCTCCGTGGCATGTGGGATCTTCCCGGACCGGGGCACGAACCCGTGTCCCCTGCATCGGCAGGCAGACTCTCAACCACTGCGCCACCAGGGAAGCCCAAATTTGTGTACATTTTATAACATAGCCTCAAAATATTCAAATGAAAATGGACAGAATTATAAGGAAAAACAGATAAATCCAAAATTAAAGTGCAAGATTTTCACTTTTCTAGTATGATAGGACAAACAGACAAAAATCATTAAGAATGTAAAAATTGGATAATTATGAAAATTTATAGAGCATGGCTAGTTCTAAAACCTCTTTACTTTTGTAGGTAAATGATATTTGTAAATTGTATTTGTTCCTTTTTTAATGTTCGCATTTTATTTTATAAGCTCAGATTTTTTGCTCTATTTTTCATTACTTTAAAAAAAAGTTGTCATATGATTCATATATCATAAAATTCACTCTTTTTAAAGTGTACAGTGTCTCACACTCTGTATGGGAAGTGTGAAACATTCCTGGCTTTACTTCATTCTTATTTTATCTAGATAGGAACTTTCTTTGGTAGTTGATTTTTGTATTCTTTGTATCCCAGCACCCAGATCTTCTATTTGATCTACCAAGGTAATTTTCAGCTGGCTGAATAAGCAATGTTTGGTTTAAAGACATTTATAAATCATATAATTTAATTTCTTACAATTGGTGTGAGTACAAACAATTTTAGTAGTATTTCTGATAAGGTAACAGAAAAGATCTACACATTATTCAAAAGAATAAGCTGATAATAGAATCTAAGAGCTTAAAGAATACTGAAGTCTAGTTAAAGTCTCTTTAAAAAAATTCATTATTTAAAAAAATGAGGAAGCAGGGAAAGTTAACTGACTGACCTATGACCACATAGCAAGTGAATGGTACAGCTGGAATTAGAATATAAACCTAAGTTTAGTTTTGCCTTACCCTTCTTAGATGTAACATCTGACTTTCATTTCCTTGAGGATCCAAATTTACTTTTCAGATACGCATTCTCTTTGTCTCTCATAGTAGAAGAGGTTTGTGAATAATAGAGCTAAGGAGAGGCAGTATGTCCTCAAATGTTAGCATGCCTCAGAATCACCTATAGGGCTTGTTAAAATAGATTTTGCCCCCCCTCTTCTCTTCCTCACCCTCCTCAAAGATTCTTTGATTTAGAAGATCTGGAGTAAGCCCTGATAATTTGCATTTCTAACAAATTCCCAGGTGGTGCAGATGCTGCTCGTTCAGGGACCACACTTTGAGAACCAGTGCTTAAAAGCAGACATACTCTTTGAAGTCAGTCACTCCCAGGTCCAAACTCTGGATCTACGATTTACTGCTGTGTGACCCAGATCAAGTTTTTTAACTGATATGTTTCAGATTCCTGTACTATAAAATGGGAATAATAATATTTATTTCACAGGGCCTTTATAAGAAATAGATTAGTTAATATAATAAAAAAGTTTGGCATACTGCTTGCTACATAGTAGACACTCAATAGATGGTTTCTATCGTTATTTATAAGCCTGGGACCCAGTGAAATGTTTATGAACCATAAATTCAGTCAGTGTTTTAGAGTAGATGCCCAGAGACTTTCTGTCACTTTGAGATGCTGTCAGGACACAGACACATAGACATATTCATATATACAAACACATTCTTGCTTGACTCTCTTCGTATTTATGGTAGACTTGAAAGAAGAGTGAGAGAGCAGAAGTGACAAATTGGTAAAGAGATTCCACTTCCAAGATTGGATTTATCTATAGTTTATTTTTATTACTCTCAGCTTCTATTGTGTATTGAAGTAAAGGTGGACACTATAAAAAAAAGAGCATATTTCAAGGTATGTGACATAGCTGCCAATTGCTAAGACAGAACTGCTTATTAATGTGTGCGTGTGTTGTATGGTGGGAAAAGGAGAGCCTAAGGGACATCGGAGATGACGCAGGTGGAGGGGAGAAGTCTGTATGAAAGATTCTTTTAATGTATTTTTTTAAAATTTTATTTTATTTTTGGCTGTGTTGTGTCTTCATTGCTGCACAAGGGCTTTCTCTAGTGGCAGCGAGCAGGGGCTACTCTTTGTAGTGGTGCGCAGCCTTCTCATTGTGGTGGCTTCTCTTGTTGCTCTAGGCATGCTGGCTTCAGTAGTTGCGACACACAGGCTCAGTAGTTGTGTCCCGCGGGCTCTAGAGCACAGGCTCAGTAGTTGTGGTGCACAGGCTCAGCCTCTCCGTGGCATGTGGGACCTTCCCAGATCAGGGATTGAACCTGTGTCCCCTGCATTGGCAGGCGGATTCTTAACCACTGCACCACCAGGGAAGTCCTGAAAGATTCTTTTGAACTCTGGATTGACCACATCAAGGGATAATCACAGTTCCTGATGGGATCTGCAAAATGAAGTTATGGAGGTATATCCCTGAGCTGACTTTCTCTGTGTACATTATTATAGAGAGACTATTCAAACCATTTTAGCAATTATTCATTTTCTAACTGTACAGGTACCATGTTAGGGGCTGCGGAGACTTAATTAAGCTCCAGAAGTGTGTGTAGAAGAGATCAAAATTGACTTGAGCAGTTAAGTCATAACTTGGGCCTTTCAACCATGATTACACTTAAAACTTTTACGTTGTTTAATGGTCATTTGGTCAGCCTGTTTACAGTGGCATATGGGACTTGCAAAGGTAAACAAAACTTTCAATTCAGAGTTTTTAAAAAAACAACTAACTTAATATTTTCAAATTAATTTTTTTAAGGGTAAAGGGTATAGCTAATAAATACTTGAAAAGATGCTCAACATCATTAGCCAGTGAAATGCAAATCAAAATCACAGTGAGATACCGCTTCACACCCAGTAGGGTGGCTATAATAAAAAAGATAGACAATAGCACGTGTTGGTTAGTATGTGGAAAAATTAGAATCCTCTTATATTGCTGGTGGTAGTGGAAAAAGGTGCAGCTGCTATGGAAAACAGTTTGGCAGTTCCTCAAAAAATTAAACATGGAGTTATGGAATTGACCTAACAATTCTACTCCTAGGTATACAACCTAAAGAATTCAAAATATGCTAACACAAAAACCTGAACACAAATGTTCGTAGTAGCATTATTCACACTAGCCAAAAAAGTAGAAATAACCCAAATGTCCATCAACTGATGAATTGATAAACAAAATGTGGAATATCCATACAATGGCAAATCTATTCAGCTGTAAAAAAGAATGAAGTGCTGGGACTTCCCTGGTGGCACAGCGATTAAGAATCTGCCTGCCAATGCAGGGACACGGGTTCGATCCCTGGTCCAGGAAGGTCCCACATGCCTCAAAGCAACTAAGCCCGTGTGCCACAACTACTGAGCCCGCGCTCTAGAGCCCACGAGCCACAACTACTGAGCTCATGCGCCACAACTACTGAAGCTTGCACACGCTAGGGCCCGCATGCCGCAACTACTGAGCCTGCATGCTACAATTACTGAAGCCCGCGCGCCTAGAGCCTGTGCTCTGCAACAAGAGAAGCCACTGCAATGAGAAGCCTGCACACCCCAATGAAGAGTAGCCCTCACTCCCCACAACTAGAGAAAGCCTGCACGCAGCAACGAGACCCAATGCAGCCAAAAAAAAAGAATGCGGTGCTGATTCGTGTTACAACATGGTTATACCTTGAAAACAATGCTAAATGAAAAAAGCCGGATACAAAAGGCCACATGTTTTATATGAAATGTCCAGAATAGGCAAATCTATATAGACTGAAAGTAGATTAATGGTTGCCAGAGACTGAGAGAATAGGGGGAGTGGGGAGTGACTACTAATTGGTATGGGGTTTCTTTTTAGAGTGATGAAAATATTCTAAAATTGGATAATGGTGATAATTGCACAGCCTTGTGAATATACTAAAAACCACTGAATTGTACAATTGAAAAGGGTAAGTTTTATAGCATGTAAATTGTATCTCAAAAGAGCAAAAATAAAACACGTACCCACAGCGGGCATGAAGCATGAATGAGAAGTAAACTTTGTTGTCATAAAAAATAATTGTGGGAAGAGGAGGTAATTCATGGTTAGGAAAAGATTCTGTGGAGAAACAAACTATCTTTCTATTAGAGATTCATAATGCAGAGTAGCCAATCTGAAGTTCTGAAAGTCTTATGAAGGTGGAAACTTATTTAGCTTCATTGAGCCAGTATCTCCCAAACATTTCATTATAAAAACCATTTATTCACGGCAATCATGTTGAACTAGTGTCCTAGAGAAGAGTGAATCTTGGCCTTGAGCATACGTATATAGGTGGATCACCTGGATTGTTTGTTAAAACAGATTCTGGGTCCCCACCCCAGAGATTCTGATTTCAGAGGTCTTGGCTGCAGGCTGAGAATTTGCATTTCTGACAAGCTCCCAGATGATTTTATCCTTCAGGTTTGAGAACTAAACTTTGAGTAGCATCTTTATAGAATAGTCAAATCCTGTACCTTAAATGGGTGAATTTTATGGCATGTGAATTATATCTCAATAAAGATGCTAAAAAGTTTGATATACTAGAAATAGCACTAAAATGTGGATTCTAGTGATTTTGTTAATGCAAGACAATGCTCTATGAGTGATTTGTTTCCATTAAAAATTTCTTCATCCATAAAATGAGTCACTGTTCTATGTATTACGTAGGGTTGTGATGAAAATGAGGCAATGTACTCTTCCAAATTGTGTTCTGTAGATAAAAACATGTTACTTAAAAAAAAAAAGTCCATGGCCAGCTAAGTTTGGGAGTCTCTAAATTAATAATGCATATTCCAGATTGATGGTCAGACCATTATTTTTGACTTGGATCCTAATATCACTCTCTCTATATAAAATCAATTAAGTATGACCTTTTTATTCATTCTAATTCTTGTAGTAGGTCCTCTGGAGCTACAAAGATCCTTATGAAGTAGAAGCTGAATGAGCAAGGTTTGAATAATATTGCGGGACCAGCAGTATTTGTTCCTCTTTTGCTTCAATGCTGTTACACCCTGCTTGATATTTTATTGACCTATTTATCTGAAAAATTATTGGCCAAACAGAATTTTAACATAAGACTATTGGCTATGGTAAAATAATGTCTAGGAAAGTTAAGAGAATACTTGTAGCCAGTTATTTGTCTCTTTTAATCAATTTATGTTCATAGAGCAACTTATTTTCAAAATTCGATTGAAGCTAATTTAAATATTATATCCAGAAATAATTTTGGCTCTTTAGTATTTTAATAGAGAAAAAAATAAATAGTTTTCCCTTCTCTCTTTTTTTTAAAAAAACTATTTATTTATTTGGTTGTGCCAGGTCTTAGTTGCGGCTGGCGGGCTCCTAGTTGCAGCTCGCCAGCTCCTTAGTTGCAGCATGTGGACTCCTTAGTTGCAGCATGTGAACTTTTAGTTGCGGCATACATGTGGGATCTAGTTCCTTGACCAGGGATCAAACCCGGGCCCCCTGCATTGGGAGCATGTAGTCTTAACCACTGTGCCACCAGGGAAGTCCCCCTTCTCCCTTTCTTAAACTTGGACTATTTATTTTAAAAAAAATTGAGTCCCTCATTACTGTCTTTATCTGAAGCTTTTATAATTAACCAAATGTTTTCTTATATTATATAGCAGTTTAAACTTTAAAATTTTGTTTACTTGTCATTTCAATTTTAGCTGAAAAGCATTTCTTTCCTGATTTTCTTTAGTGATCTATTTTAAGCATTATTTTTGATGTTATAATCTATTTTTAACCCCTTTCCTAGAATTCTTTTGTTGAATTAAACTTCCTGAAATTAAATATATTATTAATGTGGCATTGGGAATGCATGTATATATAGTTTGAAAACGTCTTTTCAGAACCTTAATATAATTGTACCTTTATTTCAGATGATGTGGAGGACCATCCTACTACAATACTGTTTTCTCTTGGTTACATGTATACTTACTGCTCTTGAAGCTGTGCCTATAGACATAGACAAGACAAAAGTAGAAAATGCTCAACCTGTGGACAGTGCAAAGATAGAACCACCAGTAAGTGAATGCTAAAGATAACCTTGTGGGAAGAATTTTAACTAAAATATTGCTAAGAATTTATTACTTATAAAATTGGACATTTAGGAACTATTTCTGAAATAGCAGTAAAAAGAGTATTGGATAAGCATATGTTCTTTAATATCAGACAAAGTTTTTTTAATGTAGTTATATTAGATATATATATCTAATTAGTATATTAGTGTATAGAAGAATTAATCATAATATATTTCCAATGTAGAGATAACCAACCAAGAAAACGTACTATATTCAGAGAAGAGACAGATAACAATGAGGAGAGACAGGCGACAAGGGGGTAAAACCAATTAGTATATTGGTTAAGTATTCACTGTCTAAGCCATGTAGAAAATCTACCTTTATGTAAGAGTAAAACATGACGTTGGTCCTGATACAACTCTCTTCATTTGAGAAATACAGCTTTTAACTTTGGCTGCCCAAACTATCAAAGTAGGTATGTCTCAATGCCATTTTGCTAGACGTTTTTTATTTTGTTTGTTTGTTTTTTTAGGATTGAAATCTTTAGATACAGGAAAGGAAAAACTTTCAGAAGAGTTACTGTTTGTTTCTTAATTTGAAGGATACTGGACTTTATTATGATGAATACCTCAAGCAAGTGATTGATGTGCTGGAAACAGATAATCATTTCAGAGAAAAGCTCCAGAAAGCAGACATAGAGGAAATAAAGGTAAATGTAATTAAATAATTATTTAACAAACACTTGAGCATGCCAGACACTGAGCTAAGTATTGGGATTACAAAGATAAGACTCGGGACTTCCCTGGTGGCACAGTGGTTAAGAATCCACCTGCCAGTGCAGGGGACACAGGTTCGAGCCCTGGTCTGGGAAGATCCTACATGCCACGGAGCAACTAAGCCCATTTGCCACAACTACTGAGCCTGTGCTCGAGAGCCCGTGAGCCACAACTACTGAGCCCGCATGCCACAACTACTGAAGCCCACGCACCTAGAGCCCGTCCTCCGCAGCAAGAGAAGTCACTGCAATGAGAAGCCTGTGCACTGCAAGGAAGAGTAGCCCCCGCTTGCTGCACCTAGAGAAAGCCCGCGCATAGCAATGAAGAGCCAACGCAACCAAAAATAAAAAAATAAATAATTAAAACAAACAAACAAAACACAAAGACTCATTCTTAGCCCTTAAAGAACCCTCAGGGGAGACTAACATCCAGAAAAAGATTACTAAGATAAATATACGCTGAGTGTATAATACATTTTGGAGATACAGAGGATGGACACCTAATTCAGTAGGAAGCAGTGGGGGAAGGTGGGAAGTCTTTCTTCCTGGTAGAGATTATGCCTGTGCTTAAATATGCGGCTGAGAAAAGCAGAAAGACTGGGAGACGTGCTAGGCCAAGGTACAAGGGAACAGAGACAGGAATATATAGGAACCTGGAAGGAGTAACTGTTGCTGGAACCTGGCCTGGGAAGTGGAGGCCATGACTGGCCAAAAGATGAGGTTGGAAAGAGTCATGGGCTAGATGACAGAGGGCCTTGTACATCATGGTAAGGGGCTTGAATCATGATGTGAGGACAGCCGGAAGCTATTCAAAGGTTTAGCACACGTTTAGTTCTGGTGTTTTAATCAGGTCCAGATTAATAGAAGACGTAACGGGCCATATCTTATCTCAATAGGGGAGGTTTAATTATTTGTCTCTGTCCTAAGAACCCTATTTATTTGACATTATCCTAGCCCTAGACATCTCCTTAGTATTCACAATAAAGAAAGAAGGTTGTAAAAACCAAGATCTGACGTGAGAGATTCTTTTAAAGCCCACCCTTGAAGGGTAGTGAATCCACTTAGTTGGGTTTATCTTAGAGTCAGCAGTAAAAAAAATTCCAATGATTTAATTTTAAACTTTCAGTTATAACTCTCAAGATAATTTTATTGGTTTGCTTATGTTATTTTAGTTTATCTGTTTTTAACTTTCGTAAAAAGTTATCTTACCTGGAACTTTGTTTGAAGGAAAATTTCTGAATCAAACATCCTTATTTTAGTCTCTGTCCCTGGTCTGGGCCCCTGTGAAAGTCTGACCCACATTAGGTTGTGGCCACTATCAGAACCTGTGTGTGGCTTTTATTTATTTTAATTTATTATTTTTTTTAAATAAATTTATTTATTTATTATTTATTTTTGGCTGTGTTGGGTCTTCGTTGCTGCACATGGGCTTTCTCTAGTTGCCGTGAGTGGGGGCTGCTCTTCGTTGAGATGTGTGGGCTTTACATTGTGGTGGCTTCTCTTGCTGCAGAGCATGGGCTCTAGGCGCTCGGGCTTCAGTAGTTGTGGCACTCAAGCTCAATAGTTATGGCTCACGGGCTCTAGAGCTCAGGCTCAGTAGCTGTGGCGCACGGCCTTAGTTGCTCTGTGGCACGTGGGATCTTCCCAGACCAGAGCTCAAACCCATGTCCCCTGCATTGGCAGGTGGATTCTTAACCACTGCACCACGAGGGAAATCCCTGTGTGTGGCTTTTAGTTCACAGCTGTCCTCTTGGAGGCTGTGAATTTTTCTGGGAGAATGGTAACAGCCTTATGCCAATAATTCCCTTGAATTATCTTTATTTTATTTTATTTTATTTTTTTGAATTATCTTTTTTTTTTTTTTTGGTGGTACGCGGGCCTCTCACAGCTGTGGCCTCTCCCGTTGCGGAGCACAGGCTCCGGACGCGCAGCCTCAGCGGCCATGGCTCACGGGCCTAGCCACTCCGCAGCATGTGGGATCTTCCTGGACCAGGGCACGAACCCGTGTCCCCTGCATCGGCAGGCGGACTCTCAACCACTGCGCCACCAGGGAAGCCCTGAATTATCTTTTTTTAATTGAAGTATATTTGACATACAGTATTATATTAGTTTCATATGTACAACATCGTGATTTGACTTTTGTATACATTGTGAAATGATCACCACAATAAGTCTAGTAACCATCTGTCACCATACAAAGTTAATACAGTATTATTGACCTCATGCTGTACATTACATCCCCATGACTTATTTATTTTATACCTGGAAGTTTGTACCTCTTGATCCCCTTCACCCATTTCACTCCTTCCCCAACCTCCCTCCACTCTGGCAACCACCAATTTGTTCTCTGTATCTATGAATCTGTTTTTTGTTTGGTTTAGTTGGTTTGTTTGTTCTGTTTTTTTAGATTCCACATATGTCATGCGGTATTTGTCTTTCTCTGACTTATTTCACTTAGTATGATATCTACAGTCCCCTGAATTGTTTTGAGAATAATCTCTTGTTTCCTTGAAAAATTCATTTGAGCTGTGGAACTAATTTCCTGGGATGAATGATATTTAATGTAGAACTTTCAATGTCTCTTATTTACTTCAGTTAGGACTAAGAGCGTTATTTGGGGGCTAACAGACAGTGTGGGTAATGGGAGTTACTATATAGAGATAATCAGGGAAAAGAAAACAACAAGCTTGCCTTCTTCGGTATAGGAGAATACTTTTATAACTGTCTTCCTTTCACAGTCAATTCCTATTCCCTATAGGCTTGCGTGGGGGGAGACAAAATGAAGTAAGTTAAACAGTTGTTTAATGAAAAAGAAATTGAGTAAAAATAGACAATAAAAATCAAGCCGACAGAATCATTACAAACAGCTGAGCAAAGCCTCCTGTCTCCGGAAAAACTGGAAAAAAAAGTTAGAAGTTGTCCTTTGTTGTCAGCTAAGCATTTTGAAAGGAGAATCATACTATGTTTCTTCACTTACCAAACATTGCTAACTGGGAAGATTATGGCTTCACCCACACCACTTCCCTGAATGTACTTTTGTGAAGGATATCAGTTGACTTCCTTATTTTTTTTTTAATTAAAATATATATATATATATTTATTTATTTGACTGTACCGGGTCTTATTTGCGACATGCGGGATCTTTAGTTGCAGCATGCGGGACCTAGTTCCCTGACCAGAGATCAAACCCAGGTCCCACGCACTGGGAGCATGGAGTCTTAACCACTGGACCACTAGGGAAGTACCTGTCAGTGATTTCTTAATTGCCAGATCTAGTGAGCACCTTTTATTCCTCTTCTTACTGGACTCCTTTATTTTATCTCAGTGGTTCTCAGATTTTAAATTGTTAAAACAGATTTCTGGGCCCCATCTCCTGACTTTCTGATTCAGTAAGTCTAGGGCCTCCATATCTAAAGTTCCCAGGTGATGCTGATGCTTCCACTTTGGGACCACACTTGAGAACTATTGTTTTATCTAATAATAATGACCATTCTCTCCTTGAAATGTACTACTCTTTTTGCTTCTGTAACAGCATATTCTCTTAGCTCTCCTCCCTCTCTGAACATTCTTTCTTGGTCTTGCTTGAGGCGTTTCTTTTCCTTCCCTTCCTCCCCCTTGACTCAGTCCTGAAGGGTCTGTGTGCCTGATTGCTAGTTAGACTTGCAGTTTCTGATTGAAAATGCATTTTTAAACAAGAGAAGGTAAACCACTAGCTATTTTGTCTCTTAAATTTTGGAACATTTATAGAATTACTCATCTATGAAAAAATGTAATCAAAGGAGACAACCTAAAAAAGATGAATTTTGAAAAGTTGTTTATATATGGAATGACTAAAGCTTAAGGAGGCCACATTACTTAAAAAAAAACTATTGAAATATAATTCACATACCATAAAACTTGCCCCTTTAATGTATACAATTCAGTGGTTTTATTATATGTACAGAGTCATGTAACCATCACCACTATCTAATTTTAGAACAATTTTATTTCCCCCCAGAAGGAACCCTGTACCCATTAAGCAATCACTCCCCCTTTCCTTTCTCTCCTCAGCCCCTGGCAACCATTAATCTACTTTCATTATCTGTGCATTTGCCTATTCTAGACATTTCATATAAATGGAATCATACAAAATTTGGCCTTTTGTGCCTGGCTTCTTTGACTTAGCATAATGTTTTCAATGTTCATCATGTTGTAGCATGTATTGGTGTATTCATTCCTTTTAATGGCTGAATAATATTCCACTGTATGGATATTCCATATTTTATCAATTCATCAGTTGATGGACATTTGGGTTATATCTACTTTTTTGGCTCGTATGAATAATGCTGCTATGAACATTCATATTTAAGACTTTATGTGAGAACTTCCCTGGTGGCGCAGTTGTTAAGAATTCTCCTGCTAATGCAGGGGACATGGGTTCGAGCCCTGGTCCGGGAAGATCCCACATGCTGCGGAGCACCTAAGCCCGTGTGCCACGACTACTGAGTCTGTGCTCTGGAACCAGTGAGCCACAACTACTGAGCCTGGGTGCCACAACTACTGAAGCCCACGCACCTAGAGCCCGTGCTCCACAACAAGAAAAGCCACCGCAGTGAGAAGCTTGCGCACTGCAACAAAGAGTAACCCCCGCTCACTGCAACTAGAGAAAGCCCGAGTGCAGCAACGAAGACCCAATGCAGCCAAAAATAAAATATAAATAAATAAATAAATATTTAAAAAAAGACTTTATGTGAATATATGTTTCAACTCTTTAGGTATATACCTAGGAATGGAATTGCAGGGTGATATGGTAACTGTGGGTTTAACTTTTTGAGGAACTGCCAAAATTGTTTTCCAAAGTGGCTGCACCATTTTGTAATTTAAGTTACTTCTTGAGTTTCTTCTTTGCGCTTTAATTATGCTTTTCTAAATTATATGGTTTTTAGACATCTTGATTTTAGAGTTACAAACTGAATATCTTCTGAAAGAAATGCTGTTTGTAATGTCAAATTTATCTAAAATAGTCAAAAGTATCACTACTTTATTATAACCCTATTTTTAATATATTGTGTCTTATCTAAAAATGCAATGGAATAGATAAAATTAATTTATTATTTTTGTTAACAGAGTGGGAGGCTAAGCAAAGAACTGGATTTAGTAAGTCACCATGTGAGGACAAAACTTGATGAACTGAAAAGGCAAGAAGTGGCAAGATTAAGAATGCTGATTAAAGCTAAATTGGATTCCCTTCAAGGTAAGTGCTAAAGAAAAGGCAGGAAAATTCCAATATTTGGTTGTTAAGGTCAGTTTACAGACCATGTTCCTATAGTCAACATTTAATGTTATTATTGATTTGGCTTCTCTTATTTTTTTAAATTTATTTATTTATTATTTATTTATGTATTTAGGCTGCACCAGGTCTTAGTTGCGGCACTCGGGATCTTCATTGCGACATGCGGACTTCTTAGTTGCGGCATGTATGTGGGATCTAGTTCCCTGACCAGGGATCAAACCCAGGCCCCCTGCATTGGGAGCATGGAGTCTTACCCATTGGGCCACCAGGGAAGTCCCACCTTCTCTTAATTTTTAAAATTTAATTTTTTGAATAGGTTATATATTCATGTCATTCAAAAATCAAAATGATTAGCCTTAAATAATTATATCAGTAAAAAGGAAGAATGAAAAATAATGAATTAAGCCACTGATTTAAAAGAGGAAAAATAACATCAAAGCAAACCAAAAGAAAGTAGAGAGAGAAAATCTAATGAGAACAATTTCCATAGATGAAATAGAACAATCGTCAGAGCTAGCTCCACAGAAACACCAGGTTCAGATAGTGCCAAAGGGAATTCCACCAAACCATTAAAGATCAGATTGTCAGTGCTATTTAAAGTATTCCAGAGCATAGATTAAGAAGGAAGCTTCCACACTCTTATTATGTGTTGATGCCAAAGCCAAAAATTATTGGACATTAAAAGAATATTCTATCATAGCAAGTGGATTTATTTCAGGAATGCGAGATTAACTTAATTTTAGGAAATCTAATGCTGTAAATTATCATATGAATAGATATAAGAAGAAAGAAAGTTTTGGTGTGACAAGAGAAATTGTAAAGTCAAAGGACAAATAATGAATCAGAATAAATCTTTGAAATTTGTATTTTTTTTAAATTAAGACAATTTTTTTAGTGCAATATAAGGTTCAAAGCAAGATTGAGGGTAAACGCAAAAAAAAAAAAAGGACACGTGTTTAGGGCTTCCCTGGTGGCACAGTGGTTGAGAGTCTGCCTGCCGATGCAGGGGACATGGGTTCGTGCCCCAGTTTGGGAAGATCCCACAAGCCGCGGAGCGGCTGGGCCCGTGAGCCATGGCTGCTGAGCCTGCGCGTGCAGAGTCTGTGCTCCTCAATGGGAGAGGCCACCACAGTGAGAGGCCCGCGTACCGCAAAAAAAAAAAAAAAAAAAAAAGATTGAGGGTAAGGTACAGAGATTTCCCATACACCCCTGTCCCCAAACGTTCATAGCCTCCCCCAATACCAACATCTCCCAACAGTGTGGTACATTTGTTACAATTGATGAACCTACACTGACACATCATAATTACCCCAAATCCATAGTTTATATTAGAGTTCACTCTTGGTGTTGTACATTCTATGGGTTTAGGCAAATTTATAATGACATGTATCAACTGTTATAGTATCATACAGAGTAGTTTCACTGCCTTAAAAATCCTCTGTGCTCTGCCTATTCATCTTTCTATATTCTTTTAATTTTAGACTATGAGAAGATTAAATAGCTATGAAGCAGTTTTTGAAATGTGAAGATATCTTAAAGAAAGTAATCTCATTGTTCATATGATCATCTCCATATATTCAGAGAAGGCATTTGACAAAAATTAACACCCCTTCGTAATTTTAAAAAAGTAATAAAATAGTAATCAATAGATACTTCTGTAACATGATCAGATATGTCCAACTCAGCTACACATTGGGGAAACACAAATATATTTTCTCACTAAAATCAGAAACAAAACAATGATGCTCACTGTCACCACTACTAATTAATATTGTTTTGGAGGTACTAGCCAAAGGAATTATACAAATGAAAAAATTGGAGGTAAAATAATCGGAAAGTAGGGGATAAAACCATCTCTATTTGCAGGTAATATAATTATTCACTTGGAAAACCCAAAGAACTTGTCTGAAAAACTTAGTATATACAAAAGTAAAATTCAGCAAGGTAAACAATATACAGAAATCAGTGTTTTTCATATGTACAAACAACAGCCAGTTAGGAGATATAATGGAAGAAAAGACTCCATTTATGATACCAACAAAGATAAAACACCCAGAATAAACCTATTAAGAAATGTGCAAAACTTTCAGATAAAAACTTTAAAGTGCTCCTGAAGAACACGAAAGTAGATTTGAAAAAAGGGGAAGACATAACATCTTTTTGATACAAAGACTCAACATTATGAACATGTCAGTTCTTCTTAGGTTAATTTACAAATTTAACATGATCCAAATAAAAAGATGTACTTTTTTCCCCTGGCACTAGCCAAGTTAATTTTAAAGTTCATATGAGAAGGGAAATGAGCAAGAAAAGCGATGTGCCTATGAAGAAGAACAAAGAAGAAGGACTAGATATATTAGATATTAAAATATATCACTAAGCCTCAGACATTAGAACTCTATGGTTTTGTCATGTAAGTAGAAAGACCAGTGGAACAAAATAGAAATTCCAGAAATAAAATTAAATACATATGGAATTAGTTTGAATTAAAGGTGGTATCTCATTATTAGTGAGATAAAGATTAAAAAAAAAAAAAGTAGTCTTAATAGAGTTGGATAGCCATTTGGAAAAAGGTAGTTAGATTTATATCTCATATACATCAGAATAAGTGCTTATATAAATCAAAGATTTAAGTGTAGAAAATAAAACCATAAAAGCAACAGTTGACAGCATAAGTGAATTCCTTTATTGTCTTGGAATGGCCTTTCTAATTATGAATCAAAATCCAAGGGCCAGCTTTGGCAAGTGGGAGACCCTTCAGGCTGGCTCCTGTGTCCTTGTAACGTGCCCCCATAGGTTGGTTATCTGGGTGGTTCATTGTCATCAGTAAATATCTGAATACTTACTAAGGGTGGAATAGCAGTTCTTAAACTTCAGATTGCATAAAAATCACCTTAGGGAGCTAGTTAAAAATGCAGATTACTGGATCTCACCTCCAGATACTCTGATTCTAGGGATGAGTAATCTGCATTTTATCTTTTTAAAATAGTTATTTATTAATTTTTATTTTGGCTGTGCCGGGTCTTAGTTGTGGCATGCGGGCTTCTTAGTTGCTGCATGCAAACTCTTAGTTGTAGCATACATGCAGGATCTAATTCCCCGACCGGGAATCAAACCTGGGCCCCTGCATTGGGAGCACGGAGTCTTACCCAGTGGACCACCAGGGAAGTTCCTGCATTTTAAACATGTACCTCTGGTCAATGGATCATATTGGAGAAATTGTGTAGAGCAGTAAACTCTCTGCTGGTGAATAGACTTAGAAAACAAGTACCAAATACTCTTTATCCTGAAACTAAGGATATCAATGAGAGGTAAATTAACTCATACCATCCTACTTCAGCTGGTCAGACACACAAGGTAATTCCATCCTTGAAGCCAGGCCTAAGGTGGTTTGAGATTTCTTTGCCCTTAGACAACTTCCATCCCCTTAATCTTGGCAACATTTTCTTTATTCCAAGACAGCGGCTGAATTTCATTATCTAAAGTAAACTGTTTTATATGCTTAGAAAAGTTATGAGTATTTTCTCATTGATTCAAAATTTATGAATTAAAATTTCTGATAATTTGAAGGAGGGCTTAAAGCGTCTTAATTTTGCAGGGTGTGTGTGTAATTTTTAAAGTAGGCAATACATTCACATGGTTTAAAAAAACAAAGTGTAAGGGGCTTCCCTGGTGACGCAGTGGTTGAGAGTCCACCTGCCGATGCAGGGGACACCGGTTTGTGCCCCAGTCCTGGAAGATCCCACATGCCGCGGAGCGGCTGGGCCCGTGAGCCATGGCCGCTGAGGCTGCGAGTCCGGAGCCTGCGCTCCGCAATGGGAGAGGCCACAACAGTGAGGGGCCCGCGTACCACAAAAAAAAAGAAAAAAAAAAAAGTGTAAGAAAGTATATAGCAAAAAGTTCCATGATATTTTTGTACTTTATCAGTTCCCACTGCCCCTAATACCATCCTCCTGAGTTTCTTTACTCACATATAAACAAATACAAATAAAAGTTCTTATTTTTCCTCTCTTTTATACAAAAGATACATGCAATACACGTTTGTAGCTTGTATTTTTCCTTTACGAATATATTTTGGAGATCTTTCTGTATTAGTACATAGAGACCATCATTTTTTTTAGCAACTGCGCAGATTTCCATTGTATAGGTATACCATAATTTATTTACCAGACCCCTGTTGATAGGTATTTGGGTTATTTCTAGTGAACACTCATGTACACATACCACTATGTATCCATGTAAGATTATCTGTAGGATAAGTTCCCCACAATGAAACTGTTAAACCAAAGGATATATGTATTTGTAATTTTGGTAGATACTGCCAACCTCCACAGAGGGTGAACAATACCCATTCCCACCAGCAATAATTTCTCACAGCCTTGCTAATTATAAGTATCATCAAACTTTAGGAGTTTTGCCACTCTGTTAGATGGTATAATTGTGCAGGTTTAATATGTATTTCTCTTATTTTGAGTGAGGCTAAGTGTCTTTTCATGTATTTCAGTGATGGGTCGTATCCGTTAGGGCTAGGTTTTGTAACAGAGCTTTTCTTCATAAGTAAAACTTCTAGTACAGGGCCATACTGAGAATTCAGTGAAAGCTTAGTTGAACTAAATTCAGCTGTTTCTTACTTTCTGGCATAACAATATGTTCCAGGCTCATCTTGTACTTTATACCCTGCCCTAGCCCTGGAATTAGCCATTTCTCTGAGGATTCCTGGTTCTTAATTTTAGTGCGAAATGATGTTGCAGACCAAGAGATGGCACTAGGTGTGCTCAGTACTCCTGGGATATATTTTCTTCTTGACACTTCCATAGGACAGAGATAGGAAATACATGCATGTCCATACACATATGCATGTACACACACATATATAAATATATATTCATACACATGCATATATGTGTACACATTATATATGTATGTTTAGAAATAATAAGTTCACACAGTTAGCACTAATTCCCATCCCTTTCCCCAAGTTTCTTACCTGCCTTCCATCATTTTCATGTTTGTATGTTCTTTTTTCCTAAGTGAGAATCCTGACTTCTAACAAATCAACACATGTACATATTTTGCTCAGTTCTATAATACAACTGAAATCGTCCAGAATTGCTTCACTCATTCAACTACAATACACTATAGCTTTTTTTTTTTTTTAAGTTCTTTACAAAGAAAACTGTTGATGTTTCTTTAAAAATCAGTCATAATCAGGGACTTCCCTGACGGTCCAGTGGTTAAGACTCTGTGCTTCCAGTGTAGGGGGCGAGGGTTCGATCCCTGGTGGAGGAACTAAGATCCCATATGTTGTACTGTGCAGCCAAAAAAAAAAGTCATAATCAATTGAATTTACTGAATTAGATTTTTATTGTTCCATAAAGGATTAATTGGAGCAGCATAAAAATAGTTCCTTCATATAAATTTTAGAGCAATTCTTTTTAGAAATTCTTCTTAGGACTTCCCTGGTGGTCCAGTGGGTAAGACTCTGTGCTCCCAATGCAGGGGGCCCGGGTTCGATCCCTGGTCGGGAAACTAGATCCTGCATGCATGCTGCAGCTAAGAAGTCCGCATGCCTCAACTAAGTAGTCCGCATGCCACAACTAAGAAGCCCACATGCTGCAAGTAAGCATCCACATGCCGCAACTAAGAAGTCCACATGCTGCAAATAAAAGATCCCACATGCTGCAATTAAGACCCGGTGCAGCCAAAAGAAAAAAAAATTCTTATAAAAAAAAAAGAGGGCCTCCCTGGTGGCACAGTGGTTGAGAGTCTGCCTGCCGATGCGGGGGACACGGGTTCGTGCCCCGGTCCGGGGAGATCCCATGTGCCGCGGAGCAGCTGGGCCCGTGAGCCATGGCCGCTGGGCCTGTGCATCCGGAGCCTGTGGTCCACAACGGGAGAGGCCACAACAGTGAGAGGCCCACATACAGCAAAAAAAACCAAAAAAAAAACAAAAAAAAAAAAGAAAGAAATTCTTCTTAGACCTTTGGTGAGGGTAGTATATTAGAGTTTAATTAAAAGTACGAAATTTGGTACTTTTACAATAATGAAAAAGTTTTTACTGTAAATTATACTGGAAAAGATAGCTAACTAGTCTTTCTTGAAATAACATTAAAATGTACACATTAAATTGTATTCCATTCTAGATTCAAGGGCATTACCTTTGACTAGAATAACAATATGTACAATACTCTAAAAGGAAATACGAACTTTTAAATCTAAAACTTTGAATTTTCTTATAAAATCCTATAGGAATTAATATGAATGCTTATTCTTATGTATTATTTATATTAATGTTTCTAGCTTCTAATAAGTTATTGTTTACAGTTTTCTCTTTTTCTTTCAGATACAGGCATAGACCACCATGCTCTTCTAAAACAATTTGATCATCTAAATCACCTGAATCCTGAGAAGTTTGAATCTACAGATTTAGATATGCTAATCAAAGCGGTGAGACTCATTTCAAAATGTGTTGTCTTTGTTGTGCCTTTGAGGTTTTGTAATTTGACAAGTAAATTCCATGACGTGGTAGTATAACTTTTACATACTCTCTAGAATATCTTTAAAGGGAGGTAGCTTAACCCTTATTAGTATAGATAATAATGTGGACATACAGGTCTGTAATCCCTTGCCAACAATTCCAAAATACTATAAAAATGGAAACCTGGCTTAAATTATAGTAAGGCTATTTATAGGTTTTATTTAGCTTACTTAGTGTATTTATAGATTTTGATAAGGAAGTACTAATCTGTTTGATTACAAACTCTTCTGGGGTGTTAAATGATATGGCATATATGCCGTATGTCTTTTCTAAAATCTAGAAAATTCTTAAACACATCCTGCCTCAGGGATTTTAGATTGTAATTTGTAGACCTCTCGTGTTGTACTGTATGAAGTTAGCAAATTAGATGTTCTAGCCTGGGTGTTACTAGATTTAGTTAAGTCGTTAGGAACTGTTCTAGTTCTCTATACTGTACAGATTTGATACAGTCCCTTCCTTTTTCTTCTTTTTAAAATAAATTTATATATTACTTGCTTATAAGGAACTTCCTAAAGTTGAAACTAGCTTTGAACTTTTAGTTTCTTTGAATGCCTACATCTCTGAGAGTGATAATGACTAAAATAGAAGGGTAAAATTTAAAACAGAAGTCAAATATGTTTTGGCCCTCCTATGCTACCTTCTGTTAGAGAGTATGCTATATGCAAGAAAGCCTTTATTTATATTTTTCAAGCACATCTTCTTATTTAATTTAAAAATTGCATTATAGGCTACAAGTGATCTGGAACACTATGATAAAGCTCGACATGAAGAATTTAAAAAATATGAAATGATGAAAGAACATGAAAGGAGAGAATATTTAAAAACACTTAATGAAGAAAAGAGAAAAGAAGAAGAATCTAAATTTGAGGAAATGAAGAGAAAGCATGAAAGTCATCCCAAAGTTAATCATCCAGTAAGGATTATGACTTTGTAAAACCATAGTTAGATGAAGATACTTCTCTGTGCCAGATAGTAGAATTTTATAAGTTATTAGTACTTAAAATCTTGATTCTTAATTCTGCAAAGTTTTTCAATTTTATATTTTATTTTGAGCCTATATACATAGATTATAGTTTGTCTTGAGTGGTTTTTTTTAAATTGATTCACAGGGAAGCAAAGATCAACTAAAAGAAGTGTGGGAAGAGACTGATGGATTGGATCCTAATGACTTTGACCCCAAGACATTTTTCAAATTACATGGTAACAGATTTGATACAATATTAATATTTATATCTTTTGTTTGAAAAATTATAGATGCTTTACTCTTAATCGACTTCTGCCAAGGTTTGCTAATCGAGTCCTATTGATAGTAAACATTTAGAGTTTTCCTCTAGGGTAGTATAGTAGTCTTTATTGCTGGTCTGCAGTATAAAATATTTTAGGTCAGTAGCTATGTCTTTATACTTGCTTTTATTTTTGAGTCATTTTATGACTTATTACAAGTTTCTCTGTAAAATGAAGGCATTTCTGTGACTAGCTAGGTTATATCTAATGGACTTTATGCTGTAATATTAAAATTTACTTTTAGTCTTATAGCATATTGCTTCACTTTATATTTTGGTTAATATATATATTTTTCTAAATAACAATGTTGAATTATGAATAAGTAGTGAATTGTTATCAGTTGGACTGATCTGAGGCTTCATAAGAAAGAAGGATACCTTTTTCTGTAGCATGTTGATGCTTCGTGTTAAGTAATACTTTTGCAAACCATTAGTAATTAGTTGTATTTTAACTATCAATTTTCTAAGGCATTAAAATCAGTTTTTGCATTTGTAACTTTTAAACTTTAGATGTCAATAGTGATGGCTTCCTAGATGAACAAGAATTAGAAGCCCTATTTACTAAAGAGGTAAATGAGTTCATTAAGTATTCAGTGGTTTTGCTCTGTCTTTTTTCCTTCTATTATCTTCCTTTCTTTTATGTTGGTTTTAAATTTTTCTTTTTAGTTGGAGAAAGTATATGACCCCAAAAATGAAGAGGATGATATGGTAGAAATGGAGGAAGAAAGGCTTAGAATGAGGGAACATGTAATGAATGAGGTATGTTTGAAAAGTTTATCTGTTACTTCTGTGGAGTTTTCAAGTTCTTGCAATAAATCTTACTGTAAAATGGAAAATAAATATATATAATATTTAATTGGATTTTGCATTTTTGATCCAGAACAGTCAGTAGGTTCCCTTAGTGTAAATAAAATTATTTTGTAACTGCATTAAAATATTTTAAAATATTAAGATGCTGCTGCATATAAAAGAATGCTGTAAAGCATTCTTTTAGAAGTAAAAAATAATGTAGTCCATTATTTGATATTGTAAATGCTGTATTCGTTTTTGCTAAGAAATTAAAAAACTCAATACCTTAATGGTTTATAACAACAAGTATTTATTTCTTGTTCACATTACTAAGCTGAAAACTCTGAAATAGCTATCATAGGCAGGGTAACTTAAGCCCACTTTTTTGTTGTTTTGTTTTGTTTGTTTATTTGTTTTTGGCTGCACCACGTGGCTTGTGGGATCAGCTTTTGGGATCTTAGTTCCCTGACCAGGGATCGAACCAGGGCCCTTGGCAGTGAAAGCACAGAGTCCTAACCACTGGACCACCAGGGAATTCCCCAAGCCCACTGTTTTGCTTCAGTGATTTTCACCTGTTATTTGAGCTATTTATGGTAAATTGGGATTTTTGTTGAGTGCTGGCTTCCAAGTAACAAATTAATTTCTTTGGCCATCATAGAGTTCACTTTTGTAACTGAATTTGCCATAGTCTATAAAAGCCATTAAACAGGGTTTGGAAAGGTTGTCAACTTTAGCTTTGATTTAGTTAGTTGTTTGTTTTTAGGAAAACATTGTTGAGAGCATTTTAACTTAAACTCCTTTACTCTTGGCTAAAACAGTCTTCTTTCTGGAAAGATTGTTTTTCTTGCCCAAGCACTTGGCTTTGAAAGGAGGTGTGGTGAGTAAGGAAAACAATACTAGTCTACCCAGTCATATCAGCAGACTCAAACTTGGTGATCTTTGGGGGTATCAGTTATTTTCAAATTTGAATTATATAGAAGAAAAAGTTATCTATTTTCTGATTCTAGGATAATGTTGAGTGTCCTGTTTTGATTTTTTCCCTCAGTTTCTCTGGATGTTAGGCTAGCCCTAATTGCTGTATATTTATGTAGTAGCATCTATTAGAAGAATTTCTAGTATCTAAATAATGTGAAAGAGTTATTTTATTTTACATGTACACTTTCCTTTAATCAGGTTGATACTAACAAAGACCGATTGGTGACTCTAGAAGAGTTTTTGAAAGCTACAGAAAAAAAGGAATTCTTGGAGCCAGACAGCTGGGAGGTAATAGAACCTACGTGAAATGGGATGTATCGTTCAAGAAATTCTACATCAGTCTATTCTGCTTTTAACTTTTATTTGCCATTATGTTTGCATGTATAGTTTTACCATCTTGGCTTTTCATATGAAATTTCACTATAAAATAATGAACTTGATTTCTTGCAAAGCTGGGACAATTGATCTCTATTGGTAATCACATTGCATGTAATTGTGTCTTTCTAAAATCGTCCTTTTTTTCTTTTTGCGGTATGCGGGCCTCTCACTGTTGTGGCCTCTCCCGTTGCGGAGCACAGGCTCCGGACATGCAGGCTCAGCGGCCATGGCTCACGGGCCCAGCCACTCCGCGGCATGTGGGATCTTCCCGGACCGGGGCACGAACCCGTGTCCCCTGTATCGGCAGGCGGACTCTCAACCACTGTGCCACCAGGGAAGCCCTAAAATCGTACTTTTTTTGTGTGTAAAATATGTTCATTCTTGAAAATTAAAAATATGGATACAGTTAAAGTATGAATTCGAGGTTACATGTAATTCTACCATCCGGAGGTAGACACTTAAATTATGCATTGTGTTATGCCAGTTTGGAAATCGTTTGTATATTTAGTATATGCATATATAGCATACAGTGAATAAATAGTATACTGTCCCATTTTTAGCTTACATATACACATAAATTCATATCTATATATATTTTTAAATGACTTCATATATTCACTATATAAATGACTTTGTATGTTTGTGAAATTCTGTTTTCTAAAAATATAACAATATTTCATGAACATTTCAATGCCATGTCTCAAAATCTCGATTTGAAAAATGACCACTTAGCATGCAGTTGTGTGGTTGTAGCATAATTTATATAGCCATTCTTCCAGATTCAGACATTATGGGTCAATTCTAATTTTTTTTTACTGTGATAAATAACATTATGATGACTATCCATTTGTTCATGCATTTGGGGGCATCTGTGATGATTTCCCTGGGATTAATTCCTAGGAATAGAACTATTCTCAAGTTTTATGAACATTTTTTAGTTTCTAAATATATCTGTCAAATTGCTCCTGAAAAGTATTTGAATTTATACCGTGGTTTACTGTGTATAAGTGAGTGCATACACATCTTGAACAGAATAGTTGAGCGGTACCAAACAAAGTAGATTGAAAAAAGAACATTGTCGACAGGTGCAAGCCGCGGCTATCAGCATGGACACCAGCGACAGTCATGAAATGCTAAGGCTGCTACTGCAGCCACCAAGAGGCCTGTGTGCAAGCACAGGTCACTATGCACACCACCCCGGGAGCCTGTGCAGCCCGCCACTGCCAGGGTCCGGTGATCCAGAGAAAACTTCCCCAGGAGAACACACAGCATGCCTCAGGCTATTGCAACGTCATGTCAGCCTCTGCCGCCACAGGCTCACCCCGCATTCCATACCCCTCCCTCCCCACCGGCCTGAGTGAGCCAGAGCCCCGTAATCAGCTGCTACTTTAACCCCATCCTGGCTGGGCAAAGAACAGACGCCCTCAGGCGACCTGCATGCAGAGGCAGGGCCAAATCCAAAGCTGAACCCTAGGAGCTGTGTGAACAAAGAAGAGAAAGGGAAATCTCTCCCAGCAGCCTCAGGAGCAGCGGATTAAATCTCCACAATCAACATGATGTACCCTGCATCTGTGGAATACCTGAATAGACAACGAATCATCCTAAAATTGAGCTGGTGGACTTTGGGAGCAACTGTAGACTTGGGGTTTGCTTTCTGGATCTAATTTATTTCTGGTTTTATGTTTATCTTAGTTTAGTAATTAGAGTTTATTATCATTGGTAGATTTGTTTATTGATTTGGTTGCTCTCTTCCTTTTTTTTTTTATATAGATTTTTTTTTCCTTTTTCTCTTTTTGTGAGTGTGTATGTGTATG
Organism: Pseudorca crassidens; assembly: GCF_039906515.1. NCBI lineage: Eukaryota > Metazoa > Chordata > Mammalia > Artiodactyla > Delphinidae > Pseudorca > Pseudorca crassidens. The sequence continues at coordinate 38,803,155 of NC_090304.1, read as the reverse complement.
CTTCTTTGTGTGACTTTGTCTGTATAGCTTTGCTTTTACCATTTGTCCTAGATAATCTGTCTGTCCGTTTTTTTTGTTTGTTTTTTTTAGTATAGTTTTTATTGCTTGTTATCATTGGTGGATTTGTTATTTGGCTTGGTTGCTCTCTTCTTTGTTTCTTTCTTTTTTTATTACTTTTTAATTTATTTTATTTATTTAATTTTTTTTTGCGGTATGCGGGCCTCTCACTGTTGTGGCCTCTCCCGTTGCGGAGCAACAGGCTCCGGATGCGCAGGATCAGCGGCCATGGCTCACGGGCGCAGCCGCTCAGCGGCATGTGGGATCTTCCCGGGCTGGGGCACGAACCCGTGTCCCCTGCATCGGCAGGCGGACTCTCAACCATTGCGCCACCAGGGAAGCCCTAATCTATTTTATTTTTAATAATTTTTTAAAATTTTTTATTTTAATTATTTCCTTCCTTCCTGCCTCCCTCCCTCCCTCCCTTCCTTCCTTCCTACAGGTGTCAGGCCTGTGCCTCTGAGATAGGAGAGCTGAGTTCAGGACAGTTGGTCCACCAGAGACCTCCCGGCTTCACGTAATATCAAATGGGGAAAACTCTCCCAGAGATCTCCATCTCAAAGCTAAGACCCAGCTCCACTAAACGACCAGCAAGCTACAGTTCTGGACACTGTATGCCAAACAACTAACAAGACAGGAACACAACCCCACCCATTAGCAGAGAGACCGCCTAAAATCATAATAAGGTCACAGACACCCCAAAACACACCACCGGACGTCGTCCTACTCACCAGAAAAGCAAGATCCAGCCTCATCCACCAGAGCATAGGCACCAGTTCCCTTGACCAGAAAGGCTGCACAACCCACTGAACCAACCTTAGCCACTGGGAGCAGACACCAAAAACAACAGGAACTGCGAACCTGCAGCCTGCAAAAAGAAGACCCCAAACACAGTAAATTAAGCAAAATGAGAAGACAGAGAAACACACAGCAGATGAAGGAGCAAGGTAGAAACCCACCAGACCAAACAAATGAAGAGGAAATAGGCAGTCTACCTGAAAAAGAATTCAGAGTAATGATAGTAAAGATGATCCAAAATCTTGGAAACTGAATGGAGAAAATACAAGAAACGTTTAACAAGGACCTAGAAGAACTGAAGAGAAAACAAACAATGATGAACAACAAAATAACTTAAATTAAAAATTCTCTAGAAAGGGGCTTCCCTGGTGGCACAGTGGTTGCGGGTCCACCTGCTCATGCAGGGGGCACAGGTTCATGCCCCGGTCCAGGAGGATCCCACGTGCCGTGGAGTGGCTGGGCCCGTGAGCCATGGCCGCTGAGCCTGCATGTCTGGAGCCTGTGCTCTGCAATGGGAGAGGCCACAGCAGTGAGAGGCCTGCGTACCGCAAAAAAAAAAAAAAAATTCTCTAGAAGGAATCAGTAGCAGAATAACTGAGGCAGAAGAACAGATAAGTGACCTGGAAAATAAAATAGCAGAGCAGAATAAAGAAAAAAGAATGAAAACAATTGAGGACAGTCTCAGAAACCTCTGGGACGACATTAAATGCACTAACATTCCAATTATAGGGGTCCCAGTAGAAGAAGAGAAAAAGAAAGGGACTGAGAAAATAGTTGAAGAGATTATAGTTGAAAACTTCCCTAATATGGGAAAGGAAATAGTCAGTCAAGTCCAGGAAGCACAGAGAGTCCAATACAGGATAAATCCATGGAGGAACATGCCAACACACATATTAATCAAATGATCAAAATTTAAATACAAAGAAAAAATATTAAAAACAGTAAGGGAAGGCAACAAATAACATATAAGGGAATCTCCATAAAGTTAACAGCTGATCTTTAAGGAGGAGCTCTGCAAGCCAGAAGGGAGTGGCAGGACATATTTAAAGTGATGAAAGGGAAAAACCTACAACCAACATTACGCTACCCAGCCAGGAACTCATTCAGATTCAACGGAGAAATTAAAACCTTTACAGACAAGCAAAAGCTAAGAGAATTCAGCACCGCCAAACCAGCTTTACAACAAATACTAAAGGAACTTCTCTAGGCTGGAAACACAAGAGAAGGAAAAGACCTACAATAACAAACCCAAAACCATTAAGAAAATGGTAATAAGAACATACATATTGAAAACTACTGTAATCGTAAATGGATTAAATGCTCCAACCAAAAGACATAGACTGGCTGAATGGATACAAAGACAAGACCTGTATATATGCTGTCTACAAGAGACCCACTTCAGACCTAGGGACACATACAGACTGAAAGTGAAGGGATGGAAAAAGATATTCCATGCAAATAGAAATCAAAAGAAAGCTGGAGTAGCAATTCTCATATCATAAAACAGACCTTAAAATAAAGACTATTACAAGAGACAAAGAGGGACACTACATAATGATCAAGGGATCAATCCAAGAGGAAGATATAACAATTGTAAATATTTATGCACCCAACATAGGAGCACCTCAATACATAAGGCAAATGCTAACAGCCATAAAAGGGGAAATCAACAGTAACACCACCATAGTAGGGGGCTTTAACACCCCACTTTCACCAATGGACAGATCATTGAAAATGAAAATAAATAAGGAAACACAAGCTTGAAATGATACATTAAACAAGATGGACTTAATCACTATTTATAGGACATTCCATCCAAAAACAACAGATTATACTTTCTTCTCCAGTGCTCATAGAACATTCTCCAGGATAGATCATATCTTGGGTCACAAATCAAGCCTTGGTAAATTTAAGAAAATTGAAATTGTATCAGGTATCTTTTCCGACCACAATGCTCTGAGACTAGATATCAATTACAGGAAAAAATGTAAAAAGTACAAACACATGGAGGCTAAACAATACACTACTAAAGAACCAAGATATCACTGAAGAAATCAAAGAGGAAATCAAACAATACCTAGAGACAAATGACAATGAAAACACGATGACCCAAAACCTATGGGATGCAGCAAAAGCAGTTCTAAGAGGGAAGTTTATAGCAATACAATCCTACCTCAAGAAACAAGAAACATCTCAAATAAAGCAACCTAACCTTACACCTAAAGCAGTTCGAGAAAGAATAACAAAAAAACCCAAAGTTAGCAGAAGGAAAGAAATCATAAACATCAGATCAGAAATAAATGAAAAAGAAATGAAGGAAACAGTAGGAAAGATCAAGAAAACTAAAAGCTGGTTCTTTGAGAAGATAAACAAAATTGATAAACCATTAGCCAGACTCATCAAGAAAAAAAGGGAGAAGACTCAAATCAATAGAATTAGAAATGAAAAAGGAGAAGTAACAACTGACACTGCAGAAATAGAAAGGATCATGAGAGATTACTATAAGAAACTATATGCCAATAAAATGGACAACCTGGAAGAAATGGACAAATTCTTAGAAGAGCACAACCTTCCGAGACTGAACCAGGAAGATAGAAAATATAAACAGTCCTATCACAAGCACTGAAATTGAGGCTGTGATTAAAAATCTTCCAACAAACAAAAGCCCAAGACCAGATGGCTTCACAGGTGAATTCTATCAAACATTTAGAGAAGAGCTAACACCTATCCTTCTCAAACTCTTCCAAAATATAGCAGAGGGAGGAAAACTCCCAAACTCATTCTACGAGGCCACCATCAGCCTGATATCAAAACCAGACAAAGATGTCACAAAGAAAGAAAACTACAGGCCAATATCACTGATGAACATAGATGCAAAAATCCTCAACAAAATACTAGCAAACAGAACGCAACAGCACATTAAAAGGATCATACACCATGATCAAGTGGGGTTTATCCCCGGAATACAAGGATTCTTCAATATACGCAAATCAATCAATGTGATAAAATATATTAACAACTTGAAGGAGATAAACCATATGATCATCTCAATAGTTGCAGAAAAAGCTTTTGACAAAATTCAACACCCCTTTATGATAAAAACCCTCCAGAAAGTAAGCAGAGGGGGAACTTACCTCAACATAATAATGGCCATATATTACAAACCCACAGCCAACATGCCCCGGTCCGGGAGGATCCCGCATGCCGTGGAGCGGCTGGGCCCGTGAGCCATGGCCGCTGAGCCTGCGCATCTGGGGCCTGTGCTCCGCAAGGGGAGAGGCCACAACAGTGAGAGGCCCGTGTACCACAAAAAAAAAAAAAAAAAAAGAATGACATTAGAATATTCCCTAACACCATACACAAAAATAAACTCAAAATGGATTAAAGACCTAAATGTAAGGCCAGGTAGTATAAAACTCTTAGAGGAAAACATAGGCAGAACACTCTATGACATAAATCACAGCAAGATCCTTTTTGACCCACGTCCTAGAGAAATGGAAATAAAAACAAAAATAAATGGGACCTAAATGAAAATTAAAAGCTTTTTCACAGCAAAGGAAACCATAAAGAAGACCAAAAGACAACCCTCAGAATGGGAGAAAATATTTGCAAATGAAACAACTGACAAAGGATTAATCTCCAAAATTTACAAGCAGCTCATGCAGCTCAATATCAAAAAAACAAACAACCCAATCCAAACATGGACAGAAGACATAAATAGACATTTCTTCAAAGAAGATATACAGATTGCCAACAAACACATGAAAGGATGCTCAACATCACTAATGATTAGAGAAATGCAAATCAAAACTATAATGAGGTATCACCTCACACCAGTCAGAATGGCCATCATCAAAAAATTTACAAACAGTAAATGCTAGAGTGGGTGTGCAGAAAAGGGAACCTTCTTGCACTGTTGGTGGGAATGTAAATTGATACAGCCACTTTGGAGAACAGTATGGAGGTTCCTTCAAAAACTAAAAATAGAAATACCGTAAGACCCAGCAATCCCACTACTAGACATATACCCTGAGAAAACCATAATTCAAAAAGAGTCATGTACCCCAATATTCTTTGCAGCTCTATTTACAACAGCCAGGACATGGAAGCAACCTAAGTGTCTATTGACGAATGGATAAATAAGATGTGGCACATATATACAATGGAATATTACTCAGCCATAAAAGGAAACGAAATTGAGTTATTTGTAGTGAGGTGGATGGACCTAGAGTCTGTCATACAGAGTGAACTAAGAAAGAGAAAAACATATACCGTATGCTAACACACATATGTGGAATCTAAAAAATATATATATGGTTCTGAAGAACCCAGGGGCAGGACAGGAATAAAGACACAGACGTAGAGAATGGACTTGAGGACACGGGGGTGGGGGAAGGGTAAGCTGGGACGAAGTGAGAGAGTGACGTAGACATATATACACCACCAAATGTAAAATAGATAGCTAGTGGGAAGCAGCCGCATAGCACAGGGGGATCAGCTCGGTGCTAGAGGGCTGGGATAGGGAGGGTGGTAGGGAGACACAAGAGGGAGGAGATACGGGGATATATGTATATGTATAGCTGATTCACTTTGTTATAAAGCAGAAACTAACACACCATTGTAAAGCAATTATACTCCAATAAAGATGTTAAAAAAAAAAAAGAACATTGTCCTTTCCTATATAAAATAAAAATATTACCTTTTTAATTAGTTTGAGATAGGATGGCCAACTGTCCTGGTTTACCCGGACTGTGGAGTTTCCCAGGATGCGCAACTTTTCAGCGTTACAACCTGGACAATCCTGGACAAATTGGGACGATTGGTCATCTTAGTTTGAGGTTAAAGAAATCAGCTTCTTTTTTGTTGTAAGTTTTTGTCTAACGTTTGAACTATTTCTGGACATTGGTGAAGAAAAAGAATGCTAAGATTATTTGAACATGAATTCCCTTGAGTGCTTCTGGTGAACTGGATCAATAGACAATTATATACCTTTTTCACTTCGGCATAATTTCAGATTTACAAAAAAGTTGCAAGTATGAACAAGGAATTCCTGAATACCTTTCACCCAGATTTCCCATTTTACTACATTTGCTTTCTCCCTCCTTTTCTCTCTTTCTCTATTTTTAATCTGTGTGTGTGTATTTATATATAACATCTATAATTATTTTTGAGAGTAAGTTGCACACGATGCTGCTTTAACCTTAAATACTTGAGTGTGTATTTTTTGCAAACAAAGATTTATCTTACATAATCACAATAAGATTATCAATGCTACGCACACAATACTATTCTCTAATCTCTAGATTTTATTGAGATTTTTGTCAATTTTTCCTGTATTGGTCTTCATAGCAAAAGAAAATCCAAGTTCATGCATTGGATTTAGTTGTAATGTCTTTCTAGTCTACTTTAATCTGAAACAGTTCCTGAGTCTTTGTATCTCATAGCATTGATATTTCTAAAAATTACAGACCAGTTATTTTGTAGAATGTCCCTCATTTTGAATTTGTCTGGTGTTTCCTTATGATTCCTACTTTTGATAGGAATATCACTGAAGTGATGCTAAGTGCATCATATCAAGAATCATATGCTGCTGATTATTTCCATAACTGGCAATGTTAACTTTGTTTCTTTGGTTAAGGTGGTGTCTACCAGGTTTTCCCACTGTAAAATTACTATTTTACCTTTTGTAATTTGAAAAGTATCTTGTCTATCCCACCATACTGCTAGAATCAGAAGTCAGCTTAAAAAAAAAAATCACCCAACATCATATCAAAAGTATTTCCAAATACTATTTGTAAGAATTGTTTTAATAACTATGGAGGTGCTTAACTGTTTTCTGAGGGTTAGACATATAGGTTATTTCCAGTCTTTTATTGTTATTTAAAAAGATAGTGCTGCTATAAACACATTTTTATATAAAGTTTTTATGTGTTCAGGGTTATTTTCTAAGATAAATTCTCAATGTAGCATTACCAGGACCAAGGGAATATTTTTAAGGTTGTTGATATACTTCGTAAAAGTGCTTTTCAGAAGAATTGTACCAATTTACATTTCCACCAATAAAAAAAGAGATTGCTCTACTTTTTAAAAAGGTATTGTCTTTGGGGATATACTTTGAGACTCATTATCTACGAGGTTTAGCATGCATTGATGAATCTAGCCAGAATAAATTGTTACTGTGACTGTTGACAAATGGTGATTTTCTAATCATCATTCCTTAGTTGGCTTTCTGCTGTAGGTGGAAAAAGCCAATATTCCCTTTGACTTTCCACTGTAGCTGTTCCTTCCCCCTTCTCTAGTTGTTTATATCAATGTAGACTCTTGGCTTCTTATTTTATTCAGTAAACTTGAATTCTTACTGTCATTTGTTTTCAATGCTCAAATTGTCCCTGATTTGGCTAGTAGGAGTTTCCTCAGACTAGCTTTTGTGTCCTTCAGGCATGTCCCTATCATTCTTTGAGGACTTCCTTACTTTTTAGCGTAATAAGGTGTCCAAGGCTCATCTTGTTCTTTCTCTGCCCTACCTCTGGACTCAGACATTTTTCTGAGGAGCACTGGTTCCTTTTAGTGGAGATCAATATTACAGTCCAGGATCTGGACACTGGATTTGCTCCTTGCTACTGGAGTGCCATTGCTTCTAGGTCTTATCAAGTAACAGAGTTGAGGAATTAAAAATATATATATATATATATAAAATATATATTTATAGTATGTGTATGTGTGTCTATATATATATATACGCATGCACGCACATATGTATATAGACACATCTACACATTTATATTCATTTTTATATTTTAGCTATCAAGAGGTATTAAAACTCATGAGTTCATACTGATATCTCCTCAAATTTCAATCTAACGCTTCTACTTGTAATACATTCTTTTTCTTTTTCCATATTTCATACACAGCCTGGCTCTCATTTTCCACAATAATATTGTATTTATTTGTTCAATCCTAAGATGTACGAAGAGTTTCAGAATTGCTAATCGATGCCTCTGCAAAGCCAGACTTTAATATTTTTTACAGTTTTTTTTTGTTGTTTTAGCCTAAGGGCATATAGTCCAAATGCTGTGATCAAAAGTTTCTGGGGGGGCTTCCCTGGTGGCGTAGTGGTTGAGAGTCCGCCTGCCGATGCAGGGGACACGGGTTCGTGCCCCGGTGTGGGAGGAGGAGCGGCTGGGCCCGTGAGCCATGGCCGCTAAGCCTGCGCGTCCGGACGGAGCCTGTGCTCCGCAACAGGAGAGGCCGCAGCGGTGAGAGGCCCGCGTACCGCAAAAAAAAAAAAGTTTCTTGGGTTAGTTCTTTTCTCCTGCCCCCTTCTGTGGATTGTTTTATTCACTTAAAATAAAAGTATTATTTGTTTCTATTTGTATTCAATTTGGAGAGGTTTTCTGTCCTTGTGGATTTTTATTTATTTTCTTTTTTTCTTTGAGTATGTGAAACATTGATATGTTTCCAACAATCAAATCTGTGCAAAAAAAGGCATATTCAAAGGAGTGTGATTTTTTTTTTTCCCACATTGTCTTTGTCCTTTCCACCCAGTTCTCCCCTTACTCTGTAGGTAACCAGTCTTATTAGTTTCTGGATTTTCCTTCCTGTTATATCTTTTGCCCAAATAAGTGCAAGTGTGTATATTCTTATTTCCCTTTCTTTCTTACCCAAAAGATATAATACTATAGATATTCTTTTGTACTTTGCTAAGCATAGAATTTTAAAGCTGAATCAGACCTTTTTGTTTTCTTTCTAAGGTTTTTCTTTTCTCATTTCTTTGTCTTTTAGACATTGGATCAACAACAGTTCTTCACAGAGGAAGAACTGAAGGAATATGAAAATCTTATCTCCATACAAGAAACTGAACTTAAGAAAAAGGCAGATGAGCTTCAGAAACAAAAAGAAGAGCTACAACGTCAGCATGACCAACTTGAGGCTCAGAAGCTGGAATACCATCAGGTGATATTTTGTAAAAAGGCTTGTGGCATTAAAAAGGATTTTAGGGGCTTTGCTACAAGCCTGTGTTTTTGTAATATATTTTAATTAGCTGTCGTATTTTAAAGTTTAGTATTTTTTAAACTGCATTTTTTTAAACTTCCTTGTTGAATATTAATCTAAATTATAGAACGTAAATATCCCATTTTGGAAAACAATTTTCAGTTTGTTGTGCATTGTCAATGGTCATACATATCAGAGAAAATCAAATAACGCTTACTTTTAAGGCATTCTTTTTCCATTCACTAGGTTTTACAGCAGATGGAACAAAAAAAATTACAACAAGAAATTCCCCCATCAGTGCCTGGTGGAGAATCAAAGATCCAGCCACGTATGTAATTTTGTTTATTTGTTTGTTTGTTTGAGGAAATTAAAAAATTGAATAAATAGAAATTCACATTTATTACAAATATAATTTCAAATCATTAATATCTGTGCTATTTTCTGTTTATTTGTGGAAATAGAGCAATTTGTGTTACAGAAAAATGAAAAAGCCTCTCAAATTTGTATACATCAGTACATTTCAAAAGCTATATAATTTGATAGCCATATGCATGGTGAAATGATTTTTTTCAGTATTATTCATAATTCTTCCTAATCAGTTATTGATACTATCACAGAATATGTTTTTTAATTGTAATCAGTGATTAACTAAACCTAGTTAAAAAGCAAATACTCAGTATATCTAAGTATAAAAGAATATTCAGAATAAAGGAAGATACCTTTAAAATGAGGGCTTTTTTTTTTTTTGAACAGGCATTTAAAGTCCAAAGTCCGCCAGAACTTAGAATAAAATTGTTACATCATCTTGTGTGTCATCTTTTTACCTCCCTTCCTTTTCCTCTGCTCAGTAAATATTTTAAAGAATATATGGAATAAAGGAAGATACTTTTTAAATGAGAACGTATTTTTTTTTTTTTTTGGACACAGATGTTTAAGGATTGAAGTCTACCAGAACCAGGAAGGAAACAAACTCAATACCTGCTCTCATTTTCATACCTCTTTTCTTTTTCCTTTGTTCTCCTTTAGTGATTTAATTAAGTGGCTTTATGCCATAATTTAATGAAACTATTAGTACCTATTTAAGTGAGAAAGCGCCACCCACTGCTTTTAAAATAAATTGTTTTCTCTTATTCATAAAGGTAAATACTCTTTTATGGGTGCTTATCATCCCCTCTCTCAATAAAAGCTCTTTGATATTAATAATTCTTCTCCTGAGAAGACCATAGTATTCCCCAGTGTGTGTTGGTAACTTTTTCCTACTTTCAGCAATCTTAACTGCTAGAAATTCTTCAACCAAACAGCTCTTGCTACCACTTAAGTTCATTTTTCATTTACAATTTTGCTTTATACTCTATCATTCAAGATCAGGTTTTGCTACATATAACAGAAAACCCAAAGATAATGGTGGTTTAAACTGAATAAGAACTTCTGCCTTTTACATAGAAGAAATCTGGAAGTAGGTGATGTACAGGTTCCTATCTTTCTCCTCTGCTCTCCCCAGTGCATAGTTTTTATTCTCGAGTTATTTCATTCTCAGGGTCCAAGATGGCTCTTGGACGCAGTGGGGAAGGGCAACAAAAGGAATGTCCCCCAGTTGAATCAGCTTCCTTGATGCAGTTTTCCCAGAGAACCACATAGCATTTGAATTTACATCTCATTGGCCAGAGCTGTGTCACGTGGCCATCTAGCTGCTAGGGAAGCTGAGAAATCCATTTGGCAATGGGACAGGCTAAAAGTTAGGATTCTTTTAGGAAGGTTTCCCTTTAAGAAGGGAAGAGGGAATGTTTGGTAGGCAACTTACAGCTTTAATTTAAACAGCCTTTTGGTTACCTAAATATCTATGTACATTCTTCCAAAACAGAAACCGCTCACTTCCCTCACCTCAAAAGGAAACCACCAAAACCCAATCTATTATTGCATGTAGTTCAAAGCCCATGACATCTGAGTATAGTCCCCTCCATCAGGTTAGGATGTGGTTTTTTTATGTTCTGGTCATCTGCAAACTAAAAAGCAACATGTCTGCCCCCTGAGCACCATATGCATAATGGGATAGATACAGGATAACTGCAATAAAATCAACCTTTTAGAAAAGGGGAAAACAGGAAACAGAGCAGTCATCTTTCCATAACAATTAAAAAAATACTGCTTGGCAAAAATAGCAAGGTCTCTCTGCTCTGTCCATAAATATATTCTTTGGTTTTTCTATTAGGCAACCCCTGCTTCACCTTTCTGGGAGGAACTCCCTTGTCTAATGTCCTCAGGGGACCTTGGCATTGCCCTCTAGGATGTTTTTATTGCCCATTAACCTTCAAGGACGCAATTGGGCATTGGGAAGTGTCCTCTTCTGGAAGACTGGACAGTCTTCGCACTTCACTTCCTGTTATTGTGGGTTTGGGGCCTTGGGATTGTTTCAGATAGTTACAGGCTGTTTCAGGCCAGGTTTAGGGTTTTTGTTTGTTTTTGTTTCGTTTTGCTTTTTGGCAAAACAGTTCCCTCAAAAGTTGTACGTTTCTGGTCTGTTTTCTTCAATTATTACCAGGAGAAACCACAGAGATCTTGTCAAGACATATTTGACAAAGAACCTCATCTTTTGCTTGCTGGCCTCTGTGTTCTTTTCTCCTGTTGGGTCTTAAATGAATGGTACCCACTTGGGATTGTTTTAAACTATAGGCTTGGATGGGATAACAGCAGTCTTAATCTGATCTTTTTCCTTAGGATGGCTCCCATTATTTGGCAGAAAATTCTTAAGGGAAGGTTCTTGGAAAGGTTGTGAAAGCTTTAGCGCTTCCTCAGAACCTTTACTTATAACTGTTTCAGTTTAGAGTACGGTAGCACAGTAAGTGACTTTTTCAATTCTTCAGGGCTCCAGATTTGGGACTTTATCAATTTATTTGGTAGATAGAGAGCAGTTCTCTTGGCAAAGCTATATTGCCTTCCATCTCTGCAGACTTGCTTACCTTAGCCCGAGCCACATCTCTCCTGTAGGACTTTTCTGAAAGAGGCAAGGCGCAGCCCACACATGCTAGCATTCTGAAATTCTACCACCATTTTCTCTGATACCTTAACCTCAGTTGGCATGAAGTATCACTGCCCCAAACCCTACCTTCTTAACTAAGCCAATTCCATTTTTTCAGATCCTTTTACTTGCTGCACCTTACTTCTAGCTACCAAATTCTGTATAGGTTAAGATTCTTCATTGTAAGTAATAGAATCATCTTCAGCTACTAAACAGAATGGGATTGATGGGGGGGGGGAGCAGTATAGATAGATAGCTCACAGAATCTTTGGGAGGGCTGAAAGAACGGAACTTAGGCTGAGCTTCTAGGAACTGCATCATGAGACTGGGCTGCCAAAGAAGCTGCTGCTTTTGGAACCATCAAGAAGCTGCCTGCTAAATCAGGAAGCCACCTGCCATATTAGGAAGTCATGAAGTTGCCAGCTCCAGAACCACACCACCTCTGCCTTGCTTTGTGTCAGCAAAAATGGATATTTCATGTCCTGCTTCTCTCCCCATGTAATTCAGTTCTGAGTAAAAGTTTCAAGTGAGTACATCTGATTGTTTGGACCAATCATATCTGGAACCCTAGCTGCAAGGGAGGTTGGGAAATAATATTTAATTTCCTACCCCTGTAGTACAGGAATGCATGTTTAAAGCTGTTGAGTGAACAAATCCACTGTAATACCTCAAAAATTTACAGTTTCTTTTAACATTAATAATTTTTAAAACTCTTAGTTCTCATTTTACAAATTTTAAAATAATCATTGCATACTCCTCCAAACACTTCAGATTTTTTTCCTTAAATCATGGATCCCAAAATTAAATAGAGGAATCTAGAAAAGTTCTGCTTATATGTAGCTTAAAAAAACCCACAGAAATCACTCAGGAGACTAATGCTATGTTTCTTTAGAGATAGAAAAGAATTCCTATCTCTGTTGTTTAAATTGTAGCAAATATTTTTAAATGCTCTGGGATATCCTTTTGTTGATGACTCTATCTGTAAGCGTTATTGTGATAAGACAGGGATTCACCTAGGATAAATTTTTTTAGATGGTGGACTAGGGTCAAATCAGAAAGTAATTGGAGACAATAATATTGTACTTTTATGAAATGTGACAAATATCAATACAACAGCAGTCATATTATAATATATTAAATATATCAAAGTAACACATCTTGCACCTTAAATTTACACAGTGATATATGTCAAATATATTCAAGTAAAAAAATAGTAATTGGAGGAGAACTTAGAGAAATTTTTTAAAATGCTCTTTTGGCATGAGTAGATAACGGACGGATATTAATGTAGACATACCTCACAGTTTCCAGCAAATTATTAATTTATATTATTAAAAAAAGAATTGTTGGCCTAAGATTATTTATGGGCATAAGGAATCCCAGTTCTTATGAGTATTGGGCATTTATGAGTAAAGATTGTTTCTTAAAGAGTTGCTAATAGTATTTTTTCCAGCTCTGTTAGAAAGTATTCATCCTGTGTTTGATTTATCCCATTCTTCTTCATATTCTTAGATATTAAGAAGTCTTTGGTTTAGTTGACTTAGTGGTATGTATAAGTAATTTGGAACTTTGTTTCTCATATTAATTTTCATGAAGCATGTACATTTTATAGTATACTTAGATATATATAATTAAAGTTATATTTTAAAAGACAGTGGTCCTCTAGAATATTTGATGCTCACTAAAGGAAACTGCAATTTAGAAGCAGTGGTAAAAAATCCTTTGAGATATAGCTCTACTTTTTTTTTTTTAACCAAGATTTGTTTACAATGGCATTTTTTTCATGCTAATTGAACAGATTTGTATTACCATAAGCCTAAATGCAAATCTGTTTTTCCCATGAGGAAAAATATAAAGGAAATTTTAATATTTGTGATAATGTGACTTTTAAGTCTAGCTAATAAAAGAGGGGGTAAGAAATGTATTTCCTTTAGGGAGAAATATTGACAAGTCTAGTTCTGGTTAGTGCCTAAAGTTTAATTTTTGTTTTATAGCTGTGCAATAAATCGAGAAGAAATTGATAAAGAGGCAGAGTTAGATGATGACCTTCATCATTTTCATGCAAGATTTTTGTCGCCTGAAAAAGCTGCTAGAGAAGATCATCTTTACCCTTAACCACTGGTGTCTCAACTTGATACTTGAATAATTCATTTGTTTTTTGTTGGAATTGAGAAACTAAGGTGTATTAGGTAAAATGCAGAGTTCCTATAGGTGATACAATGGAAGACTCTAATTACAGCTTGTTTTCAAGGTATGAGATTTGAAGGAAATTGGATCTTTTCCTTGCTTTTTGTTTTTTTTAACACAATATCATTAGCAGGATTTCAGTCTTTCCCTACCCATGTTTTAATTAGTTAATTAATCAATTAATTAATTAAAATCCAACAATTTAGATCTAATAGGTGACTTTTTTCAGTTTTTAAAATTTCATATTGAACTATAGTTAATTAACAATATTATGTTAGTGTACAGTAAAGTGATTCATATATATTTATATGTGTATATATACTTTTCAGATTCTTTTTCATTATAGATTATAAGATATTGAATATAGTTCCCTGTGCTATACAGTAAATCCTTGCTGTTTATCTATTTTGTACATAGTGTTGTATCTTTTAATCCCATATTCCTAGTTTATCCCTCTATCCCCCTTTTCCCTTTGATAACCACGTTTGTTTTCTATGTCTGTGAGTCTGTTTCTGTTTCGTGAATAAATTTATTTGTATTATTTTTTAGATTTCACATATAAGTGATATCATATAATATTTTCTCTGACTTGTTTCACTTAGAATGATAATCTCTAGGTCCATCCATGTTGCTGCAAATGGCAATATTTCATTCTTTTTTTATGACTGAGTAATATTCTATTGTAGTGTGTGTGTGTGTGTGTGTGTGTGTGTGTGTGTGTGTGTGTGTACCACATCTTCTTTATCCATTCATCTGTTAATGGACACCTAGGTTGCTTGGCTATTATAAATAGTGATGCCAAAAATCTTGGCTGTCTGTGCACCAATGCCAGAAAGAAATACGGAGACAGAGTTTTGGAGAAACAAGAAAAATGGCCTTAATCTTTGCCTGACAAAGGGAAAAACACAGCAGGCTAGTGCCTCCAGAACTGTGCCCCCCCCCCTTCCCTGGGGAATAAGGAAAGGTTATATAGCCTGGGGCTTGAAGTCTGGGGTAAGTGATAAGGCTCAAAGTAATTAAGGTCTTGCATTTCTTTTCTTCTGCAAATTCATGGCCAAAGCTGGCATCAGGCAGCTCAGCAACTAGGTCTGATGGCCCTGAAGTTATCAGCCCATGATGTTCTTTTTGAAATGAAGAGTGCTACAAGGGAGTGTGGGGGAGAAGAAATGCTAGGTGCAAAGGGTAATTCATATGGAATCAAGAGTAATCAGCTTTGTGAAGGACAGGTCTAGCTACAAGTGTTTGTTAGTAGTAACAGCTAAAGAATAACCAAGATTGCTTAACTCTTTCAGGCCTGTTTATGTTGTTTCCCCAGCCTGTTCATTGTTTCCTTATTTTCCTTGTTTATCAGAAAAGAAAAGTCTCATTTCTATTTTGTTTTTGTAAATTTATTTATTTATCTTGGCTGCGTTGGGTCTCTGTTGCTGCATGCAGGCTTTCTCTAATTGCGGCGAGTGGGGGCTACTCTTCGTTGCAGTGTGCGGGCTTGTCATTGCAGTGGCTTCTCTTTTTGCAGAGCACAGGCTCTAGGCACGTGGGCTTCAGTAGTTATGGCACACGGGCTCAGTAGTTGTGGCTCGCGGGCTCTAGAGTGCAGACTCAGTAGTTGTGGTGCACGGGCTTAGTTGCTCTGCGGCATGTGGGATCTTCCCAGACCAGGGCTTAAATCCGTGTCCCCCGCATTGGCAGGCAGATCTTTAACCACCAGGGAATTCCCTCATTTCTATTTTTGCTGCAACATGTTCCCCACTGCTAGTTCATTCCCTCCATATCAATGGAGGAAGGGAGAAGGGCATCATTCTCGTCTGGCTGAGGACAAAGCTTCAGTTTTGCTCCATTTGATAAAACACCAGCTGTCCAGCCCAGGGGCCCATCTATTTCCTACTTCAATAGTGCTATAATTTATTTATTTAATTATTTCATTAAAAAAAAATTTTATTGGAGTATAGTTGACTTACAGTGTTGTGTTAGTTTCAGGTGTACAGCAAAGTGAATCAGTTATATACATATACATATATCCACTCTTTTTTAGATTCTTTTCCCATATAGGCCATTACAGAGTACCGAGTGGAGTTCCTTGTGCTATACAGTAGGTCCTTATTAGTTATCTATTTTATATATAGTGGTGTGTATATGTCAATCCCAATCTCCCAATTTATCCCTCCCCCCATTTACCCCCGATAACCATAGTTTGTTTTCTATATCGGTAAATATTTCTGTTTTGTAGATAAGTTCATTTGTACCCTTTTCTTAGATCCCACATATAAGTGATAATCATATATTTGCCTTTCTCTCTCTGACTTACTTCGCTTAGTATGACAATCTCTAGGTGCATCCATGTTGCTGCATATGGCATTATTTTGTTCTTTTTATGGCTGAGTAGTTAGTTATGCATTAGTAACCTTGCTTAAAAAAATTCAAGAACTGAGCCAGAACAAGCAGCAGCAGCAAGTGGTGAAGACACCAAATTGAAAAATTTGGATTTATGGTTACCAGCACTACCAAACTGTTTACTGAGATAAAAGCAAAGCAAAACAAAACCAATAAAACCTTTTATTTAATTTCAGAAATTCAGGGATTTTTCCAAATATTGCCTATAGAGTTATGTAGAAAAAAATTTACATTTCACGTTTACAGATATCTACAGTTTTCACAAATTAAGTTTATATTTTAATTGATATTAGTCATGTTCTTAATGATAATGCCATGTACCATCTTGGTTGTCAGTCAGCCCTTGACAGTGTATTTTTACTTATAGGCTCACCCTTCCAGTTGCCTTCCAAGCTCTGCCTGCCTGTTAACAAGTTGTTTTGTTTTGTTTTTTAACAATTTTTTAACTAGTTTTGATTATAATTTGTTTACAATCTATTGTAAGCAATAGATATGACTTTTGCTGTGCAAATTTTCTTACCTGTTTTTTTTTGGCCACGCCACACAGCTTGTGGGATCTTAGTTCCCCCACCAGGGATCAAATCCAGGCCCATGGCAGTGAAAGCACCGAGTCCTAACCACTGGACTGCCAGGGAATTCCTGCTCCTTTTTTTTTTTCTCCTTTTGTTTTATCCTTAGTAATAAGTATGTTACTTATGAATGAACATGAATTTGGCAATCTCTGATTAGAAGAGAAGTAGCATATTTTATTGTTTTATCATCACTTTTGCCTGGATGATCTGAGTTTTAGTTAAGTTCCTCTCTAAGTACTCTCCCATTTTTCTACTGTTGTATTGACTTTTCCACTATTGTATTTCTAATGCACCTCCTTAATCATTGGAGAGTTTCGAGGGATGTAGAATGTTGTAGCACCATTGTTAGAGGTCTTAAGGTATCATAGCCACCAGCTTCATGGGGCTTATTATCCAGACTTTCAAATGAATTCTCCTCTTCCCTCACAATCCCAAATAATAATCTTTTCTCTAAGGAAGTCTGTTACTAATTAAGATTTAGAGGTGATTTTATTAAAACAGGATTAATTTCCAAAAGGTTTATATAAAAGATAAAATAGAGGCTAAATCTTTTATTTTAAGGACAACAGTTTGAAGCCAGTTAATGCTCAGAGTGACTGTTTCATTCATTTGGAATGTTTCTGGTGACTTCCAGGTAGTTCGGTCTGCCCCTCTCTATCTAGTTTAAGGACCTAAGAATGGAAGGGCCCTGGAGGCTGAAGTACTGTAGCCAAGGGGGAGGAAGGAGCCCCCATCCTGCTGAAGGTGTTTCTTTCTCTGAAGCAGTTAGTGCAGGATCTATTAGCAAATGAAAGTTCTAAGCCCTTGCAACTTTCAAAGTATCCGTCTGTGTACCAATTTATGTAGCCTCTAATTGAAAGATCATATTTGTGGAAGGAATATGTGTTTATATGTAAGCTTGTGCTTAAAACAGGTCTGAAGGGAAGACCATTATTTATCCTGTGTTTTTTGAAAAAAATTGTCTTCTGAAATTAAAACATAAAAAACATTTTTTCATTATTGCTTTTCTTTCTCATGAAGGAAACCTGTGTTGCATAATCCATATTTAATCCATATTTATTATGTTTTAAAAACCATTTAATAGTGATGGTTTATATATCCTATTTTGTCAGAATTTTTTAATTAATCAATTAATTAATTTTTGGCTACGTTGGGTCTTCGTTGCTGCGTGTGGGTTTTCTCTAGTTGCGGCGAACTGGGGCTACTCTTCATTGCAGTGCACCGGCTTCTCATTGCAGTGGCTTCTCTTGTTGCGGAGCATGGGCTCCAGGTGCACAGGCTTCAGAAGTTGTGGCACACGGGCTCAGTAGTTGTGGCTCATGGGCTCTAGAGCGCAGGCTCAGTAGCTGTGGCTCATGGGCTTAGTTGCTCTGCGGCATGTGGGATCCTCCTAGACCAGGGCTCGAACCCGCATCCCCTGCATTGGCAGGTGGACTCTTAACCACTGCGCCACCAGGGAAGCCCTAAGGTCAGAATTTTAAATATCTTTTATTTGTTATTACTAATTCTGGGGGATTTTGAAAAGTTTTCAATTTAAATGAGTTAAAAAAGTAAGCGTTTATAAATATGTGGCCAGACATGTTCTGTTGATTTTAAACTTTGGAAAGAAATTTTATTAGTTTTAAGTATCCTCAGTTTAATTCTTTTTGGCTTATTTAGATACTTTGGACTATTTTTAAAACTACAAATAAATAATTGGATTTCAATTTGATAATTAGGAAGACAGAGAGTTTATACGACTTTGTTATTTTATTTATTTATTTTTTTTTTTGCGGTACGCGGGCCTCTCACTGTTGTGGCCTCTCCCGCTGCAGAGCACAGGCTCCGGATGCGCAGGCTCAGCGGCCATGGCTCACGGGCCCAGCCGCTCCACGGCATGTGGGATCTTCCCGGACCGGGGCACGAGCCCGTGTCCCCTGCATCGGCAGGCGGACTCTCAACCACTGCGCCACCAGGGAAGCCCTATTATTTTTAATAAATTTATTTTATTTTTATTTTTACTTTTGGCTGCGTTGGGTCTTTGTTGCTGCACGCGGGCTTTCTCTAGTTGTGGTGAGCGGGGGCTACTCTTCATTGCAGTGCACGTTGCAGTGGCTTCTCTTGTTGCGGAGCACAGGCTCTAGACATGCAGGCTTCCGTAGTTGTGGCATGTGGGCTCAGTAGTTGTGGCTCGCAGGCTCAGTAGTTGTGGCTCATGGGCTCTAGAGCACAGGCTCAGTAGTTGTGGTGCATGGGCTTAGTTGCTCTGCGGCATGTGGGATCTTCCCGGACCAGGGCTCGAACCCATGTCCCCTGCATTGGCAGACAGATTCTTAACCACTGGGCCACCAGGGAAGCTCAACTTTGTTATATTTGAATTTGTCTTTTGACTATATGTTGTAAGAATTCTTCCAGTGCAGTATTTATTGGAAAATATTATTCTAGTCATCATTTGTATAGGTTTATATTTAATTATATTAAATGTAAAATCAGAAAAATATGTAATATTTGTTGTGATTTTCTGGGGAAAAAGACAAATTTGACAATGTTGAAAGAATGAATTGTTTGAAAAACACTCATGTTGCACATTTTGGCTAGAATATTAAAATTTGTAATTTGTACATATCCTACATTGTTATTTTAATAGTATCACTAGCATATTTATTTTCTACACTAGATATTGAGCAAAAACATTTCTTTTGTGCGTGTGTTTCCG
The DNA here is from genome assembly GCF_039906515.1 of Pseudorca crassidens. NCBI lineage: Eukaryota > Metazoa > Chordata > Mammalia > Artiodactyla > Delphinidae > Pseudorca > Pseudorca crassidens. The sequence goes on along the minus strand of NC_090304.1, from coordinate 38,783,447 downwards.
GCTATCATGATAAATGCTTATATGCGTGTGTGTAAATGTAACATGGCCGAGCCTTTTTCTTTCACCTCAGTTTAAGAAAATGCCAAACAGCACAATAGCCATAACTAAATTATCTATGGTGTGTTTACTTTGGAGGTGAAATAAGTTCGCTAACAAAAATACTTGAGAATAAACATAATGAGGCAACTTTTATACAGGGAAATCTATTTCCACTATTCAAAGTGCTTCATATATTCATAGAAACATTAGAAAATGTAACTCTGCCTAAATAATGCCATACTCTTATAATATAATTTAAGATGTTAAATGCAAATGAAGTGATTTATCATTTCTAAACACAAACAAACAAACAAGAAACACTAACATTGCAGAGTCATAGAGCCTCAGGGTCTTAGAGATCATTTACCTGGAAGGGACCTCTTCTCCAGCATTTCCTAGTAGACTTTTATCCAGCCCTGCTTCCAGTGATAGGACTGAAGTGGAAATCACAGTAGTTACCAGGCTTGTCTCCAATATTGGAATCACCTAAGAGCTTCAAAAAATACTGATTCCTGTGTCCCACCTCCAGAGATTGTGATTTCATTCTTCTGGAGTGCAGTCTGGGCTATGAAATTTTTAAAAGATCTTCGGGTGATTCTAATGTGCAGACAAGTTTGGGAACTGCTGGTAGATCATGTGGAAAACCAATCAACATTAGAGAATCTACGCTGGGGAGGAAACCTGACTGATGTTATGAAGGCTCTGTAAGCATTTAAATGTCACTTCAGTTACATGCACGCACACACACCAGTGTTTGTAATGTGTAGGAAACATTTCCACTTAAATTCAAGAACCTTTTAATAGCAAGATATCACAGTGACAAAGAATCCATGATAATGGGATAGTGGAAAGTACTGGGGGCTGGGTGTTAGGACCCTGGCTCTGTCATTCTCCAACTATATGATTTTTTTTTCCTCCTAATGTCTGGAGAAAAAACTCTAAAAGTTCTAGACTGTGAGCTTTTACTAACTTTACTAACTTAAATTTCCTAACTTTTCCATTTGAAAGCATTTCAGATTTGCAAAAAGCATGCAAAAATAGTACAAAGAATTCCCATAAGCCCTTCATCTAGCTTCCCCAAGTGATAACATCTTACAAAGTTATTAAAATCAGGAAATCAACATTAATACAATTTTACTAACTAATCTGCAAATTTTGCCAATTATCCCACTAATACACTTTTTCTAGGCTAAGAACAAATCCAGGATCTCACATTGCATTTAGTTGTGTGTACATGTGTGTGTTTGTTAACTCTGACAAAAAATTATCAAGCCTATCCAAAAAGGTTGCAACAATTGTACAGGTAATTCTAGTATGCCCTTCCCCTAGATATATCAGTTCTTAGCAGCTTGCCACATTTGCCTTCAAGCTTTCTCTCTGTATAATTCAGTTTTTTTACTGAAGCATTTCAGTAAAAAAGTTTTTTTTTTTACTGAAGTTTCAGACATTGTGATCCCTTACTGTAAATATGTGAGTGAGCATCTCCTAAGAACAAGGACATTCTTTTATAATAACCGTCTTATAAAAATTATCCTCTTATCAAATTCAGGAAATTTAACATTGTTACTATGGGCAAAGGATGTGGTCTGCCATTTCAATAAAGAAAGGATGTTGCTACCCTCAAGCCATCAGTCACCATAGCTGCCCACAAGAGTGCACCCTGAGGAGATCTCAGGATGGAGATAAACAGGATACTAGTCCTTAGAGAGTTGAAGTGCATATCAAAGGCATGATTTCAGTGAGCCCAGATTCTTGCATCTTCCCTTACATAGAAAAGTGCTAAATTCATTAACCTGAGATGTCTGGTTTTCTTTAATTAACAGTAATCTTTTAATGTTCTGACGACCTGTTTTTGTTGTTTTTGTTTTTTTCACAAAAACTCCTATACAGTATATCCTGGTTCCTCCCTTACCTCTTTGGAACAGCCCCTTGGAGCTATCTGAGAGGCTGTCTCCCGGTCTTCAGTCCTCAGTAAGTCCCCTGAATAAAACACAATTCTCGGGCTTCCCTGGTGGTGCAGTGGTTGAGAGTCCGCCTGCCGATGCAGGGGACAGGGGTTCGTGCCCCGGTCCGGGAGGATCCCACGTGCCGCGGAGCGGCTGGGCCCGTGGGCCATGGCAGCTGGGCCTGCGCGTCCGGAGCCTGTGCTCCGCGACGGGAGAGGCCACAGCAGTGAGAGGCCCGCGTACCGCAAAAAAAAAAAAAAAAAAACCACATAATTCTCAACTCTTAGGTTATATGTTTTTTTTCAGTTGACATTCTAATACTATTGCTCTATTATAACATCTGGTCCATATTCAGATTTCACCAGTTGTCTGAATACTGTCCTTCATAGTAATTTCTTTTTTTTGTCATCTAGGATTTAATCCAGAATCAAGCTTTGCATTTACTTGTCGTGTCTCTTTTATTTCCCTTAAGCTGAAATAGCTCTTCAGCCTTTCTTTGTCTTTCATGACATTGATATTTTTGAAAAGTACAGGCCAGTTATTGAATGGCCCTCAACTTGCATTTGTCTAGATCAGTGTTTCTCAAAGTATGTTCTGTGACTGGTGCTGGTCTATACACCAGTGTCACCCAACAATGAGGGGTCAACATAGAAACTGAAATTAGTTATGCCTTTGAAAATAATTTTATGTCTGTTTTATAATAAAAATGGGAGCTTATATTTTTATGTCTTGATTTCCTTTTTCTAAGAATTCATTTTTGTTGTATTTTATAAAATATCAGTCCCCAAAGGGTTGGATATTTTCTTTAAAAAGGTCCTTTGTCACAGCTACTTTGAGCAGCACTGGTCTAGATGAGCTTTGTGAAGCTAAGGACTGTGCTTTATTCACCTGAATCCATTATATTCAGACCGTACCTGGCAGCGTTCAGTGAATGGTTGCCTGTGGGATGACTTAAAATGGCCATTCCTGGGCTTCCCTGGTGGTGCAGTGGTTGAGAGTCCGCCTGCCGATGCAGGGGACACGGGTTCGTGCCCCGGTCCGGGAAGATTCCACATGCTGCGGAGCGGCTGGGCCCGTGAGCCATGGCCGCTGAGCCTGCGCGTTCGGAGCCTGTGCTCCGCAGCGGGAGAGGCCACAGCAGTGAGAGGCCCGCGTACGGCAAAAAAAAAAAAAAAAAAAAAAAAAAAAAAAAAGCCATTCCTTTATTAGAGACACTTATGCTGAGTTCAAATCTGTCTCTCCATAAATTCTACATAGGAACCTTCCTTCTGCCTTCAAAAACATGCAACATGTCTATGCATATAGTTATGTGTTAGCTTTTCAGAGATTTAAAAACTGATAATAAGTCTTAAAGCCCAGTCTACTCCAAGCAAAAGTAGCTCCATTTCTTTTTTTTTTTTTTTTTTTTTTGAAGCTCCATTTCTTTTACCATTTGTAGTGATTAGGATTAAGTTTTGCTGAAAATAAGAACACCTCAAATAAGAATGGCTTATTGACTTTGTTTCTTATGTTCTGCAAGCTCAGAGGTGTCATTCTAGGGCTGGTAGGGAAGTTTCCCAAATCATCAGGGACCCAGCACCCCTCTATTTTGCTGTCCCATTGTCTCCAATGTGTGACTTTTACACTATGGTCCAAGATGTTTGCTGATGCTCTAGCTATTACATCTGCATTCCTGCCAGCAGATGGAGGAAAGGGTAAAGAGCATATCCCTCCCTTTAAAGACATTTCCCAGAAAGCACACAAAACACTTCCATTTATATTAATTGGGTCAGAACTTGGTCATATGGCCACAGTGAGCTTGTTCTGCAGATAAGGGAGAATGTAAATATTTGTTTAGTTACTGACAGTACCACTAACTCAAAATTCACTGTGCCAATAAGACTACTCTTTATTGGGATTTGATCCACAGCCCACAGGATACTGTAATTCTTACAACAGTCCTGCAGGGAAGATTTTACGACCTGAATTTTAGAGAAGTGGAAATCGAGGCTGTCGGGGGTAGAGGGGGTGAGGTAACTTGCCTTTTGTCCTGCAAAGAGCAGCTGGTGTAGCTGGCATTTGAGTCCAGTTCTGCCTGTGAGTTTCTGTAGGTTACACTCTTTTTAAAGATGTGAGAAAAATAATTAAATAGGATCAATGAGACTACTGGAATGCAAGATGCTGGAGAAAGAGATATGTGCGTTTATAACAACAGCAAATGCCACTTGTGTTCTGAACTTGGCAGTTTAATTGATTTTAAAGGTGGTCTGGAGATCGTAAAACTTGATCACTGAGCATTTTGTTTTGCTTAAGAGGTCACAAGCCACGTTTTGGTTAGTAAGGGGAAATGGGCTGTTTTCAGACATTTGACTGAAGCATCCTGGAAATATAAATTTAGCTTTAGGTTTCAGTAATATAAGATTTTTTTTTAAAGAAATGTAAGTTGGAGCTGGTAGCAGATGTTCCTATTCTATAAGTTTGCTTTACAACAATATGAAAACACGTGACATTCTTTACAGGTTGAAGGGTTTATTTTTTGTACGTCGGCTGAAAAAATACGTGCATCCTAAAAGTTATGGTTTTTTTTTAACATCTTTATTGGAGTATAATTGCTTTACAATGGTGTGTTAGTTTCTTCTGTATCACAAAGTGAATCAGATATACATATATCCCCATATCTCCTCCCTCTTGTGTCTCCCTCCCACCCTCCCTATCCCACCCCTCTAGGTGGTCACAGAGCACCCAGCTGATCTCCCTGTGCTATGCGGCTGCTTCCTACTAGCTATCTATTTTACATTTGGTAGTATATGTGAGTCAATGCCACTCTCTGAGTTATGTTTTATTCGGCGGGAATTTTTAGGACTTCAAGCCCAGGAGGCAGCATCTCAAGTAACCCTGAGAAAACTGGTCCAAGGAGGCGAGGGGGCGGGTTTTGCAACAAAGGGCAGGTAGTCGGAAACATCAAAAGATTATTGTAATTAAAGAAAACCAGATACCCCAAGTTAAGGAATTAAGCCCATTTCTACGTATGGGAAGATGCAAGAGTCTGGGCTCACTGAAATCATTCCTTTGATATGTACCTCAACTATCTGGGGCCAGTGTCCTGTGTTTTTGTAGGGAGTGGCTGCGGTCTGATGGCTGCTAGATGGCAGGTATTCTTTCCTTCCTGAGTTGCCTCAAGGCTCACCAGCTTACCTTCTGGTGGTGGCTACAATCCCCGGTGACTGTGACAGCCTCTGTTTACTGATATGTTAGCAAATAATCCATTTCTCAGTATCAAAGAAGGACTTTTCAGAACCGTAAAAAAAAAAAAAAAGTAATGTTAGTTTATCATGCTGATGGTAAGAACAATTGCCCCCAATGCGCTCCTGCATAGTGGATCTTCCTTAGAGCAGCGCCCAGGCGATCGGATCCTGGCCTCAGCTTATAAAGCGAACGTAGAGGCTGACGCGAACCCTGTGCCCATGCCGGCCGGCGCGCTCGGAGGCAGGAACTTCCTGCCCACTGCTAGCCGCTCCCACTCCCGGCGCGCGCGCGCAGCCGGTGGAAGTGTGACTGAGAAAGGCGCTGTCAGTAACTTTCCGTCTCTGTGAACGGAGCAACCAAAACGACTTCTCGCAGAGTTGCAGAAGGTGCAAATGCGCCATTAACTAATTCCGCGTAAAGTTCCACTCACCGCGCAAGAGATGTCCCGTCACCCACTCCTTAGGACCTGCCCACTCCTAAGAGGAAGAAAGCAACTAAGAGGAAGTTTGAGGATGCGAGTTCCGGGAGGCTGTGGCCACGGCGCAGCGGGCGGGCGGCCCAACGGGGTGGGGCTCCGTGCTGTGTTCCCGGTTCTGGTGCTGATCCTGGGGCTCACGCTGCTCACCGCAGGTAGGCAGGAGGGAGAGAAGGAAGGAGGCAGGGAGGGAGGAGGGGTGGCTTTCACTACGCAGTGAGGTCCGAGTCCGGCTGGGGCTAAATATCTTAAAAAGCCCCAATCAACCCTGAACTCTGTATTGTGAAATGCGGGTTCATTTACTGATTCAACAGTTGTATACTGACGCCTACTATGTGCAGAGTCGGCACCTGTAGGAGTCTGTGAGCACACGCTCTGATGTTCTGTAAACCTCTGCCTCTCTTGCATCATGCCAGTTGCTGGAACGGAGAGGCGTGAAATAAGAAATTTACTCTGGGACTTCCCTGGTGGTCCAGTGGTCGAGACTCCTCGCTTCCACTGCAGGGGGCACGGGTTCGATCCCTGATTGGGGAACTAAGATCCCGCATGCATGCTGCCAAAACAACAACAACAAGTTTATTTCCCACAGTTCTGGAAGCTGGGAAGTCCATGATCAAGGTGCTGACTGATTTGGTTCCTGATGAGGGACCCCTTCCCGGCTTGTAGGTGAACGCTTTTTACTATATCCTCAGGTTTGGAGAGATGTCTCATATTTCTCATGTCTCTTATTTTTTATTTTTATTTATTTATTTTTTGGCTGCGTGGCATGTGGGATCTTAATTCCCCGATCAGGGACCAAACCCATGTCCCCTGCAGTGGAAGCACAGAGTCTAAACCACTTGACCACCAGGAAACTCCCTCTCATGTCTCTTATAAGAGCACTAATCTGATTCATGAGGGCTCACCCTCATGACCTAATTATCTCCCAAAGGCCCCTCCTCCAAATACCATCACACTGGGGATTAGGCCACAACATATGAATTTGGTGGGGACACAAACAGTCCATAACACATCCGCCAAACACATTTGTGGATTAGAAGCAACATTGCTAAGATGGCAATACTTGCCAAATTGATCTACAGATTCAGTTCAATTCCTATTAGAAACTTAGCTGACTTCTTTGTAGAAATTGATAAACTGTTTCTCAAATTCCTCTGAAATTGCAAGGCACCCAGCATAGCCAAAACAATCTTGGGAAAAAAAAAAAAAAGAACAAAGTTGAAGGAGTTTATGTGGATTAATGAGGGGCCATAAACTAAGGGCCTTTGTATCTGAAGACCCCTCCCCCCGCCCCCACAAAAAGGGAAGTTGTTTCCAATTATATGGCAGTGTTTTAGAGCCCCAGGCCTATGTTTCTTCCAAGGGTCTTCTATAACACAGTTCTCATATTGCCCCAGGTTTTCTGGAAGTGGAGATGGCAGGAAGGACTCAGATGGTTTTCCTGAATGAAAATGCGACTATCTTTTGCAAGATCCCTGGTTTCCCACACCTGGACATCAACAGTATGGGTATCACCTGGTTTCGGAAGGCTCAGTTGTCTGAAATAGAGATCAAACTGTTTGAATTTTTTGGAGACCACAAAGTGGCATTCCGACCTGGAGCCAACGTGTCTCCATGGAGGCTGAAGAGGGGGGATGCCTCACTGCAGCTGCCTGGGGTCCAACTGTGGGAAGCAGGAGAGTACCGATGTGAGTTGGTGGTCACTCCTCAGAAGGCACAGGGGAGAGTCTGGCTGGAGGTTGTAGGTGAGTGCCTGAGGGCAGTGCCCTGTGATTCCCATGGTGATGGGGCTTGGGGTGGAGATGTAGATGGGCCAAGTGGAGCAGAGCATGGGCCTAGGAGTCACATAGACATGGGTTTGAGTCCTGGGCTTCCATGGACTTCTAGACAACTTTGGACAAGTTATTAATCATGCTGAATCTCAATGCCCTTCCCTCTAAACAAATGTAATAATACTTTTCTAAGAGGATTGACTGTAGGGAAGAGGCTATGAAAAATGCAAGGAGGATGCTTAGAATAGTGTTTGGCCCATTTTAAGTTCGCAGTAAAAGATAGTCAAAGTAATTATATAATTTCCTTGGTGTGTGGACAGTTAGTCTTCACTGAAGAGGTACCTCTGAAAGGTAGCTGGGGAAGGAGAGAGATTGCACTCTGGTTCCATGGATCTGAATCCTATTCTATCTAACTTTGTTGCTTCCAAACTGAGTGATTGGGTCAGCCATTTAACATCTTTACACGTGAATTTTCCCATGTGCAAATGAATTTTCCATGTGCAAAATGAGGCAATAAGTCATACCTGCCTCATAGTGTCCTGAGGATTACACAACATCACGTAGGAAAATGCTCAGCCAGTGCTGTTGTGAGGTAGGTGCTCAGTCAAGATTTATAACAACACTTTTCCCTAAACACGTTTTTGAGCTCCACTTTCTTCTATTATAAATAGGTCAGATACTCTGTGGATGAGCTTGGGGCTGCCATAACAAAACACCACCGACTGGGTGGCTTAAACAACAGAAATTTATTTTCTCACAATTCTGGAGTCTAGATGAGATCAAGGTGGCAGCAGGGTTGGTTTCTTCAGAGGCCTCTCTCCTTGGCTTGTAGGTGCTTGTCTTCTGCCTGTGTCTTCACCCCCTCTTCCCTCTGTATTTGTGTATCCTAATCTCCTCTTCTTATACAGACATCAGTCATATTAGATTAGGATTCAACCTAATGATCTCATTTAACTTACCAACCTCAATGAAAACCCTACCTTCAAATATAGTCACAGTCTGAGGGACTAGGACTGGGGATTAGGACTTCAACATATGAATTTGGGGGGGGCATACAATTCAGCCTGTAACTGAAGGGCAGTGTCTGTGAGCCCTCCATAATTGTACTTAAGACTTTGAATGTTTTGTACATATTAATTTTGGTAATGGGGATGTATATTAGAATTCATTTCCTCTGCAACTGACAGAAAGCCTAAAATAAAAGGGTTTTTTTTCCCAAAAATTAGATACACTTTATTTTTTAGAAGAGTTTTAGATTTACAGAGAAATTGGAAAGTTAGTACCGAGTTCCCATATTACTCTTGCCTCCACACCCCACTTGCCCCATTAGTATCGTCTTGTAATTATGGTATATTTGTTATAATTGATGAATTGATTATTCATTAATAATGTTCTTTTTGGGTTAGTATTAGTTCTCTTTGGGTTCTCTTTGGGTTAGTTCTCTTTGGGTTAGTATTAGTATGGTATATCTTTCTCAATCCTTTTACTTTTACTCTATTTGGGTCCTCATATTTAAAGTGGGTTTCTTGTAGAAAGCACATGTTTGAGTCTTTTTTTTATCCACTATGACAGTCTCTGTCTTTTAGTTGATGTAGTTAGACCATTCATTTAAAGTGATTGCGTATATAGTTGGACTGATATGTATTGTGTTTGTATCTGTTTTCTATTTGGTGCCCTTTGTTTTTTAAATTTTTTTAATTTAACTTTCCGCCTCTTTTTATGCCTTCTCTGTTTTGTTTTTTTTTTGTTCTTTTGCAGTACGCGGGCCTCTTACTGTTGTGGCCTCTCCCGTTGCAGAGCACAGGCTCTGGACGCGCAGGCTCAGCGGCCATGGCTCACAGGCCTAGCTGCTCCGCGGCATGTGGGATCTTCCTGGACCGGGGCACGAACCCGTGTCGCTTGCATCAGCAGGCAGACTCTCAACCACTGCACCACCAGGGAAGCCCCCCTTCTCTGGTTTTAATTGAATATTTTATATGATACCATTTTCTCTCTTTTCTCTGTATATCAATTATACTTATTTAAAATTTATTTTAATCGTTGTCCTAGAGTTTGCAGTGTACATTTACAACTAATTTAAGTCTGCTTTCAAATAACACTGTATTGCTCCATGGGTAGTACAGGTCCTTAATAACAGAGTATTTCCAGTTCTTCTCTCCCATCTCTTATAACATTACTGTCATTCATTTAACTTTTTCATATGCTATAACCACCCAGTACATTGTTGCTATTATTATTTTGAATGAACACAATGATCTGTTAGATCAGTTAAGCATAAGAAAAATAAATGTTTTATTTTGCCTTCATTTATTCCTTCTCTGACACTCTTCCTTTCTTTTTGTAGATTCTAGTTTCTGACCTATATCATTCTCCATCTCTCTGAAGAACTTCTTTTAACATGTAGCAAAGCAGGTCTTCTGGTGACAGATTTCCTCAGTTTTTGTCTGAGAAAGTATACTTCATTTTTGAAGGGTAATTCTTCTGGATATAGGAGTCTAGATTGGTGGGGTTTTCTTTCTTCGAATACTTTAAATATTTCACTCCACTCTCTTCTTTCTTGCATTTAAGAAGTCCCATGTCATCCTTATCATTGTTCCTCTATAGGTAAGTTATTTTTTTCCTCTGGCTTCTTTCAAGATTTTCTCTTTGTTTTTTTGCATTTTGAATATGGTATACCTAGGTATAAATTTTTTTTTTTTTCTTTTTTTGGTATTTTTCTGCTCGGTGTTGTCTGAGCTTCCTGGATCTGTGCTTTGGTGTCTGTCATTAATTTTGGAAAATTCTCAGCCATTATTTTTCAAAATGTTTCTTCTGCTCCTTTCTCTTTTCTTCTTCTGGTATTCCTATTACATATGTTACCTTTTGCTGTCATCTCACAGTTCTTGGATATTCTGTTCCCTTCTGGTTTTTTTCCCCATTCTTTTTTCTCTTTGCATTTCAGTTTGGGAAGTTTCTATTGACATTTTTAAGCTAGCTAATTCTTTCCTTGGCACTGTGAAGTTTACTGATGAGCCCATCAGAGGCATTCTTCATTTCTTTTATAATGTTTTTGATTTCTAGCATTTCCTTTTGATTCTTTCTTAAAGTTTCCATCTGTCTATTTACATTATCCATTTGTTCTTGCATATTGTCTGCTTTTTCCATTAGTGCTCTTAACATTTTAATCATTATTTAGAATTCTCTATCTGATAATTCTAAAATCTGTGTCATACGAGAGTCTTGTTCTGAGGCTTGCTTTGTCTTTTCATACTTTTCAGCATGCCTTGTAATTTTTTGTTGAAAACCAGATATTATGTATCAGGTAGTAAGAACTGAGGTGAATAGGCTTTTGGTGTGAGAGTCTATGTTGCTTTGGCTAGGCGTTAGGCTGTGTTTAGTGTTAATGCTGTACCTGTAGGTGCCAGAGTTTTCCCCCTTCCTTGTTTTGTTTGAATTTCCCTATGAACACCTTAAACAGAGCCTGTGTTTAACAGCTCTCTCAGTTGTAATCTGTTACCATTCTGGAACTCTGTTGATGTAGTGGTAAGGTGTTGTGGAGGAGAAGCAGTCTATACTCGTATGGTTAAATCTCATTCTTTTGAGTTGCCTGAGCCCCTAGGCTGTCTCACCTTCAGAAGTGTTTCTAGGTGAGGCGGGAAGGCTAGAGGGGGCTGGAGTTGGCTAATCATCACTATCCCAGGTCAGGCAAGACTCTGGCAAAGTCTTTTCCCTTGAGAGCATCCTTTATTATGGAGAATGCACTGGGTATATTTTTAAATAGTTAACTTTTCCTCTCCCCATTGCTCAAAATAGGAGGGAATTTTTCTTGGATCTTCACAGTGAGAGCGTGGTGGGATTCTGGGAGGTAAAACTCATGAAAGTGTTGTGACCCCCTCTAAGACTGGGCCTTTAGGAGTTTTTTATTCTCAATCTAGTCCACACTTATCCTTTAGCAATTTGTCAGAGTTACTGCTTAAGTGTGTCGACCAGTTTATTACTCCAGTACCTTCTGCTTAAGGTTTTATGATCTCGGCTGTGATTCTCTCAATCTGCCTGTCTTTTTTCAGGGTGGTGGTTTGCCCTGTCACCTCAATTCTCTGAAGGATCTAAGAAAAGCTGTGGATTTACAGTTTGTTCAGCTCAGCTTTTTTTCCTGTTATGAGGATAGAAGTGATGACTTTAGGTCTTTACATGTCAGAGGGAAGCGAGAAGTCAATAGTGCTTTTAAGAAGGTAGTTTATTTTCCTTTCACAAAACTGTAGCTAACCCAGGGCATGTGTGGCAGTTCTGTGATCATCTAGGACCCAGGATCCTTTTATGTCATCACTTTGCCATCCTCAACCTGCATTTCCACCTTGTGCTTGGAAATGTCTTCTCCATCTCCAGCCATGACATGGTATTGCAGCCATTCTGCAAGAAGGAAGAAGTGGAGGGGGAGAGACACTGTTCTTTTCTTTAAGATACCCTTGTTATTTCAGGAGACTTCTTAGAAGTTGCTCTCACTACTTCTGAATACATCCAAACTTCCAGACCCTTAGTTCACATGCCTACACCCAGCTGCAGAGAAAGGTGGGAGAAGTAGCTTTAACTTGGAGGTGTCTTTGAAGAATAGAGATTCGCAGCAAGTAGCAGTCTCTGCCACAACACTGTTCCAAGGCTTTCCTCAGATTCTCAACCGTGTCTATGACACAGAGGGGCTTAAGAAACTCTGCTTTATAAAATTGCTGTGAGTTTCGGGGTCACAGCATATCGGCACCCTGCCAGCACTGGAACCAGCATACCCAGATCATTTAGCCTAGGCAGAATACCATTCAGTTGACTCACCTTTCCTGAAGGCTTGCCATGGGTCTGACATTGGGCTAATAATAAGCAAGTCCCTACCCACCCTCAAGGCATGATTTCTCTCCCCTGGCAGCTCACCCAGTCAGTAGCTTGTTTCTGGAGCGAGCCGTGGTGAAAGATAATGAAGACAGACATATTTTGTGTAAGTCAAGTGGATTCTACCCAGAGTATATTAACATAACATGGAAAAGGTGGACCCAGAAGGATCCTCAGTTCCAGGAGATTTCTGAGGACGTTATCACTGGCCCCACCATGAAGAATGAGGATGGTACATTTAATATCACCAGCGACTTGAGGCTGAAGCCCTCTCTGGAAGACAATGTGACCATCTACCAGTGTGTGGTATGGCATGTATCCTCACTCATGTGCCAGAGTTTCAACTTCACCCCGATTCTGATAGGTAAGCAGCCCCCTAGACATTTCCCCAACTCTTCCTCTTGAGGGGAATATAATATCAACTTTGGTTCCCACACAGTCTAGGGGAATATGGGGGCCAATAGGGAAGGAGAGAAAGCTTGGTCTGGTTTAGCTCAGCCCCAGAGTCAGCAGTCCAGATTAGGTCCTTAAGCTGGGACAGATGGTCTAATAGGTAGAGAGTGGTGATGACCTGGCTTCCAGGGTCATGGTTCTGGTCCTGCTGGTCCAATGCATCTGCCTAGAGGTGAGGGAGGTAAGGAAGGCAGAGGCTAACCAGTGGCCCTGGGAAATGTGGTCAGGGTGTGCCAGGTGGGGCTTGGGATGGCCCTGAAGGGAGAGAGAAATTGTTCCTGGAAGTAAGGACTAGGGATTGTGTGGGTGGGTGGTGTGTGCAGGGATGTGTTTGGGATACGTGTGGGGCATGGGGAATATGAAATTGAAATATGCTTTGTGTGTATGGTATAAGGCATTTGTCTGGGTGATATGTGTATGTCTTAGTCCGTATGGGCTGCTATTGGGTTGGCCAAAAGGTTCATTCGTTTTTTTCCATAAGATGGCTCTACTAGCACTTAGTTGTCTTTAACGTCATTCAAAACAATTTTGTTAGATTGTACGTGACAGCTGTCATATCAGTGTGCATTTAAAAAAAGACATCAAAATTGGTGAAGTTTTGTGTAGCCATTTTAATATTGAAGATGGAAGAAAAAAAGCAACATTTTTGGCATATTATGCTTTATTATTTCAAGAAAAGTAAAAACACAACCGAAATGCAAAAAAGACTTGTGCAGTGTATGGAGAAGGTTGCTGTGACTGATCAAACGTGTCGAAAGTGGTTTGCGAAGTTTCGTGCTGGAGATTTCTTGCTGGACGATGCTCCACGGTCAGGTAGACCAGTTGAAGTTGATAGCGATCAAATCAAGACATTAATTGAGAACAATCAACATTATACCACGCAGGAGATAGCCAACATACTCAAAATATCCAAACCAAGCGTTGAAAATCATTTGCACCAGCTTGGTTATGTTCATCTCTTTGATGTTTGGGTTGCACATAAGTTAAGCAAAAAAAACCTTCTTGACCGTATTTCTGCATGCGATTCTCTATTTAAACATAACAAAAATGTTCTGTTTTTAAAACAAATTGTGACGGGCGATGAAAACTGGATACTGTACAATAACGTGAAACGGAAGAGATCGTAGGCAAGCGAATTGAACCACCACCAGCCACACGAAATGCCAGTCTTCATCCAAAGAAGGTGATGTGTATATGGTGGGATTGGAAGGGAGTCCTCTATTATGAGCTCCTTCCGGAAAACCAAACGATTAATTCCAACATGTACTGCTCCCAATTAGACCAACTGAAAGCAGTACTTGACGAAAAGCATCCAGGATTAGTCAACAGAAAACACATAATCTTCCATCAGGAAGATTACATCCATTACATCCATTACATCCATTACTTCCATTACATCCATAATGTAACACCACGTGTTTCTTTGATGACCTGGCAAAAACTGTTACAGCTTGGCTGGGAAGTTCTGATTCATCTGCCGTATTCACCAGACATTGCACCTTTGGATTTCCATTTATTTAGGTCTTTACAAAATTCTCTTAATGGAAAAAAAATTCAATTCCCTGGAAGACTATAAAAGGCACCTGCAACAGTTCTTTGCTCAAGAAGATTAAAAGTTTTGGGAAGGTGGAGTTATGAAGTTGCCTGAAAAACAGAAGACAGTGGAACAAAAGGGTGAATACGTTGTTCAATAAGTTCTTGGTGAAAATGAAAAATGTGTCTTTTATTTTTACTTAAAAATCGAAGGCACGTTTTGGCCAACCCAATACAACAAATTGCCACAGACTGGGTCACTTATAAAGAACAGAACTTTATTTTTCACAGTTCTGGAGGCTGGAATTCTGAGATTAGTGCGCCACTATGGCTGAGAGCCCTTTTCCAGGTTTCAGACCTCTCATGGTGTCCTCACATGGTGGAAGGGGTGAGGGATCTCTCGAGGGCCTCCTTTATAAGGCACTAATCTGACTCATGAGGGCTCCACCCTCATGACCTAAAGCTCCCCAAAGCCCCACCTCCTAATACCATTGTATTGGGCATTAGGATTTCAACATAAGAATTTTGAGGGGAGATAGACATTCAGTCTACAGCAGTATACAAGTGATACAGGGTAGTGTAGTAGTATGGAAGCTTTGGACGTGTGCATGGTATGTGTATATTGTATGTGGTGTTTGGTATTGCGGTGTTTTTCTGGCAAGTGCTAAGCAGGCTGTTTGATGTGTGAAGGTGTTAAGTGATAGGATGGAGGATGCAAAGACGTGTGGCAGAAGGTTGGTGGTTCTATCTCTGACAGGGAAGATGATACACAGCCACACAGATCCTAGAAGCAGTCGTGTGGTCTTCTTTGGCCCCTGCCAGTAGGTTTCCTCTTAATGTTCTCCTCTTCTTTCTCTCTGCAGAATCTGAGAAGAAAACTGACTCGTGGATTGTTTGGTTGTGTATTGGATTAATCTCTGCTGGACTGATCATATTAATTTTATTTTTATGTTTTTTTCTTTGGAAGAGATAAGAGGCTGCAAAGCAAAGTTTAGACTTATGTTTTGGAGTAGACTCTGGGAATTCAGAATTCATGGCCAATGCATGGTGTTGGGGAGTTCTCAGGGTTGATGCTGGGATATTCTAAGTGTGTTTATGATGTGTAACTTTTTCTGATGTGTTGGGGAGGAACTGTCTCATTTGGTCTCCATGTGGTGGCCTGGGACTCTGAGGAGATGCATTGTAAAGCCCCTCTGCCTCTGACTTTATTATGATAAAGTCTCACTGTAAATCGAACCTGACCTCATTGTTCACACCAGTCCTGTGAATGATGTGGGCTGCACTAGTGTTCTCACATATAGAATCCACAGCTCAGAGAGGGGAATTCCTTCCCCCGGTTGCTCATATTTTGTTAATAGCTCAATGAGATAACTTACCACCCAGACTTTACTGGTTTAACCAAGAACTTCTAACCCTAGTGAGGGTGTTTCCAAACTAAAACATGTTTCCAAACATGTTTATCCCTCTGGCCCACATAGCAAATAAAATAACTCAGGCTGTTGTTAAGACCAGTGTAAATGTGTTGGTTAAATGGTTCTAGGTAATAAAATTGCCTCCAGTTATTTATGAGCCTGCCAAGGCAGAATCTGTGCAATAGCTAATATATCTCATTATAAATGCTTTAGGAAAAGCAGAAAAATCGATTAATCAAGAAAAAAGGCTGTTTGTCTAAAGCTGACCAACTGATTCATAGAGCCTGCTGGAGGGTGAGAGACACCGGAATCAGAGCCTGCTAGAGGATGAGAGACCCTGGAAGCTGGAGCTAGTTGCTCTAGTGGAGGCCAGTCTGGATCAGATGACAGCCACCGGACATGTAAGCAAATCTAGCTGAGATCATCAGCATCAACAGAACCAACTCTCAAATGCATGAGAAATACTTATTTTTTCTTTTTCTTTTTCTTTTTGGTGGATGGGCTGTGTCACAGCATGTGGGATCTTAATATTCCCGGCCAGGGATCGAACCCGTGTCCCCTACAGTGGAAGCATGGAGTCTTAACCACTGGAGCGCCAGGGAAGACGCTTTGTTTTTCTTGCTTTCTTTTTTTGAGAAATACTTATTTTTTCAAAGCCACTGTGTTTTAGGGTGGTTTGTTACATAACAAAAGCTAACTGATACAGCTCCCCAGGAAGTTGAATTTTGACCCAAAAGTGTGGTTGCCGTGGAGATGTGCTGCTGAGAGCCCCTCCAAGACAGAGCCTGCTATGAAGAGTGTACTTAGCCACCATGTTCCAGCTATGGTATCTCAGGGATCTGCTGTAGCTTTTGAGCTTATGCCATGCTCTCCTGGCCAGCCAATGGCCGATCAAGGCAGGAATCTTTGGAGCTCCCTGTTGGGATGGCTGAGATTTTCTTGGAGTTGCACTGTCATCTGACGCTCTTGCTAGCCAATCGTCCTTTCTTCCTCCCTTCACAGGTATAAGACCTACGTCAAAGTTTCAGTCAGAACTGTAGTTATTTACTTCTGTCTGGTTTACGCTGGAGTATCTTCCCTTCCCCAATAATAATGGCATTATAGGGAAAACTGGAGTTGATCAAGTGAAGAGTACACAGAGGCAGGGCTGCGTAATAAATTGTGTAGTGTATCACTGCTTTACTCATTGGCATCAGTGCCTGGAAGGACCTAAGTATGGGGGACAGAGAGAAGTTCACACTCCTGTACCCAAGTTGGCCAGTCTAGGTGGCCTGCCTTTCACATCACTCCAGAGTTGGGCCAGCCCAGAGTGGAAATAGAGTAGGGTGTAGGTAGATGGAGATGTACAATGCCCCAGTCAGGTGGTCCTGGCACAGAGGATGCCAGTAATCTAGATTCTAATGCAACAAACCCACTCTCTGGAACTCAGTTCTGACCTTAATCCCATTGTTCGGCCTTTCCGCAATTCCTTTCAAGTTGGAACAGATCTGTTGTTCTTCAGGCCTGCCCCAGTCTAGGGTCAGCAGCATTCATGTCTTCTTCCCCCAAGTCTTCTGCATGTCTTGGTACAATAGGGTGTCTGACACTGGACCTGGGGAGACCTCAAAGGTGAGCCCAGAGATGTGTGGGGAGCCAGGGCTACTCCCTGCAGCAAGCTCCCTAGGAAAGTTCTCCCTAAAAGAAGATGTTGGAGAGGAACTCAAGAGCAGGACAGAGCTGGGAGGATGCTACCTGAGGAGAATGGGTTCTATAGAAGCTGGGTGAGTCCTCCCCAGCAGAAAGGCTGGAGGTCCACCTTAGTGGGCCACATGTGGGCCATGCAGTGACTGGCTGGATATGCCAAATCCAGAGGCATTAGGCCTGAGCAGGTTTCCAGTATGGGTAGGGGGCTAGTTTTCCCAGACTGGCAATTCAGTTTCACTACTGGAAGAGGGTGGCTTGGCTTCCCTCCTCTCTTGAACTCAGGACTGAGGCCCAGGACACATGTCACAACACCTGGTGTGAGTTGGGGACAGACAGGAGTGGCAGATGTGCCCCATTAGTCTGCATTGCCACCTGACTGGCTGTGGGAAAGGTAGCCTGGAAGGTAGGGACCCCAGTCCATTTGCAAGAAGGCGGAAGATGGAGGGTTCATCATACACATGGGTGGGAGAAAGTGTTGGTGAGGTCCTGTAATAGGGAAGAAACTTTGTATTCTATTACAAGTTAATCACTAAAGGGATGTTGCCTATAAGCTTAAATTATACATAATGGCCCGTCTCTGGGAACCCTGCCTCCCACTAATGAGTATTAAGCTAAAATACCTTTGTTTAGCTCAAGGGAAACATCCTGACCAGGCCCACCTGTGAATGACTGCAGGAAGGAAGAAATTAACACATACCCTCTGGAAGCTGACAGGAACCAGGACATGTTTGACTTTACCCCCTCCCCTTTTAGTATAAAAGAAGCCTGAATTTCTAACTCAGGCAAGATGGTTCTTAGGGGCACGAGCCACCACCTTCTCCGTCTGCTGGCTTTATGAATAAAGTCGCTGTTCTTTGCCCCAACAACTCGTCTCTTGATTTATTGGCCTGGCATGTGGCGAGCAGTACAAGCTTGGACTCAGTTAACAGTCCCTCTGGCTCCCTTGGTGTTTTGGACGTGATCTAGGCTGTCACTTATCATAGCTGAGTCTGTATCAGTCTCAAATCTGGGACCTTCCTGAGTTGCGCTTTCCCTTCCTGTTCTTGGTCTAGAGACATGACGCTTGAGATCAAGGTGGCACCCCTAGAGGAAGGTGGCGCTCAGGAGATTGGGACTGTGCAGCAGGGGAAGGGAGCAGGGCTGTGGTTTGAGACAGACTCGGGTTCAAATCTTGGGCCTGCCACTTACTAGCTGTGAGATGTTAGCAAGTTAACAGCAAGTCTGATCCCGACTCCTCATCTGCAAACCCAGAGAACAGTGCCTCTGTCAGCACTGGACCACAGTGACCTGAGATACATCCTTGGGATCTGGAGAGCCAGCTCTGCACACAGGGTGTGGACGAGCTTGGACTGCTACATCTGCTCTCACGTGACACCCAGTGCTGTCCTCGAGGCGGAATATCAGAAACAAAATTCTCACAAAAGTTCCTGCTGGGCTGAGTGGAGCTCAGGGGAGCTCCCTTGTCTAGTTTAGACAAGTGCCTTAAAAAGGGGGTGCCCCCAAATGGTGGGAGCACTGTCAGTGGACAAGAACATCCGGTGGAGGGTGTCAAGGAAGGTCTGGTCCAGCTGTCCCTCCATGCCTGGAACTTTCCAGCTCCTCCCTGAGCTAAGCCTAAAGGCTAGGGGTCTCAGAGCGGAAAGCCTCGACCAGTGGTTCTGAGTTTTGGGGATCAAGTAGGTCTTGTCTGTGGTCAGCAGGTGGCGCTGAGCCCTCAGTTCTGCCGGTTCACTGTCACCAGCTGTTTAAGGTGCATGAGTGGAGGAAGGTTACTCTGGATGGTCCCCAGAGAAGGTACTGCCCAGGAGCTTCTCATTAGTGAGTCTGGTCTCCTGCTCTGGTCTTAAGGACGGTCAAGCTGAGTCCCAAGAGCCAGGCACTGTCCCCAGAACTCTGGGCCAGCTCTGAGGAGCTTCTCATCCCTTCTTCCTCTAAGCCAGAAACAGGTCAGCTCAGCAAAGAATCAATGTTGGGGGGTCTGTGGGTGCAGAGAGGGGGCATCTTAGAGCTTCGACCAGCAGCTTCCTGGCCATTCAGGCCTGCCTCTGGAGTAGCCTGGGACAAACTCTCACTGATCCAGCCAAAGCCCTCTGCAGGCCTCAAACTGCAGCATTGACCTTGGCTTGTCCTGTACATTATCCACCATTCATTCATTCATTCAGCACTTACTCAGGGCCAGTCACAGTGCTGAGTCAGGCACAGTCCCTGACCTCAAGGAGCCATGGACTTGGGGATGGGGAGACGGACCCATAAACACAGGCAAAAGTAGAATGCCCACAAGCACAGAGGAAGGGAAGGGACCATCGCTTTCTAGAGGAATCAGGGGAGGCTTCAAGGAGGCATCATTTGGCTTGGACCTTAATGGATTTCAACAGGTAGAGATGAGGCTTGGGCATTCCAGGCAAAGGGAATAAACAAGCAAAAGCTCAGATGTAGGAAGATAAATACAAGGAGGGGATGCTGAGGCTGCCAGCGGGACGAGTGGTTGCACAGTGTCCTGGCCAGAGAACAGTAAGCTGTAAGGCTGGAAAGCAGGCAAAGCCTGAAATGACTGGTCACAGGTCTAGCCTTGACCAGAAGGTGATGAGGAACTACTGGAGGCACTTGACGTTGGAGAGAATGATGTCTTTTAATAAGACCACTCTGGTGGCTACATGGCAGATGGTGTGCAGAGGATGAGATGGAGACAAGAAGCCCAGGTAACAGTTGCAGTCACAGCCCCTGTCATCGGGGTCTGAGCTGGGAGGGGACATTGTGTAGAAAGTAAGACCAGGCAGAGAAACGCATCACCAGGGGACATATAATAGCACCTTCTCTCAGCATTTGCTTGCTCAGTTGTCTCACCACGTGGCTGATTGAATAGCAGTCTCAACAGTTAACATTTATTGAGCACTTATTATGGACGAGGCACTCAAGCATTTGACATAACGCTTTTCACTTACTCCAACAATTCTATGAGGTAGGTACTTGTAGTATCCCCACTTTATAGATGAGGCAACTGAGGCACAGAGAGGTTAAGTTATGTGACCAAGGTCTTAGAACTCAAGCAACTGTTTTGAGAGCTAACGCTCCAATTGCCACACTAATGCCTGTGACATACCCGCCTCTCTCCTGAGCCCCTCGGCCTTCCATCAGCCCCCTGGGAGTGGAGGCAGGGCTCAGGGCTATAAGCCTGATGGGTGCCCAACGGAGACGGTCAGACGGTCTTGTAGGGCTGGGCTACCAAAGGCAGGAAGGGGAAGTCTCTGAACTAGGGGAAGAGGGCCAGCCCCAGGTCCCTTTCCTGGCCTCCCAGCTGGGGTCCATGGCGCCTCTGAGATGTAGGCTGGCAGCTGCCAGCCCCTGCTCTCCCTGCCCACCAGCAAGAACAGCCCAGAGTTTAGGTCACGAAGGGGGAGGCTTTATTGACAATGGAGAAGGCAGAATTCTGGGCAAGTACACACAGCACTGCTCCAAGAGTCCGGCTTGGGGGTCAAGCCTGTCAGGACCAAGGGCCTTTGTGCCTCAGGGACCTCACACACCCACTCCATCCTGAGCTTTCCAACATCTCCTTTTCTAGCAACCCAAAGGCCCTCCATGGCCACCCTCTGGACAAAGTGAGTGGCAGCCACTGGGTGGGGGGGAGCCAGGCCAGGGTACAGTCTGAGGCCTGCCAAGCGTGGTGGGCCCAGGACCCCAGTCTCTCCCCACCCTCTTTCAGCTTGGCATGCCAGGGTCCGCCCCAGCCCACTCCAGCCTCCCAGGGCCGGGGACAGAATGGAAGTAGGCAGGTGCAGCAGCCCCAGCCCCTGGAGCCCCCGCTGAAGAAGCCTTGGGGTCAGGGGTAAGGGGCCCGTCTCCCCTTCCCCGTGCCTGGGCAGGGCTCAGCAAGGTAAGCCTCCCGGTGCCATTTCCTCTCTGCCAAGCCCGCCCCAGGGAGGCTCCACATCTCCAGCCCTCCAGCTAGACTGTGTTCCCTCATTGCCTGCCCTCCCCAGCAGGCCAGGCCCACCCTTTTGGCCATCACCTTTTCAGGGACCAAGTAGGGGCTGGGGCCTCAGCACAGGCATCTCTCAGGGCCACAGAAACAGAGCAGCAGGCCTCCCATCTGGGGACTGTTCTTCCCCAGCCACCCGTCCAGCTTGCAGCCGGTCGGTCGTGGGGGCCGAGGACTAGATGGAGTCCCAGCTTTAGGGCCTGACACTTCCCACAGCTCCCCTAGCCTGGGGCAGGGTCGGGGGGAAAGCCAGTCCTGAGTTGGGGCTGGGAGGAGCAGGGACAAAAATAACCCGGTACAGGCTCCTGCTGAGGCCAGAAATAGAGTAGCGACAAGTGCCTTGCAACACCCTGGGCGAGCAGCAGGCAGGGAGGTTGAGATGAGGAGGGCCCAGCCTCTTAACAGGTCCTGGCCTGGCCGAGGGGCCCGCACTACGTCCAGTCTACATACCATGCCACACTGGCCTGCACGCACATGAGGAAGGGGGCCCAAGGGAGCAGGGCTCAGGACAGGGAATCTGGAGAGATGCTGAACTTGGCCTTGGCCTTGGCCACGGCCACGCTGCGCTTGCGCAGGGGCCCGCGGGCGAGGGTCAGGACATCCAGCAGGCTGGGGTCCTCATCCAGCTGGCGGGCCGTGCAGAGCGGCGTGGGCACTTTGATGGTATTGCCAAACTTGGAGTAGTCCACAGAGTAGCGGCCATCCTCCTCAGCCACGATGGGTACAAAGCGCTGGCCCCACAGGATCTCGTCGGCCAGGTAAGAGGTGCGGGCCTGGGTGGTGATGCCCGTGGTTTCCACCACACCTTCCAGGATGACGATGATCTCAAGGTCCTGATGGTGGTGCAGGTCGCAGGGCGCCAGGTCATAGAGCGGGCTGTTGGCGTCAATGACGTGGTAGATGATGAGGGGAGCCACCAGGAAGATGTTATTGCCACCCACACCATTCTCCATGGGGATGTCCACCTGGTGGAGGGGTACCACCTCGCCCTCAGGGCTGGTGGTCTTGCGCACCACCTGCATGTGGATGGTGGCGCTGATGATCATGCTCTTGCGGAGGTCGCCCACGCGCAGCATGAAGCAGAGGCGGCTGTGGCGCAGGGCGATGACCGCATGCTTGCTGAAGATGAGGGTCTCAGCCCGCCGGTGGGCCTGGGCAGTCTTCATGAAGATGCAGCCCAGCATGATGGCATTGATCATGAGCCCCACGATGTTCTGCACAATGAGGATCAGGATGGCCAGAGGGCACTCCTCGGTCACCATGCGCCCGCCGAAACCGATGGTCACCTGCACCTCAATGGAGAAAAGGAAGGCAGATGAAAAGGAGTGGATGCTGGTGACGCAGGGCACAGCAGCACCCTCACCAGGGGCCAGGTCACCGTGGGCGAAGGCGATGAGCCACCAGACCATGGCAAAGAGCAGCCAGCTGCACAGGAAGGACATGGTGAAGATGAGCAGCGTGTATGGCCACTTGAGGTCCACCAGCGTGGTGAACACGTCCTGCAGGAAGCGACCTTGCTCCCGGATGTTCTTGTGGGCCACGTTGCAGTTGCCATTCTTGGACACGAAACGGGCTCTCCGCTCACGGGCACGGTACCGGGGCTCTGTCGGGTCCTCTGCTAGCCGCGTCAGCACATACTCCTCAGGGATGATGCCTTTGCGGGACAGCATGGCTCCAGCGACCACCAGGGAGAGGTCTCCCCCATGGGGGAGGAGCAACCACCTGACTGAGCCTTCAACCTACTTTGGGGTTTCTGCCCTGGGACCACCCTAAGTCTGCACCGGCCTCACTTCTGAGATGCCTCCCCAGCTAGACTCATCCTCAGCTCCACCTGGCCCCTCCTTCACTTTATACCAGCCTCACACCTCAGCCCACCTGCCCACTGCCTACTGAACCCCCTACTCTGCCTGTTCCCCACCTGGCTCTGGATCCCAGCTCAGCTCTCCTCCACTCGCTGACCACCCCTGGGCGTCTCCCTAGGACCCTTCTCCCCACTCAGCCTTCTTTCTCAACCCACCTCTCCCACCTGGGAACGTCACACCTCCGGATCTTACCAACCGACCACACCCCACACAACCCGCACCGTATTTCCCGCCTCACCCATTTCGGCCCCGGGCTCCCCTCCAAGCTCCAGTTTCATACCGTCTCACCTCCAGGTACCTCTTTCCTAACCCACCCTCCGTAGCGCTCTCGCCGCTCTCCGATCTCCCTCTAGCTCTCGTCCTCTCTGTCTCCTTGGGATCCTCCGCCCTCCAGAGTCACCACTCCACCCAGCTCCACTCCTGATCCCCTCGCCCCCAGCGCGACCTGGCTGGCGGGGCCCACTCTAAGCCGCGGCCTCCCGGCTCCGCGCCGGCAGCACGCACGCCGGCGCCGCGACCCCGCCCGCCGTTCCGTCCCTGCCCCCACCCCGCGCTCCTCTCCGCGGCACCTGCTCCTGCTCATCAAGCCGCAGTCCTCGCCTCCCCGCCCCCTCCTGCTGCCCGGGCGCTCGCGGAGGGCCGTCCTCCGGTCCTTCTGTGTGTCAATCGGCCCGCGGAGGCCGACCTGTGCTAGGTGGGGTGGAGAATTGAGGACACCGAACGCCGGAGGCGTGGAGTGGGGGCCGGGGGCCGCCAGGGGGAGCCCGACCTATTCCTGGGCTGGAGGGCTGGCGGGCACAAGCTCAAGCCCCGCCCCTCGCCATTCACCTCCCACCGTCTTCCTTCTCCCTGCTCGCTTCGTCTGGCCTTGGGAGTTTGCCCAATCAGATGGACTAAAGAGGTTCCTCCCAGCCCACACGCTACGAAATTAGGGCGGGGCGGGGCAGAGCGGGACGGGGGCGGGGTGAAGGGAGTCGTGACCCGCCCTCCCATTCTGGGGACCGATGCCCTGTCGCCCTGGTCCCACCGCAATTTTCCCATCCTGGGTTGGGTCAGTATCCGCCTGGGCTTTGTGGGTTCCCAGCAAAAGGAGGTACCGAGGAGCTGTGTCACCAACCTGGTGACTGGGGTTGGGGCGGGGAGATTAGGTGGCCCGAGGATTCCTAACTGACCGCTTCTTTTCTATGGCGATGATTTTAGTATTTTCAGAGTCACGAATCCTTTGAGGGTCTGATGAAAGCCACGGACTTCCTGGGGGTGGGGGGTGGAAATGTACCTTAGTAGGTGTAGAAACATAGTTTAACACCCACTACAGGGGATGCTGGATGCTGCAGCCCAGAAGCCTGGGTGGTTGCATCTTCTCAATCATGACCCACACTTTCAATCCCACCCCTGCATTTTATTATATCTTATTTTATTATTTATTTATTAAAAGTTTTTTTAAATTTATTTGTTTATTTTTGGCTGTGTTGGGTCTCGTTGCTGTTCGTGGACTTTCTCTAGTTGCAGTGAACGGGGGCTCCTCTTCGTTGAGGTGCACAGGCTTCTCATTGTGGTGGCCCGTGGAGCACGGGCTCTAGGCACTTGGGCTTCAGTAGTTGTGGCACACGGGTTCAGTAGTTGTGGCTCGCAGGCTCTAGAGTACAGGCTCAGTAGTTGTGGCGCACGGGCTTAGTTGCTCCGCGGCATGTGGGATCTTCCCAGACCAGGGCTCCAACCCGTGTCCCCTGCTTTGGCGGGCGGATTCTTAACCACTGCGCCACTAGGGAAGCCCCCACCCCTGCATTTTAAAGGGAGTTTGAGCTACTGGCACTTGCTTTACACCTCCTTACACCTGCAGCCTGAGGAGCTGTGTCAGGGCTAGCTTGGGCACTGGGGGTCCTAAGCTCTTGGCCTGAAGAGGAGTGGTGTTTCTACTGCAGGCATCAACCTAGTATTGTCCTGTGGCTTGGGCCCCCTCTACTACTCATGGTAGATCTTGGGCTATACTGCCAGAGATGCAGTGCTTAGGGTGGGGAAAGGAAAATAGGGTGAGCAGAGAGGGCAGCTCAAGGAGACAGAGTTACACAGGAAAACTCTGGGGCAACTACGGCTGCTCAGCCATCAGAAAAGGAACCTTGGAGAGTCTTCCCAGGGAGTTCAGCTACTATCGCAGAAACCCCTGAGGTCCAAGGAGGATGGACTATTTTGTGTGGTCCAAAGTATAAACCAGTATAGACACTGAGTGGAACAGAGGCAGGCTTTGATTTCACGTATGGAAGAGTCATTTCTAATTACCAGAGATGACCCTCATCTATGGGGTATCCAAGTCGAGGCTGGCACACCATCAGGGGTGCTATAGAGGAATCTGAGGCTAGAATGGCCTGAGGCATCTCTGCAAGACTTCAGTGTGAGCTGTGACATGCCCCTGTGCCCTTGCTACTTCCCTTTAATCCCTTGGCTGGTCATAGGCATGGGGGTGGGAATCCTCTTTTCCCTCCTTAGGCTCTGCTCCTGGGAGGCCCAACGGTGGAGGGAGTGCCGGGCCCCCAGAGGCATCTCAGAGCTGGAAAGGCTAGGACTTGCCTCACAGCGTGACCCTGAGGCCTCGCTTGCCAGGAAGGCGAGCCCCCCACCAAAAGGGCTCAGCCTCCTGCTCTGCTCCATCCTGCACCTCCTCATACTCATCTCCCCCAAACACTGCACTTGTCAGGTCCCTTTCGCATTCAGAAACCTTCTCCACTTCCCTTTTGTGCATAGGCATGTCCCAGACTCCTTGTCCTGGCATTCAAGGCTCTCTGCTTATCTAATTCCCACCCTTCCCATGCCCAACTTAAATCCTGCCTCTCCCAGGAGCCTGCCAGGCCTCACAGAGCTCTCCTTTCCTGAGCTCCTCTGGCTCCTGGAACAGCCAGAAGGGTCTGTGCTGGACCCCTCTCCAATGACTGGTGGATTTTCTTTGCACCGTATGACTCTGACCCCCTTGCATACAACAAGGATGAAGGCCCAAGACTCCTGGGTCTGCACCCCAAGGGCCTGGTACAGCCGGTACTGAAGGCAACGTGTAAATGATAATAAAATGATACGCAAACAAGCACCTTCCTTTCTTGGTGGGACAGGTATACACTCATGTCTCATGATGCACGTGGAGTCTGAGGACAGCTGTTTTTTAGTCTCCCCAGTGTCTGGGCCCCAGTATGTCCCAGTCACTACCTGGCCGACTTGTGGCATATGTACTGTGCTTTCTCTCTGAAGGGCCGCCCTTCTCCCACTTCTGAATGTCCCTATGTGTGGGATGGAGGTGGGGATATGTGATTCAGGCCCCTCTCTTTTTCAGAGGGGTAGGATGTAAGCTGGAGGTGCTAGTGGCCATCTGTCATGGGGGAGGAAGAGGAAGATGGAATTCATCACCCCTGATGTCAAACACCTGGATCTAGCCGTGCTTCAAGTAGTAACCTCCTGGTCTTCTCAATCACATAGGATAATAAATTCCACTGTTTAAGCCACTTTGAGTTGGGTTCCTGTCATTTGCAATGTAAATAATGCTAATCCGGGGTACCTGGGGACCCACAGTTTTAATCCAAGAATTAAACTGAGAAGGAAAAGGGACCAAGATATATGCAGATCTGCTACCTTAGCTGATGAGATAATCACAAAAATACTATAACTCTGTTATGGACTGAATTGCATTCCCCCCAAAATTCATATATTGGAGCTCCTGCAATGTGATAGGGCCAGTGAAGAGGTAATTTAGTTTAAATGAGGTCATAGGAGTGCAGCCTCATCCAATATGTCTAGTATCCTAATAAAGAGAGAGATAAAAGGGGTGTGCACACAGAGGAAAGGCTGCATGAGGACGCAGCTAGAAGGTGGCTGTCTGGAACCGAGGAGAGAGGCCTCAGGAGAAACCAAGCCTGCGACACTTTGATCTTGGACTTCCAGCCTCCAGCACTGTCAGCAATAAATTTCTGCTGTTTAAGCCACCCAGGCTATGGTATTTTGTTGCAGCAGACGAATACGACCTAGCAGACTAAGACAGCCCTCATGTCACAGGTGAGGAAACATGCTTTTGCCCACACTCACAGAGCTTCGTCAGGTCTGCCTGATGCTAAAGTCAGACTGCTTCCACGGGACCCACGGTCCACCCCAGTCCCTGCCCACCAGACCCACGGCCTCAGGTAGGAAATAACCAGTCTCTTTATTTACAAGTGATTTTACAGTTAGAGAACCCAGGCGGGAGGTGGGGGCAGGGTGGGGCATGGGATGGCACATGGGCTCTGGTAGGTCACTTGTCTGCACGGACAAAAGAGGCGAAGACGCTGTCCTTCTGGCTGAGCAGCTTCTCTGGCTTGTCGAACTCAAGGATGGCGCCGCGCTTCAGGACGATCACCAGGTCTGCACTCAGGATGGTGTGCACGCGGTGCTGGGCGGGGCAGGAGGGGCTGTCAGGGTGGGGGGGGGCAGGCTGGGGCAGCTGAGGCATCCCTCCTGCAGCTTGGAGGAGGGAGCATGTGGCCAGAATGTCTTATCTCTGCGGTGACTGCCCTTTCCCGGGGTGGCTGTAACTCCAAACCCTCCATCTGCTAATGCCACCCTCTCCCTCACCAGGTCTCAGCTCTGCCCCACCTCCAGGCTTCAAGACTCAGAGATTCTCCCAACACCCCCATCTCCCATTTGCTCTGGAGAAGTAACCCTATCCTAGCTCACAGGGCCTTGGGACAGGAGCGGACCTTGGAACCTGGAGAAAGAGGGGAGGTCTGAGGGAAGTTCAGGCACAAACCCTCCTACACCCCAAATCCTGCAATCCAGGCTCGCTGCAAGTCTGCCAGACTCCTTGCCCTGCACTGCCACAGGGTCCTCTCTTGATTACCAGGCGCAGGTGAGCCCAGAGGCTGCCCACTGATGACAGCCTCAGGAGGCCAGCTGTCTCTCTGGGTGTCCCCCCTGTACCCCATCATGGGCCCCTTACCGCTATGGTGACCACAGTGCGGTCTGCGAAGGCCGTCATCACCACCTTCTGGAGGATGTTCTCCTGCCAGGTCGGAGCAGCAACTGTTGGCTCACCTGCCCAGTGGGTGGGGTCTGGCCTGGCTTCTGGCCCAGCTCCCATCTGACCCCAACCCTAGCCCCGCCCCCTCCCTCTGGCTCTAGTCCCCATAGGACCAACCAGGTTCCCAGTGTTCAGGGGCTGGGTTCCACCTGTTGGGAGCTCAGCTGTGTGCATGTGTGTGTGCTGTGAGTGTGTCTGGGTGTGCTGGGTTGTGGGGATGGGTGTGAAATTTGTGGGTCCGTGTGCAGCTTGTGTGTATGTGTGTTATATTCCAGCCTTAAGACTAGCTGGAATCAGGGTCCCCCAGCCCGTCGCCTTTTCTGCTCCATATGACTCGATGTTAAAGGCAACTTGAGTTTCAGGACTATTTTGTGCAACCTTCTCCCTAACACCCCCGAAAACCCTCTCCGAGACCCCCACCCCATGGGTGTGCCCAGCACCGACCGTGGCCATGTCAATGGAAGCCGTGGCTTCGTCCATGATGAAGATGCTGGTCTTCCTCACAAAGGCCCGGGCCAAGCAGAACAGCTGCCTCTGGCCCTGGCTGAAGTTTTCCCCGCCTTCCGTGATGATGGCATCTGAAAACAGCCCCAGGCAAGGGGCGCAGGGCTGAGTTAATTCTGCGTTGTGAGTTTAGTGGACGGAGTGGCTTGGGGTTTCAGGAAATGTGTGTACAGGGGTAAATATGTAGGGGTGTGTCATGAGTACAGGTGTGCACAGGGTGGCTGCACCTTACACAACACGGATGCCATCTGCTAGAGTTACAAAGAGAAGAGCGCTCCGTGGAGTTATGCACGGCTGTGGCCCTGGGCAGTTCTGGGAGGCGCATCAGCACAGAGTGTGTCCGTCCCGCATGTGTATAGGCCTTGGTGGGGTGATTTTCTGAAGCCAAGGCTTGGCCGGCCCCCAGTCCCAGGGGTTTCAACAGATACACCAAGGTTCTGCTGACCCCCGGGGTGGGGACACAGTCTTCCCAGTAGCCTCGATGAGTGACCTGTGCCTGTGATTTCCAGTCAGTCCTCTCCTCCCTCAGGGCAGAACTGGGCAGGCAGGTGGATGCGGAGGGCAGGGCTGAATATACCATCATGGTATTGGGGACTTGCAAGCTCTGTCTCCTTACTGTACCCCTGTGCCCTGTAGGAGAGGCCAGATCCTGACTGACCAGTTGTGTGACCTGGGACAAATCACTTGACATCTCTGAGCTCCTGTATAGTGAGAAGTAGAACTTAATGGTCTCTGGGATCCTGCCAGACCCCAGACTCTAAACTCTGAGCAAAGCTAAGACACGGGTGTGAGTTGTCCCTTCCCAGCCCTTACAAGCGTCCTTTAGTACCCAGCCTGTGCTCAGCCAGGAGTAGTTACCGAGGCCTCCAGGCAGCGCCTTCACCACCAGCTTCAACTGGGCTATCTCCAGGGCCTCCCACAGTGTGCTGTCAGAACACTTCTTCTCCGGGTCCAGGTTAAATCTGGAGGGTGACACACAAAGTCCTTAGAGAGGGGAGCAGGGTCCTGGCTCTATTCCCAGGGGACGCGCAGAGGGTGAGACTGGTGAAGGGAGCAGTGAGTGGGAACTGATTGACTTGGGGGTCTGGCTGGGAGGGGGCAGCAAGGTGCTGGCAGTGGGTGGAGGAAAGCATCCCAGGCTTGAGGGTTGGGGGACCCCTACCAGTGCCTAGGCCTAACGGAAAAGAGAAAGGCATGAGCGTGCAGCTTTAAAGAACCCGCGCCAGCCCTTCATGCCCAGAGCTAGAGCAGGGCTGCTTGCCCAGGGAGGCTCGTCCACCCCTTCCTCTCTATGCCCCAGATCTGGAGGAGCGGAGCCAGGCCTGGGGCTGGGGTGGGCCTGGTGGCGGGGGTCAGGGGGCTCACCGGATGGTGCCGCTGAAGAGGACGGGGTCCTGCAGGATGATGGAGAGGCGCGAGCGCAGGGTGTGCAGCGGCAGTTTGGCGATGTCGATGCCATCGATGATGATGCGCCCTGCATGCAGACAGTGTCACAGGTGGGGCACCAAGGAGCGGGGACACGGTGGCACTGGGGACAGGGTCTGCCTGCAACATGGGTCCCAATGAGGATGCGGGGGAAGGCAGCGATGGCTGGGCCTCCTGTGACGTCTGACCATACCCAGGACTGAGGTCCCATCTGGTGGCTGTGGGTACATGAGGGGTGCCCGTCACACAGCTCACCTTCGAACATGTCCACCATGCGGAAGAAGGCAAGAGAGAAGGAGGACTTCCCACTGCCTGTGCGGCCGCAGATCCCAATCTGGAAAGAGAGGAGCAGGTACGCTGTGGGCACCTGGGGTGTCTGGGAGCCTCTAGTGCTGGGCTGTGCAGGTGTGGGAAGCCCCAGCATCTCTTCTCGTCCTGGTGTTCTGACCAGCATCCCTTTAGCTAGGGCTGGGCCCGGGTTTGGGCTTGTTTCCTGCAGTGGATCCAGAGGGGGCTCCTACTTGGCTGGCTGGGTGTGGTACATGACTGCAGATGTCTGACTGCAGGAGCTGGGGACGTGGGTGTCTCTCTATGTGCCTGGGTGTGGCGGGAGGGCACGGGGTGGCTGAGCGTAGTGCACAGGATGTACCCCACCTTAAACTGGAGTCGCCTCTCACCCCGTCGCATCCGATACGGAGACAGAGGTGGTGATATAGAAGGATAAGAGAGGCAGGGACAGAGGTACATCTAAAGGTCAGAGACAGTGAGACAGACAGCCACAGACAATGACAGAGTGAGAGAGACAGAGACAAAGAGACAGGAGGAGAGGGGCAGCGTCAGAGCAGAGGGGGAGAGAGGGGGGAGTCAGTCAGAGTCGGATCGGAGTGCCAGACAGGAGCTCCCTCCCCAGGACAGGGCCTCACTCTCTGCCCCAGGACCCTGCTCTGAAGTTCAGGGTACAGTGTCCTGGGAGAGCCCCTAACCATTTGTGGGGGGCCCTGACAAAGCCCCTCTGAGTCAGGGGAGTCTGGGGTGTCCTGTCCATCTCCTTGGCGGGTGAGTGAGGGCAGCAGGAGGAGAAGGCGAGAGGCCCGGGCCTGGGAGACTGGGGGTCTGAATGGGTGTGAGGCCTGGCGGGCCCTGAGGGCCAGGAGGTGACTCTGTGAGGCGGTCCAGCCCTCTGCCCTCCCCGCTCCCCTGACCTTCTGTCCTGGGGAGATGAGGGCATTGACGTGCTTCAGCACTGGCTTCAGGGAGCTGTCGTAGCGCACACTCAGGTTCTGGATCTGGATTTTCCCTTGGTCTGGCCAGTTCTTCGGGATCAGCGATGGTGCTGGGGGCCGGGCTGGGGGTCAGCTGCCAGGTGTGGGCCACAGCTGGTATCCAGGCATGCCCTCCTGCCCCCAGGCTCCTCATGTCCCCCTCAACCCAAACACACATCCACGCTGGGTCCTTTCCCCAGAAGTCCTCCCGCGCCCCTCACCCAGCAGCCCCTCGTAGCGCTCTGCTTCAGTGTTCAGGAGCCCATGGATGCGTTTCACAGCCCCCAGCTGGAGCTCCATGTCCGCCAGGTTCCTCACCATCCAATTGAGGTAGTTGGACACCTGTGGGGAGCAAGCCGTTCACAGTTAGTGATCACTTGGTCCTGTCCCTGGCCACCAGGATGGCTCTTCTTACAGGTGAGGATGCCTTTTGCTGCCCACCGCTGACTGTCCAGGGGGCCATCCATGGAGGTTACAGTGAGTGTGGATCCTCACCCACCCCCGCCTGGGGCCCAGGCCTGGGTGAAGGGGCAGGGACCTGCAGTAAGCCCTCCTGTCCACATGGTCCCTCTGGCATCAGACTCGGTATAGCTTGGGTTAAGGCCTGGGAGCGTCTCAGTCAGGGAAGGTGCCCTGGGCTTCCCCAGGGGCTGGTGTCTGACTCCTCCCCTGCCCCACCTGCTGCCACTCACCATTAAGGCGTAGGTAAGGCCCAGGCCCACCAGGCCAGCAGAGAGCTCCCTGTGCAGGGAGTTGGAGATGGAGGTCACGGCCGCGATGAGGACCACGCATGCACCAATGTACTCCTGCAGAGGGAGTGGAGCTGGCCTGGACCCTCAGGGGTTGAAGGCACAGCACCCCTACCCCTCACTCCCTTCAGGGCACACAGCAGCTCAGCCGAGACTCAACCCCAGCCCCGCAACACATCATCAGACACACAGGAGGCTGTGAAGGCTGGAGTCCCAGTAGACAACGTATGCACACAGCTCTGCTCCCCCCACCCCCAAGGCCAGCACGCATGCCTCACCAGCTGGCCCACACCTGTCATATGACCCACTTCAGACACACCTGTCACAGCTAAACACACAACTGTTCTTGCTCTTGGCACACACCTCAGACACACAAGCCTCCAGGCAGTGATATAAGGAAGGGAGGGCTCAGGTCAGACACAGGGAGGACCAGCAGAGTTGGGAGAAGCAGGAGGGCTCGATGCCCACCCCGAATGCACACCAGGCCGGTATCTGTCCTCTCTTCCCACCCTCCGGTCCCTGTTTGGCCCTTGCTCTGGCTGCACAGCCCTATGAAAACCCCCTGTCCCGGGGGTGCGGGGAGCTGGGGGCCACTTGCCATGCGAACTTCGAGCCACCTGTTGGCGGCCGTCAGGAAGAGGGAGGCGATGTTGTTGGAGTCCGTGTATTCAAGGAGCTTCTGCTGGAACCGGGCCTCGTACCTGGGGGGAGGATGGGGAGGGTGAGGGGGAATAACCTTGGTCCGTGTAGCCCCCGGGACTTTCCTCACCTGCAGAGGGGGCTGCCTGGGCCTCAGCAGCCCCCAGACATGCCACCTCTGCCACCTTATGGATGCCACTCCTTCCTGGAACTCCTTCCCAGCTCCCTCCTGCTTATTCAAACCTGTCAAAGGTGCCAACTCCTTCAAACGCTTGTTTTCACCCCAAGACCTGTTCTCCTCTGCAGGGCTTCCCTGTTACAATAAAGCCCACCTCCACCCACCCAGGCGCTCAGGCTGGAAACCCAGGAATCATCGGGATTCACATCTAATCCCTCAGTCCTCTTATTTCTTTCTCCAAAATAGCCCTGGCCTCTGCCTGCCTCTGGCCTGCTTCCTGCCCACTGCAAACTCACTTGGACTATTGTATCAGCTTCCTGATAGGTCTCCCTGCTATCTCCCTTCAGTCTACCCTCCACACAGCAGCCAGCATCATCTTTCTAAGTCATAAATTGCATCCTATCTCTCCCCTGCTAAGAATATGAATGACTTTTCGGATAAAGAACCACCTCCTTGCCAGAAGCCTGTGTGAGCCAGCTCCTGCCAACCTCACCCACCTCCTTCCATGCCACAAATTCCCTTGCTCACTGTGTTGCAGACACAGAAATTACAGTAAAGTAATTTATTACTTTACTTGCCTTTTTTCAGTTTTGTGACCATGCCAAGTTCTTCCCCACCCCAGGGCCTTTGAACATGCTGTTCCCTCTGCCTGGAAGGCTTTCTCCTCTGCTCTTCCCAAGGCTGACTCCTCTCCACTTTCAGGCTTTACCTTAAGTGGCACCTCCTCAGAGTGGCCTTTCCTGGCCTCTTTTTCTCCATCTCTGCAGCCTGTTTATTTCATAACCTCTGCTCATATGCTAATTTCTCTAGCTGTTTAGTGTCCATCTCCCTCACTAGACTGTAAACTCCATGAGGATGGAGACCATGTTGGTTTTGGTCACTAATGTATCCCCAGCACCTGGCACTGTCAATAAATATCTGTCAAACGAATGAACCTTCCCTGACCCTCTAAGATAGATGGGACCTCTCTGTACCAGGAACTCTGGAGGCTTCTTTCCTGCCCTCGTGCCCTCATCACGTTCTCCCTTGGGTTACTTTGTAGGGATCTGCCTCTTCTCTCTGACAAGCCTGGGCTCCTGGTGTCGCTCTCCTTGGCCACCCCTTCAGACTTTGCGCCAGGCCTAGAGGAGGGGGCAGGTGTACTTGTTTGATGGTGAATGCAAGAATGAATGAAAGCTGTCTCAGCATATGCTCTCAGGGAAACAACTGAGGGGACTCAGAAGAACTCAAGATGGATCTCGTGGGCATTTGCTTTTCACTCCCAGAAGCTGTTTGTTCTGCTTCGATTTTTTCTGGGTGGAGGGCCTGCGTCTGAATCATGTGTCTGAGGAGAGCAAAGCAAGTCTCTGAGTTGTGAGAGGGTGTGATCGCCCAGCCGCAGGGTCGATGTGTGTGTATGGGTGATGTGTCTGAGGGGAGTGTGAAACCATCGGTCTGAGGGTCTGTGTGAGTAAGTGGGTGTTGTATATGTGTATGTATGTGTGAGTGCATGTGAGTGACTGGGGAGTCTGAGGGGTGTGTGACTGGCCTGAGGGGTGGGTGTGCATGAGAGTGTGCGTGAGATGGGAGCTTCTGTGGTAGGTGTATGACGGAATAAGGAATGTGGGAAGAGCCCCAGCTTGGGGGCCATGTGGACCCCGGTTGGAGTCTGAGAATTATTACTTACAGGCTGTGCCTCAGGACCAAGGCTCAGTCTCCTCACCAGTAAAATGGGGATAGTAATAGTTCCTACATGGACTGAAACCACCATTCAGTGTTGGGCACCCTTGAAACTTTTCTTGGGAAAAAGCAGGGCCTCCAGAAAAACCCGGAAGGTCAGCCAGGCCTGGGTTCCCAGCCCAGCACCAGCTCTCACTGTCTGTGTGACCTTGGGCTGGATACTCAGCCTCAGCTGTACAGCGTGGCTTCTCCTGCCTATGTCATGAGGCTCTTACGAGGATTAAATGTAATAACCCACACACATACCTGGCACGTGGGAAGTGTACAACCAATAAATGCCAGGTAGCTCTCAGCAGGACAGGCCTCTGGGCAAAAAGCCAATGAATTCAACACATCCAGGGACGATGTAAAAAGTCCTTCACTCAAATTTAAAACTCATTGACCGTGACAGTGCAGGGTGTGGGAGGCCTCCCAGGCAGCAGTTTCTCTGGCTAACCACTGGCTTGGTCTGAGGCTGGTTGCAGGATGTGGGCATACACTCAGATCCTACTGAAGGGTCTGGCCCACTCTAGGAAAGTCGCACTCTCTCTGCCCCAGGTCCTGCCCAAAGGCCTCCAGGATATCAATTCTAAGAGGAGCATCACCGAAACTTAGAGTAGAGATTGGCCCAGGAGTGTTGAGGGGTCTGGAAGGTGAAGGAACTGGGGAGTTCAGGCTTGAGAAGAGGAGGAGGCTGGAAGGAAACCCTGGAGTCATGCCAGGCTCCAGGGAGCTTCTGTGGGGAAGACAGCACAGGCAGCACAGTGGCAGGGGATGTCCAGGGAGCAGAGCCAAGGCCATGGCAGAGCTCTGCTTTGCTTTGCTTTACTAGGACAAGACCCCAAAGAGGACCTCCCATCGGCCCCAGATGCCCCAGAGAGTGAACTGGGGCTGCGGTGCTGTGCCAGGAGCCTGGGCACCTCTCCCAGGGCAGCAGCTAGACTTTGGGGGTTGGAGGGAGGAGATGCAGGCAAGCCTCCTCAAACCCTGTCAGCTGGCCCTTGAGTCCTAGGGTTACTGGACACAAGGCTGGTGTCACATGGTTACTGTCATGCCCCGCACAGCTGTGCCATCCTAAAAATAACCTAGAATCATTCTCTGGGTGAGGCTTAGAGACCAGAGCCCCAGTATCTGGGTCAGGGGTCTCTGGCCTGTCTATCTGGAGGAGAGATGCCCTAATACTTCAGACAGAGACTGAGGTGGGGAGCAACAGCCCCCTCCACTCCCAAGGCAGCCTCAGATGCTTCTGTCAAGCCCAATATCACAACTCAGAGTGGCAAGAGGATGGTGGGAGTTTTGGAGGAATTGAAACTGAAGTTTTGGGAGAGTTCCTCCAGCCTGGTGAAGTCTTATCTCCTCTTTGAGTCCTAGCACTAATGACACCTCCTCAATGAAGCCTTCCATGACTGCCTCCCTTCTATGTTCCCAGAGCCTGTGTCCCCCTTTCTTTCAGAGTACTTGTCACATGGGTTTGCCCTGGCCTGCTCAAAGCCTGGACTGTAAATGCTTCCAGGGCAGGGGCTCATCTGACTCATTTTTGTCTTTTTAGTGCCTGGTGTGGGGCTTGGTGAACACTCAGTAAATGTTTGTTGAATGAATAAGCAGGTTCAAATCTGTACTTTGTGGGACCTTACAGAGAGCCTCAATGTCCTTATCTGAGAACTGGGAATAATCAAGCTTTCCGTTTCAGATCGCAGTGCAGAATGAATGAGACTGGCAGGTAAAGTACTCAGCATAGTGTTTGGCTCACAGGAGAGTCTCAATGAAAGATGGCCTCAGGGCTGGCCCACACCATGTAAGGGCCTTTCCAGCATTGATTTGTGAGGAATTGTCCCAGCCTTTTCTCTTTTCATGTTTTGCCTTAGTTCACAGAGGCCATGGGCTTGGCTCTAGGCCTGAGATTCTCCTCTCTGGATCATGCCGCTAGAGCCCACTAGACCTGACACCCTGGGTGGACTGGCCTTGGGGACTGATGAGGGGGTGGGAGACATGTGTCCTGGGCTTTCCTAAGCAGAGCCCTGAGAATTGAATCTCATGACCTGTGACCCTGGCTCCATCCCCACTCCCCTACCCCCCCAGGGTGAATCTGGTACCTGAAGGCCCGGATGGTGGTGAGACCTTCCACGGTTTCGGCAAAGTGCGAGAGCAGCGGGAGCTGGGTGGTGTCGTCCAGCTGCTGCAGGTCCCTGTGCAGGGGAGCAGAGCCGAATGGTTAAGAGGGCAGCTCAGGGCTCAGCCTGGGTCTGAATCCTAGCTCCACCTCCTACTACAGTGTGGGCAAATAGCTTCACCTCTCTAGGCCTCAGTTTCTCGCCTGTAAAGAGGGGAGACAAGGGTACCACCCCATCAAGCAGTCGTGAGGACTGGATGAGCTCGTTTATGTAGATGCTTAAGCAGAGCATGCTGAACGGTTACTGTTATCCTGGGCATCGTCCACCTCACGTCTGCACCTATCTATTTGCTTTGCCACACTGCCTCACTCTGCAGCAGTGTTAGTTCCCTTTCACAGGCGAACAACTTGAACAGCTAGTCAAAGGAACAGAAAGACCAAACTCCACGCTATCAGTCCCCTCCCCGATAACCACCACAGGCTTTGGATTTAAAGAGCTCCTGGAGAGGGTAAGGCCAGTGGTTTCCGTGGCAACGGAATTATTCCTGCTCCCCACAGCTGCACCTTGACAAGTGTATTAGTGCCAAGGGGGTCAGCTTGGGAATGCAGGAAGCAGCTTTCCTGGACAAACTGTCCCCAGGGCCAGAGTGGGTGCCAGGGGAACAGGGTGGTTTCTCTGGCAGAAGAAATGAACCTTGTAGATCAGCTTGTACGGTGTTTCAAAAGCCACTGTGATTTTGTGAATATCAGCGCACTATGTTCCATGTGGGTACCAGGGGATTCTGGATCATCCAGGCAAAAAGCCGTTTATACCAATCGTGATCCTTGTGGGCAGGGTAATTGTGGCCAAAATGTATCTAAATTTCATTATTATTATCATAGCCAATCAGTATTTTGACTCATTTCTAACAAACTCTGTGGACTTGAGAGAGGTACTTAACCTTTCTGACCACAACTCCTAGTAAGAAACACATTTTGTATCACGAATCAGTACACACACACCCCCATACATGACCAAAACAAAGGTTTCATCAAGCAAAGCTTACTGTTACTATGTGAATACAGTCTCATATTTTCTATTCTATTTCATTAAAAAAGTTACGGGTTGTGATCTATGATACCGATTTCATGACCCACTGATAGGTTGTGATTGGCAGTTTGAGACACACTGGCCTAAAGATTCTTAAAAATTGTCCCTACAAATCTTTGAATCTATGAGCTTAACAGAATCACTCCCAGAAAGAACTTCCAAGAGAACATTCTTAGACAATTTTGAGTAGGAAAGAGTCATGCGTGGCTCCAAGGCTCATGAAGGCGAATGTGATCAACGCGAAAGGCCGTGAGAGGCTCCCTCGAGTCCAGGCTTCTAGCCACGCTCTGGATCCACGTGGGTTGGGAGGTCTGGTTGCCATAAGACCCCTCACATCAGGTGCCCTCTGATTTTATGCATCAGCCGTCAGCCTGGACACTGGAATCATACAATCCTCCCGGGAAGCACTTTGGCAAAACGAACGAAGGGCATAATCACGTGCCTACACCCTGACCTAGCGATCCCAGTCCTGAGCATATCACCCAAGGAAACAGTTCAACTAGTAACTGCAGTGTGTGCGTGCTGACAGATGGTTATATTAGGGTAGTGGAATATGAATACTTCAATTTTCCATTGTTTTGGGGGACACGACTCTACTGCTTCTACGATGATGATTCTAATAACTGTGCTGAAGTGCCTGTTGCAAAGAACTTCCCATCCCTCACCCCCTGGCAAGTGCTGCCATCACCTGGATGCCACCCGGAAGTACTTCTGGATGAAGTAGCACACGACAGCCAGGGGCAGGAGGGCCACGAGGAACACAGGTGTGACATAGGAGATGACGGCCAGAGCTGAGACACAGAGCAGGGTGGAGCGGCTCAGGCACTCCAGCGTGGACGGGATGTGCTGCAGGAGGGGAGGGTGACAAAGGGAGGTGAGTTTTGGTATTTGATGGCCTTCAGTGTGTTACCTGGAGTCATATTTTGCTCTCTTCCTTTATTACGGGTGCATGTCTTACCCCTGCAGCTACGCTGTAGGCTCCCTGAGAACAGGAATTAGAGCTTTGTTTTTCACCATCTAGTATGATGGCAAATAAAGAACACAGGCTAAATGGAAATGAATATTCTCCACAAAATCAGTCACCTTGGTTTAGAGTATGTTTGCAACCTTATTGTGAGCCAATAAGGCTTATTGGAAGCCAAAGGGATGTGATTTCCTTCAGCCTTATTAGGAGGGTCTCCCAGGGGAGGCCCCAGGTCCTGAGGCAGCATTATAATCAGATGGGGGCCACTGGGTTCCTACCCCAAGGCTCTGATCTGGGGAAGCCAGTGCCAGACAGGAAAAGCTCCTGGGGGCCTGGCCTCTCTGAACTGCGGAAATGCGTCGCCGTCCTGTGTACCTGGTCGATGGTGTTACAATCGGATGAGAACCTGTTCAGGATGCTTCCAAGGGGTGTGGTCTCGAAAAACCTAAGAGGTAACCAGAGGAGCAGTTACTCATATGTTTACTGATTTCCTTCCTGTTTACTGAAGGAGGACAGTTATTTCTTTCGTTTCAATGTCTATGGGGTCATCCCCAGGTCTGCTTTCCCAGGGGCATGCGCCTTTGCAGGTCTGTAGACATCTGGCCTGTGTCGCTGAGAATCCGGGTGGCCACGCAAAGGAGTGCTGGCCCCTCCCCAGCCTCTCTGATCCTACAGCCCATGTGTGACCTCTGCCACCGTTCTCAGCTTATCGCTCTGCCCGACACACTCAGGACTCCCTCTGTGTCCTCCTAGG
Source organism: Pseudorca crassidens (assembly GCF_039906515.1). Taxonomy (NCBI): domain Eukaryota; kingdom Metazoa; phylum Chordata; class Mammalia; order Artiodactyla; family Delphinidae; genus Pseudorca; species Pseudorca crassidens. The sequence continues at coordinate 38,743,812 of NC_090304.1, read as the reverse complement.
GACACAGAGTTCTCTCCAGAGGGACAGCTCTCCCAGGGTGGGGAGGGGACAGGGCCCCGGGGCAGCTTGTTGGCCGGCTGACCCTGCAAGGCCACTCCAGCTGTCAGCACTCCGGCTGTGACCCAGAACCGGCACAACCCCAACAAGAGGATTTCAGAACCACAGATCTGGACAAATAGAGGGTAAGTAAACCTGGAGGCCGTGTCTGTGGGCCACAGAGTGCTCACAAGGCTGAAAAGTAAAAAGTGCAGATGGTGAGGTCTGGCACTGAGGAGGGGCCAGATAAGCTGTTTGCCTACTGTATTTGTAAACCGAGTTAGCCAGCCAATTGGGCTGCGACAGCCTTAAACCTCTTTCACACCAAGCAGCCTTTGGGGGTTTTATCCATCCCATTACGGAGGATGAGAACAGCTTCCCTGTGTGTCCCTGGGGTCAGAACCTGCAGAATGGCTGCGGGCGGAGAGAGAGGCAGGGGAGGTGAGAGCTGAACCGTGGGTGGTACCTGACTAGGGAGGGGAAACTAACATTTACGCAGAGCCTGCAGACACTCGCTGTGAAGGGCTGTGGTGACAATTAGATGAGCTAACCATGTAAGATTCCTAGCACCATGTCTGGCTGAGTACATGCCAGTTTCCCTCTGCTTTCTGCACCGAGGAGGGCACTTTTCTCACATCATCTCCTTGAGTCACCCCCAGAAGCCTGCGACAGAGATCGTATATCCCCATTTTATTGATGGGAGACCTGAGGCCCAGAGAACAATGACTTGCCCATAGCCCAGCACAGCCAGGGGAGAGGCCTACCTCATGGGAGCCAGGATGATCTGGTTTAGCAGGCTACAGTGCAACCTCTTGGCCACCTTCAGGCCTGTCCACTCCACTGTGATGGATGTGACAAGGCACAGCACGATGCCCAGACTGCAGAGCACTGTGAACACCATGGCGTAGACGGTCTGGTCGAGGGAGCACTCCTGGGCCTGGCAGAGAATGAGGCAGGGTCCTGCGGGGGGCGGGGGTGTCCATGCTCAGCCCTCCCCCCACCCCAGCCCCGGCACTGGGGCTGCTGGCCACACCTGGCTGAGGGAGCAGTTCCTGGACGTGGGGCTCAGGATCAGGGCGCTGTCAGTCCACTTGGCCAGCCAGTAGTCAATGGCCACCAAGACCATGTGCTTGAGCAGCTGGGAGAAGACGAGCAGTGAGAGAAGCAGGATGCCGGCCGAGGACAGGTACTTGCTGCAGGCCCGCCACGGGATCTTGGCGCGCTGGTGCAGCACCGACGACAAGTTGTCCTCCTCCTCACTCTCGGCCGCCTCCTCTGCAGGCCGCAAGAACCCTCCCTGTGGCTTCACATTGCACACCCCTCTGAGGGGAACCAGGGGGGTGTGTCAGCCCCACTTACAGATGGAAAGACTGAGGCACACAGATGGGATGGGATTTCATCAGAGGCACACTATCTCCCCACTCCCAGAACCCCAAACCTTAGTCTCCTCATGGTTGATCAGACCTCAGGCCATGATTTCACTCCAGTCCCACTGTCTGTACCTTCCTCTTCTTCCTCATCCTGCAGGAGGCCATCTCTCGAGGACATGGCCCGGGGCAGGCCCTGGGGTGGCTCTGCGGCTTTTCGCTCCACAATGGTCTCCTGAAAGACAGATGGGTCTGGCCGACGTCCTTGGGGTGTGCAGAGGGGAAAAGGGAGGGTAGGGGGGCAAGCACCCCCAGTGATGTCCGGTGTCAGTTTCCAGGTTGCCGCTGTCAGTTTCCAGGTTGCCGTGTCCAGATGGACACGTTTGCCTGCCAGAATTTCTTCCTTCCCCTTCATCAGCTACCAGCACCCCTATATCCCTGTGGGAGACCGCCTCTCCCCCATTCTTAGTCTCTGTGACAGGGGGCTGATCATTCTCCCTTGCTCCTGGGGTGTGCACGTGACCCAGGACTGGTCAATCTTCCCATTCCACATCCCTGACCACAGTGATTTGTTTGGGGTGGGCACATGACCAAATCGGACCAATAAGAGTCAGCCCTGGGACTTTGCTAAACTGTCATGAAAGAGGCACTTTCCTTCTGGCAGAGCTGTTGACCTGGGAGAATGGAAACCTGAGATTGCCAATGGCCCTCATTGTTATATGAGAATGAAGCCAATGTGAGGTGAGTAGAGCCAAGGGATGGTGAGAAATAGATTCCTGATGATATTGCTTGACTACCTGGATCTAGCTCCACCTGAAGCTATGGCATTGACTCTCCAGTTTCTTGAGCCACTAAATCCTTAACTACCCACCCTTTTTTCTTCTTTGCTTAGCCAGTTTGCATTGGTTATCTGAAGCTTTGTAACTGAATGGTACCTGACTATCTCAGGATAAGGGGAAGTCATCCTCCCGACTCTGCCTTGGGTAGCTGGCACAGGTACTGGCTCTCTAGTGGGAGCAAGTTCATGCCCAGCTCCCACATCTGTCCTTTGTGTGTGGGGGGGGAGGGGGGGCTTCCTGGGGCCAATGAGGGCAGGAAGACCTTTATGAGTTCAGGTTCTAGCAAAACCTTCCCCTCAGGGGGTGGCTGACTGACCCCCAAAATACACCCACCTTCTCCAGCTCTTGGTCCTGCCGGTTCATGAGGGTCTTCCAGTGCTCAAAGAGCTGGCACTCAGACCTCTGGAAGTCCTTGAGCGTGCCCTCTCTCTGGATGGTGCCATCCTTCATGGCGATGATCTGGAAAGACAGAAACAAACCTGGCGGGGGGCTGGCTGGGGAGGAAGGGAGGAGGCCACAGCCCTGCCTGACCGAGAGGTTTAAGATGGATGTACACAGAGCACCTATCTCTTCCCCACCACAAACGGCCTCCAGCTTGCCCACTGCCCTCAGCAACACACTCCAGAATTTAGAGTGTGGTACTTCTGGCGGGGGGGTGGTATTCTCAATGGTTGCCCCGAGGTTGATAGAAGGGTTTGCAGAGCAAATTAGAGCATCCTGGTCAAGCTGTCTGGGTATCCCCAAGGACTCCAGCAGTGAGAGCTGTTTCCATACACTGAAAGGGCTAATAGCACGTTACCCTTAGCTCCTCCTCATGGCAGGTCTGATACGTTCCACCCGTGCTTTGGCAAAGCACCTGTTGGTCTAAGGGTGTGTGGCCTCTTTGAAATCAATAAAACTTCTTTTATTTGAAACATTCAATGTTTTATACTCATGTAGACCCATCAGTAATTCAGAAACCCATCCTGCTCCTCTCACCCCCACCCACCCCATGCTGGGGTTCAGGGACGGATGCCCAGGAGTCCTGTTCACTGACACCTTGAGGAACCAGGCACCTCCGTGTCTGCCTTCTTTGGACTAAAGATTGTCCCGAATTGTCTCACCAGAATCACCACAAAAACTCAGACACAAACCTGTACCTGCTTTAATAGCTTTTTTTTTTTTTTTTTTTTTTGCGGTACGCGGGCCTCTCACTGTCGTTGCGGAGCACAGGCTTCGGACGCGCAGGCTCAGCGGCCATGGCTCACGGGCCCAGCCGCTCTGCGGCACGTGGGATCTTCCCGGACCGGGGCACGAACCCGTGTCCCCTGCATCGGCAGGCGGACTCAACCACTGCGCCACCAGGGAAGCCCTTTAATAGCTTTTTAAAGAAATCTAATTTTTTTTTCTTTTTTCTGCTTTAATATCTTTTTGTGAAAATCTGGATCTTTTTTTTTTTTTTCCACAGTAGAGGGAAGATCTTACCACATGTAGAAGGAAGACTTATTTGGGGGGAATTAGCAGGGCCAATTAACACAGACCTGAAGCTTAGGAAGGACCTCAATTTCCCCGGACAAATTTATGTAGGATTCAGGCAAGACCCAGATTTCACAAGTCACATGATTTCCATCTTAAAAATTAAATGCTTTCCAATTATTTGAAAAGTAACTATTGTCTTCATGTTGAGGAATATGGGAATTTAACTGATGTGGGATTTCACAAAACTGCATTCTACTGGTAATATTGAAGTTTCTATTACCATTGCCATTGTTTGTTTCCATATTTTCCATTGGATCCTAACTTGAATCTGATGCACTAGTGGGCAGGAAGATGGCTCTCCCTTCCAAATGGGCACTCCCCAAGGCTAGGGGGCGTGAGTCATCAAACTGGGCAGGAAACAGAGGTAAGAACTGAGTGTCTGCTTCTTTTTGAGACTTCTTTGTGCCAGCCTTGTGTGTACCCACATGGGGCCCGTGTCAGGATATGGATGTCTGCAGCTCTAGGTGATACCAAACCCTTGGGCTATGCAGGGTCTCCCTGACTGGCCCAGCCTGTGTGAAGCCATCCATTGCTGATCTCTTCTGCTTTGTGGCCCTCAGCAGTTGCTACTGAGACATCTGATTGACTCCTTTGAAGATGTCTGACTGCCTCTCCCACCTCAGCCCTCCACAGCTTGACCCCCTTGTGGCCCCTCACCCAGTCTGCATGCGGCAGGTACTGCAGCTTGTGTGTCACTAGGACCACTGTCCGCTTATCATCTCGGAGCAGCTCAAGGATCCCAGCCTGCATCAGGTGGTCACTCAGATGGACATCCAGAGCTGAGAAGGGGTCATCCTAGGCAGAAGGGAGAAGGTAGGGACACACGCGGGAAGAGGGGATAACAGTGAGCGTAAAAACCACCAGAGTTACACCAGCTCTGTTTTAGGGACTGACACGAACCCAGCCCACTGCGTGGTCCTGGACAGTGCAACCAACCTTTCTGGGCCTCAGTTGCCTCGTCTTGAAATGGGGCTATCAGTTATGCCTCTCAAACAGATCTAATCACAAGCATTTCCTGACTCCTGAACCTCCACTGACTCCCTATAGTTTATTAAGTCTGAATTCCTTAGCACACTAATCCAGGCCCTTTATTTACCACCTGCTCAGTCTTCCTTTCCAGTCTCACTTCTCATCTGTCTTGTGCAAGCTCCCTACGCTCCAGGTTTCCAGGGAATTTGCCATTCCAGGCCTTTGCCCAAGCTGTTTCCTCTGCCTGGAGTGCTGATCTGCCTCTTGTCTGTCTGGTGAACTGTTATTCATAGTAATAGTGGAGGGTGGAGAATAAAGCTGGGGTCAGAGACCTGAGGTTCCTTCTTCTAACCGTCTGTCCAAATGCGCTTCCTCTTTCCTTCTGTTTAACTGACTCACTCTTCAAGACCCTCCTCTAGGAAGCCCTCCCTGATTACTCTAGCCCTCACAGTGTCTCCCTGGACATAGTCTGTGTCACACAGTTTGGCTTTCAAGTGGGCTGTGGCTCTTAAGTGTGGGTAAGCACTGTCTCCCTAATCAGACTCTCAACCTTTGAGGCCAAGGGCTAGGTTTTAGAATTCTTCAGTATCAACTAAGGTACCTCACTCAGAACTTGGCGTGAAATAGGGCAGGTATAGATAAGTTTTATCTCATGTTTGATTACTAGTGGTTAACTGGAGTGCTGTGTTGAGAAGGATTCTGAGGCCAAGTTAAGTTTCCATGGGAAAGAAAGCTGTGATCAATTAGCAATGTCTGCTCTGGGCATGAGATGTGAAGTGGTAACTCACCTTCCATGTATTTGCCATTTTTATAGTCGGGCTAAATAAATGTTAATAGGTTGGGGCTGTCCTACAGGGAGGAGGCCTATAATTACTACTCGCCTCCCCTCATGGCTACTGCAGAGCCCAGTGCGAAATCCACATGGGTCAATTGGACTAACCGTGCCTCAGTTTCTCCATCAATAAGATGGGTAGGTAATATCTCTGGCAGGAGAGGATTGCTCCTGGAGGGGGAGGTTGTTGGGTGATAGTGTGTGTGGGACTGTCTATCTGTGTAGGCAATGAGCCAAGGTGGCAGCCAGACACGAGGGCCCCAAGGAGGTACCAGCTGGTGCACTCACCAAGAAGACGACGTTAGTGTGCTGGTAGAGGGCTCGGGCCACGCTGATGCGCTGGCGCTGACCACCGGACAGGTTGATGCCCTGCCGCCAAAGGGGAGGAAAGGTCATGCCCTCACAGCCCTTCAGGAGAGACTGTCCTGGCCCCTCCTTGTGAGCTCTTTGGGAGGGAGGCCTGGCTCTATGCACCTCTTTGCCCCCTCTTCACCTGGCAGAGAAGGGGAACTTGTGCATGTTTACTGAATTCATTCAGAAGTGGGCAGAATGATTCCCAAGGTGCTAGGGACCATCTGACCCATGAAAACCAGGATGGAGGAAGGGCGGATTTAAATCACACATAAGGAGGACAGCCACAGAAGAATCCTATTTGTTTAAGCTTATGGAGGAGGGACCCCGCACGGAGAGGGAACAGGAAGAACCACCCTGAGTCTAGCGCAGTGTTGTGCGGGCTCTCAGTACATACTTGGGGCATGAATGGAGATGTCAAGTCATCTCCAGCCTGGGAAAGTGCTAAGCTGACCTCTGCACCAAGCAAGACCGAAAACGTTTCGAGGACAGCCACCAGCCCAGGGCTCAAGGAGATCATTTTGATCCCACTGCAGGCAACTCTTCAGCCTTCCCCCTCTCTCATTTCTCATTACCTGTTCTCCTTGAGAAGGATGTCAGGGCATGGTGATGGTGATGGGTGGGGAGCAGGGGAGGCTGAGGGCCCCAACTTTGAGAACCAGCCCCTGGAAGCTGCTACTAACCCGTTCCCCAATCTGGGTCTGGTCTCCATGGGGCAGGATGTCGATGTCTGGCTGCAGGGAGCAGGCTTCGATGACCATCTTGTACCTGCAGTGGGGTGGGTGGGGACACAGCTGATCAGCCTGGCCAGAGGTGGGCCTGGGCATTTGCAGAGGGTCATTACCTTCCAGGCAGACATGCCCAGGAGGAGCAATGGCTTTAATGGGCCTCCTGATGGGTGTAAGCAAACACCCCGTGAGCTTGAAAAGAGCTGAGGGCAGCACCTGACACCATCATGAAGAAAGTTAAGTATTTGAAAGATGAAATTGAATGGGAGCAGATAGCCACATAAGTGACAAGAGAGGGCCTGGGGCCCCTGTGCAGTGGGAAAAGCTGTAGCCAGAGCCCATGCTTGGAGCACTGCCAGGGAAAAATCACTGCTGGTTTGCTTAGGCAGTAAATGATGATGGCTGGTCAAATATTCGCCCAGCCTGCTCCCCTCACACTTCCCTGGTCAGCTCTCAGCCTGGGCAGGTGCCAGCCAGAGTGCATGGAGGCATCACAGTGTCTTGGTGACACGTACTTGGGTGTCAGGAAGACTTGGATTTGAAACCCATTTCTGTCACTTACTGGCTGGGTGGCCTTGGGAAAGTTACCTAACCTTCCTGAGTCTTGGTTTCCTCATCTATAAAATGGGGATAGTAATAGTACCTGCCTACTGGGATTGATGTGAGCGTTACAGCAAATCATGCATAGCAAGAGCACCTGGAAAGAGCTCCATGATGTTAGCAGTCATTAGCACTGGAGGGATTTGTGTACAAGCTGCAGAGCTGGGGGTAGGGAAGCACGAGAGTGGAGACTCACGGAGGGCTGGCGAGCCTTTTCACCAACCTCAAGAGAAGGCACCAGGGTTCCTGCACCTCCCTCCCCTCCTGCCTTCTCAACCACGGGAGCTGGACTGCCCTGATGCTCAGCACATCTGGATCATTTCCAGATGGACCATATGGAACAGGCTGGAATCCAGATAAGGGGGCTGGAGAGCAGGATGGCTGGGTGAGGAAGATCGATGGAGGAGCAGGCAGCCGGCTGGGCTTGGGGGCTGGGGCAGTGGCTCATGCATGACCAATTGCTCCCCCCCCCAGCTTGCCCCCCAACCCACCTCCTCGAGGCTTTTACCGTTGTTTGTTGAAGGGACTCTCAAAGGTGATGTTCTCCTCCACGGTGGCATTTAGCAGCCATGGTTTCTGAGAAGCATAGGCCACGGGGCCTCTCTTCCTGGAAAAAGCGGGGCAGGAGTAGGGAGGTATTCTCAGGGGGTCATTGTCAGAGGTGGTTGTCAAGCTGATGGCTTAAACTGGGGCAAGGGGGTGGGGGCAGCACTAAGATGAGGAGGTGCAGTTGGCAGAAATCTGCTTTGAGTGGCTCCTGGTGGCCTCTCGTTCCCCAAGGGCCCAAGGCAGGCTTGGGTGCTGGGTCTTAGCTGGCTGGGGGATAAGGGACCTCAACCCCTCCCTGCTCTCCACCCCTCCCTATCCCACCCCTTCAGTCTGTTGCCCTTCCTAAGTCTCTACCCAGAGCCTGGGAAGACCCCAAAGTGTGACCAAACTAAGTAAATACTTGAACCCTGATTTCCTCCTTCCTTGAGTAGCCCTCAAACCACTCGACTTTGATGTTAGCAGGTAACACTCCAAATGGAACTTTTTAAAAATGAACCCACATTTAGTGTGATGTGGTTTCTGAAGACAAAAAAAAAAAAAAAGGAAAGAAAGAAAAGGAAAAGATGACCACCAGACAAAACTGATCTGGTGTGAAGCGAGCGGCTTGACGCACGGAAGCAGCGGCGGCCTCCGAACCACCGCATGGAGCACAGCGCCCTCCCTGGCCTCCTCTGCAGCTGGGCTGGACCTGGGGGGCTGCCTTCCAGAGCTCTGTGGCTCCCTTGGCCTGAGACCCCCTCTGAGGAAGTCTGCCCTGGAGGGCGATGCTCTCGGGACACAGTACCTGATATCCGAGTCGGTTGCCGTCTCCCGCTCTGGGCTGCAGCAGGGGAGGAAAGACGTACCTTCAGGGTTCACCTGAGTAGACTGAGTTCTCCATAGACATTTTGAGCTCCCTCAAACCCAGCGTGAGTGCCTTTATAATCCCTGAGACCAAGACTGCAGCCACAAAAGCCACACGCCACCCAGGGGAAGCCTCCGCTGCCTGAATACATGCGACGTGTGTGAGGAAGGCCTCAGGGGACCTGGTTAAGTTACGAGGGACAGTGGGGGGAAGGCACCACTGGTGTAGGCTCATGGGGGTGGTGGTGCTTCCCACGTCAGAGGAGCATGAGGCCCAACACCTCTGCATTAGGGCGCGGACGCACTGGCCGAGGTCTCGGGCTGACATGGCTGCACAAATATCTGGGGCAGGAAGTGCGCTTTGACCGTAGCCAGGCGAGGCTGGGCAGGCCACCATGGGTGCCTGCAGTCTGGGGATGGCAACCTACAGCTGATGGAACTCAGTGTGGCACCTAGAGAGCTGAGAAGGGCTCCAGGTGTGATTTGCAGCCCCAGGTCCCTGTCAGAAGACAACCGTGGAGCCTGGGGGATCTGCCGACAGGGACGGGGTCAGTTCTGGTGCCCACGCAGCCTGGACAGACCCCAACTGCTCCAGTGTCAAATACTCCGTCCCGTTGTGCTCATCCATGCGTTCATCCTTGTCACATAGCATGAGGCCTGATTTTTGGCTCAAGAACTATGGTCACTATGGCTAGAGAGTCTGGGCTGTCATCATGCCCTGGCACTTGGCGACAAGATGGGAGAAAGGGCAGAGAAAGTATGGGGAAGTGAAACTTCTGTGGTGTTGGAGAGTGAAGGCCAGAAGCTTAAACGGATTTCCAAGGTCAAGTCAACCTCCCACTCCTGACTTCCCACCACCTCCAGTGTGTCTCGATTGTCTTGAAAGAGGTGTGGTTAGGCAGGGTTTTGAAGGTCTTAGAGCGACATCAATCTATTTCACTTGGATGTCTTAGACGACCAGAACATAAAGCACATTGAACATAAAGCAACACGACTGAATTTTCTGTCTGCCTAGGGGATACCCACCTCCGCTTTTTATAGCTTTGTTTCTCAACTTTTCTTTCCTTTTTTTTTAAATTTATTTTTTTATCTTTGGCCGCTCTGTGCAGCATGCGGGATCTTAGTTCCCCGACCAGGGATCTAACCCATGACCCCTGCACTGGGAGCACGAAGTCCTAACTGCTCGACTGCCAGGGAATTCTCCAAGCCCCTTCCCTTTATTGGAACCCACTTCCAACCGAGCTCCAAGGCTGTACCTGGGATCCTCTCCCGTCTCGCTGTCAGGAAGGCTGCTGGGGCACAAATGGGAAAAAACAATACCCGTTACTTCTCACTCCACTGCCTTCCTCTCCATCACACTGTGTCTTTGGGGAGAAGCAACCCCACAATCCCCACCCCTCTGACCCATCCCCAGTGCCCCCAAGTGGCTTCCATGGGGGCAGAAACTGTTCTTCTCAATCTCTGTCCCTCCTGCAGCAACTGGATGGGCCCCCTCCAAACAGCAAGGGCTTCATTAGTACTCCTGACACAACTCCAAGCGGCAGTGAAGCTGGGTTGGCATCAAGACTGGCTTATAGTTGGGAAAACTAAAGCTCAGGGAGGGAAAATGACTTTCCCAAGGTCATAATCATTTCGTACAGCGTTTTCCAACTGTGGATTGGGACCCAAAAATTGGGTCTGAAACAAGTAAACTGCAACTGCACTTAAAAAGAAAAGAAAAGAAAAGAAGAAAATACCAATGTGCATTGCATGTGGTCAAGATGTGTATTTTTTGTGTGAATTTTTTTTTCTCTTACTTATCAATGCATAAGTGTAGTGGACTGTGATGTAAAATCTGTTTCATACTGTGGATTACAGTAAAAGTTTTTTTGAAAAACACTGAGTGAGGGGCTTCCCTGGTGGCACAGTGGTTGAGAGTCCGCCTGCTGATGCAGGGGACACAGGTTCGTGCCCTGGTCCGGGAGGATCCCACGTGCTGCGGAACGGCTGGGCCCGTGAGCCATGGTCGCTGAGCCTGCGCGTCCGGAGCCTGTGCTCTGCGACGGGAGAGGCCACAGCAGTGAGAGGCCCGCGTACCGCAAAAAACAAAACAAAACAAAACAAAACAGAACAAAAAACACTGAACGAGGTGACCTGAATATTGGTGCCAACTTTGTCAGTGCTCTTTCGCCTGCCCCAGGCCACCTTTCAACCTTCCAGAAGCAACCTTCTGCCAATGAAGTATGTACTTCTGACATGCACATTTGGGGAAAATCAATCTGTTCTGTCTTCATGCAGATCTTACTTTAACAATAGTAAAATCAGCTAACATTTATTGAACTTTTATAAGCACTTGTGATAAGCACTGCAATAGTATTACCTATTTTAAAGCTCAAAAAAACCATATGAAGGAGGTCCGCACTTTATAGACAAGGAAAGTGAGACTTAGAGAGGCTAAGTAACTTGCCCAAAGTCACACAGCCAGCAAATAGCAAAGAAAATAGATTTGTCTAACTCCAAAGCTTCATGCTCTTAATGACTATGCTGCATTGCTTCACTGTGATTACCCAGGCCATACCTCTGATAAATTTCTTGCCAGGAAAACAGGATGGACAAAAACAGGGATGGAAAGAAGCCTGATGAAATTCTCTTTTGTCCTCTGCTGAGGAGCAGAACAGAACGGACCCTGATGGATATATAATCACCAGTTCCCTATGATCCTATTCACCGATCTTTATGGTTTCATTTCACTCCCTCAACTCCACCTAACCTCATGTTCCCTAACCATCAGATTGCTGTAGTTTATGGACAAGCTGGTAATGTGGGACAGATGAAAAAACCCAAGCTTACAAATTCCAACTCTGCGGCCACAGCCCAGATAAGCTCATCGCTGCAGTCTTCTGCCTTGACTGCTTCCAGAGTTGCAAAGGCTGTTACTTTTCTGGAGGGAAGCACATCTGTGGCCTCCCTGAGGACCCCAGCACACACTGAACTCCCTCGGCTCTAACTCAGTTTGCAGCATTATCTGGGCTGTTCATTTAGCCCTTATAATGGACTACCTTCTTCTCTAATCAGCTCCTGTGTAAGTCTTTTATCCCCAGCGGGATTTTAAGGCAGGAAGAGCATCTTTTTCAGCTCCACAGTGCTTCGCACATGACAGGTCTGTAATAAATGGAGGTTGGTAACAGACATCTTTAATCGTTTGGGAGGAAGGAAGGGAGGGGGGTTAGCACTCAGTGCGGGCCATCCTCATGCCAGGCACTGTGTGAAGTTGTTTGTATTCATCACTTCATCCTCACAAAAACTCTATAAAAAGATGTTAGTATCCCCATCTTACAGATGGAAACACTGAGGCTTAGAGTTTGCCTGATGTGCCCAATGGTACAGAGCTAGAAAGAGGGGAAGCTGGGATGTGAATCCAGGTTCATCTTCTCCTCTTTCCAGTGTAGTTCCAGCCTTCCTAGAATGAGTCTCCTCATTGTGTGTGTATGTCTTAATCTGAAAAGTAAAAACTGGTATATGTGGAACACACTTCCTCTCATTGATTGCTGGGCTCTTAAATGATTGTTCCTCTTCTGCCTGCACTTTTGGGACCAAGTAGTGAGCTAAGAAGATGATCTCTCCTTTTCTCTGACCCACCTCCTTCCCTGCAGCCAGCTGTGAGCTGGGTGCCTGTGTGCATGGCAACCCGAATCACTGCACAGAGCCTGCCCTCAAAGGGCTCACGGTCTGGCAGAGCGAATCAGACAGGTACAGATGTCAGAAAGTTATAAGGGCCAAAAGAAAAGTAGGAGCAAGAAAGTCCTATAGAAATTTTGGGGAAAAGTACACACAAACACATATGCAAATATGCAGAGAAAAGACTGGAAACTTCTGGGTGGCGGGATATTAGGTGGTTTTTAATCTTCTTTATACTTGCGTATCTTTTCTCATTTAATGTACATTCTTTTAGAGTCAGAGAAAAATGTACTTTTTACAAGTAGTTTGGAGGAGGAAGAAATCTGAGAAAGTGAGGAAGGGCTCATAGAAGTTACAGGTGAACGGAACCACGAAGCGGGAAGGATGGAGACAGCGGAGGTGGAGGGAGAGAATTCTAGGCTGGAGGAGGAGTCTGCATGAGTGCAGGCAGTGTGAGAAGTGGAAGGAACATGGGCTCTAAAGTTTGTATCCAATGGGCTTCTCTACTCACCGGTTGTGAAATCTTAGGCAAGTCCCTTTCCTTAGGGGAGGCTGTTTCCTTATCTATAAAATTGGGGTAATGGTAGGAACCTCACCATGACTCTGGGAGAATGTATTACCAACATAGCTCATAGCTGGTTGGAGGGAAGGACCTGGGTGGGGTTCGAGAATGAGGGATGGGGTGGGCGGGAGATCATCCTTTCAGCTCGGTGCTTGGTTTCAAAGGCACAGGCAGAGGAGGAGTCCAATGGCCCCAACATTCATTTAAGACCCCAACAATAAATAAAAAGGAAAGCAGTGGAAATTGAGGTTGGAAGGGGAAGTTAGGACTTATGGGTCTCCATGGTCCATTCATCCTGCCCCAGAGGGGCTTGTTGCTGCCCTGAACTATTACCTTTCACGCACAGTGCCCTTTCTGATTGATGTCGTTGGGTCCTAATGCCAAATCTCTGAGGGAGGAAAGGGTTTTTCTTATAGTTCAGATGAGGAAACTAAGATGCAGAGAGGTGAAGTAACCTGCCCAAGGTCACACAGCTATCGAGTGGCAGAGTCAGGACCACAACCAGAGACTATCTAGTTCCCAAGTCGGGCTCATCATGTCCACATGGTGCCCCTGCTGTCTGCTCACCGTCTCACCACACCTGCCTCCTGCAGGAAACCTGGGGTGCCCTTGAGCCCCTGACCCAACTCCCCAAAGGCTCCAAGGAACTGTATGAACAGATGGGATCACAGAGTCGTCCTGAGACAAGCCTATTTTTCACCCTGGGGAATCGGGGGTCTCAGGAGGCAGCCTTCACACCAAAAGGCAACAATGTCCTGAGGCAGGCTCAGAACAAGTAGGGCCCAGGGCGCACATCTCCGTGGGTGGCAGGGGCAGCAAGGAGCTCCAGAGAGGCCAGTTTGCAGTCCCTCGTGGGGAGGTACCTCAACACTTTCCTCGGATCCCTGCTTCCTGCTGTCTCCCCAGGGCTGTTTAAAATCAATCTACTGTGGACATTAATGGCCCTATTTTTTATTTCCAGGGAAAGAATTTCACTTGAATATATCTGCTAATTTTGAGTGTTTATCAGAATGTTTTCCTCTTAAAGATTAAGGAGAGAGTTTGCAAATTCCCAGGTTAACAGTGAATCGAAGCAGAGAGCCAGGCAGGTGCAGGTGACTATCAGTAAAGTGAATATTTGGGAGCCGCACGAGACCTGGGTTCTCCCAGAGACATGGAGCTGGGCAACAACCGATGTGCAGGACCCACTCAAGGCTGCCTCAGTAACTCTGCAGCCTAGAATGTAGGGCCTCACCCCTGAAGCCCCCATGCGCATCCCAGGCCTCTGTCCACCCAGGACTGGTGAGCCCCCTGAGGGCAGGGGCCAGGTCTTCTCCTTTGTAGCTTACACAGAGTGGTTCACAAAATACACATCCTGTGGGGGGGGCACCTGGGGCATGGCATGGAGTAGCCCTCCAGTCCCATCTCCAAGGAGCTCAGTGTCATGGGGGAGACATGCCCCAGCATACGGTGTGAGGCATGCACGAATAGGATTTGCACATTCCACATGCTGGTGGAGAAGTTGGGTGGTGGAGGTCTGGGTGAGGGAAACAGCTTGGGCAAACGCATGTGGGAAGGAGAGAGAGGTAAAGGCGCATTAATTGCAGTCTCCTAAAGGTCATAAGTTGTTCCTGGTTCATTCATTTAGCAAATGCATTCATTTAGCAAAGGCGCTGTGGATACAGAGAGACAAACAAGATATGATCTTTATCCCCAGGGAGCTCACTACAGTCTCTCCTGGAGACAGGCTGGAGTATAATTAAAGAGCAATAGGGGAATTTTGTTCCTGGAATAGAAGTACATCGTCAAAGAATAATATTTATAATAATATTTATAGGGCATTTGCTACATGCCAGGTTAAACCTCACATTAACTCCACGGGTAATAAGGGAAAACTGGTACAGAAGGGTCACAGAATTCCCCAAAGCACAGAGTCCAGATTTGAACCCGGACAGCCTGCCTCCAGAACATTTGCTCCTATCCGCTCAGCAGTACTGCTCATTTTCTTCAAGGAAGGAATAAATGAATGGTTGTACACACAAAGCAACCTCCCCAGAGCATTCTGCTGTGACCCTCCTAATCCCCCAAATCCCTGCCTTGTACCTCCTGGAACTCTTTCTGGCTGCCTGGTCACCAGGTCTTGGCCCTGGTATGGATGAAAAACACTGGAGCGGCTTGGCATCGCCCCTGCCTCTGGCTGCAGACAGCCAGGCCCCGGGAGGGGCTGCTGGGTCAAATGCTATTTTGCTCTTGGCTCACTTGGCAAGCGCGTCGTTGCCCTGCAGCCCTGCAGCCCAGGGTCTGAGGCATGGAGCTCCTGCAAGTAACGGAGGGGTACCTCAACACACAGTCCCCACACTTAACTCATTGCCCAGGGTAGGTGGGCCAGGCAGAGCTGTGTACGTATCCAGGATTTTGAGAGACAAACAGCAGATGAAGCCAGCTGAGCCAGGTATGACCAGCCTCCTTCTCCCATCCGCTGTAATGAACTCCTGACTGATCTCCCTTCCTGCAGTCTCTCTCTCCCCGATCCCTCATCCTGTATCACCAGCACGTTTCTCCTACAGCCTTCAGGCTAAATCTTGTTTCCCAGGCCAGGTATACAGGGTGTCTGACCTCAGCGCAGCCCACTTCTTTCTTTCTTTCTTTTTTTTTTTTTTTTGCAGTACGCGGGCCTCTCACTGTTGTGGCCTCCCCTACTGCGGAGCACAGGCTCCGGACGCGCAGGCCCAGCGGCCATGGGTCACGGGCCCAGCCGCTCTGCGGCATGCGGGATCCTCCCAGACCGGGGCACGGACCCGTGTCCCCTGCATCGGCAGGCGGACTCTCAACCACTGCGCCACCGGGGAAGCCCCCAGCCCACTTCTTTAGTCCTGTCCTTCACCAGCGTCCCTAACACCCACTGCTCTGGCACCAGAACCACACCCTCTTACATGATCACAACTTTGCCCACGCTGATACCCTTGCCTGGAACACCTTCCTCTCCCACCCCGGCCTCTTCCATCTGATGAAACCAGAGCCTCATCCTTCGAGGCTCAGATACCATGTCCACGTGAGCCTTCTTTCCTTGACCACAGAGTTCACTGTTCCTCTGTGCTCGATGGTGGCACTGATCTCTGTTCTCCTCCCTTGGAAGCAGCGGCCACGTCTTCACCATCTTTGCATTCCTATTGCTGTGCTCGGGGTCTGGCACACAGCAGGTGCTCAGTAAATATGGGGTGAGCGAATACATCAATGTAGAGAAGCCAGAACATGAGCTGAGTCATGAACAAATTCTCACAACGTCCCGGGGTTGGCTGCAGGCTACCCTGATGCACCCGCTATGCTTGGGAGGGAGGCTGTGCTGTGGAGGGGGGCAAAGTGGATCCTGGAGCAAAAAGATCCTTTCACCATCACTCCTCGCTGAGCCTGGAACAGAGCCAGGATGTGGGGCCCCACCTGCCGGTCGAGGAGAGTGAGTGTCAACGCAGACAGAGCTGTGAGCTGTGCTGCGATGGTTCTGCTGAGGCGGGGAGGCGGGGTATCACAGCCATTGAGGCTGCTGGCCTTCAGAGTGGTCAGGCTAGCTATTTCTTTGTGTTGCTCTCAAGCCCCTGCTCTCTCAGCACACAGTGGAAAGCCCATGCACTTGAGCACTTAGGGACACATCCCACTTCTGCCATTTAAGGGCTGGGTGGCCTTGGGCAACTTGCTTCCCCTCAGTTTCCTCATCTGTTAAATGGGGATAATGATAATGCCTACTTCACAGAGTTTGGTGAAGACTGACCGAGACAATGAGTAAATAAAGTGCCTTACACAGTATCTGGCACACAAGAGGTGCTCCAGCACCCTGGAGAGGCCCCTGTACCCGCTGGGGCTGGGGCAGAGGTTTCCTAAGAAAGAAGAGGCAGCAGTCAGACCCTGAGGGTTGGCACACCTTGGAGAGGAGGTTGGGCCTGAGGCTGAGCTGCCTCTGTAAAGGCCAGAGAGGTGCTGACACTGGTGTGACGGCACCTGAGGTTGAAGGGGGTGGGGAGGAGATGAAGGACGTGGGGCAAAGGGGACACGCTCAGAGGGGGTCTGATTCAGGCTGAGTGGGACACAGACAGGGGAATCTAGGGGCAGCCCCAGTCTCTGGGCTCTGTAATCTCATCTAGGAAAGGCCTGCCCTGAGAGAGGGCCTGGATCCAGTTTGCCCTCCACATGGAATTTGGAGAATAATCCCTGGAACTAGGACCCAAGGGACCCCAGCCCAAGGCAGTGGCCAGGCTTGAGGGAAAGAGCCCAGGCTTGGGACCCTGGTCTGCATGCTGACTGGTAAGTCACCCAGCCTCTCTGTCCTCAGTTCTTACTTCTGTGAAATGGGGCGATAACACCCAGCGAGAAGCTTCAGTGAGATCGTGCTTGCAGTGCACTTAGCAAAGGGCCTGCCCGTAGCAGGTGCCCAATAAATGGTCAGTTGCTTTCTTCAGCTCACAGTTCACTGGGGGCTCCTGTCTTCCCATCACAGACACACACAGGCAGTCAACGGACAAGGGCTCCTCCCTCCAAAGCCCTGAGGGGCAGTTGGTACAAGGGCCTGGAAACGCAATGCTTGGACCTTTCCTGTCAGGCTGTGTTGAGAGACACCCGAATAAGATAGGGAATGGATGCAGAGACCGTCTGTCCCAGACATACCACATCCCCAGTGGAATCAAGGTTCCAGAGACTAAGGTCATGGGAAACCCAAGGGGCTTGTTTGCCAACCCACAGCCCCGTTGAGGAGGGAAACTTGCCAGATGTGCTGGGTGCACCATTCAGGGACATTTTGGAAAAACAGGAAATGCGGGTACATGCAGGTGTTCAGACACTGGTCCCAAGGTCTTTCTCTCTGCTCAGTCTGCACTCAAGCTTATGAAAAAACCTGACATCTTGCCTCTGGCTGTGACTTTCATTCCTGAAACCTCAGTCGGATCCCTCTTTCTCTTGGATTCTTGGATACTGGGGACGGGGAGGTGTTGGGGATGAGTGCCGGTAGGCTCCAAGCCACGCTGTGTGATGACTGCAGTAGCCATGTTCTGTCCAGGTTTCTGAACACCTTTTCCACCCTCTTCATTTCTTGGCTCTTCTTTTCTGGCTTTTAAAAAAGCCTTTATTTTATTTGTATCTTTAATCAACTAGTTTCAAGTGCTTTTTGGAAGTGGGTATAAATAATAGATTCATGACTGACTCAGTCTAGGGTTCCGGCTCTTTAATTAGGATAGTGATCTTTGCCCAGAAACCTACATTTGTCTGGTTTATCTCTGGCTCCTTGAAATACCCACTGAATGGTCTGTATCAACTTTGCTGATGACCAAGCCAGAAACCAATGTTTGTGTTACGGTCCCTCACACTGGGAGGCAGTGCGGCTGCGTGAACACAGAATTTGGAGTCAAACAGAACTGCGTTCGAATTCCAGCTCTGCCACTTATTAGCTGGGTGAATGAGGGCAAAGAGTTTGGCCCTTCTCTACAACACGAGATCTGTTAACACTACTTACCTTGCTGGTTTTCATAAGGATTTTCATAAGGACATAGTGTGTGCAGAGGACATAGCAAAGTACCTGGCACATAGTGAGGGCTTAACAAATACTAATGATGGTAATGAGAATAACAATTCAGTGCTTTCATTGAGTACTCGCTGAACACACTCAGTAAATGCATGATGCATCCTCCACTGAGAAGCACGGTTGAAAAGAGGGCTTCTGCCTGCCCACTGTCTTTCCCCACTAACTGAGCCCAGAGGATGCATGTAGTACCTGTTCCAGAAGACGCCCCCCGAGACCTTCTGCATCTCCCCCAGGGTGGCTAGGAGGAGTGAGGACTTGCCACAGCCCACCTGCCCCACGATCATGGTCAGCTGGCCTGCAGGGAGGGAGGGCGGCAGATGGGACTGGGGCCAGGAGGGAGTCTGAACAACCACCACCCGGAAAGACAGACAGACAGATATACCCAACCCCGGGGCCCCCATTTGCTTTCCTCCTACCTAGAATCCCCAGGGAGTCCTTTGAGCTTTTCCTTCTGGAAACCTACATCTTACCTCTGGCTCCCCAGGTCCTTCCTCCTTCCTACTGCTTATCCCCCCCCCCCCTTCCTAAGCACCTGCTTCTCCTTCCAGTGCTCTCAAGTGTGCCCAGCGCCTCCCAGTCCCAACAAAGGGCACCCTTTCCTTCCCACTTCCATGCTTTGCTCCTGCTGCCTCCCCTGCAGAATGTCCACGCTGCCTCGTGGCTCGAGGCACCCTGCTCATTCTCAGAATCCCCGCCTCTTCCACTATGACTTCCCTGGCTACTGGGGATTGCTTTTCCTTTTGTGAAGCACCCATTCTGTCTGCAACAGATGGCTTGACATCAAGGTCCCGCTGTCTTGCCCTGTCCTTGCTGTTGCACTGCTGCCTAGCACATGGACTCCTCGGGGAAGTAGCCCACTCCCTCTCTAACCTTCATACCCTAGAGCACACACCAAGAGTGCACATAGAGCAGGTACTCAATCGATCCTGATTTTTCTTTTTCTCCCCATGTCACTCAGGGGAGCGTGGGAAGGGAGCACTTCAAACACGACTCCAAGGGGGACACCCCCAGACCATGATAGAGGGGTGAGCTGGGCCATACCTCGGGGGATGCAGATGGTGATGTTGGACAGTGTGGGGATTCCATCGGGGGTCCACGTGAAGAAGCCTCCAATGATCTTCGTTGGCGGTACCCCAGCCCCGGAAGAGAACAGAAAGGCAGCTGGGGTCTCAGTGTGAATAGTCCGTCGCCTCCCCTCCCCCATGAAAGCCAGAAAACACCGATTCCAGTCCCCAGATCACTTCCAAGGCAGGGGAGTGGGGGAATGGCCTTCTCGTGCAGACCTCTCTACCTGAGGCACCCTCCCCAGAGGACTGCTACAGGTCCCCCCACTTGGTGGAGATGGAAGCATTGTCGCTGGTCTCGGGACTCCTATGGACTCTGCAGGCGGCCAGGGTGACCTCCAGGGCAGAGGGCTCAGCACACAGGTCTCTGGCACTTCAGATTTAGTGTTTCCTCCTGGAGTTGGCGCTGGGTGGCGAGCGTCAGGCTGCGGGGTCTCAGACTCACCTGGACACAGCAGTTGTCAGCATCCCCATCTGCACTGGGGGTCAGGCTCTGCAGCGGGCCCATGATGCCCCGACAATCCTCCCAGGCTGGACGCTTGCGATTCACAACCTTGAGGGGCTGGGGATGGTTAGGAGGAGGTGAGGGCCCAGGGGCTGGGAGCTGTGCAGGGAAGGGAGCTCCCCCCAGTGAGGACAGGCTGAGGCAGGACCAGCAGGGAACGAGCTGCATGCATTAAAGAAAAACACTGTGTGTGTGGGGGGGAGGTATGGCAAGGGGACGCTGGACACTCACCACCGCCTGGTACTTGCTGGCCTGGCCCCGGGGCTCGGGCTCCCGGGGAGCACACTGCTCCTCGCGGATCTCTGCGCTGGACAGGAACTCGCTCAGCTTCTGCACGCTGCAGAGGAAGTGCAGACACCCCTCACCCTGCCCAGGGCAGAGGGGAGGGGAGAGGGAGGAGGGCGAGGCCTGAGAGAGCAGCTCTGAGAAGATGCCAGGTTCTAGGTGTGGCCCTCAAAAAGCCCACACTGGAGGGGACAGACAGGGGGCATCCCATGGGGGGCGATAGGTGTTACCAAGGTTGGTTAGGGTCTACTAGTCAGCTGGAGTAGGTTAGGGCGTGGATCAGGTGGGATTGGCTAGTTTTAGGGTTAGCGTTACAGTTGATTAGTCTTGAGTTATTAGACTGAAGGATGTTGGGCTTTACCAGTGACTTTTAGGTTAGTTAGGATTAGGATTGGCTATCAACCACAACTGATATTTTTTGATCGCGTAATATACATGAAACACTGTTAAATACTTCATAAGCACATAATTTAATCCCCATAATATAATTTGATCTTGCTGGGGGAGGTGTGGAAGAGGTATTATTCCCAACTCATGGAGGAAAAGGCTCCACCCCTGGGATTTCTTTATGGACTCAGAGGAGGTTCCGGAAGCTTCACTCTTTTGATTCATTCTCTCTTATCCCTGGGGGTGGGCAAGACGCCTGGGGAATCTTGAGAATTGTTCGTGTACCCCTCTCCCACCTTTTGCTTAAATGTCCAACAGCCTGGGGCCACCCCCACCCCTGTTTCTGTTCTGGGCATGACACCCCCTCCCCACAGCAGGAGCAGACAGCCAGCCTCGTCCGCTTCCCCCTCTGTCCTTGTTCCAACACACTTGGCAGGGGCTGTGGGGGAGGGGAGGAGCTGGCCTTGGGGTCAACCTTCAGGCTGTGTCCTGTTCCCACTTTCAGCCCAGAGTCTGGTCTCCCTCTTTAAAAAGGGCTTAGCGGGCTTCCCTGGTGGCTCAGTAGTTGGGAGTCCGCCTGCCGATTCAGGGGGCGCAGGTTCGTGCCCCGGTCCGGGAGGATCCCGCATGCCATGGAGCGGCTGGGCCCGTGAGCTGTGGCCGCTGAGCCTGCGCGTCCGGAGCCTGTGCTCCGCAGTGGGAGAGGTCACAGCAGTGAGAGGCCCGCGTACCGCAAATAAGTAAGTAAATAAATAAATTAATTAATTAAAAGGCCTTAGCTATCCTGATGATGGTGACATGAGAACAATTTACATAGAAATACTTCTGACTCAGGCAAGGGATTTCCCATAGGTGTAGCATCCTTGAATCTGTGGGTTCTACACAGAATCACAGGCTGGGGTGTGGGTGGGGGAGGAGGGCTGATCATTAGAAGTCACAATGCCATGGCCAACGGGAGCTAATCCCTTTCCAGGCGGCTACTCCCTAGTCAGATACTCCTATGACCACAGTTCTACTGCGTTATGACCCCTTCCATCCTTGACCCTCCTTCCATCAGCTACTTCATTCCAACAGCTACCCCTCCCTGCCAGCTGCCTCGGACTTGCCAGGGTCCCCGAGACAGGGGTGTCACTTCCCTCAAGGCTGGAGGGGCTTGGGTACAGAGGACATTTGTTACTGTCTGGTCCCATTGGTGATGAGAAAGGACACAGCCAGCTCTCCCCAGTGGCACGACTGGCCCTTGCTTTCAAGGAGCTGTTTCAAAGGCCTAAGGAGATCTTCGCACTCCAGCTGTGGCATTCTCCAGCCAGAGCCTCAGCCTTCTACCTTCAGGCTTTCACTCCCAAGAAGGCAATGCCTCTGGGAGAGGGGCAGAGTCACCACTGGGCTCTAGAGCCCAGAGGTGGGGCCTCCCAGAGTGCGAGCCAACTGGGGACAGGGTGTACAGGCACCTGGAGGGAGCTGCTCCACTGAGCGGGGCTGTGAAGGCGCTGAGACCCGTGGAGAGAACAGGGGATGTTCAGCTTGGGGAAGACCAAGATTTTGGGGATACCTTCTGAAATCTGAGGGGCTGTCACGTGGGGGAGGGATGGCGCTCATTCTGTGGGGCCCCGGAAGGCAGAACTAGGACCAATGGTTAGAACTGATGAGGTTATACCAAATTTGGCTCAGTGTTGGATTTTCCTTCTTATGGAGTTCTCTCGGAGGTGACACTCTCCTTGCAGGATGTAAGCACGTTGGCTAGTCCTTCTCAGGGACTAGGGGGAGGGAAGCTACACATGGCCCATGTCCCTCTGACCAACCACAACCAGCTTCAGTGAAGCCCAGATCAACGGGCAGGCATGTCCTGGGACCAAACAGCTGTGGTTGTAGCAGTGACCAGAGTGAGCCCTGGGGCCGACACGTGAGCGGCCTAACCACTGCCCTTGCTGGACCCTCCTCTCACCTGACCAGAGCTTTGACTGTGGACCGGACCACACTGGACAGCAGGAACAGTGGCGTCACCAGGATGTGGAAGAGGGAGAGGGAGGCAAAGGCTACCGAAGGGGAGAAGTCGGCCTCTTTGAAGAAGCTGACGTGGCCCACGAAGGTCTGCGGACAGAGGCACAGATGCGACAGAGCAGAGCGTGACTCAGAGTGTGGGCCCCTCCCGCACTGGCAGCCCTCAGCCCTGGGAAGGAAATGAGAGGCGGGAAGCAGGGGACCTAGGGGACCTTTGGGTTGGAGACACCACCATCCTCACAGCCATCTCATGGAACCGTCCCTCCCTGCCCTGCTTCCTTCATTCCAGGAATGACCAGGGAGGAGCCCTCAGGGTAGGTCAGCTCTGCCCTCTCAGACTGTAGTCCTCAGTCGGAAACGTAAACACGATCATCACAAAACCACCTCTTCGCCTGCCGCCTGCCCCCCAGCCTCCGGGTACCTGGCTCGGCTCCGTGGCCTCTGCTACCCAGAGTTCCCCAGGGAACCAGGCCAGGAACCAAGTCAGTAAGTCACGTTGAAAGTGAATTCCCAAGTGTGACTGACAGGCTGTGAGCTCGTCACAGTTCAGGGACGCCGGCCCCGGGGGAAAGTCACAGCAGCCAGGGATGGGAGCCCCGGGTGAGGGGCTGTGGGCGTGGGGCCTTTCTGAGGGGCGCACTGCCGGCCCCCACTGTTCAGCTCCTACTCAGCTTTGGTCAAAATTGCTTTAGAAAACCACCATTGTCATATTTAATGGCATGGAGAATTCTTCGTGTCATATTCTTAAATTTTAAAAAGCAGTTTACAAACCTGCATAGGAAGCACAATCCTAATTTTGCAAAAATGCCGTATTCTGTGAATCAAAAAAAGACTGGAGAAAAACACATTAACTTTGTTGCCAGTGGGATTATGGGTGATTTAAGTTCTCTTTGCCCTTTCCCTTCTGTATTTCCCAAAATTTCTACAAAAACATTGTAGAAATTTTTACTTTTATAATGAAGTTTCACTTTTATAATGAAAGGTTTGATAGTTTTTTTTTTTTTTTTCTTTTAAAGAAAGTTTAATTGCTCTAGAGACTAAGCGTCAGGTCTTCCAGGCCAGGGGTTGGAGGTCCTGTCTGCCTGGAGTGGGGCAGCGGAGGAGGGACTGGCTGCATATATAGACTCTCCATCCAGCACCCTATTCTCAGTCCTGCTGCTGAGCCCATCTTCCGAAGCCCCTGTGCAGAAAGGCCAAACCCTGGGCGCCTCTCACGCCAGACAGCCTTCCCCACCCCGCCCAACCAACTCTCAACGGGAGACGAAGAAAAGATCCACTTACGATGAGGACGGCTGCGATGGGGATGGCCGTGTTCATGAAAACTGCGGAGGAAGCACAGGGGGAGTTTAGTGGGAGGAAGGAGACGGCTGGAAGTGAAGCTGCCCAGGTTGGTGTGAAGGCAGGGCAGCCTCTGGGGTCCTTTCCCCAGCCTGCGGGGTGGAGCTGGGCAGAACTCTAGCTCTGTGGCACCTCCAGCTCCTAACGTGTGTCCCTCAGGACGCTTATCTCCATCACTGAGACTTAAGCCTTTAAATACAGGTTGAAATGCTCTTACTCTGCTCCATGTGGACAGTGTGAAGAAAGCCCTGTGAGAAAGTGGCAGGGGAAGGGATTGGAGAGCTGGCGGACTGTGGTCAACCACGAGGTCAGCAGCACGTGTTTCTGGGGGCACCAAGTTGCTACTCCTTCCTCTACGTCTGGTCCTTGAATCCCAGGCTCACTCTGAGGCTGAGAGGCTTCCCAGTCTCCCATGGCTCTTAGGAAGGATTTCAAACTCATTCACACTGAGGTATTAGTGACTGAGGACAGCTGGAAGCAGGGTCTGCCTTAGCTCTAAGGCTGACAGCCCACGCCCAGGTGGGACAGTTGGTTTGCTGCAACAGAGGCCCTCTCCTTATTCTGTTTACGGTGTGGCCCTCAGGCTCTTCATAGGGACCCCAAAGAGCAAAGAGATCTGGACTTAAAGTCAGAGAAGGACGGAGTCCCCATTATTTCTAAGCTGTGTGATCTTGGGCTGATTGTTCACCTTCTCTGAGCCTCGGTTTCTTCACCTGATTTCTGTAAACTTGTACTTACTTGTTCACATACTCTGGCTCTCTCCAAGGTGAGAGCAGGTAATGCAGGGAACAGGCCTCTGTGATGCCTCAGTGCTACCTGAGTATTATACCTCATGGGCTGCTAGCTTAGCCCTGCTCCTCTGGTCCAAGCTGTGAGATGCCCGAGAGTGCCCTGACCCCAGGCCAGAACTTCCAGAGAGAGTAGCCCTCCTGGAGTAACAGACGCACATCCTAGCTGCCACCTTCCCACCTCCTCCTCCTTCCTTCCAGGAGCCTCTTCCAGGCCAGCGCAGAAAGGAGTCTGGTTCTGCCATTAGCTAAATTAAAGGAGAAGCCAAGAGCCAGGAGCCAGAGGCCAGAGTGTCTGACACTCTGAAGAATTCCAGATCGTCAACACCATTCCAAGAAGCTGATTGTCTACTTACTCCAAGAGTCCTGCACCACCTAGTACATACATGGAGATGTGGAACCCCAAGGGAGTGGAAGAACGTGGTCCCCGTTCTCAGGGGGCTCCCAGTCTGAGGAAGGAGACAGGAGGAACTATGCTCCCAGGAGACACCTTATAGGACGGGGAAAGAGGAAACATGCCCATACGGGGTTCCCAAGCAGATAGGAAAGATATTGTGCCCATCTTTGGGGAATCCCCAATCTATGCGCCCTGCCATTGGAGGGCTCCCTGTCTCATGGAGAAGATATGGCTGGAGCCCTTGGGGCACTGCCAATCTCTCCGACCACAAGGCTTTTTATCAACACTAATATCACACATGATGGTGATTTAATTGCCCTTCTTTTTTTTTTTTGCTGTACGCGGGCCTCTCACTGCTGTGGCCTCTCCCGTTGCGGAGCACAGGCTCCGGACGCGCAGGCTCAGCGGCCATGGCTCACGGGCCCAGCCGCTCTGCGGCATGTGGTATCTTCCTGGATCGGGGCACGAACCCGTGTCCCCTGCATTGGCAGGCGGACTCTCAACCACTGCGCCACCAGGGAAGCCCTTAATTGCCCTTCTTGATGAAGTTTCCATGGTCTCCTGGTGCCCACCTCAATGCCACAACCCTCCCTCACAGCCCTCTCGTACTG
Organism: Pseudorca crassidens; assembly: GCF_039906515.1. NCBI lineage: Eukaryota > Metazoa > Chordata > Mammalia > Artiodactyla > Delphinidae > Pseudorca > Pseudorca crassidens. The sequence goes on along the minus strand of NC_090304.1, from coordinate 38,718,040 downwards.
CAGGGGGCAGGATAAGCATTATTGGTTTTCCCACAGCATAAGGAACCCAGATCTGGGACATAGGACAGAGCATGGCCATCACTGGCTGGGGAGAGGGAGGGAGAGGAGGATGTCCATCAGGCCTGGGCCATTGACCATCACCAACGATGAAGCTGTAAAGACAGTTAGCCTCGTCCTTCCCCTCCAGGGCAGTTCCTCCAGGGAGCTCCCTCAGGCAGGGGCCACCTTCCGTTCCTCTCCTGCCCATCCTGTCAGAAGGTACCTGTGCACCCCACCTCGGCCCCTGCCCCAGGCCAAGACCCCTCCCCCACACACGGGGGGCTCAACTCCCAGCTGAAGAATAGGCTTGGAAGTTAGATTATAAATTGGTACAACTCGCTCAGAAAGCAGTCTGGTGCTTTGTAGCTAGAGCTGCACAGGAGTTCAGACTTCTGATCCTACCATCCCTCTCCTGGAAATTTATCCTGAATAATCACTCAAGAGAAGCACAAAGCCCTCAGCAAGATGCTGTTAGCTGCAGCACTGCCTGTCACAGCAACACAAAAACCACAACCACAGCAACGAACCCCTGAAACCAAGTAAACTGGAAACATCCAACAGGATCAGCTGTTTTAGTAAATGAGGGAAAAAGGCAACTCCGGGGAGCCTCCATTTTCCCGAACCACATAAGGGCCGATGGGACATTAAAGGCAGCGGAGGAGTGGGAAATATAACCAAGAATAGATTTCTCTCCAACTTTGGCATGGGGTGGGCTGACTCACTTAGATTTGATCTAGGAAACAATTAAAAAAAGAAGGACATGACAGTGCTCAACCCTTGAATGTTAGGGAGTAGGGAATACTGTTAAATAACACTAAGTGAAAGCAGAAGATTATGAAACGATGTGTGAGTGTGATGCTGTTATGGAAAAGTTTAGTTGCATGTAGGCAGGTCAGAAAGGCCACCTTCAAGAGGGAAAGCCTTTTTGTAATGGAGTAGAGATAAGGGTACCTATTGGTTTAATACTGCCCCTCCATCCTTTAAGAAATATTCATTCAGAAATTCTTTTTTGAGGGTCTCCGCTGTTTCAGGCATTGTGTTGTGTTCTGGGGGTTCCGTAGTGAACAACTGTGTCAGCTTTTCATACCCCCCAAACAAAACAAAACAACAGATCAACTGAAAACAAAGCAGGGCTCAGATCAACTGCTCCCCCGCCCGCCGCCCGCCGGGCTTTGGCCAAGGAATGCTGTCTGGCCTTGTGGGTGGCAGTCCCCCCGCGCACTGCAATAGCAGGAGCTTTTCATTTGCAAAACATTGATAAATATTTCAGAAGCCATGCACGGGGAGGCACAGTGAGCCATTTGTGCCTCTGGTTAACTTCACCCCCTCCCCTACCCAGGGCCAGGGGAGGAGCTGCCAGCTCACAGTGACTGCAGGCTGCACCTGTAGGAGGGGAAAGGCATTTCGAAGTGAACAGAGCTATTCAGTCCGGTAGTCAGTCTGAAGTCAGCAGAGGGAAGGAAAGTAGGCAGTGGCGTGTGTCCGGCGCTGGAGGTGGTGGAAGCGAGGCTGGAGTTGGTGGAAGCGAGGCAGGAGGCTCACAGCCACACTGATTGCGGCTTCCAGCTCTCCCTCAGACACCCAAACCCCCCGCCAGGCTATGCATCAGCAACCCACTGTGGTGTACCAGCTGGTGGAAGGAAGGGCAGACGCTGAAGTCCAGAGAAGCTGGAGAAGGAAGGGGGACCAGGTCTGGAGGTCTCCTTGTCCCCACACACTGGCTGTTCTGAGTCAGGGCCTCCGCCGAGGAGGAGACACTCGCCAAGAACAGCCAGGGCCTGGGTTGCGGGGAGGGGCAGGTGCTGGGTGCCCTGTGAATGGGGTTCACAGGCACCATCCTGCCCACCCCACACCTCCATCCGAGCTTGGGGGCTTGTTTTTTGCTTTTCAAAACATAGCATGAGGCCAGTCACATTCATTTGATGTGAACCACCTGACTGTGGTTCAGACCCAGGTGGGAAGAGGGAAGACCCCTGACCACAGAACACTGGAAGAGATGGCAGACCCACCTTTCCTTTAAAATCCTTCAATGCCTCTCCTGCCTCAGGAGAAAACCCAGCACACAAGGTCCTGCATGATCTGGTCTCGTTACCCTCTCCTCACCGTGATATACTCGAGTCTTGAACACACCCGTCATCCTTTTCACCTTTAGGCCTTTGTGCCTGGAACATTCTTCCCTCACTTGGCTGACATGGGATCCTACGGGCATCGGCAATGGGTTTCACCGAGCACAAGGCTTCCTTGACACCCACCACTCCTAAGATGAGGTTGGGTGCCGCTCTGATGGATTCCACTTTCTGTTCCTGTCACTCACGACACAGCTGCCCATCTGGCTTCCCTACTAGACTGTGAACAGCCTGCCGCATCCCCCAGGCCTGGCATAGGGCTTGACACATAGTGGGTGCTCAGTAAATATTTATTAGATAAGGGAACGAAAGAAATAAAGGAGGCCAGGGCCAGGTGTGCCCATGAAAGAGAACAGGGGGATTTAGAACTGACCCTGTGGCTCTAACCACAGGCACGGCCCATGTTCACGGCCTGGTCTCCCACAGGACTGCGAGGGTGAGGACCGTGCAGCCCCCCCTCTAATGTCCAGGGCCTCAGGAGAGTCTAGCACAGAGAGGAGGAATGGGTGCTGCACAAAGGACAGAATGAACTGGCAGCATGTCAACTGGTTGACAGTTAGGGCCTGGGACCCCTGTGTCACCCCTGCAAAGCTTTCCTCAAATTTACGGCTGGACTGGACACCTAGAGCTACGCGGGTTCTGCAAGGAAATAAGGGTTGAATTGGTTTCTAAGGGGAGTGAGCACAGCACTCGCTCGCAGCTTTTCCCCACTTTGTCTTCTGCTCATTGACACCCTGCCTGTGGCAGGTGCAGCCACGCCTCCTCTTGCATGAAGCTCTGTGTGAACTCTGAGGCCGTGCAGGCTTTCTTCTTCTCTGTTCTCTGCCATTTATTGGCTGAGGACCTCAGAGAGTCCTTTCACCTCCCTGAGCCTCAGTCTTCCATGCTGTAAAATAGGACAATAGTGCTACAAACCTCACCAAGTTGTTCGGAGGGTTAAACGAAGTCAGGCTTGCTGGGCAGCAGCGTGGAGCAGGTCCCCGTGGTCGGGAGCTCCCTGCCACACTGTTTCACGTATGTTAGCTCTGACTTCTTAGCAGACCATAAACTCCTTGAGAACAGGAGCACATCTTTGGTCTCTTGCGTCCCTCCCAATGGTTAGCACAGGGCAGGGCTCACTTAACGCCCTCTGAGTAACTCACATCTGTTTTTCTCCGAGAGGAAATGCTGATTCTGGATTTTGATGGCAGAGAAACTGTATCATTTCCTTTTCACCCCCTTGCTCTGTCCTGCCATGCACCAGCTCAAGGCTCCACAAACAGGAGCTCTCAGTGATGCCACTGTGAGACCATCAGACAGAGTGTCAGAGGTAACCTTGTCTGCCTGACAGTCTGCCTGGTGTACAATGACCAGACTGAAAGCCCAGCAGGCAGCACCAGGATGGGCCCCATCAGGACACGTGACTCCAGGGCTCCTTTGCGGCCACAGGACCCCCATGGCTGGTGCCAGAGGCGAGAATCAAATATGCCCCATTACCTCAAGCTTAATGACCTGTGTCCTAATTCTGGGTGACAGAGAGCAGAAGGCAGGAAGTCCAGGAGGAAGTAAATGAAAACACACTCAAAGCATATAACTGCAGCCTGGCGGTGCCCTCACCCTAAGTCCCTGTCTCTCCCCAACCCACTGCCGACCAACACAAAGAAACCCATTCCAGCAAGGGCAAACACAGAGCAAACAGCACTTGGCTTTCAAAGCTCTCTCTCCCGGAGGGCTCGTCCCCTTCCTCCTCTCTGCCCTCTTCCAGGGACCAGCCTGGGCTGCTCTGTTTATCTCTCTAGGTCACCAAGTACTGGACAGGTGAGGGGCCCTGAGGAGACCCCTGTTTAGCTCCAGAGCCATTGTCATCTCAGCTCTTGACAACGTGGCGCCTCCTTGCCCCAGGTCCTCCTGGCTCCAGACCCTTCACAAAGCCATGGCTAGTCTTCTGGGGGCCCCACAGGACAAAAAGCACCTACTAGACAGGCTTCGTGGGATAGCCTGGGAACCTAGGCGTCTTATGATGCTGTTTCCATAGGAAACATGTCCCAGCAGGTTGAAGTTTGGATTGCAGGAAATAAGCATACATCTCTTAGAACCAAAGTAGCTGCCACCTGCCCCCACCTGTGTGACCAGAGGCTGTCCCTACTTTGCTGTCAGGAATCTTGGGGACCCAGTGCTCCCAATTTCCTTACGGCTTCCCTTCCCTCTCTCCCGTCGTAGCAACAGTGAGCCCGCCCTACTCCACCCTGCCACGTTATTGCCGGGAGGGGGAAGACCTCCCCCACCTCAGCAGTTGTTCCCCCTGATGGGGTGTCTGGAAGCTAGGTGTCTGTAACTCACGGGTCTGTACACAGCGTGGGGTTACTGTTACCACGACCAGGCTCAGGGGTAAGCAGAGCTGACAGAGAGGCTGAAGAGGGCCTAGGGTGTGGACACTGGTTTCTCTGAGCTCCCCAGAGGCTCCCGCCTAATTTCTCCTGTCCTATCAAGTGCTCAGCCCAGGGGTGCTTGGAGGCCACAAGGTCACGGCTGAGGAACCTGGAGTGTCTTGGTGAAGAATCTAGGAAAACTGCCATGCTCATCTCTCCATTCTGAGAAAATCAGCTCTTAGCAGGATTTTCTGCAGAAGGGTGTCATGGCTGGTGCCACGATGGTGGGTGGCCTGGCCACTGGTGCCTGGACCAGGACGCCATGGTCTGACCGGACACAAGGAAGTGCTCAGTGCAAGCCCCACCTTGTGAGAACCTTCAGGTTGGACGCTGGCCACTTGAGCCCACCAGACCCCCTTGCTAGGCAATGTGACTGCCAGGAACACACAGGTGACCTGAGGGACCACCTCATTCTCCATGCACCTCTCTGGGAGACACATCTGGTGCACCCTCCACCGCTGCCCAGCACTGCCATGCCCACAGGTGTGTCTCTTCCTGCCACACCAAGAGAACCAACTTCAGCCGGAGTGGGGTGGTAGTCGTAGTGTCTACCTCTCTTAATTTCCTTCCCTATTTCCCACTCCTGTCAGAGCCCATGCTGGGTTGTTTCTCCTCTATTCAGAGACAATAGCCTGAAAATGGTGCCCATTATGCCCTCAGTTTTCTTCACCCCACTTGGGTTCCTGGCTCTGGGTGGAAAACAGCATGAGGCTGGGAGTCTCAGAGATTCCAGAGGATCTAGTCTGAGCCAAGCCATTAACCTCAGAAGTGACCTCAGGAAGATGCCCCCCTCTGGGCCTCAATTTCCCATCTGTAAAATGGTTCTCCCAACTTACAAAAACATTTTCCATTTATCTCTCCTTGCCACGTTCTGTGTAATTTCCACAGATCTATCTTTTTATTCACAAATTCTCTCTTCAGCTATGTTAATTCATTTAACCTGTACACTGAGTTGTTTTTTGTTTCTTTTTTATTTTTTTCTCTCTGGGGGCTTCCTCTTGGCCCTTCCTACCAAAATGGCTCTTAAACTGGACAGATCAGGGAATCAGAGTGAGGTTTTCTAGCTGCTAAATATCTACATCCCAATTATGCACTTGGGCAGTAACCACAAAGGGGTGGATCCATGGAACCACTAGACCAACTGTGAGATAAACTTGGGCCAGGACTCCATCCATCACCTGACCTCTATATGCCCACTCTGACCAGGGGGCCAGCTGAATTAATTTCAATAACTAAATTTTTAATTTTTAGAAGTTCTTTTGGCTTTCTTTTTGCTGTTTTGCCTTGTGCCTTTCTTTAATTATTTTAACACACTTATTTTGTTGGTTTTATTTTGTTTTGTTTTTTGGCCATGCCGTGCAGCTTGTGGGATCTTAGTTCCCTGACCAGGGACCAAACCCTGGTGCTCAGCAGCGAAAGCACAGAGTCCTAACCCCTGGACTGCCAGGGAGTTCCCTTAAAGCACTTATTTTATTATCTCCTTCAGACTATTCTATCATCTCGAGGTATTGAGGAACGAATTCTCCTATTTGCTGACTCTCACTCTGGTGGTACATCTTTTCTGGAGGATTTTTATTTCTTTATTATCAGCTCATTGTTTAACATGAGTATTTGCCACTGGAGTCCTATGTTCTCTGGAAAATGGTTTTAATGTGCGTGTCTTCTGGGACCATAGGAGTTTTACCAGTTTTGGTCTTTTTTTCTCTATTTTCGGGGCTTGGGGTTCCCAAACCACTTGGTTAATGTAAATTCAGTCCCTACACCTGTGAGTACCTCAAGCTTGAGCTTTTGTTCTTTAAAGAGAAATTTTCTACCTCTCATGGCCCCAGGTAGATGAAAGCTTCCTTAAGGCACTGGCAGCTCAGTCTGACTTATTGAAAAGAAGTCCTCACACTTGGGAGAATTCAAAACTGCTGTTATTTATTCATTTATTGCTGCCTCTCAATAACATATCAGCTTAATAAGACATCAAAGACCACATCTATCTTTCTCATCACTGTACCTTGAGGGCCAGCCCAGGGCCCTGCACGTAGCAGGCTCTCAATACGTTTGCTCGATAAATGGCTGAAGAACGTTGATTTCTGGCAGCTCTGCTACAAGAGACAGTTTGAGGCTCTCCTGGACGGGATGATCCCCAAAGTCTCCCACTTCTGCCACCCCTACCTCCTCCCCCAGCCCTGGCACCCTATCCTGGCATGTAAGTAGCTGCACACAGGGCTGGCTGGTTGCGGGGGACTCACTGGAGATGGAGGTGTAGACGGCGAAGGCCCTGAGGCTGGTCATCTCCTTCCTGCGGGTCATCTCCACCCGCGTGCGGAAGATGTTCTCCCAGGCGTACAGCTTGAGCAGTTTGATGCCACGCAGCATCTCGTTGGTCTGTTTCAGCCTCTCGTTGGAATACTCCTGCCAGGAGTCACTGAGTCAGAGAAGGGTTTCTTTTGTCCCCATCCAACCCAAGAGGAAGGAGGTGAGTCAATGCCCTCACCAATTTACAGCCTCCGCCCAGCCTCCGTCTCCTTGGGGATGCTCCATTAATCCCATTTCACAAAGAAACCGAGGCCTGGACAGCTGAAGTGACCTGCTTAAGGCCAGTCATAGTGTGGATGTGTGTGGGGGGCACTGTTTGGTGACATCTGGGGGAAGAGTGAGGAGACCCACTAATGTAAGGGGAGAGGGAGCAGTATGGGGGAAGGATGGGAAAAGGGGGCGCATGCACACCTACAGATACTTACGAGTGTGCTCCGCTGGGCCTGGGAGAGCTTGGTGGCCACAAAATACTGCACTGGAGCCAGCAGAATGATGACAGCTGCTCCAATTAAGGCACTGATTCCAAGGATGTAGTAAAGGAGAATCACACCCACGATGATCTGAGGGAGGGTCATGGGAATGAATTCCCTTTGATCTGGGGGCTTCCCTGCCAGGGGGTATGGCACCCCCCTCCCCACCCGGTAACCCAGTGCCCTAAAGTGGGACATGCCTTTGTGTCCAGCTTTCAAAAGTTTCTTGTGGGAAAGAGGAGGAGGTGTTACAAAGCAATTTCAGAAGGAGGGACTCACATGATGGGCTCTCACACAAGCAGAGAATTTCTGGGCTGGTAACTAACTGTATTTATCTGCAAGGCTGGCTGAGGCATTAACTCTCTCCATGTCTACTTTTGCAGATGGAGGTCTAAGAGGTGAGTCTGCACAGTGAGTGACAGCACCTTTTGTTCTATTGGCTGGTTTTCAAGGCTGATGGTTCACTCTCATTGGAAAAAAGTGATACGTAAGCAAAGGAGCAAAATAGCTGTATCCATGCCAGACAAAACCAGTCCAGGGTCTAAGAGTTTACTTTTCATCCTTATGCTCCTGGTGTCTTTAATTTTTAGTGAATCTGGTAGGCATCCTCTAAAAAGAGAATTCATTCTGTTTCTAGCTTTATGTAAATGACAGCTGGCTTCTGAATATTTATGAGAAGTATAAATTACTCTTGCCAGCCCCCAAAGCATCACGATGACAACTTCTCAGGTCGCCTTCAAAGGCAGACGCTTCTAAATTCAGGACTTATTCTAGAGGAACAGATGTGCTGCTTCCTTAAAAGAAAACAAAAGTGTGTCTGGGTTGGCCCTGCACTCCCCGAGCCCTACACCAAATTGGCACTAGGCTCCTGCACCATCTCAAGGGCCAAAGAGCGGGTGGGTGGCTCTGTTGTGTCTATTAGTTAGAGAATGCCTCCTGCATTAGCAGGTTCCTAGGGGGCGGGTAAGTGACCCCTTTACCACCTGCCTCCCAGTGTTTAACTGATGTTAAATGCTGGCATGGATGGGCAGAGGAGCACATTAGGAGATGAAAAACCTTCCTACTCTTGCTGGCCCCCACTCCCATCATCCCTCTGGAAAACTATCCCTGGCCTCCACTCTTTCCATTAGCTGTCCTCATTTGGAGGCAGTCGGGGTGTTGTTTAGCAACTTGGGTAGAGCAGGATACCAGGGAAGCTCTCAGACCACTGCCAGAGTCACCGCCAGGGCCCTGGCTGGGGGGTCGGTGTCTGCACGCCCACCACCTCCAAGGCTGGCAGCTGCTGGGGCAAGAGCTGGGGATGTGACGACTTCTACTGCCACCAGGCTCCTCCTCACACTTCAGCCACCCTTTGTCACGCTCCCCAGACCCTTCTGCCCCCTCTGCCCTTCTGCAGGGGTCTGAATGGACCCTGTGAGAGAACATACCAGAAATCAGGGATTCTGAGTGTGCAAAGCAAGTGTGGGGAATAAAAGGACCATTTTATCTCCTAGTCTCAGGCTAGGAAAGCAGTCTCATGTAGTGGTGGGGAGATCACAGTCCCAGGAGTCTGCAGCCGAGTTTGAAGCAGTCCCAGCATTTACTGGCAGTGCAATCTTGCATCTCAGCATCTTCATTTTTAAAATGGTAATTTTAATTGCCGCCTTAGCAGGACTGTTGTGAAGATTAAATGAACATATATATGATAAGAACCTAGAATAGTGCCTGACACTTAGCTGGAGACAAGGTGGCTGACCTTTTTTTAAAGATCCTTTTTTGATGTGGACCATTTTTAAAGTCTTTACTGAATTTGTTACAATATTGCTTCTGTTGTTTATGTTTTGGTTTTTTGGCTGCCAAGCCTATGGGATCTTAGCTCCCCCCACCAGGGATCGCAGGGATCGAACCAGTACCCCCTGCAGTGGAAGGCAAATTCTTAACTACTGGGCCACCAGAGAAGTCCCTGACCCTCCTTCTTAAAAACAAACAAACAAGCCTCATGGGATCTCTGTCACTAGGGAACCACAGAAAGGCGATACCTGGGTATGGTGCTCCTACCAGCTCACTGTGTGGCCCAGGGTAAGGTCCCTGCCCTCTCTGGGCCTCTGATGCCCATGGCATGAGGAAGCCCAGAGGTCCCCACTCTGGCCAAGATCTTTGACATGGCTGTCAATAAGCTTCAGGGGGCCCGCAAAGCCCCTTAAATTGTAGGCAAAATGTGTGAATGCACATTTGTTTTTCTGAGAAGAAAGTTTCATTAGGTTTTCAGAAGTAGATGTAGATCAGTGGTTGCTTAGAGCTGGGGGCAGGGATGAGGAGTGACTGCCAGGGGATGTCGGTTTCTTTTTGGGGTGATGAAAGTGTTCTAAAATTGTGATGATGTTGCACAACTCTGTAAACATGCAAAAGTGAATTGTACACTTTAAATGGGTGAATTATATCTCAATAAAACTGTTATTTAAAAAAGTATATGTGAATAAAAAAGATTACAAATCAGGGTGAGCCCCTGGGGACAAAGGAACAGGGGCTCCTGAGCTAATTTCAATACCATCAAAAGCCTCATGTGCCCTGTGGCCAACCAGGCTCCACATGGAATCCTGACCTGGTCGAAGGAATTGTATCAATTCTGGTGGTAACACTGTGTCTTGAGGCTGGTCAATGCTATAAGGGCAAAGGTACAGTCTTTGAGGAATTAAAACAGAAAATCAAATGATACTTCATGATAAAAAAGGAAATGTAAGTATTTTGTGGAGGTAAAAATTCTTACCTAATCTCCCCCCCCCATCCCCCCCACCCCACCCCCAACCCCGGTGTTGTGAGAGTTAATTACACAAGTGAGACAGGCTGGGCAGGCCAGGCACAGGGCAGGGGCTATCAGCTATTAGTTTTGTTAGCAATGGTACATGTGCAACAAACACTATTAATGATAGTAACCAGGGACTTCCCTGGTGGCGCAGTGGTTAAGAATCCGCCTGCCAATGCAGGGGACATGGGTTCGAGCCCTGGTCCGGGAAGATCCCACATGCCACGGAGCAACTAAGCCCGTGCGCCACAACTACTGAGCCTGCGCTCTAGAGCCCGCGAGCCACAGCTACTGAGCCCGTGTGCCGCAACTACTGAAGCCCGTGCGCCGCAACTACTGAAGCCCATGCACCGCAACTACTGAAGCCCATGCGCCTAGAGCCCGTGCTCTGCAACAAGAGAAGCCACCGCAATGAGAAGCCCAGCACACCGCAACGAAGAGTAGCCCCTGCTCACCGCAACTAGAGAAAGCCCACGCGCAGCAATGAAGACGCAATGCAGCCAAAAAAATAAAAATAAAAATAAATAAATAAAATTTAAAAAGTAAAATAATAGTAACCATAACAATGCAGCAGGTCTGGTGGACAAAATCTTCCAAAACGGGTTGTTCAAGGAAACACAAGAGAAACGATGAAAGGCTGTGACTATTAGATGAGCCCTCCAGGCCCTTCTATAGTTTCTGTAGTCACTGATCCATCTTGGCAGAGTGGAGGGGGGCACAGGGATCTGGGTGTTGGTCAGTGGTAACAGGGAATGGTGTATATGGCTGTTCCCGTAAAAAGGACCATCAGATTTCCTGCCCTACATCCAATCTTGTCTAGCTGCCTCCCTATGCAAGCCTCTCCTTCTGTTTTTCTTTAGTGTCTCTTACATATAAACTTTACAGGTAAGGAAGACCAATATACATCACTTTAGATTAAGGTTTATGGAATCTACATCCCAAGAAGCAATGGATTCTGGATTGGTAAAGTTCTTACATCAAAGTGAGCAAGTTAGAGGGCTGTGATGTTTACTTAGTGACCAGTCTATGCCAGGCACTGTGCTTGGTGCTTTGCTTACATTATCTAATTGAATCATCAGAACACCTCCAGAGGGTAGGAATCATCCTCTTTTCCCAGATGAGGAAACCGAGGCTCAGATAGGTTAAGGACTTGAATCAGCCTGCCTCACCCAAGTCCAGACACTTTCTGCTATACCAGGCATCCCCTGTGAAGCCTGCAGGCCCTCTGGGAGTGGATCTTGGATTTCAGTTTCTGGCCTGAGCACCAGAGTGAAGATGCATCTTCAGGCACACGGCAGGAATCACAGACTCTGTGGCGGAAGAGCTCCAGATGGGAGATGGAGCAGATGAGGCCAGGAGTCAGGTAAACCGTGCCGGGGATTCTCATTCTACTGTTGGGGGAGAATGTGCCTCCTCCAGAGCCAGTCCCAAAAGTTGCCTGGCTTTAGGAAATGCCATGTTTTAGATTTCCAAAATTAACACGGGTTTATTGGAGAATTCAGAAACGCATAAACAAAATAAAAATCGCTTGTAATCCCACCACAAGGACTTTCAGTTCTTTTTTTTCCTGTGTGAATCTGTACAAATATATACATGTGTATATTCCAATTTAGCAGGAAGCACACTGTGAATACTATTTTTAACTTACTCTTTTTGCTTAAAAATACATCGTAAAAAAAAAAAATACATCGTGAACACTTTTCAACGTAATTAAGTACTCTGCTATAACATAACTTCTAATGTCTGTGAAAGTGTTCCACACATGATTATTCTATACATATTTTTTAAGGTTGGCTACATTTTAAAAGTCTTAGTGACACTGCCTTCTCTGATCATCAAGAGAGATGGCTAGACCACTTGCAGAGTATAAGACAGTATAGACACCCAGGCATACACTCCATGGAGACCCCAAGGGGATAGAAGGTGCAGGCAAACAAGGAATGGAAGATGGTGAGCTTCTGGCCACTGGGCATGTACCAGCGGATTCTGGTTTTGTGTCCCCCAATCCCCAACAAAGCACACATCCCTTACCTGTACTGGCATAGCCCAGAGGTTTGGGCACAAGAAGAAAAACCACATGAGCTGGTTGGTGTCGATGGCTACCAGGTTACAGATCTGCCCGGCAGTCATTTCCCCCATGGATAGGTTGGAGGTGGACAGGTGCATAATTTTATTGTAAATTTTGGTCTGGAAATGAGAGCAGAGTGTTTCACATTTGTCATCATCAACATCCTAATCACCACCCCAGATGCCATGTGTCTCTAAAGTGCCAGGGGCTTCTCAGACATTCCCCCATGGAGCCCCAGAGCAGCTCTGTAAAGGGCACTGCATGATTGTTCCAGTTTTACAAATGGAGTAACTAAGGCTCAGAGAGGTAAAGGGCATTGACTATAGTTCAAGCAAGTCAGAGAGGCAGCATTCGCGTGAGGAATCTGTGCTAGCATGGCAAGCTACTTCCCCAGCAAGCAAGGCCTTTCCCTTGGAGACAGGACTTAATTAGCTTTTAAATCTTAAAAGCAGATTTTCACGTCCAGTTGTATTCTTGATTTACTGGAGGTCCGTGGAGAACACAACTTTAGAGCCATAAAAATGACGAAGGGTGGCAGCCATCTGTTTTAATGCGGCTTCTTCACCCGGGAAAGGGGGTATGCTCTGGGGCCAAGTCCTGTCTTAATTGAGCCTTTAAATAAAACAAGGATTCAGCCTGGGAAGGTCTTATGTGAGACAAATGCTTGTGTCGATCAGCCCCAGCACCTTCCGGAGTCTGGCCACCCCAAGGACCTTGTTCTACTTCCCCAGGGTAGATGGGGAGCAGCCATGGCAATGGCTCCCTGTGAACTCCGAACCTAAAAGCTCTATGTGCACGGTGACTGTGCCTCCCAGAAAGATGGCAATTGTCAGGCTCCGTGCCCTTAAACAAGGAAAAATGCATTCCCTTTAGGGATGCCTGCTCTTGAATGAAATTCTACTGTGCATTCTGTTGCAAGGTGGATTCCCAGCCCTTAATTCATCTTTTGTGTAAACCCAGGCTTTTTCATGGGTCAGGTCTGCTTAAAGCATGAACCTGTTCTGTCTTTTACGAGTTTATATATACCATGGGTAAGGTTTAATATAATGGCAATGACATTTTTTGACAGATCTATGCTCATCCTAAGTTATGTGAAATCAGTCTTTAAAGAATAATAATAAATCTAGTTTCAGTGAAGTAGGAACATACAGTAAACTATCAAATAAAGCATTATTAAGACCAGGATATAGAGAATTACATGACCGAAACCTGGTATATGTCAAAAATTATATATAATGCAGGAATCTTGCTTCATAACTTTTCATGCAAGAACTGTCGTTGTTCTCAAACTCATGAAGACATAAACCCTTATCTAGAGATTTCTGTAAATCTCGGAAAGGAAGAAGTTTTTCTCTAATTTGCTCCCATAATAAATGCCAGCATTTTCTTTTGGGGACATAATGAATTCGTGCAAAAGATTCAGACAGTTTAATAAAAATGATTACATGCTAATACATTAAAAAACCATATTTGGCTTTTTTAGTATAATTGGAAAATATTGGGCTAGTGTGTGATTTATGACAGAAATAGAAAGTAGATTTAATTACAAAACTGCTTGACTATGAAATTGGCTGCTGTTTGTGGTGATACATGCCTGCCTGTCACTGGAGGGGTCTGGACAGAGTTTGGGATTTTAGAGAGGTTTTCTGAACTAGCAATAGCTTGGTTCTCCTAGATCTGAACCCCTATGAGTCTTAGAGGGTCTTAGATTTTCCTGGGATCTTTCTACCATTCTCACTTGATGACATTCATGAGGAAATGAAAAACCACTGGAGATGGACAGCTTCACAAGCTGTGCACTATACAACTCCAGGGGGCGCCACTCACATGGACTATACCAAGATAACCAGAGTTTGGACCCAGACACAGTCTCCAGCCCAGGCTATACCCTTCTCTTCTCAGTTCCTTTTCTGCAATGCCTCTGATCCTGGCTCCCAGAGGACCAATCAATGTTCATGATTCTGAGAAACATTTCTGAAGAATGAGCTGGCTTTGGGATTTAGTCACAATTTCCTAGTGTTCTACTGACTTCATGGGAATTGCTGGGTATGGCAGAATCTGCCAGCTGTCCCCCACTATCCATTCTCTTCTTTCTGTAAGAAGAACTTCTAGCAGGGCATATATGGCTGTCAAGAATAGAGACCAGGGACTTCCCTGATGGCCCAGTGGTTAGGACTCCACACTTCTACTGCAGGGGGCATAGGTTTGATCCCTGGTTGGGAAACTAAGATCCCACGTGCCGTGTGGTGTGGCCAAAAAAAAAAAAAAGAAAGAAAAGAAAAAGAATAAAGACCACACTTTCTAGCCTCTCTAGGTATAGCCATGTGGCCAATTTCTCCCCAGTGGGATGGGAGAGGATCTGTGCAACTTCCGCATCATGATTTGAAAAGACATTAGGCCTTCCTATTGTCCCATCTTTCTTCTGGTCGGTTTAAATGTAGACACAATAGTGGCAATTTCAGTAGTCACATTAAACCATGAGACAAAGTCATGTAAGAAGGCTGGCAAAGCAACATTACAGAAGGAGCCAAGGTCTCTGATGATTGTATAGCTGCCGCATCAGCCCTGACTAAATGTGCAAAACAAACTTTTATCCTATTTAAACCACTATCACACTGGGTCTCTCCATGCCAACAGTGGAACCAAAATTCTAATGAAAACACTGGGGCTTGGGGCTTCCCTGGTGGCACAGTGGTTGAGAGTCTGCCTGCCGATGCAGGGGACACGGGTTCGTGCCCCGGTCCGGGAAGATCCCACATGCCGTGGAGCAGCTGGGCCTGTGAGCCATGGCCGCTGAGCCTGTGCATCTGGAGCCTGTGCTCCGCAATGGGAGAGGCCACAACAGTGAGAGGCCCGTGTACCACAAAAAACAAAAAACAAAAAACACTGGGGCTCATCACCACCTTGCCTAATGGGGCCCTGAATCCTTCCTGACCTTGACCATCCTTTCAACCGACTCTGAGAAGGAAACCACAGCAGACAGGAACAAGAACCTAGACCCAGGGACTTACCAGGCCGGGTACGTCTCTCTCATCACGACCCAAGATTTAAGAGTTCAAATAGATCTTACAGTCTATCTAGTCTTGGTATGTCAGACATGCTTCTTTGTAACCAAAGAAGACTGTCTGGTAACAGAGCCCTGGAACAATGTTTATAGAAGGATTCTTAGGCTGCACTTGCACTCAGCAGGAAAAAGTGCTGTGACTGATTAGTGATGTCTGTCCCATTCAAGGCTGAGCAGTTGACATCTCAGATCTAGTCCAAGGCAGAACTAGGGCTAGAACTACTACATTTCCCAAGACCAGCCCAAGGCACTCTCCACTATGTCACACTGCCTTGGCAATGGTTATTGTTTCAAAACACTGTTAAAGGGTAACAAGAAAATAAATTCACAGCAGAATCATTCTTGAGTGTCCGTGAGGACAAATAATGCAGTTCTTATTGTGAAGTGAAAAGAATAATCATTCAAGTACCTGTATTGCTCCTCTCAAGTTAATTCCAGTTTCAATGGCGACATAGTAGGATGCTTGCAGAAATGTCCTTTGCAGTAGGAGGGCAAGGAACAGAAGCACGGCTAAGACGTAGGCATTAGCAAGGAACTCTTGGGATGAGACAAAGTAAACCCCGAGAAATTGTGTCTGTTGGAAAGAGAAATTCAGAGGTGGCAGTCGTGGCCAGCAAAATGACTGACATTGGTACCTGTTACTGGGCCATAGAGGCCATTATTATAGGACCCTCCATGCTTGCAAGCCTTGGGCAACTGTTTATGAGTGAAAAATCAGACTAGCATTCTCCTAACTATAGGGAGGGTTGCCTATACTCTTTCCATCAATAAACTTAGGTGAACAGAATGTGGCCCAGCTCTAACCTCATGCCCATAAATATGACTCTCAGCTTTTTGGCCACCAGGCCAGGGGAGCTCACTCTGAACAGGACAAGAATAAATAGAGCAAATCACAGAGCAGCCGAAAGTAGAACTGCTAGAACAGATCCCACGACGTGTGTTCTCTGCTACAAAAACTGAATCAGCTGAGGCCTTGTCCCACGTTCACCAACAGCGTGCACTATAGAAACTTCTGGGGAGAAAGACCAGCAGAAAACATGGCAGTAGTGCTCCCAGGCGAGAGATGGGAACTCATTGTCTATAATTGACTATTTCAGACCCAAGCGCCCCAGCCTTGTGGGCTCCTGGGACCTCCTTTTAAATGTAAGTCTTCCTGCACCTCCAGCAAGATCTCAGATGATACGCAGTGGGGGAAAAAAAACCCAAACACTTTGACTTCATTGCTAAAGATGCCAGGGAACAACAGCATGTGTTTCTAAATTCATCATCAACAGCTCCTGGGAAAACTTTGATCTTGATTAAGTCCATCGCTCCCCAGCAGAGCCACATCAGTGTTTCCATGAAGACATAGCTCTCCCCTTCCGGAGACCCTGCCCTGAACTTTGCAAGTGATTTGGAAGGGTGTGGGAACTGCTGCTGCGGGATAAAGAGTGGTGGGAACAAAGTGCTGAGAAGGAGCCTGATGGCATGTCCACACCAGAGCAGGCTGAAAGGGTCAGGATTCTAAGCGGAGTCCTATTCCTAGAGTCAGAAATTCCTACATCCTGGATACAGGCCTTTCTGATGGTAGAGAAGATCTTGTCTCTTGGTTCAACAGGCCCCTTTAACCAGCTCTCACAGCTCCATGGAGCCGGTCCTGGTTACAACTGTATGGCCCTTCCTCTGTGGCATGGGGTCTCTCCCTTTTGGGGACAGCAAGGAAGCAGATATAGGGAGAAGTGAGGTCTCTTAGAAGGGGGTCCTACTGACACCTGAAGCCCCTGACTCTGTCTCATTTGTCCAAGTACAACAGGAAAAGGGAGAAGGGAGAAGTGAGAGGGTGGGGATGGCTGGAAGCAGCAAAATGGACCTTAAAACTAGGCCACATGGCTTAAGAACCTGACCTTACAGGGAAGCAAGGGGCAGGATACAATATTTACCAGGTGCGATGCTCACAATACGTAATGAGAAGAGTACCATTATTAGCCCAGTTTTACACATGAGGAAATGGAGTTTCAGCATGGTTAAGTGGCTGGCCCAAGGTCACATGCTGATAAAGGAAAACAACACGTGAACATGAACCTGTATGATGCCAAAATCACTACCGTAGATCCACTACTTAAGTCTCATCCAGTCTTTTGACCTTGAGTCTCCTGCTGTCAGCTACAAGCTTGTGACTTGTGGGGGACTGAAAGATGCCCACCTGCATGGTTCTGGGTCAAAAATGTAGTCATCCGGGCTTGGGAAAAACCTGGTCCTGTTTAACATGCCTTGGAATTCTTCTGTTCTACCAGCCTCTGTAGAGACCCAGCTCTGGAGAATAGAGTCCATAAAGCCACAAAGCACATCATGGGGGTTTATCCCAAAGGAAATAATTTAACATAAGGAAAGAGCTGTATGTGCAAAGATGTACTATCTCTGGATTATAGCAGGGGGAGAGTGCAAAAATCCATGTAAATATCTAACCACAGGGAATGGGTAAGTATATTAGGAGACTCATGGGAACGCTATGCCACCAAGAACCCCAGTTACCACGAAAGCTCTCGAGCAGCATGGAATGGCGCTCATTCACTGTGTCACAATGATCAGAAAGCACATACGCTGGGCAATGAGGGCTAGAAAAATCAACCGATCTCATTGGTTAGGCTATGGGCGCTATTTATTAAATGCACTCATCCGTATTTGTACATTTTTCACAAATTCTCATTTTTCAGATCTAAAGGCAAAGCCTTGACCCCTTCCCCTAACAACACACACACCCTAGGGTCAGAAATAATATTTATTTGGATCAAGAATTTTGTGACCTGTTAAAATGACAATCTGCTTGCAGGTATAAGTCATTGATTGGGTCATTATTTGATCTCTCTTCAAAGAGACAGCATAAAAGAGATAGAGGCCAGAATGGCTACATTTTGATGAAGAAGTGGGTTCTAGACTAGCCAAAGAGGGCTAGGATGCTGCCCAAGGAAGGCAGGCCCTGGGAAGCTTCAAATGGCTGTGAGAGCACCGGCATTGCCCAGCACCTTGAAGACTGGAGAGAAAAGGCCAAGGACTTACAACTTGACATTTGGCGGGTGGTAAATGCTTTGGAAGATCAGATGTCCTTGTCTCACATTTTCACAAGCTCTCAGGGAGGAAATTGTGTTTGTTTCCAGGGGTTTCCCCAGTAGCGCTCAATAAATATATTTTAAATTAATCAATGCATATGATCTTCATCCCCCATCTACTCTTTATAGAAGCTATACATTTCCCCATTTTACAGTCGAGCCAACAGAGGCCTGCAGAATGTAAGTGACTGTTGAAGAGCGCAGAGGGAGTTTGTTGCAGAGGTAGGCCTAGCACCCAGGACTCTACAGGTCTGATTCCCGTTGCCCCTGCCTGGCCAGAGGTATGACTGGAAAGCCTCCTTTCCCTTGTTCTCTGGAGCTTAAAGGAGAGGGGGACACTTGGGATCTTGCTTCCAATTTTGGCAAGGGCCATAAAGTGAATTGCTTGTAGGTCCCAGTTCTGGGAGGCCCTGGGTAAAAACACTGAGAACTGTCTTTGACCACTCACAGACCAAGGCACCCAGCCATCCATCCACAACCATTTGACATCGTGGTTTAGAGCTTAGACTTTGAGGTTAGCCATATCTGAGTTTGAATTCTGACTCATTAGGTTAGCTACTGTGTCCTTAGTAAGTTCCTCAACCTCTCTGAGCTTCAGTTTCCTTACCTGTAAAATGAGGCCATTAAGGGTTTCTACTTCAGAGAGTTGTTATGAGAATCCAATGTAACAATGTAGGTAACAAATTTTTTTAGTAAGTGTAAGCAGTAACAGTAACATCTGCATTATTCATTGAAGAATAATTTCTTCTGTGCCTCCTGGGTGTCAGGCATGGAGCTGGGCACATAGAGGTCAGACAATGCAGGTCCTGTCTTAGGAGACTCAGGGTCAAGTTGAGGAAAAACAAAAGGGGTGCTTTGATGGTGCAAGCATAGGATATTATGGGAGCACAGAAGAGGAGCAACTAATTCAACCAGAGGAAGGCTTCCTGGAGGAGGTGACATTGGAGATGCATCTTGGCAGCTGAGATGGGGTTAGTGATGCACACCAGACCAGAGCAGCTCATGGGCATTGTCGTAAAGAGACCAACCCACACGCTGACATCACAAAGTCACAGAAATGCATATAAGTTCTCAAAGTACCCACAGTGATAGCCACAAATATAGGCGACCAAATGGGGACACAGGTATACACAGAAAGAGACATACCAAGAGACACAGGGACAAACAGAAGGAACATATGCATATACTCATAAGCAGGTCTCAGGAGAACTCATTCAGAAACAACACACACTCACTAACCTACACATGACTCCCACTGAGGTTTAGAGGCCATTTGAAGCTTTGGCCCTGAGATCAAACCCAGACTATTCTTTTTTTCTCTACTCAGCTCACAGCCTAGAGCAGTGCTGGCAGGTTTCAGATGCCAGCAGTTCTTTATAAATCCTTGCCCGCCTGACAGATCGGAGGCATTCATGGCAGGTGACAGATTGTTGGAGGGGGTTGGGTGAGAGAGGGGGCTGGAAAGAGATCTATTGTGGGCTGTGCACAGCCTGGGTCCCAGCTTTCCTTGGGGAGTGGCAGGGGGACAGGAGTGTCAAAGATCTAGCAAGCTATATGACACTTCCAACAATAAAAGAAGAGATAAGAAATGCTGGTCCTTGAAGATGCCAAGGGCGGTATGATTCTTGCCAACTGTGAGTATCCTGGCAAGGGAAGAGACGACAGGGCAGCCACTGATAATAAAGTAAACAATGGGTGCCTGGCTGTGCTGACTGCAGCAGGATGGATTCAGGCTGAGCAGAAAGAAGGGCTTTCTCACTGAGAGGGTTGTTAAACATTGTGACGTGTAGCTAGAGAGCTTCCTTCTTTGTTCAAAAAGACCAGAATAGCACCTGTCTCTCTGGGTTAGAGCTGCCTGCCGGGAGGCAGTGGAGTGAACCAAGTAACTTTTTTTTTTTTTCTTTTTTGCGGTACGCGGGCCTCTCACTGTTGTGGCCTCTCCCATTGCGGAGCACAGGCTCCAGATGCGCAGGCTCAGCGGCCATGGTTCACGGGCCCAGCCACTCCGCGGCATGTGGGATCTTCCCGGACCGGGGCACGAACCCATGTCCCCTGTATCGGCAGGCGGACTCTCAACCACTGCACCACCAAGGAAGCCCCAAAGTAACTTTAATAAATGACCCCTTTCCCCCACTTTCTGGGCCCAGAAGCCCAAATGAGAATTAAGCCATATCCCAAGCAACCACACGATTGAGGACTCTTTGTTGCTGACGCTGGAGACTATATTTACTTTCAACTCTCGTTTCTATGTCTGTAATTTGCTGATTGTATTTGGGCTGCAGGGAACAAATATTAAATTTGATAAGGCCTGCTGCCACTGAGGCAGTGCCATCTGTCTCGGTGATTTATGTGCCAACAAGTAACTGAGACAAGAGCGTTCCAATGAGAGGGCAGCAAATCCCAGGGTTTGTGTATAAACAAAGAGAAAAGAGAAGGCAAAGCAAACATTCAGATGAACTAATATTCTAAGTGTTGTTCTCACCATCTCTTTGACACATCCGCCGTCAGAGTTCTTAGGAGACTGGCATAAGAGTTTTGAGAAATATAGGAAGGAGAAGACGATGTGGACAAGCTGATAAGGGCTCTGGCTGGTGTCACTTCCCCCTAATATTAACAATTGGCTCCATGCTGCTGCAGTTTTATCAATATGGAGTATTTAGGGGTCACCTAAGGTCAGACTGAACCTGAAGGTGACACTCCTGCGGACAAGAGAAGCAGTCTCTTTCCCCCTATTTTGAGGCCAAATAAAGTTCAGCGGCTCAAAAGCCACTGAAGTCTAAATAAGCAAAAGGTCTTCAAAGTTTTTTTTTTTTAGGCTTTCTCAAGTTTCTTTTTTAAGAAATTGATACATTATTTAAGCATTTTCTAAAAGCATAAAAATTGTGAAGCACAGTAAAATTTTCATAAAATTTATTTCAAAGTTAATAGTCCTCACATTCTTGATTGAACAAGAAATCTACCCATCTTAGCCTAGCCAACTCCTATGCATCTGTCAAGGTCCCATTCAAATACCCTCTCCTCTACGAAGCTGTCATGATCACTGGCTGAGTTAGTCACTCCTTCTTCCCTTAGTTCCTTGTATCTACTTCCGAGTAGTAGTATTTAACACATGGTATAAAAATATTTTATTTAGATTTCTCTCTCCTCCATTGGGTTTCACAATCCTTGGAGCCAGCGGTGATGGCTTGATAATAATAATCAATTTAGCATCATGATTGTAAATGCCCAGACTATGGAGTGAAAAAGACTTGGTTTCAAATCCTGACTCTGTCACTAACTAGCTGAGAGACCCTAGGGAAAGTTACTTAACCTCTTTGAGCCTCAAGTTCCTCATCTGTAGAATGGGAATTAAAATACCCACCTTATAAGTTGTATGGTTATGTGAATTATATCTCAATAAAACTGTTACAAAACAAACTTACCCTAAAGGGCTGTTTTAGGGATTAAATGAGATAGCAAATGGATAACTTCTGCACACAGCCAGGCATGTATTAAGCAGTCAATAAATGGTTGTTATTATTGTTAATCTCCTCATCGTAACCATTGCCTCTATACTCTGACAGCCTAACCCAGGTCTGGCACATGGTAGGGTTCAATAATCATTTGCTGGGCTTCCCTGGTGGTGCAGTGGTTGGGGGTCCGCCTGCCGATGCAGGGGACATGGGTTCGTGCCCCAGTCCGGGAAGATCCCACATGCCGCAGAGCAGCTGGGCCCATGAGCCATGGCCGCTGAGCCTGCGCGTCCGGAGCCTGTGCTCCGCAACGGGAGAGGCCACAGCAGTGAGAGGCCCGTGTACCAAAAAAAAAAAAAAAAAAAAAATCATTTGCTGAGTAAATCAGACAAACAGACTTGGAGTGTCTCATATTCCCGGCCAAAAGTACTCAGCTGATTAATTATACCTCTGGAAAAAACTCATATGAACCTCCTGAGGATTAAATGGTATCTGCAATTTTGGGGCCCACGAGATGAATAACATTACACAAGGGAGAGTCGTAAATTAGTAGTCAGATCCCTAATTAGTAATTCCCTGCATCATTTTTGGACTGTCTATTTGTGGTTAAAAGGTTATAATGATGTTCTGCTGGGAAAATAAGACTCTGAATTTTATTAGAGGTGAAAAGTTTTCCACTTCGTGACCATCTAAACCTAAGTGGCAGCAAAGAAACAGATGGAAGAATTAAGTACTCCACCCTCACCCCCAGAGTGGATGTTATTGCCCCAAGGAAGGAAACTAAACCCCAGAAAGATTTTTCTGTCGCTGTTGTCCGACAAATTTCAGTCTATAGCATCTTTAGAGCTGGAAAGGCCATTGGATATCATCTAGTCCAATGGGCTTCAAGTATTTTTAAGACATGGAACTCTTTTTAAAAAAGAAATTTTAATGGGAAAGTCTAACATATTAATAAAACTGGGGCAGCTTTTAATAAAATTTGTAGTGGAGGGAGAAAAAGCCCTACACACGGAGGTTTCCCACTCTCCTCCCCACAACAGCAGCCACCAAGATGGCCCTGCAGAACCTTGAGTTCTGTGCATATACAAAACTGAAGAAGATAGATCCCGGAAAAGTTATTTCGAGTCTGTTAAGATGACATGAACTAAAAGCTAACAAATAGAAGCTCTAGACACTGGATAAACAAATGCACTTCCTGCAACCTTCCGAATGATGACGTAACTGAGAGAGGTATTATGGTGACTATGGTATGGTGAAAAGAGCAAGACGCCATAAATCCTCTAGGGGCACAAGCTTGCCTTCTAACATTTCTGTTGACCAGATGCAGAGCATCTCCTAGAGGGGGATATTGCTAAGGGCTCTGTGCATCATAAGGAGCTGCCCCGTTGCAGCCACAGCTCACACACTTCGGCCTCTTGCCCTTTCTCACCCGTGAGTGAAAACCTTGCAAAGGGTGCCTGCTCTACCCCTCGGTGGCCTACCTTGGGCTGGAAGACGCGATTCTCCTTCCCAAGGTGGTCCACGATTCCAAAGATGCACAGTGGCCCAGCGAAGCCCAGCAGGTCAGCCAAGATGCGGAAAGTGCTGCTGAGGACCAGGCGCCTCCCGAAGGCATGGCAGAGGGCCTGCCAGATGGCCCGGGCACCCTGTGTGCTTTGCATGTCCTTCCGCTGTCCAAAGAGACCCATGGCCAGGTCAGAGTGGCTGAGGGCCCGTTCACAGCAGGGCCCAGCCTCCCAGGATGCTCCTGGCTCCTGCTGCCTGGGGAAACCCAGTGGCATCTGCTGCAAAAAGGTGAACTCCAGGAAGAAATTATGGAACCACCAAGTGTGTGGTTGTGTGGGTCCATATGGGGACCCAACATGGTCCAGGCGGGGAAACTGAGGCCAGATGATGGATCAAGGTCACAGAGCTGGTCAGGGACTATGTGGCGAGCACAGCACTGTAATGAGGGAGTAAATATGCCAGTCCAGTGCCGCTGTGTCTGCCTCAGTGTCTCCCCTTGATGCTAGGGCAGAAGCAGCGAAGGAGCACTGGACTGGGAGTCAGGCAACCGGCTCTACTACCTACCAGCCATGGGCCAGCTCTGGGGAGGTCACAGCCTTTCTCAGGGCCTCAGTTTCCTCATCAGTGATTTGGAAAGATGCCTGCCTAGCTCAAATCATAGAGTTATTGTAAGGATCAGGCTACTAATGCCCCTGCTCTCCAAATGGATGAAAATTCCCACCTTTACAGTCACTGGGCTCCAAAAGGAAGAGCACAGGGCATGGGAAATCAGTACCTCCCTTCAGGGCCTCAGTTTCCCCACATGGACAATGAAAGTGTTAGACCAGACGAGCTAAACTGTGAGGGCCATTCCAGCTGTGGCTGTCCTATGAGTCTTTGGTCTTGGACTTGTCCCTGGTTCACTGTGTGACTTAGGGCAAGCCTCTTCCTCTCACTGGGATTCAGTTTCCCCACTGTCCCATCAAGGGTTTGACCTGATACTTTCTGATGTCCCCATCTGTGACTCTAAACCAGAGGGCAGGGAATGGATGGTGGGGCCATGCCCCCACTGACCTCCTGGGCATCAAAGGCCTCGCAGAGCCGCTGGTAGTTGGTGAGGGCCCTCATGGCAATGGGCAGCTTCCCAATGGCTCGGAGATCAATGGGCTTCTTGTGGGCAGTCTTGATGAAGGCGTTCATCCACCAGTACGTGCCTTTGGACAGCAGGTTCACGAAGGGCTGCAGGAAGCGCACCCCCAGGTCCTGCAGGTCCTCTGGGGGCTTCACTTCCCTCGGCATCTTGAAGAAGATGTATCTCTGTGGGGCACACGGGTCACTGAGGATGGGTAAGTGCACCTTCTCACCACCCTCCATTCTGCCTCAGCAAAGATCTGGGGTTGTGACATCCCACCCTTGACCTCTAATAGATGGGGCCATCATTTGCCTATTCCCAGGAAGAGGATCCCCCCAACTCCTCTTGGCTACCAGTGCCAGGGCCTCCTGACTCATAACCCTTCATCGAGGGCCACTCTGAATCCCCTGGGGTGGGTTGGGCTGGGGAGGAGCAGGAATCTCCCATATACCATCTTCTCCTACAATTCTGAAGATGCCATTGTGTTTCATGTAGGGTTTGCAGAATGTGGAGTCATGCAGACCTGGGTTTGAATCCTGCCTCCTCCGCTTACTAGCAAGGCGTCTTTGGACACATCTCATCTAAAGTGTATCCTCATCTAAAAAGGGGATGATGTGAGGGTCAGTGGACGTAGGGAATATAGAAGCCTCCATAGCCTGCAAATCACCAACTAAAGCAGAGGAGTCAGAGAATGCAGATCAAAGGAGCACTTTATGCTCATCAGACTGGCGCAAATTAGAAATGGCTATAGCCCCCCTTGCTGGTTGGAGAAAGGGAAAGCGCTTTCTGATTCACTGCTGGTAGGTTACAGCATTTCCGGAAGGTAATCTGCAGCATCAATTAACATTTAAAATACACAGACCCTTTGAGCCAGTAACTCCACTCCTTGGATTCTCTCCCATAGAAATAAAAGCAGCAACACATAAAGATATAGGAATGTTGAATATGCCATTATTTATGAAGGTAAAAAGTTGGCAACAAAGTGAATGCCCATCAATAGGGTAATGGCTGAATAAATCATGGCTCATCCATACGATGGAATATTACGCAGCCATTAAGGAAGCGAAATTAACCATCTCAGACTTGGAGGGAGTCACAGGGGATATCTGTTAGATGAGAAAAGCAAGCTGTGAAAAACTATGTATAATATGATCCCATTTTTATAAAACTAATATTGAAAGAAAAAAACAATACTTATATGTGTTGAGAAGAAATTCTTAACACATTATATTAATTATATTAATAAAAGCAAAGAGGTATTTAAAAGAGGTATAATAAAAGGTATTATATTAATAAAAGCAAAGAATGGAAGGACACATACTAGGCTGTTAATCTGGGTTACCTGGGAAGATAAAGGTTGGGGGAGGGAAGGGTATGACGCTCAGAGAGGGAAAGGGGCAAGCAAAAATGATTAAAAACAAGACATGTATGCAGCCACATTTACCACATTTACTCATTCATGTGTAACTATATGAATACATTAAAATAAGCCTCCCCGACCTCAAAAAGAAAAAAAAAATCAAACAAACTCAGAGAAGCCACTACCTGAAGCTTTTATTTCCTCTCTATGGGATTAAACCCAGACTCCTACAGCCTCAGCTGTCACTTCCTCTCCCCCTGGGAGCCTGGGGTAGAGGGCAGCTGGGCCAGATGGAATGTTCCTCCTGAAACTTTTCCCACTGGCCTCAACTCACCTTTTGGGAGCAGGTAAAAGAAGCTGACTCCTTCTAGGGTTTGGCTAAGAAGAGGGTGGGGACCCACACCCAGGCACAGGACACGGGTCAGAAGCCCCGCCCTGGCCCAGGTGTGTCCTCAGGTGGGTGGCAGCCCAGGAGCGGCCTGCTTACCCTCACCCTGATGACGTTGACCTCCACGAGGAGCAGCATCCCATAGAGGATCACCAGCAGCCCCGTGAGGCAGAAGCGCAGCTGCGAGAAGCCGATGGCGTGGTCGTAGAACTTGACAAACTTGATAGTCTTGGTGATGAAGGCCAAGGTCCAGTAGACTAGCAGGGCTGCCGAGGGGAGACAAGAGAGCACGGAGGATGTGTGTGCACATATTCACGTGTGTGTGTGTGCAACTGTGTGGAAGAGGACAGAAAATAAGTGTGTCAGGGAAGAGGTGTATGTGCGGACAAGCAAGTGTTACGGGTGTGAGTATGCACATTTCTGAGTAAGGGGGTGTCTGTGTGTGTGAATATATGAGCATGTAATTTTGAGACGACTGTGCATACATTAAAACATTCATGATAGGCATGTTCAAAAATAATAATCATCTTATAAGTCAAGGTGGTCAGCCAAACTTCCCTTTACAATAAATAAGAAGAAAAATAGTGGAATTATTTCTTGAATTTAACTAAGTTACAGGCACCATACCAAATAAGCACTTAAAACATATTTATCTCATTTATTTCTTATATTAGCCTTGTGAAGGAAGTCCTGCCGTCATGCTCAGTTTAACGGACAAGGGAATCGAGGCTCAGAAAGGTTTGGTAACTGATCTAAGGTCACACAGCCATTAAGTGGACTAGCCTAGTGCCAGAGCCTGTGCACGTAGGCTCCACCCTACAATGGCTTCCTTGCGGAATTCCCAAGCTGGGAAGATCTTAAACGTCCTTCAATCTAGCCTTTTCATTTAACAGATGAGGAACCTGAGGCCCAGAGAGAGGAGGTGACATGCCCAAGCTCACTGCAAGTTAGTGACAGACAGAGGGTGAGGGCCTAGGTCCCTGGCCCCCAAGTCCAGAGTCCACTACAGCATGATGATGCTCCTCAGGGAGCCTGGGGAGTGAGAGATACAAAAAAATGAGTCACAGTCCTGAGAGGCAGTGTGTATAGTGGTTAGAGCTGGGCCTGCAGCCAGATACCCCTGGGCACAGATCCTCTGACTTAATAGCTATGTGACCTTGGGTAAGTCATTTAACCCATCTAGGCTTCAGTTTCTTCATCCATAAATGGGAATACTAATAGTACTACCTCAAGAGTCGTCATGAGCAATGTATGGAGAACATTTAGCACAGTGAGCCTGGCACACAGTGGGCGCTCTTTGGATATCAGCTGTTAAGATATTTGTTATCTCCAGATTTCAGACCTTGGACCATAAATACCAGGAGCCATCTGTGGATTCTATCCTGTAAATTCCCACCACCCCCATCCAAATCCACCAGTAAACCACAGTCAGCTGGTGACAACAAAAGACAGCAGTAACTAAGTCCCCCTTTAGGGGGTGCTTTAGCATAGGCAGTCCTTCCCCAATTACCCCCTAGAGTCATACGCTCTGCAATATATGATATATATGATCTTATATATGATATAAGGTCAGTCTAAATGCCTAGAGCTCCTCTCTAGAGGAATCACAGAGAGGGAAGGAGACTGTCACCCTGCCTTCATCCCTAGGAGGGCCAGGACATAAATGCCAGGGCATCTCTTGGGGACAAAAGCTGGGGTCTGTCCCAGCCTGGCTCTGGGCTGGGAACTAGGTTGAGACATTGAACTGGGGAGGGACAAATGCCACCTGAGTGAGAGCATTAGGATAGAGGGCAGGAGCATCTGCTTCTGGTCCCAGCCCTCAAGACTGGGATGATGTCCCTCAGCTGGGTCAGGTCTCCAGGTCACAAGGAATCCCCTAGCTGGGGGAACATTCCCCTGCATCCACACCTATACTCTCCCAACAGACTCTATCCCAGGCACCAGAACCTCTTTAGACCTTCGCGAGGGTTCCTCCTGAGGCCAAGACTTTAAAATATGTCTCAGATTGGTCTTGCCGCTAACACGTAACAGATATGGTTTGATTTGATCTTTATAAGAACGTTATGCCTTAGGCAGGGACTTACTATTCCTGTTCAGATGGGGAAACTGAGGCTCAGAGAGTGTCTTGTCCAAGGTCACACAGGGAGTTAGTTGAGGACCCAGGACTAAGCCCAGGGGTCATTTCCACAGTCCCATCCTACAGTGCTGAGCCCTCAGCCTGTTGCCAGACACAGCAGCATTCGGTAAAAGCTTAGTGCATGTCCGAGAGAACAGGAGAAAGGAAAGAAAGTAGTAAAACACAGGGGCTGCTGGTGAGTTTTAAACTCTGAATTCCCATCACCTCTGCTTCTTCCCTCCCTTTCCTCTCCCTCATCCCCACATCCTACCTATTACCAAATTCTATTTTACCTCCTAATTATCTTGAATCCATTGACTTCTGTCCATCTGGGTGGCCACCTGGGTCAGGTCACCATCATGTCTCCCCTGGACCGCCTTAAGAGCTTTCTCATGGCTTCCCCACTTCCCCTCTTGCCCTCCTCCAACCTAGCCTCCGTAGAGCAATACATTTAATCAAATATGATCTCAACACACCCATGTTCATAGCAGCATTATTTGTAATAGCCAAAAGGTGGAAGCAACCCAACTGCCCATTGATGGATGAATGGATAAACAAAATATGGTGTGTGTGTGTGTGTGTGTGTGTGTGTGTGTGTGTGTATACACACACACACAATGGAATATCATTCAGCCTGAAAAAGGAAGAACATTCTGACACGTGCTACAACACGGGTGAAACCTGAGAATATAATAAGTTAAATGAACCAGTCACAAATGGACAAAATAGTGTATGATTCCACTTATACTACGAGGTGCCTAATGTAGACAGATTCATAGAGACAGAAAGTATTATCGAATGATGGTTTCAAGGGGTTGAGGGGAGTTATTGTTTAATGGGTGCAGTTATTGTTTAATGGGAAGATGGAAGAGTTTTGGAGATGGATGGTAGTGATAGTTACCCAACAATGTGAATGTATTGAGTGCCACTGAACTGTACACTTAAAAGTGGTTAAAATGGTAAGTTTTATGTTATGCATATGTAAACACATACACACACACATCCCAATCCTCAATGACTTCCCATCGCCCTTGGGATAAAGAATAACGCCTGTAGTGTGGCCTTCAAGGTCTTGCCCCACCTGTCACTCCAACCTTCAAAGTTCAGCTCCCTTCTGCTCTCTGCACTTCAGCTGCTATTTTTTGCCCAGATTTCCTAATGTGCTTTGCATCTTCTGCCTCTGGGCCTTTGCACATGCTGCTCCTTCTGCCTGAAGCATTCCCCTGTCCCTTCTCGCAGTTAGTTCCTACCTATCCTTCAGTTCTCAGCTCAAACATGACATTCTCACAGAACACCTTCTGATATCACCTGGGTCCAGGAACAAGGTTACTTCGCGGGACAATGTAGGGTGCATCATGGGTCACCTTTCTGCAGGACTCCAGACCTGTGACCGGACAGTAGCTTCCTCAAAGGGCCAGCTATTCCCCTAATACCTGCTGTCCTGCAGCTGGGGTGCATCCTCTTCCCTTTTCCCTGTTCTAGAATTTCTGGCTTTGTGGAGAGCAAAGCTCTACCAAAGGGGGAAGTTAGTCTTTGTTCCTTGGAGAAGGACTGGTCAATCCATGGGTGGTCATTTGTGCTTTGCGGAGAGAACATTATGCTCTTTCTGGAGAATGAGAAAATGAACTCGCCAGATGCCCAGACAGGGTGTTTCCAGGGGCACCGGTCAGCCAGGACTCGTGGTTAATGAGAGGTCTCTGTACATGAGGAGCTGCTTCAGACGCTGGCGCGGGAGGCTCTCCGAAGCTTGTGTTTAACACCTCTCCATCTGTTGCCCCCTAGTCCCCCAACCACACTCACTTGGGGGACCCTGGGGTGGGGGCATCATCTGGACAATCCTGATGGAGCCAGCTCCCGCCTTACACAGGAAGGTAGACCTGTGGTCAGCTTGGGAAACTTTCTCTACCCACTCATGACACCGTGCTGTCTCTGGCTTAGCACAGAGAGTTCCAGACTCCAGATGTCAATTAGATGCTATGATTCCTAAAAATCATAGTCTGACTTAATGACACACGGTCTGACCACAGCCTAACAGTCAGATGTACAGCCCCGGCCTTAGACATGCAGACTGAGCCTCACACAGAGGCAGATCTGTGGATTTATACCTCTGGCCTAAGCACAGTCTGAGGACCCTTAGACACACAGTCTCAGCCTTTTTAAGAGCCTCCTTGGGTGCCAGACTCCTGGATCTAAACCTGAATCTGAGGACTTCCCTGGTGGTCCCGTGGTTAAGAATCCACCTTCCAATGCAGGGGATGCAGGTTCGATCCCTGGTCAGGGAACTAAGATCCCACATGCCGTGGGGCAACTAAGCCCGTGCGCCACAACTGGAGGGCCCGCGCACCGCAACTACTGAGCCCGTCCGCCACAACTAGAAAAAAGCCCGCGTGTCGCAATGAAGAGCCCACACGCCGCAATGAAAGATCCCGCATGCCACAACTAAGACCCAGTGCAGCCAAATAAATAAATAAATGTTAAAAAAAAACAAAAACAAAAACTTGGCTCTGGCCCTTGACTAGCTGGTGAGACTAGTGCAAACCATTTAACTTCTGAGCCTCGGTCTCCTGATCTATAAAAGGGAAATAATAATGGTACCTACCTCATAGAGTTGTGAGGATTAGATGAGTTAATATGTAAAATGCTTAGGATCGTGCCTGACACGTAGCAGGTGCTAAATGAGTGTTCCCTGTTATTATTTGTAACCTCTCTGAGTTTCAGTGTTCACATCTGTAAAATGGGGATAGCAAGAGTACAAGAGGGAGAGTGTGGGGGTTAAGTGAGATAATGCACGGAGGAAGCTTAGCACTGAGCCTGGCACACAGCACACACTCAGTAAATGTCAACATCCATCACTGTTGTTTCTGACTGGGACCCCGGCCACATGGTGTCAGAAGGTCTAAGCAGACACTCCTAAATGTTGGCAAACCACAGGCTCTGGTCCTGGGGCCCTTCTCTTTCCTCCAGGTTACCTCATTTGGGCTCAAGATGCCACCTAGGAAGCCGTGACTATCAGACCTCCTCTGGAACGCCCAACTTGTTTATCTAACTGACCGCCTGACACTTGAGCTGGCTGTTTCAAACTCAACTGTGGCCTAAACACCCCAACTCCTGCTCCTTTGCCATGTCAGTTACTAATACCGCTGTTCACCCATGTACTCTGGCCCAAAACCTAGGAGTCTTCCTTGTTCCTCTCCTGGCCCCTGACCTCATCTCCTACCATTCTTCCTTGGGCTCATTTGCCTTCGACCATACTAGCCTCTTTGCCAAGTTTGTTCCTATCGGAAGGCCTTTGCACTTGCTGCGCCATTTGCATGGAAACATCTACCCCCAAATATCTGCATGCTCACTCTTACCAGAGACCTCCTCTGAGCATCCTATACAGACAGTAACACGGCCTTCACTCTCTACCCCTTACCCAGCTCTATGTTCTTCATAGCATCATCACTACTTATCTGTTTGTTTGTCTGTTTACTGTCTTTGCTTGTGCGTCTCCTCCACCAGACTGGAAGCTCCACGATGGCAAGAATTTCTCTTCTCTACTTCTGAACGTCCAGCACTTAGAACAGTGCCTGGCACATAGTAAGTCCTCAGCAAACATTATCTGAAGGAACAAATGGAAGTACCTATCCCTCCCCGTTTCCCACTCCTCCCCTTTCCCTACCAATCAGCAGCTTGGGGAAGTTGGAGGTCTCAATGTTGTGATAGTAGATCACAGAGGTGACAGCAGCCATGAACGCCATCCCGGCCGGCATGTACAGGTGGAGATGGCGGGACTCGGTCACCCTGAGATAAGGGCAAGAGAGACGGAGAGAGAGAGAGGGAGAGAGAGAGAGAGAGAGAAAATGTAGATGAGCTGCGTCGTACCCTAACAGAGTAGCCCAGGCCTCGTGCTTAGGGCCAGCACACAGTGGGGACTCCAGAACACACATAACCGTATCGTTCCATAGCATATGCTGGCAGCTCTGCCCAGCCCAGACCCCAAACACACCTGTCAACTAAGGGGCCCAGGCATTCACACAGAGATGCTATGAGAGCTCGGTGTTCAGGCTTTGAAATTCATGGCCTTCTCTCTCTGGGTTCACACTTACAGAATCTGGCATAGGGGAGCTGGCCTTGGCAGTCGCAGCTGCAAAGCTTCTGGCTTAGAACCAGCTTATCCCCCTACAGAGGCCTCAGTAGGTGGGCTCTGGTCTGGTGATAAGCCCCATAGGGAGCCAGAGCTCCCTCCCAGAACTCAGCTTCTCCACGACTGGTGAGGAGGCTCAACTTGCCTGGTCCTGGTCAAGCCCTTCCAAGGCTCCTTTCTATAGAAAGCAAAATTCAAAGGCACAGGTGATGTGGCCTCAAGTCTTTTTTCCAGCACTGCCCAGCCTGCTCTTTCTAGTGAAGCTATGGTTAGGAACCCCTCCATTCCCAGGAGGCCTCCTCCAGTCTTCTGCTTCAGTGCTGCCCTTGCTTGCGCTGCTCCTTCTATCCGGTGTGCAAAGAGTCCCTGCCCTCGAGAAGCTGACAGTAGGGAAGGAAGCAACCATGCTCAGAGCTAACTGTCTGACTAGGCAGTCTAGGGAAGTGGTACTGCAGATGGACAGAAGGCTGAGAGCACACAGAGGAGGGTGGGCAAGCAGGGAATGCTTCACAGAGGAGGTGGCACAAGGCTGAACTTTGAAGGATGAGCAGGAGTTCAACGGAGAAGGTGGGGGGCATGAGGAGAGCCATGTTGGGACCCCAAGTGGTCTGGTGGGACTAGGATATAGCATAGAGGTAGTGTGTTTCCCTTTTTCCTCGCTAGAAGAACCACAAGTTTGCTCCAGCAGCAACGCGCCCAGCCCCAGGGAATGGATGGTGATTGGTTCAAGCAGCCATGCAATTGCACACTTCTTTGTCAGTGATTGGTTTAAGAGTGGCCATACAACCCAATTCTGGCCAATGAGATGTCAGGAATGTCTGTAGAAGATGATCTCCTGCATAAAGAAGAGGCTTGTGGGCAGCATGCCCCCTTTTTCCTTGCTTAGTTGATGCCTGGAGCTGGGCAGCCATCTTGTAACCATAAGAGAAGATATGGTGGACACACAGAGTATGGCATAGAAAGATGTGGAGAAGCTGGGTTCCTGATGCCATTACTAAGCCACCACACCAACTAAAAAAGGTGGCCTCCAGATTTCTTGTTAAATGAGACTGTACACGTTGACGTTCTTCAAGCTTGACTAGTGGATAGTCTCAGTGCGAGGTCTTCGCACTGTTACAGGAGGTACAAGGCAGTCACTCGTGGGGGCACTGGAAACAACCAACACCCTGTCCAGGAGGTCTTCAAAATGCTTGCCTCTGTCCTCCTTGAAATAATTTTGAAAAACTCTGTACTCCTGCGTACATTTTTAAGTGACATCCAAAATGTTATTTCATAAGTTTAAGTACGTTCATTTTTTTTTGCAATAGAAAGTAGAAATGATAAACATTTTATAAGATGAAATAAGACAGTGAATAACCATAATTGAAATAAGTATTTTATGACACGACTTAAATAGATTTTGGCTGCTTTACTGAATAATATACACCGACTTAGATAAGAAATTAGGTAAAAGTTTTATATATGGCTTTTTCCAGTGTATGGTGGTCTGGGAAAACATTCTATATTTAAAAAAAAATTCTAAATAACCTATACTGCTTTGGTTGTTCTGAATTCAGAGCATCACAGAGAAATAATACTTAAAGGAAGACAAGAAGCCCTACAGGTTAGATGCCTTACTTAATCACTAAATGAGGCTTACCTTAAACTAAACTCCAGTTTGAAGGCCACTGCTTTAACGGCTCCCCTCTCTCATCTGCCCCGTACACTTCCGGCAAGTCGGCCAACTCAGGACAGGGACTGTGGCTTCTCCTCATGTCCGTTCCCCTTCCCATCCTCCTTCATGCTCCCCTGCCCAGGGGTGCAGGCCACAGATGGAAACCAGCAAATACCGGATAAGTGCCTATGGAGGAGCTGACCTGCTCTCTGGGGCGGAGACGGCGATCTGCACTGAGCTGGAGAGGTTTGGGATCCAGGTGCTGCCCCACACAGGAGGGCCTGCTGCACAGCCAGCAGGACAGAGTCCCCAGCCATATTCTATCCAGTCTCCCACATTCTGGGAATATACTAGCTGCCCAGGGCTCTGCCACTCTGCACTCTGCACCCTGTCTATGCTCTAATTTCATCCTCCACTGCCCTACGAAGCAGGCAAGGCAGGGCTTATGATGCTCATTTCACAGGTAGAGAAAGTGAGACCCAGAAGGGCTGGGTGACTTGTCCCAAGTCCCACAGCTGGTGCGTGGCATAGCAGAAATGCTAGCAAAGACCCAGGTCTACCTTCTCTGCAGGAAGGGTATTTTCCCCTCTGTTGTTTTGTTCATTACAGCCGGGTGAGTATATTCTGGCCGGAGGGCTCACAAGGCATCCCTCCCATCTCTAGCATCTGTGCTGCTTTGGAAGGGGTGTTGGGATGGAAGGCGGGAGGCGGACTTGTCACCTGCTAGTTATGTGGCAGTATGCATTCTGGTCCTGCTCATCTGAGGGCTTTGATAGCCAGGAGGAGGCCCAAGGCAAGCAGTTATCACAGAGATTACTGCTGAAGCCAGGATGCAGGGACATTGGGAGTGGGAGGGTGAGGCAGTGTGTGTGTTGGTGGGGGTGAGGATCCATCCCCCTGCCATCCAGCTGCAGGAGCCAGGGCTGGCAGGAGTGGAATCTGGGCATAGTCTGATTCCAGCTCAGAGGGATTGGACCTCAAATATTTAAGCCAAATGTCCAGCACCCTCCACCACCCCTTCACCCAGGCAGTCACTGAGCCTTGCCGATCCTTCCATTCTTCCTTAGTGAGATGGCTGCTTCATGTCCTCCTCATCTGCACCCCCAACTGCTGACACACCACTTTTGGCTGCAGTTATCTCTCGCCTAGCCTACTGCAATCAATCCCAAGTGCTGCTTCTACCTCCAGCCTCTCCCTGCTTCCACCCTGCCCTCAAGTTCTCACCTAAAAGTGCTGTGCTGATTACATCTCTTCTCTTCCAAACTGCCTAGAAAATTCAACCCAAACACTCAGCCTGGCATGTGAAGCCTTCCTGCAGATGCCCCCAGTTTCCAAATCTCAGCCTCCATCACTCCCACGTGTTTCATGCTTCAGCCCCGCCGCGCTGCTGCACCACTCCCACCCTGCCTGCTTCCCCTCCCACCACTTCCCACTCGCCCACGGTACCTTTCTCACGACTCCCCGCTGGCCCTCCCTCTCTGGAACTCCTCTGCCTGTCAGAACCCTAGTCATCCTTCCAGATCCTGCTCAGAAGTCCCCTCAGCCATGAAGCTTGCCCAACTCTGCCTTCCTTTATCCTCCCATAGTACTTACTTGTGACGTTATTTCATTTATTCTCTTAAGGAGTCCCTAAGGGTCTGTGGAGCTTTCTCAGGTGCCTTGCACTGTGCATACAAAGATGAATAACATGCAGATTCCAACTCTGAGGCCTTTCTGACTTAGGCGCGAGACAGTTTGCAAACAGATATAGATGTTAACATACAGTATGACCTATGCTGTGGCAGAGGTGTGAAGAGTATGCTGTGAGGTCCAGAGGCAAGGTGGGCATGGGGAGAAAGCCCATAGGAATGAGGCTAGAGAGAGGGAGGGCCGACTGTGAGGAACCTGGATGCCAGGCTGAGGACTTAGGACCTTGTAAACAACTGGGAACCAAGGAAAGATCTTAAGCAAGAGTGATTTTTTTCCCTCCAAGAAGGTAATCCCAGCAGCTTGTGGGAGAGGCTGGGCATATCCACTCTAATAGGCTCTAGGATCATTTCACCAGGCCTTGGTGTGCAGATCTGGGTCCCCTCCACCCTGCTGCACTGAGAGCAGGGCCTGGTCCTCACTGTCCAGTGCCTGGCACAGAGAGCCTGGCACACAGATGTTGGGTAAACAGTTGCTGGATTTATTAGCAAATGAAACGATATTGGCTCATGGAATGCAGCTGAGCTGGGGTCTCCCTGGGCCTTTTAGGAAGCACCCTTGAGTAGATCCACTCTCCTGGGTCCTCTGAGAGTCACTCACCCATCAGACAGGATGCCCTCCGCGATCTCACACACCAGGACGAAGAGCAGCATGAAGGTCAGGATCCAGCGCAGGTTGTGCCCAGGGAAGTGGAGCCATGTGCTGTGGTGGATGTGCACCTTGGAGCTCTGACTGCCCCATCCTGCAAGGAGAGACAGGAAGAGGTGGGAAGCCTGGCTCTCCTGGAGGAGGTTTCGTGAACCCCAGGAGGGTGCTTAGGCATTGGGTCCATGGTGGGGATGAGGTGTGTCCCCATGACAATGCCCCAGTCTGGTACACATGAACTAAATGTCCTTGCATGAAACCCTGGACCCACAGAGGCCCACATGTGCAGGCACCCATTTTATATGCCAACTTCTTGTGTGACAAATAACCGCGTAAATAAACGTTTGGTGGAGAGCAACAGTGTGAATGCTGGTACAGTTTTTGATACACATGTGAACATAAGCTTCCTTCCTATTTCTAGTTGTCTTTGTCAACAACTAGCAACTTTTTGCTTCTGCAGCATCTTCCTCTTTTTAATTTTGTAGCAATTTTTCCTTTCTTCTCAAAAGCTGTATATGAATCTTAAGATTTGCTTTTTTCTTAATTAGAGCAAATTAACACGTTTTGGGGGAGGCAGGGAACACCCTATGAGTTGACAGAGCTAGCTAGCTTGAGAAATTCGAGGTCTTGGAGAGAGATAAAGGGGACCCTAGGAAAGAGGCACACACAACTGTCTGGGCGGTGACGCTCAACTCTGCGGAGGGCTTTCAAACAGGGGCGCTGGTGGCCTCCGTCTGGGTCGCTGCTAAGTCGGATCGGCTCTGCCCCGAGCCCGAGAAATTGCGCTCCGGAGACGCGCGTGCCGCGGTGTGGTTAGCTGGGGAAGCGGAGCCTCTTCTCGATCAGGGCGAGCGGAACCCCAGGATTGCCGGTGGCTACTGACCACTGTCAGGTTCAGCCCCTGGGAAGCACAGGGTTCGCAGGGCCTCCACCCAGCCTCTGAGGCGCAGGCTGCACTCCTCCCTGGGCCCAGCTGAGGCTGACGAGAAGGGTGCCTTGGGGGAGGGGTGGCCCGGCTCCCTACACAGCGCCTCTGAGGTTACAGCCCGACCCCCTCCCGACCTATCCAGCGCGTACAGAGACCCCTGCTTTCCCCTTTCTCCACCCCAGCTCTGGCCCTGCGGTGGCAAAACTTGGGGCTCCCCTGGGTCAGGAGCCTCCGTTGTGGTGCGTGCGGTTTCAGGGACACCCCGGGAGTGAGGGCTGTGCGGGTGTGTGAGCGCCGGCACCGCGGGGCATAACACAGGGCAGGGGAACCCAAGGGGGAGGCGAGCGGCGGTCGCCTGGCTGCAAGGCGACGCGGAGCGCTGCGGCGCGCAGCGCCTCCTTCTCCTCCCTCCCGACCACCGTCCTCCCCTCCTCCGCTGCTCGCCCCGCGCGCTCACCGATGAAGAGAATGGGGAAGGTGATGAAGAGCAGGAAGACGTGCGGCACCACGTTGAGCGCGTCCACGAAGCAACCGTTGTTGAGGACGCCCTGGTCCACCCGGTAGGCGGCCGAGTGGTTCTCGCTGCCGCAGAAGGCCAGGGGCATGGCGGCGCGGGCTCGGGCTCGGGCTCCAACTGCGGCTGGCTGCACGCGCCTCCCGCGCTCTGTCCCCTGTAGCTCCGCCGCCCGGCCCGGCCGTCAGGCCCCAGCCCCCACCCCGCAGGCCCCGCCCCGTTGGCGCTCCGGCTCTCCCACCCCGCCCAGCTCCTCTACCTGCGGGGCCTGAGGGGTGGCGGGGAGCCCGACCCGCCGGGCCGCGCTGGGGCCGAGTTCCAGCTGTGGCGGCCCGCACGATGCGCTGGGGGCCGCCTTGTGAGTGCCCCGCTGCGCGCGTGCGCTGGGGAAGCAGGGACGACAGGCTGGGTGGGTGGGCATGCTCGAGTCTGGATGGGAGGGTGAGGGGTGCAGAAGAGAGGAGGAGGGTCCTCGTGGCTCGGGAGTGGGCGCGGTCAGAGTCTCGAGTGTGACCTCCCTGCCCGGGGTCTGAGGTGTGAGCTCACCTGGGCCTGGCTCTCGTGGGTATAGTTAGAGCGGAGGGTCCTGGTGGGGCAGTGTGGGACAAGCCCCATCCCATATGAATAGGAAAAGCATTCAAAAACATTACCTAGGGGGGAGCTTCGAAGGTTTTCGAAAGTGGTTCCAGGCGGGGGACGTTCATAGGTGCTTTACAGCGTATCCCTCGCTTTCACAAATGGAATCTTCCAATACTCCTGCTAAGTACAGGTTAATTGCTCTCATTTTTCTGGTGAGGAAACTAAGGCTCCAGGAGGTTACATGACTGACCCAAGGTCTCACTGCCAACAAGTAGGGAAGCATAACTTGAACTCAGCTCATCGAATTTCAGCCCGCACTCCCCAGCCCCCATCTACCTCAGGCATGCGTCTATTACATGATTGACACCTCCAGCGACTGGCAGGTGAATGGATAGACTAGATCATGGCCCAAGGTTGAAAAAGAGGTGCTTGTGGAATTGTATCTAGTGAAGGCAATGGAAGGCAGCCAAGAGGGGTGGAAAGAGATAATGTCACCCTAGGCTGTATCCTTAACCTGACACAGACAGGCTTAAGGAGTTCAAGAACCTGGTGAAATCGTAAAGACAATATTATGCCTTCCTATACTTTTTGGAGAAATTCTTACAGGTCTGTGACCAAAAAAGTTTACATCCTATGAAGAAAGAAGACAAAAGGGGATTTGGGATTAGATTTTAGAAGAAATTTCTGAGTTAGGGATATGGAGCGTAAATGCATCTGTTCTCAGGAGGAGCTAGGGGGTCATCAAGGAAGCTCTCTTCAGCCCTTTTCCCTATGAGCTTCTCTGAGCCTGTTCTGAGGCTGCTTTGAGGCTCGAAGCCTTTACAAGACGCTGTCAGGCAAGGACTCAACTTTGCCTTAGGACTTGAGAGAGGCCAGGGCAGAACCAGGAACCAGAGCAGAGGGCAGGTGGGGCTGAGTGAAGAGCTTGGGGAGGGCAGGAGCTCAGGGTTCAAAGTCCTCAGACAGTCTTCGACTTTTTGGGTATCTCTCTGAGGGCAAAAGATGTTTCCTGCAGTATCAGCCAAAATAGTGAAAACTTGGTGGCCGTAAATACCCTGTACCGGTGGCAGGACTTAATTAATCTGGGTGAATGCAGCCACTGAAAAAGTAATTGCTGAGTCTATGTAGTCAAGTGGGAAAAGCTTATGAGACAATGTCAGGTGAAAAAGGAAGAAACAAAATCGTGTGTTTCCTTTGATTACAGCCATATTAAATATGTATGTTTGAATGCAAGCCCGCGGGGGAAGCTCAGACTTGGAAATGGCTGTTACATTAGGGTGGTGGGTAGTATACATTAGCTACCGTTGCTGTGTTTATAATTATTGTTATTTCCATTCTCTTTCTGTAAGAACGAAGCAACTGAGGTTCAAAGAGATGAGATGGGGAATTCCCTGATGGTCCGGTGGTTAGGGCTCTGCACTTTCACTGCTGCCGAGGGCACAGGTTTGATCCCTGGTTGGGGAACTAAGATCCCACGAGCCTCGAACACGGCAAAAAACAAAACAAAACAAACTAAACAAACAAACAGATGAGATGATGTGCCCTTGGCCACCTAACAAAATTGCTTTTAGGTTTTTGTTTTTGGCTCCAAGGTTTTTTTTCAAACTTTCTTTGCCATTTTGTTTTTGTAGTTATAATTTTAGTTTTTCACACTTTCAGCAGTGCCGTTTTTCCTTTCAGTGGTAGATATGTATATATTTTAAGTCCTCAGTCCTGGCTCTACCACTACTAGTTGTGTCATGTAGGACAAGTTACCATTCTGTGCTTCAATTTCCTCTTTTCTAAATGGGGAAGATAATAATACAGACCCCAGAGGATTAAAATGAGGTCACGGGTATAAATGTGCTATGTAAGCCTGGAAGATGGTCCCGGCTACCTCATCCTCTGGGTGCCCACCCATGGGACCCCATCAATCAATCATGGTTATCTAGTGGTCTTTCCCTTCCTTGACACTCAGGACACAGTGCCTGGCACATACCACACACTTGCCTCTTCTGGGCCATTTGAAATAAACAAAAAGCCTGGTCCAACCCAAGCTGGACCCAGGTGTAAAGGACAATTAAGGGGTCATCACCTGGGACTAAGAGGAGGCTGGAGGAGGGCACCACGTTTGCCATCTCTAGCACAAACCTACTGCGTGACTATGGGCAAATTCCACCCTTTCCTACACCTAGCTTTCCAGTGAGGATACCCATCACACTGCCCATCATGTGGGTGTTATCTCGAAAAGT
This sequence comes from Pseudorca crassidens, assembly GCF_039906515.1. Taxonomy (NCBI): domain Eukaryota; kingdom Metazoa; phylum Chordata; class Mammalia; order Artiodactyla; family Delphinidae; genus Pseudorca; species Pseudorca crassidens. Next base: position 38,677,394 of record NC_090304.1, on the reverse strand, counting down.
GTGGAGTCAGGTGCATAAAGAGGCATGAAATGACTCCTGCTGTAACATGGATTGTGATCTTGGAAACACCCAAATGCTCATCAATAGAGGGCTGGTTAAAATAAAACTAACACACGAACAAACAACATGATAATTCCATGATGTGGAGTACTGTGAGGCAAATACAGAGAGTAAAGTAGGGTTATGTACACAGACACTGAAAGATGTCCAAGGCATAGATGTAGAGCAGGCAGTGAAGCATGAAACCATTTTATTTCTGCAACAGAAACAGACGCAGAGCTACAACGTCTCTGTGGGGAGGGCTGGGTCTCAGTAACACTTTCCCACACCCAGAGTTTCTTGCTGGCTTCTGCTGCAGGGGGATGGAAGATGGATTCGCACCGGGAGCAGGCTTGGAGCAAGGGTATTCCCCTTTGAAAACTCTCAGCCTTCCTCATAGCAGAATGGAAAACCTGGGAAGGATTTCATGGACCTGGATTGTTGCGCTCCCGGACCCACTAGGTGAGTGTGGCCGCAGGCAGGACCCGTCCCCTCCTTTGTGCATGGAAAGGAAAGCTTGGCACAAGGCTTCAAAAAAGTCCCTTCTAGTTCTGATGTTGTTCAGACATCAGTGCCCTGTCTCAGGTGTGTCAGAGACCATGACAGAGAGGGTCATCAAGATGATAATGGTGACATAATAGAGAGGGGTGATATTTCAAGAAATTAACCCTTTCAATAGCCCCAATCAATAGTGAAATGGTTAAAAACAAACAAAACCAAAAATGATATTATACATACCATGCAGGAAGTACAGAGAATAGAGTAGGGCAATCTGTACTGACTTGGAAAGATGCCTTCTCCCCGCATCCCCTCCCCAGCTCTCCCTTCAGGCAGATGACTGTGCAGCAAATTCCAGGTGGAGAACAGACAACTGGTGTATCAAAAAGAGAGTTCTTGAGATCAGGAGACTGTGCTCAGCCTCCCTACCTGCCTGATGTGCGCACGTGTGTGTGTGTGTGTGTGTGTGTGTGTGTGTGTGTGTGTGTGTGTGTGTTGGGAGGGCAGGGGAGGTGGATAGCCAGCAAGGGAAAGGCTAGGTGTCAGTTGTGCCAGAAAATCCATACAAGGGCTATTTTGAAGAAAGATTCCCTTGCCCCGGAGCAGGGCCACCAGACGGACAGAAGAGACAGGGGATCCTCCGCCACACTTGCCTGGAGGAATGATGCAGGAGCAAGATAAATCCTCCCTAGTCTCTTGGCATTACCTACCTGGGGAGGTGCGGAAGGAACTCCCAGAAAGTCCAGTGTTAACGTTTTCTGCCAGCCTGGAAGGGATGGAGGTTTGAAATAGAAACTAAATCAAGTTCTTGTTCTTGCCCACTTAAGCGTTGGTCCAAGATCACCCTCACTACAGTAACACAGGCCAGAGGACGACTCCACGCATGGCCTGGTTTCTCTTTGAGGCCAAGCCCGTCTCCTCATTTTATCCCCAAAACATCCAGCTCCCCAGGGCATTGATTAAAAATGGAGGGCTTCCCTGGTGGCACAGTGGTTGAGAGTCCGCCTGGCCGATGCAGGGGACACGGGTTCGTGCCCCGGTCCGGGAGGATCCCACATGCCGCGGAGCAGCTGGGCCCCGTGAGCCATGACCTCTGAGCCTGCGCTTCCGGAGCCTGCGCTTCCGGAGCCTCTGCTCCGCAACGGGAGAGGCCACAACAGTGAGAGGCCCACGTACGCAAAAAAAAAAAAAAAGGAGGCTTTACTGAACTCTTCATGGGGCGGCGGGAAAGACGTAATTTGCACAGCTCACAACAGAAACCCAGTAAACCCCTTATTTCTCCCCCAGCCCCAGCAGTCTCCTCTGCTGTGTGTTTTCTTGTATCTCCTGTTCCTTCTTCCACACAGCCTCTTCTTGTAAACATGCCCCTCAGTCCTCAGAGCAACTCAGCGTTTGTCTTCGGCCTGTACACCCACTCAGGGTTTCTCAAGCACGCCTTGTTTCCCTTCCCCAGCTGCTGACTGACCTCAAAACTGCTTTCTTCCTGGAGAGATTATTGGGAGAGAGAATAAGATTTTCTCTCTTTTGTTTTACCAACATTTGTTGAGTTCTTAGTGTATGCCTCACACTTTACCTGTTTTAAACCTCAGAGGAACGGCCTAGTAGTTACTAATATCAGAGAAAACAGGCTCAGAGGAGTTAAGCTCTTTTCCCAAGATCACACAGCTGGGAACCAGTAGAGAAAGGACTCAAACCCGGTCAGGCCCTGCTTCAAAGCCTGCACCGTTGGTCACTCCTTAAAGGGATGCTGAGGGTACTGAGGATTTTACCGCCTCTCAGTCTTCATCTCCTGAGGAGGGAGTGCAGGCCCCAAAGAACAGACTTTTGGGGAAACCTGCACATCTGTGCATTATGCCTCTTCTCTGTGTTAGAAGCCAAAGGAAATACCCAGTCATGGCGTCAGTCACTGGCATTAACTGGGGAGCCAGATAGGAAGACCTGAGTGTGAGGGGGTCCTGCTGAGTGGGGCCTCACCTGTGGGTGAAGTAGGCTCACAAATGACCTGGCAGTGATTTGCTTTGGAGAAAACTTCCATTAGTGATGGAGGGGAATGATTGTATGTGAGCTGCATGGGGATCCCATAAGGTGCGCTGGCCTGCCCCTCTCCCCACCCGAGGCCACACTGCAGCAGGATCGCCATCTGGGCTCAATCTGATGCCTCTTTCTGGCACAGCCTGGCCCCTGACAGGTGCCTCTGGCAGGTGCAGCACGGCCTCAGCTCTCTGGGCCTGGAGGGCCCTTCCAGAGCGGGAGCTGAGGCCAGGCAGGGGAGGAGGGGGGAGTGCAGCTGGACCACCTGTCTTCCCTTCAGCTTCTTCCCTCCCCCAACCCCAGAGGGACCTGAGCTCCTGTCGCCTGAGGAGAGGCTCCTGGACCCAACTCTATGCTCGGGAAGTTCAGGTCCCAGCTCTACCCCAACCAGCCATGTGACCTTGGGCAAGTCAGCCTCTCTGATCCTGGATCAGATGTGTGAGAAAGCCTGGCAAACAAGACCTCATATCAAGCTTTTCAATTCTCAAATCAGCTGAGGGCTTCTTATCAAAAGATAAGACACTGATCAAGACACTGATCCTCCCCCTGCTAGTTTTATTAAATGTAATTGACATAGAACATTGTATAAATTTAAGATGTATGACATAGTGATTAAATATATGTATATGATTATCCTTGTGTTTAGTTAACATCCATCTCCTTACATAGTTATAATATTTTTTCTTGTGATGAGAATTTTTAAGATCTACTCTCTTAGCCACTTTAAAATATACAGTTCAGTATTGTTCACATGTACAGTTGCCTTGCTGTACATTACATCCCCAGAACTTATGTATCTTATAACTGGAGGTTTGTACCTTTTGACCACCTTCATCCATTTTCCCTATCCCGCATCCCCACCCTCCATCTCTGGTAACCACCAATCTGCTCTGTTTCTGTGAGTTCAGCTTTTTTAGATTCCACACATAAGTGAGGTCATACAGTATCTGTCTTTCTCTGACGTATTTAACTTAGCATAATGTCCACAAGATTCATCCATTTTGTTGTGGAGGGCAGGATTCCTTCTTTTTACGGCTAATATTCCATTATCCATTTTCTTTATCCATTCATGCATCGATGGACACTTAGGTTGTTTTCCATGTCTTGCCTATTATAAATAATGCTGCAACGCTTACTGATTTTTAATAATTGATTGAGTTCCTACCTAAAACTTAAGTGGGCAAGGACAAAGTGCCAAGCCCCTTATAGCATTATCTAGCTTGATCATCATCGCCCTTTAAAGCAGGTGATAGAATCATCATTACACAGGTGAGCATAAGGCAGAGAGGGAAAGTCACTGGCCCAAGGACCCCCAGCAAAGTAGGTAGCAGAGCTCAGGTTGGAACATCCTGCTGAGAAACAGGGGTGGGCTGGGGTAAGGGTGGAATAAATGAGGAAGGCCAAAAGGGGCGTGGGAGCTTTCCAGTTGGAAGGAGGTGCGAGGAGGTAATGGGAACTTGTTTGGACATGGTGTCTGCAGAGCAAGACCACCGTCCTTATTTATACTTGGCCGCTTGTGTGTGGACCTGTATGTAAGTACACAGCCTATTTCTTGGTGCACTGGTGAAAACTTGGTGTATAGATGGAGGTAAGTGTGGGCGTGCCTGCCACTGTGATTCTTTTTTTTTTTTAATTTAATTAAGTAATTAATTTGGCTGTGTAGGGTCCTCGTTGCTGTGCGCAGGCTTTCTCTAGTTGGGGCGAGCAGAGGCTACTCTTCATAGCGATGCGTGGGCTTCTCATTGCAGTGGCTTCTCTCGTTGTGGAGCATGGGCTCTAGGCGCACAGGCTTAGTTGCTCCGTGGCATGTGGGATCTTCCTGGACCAGGGCTCGAACCCATGTCCCCTGCACTGGCAGACAGATTCTTTAACCACTGTGCCACCAGGGAAGTCCTGCCGTTGTGATTCTGTTGGGGAGGAGGGAAGAAGACCCTTCTCTCTGGTGCTTGGGCAAAGGATGACCTCTTCACTCAGGCAAGCAGAGACTTGAAAGGGAGGGAGGGAAGGAGTTGGGGGTGAGAGAGACAGAGGTGTTGAGACAGGCCCACAGCCACTACCTAATGTTTACCTGCTCGAAGGAAACATTGCCGAAGTGCTCCCCCCTCATGCCCTGTACAGAGTCAAAATCTATTTTTAGCTAAAAATAGGACATTAAAAATTCAAATTGGTGAATATATTTAATTTTAAGCTTTCTGAATAGCCAATGTGCCCTTGAGAAGACAGTCATTTAATGATGTGGGTGCTCTGGGGCTTGAGCAAAGGACAGATCCTGGAGAAGTTTTTTTTCCCCCCGTGTATTTATTTACTTACTTTTAATTTTATATTGGAGTATAGTTGATTAAAAATGTTGTGTTAGTTTCAGGTGTACAGCAAAGTGATTCAGTTATACATATACATGTATCTGTTCTTTTTAAAATTCTTTTCCCATTTAGGTTGTTACATAATATTGAGCAGAGTTCCCTGTGCTATACAGTAGGTCCTTGTTGGTTATCCATTTTATTTATGTATTCATGTACGTATGTATGTATGTATGTATTTATTTATTTTTGGTTACCCATTTTAAATATAGCAGTGTGTACATGCCAATCCCAAACTCCCTGTCTATCCCTTCCCCCCACCCTTCCCCCCGCCCCCCCACCATAAGGAGAAGTTTTGTTAGGAAGCGTGAGCCAGGTGGTTTGGAGAGAAGCATCACCTTTTTCATTGGAGCTGGAAAATCAAATCAAATTCCTTTGCTGATCCAGCCCCCTGGTGGGAGAGGGTTGCGGGGGGGGGGGGGGGGGGGTAGGGGGGTGGGGGGGAGGGTGTTGAGGTTTGCTTGCTCCCCTACTTGGGAGAAATAACTTGGCTCAGTCAATGGGTGATCCGATCTGTATTTGAGGCAATTAGCCAATTGATTACAGACATTTATTGGGTATCCACTGGGTGTAGGCTGGGCTCCCCCGTAACCCTGCAAAACTGAGTATTATTGTGTCCTTAGGAAACTAAAGCCTGGAGAGGTTGAGGGACTTGCCGTAACTCACAAGCCAGTGAGTTACATAGTCTAAAATGAAACCCAGGTTCAGCTGCGTCTGGAACTGGTGTGCTTCCCATACCAGTGGTTCTCAAAGTGAGACCCCTGGACCAATAGCATCACTTAGGAATTTGTTAGAAATGCAGATTCTCTGGCCCACCCCAGACTTACAGAATCTGAAACTCTGGGGATGGAGTTGAGAAATCTATTTTAACAAGTCCTCTGGGTGTTCTGATGCATGTAGAGTTTGGAAACCATTGCTCTCTACCGCAATGTCTCCTGATTAGGGATAACAGATTGTCCCTTCCCTCAGGGGCTTACAACCTGGTTGGGAAAACAAGATAAACATACATTTATTTTTTTAAAAAAGGTGACTGGGCTTAGAGAGTTAGCCTTCTTGAAGCTTTAGGGGAAAGGTGGCCTTGAGAGGTGGCCCAGCTTGTATAGGGGAAGAAGGAGGAGACTGTCCGGGTGGGGAGGGATATCAGTGTGTGTAAAGGTGGGGAAGCTGGGATCAGACTTTCCAGATGCAGTGAGGGGACAAATGAGTCTTGCTGGGATGAGGTTCTCTGAGGGGAGTCACAGAGGGGGAGTCATGGAGGACAATGGCAGGCTTGATTACTAGTACTCTGGAATTTCCAGCTAGATTCTGCCCCACTGTTCATTTGACAGCCCACATTTAGGAAGCACCTGTTAGGCGTGCCCAGCACCAGCCAATGGAAGCTAAAACCGGGCTCCCTGACCCACTGACTGCTTGCTTCTCAGCTTTCAGCCCTGGGCTCAAATGGCACTTCCTTGTGTGAAACCTTCCCTGACCATCTCACGAGGGGGGCCACTTAAAGGTCCCTCCCTTTGGTCTCCCAGCACTTTGTACAGTCCTTGTCACTGCGCTTGCCACCCAGGATTGTGATGACTCATTTGCGGGTCTACCTGCCCCACTTGGGGCTGAGACTGAGTCTTATGTAGCTTTGGTTCTGGCACAGAGTAGGTGCTCAGATCTCAATATTTGTTAAATGAATGAGTAAGTAGATGAATGAACGAACACGTCAATCAGTGATAATATTTCCCCATGGACATAACAGCTGTGAACTTGCTCAACTAAGTGGAAAATTCTTGTCTATAAACTGATTCAGCTTTCTCATTGACTTACATCGTATCATGGAGGTGCACTTTCTTTGTCTGTTTCATTCACTTGTTGGCATAACTCTATTGAGCACATATTATGTGATCAGCACCTTACTGAGTGCCGGACACCCAGTGGTGAATGCAGGGCCTGCACCGAGGGAGCTTACTGTTTAGTCTTCTGGGAGTTCCCAGCACCTCACTATTAAGGTTTTTGATTTTTGTTTTAATCATCACCCTTTTATAGAGTGGATTTAACCTCTTTGGGATCAGAGATACTTTTGAAAATCTGATAAAAGCTTTGGACCACTTCTCCAAAAGGAGATTAAAATTCTGGGGTTCGTAAACCTTCCCTAAATCTATTCGTGGGCCCTGAGTTAGGAACTGCAGGCCTGAGGTGGCTGTCAGGTGGGCATCTGTTGAACTGTGCTGAAGGTTTAGAGCCACATCAACCAGAATTTTGCCCATGGTCTCTGTCAAGTGAGTAATGGGGCCTGAAGAGGAGAGCCTGAGCTGACTCACTGGTCTTAGGATTGCCCTAGACCAATGAAGAGTCTGTGGCCAGAGTGGCCAGCTGTGAAGCACATAGGCAGAGAGGGAGACGCTCTGTTTCCTCTAAGGTGGCTGTCTCCATTGCTTGCCTGTGATGCTCGCTGAGAACCTCCATTTTCTGCCCACCTGTGACCAGCATGTGGACTGTGGGGAAATAAAACTTCCTTAGATTTCTCAGTGCTCCTGTAAAAAAAAAAAAATGCCCTAGCATCCTGAGATTTGGAAATGTATAAGGTATAAAGAGGAGATTTTTGCTTTCACTTTCCCTAGGACTGTTTTGCCCTTCATATATCATGAGAATTAGATCTGCGGCCATTTATCTAGATACTTGGTCTTACCCAAAAGGATAACAGAACATATCCAGCAATTTCACTTGCGGGTATATGCTCAAAACCATTGAGAGCAGAGTCTGGAAGAGATATTTGTACACCCACGTTCAGAGCAGCATTACTCACAATAGCTAAAGGGAAGCAACACAAGTGTATACCAAGAGATGAATGGATAAGCAAAAAGTGGTATTTGCATACAATGGGACGTTATTCAGCCTTAAAATCACATGGTACAACGTGAATGAACCTTGAGGAAATTATACTAAGTGAAATAAACCAGTCACAAAAAGACAAATACTACATGATTCCACTTATTTGAGATAGGTAGAGTAGCCAAATTCATAGAGACAGAAAGTAGAATGGTGGTTGCCAGGGGCTGAGGGGAGAGGAGGAAATGGGGAGTTATTTTAAATTTAATGGGTACAGTGTTTCAGTTCTGCAAGATAAAAAGAGTTTTGGAGATGGTGATGGTTTATAATAACGTGAATGTACTGAATATCACTGAACTGTGCACTTAAAATGATTAAGACAGTAAATTGTATGTTATGTGTATTTTACCACAACTTAGAAAAAGTATATTAAAACTTCTCTTATCTCCCCAAGAGGACCAGATGGTTATAGCCAGGGCCAGTTCCCCAGGTTAAGCGCCTAAGGTGCCAGGGAGACTAGAGCCCTAGTTCCCTAGGTGTGTACATTCCAGAAGTTTAGAGTGAGAATCCTTTCCATCCCTTCTCAAAGAAGCAAAGTCTTTTTTTTTTTTTTCTAAATTCCCCTTTCTAGAGGGGAGGGAAATGGTTATCTCCCTCCTATATATAAATGGAGAAAACCCATTATTTTCCATCCCTGGCCTTAGATTGTCCTATTGCTCATGTAGGAGATTTTTCCATCTTGTTTTCCTCTCATCATCTCAAGGGTAAGATCTGGGGCAAAGGGAAGAGGGGGAAAGGAGGGGCTGACTCCCTCATCATCTCCTGTAAGATAATTGATAGGAAATCTGTCTCTGATCTAAAATACCTCCTGCACAAATTCAGTATAAAATTAATAAAGATGAATATTAAACACCCAACCTGTACACAAGTGCGTGCACATACACACACACACACACACACACACATGCACACTCAGCTGGTGGCCTGCTGGGGGAGCAGGTGCAGCTTCCCTAGTAAGGGAGGGTGCACAGAGGACTTTCTGCACTGAACCTGTGAAGAGGGGAGATGGTTCCCCCCAGCTACCATAGTTGTGAGTGTGGGAGCACAGAGGCAGGCTGAGGAACGCCTCTACCTCAGAGCCCACCTTTGGAAAGCCCCATCCTGAAATGCGTCCCAAGCGCCTCCTTCTATCTGTCCTAGACTCTTTTTTTTTGATGTAAATTTATTTATTTTTTTATTTTTGGTTGCATTGGGTCTTCATTGCTGCGCACGGGCTTTCTCTAGTTGCGGTGAGCGGGGGCTACTCTTCATTGTGGTGCGTGGGCTTCTCATTGTGGTGGCTTCTCTTGCTGTGGAGCACGGGCTCTAGGCACACGGGCTTCACTAGTTGTGGCTCACAGCCTCAGTAGTTGTGGCACGTGGTCTCAGTAGTTGTGGCTCATGGGCTCTAGAACGCAGGCTCAGTAGTTGTGGCACACGGGCTTAGTTGCTCCACGGTATGTGGGCTCTTCCTGGACCAGGGCTCGAACCCATGTCCCCTGCACTGGCAGGCGGACTCCTAACCACTGCGCCCCCAGGAAAGCCCTGTCCTAGACTTTAAAAAAATTAATATTAATTTGAGATCCAAGAACTATTTCTAAGCACTTTATCTCTATTCCTTTTTATTCTCACAATTCTGTGAAGTAGGTACTGTTTATATAACCCTTTTATAGTTGGAGAAATGGAGGTAGAGATTAAATAACGTGCCCAAGGTCAGATTTCAGTTCTCACTTCTTGGGACATTCGGGAGTGACTGTTGGAACCCCTGTATCTCAGCCCGAGAGTTCTGTGGTCATAGCAGAACTTTCATTTCCCCATTTCTTGTCCCCAAGTGGTGACCAAGTAGCCAGCCCTGGCAGCTGGAGTTGGTGAGGGTTCCGCACACTGAGGGAGTTATCCCCTGGCCTCCTGAGCCTCAGGTTCCCCCCAGAGTAGATCACAAGCAAAGGAAAAGGGAGACCAGAAGGAAAAGAGGAAGGAAGGGAGCTTTGGGGGACCGAGGTCCTTAGTGGACACTGCTTTGTACCTGCCCAGATCTATTCCCCTTCCTCTGTGACAGCACTCCAGTTTTCCTTTTGGAACCCACCTTTTCCCTTTACTCAATCCATGGGGTGCTGATGGGGCTATATGGGTGGACATGTGGCTCAGGTCTGGCCAATCAGGGAAGGCCTTACCCCCAAGACAAGCTCATGAGAGTAAATCCTTGGGATTTAGCAGGAACTACTAGGATAGAGGTGTGCTTTTTTCCACTGGGGTAGCACTACCTGGTAGAATATATTTTGAACACTGGAGACCATCTTGGCATTACATGGAAGAGTCCACCTAAGAATGAAGCCAACCGGAGGAAGGTAGAGACAAGTGATGGTGTGATGGGTAATTTTATGTCAACTTGGCTTGGCCGTAGTACCCCGATATTTGGTCAAACACATCTGGATGCTGCTGTGAAGGTATTTTTTAGATGAAATTAACCTTTAATTTAGTAGACTTTGAGTAAAGAAGATTATCCTCCATAATGTGGGTGGGCCTCATTCAGTCAGTTGAAGGCCATAATAAAGAAAAGACTAATGTCCCCTGAGAAAGAGGGGGCAGATGAACTTCAGACTCAAGCTGCAACATCGACTCTTCACTAGGTCTCCAGCCTGCTGGCCTGCCCTGCAGATTTTGGGCCTACCAAGCCCCGTAATCATGTGAGCCAATTCCTTAAAATCTCTCTCTCTCTCCCCCTGACAATCACAGATGGCCAGAACAGATTCCTGATGTCATTGTTTTAACACCTGGATCCAGCCAGACCTGACATCAAATACTCCTGGATTTTCCACTTAAGTGGTCATCTTGAATTGGGTTTCTGTCACTTACAACCCAAAAGGCCCATCTCAGGAGGGAGCAGGAACTCACACTGACTGAGCTCTGGTTCCATGCCAGGCCCATTGCTCCCCTTTGACAGTTGACGTGGGCCTTAAAGGATGCATAGACGTTCCCATGGACATGAGGAGGATGGGGTAGGGTGAACATGTGCAAAGACACAGGGAAGGGATGGAGTGCAGTAAGCTCAGGAAACCAACAAGTTCAATGTGGCGGACGTGAAAGAAGCGATGGGCAAGAGACTGGCCTGGAGAAGTTGTCAGGGCCCAGGTGGTACAGGATTTGAACGCCAGGCTGGGGAGTTTGGACTTTGTCCCAAGGCCAGCAAGGGAGGCGTTGGAGGGTGTTAAGCAGAGCAGTTATGTGACCTGACTCAGGCTTTTGTTGGTTCACTCTGCAGTGTGAAGCACACAGGATGCAGAGATAACAGAAGCAGAGAGGAATTATTTTATGGCTGGAGTTTTTCCTGGTGCTCCTGAAATCACGTTCTATGCATCATTTCCCTCGCATCTCCTCGAAACAGTAAAGCGCAGTGGTTAGTGACGTGGACTCCCGGAGCCACCCTGCCTGAGTCTACATCTTGTCTCTGCCACTATCTACTTAACCTCAGGAGTGTCACTTAAGTCTTAGTGCCTCAGTTTCCTTAGTGAAATAGCATCATTATCCACCTCTTACTAATGTCTTATAATAATTGTCACTGCATGTTTAGGGCTCAGCACAGTGTTTGGCATGTAGTAAACACCTAGTAGTTAATAGCACTCTTACCTTATTAAGGCCAGTGGGCGGCCTCCTGGGCTGCAAACCCCAAGCCTCAGGAGGCCAGCAGCAGCAGGCCTCGGCTCTCTGCCCTTTCCCTGTGCCAGCCCCACCTGCTTTTCCCAGGGGCTGCGTCTGCCCGTCCAGTTCTCACAGAGGCATGGCCAGCCCAGGCCCCAGGGAGCTGGGAAGGGTCACTGAAGGGACAGGAGGAGAAAAGGGCTTTCAGCTCTGGAAAGATACTTCTCCAAAACTTAGGCTTGGGAATTAGGCTGGAATCGGATGAAAACCAGCTTCCCAGCCCTGCACAAGCCCAAAGAGGGTGTCCTGGAAGCACAGAGGCTGTAAACTCAGCCCTTTCACTCCAACTTCCAGATGTAGAGGTGAGAGGCTCAAAGCAGGCTCAACCCCAGGGATTGGCTCTGGGAAACAACTTCAATGAGATGGATAAAATGCTAAAAGTTCAGAGTCAAGGGGCATCCTTGAATTCCCAGCCTTTTTCGTTGTTGTTTTTTTTTGTTTGTTTTTGGTTTTTTTCCCCACCACTGTGTAGTGCAGTAGAAATGGCAACTCTGCCACCAACTTAGGGGGACTCTGGACAAGTCACTTCCTGTTTGGCCTCAATTTTCCTGAATTTCCAATAACGGGTTGGAATCAAAGGTGGCAAATAGGGTTCTTCTTGTGGGCCAGACTTCATCAGTTTTAATGGCTGCCTGGTTGGCTGGTTAGAGAGAGTGCTCGGATTGAAGGAGAGATGTCTGCCATGTGTGTGGAAGGCAATGGATGGTGTGTGGGCCGTCCTCGGCCTGGATGGGTTTTTAGTCCTGAGTACTCAGTCTTAGCCTGAGGTGGATTCCCATGTCTGGCCCAATCCCCCAGGTGGACTCTGGCCCAGCAGTGCCCCTCACGGCCCTCACAGAAGGCCAGGTACTGCTGTAGGCTCCACCTCTATACACATTCTCTGGACCTTTCCACTTAAATGGTTAATGCCAATGTCTGCTGGGTACTTTGGGTTCAACATGAGAATTGGTTTCCTTGATGATAGTGAGAGAGTCAGGCCTCATAGAAAAGGAGGCTGAAGGCCATAGTAGTCCCTGCATCCTGCCAGCCCTAGGTGACCTAATGGCTCAGGACTTATGTCACCCATGTCCCCAGCCTCTCTTTATTCCCTCTTCCTGCCCTGCCCAGTAGCACACTTTCCTGGCTTTTCTCTAACCAGGAGCTCAAAGCCCTCTTTTTTGTCCCACTCATCAAGTCTTGACAAGCACTGATAAACTCATTGACTCTGAGGTGCCAATAACTAAGAATAGCTGGAGATGAATTTCAAACGGTAAGATTCCAGGCATCAACGAGTCGAAGGCCTCAGCAGCAGTATTAGTAGGTCACATGGAGAGGTAACCATTACTGAACAGCAGGACGTTAGTTGTTCAATTGTGGGAAGAACTGTCCTGCCAACAGCCTAAAAACGGAGACATTCCAGTGAGGGTTGCCCTGCCCCATACAGCATAGAGTGGAGGAGGGTACGGCTCCTGAGCCAGAGCACCTGGGTTTTGAATACCAGCTCCACTACTTCCTTACTGTGTGACCTAGTGAAAGTCCCTTCACCTCTTTCTACCTCAGTCTTCTCTTCAGAAAATGGGGTTGGTGATAAGAGCAGTCCCTACCTTGTAGAGTTATTGAGGGAAGTAGGTGAGCTTAGCATAGAACAGTACCTGGTGTATAGCCGATGCTATCTAAGTGTTGGCTGTTATCACCGGGCTCCTTGCAGGGGCCATGGACCAATCCCAGTCACTGCAGTTTGAGATGGCAGGGTCCAGCCCAGGGCTGGCACATAGGAGGTGTCAGCAGATGTGAGACCCCTCCTTTGACCTTCACTTTGGAATTGTCTCCAGAGCCAGGTTAGGAGCCAGATGAGAAAACACAGACTTCCTCAGCACGGCTGCGAGCCAGCTATTTGGAGGTCATTGTGGCTTTGTCTCTACTGAGATCAGAAAGTCCAGCAGTTTCTCCCTCTCCCCTTCTTACTCTCTCTGCCCCTCCCATTGATCATACTTGCTGCCCACAGTCCCTGTTGCCTCAGCAGCCATGTCTGGTGGGATGTGTCCCCACCTCCCCAGCCACAGCTGACTGGACCTGGGATTGGCCCCTTCCCCCAGGACCACCCACTCAGGTGAGTTGGTCCAATCAGATTCTGCCTCTGGAATTGGGAAATGGTGGTGGAGCTACAGCTGAAAGGTCATTTAGAATTAGGTAGATTGTGATGGCTATGTTTAAGGTGAGCTCTGAGGATGCTGGTGGCAGAGATAGGAGCCTAAACAGAGAGAGCTGCTCCTCTGAGACACCTTAAATCAGAGTCACCTTCCACTTCCACTTCTCAGGAGGCCTGGGAACTCCATCTCCTCATCTTGGATCCCCATGAGATACCTATACCGACAGACCCCACTCTCTTCCTTGCAGCCAGCCTGAGAGCATCCCTGGGCCCTGTAACCAGGAGGGCTTTGACTTACTCCCTGCCAGCCCCTTGGAGTTACACTCTCCTGCCTCAAGCCCTTGCCTCCTTCCATGAGGTTTTTCTGGATGTAATTTCATGGATGGAGTGGACCTCCTGCAGCTCCCTTGCTTACATCCTGTCTTGGTGACCTCAGGAAAAACAGCTGTAACCGTGCTGTGAGAGAAACTGGGGCACCTCACACCCTGAGGTGACCCTCTGGGGCTCCAGCTGTCAGCTGCACTTTCTGAAACTGAGTAAAGTCCCTGCCACACGGACTTCATTTTTTGCTTCATGTCCTTCTGCTGAGAAGACACTGAATAGCCCAGCCTGTCTCCCGCTGCCCTAGCCCGCTGCTCCAAGGCAGCCCCTGGCTGTTTGATCACGTCCTTCATGTCAGTCCCAGATCCCAGCACTGGGATCTGTTTCTCACTCTTGAATAGGGGCCAAAACTTCACGATTTTGAATTTGGCAGCCTTGAATCTGCTGCCCAAATCCACACTCACTCCCATAAGCTGGAAAAAAAGTCTGTTTATTTTATTAATGAGTTCAGAGTAAGATTGTGGCATCAATCTTAGCAGCAATGAGAGCAGGAGAGAGAGGAGAGGGATGGAGAGGGATAGACCCAAGAGTCAGGTCCTAGCAGAGTTCAAGGGAGAAGGCTCCCAGATTCACAAAGCCAGAGGAATGACAGGAGAGTCTAGATCGCAGGGGCCTCTTCAGAATGGCTAGCTGCTCCCTCCCTCCATGCTGGCCTTCAGAGGGGTGGCCCTACTTCAGGGCCAGAGGGAGTCTGCAATCCCTGGGTGCTGGCTGTGGGTTTCCAGGGTGCCTGCAGGCTGCGGTGGCTCAGCTGGCTCCAGGCATGGTGTCCAGGAGGGTGGGTCCGGAGCTCACTGGCTTCTCCGGGTGGGTTTGGTTTCTCCTCTGAACTTCAGAAGAAGGTCCTGTGGAGAAGCGGAACAAAGCAGGAGGGTGCAGGTCTTGTGGGTGCGCACCTTGCGCCGAGGGCAAGGCTGACGAAAGGGGGCACGCCCTGCCCCTTGGAGGCACAAGGCCTTGCCGACCTCTGGATCCCCTCTTGGTGCAGGCCCCAAGCAGCTACACCCCAGCCATAGCCACGGCACACAGGAGGCCAGGGAGGGCGCAGAAGGGACACCTGGGATGAGGTAGGAGGGGACCAGAGGCAAAGGCACTGAGGTCCCTCACAGAGCAGATGACAAGTGACAGAAAACAAAGGGCCACTGAGGCCATTCCAGAAGCCACGGCCACAGTTGAGGCCAACCGTCCTGGGAGCATGAGGCCCTAATATTTTGAGAAACTTGCAACAGAAAAGTCAACAAGTCCAGGCTTGGGTCTGCCCCCGATGCTGCCAGCTCTGGGCTTTAGGCCACACCAAACCCCAGTTTCACGGCCACCTACCAGCTCTGTCCACGGGCACAGCCCTGTCACAGGGCAGGAAATACATCCCAAAGCTGGGCTCCACTGTGTCCCACAGGTAGAGTCCAGAGTCAAGGGAGAGAGAAGGCACAGAGGACAGTTTGGTCTGAGTAGGGCTCAGCCACAGCAGGTCACAACAGGTCATGGACAACTCTGACAGGCCAACCCTGGTTCTTTGGACCAGCTTTAATTGCCTCTTAATTGCCCTGGCTCTGGCCAAGCATGGCGGCTTTGTGGAGGTCCCAGAGGGTGGGGCTGACAGGGAAGGGGCATCCCAGGCTGTGCTTCCTTTGGGTTCTCCCAGCCCATCGTGCCTGGTTTGAGGCACCGCCTGTGCCCAACCGAGAATGGCGCTCACTGCTCTATCCTGCTCATTGGGGTGCTATGTGGGACCCAGGGCAGATCCCAAGGGCTGTGGTGAGTCAGGACACCCAGGTCCCAAGCATGCCGCACACTGAGCTCTGCTTGGCTTCCCTGAGCGGGAGGGCCTTTGAGTCCAAAAGAATTCCAGCGTCACCAACAGCAGGCCCAGGTGGTACTTCAGGGATGGCGAATCCCCAGACACCAGTCCCAAGAACCTGCCGACAGCACGGGCAGCAGACAGCCACGACGTGCAGCGTGGACAGACGGGGCCCTGCAGCCCGCCTGCCTATTCATCATGGGGGTTGCCAGGCTCCAGCTGCAGGAGGAACCCGTGTCTAAGCATGGGAGCATTGTCTCCAAGGAGCTTTCAGACCGGCTAGGGGCTTTCGGCTGCAGAGGAGGGAAGAGAAGAGCTACATACGCAGAGCGGAGCAGGAAACACAAAACAGGGCTTGGTTATTCCAGGCAGAGCTCCACCGGCCCTCTCCCTTCACTTGGCTCCTGCCTCAGGTCCGGCCTAGGCCCTGGGTTCCAGAATTAGTTGCTACAAGACCTTGATTTCTCTAAGATGTACACAGGACTCAGCCTCTGCTGGGAGGGGGAGTGGGTAGGCACCGTCATGACAGGGGAGCACAGGGGTGGGGAGGTGATATGATGAAGTGAGGGTGGGGGACAGTAAGAGGCACACACAGAGGCACAGAGAGAGACAGGGGCAGAGACGGAAAGACAGAGAGAGAGAAAATGGATGCAGGGTGGCAAAGATGGAGAAGCAGGGACTCAGAGCCAGGGGTGGAGAGAGGCAAGAAAAGGAGAGGTAAGAGAAGAGGGAGAGAGATGAAGGGAAGAAGGATGCAGGGGAGAGGGATGGATGGGAGAGAGATTGATAGGAAGGAAGGGGGAGCAGGAGGGAGGGGAAGGACACAGAGAGAGAGAGAGAGAGAGAATGAGATAGAGAGACCCACACAGATACAGAGACAGGAATGAAACAGACATAGGGAGAGACAGACCATACAGGGAATTGCAGAGAAAGACAGAGACTGGGCCAAGGAAAGCCTGCAGTATGGGACCAAAGCCTATGGTCCTGGCTGCACGAAGGAAAGCAGCTATGTAGCAGGAAGACCCTCCAGAGAGCAAAAGACACAGAAGTCTTTAAACTAGCTGGTGATGGGGCAGGAGATGAAGTTCTGAGTGGGGAATCAGAAATCTGAGGCTTTGTCCCAACTTCACTGTTTACTTGGCCTGAGACCTTGAATCTCTCTGGGCTTCAGTTTTCCACATGGAAAGAAGCATCCGGACAAGACCGACTTGGAGGCGGCTCTGGCAATGCTTGAGGACAGTGACTTAGTTCTAGGCTTGCTCTCGCCTGGGAGCTTTCCAGGATCAATTACTACTAGACTTCGTGTGCTTGCGCCATTCCGTTAGGCTGGATGAGGACTGGGGCTGGGCTGGGGGAAGGTGGCCAAGATCCCAGAGGAGGAGGAGGGAGAGGAGGTAGGGGGCCAGGCACCTGCACACACTTACAGCTCATCGTCATACTCCTTGGGGGGACAGACGGCAACGACAAGGTCGATCCAGTCCTGTGGGGAGAAGCCATGTGACTCTGAGGCATGCCCAGCGGTCAGTGGCATGTCCGCCCCTGACACTCCATTCCCATGCCTGGGCACCATGGCCCAGGATCACCATGGCCCATGGGGCCTTCTTCCCATGGAGGGGGGGTGGGCCCATGTGGGGCTGGAGGTCCTCCTGGTGGGGAAGGACCTCACTGTGCAATCCCATGGTCTGGGGAAGCTTCCAGACTCTGAGGTTTCAGAACCATAGAAGCCAGGGTTGCCAGGTCCTTGAATGACACCAAGTTCCCAAATGCTGATCTGCAGACCCTGGCCAGGCATCAACCTCAGAATCACTTGGGGAATTCCTTAAAATTCTAGATTCATGGACTTGGTGCCTGGAAATCTGAGGTTAGGTCCTGGGAAACGGCATTTTTAACGAAGTCCCTAGGTCATTCTGATGCACAGCCAATTGGGGGATTTCAGGCCTAGCTTTCTGCTCCTAACATTTGAATCCCCTCAATGGCATCACTGCCATCCTTAGCTTATCCATCATTGTGCATCCTTGGCTTGGGTGTATCCAATAAAAATTTTGTGAAATATCACTAGGCCCCCCTACCATGCAATAGCTCCTAATATTGAACGGAAATCTCTCCTCAGGACCTCCCTCCATCCACTCCAATTCTGCCCTCAAGATCACAGAAAACTTTCGCTCCCTCTACCCTAATGTAGCACTTGAGATAGTTAAAGACAGTCATCATGTTACCCGTGAGTCTTCTCTTCTCCACATCCCTTCATGTGGGTCCCAGGCCCATCCGGTCAGCGTCCTCGGCACTGAACTTAATACCTCAGACTCGGCTGCCTGCACACAGTTGCACAGGTTGTGCATTGCACAACATGGGCAAGCACCATTCACACTGTAGTCTGTAGGAGGGCACCCCCTCGGATTGTGCAGTGCACAGCCTGGGAGACCTTATGTGGTGGCCCTGACCCAGGTGGGCGTCTAATGAGCCAGAGCAAACTACCACCAGCCCCTCCTCCATTCTGGGCCCTCTACTTCTGTTAATGCTTTCAAGCACTCTCTTGATTCCTGTTTGGTGTGTACTTAGAGAAGACCTTAAGAGTTTTTCTTGGGTGGGTTGCCACATCTGGTCTTCTGGAGTCTATCTGTGCCACTTGTTTTTTGGATTCAAGGTTGGAAACTGACTTTCTGAATTCTATCTCGTCAGATTAAGACCACTGGCTGGATAGGGTATGTGAGTGTCACCCAAGAGTTACCTGGACCTTGGATATCGGCCCTGGGATGGGGCACCCTGACTGTAAGGCCTGGTTGCAGAGGCCAGGGTTTGAGGCAGGCAGGCGAGGGAGGGATAAAGGGAGGGGATTGTTCTTACCCCCTGATTCCAGGCCTTCTGCAGGGCAGCCTCAGCCTCAGCCAGGGTGTAGTCCGTCACGATCTTGCCATTGATGGCCATGACCTCATCCCCTTTCACAATGCCACCTGCAGGGAGATAAGGCTGACTGACCAACTGGGCTGTATACAGAAAACGGGGAGTGACTGTAGGGCTGCAGAAGGGGCCTGACTTGGATTCTGAAAGCTCATATGGGCTCAGAAAGCACAAGGGGAAACAATCGACCAGGCTGCTCAAAGGGCACTTCCTTCCCACCTCATCCACACACCCTCACTCCAGCTCAGTAGAATCGGGACACCAGTGATGAATTATTGCCACCCCAGCTTTTGTATGGGCCTCTGATTGCAGAGGGAAGCAGACCTGCATTTCCAGGGAGGTTACCAGAAACACAAGCTAGTTCTATGAGCCGTCCCTCTCTGTGCTCTAGCCGTGCTGGTCGGCTTTAGGTCCCTGAGCAGACTGAGCTCGTTCCTGCCTCAGAGCTTTCACATGCTGTCCCATCTGGTGCACCTGCCCTCGCTCTTTCCCTCTTCTTCCAAGTCTGAGATAAAACTCTGAGAGGTCTTCTCTGACTGCCCACTCAATCTCAAGACCTTCCTATTATTCTATTAAAGTATCCCGGTTTTTTTCTGCACAGCATTTTTCACAATTTGTAACCATATATCTATTTATTGACTGGTGGTCCCTCCTACCAGACTGTCATCTCCATAAGGGCAGGGATTGTCTTTTTAATTCACCACTATATCTCCAGCACTTAACAAAATACCTAGCACAAAATAGGAATTCAATAGATATTTCTTGAATAAATGAGTGATGAGTGATGTTGAAGGTGCTCCTGGATAAGCGGACCTGTGATCTAATAAGTAGTTTGAGAAAAGCTGCCGTTATAAGCTTAAACAGAGCTACTCACTGCAGGACTTGTCAGAACCTTGAATATGCTAATATGCCTTGTGGCTCTCCGAGAAGTAGATCTAACACACATCTTCAACTTCAGAACCCTTTCTTCTTCTTTTTTTTTTTTTTGGAGCAATTTCTCCCAGTTCTGGTGTCCACAGAACGTTCTGTGCTATGCTGAAATAGTTTACTCAGGAGCCTTGCAGGCATGAAGGTCCACAGGATTATGATGTGTGTTGCTGAAGATGGTGGCTAGGGTGGCTTAAAACACATGTGCTCCTGGAGAACTTTCACCAGCTGCTTGCATGTCCAAAGTAGTGTGGAACCGAACTGTAGACAGCAGTTTCCTCTGGACAGTGGGCCTGGGGGGAGGCAGCTTCCGCATTTTCACTTTGTACAAACCCAAGATGCAGCCTCAGGGCCAAAAAGGCAGTGGTTGGGCTGGGGCTTTGTAAGGTGGGGAGGGCCCGGGAAGCCACCCGTCCATCCTGGTCCTCTTTCCCTGCTAGACATGGCAGACTGGTGGGGCCAGCATCAGCCCTTCCCTCAGCTGGCACAGGAAATGAGGACAGAGGTGGAGCGCATTGGCCAGGTGGGCAGCGGTGGGCCATGGCAGCTGCCTAGCTGAGCAGGCCCCCCTTCTATGGCGGAAATGAAGGCTCAAGTGTGGCTGTGAGGGGCCGAGGTCACCAAGGCCCCAGGTGGCAGAGCTGGACTCGCCCTAGCAACCCACAGAAGCCTAGTTGCCAGTGTGCCCAGGTGACTGGCATCACTCCACCTCCTGCCTCAGGCCCACACCCACCCTCCATTCTACCACCTTGGCTTGTGGGAGAGACTCCAGCCTAGCGCTGCAGAGAAGGGATCTGACTCTGGGATTCCCTGCTCTGGCCTGCAAAGGTGAGGGGCTCCTCCTTCAAGGGCACCTATTCCTCCACAAAGGACTCAGGAGTACTGGAAAGCTACCCAGACTTGGAAGAAGAAATCACTAACGGTGGAGTTCCAGACACTGTCAGGTGAATGGGTTGATCGTTTGAGGCACAAGTCTGTGCTGGGTCCACAAAGGCTTCACTCATCAGCAGGGGTGTTTTTGTTGGTAAGGGGATCAAGGCCAAGCAAGAAGATCATGCCACAGGAGAGACACAGGGTGGGAGGGGGCAGGGCTGCAGAAGGTCCCAAGCAGGGGTGGCACTTGTGCTGGGCAGTAAAGCGAATGACCAAACTGCTTGGGTTCAAGCCCTGCCTCCATCCCTTACTGGCTGTGGGTCCTGAACAAGTATTATACTTAACCTTTCTGTGCCTCAGTTTCCTAAGATGGGAAATGAGAGTACTAACGGTATCTATTGTAAGAATTAAATGAGTTAATACACATGATTACTCAGACACAGGTTATGTGCAGGTACTTAGAATAACATCTGGCACGAGGTTAGTTCTTGACAGATGTTGGCTCTTATCATTATGAAAAGGACGGGTAACGTTTTGATGGTTTCTCTCTTGCCTTTACTTGTGCTGTCCTCTCTGCCTGGAAAGCCCTTTCCCTCCTTTGCAAGGCTAGCATCAACTTATCTTTAAAGGCTCAGCTCAGTATCACCCTTGTAGGGAGCCCTCCCAGCAGCCCTCTTTCCCTTGATAGGTTAGGGTCCTCAGAGTTCCCACAGCATCCCTCCACCCTCCTAGTCCTCTGCCAGCCCACAGCAGACCACACTGTTATTGTCAGCACCTGGCAATTCTGAGGATGTTTTCACCACTAGATGGGGAGCCCCTGAGGGCAAAGTGGTGTCTGGTTTGCCGTATGCCTGCAGATCCTGGCATTGTCATATACCTGCAGGTAACATGTGGGACTGATGCATGAGTGGGCGGACCCAGGTGGGAGGGCATTCCTGAGAATGGTCAGCCCACTCCCAGAAGGCTGCTGTTTGCTTTCTTGGAGGGTCCTGTATAACCATAGTACCATCCCCAAACGGGGGCATGGCTGGTCCCCACTCACCATGCCGCTCAGCGGCTCCGCCCTCGTAAACAGCAGAGACGACCACCTTCCCGATCGGGGAGTCCACACCGCCTTCCAGGGCCAGGTCTAAGGCTCCCTCCTGGTGAGAAGAAAACAGGCCTTTGGAGCCAAGCAGACAACAGGTTGTGGGCACCTGGGCGCCCAGGAGCCTCTTGTTGGGGCCACAGACAGGGCAGGAGAAGCCATGGGGCAATGGCAGTGCCGTCAGGGAGGAAATGGGGCATGGATGCCAAGCGGGGCCTGGGGGTGTGGTCTTACAATAGCAAGGGGTGTTCCCAAGGGGAAAGAGGAGAGTGGGAATCTGAGGGGTCCCCCAGGAGTCACCTTGAAAGTAGGAGAAACAAGGGACCAAGATGGGAGGGGGCAGGGACAAAGAAGCGTGGTCCCCGTCTGACCTCCATGTGCCCGGGTACCTTCTTAATGCGCAGGAGCCGGACATCCTTTCCTATGATCTGCTCCGGGGTGAACTAGAGGGAAAGACAGTGGGGATGAAGGATGCCTGCCTGAAGGATGCAGGTGGGGGCAGGGGTGGGAGGGAAAGCCAGGCACCTGTGGGACATTGGGCCCCACAGAACACACAGTCAAGGGGACCTTGCACAGCCTCATCCCCATCAGTCTTCAGCTGGAGGTCCCAGGCCCCATGGGGCCCCATGGACACGCACACACAGAGATCGTTTTTCCCTGGGATTACTGTGAGGGCTGGGCGAGAGCACGCCTTGTAAAAACACAGCACGGTGTCTGGTATGTAGTTAGTGCTCAGCAAGTGTCACTGTTGCTGTAAACCACACACACACACACACACACACACACACACACAGAGTTCACAATGGAATGCTGTTTGAAAGGAGCCTACAAGGGAAGAGCAGCTGGGGCCTCCCTGGGGCTGTTCACACGCCCTGCCTCGTCCCCAGGGCCCTCAGAACCCACAGTGCACCCGCACCAAACACACCGTAATCCCCCACCCCCAACTCCTGGGGTTACTCCCCAGGGGAGGAGAGCTATCTCTCACCATGGAGTAGGGGTCAAAGCCTTCCTCGTATTTCCGGAAATCCTGGAAGCAAAGGGAGGGTGTTAGGGCTTCAGAGCAGAGGCCCTTGAGAGTCACTGCAGGAAAGAAGCTTAGGGCGGAGGAAGATGGTGAATGGCTAGGAGGTAGGGGAGAGAGTGGTGAGGTGAGGGGGCAGTTGTGGACTGCATGGGGGATTCGGGGGGGAGGCTGGCAGCCCTGACACCCAGAGCACCCCTGCTCGGGAGAAGCGGGAAGCTACGGGAAGCATTTGAAGGACCCTGGCCCTGGATCCTGCACTGTTCCAGAGGGGTGGGCATCTGTGGCTGGCAGGGGCATCTGCTGACATCTAGGTGGTCTGGGCAGCCTTGCTGAAGGTCTCATTGCCCACAGCTTCAGGTCTTTTAGGCCCTTTCTCAGCTCCTCCAAGTGCCCACCTGAGGCCAGGTCCAGGCTTTGGGGGTGAAGCCCAGCTTTTCTCCACCCAGTGCTCTGACCCCAAAGAAGGACAATACTGCTCAAGAGGCTCCCTGGGGAAACCAGTCACAACATGATGGGCACGGGGAAGGGACATCAGGCACCCAGAGGCAAAGGACGGCTGTCTGTGCTTGCCCAGCGCCTGCACTGTTCTTAATGTAATGCTTATCTAGAAGGTAAGGCTCCACCCAGAACCTAGCCAGGGGAGGAGGAGGGGGACGCTCAGCTCTGGGGACCTGGCTTGGTGGGAGCTGTGGGAACAATATCCCTAACAATATGCCCTTCTCACCAAGCGAGGTGCTGAGAAGGGAGAAGGGGGAGCAGAGTCGGAAAAGCAGTGTCTTCCCAGGAGTCAAACACAGAGAGCAGGAGCCCGGGGTCCATGGATTGAGGGGCCAGGCATGCTAAGCCTGAGGGCAGCAAAGCCTCAGTTAGTCCCCACGGGAAGGTGGGAGCAAAGGGGAAGCCCTGTGACAGGTGCCCATGCAGCCTCGCTGGACTGAGTGGAGTCACCTGCCAGCATACAGTCACCTGGGCCACACCAAGTGTCCCCTGGGGCCTGTGGTTGGCATCAGGGGAGGTCACAGCCTCCTCTGTGCCCAGCATGCAGCAACCAAGCTCTGGGCTCAAGATGGGGGCCAGATATCAGCAGATGGATCCCTGGGCATCTGCCTGCCCTGCCTCCTCCCTCGCCTTCATCTCCCGGGCTCAACCCCGAAAAGCCTGGGGGTCTCCAGCCTGGCCCAGCTCTGAGGCCACCCCAGGTTGGTGTGTGGGTGTCAGGGCAGCAGACAGAGGAAGGGTTGCAGCAAATCCACGGGCAAGGGGAGTCATTAGGCAGGACGTGGAGTCAATTCTCTTTCACAGAGAGCCTGCCTACCCCTGGCTGTGTCTTCTGGAAAAGTGAGCAGGGCTGGCTATGGGCCTCCCTCTCTCCTTCCCTCTGAGAATCTGCTCTCAGCGACAGGCCGGATGGCAAGGACTTGTGTCTTATGTGAATTTAGATTAGAGACCTATAAGCCGCTATCGTGGGTCGGCCCTTGAAGAGGGAGTCCAGCCCTTCGTCCAACAGATGGAGACACTGGGACCCAGAGAGGTGACGTTCATGCTCAAGTCACCCCGTCAGTGGGCAGTGAGGTGAAGGTCTGACTCCCAGTCTGGGCCCTTGGATTCCTCACCTTCCTGCCTCTCTCTCCTCGAGACCTATTTGTGCCTTGAATAACAAAACCCTTAAATGTCTATTTCATCCTGAGAGGCAGGATGGCGTAGGACTTAGGAGCCCAACTATGGAGGCTGACCTCCTGGGTCAAATTCAAAGCCAGGGTCTGACACTAGCTGTGCCATCAAGGGCATGACTCCTAATCTCTCTGCATTGGTTTCTCATCTATAAAATGCGGGTGGTAAAAGCACTTCCCTCCTAGGTTCTGGTAAAGATGAAAAGAATTAAAGCACATAAAGTATTTAGAAACACTGCTTGTCCAGAAGGGAGTGTCATGATATACTTAAAGTGATGAAACGGAAGAACCTACAACCAAGATTACTCTACCCAGCGAGGATCTCATTCAGATTTGATGGAGAAATCAAAAGCTTTACAGACAAGCAAAAGCTAAGAGAATTCACCACCACAAACCAGCTCTACAACAAATGCTAAAGGAACTTCTCTAAGTGGGAAACACAAGAGAAGAAAAGGACCTACAAAAACAAACCCAAAACAATTAAGAAAATGGTCATAGGAACATACATATAGATAATTACCTTAAACATGAATGGATTAAATGCTCCAACCAAAAGACATAGACTGGCTGAATGGATACAGAAACAAGACCCATATATATGCTGTCTACAAGAGACCCACTTCAGACCTAGGGACACATACAGACTGAAAGTGAGGGGATGGAAAAAGATATTCCATGCAACTGGAAATCAAAAGAAAGCTGGAGTAGCAATACTCATATCAGATAAAATAGACTTTAAAATAAAGAATGTTATAAGAGACAAGGAAGGACACTATATAATGATCAAGGGACCAATCCAAGAAGAAGATATAACAATTATAAATATATATGCACCCAACATAGGAGCATGTCAATACATAAGGCAACTGCTAACAGCTCTAAAAGAGGAAATTGACAGTAACACAATAATAGTGGGGGACTTTAACACCTCACTTACACCAATGGACAGATCATCCAAAATGAAAAGAAATAAGGAAACAGAAGCTTTAAATGACACAACAGACCAGATAGATTTAATTGATATTTATAGGACATTCCATCCAAAAACAGCAGATTACACTTTCTTCTCAAGTCCGCACGGAACACTCTCCAGGACTGATCACATCTTGAGTCACAAATCAAGCCTCCGAAATTTATGAAAATTGAAATCATATCAAGCATCTTTTCTGGCCACAACGCTCTGGGATTAGAAATGAATTACAGGGGAAAAAAAGGTAAAAAACACAAATACATGGAGGCTAAACAGTACGTTACTAAATAACCAAGAGATCACTGAAGAAATCAAAGAGGAAATCAAAAAATATCTAGAGACAAATGACAATGAAAACACGATGATCCAACACCTATGGGATGCAGCAAAAGCAGTTCTAAGAGCGAAGTTTATAGCTATACAAGCCTACCTCAAGAAACAAGAAAAATCTCAAATAAACAATCTAACCTTACACCTAAAGGAACTAGAGAAAGAAGAACAAACAAAACCCAAAGTTAGCAGAAGGAAAGAAACAAAGATCAGAGCAGAAATAAATGAAATAGAAACAAAGAAAACAATAGCAAAGATCAATAAAACTAAAAGCTGGTTCTTTGAGAAGATAAACAAAATTGATAAACCATTAGCCAGACTCATCAAGAAAAAGAGGGAGAGGACTCAAATCAATAAAATTAGAAATGAAAAAGGAGAAGTTACAACAGACACCGCAGAAATACAAAGCATCCTAGGAGACTACTACAAGCAACTCTATGCCAACAAAATGGACAACCTGGAAGAAATGGACAAATTCTTAGAAAGGTATAACCTTCCAAGACTGAGCCAGGAAGAAATTGAAAACATGAACAGACCAATCACAAGTAATGAAATTGAAACTGTGATTAAAAATCTTCCAACAAACAAAAGTCCAGGACCAGATGGCTTCACAGGTGAATTCTATCAAACATTTAGAGAAGAGCTAACACCCATCCTTCTCAAACTCTTCCAAAAAACTGCAGAGGAAGGAACACTCCCAAACTTATTCTATGAGGCCACCATCACCCTGACAACCACAACCAGACAAAGATATTATAAAAAAAGAAAACTACAGACCACTATCACTGATGAATATAGATGCAAAAATCCTCAACAAAAAACTAGCAAACAGAATCCAACAACACATTAAAAGGATCATACACTGTGATCAAGTGGAGTTTATCCCAGGGATGCAAGGATTCTTCAATATACACAAATCAATCAATATGATAAAACATATTAACAAATTGAAGAATAAAAACCATATGATCATCTCAATAGATGCAGAAAAAGCTTTTGACAAAATTCAACACCCATTTATGATAAAAACTCTCCAGAAAGTGGGCATACAGGGAAACTACCTCAACATAATAAAGGCCATATATGACAAACCCACAGCAAACATCATTCTCAATGGTGAAAAACTGAAAGCATGTCCTCTAAGATCAGGAACAAGAGAAGGACGTCCACTCTCACCACTATTATTCAACATAGTTTTGGAAGTCCTAGCCATGGCAATCAGAGAAGAAAAAGAAATACAAATTGGAAAAGAAGAAGTAAAACTGTCACTGTTTGCAGATGACATGATACTATACATAGAGAATCCTAAAAATGCCACCAGAAAACTACTAGAGCTAATCAATGAATTTGGTAAAGTTGCAGGATACAAAATGAATGCACAGAAATCTCTTGCATTCCTATACACTAATAATGAAAAATCTGAAAGAGAAATTAAGGAAACACTCCCATTTACCATTGCAACAAAAAGAATAAAATACCTAGGAAGAAACCTACCTAGGGAGACAAAAGACCTGCATGCAGAAAACTATAAGACACTGATGAAAGTAAAGATGATACCAGCAGATGGAGAGATATACCATGTTCTTGGATTGGAAGAATCAATATTGTGAAAATGACTATATGATCCAAAGCAATCTACAGATTCAATGCAATCCTTATCAAATTACCAATGGCATTTTTTACAGAACTAGAACAAAAAATCTTAAAATTTGTATGAAGACACAGAAGACCCCGAATAGCCAAAGCAGTCTTGAGGGAATAAAACTGAGCTGTAGGAATCAGACTCCCTGACTTCAGACTATACTACAAAGCTACAGTAATCAAGACAATATGGTACTGGCACAAAAACAGAAACATAGATCAATGGAAAAAGATAGAAAGCCCAGAGATAAACCCACGCACCTATGGTCAACTAATCTATGACACAGGAGGCAAGGATATACAATGGAGAAAAGACAGTCTCTTAATAAGTGGTGCTGGGAAAACTGGATAGCTACATGTAAAAGAATGAAATTAGAACATTCCCTAACACCATACACAAAAATAAACTCAAAATGGATTAAGGACCTAAATGTAAGACCAGACACTATAAAACTCTTAGAGGAAAACATCGGAAGAACACCCTTTGACATAAATCACAGCAAGATCTTTTTTGATCCACCTCCTAGAGTAATGGAAATAAAACCAAAAATAAACAAATGGGACCTAATTAAACTTAAAAGCTTTTGCACAGCAAAGGAAACCATAAACAAGATGAAAAGACAACCCTCAGAATGGGAGAAAATATTTGCAAGTGAATCAACAGACAAAGGATTAATCTCCAAAATATATAAACAGCTCATGCAGCTCAATATTAAAGAAACAAACAACCCAATCCAAAAATGGGCAGAACACCTAAATAGACATTTCTCCAAAGAAGATATACAGATGGCCAAAAAGCACATGAAAAGCTGCTCAACATCATTAATTATTAGAGAAATGCAAATCAAAACGACAATGAGGTATCACCTCACACCAGTTAGAATGGGCATCATCAGAAAATCTATAAACAACAAATGCTGGAGAGGATATGGAGAAAAGGGAACCCTCTTGCACTGTTGGTGGGAATGTAAATTAATACAGCCCCTATGGAGAACAGTATGGAGGTTCCTTAAAAAACTAAAAATAGAATTACCATATGACCCAGCAATCCCACTACTGGTCATATACCCGGAGAAAACCATAATTCAAAAAGACACATGCGCCCCAATGTTCACTGCAGCACTATTTACAATATACAGGTCATGGAAGCAACCTAAATGCCCATCGACAGAGGAATGGATAAAGAAGTTGTGGTATGTATATACAATGGAATATTACTCAGCCATAAAAAGAAACAAAATTGAGTCATTTGTTGAGATGTGGAGGGATCTAGAGACTGTCATACAGAGTGAAGTAAGTCAGAAAGAGAAAAACAAATATTGTATACTAACGCATGTATGTGGAAAAATGGTACAGATGAAGCGGTTTGCAGGGCACAAGTTGAGACACAGATGTAGAGAACAAATGTATGGACACCAAGGGGGGAAAGCCACAGGGGGGTGGGGATGGTGGTGTGCTGAATTGGGTGATTGGGATTGACATGTATACACTGATGTGTATAAAATTGATGACTAATAGGAACCTGCTGTATAAAAAAATAAATTAAATAAAATTCAAAAATTAAAAAAATAAATAAAATTTTAAAATTAGTTTGAAATTTTAGATTCAAAAATAAAAGAAACATTTAAAAAAACAAAAAGAAATAGTGCTTGGCATACCACAGCTAAGTGTCAGCTGTCACCTGTCACTGCTCAGTCCTCGTTGGGGGCAGCTTCCTTTGCAGACCCTCCTAACTCACTGTACAGCTGACACCTCCCCTTTGTTCCCTGACTGCAGTCAAATCAGCCTGTAGTCAGATATTCGGTTATTGGTGAGGATGTTGGCTGCAAGATCTCCATCTTGGGGTATCTTTCATCAGCAATGAGACAGCCAATCCAATGGCTGGCTCTGAGGATGTAAGCCCCAGGAGGTGGGAGGGTAAGTGGCTGCCTGCCTGAATCCACTCATGGACCTGCAAGGACTTCTGTGGGGCCCTGTGCACAGGAGCATCCCCTGCAGATGGAGGACCTGGGCCACCACTTCCTCCCTGATGGTGGTTTGGGGCCAAGTGGGGTTTGGTGAAGCTATGATCTGCCTTGAGGAGGCAAGACATGGGAAGGGGCAGGGAAACACCTCAGGCAGCCCCTTTTTCTCTCCTAGAGCTGCAGCAACCACCTATCTTGGCCTCTGTGACCCTCTGAGGGGTCCCTCTGCTGCTCCTCTATGAACAAACAGCAGCAAAAGAGGCCAGCCCCCAGGGACCCTGCTGCTTTCTCATCTTGGCCATGGGGTCTCACAAGCCCAGGATCCCCACCTGATATGAGACAGACACACACACACACACCCCAAACCCCTGGCCACAGGTAACAGGACACAGTTTTGGCCTGAGGCTCCTGGAAGATGGCGCTTGGGGCCACCTCCAAGCTGACAGGCACTCCCAGAGAGGTCAGAGTGGGAGGGGCAGAGGGTGGTGGGGAGGACCACAGACACACGACGGGTATCATTTTACTTGTCGGAACGCTGTCTGATAAACCACCATCCTCTTCAACATCTCCTGTGGCTGCCAGAAAAAAAAAAAGTTCCACGCTGGATGTTACCAATAGGTCTCTTCTGCCCCCTGGTGCCAAACCCTGGGCCTGCCAGCCTGGGGTTGCTTGGCCAACATCCCTCCCCAGACAGACACAGCCTGATTTATGTAAGGGGCCCCTCAACGCCCCCAGATGCATCAGCTACCTAGTCCTAGTCAAGAAGACACCACCCCTTGTCATCAGCCTGAAAACACATTGCGGAGGCATCAGCAGGCTGTCCCAGGAGCGTGAACTGTGCTTTTTGGAGAGCTAAAGCTCAAAAGGAGTATCTGAGCTACTCCACCCTAACATTTGGATGCGGCTTCCTTGAAAGGGGAATATAAACTCTGGCATGACTCCTCCCTCTGTGGGTGGGAGGCCTGTCAGGGGCCGGTACCCTTGCAAGGGGTGCACCTGAGTCCCAGCTTGCTCAGCTGTGGGTGACTGGGGGTGGGCAGACCCTCCCCCCGCTCAGGGCCACACCCCACATTCCCAGCCTTAGTGAGGAGCGAGACAGGAAGTGGAGAAGGGAAGTGGATCTGCTTTGGCCAGTTCCCCATCTGAGGGTGACACACGACAGGCCTTAGGGGCGCAGGCCAGGGCAACTGGAATCCCTGTGGGTTTTGGCAAAATGGCAAGTACGTAGGAGTTTGGGATTTGGAGTCTGAAAGACTAGAGTAAATTGTCAGTCCTGGCTCTGCCTTGGACAACCTACTTAACCCCTCTAAGCTCTGTTTCCTCAAGTGTTAAACAGGGCTAACGATAGGAACCATATTATTACTTCTAGATGGCGCTCTAAGCTGTTTGGTCAAGTGAGAAACAGGCATTTCTCTGGCTGTGGCAACATCCACTTATACCTATGTGAATTCACCTCTTGGCTAATGAGGAGGTGACAAGATGGCATCTGATGTGAGTTTGTATCCCACCTCGCTCTAGAGGCAGTAGCAGCTAGGGGAGACAGTCCATGTCTGCTCCTCTGGAGATGCCCTGGAGGGGACCCAAGGGGCTTACCAGGACCTCGGATTTCACAGTTGGCCTGTAGACGAAGTTGGGCTCCTGGTGGACCATGACAGGTTTGGAGATGGTGGACACGCCAGGGCCTCGTGGAGGCTGTGGGCTTGGGCAAAATGTCTATGGGGTTAGTTTAAAGAGAGACCCATGTGAGGTCATGGCCCGGGTGGCCCAGGCCAACCACAGCACTTTGACACACAGGCAAATTCACACCATGCACTGAGCTGGCCTGGTCCGTTCACCCTGCCGGATGTCCTAGGGACGGGGACAAGAAGTCCATTGGCCACAGTGTGTCCTGAGGCCACAGAAACTATTGGGTGGTTCTGAGGAATCAGGGACTTGAGCCAGAGCTTGCTATGGGGGCGCCAGCGGGCACTGTCAGTCAGAGGATACTTTCAAGGCTCTCTCTCAGTGGCCACGGCTGCCATCCAGCTTCCTCTCTCCCAAGGGAGACAGTTGCAGTTCCCGGACTGCGCATGCAGCATCCGCTGTTCCTGGTGGGTGGGCACAGAGGTGGGGGTTTGGGAGGGAGGACCAGTAAGTGCGGCATCCAGGAGAGCTAATGCAACACGTCTGCTTTGCTCTAACCCACTTGATCATCTTGGGCAAGACAAATCGGGTCACAGCCCTGCCCCAAACCCTTCACGGGTCCCCACTGACCACTAAACTCCTTGGCTCGACCCCCATGGGCTTCTCTACTCTCCTTGGCAGCCTCATCCCCCACTCCTCGCCCTTCTCACACTGCCTAACTTGAGCCTCCAAAATGCCCGGTTTTCTTGCCTTCAGGGTTTTTTACCTGCCCAGGTGTTAGCTTGGGTATCACCACCTTTGGGGACCATTCCCTGAGCTTTTCCTCTCCACCCCCTCCCCTCAACATAGCACCTGTGCTTCCCTTATCTGCCCTGGTAGTGTGGGAGTTTCCTGCTTACTTGTCTGTCCTTCCACCAGACAGTCTCAGACAGGGACTGGGCTGCCTATTTTGTGGTGGTTCTCTGGTGCCCAGCACAGTGTCTGGCATATAGTAGGTGCTCATTAAACATGATACCTGAGTAAACGAATGACTCAGTATTATGATGGGTGTATGGGGCAGTGCCTGGGAGTACACGTGGCTCTGAAAACCTTCCCCTGGCAGGTGCCTGTGTGGCAGGCACAGGTGCCGACCTGATACAGGTGTTTGTTTCCACCACCTGAGGCCTGCTGGTGGCGGGGCTGACTGTGCAGATGTGTGATGGTCCACACGTCCTACTGCAGCACTGATGACCACTCGCCAGTAGCATGCAGGGAGGAGAAGGTTGGGCAGGGTCAGCGGTGCGTGGGCCGAAGTGCTGACGCGAGCAGGATGAAGCTAACCAAAAGAGCTGACCCCTGGCCTCCGCATCAGGGACAACACTGGCTTTGATGTCACTTAAAGAGATTTAGGGTCCAGTTCTTCAGAGGCTCCTTGTGTGGGGAGAGTCTCTTTTAACCTTCTCTCTGCTCTGATCAGGAACTAACAGTGGGAACTTTGTGATGCCTGGAGAAATCCAAGAAAGTTGGACCCTGTTTTTGAATCTTGACCCTGACTCAAAACGTTGCAGTTTTCCTCCGATTTCACGTTTGCAGCTTCACCCAATTTGTCTTGTACCCTGATCTGTCACTGAGCGTAGGTAATGTCTATTGAGCACCTCCTACGTGCCTGCCACTCTCCCGAGTATTAACTTAGAATGAATTCATGTATTAACTCATTTGATCCATGTCATAAGTAGGTGCCGTCAGCATTCCCATTTTATGGACAAGGGTACCTAGGTTCGGATAGATGAAATAACGCATGCCCAAAGCCATCTAGCCAGTGACTGAGCCAGGATTCAAACCTGGGTAGTTCCTTCCTATCATCGTTATGTCCCCTGCACCTGCAATGCCCTTCTCCCATCCTCCATGTATCACCATCCCTCAAGGCTCAGCTCTACAGAGGCGCCTTCAACTTCCCATTAGAATGAATCTCTCCCACAGCACCTAGCCTCTGACAATTTTATAGCTGCATCCTGCCTGGTCAGCTGCTAATCCTTCAGATAGCAAAGTCCTGGAGAGCACAGGTGGGCCAATTGCCTCTGTGTCCGCTTCAGCACAGCTCCCCAGTCCCACACACGGAAGCACAAGGAAGGTGCTCAACTGATTACTGAGTTGAATTTGTTGAGGGAAAGCTGCTGCCCCTCTTGGTGGGGGCCACTCACAAGAAGGATGTGGGCCTCTTTGCCAGGCTAACTCAGCCCCTGCAAACTGCGCTGCCTGGGCTCTGGGGCAAGACATCCTTGGAACAGACAGACTTCTCTCTGCCAGAGCTCAGGGCTCAGGACCCCACCGGGAGTCCCTCTGAGAGTGCCCTGCTGGCAGCTGCAGCCTCGTCAGCGTCCGGCACTTCCTTCATTCCCACATTCCTTCCCCCAAGCGCCCCTGAATGCCCTGAGATGCTTATTCTGCACTTCATGCAGGAACTCAAATCCATGCAGGAAAAGTTAATAAAAACAACTGATCGGGAACCACTGACTAGCCTCCCCGCAAATCCCCACTCTTAGCTGACATGCGCTGCTGTAGTTCTGATTAGAGTCTTAGCCTCACAGCTACTGGAGCAGAGAAATATTTTGTTTTTCCCTCCAAAGGATCAAAGCTCCATCTCTTCCTTGGGGATCGCCTCTTAGGCTTTGGGTTAAGAACAATTAATGAGAAACACGTCTTTTTGAGAATGATCACTGTTCTCCCTGCTGACATCCAGGAAAAAGATCCCTGATCTTTTAGTAGTAAATTTGGAGCTTTCTAGGAACTATCCATTTTCATTTTTTCTGTAGCTGGAAGCTGGCCAGAAATTTATGGGCATTGTGCTTCAAGCTAACGCAGTTGGCTAGTGCCATAGAAAATGGCACAGTGATGCCCTAATTACTGGACAGTGTTATCACCTCATTTACAGAGCCTAATACTGCTCCCCTGCTTCCCATCCCCCAGAGAATTCATTTCCCATGTTCAAGGCTTTCTGAGCTAATATCAAGAAACAACTGGCTGTCATATAAGTAGAGCTCTGGCTCTTCATTAACACAGCCTTGCAAATACTACATTGAATGTTACCAGCCCATACTAGCCAAGTGGAGCAAAGAGAGAGCAATCAACACTGATACAATGTTGCTCATCCCCACTATCACAGGCAATTCACCACACAATACAGCACTTCAAAATCAGCAGAAACCACACACATGCAGGACATCCACGACATGCAGGCTGGGGAGCTTGTTCTTGGAAAATGGGGTGGGGGGGATGCTTCTTCCCGTCTCCACTCACAGGAACAGAGGAGGGCGTGGGAAACAGAAGCCCGGCCCACTCTTCCTGCTTCCCAGCATAGCATGCAGAACAGAGGTAGTACCTTTGGGGTGGGTGGGAAGCTCCGTTCAGGGACGGGAGAGCTGGCCGGCTTCCCACTGTGGTTCTTTGCCTCCCAGTCCTCTGCTGGATTGCCTGTCTCCCCAGCGCGGAAGAGGTGGTTGCCTAGTGCCTCTTCCAGTGCCGAGGGCAGTGGGCGGGTAGGAGTGAGGTCTTGCGTAGGAATGGATGGTGGGGGAGGGATGGGAATGGGGGGTGGAGTGCGTTGCACCCAGGGTGAGGATGAGGCACTCACGTGGCCTGATGAGGGAAGGACAGGGGGCGCGGGGACCTTGGGGGGTGGGTTGCAGGGTGGAGGGTGGGGCATCACAGGCAAGGCAGAAGCAGTCTTGGGGGGATAGTGGAACATGTCCAAGGGGATGTCATCCAGGTCAGTGGTGTGGAGGTGCAGCCCACCTGCGAAGCGTCTCAGGGGTGGGGCCAGGGGAGACACAGAAGGCAGGGAAGGCGGGAGCCCTGTGGTCATCTGGGGGGTTGCAAGGAAGTTCTGTAACTGCTTAGTGCCCCACTTCACAATACATCGAGTATAATGCTCATCTATTTGTTTCTCTTGCTGCTGAAGACCCAGCACCCTCAAGCCAGAACCATGGGGGTGTCACTTCTCTGCCACCTGGGTGCCCAGCTGATCCCATACGAGGTGGCCAGTAGGGAGTGCCCAAATGCAGGGGAACCCCAAGTTATGTGGGTGGTAAGAAGGCGACCATATAATCCATTAGATGACCAATTTGATGACCAATAGTCATCTAAACTGGAACACACTTGACAGTGAAAAGGACATCTGAGTAGTTATGCCAGGACAACAGGCCTAACCGGGATCATCTCAGATGAGCTGGGACTTAGTGGTCACTCTGGAAATAATCCCAGAAATACAGACATGCCCCCCTCCTCAAGAGAGGAAGGGGGAGTGGGCTGGTTGGCGGCCCTGGACAGTGAAGCTTGCCAGTGGCCATCTTGCCTCCCGCTGTCCCCAGGGTGGGTCTATGTGGAAAGAAGGGCTCTGTTACCTCTGAAATCTCAGTATCAGCAGAGGAAATCTGCTCAAGGCGCGTCTGACAGAGCCTTTCCACCCAATATTGAATCTTTTCCGATTCCTCAAGGTCTTCCCGCTCTGTCTCCGATACCTGGGACCCAAGGCCGGCGCAAAATGGAGAGGACAGAGGGCACACTTGAGTCACATGTGGGCGGCACACTCAAATCAGTAGAACAGAAGCACTTCTTAAAAAAACCCAGAGAATTGTTGGGTGTGTCAATTACCTAGAAAAAGCCCCAGGCTTGTTCCACCTGGCCCCAGAGGAGGTGGAGATAAGGGGGAGGGGGTGTTAGGGTGTTGGGCTAGCTAACGGCAGGTGTAGGCAAAATCGGAGAAGGAGCTCGTGCATTGCGTGGGATTAGCTGGCCCCTAGGATCCCCACCAACCCTGAGGCTCTTATGATTCTCCAAGTACGGTCCTTTTATAGGCTCTCAGCACCTCCCAAGAGTTCAGCTGTACTCTTTTTCATCTCCCCTCCAGGCCGCCTTGTCCTCAGGAGCACAAGCTCAATTTTATCTTTAATCTTTTAGCTAATTTGCTCCTAATGAGAGATCTAATGCACTTCACATTTTTCAGGACTTCTCTGGATTTGTAATCTAATCAGTTTGGCATTCTGATTCATGGAAGCATTAAAGAGAAGCGAAACCAGTTAATATCTCCAACAGCTAGGGGGTTACCTAGGAAACAGGAATATGCTGGAAGACTACTTTTGACATGTCTTGAAGGGGACAGCCTTAGATATATTCCTGGGTTGAAGAGGTCTAGAGGTTTCAGACCCATCTCATGTTGATGGGAGCAGCCTCAAACTCACAGCCTGATTAATTGGGGGATGACCTCAGACCCCCCACCTGCCTAAAGGGGTTAGCTTCAGACCCATACCCTCAGACACAAGGCAGACTGGGGAAAACGGGTCTTGGATTCATAACCTGGGTTGGGGAGGGGGTTGTCAAACTGTCAAACTGACACAGATCTAATGACAGGTGGGTAGAAGGCTAACTTCAGATCTACAGCTGAACAGAGGGTTAGCCTCCGACTCAAACCCTGAGCAGGGAGGGCAGCCTCACAGCCACACGGAGGGTGGAGCGGCCTAGCCTTGGGCTCATACTCTGGTTGGGGGTGATGGGAGTAGAGGACAGACTCAAATCTCTAACCACATGTATAGAGGCTAACCCGAGACCTACAATCTGGGCAGAGAGGCCCCTGAGCAAGCGGGCCCGTCTCAATCCCAAACGTACACTAAGCCAGAGGCTAGTCTCAGATGACTCTGGGTAGGTAGGAAGATGTCACTCTCCAGCCTGGGGAGGAGGCCAGGCTCACTCCATCCTTGGACTGCATTTGGGAAGAGCAACTCCATCTGGTTCCCTGAGAGCGTGGTGGGGACCAACCAAACTGCCCCAGGAAAGCTCACCAGGCCTGGGAGCAGGACACATACCTCCTGGGCCAGCCGGTTGATCTTCAGTTGCTTTTCCTTCTCTAGCATTTCCTCTTTCTCTTTGTAAAGCTTTTGCTCAAATTCCAGTTCCTTCTTATTCTTTCTCAACTCCTGAAGGCTATCATACTTGGCTTTCTTCTTATCCTTTCCTTTCTGAGCAGATGTGGCATTGTTTATAAGACAAGGGTTACAAGGTAGTGTTGACACTGGCACAGCACAGCAAACAGGGCATTCAGTCTTCAGACAACAGCAGGCAACCACCCCACGGTGAGCCCCTCCCCTAGCTCTGCCCCACCACACTGGGCATTGGACTTAAGGTTAAGGACAGGCAGGACGCTGCTACCCATCACAGAGTGAGACACATTTCCCTGTGCCAGCCAGAAGAACTGGCTTACTAGTTCACTAACAAGCTGTGTGACCTTGGTTAAGTTCCTTAACCTCTCTGGGCCTGGTTTATCTCATCTCCAAAATGGGGGAAATACCTACCCCACAGGTTTGCCATTCAGAGCCAATGAAATAACATCTATGAAAGAGCATCGTGAGCTTCAAAGCGCTGTATTTTAAAAAGCATTGTATTTATTTCTTAGTAACTGGGCATATGCCTTCTCCAACAACTGGATGTTCAGACATCACAGTTGCATCCTGGTAGATTCTAGAGAAAATCTGGGACAGATCCCCGGTCCTGAGCTAGAGGAGAAGGGTGTCAGCCTCCGACCTGGGAGCCCAGAGCCAGGGACATCAGATTTTGTCCTGATGCTTAAACTCCAGACCATTTCATCCTGGAGAGTCCAAATCCACTGTTCCCTCTGAACTAGTCTCCTGAACTGAGGACTAGACAGAAGCTACAGGACTGGGAGATGGTGGGCAGGAGAAGGTAGGGAGGATGGCCTAACTGCTCTTCACTGGCCATCAGGGTTGAAGAGGACTGGGGGAAGGAGATGCAGGGCAAACAGACTTCTTTTTCCTGTTTGAATTAGACCACAACGTCTGCCTTCCTGGTTGCTTCTCCCATGGGCTTGCAGGGAAGCCAGGGAGTATGGAATGAAGAAAATTAAGATTTATGGACTACCTATGTGCTAAGGGATTAAAAGCTGATTATCTCATAAATACATATTACCCCCTTCTGATGAAAGAGCCGAGGTTCAGAAAGGTGAAGTCCCTTGCTGGACGTCAAACATCTAGTAAGTGATGGCGCCAGAGTTTGGACCTGAGCTTCCCCACGGTGCTCTGATGAGCTGGGGGCAATGGAGCACGGTAGGAGGGAGCGTCAGACCCCATCACACAGCATGGAGCACAGGGGCCAGCAGAGAGAGTCAACACTCTGGGGAAGGAGGAAGCCTGCACGTTCATTGAGCTCACCCCCAAACCCACAAGGCTTCCTAGGGCCTGCTCTCAGAATTCCTGAATCATCCCAGCATCCAAGGCCAGGAAGGAGGAATTGACTTTCCCAGCAATGGACACACAACTTTGTCCACAGCTGGAGGGGCATGATGGGTCATTATGGACATGTGACCGAGTCATTCTGCCTCCCCTCCTAAAGACTACCCCCACCTCTGTGCACAGGTTCCCCATCTAGGATATGGGGACTCACCCCCAGAGCAGTCTGTGAGCCACTTGAGAAAATGGTTTTCACTACTTCAGAGTTCTGCTTGATTCCTTCCTACCCTGTTCACTAGACTCTCAGCTCAGTTGATAGATGAATCCCTACTATCATATTATCAATTCAGACAATTCCCCAAGAGGAGCCAGAAACATTCTACCCAATGGCAGCTTGCTAGACTAAGGGCATGGCCTCTCACAGGGACCATCATAATAGGCATGGCCATTCTACTAGTTTAAAAAAAAACACCAGTGTTAAGATTTTAGAGCTAGGGCTCCTGGGTGGGGCAGGCAGAGATGACAGTTTCTGTCCCATTCCCAAGAAAAAAGTACCTGCTTACTGATGCAGAAAGGCAAGCTGCCCCACAGCATTGCCTACTGATCACACACTAGCCTTCTCCATACGTGTTACTTAGCTGTGTGTGAATCTGCCTGCCTGCCAGATGGCGGGCTCCTACAAGTAGGGCTGGTCTCCGTGATTTACTCAAGCCGTCCTGGGAAAAGGATTCAGTCAGAAACATGAATCCTTCAGGCGCTGGAATAGACTTTGTGAGGTCACAGGCCTGGGCGCCTTGAGACCCAGAGGGCTCAAGAAGACACTGAATAGTTATCTTTTCAAATAAGGGGAACTTTTTGCATTGCTGATCAAGGCCATAGAGGGCCACTTGTATTACCTGGGGACTTCGCTCCAGCTGCTGGGAGACAAGGCATCTCACATGACTCTAGAAAAAATGTCAATGGATTTTCAGAGCCAGCATGAGGGACATGATTCTGTTGTCCTTTAGCTGTCAGTTAAATTCATGGCAGATATTCCTTCTGGTCCAGACTGAGAGGAGAGGCAGATGGGGTGGATGCGCTCTTGTTTCTACCTAGATGCAATTTTTCTCTCTTTTGGAAATGAAATGAAAAGCAAAACACCAGCTATTTCTGGAATGACTGGACTAATGAATAGAGGAAAATAAGCTTTCCTATTCACCAAGAGTGATTTTCGAGTGACATGATTTCTGATGGGAGGTGTGTGTGGAGGAGAGGCTAGTTCTTTTACATTTATCTAGTTATTAGTGCCTGGAAAAGATTTTACCTGTACATCTCCTTTTATTATTTTTTCAAATAAAATCCTCTGTGTGCGTGTCTCATAACCTGCACCCAACTTGATTTTTCACTGTCTGACCTTGGCTTCTGGTCTTGGCTTCTGGTTCTACTTGACAGAGAAACAAAGCAGAAGTTTCCTGCCATGGCTCTGTCCTGTCCCGTGCCCAGTGGGGCTGGTGCCGACCCAGCAGTGCCTGATGGTACCTGGGAAGGTCTCAGCCCATGAATACCTCCCCCACGATGCCACTGTGACAGCGCCCTGCCATCTGACATCAGTCTGACAGAGAGGCACAGACAGGGTTAGCCCCCCACCAGTGAACAGGCGGTCACACTGTTGAGAGACGACAGGAGAAGAAACAATGTTTGGAAAAGGTCAAAACCAACAGCAAACTCAGCAGCAAACAGCACCCAGTCCTGGCCTACCTTCCGGATGGTTGGGAATTTGCCATCGTAGCGATAAAACCATCCAAAGGCTATAAGAACACAGAGAACAAAGCAATGAGATGCAGTTCAGCTCAGCCAGAGCATCCGTGGGCAGCAGCCAGGAGGAGTTGGGTTCCCAAGGAACTCGTGGCTTTGTGAGATGAAGAGCAGCCTCGGCAAATTCAACAGCAGAACCGCACCCTCTATCTGACTCTCCACTTACCTGGCCTCACCTGGGTTGTAAAGCAGGCCCAAGACCACGTGAGAAAGGGCCCGATTCCCAGGCCCCGGGCCACTGTCAGCTGCCTCCCCCAGGACACTGGCTTCAGCAGTCAGTGCCAGAAAGTCAAAGAGAAAGCCCCTTGTAGAAGGATGCGCTTTTCCCCATCACAGCCACAGTCTGCAAACACAAAGCCCCATTGAACAAGGCCTCTCCTGACTGGCGTCAGGTTCCTCCATCCAAGAAACAACCCGAAACAAAAGGGAGCCTGGGTCTCTGCCTAGAACGACTGTCAGACAGAACAAAACTGTCTTGTCTCACAGAGCAGGCCACGTCCTCTGCTTTCAACCGCGAAAGAGAAGGCTCTGGCAGGGTCAGCTCAGGGAAGGACGCTCAAGCAGCAGTGGGCAGGAGATCTGCCCCCAGAAAAGCATATCCCCACCCAGGCCAGATCACCAGCCCCCTGCCTTCCCCAGGCAACAGCATGACGGATGGGCTAATACCTCAAGGCTGAAGCTCCCTGGCCAGAAGTGATGGCTTAATTACCCACCCTTGGCCAGCCTGAGCTCCGGAACAGGATCTAGAAAGCCCCCTGCTAGACCCAGCACTATCCTCTTAGTTGCTGGATATTGGGGAGGTCTAGGGAGTCTTGGGGGAGAGGCCAGAGCAGCAGAGAAAGAACTTAGGCTTGGGTAGTATTAAATATTTGAACCAGCAGTTCCAGCTGACATTTCAGCCTGGCCGTGAGTCTTGTCCTTAAGGTATTGTATGCAGTGCTTGGACCAAGCCGGGGCTTGGAGCAGCTTCCCGGACTCCAGGAGTCCCTACCACATATTGGACCCTCAGAGCTAGGTGTCTGCAGGGCTGGCAGGAGGAGGCGGGCAGGGCAAACAGAGCAGCAAGGCCAGGGAGCGAAGCGGGGGCCGCAAACCTGCTCTCCCTGCTTTTCCGTGCCTCCGTCCAGGTCATCTGCTGGGTCAAACTCGGGGTCCACTCCCAGATCATCTACCCGGGAAAAGAGGAGGAAGGAAGCTGGTGAACCAAGAAGGACTTGGGAGATCAAGAGGCCAGAGGTGCTTGGGGGTGCCTGGGGGCCTGTGACCAGCTTACTCCATGGGAGAGCTGGGAGGTCAGGGGCGACAACAGGGCTCAGGAATCCAGAGCAAAGGTTTCTTGCTCTGGGATGGTGCGTGCAGTGCTTTCAACCTTGGTAGTTCTCATTTCTCCATCTGTAAAATGGGCTCACAACAGGGGCCTCTGATCTGACAGCAGCATGAGAACCATTTTGCAGGGCGTTTGGTTGAAACAGGAGGTGCAGTACTGATGACAGGAATATCTGAGTATTATACACGTTTGATGCCAAGGGCTTGCAATGGGAAACAGATCCTCCCAGCTTCTTCTCACCACCCTTGGAGCTCTGGGTCCCCAGGGAATGTCAGAACTGTGTGTGTGGGTAGCAGACGGAAGTTTGGGATCCTGAGGAGGTGAGGAGGTTCCAAGGGGTAAAAGAGGCGCGTGTGCTTAGAAAGACATGAATTCTGACCTAATGTGGAGAATAGCAAACTGTCCTTTCCAGTGATTTCTAACCTGGACTCTGGCCTCCCTGGGGCACTGGAAAGTAGTGTTTGAGTCTGCTATGAGCTGCTTATTAATATTTCAAACTATTAATTAGAAGAGCTGGCCTATTAACCTATGAAAAGGCTATACGTAAGTTCCTTTGCTTTTGGCTCGGTTTATATTTACTCAACAATGGAACACTGATGCTTTCTTGCTAACAAGAGGGACTGCTTAATAAAACAGTGAATACAAATGATTACTTAATAGTGTAGTAGGAAAAAACTCAACTTCCAAACCATGGGGTCTAATGGGATTGGGGGCTAATAGATGGGGTCCTTGATGAGAAGGCTGGAAAGCTCTTATTTAAACTTCTTATCTTTCAAGCCTCCTTCCAGCTCTGGGAACCTTAATTACCCCTCTGCCCCCTTTTGCTTTTGCTAAGGAAAGCTATTCTGGGGCCTCTGTGACTGTACGTCCTGGCTTTGAGGGCTCAGTGCAATGTTGAGGTTCTGCTCAACATTGAGGTTGGTCGTGGGTAGGCAGGCAGAGCCCCTGGGAAGCAGGCGGGGAGGGGAGCAGTCAGTCCCCCCTGATCATTAGGATGAGTGGCTTCGTTTTCCAGGCAAGAGATGCTTCACACTCTTTCCTGTCTGTTCAAAAATGCTGGCTCCACACAGGCACAAGACACCTGAGTCAGGTAGAACCTGTCAGCTGACTGGACCCCCAGATTGAAGAATGGTCAGGGAGGGGCTGGCTGCAGCCTGGCCTGTCGGCCCTAAAAGGCAGAGACCATTCCAGCCTTCGAGGAATGGGGAAAAGGTGGGAACTGAGCTGGCCCAGAGGCCTTCCTGCACTTCCTGCCTAATCTCCAAAGTAAAATTAAACTGCCGATGCAGATGCAAATGGATGGCGGTGGCCTGGCTGCCTCAGCTCAGGCCGGCAGAGCCTGGTCCTCAATCACTTGCTTCCTCCCGTTCCCTTAGAAGACATTTGCATCTCCAGCAAAGGGAAAGCTTTTGCTCCTTTTATTCAAGAAGCTTGATTTGGTCGAAAAGCACTGAATAAATAGCTAGAGAAAGGGCTTTTATTTTTCACAGTTCCTGAGAGGGTGTGTTTTCTTTGAGGCCAAGACCCAATTTCTAGGAAGGTACTAAATTGACTAGGATTACTTTCATGAGAAGCAATTAAAATCGATTTCTCTCTTTCGGAAGCTCCTATTTCACTCCAAAGAACAAATTAGCTACCTGTCTAAGGCACAGATTATTCGCCGGGAATCTAGCTCTGGCCACATCCTCAACTCATACCGAATGTCATGGGGGCGGCTGATGAGAAAGTGCTTTGTCCTTCGGAGAGGATCCGAGATGACATTGCCCCGGTTCCAGCAAGAAATGTGCTGGGAGATGCTTGCCCTGCACCAGGGAGGGGTGACGTGGAACCATCCAGATGCCCTGCGCCTCTTGTTGACCCAAGTGGCCTGGGTTGGCAAGTTGATGTCCCTCTAGGGCTCGAGTATGATTCAAAGTTGGGGCCAAAGCTGTCCGGACCCCATCACAGGATCCCAAATGGCTGCTGCACAGGGGAAGTGGGGGAACCTTGGTGCTTAGGTGCAGACTTGCCTCATACTGGGAGGGTCCAAGGTCGGCTGAGCACAGTCAGCTGGAGTAGAATCTGCCTTGTGTCAAGTACAAATCGAAACAGCTGTCAAGTCAGCGAGTAAAGGCCCAACCAGGCATCCTGGACCTGTGACTGCCACGGCCCCCCAAGCTGCCTGGCTCCTGGCTCCCCACCACTACCCCACTGAAGAAGCACTGAGACTGAGCCCCCAACCCTGCCCTGGTGGTGTGAGCTGCCCCTTGTAGAGACGTGACATTCTGGGAGTTGGGGTGGAGAGCAGGTGGACGGGGGAGCACGTGGTGGGGGCCTGGACTGCAAGTGGACATGGGAACACAGGACAGAGGAAGAAAGGAGATGGGAAGGGCAGAGGTTGCTGAGGCCCAAGGATGGCTGCAGTTTGGTGCCTGGGAGTGTCACACAGTTCTCTCCCCGGCTCCATCCTCGGAGTGGCATGACTGCAGTCCACACACA
This sequence comes from Pseudorca crassidens, assembly GCF_039906515.1. Lineage (NCBI taxonomy): Eukaryota > Metazoa > Chordata > Mammalia > Artiodactyla > Delphinidae > Pseudorca > Pseudorca crassidens. The sequence goes on along the minus strand of NC_090304.1, from coordinate 38,633,796 downwards.
GGGATGCAGGTGGTAGGGGCACTTCGGTAAGCTCCTCCTGCAATTGCTCACCAGCCTTGGACCATCAGAGTCCTTCTCTCACGTGAGCCCCTTCCCCTCTTTCTTGCTGTTTTACCCCAGCCCCAATTCAGAACCGGGCAAGAGGAGGACACAACACCTGACACACTAGGATGATAATCCCATCAGCAGTTCGCTTTTGCCACAGCTCTCCAGCTCTTCTTCAGAAGTCCAAGGGCACATGCCTGAGTCTGTGTCATGGGGGAGAGCCTGGCAGCAGGCCCCCAGGACAAGGAAGGCAGGCAGATCCCAGCCATCCCAATGCCCTGGCAGACAGCTCCTGGCAACTGGCTGCCCCTCCATGAAGAGAGAGCCATGGCCTGTTCACCTGGGCAGGTGGTGGTGAGTGGCGGGAGACCTCTATCTTTGTCTAGACATCCCCAGCCCCAGAAGGAAGCCCCTCTCCCCTGGCACATGATACATACACTTTGGCTTGCGAAGGGGTACTGGGTGCAACTCGGTGGTGATGGTTTTAGACGACAGGAGCTGTTCCTTTGAGCCCCAGTCTTCTTCCCACTGCTTCTTAAAATTCTCTTCCTCCTCCACGATCCTGAAATAAGACGCCTGTGACTGGAGTCAGAACCTTTGCAGGCCTGCCTTCTGCCTATTGGGGAACGCCAACCAGCCTGGGGAGAAGCCACGTGGTTGTAGCTGTGACGAAAACGAGTCCCTGGCACTTGTATTCTAAATCAGGTGTGAATGCCACCCTGACAGTTACAAGACTGTATTCCAGTTACCCTAATATGATGGGTTTTACTAGGATTATGGTATGACCATAAATAAAGGACGGTCCACAAGGGGACAAGAGGGCCAGGTAAACTGGGCCTGGAGGTGGCCTCTGGGGCCGCACTCCCGCGAGTACACTCACGTCCACGCACAGACATGTGTGTGCAGACACATGGGGCCAAGGCACTCACTGTTCCATCTCCTTCCGGTATCTCTCATTTTCCTCTGCTGCCTTCTGGGCAATTTCCTTTTTCCTTCTGAAACACAAATGCAAGTTGGCATGTTGGAGTCTATGTCAGAGAAGTTAACTCTTCCTTGCAGCTAACCTCTGATTTGAGAAGTTTTAAATATTCCTTCCAGGCTCCTTTCCAAGGATGCCTGGACCAAATTTGGATGCTGGGAAAGAGGATCCAGAAAAGTCTGGATCCTGTGCTCTTGTGTGGTTTCGTCTGGCACTGCTGAGCAGAGATTCTGCACTGCGGGAGACTGGAGGCAGTTCAGCGCAGGCCACATGCCATGCAGCCACCTCTAAACACCAGCATAAAGTGACTGACTGAGTGAGGTCCTCCCAGAGGAGGGCCCCAGACCCCAGGGGCAAAGCCGGGGCTGCTAAGCAAGGCCAGAGTAATGGGCAGAGGTACCACCCAGGGTGGTTCTTCAGGCAAATTCTGTGAAGGGAGAGGTGGAAAGATCCTGTCCACTTTCCTTCCCCAAATTCTTATTATGCTCATAGAATGTATCTGGATTGGGATTTTGACAATAGTTTTTGACTTATGAATTCTCTCAGTCATCATCCCAGCCACTCTGGGGTTGGTGGGGGGTAGTTCTGATCACCATAGATGGGGCAGCCAAACTGCCTGGGTATGAATTCCACAGCTTAGCCATGTCTGACTTTGTACACAAGTGGTGTAACCTCTCTGAGTCTCAGTCTCCTCACCTATAAAATGGGTTAATACCATCTATCTCCCAGGGCTATTATGGGAATTCAGTTGAGGGACGTAAACAAGGCCCTAATACAATGCCAGCCACATGGCTGGCACTTGACAAATGTTAGTTATTGCTAGTAGCATCCTATTTTCCATATTCCTGGGTCTTGGAAATCAAGGGCTTTCCTTGGCAAGGAGGGAGGAGCCTCATGGTCTGGAGGCAGGGAATGCTTCCACTGAGCATCACTGAACCCATCCGGTCTGAAGACAGGCCTCGAGGGAGAGAATGAAGTCAGCTCAGGATGCAGTGGGCAGGAAGAAAGGCAGGTGGGATGGTACAGTGTTCTGGGAGGGCAGGGCAGGGGCCTCCTGGCTGGCTACACTCACTGCCGCTCCATCTCCTGCTGCTCCCGGAGGATCTTGTTGGATTCCATCGCCAGCCGCTTCTGCATCAGAAGCTCCTGTCGCTGCAGTTCGCGCTGCCGGAACTCTTCCAGCCGCTCCCGGTCTGTCATGAACAGCTCCCGGCCCTCATGGGGAGAAAAGAGGCGCCTTGCTCAGTCCCCTGGGAACCTAGAAGTCCACTGCCAGAGTTTGAGGGCCAAGATTTGGGTTGCCTTCTCATCTCCGTGGCCCCCCATGTCAGGCATTGTGGCTCCTGCTCTGTCTGACCCAAGCTTCTGGCTGGGCAGAAATCCTCCCCAGCTGCTATCAGAGCTTCAGGGAAGGAGACCCCTTGGTCTTTCCCACGAGTGTGTGTCAGAGATCAGGGGTCTGAGCAGCTGGGCTGCAGGTCAGGGGTCACGGGGCCCCCACCAGCTCGTTCTGGACTTACAGCTCCGGCTACGATGGAGATGGTCAGGCTGCGGCTACTCTTCAGCACGTTCACGGCCTGTGGGGACAGGCAGATAGTCAGCTGAGACCTGACAGATCAGAGTAGTTGAGGCCTCTGGAGAGCACAGAAGGTTTCAGACATTGTGGCAAGGGGGACGTAGGTGAGAAGAGGACAGCAGAGAGGATCGCAGCCAGAAGGTGAAAAACCCACATCTCACCTCCTTGTGGTCCAGGTTGGAGAAGTCGATGCCATTGACTTCGACAATCTGGTCCCCTGGCTGGTGGAGAAATGGAGAGGGATCAGCATGTTTGTATTATCTGTACACTCAGTCTGTTGGAAGAGCTCCCCCTGGAGGTCAGCATCAGACGTTGGGTCTTCAAGTAGCTGTACCTCAACTCTTCCGAAAGAGCAGAGTTCCAATAGGGTCCTCCCAGGGCTCCTCCACCCCATATCTCTTTCATCAGTTGTCAAATATTACACCTTTATAAGTTCATTACTTTGGCTGAATTTACGACATTTGCTTTAAAAACTCAGTTTGTAGACTTACGAGCCTTTAAGCTTCTCATATAGTAGATTCTGTGTGGAGTCATAATAATAATTAGTATAATAGCTAACGTTAATCGATCCCTCAGTAGGTACCAGACACAGTTCTAAGCACATGTATTAATACATTTAATCTACACAATGACCCCAGAAGGAAGGCTAGTACCCCCATTTTACAGGATAGGAAACTGAAGCAGAGAAAGAGGAAATAACTTGTCCAAAGAAGAGGTTAAGAATTCTATCTAGCTCTGGAATCAGACCACCTAGGTTTGAATCCCAGCCCTGCCATACTACGTACATGATCTTGGAAAGATCTTTCTCTGGCTCTCAGTTTCCTCATCTGTAAAATGAGGCTAACGATAGTACCTAATTTTCAGAGTTCTTATACATTTTAAAGGGCTTAGAACAATGTCCAATCCAGTTAACGCTCAATGAATGTCAATTCTGATTATTATTACTACATCCCAAGCTCAGGACCAAAGGCTCTCAGAGCTGGAGAAGGGCTGGAGAAAGGCTCAAATGTCACCCGCTCTGTGAAGCCTTCCCTTTGGGGGTTAGTAGGAATCATCAGCCAGTGAGTGTTGAGAGAGGGCTGTGTGGGAAAGCACGTGCTCCATCCCTGTGCGATCACAGTCTGACCCTGCACCCCACAGGGGCCCCACTGGGGCAGGCCCAGGGTCACTCACCTCCAGCCCCACCTCAGCAGACAGGGAGCCAGGCTTCACGTGGCTGATGAAGATGCCAGGTTTCTGGATGGGGCCGCTGGAAATGCTGTGGGAGATTCGGGAGGTGAGGTGAGCCTCTGCTCCTCAGTGCTTGCTCATTTGCAATGACCGGCCCCCATGCCTGTGTGTCCAGGTCACGCATGAGCTCAGTACCCAAGCCCTCTGTCATCTACCTGTTCAGCCTCTGTCTACCTGTCCAGCCTCATTTCCCTGTGGCAACTACCAACAGAAAGCTACGTCTAATTCCCCCTACCCAACCTCTCATCCAACCTATTGCATATGCTGTTTCTTCTCTCTTTCTAGCATTTTCCTATGCATTCCTCAACACTCAAATGTTATCTCCTCTCCAAGGTTTTAACCAATCTCCTTATTCTATCCCCTGACTAAGCTGGTTGCTCCCTTCCCCGTGCTCCTAAAACACCTACAGCAAGGATGGCACTTGTACTGTTTGTTAATGTCCCCTCCCAGATCTGTGGCAGATATCACTAATCAATCGCCACACTCTTTTCCACCTACGCCTACATACAGCATTAAAGTTCTTTTCAAAATAGTACTCCAGGGCAGCCACCACTAACTGACTAGAGAGAGCACAGGACGGAAAACTTATTTGCCACCCCTGACCCAGAATGCAGCTCCGTGACAGAGTCCCTCAATACTGGAACTATTTACGTGGTTGGCTTCTATATTAAGCTATAATTTCTTAGAAAGGAGGGACTTTTTTTTTTTTAATCACTTATGCTTGTCAGAAATGTGATGGAATGGAAATAAGAAGAATAACTTAGGGAATTCTCTGGTGGTCCAGTGGTTAGGACTCTGCGCTTTCGCTGCCGAGGGCCCAGATTCAATCTCTGGTCGGGGAACTAGGATCGCACAAGCCTCGTGGTGCGGTCAAAAAAAAAAAAAGACAAATAATAATAGCTAATATTTATGAACTGCTTACTACCTGCCAGGCACTAAGCTTGGTACTTCATTCTGTCATCTCACTCTTCCCCCGTGTGATATGGGGACTACTGCTGCTGATTTATAGAGAAAGAAACTGAGGGGACTTCCCTGGTGGCACAGTGGTTAAGACTCTGTGCTCCCAATGCAGGGAGCCCGGATTTGATCCCTGGTCAGGGAACTAGATCCCACATGCATGCCGCAACTAAGAATTCGCATGCCACAACTAAGGAGTCCACGTGACGCAACTAAGGAGCTGGCGAGCTGCAACTAAGGAGCCCACCTGCAGCAACTAAGACCTGATGCAACCAAAACAAACAAACAAATAAATAAATAAATAAACTGAGGGTCAGGGTGGTTAAGTAGCTAGTCCAAGGTTCTAGAGCTCATAGGTGGCACAGCAGGGCCTAGATCTCTAACTGCAGTACCCGTGTGCTTAACAAGAATGCCCCATGAGACTCAATGCCTGTTTGCAACTCCCTGGCTGCCTCCTAAGGAAGCCACAAGGTAATAAGTGAGAAGGGAACTGTGACAGAGATGATCAGCTTGACAGGTTCCTTTTGCATGACTTGAGGGCCCACCAAAGGAACATGGCTCTGCCTTTGGGCCTCAGTTTCCTCCTCTGTAAAATGGGCCTGTTAGAGCTGTCCCTCTGGCCCTACAGGGCTGTTGTGAAGCTCAGAGGGGAAATCAAGCACCAAGAAGTGTCATCACTAGTGGACAAAAGTCTCCTCAGAAGCAGCAGTGAGAAAGGGAAGTGGTGTGAGGGACCTATTGGGGTCTGCTGGCCATGAGTGAGCCCCAGGGCGTACCTGCCACCCACCTGCAGCCAAGGCCCCGGGAGCCCACCAGGCTGATGAAGACCTTCTTCTCCTTGTTTTCCTGACTGCTGGGGGAGCCCAGGCTGGTCTGCCCACCCTGAGGGAGGGAGATGATAAGGTCACCGGGTGTCCGCATTGTGCAAGGGGCCTCTTGTGCTCATAAGGCCTTCGGGGCAAGCCATGCTGTCCCCACGTGAGCCCGACTGCCGTTTTGTCCCTGGGAGTGTGCGTCTATACCAGCTGGGCCACCACCCACAGGGGCATTCTGGATGTGCTGGGGGCCTATATGAAGCCCCTGAGGACACATCCCTAGAGAAGGCCTTCCTTCAGGACCAGCTACCCCATCCAGCCCCCACCACCGGCGGTCCTGACCCTTACCCCAGATTCCGACACAAACTGATCCACATACTGCCATTTGAGGGGCTCATCGGGAGAACTGATGGCAGGGGAGAGTAGAAGGCGCGTCATTAGGGAGAGATGTTTGAGGCACCAGGCCCCAAATCCAAATCTTCCCCATCTGAAGCCTGCACCATCACTGGCCCAGGGGCAGTGCTGGCCAGACCCCAGGCTGATCCAGGACCCTGAGCCCATAGGGAGGAGTCTGCCTGCAGAGGAGGGTCCTGCTCACCTCTTCACAGGGATCAGGCCGATGTCTGTGGGAGAAAGGCATGGGGGTTAGGATGGCTCCTCTGCCCTCCCTTCCTCCCCTAGGAGCTGGGTACCACCAGGTGCCCCACCCTGCCCCACCGTCAGCACCCCCGTGCTCTGGCCTCACTCACGTCTCACTTTGATGGACACAGTCTTCTTGGTGCGGATGAGGTTGATGACCTCCTCATGGGTGCAGGAGGCGATGGAATACCCATTGATCCGGACGATCTCATCCCCTACCTTAACCACAGGCAGAGAGAAGACGCACCGGGGTGAGGAAGCATCGGGCAGCTGGGCAGGCTCATGGCCAGATACTCCTGGCCTGCTCTCCAGAAGTCTTTCTGCCCATTTTACAGATGGGGGAACCAAGATGGGGGCGAGGGGCACAGAGAGCGGGTAGCAGAGCTGGGAGGAGAAGTCAGGATTCTGTACCCTCACTCTGTCCCTTCCACCCACTGGGGCACCATCAGGTTCTGGAATTCATGCGAAGGGCGACCCTCCAACAAGATTCAAGCAGCTCTTCCCTGGCCTTTGTCCTCTGAGCACCTTGGCCCTGGGGATCAGTCCTGAAGCTCCCCATTTAATAACTACGGGGCTGGAAGGATCCTCAGACATCAGTTGAAACTGAGGCCCAGGAGGTGATTTTTGTCCACAGTCACAGTCATTAGCTACAGAGCAGGAACTGGATCGTGGACGACCCGACCCTCTCCAGCCTGAGGCCAGGGCAGGTCAGCTGGCGGCCTACCTCACACCACACATGCTGACCCTTTAGAGACTTGTTAGTAAGTGTAGGGGACGCAGCTTGACTCTCAGTGAGGTCTGGGGGCTGGGTGGGCACATAGCCTCTGAGGGGTCCTCCAGGCCAACACCTACCCTTTACAACAACCCCCAGAGTCACCTTCTCCCTATTGTCACCCGAACACTTCCCTTCCACACCTGGACCCAGACCCCCGTCTTCTCAGTGGTCTGGCAAGGGGCTCAAAGAGGCGCCACAGGGGCGGGGGGGGCGGTCACTAAGGACCCCTCTAGGTTTCTGGGGCCTTCTCATGGAAGGAGGATGGCTGGATGGCCTCCTTGCAGCAGTTCTTCACAACAACTCTGCGTGTCTGTTAATCAGATGAGGAAACTGAGGCTCAGAGAGGTGAGGTGACTTGCTCAAGGTCACCCAGCTAGTGAACAGTGCTGCTGAGATTTGACATCAGGGCTCCCTGACAGACAAGTGTTGTCTCTTGGGTGTCTGGAAGCAGAAGAGAAGGGACTCTGGCCAAGCTTGGCTGCGGTTCCCTGTGTCCTGTCCTCTCTGGATCCTTGCCACCTGACAGAGCCCTCAAGTCCCATAGGAAAGGCAGGGATAACTCTGTCCATTTTACAGCTGGGACAACCAAGGCACACAGAATTATTCTCTAGCCTTGGACTATACAGCAAGTCGTGCAGGGCAGAGGACGTAGGTTCAGACAGGATACACTTGGACAAAAATCTAAAATAACTCCAGTAGGGGGACAAGTGCAGAGATGGAGGAGTCCCAGGGCTGGGTCCAAGGCCCCCACTCGGGGCCCGGCCTCACAGGTCAAATCAACGGGACCTTCAGTTGAGCCAGGCTGTATCTGAACATGCCCCTCCCCCGCCCTCAGACATACGATCTCCCCAGAAACATGAACCCCACCCAGACAGGTGAATAGATGCAGATGTTTTCCCCAAGCTGCTCTGAGTGAAGCTCCCTGTGTTGTTCCAAAAGGGAACCTGCCCGGGACCCCAGTGGAACGATTCCCACACAACCCCCGGCTCAGCTTGCAGGACTGACTTTCCTCTCCCTCTCGCTCCCGCGTGGGGCCCTGCAAAAGGCCCTTTGTGCAAGCGCAACAGTGAAATGACGATCTGAGGGACAGCGGCACAAAGGAGAGATGAGCCCGTTAACCCGAGAAAGGGTTGATAATTCATAAGCCTGAGAAACAGGCAGGAAGGTAAAAGTCTACGTTTCATTAAAACGCCCTGAGGCCCCCAATCATGGAGGAATCGTTGAGAAGTGCTTGTCCTAGGAGGAGACCTCACCCTGGAAAAAAAGAGGGCTCAGCTGACGCCAAGAGAAGAGCTCATTATGTTTTTTCTCTGGCTGTGTTTCTGGGCTGGAAAATGTGTGGCACAGGAGACGAATGATGAAGGGGCTGAAATTTCAGACGCTACCAGTGAGCCGTGAGACAGGGATTTAGAACAAAGCGATGTCTGTCAGCTCCCAGTTTCCACCTCCCACTCCACGGTGTCTTGTACCATTAGCCGTCAGGGCCCCTGAAGCCCCTGGCTTGGCAGCCCAGATTGGGATGCTGGTAACAAACATGCTGGAAGCCCTGGGCGGGGGTGGGAGGGCCTCTTCTGTCTGGACATATAAAAACACAGCGCTGGGCTCTGGCAGGAGCGAGACCTGGAGGTCTGCCCATCTCTGCCCAGACACTGAGGCGTGGCGACCCCAAGGGAGGGGCCCCTGGGGTGCTGAAGAGAGATCCCTGGACTTGGCAGTCAGGAGACCCAGGTTCAAATCCTGGTTTTGCCACTTACTGGCTGTGTGACTCTAGTCAAGTCCCTGATCTTCTATCAACTCTGTAAAATGGGGATGAGAAAGCCCAGGCATACAGTGAGAACTGGCTGTCAACATGTTACCTGGCACATTATAGGTGTTTATTAAATCTCCCTCTCTGCTTGCTTAACAAACACACAGCGTTAACTGGTATATATAGAATGGATAAACAACAAGGTTCTATGGTACAGCACAGGGAACTATATTCAATATCCGGTGATAAACCATAATGGAAAAGAATATGAAAAAGAATGTATATATGTTTATGACTGAGTCACTTTGCTGTACAGCAGTAATTAACACATCAATCAACTATACTTCAATAAAAAGAATTTAGAAAAAAATAGTACATTCATATGATTCAAAAGCCAAATAATATTAAAAGACGTAGCCTTAAAAGACTCCATCTCACCCCATCCACTCCAGCTCCCCCTCCAACAAGTAACTGCTTTGCATTGTGTGTGTGTGTGTGTGTGCGCATGTGTGTGTTTCCTTAAGCAAACACAAACAAATCATATATATTCTGGGAGCATAAAATGCACGTTGTTTTCTGCAAACTAACACACAGCATTTATGTGCCAGATACTGATACAAGTACTTTGTAATATGAATTCATTTATTCCGGCCTAACAACCTGATGAGGTAAGTAGTAGTATCATCATCCCATTTTACAGATGAGGAAACTGAGGCAGGGGGTTAAGTAATTTCACCAAAGTCACACAGCTAATGAATAGCAAAGCCAGGACATTCCAGCTCCAGAGTCTATGCTCTGAAGCACTGCACTATGCCAGTATTTCCTTTCCCCTTCCAGGGAGAAGGCTATGTGTCCAGAACTTCAGGTGTCAGGACATAATTATGCTCTTCCTTCAGACATAAGGGAGGTGGGGTGCAGTGCAGCAGGGGCAGCAACAGCTGGGAGCCAGGTTCTCAGCTCCACTCAAAAAAACAGGCAACACACTACTATATACAAAATAGATAAGGACATACTGTACAGCACAGGGAACTCTACCCAATACTCTGTAATGGCCTATATGGGAAAAGAATCTAAAAAAGAGTGGATATATGTATATGTGTAACTGATTCACTTTGCTGTACACCTGAAGCTAAGACAACACTGTAAATCAACTCTACGCCAATAAAAACTGAAAGAAGAAAAAGAAAACAGGCAAGTACCTGCAGCCACACTTGTAGAGGCCCGAGGACACTCTGCCAGGATATGTCACCCTTTCCCTCTCCCAAAGGCTCAGAGGGCGAGGTGACCATGTTACACCACACAGCCTAGTGAGTGAATGAGGCAGAGGCAGGAAGCCTGAGGGCTTGGTCCCCACATCCCCCGAGCTCTGCTCACTCACCTGGAGCCCGACGCTGTCTGCCTGGCCACCTTTGATGAGGTGGGAGATGAAGAGCCCGCAGCCGAACTCGAGGCCACCACGCACGCTGAGGCCGAGGCCTTCGGGGTGCTGCCGGTCCAGACGCACCTCCTTCAGCTTCCTGCCAAGGGAGGAGGGACTGGTGACGGCCCAGCTCTGGCCTGATGGCCAGCGCTGCCCCATCCACTCATGAGCGGCCCTGTCCATCCCGGGGTGACCTCTCCCCCGCCCCGCCTCCGGCCTGCGGCTCCCTCCGCACCTGGAGCGCCGGGGGGTTAGCTGGTCGTACTCCACCTGGTGCTTCAGTGGGATCAGGGGCCGGATGGCGTCAAACAGGGGCAGGCGGCTGGGCTCGTTGATGACCAGCTTCAGGTCTCCCACAAGCACAGCCACGTCCATGGTTCTGCAGAGACACAGGGACCCTGAAGCCTCCCCCTTAGCCATGACCTCTGAGACCCCAGGATTCCCAGAGGAAGCAGTCCTGGGCTGGGTCCCCACCCACTGGGCCCAGGCCTTGGAATTGAGGAGAACTCTCCTGAAATGCCCAGAGCCCCTAACGATGGGTCGGGTGCCTCAGAAGAGTCCGTTCTCCCATGTAAGTATCTCAAGGAAACCACCGAAGTAGGGGTTGTTCACTCATCCTGCGGATGAAATCAAGCCAGGATTCAAAGTCAGCTCTGCTACTTCTGAAGCCCAGCATCCTTCCAGACAGGAAACCTCTGTGGGATGGCGGTGAGCCCTCTCATCCCCTTGTTTCCTGCTCTGAGCTGCAGCCTCATACTATCTCTCACAAGCTTCCACCTCAGACCGTTCAGACCCTCAACGTCTGGGGCCAGCACCTCTCCAGCTGCCAGCTGACTGGCTCACTCTCAGCCCATCTTTTTTTAAAATGTAAATTGCTCCCCTTCTCAAAATCCTTCGATGGCTCCCCACTGCCCAGAGGACACAGTCCATCCTTCTTGGTAGGCTCAGGGCCTCCATGACCTGTTTCTGTGGAACTGCCCAGGCTGGTGGCTGTTATAGTCTCTCTCACAACCTGTGCTTTCACATCTCTGAACCGTTGCTTATGTTGATCTCTCACCCTGGAATGTCCTTCCCTGATATTTCCACCCAGCAAAATCCTTCTTACCCTTCAAAAACCTAGCTCAAGCCTTCTTGATCCTCCCTCCACAGTTAGAACTGAGAATTCCTTTCCTTACATTCCTGCTTTTACCTCTACTCAGCAGTTATTTCACTGGAACTTTATTACAGTTCCTTGTGTTGCTAGTGTCTGTCCATCTCCCCCAACTAAGCCACAAGTTAGTTGAGGAAAGGAAGTAGATATTCATTTCCACATTCTGCATGGTGCCCGGCCAGTGGCAGGAGCTTACAAATGTTGCTGAATGAATCAAAAAGCGGGTGAGCGATAACAGACATCTGATGCCGGCACTGGGACCAGCTGGCATTTCCTGTCCTATCCTAGCAATCACACTCTGTTGAACCTATCTGGCTACCTGACAGCTTCCCCCATCAGACTGTAAGCAACTAGGTGGCAGCAACCAGTCTGTCTTGCTTATACGTGTACCCCTATCCGCTAGCACAGAGCCATACACAGTGTATTTGTGTAAATATTTGCTGAGACAAGTGAGTGGCGTGTCTATTTGATTCCCAGGAACACCGAGCATCAGCCTCCCTGAGCCCCCCAGGATAAGAGGAGGAGGTCCTCCTGTCTCAGAACAAATCATTCCAGGTTTCCCTGAAGACAGAGGTACCCGGGGTGGCCCACAGGAGCTGGACCCAGTACACTTACTGGTGGTACATCCGCAACACATCGTAGAGATAGTCCTTTTCTGCATCATTTTCAATCAGAAAATCCACCTGGAAAACCCAAAGGCAGAATTACAACTCCAGGCCCAGCACCCCGATAGCAGATCCCCCCTGCTGGGGGACCTCCTCCACATCTCCTCAGGGTTGTGAGAAGAGGAAGGAAGCCAGAGCCAGGGTGGCCCCCTGACTCCAACACATCAGACTGTGCAGACCACCCTGACGTGGCCCCAGGAGTACCTCTAAGCATCCGACGTGGTCAGGCTGAGCCTCGACCCCGGGTGGAGTGATGCGTGTGCACACAGGGATGCACACGAATATCATACACGTGAACCCCCACGTGACAGCAATGCACCCCCATGGCAGCCATGCTGCCGGTCACCTCCATGGCTATGTCACCTGTGTCCAGTGTGGCAACACCAATGTCAGCTCCCCGCTCTGGAAGAAGCCCACTGTCTTACCTGATGGTGGCTGTAGTGCCAGATAGCTGCTTTCAGAAAGGATTTAGGCCACTCGCTCATAGAGCACATCCCACCAGCCGGGAGCGCCCTACCACTGGATTCTTCCTTGTCCAGTCCTGGCCTAAGCTGGGTCGGCCCTGACTTCTGGTCAGTCCTTCCCCTTCCCATGCCCCTGTATGCCTCCCCCGCCACCTCAAGGGGAGAATCGGGTTACATTATTTCAACTTCACTGACGTCAATGGCTGGGAGTCCAAGGTCAGGGTCAAGAGCTGTTTCATTAGCACCTCAGTCCCAGGGGAGCTGGTGGGCCAGGAGCCCCAGATTCCACTCCCTGGGACAGCTCAGTGTGAATCTCTGTGCACTATATCCTTAGCTCTCTCTTCAGCCCAGGACTGAGTAAGAGGGCAGGGTGGAGGCTCGAGGGGTCCTTGGGTGCCTCCCTCCTCCAGCCTCCAGGCCCAACAGCATGGTCCAGGGCCTCAGCCCACAGAGGGAGAAGCTGCTGCTGGAAGCTGGAAGCTCCCACCTGATTGGTCCTCAGAGGAGGGCCAGGGCATCTTTGCCTTTTTCTATGGGCATCTTAAGGACTCTGGAAGGTTGGGGGAAATCTGTCTGTCCCAACACAGAGAGGACGTACTGGACCCAGCCTTTGGGATTTCTGGACTGAACAGGAGGGGTACAGAATACAGATTTCTTGTCTCCACCTAGCTGTACCCCTGTCCCTCTAGAATTAGGCTGAGCATTTCATTAAAGATGAGAATAACCGAGGAGGCTTGCCCTGCACTCACTGACTCACAGCTGGGCTTCAGCAGCTACAGAAGTTTATATCCCCCCTGCTCCAAGAAGGGTACTGCTGCTTTCTCCCACTTCACTGCCCCTCTCCTCCAGGCCAGGGGCTCCCAGCTAGCCAGAGATGGGGGACAGAAGCATCAGCTACAGTGGGTGGTACTGAACCTTAGGTGGTAGCCCGGGCTTTTACACACACCACAGAAGTGGGTACCGCCAACAGCTCATCTCTACGAGGGGCCAGCCTGGACCCGCTCTCCCTGCTCTGCCTGGGCCTGCAAGAGAGGGGTGGGGAAGAGCGTCAAGATGGGCCTGGGCTGCCCACATGCGGCTGTGCAAGAGGAGTCTGAGCAGAGAAAAATTCTGAATTTCCCTAGGATCAGGGGCCAGAAATATTTAAATAAATTGGATCATATCACTTGAGTACTTAATAGCTTCTCGTTGCACTCAAAACAAAATTCAGATCCAAATTCTTTACCTTAACTTATCAAAGCCCAACTTCAGCTCCTGACTGGTTGCATGGGCCTCCTTTCAGTGCTTCCCACGGGCCACACTCGCTCTAGCCTCAGGGCCATCGCATGTGCTGCTTTCTCTGCCTGGACTGCTTCCCCTCTTCCCTGCATGGCTGGCCTCCTCCCCAGGGAGGTCTCCCTGCTCACCTACCTAAACAGAACGCACTCCCACACCCCAGAGATGCTTCAATTCCTTCACTGTAACAGTCACAATTTGTAATGAAAGGCTTGCTTTTTTGTGAATTGCTCTGTTTCCTTCATCAGACAGAAAACCCCATGAGGGAAAGATGAGGTCTGTGTGTTCCAAATCTCTTGTGACTAACGCATAGTAAGTGGTCGATAAATAAGCATCAAATGGATTTGTCCATCCCCCTGCCTCCTGGTACGTCCACAATCAGATGGGAGAAAGGGAATCGCTGGAACAGAAGGGGAAGGGAAATAATATTTGCACCATGGGATGGCACCAGGAGCTTTTCTGGGCTTTATTCCATGTGTTTATCTCACCAGCCCTACAAGGCCGATGTTCTCACACCATTTTGCAGGTGAGGAAACTGAAGACCAGAGAGGTTAAGCCATCTCACTCAAGGTCCCACGGCTAATAAGAGACAGAGCTAAGGTTTGAACCTTGGTCTATCTGATTCCAAAGCCTATGCTCTTCCTGCTGGCACCACTGCGTGGGTGAGTCAGGCCTTCCAGAGGAAAAAATTCCAGGGCCTCCTTAGGCCAAAATTTCAAATGCTCTGCTCTCAGGAGGATCTCCCTTATCTCTAATCCCCACCACTCTCCTCTGCACTATTAAGAAAACCCTTTGGGTTTGGTTCATAACAAGAAAGAAAACACAACATCTTTTGGGTGACTCTTGGAACCGCAGATGTTCTGTTCTCTAAGGAAGCATAAAAATCCCATCTGCTCTGATTGCAGTGAGGAGAGCCCAACCAAAGGGCTTCTAGCTCAATTCCAGCCATGGGTGGTGACGTAAGACAAAGTAGAGGAGAGGGAAATCTCTTATTCACTGAGGCCTTAAGACTGAAGCTCTCTCCCACCCCTCCTTGCAGAAATGCCTCCTGCTGCATCATTAAATGTAAGAAGTGAGGCACTGTTCCTGGTAGACAGCATTTAGGCACTGGGTGGAGAGTGGGAATGGAAGACAAAGGCAACTTCCAATGTTAAAGTCTAGGGTTCTGATTTTCTGCCCTCCTGGGCCAAGCATAGAACGCCTGGAGATGCTCTTTGTGGAAAGAGCCTATTCCTGGGGGTCCCAGGTTCCTGGTCCTTGTGGGCAGCCCTCCAATGCTGACCACTGCATCCAGAGGCCCCACTGAGAAACCACGTCCTACCAGTCTCCTTCTGAGGCAGCCCACAAAGTTCAGCTCCTTAGCCTGATGTCCATCCACTCTCACCGCTTAGGTCACTCCCATCCTGGCCTTCAGTTCTGCCCTTACCTGCTCCTCCAGGGTCATCTCCTTGGGGATCTCCATCATTCCCCAAGTGGGACTCAGGCTGCAGCTGAACAGACCCTTCCCCCAACATATCGGAACCTTCCCATCCTCACTCAGAATGTTTCATCGACCCCCAGAAATTCAACTCATCCATTTAAAAAATTATCCACACACCATTATATCTGGGAAAACATACCCGGTTTCTGTAGAATGCTCTTTAAGTACAAATGTAAGTGATAAATCAAAATGGTGGTACTCTGGTGACCCTGACCATTCTCCACCGGGGAATGTCTCCAGAGAGACTCAGGGATAACAGCACTGCTTTGTTCTCTGACCACACCCGAGTGAAAACACACAGTCACACCTCAGCCTCTGGGCTTTAAAAGGAACCGAGAAAGACAACTGAGAAGCATGGAACTTTCTCTAGAAGCCCAAACATGCAGTAACCTCACCACTGTAATTCAAATTTCACTTTTTAAATATTTTAAAAATGTATATGGTATCCCCTCCTCCTGGAATCTGGGTTCAAGCAAACTCCCCAGGGGGGTCTGCCCAGCACCAGTCCAAGGATCAGCTTCAGTGAACCCTGCCCTTGGGCCCTTTGTACCATTCTCCTGAAACCTTGAGCTCAGGTACCTGTAACCCACCTGGCACCAAGTAGGTCTTCAACAGCACCGTGCCATGCACACGGGTGCACAGTGCTCAGCGTGTCTGCTGAATGACGAGTGAACTCCTTTAGCCTTAGACTAGAGCCTTCCTTCCTTCCTCTCCGCCCAGTCCAGTCACCTTCCCATGGCTTCTTAGTACACAGCCTCCTGGATCTGGCTCCTCTCAGCTCAGTTCCCGCTGCTCACAAAGAGTAGGTCCCAGACCCAAGCAAGAGGGATTGCCCTCCCTCCTCCCACCTGACCCCTGCCTTCATTTAAGGGGAGTCCAAGCCCCCTCTTCTAGTGTCTTTCCTGACCGTGCCCAGCCCAGAGCCTCCTCACGGGCCTCCCAGCCCGAGGCCCTTCTTGCCCGGCTCCCTCATTCAGTACAGACTCTGCTTACAGACTGGCCATTATGTCTGAAGAACTTTACTTGCATTATCTTTAACCTCCCAACAACCCTCTAAGTGGATGGATATTATTATCCCCATTAGACATATGAGGAAATCGAGGCTCAGAGAAGTGGGAGAGATGAGATGCCTGCTGGCTCCAAAACCCCTGCTTGTTTTCTAACTCCCACATGATATCCACTTACCAGACAGAACTTTCTTGTTTGCATTTGTCCAATACATATTTACTGAGCACCTACTGTGTGCAAGACCATGTCTTCTTTCTATAGCTAGATTTAGAAAGCTTTTCCTTTTCTTGGATCCCCCTTGATGCTGGGCACAGAAGCCCTAATGAGGCCACCATCTACAAAAAACTGTGTGGGGGTCTCTATCACATCAATCCCCCATTCCCACCCAACTTGTGTCTGGTCCCCTCCATCCAGCATGGGCATTCTCTGACAGATGCTCAGCTGGCTCAGTGTTATTGGCCTGCATGGTGTGTGGGGGAAGTGCATCTCCCCCCTCATAAGGTTCAGGCCCCGTGTCTGGGGCAGTGGAGGCAAATTCGGGCTTTGGCCTTGAGCCCTCTCCAGCCTCATCTCCCTGCCTTCCTGCATATGGACTGGCCTTTCAGAACAGCCGCACAGCGGAAGCACACAACCTTCAGCTTATGCAAATTCAACTCCATGCATGCACCCAGCCAAAGATGGAGAAAGAGAGCAAGAAGCAAGTTAAATAATGCATGTTGTTCCGCTGGGTGACATTTGCCCTCCTGGGGCTGTGGTGGGGATTACATGAATGAATGTATATAAAGTACTTAGGACAGTGCCAAGGGCTCTAAAACGTGCGCTGGATCTCTTCCTTTTTGCCTCCAGACCCACAACCCAGCCTCCTCCACCCAGTTTTATGTCCCAGGAAGCTTTGCATGGGCCCCCTGCCCTCTGCTTCCTGCTGTGTTCAGCCAGGGAGTGGTGAGAGGGCCTGGGGAGAAAGGGAGTGGGGTTCTGATTCCCCGGCTCCCTCCACGCTGGACCACCACGAGGCAGGTGCCCCCAGCTGAGGCTGCAGCGTCTGACTGGGCGTCTCTCTCGCAGCCATGCTCTCCCTTGCTCTGGAACCCCCTTCCGTTGCCCCTTCAGGAGCCCCTGGCCTCCAGCTGCTGCTCCTCCCAGGCTGTGTTACCACGCCTTGTCAGCTCAGCCATCCCTGCCCTTCCGCTTATGCAGTCCCTTCATAAAACGCTTCAGTTTCCCATTCGGATGAGCCACCTGCTTCCTGCTGCGACCATGGCTGGTGTGAAACCTTAGCTATTCGTACTGGTGGTACCAGCAGTTCTTCTCTGGAGCTCTTCCTCCACCTGCAAGTCTCCTCAAATACCAGCTCTCCTTGGTCAAGCCTTTCCTCAGGCTCCGCCACAAAGCCTGTCCTGTCATTCTCTGTGCACAGGAGGGCACTTTGTCCCCACCTCTGCCACGGGACTCACCAAGCTGTGTCGGACTTCCTTTCTTCACCTGACTGTCTCTCACTAATCTGTATCTGGTCCCGACACAGGCCTAGGGGAAGGTGGGGAGTGAGGCCACAAGTCCCTTCCCCATCTGAGTTTGCACATCTCTGTGCTTCAGTTTCCTCATCTGTAAAATGGGGATAAAAGTATCTCATAAGACTTCATCATTCTATGAGAGATTAAAAATTGTTTTTTAAATTATTCATTGAGTTAATAGTTGTTGAATACTTAGAACAGTGCCTGGAAAGTAGCGAGTTCTAAGTGTTTGTTAATTAAACTAAGTAAGAATAAATGAACACAAATTCCATGTTCTCAGCAGCTGGCAGAGAGTGGACCCTCCATAAATGTTGCTGGGGTGAATGGATCTAGCTCTGCTTCGGCCCAGGCCTTCACATTGTGCATCCCAGATAGTACTGGATTTATCTGACCCATGTTTTATTGTCCTTCATCTTTTCAAGAGACTCGTTTCATGCTACCTAGTTGGTAGCATCTGACCCAGTGCTGGGCACAGCCAATCACTCCCTCCTTCTGCTGGTTCTCCTGCCTTCCTTGCTGTTTCTTCTCCTCTTCCTCTCCTCTACAGATTGGGGTGCTCCGGGCTCTGTTCTGGGTCTTCTTTCCATCTACACTGTGTCCCTAAGTGACCTCATCAGTCTCTGGGGTTTAAGTACCATCTATTCTCCGAGGATTCACTGAGGCTTATCCTAGCACAGACCTCTCCCCTGATTTTCACACTCCTACAGCTACTGGCCTTCTTTTTTAAAAAATATATATATAGATATATTTTTTTAAACATCTTTATTGGAGTATAATTGCTTTACAATGGTGTGTTAGTTTCTGCTTTATAACAAAGTGAATCAGCTATACATATACATATATCCCAATATCTCCTCCCTCTTGCGTCTCCCTCCCACCCTCCCTATCCCACCCCTCTAGGTGGTCACAAAGCACCGAGCTGATCTCCCTGTGCTATGCGGCTGCTTCCCACTAGCTATCTATTTTACATTTGGTAGTGTATATATGTCCATGCCACTCTCTCACTTCGTCCCAGCTTACCCTTCCCCCTCCCTGTGTCCTCAAGTCCATTCTCCACATCTGTGTCTTTATTCATGTCCTGCCCCTAGGTTCTTCAGAACCATCTTTTTTTTTTTTTTTAGATTCCATATATATGTATTTGTTTTTCTCTTTCTGACTTACTTCACTCTGTATGACAGACTCTAGATCCATCCACCTCACTACAAATAACTCAATTTCATTTCTTTTTATGGCTGAGTAATATTCCATTGTGTATATGTGCCACTCATCTTTATCCATTCATCTGTCAATGGACATTTAGGTTGCTTCCATGTCCTGGCTATTGTAAATAGAGCTGCAATGAACATTGTGGTACATGACTCTTTTTGAATTATGGTTTTCTCAGGGTATATGCCCAGGAGTGGGACTGCTGGGTCATATGGTAGTTCTGTTTTTAGTTTTTAAAGGAACCTCCATACTGTTCTCCATAGTGGCTGTATCAATTTACATTCCCACCAACAGTGCAAGAGGGCATTCTTAGTCACCTCTGTACTTGGAGATCTAAAAGGCATCTCAAATATAAAACATTCAAAATGGAGCTCTTGGTTTCCACCACCTCCCGCTCTGTCCCCACCAACCTGCTCCTCCTCCCAGCACATAGTCTCACCCTTGATACCTTTTTCTCGACACCCACAGCCAATCCCATCAGCAAAGCCTGTCAGGTCTACCTTGAACATGTATCCTCGGTCTGGCTACTCCACCTGGTCCAACGCCCCCCTCCCCTCCCTGTGCCCTGGGCTACTTCAGAAGCCTCCTAAGTGAGGGTCCCTTTTCTACCCTTGGCCCTCTCAGTCTGTTCTCTACCAGCAGTCAGAGCAATTCTTTTAAAATGTAATTCAGTCATGTCACTCCCCAGCTGGCTTCTCTCACTTAGAACAAAACCCCAAATCCTGAGTATGGCCTATCAGGACTCCACCACCCCTCTGATCCACCCCCTAGCACTCTTCATTCCATAATTCTTCTCGGAAACACCATCCTACTTGCTGTTCCTAAAGAAGGCAAGCAAATGCCTGCCTCAGGGCCTTTGTACTTGCTGTTCCCTCTTCCTGGAATGCTCTTCTACATATATCCCCATGGCTCCTTCCCTCATTTCTTTTATGTCTTTCCTCAAATATCACTTCTTCAGAGAGGTTTCCCTGACTATCCTATAAAAAGTACTATCTCGTCACTCTTTATCCCCTCAGCCCAGTTTATTTTTTTCATAGCATTCATTACTACTTGGCATTATATGATACTTTCATATATGATACTTTGGTTTACTTGTTAACTGTCTGTCTTCCCCACTAGAAAGTGCTAAGAGGGCAGAGACTTTGTTTTCTTATTCAATGGTTAGAGTACTGCCCAGCATATATTAGTAGCTCAGTCAATATTTATTGCATGCATGAATGAATGACTGATTAGCAAATCCCTAGAATGTAGAGGCTCTTTCTGACCTTCTCATTTATTCCCCCAACCTCTTCGGCCAGATTCCTAGCTTTGGGCAGGGTACAGTGTAGATGCCCATAAATGTATGATTGCTGAACAGTCAATAAATACTTTTTGAGCAAATGAGTTACCAAGTTCTTGCAACATGCAGATGCAGTGAGCACAGGGGCAGCCCTCTTTTGAAAAGCTGGTTCTCTCGGGTAGAAGTCTTAGTCTCTGTTGCTCCCTCCCCTCACCTTGGTATCCTGACTCCAAGGCTGTGACCAGGAAGGACATGCAAGTACTGCTGGTCTGCTGGTGGCCTTGGGGAAACTGCACAAGCCCAACAGTCCCTGCTCAGTGGCATGGAGACTGTTGGCTCATCCAACAGGATGCTCTGCAGGTATCAGCTGGGAACAGTGTGGTCATTTACCAAATGGTTACCAAATGACCAGAGAAGCCAGTGTTTGAATTCCTATTTAATCCTAACTGTCCTGTGGGGTAAGCACTATGAACCTCAACGCAAAGTTAAGGAAACTAAAGCTCAGCGAGACTGCTTGCCCAAGGTCTCACTGGCAGTGAGTGACAGGATTGAGATTTGACCCCAGTTCTACCTAACAACAGACAACAGTGGACATTTGTTGAGGCTTCACTAAGTAAAAGGGTCTATTTAAGCTTCCTACACATGTGTAGATCTCATCTGGTACTAACAATAAACACACTAGTTAAATATTATTGTTATCCCTATTTAACAAATTGGAGAACTGAGGCACAGAGAGGTTAATAACTTGCTCCAGGTCACACAGCACTTTCCATGACAACACACTACCTTTAAAATGTCACCTCCAATGACTAAGAATTTATTTAGGTTACAAACCATTCCCAAGGGGTGAATTTGCTCTGAAACGCTAAGGAAGGGACATCTTAGAAAGCAGTAAACAGGCAAGGTCTCTCCTCTGCTGCTTCATCTTCTCTCCACAGTTCCTAGATGATCTCCACCCTGGGAGGGGAAGGTTGCTGCTGCCGCCACCCTGGGAGGGGAAGGTTGCTGCTGCCTCCGAAGCAACAGGGCACAAAGTCCAGCCCCGGCCTTGCCCAGCATGCCCTGCCTGCTCACACAGGGGCATTAATAGGTAATGACTTTCGTGATGCGGAAGAGCAGGGCAGTGGAAACACAGAGGCCTGAGGCCCTTTGGAGCCCATGGGGCCTGTGGAAGAGGAATAGGGGCTAACCCAGGGGCTGAGTCAGACACCAGGGACTCCAGATATAATTCTCTCAAAGAGGCAGAGAAAAGTACCCCATGAGGAGAAGACAAAAGAGGACCCGACATTATTTTCAGCCCAGGGGCAGGAAACTGAAATTCAAGCCTGAGTCATCTTGGGGTGGGGGACGGGCAGTTGTGCTCTTTCAACAGTGGGTTGCCTGAAATCTACACTCACCAAACGGCCCCAGCAGCTGAAATTTCTCCCCTCAAGTCCCTTTGCAACAGGATGCACTGGTGAACACTGTCTCACACTCCCCTTGCTATCTGCCAGCCCCCAAACTCCTGCTTGAACTTCTGGTTATCTCTTACCCTTGGGATCCCAAGGCCTCATTTTCAGAAGATTCCACCAGTATGAGCTGCTCTCTCTGTCCCCCCACCAAACCTTGATTCCAACACTCAGCACCCAGTTGTGGGTAGTTATTAGTGTAGGGTCTGCCTCCCACCCACATGACCAGCAATTTGAGGGCACAGGCTGGGTCTGGCACGGAGTGGGTGCTCAAAACATGTTTCTTAAATGGACAACTGACTGTCGGCCCCTAGCCCCAAGCCCCTGGCTTTTAGCCCCTGTGGCCGCCACACAGGCGGGCTCCTTGGGCTCCCCTGGGCCTCTGTGTGGCGAGAGAGGGGCTAAGCAACCTGACCTTGCCTGCCTGACCTCTGCCCCCTCAGGCCTGGGAAGGGGGTTGGCTTGGGCTAAAGACACTGCCCCTCTGGGCAGGCCTCAAGGTACTGTCACCCGTCCCTCAGGCAGGGCCTGTGGGTAGCTCCAGACACCCCTGCCTTTATCCTTGGGCTCTGAGGCATCCTCAGGCCTGGTGGGGTGGTCCACTGGGTCCCTTCAAATGGTCCTCTTTGACCTCAGGGCTTCAGTGACTCCTGCACAGCTCTGGAAACAGTTCTGGAAAGCCTGGGTGAAATCCAGTAGCTTTCCGTGATGGTCTCTGAGGATCCCGGGCCACCAAAGAGGCCCCTCACTGGGACACACCAGGGGAGAGCCCGAAGGCTCTGGCCGACTGCCTGAGCCTCCTCCCTTCCTCCCACTGCCCCCTGGCCAGACCCAGGTCCTCAGCTACTTCTCAGGCCGCCAGAAATGCCCTTAAGTGGGGAGGGGGCTGCCTGGAGTGCTTCGAACTGGAATTGTGAGGTCAAAAGACAGAAGGAAGCATCCACTTCCCCTCTCTACCAGTCCTCACCTCTCAGACACTACCCCAACCCCTCTCCACACGTTCCAACAGCCCAGAGCTGGAAGCGCCGGGAGGGAGGGGGTTTGCCCACTATGGGCTATCTCAGAGAAGTATCCTGTCTCAGGCCAAGACTGGAAGGAATCCTAACCCCAGAGAAATCCCAAACCTGGAGCGCAGAAAGAGAAAGGACACTTTAAGGAGATCAGTTTAGTGGTTCCTATACCTGAAGTCCCAGTGCATCTCCCTCATTTTACTGGGGATCCCTGCTGGCAACCAAATGACCCTCGGGGTCCCAGCCCACCCAAAGCTCCAGGCCCTGCTGGGAAAGCAAGGGGTGGTGCCGAGGGTGTCCACTTCCCACCCACTCCGCCCCGGACTCCGGGGTCCGGGGCGCTTGAGGGGCCCCTAGCAGCTCTGACCTTGTGACGGAATTCTCGGGCCACCTTCCGGTCCATGGCTGAGCCAGATAGAACCGCTTGCTACACAACTAGCTCCTTCGGGCGCCGGTGCTTGGTTGCCCCGGGCCGGCAGAGGCGGAGACCCTGATAGGCGGAGCCTGGGAGGGAGGGGGCGGGACTTGGGACGGGCGGGGCGGGGCGGGGCGGGGCCGCGGGGAGGCGGGAGGCCCATGTCCTGAATCGCGTCGTCTCTCACTGACGCCCTGGAGCAAACGGGCTGGAGTGTGTGTCAGTAATGGTGGCACCAGTGGTTGGACCTGAGGCTGGCGCTGCTCTTGGAATGGCTCCCAAACACACGCAGTTGAGGGAAAGGATCTCAGGAAACTGTCTGTCACCCTCTTTCAGGCATCTCACCTTCAGTGTGCATTCCTCTGTGGGTTTTTCCCACTTGGAAGACATCTTCTCTTTGTGAATTCCTTGGTGAACCAGTGGGTGGGAGTGCCCCTTCTTAACTGACTTCCCCTCCCACGTTCCCTAGCTCCCCTCCAATCACACACGCACACACACACACACACACACACACACACACACACACACTGAAGCATAGAAGGGCCTGGCAATGACATCCTGATTTACAGCTGACCTTTACCCAGGGCCCAGGCCCCATCTGGTTCATTTGATTCAATTCAACCAAAGTTTGCTCGACTCCTAGGTCTAGGGCTGGGGTGCAAAGATAATGATGAACCAACCCTGGGACAGACTGAGAGGAAAGAGGGGGCCAGGAGAGGGGTGATAAAAACAGACGTGAATGGAAAGAGTGGGCACTTTTAATTATGGGGCTTGTTCTTGGATTTAACTCAGGGTCAGGGCCTGCCCTGTTTGCACCATGTCAAGGGACAGGGGACAGGAGGTGGACAGCAGCCCAAATCAGTGAACAACTGTAACTTCAGAGGCACCTAAAGACCCCCTCCTTTGCAGCCTACCACCAATAGCTGAAGTTTTGTCAGCAGACTATTTTTATTTGGGCTAAATTATTGCCTAGTTTAAGATATAAATCCTTCCTGGAGAAGAACCTTAAAATATCATCCATGTTCTCCCCTTCATATTAACTAGTTAAGGTCAGAGATTAAAGAATTGTGAGATTTTCAGAGGCCCAGGAAAGACACACAAAATATATTCCCCTCCAACTTGCCTTGTTGATTTTCTGCATTTCGTAACTATGTCATATGGCTGTTTATTTCATATATAGAATCCAGGCCGAGCAGCAAATGCCCTTATGAGGGTAATGCCATCCACTGGCACCCCAATCCTTCTTTTACATGACCACTGTCCCCTGCAGACTCTCTTCTTTAAATGCTTCCCTCTTGGTTTTAGGGATAAAAGTGAGTCCTGGTTCTCCTCTCCCATTGTTACTGAGTCCAAGTTTGAACTGCTCACTGCACAACAGACCGATAAATTGCGAGACGAGTTGTTGGGGCAAGGAACAGCAACTTTTTTATTTTATTTTTTAAACATCTTTATCAGAGTATAATTGCTTTACAGTATTGTGTTAATTTCTGCTGTATAACAAAGTGAATAAGCTATATGCATACACATATCCCCATATTCCCTCCCTCTTGCACCTGCCTCCCACCCTCCCTATCCCACCCCTCTAGGTGGACACAAAGCACCAACCTGATCTCCCTGGGCTATGCAGCTGCTTCCCACTAGCTATCTGTTTTACATTTGTTAGTGTATATATGTCCATGCCACTTTCTCACTTCGTCCCAGCTTACCCTTCCCCCTCCCCAGCAACTTTATTTTTAAAGCCAGCAGACCAAGAACATGGTGGACTAGTATCCCAAAGAACCATCTTCCCCAAGTTAGAATTCAGGCTTCTTTTATACTGAAAGGGGTAGGGGTGAGGTTGCAAATTTCTTGGTGGCGGAATTCTTTGTTCTTACAGCCCTCCAGGTAGGTCTGGGTCAAAATGTTCCTATAAAGGTCCAACAAGACAAATGTTATTCTCTGTTCTGAAACTTTTTATTTCTATATGAATGGGAAAGTGTTATACCTTTAAAGGTCAGAGGCTTGAGAATGGGCTATCCTGTATATTTCAGGCAATTGGCAACATTCTTAACTTGTAGCAAAAGCAATAGAATACAAAGGTTAAAGTAAAAAAAACAGCTTCAATATGGAGTCAGATTTGTCCTTCCCTATTACATCATGAATGTTCCTTTTCAAGCTTCCTCTAAGGCAGCCCTGCCTTCACCCATTCCTTAACCAGTGTTCTTTAAGGCTCCATCCTTTGCTCTTTCCTCTTCATCTTCCCATCTAACCCTATGGCTTCAAATACCCTGTGTGGGGATTGTAGAGCCCTACATCAAGGACATAGGATAAAAACTTGAAATTAACGGAGCCCCCATAGCAATTGTTGACATGGGCTCTCCTAATCTAAACCGGACAGCCCCCCTCACCGCCGCCCCCTGCTCCCCCCTCCCCCGCTGGCCCAACTCCATATTAGGTAAAATATTCACCAGGTAGCAACCTTGTAGCACCCTGGCCAATCACCTAATGCCATCCTATGAGCAGGAATTTTCTTTGTCTTCAGGCTATAAAAGTTGACTACTAGGGCACAAAGGGGGTTGCCTCTCCCTGGTCTATCAGGAAGTTGACCTGCTGTATTTGCAGCGCCCCTCACTAACTCTGCTCTTTGCTCTCCATAAACTCACTGTTTTCTAAAATACTTTGTATTTTCTAAAATACTAAAATTCTTCTTCCAACCTGCGCACGGACCACAATAGGGATAGCTATGTGTGCTTCATTTACCACTTTATTCCCAGAACAATGTGTGGGGAGGAGTAGATGCTCAACAAATTGGTTGAATGGATGAATGAATGAATGTATCCCAAATGTATACCGCTGCCCAGGGGCCTATGAAGGCCAACACTATCGTCATTATCATCATCATCATCATCTATACGGCCTGGCATCTAGTTGGTGTTCTAGCACTTAGTTGGCCAAGTGAATGATACAAAGTTTCCCAAGGCTCTCAGGTCTACATTTCTACCATTTTAAAATTCCCCCTGGACAGAGAGGGTATCTTGTTCACAAAATTAAAGTTGTTTTGTCAAAGTATGGCCTTGATGGGAGCAATAATATGGGAATGTGAGGCACTTCTGTCACTCAGTCAACATTCCCCAAGCTGGGGCCTGAGCTAGTGCTGGACATACAGAGGATTAAGCCATGATCCATTCTCTAGAGGTGTTCAAAACTGGGGGTAGGGTGGGGACTTGGGGACTCAGGAGGCTGTAGTGGGGAGTGGTGGGAGCACAGGCTAGGACTCCACAGGCCTGAGCCCTGGTCTGCCACTGACCACGGAGTAGCATGTCCCGGGACCTTTGTAAAAGGAGTGCATAGGACCAGACTCATACCGGCATCTTGGGTCTCTGGTGTTACGGGCTTCGGAAACCCAGGTTCCAGAGCCAGGGATCTCTGAGGAGCAAGGGATGTTGGAAGTTGCACAGACTGCCTCCTTGCTCCCCCAAAGGACTTAGGGCCGAGTGATCTGAATCCAGCCTCCCCTGGGGAGGTGCAGCCTAACGCCAAGAAGGGCAAAGGCGGGGCCACGGCCAGGCGCCTTAATTATGGTAATGAGCTGGGCAGTCCTGTCACTCTAGCTCAGGGCGGAGCCAAGAGCCTGGGAGGCGGGGCGAAGGGAAGCCCAGGGCAAGAGAGCGAGAGGGACGGCGGCCGCCTACGAGTAGGTGTTACCCTGCCTTCGCGGGAGAGGCACTCGGGACCCTGGCCGTTCGCTCAGGCTTCCTAGTCCCCGCGTGCCCCTATGGGGGCCCCGGCGCCCGCGTTCTGCCTGCTAGTCGCTTGCGTCTGGCTGCCCCGGAGTGAGCCGGCAGGGGAGTCCCTGTCGCTACAGTCTCTCGGTGAGATGGGTGTGGACTAGGGGACCCCAGGGGGCTGGGGGAACGTTTAGGGGGACGGGCCTGAGCAAGTTGGAGAGAGGCAGGAAAGAAAGAAGGTTTGAGGGAGGGCAGGGGGACAGCCAGGGAGTGGGTCGGGGGAGAGGGACCGCAGAAGGAAAGAAAGGTCAGCCACAACCAGGGGAATGGCTCTCAAGCTGGGCAGGGTGGAAGAGACCCAAGTGGGGGGAAGCAGAGAGAACTGGGGCACAGAGAGTGGGAAGGAGGAGGGAGACCCTTGTTGGAGAAGAGTCGCCAGGGAGGGGGAGAAAGGATTTGAGAAGTCTGCAGGGAGAGAGAATGGGGTGTGAGAGAGGCTTCCTAGCAGGTGGGGAGCGGGTGGTGGGAGGCATCGCTTGAGTGGAGAGTAATCCCCCTCCCCAGCCGCAGCACCCACACCCTGGGGCAATGCAGAGCTGCAGCCTGAGCCAGCCCAGGATCCCAGGTGAGTAGGCAAGAGCTTGTGCTGCCCCACTCACTGGTTCCATCTTTATTCCTGGCGTGGGCGACCCCAGGGGTTAGCACAGAGGGTGGGATGGGCCTGGGGGTGGTGGGGAGGCATGGCCCACTCCTATCCCCTCACCCATGCCAGGCTTGTTTCTCATCTAGCCACAGCCATCAGGAGGCGATCCTTGCCATAGGGGATGCTACAACAGTGATGGGAGGCCAGGTAAGGGGAGGCCTGGGGAAGGGAGGCTTCACTGGGCAGGGGCTTATTTCTCTCTGGGTTTGAGGCTGGCAGGGAGCTCTGTAGGTTGCAGGAAGGGTGTCTTTGCAGTTATGCAGAG
The DNA here is from genome assembly GCF_039906515.1 of Pseudorca crassidens. Lineage (NCBI taxonomy): Eukaryota > Metazoa > Chordata > Mammalia > Artiodactyla > Delphinidae > Pseudorca > Pseudorca crassidens. Next base: position 38,606,027 of record NC_090304.1, on the reverse strand, counting down.
GGAACAAACAAGATTCCTAGAATGTGTTTGAAGTATGCAAATTTATAGGATGCCTCTACTCCCACTTTCCTAATCTCTTGGGGCCCTGTAGCCAGTTTATCTATTTATTTATTTAAAAATTGTTTTTTACGGGAGGAGGGCACAAAGGTGCTATCAGGAGACAGCTGAGCTCTTTCCTTCCCTTGGTGAAAGTAGGAAGGTGAGAGTTTGGGAGAGTGTAGTCTCTTTTCCCTGCCTGGTCTAAACCCTGTCAGAGGCCCTTCTTCATCCCTGAGCAGTGCCCCAGGAGTGCTGCCTTGAGAGGAGAGACAAAAACCGGGCCACCTGGTGGGGTTTGCAAGGAAGGGTTGGTTGAGAAACAGATCCCTGACTGCCATCCTCTGAGTCTTGACCATTCACTGTTGCCTACCCTCCCCAGCTCCTCCGTGCGTTAGGGAGAGGTGGTGCTTTGTTCTCTCTCTTTGCCAAACTTCTTCGGTCTCTGGATCAGGTGACTCAATTTTTCTTTCTAATCCTGGCCTGCATTTGTCTCCTTTCTACAACCACGGACACGTTACAAATTCAGCCCACCCGAAGCCAGGTCCCCCAGAGAATCTCGAGCCTCAGTTCACGCACCCTGGCTCTGGGGATCAGCTGTGGGGAGCTCCTTGTGCCAGTAGGATGGGAGCATCATTTATAAAAGAAAACAGTGTGTCCCAAATACCTGCCCTTTGGAAATAGATATGAAGACCCCAAGGTAGGAGGGGGCATACTTCTTTTCTTTTCTTTTCTTTTTTAATTGAAGTATAGTTGATTTACAATGTTGTGTTAATTTCTGCTGTACAGCAAAGAGACTCAGTTATACATATGTATACATTCTTTTTTGTATTCTTTTCCATTATGGTTTATCTCAGGATGTTGAGTATAGTTCCCTGTCCTACACAGTAGGACCTTGTTATCTATTCTGTATCTAATAGTTTGCATCTACTAAGGGCATGCTTATTTTCTAATGTCTGGATTATATGGGTTTTTTTTTCTCTTTTGCCCATTTCCTCAGACCCCAAGTTTTAGATCACAGTCAGGTACAGTTTGAATTGAAAGATAATGTCATCACTCTTTTTATTTATTTTCATTTTATTTAAAAAATTTTTTATCATTCTTTTTATAGATGGGGAAATTGAGGTAGGTGAATGATTTGCCGGGGCCCTCAGGGCACAGCAGAGCAAGGTCTCCGGATGGAGCCAGCCTGTTCCCCCGTATCATGAATGCCCGTCCAGACCCCAGGAATCCCTGTGTTTTAGTGGGGTAACGATCCTTCCCCAAGCATCTCATTCCCCTAGTGGGCTTCTTTCCTTGCTGGATTCCAGGGTAGGCCTCCCCTTCTTTTCCTTGGGGAAGCATCTAGACCAACCTACTGGCAACCCCAGTAGGTTTCTCACGTTACTCCTTAGAGCAAACAAGGGGTTAGAATGGCCCTCCTTTAACGCTGCTGGAGTGGGGGGAGGGTGGGGAGGAATGAGGCTACTAGTTAGTAAGTGAACCTGGGGATCCTTTGAGGGCTTCTGCCTGGAGTGCCCTCTTCAGTGAGGGAGGGGGGTCTCAGACCGGTAGACCACCACCCTTCATTTCAGTGCTGCCTCACTCTATAGAGCTCAGCCATTCTCCAGAGAATTGATGGTATAGACCAGGAGTCCGTGAACTTGGATGGGGGAAAAATGCATTTGTTCCTCGATGGAACTGAAATTTAGCCTTCCCTTTAATTATTACTAGAGGCTACAGACCACAGCATAATAGCAGTGTCTGTGACTGTCACCGGCAGAAATCACAGATATTTTCCTATCGCCTTGCAATCATTGCTGCTATCTCCAGATCTCATTTATGGCTCACTGCCCCCAGATTCTGGCAGTGATACGGCCTGCTGCTTGGTCTTGTGATTTAACGTATTAATAAAGAAGCACAAATATTACTGTCACCCAGTTTTATAAAATATTTGATAATGCATTGCAATATGTTTGATTTCCTTTGTAATCTCATGTCTTATATTATGTATTTAGAAACATTTATTCCAAGAAGGGGCCCGTAAGCCTCACTGGATTGTCAGAGGGGTTCATTGCATAAAAATGATTAAGAACTCCTGATCTATACTGAAGATGAATCATTTGGACAGGATTTAAAATTCTTCTCCAGAAAATGGCCTCGACTTTTTGCAGCACAGGCTGTCTTACCCTCACAAGGCCGATCTCAGGGGCCACATCTGGGGGAGAGGGGGGCGAGGAGGGGAGGGGCACAGGGACCAAGTTGAATTAAGCTCTGCAGGCCTGGGGGATGTTGGTGATGAGCCTTTCCCCGGCTGCTCTCTTCCATTGCCAGTGGTCTTTGAGGCCCTGTGAGACCGACTACTACCAGGGTGGGAAGCCTGACTCCTTGGGCTCAGCCTGGATCTACAGAGTAAGGAGAGCTGGGAGGACCCAGGAACCAGGGAGTGAGAACACTGATACCTGGTCGAGGAGGGCCAGTGACCTCCGAGGGGGTCAGCAGGACGGTGAAGGGGGGAGGGGGTGGGTGCCTGCAGGAGGTGCAAAGAGCTGGGGTTGGGCTCCAGGGATCAGTTGCTCTGCATACTTCCTGTGCTCCAAGTCCTTTGCTAGAGGCTGGGGATTCAACCTGGGGATGCAGAGGTGACAGTGAGGGAGAAAACATGTGAGACAAGCACCCTCAGTGTGGTTTGTGCCTCACTGGCCCTGTGAGCAAGAACACGTGCTCCCGTTCACCATCCCTGGGCTGGACCGGGCACCCAGTCCGGGAAGTTGTACAAATGAGGGGGCTGAGGTCCTGAGAGGGAGGAGCCTGCTGTGCCCAGGGTCCCAGTCCCAGGTGACGTCATGTTAGACACCTCGGGCTGGAGTCCTGAGAGGGTGGCTAGCCGTGTGGTGACTGAACACACGTGATGTTCGGGCAGTCCTGATTTCAGATGCTTTGTATCTCTGGAGACCGTGCATTGGGGCTTCTGGTCTGGGATATAGGGTCTCACAGGGCTTTGCCTGTGTCCTCGGATGTGTGCTATCAGGGAGAGTCCTGACTCAGAGCTGAGTTCTGAGGACAGCCGGTGGTGATGTGTGAGGCACTGTGTTTGCTGTTAGAAGAGTCCAAAATGTTAGGTGGGGGGACGGGGGGATGCCCCCCTGCCCCGGGGTGAGGGGCTGCCTTTGTTTCTTAGCTCTGCCCCATGTGGTTTCTGTGGTGAGGAGGTGTCGTGTTTGTTCTCCAGACAAGGGGGTTTTGTTCCAGGCTGTGGAGGACACAGAGGTTTACTAGGGAGGGAAGGTGCTGGGGGGGGGGGGGCGGGGAACGACACACTGGAGCATGGAGGGCAGCGGGTGTGTTCAGGCTACAGGCCTCCCCAGCCTGCCACCACGACGCCACTTGGGAGGGTGTAAACCAGGCCTCCTTCCTCTGGACCTAGGGCAGGCCTGAAAATCCTGCCTTGCAGACCTCTCAGAGGGGGGTCTGGGGAAGTGGGGTGACTGAGGTACCTAGCGGCAAAGGGCCTGCCTCCCTCCAGCTGAGGGGCAGGAAGGGCTGTGACCGCCGGGAAGGCTGCGCTCCCTGAGGTCAGCCCTTGACTGCGTTCTCTTTGTCTCCTGTCTTTAAAAGGAGGCTGAAGCCCTGGACTCCTTGGCCATGTCTTCCTGGGAAAGGCGACTCCATCGCGCCAAATGTGCACCGTCTTGTAAGTGGCCCCTCCCTGTGGCCCGTGGGAGGCCCTGGCCTGCAGAAAGCCCTGTGAGCGCAGGCCCAGGCTCCTCTCGGGGCCTCCTGGGACCTCTTTTCCCTGCATGGGGTGTCTTTCCACCGTCCCCAGCCCCAGCCTCCAGCTCCACTCTGCTTTCTCCTTCCTGGCTGAGGAAGTATCCTGTCCTGATGACCGTGGCTCTGCGTCTGTCTGCCTCACACTGTCTGACTCCAGAGAGACCGAGCTTCTTGTTTAGAGGTTGTTTTTCCCTCTCTACGTCACCCTGTGTCTGTAGCCTCTTTCTACTTTCTGTGGCCTCTCCCCTTGCCCTGTCCTATGCCCATGGCCTCTCCCTTCGCCTGTCCTGTGTCCATGGCCTCTCCCCTCATCTGGCCTCTGTCTGTGGCCCCTCTTCTCACATCATGGCTCCTTCCTTCACTACACTCTGCTTTGTCCTCTCATCCTCTGTGGCCTTCCTTTCCGCTACATTCCACATGTGCGGCCCCTCCCCTTCCCTTGGTTTACGCCCTGGACTCTTTCCCGGAGCTTATGGGACAGCGAGGAAGAGCAGTACATGAAGATCTCTGGGCAGTCTCCCTGCTCACCCCACATGCTGCATGTTCGTAGTTCTGCCTGCCTTGCCTGGTGGCCAAGAACTTTTAGCTTAGGAAGCTGAAGGTCTAGGTGGGGCTGGCCTGGGGGCCACTTGGTACATACGGAAGGCAGGTACTCTGAGACCCCACCCCACAGCCTGCTAGGGATGGGGTGGGGCAGCCATCTGAGGTGCCCTACTCCTGCCGCCATTAAAGCTAGCTACTGAGGAAAGCTGGGGCTACCTGTGATGGGGATTTGAGTTCCGTGTAGCTCTGGGAGGGCTGGGGCCTGGGGTCCCAGCCTGAGGGAGGTGCTGCCTCGATGGGCTCTGCCAATCTTGGCTCGACGGGAAGGTGCCTTCTGTCTCCCTTGCAGACTTGTTCTCCTGCTTCAACGGGGGTGAGTGTGTGCACCCGGCCTTCTGTGACTGCAGACGCTTCAATGCCACTGGGCCGCGCTGCCAGATGGGTGGGTCTGGGCTCCATCCCACCTCCGAGAGGGGCAATGGGTACAGGGGAATCTGCGGGCCTGAGACGTGGGGTTCTGGGCTGGACGGGAGAGGGGGTGGCCCCGCCAGGGCTGGAACCCACCGGCCTCTGGCTCGGTGCCGACTGCAGCTACACAGACAGCTTCTTTTTTCTCTGGCTCAGTGTACAATGTCGGCCCTGAGCGGGACAGCATCTGCCGGGCGTGGGGACAGCATCACGTGGAGACATTTGATGGCCTCTACTACTACCTGTCTGGGAAGGGCAGCTACACCCTGGTGGGGCGCCATGAACCCGAGGGGCAGACCTTCTCAGTCCAGGTGAGGCGTTCCCTGCCCTGCCTGTCTAGGAAGGTTCCGCTAGGCCCTGAAGGCTGGGCTGGCTTGGGATCTACTTGTCATGGTTAGAGAGGCTGGCACCTTCTTTTCCCCTCCCAGCTCCCGCCCAGGGCATCTGCATCTGGAGTGAGCTGAGGGCTCCACGGTTCTCACTCACCCACCCATTACTGGTTGCCCCTGGCCATTCATTCACTTAGTCTCTCACTCACCAAGTATTTATTAAGTGCGTAATTATACTCTTTTCCTGCCACAAGGCCTGTTGCTGGCTCTGTGAACAAAGACACAGATGTGGTCTCTGTCCTTATGGAACTTATAGTCTAATGGGGAAAACAGACATCAAGTCAAATGAATCATTTCAAGTGCAACTGAGTGCAATAGAGAAGTTCCAAATGCTAGAAGAGCATGTGACGGAAAACCTAACCTTGCTTATTGGGAAGGATGGTGATCAGGGAGGGCTTCCTGGAGGAAGTGATATTTAAGTTGGGATTTGAAGAATGAATTAGAGCTAGCCAAGTGAAGGGGTCGGGGTGGGGGCAGATTGAGAACATTCTAGGCCAATGGAACATTGGGTGCTACAGACCTTAGGTAAGAAAGAGCATGGTGCCACAGAGGAAATGGTAGAGGTCCTGGATGACTCACTTTAGGGTGATCTCTTCTAAGAAGGCTTTCTGCATGCTCTGACCTCCTAAGTGGGCTCAGGGGCTCCTTTCTGCGGAACCAAAGTTCTGCATCATTACCCTGTCATTGTGTTTCTCTTACAAAGGTCTGTTTCTGGTCCTACTCTCCAGATATAAGCTTTCTAGGCAGGAAGTATGTCTTTTCAACTGCTGTTCCCAGTACCTGGATTAATGCTCAGTAAAAGTTGTCTGGTATATGAACACGTGTGAGACTCACTGTCGGGCAGACCTGATTTTCACGTTCACCCTGTGTGTCAAGTGGGCAGTCACCTTCGGGCACAGCTCTCTACCTGGAGGAGAGTCTACGTGGGGAGCCAGCTCTGCTGGAGGGCACCTTGGCCAGTGCGGAGTTAAGGCCAAGGGGTTGGGAGATAGGGGAGATCCCGGTGCTCAGTGTCATTCCTCTGCCAGCTGGGTGTGCCCCTTCCGTCTCAGGCATAGACCTGCCAAGAGGCTGCCTGGGGGCTGTGCCCTGGATGCACTGGGAGCCCTGACCAACTCTCCCCACTTTGCCTTGGGGTATCATGGATATCACACATCATGACTGTGTCATTTCGTGCTGGATATGTCACAATTACTTAGACCAATGGGATGCCACCCATTCATGGGTTATGAAATGAACTTAACGAGTCATAACCAGCCTAAAAAGAAAAAAGAAAGAAAGAAAAAAGAGACTATAAATAGAAAATATCATAAGGATCCATTACACATTAATAGTGGTAATATTATTTTGTAAAACTTTTGTTTTATTTATATGTGTATATATTTCTCACTATGGGTCATGGTCACAAAAGTTTGAAAAATATTTAGACTATGGAATGGCTTTCACAGGTCCCACTTTTAGTTGAAATGGCTCCAGGCTGCTTAACCACATTTAATGATAATCTAGTGGAAGGTTTGTTTGTTTGTTTGTTTATTTATTTATGGCTGCATCGGGTCTTCGTTGCTGTGCGCAGGCTTTCTCTACTTGCAGCGAGCGGGGGCTACTCTTCATTGCGGTGCGCGGGCTTCTCATTGCAGTGGCTTCTCTTGTTGCAGAGCACAGACTCTAGGTGTGCGGGCTTCAGTAGTTGTGGCACGCAGGCTCAGTAGTTGTGGCTCGTGAACTCTAGAGCACAGGTTCAGTAGCTGTGGGGCATGGGCTTAGTTGCTCCGCAGCATGTGGCATCTTCCCGGGCCAGGGCTCGAACCCTTGTCCCCTGCACTGACAGGTGGATTCTGAACCACTGTACCACCAGGGAAGCCCCTAGTGGAAGGTTTGCTCATTCATGGGATGGGTTTCCACATTTGGCAGATTGACATTTTCAGAGTTTTCCCTAAACTCTGGGAACCCCATCCCTCCCCTCCTTGGGTCCTATGACCTTGGATGTATAGGTTCTGTCTGAGCAGGGGGCAGAGGAGACATGTATGTGACAGGCAGCACAGGAGTGACATGTGTGCCTGTGTGTGCAGGGGAGGGCTAGGCTGTATCTGCCAGGGTTGTGGTAGGAGTGTGTGTTTATAGTGTGTGCTTTGAGAGTGCCCTGTGATATACATATGAGATGTGTGTGTGTGTGTGGTTTGTATGAGTGTGAGATGGTGTGAGCGTGTAACTGGGCTTTCAATCCAATGGGATAACCTGGGATGGATAAACAGAAAAGTCTGGAAATAGGAAGACAGCACACTTGGATTAGAATCCTGGCTGTGTGTGTCCCTTCACCTCTCTGAGCACCAGTTGCCTCCTCTCTGAAATGCAGATGATGAGAGCTCTGACCTTCCTGTGGTATTGTGGGGACTGGGAGAGATCACAGAGGAAACGAGCTTGGCACGCAGCAGGCAGGCTGTTGGCATTAATGGAAGCTCAACAGGGTGCCCCTGGGCCCACAACCGAAGCTCGGGGCCAGGTGTATGGCAGGAACCTGCACACTGGCCTCCGAACCGCCCCTTCTCCCCCACCAGGTGCACAACGACCCGCAGTGTGGCTCTTTCCCCTACACCTGCTCCAGGTCTGTCAGCCTCTTCTTAGCGGGTGAGCAGGAGATCCATCTGGCCAAGGAGGTCACCCATGGAGGCATAAGGTAACTGTAACATCTTCTGCCCTGAGCTCCCCTACTCCCTGGCATGGGTGGTGGTGGATGGGTAAGCATCTTCCCTTCTCAAGCCTCAAGGAAATTGTTTTCAGGGGGCAAACAGCAGCACACCAGGGCGGAAGCGTACTGGCAGGCCAGCTGGGTTTCTAGTCAGCTGGGTTTACAGAAAGAGTCCCTCACAATTTTCTGGAACTGTCAGGATTTCTAGACAGTGGGTTTTCAGGCAAATAGCAGAGTTTCCAGGTAGCTGAGAATTTACCACTATAAGCATGCTTAATTTTCTTTTCTTTCACAAGTTGAAGGAAATCTTCCTGAGTGTATCATACATAGTTGAAGCATCCTCAGAGCAGATTCTGAGCACACTTTCAGCCTTTTCTGATGGCCTGGGCTCATTTTGAATGTCACTTACCTTGTTGGGACATCAGGGATGCCTGAGGGACCACTCGAGGGGTGAAGTCCCAGCTTCCTACACCAAAAGGCCCCAGACTGTGGTCCTTCCTGAAATCTTTCTTGCATTTCTTCTTCACTGGCCTTTCCTTCCCTTGCTGTCCACTGCCACTTCATGTTGTCAGGGGGACCTTCCTGCACTGACCCTTCTCCCCTTTTTTATTTACTGCTTCAGACCTGGACACTGGGTAACCAAGCTTTCTGGGGCTGAGTGTAGAAGTGAAGGCCCAGGGGTTTCTCCTATGAAAGAAGCATTGGTACATGGATCTTTTGGTACCAGCTTTGGCTGGTTAGACACTTCATTTGTCTTCCTCCTAATTTCCAGCCGGGTGAAAGTTGCCAAATTCCAGATTGGCTAGGCGAGCCTGTGCCGGGAAAACGGTGAAGGTGTCAAGATTGCTGTAGCCCTGCATCTTTTCTTTCATTCCCTGTTTGTCTTCTCTCTTGCCTTTTTCTTTTCCTCTTCCTACTCCTTTCTTGCTCCCCACCAAAAATATAAGCAAAATAGATATCTGTTTATACCACCTCTCCTGTCTAGGAGAAAGGAACTGGCAAATTCAGTCACTCTAAGATTTATCCCTGCCAGGGAAATTGCAATTTTATTTTATTTTATTTTTCACTTTACTAACTGCACTTTGTTTATTGAAGCACTGTCAATAAAAGATACATCAATAATTTTGGTATAAAAAGCCACCACTATTAGTGCTCAGAATCCCATGATTGCCCTCACTGTGATTCCAGATAGCAAGGGAAATTGCAATTTTATTTTATTTAAAAAATATATATATATTTATTTATTTTGCCTGCACTGGATCTTAGTTGCGGCACGCAGGATCTTCGTTGCGGCATGTTTTAGTTGCAGCATGCATGTGGGATCTAGTTCCCTGACCAGGGATCAAACCTGGGCCCCCTGCATTGGGAGCATGGAGTCTTACCCACTGGACCACCAGGGAAGTCCCAGAAGATTGCAATTTTAAAAAGCAACTTTAAAACTCTGAAAACAAAAGAACCCCTTTCTGATGGTGGACTTCCAGGCACCCAAGAAGTCAGGGGCAGGGAAGATAAGGACCTCACACCCTGTGGTACCAGTGGCTGTGGGGTGAGGCAGGTCCTGTGTACGTGGTGGGTCCTTCAGGTGGGGGATGGTGGGTCCTCTGGTGAAGGGACTGGGCTCATGGAGGTGGTGCGGATTCCCTGAAGCTCTGGCTTTGCCCTGCAGGGTCCAGCTGCCCCATGTGATGGGGAGCATGCGCCTGCAGCGGCTTGCTGGCTATATCCTCGTGTGGCATCAGTCGGCCTTCACGCTGGCCTGGGATGGCACCTCGGCTGTCTACATTAAAATGAGCCCAGAGCTTCTGGGCTGGACCCATGGGCTGTGTGGGAACAACAACGCCGACCCCCAGGACGACCTGGTGACCAGCTATGGTGAGGTGCAGGGCAGGTGGCCTCCAACGGATTTTGGTGGGGATGGAGGATAGGTCAGGCTGGAAGGGGTGGAAAGGGACTTGAGACCGAACCCTGGGGTCATGGCACTAAAGACCCATTGGGAGGCCAGGGGCCCCTTCCAAGTGTGTGGCCTCAGGCATCTTCTAACCTCTCTGGACCTCAGTTTCCTCATCTGTAAAACAGCCATGATGAGAATGTCTACTAGGGTTGTGTGAGGCTCTAATGGGCACTTTGCTAGGTGGCACTGACCCTGCAAGGTGAGTGGGGGATGGAGGGGGCTGGGGTGACAGCAGGGCACAGAGGGATAGAGGGAGCCCGGAAGAGAAAGGCTCCAGCGGGAGTGGCAAGAAGTTAAAGTGGGGCTTCCCTGGTGGCGCAGTGGTTGAGAGTCCGCCTGCCGATGCAGGGGACACGGGTTCGTGCCCCGGTCCGGGAGGATCCCACATGCCGCGGAGCGGCTGGACCCGTGAGCCATGGCCGCTGAGCCTGCGCGTCCGGAGCCTGTGCTCCGCAACGGGAGAGGCCACAACAGTGAGAGGCCCGCGTACCGGAAAAAAAAAAAAAAGAAGTTAAAGTGAAGGGTTCAGGCAACATCATGGTGACTCTCGCCAGAAAGGAAGTGACACCTTTGAGCAGCCACGACACACTGAACACTTTACCCACATGGTCTCATATAGTCCTTGCAGTCAGTTCACAAGGGGACCCTTTGCCCTGTTTCACATGTGGGGAAACTCGGGCTCAGAGTGGTACGCGAGCTTGTTCAGGCTCACACGTTCATTCTCTTTCGATTGCATGGTGTTGCCTTCCAGAGTTTAGAGCAGCAGGGATCTACTCCAGGGAACTCACAGGGTCTTGAGCATTCTTGACTATTCTTACCACACGGATTTTTCAGGAGAACAGCTCCGTGGGGAAATGCAGGTTGGGATGGGAGCTCGAGGCTGGGTTCTACAGCTCCTTGCCTTCCTCTTGGCATCTCTTGGGCTCCATCTGCCTCCCCTCGGGCTCCCCACCTGTGGTCATGCTAGTTCTCCCCTACAGGGAAGCTGACGGAAGATGTGGCTGAATTTGTGCACAGCTGGCAGGAGCGGGCCCCCAACCAGCCCCCAGGGCCCACGACCTCCTCCCTGCCTCGCCCTCCGTGCCTGCAGCAGAGCCTGGGAACCATGCAGGTCTGGATCCTGGGGAGAGCCCCCCACTCCAGCCTCTACCCCCACCCTAGTGTCTGGCTTAGGTTGGTTTCCTTCTGCTTCTTGGGAAGTCATTGGCTGCAGGGGCCCAGGGTTGTTGGTGCCCATGCCCCTTCTGTCTGCTCTCTACCCGGCCCTTTCTCTCCCTCGGGCTCAAGTTGGGGTGCTGTATGGGACTGGCAGTCAGAGGGCTTTACCTGGCCCTGCCAGCCCCCAGCTCTGGCTCCTGGCCCTTGCCCCAGGGTGTGTATGACCGCTGTGAGGCACTGCTGCGGGCCCCCTTTGATGCCTGCCATGCCTATGTCAGCCCTCTGCCCTTCACGGCCAGCTGTACCAGCGATCTCTGCCAGTGAGTGGGGAGCCGGGGGGGCGGGGGGTATTGGGTTGAAGGGAGACCTCTCCCAGTCTGGGGTGGGAGTTCATCAGGTGGGCCACTGAGCTTGATGATCCCAGACCCTAACAGATATGCTTTCCAAAGCTCTGATACTCTTATCTGCATAGGACAGACCTTCCCCATTCAGCTGAGGCCCAGAAATGGGGCCTGACCCGCTCAGGGTCACGTAAGTCAGGGGCAATGTTGAGACTAGAGCCCAGGTTTCCTGCCTCCAGCTTAGGGGTCTGTATACCTAGCTGCCTTCCCTGGCTCCCTTTCCCAGCTGCGTGGCGAGGAAGGGTGCCCTGAGCCCTGGCGGTCTCTATCGGGTGCTGGCGGGCTGGCTACAGGGTGGATCTCACTCCAGTGTGACCCTCGGTTTCCCTGCACAGATCAGCGGGTGATGAAGCCACCTGGTGCCGGGCGCTGGCAGAGTATGCCCGGGCATGTGCCCAGGCAGGTCAGCCCCTGCAGGGGTGGAGGAACCAGCTCCGGCCATGCGGTAGGTGCAGCCTGGTGGTGGGCAGGGAGGGATTCCAACAAGTTCTGTCCTGGGGCTGTGGGTGGCATTCCCAGGCCTCAGCTCAATGTCCTGTCCTGCTGAGAACCACAGTTATCAGAGCGTTAAGCCCTAAGGTTGCATCTGCATGTGATAGATGGGAAAACTGAGACTCAGAGACGGAGGGACTGGCCTGGGGCCACCGAGTGAGATGAGGGTGGCTCTCGGCATCTCCCAGGCTCTCACTAATTTCCTGGTCACCTGGTGCTCCCACTGGAACTAGGGGAATCAGGAAAATCAAAGCCCTCCCACCCCCCCTCCCCAGGGCTTGGGGTGGGTCCTGGGTGGGTCCTGGCAGAGCTGGGGCCAGAAGGGAGCTGTCAGGCCATACTGCTCCCTTCCTTGCAAGCGGTGCACTGCAAGGAGAAGGCCTTTATCTACAACGAGTGCATCGCCTGCTGCCCCGCCTCCTGCCAGCCCCGGGCATCCTGCGTGGACAGCGAGATAACCTGTGTGGATGGCTGCTACTGCCCCGACGGTATGCGAGGGGTGGTGTGGGTACCTGGCAGCCTCTTCCTGGCCTGACACGGATGGGCATGGAGCAAGGGCTCAGAGGATGCTTGTTTGCAGAATGAATGAAGGAACGAGCAATAAGTGAATAAATGAATGAATGGATGGCTTAAGGGAGGTGAGGGTAGGGGCAGAACTGTGGCTCTTGAGAGGTTCATCAGGGTGTTTAATTTCATTGGGACTGAGCTTTTTAAGGTGTGTAGATGAGGACAAGTCATTCAGTCATTCATTTATTCATTTATCACACATGAATTTGTTTAAACATTCATCCACATACTGTTTTCATGGTGTATACGTTTGCAGCACATCTATAGTGTGCAGCTCACGTGGCTAGGCTGGGGCTTAGGATAAAAAGTATAAAGATACAGTCATTGACTTTAGGGATCAAAATCAGGTTGCTGTGATAAGACACTTGCACACATGACTCTAGTCTGAGGCATAATCTGGTGAGGACCAGCTCAGCGGTTCAGACAAGAAGAGATATACGGATTCATTTCAAGAAGAGAGAATGTCAGGGAAGGCTTCCTGGAGGAGGTGGCACCTAAGCTGGTTCTAGATGCAGTGACAGGCTTTCGAGAGGTGGGGAGGAGAAGCTAGTCAGTATGCATTTTGTTTGGGGTGGGTTGTTCTCTGAGAAAGGTCTGGAAGTGGGGTTATTTGCTCAGAGGGGATTAATCATTTATGCAGGAGAAAGTTTGAAAGTGAGCTGGATGGTGAAAGAGTGTGGATGAGGTGCTGTTTTTCACAGGCCCTGGAGAGCCACGAAAGGGTTGTGAACAAGAATGGAGGTAAGTTAAGTGGGCCTTTGCTGTCACCCTAGGGCTGATCTTCGAGGATGGGGGCTGCGTGGCACCAGCTGAGTGTCCCTGTGAGTTCCACGGGACCCTGTACCCAACTGGTTCTGTGGTGAAAGAAGACTGCAACACCTGGTCTGTGTCCACTGTTGGGGAGAGGAGAAGGGGGAGGCGGTGACTTCTGGGGCTTTCCCTCAGGGCTGCCCCTCCAGGATCTGGGAGCCTGACCACATGGGAGCGCTCACTCAGCATCTCTGAGTCAGGAGATCTCATTATATCCACTCTATGGGTGGAATCTCCATCTCCCATTTTAGAGCTGGGAAAACTGAGGGCGGGGAGGAGCTCTGCGGACGCTGCAACCCTCCGACGTCTATCCTAGTCCTGGAGGGGTGAGCCCCTGCCCCCCTGGTCTCTGTGTTTCAGCACATGCACTGCGGGCAAGTGGCTGTGCAGCACATCTGTCTGCCCAGGTATGTCTGGCCCCGTCTTGGACCTTACCCCCTACCAGTCCCACAGCTTTTAGGGCAAGGAAGCGCTGGGGGCCAGGCCTGCTGCTGGCGTGGGGTGGTCACTCAGTTCCATCGGCTCAGCACGCCCCTCTTCATTTCCTCAGAGCTGCTTTGCCTGATTAAGGGGTTTTGCTCCACCCCTGTTAGGGAGGGTTTTTCATGGGCTCCTTCCTGAGCGTGGGGGGCCTGGACCGAGACTGGTCTCCATGCTCGGGGCCTGGTCTCCTGTCAGAGGGAGATGCTCGGGGCAGGGCTGCATCTCCCTTCAGACAGGCCTGGGCGGGGGGCGGGCAGGGATCCAGACACTGCCCTCATACACGAGGACAGGGTGCCGTCTTCTCTTCATGCTCAGAGCTGCAGGGCAAGGCACTCCCTGTGGGGCAGCTCCCCTGGGTTAGCTGCCTTTCTCTGCCCCTCAGCCGAGTGTTCAGTGACTGGCGACATCCACTTCACGACCTTTGATGGCCGCCGCTACACGTTCCCTGCCACGTGTCAGTACATCCTCGCCAAGAGCCGCTCCTCGGGCACCTTCACAGTGACACTGCAGAATGCCCCATGTGGCCTGGTAAGGGCTGAGACCCCAGACCTGAACCAGCCAGCCACCCCTGGCTGCCGCCCCCTAGAGAGGCTGGGGATTTAGGGCAGGGCCTCAGGTCCTTCCACAGCCCACTCATCCTGCTGTCCATTCTTTCTGGGCAGAGCCAGGGGGCAGCAGACTGGGTTCTGGCTCCAGAACATCTGCTAGCTGAGAGTCACTTCCCTGTCCTGGGCCTCATTGTTTTTTATTTTTTTAATTTTATTGGAATATAGCTGATTTACAATGTTGTGTCATTTTCAGGTGTACAGCATAGTGATTCAGGTATACATATACATATATTCATTCTTTTTCAGATTCTTTTCTTATATAGGTTATTACAGAATGTTGAGTAGAGTTCCCTGTGCTGTACAGTAGGTACTTGTTGGTTATCTATTTTATATATAATAGTGTGTGTATGTTAATCCCAAGCTCCTAATTTATCCCTCCCCGCCCCCCGCCACATTTCCCCTTTGGTAACCATAAGTTTTCAAAATCTGTGAGTCTGTTGCTGTTTTGTAAATAAGTTCATTTATATCATTTAAAAAAAATTAGATTCTACATATGAGTGATATCATATGATATTTGTCTTTCTCTGTCTGACTTACTTCACCTAGTATGATAATCTCTAGGTCCATCCAGTGTTGCTGCAAATGGCATTATTTCGTTCTTTTTTATGGCTGAGTAATATTCCATTGTATATATGTACTACATCTTCTTTATCCATTCCTCTGTTGATGGACATTTAGGTTGCTTCCATGTGTTGGCTGTTGTGAATAGTGCTGCAATGAACATTGGGGTGCATGTATCTTTTTGAATTATGGTTTTCTCCAGGGATATACCCAGGAGTAGGATTCCTGGATCATATGGTAGTTCTATTTTTAGTTTTTTTTAAGGAAGCTCCATACTGTTCTCCGTAGTGGTTGTACCAATTTACATCCCTACCAACAGTGTAGGAGGGTTCCCTTTTCTCCACATCCACTCCAGCATTTACTGTTTGTAGATTTTTTGATGATGGCCATTTTGACTGGTGTGAGGTGATACCTCATTGTAGTTTTGATTTGCATTTGTCTGATAATTAGTGATATTGAGCACCTTTTCATGTGTTTTTTGGTCCATCTGTATGTCTTCTTTGGAGAAATGTCTGTTTAGATATTCTGCCCATTTTTTGATTGGGTTTTTTTTTTGACAGAGAGCTGCATGAGTTATTTATATATTTTGGAGATTAATCCCTTGTCAGTTGCTTCATTTGCAAATATTTTCTTCCATTCTGTGGGTTGTCTTTTCATTTTGTTTATGGTTTCCTTTGCTGTGCAAAAGCTTTTAAGTTTAATTAGGTCCCATTTGTTTATTTTTGTTTTTATTTTCATTACTCCAGAAGGTGGATCAAAAAATATATTGCTGCAATTTATGTCAAAGAGTGTTCTGCCTATGTTTTCCTCTTAGAGTTTTATAGTGTCCAGCCTTACATTTAGGTCTTTGATCCATTTTGAGTTTATTTTTGTATACAGTGTTAGAGAATGTTCTAACTTCATTCTTTTACATGTAGCTATCCAGTTTTCCCAGCACCACTTATTGAAAAGACTTTCTTTTCCCCATTGTATATTCTTGCTTCCTTTGTCATAGATTAATTGACCATAGGTGCATAGATTTATTTCTGGGCTTTCTATCCTGTTCCATTGATCTATATTTCTGTTTTTGCATGAGTACCATACTGTTTTGATTACTGGAGCTTTGTAGTATAGTCTGAAGTCAGGGAGCCTGATTCCTCCAGCTCTGTTTTTCTTTTTTTAAATTAATTAATTAATTAATTTTTGGCTGTATTGGGTCTTCATTGCTGCACACGGGCTTTCTCTAGTTGTGGCCAGCGGGGGCTACTCTTTGTTGTGGTGCGTGGGCTTTTCATTGCGGTGGCTTCTCTTGTTGTGAAGCATGGGCTCTAGGCATGCGGGCTTCAGCAGTTGTGGCGCATGGGCTTAGTTGCTCTGTGGCCTGTGGGATCTTCCTGGAGCAGGGCTCGAAACCGAGTCCCCTGCATTGGCAGGAGGATCCTTAACCACTGCACCACCAGGGAAATCCCTAGCTCCGTTTTCCTTTCTCAGGATTGCTTTGGCTATTTGGGTTCTTTTGCATTTCCATACAAATTAAAATTTTTTTGTTCTAGTTCTGTGAAAAATGCCATTGGTAATTTGATAGGGATTGCATTGAATCTGTAGATTGCCTTGGGTAGTATAGTCATTTTGACAGTATTGATTCTTCCAATCCAAGAACACGGTATATCTTTCCATTTATTTGCGTCATCTTTGATTTCTTTCATCAGCATCTTACAGCTTTTAGAATACAGGTCTTTTGTCTCCTTAGGTAGGTTTATTCCTAGGTATTTTATTCTTTTTGATGCAATGGTGAAAAAAAATCTCTAAAATTGGTCTAATTCAACTTAATCTCTGCTTCCTTGGATTGTACCTTCAACATCTCTGTATTCGTTTATTCATTCGTTCATTCAGCATATACTGAACATCTATGTCTTCCAGAAGCTGTGTTGAGTCTTTGGGACTGGGATGAATTAGACCTGGCTCTGCCCTCCTGGACCTTACAGTTTGGTGCGTGAGGCAGACAAGTGACCCCATAACCTACTATGTTACAGGAGCTGTGACAACATGGACAGTACAGAGTAGATCTGCATGGAGGAACTTTTCCCCGTTATTGTTTCACCCAGATGTCAGGTGGGAGGAGGAGGTGGATCAGGAAAGGCTTCCTAGAGGAGATGAGCCCTGAGCTGTGTCAACCACTTGTGAACATAACTGAGCAAAAGGCCAACCTGCAGGTCTGGGGTAGATGCGAACTTGTTTGTCTCTCAGTAGTGACTGCACTGTCCCTGAGCTGACCATGCTAGCCAACCTCACCAGTCCTGGTCTGGTGGCACTGAAGCCCCTTCTAGCATAGAGGAGCAGGGGCTCACACCCCTAGCCAGCGGGGCCACCCCCAGTCCTTCCTCCCTGCTGGCTTCTGCAGCCCCAGCACTGAGGGCCCTGAGTGTGAGCAGACATCAGCTGGACATGCCCCTCGCTGGCCCTGGGGACCCATGCTGAGCTGTGGACTAGGTGGAGGGCTGGGCTTTCTCCCTCTTTAGGCCTCAGTGGCCCCCACCCCTTTCTCTGCCAGAGAATGGCCTGGCCCTGACCTTGGCTGCTATCTGAGTCAAGAGAATACTTGTCCTCAAAAGTTGGGTCACTCTCATCACATCCTGAGGGTGGCAAAAGGCAAGGCAGACAGACACAGCCCAGCTGGGCTCCTTCCCACTTATGGAGGTCTGGCGTCTTAGAATACCTGAGGGCTGTGGGACCTCGGGGGGTCCCTTACTCAGCCCTCTCTCTAACGGGTCCCTGACTGGCTGGCCAGCCTCAGCCTGAGGTAACCTGCTTCAGTGCTGGATGGCGCCTCTTGATAGCACGTTCTTTTTACCATGAGCCGGGTCTCCCCCTTGTGACGTCATCCATGCTGATGAACTGATGGAGGGCCAGCTTTGGGCCAGTCCTGGACTGGGCACGGTGAGGGTTACACAGATGAATCTGACCTGGTCTTACCTGCCAGGAGCTCACAGCCTGATGTGGGAGGTCCGTCACGTCCTCAGATCGGTTGCTTCAGTATGAGATACAACACCATCAGTGCTGTAAGAGGGGAGTTCTGTGAAGGAAGAAATACCCCTGTGGGGTAGAAGAAAGGAAGAGGGAAAGCCTCATGGCAGAGGTGGCATTTGAGCTGAGTGACCTAAAAAGTGGGCCTGGAAAGAGAAACAGAAATAAAAAGTGTATATTTGAGGATGGGGAGGAAGGGCAATCCAGGAGGATTAGAGTACATGAGAAAGGCAGTGAGGTTGGAATGTTCTAGAATGCATTAACACAGAAGCAGAAGGACTTGGCAACTGGCTGACTGTGGCTGGTAAAGTTAGGGGGGATGTGGGAGAGAAGCAGGAAAAGTCAAAGAGGAAGCTGTGACTTCAGTCTGGGTGAACAGAATGGGGTGGGGTGAGGACAGTAACGGAGAGGATGATGAAAACTACTGGCACAGTGCTAGGAACTTCCATCACTTTTGCATACAGCATCTAGTTTAAGGCTCAAAATACCCCCACTTGGTAGTTATTATTATTCTCCCTATTTTCAATATGATGAGACAAGCTTACAGAGGCTTGGGGCATTTCTGACAACCCACAGCCAGCAGGAGGAAGAGCTGAGCCCGATCCAAGGCTGGGTGTTGTCCAGAAAGCCTGTCACAACCTATTATTAACATCTTACGTTAATTACAGATAATGAGCCAGTATGGATACATCAGTAACTGAAGCCACACCTTATTCAGATTTCCTTAGTTTTTCACCTAATGTCATCTTTCTGTTCTAGGATACTACGTTACATTTAGTCATCACATCTCCTCAGGCTCTTCTTGGCTGTTATAGTTTCTCACACTTCATTTTTGATGACCTTGAAAGTTTTGAGGAATACTGGTCACTTACTTTGTAGAATGCCCCTCTTTTGGAATTTGTATGATGTTTTTCTCATGGTTAGAGTGGGGTTGTGGGTTTTGGGGAGGAAGATCGGAGGTAAGGTGTCCTTTTCATCACATCTTACCAAGGGTACACACTATCAACGTGGTTTATTATTGTTGATATGGACCTTGATCATCTAGCTGAGGTCGTGTTTGCCACCGAGAAGTTACTCTTTTCTCCCCCTTTCCATACTGTTCTTCTCTTTGGAAGAAAAGTTGTTATGTTCAGCCCACACTTGAAGAATGGGGAGTTATGCTCCCCTCCTTGAAGGCACAGAATTTACGCAAGTTTTTCTGCAGATTCGTTTTTTTCTCCCTGATATATTTATTCAGTCATTTATATCAGCATGCGCTCGTGGATATTTATTTTATTTTATTTTATTTATTTATTTATTTGCGGTACACGGGCCTCTCACTGTTGTGGCCTCTCCCATTGCGGAGCACAGGCTCCGGATGCGCAGGCCCAGCGGCCATGGCTCACGGGCCCAGCCGCTCCGTGGCATGTGGGATCTTCCCGGACCGGGGCACGAACCCGCGTCCCCTGCATCGGCAGGCGGACTCTCAGCCACTGCGCCACCAGGGAAGCCCTCATGGATACTTATTTTATAATTTGGTTTATAATCCAATACTTTTTAATTTTGTTACTCAGATTGTTCAGCTTTGGCCATTGGGCAGTCTTTCATGTGGCTCCTGTGTCCCTTTGACACACCTCCATCACTGTGTGTGTGTGTACGTACTTCCTTAACCTTTCGGCCCTACAACATGTACCAGGCTCATCTCGTATATTTCCTGTCCCAGTCCTAGAATCAGCCATTTCTGCAAAAATATTACCAGGCTTTCTTGGTTCCTTTTATTAAAGAATGGTGTCAGAAACCAAGACCTGGGCACACACTAGGTATGCTCATTGCTACTGGGGTATCATTTCTTTTAGGCCATTTCAGCTGACAGAGAAAGGAAATATATGAATAACCCACGCATATCCTTGTCTAACCAACATATATACACATATCGATAAATATTTCTATAAATAACCATATGATGTGTGCTAATCAGGAGTTCATACTCATGTTCCAACTCTAAGGTACTGCCATATGGATCATTCTAGCCTCCTCCCCTCGCTTATCTCTAAACACCCACTCCAACAGTAAGAAACCTGGCTTCCATTATTCACCTGTTCATTTACCTAACTGTTCAATTCCAGTATACATGTAGGAGTATCAGAATTATTATCCTGTATCTCCATGGGAAATAACTTTATCAAGTAGAGTACAGTGCTTAGGCACAATTCCTTTTGCTCTTAGTCTTACAAACTCCATTTATTTCCAAAGTAACTTAGGTCAACAGCTTTCCCCAAAACCCCTTTAGTGAGGTTGCTTCATATATTTGTAATATATTAGATGCTTCTATCACAGTCTGCATTCCATTCTGGGATCCCCTGACCTCCTACATGATTTTTTTAGATTGCACACATTAGCGTTCACTCTTTATGCTGTAAAGTTCTGTGGCTTTGACAAATGCAACCCCAAAGTATTTCATGCACTTTTCTTATATGTATCCAATAGGGAGGACCAACCACATGTTGTATCTCTATTTTGCAGAGGAGAGAACAGAGGTTTGTAGAAGTTAAGTGTGTTCTTTAGGGTCTTATGGTTTTCAGTGACATCAGGATTTGAACCTAAGAGTGACTAAAGGTGCAGGCTTTCTTCCTGCACCAGTGACATGTCCAGGGGGGACCAGAGGATAAGTGGGTTTGACAAAGAAGGTGATGTTTTAGGCACGATGATTTTGAGCTGTTTCAGGGATTGTCCCCTTGGGCAGAAACTTAAAAGAAAGGTCATAACTGGTTGTACAATGTCTTTCTGAAAAATTTCAAGCTCTGATCAGTTCATTTCAGTGCTTGATCGTATTACTTTCCTGTTACACTTTCTCTGGCTGTCTTTGAACTTAGGATAAAGTCCAAAAATATTACAAAGCTCTTCCTAAGCTGGCCCCTGCCTACCTCGTTTATTTTTGTTTTTTTTTTTTAATGAATATGTTGCAGTCCTAACTCTTAATTAATTAATTTATTTTGGCTGTGTTGAGTCTTCGTTTCTGTGCGAGGGCTTTCTCTAGTTGTGGCAAGCGGGGGCCACTCTTCATCGCGGTGCGTGGACCTCTCACTATCGCGGCCTCTCTTGTTGCGGAGCACAGGCTCCAGACGCGCAGGCTCAGTAGTTGTGGCTCACGGGCCTAGCTGCTCCGCGGCACGCGGGATCCTCCCAGACCAGGGCTCGAACCTGTGTTCCCTGCATTAGCAGGCAGATTCTCAACCACTGCGCCACCAGGGAAGCCCTCTGCCTACCTCTTGAACCTTAAACCACTTTGCCCAGTGGGCTCTGACCCCTCTGGTCTTCTTTTACATCCTTGAATACAGTAAAAGCCTTCCTGTCAGGGATTTTGTACAGGTTGTTCCTTCTGCCTAGATGTCTTCCCCATTGCCTTCTTCCGTTACCCAGCCAGCTTCTATTGCATCCTTCTGATCTCAGCTCAAATGGCTTGAGCTTTTTTCCCATGCCTCAGTTTTCTGATCTGCATAATGGAGTAGTTAGTAGTACTTACTGAATAGGATTGCTATGATGATTAGGTGGGTAAATATGTTTAAAAATATATCAGAATGGTACTTGAACATAACTCTAAAGTTAGCTGTTACTATTATGTTATAATAATATTGTAGTATAACTGTTATATTATTGTTACGTTACTATTATCATTCCCTAGGATGACCTTTCCTATCTCTGCAGGCTAAGTCTCGTTCCCTCACTATATGCTTTCCTAGCACCCTACACCTCTTTTCAGCACTGATCAAAATAATAATTAACCAACTTTGTAATTACTTATTTAATGTCTGTATCCCACACGAATATCTATTCTTCTTGAGGGCAGGGACTATATCATTTTCATCATGTATGACTGTGTGACCATCTTCTGTGGAAGGGAGGTATGAATGGGCCCAATGTGTACTACCCATTTCAGAGATAAGAACCTGAGGCCTAGAGAATATTAGCTCATTTCCCGCCTGCTTATGAGTGGAGCGTGATACTCTGCAAGATGTGACACATAGAAAGAGCTACATAAACACCCATAAAAGGATGAAATTTAAGTCCTGGATTGCAGTCAAGTGGGGAGGCCAGTGTTTCTGGGGCTGGACTCTGGGTCATCTGGGGTCCATCTCTGCTCTGTGTCATAGCCTGAGGGTTGACTATCATTTTTATTTGTATTTTCCCAGTTCTGCCACTAACCTTCTCCAGTCTGTGCCTCTGCCTTACCATTCCCCAGATGAAAGCATTTGGTTAGAGGACCTCTAATGTCCTTTGGGCCTCTGTCACTGTGGGGAGGCTTCCCCTAGCCTCAGACAGTGCTGAAATCCCTGCCTTTGGAGGGCTCTGTTGGGACCAGCAGGCAAGACAGACTAACTCTGCCCCTTTGGCCTTCCTTTCTCTCTAGAACCAGGATGGAGTCTGTGTCCAGTCAGTGTCAGTGATTCTGCATCAGGACCCTCGGAGGCAGGTGACCCTGACCCAAGCAGGGGATGTCCTTCTGTTTGACCAGTACAAGGTCACCCCACCCTACACAGACGGTACGGCCCTGGTGGATGAGAGCTAGCTGAAAGGTAGCGGCCCAGGCTCTTCTGGCCAAAGGCACTGCCAGACGGGCAACAGCTCACATTCTAATACTGGGTGAATCAGGCCAGGGGGACACCTTGGTCCCAGGAACATGGACTCTGGACTTATAAAATTGTCTTTGTCCCCATCCCAACATGACAATGGGCTTCATGGCAGTATGATGGCTTCTCCTAACATTAGGATATTAATGGAGCTGTCTTCCATCCCTACTCTCACTATCTATTAATTATTATCCTTTCTGATTTCACAAGGTATTTGTGATAGCTCGTAGGAAGCACATCTAACAAAAATGGCAAAACTATTAAGAAATAAACTGGCACCAGAAAAAAATTAAAAAAGAAAAAAGGATAAGGGCTCAAGATTGAGAAAAGGGGAGATGGAAGAGTGTAAAGAGCCCTGCCCCCCGAAAAAAAGGCAAGCCACAAAATGTGTAAAATTCACTGCAACTGAATCTAAAACTTAAAATTGCTACAATTGAATCAGAAATCATATTGTGAGCTTCCTGGTAGTCACTGTGCGAAAAAAAAAAGGGTAGTTAACAGAATTCTCCTTTGCTAGAAAAGGAAACACACGACTTAGGGAGGCAAAGCTTTAATTGGCACTCGATGCTAGAAGAAATTTCTCAGCTGCCATGGTAGGTTATTCCTGGGTCCTGACTTAATCATTGAAGAGGATTTTCTCAAGGCTCCCCAAACCAACCCCCAGGCAGAGCCTCACTGTGTGTGAAGACTGGGCTGGGTATGGGGGTCAGCGTGGGCCATGCAGGTGGTGGCGGTGGATGGGGTGATACTGTCTGAACCTCCTACATCCCCGCTCCGGTTCTGTGCCCAGACGCCTTTGAAATCCGGAGGCTCTCGTCCGTGTTCCTGCGCGTGAGGACCAACGTGGGTGTGCGGGTGCTCTATGACCGCGAAGGACCGCGGCTGTACCTGCAGGTGGACCAGCGATGGGTAGAAGACACTGTGGGCCTCTGCGGCACCTTCAACGGCAACACGCAGGACGACTTCCTGTACGTGCCCTGACCCGGAACTGGAAGGAGAGGGGGAGGCAGGCCCCTTAAGAGTGTGTGCGGGCGGGCTGGCGCTGCCTAGGAACGTTTCTCCCGGGCTGCCGTGGGCTCTCAGTGTTCCCAACGTGCACCATTGATTATTTAGTCCTCTACATTTAAATTTAAGTATGTTTCTTTAAAGCAGTGGTTCACAGTCTTTCTTGCGCCAAAGAATCATCCCGGGAGCTCGTTAAAATGCTGAT
Source organism: Pseudorca crassidens (assembly GCF_039906515.1). NCBI lineage: Eukaryota > Metazoa > Chordata > Mammalia > Artiodactyla > Delphinidae > Pseudorca > Pseudorca crassidens. Next base: position 38,582,301 of record NC_090304.1, on the reverse strand, counting down.
TCCTGGGCCCCACTCCTCAAGAATCTGATTTAGGATACTGCCCGGGAATCTAATTTTTAATAAGCACCTCTGTAATTCTAGTCTGTGAGGTCTAGAGAGATACCTTGAGAAATACTGTTTTACAGTGAGGTCTTAATATGGGTGGACCTCAGGCTGAGTTTGATCTGGCTCACGGTTTTGTCTGTTTTAACTGGTTGTGAACACTTTTAGATGAGTGTGAGCCCCCAGTAAACCAATGATGCCCAAACCCTTGCTTTCTATCCCACCAGGCCATTTTAACTCACGTACCTTTCCTGCCTGGTGCTTGTGGTTTGCATCCTGTGAGCCTCCCCGTGTTCTGGGGAGGGCTATTTCCCATGGACCGACAGAGAGTTGAGAGAAAAGTCTATCTAGGCATGGACACAGTTGAGGAATTTGAGAGAGGACGAGAGTCTGACCTTCCAGAAGGGAGAACAAAGGGTTGATCTTGACGGCTGAAGGTTCTGGCCAGTCCTTCAAGTTACATGCGTTGGGTGATGCAGAAGGAAACATGAGAGGCTTTCTTCAGACAGAAATGAGAATTTGTTTGGAAAAGCAAGAACAGGAAAAACCTGGGAGCTTTTCCATGCATGTACATTTTAAAATGTAGCACCCTACTCTGCCTTGCCTGGTAGAGCTGATGTCAGTGCAGCTGGTTAGAATGGTGAGGGCAGACCTTGTTTAGTGTGGGCTGCTTGCCATGCTGCTAACCGTGAACTCTGGGTGGCAATACTGCTCTGTGTAACTTGAGTGTTCCCACTGCTCTGGAGCAATAACGTGCCTGTGGTGGGCGCCAGGCAGAACCTGCCCCTCGCGGACACTATGATCTCTCTCCATTTTACCGTCTACACCCAGTTCGGTGACCTTTGGAGACTGGTGTTGTCTAGGAAACATGCTTCTCCCCTTCCCCCTTTTATTGCCCCTCATGTGACTATTTCCCACCTGGAAAGAGAGGGAGGGCAAAGGAGTTTGGGGGAACTGCCCTTGGGGGAGGGAAGAGGAAGTCTTGATGTGGTGAAGTTTGGTTGATGGTGTCCCTGTTTATCTCTTTCTGACATGAAGAACTGGGGTGGGTGGTGAGGGGGACAGTGTGTGGCCTCAAGCCCGTTAGGAGCCTGTTGAACGTGATGGGTGTGTGTATGCGCGCACATCTGTAATTGTATGTGTTTGAATGTGTCTGTGTAGATCCCCTTGGCTGTTTGCATGTCTGGCATATATTTGTGTTCTGTGGGTGTGTGTGCGTGTGTGTACATGGGCAGGTGGATGCTTACCTGGGTGTATGCTGTACGTTCACTTGGGTGCACGTGGGCCAGTGTGTGAATGTGGCTCTGCCGTGGCTGCAGGTCCCCAGTGGGTGTGCCTGAGAGCACCCCACAACTCTTTGGCAATTCTTGGAAAACACTGTCCGCCTGCTTCCCGCTGGTCTCCGGCTCCCCGGTGGACCCCTGTGATGTGCACCTGCAAGCCGGTGAGGTGATGGGAGCGGGGAGGGAGGATGGGTGTGACTGGTTTGAGAGAGATGAGATGGGAAGCTGGGCATGAGGATGTTGACCACATCGGGTAGGAGTGATCAGAAAGGAGAAGGTGCGGGGAGGGGACTGGGCTTCCCTTCTGGTGAGGGGCAGGCAGAAGGGAACCTCACGTCCTATCCCTGTCACCTACACATACATTTGTACCAGCTCCCCCATCCCAGGGCAAAAGTCCGAGGTCTCACAGTGGCCCCACCAGGCTCTACGCTCTCCTCCCATCCCACTCATCTCACCTCCTCCCCCATCCACCTCCCACCCTCCCCCTTCCTCCAGCTGCACTGGCCTCCTTGCTCTCTTCCTACACGGCCTGGTCCTTCTCTCCAGGTCTTTGCACTTGCTGTTCCCTTCACCTGGAATGTTTTTCCCTCATAAACACATGCCTCACTCTCTCACCTCTTGCGAGTTTTTGGTCAAACATCTTTCCACTGAGGGCTTCGGACCACTGGGTTTAAAATCACAATTCCCCTCCCGCCCCAACTTGCAATTCCCATTCTTCTTCCTAGCTTTCTCTCTCTCCTTAGATTCTTCCCCTTTAATTTACTATGTAAGTCGTCTAGTGATGGTCTCCTCCAACCAGAATGTCTGCTGTATGAGGGCAGGGACTTTTGTCTGTTTCGTTCACTCCCTTGACTCCTTCTGGCATATGGATTCATGCCTGGCATGAGGAATGCATTGCACGAGTGCCTGTGCATGGGCACACACATACACACACACTCCCGTGTACAGAGTCCCCTGAGCTGTGGGGAAGGACGGAGGGAGAGACTGGGGCCTGGGGCACCAGGCAAACCAGACCTCTGACCCTTGGCCCGTTTGTCTGTCTCCAGCCTCCTATGCCCTGCAGTCCTGCAGCGTGCTCACTGGGGAGCTGTTTGCGCCCTGCTCCACGTACCTGAGCCCTGTGCCCTACTTTGAGCAGTGCCGCCGGGACACTTGCCGCTGTGGGCAGCCCTGCCTCTGTGCCACGCTAGCCCACTATGCCCGCCTGTGCCAGCGCCATGGGCTCCCCGTCGACTTCCGTGCCCACCTGCCAGCCTGTGGTGAGCGCCCCACGCTTGTGTGCCCATGTGAGGACGGCTGGAGGAGCCGGAGCTCCAGATCTGAGTGTCCACCTGCCCCCCTGAACTCTCCCCTGGGACGTCCTACAGTCTCCTCCAGCCTAACACCCCTTCCTCCCAAACTGCTTCTCCTCCCGGGCTCTCCACCTCTGCCGAGGGCCCCCATCCATGGATTACCCAGGCCTGACACCTGGGCACGTGTCACCTCCAGTCCACCTCCAAGTCCTGTAAGTCTGGTCAACTGCAAGTTCAGCCAGTTCTCACCACCGCCATTGCCACCACCCTAGTCACAGCCACCGAACAGGTGTCCCTATAGCTTCTTCTCACTGCAGCCAGAGTGAACTTTCTAAAGATCACTGGCTGTGTGGCCCTCAGGTTTGAGTGCACACGTGGCTCAATGGGCCTGGGCTGGCCCGTACCCACCCCCACTCCCACCCCAGACCACACACCTCTCCATGTCTTGGTCATCTCTGTGCCCCCAGCCCCAGCACAGGGCCTCACTCTCAGTAAGCTTTTAGCAAATGTTTGTTGAATAAATGGAAAAGGCACAGTATAGTAAGTCTCCTACGTATGAATGAGTTCCGTTCCTAGAGCATGTTCGTAAGTTCAGTTTGTTCGTAAGTCAAACAAAGTTAGCCTAAGGTACCCAACTAACACAATCGGCTGTATAGTACTGTACTATAATAGGTTTATAATACGTTTGCATCTTTGAAAGTTCATAACTTGAAGGTTCGTATGTAGGGGGCTTACTGTACTGGGAGTCAGGAGACCTGAGTTTTATTCCAACCCTGCAGGTAACTTTCTGTGTGTCTGTGACAAGGCCCTGCCCGTCTCTGAGTCAAAGTTTCTCCAGAGCTGGTTGGATAGGACCACATTAGAATCATCATGGGAACTTTTAAAAAATGCACCTGTCTGAGCCATATCCACTATCAATTAAAACAATGTATCTGGCAGTGAGGGGCAGGGGTCAGCATTTTTAAAAGCTCCCAGGTGGCTCTGATGCGCAGCCAGGGTGAGAACAACTGGGCTTGGCAGTCTAGGTGGCTCTACTGGCCCTGACAGACTGTGGGAGACCCCAGGGCAGTGGGATGGTGTCCAGATGAGGAGAGGGCAACCCTGAGTCTTGGACAAAGGGCCCCGAGAGGCTGCTGGAGGGAGCACAATTGATCTTCATAACCCATGGAAGCGAGAGAGGCAGAAGTGTGTGTGTTTTTACAAACCTGTGCATGTGTGTCTGTGGGTGAGTGCAGGGCTGTCAGGGGGCAGTGAGTTCCACTCCTTCCCCAGTATCACTACCTAAGAGGAACGCCCTGCAGAGAAAAGGAAATACCAATGGCAGGGTCCAGGCTGAACTTGGGAGGTGGGACCCACCTCTGTGGCTCTGCCATTCTGGTGTAGTGGGAGGCAGGCTGGGTTCAGATCTCAGCTGTGACCTTGACCTGCTGTGTGACCTTGGACAAATGTCTTAACTTCGCTCGTTCTCAGTTCTCCTCTTTATGATGATGACTCCACCCCACACAGTTGTGAGTAAGAGAGAAACAAAGCACAGTTACATTCCTCACTACAGCACTGTCCTGTGAGGCTACCAAGGAGTACAGCCCCTGTGTGGCTCCGTGTGGACAAACCTGCCAGGACCTAGCCGGCCCTGAGGCCTGTGGAGTTGATGGTGACGGCGACCTCAGCGGGGACGAGTGTGTGGAGGGCTGTGCCTGCCCACCAGACACCTATCTGGACACCCAGGCTGACCTCTGTGTTCCCAGGTGAGCAGGCTGGCTTGAGCTCTGTGTCAGGTGGTGATGAGGCTGGGGGTCTCCAGAGCATATGAAACTGGGGTGCCTAACTGGGCCTCTCATGTCTCTACTTCATCTCACAATCTCAGGGCAGAGCTTGGAGGGTAAGCTGGGTCAGTGGTCGGGTGGGCTTCCTCTTCTAGACACCCCTCCCCCTTCCCTGGCCTCTCTTCTCAGCTCTGGCTCTTTGCTCCAGCCCAGAACAACCCCGCAGAGCCAACAGGGTCTCTGCCCTCATCTCTCCTCTCCTTCCACAAATCTTTACTGACCATGTATGTTCCAGACATTTCTAGGCCCCGGGAATTCAGCAACGAACGAAACAGAGTCCTGCCCCACAGAGCTCACATTCTGGGTGGTGAGACAGATAATAAGCAAATAAACAGATCCTTCATGGGTCTGGTGGTGACAAGAGCTATAAAGCCAAATACAGCAGAGTGAGAACAGAGGGTCCTGGGACAGGGAGGGATTACTGTTATGTCATATGAAGTGAGCATGGGAGGAAGGCCTTTCTGATGAGGTGACATTTGAGCAGAGATTTGAGTGAAGAGTGCTGTAGGCGGAGGGGCACAAGGGGAAGGCCCTGAGACCTGCCTGTGGGCATTCTCGGTGTGGCTAGGGGGCAGAGTTGCGGGGGAGGTGGGAGGTGGTGACCTCACCTCACAGGATCCTGGGGCTGACTGCCAAGGTCCTTGTTCCCCTCCAGGCCTATTTCTCCATCTGTAAAATGGTGTCACATTCAACTGAATAATGAGGGAGCTGGAGAGAAGCCCCTTAGGGAGCATATTTGATTCACTCACTCAGAGACCTTTTGTAGCTGCAGTCCTCCCTTGAGATCCAGATGTGTGCCCTGCCCCGACCCCTTGAGTTTGAGCATTGCCAGAGAAGGGAGCCTCGGAGGGTTATATGGGGTGGAGGAGGGTTTAGAGGGAGAAGGTGGTGAGAAGCACTGGGGTTGGATGAGTTCAGACATCCCTTCCAGCCCTCGACTGCTCTGCTTCAAGGCCTGCACTTGGCCGTAGCCGGCGGGTGCCATGGGAGGTATGTGAGAAGGCAACGCAGCCTTTGGCCTCAGATGACCTACAAAGAGGAGGCTGCAGAGACGGTAGCATAAGGTTCTCCGCCTTATGCTAGAAAGATGACGTATTTGGAGGGCCTAGCCTGGTGTTCACAGTATTTTAACAACCTGTGTGGTGTAGGCACTGAGCCATCAGAACGGATGCTGGGTCTGAATGCCCCTGGCTGGCTGAGGGGTGGGGCCCCTGTCCTTGGCTGTTCCTGCCCCAGCTCCTGAGCTGGCCCACCTTTCTCCGTTCCCGGCTTGTACAGGAACCAGTGCTCCTGCCACTTCCAAGGAATGGATTATCCCCCTGGAGACAGTGACATCCCATCTCTAGGCCACTGGTGAGCTCCCTAGACAGCAGCACTATTATCTTCTCTTTATTATTGTTATTTTTTAATTTTATTTAAAAAATTTTTTTGCGGTACGCGGGCCTCTCACTGCTGGGGCCTCTCCCGTCGTGGAGCACAGGCTCCGGACGCACAGACTCAGCGGCCATGGCTCACGGGCCCAGCCACTCCGTGGCATGTGGGATCTTCCCGGACCGGGGCATGAACCCGTGTTCCCTGCATCGGCAGGCGGACTCTCAACCACTGCGCCACCAGGGAAGCCCTATTATTATTATTTTTAATCTTAGTCTGGCTGCGCCGCAGGGCATGTGGGAACTTCCCAGACCAGGGATCGAACCCGCGCCCCCTGCAGTGGAAGCATGGAGTCTTAACCACTGGACCACCAGGGAAGTCCTATTATCCTCTCTTTAAATGGAAGTTGCTGACTAAAGAAAATTCAGCAGTGCAAAACTTTCCATGAAGCGACACCCACCCTCCCCCTCTGCACAGGGAGCCAGGGACAGAAGTGGGCATGTCCTTCTGAATCCTGCAGTAACCTGAGTGCAGTAACTTGAGGTCTCCAGGCCCTGCAGTGACTGGGTGGGCTGATCCCAGTGCCTCTCTCTCTCTCTGCAGCCACTGCAAAGATGGGGTCATGAGCTGTGGTAGCAGAGCCCCAGGTAAGGGTGATAGGGAGGGTGGGGCCTCCTTCATGGTAGTGGGGTTGTGGAGAGCTCGAGGACAGACCAGGACAGGGACACCCCACCCCAGGTCTTGTGCCACACCGAGCCTTCTGTGTTCTTTGCCCTCTCGGGAAAGGTTCCAACTTGGAGGGTGGCATTGTGAAATCCTGTCCCAACCTCAGCCCCACTCAAGTGGCTGTCCCTCCTGCTTCTCGAGAAGATACTGAGACTCCATCTCCCTCAGGGGTAACCAGCTGGGGTATCTGGACAGTCCCTTGACCTCCCCTGGGTCCTGGATTTTCTCTGTCTGAACCATCACGTGTCTGCTGAGGCTGACTCTGTTTCCATTGCGGGATGTGGGATCACAGCAGTGGGGAGGATAGGCTGAGCCTTTGAGACGCTCACAGGCAGTAGAGATGGGGGCATCAGGGTGGCACCCTGGTGGATCAGCCTGTGAGGGCCTTGGAGGTGGTAGGGCAAGGAGGCTGGAGCCTTCAGGGAGGACCTCCTGGGGTGGATGATGCCGCTAAGTATGGAGATTGGCACAGAGGAGATCAGAGAATAGTCATATGGCAGGTGGCAAAGAGCAGGGCCTCCAAACTCAGGTAGCCCTGGGTTCAAATCCTGCCCAGCACTCACTACCTGTGCAGCCCTGGGTAACTCACTTCACCTCTCTGAACCTTCACTTCCTCTTTTGTATATAACCTAGATTCCTAGGTTCTCCCCACGTTTCGTGTATGTCCCTGAGAGTGTTTTTCTTTTTGTTGTTTCTGGCTTCAGGTTTCTGCCCTTTAGGACTTTTATTTCATCTCCTGTAGCTATCCCGTTCTCTCTGTTCCATCCCAGGGTGGGCATAGAACTCAGACCCCCTTTATTGATTTTCCTAAAAAAGATCGCTCACATGGTATAAGTGTATACGGCCGACACGACTGAAGGCTCTGGGAGAGAGAGTGGGTTTATGTCACAGAAATACAGGTAAATGGGAAGTTGACTTCCATGTTGTTAAAAGTCCCCTGGCCACCTGCCACACTGCATGGCTATCCTCTTTCTGGCTCCTCTTCTGGTCCCTCTGGGGCACTTCCTCTCACCTTATCATGCCTTTGAGCGCAGAAGTGACTTCTCTCCATTATATGGGAAAATAGGGGATAGTAATACCTCACAGAGTTGTTGCAGGATTGAATAAGAAAATGCACATGAGGGCCCTGGAACAGTATCTGGTGGAAAGGACACGTCCAGTAATTGGTACTGGTGGTGGTTGTCCTATTGTGGGACAGCACATACCCCTCCCACCCACTGTGATGTGCACTTGGGAACTCAAGGAATGCCTCAGGGGCAGCAAGGGCATGAGAAAGCATCAGAGCCCCATCTCTGCCTGCATCCTCCAGATGCTGGTCCCCAGGTCTCCCTGGCCCCCGCTGCCGCCCAGAAACCCACCCCAGGCCCAGGTGTTCCAAGCATCCTGCTGAGTGTCCAGGCTCTTGCCAGCACCACCCTCTCCTCTTCCAGCTGCTGCCTGTCCAGCAGGCCAGGTCTTCGTGAACTGCAGTGACCTGCACACCGACCCTGAGCTGAGCAGAGAGAGGACGTGTGAGCAGCAGCTGCTGAACCTGAGCCTGAGCGTGCCAGCCCGTGGCCCCTGCCTCTCAGGATGCGCCTGTCCCCAAGGGTATGTATCTGTGTTGCAATGGGTTACCACTCCCGAAGGCTGGCAGAACCAGGGACCATAGCGTGGAGTGAGGGGCAGGGAAAACCTCACACAGCCTTGCAGGGAGGCATCAGCCCACAGCTGGCCAGTGACAGTATAATGACTAGCGAGAATCTGAGAAAGAGCAGGAGGGTGGGGAGCCAAGCCGGAGCGGGGTCCACCTGCCTCTGCTTCTCACCAGCATGTGGCCTTGGACAAGGAAGGGGCCTAGCTCCTTTGAGGCTCAGTTTTTCATCTGTAAAATGGGAATAATAATACTTTCTACCACCTCAAGAGATTGTTGGAGGATTAAGTGAGGTGCCAACCACTGGGTGGGTGCCGGGCATACCTTAGAGGCCTCATGGGCTGAAGACTATGAGAGAGGAAACCCGTGTTTAGCTCTCAACCTTCATCCCTGCAAAATTCTGACCAGGTGGAGGGCTCAGGCCCCTGTTATACTTGAAAAAGAAAGGCCCCACCCTGTGGAAGTAGTCTCCCTCCTGGGTGCCCGAGATGCTGCCATCACAGCTGGGTGACCTGCATGAGCTGAGTTTTGTAGGTCGCCTCATTGATGCTCTGCATGCCGAGGTGGCTGCAGGGGCCCAGCACCCCGCTCTGCCAGTTCTCGTTCCTGATGCTGGTCTTGCTTCAGGTCTAGGCTGAGAAGACAGTTGGGCACCTCATCCCATGACTTGGCAGCACTGGGCTGTGTCCTCAGCCTGTGCGGAGAACAGGGCTAAACTGGGAGTCCCAGCCCAGGCCTGGCAGCCAAAGGACGTGAGAAGGGGGTCAGAGCTTCTAGGGTGGGAAAGGGAGGGAATAGTCAGTTGGAGTTTTGCTGTTTATAAAACACCTTGTTGTAATGATCTCCTTCAATCTCAGAGCATCCTCGGGAGAAAGGAGGGGAGGATCATTATTCCCATTTTGCAGATGAAGACACTGAGGCCAAGGGTGGGGTGCAGGGAAGTGGTCTGCCCAGAGATCCATGACTCAAACCCAACTCTGCTTACTGCAAACCCTGCCCTTTGGCCACAGCGTGCTGGCTCTGTGAGGCCTGGAGTCTGGTCCCCTACACAGAGGTCATGATGTGGTTTATGAGCCTGCCCTTTCCCAGGCAAGGACATCCACAAGGGAGCCCTGTGAGGTTTGGAGAACTCGCACAGGACCTTAGGCCCAAGACTCTGCATTTCTAACAAGCTCCCAGGGGTTGCTGATGCTGCTGGTCTAGGAGCCACACTTTGAGTAGCAAGGTTCTAAAGCAATGTCCAACATTAGGGATTAGTTTAACTCAGAAGATCCCGAAGCCAGACTGGGGCTCCCTTTTCAGTCCCCAGGCTCCAAAGGGTAGGATAGGATGTGAAGATTTCTAAGGACTCGGTGACTTTTGACAAGTTACATGACCTCTTGGGCCACAGTTTTCTTGTCTGTGAGGCCCGGCTGGCTGTTTGCAGGACCAGTCTGAGCAGGACAGTACCTGAATCCTCTTCCTCTGCTTCTGGCCTCCCAAAGTTCAATCCAGGTCCTGGCGCTGTGCCAAGAGCATCCACGGTCCAGAGGACTTAGTGTTTGTCACTAGCTGTGTGATGTCGGACAGGTCACTTAATGTTTATGAGCCTGAGTTTGCTCACCTGTGAATTGAGGACAGTAACACCTACGGTGCAGGATTCTTGTGAGATTTAAAGAAGACAGCGGCTGCAAGGAGCCGGGCACAGTAAGTGCTCCAGAGAAACTCGTCCTCTCCCCCTTCTTAGTGTTGAACCCCCATCACCTCTTGGGGTATTTGCCCTAGTGGCTCACGTGTTGTATCAAATGCCCTATGAGGAGCTTATACACACTCCACAGGGGCTTGTCAAAGGGAAATTGTTACAGTCTCAACTTTTAAAGGAAGGGCAGGCATTTCCTGCCCTAGTGGAACATTCTCCTGGGAGCCGGAATAGGGCTCCCAGTGATACCTAACAACCCCTGCCTGGGGCCCTCTGGGCCTCTGGCCCCTGTGCCCCTCCCCGTGGTGTTTCTTAGACTCTCTGGGTGTGTGTCATCCTCCTGGGCCACTGCAGGGATCTGGGGCTGTCTGTGCTGCTCCAGGTTCCTTTGCATGTTGGTGCTGAGCCAAGGGCTCTGGGGTCACTAAGTAGTGTAGCCCAGTGGTTAGGAGCATGACCTCGAGTCAAGCCTGAGTTCTGATTACACCACTTACTGGGTGAGTCAGTTAACTTCCCTGAGGCTCAGTTTCCTCACCTGTAAAATGGCACAGAATAAGCACTCTATGTGAGTGATGGCATTGTCTTCCTTCACCTGGATCCCATGCATGTGCAAATGCTCCCTGAGGGGGGTCTGGAACAAGAGGGTCCCTTAACAGTTAAGGAGAGGGTGCTCCACAAATTGAGGGCACCTTGAAGACAGAGGCCAGAGCTTCTCTCTGCATGCTCCTGTCTGTGGTGGGCACACAGAAGGTGCTAGGGATGCAGGCAAGTCTGCAAAAGGCCAGGAGGGAGCAGTGGATGGTAGGCGGCAGGAGGGGTCTCCTCCCCGGGTGGATGGTGGGGGCCAGGGAAGGGCCTGGAGGTGAAGATGGACGGCAGTGAGCCAGCCCATCACTGGTGTCTGATGCAATTATGGAGAAAGGAAGGGTAAGAAACCAGTATTTATTGTGTATCTACTAAGTGCTAGGCAGTGCGCCCAGGTCTATAATTAAATTCTCGTAATGACCTTGGGAAGAAGGCGTCGTTATCCCCGTTTCACACATGAAAAACTGGAGGCTTAGAAACGTTAAGCGGCTTCAGGTAGAGCACTGTGGATTAAGCACATGCTTTTTTATTATTTTCCTGCTTCCTCTGACAATCGCGATGAAATGTTGGTAATGGAGTAAAAAGTATAAATCACCAGGGACAAAGGGAGCAGGGATGGGATGACAGTGGCATGAGATGGGTCAATGGTTTTTGAAGAAGGAACGAGGGTAGCTATGTAGAAACTGACCTTGCAGAGCAGAGGATGACAGCTGATGCTTGTAGAGAAGGAAGGCCAAGGAGAAACAGCCTACATGGTGTTGACGGCTTGAGGAACAGGAGGCTCCAGGCATCTCAGAAAGAGGGGTGGTGGGAGCAAGACAGGAGGATGAGGTGCAAGTCTGGGTAAGGAGCAGTTAAACTCCCGGATTCCCTGACCCCATCCGGCAGAGAAAGGTGGTAAGAGTTTCTAGAAATGTCAAGTCAGAGGCTTTGATCTCAGGGACACAGGCAGGGATGAGATGTAGAGTGAAAATAGGGAGATTGACTGAAAGGCTGCTGGGACCCAGCCTTCCTCCCCAGCTTGGTTCCCAGGATGGTGGCATCAAAGTTTTTGCCTCCCAGGCCAGAAATGAAAGATGATTCTTCTCCTGCAAATTGGCTGGGCCAAGAGAAAAAAAACTCTAGAAACTGACATTTTGGGAGTTCCACAACAAAAATGATGCCCCCCCCTTAAATATGGAGCTTCCAATCAATGTTTCGTGTCTCACTCTATTTCCTTTTAATTTTTAAAAAGTGAGGCATAATTTATATACAGTAAAACACACAGATTATAAGTATACAGTTTGTTAAGCTTTGATAAATTTATACCGTCTTGTAACCCACACCTCCATCAAGATAGAGATCACTTCTTTCCCCTCAAAAAAATTCCTTTGAGCCTTATGCTTTTTCCTAGTTAGTGCCTCCCCCATCCCTCCACCATAGTTCTTTATTTTGGCATAGATAGTCTCTGCCTGTTCTAGAACTTCATGAAAGTAGAATCATGCAGTATCTACCCTTTGATGTCTGGCTTCTTCTCCTTAGCTTATGTCTTTGAGGTTGATCCATGTTGTTGCGTTTTCCAGTAGTTTGTTTCTTTTTATTGCTCAGTAGTATTCCATTGTATGAATATACGATAGTTAATTTATCCACTCAAATGTTGATGCATATTTGGGTTATCTACAGTTTGGGCTATTTTAAATAAGGCTGCTTTCTCTTGGATGAACACTTCAGCATGGAATTGAGTCCTAGGGTAGATGTATGTTTAACTACGTAAGAAATTGCCAGATTACTTTCTAAAACATTTGTACGACTTCACCTTCTCATTGCGTGAGAGTTCTGCCTGCACCACATCCTCACTAACACTTGATGTTTTCAGTCTTTCTCATTTTTGTTATTTTAGTGAGAACATAGCTGAATAGCATTATGGTTTTAATTTGTATTTCCCTAATGACTAATGATGAGTACTTTTTCATGTGTTGTTTGGCCATTTGTATATCTTCCTTTGTAAAGTGTCCATTTGAGTCTTATGCCTACTTTTTATTTAGCTGATTTTTTAAAAAATTGAGTTGTAGGGACTTCCCTGGAGATCCAGTGGTTAAGACTCCACACTTCCAATGCAGGGGGCCTAGGTTTGATCCCTGGTTGGGGAACTAGATCCCGCATGTATGCCGCAGCTAAGAAGTCCGCATGCTGCAACTAAAGATCCCACGTGCCACAACTAAGACCCGGTGCAGCCTAAATGAATAAGTAAATAACTTTGCTTGTAAAAAAAAATTGAGTTGCAGAAGTTATAGATTCTGGATGCAAGTCCCTTGTCAGACATCTGTATTGCAAATATTTTCTCCCAGTCTGTGGTTTGCCTATCCATTTACTTACAGTGTCTTAATATGTCTAAAAACTTCTGATGAGCAGAAGGTTAAAATATTGGTGATGTTTACCTTATCACTTTTTTCTTTATGATTAGTGCTCTCTGTGTCCTAAGAAATCTTTGCCACAGTTCCAAAGATATTCCTCTATGTTTTCCTCTAGGAGCTTTATAAATTTTGCTTTTACATTTGGATCTATAATCTATCTAAAATTATTGTATTTTGTATATGCTGTAAAATGGAGTTGTTTCATTTTATTTTTTCTGATGGATATCTAGTGTTTCTAGCCGCATTTAAAAAAAGACTTTACTTTCCCTATTGAATTGTTTTGGAACCTTAAAAAAAAATCAATTGACTGTATAAATGTCGGTCTATTTCAGGACTCTTTATTCTTTTTTTTTTAACATCTTTATTGGAGTATAATTGCTTTACAATGGTTTGTTAGTTTCTGCTTTATAACAAAGTGAATCAGTTATACATATACATATATTCCTATATCTCCTCCCTGTTGCATCTCCCTCCCACCCTCCCTATCCCACCCCTCTAGGTGGTCATGAAGCACCGAGCTGACCTCCCTGTGCTGCTTCCCACTAGCTAGCTATTTTACATTTGGTAGTGTATATATGTCCATGCCACTCTCTCACTTTGTCCCAGCTTACCCTTCCCCCTCCCCATGTCCTCAAGTCCATTCTCTACCTCTGTGTCTTTATTCCTAGGACTCTTTATTCTGTTCCATTGATCTATTTGTCTATCTTTAGGCCAATATCACACTGTCTTGATTTTTGAAGGTTTATAGTAAGTCCTGAAATCAGAAATTGATAGTGTTCCGACTTTGTTCCTTTTCAAAGTTTTTTTGGCACTTTTAGGTCTTTGAATTTCCATGTAAATTTAGGACCAGCTTGTCAATTTCTACAAAACAGCCTCTGGGATTTTGATTGGGATTGTGCTGAATCTATAGGTCACTTTGGGAGAACTGACATCTTCATACTAGTGAGTCCTCTGATCTGCAAATATGTCATTATTGCTCCATTTACTGGGCCTTCTTTAATTTCTCTCAGCAGTGTTGCATAGTTTTCACCTAAAGTTTTGCACATTTGTCATTGAATTTATTTATAGATATTTGGTGTTTTTGTCTTTCATTCCATCTAAGTTGTCAAATTTATAGGCCCATCTATGATGATTTTTCGCCTAGTCTATCAGTAATGGAGAAGAACGTTGAAATCTCCAACTATAATTGTGCTTTTGTCTCTTTTCTCCTTTTAGTTCTATGAGTTTTTGCTTCTGTTTTTGAAGCTCTCATACTTGGTGCATGCCCATTTAGGATTCTTATGTTCTCTTGATAAATTGACTCTTTTGTTATTATGAAATAGCCCTCGTTATTGCTGTTAATACTACTTATCTTGAAGTCTACTTTGTCTAATGTTAATATGGCCACTCTGCCTTGTGACTAGTGTTTGCATGATATCTTTCCCCATCATTTTACTTTTAGTTTATCTGTGCCTTTATATTTCAACTGTGGCTTTTGTAAACAAAATATAGTTGGGTCTTGCTTTTTTCACCAGTGTTACAGTCTCTCCCTTGTAATTAGAGGATTTATGCATTTGCCTTTAATGTAATTGGACTGAGTTTAATACTACCATCTTGTTATTTGTTATCTGTTTGTCCTGTCTTTCTTTGTTTTTTCTTCTTTTGGGTTAAGTATTTTTTAGTATTCTATTTTTTTCTCCTTTATTTCATTTCAAGTATATATCCTGGTATTTTTTATTTTTGTGGTTCTCTAGAGATTACAGTATGTGTCTTTCATTTATCACAGTCTACCATGAATTAATGTTTCACCACTTTAGGTAGAATACTTGTAACAGTCTGCTTTCATTTACTTCCTTCTTGTCCTTTGTACTATTATTGTCATACACTTTACTTCTACGTGTGTTATAAACCCCACGATTCATTGACATTAATCTTGTTCTAAATGCTCAGTTATCTCTTAAAGAAATTAAAAATAATTAAAAAATATTTACCAACATATTTTCTACTTTTGGAGCTCTTCATTCCATGTGAATCTGAGTTTCCATCTTCCTGAAAAATTCCCTTTAACATTTCTTTTCAGTGCAATCTACTAGTTACTCTGTGAGCCACCTGGGTAGGGAGGGTCAATGCCCATGTCCACGGTCTGTTCATTAGTATACATCTAGTGCCTACGGGACAACTGGCATCCAGCCTGGCTGGCGGGTGGGGGGCAGCATGTGGCTGGTAGAGCTGAGCCTTGCTTCCTGATGTGTGGCAGAGACTTCTGAGCTGGGCCAAGTCTGTCTCTGGTTTTTCCAGTTACCGAGGTACCTCTGAACCCCACTGGGCAGCAGCAGGATGCTGGTGGGTACATGGTCACTCTCTTCCAGGGTAAATGCTGAGAGCCGCTCCGGGGCATCCGTGTGGATACAGGGTCCTCCACAGGTGACAGAGATGGGAAGGGTGCTCTCCTGACCACCTGCTTGCTGTGTCCTTTTAGCCTGCTCAGACACGGGGATGCCTGTTTCCTGCCAGAGGAGTGCCCATGCACTTGGAAGGGGAAGGAGTACTTCCCTGGGGACCAGGTCATGTCTCCCTGCCATTCCTGGTAAGTGAGGGCCCCATCCAGCCTCTGCTTTTTGCTGGGGGTGAGGATGGATATGGGACACATGATCATGAGGACAGTCTAGCATCCCCCCTCAACCATGTTCATATTCATGTTGTGTGTTTCTGTGCTATGGAGGGATTTGTGTATATATACAAGTGTACACATAGAAAGAATTTTGGGGAGTGTTTTTGTGAGTACACGAATGTGAGTTTGATTAAACATGTATATGAATGTGTGTAGATGTGTATTTGTAATCATGAGGGTGTGTTTGCCTATGTGTATGGATGTGCAAGTGTGGGCACGTGTCCAAACCGCATAGACTGCGTATGTGAATGTATATGCACGTGCATGTATGAAAAGCTGGGCATTCCTAATCCTGAATATGTTAGTGAGCACATACAGTTATGCATTTGTGTATGTGCACAGCTATATTTATATTCATTTGTGTGCATCTCCATCCATTTAGTATGTGGGGACATGTATGTGCAAAGTGTGTGAATATGTGCATGCACTGGGTGTGCGTATTTGTATTTACATGTAAGTGAACAATATGTAAAATGTGCATTTGTGATTTCCTGTGAATATGTACGTGCTTATATGTGAGAGTAAGTTTACATGTGAATATATTTGCACACTGTATATCTGTTAATATAAGTATACATACGTGAGAGTGTGTGTACCTGGATTGAATTCTTTGAAAACGGGCTTGGAGCCAGTTCTGTAGAGCCTGCCCTGGGCCAGGCAGCGGGGAATGGAAGTGGGTAGAGACTCAACCTCCTAAATATCTTCCCAGGCTCCCACTGCTGCTGTGCCTAACTCATGTTAATTCACTTTCCAGAGGCTTGGCTCCTGGAAGTGTCTATGGTGATTCTTTTTTTAATTAACTTGTTTTCCCACTCTCCACCTGTCCTCTACTTCTGGGAGAGCTGAGCATCTCTCCCACCTTGTAACCACCTAAATCTTGAGGTTCCCCAATGACACCCCCCCCCCCCCCGCCCCTCCGCAAAGGCCTTATAACTACCCGAACAGCTAATGAGGCCTTTCAACCCATGCTTTCAACCCATGCGGCCTCTGCTGTGGCCTCCTTTGCCAGATGTCCTCTGTGTTCCTGGCACACAGAGGCATGTGGAGCCTCCCTGACATTCCTCCTGTGCCCTTGTGCCCCTGCAGAGGGCCCGACCTGGGCTTTCCAGGGCTCTGAGAGTCCAAGTGCTGCTCCAGCCCTGATGTGTCTGCAGGATCAAGGTGACCCTGCCACTGCCCCAGGGCGTCAGGGGACACATCAGGGGCCCCTGAGCCCTGGCTCCTACAGCTCTCTGGAAAATGGCCAAAGCACATCAGCTAGACTAGTGGGGCTAGGATGAAGAGGGGAAGGAAACAGGACGAGGACCCCTCAAAGAGGTCTGGCCAGCTCGTACCAGTGGGGGTCCCCACCCATTGGAACCTATTCCTTCTTAGCCCCACATCACATTCCAGTGACTGTCCAAGGGGTTGGGCTGGGCACAAGACCCTGTGTAAAGTAACTTCAGGTCAGCCTTGGTGTATTGATTCCTGGTCTGGTGTTTTGGAGATGGGTGTGTTCTGTATGAGCCCTTTCCAGCCACTCAGCTCCCCTGAACCCTACGTCTCTTGTAGGCTGAGGAAGGTCTCCTAGACTTAGGGATTCATCTTGCATTAATGAGTGTGTGCTCCATCTCTCTGCTCCCTTTTTATTGCAGAACTTCTCAAAACAGTTGTCTATATTTGCTGCTTTCAATTCCTCTTCTCCCATTCTCCCTCCTATTCCACGAAAACTATCCCTACCAAGGTCACCGATAATCTCCATGGTGTTATATCCAGTGTTTATCACTTGGTCCACATCTTCCTAGACCTATTAGCAGCATTTGACACAGTCAGTCATTTGTTATCATTCTCTACCGTCATACCTTTCTTCATGTGACTCTGGGATTCCCCACCCTCTTGATTTTTTTCCTCCTGCCTCTCTTTTTTTCTTTTGCGGTACGCGGGCCTCTCACTGTTGTGGCCTCTCCCATTGCGGAGCACAGGCTCCGGACGCGCAGGCTCAGTGGCCATGGCTCACAGGCCCAGCCGCTCCGCGGCACGTGGGATCTTCCCAGACCGGGGCACGAACCTGTGTCCCCTATATCGGCAGGCGGACTCTCAACCACTGCGCCATCAGGGAAGCCCCCCCAATCCCCTTTATCTTGCTTCTTCCCCCCATAGCACTCACCACCTTCTTACCCACTCTGTTACCTACTCGTGCTTACTTATTTAGTGTGTAGCTTCCTCCTCTAGAATATAAGCTTCACAAGGGCAGAGGTTTTTTGCTGTTTTGTTCAGTGATGTATCTGAAACTCCTAGAATAATGCCTGGGATGTGGTAGATGCTTATGACTTGTTGAATGAATGAGTGAATGAATGAACGATTGGAGTGGTAAAGAGAGTGTGGACGTTGGAGTCAAATAGATCTGGATTCAGTCTTGGCTCTGTTATTTGTTGGCTTAACCTCTCTGAGCCCCAGTGTGTCCTACATAAAATGGGGACCCACCCTGCCACCCTTTGGGCATCTGTTGGAGGTCAATGATGTTTGTTGACCTCTGGCCCAGGGGCACACAGTGGGCGCTCGATGGGCACACAGTGGGCACTCGATGGGCAGTGGCTCCATCTTGGACATTCAGGGTGGGGGCAGGGCATGCCCTGTCAGGGGTCTGGGCACGTGTGTTTCAGTGTGTGCCAGCACGGCTCGTTCCAGTGCGCCCTCCACCCCTGTGCCTCCACCTGCACCGCCTATGGCGACCGGCATTACCGCACGTTTGATGGGCTCCCATTTGACTTCGTGGGAGCGTGCAAAGTGCACCTGGTCAAGGTTAGTGCCTGGGTGTGTACCAGCTGGCTCTACAGGGACCCAGAGCAGCTGGTGCATAATTAGGTGGGTGGGAGGATCTAAGGCCTGGTGTGTGGCAATTTAGAGACGCAAGATTGGGGCTGGACAGAGCCCACCAGTCTGCCTGTCCTCCTGCCTGTCACCATTATAACCTTGCCCCCTTGGGTGCCAGTGGTTTTTCTGTCTGTAAGAGTAAAAGCAAATGCTTTCTGGGCTTTTATTATATCCCTGGTGGTCTACCAAGCCATTTTAAAGCATTGTTTCACTTAACTCTTACAGCAAGACGGAGTTTATTGAGCCCATGTTATAGCTGGAGTAACTTGGGCTTAGGGAAGTTGGTATCTCACCCGAGACCACACAACTAGTCAGGGACAGAATTGGGGTCAGGTTGGAACCAAGAAATCTGACTGGAGAGTTGGTGTGCAGGCAGGATCCCCTCCAGAAGGAGAAAAGGGTACCAACGGGGTGGGTGGGAGAGTGCCTCAGACACATTCAGGGACCTTGGTTTTGCTAAGGGCCTGTCCATCTCATTATATGATAGTAAAAGTAACAATAATAATAATAATGACAAACCTTCTATGGAATAAGTCCTATCTATGGGGCAGGCACTGTGCTGGGGTCTTTCACATAATTTCAATAACTCCACAAGACAAAGATTATAGAGCTTGTTTTATTTTTTAAATTTCAAAGGTTTTGCATGCTCTTCACTAACATTTAAAACAATATAGAAGCATATATTAAAAACAAATATTCCTTTTCACATCTCTTCTGTTCCTATTCCCTGCTGAATAAGCACTCATAACAGCTAGGTGTGAATCCTGCAAGATCATTTTCCATAAGACAGACAGACAGACAGACACACACACACACATACACACATGTTTTGTTTAATTTCTATGAATAGAATCCCACAATTTGGTTTTATCACTTAATAGTATATTTTGGACATTATCTCATAGAGTCAGTAAATTTTTCTTCTTCTTTTTGTAGAATTCCACAGAAAAGATGTACTCTAGTTTGTTTTGTAATTTGCCATTGATGGACATTTCTGTTGTTGTCAATATTTAAATGCTCAATGAATACTTGTGTGGATGTGTCTCTAGACGCTTCGAAGTAGAATTGCTATAAAAGTTATACGTTTAGAAATGTTGTCCAGTGCCTGCAAATTGCCCTCCAAAAAGGCTTACATTACCATCATCAGTGTGTGTAAGACGGTGCCCCTTCCCCTACACCCCTGTCAACACCAGTCATCCCTATTATATATTCGTTCATTCATTCATCAGACACTTTTTGGAGAATCCCTACATGCTAAACACTGCACCAGGCACCCAAAACAAAACTGAGCTTCAGAGAACTGAAGTAAATTGCCCAGAGTCACAGCTCATATGAAGTAGAAGTGGGTTGAAAACTATTTCAGAGTCTGTGTCCCCCTACCCCATGCCTCTCATCAGAATCTCTTCTCTCCCTGGTTTATTGCACTAACTTATTTCTCCTCAGAGCACATCAGATTTCAGCTTCTCTGTGATTGTAGAAAACGTAAACTGCTACAGCTCTGGCATCATCTGCAGGAAATTTATTTCCATCAACGTTGGGAACTCACTCATCATCTTCGATGACGACTCAGGAAATCCCGTAAGGCCTGGTGCAGGTGAAGCTTGTATGGACAATTTGCTGGTTAATAGAGGGCAGAAGAGGGCTAAGGACTGGTCTCCTTACCACAGCACTTTCTCTTGGAGCCACTGAGTCGGCAGCCCAGATTGAATTCCTTGGCCACGGCCAGGAGCCCAGAGGTCAATGTCAGGGCATGAGGGAGGCAGAGGAATTGGTGAACTCCTGGGGCTGGGCAGTGACTTGTAGCCAGGCCCAGCTGACCCAGGTGTTGGGGGACACTCTGGCCTCAGGAATGGCCACCTCTGTCCCCCTAGAGTCCGGAGAGCTTCCTGGATGAGAAGCAGGAGGTCCACACGTGGCGAGCAGGGTTTTTCACGCTGGTGCATTTCCCACGGGAACACATCACCCTCTTATGGGACCAGAGAACCACGGTGCACATTCAGGCGGGGCCACAGTGGCAGGTAGTCATGTGATCAGTGACCCTCACGGGCCCTGTGCTCCTTCCTAGAGCCAAGCCAGCCCACTGGGTGTCCTTGCATGAGCTGTACCCTCGCCAAAGAGCCAGGAGCCTTATGCCTGCTGTCCTATCTGCCCCGCCCGACTCTGGGCCCCTTCTCCTCTGACTCTTCTCTCTCTGAACACTGTGACCCCAGTAGTTGCTTCTGGGCCTACGAAAGACTCCTAGGCTCAGAGCGACCCCTCTGCCTGTGGCTCACCCTCGGAATGCCTGAGACTGACCATTCTCTCTTCTTTCAGGGCCAGCTGACAGGACTCTGTGGGAACTTTGACTTAAAGACCATCAATGAGATGAGGACCCCAGAGAAGTTAGAGTTAACTAACCCCCAGGAGTTTGGTGGCAGTTGGGCTACAGTTGAGGTAAAACCTCTCCAAGCTGGCTCACTCCTCTCACCCAAATGGACCCTGGTCACAGGTCAGGGGAGAGGGACATTGGTGCAGGGCTGCTCCTGCAACCTCTCTCTCAGCTTCTGACCCAGCATCCTCAGCCCTGGACTCTGTCCTGTGGCCTGAGGACATGCACCATCCCATCTCACACATCAGACCCCAGACCAAGCCCTGGTAGGAGGGCTGAGGCTGGGAAGGAGACAAAGTCTCTGTCCTAGGAGAGATGACCACCTAGTAGGGAAGATGAGTCTTGTTGAAGCATTACCATCTTACCCATCTCTGTGCCCCGGTGCCTGGCGATAGGTCTGGCACACAGGAGAGACCAAGAGAGACCCGCATGGGTTGGGGCAATTAGAGAAGGCTTCCTGAAGGTGGTGGCACTAGTGTGGTACTTAAAAGATAGACCATATTTGGATGGAGGAATGTATCAGAGAGAGGGAGGACAATATTAGCAGAGGCAGAAATGATAGGGGATGTCTCTGAAGTTTGGGAGATGTCTGAGGCTGCCAAGCTGTGAGTGATGGGGGGAAACATCATTGAGCTGACAGCAGGAGATCTGGGTTCTTGTCTTATTCTTTTACTTAAAAAGTTATTTTATTTTGTTTTTCTTTTGTTTGTTTTATTATTTGGGGTTCTTGTGTTAGATCATCCAGTGACTTGCTGGGTGACCTTGAGTAAGTCCCATCTTCTCTGTGGTCCTCTGTGAAGTGAAGGGGCTGGGAGAGGGATAATGGATAGATTTCACTTCATGTGACAAATCTGATCAGTCAGATGAGGCTGCCTGGGCAGCTATGTTGAGAAATACCAACACTTGTGTCAGGCTCAGCTGGAAGAACTGTGAGTGATTAGTTATGTCTGCCATGGGTGCTGCATTAGAGAGTGGTGATATGAGTGTTAGATATTTGCCTTTCCTGGACCGAGTGATCTTAGGTTCCTAGTTCTCTGTTGGGGAGTAGGTGGAGATAAGCCTATGTAGACTGGTGTCAGGGGAGCAGTTAGTCATGGCCTGGAGCTAAATGTAATCCTGAGGTGGGGCAAGGCTGTTCTCACAGCCTCAGAAAAGTATGCTCTAACCCATTCCATTTTAGAGAAGCTGAGTGGGTGACTCACCTTTATTGCTTCCCTCCTCTCACCCTTCACTGTCATTTCTCTCTCAATAATCCGCTTAGGCATACCCTGGGGGGCTCTAGTGACAATGTAGGCCGGGGGAGGAGGTTCAGCAGACATCAGGGAAATCTGTATTTGTTTTCTATGGCTGTGTAACACCATAACTGCAGACTTAGCAGTATCCAACCACACACATGTATTATCTCACAGTTTCTGTGGGTCAGGAGTCAGGGCACAGCTTGATTCGGTTCTCTGCATACAGTATCACAGGCTGCAGCCAAGGTGTCAGCCAGGGCTGGGCTCTCATCTGAAGGTTCGACTGGAGAGGGATCTGTTTCGCTGACCACTCATGTGGTGTTGACAGCCATTCCTTGTAGTCACAGAACTGAGAGCTTTAGTTTTTTTGTGAGCTGTTGGCCCAGGACGACCCTCAGCTCCTAGAGGCCACCCACCATTCCTGCCACGTGCCATTCACAGCCAGCAAGGGAAAGACTCCAGCCAGATGGGCTCTGCACTCTTATGTAACATGACAATGCAGTCACTGGCACATAACCACATCCATGTGTCACCTTTGCTGTCTTTTGTCGACTTGTCAGTTTGGTCCCTCCCACATTCAAGGGCAGGGGATTATACAAGGATGTGAACACAGGAGGCCGGGATCAAGGGAGCCACTCTAAGAGTCTCCACCACATCAGGCAACAGGCATTTGAGGGGTAGGGAGATCAACAGCGCTGCCTTTGCCCCCTCAGTGCCCAGACACCCTCGATCCCCGAGACACATGTGTCCTGAATCCTCTCCGAGAACCCTTTGCCAAAAAGGAGTGCAGCATCCTGCTCAGCGAGGTGTTTGAGACCTGCCACCCTGTGGTGAGTGGACTCCAGGCTTGGCTACTCCTGGGCCCCCTTCCCACCTCCCTGGAATCCCTTCTGCTCTCAGACCCTCCATGCCTTGGAGAGACACCTCAGGTCTAGAGGAAAGATTCACCTCTGCCATTCCCTTGCCTCTGGTCTGCTCGGATGAGTCTGCCCTGTTTCCCTGGGACAGACACAGTCAAACAGCTTCTGTGCCCTTTTCAAGCCTATCTCAATCTGGCTCTTCCTCCCAATCAGGAAGTTCTTCTGACTGGTGAACACAGACCCCTCATGCTGTGGCATCAGCCCTCAGTGGAGACAGAGGAGAGCTGGTGCTCAGCTCTGCATGGCCCCCTCCAGGGCCTCGAAGGCTGCCGTCAGATGGGCTTTGGCTGTCTCTGGCCCTGGCTGGGGGTTCACGCCCCACGTCGGTTTCTCAGCCACACCCTAAGCCCTTGGATCCAATAGCCTAGGCCCGAGGAAGGAGAAAGCTTAGTTCTCAAAAGCAGGGTCTACCTGGGTCACGGAGTTAACGTTTCCCTCTCAGCTGCCTGCCTTTCTGTCCTCACCCCACATGGGCAGCTCGCCCCATCCTGTGGTCCCTTCATGTTCGTGCTGCTCCCTGAGGCTGAGTGGCATCAGCCCAGAAGCTGAAGGGCTGACATTCAGGGTCTGTCCTCTGACATCTGACTTCTGACCTCCTCTAGGTCGATGTCACTTGGTTTTACTCAAACTGCCTGACAGACACATGTGGGTGCAGCCGGGGCGGTGACTGTGAGTGCTTCTGTGCCAGCGTGTCTGCCTATGCCCACCAGTGCTGCCAGCATGGGGTGGCCGTCGATTGGAGGACCCCGCACCTTTGCCGTGAGTGTCCAGACCAGTCATCTGAGGGGGAGAGTGGGCCCCTTCTGTGGGCAGGCCTGTGGGGTCCCATCACTCTGGCTTGTGCTCATCGTTCATTGAATTCTTATAACTACCCTGTGAAGTAGGACTGTTTATTCTTGTTTTACAGTTGGAGAAATGGGCTAGAAAGAGAGAGATTAAGTAACATGCTCAGGGTCACACAGGTTGGTGGAGGAGCCAGGGCTCATCTCCATTGCAGGTGGTCTGGCTGCAAACCCATGCTCTTAACCACTTTACCAGAGGAGTCAGGAGCCCTGGGTTCCAGACCCAGAGCTGCCATTTGCAAGCTGTGTGACCTCAAACAAGTCCCCCAACCTCTCTGGGGCTCCATTTTCTCATCTGAAAAATAGGAATAGATGTGTCCCACCAGGTTTATTGTGAGGGTCAAACGAGATAGTGAATGTGAAAGCCCTTTGTCAGGAGAGACTCATGGGGTCCATCAGAGGCACCACAAGATAGCAGTTTTTCTGGAGCACTGGTGGTCTGCAAATGCTTTTGGTTGTACACTCCTATCAAGTGAAAACATTTTGAGCACACACAACATGTGTATATATATATATATATATATACATATATATATATATATATATGTATATATATATATACACACACACACATACACATAGATGCATGTACGTATATATGTACTATTAGTAGTGTAAATGTATGTCACAAAACAGATACAAAAATAAATATTAAAAAGATGAAATAACATGCATAGAAATTTAAATGATTAATTAATTGATTATTATTTGTTTCTGCATACCAAACATCTTCCTGGTGCAAGACGCCTCACTTTGTGGTGCAGTGGTTATTATACAGGTGCTGGGGCCACACTGTCTGGGTTCAGACTCCAGTTCCACCAAGCAGGGTGACCTGGGGCATGTTCCTTAGACTCTGACTAGTAATTGAGGGTTAAGAGAACTGTACCTTCCTTGCAGGGAGCTGTGAGATAGATTTACATGAGAAAATGCAGGTAAAGCACTTGGCACAGTGCTTGTGCCAGAGCCGAGGTTGCTGTCATTTTTCGTGGGGACGTGGGTGCTGGCACGAGAGCTCCAGGCAGGATGACCTCAGGAAGAAGATGGAGCAGAATCTGCCTTTGGCTTCCTTTTTCTTTGCCCATTTTACCGTGAGCCTCTTCTGCCACAGAAGCCTTGGGTCCTCATGCAGTCTGCTTCTCCTTCTACTTCTCTGATAAAAATCCTTCAGGAAGGAGAAGGGAACACACGTTTACTGAGAATCTACTGTGTGCCAGGCCCTGTGCCTTCTGTGCATTAACTCACTTAATATTCAGGCCTAGGGTGAAGCAAGTGAGGCCAGTTCCTGGAGCACAAGATTTAAGGGGGTACCAAAAAAGGCAATTTTTTTTTTTTTTTTTTTTTGCGGTACGTGGGCCTCTCACTGTTGTGGCCTCTCCCATTGTGGAGCACAGGCTCCGGACGCGCAGGCTCAGCGGCCATGGCTCACGGGCCCAGCCGCTCCACGGCACATGGGATCCTCCCGGACTGGGGCACGAACCTGTGTCCCCTGCATCGGCAGGCGGACTCTCAACCACTGTGCCACCAGGGAAGCCCCAAGGCAATATTTTAAGGCAATATTAAAAAAAAAAAAAATCAAAACTAATGCAGAAACATCTCTGATGAACAAAATATCACAATTTTAAGTAATGACAGCCTCAATATTATTGATTTTTCCTTTTGCCTCAGGCTCCAGTATGGCTCAGCAAGGTGCTGTCACTGATCTTGTCTATTTTAAAATTTTGATATTTTGTCCATCATGGATATTTTGCATTAATTTTGCAATTAAAAAGTTGTATTAAAATATTACATATCCTGATTACTGAGATTTTTGAGGTCCCCCTAAATTTTGCACCTGAGGTGAGCACTTGCCTTACCCCAGTCCAGGCCTCACAAGTCTGTGGGGCAGATGGTAGTGGTAGTCCCCATCCTACAGAGGAGGGCACTAAATTTCAGAGAGCTTGAGAAACTTGTCTCAGTATGCACAGCTGATGAGTGAGAGAGATGGGATTTCAGTCCAGGTCTGCAGGTCTCTAGAGAGCTGGCTTTTGACGACTTCTCTGGGCGACCTCCCGTTAACCTGGTACACACTTGAAACCAGATACTTGGAGATCTTTTAATTTTCGAGTTCAATCTTCTGAGTCCACAAGTGAGGAAAAGCACATACTTACCCATAGCCACGTGGTGGGTCAGTCTACTGATTCCTGGTGCTGTTTCCAGAGGGCAATGACAAATGCAAAGGAATAGTGTTCATCATGGGGCTTTGGGGTGTGGGGTGGAGTTGGTGGCTGTCTTCAGACCATGCCTGTGAGTGAGGGAGACCCCTCCTCAGCCTTTGTCCCAGATCTGCTCGGTCAACTGGCTTCTCATGGTCTTGCTCCTGGCTTCAGGTGCCCCCTGCAAAATCCCCAGCTTATCCCAGCGGACTCAGGAATCCGTGGCCTACGTGCCAGGGGAACAAGCTGTGGTGCTGTGCTGCGCCACTAGGGGGCGTATGGAGCACATAGTTGGAGGAGCTTATCAAAACCTGATGGAGACGGCACCCAGGGGCCTGAAAAAGGCTTGGATTCTGGAGGCCCTGGGTCCCTTCCTACTCAAAGCTGTTGAAAGACCGACTTCTATCTTGTGCTTCCATTCCTCCAGGACCTTCCACAACATTTCCGATTGGAGCTTCAATTCCTTGGTTCAATTCTTGCCCTTTGAGGTCACACAAAACATACTCTTCTGTCCCAGCATTCATTCATCCATTTGGTACATGCCAAATGCCTACTCTGGGCCAGGCTTTGAGCTTTGTGTTAGGGGCACAGAGAGGGAGCCATTGTATTTCCTGCACCTTAAGATATCTGGATCTAATGACCATGTCTGAATCTTGGCGTTTGGGAGACAGGCCAGGTCCAGCCCTTGGGGAAGGAGAGAGAGCTGGGATGGGGCTTTGGCCCTGCGCATCTGTTCCAGGCTTCTCAAGAAGTCTCTGTTCTCTCTCTTTCAGCATATGACTGTGACTTCTTTAACAAAGGTAAGCTCATCCTCCCCAGGTGGAGCCTTGAAAGCTGGGGCACTGCCATCCCTGCCCTGGGGCCACAACAGTAGCAGCCATCCTGAGGCCCTGCTGGCCCTGGAGGAGCAGTTATGCAGACAGAGCCCTGACAGTGCAGGGCCCAGGGATGCCCCGGAACTCTGCCTCCAGCAGCTCCTGCAGCCTCTGTCCAGAGCCCAGGCCAGGCTAGCTTCCCGGGGATGTGCTCATGCGGGGCAGCTTCACCAGGAAGTGAAAACCCCATTTGCACCAACGTGCTGCCCCATAGCTTTCATAATCTAGCTCATCAGGCCCACAGGACATTGTCTTGGGTTTCCTGAAGTTTTGAGTTGGCAAAGGCAAATGCAAACTGCTCTTCCTTTGCTGGGGCGAAACTTACAGTCTGGCACAGCCTGTCAGATTCATCTTTAAGTTTAGCCAGTGTTGCAGAGCACCAGATTATGCTCCAACTTCTGCATTAACCAGGTCATGACTAAAGACCCCAGGGAGGTTAATGACCAGTGTTAGAATCCATGAGTCAATTTAATCACTGGGGTTGGGTGGGATTGGAGGGCTGCCCAGGAGTAGTTTTCAGCGCTGATCTTTGTGCGGTGGGGCCAGGTTGGCAGAATTAGATACTCATCAAGTCCCTGGTGCCATTCACCTTTGACTTCTGAGGTCCCCTCTGCCCCCACTTCCAGGCACCATCCTGCCAGGAGCAGGCCTGTACAGGTAAAGGCCCAAGGCTCCGTCCTCACATAACTGCATTATCAGATTTGGTTTGAGAAACGTCCTCTGGCGAGAGTATAGTGGGTGAAATAGTGGGGGGACTGACTAGAGAGACAAGGATGCCACTTAGGGGATCCGTGAGATGAGGGCTGGACCAGGGTACAACATGGTCATTCACAGTGCCTGCAGTCCCACCAACATGCTAGCCTCAAGGGGCTCCTGCTGGCCCAAACCTTTAACCCCTGACGGCAGGAATCTGCAACGGGAGGATTGCAGTCCCTGCACAGGCGGGGTCTGTCTGACACCAGGCAAGACATTTCAGCAAGACAGCTCTGAGCAGAGTTTTCTCCCTTCTGTGGCATTTTGAGTGGCAGTAACTGGCAAAGGACAAGCTGTTTCTAGCATCCTGCACCCGCCCACCCACCCTCCTACCCATTCTTACTCTGCTCTTCTACCAACATTTTCTTTGGTCCAGGCCTTTGCTGGGCGCTGGGGATTCACCAGTTAATGAGACCTGTCCCAGTGGTGCTCTGGAGCCGGCCCACCCTGGCTTTCTAGAACCCACTGCGTGTTCTTCTCTCCACATTCGGTCGGTAGTTTGAAGTTGACCACTGGTGGGAGTATTTATTCACGGAAATCAGCAAACATTACCAAATGGGGTTTTGTTTGCTTGTTCATTTTGTGAGAGCTGATTGTTAAGCCAGCACAGCACTGCCTTTGTCCTGTCTGGTAGGGAAGACAGACGTGGACCCCCGATCGAGACCCTCCTCATAAGAGCTGTGATCAGCATTAGCCATGCTCCGAGACCGCTGGAGCACAGGGGAGGGAGGACGCTTGCATGCGGTGGGAGAGGGTGCCGGGAGAGCTTCACCACGAAGGTGACATTTGAGCTGGGCCCCAGAGATTGAGGAGGCGTTGGCCCCGGGCACAGAACGGGGTGTGGGGGGGGGACTGCGCTGAGTGGGTGGGACAGCGCGAGTGAGACAGGAGGTAGGACACAGCACAGCTCTTACAAGGAAGAGCGAGAGAAATTCAGTGTGGCGGTGGCCGGGGTTGGGGCGTGAAAGGCCCCTGAATCAAGCTGGGCTCTTGGAGTCTATCCTGAGGACAAAGGGAGAGCCACTGAGGAGTCGCCAAAGGGAGTGTGGCTAGGAGGGTGACTGGAGGGCGGGCCACACCAGAGGCTGAGAGGTCAGTTATGAGGCTGTTGCAGTGGTCTAGGAAACCCATGCCCCTGTCCAGCTTACTGACAACCGACCACCGCAGGAACCCAAGAGACACAGAGGTGACACATGTTTGAAATAAATAGATAAACACGAATGCTGAGCCCAAGGCTTCCTGGCCTTTACCCTTCAGACCTCAGGTGGGGAGAGACCAGGTCTGGCATCTTCTCCCAGAGGCGACTCTGAATAGCGCAGCAGCTGGAATGGTAGAGTCTGAGGCAGGGGTAAAGGCCCATGGAGAGACGTTTGGGGGGCCCAGATGCCCCCCAGGGGTGGCCTTGTTTCCAGGCTTCCTGTGAAGTGATCTAGGTGCTGTGCAGAGGGTCAGTTCCCATCAGGGGCTGGCAGCCTGGGGCTCCCGTCCCTTCCCTTTCATGGGAATCAAGGTCCCCGGGGCCGGGGGTGAGGGACGTGACCAAGAGGAGCTCTTTAGCATCCTCTCTCCTCCCGCTT
This sequence comes from Pseudorca crassidens, assembly GCF_039906515.1. Taxonomy (NCBI): domain Eukaryota; kingdom Metazoa; phylum Chordata; class Mammalia; order Artiodactyla; family Delphinidae; genus Pseudorca; species Pseudorca crassidens. The sequence continues at coordinate 38,553,210 of NC_090304.1, read as the reverse complement.
CTGGCAGGGCTGGGTAGGTAGTGATGGGGGGTGGGCACAGTCCCAGGGTGGCAGGGCTTATGACCGGGCCCCCTCTCTCCAGCACTAGGTAAGGGCCCCTACCAGCTGGCCAGCTTGGCAGCCAGAGGTGCCCTGCTGGCCATGAAGGTGGCAGGCAGTGCCATAGTCCTAGTGAGAGCAGAGGATGTGGCGCCGGGGGACATTGTGGACTTCCTGCTGACGGCTGCCCTCTACAAGGCCAAGGCCCACGGTAAGGCCCACCCTCTGGCCCCACTCCAGCACTTGGTGGAGGGAAGCAGGTGCTGGAGGAGGGGAGGATGCTACGACCCTAAGCCAGCTATAGTAGCTGGAGAAATGTGGGGCTCCAACAGGCACCCCTTTCCCAGTTGAGACAGGGTACTGGGTCAGCCTCTTAGCCTCTTTCAAGAAACACCTTCTGTCTTCTTCTTGAAAAAACCAGAGAGGACAAGGTCCAGATGTCCCTTTGGACCTTGCTTCACACAGCAGCTGTATTCCAGAAAAGCTAGGTGGCAATAACGATGACTTCCCATCCCTCCCCCTAAATTTCCTTCTTATTCTCCCTCTTCCTACCCCCCTCCCCACTTCTCCTCTCTATTTTTAAGACTAGATAGACTGTAAATACCAGAGGGGAGCTGGCTGATATATTAACTCCAGTGGGACCTTCTCCTGTGAATGGAGGAGTGGGCTCTTGATTTGCTCAGGTTATGGTCCTGAGTCCTGATCTGGTGGGTTACACAGACTGAGGCACACCTGGAACCAGCCAGCCTCCTGGGTCTGACTGCCAGCAGACCTAAAGGGCTTAGCTGTAGTGGGCACCATCTTCTCTTCAGAGTTCAGTAGTGCCTGAGGGGTGGCAGGACCTTGCCCGGTGGGGAGTGACCGCCGGTGGTGTTTGTGTTGGGCGCTGGGCCAGCCAAGGCCTCAGTTCACCAGTGCTAGGAAGCCTCCTCTTCTGTGGCCATTTGTGTGTGTCCCAGTGTGTGGTCACTGTGATCACTGATCAGGGTTTCTCCCCGCAAATCCTGTTGGTCCCATCTAGTCAGTATCTCCCTAATCACAGGGATGGTCCGTGAAGCCAATCCCAGCATCGACCGGAATCTTGAACCAACACACATCTCAGTTCTTTCCAGCCTAAGAATTTAAGTTCTCAGATTCTCAGGTCTGTGGTTTATCTAGTTACGAGGATCGTCCTGTCTTTCTCTCTCTTCCTCCCCTCCTCCTCCCCTTCTTCTCTCCTTGCCCCCCTCCCTTTCATTGAGCCCTGTTCCCATGCCAGGCACCAAGCTGGGCACTGGGGAATCAGTGGCATCAGAGACACGACCCCTGCCCACCAGAAGTCCGCAGTCCCATCCAGGGGACAGACACGTCAAAGGCAGTTACAGTGCCTGTGGGAAGGAGGAGCCCCTAACTCAGTCCTGGGGAGTCAGCAGAGGCTTGTTAGAATAAGCGTTGTCCCTTGAAGTGTTGAAAGGAGCCAGGAAGGGACTTGTAAGCCAAGCTCAGGAAGTGGATCTTTATCCTGAGGGCAGTGGGGAGCCAGGGAAGGGCTTTAAGGAGGGGAGGGACACCCCAGGCACAGCTAAGGGGATGTCCATGGTGGGGTGAGCCGGGGGTACAGTAGGGGGTGCCAGGAGGAATCACGTCACTGCACGAGGTAACCTGGGAGTGAGGAGCCAGGGACTAGGCCACAGGAGGGCCAGGAGCATCCCCACTGCCCCAAAAGGGAACACTTCCTCCCTAGACATTCCTGACCCCCAGATCTGTGTGGTCCTGCTTGAAGAAGGAAGGATGTCTTATAACCTTCCAGATGTAATGGACCATCTGCTTAGTGGGAATTTTCTGTTCTCCATTCAGTATTTTAGCCCAGTAAGTAAGGTCTAGTCTAGAGGGGGTGTTGATTTTCCAGTGGTTTTATGGCATGTTAAGCAAACCCTAGAGAAGCCTGGGCCTGGAGAATGTCACTGTGGATGGGATGCCCAGAGGCTGTGAAGGCCAGCCTCCATCTCAGACCTGGGTCTCCTGGGCAGCTGGGGGCAGGGCCCAGTGAGGACCCAGGCTCCCACTCCCACCCCATCCTGTGTTCCTTCCCTGTGCTGTGCCCAGAGTACTGGACAGCAGAAGAGAACATACCTTCCAGGTAAGATTTGGGGTGGCTACGTGGGGGAGGTGTCCCTTGAATTTGGCCTTGAAGGATGCGTAAGATTGTGATGGGAAGAAATGGAGAGCAGAAGATGTCACAGAGAGGAAGTTTCAGCAGTCATTTAGGCCTGAGCCTCTCACTCTCATGGTCTTGATGTCCTATAGGATGTACTAAAGGGACACAAGCCACAACCTGGTGCATCTCCCTGGAGTATCAATTTTACTTAAAGATTTTTGGAGGAGGTTACTGATTTATTATAAATAATATCTCACTCTTCTGTACACCTGCTGTGTGCTAGGCACTGTTCTAAGTGCTTCATATATAATAAGTCATTTAACCCTCACAACAATCTTAGGAGGTAGGTGCTATTATTTTCCCAATTTACAGATGTGAGAACTGAGGCCCCGAGAGGGTAGGTAACTTACCCAAGGGGACATCACTAGCAAGTGACAGCAACCAGGCTGTCACTTTTGGCAGGCTCCTCCCAGACAGAGATATTAAAAGAGAAATAAAATTTAGAAAATGGAAGGTGAAAAATCATTTGATTATTTAAGGTAAAACACAAGACTTTGTACAGTCAGTCCTCTGTATCCACGGTTCCACATCTACGAATTCAGCCAGTTGCGGGTGGAATTTCAGATGGAAACCTACGAATGCGGTTGGATGACTGTACTGGGCCATTTCATGTAAAGGACTTGAGCATCCTTGGATTTTGGTACCAGGGCGGGTGTACCGAGGAACAGCTGTACCTCTAGGTCTGGCATTCAGCCTCTCCCCCATTAGGAGGACTTCAGGACAAATGGTTGAGAACCTTGATTTAGGCCAACTCCAGTCTTCACAAACAAGAAAGCCGAGACCCAGAGAGGGGAAGTGAGTTGCCTGAGGTCACCCAGCGAGGGACTCAGCACTCTCCCCGCCTGGGCTGCCCCATGCCCACTCCTGGATCCCATCCCTGGGGCTGACTGCACAGTGGTTAAGAGCCTGGGCTCCAATCCTGCCTCCTTTTTCCACCATCAATGTGACGCTAGGCCTCACCGCCCTCATCTGTAAAATGGGGGTGACAATGTCATCACCTTCTAACGTGTTATAGAATTTGCTTGTTCATTATGTTTACTCCCCACCCACCACTCGCTACTTGAATGTCAACTCCGTGAGGACAGGGGTTTTGTCCTTTTGTCCCCTATTGTGTCCCCAGTGCCTGGAACAGTGCCTGGCCCCTGGTGGGGGCCTCAGTAGTGTTAGCTGCTGAATGAATGAATTCGCCACCTCACAGGGCTCTCTTGGAATTTACTACAAGCAGCGGGTAGAGAGCTTGCTCATCACTGTGCCCGGCACAGAGTTAAGTCCTGATCAATAGCAGTTGTTGTTGACGTGAAGAATTCATTCTTCCCCCAGTTACCTCATTTCTTCTCACAGCTGCCCAGGGAGGTCTAACAGGAACTCTGTGCAGTATCTCCTGGGGCCACGAGGTGGAGGGGTGATGGGGGGAGGGGGAGACACACCAGGCCCTGTGCTGGGCCTTTCACACACCGTTTGTCCCTCACAGCCTGGAGGCGTGAATTCACTTGCCCACAGCACAGCCAGCCATGGCGGGCCGGGACTCCGGACACCTGCTTGTGCATTTGGACCCTGACCCTGCAGGGCCCTGTGGTGGGGGGCAGGGGAGATCCACCCAGCAGTGTGGAGACAGGAGAGAGGACAGTGGAGCCCAGCTCTTAGGCCTCTGGGCAGGCCCCTTCCCACCTCTGGGGCAGTTTCCCTGCCGTGGGTTGGGCTCAGCCTCGGGTCCCCCAGCTCTGACCCTCTGGGATTCTGTGAGGAGTGGGATCAAGAAAACTGACAAATCAGCAAACCCCAGCTTGTCTAGTATGTCCCATAGAACAGAACTCCACCAGGACAGCCGTTTCTGTCTGTCCTACTCACTGCTGTATCCCTAGCATCTAGACTAGCACATGGTACACGGAGGGGCCTCAGAGATGTTTGCAGGAGGGAGGGAAGGTGGAGAGAGAGAAAGAAGGAGGAAGAAAGGAAGGAGCGAATGGAAGGAAGGAGAGAGGGAGGGAGGGAGGAGGGGATAGTTCAGTCACCTCCCCAAGGCTCTGCAGTTGGGGCTTTAACCCCCAACCTTCCCTCCCTCGGGTAGAGGTGGTATGTGCCGAGGGGCAGCCAGCAGGCAGAGGTGGGTGGGCTGAGGGGAGGCGGGCAGGCTGGGAGGAGCAGGACCCAGTCCTGAGTCGCTGAGACTGCAGACGGTGCCTGGGTGTCTGCCCCCTCCCCGCATCCAGACCTCTCTCTGCTGACCTCACCCTCGTGGCTCTTGGCAGACCCAGATGTGATATCCTTGGAGGCAGCGGACAGACCCAACTTCTTCCTCCACGTCATGGCCAACGGGTCTCTGGAGCTGGCCAAGTGGCAGGCCAGCGATGCCTTCCACCACCATGCCTCTTTCTCGCTGCACTCGTGGCGTGCGGGCCTGGTGGCCCTCGAGTCCCTGGCGGAGCCTGGGGCCTTCCTTTACGTGTTGGGCCCAGTGCTGGCCCTCCGGCTGTACGAGCACACGGAGGCCTTCCGCCGGGGCACGCTGTTCCGCCTTCTGGGTAGGTGTCCACCCTGCACCGCCCTCAGCTCCTCCGCCCCTGACTCAGCTCCCCTCCCACCTCATCCTTCCAGTTGCCTCCAAGAGACGAGATCCTCACTCTCCTGACACAGGGAAGCCACATGGGTGCCACCCCTGAGATGGGAGGGGGCCCGGCCTCCTTGTTGGTGGCCTAGGGAGCCTTGGGCATTGTGACTTGGGGCCCAGCCAGCTTCCTGGGTCCTGCCTACTCCCACAGGCCATTTACAAGGTCTAAAAATAGGGCGGCCTTTGTGGAAGCGAGAAGACTGATCATTGTGGCCGCAGCTTGACAGCCCGCAGGCTCAGGTTTCTTGCTGATCGGGGCGCATGCCTGCCCTGTGAGCTCAAAGACTGCCCCCTGGGGCACAGCCTGAGGAGGCCACAGCCCCCCTGGCTCCCACGAGAGGCCCAAGAACCTGGGCGGTGATGGGGCAGCTTCGTGCCCTTTCCAGCTGAGACCAGTGGGCTCCAGGGCTTTGCCATCTCCCTGCCAGGTGGGTGAGCCCCAAAAGTAGTCCTCTGCCTAAACCCTGGAGACAGTGATCACAGTTTCCTTACTGCTCCAGGCTGGCCTCTCTGTCCTGTACGTGCACATGTATGTTTGTGCCTGTGAGGGCACCCGTGCTGTATGAATGGATCCATTTACAGGTACACATGTGTAAATATGTCCCCAGTCAGCCTTTCATTTATCATCTCCCACTGCTCCCAGCCCAGGGCTGGGCCAGCTCACTCTCACATTCAGTGGTCACCTATCAAGTCCACCAGTGAACCCCACCCAGGACAGATTCATCACTGGCTATGATGGCAGGACTTGTGTCCCTTGCTGGAAGACACCCAGGCTCTGAAGGCAGAGAGTCCTGATCCCGGTCCTTGGCACTTGGAGGAGCCCCAGCCCCCCTCTCCTTGACCCTGTTTCTTCATCTGTGCAATGGGGATATTTGCCTCAGAAGGTTGTTGTGAGGATTGACTGTATCTCCCGGGCTTTGCTCTGGGCCTGGCTCATAGCAGGTGCTCCCCAGATGTAAGTTCCTAGTTCTGGTCTCAAGGATCTTATAAAAGCAGGCTTCTTCACAGTCAGCAGCAGTTTGGGGACTGGGGATGGGGCTTCGTTAGGATGGGGCTGCCCGGGTGGGATTGCTCCCTCCAGCCTGCTGCTCCCTCCTCCCAGCTCAGGCCATGGTTTCAGAGACTGATCACTCGTGCCAGCATGGTCTGGGGTCTTGTCTGCCTCGAAGCCCCCCACGGGCTCCAGACTTTCCCTGAGGATCCTTCACTTGTCAAGGCACTGGCCACAAGGCCTTTTTTGAGGAAATCTCCTTTGGGAAAGTTTAATATTCCCGGCATCTTCTGTGCTCAGTTTCCTCTTCTGTAAAATGGGGATAATAATAGTGCTACTTCATAGAATTATTGTGAGGATTAATGAGTAAATACTTGTGAAATTTTGAGTGTAGTGCTTGGTGTTAAGAGTTGGCTGTTGTTGTTATTATTATTGTTAGCTACCAACAAGGGGGCAAGCCTGGCCACCAAGGTCCCAGAAGGTCAGGGTGACAAGGCAGCCTTATGGAAAGATCAGGGGTCCCAGCCTCTTCTTTGGCCGCCTCTGAAAGCCCAACTCCAACTGCCCATTCCATAGTCCCACCCCACCCCCGGTCCTCAGCCCCTCCACCAAGTTCCCAGAGTCCCGACCCAAAGATCCCCCAGCCACCGACCTCAACTCTCAGGAATATGGTTTCCCCTCAGGTTGGATTTGAGCTGATTTGATTTTGTTTTGTTTCATTTCATCTCATTTCAGTCTTCACTTTTCTTGCACGAGTCCATTTATCTCTTCCACGGAGCAGGGTGGGCATGGGCTGAGGTGGGATGACCTCTGTGCTCTGGCACCTGATCAGGAGCTGGGGCTCAGTCTCACTGTCTCGGGTTGGGGCACCTTTCCAGATGCCAAGCGCTCGGGGGCTCCCTACCCCACCTGTGAGTGGCACTACGATGCCTGTGCCAACCCCTGCTTCCAAACCTGCCAGGACCCACGGGCAGCCAGCTGCCAGGATGTGCCCAGGTGAGGTGGCATGGATTCAAGGTGTGTACCTCAGTGTATACCTGAGTGAATGGGTTTATATGCAGTCTGTGTGTTTAGGCATGAGCATGTACTGTGGTGTGTGTGTATTCACGTGTACTTGTGTAGGTATGTTTTGTGTACTGGGTATGGGGATGTGTGTGAACCAGAGTGAACCTGCCTGATGTGGGCATATGTGAATGTCAATTTGTGCACACGTGTGTATAGCTGAGCCTTGTGGGTGTACAAAGGGTAGCTGTGGGTGCACAGCTGTACACAGCTGTGTGTATGTGCACGCGTATGAGCTGCATGTACGGGTGTTGGTGCAGCTGGGCGTGTGTGCACGCGTATGAGCTGCATGCATCTGGGTGTTGGTGCAGCTGGGTGTGTGCAGAAGGTACACTGATGTTTTGGCGGACCGTATGGACGTACATGTATCACGTAAATGGCTTTGAGTCCTGCAGGTGTGGAGGAGGAACGTGAGAATGCGCCTAAATGGAGACACGTGTGCCTGTTGTGAGTGTGGGCACAAGTGCGCACATAACCAGACTTTGTTCGTGTTTTCCTCTCAGTCTGAGGGCAGGAGTGTGCGGCATGCGTGTTTGGGTATGTGTGCTCCTGTACATGCTGTCTCCATGGAGGTTCATGTGAGTGTGTACATGAGATGCACACACACACACGTGTGTCATGAGAAAGGATGAGGTCTGTGCTCCGTCCAGGTGAAAGGCGGTGGCCCTCCTGGTGCTCCAGACCGCTGACTGGCCCCCTGCTCTGTCCTCAGGGTGGAAGGCTGTGTGCCTGTGTGCCCCACCCCCAGGGTCCTGGATCAAGTCACACAGAGATGCGTCTACTTGGAGGACTGTGAGTGGCCTGGACTTCTCATCCCTCTTTGGACCTGTAAACCCCCCGGGTCCCTGGTGAAACAGGGTCAGCACAGGGGCCTCTGGAAGGAGAGCACTCTAGAGCAGGCAGGGACCTCATCTGGTCCATTCCCCCCAGTTCACAGAAAAAATGAGGCCCATGTGGGGAAGGGACTGGCTTGGTCACGTGTTGAGAATGCGGCCAGACTTAGACCTGAGGTCTCTGGGCTCTGGGCTCAGGGTTTGAGGTGTGGGACAGGGTCCAGACCTGCTGACTTCTCTGGGCCATCTAACACCACGTGACAGAGTCCCTGACCAGCTGTCAGAAGCTGCCTACCCCCCTCACCAAGGGTGCCAGCCCAGGAGCCCCACATCACAGCCCTGCCCAGTGATGACCCCTGCGGCAGCAGTCGCCCCACTGGCTGAGCCTCTTCTCTGGTCTGCCCCAGGTGTGGAGCCTATGGTTTTGGTTCCCACGGAGGCCTTTGACAACGAGACCTTGCCTCCCGGTCAAGAGCTGCCCACCCCCAGTGATGAGGAGCTGCAGTTTCCACAGGAAGCTCCCGGGGCCCCATCCCACAGGCCAGCACCCACACCAGCTATCCCGCTCACCACGGCCCTGAACCCACCCGTGGCAGCCACTGAGGGGCCAGCTCTGTCTCCAGGCCCCACCCAGACCACTCAGAAGCAGCCACCGGGGGTCACTGCATCCAACGTCCCTGAGCACCCCACAGAGGCCCCAGCCAGCACGGGAGTGACCGCCAGCCACCTGGCCACCCCTCGTGTCCCAGAGCCCTCATCCCTTCCCCTTTCACAGCAGATGCCCACATCAGGCATGGGGGCGGGTGCCATGGAGACGACCAGGGTGACTGTGATCTTTGCGGGAAGCGTCAACATCACAGTCTCCTCCCTGTCACCCCCTGCACCTCGCTTCCCTCTCGTGACCAAAGCCGTGACGGTCCTAGGCCTTGGCTCCTTGCCTGTTAAGACGACACCCCTCCAGCCCTCCCCGAGCCTGGAGTTGCCCGCAAGTCCCTCCTCCAGGCCTGTGGCTTCCCCTGCAGTGACCTCCAGGCCTCCCACTTCCTCAGGATCCCACGAGGCTTTGCCGACACCATCAATAACGGAGGTCGTGACGGGGACAGGGATCCCCCGTCCCGTACAGTCCCAGAGCATTTCCAGTCCCAGCAGCCCCCCAGCTGAGTCTAGAACAGCCGCAGAACAGATTCCTGCCAGTCCCCTGGTGACTGAGATGGTGGAGACAGCGCCATCCACAGAGAAGGTTCAACCTGGGCCCAGCCAGGCCACGGGCCCACCAGCATCCCCACTGCCAAGCCCATTCCCCACGGCCCCGCCCCACCCCGCTTTGGATGCCACCGCAGCCGCCAGGCCTCCCGCTCTGCCCTCGGGGCCTGCAACTGCCGCCAGCCTGTCCACAGTCGCTCGTGGGCTGGGGGCCACACCCTTTGCATCTCTGGAGTCAACTCGGCAGCCCCAGCTCCTCTCTGGTCTGCCTCCCGACACCAGCCTGCCCCTGGCCAAGGTGGGCACGTCCGCCCCAGTGGCCATGCCCGGCCCCAGCGTCTCTGCCATCCCCCCTCCACTGCAGCAACAGGCCGCATCTCCCGCCGTGGCCACGACTCTGCCTGCTCGGACACTCAGCCCCGCACTGCCTCTCACCCAGGCTGTCCTGGCCCAGGTGCACCCGCCCAGTCATGTGGTCCCTCAGGCACCAGGCACAGCTCCAGACCTGCTTCTGGGGGCCACGCTGCCAGCCTCTGGGGTCGTGGCTGTGGCTCTGGCTGGCGGGGCGGCCTCCACAGTATCTGCTGGCCCACGGAAGAGCACCACGGAGAAGATGGCCATCCTGTCCGAGCAAGTGTCTCAGCCCACCTGGATATATGGCTCTGCCCAGGGGGGCCCCACAGAGCTCACGCCTGCTGTGGCCCACACTGCTGCTACCTTGGTGACGGAGGCTGAGGGCCCCTGGGCTGGCACAGTACCACTGGTGCCCACGTCCTACCCGCTGAGCAGAGTCTCAGCCAGGACGGCCTCCCGAGAGAGCTCGCTGGTTCTGCTCCCCCAGCTGGCTGAGGTGCATGGCACCTCGGCAGGACCTCAGCCCCAAGCAGAGCCGGAGGGAGAGGCCACCACCGAGCAGTCTGGGCGCTCGGCTCCAGCCCAGAGCATCTCGGCAGGTCCGGCCGTGTCCTTGGCCACCACCACTGAAGCCAGGACACCTGAAATCTGTGTCGTGAGTGACTTGTCTGGGTTCTGCCCCTGTATGTGAACCCTCCATGCCTTCCCTCCTCCTGTGCCCCGGGGCTTGGACACCATCGTGCTCTCACATCCCCAAGGTCGGTGGCGGCGTCTCCTTAGCCAGCTTCCAGGCTGCCAGATGGCCGTTTAGTCACCATCCTGACCCCTGCCCCAAGCTCCTGGAGCCTGCAAATTCTCCAAGCTCCTCTGGGCCTCTGATGCCATAGCAGATCCCTCCATGCCCCACCTGGGACCCAGGGGCCCATTGGACGGCTTGGTGTGACAGCATGGTGTGCTGTTGTGTGCATTGCATGTATGTGTGTACCCATATGGGACTGTGTGTGAACTCGTTTGTGTTTACGTGTATGGGACTCCATGTGAATGCTTATCTGTCTGTGTGTGTGTTCTTGTGCATGTGATGTGTGGTGTCGCAAGGTGGTATATGTCTGTGCGTTTGTAAGAAAAGAGATAAACTGTGTGTGCGTGCGTGTGCTTGGGTTTCTACGAGTCTGAGCTAGCGGACCTGCTATGTACCTAGAACTCTCTGCAGGGCCAGGTGGATGTGCAGACTCTCTGGGACTCAGTCCCCTGACCCCAGTCTCGCTTTTAGCCCAGGCCTAGGCCCCCAGTGGTGTGTTGGGTGGGTGGAGGGAGGATGAAGGCACCATTCCCTTGTCGTTGTACCTCAGGGTCCCCTACCTGCCAGAACCTATGGGGTAAGAATCTGTGCCCTCACGGCTTGGGGGTAGGTGGGGCAGGGGAATGAGTGACCGTGGTCCCAAGGGGATCGCTCAGGCTGTTCCTCCACCCTGTGCCCCAGCCAATCGCCGAGGAGGACTGCGTCCGCCACATCTGCCTGGAGGGTCAACTGATCCGAGTGAACCAGTCCCAGCACTGTCCCCAGGGCACTGCGCCTCCTAGCTGTGGGGTCCTGGGCCTCGCAGTGAGGGTGGGCGGTGACCGCTGCTGCCCCTTCTGGGAGTGTGCCTGTGAGTCGTGGGGTCCGCGGGCGCCTCCCATGTCTTTCTCGTACCCTGAACCCGGCACAATATCTGCCCCTCTCCTGTGTGCTTTCCAGCCTCAGGGTAACCCTGACATGAACCCCCTGTGGGACCTCTGACCTGGCAGATTTCCTACCCTTGTGACCTCTGATCTCTGTGTGACCGTCCAGCCCCCCAAGGCCTCTGGATCACCCAGGAGAAGGCCTCATGTTCCTGGGTGGCCTTGGCCCCAGGGGCATCTGTTTATTCTTCTCGTCCCTGCCCTCCCCAGGCCGGTGCTCAATCTTCCCTGATCTGAGCTTTGTCACCTTCGACGGGAGCTATGTAGCCCTGTTCAAGGAGGCCATCTACATCCTCAGCCAGAGCCCCGATGAAATGGTCACTGTTCACGTCCTCGACTGCAAAAGTGCCAACCTGGTGACTGTCCCCGGCTTCCCTTCCTGCTGGGGCCTTGGGACCTGACTAGGTTTGGAGGGGAGATTGAGCAGTGAGTTGGGTTTTGAGGGTTATCAGAGGTGAGGACAGATGAAGAGGCCCCTGCAGCAGCTCTGTCTGTCTCAGTCATGGGGCTCTTCTGGAACCAGCGCCTGGGGAAAGAGTGAGTGGAGCGCCACCTCCTGGCCCTTCCTGGGGCCTGCACCGTTCCCAGCTGCCTAGGCCCCTGTGAGAGGCACTGAAATGCAGAGGAGCTGGGGTGCCACCCCTAGGATATGGCCTGTGGTCAAGGGTGCTGGCTGCAGGGAACCGCCTACTAGGATGCTCCCATGAGCCAGGTGAAAGGAGGCAGCTTTCTGGGGGGCTTGCAGGAGGTCAGGTGGAAGCAGAATGTTCCGTGGGACTCTGTGCACCATCTGCACAACCCCAGTGGGTGCCCCTAGCATATTGAGGCAAGGTTGGGTTGGGGGGGAAGAGTTGCTCCCCAGGAGGAGGCGGCAGCAGGGCTCCAGGTAGATGAGGGCTGGGTTCTCTCTGCAGGGGCACCTGAACTGGCCGCCATTCTGCCTGGTGATGCTGAATGTGACTCACCTGACCCATCAGGTCACCATTGACCGCTTCAACCGGAAGGTGAGTGCATCAAAGAGCAAGCCCCCAGGGAAGGGCAGCAGTCAGGCGAGGGGTGGGGCATCGGGGGAGGAGGGGCTTTGAGGCTTATTCACAACTGGGAGTAAGGGAAGGGAGGGATCCTCTAAAAGAAAAATAATGCAAAATGAGGTATATTTGGAGGTGATTTTAATTAGAATATTTGTGGCCACTCTTAATGTCAGGGGAGGAAGTGTACCAGGAGGAATATTGCGACCGAAAAGAAGTTAAATGGCAAGAGACAGTAGCCTTAAATGATTGTGGTTAAAATACCTCACTTTTGCAATTTTTACAAAAATATAAGGCCATGTGAACACACTAAGCTGCATCGGCTTCACATCAGGCCCACCTCTGTCAAGGAGGCTGGTGCCCAGCCACAGCCCACCCTCTGTGGGGTACCCACCCCGAAGGCTCTGCCTCAGCTCTTCCCAGGGGGAGGGTGAGTAGGGCTGACTCATCTCTTCCTCAGGTCCCAAAGTGTCGGCGCTCCCCACCTATTCCTGAGCTCAGACCTGCAGCCCTGTTACTAGAATCTGCTCTTGAACATTGAACACAAGGGCCACACCTTATGAGACTCCCAGGAACAAGGCTTAGGGCAGTGGCTTTTCCATGAGATGGAGGCTTAAGCATAAAACTCCCTGGGTTTCATCCCAGGTGCTCCAGCATTGTGGAGCCCATGGCCCTGTCTGTACAGCTCAGAAGGCTAGATTGAGAGAGCCAGGGACTTGCCCAAGGTCAAAGTTTTCCGACTACTGGGCTAGGGCTTCCTCTATTCAACACAGTAGTTTATGCACTGGATAATTTGCAAAGTGATTAATAAAACAGTGATTCTTGGATGGGAGGGTAGAAAGTCATTATAAATATTTAAAAATCCTAATATTTTCATCTCCCATTTCCACATAGTAAAACTAATAATACATACAAATTTAACCTTGTCTGTAAGTAGCAGGGGTTGTAGCTTTGAGTTTAAAGTGTTGCATATTTAACAAACATTGCTTGAGCCCCCAATTCATGTCAGGCCCAAAGGCAGGTGCCGGGGCTTCAAAGGTGAGTGAGACACAGTTTCTGCCCTTAAGAGACTCACAGCCCATGGAGGGCCTTGATGAGGGAACAAATCTGTCTTAAAGGACAGCACAGAGCTGGGGAGACCCCAGAGAAAGGGGTACCCAACCCAGCGGCTGGGGATTTAGGGTCAGTCTCCCAGAAGAAATGATCTGAGCAGAATCAGAAAAAAAGAGAGTGATTAGAAGGGCTCAGGATTCTTTGGGCACGTAGATGTCGCCTGCCTCCAGCTGTTGCATTTCTTGTTTCATTGTTTTGTGCTCATAACATGTTTTTAGAACTTTTCCATGCCACCTTGGACTGTGTCTTGGGTGCGTGTGCCTGAAACAGAGCCTGCCATGTAGCAGATGCTTAATAACTGCTAGTTGCATAAATGGATGGATAGAGGGAGGAAGGGACGGATGGACAGGCAGACAAGCTGTGCTCACATTGAACACCCTCCCCCACAAGGTGTTTGTGGACTTGCAGCCTGTGTGGCCCCCTGTGAGCAGGTACGGGTTCACAATTGAGGACACAGGCCACATGTATGTGATCCGGACACCATCACACATCCAGATCCAGTGGCTCCACAGCTCAGGACTCATGATCCTGGAGGCCAGCAAAGCCAGCAAACCCCAGGGCCGTGGACTCTGCGGTGAGGTGGGACCCAGCTGGGGGGGAGGGGGATGCTTCCTGGATCCACCTCTGCCCCCAGACACAGGTTCCCCTGGAACAGGGAAAGCTGGGACAGAGTGCTGGGCCAGAGGTGGGACCAGCAGAGCTGCCAGGGCAGAGACCTAATGTCTTGTGTTCTAGGGCTGAAGCTGCCAGCAGGGAGATGGCGCAGGGCTCTGGCTTTGGCCAGTTGTCACTTCAGCCGAGATTGTCAGCTTCCCTGATCGCTTCCTAACACCAGATAATCTTCCCTGTCTGCATATGCCTGGGCACTTCACAAAACACTTCTACACTCTGATCTCACTTATTCCAGGTCATCCACACAATAGCCCTGAGGGATGGCCATCGAACTAAAGAAGAAAGGAGGCTCAGAGAGGTTAAGTGGCTTGCCTAAGATCACACAGCAGAGCTGCCACAACACAGAACTAGTGCTCTTCAGACCGCAGCATGGTTGCAGAGAGCATGCCTTAAGGGCCTGGATGTATTTTGATAAGAACAAGGGGTACAGGAGGAGTCTAAGTGTGGACTGCTGCTCTTGCAGGTGCAGAAGGATGTGGGCCCCCATAAGGTGCTCCATGACAAACTGTTGTGATTATGATGGTGGATGACATAGGAATACTTACACACACATACTTGCATGCCCTCCATCCGTAAATCTGCACCCATTTTATTCATTCACACTCATGCCTCTGTGTTCAAAATGCCTTCTACACATGAGCTAACACGTGTGAGCCTGCTCCCTGCTCATTCTTTCATTTGTGCAACACATAAACACATATTTACTATGTACCAGTCACTAGGGACAGAACAATAGGCAAAAAAGACAAAATGTGTCTTATGAAGCTTCCATTCCTACTGGCACAAACATCTCTCCTTACACACACACACACACACACAACCACCACCATCCCCACCTCCTCTGCTATCCCTTTCTCACCATTTTTTCCTTCTATTTGTGCCTGATGCAGAGTGCTGTGGTCAGCCTCTGGTGGCCAGCTCCTCCCTAGGATGCCTTTGTGACACCCTTCAGTGACTCAATGCCAAGACCAAAAATCTGACCATTGGAACTGTTGATAAAAATCTGAGGATTTTGTAGTAACTCATGCTTTATATTCACGAAATTGGTGCCTGGAGGTGTCAGAGCAGAAGTCAGCGAATTTACTTCTATTTTATCCAGACTAACATTGGTATCTTGGGCACCTGCTAGGCAACTTGGGGGAATATTGAGAGAGTGAGACTATAAGGGAAAATGAATCTTTGCACTCAGAGAGCAAACCAGACCTGCAAACTGAACCTGTTACACAGAATTGGGACAGTCATGGACGGTGCATCTGAGGGGCCCGTGAAGGAAGGACTTCTGAGAAAGTGTTTCAGACAGAAGGAGCAGCATAAGCAAAGTCAAGGGCAGGGAAGTGTGTGTTTGGAGCCTAGAGTGTGAGAGATGAAGCTGGAGGTTAAGGTCATGTTAGAAGCTGTGACAGATAAACTTCAGCCCTGCCCCCGTCTCAGTGCCTTAACACAATAGAAGTTTATTCCTTGCACACGTTAAGTTCCCAAATGGAGATTCCTTCCATCCTGTGGCTCTGCCATTTTCAACACAAGCTTCCAACTGCCCAGAAGGGGAAAGAGCTGGGCAGGTTTTACGGATCCAACCTGGAAGTGGTGCCCATCACCTTCACTCACGTTCCATTGGTGGGGACTTACCACATGGTCTCACCAACCACAGGAGAGCCTGGGAGAAATAGGCTAGTGGACTGCCTAGGAAGAAGAGGAAACAGGTGTTATAATTAGCTAGCAATCTCTGCTAAAGCAGATTTTTTGGAGTAACTTTTAATTTTGATATAACGTTAAACTTAAAAGTTGCAAAAATAGTATAAGGAACTCCTGTGTACTTTTGACCCAGATTTACCAAGTGTTCACGGTTTGCCTGTTTGCTTCTCTTTCTCTCTCTCTCCATGTATATATATATGTATATATTATATATATACATATGCATGTATATATGCATTTATATACGTATATATGCCTTTTTATATATTCACTTTTCTATGCATATGCCTTTTACATAAATGCATTTTTTCTGAACCATTTGAAAGTATGTTTGAGACATTGTGTTCCTTTATCCTTAGATACTTTGGTGTGTATTTCCTAAACAAAGACAGTTTCTTACACAGTGCATTTCTTAGCTTCTCTGTACCTTATTTCTCTCATCTATAAAATGGGGATAACAGTGATACCAGTCTCAAAGAATTATTGTGAGGAATATTCAGTGTGACAGCTGGGGACCTGGGAGTGGTGATTATTATGGCCACTGGGGTAATTCTGCCCCTTTCAGGTATCTGTGATGGGGACGCAGCCAATGACCTCACCCTGGAGGATGGCTCTGTGATGGGTGAGGCCGAGGACCCTGCTCCCTTTCTGGACAGCTGGCAGGTGCCCAGCTCCCTGACCTCGGTGGGCCAGACCCGCTTCCGCCCAGACAGCTGTGCCACGGCCGACTGCTCTCCCTGCCTTCGCATGGTGTCCAACCACACATTCAGCGTCTGCCACAGCTTTGTAGGTGTCACCTGGGTCCAGCATGGGGGGACCTCCTGGGCTGAGAATGGCAGCATCTACCTGCAGGGGGCAAGCTCCCTAGAGGTGTTGATCTTGGGACAGATTGGGAGCCTGCCAAAGTCCGTGTTGTCCCTGGGCCGGGCTGGGAGGAGCTGAGCCCTGAGATATGGGGGATGTGGGTAGGCAGCACCATCTGATGCACGGCCCAGGTCACCCCGGAGTCATTCTGTGAGCTGTGGATCCGGGACACCAAGTACTTGCAGCAGCCCTGCGTGGCACTGACCGTGTACGTGGCCATGTGCCACAAGTTCCATGTGTGCATCAAGTGGCGACGCTCCGACTACTGCCGTGAGTTGCAGGGGTGGAGAGGGGGAGGGGAAGGAGAGGGGAGGGGGAGGGGGAGGAGGGGGGAGGGGGAGGGGGAGGAGAGGGGAAGGGGGGTGTCTCCTCCATGGCTGCTGTAACTGTCACCCCTCACCCCTGTTAGATTGGGAGAAGGGCTCACAGACCTGAGTCCAGGTCTAGGCTTTCCCAGATTTAATTAGTCATTCACTCACTAATGGATATTAATTAATAAATTTATAAATATTTTCTAAATAAATCTATAAACATACTAACAAATTAAAAATTTTAACTTTTATTATACTTTATATAAATACATCAAATACATGTTTTATGTTGATTATTTAGTTTCTTTGAGTCTCCTCTGTAAAATGGGGGCGGTCATAGCACTTTCTTGAGGGTCGTTTTGAAGATGACATGAGATAATGTGTACAGAGTGCCGCACAGAGGCCCATCACACATTACTATCCAGTAAATATTAGTTCCTTTCTCTTAACTTTTAGTTATGTTTCTCTTTTCGTCTCTCCTCTCCTCTGTTGAGGATGGACGTGAGAGTCATTCCCCCCCACCCCCATTAGGTTTGCACTAGTCGGGTAGGCAGGGGTGGACCAGCCTAGAGTATTTTGATTTATAAATGTGAACACATCCAGAAAGGCTGGAAACAGCTCAAAGGAAGGCCACACCTATAATAAGACAGATAGAAGATGAAAAGACAAAATCATCTAGAGTACTGTTTTTCAAACTGTAAACCCCAACTCAGTGGGTATGAAATCAGCACACCCACTGATCTGGGCGTCAGCATCAGCATTTTTAAAATGCAATAGAATAAAAAATACTCGTATGTTCTGCACCTAGAATGATTAAGTGTTGTCTTGTGAAAATGTTTTTTGTTTCAATATATCAGTGATTCTCAATCCCAGCTACCCTTTGAAATCACCCAGGGAACTTCAAAAAGTACTCATGCTTGGACCCCACAATCAGAAATGCTAATTCAGTTGGTCCGAGGTGGGATCCCAGCCATGGTGTTGCAAAAGCTCTCAGTGATTCTTTTATAGTGGCTTGAGGAGCACTGTTTACATGCACGTGTATATTGGACCACGACGTGAGATCTAGTTTTTACAATCAAGAAAGTTTGGAGGGCTTCCCTGGTGGCGCAGTGGTTGAGAGTCCACCTGCTGATGCAGGGGACACGGGTTCGTGCCCCGGTCCAGGAAGATCCCACATGCCGCAGAGCGGCTGGGCCCGTGAGCCATGGCCGCTGAGCCTGCGCGTCCGGAGCCTGTGCTCCGCAGTGGGAGAGGCCACACCAGTGAGAGGCCCGCGTACCGCAAAAAAAAAAAAAAAAAAAAAAAAAAAGTTTGGAAACACTGATCTATAGCAAGGGGTTGGCAAATGTTTTCTGTAAAGGACCAGATAGTAAATATTTGAGGCTTTTGGGACCATATGGTCTCTGTCACAATTACTCAGCTCTGCTCTTGTAGTACAAAAGCAGCCAGATACAAGAGGTAAATGAATGGGTGTGGCTGTGTTTCAATAAAACTTTATTTGCAGAAACAGGCAGCAGGCTGGATTTGGGCTGTGGGCTGTGCTTTGCTGGGTCCTGATCTAGAGGAAGGAGGCAATGACACTAAAACCCTTTGCACTCTCTGCTGAGGCACAGATGATGCTCTGAGCCCCCTCCTCACTCTGCCTGGGGTCTGAGCTCAGGCTGGTGCCCGCTGCTGTGCCCCTGCAGCCTTCCTGTGCCCCAGCGACTCCACATACCAGGCATGTGTGGCAGCCTGTGAGCCCCCTGAGACGTGCCAGGATGGGTTGCTGGGCCCGCTGGACCCAGAGCAGTGCCAGGTGCTGGGCGAGGCCTGTGTCTGCTCTGAGGGCACTATCTTGCACCGGCGCCGCTCGGGGTTCTGCATCCCCGAGGAGAAGTGCGGTAGGTTCCTGCCCTCCCTGGGCAGGGCCCTCTCCTCAATCTAGGGTCTCCTTCACCCTCCTGCTACCCATGGCTGAGGCCCTCTGCAACCTCCAGGTCTACTCTGGGGGTGGTCAGTTTCCCAGGGAGGGTGTGGCCTGGGACAGTCTTGGTCTCCCCACCTTCCTCAGTCCCCTGCACCCCGCCATGCCCACTGCAGCCTGCACGGACAGCACAGGGGTGCCGCGGGCCCTGGGGGAGACCTGGAACAGCTCCCTCAGTGGCTGCTCTCAGCACCAGTGCCAAGCTCCGGACACCATCGTCCCAGTGGGACCAGGCTGCCCAGAGCCCCGCCCTGAAATCTGCCCGCGCTTCGGGGAGGTGGCTCTGCTCCTGCCCACCGAGGATCCCTGCTGCCTGGGGACTGTTTGCGGTGAGTCCCACCCTGCACTTCCCTAGACCTCAACTGTAAGATGGTTAAAAGGCTCCAGCTCTGCCTCTTAACCTTGATGGATAGGATAAGACCTGGAGAAATGAAAATGTCTTATGGGGGTGTGTTGGGGGGAGTGGAGGACCTGCGGTGGGGTAGGGGAGCTGTGCCCTATGAGTCAGCGTGGGGCACGGCTTAAAGGCACGGGCTCTGGAGCCAGGCAGCCTGGTGGATGCTCCCGCCACCACCTTGCAGCCTTGTGACCTCAGGAGATCATTTAACATCCTCCGTGCCTCGGTCAATTCTGTAACATGAGGCTGATAATTGTACCCACCTTCTGGGTCGTTATGAGAATGACAGAAGTTGATACTGATCTAGTAGAACAGCAGTGGGCATATGGCCCAGCTCAATGAATGTTAACTCTGATTGCTCTTCTGTCTCAGTCCTGGACCCTGTGTGACCCTCAGAGGCCCCCTCCAAGAACATGGGTCCTGGAGGCTAGGGGAAGTACTGGGGGCCAGGTGTCCAGGGGCTGGGCATTGCTGGAGGCTGAGGGAGTCCCAGCCTCCAGGTGACAGTCCCTGTGGCCCCTGGGCCAGTGTGTAACCAGACTCTGTGTGAGGGCCTCGCCCCCACCTGCAGCCCAGGCCACCGACTCCTCACCCACTTCCAGGAGGACTCCTGCTGCCCCAGCTACAGCTGTGGTGAGAGGTCCCAGCATGGGGGATAGGGGAGGATACCTACCACCCAGGGGCAGGGAAGCCCTGCAGCCGGGCGAGGGGAGCAAGGACAGCTCTGGGGACTGGGTTCTGGCTGGAGATTAAAGCAGAGCTAGGGTGGGGGTCCAGGTGTGGCCATGCAGGGTCTGCTCCCAGTGCCAAAATTCTGTCTTTTCCCCAGAGTGTGACCCAGACCTATGTGAGGCAGAGCCGGTCCCCAGCTGTCGCCAGGACCAGACCCTGATTGCGGGCCGCCTGGGGGATTCGTGCTGCATCTTCTACTTCTGTGGTGGGTCGATATGCCATCAGACGTTAACATGCATGCCTGGATCACAGCCACCTCCTTCCTCACCCCTGCTTCCCTGGGTGGCTGGGAGGAAAGGGTGGGGATCTTCTGGTGAAGTGGGCATGGGGAGAAGGGTGAGATCTCTGTCCAAAAGGAAGTGTAGGAAGAAGAGGAAACCACCACCGCTTCACCCCATACATTACTGAGCACAAGAAAATTGGTGCTTGTTCAGTGTAAGAGTTTAGGTGGTTGTGAGAGAGAACTTCCAGGTTCTGCCTCCAGGACAGGTCACACAGGACTGTGGAACATTGCTAGTGTTACCGAACCAAACTTGCGTCCTCTCATCTGCATGCAGTACAGCCAATCTACTGACACTGGGATGGGATGAAGGAAAGTGCAGCGTTTATTGCAGGTGCCAAGCAAGGAGAACAGGTGGCTAATGCTCAAAAGACCCAAATTCCTTGCTCGGCGCCTGCAATAAACGCTGCCCTTTCCTTCATCCCATGCCAGTGTCAGGAGATTGGCGGTACTGCACACAGGTGAGCAGACCCAAGTTTGGTTCGGTAATGCTATGAGTCTGGCTCCTGTCACACCTGGGGTTTAGGTGCCTCCCCCAGCAACCTGCTCTGTACCATGTTCCCCAGGAGAGGTACTTCCTTTGACAGCGGTGCCCTTCTCTCCCCTCAGTCTGTGGCGACTGTCCAGATCCCATCCCCGAGTGTCAGGAAGGGGAGGCGCTCACCGTGGACAGGAACACCACGGAGCTCTGCTGCCCTCTGTACCAGTGTGGTGAGTCCTGCTGGATGTGGGGGCCAGGGCCGGAAGGGGCTCCAGGGACCTTCACAGAGTCCTCACCCTAGGACCAATGGGAGTTCAACAGGGGGCAACAGGGAGCCCCCAGGTGGCGAGCTCTGGGGAAGCAATGGAAGGAGGCCCCACCCAAGGAAGCTGGGCCAGGCCCTGGGAGCTGGATGGCAGGGGTACAGGCTGTCACATAGGTGGCTCTGAGGCTTCTTAAGGAAAGTCCCTGCTCCCTCCATGGAGGCTCCCAGGGGCCAGGGGGAGGCCTGGGTTGAGGGACAAATGCTTAGTCTACTCTCATTCTCCCGGCCTGGATCCACAGTCCTCATTCACTGACTGACCCAAGGCCCCTGCCTCGGGGTCCCTTTCGCCACTGTTACCATAGTACCTGCACGCGGCTGTATTTTAAAGCCTCTGAAGCTCTTTTATTTTGCAATGATGACTAAAAGTGAGCCCTTTCTGATATTTTTACAGGACGTAACACCTGTATGTAGGATGTACCTTAACATAGTACTGTATACTGTGCACAGTGTACTGTACCTTAATTGTGCCTAATAAGCATAGTACAGCCAGCATCACGGACTTTAAGCAAACCTAATGGATGAAAATTAACAAAATGTTTAAATTTCAATATGACTTAATTTACAAAAATTCCTTTCCCTACCGACTGTAGGAAAGATGTGAGGTAGACTGCACTGGCACAGAGCAGTGTAGGGCGGGGCCTCCTCCAGGATACCCCAAGGGCAACCCCGACAGGTTCAATGTCAAGAACCAACTTTGAAACAATGTAGGCTCCCACTGAGAGTTCCCCAAAGGGCTTGATACCCGACCAAGTAGCTCCACCTGGGGGCTCAGAGGCCGCTTGTCATAAAGTGTTTACAAAGCTCATCTGAGGGGAGGATCAGTGTCCTTCCTCTCCAGCCTCTCTCCTCATCTCTCCTCCTCAGCCTCCCTCTTCCTGTTTCTCATAAAGTACTCTGGCAACGTGGAGTGAGTACAGGCATATGGAGTCAGTCAGCGTTTTGAGCCCCAGCCATTTACTAGCTGTGTGGCCTGGGGCAGTGTACAACCTCTCTGAGCCAAGGTTCCTCATTTGTGTAATGGTGATAATAGTATGTACCTCGAGGGGCTGTTGTGAAGCGTAGAGATAATATATGTAAAGTGTGTGCTGTGTACATAGTACCTTAATATAACAGTGCTTGGCATACAGTAGGTGCTCAATAAACAGAGGCCATCGATATTATTACCTTGTCCCAGTCTTCATTATACTTTTCTTACAAAAGCACTACCAAAGCCTTGTAGAAAGTACAGAATCCAAGTAAATACAAGAAAATGAAAACACTATTTTCCTACCTCCCAGCCATTTCATTGTCAGTATCCTCCAATTCAGTACAGATCCTTCTAGATATTCTCCCCCTTTAGGTAAGTCTGTTTTACCAAAATGAGGTCATACTGTACATGCTCTTTTTTAGCCAGGTATTTTCAGTTAATGATGTTTACCTTTCATGTTGATACATTTTCAAGTCATAGCATGCCAGTCCATGGTTTTTCTGGTCTGTTCAATCCAGGATTCCATCCAGATCCACACATTAACATTATGTCTCTTAAATGTCTTTTAATCTAGCACATGTTCTTTCTTCTGTATGATACTAAATTATAGAGTTTGGGCTATGGTCCTGCAGAAGGTCTCATGTTCTGGATTTATCTCGTTTCTTCCTCTTGGAACCATTTACCTTGCTCTTCTGTCCACTGTGCTTCCTGTAAACTGGAAATTAGATCCAAGACTTGGTGGCTTCAAATTAAAAATCTTTGGCTACACTGTCCTCGAGCTTCATAGGACATCACACCAGGAGACGCGTGCTCTGTGGTTGAGCCACTCTAACCGAGGTTCACGTTGGCCCTGGATTAGGGTGGTAGCTGTCTGATCTGTCCATCTTACATTTACAAATTTCCTCTTTCAACCAGAAAGTAACTGGTTATTTGGACATTATACAAATGTCCTTCTCCCTCTACCTCTTATGTTTTTGAAGCACTGATTAATACTCCTTACCTGTGCCAATAATTTTTTTTTGTAAATCAAATAAGTTTTACAATCTTTCACCTTCAGCGTTGACCCTGGCACCTCCCCTCTCCACCAAAAAGGTGTGTCCAGGGATTCCTTGCTCCTTGCCTTGGTCTCTCAATAAATGAGAATGGCCGAGGAATCCTAAACTAAGAGGGGACTGGCTGGAGAGCAGGAAGAAGGGAAGTGTGAGCCCTAGAGTATAGCATCTGCTGAAGCAGAGCAGGCTCCAGGTGGGCTACAAGAGGGTGACGTCTCCACAGCGCAGGAGAAGCCGTGTTCTTCTTAGAGAGAAACTGTCCCATCAGCGGAGCTTCACCTGGTCACCGGCTCCCCTCTGACCACTTCTCTCAGGGTGACACAGCATCCAAGGGAGGGAGGCCCAGCTGAGTGAATTTAAGGTTCTGACACTGTCAGGTCGCTAGTGCTTCCCAGGGCAGAACGAGGGCCTCCTGATGTAGTTCTACGGGGAGACTTCAGTAGGCCAGTCTTCTCCTCTGGACCCCAGAGGGTGTCTGAGGACATCGGGGGGACCTTGGAGGAGCTAGGAGGTACCCCTCCTTATCCAGTGTGTTTCTGAGGATTCCAGCTCCAAGGTGTCTGTGGCTGACGTGTCCCCTGCCTCCCTGCCCATGCAGTGTGTGAGAGCTTCCGCTGTCCCCACATACACTGTGTCATGGGCACTGTCCTGGTGGAGGTGTGGAGCCCAGACCGCTGCTGCCCCTACAAGTCCTGTGGTAAGTCCCCGCACAGGGACACCCCTCCCAAAAGGCGGAGATCCAGGCCCCTGGGGGGAGGGGGAGCCGGGCCACCACTGTCCACTCGGCTCAGATTCGACCCCTCCAGAGTCACCAGAGGGAAGCCGCCAAAATGGCCCTCCCGCTGCACCCGCTCCCTGAGTGCTGAACATTCTTTGCCTCCCCAGGATAAAAGAAGGAAAAAAACAACTTCCTGTTCCAAAAAGGAACTTCTCCACCTTAAAAAGTCTTTATTGCAACCATCTGATAGTAAATATGATTCTGTTCAAATTCGCCTCAAATCCTTTTGAGAAGCAGGCAGGGAGTGGCAGTGATCAGTAATGAACACCTGCGAGCTTTGTATAAAAATGTTTTTCAGGGACCTCCCTGGCAGTCCAATGGTTAGGAGGACTTCGCCTTCCAATGCAGGTGGTGCAGGTTCAGTCCCTGGTCGGGGAGCTAAGATCCCACATGCCTCGGGGCCAAAAAATCAAAACATAAAACAGAAGCAATATTGTAACAAATTCAATAAAGACTTTAAAAATGGTCCACATCAAAAAAATCTTTTAAAAAGATGTTTTTCGAAAAAAAAATTGAGAAACTCTGTTTCTCAGCTTGCTTTTTCAGATCCTCACTAGAATGTAAACTTCACGAGGGCAGGAATTTTAGTCTGTTATATCCATGGCTTTGTCCCCAGAACAGAGAAAAATCTCGGCATATAGGCACCTAAAACTATTTGCTGCATGAATAGATGACTCCCACGTGTGTTTCACAGCCGCTGTGACCTTGACTTCTCCTCCTCCTGAAGCTAGAACTGCTGGAGCCCTTACGTTAGTCAGCGGTGCCTCGGCTATCAGCTCCCTCGCAGCTTAGAACTGGACCTGCTCACGGGCGAAGCCTTGGAGTAGAGCTCAGCTGGCTGAGCATATATATATTTAGGAAATGCAGATGGTCACAAATTCCACCCTTGCCTTGTTCCTTCCTGGAGAGGCCCCATTCTGCTCTAGAATGTGCTCCGGAGCACGGGGAGGGATGAAGCCCAGGTGACGGAAGGGAACCTGGTATTGATCCATCTACCTGTTTATCCTCCCTGCACATTCTATGTGGAGCTCGGCATTTGGACCCATCACGCCCCACCTGCCCAACCAGGGGAGCTGCAGTCCCTATGCGCGATGGAGGGCAGCTAGAGGAGGAGCTGCACCTGCAGTGAGGGGTCTGGGAGGCTCAGGGGACTCCCACCTGGACACCTCTGGTGAGGTGGGTCCTGTCCCCTCCTGTTTTTCAGAGTGTGACTGCGACACAATCCCAGTGCCCCGGTGCCATCTGGTATGAAGACCCTGCTCCTCCCCACTCCCCCTGGTCTGCCTCCCCCTTTTTCTTTCCTTCTCTTTCCCTTCTCTTGGAGACCCTATTCCTTTAATCTAGTGCAATGAGCCTTGAATTGCAAGTCAGCATTCTCATCCCAAGCTCTGCTGTCTGGGCACAGTGCCCTCGCTTGTAAAGTGGGCCTGATCATGCTTCAGAGTTGTGGTGAGGATTAAGTACTATGATGACGCTGATGCTGATGCTGGTGATGATGCTGGTGGGGATGCTGGTGGCGATGCTGGTGGTGATGCTGGTGATGATGCTGGTGATGATGCTGGTGGGGATGCTGGTGATGATGCTGGTGGGGATGCTGGTGGGGATGGTGCGGGTGGTGGGGATGGTGGGAATGATGATGATGGTGATGATGTAATGGTGATGGTGGGGATGGTGGTGGTGGTGGTGAAGAAGATGCTGCTGCTGCTGGGGATGGCAGGGATGATGGTGATGGTGATACTCATGACGGTAGCTAATGTTTACCTAGAGCTAACTATATGCCAGGAACTTTCCTAGGCCTTTTATGTCTATTATCATATTAATTCTCACGACAGCCCAATGAGATTGCGTCTATGGTTATTTCAATTATACAAACAAGAAAACTAAGGTTAAGGTCATGTAGCTAGTAAATCACGGAGCCAGGATTGCAACCAGGATATCTGACTCCAGAGAACATGCCCTTAACCACCAGGCTGCATGGCCACTGAGAGAAGTGAAAATACTTTAAGAAATGGAAAGTTATGCTTAAAGTTATGTTTGCTACATGATTTTTTGGATTATAAGTCTTCCCTCTTTCCCACCTAGCCCACATTTTCTCTCATTTTGTCCCCCATCCCATCCTCTTCTCCTTTTAACTGGTGAGAAGGAAGGGAAGCGTATGAGCCGGGCAGGGCCGGCAGCCATGCAGGGGGTCCTCGCTGATGTGGCCAGTGGGTGCTCAGAATGACAGGGGAGTCCTGAGGCCCGGGAGAGGACACGCGGGGAGACTCGGGAGCCACATGGGCATCCTCGAGGGAGGGTGACTGAGCTCACAGGGTGCCAAGGGCCCCCCTGGCTAACAGGCCTGCCAGCCCCTCCCCGCCGCTGACTCCCGCCCACTGCAAGGAGACGACTGACCAGAGAGGGCCCCAGGTGGCAGGCTGCTCCCGACGGTGGGGCTCGGTCTCCTCGCCTGGGGTGCTAATGGCCTCTGCCCACCCAGTGGGAGATGTCCCAGCTGGACGAGGCGTTCATGCAGAGCGCGGAGAACGTGTGTGGCTGCACCAAATACGAGTGCGGTGAGTGGGGAGGGGGAGCCGGGGAGGTGGGGTAAGCTGAGTGAGCCAGGGGTGGGCCAGCCGGCCTGGGGCCAGTGTGGGCGCTGGGCTCTCGGTGACTGTCGCCGCCCTGCTTGCCCATCCAGTGAAGGCCCCCGTGTGTCTGAGCCGCGAGCTGGGGGTGATGCAGCTGGGCCAGACGGTGGTGGAGGTCTCGGCAGAAGGCGTGTGCCACACATCCCGCTGCACCACCGTGCTCGACCCTCTTACCGGCTTCTACCAGATCAATACCACCTCCGTGCTGTGTGACGTCCACTGCGAGGCGGTAGGGGGCAGCGGCGCAGGACGGGCTGTGGGGGGCCATGGGGAGCTGGCCTGCAGACCCTTGGTGCTCTGGGAATCAGAGGGGCCCTTCAAGCTCCACCAAGCTCTTCGGATGAGTCTAGAGAGTGGGCATTGGGGGAACCTCTGAGACCTCTGTGGAAAGTGCTGAGGCCAGGAGGGGAACAGCAAGAGTGAAGGCCTGGCAAGGGTGAGCATTTGACAGAGAAAGCTCACATTTATTGAGCACCTACTTATGCCTGGTGCGGTCCCTATCCTCTTGGTTTGTACTGCTACCGTTTGCTGAGTGCTTCTATTGATACGTGCCCAGTACTGAGGGCAGTGACTGGCTTCTGTTAAGGGCTAAATAAGTATGAGTTGAATAAAAGGGATTGGAATTATTCCCATTTTTCAGATGAGAAAACTGAGGTTTAGGGAAGTCCCGCCATTTGTCAAAATTGCCACAGGAACTGGCACTCAAACTAAAGTCTATCTGGAATCAAAACTGCCATCCTTAATTACCAGCAAGGCCATCTCTTTGTCCACTGGGGCTGGGTTTAGGACCTGCTGTCTACCCTTATATCTACCCTGAGGCTCAGGGTAGATATAAGGATGACCTCCTGCCTGAGATGCAAGGAGGCTGGAAATTTCCTTTCTGAGCATCTGCAGGGGGCCTTTCTCTGGGTTCTGGGCTCAGGGACAAGCAGACAGTGGGAGAGGCAGGAGGGTGGAGGTGGGTATGTGGCTGAGGCCCGTCACGACTCTCCCTGTCCTGCAGAACCAGGAGTATGAGCACCCGAGGGACCTGGCGACCTGCTGCGGCTCCTGCAGGAACGTGTCCTGCCTCTTCACTTTCCCCAATGACACCACCTCCCTGTTCTTGGTATGCAGCCCCTTAACTGCGCATCCCGGGAGGGGACACCTAGGACCAGGGCCCAGGGCTGGGAACAGATGGGGTCCTGGGCAGTGCCAGGTCCTGGGCTGCACCTGTCTTCGGAGCTGTGCCCTATCAGTTCACTAGGGCCATCGGCCACAGGTCCCCATTGGCTACCTCTGTGCCCTCTAGCCCGGGGCATCCTGGATCGCAGACTGCACCCGCCACCACTGCAGCAGCACGCCCCTGGGCGCCGTGCTCGTCCGCTCGCCCATCACCTGCCCACCACTCAACGAGACCGAGTGTGCCAAGGTCAGTGCTGGCCGCCTCCCGCGCAGCGTGACCTAAAGCCAGGCGCAGCAGCTGTCTTAGTGGTGGCGGTGGGTAGGGGCAGGGGTGTCTTGTGGTGTGGGGGGCTGTGGAAGGAGGACTCCCTTGGAGCCTGGACCTGCCCTGCCACCCCAACTCCACATCTTTCCGTGTATCTTTGCTCTGACCACATCGCACCACATCCTCACACCTCACAGGGCCATGCCCAGATGCACGCAAACATACACTGTCGCATGTTCTAGGCACACTCACATACACACCAACACGGGCAGTCAGCTGCTCACAGGCACCACACACTCCACAGGGACGTTAACACCTCGGCAAGCCAGTACACATACCACTCACTGTCACACGCCAAGGCACGCTTGCACGCACACACCACGCAGACACACAGTTCAGTCCTGCGATGGGCTAACAGGGGTCCAGCACTAGCATGGACAGCTGTCACTATGGGCACGCCTCAAGGAAAATGATTTCCTGGAGGGTTTGGGGTTATTGTTGAATTATTAGAGTTCTTGACGTTAATATTGGGCATTTAAAGATTTCTGGTCTCACTTAGAAAACAATTACACACATCCAAGCATTCTCTCCACACAGACACACACATGCAAAATCACACATGTACACACATGTATGTGCTCACAAAACCACACACATATACTTAGACCCACGCTCACACACGCATACACACAGACACACACACTTATTTACAAAGAACTGTCACATCCATCATTTTATCAATTTCACAGTAGAGGAGGAGGGCTATCAGGAATCATTGCCCCATTTTAGAGATGGGAAAACTAAGTCCAGAGCAAAGGGGTAGCTTATCCAGGGCTGAGATAGAGCCCAGGCCACTGACCCAAGTGGGTCAGTCCCTAACCCCTTCTCTCCCTGACCCTCTGTGCAGGAAACACTAAGGCGGACGACAGTACTGGGTGGGTGGGGTGGTGCATAAGGAGAGCTGCCACTGGAAAAACAGGAGGCCCTGGCGCCCTGCACCATCTTTACCCAGCCTCCAGCCTCAGTGCCAGTGTCCCAACCAATTGCGTTAGCCCCTGTGGCTCTCAGTGGCCAGCTCAGGGGCCCCTTCCCCCTCTGGCCAGGGCCTGACGGGCAATGGGGCCTGGAACTCCTGCCCTGGAGCATCATGGGAGGAAAGGAGTCTAGACTCTAGCAGTCTTTTTGCCTCTTGCTGGGATTCTTGGCTCCTGGCCTAGTATGTGGTCTCCTACCCACCTCTCCTCCTCTCCCTCTAGGCTGGGGGCTCGGTGGTACCTTCCTTGGAAGGATGCTGCAGGACATGTGAGTGAGCATGGCGGAGGCCAGGGGTGAGGGGCTCTGGTGGGGGGGACAAGGTGTCATGTTGGGGCTCAGAGGGCCAGGTTCCTGGCCTGGCGCCTCCAGTGGTGGCTCTTCAGGGGTGAGTAGTTGAAGGGATAACACCCCCGCCATGGGGCTCATGGCACAGACACAGATCTGCAGGTGGGCAGGGGCCATGCTCACATCCCTATCCCAACAAAAGGCCTCTGCTCCTGTTGGAGACGGGACATTGGGATGTTGGGTCCAGGAGGTCAGTAACTGACCAGCTGCTCTGCCACCTCCTGCCGTGGCCTGCCATGACCTCCAGCCGCGATGCCCCCACATGAATTCCCCCTGTGGTCAGGAGCCGTGTCATGGAGGTGGCTTCAGACCCATGGGCCCCCAGACTGAGTCTGAGTGAGAGCTTGGTGCGTCTGTCCTCACCCCTGGCCCCTGGAACCTGCAGCCCCAACTGCATGTGCGTGCATGTTCCAATCAGCCTTAGGACCTTTGCCCACGTGCCTCCCATCCCCCAGGGCCCTCAACCTTTCCTTGGAGAATTTTGGACCCTGTTATGTTCACTTCACATATTCCAAGGAAACTGGGCTCAGTGCCTCATTGGCTGATCTCTGACCCACAACTCAATGTTCCCTGAATGTCCCGTGTGCTCCCTGTGACCCGTGTCCCTCTCCCCAGGTTCCCCGGGGACCCTGTTTCCTGTGGTCCCCGTTAGCCCCGCCTCTCCTCCACGGGTTAGTGTCCACTGCCACCCAGGTACTCCTCTCGGAAGCCCGCGGGACTGGAGGCGTGTAGCCGCGTTGCTATTTCTGCCAATGTCCCTTCTGCTAGGTGGCCCTGAGCTCTGGGGGTGGGGGAGGGGAGTGTGGTGCCCCTGCTCCTTGCCTCTGGCAAAGGCTGTAGGGCCAGCAGTGCATGCTGGGTAGCACGCTGCACCCCTGGGCTTGCATGGGAATGCTTCAGCAGTGCCCGCTCTCTTGGTGCCCAATGCCCAATGCAACCACTGCTTTGCTACTGCTGGTTACTCAGCTGGTCTCAGTCCAGGACCCTGAGGCCATGGCCAGGACAGTTCTCAGTTCTCCTGTCTCCTGGGAGCAGAGAGGGAGGAAAAAGTGAACTTAGCTCTGGCCAGGAGACCTCCAGCCGGTGTGGTCAGAAACCTATTTGGTGAAACCCAGAGGCCAGAAGAGGGGATTCCACCCCATTTCCCACAGGCACCCCGGTGTCACAGAGGGAGTCTATGCATCTGGCAAATATTTATTTAGCACCAATACGTCAGGCCCTGTTCTAGGCACTGTAGACACAGCATAAATGACACAGCCCCATAGAGCTGACGTTCTAATAGGAGAGACAGAAGAGCAAGTGAAATTACAATAAGATGGGTGCATCTGGTTTTATGGGCGCTGAAATTTATGCAGTTGGTGGTGGGGGGGCTTCATTAAGAAAAAGAACACAAACTGACAAATCCATACCGAGGTATGAAAGTGAAGATTTATTTAGAACGAGAGAACTCACAACAAATTGTGGAAGGAGGCTGTGCAAAGGAAGACCCTAAAGCTTACATGTCAAGAGCATCATTGCAAGGGTGTCTCTCAGGAAGGTGACAGTGCCCTGGATAGAAATAAGGAAGGGAGAGGTCAGGGAGGGAGGCTGGGTGGAGGGAGGATATTGTAGTTTCAAGAAGAAGATCAGGAAAGGCCTTGGTGAGGCAGTACTTGAGCAGGGGAGGGTGTAAACGAGCCATGTGATTGGCTGTCTTTGGGAGGCATGGTCCAGGCAGAAGAAACTGCGTGCTTATCAGTTTCCATCTCTGTAACAGCCGTGTGAGGTGGGTGACTCCCGGCCCTGTCCTGTTTGATAGCTGTGGAAACCGAGTGATCCTGCTATGTGCGAGCATCGTGCTAGGGACTGGGGTTTCCATTCACTCAGGCAATTGCGGGATCTTAATGCTTGAACCGAAGCTCAGAGCGGGGAGAGGATACATCCAGGGTCACCGGTGGATTAGAGACAGGCTTTGGGGCTGGGGTGGGCAGGCAGCTTGCCTCGTCCCCCAATCCTCGTCTTCCCTAGCCCAGAGTCCCCAGGCCGTCCCTGGCATCCTTCCCTGTCTCACCCATCTCCCCTGCCTTGTCACCTCCACCTCCTTCCAGGGCACTGAGCTAAAAGGGAGGGGCTCTAATGCATGGGCACTAACTCTGGTAGAGGGACCCTCCAGCATGACACTAACTGCCCCAGTCTGGCCCAGCCTGCTGCCCCGGGAGCACTTCTCAGCCGCAGCTGCCTCACCCACCCTGTCCCCCCCAGGTAAAGAGGACGGACGCTCTTGCAAGAAGGTGACGATCCGCATGACCATCCGTAAGAATGACTGCAGGAGCAGCACCCCTGTGCGTGGCCCCCGCAAGGCGGTGGGGGGGCGGGGTGCAGCCGACGATGGGGATGGGGGGCTCTGGGGGATGGAAGCCACACAGGCTGCCTCACTGGCCTGCCCGTCTCCAGGTGAACCTAGTGTCCTGCGATGGGAGGTGTCCGTCCGCCAGCATCTACAACTACAACATCAACATCTTCGCCCGCTTCTGCAAGTGCTGCCGCGAGGTGGGCCTGCAGCGGCGTTCTGTGCAGCTCTTCTGTGCCGCCAACGCCACCTGGGTGCCCTACGTAGTGCAGGAGCCCACGGACTGTGCCTGCCAGTGGTCCTGAGGCCTGCGGGCTGGGGCGGGCTGGACCACTTTTTGCTTCCAGCTGACCCAGTGTAGGGTGGACGGGGGGCACTAAAGGTGTGGAGAGCTGGTACATGCTGAGCATGGAATGGCGGGCAGAGACACAGAGAGTGACTGAACGGGCCACACCGGCCCATCCTGGCTCCCTCTCTGGGCTCCCCCTCCTCCACATATGGGAGAGTGCCACAGCCTGGGGCTCAGGGAACTCAGCTCTGTCCCTGGCTTGAGGTCTGGGAAGGGCCCTCGGTCAGGGGCATCAGCCCCTGCACATCTGGGACTCTGGCTGCCATGCTTTGGTAGAGGGGGTAAGAGTTTTCCTGAGAAGCCGGGACCAGGGCTGAACCCAAGACCCAGTGGAGGGGCCAGATGTGGTGGCCCATTCTCTTTCTCGGCCCTTTTGACCACGGAAGAACCACAGACTCAGTAAAAGGAAAGGGGGCTTAAATTGAAACATCCAGGTCTGTGTATCGCTGCCCAGGAGGACTTCCCAGAAGCAAAGAGGGTGGGTTCCCAGGCGACGTGCTCTCACCAATGTCTGTGAGGTCAGTTCCGGAGACTGGGGAGTAGACTCAGTGAGCTTCAAGCCCCCTGTAGCCCCAAGAGGGATGCCCTGGTATTCTGTTATTGACCTTGCAATTCAGGAAAGGATTTAGAAGAGCAGGGCCACGGCTGCTCCATACCCACCTACTCCCATCCCTCAAAACCGGCCTCCCTGGCCGGTGGGCTGGCTCTGGTGAGGTGTGGTGGATGAGTTGTGCTGGACCCTCCTCAGTGAGGGTGCAACTCATCCCCATGTGGGTGGACAGCCCCCCCTCTGAGGGCCCTAGGGTGTTTAATGATACCTTCAGCTTGCAAGGGCAGACCCTGGCTTTACAATGTGCCTCTTCTCCAAGAACATAGCAGAGCTGGTCTCTGGAGGGGCCCGAATGTGAGTTCTGTGGCTCAGCCAGTTCCCAGCTTTCTACTTCATGGGATTGTCCAGCAGGAGAGCAAAAGTCAGTGGAAAATTCAGGCCCTGTGCGTGTGCAGCCGCCTCTGAGCATTTCTCAGAGCCTTGTCTCTGAACCAGTGTGTCCTTCCTAAAGCCAGCCTAGGGCCCCCTCCACACCCCACCCTGTAGCCCTCTGACCCTACATACCACTTTGTGCTGCTGGGTCCAAAGGGCATGAACATGAGGTTGTTCAGACGCCAGCACTGCCCTGTATGTCTGGAGATGTGTGGCTGCCCTGGTACCCCTAGGATTGGGGTTGGGGCCCTGTTCCAGGATGGCCCCCAGCTGTTCTTGCAGCCTCTTTGTTCCTGTATCTGTGTTCTGTTTATATATCCAATAAACCACAGGAAGACATCAGACCTCTGAGCATCTCTGAAGGTGTCAGGTTTGCTTTGAATCTGAAGGAATTTCAGCTGTGAAGACGAAATCCTATTTTATGTCCATGGAGGTCACCCTGACTTCTCTTGCCCCACCCGTGCCCAGCACTGTGCGCCACTCAGAGCAGGTCCTCCACGGGCATCTGCTGGTTTGAGTTGAACTGATAGAGGCTGGCTCCTAGAGGAGGGGTGGGGAGAAGGAAGAGGACTTTGGGAGCTGGAAAACTGGCACCCAGGTGAGGGGCCTGAGGAGTGGTCTGAGCTCTGTGGGGCCAGGGACAGATGCCTCTCACACAAGATGTGGACGGGTCAGGCCCTGAGAGTATGCTTCCTGTTGGCCTCTCAACATTTCCATATTTATTTCCCTATTCTCTCATAGAGCTTGGTAAGCTTTGCAGCTACTGTTGACTGTGCTAAGGTTAGGGAGAATCTAGGGATCGGGTTGTTAGTGACGCTTCAACTTTAAAGTACTGTTGGCACATCTAAGAGGCAAATGGGAGAATGCTTTCCCGGGTTGAACCATTTGAGAAGGAATAGGAGAGGGGCGGCCTGAGGAAGCACCAGCCAATAAGAGGGGGATACTACTAGGGCCTGGTTCAGTGTTTGGATGCAAGGGCTCCACTCAGCCTGGAGGGGTAGAGCATTTCCTGTGAAGCTAACACTTGGAAAGCTTAGTTTTTATTTCACAAATATGTGTCTCCCCTCATGTTATATCTGTCTGCTAACATGAGCCCTGGGACTTTTCCTAATGAAAAGAAAGCTTTACAGCCTCTTAAGAAACACACTTCTAGATAAGCAGTGGATCAAAGAATAAGTCAGAGTAGAAATTAAACAATATTATGATCCTCATGATTATGAAATTACAACACATTAAACTTGTGAGATGCAGCTAAAGGAGTACTTAGAGGGACATTTATAGCCTTAAATGCATACTTTATACTTCTTAATTTCCTATCGTTATAGCCAGAGGTGGGGTGGGGCAAAGCTTCTCCATCACTGATGATAATTAAAGGTTTGTAATCAGTCATTTTCTCAGCACAACACACTCCCTAAGTCACATATCAACAGCTTTCAGAGTGAGTTTTGAACCCTGAGTTCAACAGAACATGACTTTAAACCAGCCTTTAAAACCAGCCTGATTTAAAATACTAATTCTATCATACAGCAAGATGTTTAGATTAAGACAAAGGTGGCTCTTTAGTCATTGCTGGAACCCCAGTGTTCCTGGCTGTTCAGCCCTCACCTCACTACTACTCCCATCTGTTTACATTCATGTATAAGCAGGCAGACTTTGAACAGGACCACTCCTTGTTAGCTGTTGTGTAAACAGGCAGAGGGCATCAGCTCAAGCCAGCCAGCCTCAGCCTAAACGTCTTCCTGCAGCCTTAGTTGGAAGGGTGGCCTCAGACTTTCAGAGGCCTGCTCTTCAAAGCCTATCTATAACTGGTGACCCAGCTTTGCTGACTTGGCCCTCGTGGCTCCAGTGGGCAGCAGTTTCCAGGCTTCCTGCTCCACGCTCACTATATACTCACAGGTGGCCATAGATTCTGATGATCACACCAACTGCTGGAATCACAGTGTTTGTAGGTTTCCAACCCCCACCCAGGAACCCCCTCCTGCCTGCTTCTCCTGGAAGTCAACCAACCCTTTGGCTAAAACTCCCAGTCCTGTTCCCCTAGCTTCCTCCTGGGGAACCAACTCTTTTGGGCTAAGACACTAGTGAAAGAGTAACAAGAAGCAAATCACCTACCAGCATGCTACCCTGCTCTGCACTGAGGGAAAATAGGAGAGGATGAGGATTTTAAACCTAAATCAGTGTTGCCCAATTGCCCTCAAAAAGCCAGTACCCAGGGCTTCCCTGGTGGCGCAGTGGTTGAGAGTCCGCCTGCCGATGCAGGGGACACGGGTTTGTGCCCTGGTCCGGGAAGATCCCACATGCTGCGGAGTGGCTGGGCCCGTGAGCCATGGCCGCTGAGCCTGCGCGTCTGGAGCCTGGGCTCTGCAATGGGAGAGGCCACAACAGTGAGAGGCCCGCATACTGCAAAAAAAAAAAAAAAAAAAAAAAATCCAGTACCCATAGTGTTGATATGAGTGTTCATTGATACAGAGTTGATTTACATTAAAAATACATACACCCTTTGACTAAGCCATCCTATTTCTAGACAGCTGTGGTAGGCTGAAATACAGACCTCCAAAAATGTCCACAGATTAGTACCAGGAACCTCTGAATATGTCCCTTACATGGTAAAAGGGACTTTGCAGATGTGATTAGGTTCAGGATCTTGTGGTGGGGAGATGATCCTGGATTATCCAGGTGGGCCCAATATAATCACAGGAGTATTTGTAAGAGTGAGGCAGGAGGATCAGCATCAGAGAGGGGAAATGTGATGACAGAAGCTGAGGCTGAATTTTGTGGTAATTTGTTACAGCAACAGGAAACTAATAGAGCATCTAAAGAAATAATTCGTACGAAGAGACATGTGCCAGGATGTTTACTGCAGCATTGTCTTAAGTTAAAAAATATTGGTGTGACTTTCCTGGTGGCACAGTGGTTAAGACTCCATGCTCCCAATGCAGGGGACCCGGCTTTGATCCCTGGTCAGGGAACTAGGTCCCACATGCATGCCACAACTAAGAGTTTGCATGCCACAACTATGGAGTCTGCCTGCCGCAACTAAGACCCGGCGCAACCAAATAAATAAATATTAAAAATATATATATATATATTGGTAACAACTTTAAATGCCTATCAGTAGGGAATGATTAAATAACCTGGTACAGCCACATTGTAGAATATTATATAGCCCTTTTGTAAACTGATACAGTGGGCTCTCCAGGATATGTTAAATGAAGAAAGGAAATTGTGGATCAGTTCCCATAGAATGACCTGCTTCCTTTATGCTTCTATGTGGGGACACATACACACACACACACACACACACACACACACACACCCATTATATCCCTCTCATTACATTGAAGGGTTTTCAGGACTGAGGAGGCCCTTCCTGGCTATTTGGGCCAGCTGGTTCAATGGCAGCATTGGTCTTAGAACAGCCTATTTGGTTCTGAGGGTCCCAAAATCTGTCGTTGTGTACAGAAGGATGAAGTAACCACCCCAGAATAGGCTCAAGGCATATCTATAGCATCTTCCCCATCCTTTGTTTCCTATCCACTCTATGCACATGACTTAAAGCTTGAGGGAACCCTGGAGGCCACACACCAAACAGGTAAGGAAACAGAAGCCTAGGACCCAGCCGCTCAGAAAGCTGGTAGCCGAGCTGGGCGGCTGCCCAGTCTGCAGCCCCCTGTGACGTATTTGCCAACACGAGGGTTTCTGAGCCCCAGAACTATCCCATTTTCCGTGCTTCAGGCTCAAGTTCCCGCCCTGATTTTCTGGGCTTAATCCTCTTCCTGTGGAAATCAATAAGGACATTGTGATGGAATGATTCACGTTCAAGGTCAGGCCGGAGCAAATTGGAGGCGACATGCTGATTTTACTGCCCTCACTTAAAGGAGAGCCAATCCTGCTCACAGACCCCTTAACCCTTTCTTCACCACTCCCGTCGCTGTGTCAGCACCTGCCCCGCGCCGGCTTCAGCCTTCTCCTCCAGGCCTAGGTCTCTGGGGTCTGTTCGTCCATGTGTGGCCCTGCCTTTTACATCTCCCCAAAGCTCTGACCCCACAGGCCTTGGAGTGTCACGCACTTGTCGTGGTGGTTTGGGGAAGGCAGATGGCAACCACAGTACTGAATCAAACAGGAACAACTTCAAGGTGAAGGTTAAACGCTGCCTGTGTAAGTTCACTGGGCATGTCCTGCCCCAGGAAATCTCCTCAAAGCAGAGTGTCTCCTCCTTCCAATCTTCTTTTCAGAGTTCCAGTCCCCCTCTTCCCTGATTTCTTGGGTTGTCCAACATGGGATGATGGAGGAGCCGGGGGGACGAAATTCCTTCTTTCTTTCTTTCTTTTTTTTTTTTCATGGTGTTCCTGGGTAGCTGGAACCTTGCATCCAAAATGATTCAGACACCCTGGCTCCTCTGTCTGGAGGGTCCACCATCTTCAGCACGAGCCTTCCAAAAGTGCCATGCTCCTCTGCAGCAAGCCAGCCCCGGAGAAGTGCAGGAAGCATCCACTGAAGGTTTGGGGGAGCAGGACTGAAAGTGGCCGGCTCTCTTCCACGTGCATCCCACTGGCCAGAACTCATGTACATGGCCACACCTAACTGCAAGGGAGGCTGGGAAATGTAGTCCAGCTGTGTGCCTGGGAAGAAGAGGAGATGGTTCTGGTGGACAATGTCTTCTCGGTGAGGAAGCAGAGATAGTGTGGACAACGCTAAGGAGTTTGGCTGAGAAAACAGAAGAGAGATAGGGCATGAGGTCAAGGGAAGGTTTGTTTGTTTGCTGGTTTGAGGAAGGCAGTGACTTGACCATATGTCCTGGAAGGAGCCAGTGGAGAGAGCAGTAGGGTTTTGCTAGGAGAGAGATCAAGGGTCTCAGAGATCCCATGGCTGGCATGAGGAGGGCCAGTGATGGATAAAGGTGCCTCTGGCTGGATAGACCCTGCCCTAGATCTCTATTTATCTCTGTCTCCCCAGTGTCTAACACAGGGCACTGAAAACTGAGAATGAACATGCCTTTATTTTTTTAATTAAAAAAAAATTTTTTTAACATGCCTTTAAACATGAAAGCAAGGGGGCCCGGGCAGCAAGCAGTTAAAGGGTATGGGGTGGGCAGAGTGGGGGGCCAGGTGCCCCCCACATACCGTGGCAGTGCCAGTTAATCCCCTGCAGCAGGCAGGAAGCCTGCACAGCTGTCCTTCCCAAGCTGGAACTGTACCCCAACCCGGCCCTTTGCCCAGAGGTCCTGGCAACCCAGGGACTGGGGTGGGGTTGGGGGGGAAGATGGGTGGGCAACATGGAGGGTAACTGGTCCAGCCCCTGCACCCCTGGAGAACTTGTTCTCCAGAGCCGAGCATTCTCTAGGCTTGCTGCTCAGCCCTCACTCACCATGAAGCCCCACCTCCCTCTGGGCCAGTGTCATCCCAGGCAGCTCAAACCCAAACTCAGTCCCTGTTCCTCCTGCACCGTGTCTGTTCCTGCCTCTGCATGGCCTATGGCCTGTGCCTCACCTGGAATGTCCTTTTCCTCCCTCTCCCTAGGCAGTTCTTGCCTACCCTTTAGACCAGCCCCGGCTCCCACCCTCACCGCAAAACCCCAGCCCACAGAATCCTTCTCTTTGGCCGTTAGCACCGCCCTCCACCCCCAGCCCTACATTCTGCCTCTCTGGGGTGTCCCATGCCAGCCTGTGTCTATGCTGTGCTCAGGGAAGCAGGATGCAGGCCAGGCTCCAGCATTCACTCATTATTCACCCACATCTCACTGACAACCCAGGAGGAAACTAAGGCTCAGAGAAGTTAAGCAACTGCACAGCTAGAGCGTGAGGGAGTCAGGACTTGAGCCCAAGCTTGCTTAACTCCAGAGCCCACACTCATACTTTCCTCTTCCACCCAGGAGGAGCAGTAGCATGAAGGGGATTGCTGGGTGCCTGGTAGCTAGGATTCTGGCCCCTTTTCCTCCATTAGGCCAGAGGGGACAGTGGAAAGAGGGCTCTAGTCTCTCTTCAGCTAGTTACCATTTACAGGAACATTGGCAAATTTCAAGCTTCAGTCCCTCATTGTGAAGAGGGGTGACAGGTTCTGCATCTTAGGGTTGGCATGAGGGTCAAATGAGATCATGGATGGGAACGGGCTGGACAACTGCAGAGGCTGTGGCTGTGTGTGAGGCTGCCTGGCTGAGCCAGCTGTGCCCAGGACAGGAGAAAAGAAGAGGCCAAGAGTCCAACCCAGCCCCAGCCTACCCTTCATGCAGGGGCTCTGGGGCTCACTTCTAAGCCTTTGCCTCTGCTGGGCCCCAGACCACTGTGTATCCAGCCTCCATTCTACTGAACCTGACCATCATTTCCAGATTGCTGGAGCTGAAGATGGAGCAGGATGCAGTGAAGAGCCTGGATTATGGGCTCAGGCTCTGTCTCTGAACAGCTGTGTGATTTATTCTCTCCAAATCTCAGTTTCCTCGTCACTAAAATGGGAGAATCTGGCAAAGTGATGGTGAGAATGTTTATCGAGAAAGCACCTGGCCTATAGTAGACGTTTAATGAGTGGAGCTGCTATTACCACTATGGGCAGAACCTTAAAGATCATCTTCAAATTCCACATTTTCAGGAGCAGAAAATAGATCCTAGAGAGACAGTGACCTACCCAAGCACTCACTGCAAAGTGAGCAACAGTGGAGGAAGCACCAGACTCCAAACCCAGTGCTCCTTTCATTGCATCCTCCAGGGAGTCTTCCCTGAACTCCAATCCAGGCCGGGCCTCACTGCTCTGACCTCATGGCCTCCACTGTCTGAATCACCTGCTGGGCCTTCCACAAGATTTGTCTCCTTCTGAGACAGGACCCGAGCCTCTTACTCCTGCTCTAGCCTCCCCAGAAGTAACTGTCACAAGGCTGGGTCCTCTGCAAGGTGTTCAGGTCCAACCAGGGACATTCCCTGGACTTGGCTGAGCTAGGTGACATCAATTCCCAGGATGGAGGGGAGAGAGAAGTAAGAGAGGGAAGGGTTAAAGGCTTGGCAGCTGGGGAGGGCAGCCTGCAGACGGCCCAGCCCAGCACTGGGAGGCCTGCACCATTCCATTCCTTTGCAGATCAGTTACACCCAGCTGTCTCCCTCCCCACCGCCAGTGCCCCTTGGATTAGGCGGGAAAGGATCCCCGGCCTGCAGCCTGCACACGGCCCATGGGGAACAGCGCCTGCAGCCCACGCCTCTGCGACAGCTGCTGAGTGTCAGGCAAGAACATAGATCAGCAGGATCCTGGCCGAGGTGCACCCAGCCCGGGCCCTGCCCCCAACATGTGCAGGAGGGGCCGCCTGAGGAGGAAGGGGGTCTGTAAGGGATTTGGGAGGTACAGGGAAGGGACTGCTCCCAAAAATATCTCCTCTGCCCATATGTCACTGTGCCTCAAATTCCACCATTAGACATCTTGGAAACTTTGGGTCTTCCAAAGACACCAGTTAAAAACTACATTCCATGGAGTAGCTGGCATTCTTATGCACTGCTTGATGGAAATATCTTGATAAATTTTACGAAAATTTTATTAGACAAAGTATGAAGTCCTTCAAAAATGTCTATTCCTTTGTCTCAGTGTTTCCACTGAGGACTTTAACTTAAAGAAGAATTTAACTTAAATAGTTTATAATGTGGAAAAAATATTGTGGGCTATAGTTTTGAGATTAAAAAAGCCATATGAAATGTCAAAGAAAAGTTTTAAACTAGAAAATTCTGTATCTGTATTGAAAAACAGGAAACAATTCCATCGATAGTCCAGATATATGAAATTTCTGGAAGCTATGAAGCAAATGGGGGAGAGCACAGTGTGTAGGTTGGACAGACTGCCTGGGTTCCAATCATGGTTGCTTCACCTACTAGTTCTGTGACATTGGCAAGTTACTGAACCTCTCTGAACTTCAGTTTCCTCAACTGTAAAATTGGAATAATAATTACAACAGTTGTGAGAATTATGCAAAGGTTAAAAGAGTTCATATGTGGGAGACATTTTTGTGACCCTTTCATAAGAAGAACCAGCGTGGGCTTCCCTGGTGGCGCAGTGGTTGAGAGTCCGCCTGCCAATGCAGGGGACACGGGTTCATGCCCCGGTCTGGGAAGATCCCACATGCCGCGGAGCGGCTGGACCCGTGAGCCATGGTCGCTGGGCCTGCGCATCCGAGCCTGTGCTCCGCAACGGGAGAGGCCACAACAGTGAGAGGCCCGCGTATCGCAAAAAAAAAAAAAAAAAAAAAAAAGAAGAACCAGCGTCACCCAATGAATGAATGGTTGTGGTATGTCTCTCCCCACCTCCCACCTACATGGTTGCTGAGGAACCCCACAGGGTACCAAATCTAATTAATCTTGACTTTTATTATAAATATTATCAGTCAATTAAAACTCACTGGCTATTTGAAAATGATGAATGACCCAAAAATAGTGTCCAAGTTGAGATGGCAGGGGAAATTTCCCTCAATGAAATACCGTTAATTCGAGAAACAGGAAAAACATGAATACTATTCTCATTAACATTCCCAGGATGATTCATATCAGGATATTTAATTGTCCATAAAGTAGGAGGCTTATATATAAAAGCATAGTCAAAAAACGAAAGAGAGTTTTAGAAATTGAAAACATACATGACCTCATAACAGAGTACTATGCAAATTGCATACTTACCCTGCAATTATAAGCAACTAGAAAATTGGACAAAATACATGAAATATGTGTCTTCAGACATCGGACAACAGGCAGTGCAGGGCTGGGACCCCCAAGGCAAGGGAAACAAATGAAGTGAGTCTTACTAAAAATCTCCAACTATCTGCCTGAAGGCCTTTTCTGGAACAAAGTGCAGATAGGGGGAAGCCCAGAAGTGCATGTTGGTCTCACTGAGTTGAGGAGACAGAGATCAAATTCAGGAAGTCTGAAGCAACTGGAATTTGTGTGGCAGACTACCAAAGCAGAGGGAACTATGTAGAGAAAGAGCTCCAGAAACCTGCGTAGATTACATCTGTTGCCGAATACTAAGTGCACAGGTGTAGGGTGGACATTCATAAGGCTGGGCAAAGAATTACTGAGTAACTGTCAACTGAGCAGTTCCTGCAGCTTACACAGGTCTGGGAGACATTCAAGTGCTTACCAGTCAGAATGGAGAGACCTCACTGAACCTCAGCACACTTAACTGGGTCTCCAGAAAAGGTCATACCTTAGAAATAGGACTGGATAAATAGAAATAGGAATAGGTAAACACCAACCCTAGGGTAAATCCTATCCTAAACCTACCCTAATTAAGGCTTGAAACAAACCTCAAATTGACCATGCTGTTACACAACTAACTTAACTATAAGACCCAACAAAATCTAAATAT
This sequence comes from Pseudorca crassidens, assembly GCF_039906515.1. Taxonomy (NCBI): domain Eukaryota; kingdom Metazoa; phylum Chordata; class Mammalia; order Artiodactyla; family Delphinidae; genus Pseudorca; species Pseudorca crassidens. Next base: position 38,511,118 of record NC_090304.1, on the reverse strand, counting down.
TCTTTAGAAAAAAACCCAGATACTCAACAACATAATAATGTCTAGAATTCAATAAAAAATTACTAGGCATGCAAAGAGGCTGGAAAAATTTGACTCATGACAATGGGAACAATCAGTCCAATGGAAACAGACATAGAAATGACAAAGATGATGATAAGAGCAGACAAGGAGTTAAAAATAGCTATTATAAATATGCTCAAGAAGCAGAGAAAAATATGAACATTGTGAGGAAAGAAATGGAAGATATAAATAAAGAAAATGGAACTTCTAGAGGTGAAAACACAAAATTGTTAATGAAAATGGGATTAAGAATAGATTAGAGACTTCAGAAGAAAAGATCAGTGAACTTGAGAACATAATAAGAGAAACTAACCTAGATGAATTACAGGCTGAAAAAAATGAATAGCACCTCAGTGACCTATAAAACAATATGAAGAGATTTTTAAAATACATGTAATTTAAGGCCCAGAAGGAGAGAAGAAGGGAAAGAAAAAAGTTATCTTAAGAAATAATGGCTGAATCCAGAGTATACAGAGAACTCCTACAACTCAACAACTAAAAAACAAACGACACAATTTTTAAAAGGGCAAAGGACTTGAACAGACATTTCTCCAAAGACTATATCCAAATGGCTAAGTAGCACAAGAAAAGATGCTCACTATCAATAATCATTAGGGAAATGAGACTCAAAAGAACAATGAGACACAACTTCACACTCATCAGTGTAGCTACTATTCAAAAAAAGTAACACATGTTGGTGAGGATGCAGAGAAACTTGAACACTTGTTCACTACTGGTGGGCATGTAAAATTGTATAGCCACTATGGAAAACAAAGTTTTCCCTTAAAATTAAAAATGGAATTAACACATGATCCAGAAATTGCACTTCTGGGTATATATTTAAAAGATTTGATAGTAGGGACACAAACAGATGTTTGTACACTCATGTTTACAGCAGTTTTATTCACAATAACCAAAATGCAGAATCAACCCAATTGTCCATTGATGGATGGATGGATAAACACTCAATGTTTATACATACAATGGAATATTATTCAGCCTCAAAAAGGAAGAAAAGTCTAACACTTGCTAAGGATGAGCCTTGAAGGCATTATGCTAAATGAAATAAGCCAGTCACAAAAGGACAAATACTGTATGATTCCACTTACATGGTATTTAGAGTAGCTTAGCTTTGTGATTAGCCAATGAATTGGACAGAAGTTATGCTTAAACACTGCAAAATCGGGACTTCCCTGGTGGCAGAGTGGTTAAGAATCTGCCTGCCAATGCAGGGGACACAGGTTCAAGCCCTCCCCAGGAAGATCCCACATGCCGTGGAGCAACTAAGCCTGTGCCCCACAACTACTGAAGCCTGCGTGCCTAGATCCCATGCTCCACAACAAAAGAAGCCACTGCAACGAGAAGCCCGCGCACTGCAACAAAGAGTAGCCCCCGCTCGCCACTAGAGAAAGTCCACGTGCAGCAATGAAGACACCACGCAGCCAAAAATAAATAACTAAATTTATATTAAAAAACCCAAAAAACAAACAAACAAAAATACCTCAAAATCCACAAGGCCCTGTACTCTGCTTATCAACCTATGTGTGGGTTGACAAGTGCACTCAAATTTTCAGTCATGGTACTGACATAAGACTAACACATAGATCAATGGAATAGAATTGAGAGCCCAGAAATAAACCCATACATTTATGGTCATTTAATTTTTGACAAGGGTGCCAAGACAATTCAATGAAGAAAGAATAATCTTTTCAACAAATGGTGCTGGAACAACTCATGCAAAAAGTGAAGTTGGACCCATTCCTTACACTATACACAAAGATTAACTCCAAATGGATTATAGAACTAAATGTAAGAGGTAAAACAATAAAACTCTTAGAAGAAAATATAGGAGTAAATTTCCATGACCTTGGGTTAAGTAAAGCATTCTTAGATGTGACATAAAAAGCTCAAGAGACAAAAGAAAAACAGATACTTTGAATCTCATCAAAATGAAAATTTTATGCTTCAAAAGACAACATCAAAAAAGTAAAAAATAAACAAACAAACAAAACTTCACAGATGGGAGAAAATATTTGCAAACTTTATGTCTGCTAAGGGACTTGTGTCCATAATAAATAAAGAACTCTTACAAATCAACAGTAAACAACAAAAACAGCAACAACAAAATCCAGAAAATGCAGTTTTTAAAATGGACAGAAAATTTGAATAGATGTTTCTCCAAAGAATATGTATAAATGTTCAATAAGCACATGAAAACATGGTCATTAGCCATCAGGGAAATGTAAATAAAATGCAAAATGAGATACTACTTTGCATCCACTAGAACAGCTATAATCAAAAAGCCTTATTGCTCTTATAACAGGTGTCGGAGAGGATGTGAACAAACTGAAATCCTCATACATTGCTAGCAGGAATGTAAAATGATGCAGCCATCTTGAAAAACAGTCTAGTAGTTTCTCAAAATTTTAATCATATGGTTTCCATATGACCCAGCAATTCCTCACCTAGGTATAAACCCAAATGAACTGAAAATATACGTCATGCAGAAAATGTTCAGCAGTGTTCATGGCAGCATTATACTTAATAGTGAAAAAGTGGAAACAACCCAAATGTCTATCATCTGATGAATGAATAAATATAATTTCGCACAAGGAATATTATTCAGTCATAAAAATAAATGCCATACCGATAAATGCTACAACATGGATGAACTTTGAAAATAGTATGCTAAGTGAAAGAAGTCAGTCACAAAAGACCATGTACTGTAATTCTATTTATATGACTTGTCCATATACACAAATCTATAGGAATGGAAAGTAGATTTGAGGTTTCTTAGGACTGGAGGGTGTTGAGGGACATGAGGAATGACTGCTAATGTATACAGGGCTTTTCGGGGGGTGATGAAAATGTTCTACAATTGATTATGGTGATGGTTGCACAACTCTGTGAAGGAAATAAAAGAACATTTATTGATACACTTTAAAGGGGTGAATTGTATGGTATGTGAATTATATCTAGATAAAGCTGATATATATATATATATTCAGATACATAAGCAACGATTGTCAGACCAGATAAGCAAAGCAAGAACTAACTATATGCTGACTCCAAGAGGCAACTTTTAGATTCAAAAAGGCAAATAATTTGAAAGAAAAGAATGGAAATTTGTATATTCTGCAAATGGTAACCATGATAGAGTTGGAAAGGCTATATTAACATCAGACAAAATAGACTTTAAGAAAATAAATATTCTTAGAGACAAAGAAGAATGTTTCATAAAGATAAAATGCTGAATACATCAGGAAGGTACAACAGTTATACATGTAGAAGCATTTTACAACAGATGCCCAAAATACATGAACAAAACCTGACATAACTGAAAGGAGAAATAGACAATTCAACAAATATAGTTTAAAATGTTAATATCCTTCCCTCAGAAATTGATAGAAAAATTAGACAGAAAATCATCAATAAGAGCACTTGAACAACACTGTCAACCAACTTGACCTAAATGATGTATATATATATCATTCCATGAACAGTGGTGAAAAAACAATTTTCAAGCTCAAATGGGCCATTCCCCAGGAAAGACTATATGTTATATTATTAAATGAACCTCAATAAATTCAAAAGGAATGTAGTCATACAGATGATTTCCCCAGTCATGGAATCATGTCAGAAATCAACCAAAGAAAAAATCTGGGAAATCTCAAAATACATGGAAATTAAACAACATACTTCTAAATAAACAAAAGAAAAATCTCAAGTGAAACTGAAAATATCTTGAACAGAATGGAAAGGAAAACAAAATATATTTTTAAATTATGGGATGCAGTTAAAGTAGTCCTTAGAGGAAAATGTATAGTTTTAAACATATATTAGAAAGAAAGAAAGCTTCAAAGTCAATAATCTGAGTTTTTACCTCCAGAGGCCATAAAATGAAGCCTGAATCAAACTCCAAGTAAGCAGAGGACATTAATAATAAAAACCAGAGCAGAAACCAATGAAATAGAAAAAAGAAAAACAATGGCAAAAGCAAATATAGCCAGAAATTAATTCTTTGATGAGATCAACAAAACTGATGAACTTTAGCCAAATTGACCAAGAACAGAAGAGAGAAGGCACAAATTACCAAAATCAAGAATAAATGAAAGCAGGAACATCACAATAGATACTACAGAATTATAAGGGAGTATTATGAATAACTTTATGCCAACAAATTAGAAAAGTTAAAGTTTTAAAAATTCGGGACTTCCCTGGTGGCGCAGTGGTTGGGAGTCCGCCTGCCAATGCAGGGGACACGGGTTCGAGCCCTGGTCCGGGAAGATCCCACATGCCGCGGAGCAACTAAGCCCCTGCACCACAACTACTGAGCTTGCGCTCTAGAGCCTGTGAGCCACAACTACTGAGCCGGCGTGCCACAACTACTGAAGCCTGTGCACCTAGAGCCCGTGCTCCGCAACAAAGAAAAGCCACCTCAATGAGAAGCCCACGCACTGCAATGAAGAGTAGCCCCCACTCACCGCAACTAGAGAAAGCCCGTGCGCAACAACAAAGACCCAATGCAGCCAAAAATAAATAAATAAATTTATTTGGGGAAAAAAAAAGGTTAAGCACAGACGATCCTTGATCAAGAACATTTGTTCTGGGCTTCCCTGGTGGCGCAGTGGTTGAGAGTCCGCCTGCCGATGCAGGGGACACAGGTTCGTGCCCTGGTTCAGGAGGATCCCACATGCCGCGGAGCGGCAGGGCCCGTGAGCCATGCCCACTGAGCCTGCGCGTCCGGAGCCTCCGCAGCGGGAGAGGCCGCAACAGTGAGAGGCCCGCGTACCGCAAAAAAAAAAAAAAAAAAAAAAAGAACATTTGTTCTTTCCCTTCCATCCAAACTCCCCAACCCACAGTTATGCATCTTTCAATGCCTCAGCGATCTTCGAACACCCTTGACATACAGTCTACATCACTAGCCAGCACATGTGTGTGCACCTACCCACATGCACATGCAAAAAAAGCTGCCTCACACAATGCTACGCTTCTTGCGGGCAGCACCTTCTGGTATGTTAAAATCCATTGGATTTTGAAAAATTCTCATTGCATCCACTCGACTGACTTCTAATTGGTAGTAACCTGTAGTTTGAAAAACACCACCAGAGCCAGAATGAAAGCACGTCAATTTATCTGCACCAACTTTTTAAAGTTCAAGTTAGCCTGCAGGGACTGACCTGGGTTTTCAGGTTGCTTTACATACTCAGGAGAAGGAAAGGTTTTAGACAAACATACACAAGTTGAAAAAAGGAAGCCCTAATCCCTCAGAGTGGATTGACAGATTCCCGCCACTGTCCAGAGGCCTGAGGTTCAGGGCCAGAACGTTGAGCCATCCATGGAAGTTTTTAGCAGCTCCTGAGTTTTGATTTCAAAACCAACCATGTGTTTAATTCCAAAATAATTCACTCCAGGGAGATCAAATTCACTGAAAGTTGCCTTCCTGCAGGACTTGGTTTTAGACGTCATTTAGGGACAAGGAGGAGGAAAAGGAAGTGTGTGGATCCGACTGCAGGAGCAAACAACAGAAAACAACAATTCTGTGAGTGGAAGGAGAAGGGATGGCTGAGTACAAGCCTCCATGTGAGAGGGTTTCAGATGAAGCCAGGGGTGTGGGGAACAGGGGCTGAGCACAAAGGTTAAGTAAGCTAGACTAGGGGTGCAAAGAGCAGACCTGGATCTGAGGAGGCACAGAGCCAGGGCACGTTGTGACTTTTAAGGGGGGATACTGTTCAACATGTTAACTATTCTCCCTTCCGTCCATTGTACTATCTTCCATCCTAAGGCTCCTCAGGGAATTTGATTAAATTAAACGCACAGACAACATGATAACAGATGGTGACCAATAAGAAAAAAAAAGTAAGCATGTACTTCCATAAGACCCAGAAATTCCATCTCTAGGTAGATACAGAAGAAAAATGGAAATTTTTGTACCCTAAAGACTTGTAGGTACAAGTTCATAGCAGCATTATGTATAATGACCCCGCACTGGAAACAACACAAATGTCTATTAACAGGTAAATTAATAAACTAATGGCATGCACATACAATGGACTACTACTCAAGAATAAAAAAAATGAACTATTAATACATACAACACAGATGAACCTCAAAAACACAGTGCTAAGTGTGAAATGCCAACTACAAAGAACTACATATTGTGATTCCATTTATATGAAAAGACGAAACTATAGAGACAGAAATCAGATCAGTGTTACCTGATTCTTGGGATGAGAGTGGAATTGATTGTAAATGGACAGGAGGAAACTTTTAAAGTAATGGAATTATTCTGAAACTGATTGTAATGATGGTTACAGAACTGTATAAACTGCATAAACTGCATCATACTTAATAATGAAAGACTAGATGCTTTCTTCCTAAATTTGAAAACAAAGGAAAGATATCTGTTCTCACCACTTCTATTCAGACTTGCCCTGGAAGTTCTAGCCACTGAAGTAAGGCAAGAAAAAGAACTAAAAGGTAGAAACAAACTCACAGACAGAGAGAACAAATTAGTGGTTACCAGTGGGGAGAGAGACGGGAGGGAAAGGAAATATAGAGGTGAGTATAAAAGAAAAAAGGGTTATTATGGGATTATATGAAATCATGTGTGTGAAACTTTTGAAAACTGTAAAGCACTATAGAATTTAAAGAATCTTTCATTCAATAAAAATTGTTTAAGATTAAAAAATAAAAATATAATTTAAGAAAAGTTTAGAAGAAATAAAAGTTATACAGATTGGAAAGGAAAAAATAAAACTGTCTCTATTTACAGATGACATAATTGCCTCTGCAGAGAATCCCAGAGAATCAACCAAGAAGTGTTAGAAGTAATAAGTGAGTTTAGCAACTTTAGGATGCAAGGTCAACGTATAAGGAATTTGAAATTAAAATTTAAAACAAGTGCTGCATCAGCTGGGACCAGCATAGACTGAGTGGCTTAAATAACAGAAGTTTAGGGCTTCCCTGGTGGCGCAGTGGTTGAGAGTCCGCCTGCCACTGCAGGGGACACGGGTTCGTGCCCCGGTCTGGGAGGATCCCACATGCCGCGGAGCGGCTGGGCGGGTGAACCATGGCCGCTGAGCCTGCGCGTCCGGAGCCTGTGCTCCGCAACGGGAGAGGCCACAACAGTGAGAGGCCCGTGTACCGCACAAAAAAAAAAAAAAAAAAAAAAAAAAAAAAGCCAGAAATTTATTTTCTCATGGTTCTGGAAGTTGGGAAGCCCAAGATCAAGGTGCAGGATAATTTGGTTCTCCATTCGCCTGCATTGTTACTAATCTTTGTCCTGGGCAACCACTGAAGGTTGATGGAGAAGAGCCTGCCAGTGAGTATGAACCACCCTTTTGTTTGCAGCTCCCACAATTTCTATACTTCCACATTAACCCACATTTGGCCTTTAACAGTTTTAAAATTTTATCTCCTGAAATAAGTCAGACAGAGAAGGCCAAATACTATATACTCTTACTTAGGTACATAGATGTAGAGAACAGATGGGCGGTTGCCAGGGGTGGGGGAACGGGGATGGGGGAAATGAGTGAAGGGAGTGAAAAGGTACAAATTTTCCAGTTATAAAATAAATGTCATGGGGACTATAGTTAATAATACTGTATTGCATATTTGAAAGTGGCTAAGAGTAAATCTTAAAAGTTCTCATCACAAGAAAAAAATCGTTTGCAACTGTATACGGTGACAGATATTAACAAGACCTACTATGGTGATCATTTCACAATATATACAATTATTGAATCGTTAGGTTGTACACCTGAAACTGATATAATGTTATATGTCAATTATACGTCAATAAAAAATAAAATCATTTGGGGGCTTCCCTGGTGGCGCAGTGGTTAAGAATCCGCCTGCCAATCAGGGGACACGAGTTTGAGCCCTGGTCTGCGAAGATCCCGCGTGCTGCGGAGCAACTAAGCCCGTGCGCCACAACTACTGAGCCTGTGCTCTAGAGCCCGCGAGCCACAACTACTGAAGCCCGCACACCTAGAGCCAGTGCTCCACAAGAGAAGCCACCGCAATGAGAAGCCCACGCACCGCAACAAAGAGTAGCCTCTGCTCATCACAGCTAGAGAAAAGCCCATGCGCAGCAACGAAGACCCAACGCAGCCACAAATAAAAAATAAATAAAATAAAATTATTAAAAAAATTAAAAATAAAATCATTTGATGTATCAAAAAAATAAAAATTTATCTCTCTTCTTTTTACCTCTTTCTCTGGCACCTAGATCTCTTCTTCTCATACTCTACCATAGGTAAGCAAATGCTCACTTCCTGCCTCTGCTTGGAGACCCCTGTCTTTCCTTAGATTTCAGACTGCTTCACTACCCTGAAACTTCCACTCTGGATGGGTTATTAGTTATCTACTGCTACATAACAAATTATCCCTAAACGAAGCAGCTTAAAGCAATGCACAATTATTATCTCATGTTTCCATGTCTCAGGAATATGAGAGTGGCTTAATGGGGCTGTTCTGGTTCAGGGTCTCTTATGAGGTTGCCGTCAAGCTGTCAGCCAGGGCTATAGACAGCTCAAGACTTGAACAGAGCTGAAGAACTTTTCCCAGCTCATGCCTACGGTTGTCAGCAGGCCTCAGTTCATTGCTGGCTGTTGGTCAGAGACTTCAGTCTCCTGCTACGTGGATCTTTCCATAGGGCTGCTCACAGCATGGCAGCTCACTTCCTGCAGAGCAAGTGATGAGAGAGAAAGAGAGGGAATGAGAGGGAGAGAAAGAGAGGACCCAAGACAGAAAACTGTATTCTTTTATAACTTGGTGTTGGAAGTGGCATATCATCACTTCTGTAGCATTTTATGGCTTACACAGACTGACCCTGGTACAATATGGAAGCCAATTACACGAAGGTGTAAATACCAGGAAGTAGGGGGTCACTGGGGGCCGTCTTGGAAGGTGGCCACTACAGACAGGTTCAAGAAATATGGTTTTGTAGTTTATGCAGTTTTTTCTTTTTGTTGATGCAGGAACAGTGAGTGACTCTCTTTCCAGCTTTCTACATCCCAGGCAAAAGCAGAAGCCTTGAGTCTCTCTATATTTAAACTCATATCTCATGCTTTTCACCTCTTTGTCTTATTGCTCTGTATTTTGGGAGAATTCCTTGGCACTATTTTTCAGTTCACTGATTCTGTCTTGGGTATGTCCATCAGGCTTTCCATTATTTTTCTCCCACCAATCAGGTTGCTATTTCCAAGAAATAAAAAACCTGAGTGGTTTTTTAAAAAAACATAGGCTCACTTATGCAGGTTCTTGGTAACTGCTGATGGTCCAGGGATGGGCATGTGACCTGAAGTTGCTCAATTAGACTTATGAAAAAGACTTACCTTCTACAGTTGAGGAGAGATTATTTTCCTCTTTCCCATTAAATTAAATAAAGGGGTAAAAATTCCTTGTTTCTGCTGGCAGCTACCTCACAACGAGGAGACAACCATCTCATGACACGGAGTAAAGCAAAGCTGAGAGTCAGAAAGACCCTGAGTCCTTGATGACATGGTTGAGCTGCTGAACCAACCAATCGTGAGGCCCATTTGATCTCTGAACTTCTTGTTAGTGAGTTACTAGATGCTTTTATTGTTTGATCCAGTCTGAGCTGGGTTTTCCTGTAACCAGATCCATCCTGTACCCATATAATCAGTCTTCCATTACTGAGTGAACCCCTACTTCATGAAAACATAAAGAGACAGACTCACACAGGGAAGAACCTAAAAAGAATGGGCTCCCATTAATGTAAATTGGTGCTGCCACTGTGGGAAACGGTATGGAGTTTCCTTAAAAAACTAAAGATAGAGTTGCCGTATCATCCAGCAAACCCACTCCTGGGCATATATCCAGAGAAAACTTTAATTTGAAAAGATACACGCAACCCAATGTTCATAGCAGGACTATTTACAATAGCCAAGACATGGAAACAACCTAAATGTCCATCAACAGAGGAATGGGTAAAGAAGATGTGGTACATATATACAATGGAATACTACTTGGCCATAAAAAAGAATGAAATAATGCCATTTGCAGCAACATGGACAGATCTAGAGATTACCATACTAAGTCAGAAATAAAAGACAAATATCATATGCTATCACTTATATGTGGAATCTAAAATATGATACAAATGAACTTATTTACAAAACAGAAACAGACTCACAGACATAGAAAACGAACTTACGGTTATCAAAGAGGAAAGTGGAGGGATAAATTAGGAGCTTGGGATTAGCAGATTCACACTACTATATATAAAATAGATAAACAAGGTCCTACTGTATAGCACAGAGAACTATATTCAATATCCTGTAATAAACCAGAATGGAAAAGAATATGAAAAAGAATATATATCTATATATCTATATATCTGAATTACTTTGCTGTACACCAGAAACTAATACACCAGTGTACATCAACTATACTTCAATTTAAAAAATAAAAAGAATAGACTCCCATTACCCTTGCCTTTTATCCTTAGTCAGTTATCCTCCCCTCACTCCCCCCCACCCTTACAAACTGGTCCTTGACTTTGTCTCCCACCCACTCCTCACCTCCAGTCTGTGGAATTCAGAGCTGTCATGAAACACCTTCAGGACAACACTGGCCCCCACTGACTATGAAGCCAGTTCAGTGCCTGACTTATGAAAGTAAAGCATCTTTGATGTCTGTTGTAGGGCTCCACACTAGGCAGACTCGTAAGTGGAAACCTCACTGCCCTTTCTTATCCTGGCCCTGTGTGATCTCTCTCCTCTCTCTGGGCCCTTGCATTCCTCTACATACAGTAATTGGGCTGGACCACATGTCTCAAGGTCTCTCCCAGCTCTGACATTCTAGGATTTCTGTGCTCTGAGATATGTTAAACTCTATCTATCCTGGTTAGCCCAGTACCCCATTTTGCATTTGGCACATAGCCATTCAGCGCTGGTCTCCTGTGCTGTATGACAAACATGGAGGGAGGAAGATAGAAGACCAGGTTCCCAAAGCCCCTGGCTCATGGTCCTGGAAGCCCCTGACTTCAGGCAGGTGATAACAGGGCAGGCTTTGCCAGGATTCACTCCCTGACATCAAGAGGGTTGTCCCTAGTCTATAGAGTCACCCAGGAGAGAAATAGATGTGCCAGGAAATGATTGCCAGGGACGTGGGATGAGAAAAGGAAAGACTATGGTGATGGTGGACACTTGGGAGATGGGAAGGAGAGGATTAGGGATCCCAAGGGGGCAGAGCTGATCACTCAAGAGATCTCTGTTCTCTCCCCATCACCTGGGAGCTCTGTTGGCCCATTTCCTCCCCCAGCCCCTCCCCAGCATCCCCATCAGCATCCCCTCCCTCCCCATACTGAGCCTTGCTCCAATTTCAAAGCTTTCTCCAGCCCCAGCTGGGTTGGGAGACCGAGGAAGGGAGAAGGCATAATTTTTAGTCCTGTTTTGGGGAGGGGATATAAAGAAGGGGCTGGGTGGAAGAGGGAAAAGAAGGGGAGCCTTTTGAAGTGAAAGCCGGGCCAAGCTCATCAGAGATTAATGTGGGAAAAGCCCCGCTCATCTGATAGGGCCCAGGTGGTGGGCAGACTTGCCGAGCTCGCTGACGGATCCTGACGGCCCACAGCCTGCCTCCTACTTCTCACCCTCATCTTGGAGAAAGAGATGCAGGCTCAACCCCTCAGGAACCTTGGGGCTACCCCAGGGCTGTCTCCAGACCAGCTGGGGAGTCAGAGCTCTACCTAGTGGCTCTTCATTCCAGCTGCCCATACACAAGGGCACGCGCATGACTACAGACACCCGCACACACAGAAGGGGGAAGAGAACAGACAGCTGACCCAGGCTCTGTCCTCCATGGGAAGCCTGGCCCAGAGGAGAAAGGTTCCAAAGAAGACTCTGCCCTTGTTCTCTAGCTGGAAGTTGGTGGAAGGAAGGTTGTGGCCACCATCCCAGCTTCAAACCCTCCCTCCATCTGCTCCCAGGCCCAGTCGCTGCCCCGCCTCTTTCCTTCTATTTCTAGCCAAGCTCCTCAGAAGAGCTGTCTCCATTCCTGGTCCCGCACTTCCTCACTCCCCACTCGCTCAGCTCCTTGCTGTCTGGATTCCACTCTCCCCATCCCATGGAAACTATTCTGTTCCGACCACTTCACTGCTAAATTAAAGGGACACATCATGTCTCAGTCCTCAACGGTCTGGACCTCTCAACATTGTAAGACAAATTGGCAGCTCCCTCCTCAAGCCTCCCTCTCCTTCCAGAGGAGCTCTCCTAGTTTCCTGACTGTCCCTTGTCTGTCTTCTTCATTGGCTTTTCTCCTTTTGCCTTTCCAGTGCCTTCCTTTCCCTTCCATTAGAGGTGGGGGCTCCTCTTGGCACTGTCCTCAGTTCCCTTCTCTCAAGACACTCTCCCTGACACGTCTTCTCCTCCAAAGCCATTAAACAACTTTCTTGGCCTTCTCCAAACCCTCTTTCAAAAACGACACTGGATCATCACTCTATTGCTATTGTATTGGACCCCTGCCGCTACCACCATTCATGGGATGCAGCTGACACCACTTACCCTGGCATTCAAGGCCCTACATATGTGCCTCTAGTTTACTGTCCTGATTGATATCTTACCTCTCTTGCATACCCGTTATGCAATTCCCATGCACCCTACAATCCAGCCACGGGGATGTACTGTTCCTTCTATGCGTTGGTTCACGCTGCTTGAAATTACTTTCCAGCTTTTCATCTGGAAAACCCAGATGCCACCTCCTCCAGGAAGACTTCCCTATTTTCCCAAGAAAAATGACTCTCTGCTATGAGCTCTCACGGCATCTTTCACATGCCCCTAATGCAGTATTTACTTTTGTTTCTATTTCACCTCTTAGATTTCTCCTTCCTTGGCTAAACTGTGAGCTCCTTGAGAGCAGAAATAATGTTTGCGTCATCTTCATATAACCATTCTGTAGCCCAGGGCTTAATGGGTGATGAAAAACTATTTGATATTTGACTAAATGATTCTATATCAGGTATTGTGGCTGCCTTCTTGAAACCAAGGCAACATTAGATTTCACTGTGCTGAATGTAGGATCCTGAGGACCAGTATGGCTGCCCCTGGATAGAGCATAGGCAGAGCAATTATTTCCAGACTGGGTGTTTTCACTGGCATAAGCAATACTATGGTGAACATCTTGGTACATAAAGCTATTTCTGTATTTTGGATTCTTTCCTTGGGACAACTAAGAACAGCAATCAGACTACCCAAGTTTCTCTGGGAAAGGATAGGCCCCAAGAGTGGGGTAAGCCTTCTTTGCAGGTCCTCTGGAAACATAGCCTGGAATGTACCACCAACCAGGAATCACTGGTATCATGCCTCATTAAAAAGTTACATTCCTGTTCTGCCCCTAGGTTCTTCAGAACCATTTTTTTTTTCTCTTTCTGACTTACTTCACTCTGTATGACAGTCTCTAGGTCCATCCACCTCATTACAGATAACTCAATTTCATTTCTTTTTGTGGCTGAATAATATTCCATTGTATATATGTGCCACATCTTCTTTATCCGTTCATCTGTTCATGGACACTTAGGTTTCTTCCATGTCCTGGCTATTGTAAATAGAGCTGCAATGAACATTGGGGTACATGACTCTTTTTGAATTATGGTTTTCTCAAGGTATATGCCCAGTAGTGGGATTACTGGGTCGTATGGTAGTTCTATTTTTAGTTTTTTAAGGACTCTCCATGCTGTTCTCCATAGTAGCTGTACCAACTTACATTCCCACCAACAGTGCAAGAGGGTTCCCTTTTCTCCACACCCTCTCCAGCATTTATTGTTTGTAGATTTTTGATACAGACGTAGAGAATGGAATTGAGGACACGGGAAGGTGGAAGGGTAAGCTGGGACGAAGTGACAGAGTGGCATGGACATATATACACTACCAAACGTAAAATAGATAGCTAGTGGGAAGCAGCCACATAGCACAGGGAGATCAGCTCAGTGTTTTGTGTCCACCTAGAGGGGTGGGATAGGGAGGGTGGGAGGGAGACGCAAGAGAGAGGAGATATGGGGATATATGTATATGTATAGCTGATTCACTTTGTCATACAGAAGAAACTAACACACAATTGTGAAGCAATTATACTCCAATAAAGATGTTTAAAAAAAAGTTACAGAATATGAGTGCCAAGGAGACTTGGGGACATGATAGAATGATTCCATGGCACCGTGGGTGAGAATGTATGGCTCAGGGAAGAAAAGCAGCGCCTCCAGATTGTTCAGGTACCTGATAGACGGCCACACCTTGCTGTTGCGTCTCATGCATTCTTTGGAATAGCAGGCAATTAGCAAGTGCCCAGGGGAAGGTTAGAGATGGTCTCAAGAAAGAGTAGAGGCTCTGGGGAAAGCAGAAGCCTTGAGGATAGGAAGCAATTGGCTCCCCCTAGGAGGCAGACCTCCAAAACCTTTTCCATTCCCCTGACCTCACAAGGATGTTAACTAGGGGCTTCCCTAGGGAGACAGGAATAGCAGAGGGAAAAGTGGTGGGAACTAAGGCACTTAAAGGATGCAGTGGAATCACCCTGTCCTTCATCATTCTTCAGATAATAGATAGTAATAATAACAACAATAATAAACATTTATAAACAACAATAATAAACATTGCCTAAGCCTCTTAATTCTGAGCCACGATGTTATTCTTATCTTCATTTCACACATTTGAAAACAAGCTCAAAGAAGTCAGCCAACTTGTTCTAAGCCACACGACAAGGACTCAAATGCAGATCTGTAGACTACAAAGTCTACAGGATTAAGTCCAATGACAGAAGTTTCCCAACTTCCAGCCAGTCTCAGGCCAGGTATCTGCTGAGCAGCTCTGGAAGGCGGGAGTCCTGAGTGCAGACCCCCCACCTCACAAAGAGTTGTTGCAAAGAATAAAATAGATATATATGAGCAGACACACATATATAAGGAAAGCTGATTTATGACAAAGACGCCACTGCAGTGCAACAGGAAAATAATGATATTTTCAATAAATGGTGCTGGGTCATTTGGATATCCACAGAGAAAAAAGAAAATAAAGTTGAATCCCTGCCCCCCACCTCATACTATACACAAAAATCAACTCCATTTGGATTACAAATCTAAATGTGAAATGTAAAACACCAAAGCTTTTAGGATAAAATATAGAACATTCTTGTGACTTTGGGATAGGTAAACGTTTCTTAAATAGAACATAAGAAGCACTGACCAAAAAGGGAAAATTTTTTGATAAATTAGACCATATCAAGATTAAGAATGTTTATCAGAAGATGTTATTAAGAGAGTGAAAAAGCAACACATCAAGAGAATGAGAAGACAAGTCACAGACTGGGAGAAAATATTTGCAAAAGACATCTGATAAAGAACTGTTACCAAAATATACATAGAACGCTTGAAATTCAACAATAAGAAAATGAACAATTCATTTTAAAAATAGGCAAAAGTTCTGAACAGACACCTCACCAAAAAATATAGAGATGGCAAATAAGCATATGGAAAGATGCTCAACATCATATGTCATTAGGGACTTGCAAATTAAAACAACAGTGATATACCACTATATAACATTAGAATGCCCATAGTCCGAAACACTGACAATACCAAATAATGGTGAGGATGTGGAACAACAGGAACTCTCACTCATTGCTGGTGGGAATGCAAAATGGTACAAACACTTTGGAAGACAGTTTGGCATTATCTTATAAAACTAAATGTATTCTTACTATACAATCCAGCAATCCCACTTCTTGGTATTCCTCCAAATGTGTTGAAAACTTATGTCCACACCAAAAAACTGCACGTGGATGTTTATAGCAACTTTATTCATTTGTCAAAACATGCAAGTAACCAAGACGTCTTTCAATAGGTGAGTGGATGAGTAAGCTATGGGATATCCAGATACTGGAATATTATTCAGCATTAAAAAAGAAATGAGCTACCAAGCCATGAAAAGACGTGGAAGAAACTTAATGCATGTTACTAAGAGAAAGAAGCCAATCTCAAAAGGCCACATACAACATGGCATTCTGGAAAAGGCAAAACTATGGAGACAGTAAAAGGATCAGTGGTTGCCACGGGTTGGGGGGAGGGAGAAATGCAGAGCACGGAGGATTTTTAGGGCTGTGAAACTATTCTGTATGATACTATGAATATATGTCATTATACATTTTTCCAAACCCATAGAATTTACAACACCAAGAGTGAACCCTAATGTAAACTATGGGTTTTAGATGATAATGATGTGTCAATGTAGGTTCATTGATTATAACAGATGTGCCACTATGGTGCAGGATGTTCGTAGTGGGGAGGCTGCTCATGTGTGGGAGCAGAGGGTTTTAGGAACTTCCTGTACTTTCCACTCAATTTTGCTGAGAACCTAAAACTGCTCTAAAAGAAAAAGTCTTAAAAAAAAAAAGGCAACACAGAGAATGAGAGAAGATATTGCAACACATATATCCAAGAAAGCACTCATGTACAAAATCTTACAAATCAATAAGAGGAAAAAAAAGACAAAGCAATTTAAATAAAAAGTACAAAAGACTTGAATAGGCACTTCTCAAAAAAATTACTTCCAAGTGGCCAATAAATGTATGAAATGGTGCTCAACTCCACTAGTCATCAGGAAAATGCAAATTAAACCCATCACACAATACCACACTCATTCCATTGCATGGCTAAATGGAAAAAGACAGAAAATAACAAGATTTGGCAAGGATGTGAAAGCCAGGACTCTGTGAACTGCTAACGGGAATGTAAATTGGTAGAATCGGTTTGGAAAATTGATTTGCAATATGTATCAAAGACAAACATATGCATACCCTAAGACCTAGCAATCCCACTCCTTAGTATACACTTAGCAGAAATGCTTACATAGACTCACCCAAAGACAAACCAGAATGTTCATAACAGCACCATTCATAACAGACAAAAATTGAAACCACCAAAAATGTCTACCAACAATAGAACAGGTAAATAAATTGTGAGATACGCACACCACGGAATACAACAATGAGAATAAACAAATTAACCTACACATAGCAACAAAAATAAATCTTGCAAACATAATATGCAATGAAAGAAGCCAGAAATAAAAGTATACTGTATAGTACCATTCAGATCAAGTTCAAATCCAGGCAAAACTCTTTGCAGGGATGGAACATTTCTGTATCCTGACTGTGGCGGTGATTACATATATGTGATAAAATCTTATAGAAGTATACATTAAAAAAAATGTGTACATAAAAACTAGTGAAAGCTGAATAAGATCTGTAGCTAAGTTACTATTATTGTACTGATGTCAATTTCCTGGTTTTGTTAATGTGCTACAGTTCTGTAATATATTATTGGGGGAAGCTAGGTAAAGGTTATGCAGGAACTCTCTGTACTACTTTTGCAACTTTTAGGAGTCTAAGATTATTTAAATTAATCAATTGTGCTAGAAGTCAGGATAGTAGTTCCCCCTGGGAGAGTCACAGTGACTGGGAGTGGACACTAGGAGGTTTCTGCAGTGCTGTCATTTCTCAGTTTTTTTCTGTTTCTCAGTTTGAGGACTAACCACACAAGTGTGTTCATTTTGTGAAAATTCATCAAGCTGTACACTTATGTGTATTTTTGTCTATGTATATTATACTTCAATAAAAAGGGGTTTTTTAAAAGAAAAAGAAGTAACGATACGCTCATAAGAGCTTGGCCCAGTGCCCAGTGTACTATAAAGGCTCAGGAAGACCATTTCTCTATGTCTGTGACTGTCTCCTGCCTTACTCTTCAGTCAGGTTCTATCCTGTGCTGTCCCCACGGCCCAGGTGAGCACATTTCATAAAGGAGGGGCCTTAACCCATAGACTCCAAGGGTGGGAATTCCAGGCAGATATTGG
Organism: Pseudorca crassidens; assembly: GCF_039906515.1. Taxonomy (NCBI): domain Eukaryota; kingdom Metazoa; phylum Chordata; class Mammalia; order Artiodactyla; family Delphinidae; genus Pseudorca; species Pseudorca crassidens. The sequence goes on along the minus strand of NC_090304.1, from coordinate 38,493,194 downwards.
GGAATCACAAGACCTTCTGGCAGGAAAAATAGACCCCAGGGCAAAGCCTCATGTGCCTCCACCCAGGACTGAGCACAATAAAAAAGGTTTATTGTAAATACTAGGCACGTAACCTTACTAACGACCAATAATTGGTTAAAACAAAAATACGCCTCATGAAAAAAGAACCCTGAAAATGTAAAACAAATCTCGACAATATAACGATCAAACAATATTCTGTTGCTATGAAGAACTTCATACAAATTACAAAGGGTACGCTCTGATTTTGCAGTGCCTCTGGGTGAGAGAGGGTTCAGCTATTTGAGCCTTTTTGATAAGCTGTGCTATACTCACAAATGATGCTGCTTCCCATAGTTCTTTAAAGGGTCTCAAATTATTTTTAATTTGGAGAAGGAACATTCTGCCGAAGTGAAAAGGGATAGAAATTGTTCAAACTGCAGAATACATTTCAGAAAAGCAGGCACTTGGGCTGTAGCATTTCATAGTTAACCATCCCAGCAAATTCAGTCTTAATTTTTTGCCGGTTTAGCATTTAATGAAGCAGCATTGATAATACCTCCGAAGGATGACTTGAGAAGCCCTTTTACATTGTTAGTGTGTCTGCCGCACCGGATTTTTCGCCCATTTTTAGTGGGTTTGGAGTAAGACATGCAAACAAAGCTGTACTTTGCCTCTGAAATATTGGGTCTCAATAGGCAGTTAATGTATCAATTACAGGATGAAAAATGATGAACTATAATCCTTTCCTCTAAAGAATCTGCAGATCAGAGAACCATCATATGCTCTGGAGCAGATGACACAAAAATGTTTAAAGTATTATCCTTTCAACCAAGAGAGCTTTACAATGTGGGAAACGTGATTTAAAACAGTTGGGTTTTGCATAGGCTTTAAGACAATGCCACTGGCCACTGTACACTTTGGTAACTGGATTACAATTTATGCATTACAGTTCAGATAGGCAAGAAAATATACTTTTCTTTATTGTTCTCTAAATATTTTTTTGTCTTGCTTCAAAGTCTCCAAACAAAATGCTGGTGGGGGAAAAACCGTACTTCAACTCTTCAACAGTTACTCAACAGTACTCAACTGTTAGAATAGCCTGTACCTAAGTTCTCTCTGCAGTAATTACTCAGTCCTTCAAGGCGCTCCCCACTCATACCTGCCTCTCTGCTCCCTGAGTGCTACAGGGACACCCAGAGGAAGAGAGATCTCTGATCTGGCTTCTGCTCCCCTGGGGAAAGGGGAGCTCAGTCCACCTGGTTTCTGGACATGAGCCTCACCCACAGGAGTCTAAGCCTGGAGATCTCGCAGTCTATGCTCTCAGCAAAGGCAAATCACTCAGTGATTGTTTTCTGGGAGATGGTCCTCTCACCCTGCTCTCGGATTCCTGCTCCAGCTGCTGCCTGGACCTCCAGCTTTGGGCTACTACCTGCAGCCTTTTGTCATGGGGGTCCATGTACCTCCACGCAATGGGGGTGTCCTTGTGTCTCCACGCCATGGCCGCCGATTCTCAATTCTCAGCCACCTTCTCTGTTTGCCATAGTTGTGCAGAGGCTTCTGGATCTCTTCCATAGCACATAAAGACCCCTTCAGGCTACCAGTCTAGACACATCTTGCAGCAAGAGGGTGAGGCTGGAAGAAAGTACAACAATGGCATGAATGCCTGCAGCATCCCGGAACTTGGTGGCAGACGAGTATTTCCGCTGGGGCATCTTTCATCCTCCCTCTCCTCTGTATCCCTGGGCTAAGGCAGCACCCTGATCTTATGGCATCTTTTTCTAGCAACTGAAGGGCTCTCAGCTTCCCCTTCCTGTCGGACAGTGCTGTTCTTACATCATCTCCTTCTCCTTTCCCACTCCAGCTCCACAGCATGAAGGCTGATGGTGGAAATGCTGTAGGGCACAAGCCCAAACCACTTAGAATAGAAAAATATAAATATATATATATATATATTTATAATAGAATATATAGAATATATATATATTATATATAGAATATATATATATAGAATATATATATAGAATATATATAGAAAAATATATATATACATATATATAATATATATATATAAAATATATATATATATGTATATATATCCCTGACAAATGATTCTGACAGATTTCCATATACTTTCAGCTAACAGTCAGCCAAGTCACAACAACTACTGTCAGCAGCTACTGACACAGCAGTCTATCCTTGTCGTTGTTCACACAAGCTTCCAGATTTTTCTGGCAGACGGCAGGCGATGACCAGTTTACTTAGGGTCTCCCAATATCCTGACCAGATATATGTATGTTATTTTTGCATATGAAAATAATTGCACAGGACAACCTAATCCTAAGATTTTAGAGTAATAAATATACGTGAAACATTCTTTGACAAAGTCTGAATTCCAAAAGCTGAATTTGACCAATACAGCAATTTCCTGTACCCTTTTTTTTTTTAACTCACGGGTGTTTTTATTTTTATCAGTACTGTACAATGCATTTTTGCTCTTGTAACTGCTTAGCCAAGTAAAGACCAGGAGAATGGTTATTAAGTGTTAATGGGCAATTGGCAGAAAATCGTGTTAATGGAATAGTGCAAAGATACTCTTTAAAACACCTTAGATCTTTCTTCCTCTGTTGTTTTAATTGTTGCACATCATGGTACTGTAGTTGTGTGTTTGAATCCAGATCCTTGATCTTGTATTTGAATCCTATGTAAATATGCGCTTCTTCCTTTGCTAATGCTTTTCTGTTATTTTGAAAATGCTTTAGCGTACTTAATAGCCACAATTAATATGCTTGTCACATCTGATTCACATGGTTCTCTCAGAGCACTGGTCTTAATGCAACATTCTTCTACCTCCTCCTCTCCCTCCTGGACCTCTAGCTCACACATGAAGCCTCTGCCTGCTCCTCAGGAGGGACAGGCCCAGGTAAGACCAGCCACTCGGGTTGTCCTCACCCAGGAAGATAAGAACCGCATCCCTGAGATCACTGACCATCACCCAGTTCTGCACACTGGCTGATCTTTGGACCAAATCCTTAGCCACTCGAGGACAGGACTGGGTCTTTATTATTTTGCAAGTTCCCTCCCCTCTAAATACACAATAGGAGTAGCTAAAATTTATTGAAAACTTATGTGCCAAATACTTTACATTCATTATTTCATTTAATCCTCACAGCATGTGGCTAGTATGTACTACCACTACCCCTATTTTATATGAGGAAAATGAGGCTCAGAAAAGTTAAGTAACCCATTTGAAATCACACAGCCAGCAAACAATAAAGCTGTATTTGAACCCATCTAACTGTAGTGCTCTTAGCTATTAAAATTGGGGCATACAAAAGTTAAATAGCTGGTTTACAGTCATAAAGCTAGTAAGTGTCTGGGCTGGGATTCAAATCCAGATCTCATCCATCTCCAACTTTTGTTCTTCACCCTACAGGACAGGGAGCAAGCATATTTAAGGCAGGCTTATTAGAGTAGCATAAATGCAGAAGGTCGTAGCAGGAATTAGCCTTTAAGTAGAAATTGCTCAGAAGGTGTGTGAGAGCAGAGTCATTTCCACTGACTGGCTGGTGGGACTTACCAACCAGAGAAAGTGATCTTTGGTGAGCACATGGTGGACTCGACCAATGAAAGCTGCATAGTGTGAGGAGTGGGCAGTGGATTTGGCCAATCAGTGACTTAGAAAAGGGCACCGGCTAGACCTACATCTCTGAGCTGGGAACTTGCTCCTTGGAGAGGTAATCTGACTAACAAATGGCAAAAGGCCACTCTGGGCTCTGACTGGCGCCAGGGTTCCAGGAAACAGGTCTGAAGCCATTCCCATGCCAGCAGTGACGGCCAGCGCGCCTTTGCTCATAGATTAGCCGTGAGGTCAACCGTTTCAGTGACTCACCTCGTGAAAATGAGGCGGCAGTGTCAAGCCTTACTGTTTCTCTGTAAGCATTTAAATTGATTTTTACAGCTGGTTAAATTCTCCCCTTGGTTTCTATACAGAGAGTTAGGATGTGGCTGGATAGCAGCTCCAAAGATATTACCAGGTAAAAGAGTCCCCCACTCCATGCAAGATCCAGCCTCTGTGACCAGTGAAACTGGCTCACTGAAACTGTGGCCAGGTAGTGACCCAGCTGAGGCAGCCCCACTGGTGACAGTCTGGGGAAGCCACCACCAAGGACTGAGGTACAGCCCTAACTAGAGACAGGGACAGCCCCATCCTGAAACACCCCACTGAGTGATGACCCCGCCCATGGCCACATTCAAGAGATCACATGTCTCTGCCAGCTCCCAGAAACCAGGTGATGCCTCCCATTTAGACAGAAACTTCAGGAGCGCCCGTTATTTTACATATGGAGAATCTCCAGGGAAGTAAAGGAGATCCTGGCTGCTGTGTCCCTCAAAGTTTACTTTCTGTTCAAAGTTCTATGTCACCATGTGTCCCCCCCCCACACCCCCACCGAGGTACTGCTCCCAATTCACAGCAGCCTTCCAGGCACCACACCGGGTTGGTTTGGGTCACCCTGAAAGCAGAGCAAACAAGGCAAGGATTTGATGGAGGTGGTCTACTCAGAAGGCGAGCCCAGGAAGCAGACGTGTGGAGTAGAGAGAGTGAACCAGGGAAGTAGGAAAAGCCGAGATGAGGGTGTGTTTCCTTGAGGTCTGTAGGCATAGAGGGCTCGAGTCCACTGGAACATCCCAGAAATGTGCAGATGCCTCCTGGAAGTGTCCACCAGACGGATAATAGCTGGAGTCTTTGTCATCCCCCCTCACTGATTGGAAATTGTTCCTGGGGAAGTTAGCTCCCTTATCCTTCCGGGCAGCATTTGCAGGCTGTGAGCAAGCTTGTGTGGTGTAGGAGAAACCCTGAATCAGAATCGGAAAGACTCTGGCTCTGCTTGAGGGAGGACATTGAGAGTGAGTCTGAGCTCACATAGGGCTGTCCTCTTCGGCTGTGGCTGAAATCAGAGGTGGGCCAGGCACTTGCGGTGTGACTGCAGCCTTCCTGAGCGATTTTATGAACTGTGAGGGAGAGTGACAGGGAAATAAACTCAAAAAGAACACGAAATGTGAACCAATTTACTTCATCCAAACTGAAGTATGTAGTATTTCACACTTCTACCCAAAAGGCATTGGAGAAAAACATACTGACTTCTGAATCCTACAAATTTGGGTTCAAACCCTGGTTCTGCCACTTAGTAAATTAGTGACCTTAGGTGTGCCACCTGACTGCTCTGAGCCTCAGTTTCCACAAATGTATAATAGGGATAAAAATACTTACCTTATAAAACAGTAGTGTGCAAAGCCCTTGGGACATAGTAAGCCCTTTCTCAACATATGGCAACCCTCACCAAAGGGCCGGCATGTTTTCCACACCCTCAGCCATCTCCGAGCCCCAGGCTGTCTCTGAGAGAAGGTGGCTGTTTCACCTCCTCTAGGTAAGAGCTGCCTGACATCCTGGCGCTTTGAGGGCCAAGACCAGATAGCTATATGGCCTCTGCTGTCCCCACCCTCAGAACCTTAACAGAATCATTGCTTATCCTAGAGTTCTGGTTCAAATCATTTAGGAGGTACAAGGGAAGCACGTCTGAATGAGATGTGTAAAATCTGGGTATTAAGAAAATGGAAATATAGCTTCCCTGGTGGCGCAGTGGTTGGGAGTCCACCTGCTGATGCAGGGGACGCGGGTTCGTGCCCCGGTCCGGGAAGATCCCATATGCCGCGGAGCGGCTGGGCCCGTGAGCCATGGCCGCTGAGCCTGCGCATCCGGAGCCTGTGCTCTGCGGCGGGAGAGGCCACAACGGTGAGAGGCCCACGTACCGCAAAAAAAAAAAAAAAGAAAAAAAAAATATAAATGGAAATATATAGGAAAAATCAGTCTGTAGAAAACTATCTTGACTTTTCTCTCAACTACTAAAGAAAAAGTGCAAGCTTTCCTCTATAAAATTTTCTGTTTCATAGTCTAGGTTTCCATACCTTTGGATGAACATAATAAGCAAACTCAGATTCCAGAGGTGAGTGTTCCTGTGTGTCCAATCCAGCCATCTGTGTTCCTCAATTGTGCTAAAAAGTGCTATGTCTGTAAAATACATTTTAAAAACGTATTTATTGCCCTTATTTCAATTATTCCCGTATTTTTATTCCTGCTACTCCTCAAATTTCCAGCTTCAAATGACCTGAAATTGGACATCTTTCATCTGGGTTAAAAGGATCATGTGCTTTGGTTTAAATGCTTCCCTCCCCTGATCTCCTCTACTTGTTGTCTGGAGTTGGACCGGAGCCCCCATATCAGACCCCATCACCCAGACAATAGGTCTGCAGAAGAACTTCTCCAGGAGGATCCGGGGAAAGAGCCTGGGTTAGGAGCAAAGAGATCAGAGTTCTAGCGCAAGCTCTGCTGTGAACAGGCTGTGTGACCTTGGGCAGGTGCCTCACATCTCTAGGTCCCCATTTTCCTGTTCTTTAAGGCAAGGTACTTAGACAGGAGGTGCTCTGAGAATCAGTGGATGTGATCCTTGTGGGCCTAGGCAGAGGTCCCTGGATAGATGGGATTTTCTGAGCCCTGCCATGGCGTCCCTGGCTTGGCTAGGGGCTCCCGCAGGGCAGGATCACATTGCCCCAGATTCCAGGACTGGCTGCAGCACAGACCCAGGATCGGGTGACAGATCCATCCAGCCTGGACTGGTTCAATCTCTCAGCTACAGCTACAACCATGGGGGCTGGAAAACCAGAGCTAATGCAAGCCAGCTGGAGGCCAGGACAAGATTGATGAAGGACAGGGAGAGGATTTGGCCAGGGGGTTGGGGGACTAGAGCATAATTAGTCCTGCCTGCTTCCCAGAGGCCCTCAAGCCAAGTAAACCTCATTAATTGGGAACCCCCAGTGGGGAATTCCTGCTCATGATCCAGAGAAGGAAGGGCTTGTTAGGAGTTAATTAGTAGTAGAGTGCCAATTGGGGAAAGTGTTTAAACTATTAAATGGCTAAGCACCTGTTTACTTACAAACAACTGATATGTCAGTTATTCAACCATCAAAGCAGGTCCCCTAAGATAGTGATTACCAACCTCGGGTGATCCTCAAGGTCACCCAGGAACCTTGTTAAACATCCATCTCCAAAACAGTGATCCTGATTGGTCAGCCAAGGGTGAGAACCACTGCCCTAAGCTACCCAGTAGCCCAGGATCTCTTGGCCCAATCTCAGTGGCTACTTGTATCAGCAAGCAATAAGTAATACCCAGAAACAACAACTACTACTGCTACTGCTCTTTCTGTAATTTATTTAACATTTACTAGACACCAAGAATAATGCTTGGCTTTTAGAATAGATGATCTCTTTCAATCCTCATAATAGCCATTTGTGGTAGGTGTTGTTTTCTCTTGACTACGGAAGAGAAGTAAATTGAATTCAAAGAGGGGGGAACTTGGGACTTCCGTGGTGGTCCAGTGGCTAAGGCTCCGCACTCCCAATGCAGGGGGCCCGGGTTCGATCCCTGGTCAGGGAACTAGACCCCACATGCGGCAACTAAGAGCCCGCGTGCCACAACTAAAGAGTTTGCATGACACAACTACAGATCCTGCATGTTGCAATGAATACCCCGTGTGCTGCAACTAAGACCTGGTGCAGCCAAATAAATACATATTTTTTAAAAAGAGGGGGAAACTTACTAGAAATAATGCTAAGTGGCAGAAATTATATTTGATCCCAGATATTTTAACTCCAGACCCAAATCTTTACTTCTTTAATGATCCCCAAAGCTTTTCCTGTCCTTGGCTGACTAAAACAATACTCAGTTAGGCTTTTAAAAATAGTCATAGGGCTATTCAAGATATTGTCCATTATACAGATGGGAAAACCAAAGTCCCCAAAAGGAGACACTAACTGATTCAAAGAGTCCAGGTTTATGGCTTTCATGCCTGGGCCATTTTCCATTAGACAAGGCTATTACCTGGAATTACAGACTAGAAGGAAGGAAAGACGCCAGTCTTCAGTGCTAAATGTCAACATGTGTGCCCAGGTATTCAAGATGTAGACTGATTTAGTTAAGAGCACTGGACTCTAATCACAGTCACACGACTGACCCCAAGTGTGACCTGGATCAAGGCACTGAACTTCTGTGGGTCTCAGTTTCCCCAGCTGTCACATGGGAATGCTGCTAACTGCTGTGCCTTCTGCCTTGTAAGGAACAAGTGAGTGGACGGTGAGTGAGGGTAAAGAGATTTCTCTCTTTGTAAGGGATTGCTCCAACTGATGTGGGGCGGCCTTAACTTTAGGGAGCGTCTCACACAATTATGTGGCAACTTAGGGCTCGATAAGATGGGCTTTTAGGCCCCAGAGCCAATCTTTCCCTCCCTGGGTTGCAGGAAGCTAAAGAAAACACTTCCTAATTTTCTCCAGAAAGCTGGCAAGATGGTTGACAAGATGGCCCTCTTCGACTTCCTGTGTAACTCCTAGATTTGACTTTACTGGACAGGCCAACCTTGCAGCCCTACCCCTCAGACCAAGGGCAGCTTCTTCCAGAGCCAACTTCACCTAGGGGCCCCATCCAGATGCCCGCCTAGTTCCCTTCCGGCCCTGGCGGAGACATGAGCCTCCCCCGCCTCCTGCTCACTCCTCGCTCCTCGGCCGCCAGCCCAGCAGCTGTTGCCTCAGATCAGTGTGGACCATCTAATCCCCTCTCCAGAGCCCTGGCCCCCTCCTCAGGCAGTAAATTAAGGAGGATGTAAGAACAGAGGGCACCAGCGTCAGCAGAGCGGCATCCGAAACATCCTCCACCACCCTGTGCCTGAGTCACAGGGCCCTGAACCGGCCTCCTCTCTGCCTGGGGTGAGGGAGGAGGTGGCAGGGAGAACCCAGGCCTAAGGGAAGAGGGAAGCAGGAACCCAGAGCCAGGAAGGGTGCGGGGCTTATAGAGAAGAACGAGGCTGGGCTCCTAGAGGTGTTCTAGCTCAACCACCTTCCCTGTCACCCTGTGTGAGACCCCAAATCCATAAACCAGAGCGATAGGGCATGGAGCCCACACATCAGCTTCTCTGTCATGCCCTGACTCCCTAATCCCATCTCTTTCACATGCCACACCCCTGACTGTCAGTGTCTCCATCCCTAAAATGGACAGAGAATAGTCAGCTGACAAGAACAGGGAACACCTCACTCCAGGACCCACCCCGGAATCCCCGTGTGGAGGGTCTGTGGAGGAAGTGGCATTTTGAGGAGCTATACTCACCTCCTGCCCCTGAGAGCATGATCTAGAGGACCAACCTTAAAATTCTATTACTCTCTGACTTAAAAACACCATCTAAGTCTCTCTACGCATATGAGGTATTGAAGTTCACACCAAGAATTTCCTGGTCTGACCCTGATCTACCAAAAACTGAAAATTGAGGAAGAGGGAGAAAGATGGCCAGATAAAAACTGGTGTGGCATCTACTGGTACGACCTAGAAAGAAGAGCTACCCGGCTTTTCAGAGATGCATAGTGGGAGGAGGGGCTGGCGAATATCGCAATGGCTTTCAACGTAGAGATCAGAGTTGGGCGATGAATCCCCTGAGCTTGCGATGTTAAGTCAGCAAAGTCAATACCATCTTTTAGACTTCACGGAGGCATAGTGGGATGAGGACTCACCCCTCAGAAACCAGATGGAAATATTTCATGTGCACAAAGAAAATGGGTCTGTTCAGAGAGAAGGACAAACAATCCTATGTGTCAAAAACATGAATGTTTGTGTTTCAGTTTCACTTTAAATACCATGCATATGCTGATGGCTATCAAATTTCTACCTTCAGACCAGATTTCTCAACTAAACTCTAAACTTCTATCAGCCTGCTTGATATCATTACTTCGATAGCCAAAAGAGCTCTCAAACTTAACCTATTCAAAACTGAACTGATCTTCTCCCACAAACTTGCTCTACATAAAACCTTTCCCATCTCAGCTTGTGGCGACTCCATCATTCACGTTGTTCAGGCAAAACCCTGCCACTATCTTTGAATCTTCTCTGTCTCTCCTCTCCATTCCCACATCCAACCTGCCACGCGATCTTATTGGCTCTACTTTCAAATACTATATCAGAAAGCTGACTACTTCTTACTCTCTCCACTGCTACCACTGCACACCAAGCTACGATCATGTCTCACCACAGAAATCTCATGCAAGACTTCCTGTGTCTAACCTCCGCCCCCTCCCACTGCCCCCCCTCCCCACCCCACCTGTTGTGAGCACAACAGCTAGAGGAGTCCTTTGTAACATGCAAGTTAGTTCTTTATAATTCTTCATAATTCTTCTGCTCAAAATTCTTCAAGGCTCCTCAATTCACTCAAACTAATATCCAAGGTCCCGGCAATGCCCACAAGGCTCTGCGTGAACTCGATCCATCAGCACTTGGCCCTCATCTCCTGCTCTCTTCCTCCTTCTCTGCTCCAGCTACACTGACCTCCTTGCTGTTTCTCAAACCTGATAGATAGGCTTTTGCCCACATGCTGTAACTAAGACCCGGCGCAGCCAAATGTCTATAATCTAGCCAGAGAGCTTTAGGGGACATTCCTCTCCCCTTTACCATTGATTTCATTGATTCATTCACGAATGGGCCAAGTTGTGTTCTCGGCACTTGGGATACAGCAGTGAACAAAATACAGCTCTTGTGGGGCTTACCTTTTAGCTGGGAGAGATGGTCAACAAGCATAAAAGTAATAAATAGTGGATTATATACTCTAAGTGTGTTACTGTTATACAAATATTTTTTTAAGAAAAAGGAAAAGTTGATTGTAGTAAGGGAAATCAGGCAGCTGGAAGAGAGAAACTTCAATTGCAATTGAAAGATAATCAGGGCAGACCTTGTTGAAAAGGTGAGATTTGAGCAAAGACTTGAAGGCAGTGAGGAGTGAGGAAGGTAGATACCTGGCCAGAGAATATACCAAGCAGTGAGAAAAATTACAAAGATGGGTCTAAGGCAAAAGCCTATCTATCAGGTTTGAGAAACAGCAAGGAGGTCAGTGTAGCTGGAGCAGAGAAGGAGGAAGAGAGCAGGAGATGAGGGCCAAGTGCTGATGGATCGAGTTCACGCAGAGCCTTGTGGGCATTGCCGGGACCTTGGATATTAGTTTGAGTGAACTGGGGAGCCTTGAAGAATTTTGAGCAGAAGAATTATGAACTATGAAGAATTATAAAGAACTAACTTGCATGTTACAAAGGCATATTCAAACGTGTCCCAGGGCTGGCCCAGGGGTCCATTTAAGCAGTGAAGAGGTCTTCATGCATCTGGATGTCCTCCTACAAGGGACTTATGGCTAAAAAGCAGGCCTTGAGGAGCCTTCAACACAGCTATCATTATGGCTGATCCAACAGAAATGGGCAAAATCTGGAAACAACTTACTCCCAATATTCCTCAGGTTTACTCCAAGTCTGCTGCCCTGTTGTCATGGGATAACTGTCTTGGTTCTTGATTTAGTCCCACTCCTTAACTTTAGATGTCTATCCTCCCACCCAGGACAGTCCAGGCCCACCTTATGAGAACACCATTTATTGACTCCTTTGCCACTCAACTCAAATGGCTTATTTTGTTTTCAACTTTTTCCCCATTTCCATTTTTGCCATCTGGGTTTGAGAAAGCACCTTTATTAGATTTCTACTGCTGTATAACAAATTACCCCAAACTCAGTGGCTTTAAACAATACCTACTCAAAATCAGTTGTCATTAGGGGAGTGCAAATTAAAACCATAGTGAGACAACACTTCATCCCCACTAGGATGGTTTTAATAAAAATTAGATGTAACAGTCGTTGGTGGGGATGTGGAGAAATTGGAACCCTCATACACAGCTGGTGGGAGTATAAACATGTGCAGTTACTTTGGGAAACAGTCTGGCAGTTCCTCAGAAAGTTATACATAGACTTATTATATGACCCAGCAATTCTGCTCCTAGGTATATACCCCAAGAGAAATGTAAACATAAGTCCACATAAAAACCTGTTCACGAATGTTCAGGACAGCTTTCTTCATAATAGCCAAAAAGTAGAAACAACCCAAATGTCCATCAACAGTTGAATGGAAAAATATAGTGTGCTATATCTATACAATGGACTATTACTCATCCATAAAAAGGAGTGAAGTACTGATATATACTACAGTTTGGATGAACCTTGGAAATATTATGCTAAGCAAAAAGAGCCAGACACAAAAGGCTACATATTACATGATCCCATTTATATGAAATGTTCGGAATAGGCAAATACATATATACAGAAAATGGATTAGTATTTTCCAGGGGCTGGAGGAAGTGAGGAACAGGGAATGACTACTTAACAGGCTTTGTTTGGGGGAGGTGATTAAAATCTTCTGGAATTAGATAGTGATGATGGTTGCACACTTTGTGAATATACTGTAAACCACTGAATTGTATGCTTAAAAAATACCCATTAATTAGTTCACAGTCCTGTAGGTCAGATGTCTGGAGGGGCTTAGCTGGGCTCTAAATCTCAAGGGCTTACAAGACTGAAATGAAGGTGTCAGTAGGAGGGTGGCATGAGACATATTCTAAGAACCTGAAACACATTCGATTGTTGGCAGAGTCTAGTCCTCGTGATTATGGGGCTGGAGTCCCCGTTCCCTGCTGTCTCTCAGCACGTGTAGGCCACCTGCGTCCCTTCTCATGCGGCCTCGTCTATCTCCAAACTAGCAAATCATATCAAATCAGTGCACCGAGTCCTTCTTATGCTTCAAATCTCTCTGATTTCCCAGGGTGTGAGAGTTCTTTGCTGTTAATGACTCATGTGAGTAGATTAGACCCCCTCAGATAATCACCCCCTTTTAAGGTCAACTGTACCACATAGCATAATACAACCAGGCGAGTGGTATCACATTCACAGATTCCAGGGATTAAGATGTGGCATCTCGGGAGCCATTCCTAGAAATTCTGCCATGACAGCACCTGATAACTATTTGGGGTGGACTTGCTGACAGTTTGATCTCCCAGAGGAGCAAGCATTCCTGAGCACCTGTTCCAGTCCGATGCTGGGAGTTCCATGAGTGACCCTCCTGTCTCCCTGGTCCCTAGCCCAGTCCTAGCACAGGAGGTGTACTCCACGGATACTCATCAAGTGTTTGGTGAACTGTCCCTACCCTATGGTAGGTCTCCGTTCAGTTGAGAAGGCAGAATCATACACAAACACGAGAAAGTTTCAGGAGCTGACTGATCGCTGTGAGAGGAGGGTACGAGTGCTAGGAGCACACAGGAGGTTGTTTCTTTGAAACTAGTTTTGACCTGTTAGATGAATAAAAGAGATGGGAACCCTGAAAGAAGGTAACCAAGTCACCTTAGAACTTCTGACAACCATAGAGATTAGCTGCATGAGATAAATGCCAAGCATATACCCCTTTTTGGAAGACAAATTATAGAAAGTGGGAGAGAAGACAGACCCCCAAGAGCAGATGTGTTATTCAAAGGTAACATTTTTTTTTAAGTTTAATTGCAAATGACTCTCATGAAGAAGAAAAGTGTGGGAGGTGGGAGAGGGGGTAGGGTAGTATCCAAAGAGAACAATATAGAATAATAGTACCTCTGCAGAGTGTCTTCTGGTGACTGCACTCATTCTTTCAGCAAATATCTACTGAGGGCACAGTGATAGGTGGGATAATACAGGGAAAAACCATGCTGGGAAATGTGGTAGGCAGCCCTTAAGATGGTACCCAATGACCCCTGCCTCCTGGTTTAACATAATCCCTTCCCTTTGAGTATGAATATCAGCAGAAGTAATGGTGGTTGTTTCCAAGATGAGGTTATAAAAAGATGCATCTTTTTGGGGGGGTGCATTCTCTGTCTCTTTCTCTCTCTCGGCTCACTTGCTCTGAGAGAAGCCAGCTGCCAGTTGCAAGTTGCCCCATGGAGAGGCCCTCGTGGCAAGGAACTGACATCTCCAGCCAACAGCTAGCCAAGGACCTGAGGCCTGCCAACAGCCACATGAGTGAGCTGAACACAGATCCTCCCCTAGTCTCGCTGCAAGATAACGGCAGCCCCAGCCAACACTTTAGTTACAGCCTGTGAGAAACCCTGAGCTAAGCTGCTGCTAGATTCCTGACCCACAGAAACGGCAGGATAATAAAAGTTTATAGTTTTAAGCTGCTAAGTTTGGGGGTACTTTGTTATGCAGCAATAAATAACTAATACAGGAAGGTTTATACTGTAGGTGACAGTACTTTATAATAGTTATGATAAAGAATATAGCCTGAATCAGAGGCAGGACACACACCTGAGGATAAACCAAAGAGAGGGATCCAGAAAAGGGAGTCAGGAAGGGAGAGGACCCATGCGGAGTGAGACTTGGGAAAATGCTAAAGGTAGAAAACAGGATTTCTAAGAGTTTTGTTCAGAAGCAGAACAAAGAAGTCTTCCTGTTGGGGCCGAGGGTGGTGGAAAAGCAGGAAAACCCCTCCAACTTCATCCTGCATCTGTTGCCTCCACTGGGGACATGAGCCTCGTTCGTTCATTGCTCAAATGTTGCCAAGGGCAGACTTAGGTCTGGCTGGAGCAGACTGAAGAAGGAGATGCTGAAAAGGTTTGTTCTAGAACTCAGAGCTCTGCCAAGGGCAGTCTTCTCTTTAGGCCCCAAGAAATCCCACCTGAGTGCCCAAGAGGGTGTGAAGTGAGATTGTTGAGGTGCTATTGGTGGCCCTTCGGGAGATCTGGGGGATGGAAGGGGTTGTATTGTTGGACAGGGCAGACATTGTTCTCATTTCCAGAAAGGAGGAGGATCCATAGACACATGGACTGGGGATCCTGACCCAGAAAGAGGGTCTAGAATGGATTCTGAAGAGATGATGTATGAGCCCCAGTCCCCAGCCCAGCGTTTCCTAAACAACGTAGGTCTAGCCTCGTGTGCTTTCTTAGTTTTTAAACAGCAAAGAATGAGCAATCATACCTGACCGGGATCGAGGGAAGGCTATGAAGATGACATATCCTGATTTCATCTGCCAGTTGACAGCTCCTCATAATGTGGAAAGTGGAATAAAAATACTTTTAGGGAGATTTTGAACAGTTATGGCCAGAAATGACTGATTAAAGGAAAACTATCAACTAGAGTGTCCCAGGAGCCTTTCAGCCCCCACTGTATATTAATATTAACAGTTAACATGTATTGTGGACTTACATTGTACTAGGAACCGTTCTAACTACTTTCCATGGATTGTTTCGTCTGATTCTCAAAACAATCCTATAAGATGGATATTTATTATAACCAGTTCCATTGAACAGATGAGGAACCTGCGGTCCAGGGAAGTTAAGTCACTTGACAAAGTCACCCAGTTAGTATATCACAGGGCTGGCAGCCCAGACTTATTGCCTTCGCCTTTATCACATGGCCCTATTGCCACAGAGAAGGCAATACATACCGTCCTACCTGGGGAGAAGCACCCTGGCTCAGCTTGCATGAGTATGAAGCATGCATGCCTGCACCCCCGTGCATCTGTGTGTGCAGTGTCAACCTGCATATGCCTGATATTTGTGGGCCTGCGTGCTCTGGGCCAGTAGGTTGTTGGGAAAACCTGAAGGGAAGGGGGCAGGGCACTGCAGCCCTGATCGCACAGTGCCCAGGGTGCTGGGAAGCAGCAGGAAGTTGGTCAGTGGGTCAGGCAGCCGGTCACCCGAGCAGGAGGGTGACAGGTGGGCAGGGCTGTCAGGGGTGATCAGCCGGCTCCCACCTGCCCGGGCTGTCCGTCAGCACCAGTGCTGGCAGTGCCTGAAGCCAGGACCCGCAGCAGGCCAGTCCCAGATGCACACCCTTCCAGGGGGCATCCCAAGGTGACAGAGACCCCCCACAGACAGTCCCAAGCCCTGGCCAAGACCTAGGCGCCCAGATTCCACCTTGTTCTCTCTTAACCACCTCCACACCAGAGGCTAAAAAGCTGCCTTGGCCGACTCAGACCCTGAGAGCTAAGTGATGGGATGAGACAGGGCGGGGACACATGGCCGGTGGGTGCCCTCCCACGCTCATCTTCAACATTCACACGATGGGAAGTCCATGACCTTTCTAATGTGATGGGAGAGGAAAAGACAAAAGGGTCCTCAGAGGTCATCTGAATCACACCTCTTTACTTTTCAGACGAGTAAAACTGAGGTGCAAAGAGGCCATGGAATCCCTCCAAAGGTCCTGGGATCCATCCCAGGGTTTAGCAAGAGTCAGAAGACTGGAACTGAAGTTTGGCTGTCCTGGGGGGAGATGACTTCTGCCTGGGAACAGTAGCAGCAGCTGGAGGCTGGAAATACGTGTGGTGGGGGAAGAGGGGACCCTGGAACTTTACAAATCCAGGTAGGGGAGGGGGCCCGAGCTCTGGCCAGCAGAGAGACGGTCAGAGCAGGTAAAGGCAAGAGGTGGAGAGTGAAGAGGTTGGAGCCCAAGTCATGAGCCGGCGGAGGGGTGGGCATGGAGCTGGCAGTGGCTGCCTCTGGGGCAGGGTGGGACACTGCAGGTCCTGCACTGGAGAGGCTGGGATGCCGGCTGGGCTCTAACCAGCCTGAGGACCCAGATGGAGGCTGATGGGCCGACCGCGGGAGGATCTGGGGGCGGGGCAGTGCAGGGCTAGGAGATCCACGGTGGGTGGGAGCCCAAGGTCAGTGGCGGCGGAAGGCCTGCGAAGTTTGCGCAAGGCCAGGGAGGTGCGAAAGGGGTGGAGGGTGGGGAGGGGCCCCGCGGCGGCCCGGGGCTGCGGTGATGGGCGGCGCGTGGCCGGCCGCCCCCAGCTGTGGCATTGCTCAGGCCCGGCTTAGCGGGCCAGGGCCAGGGATTAGGGGCAGTGGCCGCACCTGGCGGGGCGGCCGCAGGGCTAATGCTGTGTGACCGCGCGGCCCCGCCCGACAACTGGCTCCCTCCCGCCGAGAAGGGCTGTGGACTCGTTAGCCCGCGCCGGCATGTGCGAGGGGGTGTGCGGGCTGTGGGCGGAGTACGCACGTGTGCCGCTGGGGGCCCTGGGCTGTCGCTGATGGCCACCGGCTGCGCGGGTCTGAGAGGGTCTCTGGAGTGAGGCTGCCGACGGCCAGTGTCTTGAAGGTGTCCCGCCGTGTGTCCGGGCTTTGAGGGTCAGGTGGGGGCCACTTGACTGTGTGCCACTGTGAGCAATTGCCACCTTGTGAGGGTGTCACTGGGGCTCTGACTGGGGGTGTCCCTCTGATATGACAGTCCCTATTATCACCTTAGGTTGGCTGTGTGTCACTGTCCAGGACCTTAAGGCTACTGTGAGATTGAGAGTCTCTGGACAGACTCTATGGGATGCCTCCATTCTGACTGTGCCTTTAATATCAGGAAGAACGCCCACCTTCCGGGGCCGGCTGCCCAAGTCCCCTCTGCAGATGTAGACTTTGGGGAACAACCCCCTCCCTCAAGCTGTCTATTTCCCCACAGCAGTGTCTCAGCCATGTATCCTGTACAGCCCCAAATCTCTGGTGCTGAGTGGGGCTCCCTAAGCTCAGGGAGTGGGGCTCCCTAAGCTGCCTCCTCAAACCCATCCTGAACTCAGGCCTAGCCCAGGGCCCCCAGACTTGCTTTAACGTGCCCATTTTCTACCAAAATAACCAGATCTGGACAAAGTTAGAATTGAAAATTCTTCTTATCTAATGCCATAGATAAGCCTCTGGGCCCTTGCACCTGCGGTTCCCTCTGCCTGGAAGGAGGCCTCTCCCTTTCCTAAAGCTCCGGAGCCACCTCCACCGAGAAGCCTTCCCTGTAGAACCCCCAGCCCAGCCCACTGTTCCCTCTCCTTGCAGAACCTTGGGTCACACCTGGCTTAGGCTATTCCAATATCATCTGCATCTCCTGGAGTTAGGAGCTCCCTGAGAACAGAGGCAGGTCTGGACACATGGTAAGTGGCAGAGAATTGTCACTGAACGGAGGCACTGGTCAGGCAGAGCCAGGGACCCTGCCCCTGCCCACCAACACCTAGACAGAGCCTGCTAGGGACTTCATTTCTAACAGGCAGGAGAGTCTGGCTCACTCCTCCACTTACTCTCATGTCCTCTCTCCTTCCAGGGAGGCACCAAGCTGCCAGGAGCAGCCCTACCCCCACCCCAGCAGTCCTGGGCTGGGCTGAGCTGTCCTCATCTGCCCTCCTGGCCCTTCCCTGCCTGGGGAAGCCAGGACCCACAGCAGGTGCCTGGACAGACGTGGGCCTGGAGAGAAGGGCTGGGCACAGCGGGCCAGCCTCTGGCCAAGAACAGACTCATAGAGAAACAAGTGCCACAATCCTCCTCTTCCTCCTTCTCCCTGCCCCCTCCTTAGTATTGTTAATAAGAACAGTTACCGTTTCCTGCTTACTGTCTGCTTTACACAGTGTCTGATGCTGTAGGTACACCATTTAATCCTAAATCAACCCCGAAAGGTGGGCGTTACCATCCCCATCTTTCTGACCACACAGTAGTGATTCGAAGAGGTCATATGCCCTTTCCAAATTCACCTCACTAGTCAGAGGCAGAGCCGGCATTCCCACCCAGATCTTTCCATGCCCTTGCCCCCCAGTGCCGACCCCGGCTGCTGCTCTCCTCACCGTGGGTGGTGACTATGTTAGACCTCTGCCCTTCCACAGTAGGGTGGGACCTGTGGGAGGGCTCCCTCTCGAGTGCCCCGGTGGAGGTGTCGAGGAATGCTAGTGCGATGACGTTGCCTTGGCTCTTAGCACAGCAAGTGCTAGGCATCAAGTCCCAGCTCTATTTTACTTGCTCTATGACCTTGGGACACTAATCTTTCTGTCTCTATTTCCTCATCTATAAAATGGGAGAGATAATCGTATGGTGGTGTTAGGAGATGGAGTTCATGCAGGAAAAGTTCCTGTCATAGAGTAGGTAGTATATGTGTCAGATATTACCACTAGACTAGAATGAGCTCTCTCATTCTCTGCTGTACCCCCAGCACTTAGCCTGGCTTGTAGTGGGTCCTTCCATTTCCTCATCTGTAAAACATGGCTAAGATATCCAAATTCCAGGATTAAAGGGTTATATGTAAAACACCTGGCCAGAGGCTGGCATTGGTAGTGGCACCAGCAGGGCTGTGGGTAAGTTGATGGGCCAGGTGGAGCTTTCCTGGACACAGCATCTTTGCTTTTTTTTTTCACTGAAGTATAGTTGATTTAAAATGTTGTGTTAGTTTCTAGTGTACAGTAAAGTGATTCATATATATATATGTATTCTTTTCCATTATAGGTTATTACAAGCTAGTGAATATAGGTCCCTGTGCTATACAGTAGGACCTTGTTGATTACTATTTTATATGAAGTAGTATGGACACCTCATCTCTGTATCCGGGGCAGGGGCTGCAACCAGCACAGTCCCCGGCCACATACTCTTCAGGCCCCAGTACAGAGGCAGACAGAGCTTCACTCTGACGGTGGCTCCACCACCATGTGGAGAAACCCCCACACCAATGGCTACCCTGGGGCCAAAATGCCCCTCCTCACTCCTTCCTGGGTCTTCCCCAAGGAACTGGCAGCTTAGGGCTTTGGGAATGGAGTCAGGTGGATGGGAAGGCACTCAGGAGCTCATTCCAAACTTCTTTAGGAGCAGAATCTTACCGTCAGATACGTAAAGCAAATGGGAGTGCCATTTTGTTGTCATAAGTTAATTTTATTCGTTCAAATGTATAATTCTTATTTCTATAAAGAACACTATTTTTCTCTGTCAGCTACAGCAGAGCCTGGTACATAGTAGGCCCTCAATAAATAATTGTTGACTGAATGGATAGTTAATTGGTGAAAAAAAATGAGGTTATTTTGATGAATACAAATATGTGAAATGGGGGGAAGGATTATGAGGATAGTTGGAGAATCCTACTGGCCTGAAACGCTAATCCAGCATTTGTAGTGACTCTGTAGCACTACTGAATGGCCCAGGACTCCACAGAGCACTGTTTGAAAACAGCTTGTCTACACCAGCCCTCCTTTTGGCGAATGAGGACACTAAGGCCAGAGGGTCAGTAGCAGAGCTGGGCTAGAACCCAGGTCTCCTGACTCCCCATCCCAGGGCTCCCTTTCAGCCTCTCAAACCCTCAACATGATGCATTCTGGGGCCATGATGCAACGCGGTCCTTCCTGCTCATTTTGCCCTGTGTGCCAGTGGCCCACCATCCTGTTCCAGGCATTTCCCACCAACCTCTGCCCGGGCCTGAGCCAGGAGGGAGCCAGGCCCTTCCCACTGACTCCAGTCCAGGCTCTGTTCCTAATGTGTGTCATCTGGGGAAGGAAGACCCATTGCCCAAGACCCTTCTTGGAACCCTAAGTGGTAGGCATTCCCAGTGGGTGTCAGATCAGGGTGGGGGGATGAGTACAGCCACTGAGGGCCTGGGCAGGGGGAGCATGCAGAAGCGCCCCAGATCATGGGCCCCAAAGCAGTTGGGGGCATTTATGGGCCTTCCTATAAACTTCTGAGAGGGTAACTTTATCTTGCTTCTTTCGGCCAAGTATCCTCCTCCAGCAGCTGGTCACAAAGCTGGTTAATCTCCCAGAGTGCTCAGCTTAAAACCCGTGACTCACAGCACAGCCAGTTTGGGGGAGGGGGAAGCCGCCTCCAAAACGTGGCGCCCAGGGTCAGCTGTTCCGGGGGCCTTCTCGGGTTTCTCCAACTCAGGCCTGATATTTGGGGCCTTGTCTTCCCTCCCGGAGTCCTGTTCCTCACTGACCCCTCGATTCGAGCCATGAGAGGTGGGGGCCCTGGGAGGAGGACCAGCCCCATGCCTTGGCTTTGGTCACGACCTCAGGCTGTCCCCAGGAATGACTAGCAGGCACTGGCCTCCAAGGGAAGGGCGAGGTTTCAAGTGTAACTCTGGGAGCGAGGAGAGGAAGCCCTACAATTGGGGGTATAGACCTGGAAAAATTCCCTTCAACCATGACACCCTCACTGCAGAGCTGTTGTTCCTTGTCAGAGTGTGACATGAAGCCTGTGGGGAATGGTTGAAACAGGCTCGCAAAAAGTAACACAAATGTCAAATGGCCTCTAACTCGAGCAGAATAAATTCAAGATCTTTAAGGGAGAAAAAATGAAGTAGTTAAGACTCTTGGCCTCGGAGTTGTAAAGAGTCAGCCGAGTTCAAGTCCCGATTCTGCTACTTGCTGGCTGAATGGCTTCTCTGAGCCTCAGTTCCCTCATCTATAAAATGGGCTGAGTAATAGCAACTAATTTGGTGAGTGAATGGGAGAATCAGATGAGATTCTGTTTTGCCTACTTAGTAGGTGGGAGCTATGAATATTATTATTGATATCATCACCATCATCATTATTGCTCCGAAGGCAGGAGAATCCATTTGTATTTGTCAGGGACTTGTGTCCCTGTAGTAGTAGGGAAGCTAATGGTTCGAAAGGCTTTCAGTGACTCCTCTCATTTGATAGGAGTCTATTCAGATGAACAGAATGCTACAAACGATGAGCGAATGTCTGCCAACCAGTGGCACTGTGTAGTTATGACTGAAGACCAAACTTGATAACAGCCAGAGCAGGTACGTGATGGAGGGGCCCACTGGTAGCTCTACTGAGCAAAACATAAATCTTGTGTTACCCTTGCTGCTGTGTCTCCAGAATCCTCCATATCTTCTAGTCTATCCGACAAGTCCCGGAAATAGCCTAAGATTCCGGGCTATTATAAGTTCCAATCATGGGCCAGACAGGCCTATAGTAAACACATGTATGACCACATCTGATCTTTGTGGGGAAGGCACACTATTGTCCCCATATGGTAGACTGATTACGTTAACGGACCCAATTCTTCACTCCTCTTATGTCCATGCCCGTTGTCACGTGACTTTGCAGCTCTTAACATCAAGAGGCATATTTCTCCATCCCTTAGTTCTTGGTTCAGTCAGGTAACTTGTCATGGCCCCAAGGGATATTAACGTACATGACTCAAGCAGAGGTTTGAAAAATTGCTGTGTGCTTCTGCTTGCACTTTTGCACCACTTCTATCACTGTGAAAACATGCCCAGGCTGGCCTGCTGGATGATGAGAGACCTGTGGAAGAACTGAGTTGCCCCAGTCACCCCAGTCAAGGCCGGCCTGGAGCAGCTAAGATCCAGTCAGTCACAACAGGTGACTGAGCCCAGCTGAACCCAGAACAGCCCAATCTAAATAGCCAAACTGTAGATTCATAAACTAAATAGATGCTTATCGTTTGAAGCCACTGAGCTGTGAGGTGAATTGTTACATATAAGCATTATCATGGGAATAGGTAACAGATACACACCTTTTTCAAAAAATAGACTTTTTTTTTTAAAGCAGTTTTAGGTTCACAGCAAAATTGAGTGGAAAGCACAGAGAGTTCCCGTCTGCACACTGTCCCCCCAACACATACAATCTCCCCCACTATCAACATCTTGCACAGAGTGGTACATTTGTTACCACCAATGAACCTACATGGACACATAATCACCCAAAGGCCATAGTTTACATTAGGGTTCACTCTTGGAGTCTTACATTCTATGGGCTTAGACAAATGTATAATGGCATGTATCTACCATTATAATTTCAAACAGAATAGTCTTACTGCTTTAAAAACCCTGTTCTCTGCCTATTCATCTCTCCCTTCCCCATAACCCCTGGCAACCATTGATCTTTTTACTGTCTCCATAATTTTGCCTTTTCTAGGCTATCGTATAGTTGGAATCACATAGTACATAGCTTTTGCAGACTGGCTTCTTTCCCTTAGCAATATGCACTGAAGTTTCCTCCATGTCTTTTCATGGCTTGGCAGCCCATTTCTTCTTAGCGCTGAATAATACTTCATTGTCTGGATGTGCCACAGGTTATCCATACACCTGCTGAAAGACACCTCGGTTGCTTTCTAGTTTTGGTACACCGTTTTTTAGGTGAGGAAACTGAAGCAGAAAGTGGTTAAGTAGTCTGTCCAAAAACACACAGTCATAAGTGGCAGGTCTGGGATTCAAATTTAGGTTTTATTCCAGAAATCATAAATTTTCTATTGTTCTGTCGGAGTGTCCCTTAAGAACTTTGCCCTTTTAGAGCTCTCTGCCTTTGCCTATTCTGGTCCTTCAGCTTAGAATGCTCTTCCTTCCCTCTCTGTTCAACTATGTTTAACTCAGAGTCCATCTCTCTGAGACCTTCCTCACACCCCTCCTCCCCAATCCAGCCGAAGTATTCATTCGTTCTTCTCTAGGTCTCCACTTTGGGTTGTTTGCAATGAAGATGTTATGGAAGTTCTCACTGGGGCACATTCCAGAGTGAGATCCTAAACTAAGATGCAAGCATTTCTAACTAGGAGGCTGAGAACCAGTCGTCTTAGGGCACTGAGGGTTTGAGGGAGGATTTCCTTTGGGGAGAACTTTTGGGACCATGAAGATTCCCCCATGGGGTAGAATGGGGGTATGCTTTCCTTTTTACCTCAAGTCAAGAAAGAGGGGCTTTAAGGAGACCACATGGGGATCTTAACATGTCTCCCCTGCAGTTGGGGGACATAGTAGGCTGACATCTGAGTCATGCATACAAAACCTAAAGCGTGATAAGATGGCTCAAATGGCCTGGAGTTGCAGAGTCGAAGGCTGCCTTCCCAGAAGCGTATGGGCAAGGATTCCTGTGGACTATATGTGGGCCACATAAGAAAGAACCGTTATGGGGTGCCTTAGAACTTGCCCTAGAGGCCACCTGGAGAGCAGTGGGGCCTCAGCAGAAGAAAACTGGAGGTAGACCACTGAGATCCTAGAGGAGCGAGAGATCAGTGGGACAGAGATGCGGGTGAGAGGTTCCCAGCAACGAAGGTAGGAAGGGTCTCCAAAGGACTCGTGAAAGCATCCAAGATGGGAAGAGGGAGTTTTAAAACATCTTTTAAGCCTGGAGAGCACTTCTACCGGAATATTGTAATAGTACCAGTGAAAGAATAGCCCTGGGAATTCCCTGGCCGTCCAGCGGTTAGGACTCCACACTTCCACTGCTGTGGGCCCGGGTTCCATCGCTGGTCAGGGACCTAAGATCCCACAAGCCACGTGATGCGGCCAAAAAAAAAACAATGTCCCTGCCCCTGTTGTCTCCTCTTCCTCCAATAGCTGGTCTCATTGACTGCGGATTTCCCACCCACAGGAGACCCAAGCAGGAGGCCAGGGGAGAAAACCTCCACTTACGTCAGTTTTCAGAGTTTTGATCATTGCATGAGACTGGACATTGTAATCTCTGAATTGAGGTTGTATTTGTGTTAGTTTTCTATTGCTGCCTAACATAATTACCACACACTTAGCAGCTTAACACAATGCCACACAACATCCTGCAGGGAGTGGTATGTTTACTACATCAATGAGCCTACATTGACACATCATAATTACCCAAAGGCCATAGTTTATGTTAGGGTTCACTCTTGGTGTCTTGGTGTCATTAGCTCAGAGTTCTACAGTCAGGGGTCTGGCGTGGCATGGCTGCATTCTCTGTTCAGGGTCTCATGAGGATAAAGGTAAAGTGTCAGCAGGCTGAGTTCTCATCTGGAGGCTCTGGGGGAAAATTCCACATCCAAACTCACTCAAGTTGTTGGCAGAATCTAGTTTCTTATGGTTTTATGACTCGGGTCCCTGTGTGCTTGCTAGCTGTTGGCTGGGTGGGCGGAAGGGGGTCATTCTCAGCTCCTAAAATTCTCTCTTAGGTCCTTTCTACATGACCAACTCCATCTTCCAGCCAACGATGGCATGTCAAGTCCTCCTCATGTTTTGAATCCCTGACTTCTTCTTTTGCCAAAAGCTGGAGAAACCTCTGTGCCTTTAAAGGGCTCGTGTGATTAGGTCAAGGCTACCCAAATAATCTCCCAATCCTAAGGTCAGCTGTGCCATGTAACGTAACCTATTCATGAGGGTACAATAATCAAATTCACAGATTAGTAAGGATGTGTTCGTGGCAGAGGGAACAGGGGGCGTCTTGGGGGACATCTTAGATTCTTCCACAGCACCGCAGCTAAAATGACAGTAGGACTTTTTATTACCTTAAACAGACCAGAGAAGTCACGAGACTGCCCCGGTTTTCATCCAGGATCAGGAAAAGAGCTATCACGCCAGAGAGCAGGTATAAAGGGATTGTGGAAGACCCTTCTCCCACAAAAAAAGTTGTTTCCTGATGACCTGCCACCCATCATTCTCGTTCAGTGCGAGGACTGCCATTGTCCCCTCCAGCTGGCACTAATTTCATTCTGCCCTCGGGGATCAGGAAATATTTCCCCATCGGCCTTCCTCCCTCGAACGTTAAGAGATTTAAAGGAAAAGACCAAGACTTGTTCAATTTTACATCTTCCAGAGCTGGGCACTACGTAAAAATGCATGGCTTGTTGAAAGAATGTATGAGTGAGCTAAGTACACAGGAACTATCTGCAACAAGTGATAAAACTGTCCCTCTTCCCGAGAGCCATTAGCGGTTGGTGTCATCAGAGAGCTGCCCTTGGGAAACATTTTTAACAGAATTACATATCAGCATTTGCTGATAGTCTCTCCCTATTAGGCTATTAAGTCTCCATCCTCAAGTAGGACAAAAAAGAAGGTGACAGAAGAGGGGGCAGGCAGGGCAGACCCCCTTCACTTCTTCCTCTCTTACTTGGGCATGGCTATTAAATGGCAGCTATAACTCTTCTAGAAGTCTGTGTGTGAGAGACCCCAGCTTAAATACAGAGACTGAGGGGTGTTGGATCTCTCTAACATTCAGTAGATGGGCCCCACCACTGAGTTGTGGACAGGTGAGACCTTAAACACAGCACTGTTTATTGAGCCCTTACTGTGTTCCCAGCTTTGGATCCACTTTTCATGCGGGCTCTTAATATTCACACCAGCACTTTGACAAATGTATATTAACATCTCCACTTTTCATATGTGGAGCGTGAGGCTCAGAGAGATGAAGGAACTTGCCAAAGTCACATGGTCAGTGGCAGAGTCAAGAGTACAACCTAGGGAACTTGACTGCCAGAGCATACGGGTTGAACCATATCACTTTCACTGCATCCCTTCCTGTGGCTCTTACTTTTCATCTTCTTTAAAGCTTACCCCAGAATCTCCGCTTCCCTCTCAGGGGCACACCATCTGTTAGCCTGGGGGAGAGCCACCAACCTCTTGGCCACCACTGCAGAATGAAGAAAACTATCCTTGCTTACCTAGCAGCAGATAGCTTAGTTCAACAAATATTTCTTATCTTCTTTATGTCCACATAATTTCCTGGGCGTATCTCAGCCACCACACTTACCATGTGCGTTATACATTTTATTTTTCACAACCCATGTCATTGCCAGATACGTATAGTAGATATGCATATTAATTAGGACGTAGGTTAAGCTGTGGTAACAATAAAGACACCTAAAAAGGCCGTTTATTTATTTCTCACATAAAACTCCAGGGAGGTGGCCAAAGACTTGTATGGCAGTTTAACAATAGGAGGGACCCACGTTCTTTGTATCTTGTTGCTCTGTGATCTTTAATAAACAACTTCCATCACATGATCTAAAATGGTTATATTAGTTTCCTATTGCTACTGAAATAAATTACCACAGACTTTGTGGTTTAAAACAACATGTACTCATCATCTTACAAGAGGCCTGAGTCTCACAGGGCTAAGATCAGGATGTTGGCAGAGCGACATTCTTTCTGAAGGCCCTAGAGGAGAATTCTTCCCTTGCTTTTCCAGATTCTAGAAGCTACCTGTATTCCTTGGCTCCTGGCCACATCACTCTGACCTCTGCTTCTGTAATCACAATTTTCTTCTCTGACTCTCAAGCCTCCCTCTTTTCCTTTATAGACTCTTGTAATTACATTGGGCTCACCTAGGTAATCCAGGATAATCTCCCCATCAAGATCTTTAAATTAATCACATCTGCAAAGTCCTTTTTGCCATGTAATCCACAGGTTCTGGGGATTAGAACATGGACATCTTTGGCTGCCGTTTATTCCGTGGAACACAGATGACTACTCCAGTTCCTGCTGTTCACCCATATTCCAACCAATGGGGAGGAGGAAAGGAGAAGACACTTCGTAAACAAGAAGTTGCTTGCAGATTACTTCCATTCATACCCCATGGGCCAGAACTTATTCACATGGACACAGATAGCTGCAAGGGAATCTGGAAAATGTAGTCTTCTGCTACTTGGTCATGTTTCAGGCTAAAAATTATATTAGTGTACAAAACAACAATGACAGCAAAACAAACAAACAAAACACACCATAGGGATGCAATCAGAAAACTCCAGACTGTAGAAAACTCTGCAGGACAAGCAACCCAGTTTGTTTTGTTGTTTGGTCATTTTATTTTGTTTTTTTGTGTTGTTTTGTTTTGGTTTGGTTTGGTTTTTGTGGGTGTGCCGCACGGCTTGTGGGATCTTAGCTCCTGGACCAGGGATTAAACCCAGGCCATGGCAGTGAAAAGTGCCAAGTCCTAAGCACTGGACCGCCAGGGAATTCCCTAAACAATCCAGTTTTCTGTTTTTTTTTTTTTTTTTTTTTTGCGGTATGCGGGCCTCTCAGTGTTGTGGCCTCTCCCATTGCGGAGCACAGGCTCAGCGGCCATGGCTCACGGGCCCAGCCGCTCCATGGCATGTGGGATCTTCCCAGACCGGGGCACGAACCTGTGTCCCCTGCATCGGCAGGCGGACTCTCAACCACTGCGCCACCAGGGAAGCCCAGCCATCCAGTTTTTTAATAAATAAATTGCAAAGGAAAAAAGATATGGAGGAGAAATGTTTAGACTTACAGGGGCTTAAAAGATTAACCAGTCACAATGTGTAGGCCCAATTTGGATCATGATTCAAACAAACAAACAAATAAAAACATATCTGAGATCATTGGAAGTTTGATTACTGTTTGGATATTTGATGGTAGAAAGGAATTACTATCGATTTTTTTAGTAGGCTGTTGGTATTGTGCTTATGGCAACAAAAGTTCTGATCTTTTAGAAATATATACAAGTGAAATGATATAATGTCTGAAATTTGTTTCAAGATAACAGAAGGGGAGGAAGGGGACAGTGTGTGAACACGTCAGGTTTGGACATAGGTTAATGGTTGTTGGAGCTGGTAACAAGGCTCATTATGTTACTGTGTCTATTTCTCTGTTTGAAATTATTCATAATTTCAAAAAAATTGAAAAAAAAGGTTTGGCTGGAAAGGGGAGAAGAGGCAGGGGAGGCGCCGAATGGACAGGGAGCATATTTGATGGGCCCAGCGAGACCCCGAGACCAGATGTCTCTTTCTCTCCATGTTCTCCTCACCTCCCCCGTCTCTCCCTAGTTCCTGGACAAGCCACTCTGAGACCCCATCCCCAAATAGCTAAGGAGGAACAGTGAGACCCAAGACTCCCGAGCCCGGTGGGTCAGAGGTCAGATGTCAGGGCAAAGGTGGCCACCTCTTGACCACAGAGAAACCAAATCAGCACCAGCCTCTGGTGACCCCGAGTGCCTGCGTCCACCACGTGGAGGTGTCCCTGCTTCGAGCGCATGAACTGGGGACAAATTCATCCTTATCCATTCAGAGAAGTCTGCATATAAAGGGGCCACAAGGAGCCATCAAATCCGTTCCAAGAGCTTCCAGGAGCTGGCCAGATATGCAGCGCTAAGAGACCGGAGTTCCCATTCCACAGCCTCCACAGCTAAGCACGTGTGAGCCCTGGACAAGGTGCTTAGAACCCTGGGCCTCAGATTTCTACACTCTACGGCAGGGATGAGTGTGGCCGCTAGAGGTGGGGTGGAGCAGGACACTGGCCACTGAGATGGAAGCTCCGCTGGGCCGCAGCCTCCTCTGGGGATATGCCTTCCTCAGAGCTGCCTCCTCGGGCCTCTCCCACACCCCCACCCGGCCAGCACCAGCCTCTCTGCATCTGTCATCAGTCTGCTCTGCTCCCCCTGGACGAGGCTTTGTTTGGGGGCGACTGGCAGGCTGCCCGTGTGTGCAGGGGAGGCGGCGACGCCCACTGCCGCAGACACTGCTTCATGGGTTACACGGTTACCCACACTTCCAGCATCCCTGCACCCGCCGTGGCCCCCAGCTCCAGAAGGTTCAGAGCTCAGAATAACCAGGCCAGGCCCCGCACTGCCCTATCCTCATCCCACCCACTGCTTACTCATAGTTTCCATCCAAAAGGCGAGCACACCAGGCAGGAATAATTCCGAAGCCCCTACCAAGCACCATGAGACAGGCCCCACTCAAGGACACCACATGCATTGGCGTATTGATCCCTTACAATCCTTTGCGATTGGCGCTAGGACTGGTCACATTTTACAGCTGGGGTGGGTGAGACCCAGAGAGCGGAAGTGACTTACCCAAGGGAAGTGAAGGGCAGAGCCAGCATTTGAGTCCTGGTCAAGCTGACCCCCAAGTCCAGTGGAGACACTGGGAACACAGCCCTGGGCACTGGTGACCCAGTCTCTGTGTCAGACAAGAGCAGCACCATATTCCCCAAGGCCAAGTTCAGACCAGGCCTGACAGGTTGTGCCGCATCTTCAGGAGAAGCCAGAGACTGTGACATGCATGGTTCCCCAGCGTTCCTTGGAGTGGGGACCTCCAAGTTAACTGCCTTTCCAGTTAACCTTTCCAACAGACTTCTGCAACCATGCTGAGCCCCAGCCTCACTCAGGTTTCCGCTTCACTCACCCCGGCCCTGTGCTGGACCAGGTGGACAGGTCAAAGGACAGGTCTCTGCCCTCCATGCCAAGAAGGGGGGACCAAGAGGGAGGCGGAGAGGCCAGGGACCCCCAGCAAGACCCCTTCCTGAATGGAAATAGAGCCAGGAGTACAACGCCTCTGTCCTTGTGTCTAGAAAGCGAGCCCCAGGAAGGGGCGTGGAAGGATTCGGGGTGGGCCGCACAGCAGTGGGCAGCCAGTGCAGTGAACACCCTGGTCTTTGGGCTCCAGTCCAGCCTCTCTCTGCTGTACAAGGTTGCTGTCCTCCCCCCGCACTCCCTTCTCATACCACCTTCTACCCTTGACTTAACCCGATGTCTTGCCTGGGAAACTAGTGGGCTTTACCTCAGACCTCAGGGCCCGTTTACCCCTCTGAGGGGGTCTGAGGCCACAGATCCCAAACGACCAGAGGAACCCCAGATAGTATCAGCTGCACGGGGACATCCTCTGGCCTGTCGTCAACTTCCGGGCCTTTGCTCAGGCTGTTCTCTAAGCCTGGAATGCCTTTCCCTCCAGTTCTCCCCCTGGGCACTTCTGCTCATCCTCCAACACCCCAAGAAGAAGGATCCCAATGCGTCCTCCTTGCGGAAGTCTTCACAGGTATCCACAGGAGAGTTTGCCGTTCCCTCTGGGCGTTTTGATGATTCATTCGTGGGTTTTCCTCTCCCCACTAGATGGAGCTCGCAGAGGCCAGAGGCCCTGTCTGAATCTGCCTTAGATCCTTCTGCAGTGCCTGGCTCGGAGCCTGCAACCAGAGTGGGTGCTATGGGACATTGGAGGAATGGAGGGACGGGAGGCCTGTTGGGGCACGTGGGTCATAAATCACTTTCCCAAACCAAAGGGGAAGCAACAATCTAGGAGGGCTTCATGGAAGTGGCAGAACAGGAGGTAGGACAGAAGCAGATGACAGATGTACTGAGCAGCCTGGCTACCAGTCATGAGGCTCTCTGCTTCTGTCTTTCTGCCAGACAAACCCTGTCCTGGGTGCCACTGGCCAGCGGTGGGCAGGTTTTGGGGAGAGAATCAGGCCTCCCCAAGGCATCCAACCTCCCTTCAGAGACGTGTGGATGGGGCAGCTGCCGGGGGAGCAGCTGGTGTCTGGAGCCCAACGGCTGTGTGTGTCTTAATCCCAGTTCCTTGGAGCCCCCCAGGCTGGCAGGTGGGCTGATTAGGCAGAAAGGAGGCAACAGGAGAGGGGTGGGGAGCTGAGGCCCCTCCCCAGGCCCCACAGCTGCCCACTGGATCCTGCCACATGCGCCGTACCCATCACCAGGCCCCTATCTCTAGCTCTCCCTCAGCCCAGAGCTGCTTCTCCTTCAGCCCTTACAGGGAGGCCTGACCTCTAGGCAGGAAGATTCAGCTTTCAAACTAGAAGCTGCAAGAAAAAGATGGATGCCATAGCCAATATGCCCCCTTAGTATCTTTTTTCTGGGTGGAGCAGGGGACGTCCAGGCACATACGTGGAGGCGGGTGTTCATGCTGGGATGAAGGTATAGATGTACCTGACCCAGAATATGAGCAGTGTGGCACACAGGAGTGTCCTGTAAGGTTGGTGTGCACGGCATGTAAGGTATACACGTGTGCGAGGTGTACATGGAGCAGTGTGAAGTACCCATATACGAGGTCCAGGTACATCGTATATGATGTGTAATGGGTGTGAGGAGGACGTGTTGTGAGAAGCGTGCACAGTGTGCAAGATAGGTCCTGTGTATGAGGTATGCGGGTATGTGAGGTGTCCACGGAGCGTGAGAGGTCCATGGGGTGTGAAGGACACGCAGTGTGACAGACGTCCTCGGTGTGTGAGGTGAGCAGTGTGAGGCGTGCCCACAGGAGCATGGAGGGATGGGAGTGAGGGCAAACGCTCCTTCCAAGGAGATGTGCCTTTTCGGCCCCGCACACTGGACCATCGGTACAAGCACCTGCGGGCTGTCATAGGCAGAGGGGACAGAGGACATCTGGAGTTTCACAAATCCTTACGTGCATAGGGCGGAGGGCGACTTGGAGAGACCCTCTCCTCCTCCTGCTGCCTCCATGCCATCTTAGCTCAAGGACAACGTGCTCTTGGAGGAGATGCCACACTTTGGTAATATTATTTCTTGTGTCTGACTTAAATCCCTCATGCTGCAAGTTAAACTTGCGTGTTTTTTTTTAAATATTTTTTTAGAGTTTGTTCAGTGGAGGTGGTGAGCTCTTCTCTCATGAAGTTCTCCTCCCCCCAGCAGCCTAATGCCCTTGGGCTGGAAGAATAATTGGCACCTTCCGAACCCTGCCTTCCTTAGCGCTTCTAGTCATTAAGCTCTCGGCACTGCGTGCAGTTTAGTAAACCAGAGCGAGTTTGTTCTTCAGACTCTTGGAATCTGGGTCCACAGAGACCTCTGAGGCAGAGAAAGGCTTTAATTACATAAAGGATAAGCTTGAAGGGGAGAGACTGGATGAATGAAGTCCTCAGGTCTTTCCAGAAGCCAGGCATCACTGGTCCTTAAAGTGGCCCTCGGCCAAACAGTTTGGGCTCCTGCTAATTTCCCTCCCCTGGCTTCTCAGGACCTGGAGAGGAACCTGGAGGTGGGAGGTTTGCCTAGAGGCCGAGATGTGCGTGCAGTGAGCTGCACATGGCACCTGAGTGAGGGGCAGGGCAGGGGGAAAGGCTATGCAGCCTGTGAGGGTTTCCCTTCCTGTGATGCCGAGCTCCCCCCGGCACCTCCGATGATCCCTGCCCGCCCCCTGGGCACACAGTGCACTGTACACACGTTTCTGTGTGCACGAAGCATTGCATCCTTACCTCACCCTGTGCTCACAGGTCGCCCATCCAAGCCATCCTCCAGCCCTGTCTCACGCCACCCCCGTGCCCTCAGCTCGCCCACGCAGCGGTGGACATTCAGTCAAGGGCTCCTAGGACAGCAGGAGCCACGCCTGTCTCATCCCCCTTCAAATCCTCTGGTCCTGGTGGCGGCAGTTGTCCCAGGCAAGGTGCTCAGTGATGATCTGTTTTCTCTACGGGGAGCGTTCTTCCCCAGATGGGCACGTGGCTGGCTCCCAGGCCTCTTTCACCTCTTTGCTCAAATGTCACTGTGTCAACCTGCCCACTCTATTTAATTCTGCCCTGGTGCCCCAATTCCACTCACCCCGCTCTGCCTTTAATGTCACTCTGCCTCCTAACGTACTCCATAATTTACCTG
Source organism: Pseudorca crassidens (assembly GCF_039906515.1). Classification (NCBI taxonomy): domain Eukaryota; kingdom Metazoa; phylum Chordata; class Mammalia; order Artiodactyla; family Delphinidae; genus Pseudorca; species Pseudorca crassidens. The sequence goes on along the minus strand of NC_090304.1, from coordinate 38,460,442 downwards.
TTAGTATGTTTATTGTTTACTGTCAGTCTTACCTGTTAGAACGTCCACTCCACAAGGGCAGGGAACGTTGACTGTTTTGTTTTCTTCTATATTTCCGGCACCTGGCGCAGAACGTGAGCTGCATAAATATTTGCTGAATGAGTGAACGAATCATAGGACTGGGCACGCGTCCCCACAGTGCACACACCACCCCATGCAGCCCACAGGTGTGGGGGTACGTGTGCCATTTGTTGTCTCCCTGTCCCCTTCCTCCTCCACGTAGACCCCTTTTCTCCAGCTCCCAGTTCATCCACTAGACTCCCAAGCCCTGCTTGTATGTGGGAGGCGGGGGAGTACCCCAAAGTGGGAAGTATGGCCACTGTGGAGAAACTCTGGGACCCTGACCCTGAATCTAGGACCGCGTCAATTATCCTCCTGACCAACCCAGACTGGCCCCAGGGCAGGACCCATATCCAGGTTGGTAGAGACAGAAGCGGGTGTTCGAGGTGGATCCAGGGGCAGGAAGGGAAAGTCTGGAGACAGAGAGGGGACCCGGGGTTGGCCCTGCCCCACCTGTCGCACTCCTATTTTCACCCTCTGGCCCATCCCCCAGCTAGATATGTAGCCTGTGCCAAATGTGAGGGAAGAGTCCACAGGTCCTGCCTGGGCAAGGGCAGGGTGCTTGAAGACTGGGGCAGGTGCAGGCCGGATTGGGTTTCCAGAGGCTATATATATATATATATATACACACACACACACACATATATAAAGGCTGCCGGGAGCCCTGGGGCAAGCCGCTCCCTGAGCGCGCAACTCTGTGGGGCCCAGGCAGGCCTGCATTCCTGCCCAGAGGCCAGCTCTCCATTTATAGCCCCAGGCAGGCACGCCAAGGGAACCGAGGAAGGAGGACTGGAAAGGGTGGAGAGAGATGGGAGCCCTCCCTCCCTCCCTGCTGCCAAAGGAGCCCCTCATTGTGAAGATGAGAACCAAAGCCTGGGGTGAGGTGTGCCCTGCCCCAGATCATCCAGCCCGCCCCTCTTCTCAGCTTTGAGATGGAAGGAGAGGTGCTGGGGGACGCCCCACCGTAAGTCCTTCAGTCCATTGCCATTGGCCTCTCCCAAGACAAGTCCAGCACCTGTGACTCTGAGGGGCATTCTCGACTCCACTCTACAATATAAGAGCTTGGATTCTTTCTGCTTCCAAAATTGACGTCCTTTTCCCTCCCTGCCCCCAAGCCAGCACTAGGACTAAATGGTCCCAGGTCCAGGGGTGGACACACTTCTCTCTGATCTTTTGGCAACAGGGATGGGATGCTGGTGTTGGCCAATCTTTCCCAAAAGAGGTGGTGGCACAACCAAGAGAGTGACCCCAGGCAAGCATGGGGCCCTGGCGAGGTCTGTAAAGGTCCCCGAGTCCAGTGATTCCCAAACTCTTCAAGCAGCAGAAGCCTTGCAGCAAACAAAATCCCACTTGGAAGGATAATATAAAAGTGGCCTCGTATGACCAGAGTGTGTATGCATTTTAAAACCATGCTTCCTAATTACCAAAGAAGATAGAGCTACAAATCAAGTTAAAAACTGTCAAAGCAGTTTAGACCTCTAAGCCACAAGTGATAAAATATTAAATGTGTTTGGTAAGTTCGAACATATAACATTTACTTATTGTAAAGGCACCTTGATGACAGCCCTGAGGTGGTTTTTATGAATGCAAAACACACAAAGCAAAGTTGTAACCATTTAAGTCTCAGAATCCAATATAGTTCTGTGTTTTCCTTGCTTGCTCGAGTTTGAGAAGAATCCAGATTTGCATGGATAAGCGGCTTGAAGAGCTCACTTGGAAATCTCAGGGTACTCTTCAATGAAAGAGTTTGATTGATTCATTCATCCAAGAAATATTTATTGAGTACCTACTATGTGCCAGGCATTCTGCTGAGACTTGAACGAGGGGGAGGAAATATTTGTGTCAAACTAAATCAGTCATATAACAACTATTCACATTCCTCATTGTGAGTGTAGAAGTCAAAGGAAAAGGCTCAAGGTTATAATAAGCACCAAATCTTTCTATAGTATGCTGTGATATATGCTATGATATGCTATGACAATATTGCAGCAGGCCATGTGTATTTGATCAGCGTAAAAGATCGTGCCCCAGCAGATGGGCCTGAGTCTTGCCTGGGAAGAGCAAATGTGACCCAGCATGTATGTCTAATCATGTATGCGACTATCCAGTTTAGAAAAAATACAACCATCCTCATTAATGACACTTTTCAAGAAGTTCAAATATATGCAGAGAGATTCAAAGGCCATGAGGCCACCCATTCATTCCTTTGACATTTATCAAGATCCTACTATGTGACAGCCGCTGTGATGGTTTTTGGAAATGCCATGGTGAACAAAGCATCCCTGACTTCTTGGGGCTATGTCAGTCAATGTACAAACTAATAAAGAAGATAATTAAAGAGTGATTGTGCTAAGAAGGAAATGAGCAGGGTGATGTGACCCAGCTACTATAGAGAGGATGGTCAGAGTCATCTCAAGGAGGCAAGTTTGAGCTGAGACCTGATATATGAAAAGCAGCCAATCTTGGGAAGAGCCCGGCAGAAAAGCAGCAAGTAAAAGGCACCGAGGCAGGATTGTACTCAGAGTGTCGGAAGACAGGAAGGGAAAGCAGCCTAGCATGGAATGATCAAAGGGGATCTTGGTTCCAGATGCAGTTGTAGAGAAGGATGCTGCTGTGTAGTGAATGGATTCTACTGGGACAGGAGTGAAAGTGAGGAGAGGAACTAGGAGGCTATGGTGGGCTTCCAGGCCAGCAGTGCGGCAGTGTAGTCCAGGATGGTGACAGTGGGGATGGAGAGACTCGAGAGATATCTTAAGAGGTTGAGTGGTCAGGACTTCCACGTGCCCAGACCTCCCCTTTGGAACTCCAGCCTCATAAATCTCCTGCCTACTTGACCTCTCCACCTGGATGTTGAAAATGCATTTCAAATTTTGCGCCAACCTGGACTCTGGGTCTGCCATCCACAAACTCGCTCTTCCCCAACTCCATTCTTCCAGGAGTCATCCTTAATTCCTCTTTTGTCTCTTGCCTACATCCAATCACAAATAAATCTTGTGGGTTCCATTTTCAAAACATATCTGGAATCCAACTACTTTTCACCATGTCCACTGCTGCCACCCAGATCTAAGCCACCATCACCACTCACTTGGATTATTTCAATAGCCTCCTAATTTGGTCTCCCTGCTGTATCCTTGCTCTCCATAACCAGCATGCGCCTGTTAAAATGTAAGTCAGATGGTGACATTCTTCTCTTCTGTTCAAGCCCCCTGATGGCTTTCCGTCTCAGAATACAAATCCTTTGCTCCCTTTCTGACCTCATCTCTTACCACTCTCCCAGTTAATCATTCTGCTCCAGACATACCAGCCTCCTTGCTGCACTTTAAAGCTGACAAACAGTCCTGCCCCAGGGCCTTTGCATGTGCTCTTTCCTCTATCTGACTCCAGATATCTGCTTCTGCCCTCCCTTCATTCTGGTCTCTGCTCAAATGGAATCAGGCTAGAGAGGTCTTCCCTGACCACTCCACATAATGGAATAATCTTCATCACTTTGCTTCCTTGCCTTGCTTTCGTTTTCTTCATAGAACTTATAAGCTCCTGACATCATATACTTCCTTGCTTATTTGTTTATTATCTGTCACCCTCCCCTACAAAGTAAGCACCATGAGAGCAGGGTCTTGGTGGTGTTCACTGCTGTATCCCCAACACCTAGACCCGTATCTAGCACATAGTGGACACTCCATGATGTGTGTTGATGAATAAATGAGGATGGTGTTATGGAGGGGTGAGCACTTCCGAAAGGGAGACCTTCAGCACTACCACAAGCGGCAGAGAAGTGAAGATGACAGGGCTCCAAAAGAGAAGGGAAGGAGTGACTCCACAGGCCCAGAGGGCCAGTGAGGACAGCTTTCAGAAGGCAGTGGGAAAAGGACAAAGATCATTCTTGCTTATACCTGTGGGTTCCAGGAGGAGAGGCCCCAGTAGGGTGTCTGGTCCAAGGGAAATCTCTAGCCTGAATGCTGAGAGGAAGGTGTGGACTGCAGTTTCAGGAAGAAGCTGAGCCACCCTATGGGAGTGGAGAGGGGGCCCACCCCAGGGCTTGTGGGGGAGCCAGAGTCCCATGGGTGGCTGCCTCCTCCAATTCCCAGTCTCTCCAGTGGGTCTGCTGGGGAGAAATGCAGCTGTGGCCTTCACAGGAGCCCAGCCTTAAGACTACATGGGCTCCTGTCAGGGCTTATTGCCCCAGCTAACAGCCCTCTTGTTGGAATAACCGTGCACCTCGGACTGAGGGCTTCTGCATCTTTGGTCTGTTTAGATTCTCACCACCACCGCAATCGCTCACAGGGGTCCCTAACCCACCCCCCAACCCCGGGCCGCGGACGGCACCGGTTGGTGGCCTGCTAGGGCCTCGGCCGCACAGCAGGAGGTGAGCTGCGGGCTAGCGAGCCAAGCTTCATCTGCCGCTCCCCATCACTCCCCGTCGCTCGAATTACCGCCTGACCCCGCCCACCCCGCCACTCCTTGGAAAAATTGTCTTCCACGAAACCGGTCCCTGGTGCCAAAAATGTTGGGGGACCTCTTCTCTAAGAGATCGCTATGAACATCCTCAAATTTACAAAGTGGGGAAACTGAGGTTCAGAAGGAGATGTGACTTCCACAAAAACACACGGGAAACTGTGGGGTTAAAGTCATCGGTCTGCAAACTCCACTCTCAAAGACTCCACCCTGACGTGGGGTTCTCAGGCCTTCTAGGCGTTGGAGGCCTTTGCGCAGTGGACTTCCCCGGCGCAGCACGGTGCGCAAGGTGGAGGCAAGCCCCAAGCAGACGGACTTTTCTTCCCAGCTGAAGAGACATCTCGGCCTAGACCCGCACTGGACACCCCGCTGAGGAAGCGCGCAGGTTGAATTGCGCAAGAGTTGGCTTCCCTCCCTCCAGGCTGGGACAGGACCTGAGTTTGGAGAGATTGGCACGAAGCTTTAGCAGCAATCATCGACTCCTATAGAGATGCAGCTGGGTTTCCAAGCTACCAGAGATGGGCTGGGCCCGCGACCCTCTGACTGACTCCGGGGGCAGGAACTGGCCAAGTGACACGACCGCTACGTTCAGTCTCAGGTTTCCCCACTTGGACTCTCAGTCTTGTTCCTCGCTTCTCTGCCTCTGACTCTAGCGTTCTGCTCTCTGAATGTCTCAGCCTCTTGGGTTTACCGCTTACCATCTCACTATCTCAGCTTTGAGTGTGTCTCTGCCTTACTGCCATGTGTCTCTTTGCAAATCTCTCCCGATCTGATTTCTACCCCTATCCTGCTCCTTGGTCCCCCACAAATCAGCGGACTGAGGGGACCCCAAAGTCAGCTCAAAGGTGAGCGCGCGGCCAGTGTTTCCCGCGGACACACGAGGAGGCCGGTGTTGGAGACATTTGGAGAGTGTGCCCGGGAGTCAAGTGCTGCCGCGTTGGGCTGCCAGCCTCTGCCTGTCTCTCTGCCTGGGGAGGGGCCGGAGTGCGCGCGCGGAAGCGTCAAGGGGTAGGGGGCTGGCCAGTCTCTGGCCCCTACTGCCACCCAGGGGATCCCAAGCTCCTCCCCGCTCTATTCCTATTGGCCTCGGGCGCCCCCGCCCCTAGCCGCCGGCTGCGGCTCAGGGGCCCTTAGGCTACTACGGGATAAATAGCCCCGGGAGCCTGGCTTGAAGTTAGGGGTCGGGAAGTCCCAGGGCGCTGCCGCCGCTCTCCTCGCCGTCCGTCGGTCAGGCGGGACAGGATAGGGCAGGGTGGGGGGCAGCTGGGTGTACATTCAGACCCTCAGTACTTTGCTATCGCACTGCCGGTGTTCCGGAGCCGCAGAAAGTTTCTGGCAACCCCTGCCGCCGGGATTGGGCAAAGCCAGGACTGCGCCGCCCCCCGCCGGGATATGGAGCTGCTTTCGCCGCCGATCCGCGACGTAGACTTGACGGGCCCCGACGGCTCTCTGTGCAACTTTGCAACAGCGGACGACTTCTATGATGACCCGTGTTTCGACTCCCCGGACCTGCGCTTCTTCGAGGACCTGGATCCGCGCCTCGTGCACGTGGGCGCGCTCCTGAAGCCCGAGGAACACTCGCACTTCCCTGCGGCCGCGCACCCGGTGCCGGGCGCGCGCGAGGATGAGCATGTGCGCGCGCCCAGCGGGCACCACCAGGCGGGCCGCTGTCTACTGTGGGCCTGCAAGGCGTGCAAACGCAAGACCACTAACGCGGACCGCCGCAAGGCCGCTACCATGCGCGAGCGGCGCCGCCTGAGCAAAGTCAACGAGGCCTTCGAGACGCTCAAGCGCTGCACGTCTAGCAACCCAAACCAGCGGCTGCCCAAGGTGGAGATCCTGCGCAACGCCATCCGCTACATCGAAGGTCTGCAGGCGCTGCTTCGCGACCAGGACGCCGCGCCCCCTGGTGCTGCCGCTGCCTTTTACGCGCCTGGCCCTTTGCCCCCAGGCCGCGGCGGCGAGCACTACAGCGGCGACTCGGACGCGTCCAGCCCGCGCTCCAATTGCTCCGACGGCATGGTAAGGCCAGGACGCTGGGCTAGAGAAGTGAGCGCAGCTCTTGGTATATCAGGAATGTGTTTCCGAGGGCGGGTAGAGGACCCTCTGGTGTGAGGGTTGGGCGGGGAACCTTCCCGGGAGTGGACCCCCGGTGCCCCAGGCAGCTGTCACTGGGGTGGCGTAGTGCTTTGGGGGGGGCACGGGACGGATGCGATCCACCTGATTGGGGGCGCTATTAGAACACTGCTGGGCCGACACGAAGATCGTGTCGTTTTCTCCGCTTATCCCATGCAGATGTGTGCTCCTAGGTGACTGTCTGCCCTGTATTTGGTCCGGCATGCTGCAGACAGCTCCTGCCCACCCTTACTCCCCAACCCGGCCAGATCCGGGCCCAGAACTCTCGTGGCTGAGACTTAAGGAGTTGGAGAGGGGACGGCTGCAGGGAGTGATGCTCCAGCCCCGCGCGGTTCCCGGGCCTGACTCGGTAGCCCTTGCCGTTTGCAGATGGACTACAGCGGCCCCCCGAGCGGTGCCCGGCGGCGGAACTGCTACGAAGGCACCTACTACAGCGAGGCGCCCAACGGTGCGTATTCGCGCCTCCTTCCCACATTCCCTTTTGAGCTGCCCCGGCTTCTCTTTACCTAGGACCTCCTCGCTGGGAGATGGTACAGGGAATGAAATACTAAGCATGTACTTCCCTCCTTTTTCACCCTGAAATTTCGCGGGATCCTCCCGAATCTGGCCCGTCCTCAGTTTCCTGTCTGCCCCAAAGCACTGAGCCCAGAGGTGGGAGACTTGTCTGCGGCTCCACCTCTGCATACTAATCTACCCCTCCCCGCGCAGAACCCCGGCCCGGGAAGAGTGCTGCGGTGTCGAGCCTCGACTGCCTGTCCAGCATCGTGGAGCGCATCTCCACCGAGAGCCCCGCCGCGCCCGCTCTTCTGCTGGCCGACGCGCCGCCGGCGTCGTCTCCAGGCCCGCAAGAGGCGGCCGCCGGGAGCGAGGTCGAGCGCGGCAGCCCCACCCCTTCCCCCGACACCGCCCCTCAGTGCCCAGCGGGCGCGAACCCCAACCCGATCTACCAGGTGCTCTGAGGTGTTGGGCGGCCACTTCGGGGGGTGCCGCTGCCCTCTGGCCCGAGGGATGGTGCCCTTAGGGTCCCTCGCGCCCAAAGGATTGAGCTTAAATGCCAACTCCCCTCCCAACAGCGCTTTAGAAGCGACCCCTCCGGAGGTATGAGAGGCGGGGGAACTGATGTGTGTTTCCGCACCCCAGGGCAAGGACATGGTCCTTTTTTTGCCACGCAGCACCCTTCCCTGAGACCCGCTGCGATGGCCGTTTGATGTTACTCAGTGGGCCAGAGCTGACCTATGAGGGCCCGGGTCCTTCCTCTTCCTCGCCCCCTCCCCCATGGGGGGTGGGACCCACGCAGACCTAAGCCCCGCCCCCGGACACCCGGATGCTTAAAGGAGCGTAGCCTCTCTTTTCGGGAGCCCTCGGGACGTCGGCTCTTTCCCGCCGCTCCCTTGCCAAGTGTAACAGCTGTAAAGGTAACCGCTCCCACCCCCTCCCCCGGTTCAGGACCACTTTTTGTAATACTTTTGTAATCTATTCCTGTAAATAAGAGTTGCTTTGCCAGAGCAGGAGCCCCCAGGGCTGTATTTATCTCTGAGGCATGGTGTGCGGTGCGACAGGGACTTTGTATGTTTATATGGCAGGCGGGCGAGCCGCGGGCGCTCGCTCAGGTGTTCGAAATAAAGACGCTAATTTATACCGCGGTGGCTCCAGCTTTCGCTAGGGTTGGGGGCAGGATTTTGAAGGGGGGCGAAATCCGCAAACTGGGCCACCTGTACCGCAGCGACCCCTGTAGGCCGCAGACGGATTGCAAGGAGGAAGTTGGGGGAGGGAGGGGTGCGTATGTTTCCGTTATGTGAGGAGGTTCTTCTGACCGTGACGTACATCACCACACACAGGTCATCTCGTTGTCAGGATGGATGTTAGAACGATCTGAGTAGTTAATAAAAGATCCATGCCTGTCCCACCACCCAGAGATTCTGATTTAAAGTATCTGCCGCAGATATCCCCGGCCAGGAATTAGTATTTTTCAAAAGTTCCCCAGGTGATTCTGAAGTGCGTACACGGTTGAGCATCATGCCCCTCCACGCACACAGAGTGAAGCCAGGTATGGTGTCCAGAAGGATCACTGGAAAGTCATGTCCCCCAGATGTGACTCGGAAGCCTCATGGGTAGAGGATGTGATAAGGTGCTCACAACATTATGAGGAAAAGCTGAATGAGTGTGAAGCAGCACTGTAAGCTGTAGGGTACTTCCAGGCTCTCAGTGATAGGTGTAATCACAAGGGGATGCACAGAAGGCCAGACAGGCACAGACGCGACCACTCTAAGAAAGCCAGCACTTAGAGTATCCGGGCATTGCCAGATCTCATAAGAAGACAGGAGCCCAGAGCCTGCAAGGAGAGGGGCACGTGCAAACCTGCATCATCACAGATGGCATCAGTGCTCTTATCAAGCGATAAACACTCTGAGGGGAGAGGAGGGGCCATTGATTTAGCCAGGGGGCTGGGGAAGACTTCCTGGAAGAGGCGCCATTTGAACTGTGTCTTGAGAAACAAAAGAAGACAACACATCCACAATGCCCATAGATCCCCCCCCAACACACACACACAAAACAAAAGAAGACAACACATCCACAATGCCCATAGATCCCCCCCCAACACACACACACACAAAACAAAAGAAGACAACACATCCACAATGCCCATAGATCCCCCTCAACACACACACACAGAGGTACCTCTGAGAGGGTACCCCTGGATGGACGTCCTGGCAAAAGTTCTGCCCAGCCCCACCCCCTAATTCACATACACTTGTCACTAGGACCTCAATTCCCCTTACATCCCACTCCTACAGATCGTTTTTTTCCTGAAAACCCTACAGGCCCACTTTCAAGGGCTCTTCTTACCAAGGAGGGGCGGGTGTGGAGAGGGCCTGGGGAATGCAAGCAAGACATAATGGCAGAAGGCAGAGCAGAGGATCTGCTCTCTGCTCTGGGAGAGCCTTTGCTCTCCCCAATGCAGGGCCCCTGGGGAGCCACCCAGGGCTGCTCTGTTACTAATGATCCTCTGCTTTTCATCTGGCTGCTTCCCCAGATGTGCCTTGGGGTTCTTTACACTCCTTTGAGACCGTTTGGGGCTCATTCATGAATTCATTCATTCAACAGATGCCAGGTCCCATGCTGGGTGAAAACAGAGACCGGTGGACAGAGTTCCTGACCTTGGGAAGCACCCAGACATTTGGGGAGACTGGATCTTTTAGCAGCTGGTTACATCACAATGAATTAAGTGCTATAATGGGGATGTATGTGGCAGAGGAACACAGTGGGAACAGAAGGTATAGACAGCAAGCAGCCCCTAATAAGAGTCTTGAAGGAATAGGTAAGGAAAGAGGCGCCAAATAGGGATGCTGCAAGCTGAGGAAATAGCAAAAGGGCAAAGACCCAGTGGTGACAGAAAGCAAACTGTGCCTTCATGGGACCAGCAGTGCTCACAGGGAGGGGCCAGAGGTGAGATGGGGCAAAGGGCCACATTGGACCTTATTTGGGCTTTATCCCAAAGGCAATAGGGAGCCATAGAGGAATCTAACCGAGGAAAGGATACAAACATATCTGTATTTTAGAAAGGCCAGTCTGGACTGGCAGAATGAATAGGAGGGAACAAGACTTGAGACAGGAAGACTTGTCAGGAGGCCACCAGGGCTGCTCAGAGAAGACATGACATGGCCTGAACTGGGGTTGTGACTGGGGATGGGAGAGAAAGCACAGGAGTAGAGACAGTTGTGCCAGATAAAGTGTAGGCGTTGACAGTTCAATGGAGAACCTTGAGGGCACAGTCCCTACCCTCATACAGCTTAAAATCCACTGGCAAAATTCTTTGCCATTAGACAAAGAATCAAATGAATAAATACATTTGTAGATGTTATACATGATGAGAAACTCCATAAGGAAAAGTAAAGGGCGCAGTGAGAGATGATAATGAGGTATGAGACGGTAATCAGGCAAAGGGAGGAGGAAGCACAGCTTCTGTGCTGAGGGAACCAACCACATATAAGAAGAAGGCCCCAGCAGCCTATAGGGTTACTATAGCCTATAGGGAGCTAGTGTGCATTAGAAAAAGGTGTCCCTTCTTTCCCAAGGACACTGCTCTGCACCAGGGTTCATGGCTAGGCAAACAGAGAGCAGGCTGGACTTCAGTCTCCACCCACCTCCTTGGCCAGGTGTGCTTTTTCAGTGAACAACCTACAGAACTGTTCACAGAGTCTTGTGCATGGAGACCCTAAGGAAGGGAGAGAAAAGGAGGGGCCGAGGGTGACTTCAGGCTCTGGTTTGCTTCACAGTGGACGATGGTGCTGTTATAAAGATGGAGACCTCTGGAGAAGAAGAGGTCATGGGGACAGACTCAGTGCAGGGCAGAAACCCAATTTAAAAAGGTTAAACCCCACAGGGGGTATGTTGGAAGGACGCAGGGCAGTTCGCATAAGGGAGCAGCGCTGCAAGCACCACAGCACCCATGGGCCTCGAGAGCCGGGATTGGAGCCCCTCTTGCTGTTCGACACATCCCCCTTCTTGCCTCTGCTTGCCTTCCCTCCCTCCTAGTCCATATTGTTTTTTTCCAGCAACTCAGGGGATTACCTAGATCTCACTGCTTAACTCCATTTAGAAAATTTCCAGGGAAGAGCTCTAACTGGACCAGCTTAGATCATGAGGCAGGATTTGAACCCAGGCAGTGAGGCTCCAGAGACTGCACTCTCAGCTGCCAGGCCCTGTAGCTTCTGCAGAGGAAGGAAGGAGAGAGCATCAGGAGGGAGGGGAGCAGCTAGAGCTTGGACTACCCCATGGATGATGGGATTTGAGGTCCCCTCCTGGCCTGGGAAGGGGGGAGGATGTCTAGCTGAACCCCATTTGCAGTGTAGATGAAACATCCCTGCTCTTGGGGCCATTTTCACCTGGGCTGGATCTGAGGAGACACCGGGCCACGCTCTCCATAGAGACATATGCATGTCTGTACACACACGTGCTCATACAAGAGCACACATGTCCCCAGAGCATACCCCCAGAGGCTGGTGTACCTTGATGCCAAGGAAGTTTAAGCTTCAAGTCCTTGTCCCTTGCATGAGCTTCTTCTAAGGCACTGGGAAAAGCCCTAGAGATATGTTCACACGGTCTAGTTTCTTTTCAAATTTTCTAAAGTAAAATATTTTAGCCAACTGGTTATGACCATTGTCTCTGTTCTGACCTCTCCCCCGTGTTGGGTGGCATTTACGGGCATGTTGGGGTCCCCTCGAAAGGTATTCATCTTGTTTGGGTTTAGTGGAATATATTTTAAATCAATGAAATATAAAACAGAAGTAATGACAATGAACAGTGAAATAAATTACAATGATTCTGACATTGAGAAGACAATTGTACCCCCAACATCTATTTAGATCATGCCAAAAAGCAGTTTATTAAAAGAAAGTGATAACTTCTTAAAGGAATTATTGAAAAGCCTCTTGCATTGTTTGATAATCTAATGAACAAAGAAGAGTGAATTATATGAACATATTGGAAAGCGATTTAAATTTTTTGCTGGTCTAACACAAAATACTGACATCAACAAAGACAGAATAAAATTCACAATATGCCACTATAATGAGACCTTAGCATCAACAGAATTTTTAAATGAACCCTGCCAATTTAAAAGCATTTAAGTTTAGTCACCGCACAGGAAAACTCAATATACCTTGAACTCTTACAGTCCACAGATGAAAGAAACTTGATGGAGTTTCTGCCAAATTTGACAATCCTAAAAGTGTACATTTTAGGCACAATTTCCAATAGACATCTCCAATAGAGTGGTGAGCCTGAAAGAAAATCCCCTAAATTATTAGTGATATCAAACAAGTTTTGACCAACCACGTTGGAAGGAGAGACTGAACTATCTGAATTAGCTCTCAATTCTCTGTATAGAGAATGATATTCTAGAATCACATTGAAGCGGCACTTAAAGAATATACAGCCTGATGCAAGTGGAAAGGAGTAGGCAAGACTGAAAAAGCCAAGAAAAAAGAGCAAGCTGCAATAATGCATACTATCAAGGCAGAAGGTATGAGGAGGAAGAGAAAGACAAACATGGTGATGGTGCTAATGATGGGAAAAACAATTTGGTTCTAGCTCAGTTTTTTCTCATCTATAAAACACTTAAATCCCCTGCACCCAACTCACTAGTACTAAGGGGAAAAAAATGGGAGGCTGTCTAATAGTCATTTTTATACAGTACAGGGTCATTTTTGTGTAGTTAACTTTTTAATTTTTTTTAGACAACATTTAACAGTGAGTTTTAATTCATATAGAACTTTCCCAGTAACAGGGGGCAGTAAGTCCCAGATGATGTCAATGGCCACATAATTCCTGGGATCTAGGCCTGGCTGTGCCCCTAACCAATTCTGAGACCTTGGGAATGTGATTTAACCCTTTTGGACTTGGGCTCTCTCTCTGTGTAATGAAGTAGTGAATTTAAAAGGTATGTCCCGGGGGCTTCCCTGGTGGCGCAATGGTTGAGAGTCCGCCTGCCGACGCAGGGAACGCGGGTTCATGCCCGGTCCGGGAGGATCCCACATGCTGCGGAGCGGCTGGGCCCGTGAGCCATGGCCGCTGAGCCTGCGTGTCCAGAGCCTGTGCTCCGCAATGGGAGAGGCCACAGCAGTGAGAGGCCCGCGTACTGCAAAACAAACAAACAAACAAACAAAAAAAGGTATGTCCCAGTTCTGAAATTCTTTAGTAACTCAAAGCATTTCAAAGAAAAAGCTAACAAAATAGGTCTTTTACAGATAAGGGAGCTGGAACCATGACAGATTTTTCTTAGCATAAGCAAATTATTTATAGCCCTCTGGTTTACTGATCCTTCTTTAACTTTTCCCAATTAAAAAAAAAATTGAGATATAATTTACATACCATAAAACTCACACTTTTAAAGTGTCCAATTCGGTGGTTTGTATTATATTCACAACTTTGTGCAACCATCACCACTATCAAATTCCAGAACATTACTCCCCAAAGAAATCCGTACCCCTTAGCAGTCACTCCCCACTCTCTTTTCTCCCCCCAGCCCATGGCAACAACTCAGCTATTTTCTGTCCCTGTGGATTTACCTCTTCTGGACATTTCATATGAATGGAATCGCACGCTATGTGGCCTTTGGTGTATGGCCTCCTTCACTTGGCATGTGTTCAAGGTTCATCCATGTGGTAGCATGTATCAGTACTTCATTCCTTATTACAGCTGAATAACATTCTACTGCATGGATACATTATATTGTGTTTATCCATTCATCAGGTGATAGATATTTGGCTTGTCTCCATTTTTTTAGCTCTTATGAATAATGCTGCTATGAACATTCATGTACAACTTTTCATGTAAATATATGGTTTTAATCCTCTTGAGTATATACCTAAAAGGGAAATTGTTGGGTATATCATAACTCTATGTTTAAATTTTTGAGGAACTGCCAAAGTCTTCCCCAAAGCAGCTGCACCATTTTGCATTCCCATCAGCAATGTATGAGGGTTCCAATTTCTTTGCATCCTCAACAGCACTGTTATTGTTTGTCTTTTTAATCTAGCAGTCCTAGTGGGTGTGAAGTGTATCTCATTGTGGTTTTAATTTGCATTTCCCTAAAGACTAATGATGTTAGCATCTTTTCATGTGCTTATTGGCCATTTGTACATCTTCTTTGGAGAAATTTCTATTCAAATCCTATGTCCACTTTAAAATGAGGTTATCTGTCTTTTTATTGTTGAGTTATGAGAGTTCTTTATATATTCTAGATACTAGACCCTTATCAGCTATATGGTCTGCAAATATTTTCTTCCATCCTATGGGTTGTCTTTTTACTTTCTTGATATTGTCCTTTAAAGCACAGAAGTCTTTTGTGGTTGCTGGAGTCCAATTTATCTATATTTTTCTTTTGCTGCTTGTGTTTTTGGCATCATATCTAAGAAACCATGACCTAATCCAAGGAAGCATTTTATAGTTTTAGTGCCTACATTTGGGTATTTGACCCAGTTTTAGTTGATTTTTCTATATGATGTGAAGAAGGGATCCAGCTTCATTCTTTTGCATGTGGATATCCAGTTGTCCCAGCACTATTTGTTGAAAAGACTATTCTTTCCCTCATTGAATTGTCTTGGCACCCTTGGCAAAAACTAATTGACCTTAAAAGTATGGGTTTATTTCTGGACTCAATTCTATTCCATTGATCTGTGTGTCTACACTTATGCCAGTAGCACACAGTCTGTTTACTGTAGATTTGTAGTAAGTTTTGAATGGGGAAGTGTGAGTCCTCCAGCTTTGTTCTTCTTCAGGATTGTTTTGGCTACTCTGGGTCCTGTGCATTTCATGAATGTACCTTTAAGTGGCCCTGTCCCGGTGGTATTTTCAGTAGCCACAAACCTGGCCTGATGTAATATGGGAGCTGTAAAGTGGCATGGAAATGTAACGCAGGTTCATGTTGGTGCACAGAAAAAACAGCTATAGGGGAAGATGATGAGTGTTTCATTTTCAGTCATATTCGATACAGCTGTAACAAAATGAATGTTGTTTTGTTAACTGAACATCATTCTGTAATTGCAAAAAAAAGTTGCAACTGTTTTTGTCAGCATTATGAATGCTTCCAAATAAATATAACTTATTTAAAAGTATTATGTAGGTGTGTCAAGCAGTTAATAACAATATTAAGCTATTTTTTCTGGATTTTTAAACATTTTTAGTCAGCTTTCTAAAATTTACATTTGGTCCTGATTTCAAAGCCTAAATAAATATTCACTTTTGTACCCAACTTTCTGTTCTTTTTTTTTTTTTAATGTGACCCCTCCCCCAAATGTCTAAACTTCAGGCCTCATAGAACCTGGACCCAGCCCTGCACACTGCCAACCAGGCTCACCTACAGGCTGACTCAGGCACGAGGGCCCACCAGGAGCACACACAGGAGACCGCACAAGGCTCCTATAAAGGAGTCGCAGAGGGAGGAAGACGCTTGGGGCAGCCACACATCTCCAGCTGCTTCCGGGAGAACTCAGCCGCCCCTACCTGGTCCTGCCAGGGACACTCGCAGTAGTGCCCACACCCACCTGTCTTTCTTACACACATGCATGCCTGACCATCCTTCTGCATCCCTCACCACAACCATCATCGTTCCCTGCTCCCCACCCAGCTCCTACAGCCAGCAGTGAGAGGCGAGGTGTTGAGGCCCATTTTCCCCAAAGTCAAGCCCAGGGAGGGCTGACACTCTGCCCCTGGGGCCATACTGCCACTCTGAGGGACCAATGCTGCTGGGAATGGCAGGAGCCCATGAGGGAGACATGGGGTAAAGGCTGGTCACAGAGGGTTTGGGGGTGGTGGGCAGTCCGAGGGAGGGGGGAAGAGGGAAGGAGAGGAAGTTAAATGAGAGACACTATCTCATTGAATCCTCACAAAATATTATTCCCTTTACGTAGATGAGGGAACAGAAGCTTACAGAGGGAAAGTGACGAGTTTACACAGCCAGTGAAGAGCAAAATGAGATTTGTACCCAAATCTCTCAACCGGAGGACATTTTACTCCCCAAGGGACCTTTGGCAGTGTCCATAGGCCTTTTGGTTGTCACGAATGGGGAAGGGGTGCTACTGACATCTAGTGGGCAGAGGCCAGGGATGCGCTGAACATCCTACGGCGCACAGGACAGCCCCACAACAAAGGGTTCTCTGGTCCAAAATGTGCAGAGATTGACGAACTCTGCGCTTGCCCGGAGTATTCTTCACCTTGGCCCCTTTCTAGACTTCCCCTGGCCTAAGAGATCTGGGATCCATTTGCCCAGGGGTCACAGGAAGGAACAAAAGGAACAACGGTACACCCCATTCCCAGCTTAGGTACCAGGGTCAGTGCTCAAGCTATAGATCTGACAGCCACAGTCACCAGTTTCCCGCTATGGCACTTCTAATTTCACCCTCCCTTGTCCATTGGAGAGAGGAGCTCTGATCTGTGGAAAAGATAGCCTGCCGCTTGCACTGTTTATCATCGCTCCAAAGCCGGCTCTGTGCCCCGGTTAGGTTAGTTTCCAGATGTGGCCACAAGATGGCACCCCAACCCACCAGGAATGTGAAGGTTCTGGGCCTGGGAGAGAGCATATGGCATGGGCCAACCTGGACCAAGGCCTGGGGCTTGGACTTAAGCCAGTTCCAGAGCCTAGCAGGACCAGATCTAAGGCCTGCAAATGCCAGGTGTGAGAACATAGGCCAAACTTGGCTTCAGGACTCCCTTCACCTTTTTCTTGTCTATACCCAGCCCCAGCTCGTCCTCCAGCCCCTCTCATCAGCCCCCTCCTCCAGCCTGAACAAGAGAAATTACAGAGCTGAAGTGTTACGATATAGGGCTTATGATTTTGCATATCCATCAATAAAGAAACTGACGTATAGAGAAATGGAATAACTTGCCCAAGGTCATAGGTTGTCAATGGTGGAGCTAGGATTTGAATACAGGTACCTCGGTTCCAGAGGTTTTGCTCTTGACCACTGAATAACACCACCCCACTGGTAGTTCCCTGCACCCTGCGCTGCTCCCCGCCCCTCAACGGCCAGTGATCCCAAAGAGCCTCTGGCATGGGGCCACAGCTTTCCTCTGCCAGGGAGGGGGCACATGGCTGTGAATAAGGGGGATTGCTCACAAGTGGAAAGGGGTGAGGTCCTCAGCTGGGCTGAGGGTCTGTGGTTAGTGGTTGCTGGTAAGAAGCTAAGGCTCAGTTCAGCGATTCTCCCTCCCTACCCCATTTCTTTGGGGCTTTTTCCCTTTTTTTTTCTATGTTGCCCTCTTGATTTTTCTAGGCTTTCTGCAAATGCCAGCCTTCTTACAGTGTGAAGGGGAAGTGAGAGAAGGGACTTTTGTGTCCCTGCTTAGGATAGAGAAGGGGGAGAGCCTTGGAGGCCTGGGGTGTCATCAAGGATGAAGGTGAGAATCCTAAAGTGGGACAGCGTGGAGCACCTCATGGGCAGCTACCCTCTCCCACCAGGAAGGCTCCTCTCTCTGAGCCTTCTCTGCTTGCCTCGTAGGGGGTTTTAGGTGCGATAGATACACTTGCACGCTCCCCCTCCCTCCAACCCTGGCCTGCCTCTTTTACTAGCCCTTCAGGGCCAGGCCTGACCAGGCCCCTAATAACCCAGCTTTACCCCTTCTAGGAGCCCTCGGCCTCTCTCTGCCTCTCCCTCTGCTTCTCCCCACCATCTGGGGCATGCTTCAGTTCCCCGTTATGGCTCACCATGGGGTAGTGGCCTGAGTGGGCCCTGCACTGACTCCCCGAGAAACCCTGGGTAAGTCTCCCTTTGACTCAGCCTGGGTTAAGGGCTCCAGACTCCTATGGCCTCTGACACTAGGATGCTAGGATCCTAGCCTCTCTCCTGGCCTTTCTCAAATCATCCAGCCCTTAATGAGGAGCTAGTGTACGCTGGGCACTGTGGAGGAAGCAAGCAAGAAGGAGGCTTGGAGGACCTGATAGTCCTTTTTTACTGGGAAATAAAATAAGCTACAGTGAAGGTTAGGGAGCTGTACTCTGATCCATGTGGTCCTGCAGGAGAGGGAAGAGGTGGAACCCTGGGCCCCTATGGTTGGCAGAATCGCAGAGGGCTTCCTGGGGAGAAGAGGGACTAGACAACTGGCTGGAAGGAAGGGAAGGTTTGGCGAGGCCGCTGTCTTGTCTCTCCCCATCTTGATTTCTCCCAGGTGTGTGTGTGTGTGTGTGTGTGTGCGTGCGTGTGTGTGTGTGTGTGTGTGTGAGGGGACTCCATTTCTCTGTTTTATCACCTCCTTGGATTGGGGCAGAACTTTCTGAGAGAACTGTGTCCTGGGAATCTGAATTTGAGCCAAGCTGAGCTGCACTGGGTCTGGCTTCCTCATGGGTAGGGGACAGGGCTCACAATGGTCAGGGTGAGAGGGACACTGAAACGCACTCTCATCCCTGTATTACTCTGAAATAATTGTATTGAAGGAGAAGAAGCCCCCATTTATAAGAAGGACACAGATCAATCTCTGGAGTGAGGAGGTACCATCCTGGCCCCAGACTCCAGCTCTCTCTTTGCCTCTGCCCATCTCTGCCCCTGTTTCTGCCATAACTCTGCCTCTCTGTCTTTCCCCTTGTCCTTCTCCCACCCCTCATCTCTTGCTCTGCCCCTCGCCCCTCTCCAAACCTCTCCATTCCTCCAAACCTTTGCTCCAGCACACACAGATTTCGCTGGGCCAAGTGAGGAGAGAGATGTCTGCTGCACAGCTTCATCCCCAGGCCCACAACCAGGTCTGTGGGTCAGTGTCGAGGGACAGCTGTCTGCGCAATTAGCAAGTGCCGACAGGTAAATAAGAGCCTCACGTCTTCTTAATTAAATAGCCCTTTGCCCAGGCAGCCTTGTGTTCGATTGGGCTGGGCTGGATCAATAAGTCTCTTTCCAAGTGCGGCCACACCTGGAGCTGGGCCTGACCTCCCCAGCCTTGCCCAGACCCACCTGCCCACTTCCCTGACTGCCCGGAGCCCCTGGAGGGCAGGGTCTCTTGTGCCCCTGTGCCTGGGACAGAGCCTGGAACAAGTAAGGAGTGAAGGAGTGATTGCTCGATTGAGTAAACTGAGGCACCGCCAGCAAACGTGGTCCAGGAAGCCTCGGAGGCCCAAACTGCAACTCCCACCCCAGGATCAACTGCGAAACCAGGAATCACAGCAGGGGTCTGCTCCTATCCAGCCCCCAGACACAGCATCAGCTTCCCATCCAGGGCAGCTGAAGCCCTACGGAGAAAGGGGGGCTGTCGACGTTCACGACCACTAGAGGCAGTTGCTTCTTCTGACCTCTAAGGACAGAATGCCCTTTTCACAAGGGATCCTCACCTAAGGATCCTGGGCTAGTGTGGGAGGATCAGTGAGCTGGGATCAGGATGGCAGAGCGTGTGACACTCATGGGAGACTAGAGTCAGCCTGGAGTTAAGAAGGGCCCAGGGTCAGAAAAGCGTCGAAAGGGGTTAATAGGGGTCCAAGATTATTGGGTTTTTAGTAGAGGGCTTAGAGGACAACACAACCTAGTACAGGTGTGTGCTGTGTATAGGGGAGCGCGGGGTGTGTTATTTTGGAATCCATGCAAGAGGGTACCTATGGAAGCGTCATGGGGGCTCCAGGTTCCCTGCAAGGGTCGGTATTGAACAGCTGCTTGGAGCGGTCAATACTGGTGCGGGTCGAGGTTTCTCTGATAGCGGTCAGGGCCGTCTTGTTTCACTAGGGAATCAGACAGTCCCTAGTTTGGAAAGACAGGGGCGGGTACCGACGCCCTTCTCACCTCGGTCTGACCCTGGGGCGCGGGTTGAGACGTCTCCCGGAGCCCCCGCCCACTGAGTGGCGCTCCCCGGGGGCGGAGCGTCGGCGGGTCCCCCGGAGGCGCAGGATCGGTGCCGGGCTGGCGCCCCCAGCGCCGGGGTTGAGGGAGGCCGGGCTCCGCGCGGGGCTGGGAGGGGGGCGCGGAATCAGGGCTTTTTAGGACCCAGCGCGGCACCTCCCTCCGGGGGCGAGTGCGGCTGCGCGCGCCGTGTGCCAGTGTCCGGAGAGCGGCGGGCTGGACGCGGACCGCGCGAGCGAGCAAGCGAGCCAGCTAGCCGAGCAGCAGCCCCGGCAGCAGCGGCGTCGCGGCGGCGGCGGCCGCTCCGCGCCTCGCCTCCCCGGCCTCACCAGCCTTGCCTCGCCGCGCCCGGACCCGCCACCCCCGCCTCCCCGGTCCGACCGCCGCGGCCCCCTCGCCTCGGCCGGCACAGCCAACAGCCTGCCACAAGCAGGGCGCAGAGGCACCGGAGTCAGTGCCCGCCGGCCCCGCAGACGGAGCCCAGCCCGGAGAACCCTTTCCCGGCTCCGCGGAGCTCCGCAACAGTCCCGGAGCTGTCCCTTCAGCACCGCCGCCGGAGTCGAGTCGGAGCGCAGCCCAGCGGAGAGCCCCAGGTCCAGCCGGAGCGCACCGAGCGCAGCGCTCCGCAGCAGGAGCACGGAGCAGCAACCCTGGTGCCCCTGCCCAGGGGGCCCGCCATCTCCCCCGAGAGGCGGGGAGAAGGAGCGAGGAGGGCGGGCGGGCGGGCGCGCCCGCCGCCGGCGGGGAGCAGGCAGCCAGGCAAGGAGAGGGAGGGGGCCGGAGTCCGCCCTGCGCAGCCGGTCCACGCAGGGAGGAAGGCAGCGGGCATCCATCTCCCCCACGCCGAGAGCGTGCTGCGGCGACCACCTCACAGCAGAGCGCGAATTTCCAGATTCCTTCTCCTCCCCTCCCCTCCCCCTTCCAGGGGCTGGTCTTTGACCGGCCCTGGAAGCAGCTGACCTTCCCCCCAAAAGCTTTGTGTCGATTTCTCCATTTTCCCGCTGAGATGGGGACGGGAGCCCGGCCCCCCCACCCTCTTTTCCCTCCTCCTGGGGCTCGCCGCTGAGCGCCGCCGCCCCCTTCCTCCCTTCCTCCTCCCTCTCTCCCTCCCTTCTTTCCTCCTCTGCCTCCTCCGCAGCCGGACCAGCTCCCTCCCACATCTGGCGCCTAGAGACCCTGGGGATCCCGCGCACACGCCCTTGGACCAGCACCCGACAGAAAGCGCCCTGAGGGGCTTGAGTCGCTCTGGGGGTAGCCAGAGCCGAGGTCCTCTGTCTCCCCGACGGCTGGGGGGAGGGGGGAGGAGGTCGCGCGCCCCCCTCCCCGGCGCCAACTCCCCCTGGCGGCCGCTCCCATGGGTGTCGCTGGGCCGCGCCATGCCTAAGGAGGCGCCGCGATGGGCCAAGGGGACGAAAGCGAGCGCATCGTGATCAACGTGGGCGGCACGCGCCACCAGACGTACCGCTCGACGCTGCGCACGCTGCCCGGCACGCGGCTCGCCTGGCTGGCAGAGCCCGACGCCCACAGCCACTTCGATTATGACCCGCGCGCCGACGAGTTCTTTTTCGACCGCCACCCGGGCGTCTTCGCGCACATCCTGAACTACTACCGCACTGGCAAACTGCACTGCCCTGCCGACGTGTGCGGGCCACTCTACGAGGAGGAGCTGGCCTTCTGGGGCATCGACGAGACCGACGTGGAGCCCTGCTGCTGGATGACGTACCGCCAGCACCGCGACGCCGAGGAGGCGCTGGACAGCTTCGGCGGCGCGCCCCTGGACAACAGCGCCGACGACGCGGACGCCGACGGCCCCGGCGACTCAGGCGACGGCGAGGACGAGTTGGAGATGACCAAGCGCCTGGCACTCAGCGACTCCCCGGACGGCCGGCCCGGCGGCTTCTGGCGCCGCTGGCAGCCGCGCATCTGGGCGCTCTTCGAGGACCCCTACTCATCCCGCTACGCGCGGGTAAGTGACAACTTACCCATCTGAAGAGCGGGGCGGGGAAGTCAAGGTCCTCTGCCTCCCGAGGGCAGGGGTGGATTCGAAAACTGGTGCCTAGGGAGTCAGAAGTGAAAGGGGGGTGTTTGTGCGTGCGTGTAAGCGACAGAGTGACTCTCCTGAAGGGTGACTAGCTTTGTACATATGTAAAGTCTGTGTCTGTATTACAAATTTAATGTGTATGGGTGAGTATGAATGGGTGTGTTTGTGTGTATGAGTAGATTGTGTGTGTATATTTATGTAAGTGTGGTGGTGTATATTTGGGTGGGTAAGGTATGTAGTGGGAATGAGTGAGCATGTGTGTATGTTTGAGTGTGCAGGAGTGCCTGTGTGTGCATATTTGCGTCTCTGCAGGTGTACAGGGTGAAAGTGTGAACTGTCCTTTAGATGTTGGTGTGGGGAGGGAAGCTACAGCCCTTCTTCTCTCCCAGCTAAGGGCCACCTGGACCCAGCCAGGGCCCACAGAAGAGGGCTTGAGACCTGGTCTGCTGCCTGAGAGAGAGACCACCCCTCCCCAGGGAGCAGCTTCAGGCCATGGGGAGATGGCCGAGGGGGAATGTTTATGGATAATTAATTGGTAGCTAGTTGGGGAGGGGGCTGTGATCCCTCTGAGACCTGCTCCTGGGAACAGAGCCTGTCCTTCTGCCTTGTCAAAACGAGAGGGTGCTTGAGGGGGCCACTGGGCTTCTGCCTATGCTTCCTCTCGGACCTGCTGGGGCAGAGAATGGGTCTACGGGGGGATCTGCGAGGACAAGTTTTGTGAGAGGTGGGTGTGTCTTCATCAGCCACTCCCCTTTAGTGACAGCAGCTTGTTGCCAGGGAGAAAGGGCACCCTGCTGCCGACCTTGGCCCCTCAGATGGCCTCTCTGACCACTTTCCTCAACTATAAAATGGGAGAGGGGGTCTGGTAAATTCTAAGCGTCCTTGCTGCTTTAATTGAGCCCCAAAGGGAGACACCAGCCATCTACGCTGGAAGCCATCTACGCTGGAAGACACGTCTTGCTTTTGCTGGGCTCTGTTCTCAGAGGCCTGAACCAAGGCTGTGGCATGAGGGGAGGGGTCAGAGTTGGGATTTAAAGCAGAGCCTCTCCCCCATGTGTGAGCTACCCACCAACCCCCTACCAGTCCAAACACTGCCTCTGCTGCCCCACTCTCCTCCACTGCTCCACATCCCATGCCTCCTGCCCCCTGGAGCCCAGGGATGGAGGTTCGGGCAGGGGAGGGGGCAGGAGTGTCTGCCCAGCTGACTCCAGTGGGCAAAGGGGACTGGAGGGTGGGCACTGAAGTGTCCATGGCAGAGAAAGGCTGTGTGTAGGCACAGGCCTGGTGGATGTGTTACTGAGATAAAACACTCAATGTTTTAGCATCTGAGGGAGGGGGCAGCAGGTCTTATATATTAAACCTTAGCTCAGATGTGCATGTGTGTGTGTTTGGGGGAGCACAGTAATAGGGAGAGAGTTAGCCCCCCTGTTTTGAGGACCCTGCCCAAGGTCACCTGGGGAGTTAGAGGCCAAGCAGGATTGGAACCCAAATCTCCTGGGACCCCATCCTCCACCGCGCTGGCCCCCAGCTCCCTGCCATCTCCAGAGTGGACTGAGACGCTCGGGGGTCTCCCCTCCCCTCCCCTCTCCTGACAGAGGCCACCAGAGCCAGGGGATTATGTAACTGGAGGCTATGGCTGAGCTGTGGGGAGGGGCAGGAGGAAGGGGACTGGGAGGTTGAACTGGCACATGTGGGGCGGGGGGGCATGCGGGGCAGAGGCCTGGGTTAGAGCAGCTGCCCATTCAGCCTGCATTTGACCTCGGACAGCATCTCACCGTGACCACCACCCCTTTGGCCCCAGAAGCAGAGTAGGCCCAACTTCCATAGGGTCCTCTCAGCTTTCGGGCTCCCCAGCAAGAGGCTGGGTCCCCCCACCCCTCTCCTTGGGCTCAGCTTTAGGGCTCTGGCCTGTGCCCCTGAGTTTCAGGATAGGCAGGGGTCACGTGGGGCACGTTCCAGCCCTCTGCCCTGTCCATCTCCTCCCACTGGCCGTTCCTCTGCTTTGGGGTGGCCGTCACCCCATGCAGATAAATGGGTTGGATAAATGGGGCCTTGTTGGGGTACAAAACCTTACGGAAAAGTCCTGGCTCTCTCCAGTGTCCACTGAAGAGCAGATTCTGAGGGAGAAGCTGGGCAGTAGGTTGGGGGGTGGAGGTGGGTTGGAAAGTGTCATCCCACAGCCTATCTGTGCCACCTTCCTTCCCCCGTAGGCACACAGGGCTGTTCTAGCTCCCTTGGGTGACAGATGAGGACACTGGGGCCTGCCCAAGGGCACGCAGGAACTGAGGGCAGAGCCTGGATTAGAACCCAGGCTTCCCGCTGCACGCCCGGCTGGCCTAGCTGCATTGCGCTGCCTCTCTGCAGCGCATCTGCGCAGAGCCCAGCCGGCTGCCCGCCCGCCCTGCCCCCTCCATCGCTGCTCCGCCACTGCTGTCACCTTTGTTTACCCCTCCCCACGCGTGCCCCAAGCCGCCTCAGATTCGTGGGTGGGGATTTTAATGTTTATTCTGGATTCGAGACCAGAATCCTGTGTGTGACACTGTAGATGTGCATGAAAGAAAAGCTGTATGTGTGAGAATCTGTGTAAGAGAGATTCTGTGTGGGTGTGAGAGGTTCTTCATGCATGTGAGAAAGACCATATGAGTGAGACTCTGGGAGTGTGTGTGTGTGTTTGTGTGTGTGTGTTGAGACTATGTGAGAGAGATTCTGTGAGTCTCTGTATCAGAGAAATTCTGTGTGAATGTGAGGGAGACAGATTCTGTGTGTTTTGAGAGATGGACTTCGTGTGTGAGAATGAGACTGCGTGGGAGAGAGTGCGTATATGAGAGAGAGAGACTGTATGTGTAAGAGAGATGCTGTGTGTGTGTTTGTGTGAGAGGGAGAGAGGGAGATTCTTGGGGTGTGTAAGAGACTTGAGGTGAGTGTATTTCTGTGTGTGGCAGGCGTGACACTGTGAGGCCTTGCATGTGAGGCTGTGTGCACGAGCCCATCTGTGTGTGAGGCTGTGTGGGGTGAGGGCCCAATGTGTGACAGGGACCGTGTGTAGTGAGGGGTGTGTGAGACGGAAGCTGTGTGTGAGAACCTGGTGTCAGTGTGGCTGTGTGTGCTCGTATGTGAGAAGGCCCTGCATCGTCTGGGTGTGTGTGCCTTGAGGAAGACGAAACTCCAGACCAGCCTCCTGCCTGCTGCCTCCATCTCCTGGGACTCCTGAGCTGCCTTAGGGAGCGGTTTTGCACCCCATTCCCCATCCTCAGTGGAAATACTGCTCTAGCTCAGGTCAGTTGTTGGTGCACAGGCCAGGCAGTGAGGCCACCCCTCTGCAGGCCTTAGCGGTGGCCCTGGGAGATAGGGGCTACTTGGCTGGGGTGGAAGGT
Organism: Pseudorca crassidens; assembly: GCF_039906515.1. Classification (NCBI taxonomy): domain Eukaryota; kingdom Metazoa; phylum Chordata; class Mammalia; order Artiodactyla; family Delphinidae; genus Pseudorca; species Pseudorca crassidens. Next base: position 38,435,027 of record NC_090304.1, on the reverse strand, counting down.
CCCATCTGAGCGCTTCGGGAGTGACTGTACTAGCTGGAGCCGCGGGTTCCCTGGCCCCTCTCTCCTCGGGTTTCCTGGGCCCCCAGCCCAAGGGGGTAAGGGGTGAGGAGGTGAGCCGGGACAGGATAGCCCAGCTTGTCTTCTGGGGTGAGGGGTGCTGTCCCAGACGCAGAAGCAAAGGATGATGATGACGCTTTGCGGTAAGGGCTTGAAGGGGCTTCCTGGGACTATGCGAGGGAGAACTACCCCCAGGGGAGGTAACACTGGGACCAGCTTTGAGGGGCAAGTAGGAATTAGCCAGGCGAGGGCAGGGAACGGCAGTGCTAGCACGCAGAGCTGTGGAGATATGGGAGCAGGCAGGGCTGTGCTGGGGCAGCCCTGGCTTGAAACCTGCCCTCCTGTCTTCCCCGGGGACCAGCACGGGTCTGAGGCTCTTGGCTTTTATCTATGATTTTCATGTTGTCATCAGGAACATTGTTGTGTCAGGTCACACACCACCAATGGCAGTCCCTGCGCTGCAGGCCAGAGAGTATCTTGTGTGTGTGTGTGTGTGTGTGTGTGTGTTGATATCTGTCCCCCAAAGTCCCTTGACTTTCTAATGACAAAGAAGAGGCAATGGCCGCACGCTTGGGAAGCCCCTCCTCCACTACCCCATTGCTCAGCTCTCCTCTGATGCCAGGTCTGCGTCTCTCTGCCTTGTCCTCACCTTTTTGGGACCTGATGTAGTCCTCTCCCTCCTCAAATCCCTGGGAAGGAATCTCACCCGGAAGCTGGGATGCAGAGCCCAGCCAGAGACTTCTGGTTGTCCCTTGGGTCCCATCTGACACCGGGCTCTTGGCCTGGCTTGGCGTACAGAGGGAATGGGGACAGAGAAGCTATCAGGAACTTCCTAAGCATCTTGCCCCCCACCTCAGAGCCCACTCCCCCAGGTCAGGGCCCCACTTTGAGTCATGGTAACACGTGAAGGAGACCCATGAGCAGTGGAGAAGGGCTGGGTGTGTTCCCCTCCTGCCACCCCAAGTGCTCCCCACCACAGTGTGTCCCCCATTCAGTGTTTTTCTCCTTCCCACGATGCTTTCACAGGTGTCCTCGTGTCTTTGAATGGTACTCCAGCCCCCCACCAGCTCCCCTCCCAGTAATGAAAATCACAGACCAAGTGTCTTCTAGTCAGAATCTTTCAGCCTCTTCGCCTCTAAAATGGGCATAATGATAGAATGTGTTCCGGAGGGTTGATGGCAAGAGTAACTGAGTTATCTGCATCTTGGCGCAGCGCCCCAAGCCGCAGGGCCTGACATGCAGTAAGAGGTCAATAAACGTTGGCTGCTGTTATTACTCCTTTTGGTTGGATTATCCTTTTACTTCATGACTCTCTCTAGACTCCATCCTTTGCCCTCTGTCTCCATGTCCACTGTCCTGGTTCCAGCCACCACTGTGTTCCTCAGGCCCACCTCTCCTGCAGCTTCCTGACTGCTCTCCCAGCTCCAGCCCCTGGCCCTTCCATTTCATCCTCTTCTTGGCAACCACAGAGGGCTCTTCAATTCACAGATCTGTCAGCTCACCTCCTTGCCTGCTTAAAACCCTTTGGTGCTTCCCCGGCCCATAATGTAGCCCTCAGGCCCTGCCTGCCTCTCTAGGCTCCTCTGGCCTGGCTCTCTCCATCACTCTCTGAGCTCCAGTCATCCTGGCCTCATTTCAGTTTCTTGCACATGCCGGGTCTCCCAGCCTCAGGGCCTTTGCATAGGCTGTGCCCTCTGGAGCACTCTTTCCTCCTGGCTTGCCCCTCTTTATCCTTGACATCCCACCTCAAACATCAGTTCCCTGGCAATGGCTTCCTGGACCCCACAGGTTGGGTCCAGAACCAGAGTCCTTCCCTTCGGAGAAGTGAACTAGTTTGTAATAAAATGTTCATTAGCAGCCTTGCTTGATTCCAGTTTGTCTCCCACTCCGGAGTCTAAGCTTCTTACATACTCAGTATAATAGGAGGTATTATTAGGACACATGAGGAGGTTGAAGCCCATCCACCTCAACTGGATGAGGAGTGCTTTATCCAAGGTCACATGTGAACACGCTACTTGGGGACTGGTTCAGAAACCCACGTCTCTAACTCCTGGCTCCGTGGCTGGGAACCCCATCCACCTTATGACACCTCAGGGAGTGTCTGGAGTCTGGTTCTCTGGGGGCAGGAATCTGTGCTCCCTAACTCTGGGCGTTCTGACTCTGCCAGAGCTTTGGAGGAGATTGGCTTGATCCTCCCAGAGAGGGAGGCGTGTTTCCTCAGAGGTGGGGGAGGGGGGCTGGTGGGGGCTCTTTCCAGGGCCCACTGCCTGGACCAGGGATCTCGGGGCCTCCCAGGGCGGCTGAATATAGTTATATGGCTATTCTGAGCAGTCTCATGACCAGTGCATTTGCTCTGGACCAAAAGGTCAAGCCGCTGTCTCCCATCAGCCCCCGGGCCAGCCTGGCCACACCCCTGGCCTGAGCGTCCCATCCCTGGGTGCAGGCTCCAGGGAAAGGGGGGCCTGAGAGGCTCCAGGGACAGTTAGATGCCTGATCCTCGTTCAGGGGAACCACTTGTGTGGGAGGGACCACCTTTCACATGCACGGGACTGTTGGGTACTCCCAGGCCACCTCTAGCCACTGCCCTCATCCGGTGGAGGAGGAAGAGGCTCAGAGCGGGGAAGACACTTGCCTAAGACCACACAGCCCATCAGCGAGGCTTGAACTCACACCCCAAGCCTCTTGGCCCAGGACCTGGCCGTTTGCATTTCTTTGGGCTCTCAGTTTTAAAAGAATATCAAATCCTACCTGGGCACACTGTTCTCCTTACTTACACCTCCGATTTCCTCCCTTGAGTGAGGGAGAATCTGCAGTTACCTGCCCTCCCACCTCCCTTCCCCACTCCCCTCCCAGGGCCCAGTACAGCTGGTCAAGACCTCCCTCAGCCATTCAACCCAGACTTGGTCCAAATCCTGTTATCATCCCCCAAGCAGGATTTTCCAGAAGCCCCTTCCTTTCTTGAGTCACAGTACTAATGGCCGCTGTTTACTGAAGCACTTACTACGTGTCAGACAGCCTTAAGGGTTTGACGTGCATGTTCTCATCTAATTCTCATCCAAACTCCCATGGAACTGTACCATTATTATCATACCAATGCCACAGATGAGGCTGCTGAGGCTCAGAGAGGTTAAGTAATGTTTCCAAGGTCACTTAGCTCACGAGTGGTGGAGCGGCATTCAGCTGTGGGTCTGCCTGACCCCGGAGCTCTGTCCATAACCACTGGTCAGTACTGCCTCCTGTCACTGTTGCAGGGATGCTGGGGTGTGTGGCTTACTGTGGCTCCCACTCGGCTTTCCTTCTGGGTCCCGTCCTCCCTCACCAAAGACTCTTTCCCAAAAACCTGTCTGGGAATCCTGCTCAGAGAGTTCTAGCCCCTGAACCATGGCAGGTGAGGGTCCAGCCTGGTGGGGTAAGAGGGTGCTCTGGGAGCCCCCAAGAAGAGGGTTTTCGGAAGGGGCCTCTACTGCCCCCAGCAGCCGTGCAGGCAAACAGCAGGGGGCTTGGGAGGCTCAGAAGTTAACAGGCAAGAGGTGACGTATGGTGAGCATGCTGGCTCCTCAGCTCGGCATTCAAGGCCTTCTGCTCTGGAAGCTGGACGTGCGTCCCGCTGCTCCCTTCTGCCAGGCTCCCCGCTGGCCTCCTCATCTTCAGCCCTCATTCCAGCCTCTAGCTTTTGGCTCATCCATTCCCTCTCTCAGCTGAACATGGAAGCCCATCCCCTGAGGTCCCTAAGGCTTAGCCTGGCTGCTCCTGCCCTCACTGACCTCCTCTGGGAGTGAGGGGTCTGGGTTGGACAGGAAGTCCCCAGGCTTGCATGATTCCAGCTGGAGGTCAGTGGGTCAGCTCTGGGGGCCTGTGGCTGGGGACAGGCAGGCCCTCAGGCTTAGCACCCACCCAGGGACATGGAGAGATGAGGCCACAGACAAGACCCCAGTCGTAGGTATCAGGCAACTACACCAGAGCAAGATCTGTACCCAGGCCATTAAGCCAACCAGGCTTCCGTAGGCAAGTTCCATCGCCCCTTCAGGCTGCAGTTTCTCTCCCTGTGAAAGACAGAGGACCTTCTAGATGACCACCAAGTCCCTTCTCCAGTCTGACACTCCAGGAGTTTAAGAATTCCAGGCTGCAGCTTCCCGGAGGCGCTGTGGGAGCCAGGTTAGGCCTTCCCTATTTCTCCTTCCACATCCTCTCCAGGGCACATGCGAGCTCTCCCGGTACCAAGCGGGCAGGAGCCCAGGGATGGGGGTCTCAGAAGCTTCCTCCGACATTCGTTCAGGCCTGCTCTCATTCCTTCATTTAAGGCATAGGAAGCCCGTCCTGCCAGGGGTCGCCACGGACGTGGGGCCCCTGTGAGCCATCAGGCATGTAGACTCATCCAGCCCTCTCGTGGCACAGCCCCGGGGGTGCCACCTCTTTCCAGTGTGCTTGCTCAGGCCCAGGGGGTGGCACCTGCCGCCCTCTTCTCCAGACCCTTCTCTTGGCTGGCTGCCCTCCAGGAGCTGCAGAAAGGTGCACTCAGAGACGAGAGGCTATGCCAGGCAGTAGGGGCTGGAGCAGAGTGTGGGGTCCAGCTCCACTGGTGTAGGGGCGCTGCAGAGAGGGGGGCAGTGAGCTGTTGCTGTGCTGGATGGGCCGGGGCTGGGGTAGGGGTGTTTGTAATAGTTGCTATGGGGGCTGCAGGGGTGTTTGCTGGAGGACTCCCACCCATGGGTGACTCTCAGTTTACCTCGGATGCTTCAAAAGGTCAGGCTCCTGGGCTCTGTCCCTGGAGAATTTGACTGTTAGATCTGGGAGGAGGTGGTCAGGATGCTTACTCCACTCCCCGGAGAAGCTGCTACTCAGAGGGGGAGGCCCTGCCGTGGGGTCTGGGACGTGGGGGCTCTTGCTACTCAGTGTGGTCCTCTGACCAACAGCATCCCCGTCACCTGGGCACTTGTTAGAAATGAAGAGTTTCAGGCCCTGGGCCCCCACCCCCAGATCTACTGATTCAGAATCTGCATTTTAACAAGATCCCCAGATGAATCATACGCACATCAGATTCTGAGAAGTGCTGAGGCAGGAAACGGTTCCCAGGAAACGGTGGAGGGGAAGTATCAGGACACAGGCCTGGATGGGCGCGTGCGGGCTGACAGAACTTCACGGGTCAAGACATTGATCTTTCCTCACGCCCAAGACGTTGACATCAGGGCGATGTGCCTGGGGGGGTGATGCCCCAGCTCAGTAAATGACAGCCGCATCCATCTGGGTGCTCAGACCAAAAACCTCGACACCGTCCTTGATTCCGCTCTTTTTCTCACGCATCAGCAAATCCTGTCGTCTCCCGGACCCACATCACCTCCACTGCTACCTTCCTGGCTGAAGCCGCCATCTTCTCTCCCCTGGATCACTGTGAACCGTCCCCCCTGCTTCTGCCCTTGCCCACGCCTTCTGCACAGGGTAGCCAGGGCCCTCCTGGTAAAACACTCGTCAGATCTGGCCACCGCTGGGCTCTGCTCGTTCTGACTTCTGGTCTCACGGGGGGAGAAGCCCCGGTCCCTGCGAGGGTTATAAGGCTCCGCACGAGCTGCCCGCACCCCACCTCCCCCCCCTGCTCTCCTGCCGCTCTCTTGCTCAGCTCGTCTGGCCTCCTTGGTTTTCCGCCGGCACCGTGCTTCTGCTTCTGCCTCAGGACCTGTCCTCTTGCCCTGCTTTCCACCTGGAGCCTTTCCCCTCACTATTTTCTCCCTCGCCTCCTTCAGGCCTGGACTCTGATGTCTTCCTCTCGGACTGCACCCTTGCATTCCCTTCCCGCATTTTGTGCTTTCCCGTTTTCTCCTTGGCGTTTAACACCATCGAACCATATTCTACTCACTTACCTTGTTTATTGTCTCTTTCCCTCACTAGAATATAAGCTCCAAGAGGGCAGGGACTTCTGTCTCTTTTACCCGTTGTTCTGTGCTTGGCACCTAGAACAGGGCCGGGCACATAGCGGATGCTAAATACGTAATCACTGAGAGAATGGATAAGGAGGCCAGAGTTCAAGGCCTAGGTCAGACATCGGCATGACGCCTTTGAGCCTGTTCCTGGCTGTCCTACCCTTCTTTGCCTCACCTGGGAACACAATTCCTCCATCCCCCCAAGCCTGGAGCAGTGATGGAGAGGCAGAGGCTGAGGCAGTGATAGGAGAGCTGTAGTGCTCTCATCAGGACGTGGGGGGCAAACCGCAGTCAGGGCAGTGTCCCACTTGCTGCTGTCACCGCCCAGGGCCAGAGGAGGCTCTTCACGTCCTGGCCCTTCCATCTCTCCAAACTCCTGCTTCACTCTGCATCGACCCAACCACTACCCACAACCAGAGCTCAGAGGCTGAGAAACTATTTCCGAAAACCAGGACGCACAGCTCGTAGAATGGTGACGTTGCAGGGACACCGAGTTCCCAGGTACACTTGGTCCAGCCTAATGCCCACGTCTGACTTCCCTTGGGACTCTGTTTCTCCTGAAGGCCAGCCACGTTCTTTTCCTCCCTCTCCCTCTCCCTCCCCAACTCCTTCTCCGTCCACCTCCTTCCCTCCCCTTTCCCCTATCATTATTCCCTTTCCTCTGTCAGCTGTGTTCGTGGGAAGTTCTAGGCATTAGTTAGTGGTTTTCAATACAGACTCTTCCCCTCGAAGGCCTAGGATGCTTTTTGTCCCAAATCCCCCTGCTTAAAGCCTCAGTCATGTGCTCAGTAGAAAGTGCATGAGCTTCAGGGCCGGTCCCCACTTCCTGGCTACCTGATGTTGGCAACGTGCCCTGGAGCCCCATTATCTCCTAAGAGTACATATGGCCTCTCGAGCCAGGAGGCCTGCATTGGAATCCCGGCCCCACTTCCACTTCCCAGCTGTGTGACCTTGGACAAGTTCCCTAACCTGTCTGTGCCTCAAGAGAGGGATATTAATAGCACCTGACTCACAGGGAAGTTGGGAGGATTGAATGTGTTAAGCACTTAGCCCAGAACCCGAACCATAAGTGCTTAATTATCGTGGGTTCCATTATTGTCTTTTTAACAGCGCTTGGCTTTAGAAGAGCCAAGCCCTCACCTGTTCACCACCTGCTTCCTTTTTTCAGCAACTGACTCTCCCTTCAAATACCTCTCTAGGGATCCCCTCACCTACTTGGCCCCGGGGGCCACTTCTTCCAGAATCTGTCTCCCAGGGACCAGATTTCAGTGGTCATCCTGGAAGGCAGGCCTGGATTCTCTCTTGGTCCTGCCACGAGTCTGCTGTGTGTCATGGGCGGGTCATAGCCCTCTTCAGAGGGCTCAGTCACCCCATCTGTTGTCTTGGGCCACTCGGCCTCCCTCACCAGGTGTCAGGGGAATGAGAGCGATGGATGATGGAACTTCCACCTGCGGGGGGAGGAGGAGGGAGGGCCATTGACATCAGGCTCTGATCGGGAGCCAAGCCCGGGGACCTGAGATGCTGACAAGTGTGCCCGTGTGGTGGGGCTGGTGGACAAGAGCCATGCATCACAGCTCAGGGCGTTGAAATGTCTCCTCTTTACAGGGGATGCTCAGGCACAGCCAGCAGTGGCAGCGGGGGCCAGGCAGACCCCAGGAGCCTGGGGGCTAAGGCCTGGGGCTCCTGTTGGCGCCACTGGACAGTAGCCGTTCTGAGGCTGGGCTGCCCCGCCAGGCCAACGCCAGGCTGGGTGGGGATAAGCTAATAGTAGCTGGGGCAGCCCCACACAGCTGAGCTCATGGGGCCTCAGGAGCCAGCCTCACTGGGCCCAGGCTCTGATGCTGCTTCGGACCGGGCCACAGCAGCCAGAGGAAACTCACTCAAGCCTGTGCAGGGCCTCGGACGCCCCTTCCACCCTGGCTCAACCCAGACCCTTCCCCTGCCAGCCTGGCAACCCTATTCCTGCTCTACTTTGGCTCCTGCCTGTGAGCCCCTGGCCCACTGCCTGTGATGCGCCCGCCCACCACTTCCTTCCTTCCCCATCCACAGTGCAGGAAGGGACTGCTCTCCCTATACCCCTACTATCCACATAAAGACAGTCTATGTAGTTCCCCTGTCAGGGGCTGCTGTTAGCACTCATTCATTCATTCCACAAATATTTATTGAGCACCTACTTACTAGGTTGCTGGCACTGCTCTAGAAGCTGGCAGTAGAGCAAAGAATGAAACAGTCAAAAATCCCTGTCCTCAAGAAACTTACATTCTCACGCAGGGAGAATAAAAAGAAACAAACGGTTACATGGACTATACCCTGTGTCAGATGGTGAGGACAGCTTTGGAGATAGAAAGTGGAGGGAAGACACAGGAAGTGCCGGAGGTGGCAACTTAACTCATGTGGCAGGGAAAGTCTCCCTGAGCAGGTGACGTTTCAGCAAAGACTTGCAGGCGGAGAGGGAAGGAGACATGTGGCATCTGGGGAGCAGGGCGAGCAGGACATACAAAAGTCCTGAGCGGGCGTGTGCCTGGGGCTCGAGCACAGAGGGAAGCCAGCGTCCTGGGCTGGGCTCGGAGAGCCAGGCAACAGCGGGAGGTCAGAAAGAGCAGAGCTCCCCACAGCCCCCTTGGGCCCCCGACACTGGGCACCGCCTGTGTGTACCCTCCCAGCTCTCAGCCGTGCTCACGCCTGCACTGCCGTCCCCTCCCCTCTCATGGCCACAGGGGCTGCACAGTCTGGACCTCCAGGGAGCCGGGCCTCAGGGAAGGGCTCCTGCCTCACCACAATCCAGGGCCTCCGTCCTCCTCTTCCTAAAGGCCAGCTGTGCCCAGGGGGAGACGCTGGGGCCACACAGGGCTGCCACCAGGCTGGGGTGAGCTGCTCTCTGAGGGGGTGTGGGGCTGGAGGGAGACTGGAGGGGGCCAGTGGTGAGGGGCCCTTCCAGGCAAAGGTCCTGTCGGCACTTGCCGGTGGCAGAGCCCTCGCTCCGGGTGCGCCGAGAGACATGGTTAGTGTGGTGGTGACGGGCCAGACTGGAGCCAGACTGCGGGGCTCCGACTGCCAGGGTCCAAACCTGGCTCCGCCGGCCGTGAGCCCTGTGACCTCGTAGGCCTCGGCCACCTCGGCTGCAGAGGGTGCTCTGCAGACGCTGGCCTCACCCGCCCGGGGGGTTCTGAGAACAGGGACCTGACAGCTCTGAAGACGGTCGCTGTAACGGTGGGGGGAGGCTTCGGTGGTTCCCCGGGGCCCTTCTCTGCCCATGCGGGTGGTAGAGCGGGGAAGTGGGACTCCCTTGGGCCTTGTCACCAGGGCAGGACTGAACGTATGTCAGACCAAGCCTCCCGCCAGGGCCACCATCTTAGCACTTAATGTTTTATGTTCAACCTCAGGGGCTCTCTGAGCCGCTGAGAGGAACACGGTCACCCGCTGGGTCACCTGGAGGCAGCCAGCGCCCTGGGCCGAGGGCAGGGCTCTTGGAAGCGCATGTGGCTGTCATCTGCTAAGGGCCAGCCCCGGGGCAGTGTGTTTCTCCTCGTGTTGCCATGGACGCTCCTAACTTGGCCCCTGACCAGCCCACACCCCTGGAGCATGGCCCTTGTCCTTCTGGGTCTTAGCACCCTCATCTACAACGCGTACATAAGGGCATCACCTGCTTCTCAGGGATGCTGGGAGAATCCACTCAGACCAGAGGCAGAAGGGTAGTTTGTGAGAGAGAAAATATGGTTCAGAACAAGGCTGTATGTGGGAGGAGACCAGATCCCAAGGGCAGGGGGAACGTGAGGAGGGGACAGGGTAGAGGCGAGAGCACAGGCCTTGGCCATGGCCAGGCCAGGGTTCTGGTGCCCCTGCCTCAGGGTGGGCTCGGGCAGGTGGCATCTGGCTGAGCCATTTCCTCCTGTGAAATGGGGAAGAGTCCCAGAGGGGCAGAGCCCCAGCACAGAGCCTAGCACGTGGGAGGCACTTAGCAGGTGTTGGAGCTGACTGCCTGGGGCACATCAAACCTGGTCCTGGGTTCAGATTCCCCAGGGGAGCTGATATAAGGAGGTCCTGGATGAGCCACAGAGACAGGGAGGCAGGCCGTGGAAGCCTCGTCCGGTAGCCCCATAACGTCAGGGGCACGAGCCGCTGTCACCAATGATATATTTAGTGACACAAAGATCAGAAATGCCAGCTGCTGGCTTCCCTTCTAGGCGGCAGGAATCGTGTCTCCCGAGGCCTGGGGGTCACCGAGAAGATATTTTTTCCCTGACGGGCAGTCTGGGGATCTGAGTAAACACCTCGGAGTAAGAAATCACTGTGGTTTGTACTGACGTGATGCGTCTTTCCGCTTTCATGGCTCTACGCAGACCCTGCTGTGCTAGCCTAGGAGATCCCACCCGTCCTGTCTTTGCAGACTGCCCAGCCCTGGCCTCCAGGCACACCAGCCGTTCCCCCAGGATATGCCCTAGTTCCCCTGCCTCCTGCCTCGGCTTATTCTGTCCGCTCCACCAAGAATGCCCTTTCTTCCACCTCTGCATGGCTAAGATGGAGCCGTCCTTCAAGGGCAGCTTGGAACAGGCTTCCCCTCTGGAGCCTTTCCCGATTCCCCTCCTGAACAGCTGCTCTCCCAGAGGACTTTTCCTGCCCTTGACCCCGCTACCCTATTGGGGTGACATGTCTCCCCAACCCAGCTGCAGCTTCCTAGAGGACAAGGACCACCTTAAGAAATGATAGTGCCTGTTACATAATATGGAATCAATAAATCTTTGCTAAAACAATGTACCTCACAACAGCCCTGTGAGGTAGAAGGATTAGATATTATCCCTGCTTTATTGAGGAAGGGAAACATGGCCAGGTCTTCTTGGGGAAAGTAAGAAGGTAAGCTAGAGCAGTGCTCGTGTTCCTTTCTGTGCTCTTATGTTTAGGTTCCATGGTCAAGAATGAGGTAGTTGGATAGACAGATGGGTGATGGACAAGTGGATGAAAGAATGGATAAAATGATGGGTGCGTGGGTGGATACGGATGAATGGATGGGAGGAAGGATGTATGAAGGGATACCCAGCTGGATGGGTAGCTTGGCGGATGGGTGAACAAATGGATGGATGTGAGGGTAGATGGATAAATTTCTAGTCTCTTGGCGTCAAGGCAGGAGGGGAAGTCCTACCTGTCACTAAATGAAAACATCCTAGAGGACGGGGTTTGGAAGCTGAGGACTTCAGGGTGGAAGGCAGGACGGAGCCACCCAGCCCCTGTGTGGGTTTGCTGGATGTGAGGATGGTTTGTGGAGTGAGGGAGCTGAGAGCTGGGGGCAGGGACTGACCTGAGGGACTGGCTCAATCTCAAAGGTGAGAGGCTCTGATGGAGCAGACCCAGGACAGGCTGGAGAGAAGTTACAGGCAGAGCCATGTGACAGGGAGGAGTTTTCCAGACAACCTGCGGCCACTGGAGGGCAGGCAGTGAGTGGGGGATTGGCCTCTGAACCCCAGGTCGCACTGAGCATAGCTGTGATTTCAGTCTGTTCCGGGGTGGGGAGGCCACTGTTCCTCCTCAGGTCCCCAGCCATGGTGAGCAAGGCCCCCCCGATGGCTCTGGCAGGAGGTGCTCAGCCCCCTGGCTGAGGAGGGGCCCCTCCTGAGGCCCTGGACGGCCCTTGCTCAGGGATACTGAGGTCCACGATCACCCAACTGCTTTTTTGCATCAATTCCCAAACTCTAGACGTGAGCTCCAAGACTTTCATTCTAATTGCCTAGCAAGGGCCAGTCAAGGGCCCACAGACACAGGGGGCCAAGAGTTGAGCTTGGCAGGGCCTAGTGGCTTAGCTGGGAGCTAGCTGGGAGCAGACTCTTCCCGCCGGAGCTAAGGCTCTCCCTTTGCACAAGGTACAGTGCTGAGCACTCCAGGCCCCCTCCCCAAGCCCGGCTCTAGTGTTCCCCAGCACCGGGCTGCACCCCACCCCCATCCACCACGCGCGCGCGCGCGCGCGCGCGCGCACACACACACACACACACACACACACACACACACACACACACACACACACACACACACACACACACACACGCCCCCGGCGATCTCCCTGGGAAACCAGGTCCTGATGAGAGTGCCTGGTGCGCTGCTAACCGCTCATTACAGTCACAGCTGCAGCTAAGTATAGCTCCAGTACACACAAGACCAAGACAACAATGGAGGGAGAGTCTATCCATAAAACAGCTCTGCATGCAAACACACAAACATCTGCACACGCGTGCTCCCCACACTGATGCACACGGATGGCCTCGGACACTCAGGAACCCAAAATTGCAGCAACACAAAGTTTCATTCATTCACTCAGGCATTCATTCAATCAGCGTTTGTTGAGGGGCCAGGAGAGTGGTTAAGAGCGTGTGTTCTGGAGTCACACAAAGCTGGGTTTCGATTTCTAACTCCATCACCTCCCAGATGTGTGAGCACGGGCAACTTCCTAAACCTCTGCGAGCCACAGTTTCCTCCTTTGTGGCATTTGGATGGTAACCGCAGTAAGGACCCCAGAGGTGGTGCAGGAGTCAATGAGACAGGGTGTGTGAGAGTGCTAAGGATGAGTCCAGTTCAGGATGTAGCACACAGTAGGTGTCTTTACCCTCACTACTGAATTCCTACTATGTGCCTAGCTCTGTGCTGGGAACTTTATTTAAAGCTGTGATTTCCAGAGGTGGCTGTGAAAAGTGGAGCCTGGTGTATGATAGGCATGCAGTGAATGTTTGATGATTGAATGCATGAACGAATGATTGAAAGCTGCGTCCAAGGCTGGCCGGATGGCGTTGGAGCTTCCTTCCCTCAGGAGGAGTCCACCCTCACTGGTCTCTCATCCAGGCTATGTCTCTGGTAGGATCGAGATGTTCTTGAGGGTAACACAGGGACCCTAGAAGAGGAGCTGGAGGGTGTCTGAGCCACCTCTCGCTTTGCAGATGGGGAAATGGCAGCACAGTGGGAGCAGGCAGCGGGCATCACCCAGGCCAAACATTCGGCAGTCAGTGGCCAGGGCCCAGAGCTGCCACCCTGAGCCAGCCTAGCACAGCGGCCCAGCACAGTGAAGGGTACCTGGTCCAGCCACAGCCCCTGAGTCCCTGAGCCTGCTCAGGCCACAGACCCCATCCTGGCTTGGGCAGACACAGGAGTCACGCAGCCCCAGTCAGAACCCTGGTTGGGCTGTTGGGCAGGCTGGGGCCTCTGGGCTGGCACTAGACAGGGCTCCGTCTGCCCGCGAGAAGGGGCTGGAATTCCATCCAGCCTGGGTAGGAAACGGTCTTCAGGACTTGAAGGCTCTGTCACTGTTCCCTGCCTTTGAATAGGCCGGCAGCTAACCTGCCTGGGCCCTCTCCTCCCATCGCACCGCCTCAAAAAGAGAGTGACATTTCCTGGTGCTTTTTTAAGCCTGGGCTGGCTGGGCCAGGCCCGGGAGTGGGGTGGGGAGGGGGCGGGCAGCGCTGGGAGTCACACAGCCCGAGTCTCTCCTCACCTTGAGTGATCGCAAGGCGCTGGGAATAGACGTGGCCTCATCTCCTGCCATGTGCCCCAGATTCCAGATTCCGCACTCCAGGGCCCGCGTGCGGGTTTTGAATTCCACATTCCCACGCCAGTTCTGTCCCCCAGGCAGGACTCGGGCTGTTGAATTCCACAACGAGAGCCTTTAGCTGGCAGCCTGCTGGGAGGGGAGGCCATGTCTGGCCCTCTCTGGAAAGGAACTTCGTGCCCTTGTGCCCACTCTCCCCATCCACGTTCACGGCCTGTGGGGATGCAGGTCTTTGTGCCCACTGACAAGAGATGAACGTGATTGTGCCTGCTGCCTGTGTAGACATGAGTCTGCTGTCAGTGGGTGTACCCACTGCCAGTGTAGACCTGGATCTGCGCTCAGTCACTGCCCATTGCCAGTGTAACACACAACCTCTGTGAGGAAGGAGCAGATGAGAGCACAGCTGAATGACTAGCGACTGCATCTGTGGCCAGGTTAGTCATCGATGCATGGAGAGATTATCCTTTTCCCAGGGTAGCCACACATCTGCTGTAAGTGTGGCCAGTGCTGGTGTAAACACGGGTCTGAAATCAACAATTGTGCGCGTCGCAGGGTAGAGGCAGATGTGGTATTGGTGAGTCAGTGTGCACTGCTTGTGTGCACTGCCCGTGCAGGCGAGGGAAAGTAGACATCGGAGGAGGGGTCGCTTCCTAAGGAGGCTGCGGGAGTAAACTTTGTGGTACGCATCATGTAGGTGGATGGGTTGAGACAAGCAGACACACAGGATGGGCAGCTGTGTTCTTGCTTAGCTGTGCTCCTGGTTCCCGGGGAAGGGGCCCCTCTTCCCCGACTAGTGGGGAGGGGTATGGCTGAGCGAGAAGGCGGGGCCGGTCCTGGTCCTCAGATCCAGCCACCTCATGGACCTTACATGCTAAGGGCGGAGAGAGACAAACAACAGAGATGAAAATAAGAAAATTGGATGGTGTGACGTGCCAGCGTCGTCCAACTGGATACTTAGAATGGGTGAATGTTACTGTGTAGGTTGTATATAAAAGGTATATGTATATTGTATATAAGTTATACCTCCGTAAAGCTGTGGAAAAGTTAGTGTTCACAGATGGTACGTGCCTAATGGGGGAAAGCAGAGGAAGGAAAATCCAGTTAGTGCGGGGCGCTGGCTGAGATTTTAGAAGGGTCAGAGTGGGCCTCGTGAGACGGCGAGGGAATGAGCCATGAGGATGCGGGGAAGGGGGCTCTGGGCAGAGGGAACAGGCGGTGTGAGGGCCCTAAGGCGGGCATGTGTCTGATGTGTTTAAGGATCATGTTTGAGGAGGCGGTGTGGCTGGAACATGCGAAGGGGGACAGTGATAGGAGAGGAGCTCGGATGGGAATGGAGGACCTGATCACGTGGGGACCTGCAGGGCGTTGCGAGGACCTTGGCTTTTCCTCCGAGAGAAATGGGGACCCAGTGCAGGGTTTTGAGGAGAGAAATGGCATGACCAGATTTACATTTTGAAAGGATCACCTGGCTGCTGTGTTGAAAACAGTCCTAGAGCACCAGGAATATTGGAAGCCGAGAGACCAGTTAAGATGCTCTTAGCAAAAAAAAAAAAAAAAAAAAAAAAAAGATGCTCTTAGCGTAATCTAGGGGGAGCTGATGATGCCTGGGACGGGGTGGTAATAGTGGTGCTGGGAAGTGGTCAGATTCTGGATTTATTTCAATCTGAGCCAAGAGGATTTCCTTATAATTAACTGTGAGGTGTGACAGAAAGAGCAGTGTCAAGGATGACTCCAGAGTTTTTGGCAAGAATGTCTGGGAGGATAGGGTTGCCATCTCATGTGATGGAGAAAGCTGCCGGCAGTGGAGGTGGTGCAGGCGCTCAGCTGATGTGCTGAGTCGGAGAGGCGGCTAGTAGACCTCCACCACAGAGACGCAAGGGAGCTGGATGATGGAGTCCTGAGTTCAGGAGAAGTGCTGGACTGCAGATAAATATTTGGGAGTGTGCAGTCAATGGTGTTTGAATAGGTGATAGTATTTAAGCCTTCAGACTGGGTAAATCGATAAGGGAATGAGTATAGATGGAGAAGAGGCCCAAGGACTGCACTCTGGGGCACCCCAAGAGTTAGAGGCTGGGGACAAGATGGCACAGGACATCAAGAAGGAACAGCCAGTGAGGTGGGAGGAAAATCAAGAGACTGCAGGGCCCTAGAAAGTGTAACAAAAAGGAGGGAGTGATCAGCTGTCTCAGATGCTGCTGATGGTCAAGGAAGGTGAGGACCGGGAATTTTTCCCATTCTTTCTGCCTAGAATGCTCTTCCTT
This sequence comes from Pseudorca crassidens, assembly GCF_039906515.1. NCBI lineage: Eukaryota > Metazoa > Chordata > Mammalia > Artiodactyla > Delphinidae > Pseudorca > Pseudorca crassidens. The sequence continues at coordinate 38,419,272 of NC_090304.1, read as the reverse complement.
GCACCCTGCCTTTCCCTAGTGATTTTTACCCATCTTTCCAACCTCCGTACACTTGTCACTTCCTCGTGGGAGCCACTCCAACCCCAATACTTGTTAAAGGCCCATCGAATGCCGTGTGCATTCCCCTCAAAGCCCTCGTCCCTCATACAGGTACGTATTTGCTTGTCTGGTTATCTGATAAATGTCAGTCTCCCCTGCTAGGAGCTGTGGCTGTTTTTGCTCATTCTGTACCCAGTGCCCAGCACAGGCCTGGGATAAGGCATAAATCTTTGTTGGAGGGAGCACATGTGGGCAGTTAGCTGTGGTCCCACCTGGGTTGTGTCCACTGCCCTCCCTGATCTCTTCATCTTGGGGTCATCTTTTTATTCCTCTCCCCCCAACACACACACACACACGCGCACACACACACACACACACACACACATATATACACACACATGCACACCAAAAGGGGAGTCGGGACCCTTGACTCGATGCTAAAACTTAAGTGGGCACTGGGGGGAAATTTCCCAGTGGATTCCTAGTGGACACTTCATGGAGCTTGGAGCCTCAGTTTTCTCATCTGCCAACTGGGGGCAATCAAAGCTGTCTGGCTGATGGCTCAGCTGGTGTGTGTGTGTGTGTGTGTGTGTGTGTGTGTGTGCGTGTGTGGACATGAAAGAGATTTGTAAGTGGAAGCCCTGGAGTGTGCTGGTTTTAGAGTCAGAGAGACCTGGTTTCAAATTCTGCTTATCACTTCCGAACTGTGTGGGGTTTGGGTTTTTTTTGCACACGTCTTAACCACGCTGAACCTCAGTTTTCTCATCTGCAAAGTGGAGTTAATGACACTTCCCTTGGGGAGGTTTTTAAAGATAAATGAGATCATGTTTGCAACAGTCGTCATTATTACTTTATAGCAGAGGTCAGTGAGGCTCAACGGAGACAAATATTCCCGCTGCTGAGGTGGCTGTGAGCATTGAAAAGGGCAAAGTGCGCCATCCATGTGGCCACGCACAGTGAGTGCTTAACAAAACCAGGCTCTGAAACAGCCCGGGGAGCTGGCCCAAGAAAAGGAGTGTGGACGGAAGCTGGCAGAAGCCTGGTGCACAGGAGGGATGGCTCAGGGTGGGTCCCGAGGCCCATCTGCAGGTGTGGGCAGGGCCGTCAGAGGGAGAAAGGGGAGCAGGTATGTCCTGGTGACCCCAGAGGGCAGAACTGGGATCACTGGGAGAAAGAGGCAGGGAGGTTGTCTTAAACATGAAAGAAATGCATGTCTGGAGTGCTGTCCAAAGACAGAATGTGGCCTCGGGAGCTCCCCATCGCTGGCGGTCACCTGAAGAGACGTCTGCTCAGGGTTACTCCAGAGGGGATTATTGAACTGCCCCCGCCTTCCTACTCACTTCCTCATCTGGGAGTCTCAGTCGCGTATTTCTTATTCCAATCTGTGGCACAAAGATGTTTGAGGCCCATGAGATACACATACAGCAGAATCCTTAGAAATAAAGAAGAAGATAAAAGAAAAAATAAGACTCGTATAATGAAGAGAAGAAATCGTGATACCCCAAACCCAGGTAAATGATTGGTCTGGAACTGAGCATTAAATTTAGCTGAGCTCCCTAGCAGTCAGAGCGAAAGAGGAAATATGAAGGGTTCCGTAAGTCATCGTTTACCATAGAAAAGTAGACAAGCATGTCAGGAAACAGTTGACACAGTTCGAAGTCCTAAACTAGAAGAGGAATTTCCTGTGTGGAATACTGGTATTTCTCCGAGTTTCAGATGCTAATGGGAGAGGGTGTTCACTATCTATTTTCCAGAAGGGAGTCTCAGGTCACAGGAGTGCGTGGGAAGTTGGTTCCTGATGGCCCCTCCTGGGACCCTGACACCCAGCCTTCCTGGCCTGTGGGACCACAGGGGCGCGCTGGAACAGCGCAGCCCCACTCTTCTAAGGCACCCAGCCTTGTGGCTGGCTAAAGTCGAAACGAAGCTGGAGCAGGCGTGTCCATCTCACGGGGCACAGCCAAGCCGACCTGCACTGTGGACATCCTGCCTGGCTGCCTAAGGGGCCTGGGGGAGGCCTGAAATGCAGGGCTTTGCAGTAGGACCGATCTTGCCACTGAGAACCTCTGAGACCTTGGGCAAGAATCTTCTCTTCTCTAAACCTCAGGCTCGTCTGAAAAGCAGTGGTAACAGCAGAACTTACCGCCCTGGGCTGGTGTGAAGTTTAAATGAGGCGATGCACAGAGAGCCCAGGAAGCAGGGCTGCTCGAGACCAGGCAGCTCCTGTTATCAGCCTCCCTCTTGTCACTGGAGTAAGGCCGGAAAGCCCGGAGCTCATCGCGTGACCTTGGGTGTCCTTTCCCGTCAAGCCTCATTTCCTCCCAGCCTGAAGGCCGGGGGTCACGTGGAAGACCCCATGGAAGTGGGCATGTTACGTCACCCTCGCCCTGGGCAGCGTGGCCCTCACCAGCTGGAGGCTGCGGTGCGGGGTCTGGGACACAATCCCACCTTGGGCCGCGGCCCCGGGAAACAGGCTCTGCGGGCTGTGCTGTTGGCTCTCACGAGGCTGTCATTTGCTCCTGGTTTGCTGTTTGCAGGCAAGTGGTCACAACAGGAGCAGAAAAAATTAGGGGAAAAAACCCTGAGGTTAGACACATTTCTCCCTTTAACTGTTGCTGCTGCCCCTTGCAGTCACTCTCCTACCCCCAACGATTTGGGTGGAAAAACCCCAAAATGCTGTGTTTGGATTTCTGCGGAGGGAAGCCTTGGCCCAGCTCCTGGAATACCAGTGAGCAAAGGAACTGGCAGTCTTGGGGTTTCTTCCTGCCCTAGAATTCCACCCTGGATCTGGGAAAGCCCTAGACACCTGGCTTTTCCCCCAGGCCCTTCAATAGTGCCTTACTTCCTGGACTGTGTTATTATTATTGTCCACATTTTAAGAATGATGGGATTGAGTCTCCAAAAAGTGACTTGCCTGCAGTCACACCGCCAGTGGCAGAGCTGGGATTTGAACTCAGGTCTCTGAAATCAAGCCCAGGACTCTTCTCCTTCTGCCTTTGCCGCCTGTTTCCCAGGCCCTAAATGTGGTCTCAGGCTGACGAGGTCCGTTATGTATCAGAGCTGCCAGGCAGTTGGGTCTTATCTGGCCTCATGGATCCCACGTGCCAGGATGGGGCTGGCGGCATCAGAACGACTGAGGACACAAATTAAAGGTAAATGTCTGGTCCCACCCACAACTCTGGGTGCGGCCAAGGGCTCTGCATCCGCATCTCCACTCCGCGGTGCTCCCCCAGCACACTGGCCTCTGCCCGCTCCCGCCTCCTTCGTGCCCCACCAAACTCCCCCAGGGAGGGTCTCTTACTCCCTGCTTTCCCTTCCACCCTTCCAGGGCGTTGGATTAGGCCCCCGCCACGTTCTCCTTGTTGTTAAATCCAGAGACTTCTCCTCTAATCCTATCCCACTGGGTCCCTCAGGGGCCATCCTTCAGGAAACACCCCTCCCCTTGTCCTCAGGGACAGGACTGGCCCTCGGAGGGGCAGACTGGTCACCGTGCTGCTCAGCCAGGCCTGCACAGAAGCGTGGGCTCGGCCTCACTCGTGCCACATGGCTGAGCGTGGGCATGGGGTTGCTCTGTGAAGGACAGTCGTGTTCTTTTGTGACGCAGGGGCGTGTCCGCCTCAGTCTCCCGTGTGCCTCCAGCTCAGCGGTTCCGTGACTATAAGATTCTTGGCTTTTTTACATCTGAGGTGCTCTGATGCGGAAGGTGCTGTTGTGATGGGAGAGGGCCGGGTGGGAGGGCCCACTGAGGCAAGAGGTGGCCAGTTTGTAGGGACGGAAGCAACGCGTACAAGCACCTCCTTCTTACTTTCTCTGGGTTGTTTCATCCCGTCATCACAACCAGCCGGGAGGCAGGGAATGTTATTCACCCCTTCCCTGTCCAGGAATGAAGGCTCAGAAAAGGGCGATGTCCAAGGTCACCAGCCGAGCTGGGCCCCAAACCCAGGCTGGTCTGACCTCAAGGTCCGGCCATTTCTGCTCCAGCTGCTGCCTCCTTTGACAGACGGACTCGTGCTGCTTTTGACCCAGGATCTAGAAGGCAGGCGGGACCTGGAGAGCAGAGAGGCCTGGGAGCGCGTGTTAAATGAGCAAAGGCTCAGAGGCCACGATGATGAAAGCCCAGAACTGATGTTTCAGGAGAACGTGACTCTCAGCCCTGCTCCACCCTGCAAGCTCCATGACCCTGGGTGGGAGGCTCTGCCTCCATTTCCCCATTCCGGCCACAAGGGGCGGCTTTTGGATAAAGAACCTCTGAGGGCCCCTCTGTCTTGCTGCTCTGGGTTTCTAATGACTGTTTCTCTAAGTCCAAAGTACCATCGATTCAACTATGCCATGAGCTAAATAACAGCATGTTGGGGATATGAGAAGATATACTATTTTAAGCCTGTGTATATTTTATGACATTTTCATTTCCAAAATGTGCATCTTGGAATGAAAGCAACACAGAACCTCTGCCACCTCAGAAGTGGCCAGCCTAGCTGCTGAGGCAGCCCTTTTTGGATATGACCTGGGTCTGGAATCCAGAGAATGAATTCAGTGAAGGGGGTTGTCCCACTGGAAAAGTCTGGGCTCCCTGAGGCCTGGGCATGGCCTTTCCTGCCCTTGGTTCCCCCACTACCCAGGCTACAGCACCTGGGACTGAGGGGGGTAGTGCAGTGGGATGAGGGGATTCCCATCTGGGCACAGCCCTGCCTCCCTGTGGTCTTCCCTGGGCTGGTGCAGTGGCCTTTAGCCCACCTCCACCCCGTCTACCCTTTTTCTCTCAGTCAGAGACAGTCCCAGGGAAGGGGCACCACCCCCCTTGGCTAGTGTGTGAGGGACCATCTCTGACATGGACAAGGGTCATGGTCTTAACTCAGAGAACACATGTCCAGAGTGCCCAGCCAGACCCTGATTTTCCTAGGAGATGCACACACACACACACACACACACACACCCCACCCTATACACACACACACACATTACACCCAGGCATGTCCCTATACACACACACCATCATGCCCCATACATGTCCTTATACACACACATCACACCCCACGCATGTCCTTATGCACATCACACCCCACACATGTCCTTATACACACACACATCACACCCCATGCATGTCCTTATACACACATCACACCCCATGCATGTCCTTATACACACATCACACCCCATGCATGTCCTTATGCACATCACACCCCACGCATGTCCTTATACACACACATCACACCCCACGCATGTCCTTATACACACACATCACACCCCACGCATGTCCTTATACACACACACATCACACCCCATGCATGTCCTTATACACACACACATCACACCCCATGCATGTCCTTATACACACATCACACCCCATGCATGTCCTTATACACACACACATCACACCCCACGCATGTCCTTATACACACACATCACACCCCACGCATGTCCTTATACACACACACATCACACCCCATGCATGTCCTTATACACACATCACACCCCACGCATGTCCTTATACACACACACATCACACCCCACGCATGTCCTTATACACACACACATCACACCCCATGCATGTCCTTATACACACATCACACCCCATGCATGTCCTTATGCACACATCACACCCCATGCATGTCCTTATACACACATCACACCCCACGCATGTCCTTATACACACACATCACACCCCACGCATGTCCTTATACACACACACATCACACCCCATGCATGTCCTTATACACACATCACACCCCACGCATGTCCTTATACACACACACATCACACCCCACGCATGTCCTTATACACACATCACACCCCACGCATGTCCTTATACACACACATCACACCCCACGCATGTCCTTATGCACATCACACCCCACGCATGTCCTTATACACACACATCACACCCCACGCATGTCCTTATACACACACACATCACACCCCACGCATGTCCTTATACACACACACATCACACCCCATGCATGTCCTTATGCACACATCACACCCCATGCATGTCCTTATACACACATCACACCCCACGCATGTCCTTATACACACACATCACACCCCACGCATGTCCTTATACACACACATCACACCCCATGCATGTCCTTATGCACATCACACCCCACGCATGTCCTTATACACACACATCACACCCCACGCATGTCCTTATACACACACACATCACACCCCACGCATGTCCTTATACACACACACATCACACCCCATGCATGTCCTTATACACACATCACACCCCATGCATGTCCTTATGCACACACACACACTTCTACCACCTATATGAACCACATACATCACACACAGTGACCACTTACATGAGCCTCTGGCACATGCCTAGAGTCAGGTGACATAAACAGGTGACACACCTTCACCATGTACACAGCTACTCCACATTTACACACCCCCCCCTCCCCCACACTCCCCTCCCAGCACACAGACCTTCTACACGGCATGTTCTCGGCACACACTTTCACACACTCCCGCTCACGCCCTCCACACCATGGGAAGCACCTCCCACCTGCTGCTCCCTGAGCTGCGTGCCAAAAGGGGACGATTAGTGCGAAGGAATGGGGTGGAGACCCGGATGCTGGACAGATTGCTCAGGACACAGCCAGGCCTCTGGGGGTTCATGCGGAGGCATTTATTAACAGACCAAAATGGGACTGCACCCCAAAGACCCCTCCTGCCCCCCCATAAGCTATGATGTGCTCAGCCAGCACAGCATACTCTGGGCATGCCCAGCCCAAGGAAGTCCAGACGAGTCTAATTCAGTTTCCAAACTCAACTGGACTGACAATTTATTTAGGCCAATTGGCCATCCCTCCTGCTCTGCATCACTGACTCTGCATGGATTAACTCAAACGCTGTACACCCCCGCTGGGCAGACTTAATTAGGCAGAAAAACTGACCTGAAGCCTCTAGGGGCTTGGGGCCTGGACGTGAGCCAGGGCTCCCCTGATTAGCCCCATTGCCTACAGCCTCAGCCGGTCTCAGAATCCTCAGAAGGGACCAAGTCCAGCCCTCAGTGTACCAATGACGAAACTGAGGCCCAGAGAGGGGAAGTGGCCTGCCGAGGTCACGCAGCGAGTGAGCTGCTGGACCAGAACGTTGGTCCCTGCACCACATTACAGCCATCGCCTTGCTCCTGGAACGCCAAACTGCAAGAACACAGATCCCCACGGTGAACCCCTGAACAGTTCCAAAAGACAAGCACAATTTTCTAAAGATGACTGTGGCATCAATAATTTACAATGAAAGTCATAGCACATATTGGTCATTTTAATAGATAGTAAATTGCCTTTCTGATTTATGGTTTCAGGGGTGGGGTTATGACAAAAATAACTTGGTGATTTATAAAATATCTTCTTAAGTCAACAGATCGTTAGTAGGTTTGTCTGACTTTACAGCCAACAGTCTCACCACCCCGGTTACCATAGAAATGGGATGCTTCGCTCTGTTGCCATGGCTACCTCTTTCTAGAACACAATTGGTGGGTCTCTCACAGTTTGTGATTCTGGAGAAAAAAAAAAGAAAGAAAGAAAGAAAAGCCAGCACTACCAGTTTGGGTTTATGCTGCATTATCAGGCTATCTTGCCTGCGTTGTCTTGCAATTTCACAGGGTGGCCTCTGAGGTGTGGCCAGGCTGGGTGACAATTGGCCCTGGGCTGCTGGGCAAAGCTCCCTTTGTGCCCCCATTAGACTAGAGGCCCAGGAGGGCTGGCCTCCCAGCTGGCCTGGGCCCTGGGTGTGGGGCGCTGCTGCTGTGGTGGGCTGAGGGAAGGGGACGGGGTCTGGTAGGTGGCAGCAAATCAGGAAGCCGGTGGGTGACAGGCAGGTGTAGAGATGCCTGATCCAGGAGCTGGCACTGTCTGGGCAGGGAGACAGGTGAGGGCATCAGGGAAGGCTGAGGAGGCTGAGGCGAGACAAGCTGGGGCTGCCGTCCTGCGGGAGAGACAGACACCGAGTCAGTCCCACCCAGCAGGGGCGAGGTGGGCAGGGGAGGGGCCAGCTGTGTGGCAATGCCTGGGGTCTGGGGTGTTTGTAGGAGGTGCGCGGTGTGGTGACCGTCCTTGTGCTCCAAGTGCATACGCACAGGCTGCGAGGGGGAGGTATGGGGCTGCGCGCCTCGTGGTACAGCGCCTGGGTGCTCACGCTTGGTGGGCAGTGATATGTTTCAGTACGATCCATGCGTCCCTGTGTCTTCTGTGTATGTGCGGTCATGCACCACAGGGTGGGTACTTAGGTAACAAGTGAGGCGTGTGCTCCAGGTAGCTGTTCATGTCTGTGGGTGACTGTCCTCTGGGTGACTGGGGATTGGAAGGCAGACAGCTCACATGGGGTGCAGCCCCTACAGTCCTGAGAGTGACAGCCCAGGGTGACTGCAGAAACGGCTTCCAAGGCTTGCTATCTGGGCCTGCCAGGCAGAGGTTCCCTCCCTGTCAGCGTCAGCTGATCTCGGGAACTCCCCATCCCCGTGCCCGTGCACCCACCCCCTCCCTCTGGCTGAGCTCCCCGAACAAGCTGCAGTCATCTCTCAGCCTGCCCTCTCTGGGTCTTGCCAAGAGGTGGGCCAGGTAGGCATGCAGGCCGAGCCATCCAGGGCTGCTGTCGGCATTGCCTCCCTGAGCAGAACGGGGCAGCCTCCCCGGCCCTGGGGCTGCCGTGGCCCCAGGTGCTAGCAAGCCCTGGGCAATGAGGCCCAAGACCATTTCAGGTGTGCCTGGGCTCCAGCCTGTGGATCCAAGTACCCTGGCTCTGTCCGTCACTGGGGACAGACATAACCTGCCCTCAGGGAGTCCAAGCTGTGGGTGCCACCCTCCAAGATGGAGCCGTGCACGTATAATTAGGGCTCCCCATCGCGCAGAGCTGTGTTGTCAGCCCCCGAGGGCTCTGGTACCTCTGGTGTGGACAGAGCTTAGATGATGGAGCCAGATCCACTTGCGTTCAAGCCTCAGCTTCATCACCCGCCTTAAACCTTGGTTTAGTCCCTGAACCTCTCTGTACTTGGGTTTCCTTTTTGGCGCAATGGGGTACGACCCCCTGTCTCACCAGGTCTGTGGGAGGATTAAAGGCGCACAGTAGGTCCTCAGCCCTGACAGCTTCTCCTTTCTCCTTCCTGGCTCAGCTTCCCTGAGGATGGACAGGAGGGCGCTGGGGACTCACCTGGCTGCGGGCTCTTGCTTTGGCTTTGATGCGCTGGGGCTGACCTCCTAGTTACTAGGCTTAGGAGACTGTGGTAGTCTGAGCAAGCCAGGGGCACCTTCCTTCACAGCCCCCCTAAGGGCCCACTTGGACCCGGATGTTGCTGGGGCCCTGCCTGTGACAAAGGAACAGGTGCACGGGCCGCAGAGTCCAGGAAGGCACCCAGGAGGCCCAGGCCGGGTAGGAGGCCTGGCTACCACCTCCCCCGCTCCCCTGGGGAAGAAGTCCTGGTGTCTGGCTCTAGGCCTGGTTGCTGCTGCCCTCCCCCCAGCCCCACTCCTCGGTCACTGGGGCCCAGAGGGGAAAGAATCTAGACGGGATGGCCATTGCTGGCTGAGAACCAAGGATTTTGTCTACCCTAATTTTAGAAGACCTGACCTCTTTCTGGGCCTCAGTTTTCCCATCAGAACCTGTCCTGTGAGAGGAGCAAATGGGACGAGAGCTCTGAGGGCCTTTGGGGGCACCTGGGAGGGAGGGAGCAGGCTCCGGGGACATCAGTGCCCTCTCTGAGCTGTTCCCGTGAGACTCCGCGAGCACTAACGAGGATGAGTCGGAGACAGGCTCACTGCCTCCCTGGAGGGGGATTTAGACATTCCTTGTTGGGGAGGGGTGGTCCCTGCATTTGCTGCCTCCTCAGGGCTCCAGCTGCCAAGAGGAAGTCTCACCGGGAAAGGTGTCCCGGGAGAAGGGCTACTTAGTGGGGCACCGATGGACGGATGGGTTTTTCCATACGGAGATCGGCAGGAGCACCCTGGAGGCAGGAACAGCAGTGCAAAGACATGGAGATGCGGTGGGGGGCGGTCAGATATAGCAGACAGCTGCATGTGGCAAGAATGTTGGGTGCAGCAGGGAGGGGACCCTGGGAAGTCGATGAGGCCAGGGCACAGGGAGCCTCATGTGCCAGGCTGAGGAGTCAGGGCTTCTCTCTGTGGGCAGCATGGCCAGGTGGCGGGCAGAGAGCTGGGATTCCAACAGTTGCCCCCTCTGGTAGCTGGGTGGAGGCTGTACTGTACTGGGCGTGGCCGAGATTGAAGCCTACAACATGCTGGCTTTGATGGCAGTGGCCCCATTGAGAGAGAGTCCCACGTGAGTCGAGGGGACAGAGGAGGATAGCTGTGGGATGGTTGGGGAAGCAGATGCCATGGCTGATGGGGCAGGGGGAGGGGCAGTGCCTCCTGCCTTCCACCACTGGCCAGGATCAGGAGCCCAGGGGCACAGCGGACCCTGCCTCTTGGCATCCCTTAGACACTCACAGTGTGTCTCTTCCTCCCCTCTCTCAAAAAGGCCAGGGGAGCAATGTGACCCACCCCCTTGGGAACCTGGGCTGTGAATTCCAAGCTCTAAGATGGGGCCCTCCAGAGGGAATCTAGGGCCAAATACCCAGCATTTGGGGATGTGTTCTTAGCTCCAAGAGCTTTGACAACTGGTGATGGAAAGAGCGCTGGAGCTGGATAAACCTGGATCAGAGCTGGTGACCTCTTCCAGTTGCTTCCACTTTGCTTTCCTGGTCTACCTCTGTGGTGTCCCAGGTCAGCACTATCTGGATCCTTAAAGAGCTGTTTCTGGAGTCAGAAGACCTGGCTTAAGTCCCTGCCTCACCTTGTCCAAACCCCACCTGCATCACAGGGCTGAGGGGGCTCACCTTTTCAGTCCACTGCATTGTACTTGTCTCTGTGTGTGTCCTTTACCTTCAGCTGTCCAGGGGCCTCCCTGGGGGTTGGGCTGAGGTCTTATTCCACTCTGTGCTGGGCATAACCTGTGCCTGGTGAGGAATGGAAGGAAGAAAGGATGGATGGATGGATGGATGGATGGGTAGGTGGAAAGAAGGAAGGAAGGAAGGAAGGAAGGAAAGAAGAAAAAAGAGAAGGAGGAAGGGATGAATGAATGAATGAATGCATGATGGATGGAAGCAGAGGGAGAGGAGGGAGGGAGGAACAAAGAAAGGAAGGAATAGAGGGAGGGAGGAAAGAAGGATGAATGGATGTGTGGATAAAAAGGAGGGAGAGAGGATAGAAGGAAGGAAAGATGAGTGGGTGGAAGGGAGGGAGAAAGGAAGGAAGGAGGAAAGGGAAGAAGGATGGATGGATGGATGGATGGAAGGATGCATAGGGGTCACACTTGATAGTAGTCTATCTAGGACAAAGGTTCTGAAGACTGCACGATGCTCTAAACCAGCAGGAGTATTAGCATGCCATAATGAGTGGCTTGGGCAGATCACTTCCTGTTTCTGGGCCCCAGACTTCCCATCTGTAGCATGTAGTGTCTTGGACCAGATAATCTCTAAAGGCTGCTCTTACTCTGACATTCTAAAATGCTGATGCTGACTTTGTCTCTTCCCCTTTTCTCTCCCCTTCCCCCAACCCGAAATGTGTCTTGGAAGGTCTACGTAGTTCTTGTTTTCTGGATCTGTGCCAGGTTGGGTGCCAGGTCCCATGGCCATGGTCAGCCCAGACAGGGCCACCACCGGGTGGGGAGGTGCATCAGTACAAACTAAAGAAATTGCTAGAAGCAGCATGGCTGCCTCTTGTGGCAGATACAGGGTGGGGCCTTGGCACTCCTTGAAGTTTTCTATGAAGGCAGCTCTGGAGAATGAACTTGCCACCCATTCTAGACTATAGCCCAGAGCTGCCTCCAGGGAGAGGGCCTTGCACTGACCATGGTCTGTCTTGACAGGCTGGGCGAAGGGGAGTCCAGAGGAGAGGGGAGCAGTGGGAACATGATCAGCTGGGCCTCTGGAGGAGAACCCCTGGCCAGGGGTTAGTGTTCCAGGGACCTCCACTGGAGGCTGTAAGAAGCGCCCTTGCCTGGAATTCAGTCTGAGTAGGAGGCTTTGAAACTCAGATAGCTGCTTGACTCTCTTTCCTCGGGTACCCATGTCTGCTGGGGGCCAGAGAAGCCCAGGGGGTCATCAGCTGGGGCCACCAAGCCAAACCAAAGAGTCTTCGGAACCTTTCTCAAGGGGCTCAGGGCCAGAGCAGGTGGTTCTGGACAGGCTGGGTTATCCTGGCCATTTCCTTCTCACCAGGGAGGGGGTCTGAAAGGAGCAAGTGCCCACATATGTTTGGAAAGGCTAGCGCCCCAGCAGCTTCTTCTTCCCTCCCACCCACATCCCTACCCTGGGGCTGGCAGGCAGCAGTAGGAGAGAAGCAGACCCTATGGTTTATGGTGCCTTTGAGGACCCCTGGTCCAATTCTCCTCCTGATGCCTGAACCTCCAACACACTATCTCTGACAAATGACCACTTAGCCTCTATTTCAATATCTCCAAGATGGGGAACTCCCTTCCAGGATGGTGGTGTGAGTTCCTGGGATGATAGAGAGAAGTGGGTAAAAGAGGTGTCCAAGGCCCTGGGGCAGATATATCTTTTGCAATTCCACATAGGATAGAACATGAAGAGACCACATGAATGAGGTACAGATCCGTGAAAAAGAGAGTGAATAGACTAGCGTAGGGACGAAAGAAAGGTGGGAGATGTGGCCTCTGAGGGGCCTGCCTCCACCATAGCTCCCCCTTCTCCTTTCTTTGCCAACCTCTGCCTCCGCCACCTAGGTCACTTTTATTAGTTGGCGTGGGGGGGAGTAAATGCTTTAGTAAATCACCTCCAGATCACAGTGTCTTAAGACAGTAGAAGTTTATTTCCCACCCATGTATTTAGTGGCTGTCTTTCTTTTCAGGGACCCAGGCTGCTTCCTTCTGGTGGCCCTGCTGGCTTCCTAGGGCTTCAGCATTTGACTGGAAGTTGGGGGAAGAAAGAAGGCACGGAAGGTTGAGCAAGAAGGTTTTGTGAGCCAGGCCCGGCCTTAGTGCACACCCTTTTGTGCACTGTCCGCTGGCCTGAGCACAGTCACGTGACCGCACCCAGCCCCGAGGGAGGCTGGGAGATATGGTCTAGCCGTGCATCCAGGAGGAAAGGAAAGGCATTTGTGAAAACAGAGCAATCTCTGCCACAGCCTCTTAACCCCCGAGCCTCCTAACCCCATGCTCCGTGCTCTGAAGAGGGAAAGGTGGCCTGTCAGCCTGGCCTGTGTCAGGAGGGGCGTCCTGTAGGCATCTTCCGCAGCCCAGCCCCTGACTGGACCCAGCCCAGAGGCACCCGGGGTCTCTTTGCTCTGGGGGGAGGGCCTCCCCTCTGACACTGTGTGTTTCTCCTCCACAGTATGTGGCCTTTGCCTCCCTCTTCTTCATCCTGGTCTCCATCACCACCTTCTGCCTGGAGACCCACGAGCGCTTCAACCCCATCGTGAACAAGACAGAGATCGAGAACGTTCGGAACGGCACGCAAGTGCGCTACTACCGGGAAGCGGAGACAGAGGCCTTCCTCACCTACATCGAGGGCGTCTGCGTGGTCTGGTTCACCTTCGAGTTCCTCATGCGTGTGGTCTTCTGCCCCAACAAGGTGGAGTTCATCAAGAACTCGCTCAACATCATTGACTTTGTGGCCATCCTGCCCTTCTACCTGGAGGTGGGCCTGAGCGGCCTGTCCTCTAAGGCGGCCAAGGACGTGCTGGGCTTCCTGCGTGTCGTCCGCTTCGTGCGTATCCTGCGCATCTTCAAGCTGACCCGCCACTTCGTGGGCCTGCGTGTCCTGGGCCACACTCTCCGCGCCAGTACCAATGAGTTCTTACTGCTCATCATCTTCCTGGCTCTGGGCGTCCTGATTTTCGCCACCATGATCTACTATGCCGAGAGGATAGGGGCGCAGCCCAATGACCCCAGTGCCAGTGAGCACACCCACTTTAAGAACATCCCCATTGGCTTCTGGTGGGCCGTGGTCACCATGACGACGCTGGGCTACGGAGACATGTACCCGCAGACGTGGTCCGGCATGTTGGTGGGAGCGCTGTGTGCGCTGGCGGGCGTGCTGACCATCGCCATGCCCGTGCCCGTCATTGTGAACAATTTCGGGATGTATTACTCCTTAGCCATGGCTAAGCAGAAACTACCAAAGAAAAAAAAGAAGCATATTCCGCGGCCACCGCAGCTGGGATCTCCCAATTATTGTAAATCTGTCGTAAACTCTCCACACCACAGTACTCAGAGTGACACATGCCCGCTGGCCCAGGAAGAAATTTTAGAAATTAACAGAGCAGGTAGGAAACCTCTTAGAGGCATGTCGATCTGACCTTTCACCTCCGCCCCCTGTAGCGATGATTCCAGATTCAGTCAGACTGCTTCCTTAGTTCCATGGGTGACCCTGGACCCTGCGCTCAATCTCGAGGTGTGGAGTCTGGGGGCCCAGGGAGATGCTGGGCAGCCGAATTCACGAGGCAAGAGCCTGCTAGAACCTCACTGGTGGCCCCCGGTAAGGAGGTTAACATGCTGGTCTCGTGGGGTTCTGAAGAGATGACATGGCCCGCGAGGTTGCTGAGGACTCTCTTGGCAGGAGCCCCGGGGGCTCTGCTGCTTGGTGGGCAGGAGTGGAGCATGAGTCGCTGACTCAGGCCACTGACCCAGTGTCGGGGCAGGGCGGGGGCGGGTGTGATTCGGAAATGCCAGACAGCTGCTGATTTGGTCTTCACACGGCTCCCTTCAGGCCGTGCGTGTGTGGCACAGATGGTGCATGGGATCTGGCAGGAGGGTCCCTGCAAAGGCAGCAGCAAGGATTCTCCCCCCCACCAGAGCCTGTCTCCATAGCTGAGTAGCATTCCTGCTCTGATGCCGGCTGCCTAGCTCCAGGCGCGTCCTGGGAGACGCCTCTTGCCCTCCGTACGTAACAAGCTTACTTACCCCACAGCATGCGGAACCAACTCATCTTCCACCACCACTCTAGAGTTTAGCGTTTATCTTTAGGAACCTGTTGGAGTGACTCTAGCTTTCACGTTGTCTGTTTGGGTTGATGGTCAAGTGGGAGTTTCCGGTGGCCTTCTGATGGGAGCGGCTGGTGAGCGAAGGACTAGAGGGGGCCACCACCCGGCAGCTTAGATGAAAGCGCTACAGACCAGCAAACAACCTCCCACCCAGAGTTCTCCCCGTTTCCGGCGGTAGGGACTGCAGCAGCAATACATGACATCCCAACCAGTGTACGACCACTTTCCCATGAATTCAGTGGGGGTCAGGGAGGGGGGGAGGGGGGCCATGAAACAATACTAGTCACCGTGGGATATATTCTAATATTCCATGGCTAGTGGTTCGTTATGGGACTATCTCAGTTTTATGAGAACCTGCACATAGCACATAAAGTTGATCATGGGGCTCTGGTCCGAAGATATAAAGCCCATAGTCTACCTCTACCCATGGAATACCATCGACTTATTCTGTGGACACAGGGATTTGAAGGCAATGAACGACCCAGAGAAGAATGACAACACCAAGCTAAGAAGGAGTGCCGGGGCGAGGAAGGCTGAGTCAGTGATAGGTGGCGTTTAGTCTACAGAAGACACCCGTGTGCCCAGGGCAGGCAGGGGGGCTGTAGGCTAGCTCAGCCCTAGAGGAGCAAGTGCCGCCTGGCCTGGGTGGCCTCCCCCAGTGGGTGATTGACTCTCCCCCGATGGCCCCCACCCCCATCCTACTCCTGATCTGGCTTCATCCCACAGCTACGCTGCCCAGAGCAGTACCCCCAAGGCCCACTTCTCTGTCCGTGGGAACTTTCCAGCCCCTTCGCCTGGCCCCGTACCCCTCCCCACTCCCTGGGATTGCTGTAGGCACCTGAGAGGAACGTGGCTAGTGTTCTGGGCTGGGCCAGGGACTGGGCAGGGGTCTCAGAGGCTGGAACAGGGGGACCTGGCGTCGGGGGCGGGCTGGACTCCCCAGCCAAGGTGTGGCTCCTGCTTAGCAAGGCAGGCACGGGCCGAGGAAAGCCCCTGCCCCCCCTCCTGCTCTGGGTTAGCTGTAGCCCTTCTGTTCGACCTCAGGAGCCGCCATCATGGCAAGGAAAATTCCTGGGGCCCTAGGGGAGGGTCTGGGTGGGCCTAGCCCCCCAGCTTCACTCCAGACCCCAGCAGGAAGAGCTCAGCCTGAGTGGCATCACCATGGCGCTCCTTGGCCCTCTTCCACACCCTCCCAACGCTGAATCTTTCGGGATCGGTGCCTCAAATATAGGTGCCCCAGGCCCACCTGTCAAGGATCCCTGATTCACTCCAGTCAGGCGCAAATTCTTCAGTACTCCCAGACAATGCCAGTGTTCTCCATGTGCTGAGGGCGTGCATGCACGCACACACATACATACATACATGCACACACACCTACACATGCATGCACATGCACACACACGCGGAGTGCAGATGTGTGTGTGCTGGCAGGTACACTGGCCAGTCACAGGACACAAGCCCTCTTGCCGTGCCGCAGCAGGCCTGGAAAGCCTGTGCACTCCTGTTGGAGGCCCTGGGCCCCGTAGCCATGGCAGCCCTGCTCCTGGGAACCTCCTCGCTGCAGCCCCAGGTCTCAGGGATCCAGAGTGTCCTGGCTCGCACGGTCTCTATGGCTGAGGAGGTACTTGGGGCCCTTCCGAGCCTGCCCTCTGGAGCCCAGATGCCCAACTCCACCTACCTTTCTCCCTCCCATCCCCAAACTCTGCCCCGCCCCCTTTCCGAGTTCTCACGCTCCGGAGGGTGCTGTCTTGAGATCCCAGACCCCTCTGAGCCGCATACCTCACCAGAACACTCCTCCCTCTGAAAGCTGGTGTGTGAGACCCAGGTTATCACCAAGAGGGTGTGTGGGCCTTAGGGGGTGTCTCCTCAACCCGGCACCCCTGATTCCCTTCCCATTTGCCTCCTTTCCTGCTTGCAGCTATGGTCCTAGATGGGCGTGGGGTTTGGGTGAGTCGGTGAGTGAGTGTGGGGGAGGCAAGAGGTGAGGAAGGCAAATGTGGGGGAGACCGGACCCTGCAGGAATGGAGAGGTGAGATGCAGCCCCCCCGGGCCTTTCCAGTCTCATTCCACACCCAAGGGCAGTCAAGTGGCCTCAGTGAGGGCTGGGCTTCACCAATTCCACTTTTAGAACCTGGGTTGGGGCCAAGTGCAACGTGCTGGGCTCTAAGGGCACCCCCTACCTCCAGGGCTAGATCCCTGGGACTCAGGCAAGCCATCCCAGTCATGTCAGCAGCACCCTCCCCTCACCTCCACCTCTTGGTCTCTCCTGAAACCTCAGGTCTGTGTGTCTGTGAGGGATGATCTGGTCTCCTCTGTACCATGGCTGGCATGGCGTCAGTGTTCGGGGGATTCGTCTTGGCAGGGGTTGGAGGGCCTCACGGGGGAATGCCAGGAGGGCGCCCCTATGGTCAGGGACTGCCTAGGACTGACAGCCCAGGAGAAGCTGCTCCTCTCCCAGAAGAGGGGTCCCTCCCCCATCTGCAGTCGGGGGCCCAGACCACCTCCTCTGGGCAGTTCGGAGTGCTCCCTCTGTCCTGCCATGTGCATTCACATGTGTCTCGTCCATCCCTGCTTCTGTGATGTGGGTTGGTCCTCTGGGGTGCTGCGTCTGGGGCTGCAGGATCCCACCATAGGTGAGCAGCGAGGGGGCTGGCACGGGGGATGGGTGGTGGCCAGGTCCCCCTTCCTGCCCATGAGCACATAGAGCAGCAGTGAGGTCCCGAAAAGCCCCTGCCTGGGCCCCCTGGGAGCTACCACTGCAGCCTCTGGGTTCTGCCCTGAGTCTAAAGCGCCCCTGGCCCCAGCCCTCCACCCCTCCCCTCCTGGGCCAGGAGTGGTGTAGCCCCCAGGGCAGGGGAGGTGGCGGGGATTGGGACCACAGTGACCAGGAAGGGTGTGGGCAGGGCCCCTCCAAGCGGGCTGACCGAGTTTCTGCTCGGAGGCAGGACCAGGGTGGGCAGCGGGAGCCCTGAGTGGGGTCGGTATGGCCCCCAGGCAGGCGAAGGGGGAAGGAGCGGAGAAATGAGGGGCTCTGAGGGCCAGGCCTGGGTGTTCTTTTCTGTGTTGTTCACATGCTCTCTCTTTCTCTCTCTCCACTAATCATGTTTCTCTCTCTCTCTCCTCGTTTTGTTGCATGACTTGTGCCGGTTCTCGTGATTGTACTCTGCTCGTGTCTCTCACAGACTGTCCCCAGTTAGCCTGGGACTTTTTCCCCGAGCCCCAGGCTGGGCAGCCCCCTCGGGGCTAAACCCGAGGAAATTCCCAGCCACCCCTCCCACCCCGCCCCAGCCCTGCGTGCGCCCCTGGCGCGCCTGCTGCTGGTGTGAACAGTAAGTACCTCGGCGGTGCCTGGAGACCAGGGCACAGAAGCCAGCGTGCTGGCTCAGGGCCGGACATCGGGTTCTCCTTGCTCCAAAGTTTAAAAAAAAATGACCCTCTCGCGGACGCTCATCTCTCAGCCCATTTCAAAGCCTGGAAACCATCTTCGTGAGATGCTGCCCATGCTGCCATTTCATCATCACAGGCCCTCGGGTCTAGTGGGGGCCAAGGGGCCCTGGGCCAGGGGACGCAGGGCTCCCAGCCTCCTGGGGAGCAGCTGGGAGCCGAGGGCCCTGGTGGCCATCTCATCTAAAGGACGGGGTGGGGGCAGGAGGGTGGGGAGTCTTGGATGGGCTGGCACCTCTGGTCTTTTCCATGGCTTTCCCAGGTTTGGAGAGCTGGCCCCCCTTGGGTGGTCTCTCTTCCAGCCCCCCTCTGGAGTTGGGAAGGGAGAATGTTCCCAGTTTCTGAGAGATCACCGAACTGCAGATTAGCCAGCAGCCCAGGGAGCCTGGCTCCTTCACAGAGAGGGACATAAACACTCCCCCCCCCACCAGCCCTCAGGCACAGCCCCTTCTCAAAGGCCATGGTTGGGAGAAGAAGCAGGCTCCAGGGAGGGAAGGTGTCCAGTTCACATCCACCCAGGGATCCCTGATGGCTGCCCCCTGGCCGGACCCCTACAGGAAACCAGCCTCAACTCTGGGTCCTCTAAATGCTGTGGGAGCTGGCTGCCCCAGGGGCACAGTGTTGGGGGGCAGAGTCCGATGAGGGGTCTCAGGCTCCACCACCTACCTCTGACCCACCCCTGGGTAAGCCCTGCAGGCTATAGATACCTCCACTGACAGACGATAGCCAGTAGAGAGACAGCAAGTCCTGGCTCCCCTCCCAGACGGAGACGCTGCCTGGTAGGACTCGCTGTTTTCCCCTTGAGGAAACTGTGTGCAGGGTACTGTGGGCCCCAACTTCTGCCCCCTCATCTACAACCTCCTCCCTTAAACTTCCCTGCCCTCTCCCCAGAGACCCTTGGGAGGGAAGACGGGACCAGCCAGACTGGGAGGCAGAACCGGGCTTGTCTGTGCGCACACGTGTGTGCCCTCAGACACATCCCAAGTGCTAGGCAGCCCCCAGACCCCAGAGAGGCCCCAGCCCCAGTCACGTGGTATCAGAGTTACCTTGGTAACTGGCCTTTCTGGTTCAGAGTAAATTGGGGAGTGAAGCCCCTGGGATTTGTCAAGAAACGCACTGTACGTGAAATGCTTTGCCATCTTGTACGACAGACTTTTTTTTTAAGTTCCAAAATTATGATGGGATTTTTTTTTTTTTTGGATTTGCTTTACGAATAAACCTGATTGGTCCATTTCTCTTTTGACTGCCTGCCTCTTTGTAGTGACATGGTATGTACAAGGGCCGTGATCCCACCCGCGGGCACGCTGAGTGTGTGCACACGGAGAAGGATCACTTCTGCGTGTAGTTACATGATGTGAACAGGGTCATGGAAGAGGGTCAAATCGGGTGGAGACTGTCTCCAGCTTTTTGCCCCTCTTTAGTCTTTCAGAGGGCCTCCCCGTGTGGTCACGCCCCTGTGGGGTCTGTCTTCCCTTGAGGCTGTCACCCTAGAGGAAGTATTTGAGGAAACCACAGTGCCCACCCTGGAGACCGAGTCGGCGCCACCTTGGCCAGGAGAGTCTGCTTAGAGAGCAGAGAGCGTGGGGCAGGCTCAGTCCCCGAGAGTGATGGGCGGGGACAGAGGCCAACGGAGCTACCTCTGCCAGCTCCAGAGGCTGTCACGGCGCTGCTCCTGGACTTGGGAGAGGGAGAGCTCCCTGCTCTGGCCACGCTTCACCCTCACCAGATGTGCCCCAAACTTCCTCCCAGGTTCCTTCTCAGGCTACTGCAGAGGCCAAGGCTCGTCTTTCCCACCCGAGTCCATCAGCCACTGTTGTCTTTACACATCCATTTGCTCTGCTTTGCGGGGGATGCTGCCGAGAGGAGACAGAGGAATGGGAGCCCCTCCCAAATCCTGGCCGCTGTCACTGCCTCATGCCTACATTCCTGTTGCGCCTGTGCAAGCTGACTAGGACTGCTTGGGGCAGAGCGGGGTGGAAGACACTGGCTTGGTCTGTGTGGCGATCAGAGTGGACTGAGTGACCAGCTTAAGTCTGTGTGGGGATGGAGCAGATTGAGTGGTCATACTGGGTCTGCATGGGGGACCAGGAGACTGTGTGACCAGGCCTAGTCTGTACGGGGGATGGAGCATACAGAGTGACCAGATTGGGTCCATATGGGGGGATTGAGTGATCAGATAGGGCGTGGAGGGGGACAGTGTGAAGCGAGTGACCAGAGGGGATCCAAATGGGGCCTGGTGTAGAGCCGATCGACAGGGTCTGGATAGGGCCAGGGATGCCTGAGCAGCCGGCTTGGATGTGGACGGGAGGCAGCAGGGCTCTGGTTGGCAGCGGAGGGGTCAGAAAAGGCTGCCTCTCTGAACAGGAGTGTTTCTGCGTGTCTGTCTGTCTTCTCCCTGAGCTCTGTGTCTGGCCCTCTACCCATGACTGCATCCACACCATCCTGTCTCATTGGCCCCGCCTTGGACCTGGGGCCCGGCCCCCAGCACTGCGCTTGCTGGGCCCATCACCAACTCATCTTTTTGCAAACTTTGAGCAAACCCAGGAACCCTCCTCCCCAGCACTGTGGGCAGCCCAAGGGCTGCCTGAATGAGCCGGGGACCCCCAGCCTTGTGCCTCCCTCCATGGCCTGCTCGCTTTTCCATCCTCAGTTACCGGCTGCCCTTTGCCGATGCCCTACTTCTGGCCTGTTCCCCCCCCCTCCCCCACTAAACAGTTTTCAGTGTCTCAATAGCTTCTGCTTATATGTTTGAAGATTCCAAACTGAATGGGGAGGTGGCGAAGGCCGCGCTGGCGAACGAAGACTGCCCCCACATAGACCAGGCCCTCACTCCCGATGAGGGCCTGCCCTTTACGCGCTCGGGCACCCGCGAGAGATACGGACCCTGCTTCCTCTTATCAACCGGGGAGTACGCGTGCCCACCTGGTGGAGGAGTGAGAAAGGGTATGTAGAGGAGGCTGCCTGGCACCCCTGCAGATGGGTGGGCGGGGCGGCGGGCAAGGGGCGCTGAGGGGCCAGCAGGCACACTGAGGGGGGCAAGGAGCCCCAGGGTCGGCCCCCGGAGGTCTGAGTCCCAATGTTGTAAGTGGGATGGCAGGCTGGCGGAGAGAACCGGAGGTCCAGGCAGCTGTGGGTTGGAACTGAGCTGAGGGGTAGGAAGGGACTTGGGGACAGGCTGGACAACTACAGCCCCCAAGGCAGAGGGGTACCCGGGGATGTGGGAGGAGCCTCAACTCCCCCAGGCTGCTCTGGCAGATGGCAGGTCAGGCCCCAAAAGTAAAGTGATCTCCCCTGTCCCGTGGTTGAGGCGGGCGACGGGGTGGGCCTGGTCTGACCAGGACCCTGTGGGCTTAGCCAACCAAGATCCATGTTCTGAAAGTGGCATCCTTTAAAGAGAATCCACAGACCAGTGGGAGGGGAGGCATGAAGAGAAAGGTAGCTTCAGGGCTTGGAGGTGAGGCCAGTGTCCTTGCAGAGGTAAGGTATGTGCCAGTCAGAATACTGCTAGTGGCAGACAGAGAACTTGCCAAGAGAAGGTGGTTACGGAGGACTCTGAGCAACCCCTTCTGTCCCCAGCGCCCATCAGCCATGGCCCTGGGTGTGGTCAGCGCCCCCTTGTGGTTGGTGAAGGCTGAGCCCCGTGGCGGTCTCTGCTCAAAGTCTCCTTGGATCGGACCCTTATCTTAGGCTGACCCCCTGGGGAAAAGGCTTCCACTAGCGCTTGAGCATGGGCTGCGGAGAGGCTTGGGGTGGGGGCCCAGCGCACCTTAGCTCCATGCTCCAGGCATTGGCCAGGGCCTGGAAGGCAGAGGAAGCCATCCTCGGCACAGCAGACTGGCTGGGCGGCTCATGCATGTTGGGAAGCAGCTCACAGGCTCACACGGGGTGCATGCTGACCGGGGTGAGCAGGCTGGGCCAGATAGTTGGTTTTTTAGAGCAACAGTTGGTGTAGCCGGTGGCCATTCACAACTGCTCCAGTATTTGAAATGGTTCAACAATATGCAAGGAGAAAGCATAGAACTCAAAATAAAGAGCAAACCCAGAAGAGGAGAGGCAGCCCACAGGGAGACGGGGGAAGTCCTTCTGGTCACTGATGCTTAGTGTGCTCACCTGATCCAGGCTGGTCCCTGCTTCCTTGCCCGGCCTGGAGGTCCCTCGGACCCCAGTGCGGCATACCACCCCCCGCATGGTGCTGCATGGCAAGGGGGCTGCTGGCCCCGGGGGCGGGCCCCATCCTTGGCCTTCCATGGATAGGCCTGATGCTCCCCTTCACAACTGGCTTTTTCCCAAGTGGAGGCTCTAGAAAGCCAGGAACTGGGCAGCCCAGGGGGTTTCAGGGGATGGCAGGTAGACCATTCCCAGTGGCTGTGCTCTGCCCGGTAAGGTCTCGTGGGCTGCCTGTCTCCTTCATCTTGAATGTTGGATTAATCTGTGTGGCCTAAAAGAGCAGACAGGAGAGACTCTTTACTGGGCTTCCAGAAGCCCAGGCTGTGTGGGACAGAAGCAGCCTGTAGTGGCCAGGGAGTCCAGTGGCAACCACTGTCCACAGGTGGTACCCACTCCGCAGTCCCACAGAGGTACCAAGGGTGACGTGCCCCACCAGCATCAACCCGGCCCCGCTCTCATGGAGTCATGACGGCCGCCGAGGACTTGCTTTTCTCAGGATGATTCCAGGCCGTAAGCCATGTGCAGGGTAGAGAAGAGTTAGGAGCTTAACCCGTTCCCCCAGGAGGGAGAGAAAGAGGCGTGCTAGGCTGGCTCACTGCATGGGAGAAGCAAGCCAGCTGGAGAAGAATCTGCCTGCCTCTGCATGCGGCTGTTCTGTCTGTCCTCCTCCTTCCGTAAATACTAAGTACCAAGCGGGATGGGAAAGCCAAGAAGAGAAGCTCAAGTGTTAATTGTATTCTTTACATACAGATCTTTGCAAAGAAAGCCCTGTCATTGCTAAGTATATGCCGACAGAGGCTGTGAGAGTGACTTGACCAGGCGGCTTGGCCCAGGACACTGGTGGCTATTAAGCATCTGGGTGGACCTGCAGCCCCTCCTCACCCTCGGACAGAGTAAATTCACGCCATGCAGGTTTGCCGGACGAGTCCGAGTGGCCCAGGCCTTGTACTAGGACGGACGTAGCTTTTCTACGGCCAAATGGTAACTGACTGTAGAGGATTTGTTTTCCTTCTTTTCATTTTTTAAAAATTTTATTTTATTCGGGGAAGGGGTGGGATGGAAGGGTTCCTTAGCATGGCTTGCATGAAGTTCAACAGAAAAACCCAGCAATCCAAACCCACCAATCCCCTGCAACTGTATGATTACCCTAAACCACGACAACAACGAAGAGAAACAAGCAAGAGTCCTCTATTTTCTTTCAAAGCGCTTTCCTTTTATACATGTTGTTGGAGCCAAACTGTAAATGGCATTTGGTAGAAACCTGTACGTTTTGGGGGCGAATGGAGCGGGGGGCGGGGAGGGGTGGAGATGGGGAACGGATTGCTTCCCTTTTTGTACACGAGATTGAAATGGAGAGTAAAGGTTCCCACAAGGGCAGTCGGTCAGTCATCGGTCATATTGACCTCACCTTCATAGTTCATCTCTCACGCGGAAACTGAGAACTTTGCTCCAGATAGAATTGTGGAAACACACTGCCGCCTTCTTCCCTGTTTGGCATGCTTGCGACCCAGCGGACGTCTCCCCAAGACCCCTGACAGCGGCTAGTCTAGGTTGATTCGATCATCTTAGCGGTGTGTAGATTCAGTGCGACCAACTTTCATAACAAATTGTTCATAGTAGATAATCAACACCTTATGGATTTTCCAAGTGTTCCTTCAGAGCACCAAAAAGATCAGGACCGCGGGAGGGCTGGTCCTCCTCCACCTTTATTAAGGCACAACCCGGCATTGTATGCAATTTAGTACTTCAGAGTAAGAAAACTGCATGCCCAATGTTATGCAAAGCGATTCTAGCATGAAATAAATTTTGTATCACGGTTTCTGTATAGTCTAAAGCAGATTTGTTTTCCTGAAGCAATCGGAGGTTTGCAGAGACACACTTCTGCATCTCGAATAAATATAGTATTTCCCCAACAGAAACAGAGGACAGTAGCTTGGCTTTGGTCTGATTCTAAAATTAGTGGTGGGGTAAGGGGTGGGGAAGGATGATATTTTTGAAAAACACATGCTTGAGATGAAAAAAAAATGCAACATCTCAAGCTCTCACTGCAGCTCGCAACATTTCCTGGAAAGAGAGCAATGCTGCTTTAGTTCAACACCCTCCCCTCCCTGGGCCCTGGCCCTCAATAATAAACAGCTGACATTGGAGATGAAGCATGGATTTGGGTTTTTATTGCCTTTGGCAGTGTCGCGATTCAGTTCTGGGCCCCTGGTCAGGCCCTCTGTGGCTGGGCTGGGGTGAGCCTGAGCCCGGGCTCCTCTGATCTCAGGGACCCACCCAAGGTGCTGGCTGTCCTCTCACTGGGGGAAAGCCAGGACTGCCACCTGCCCCCCAACCTGCAGATCCTGTTGGGTGGGGAGAGGGAGGCAGCTCTCAGAAGGAATCGGTCAAAAATGGCACTAAGACGAGCCCATCCTCTAGGGGGTTCACCAATACGGAAACTTCTCCGTGGATCCATGCCATATTCATGACTCCTTGAGTCTGGTTTTGTCGGAGCTCCCAGCTCCCGCCCCCGCCACTGCCCCTCATGCAGACCATGGTCACCTCCCTCCTAGGGCCATTCTTGAATCTGATGGAGCCAGAGGCAGGGGTCTGATTGGTCCCTTGCCGGGCCCAGTCTGGTGGTCACCTCATCACACACCCCTCCCTCAGCCTGAGGCATCTTGGAAGGGGTGGAGCCCTCTCCTAGGGATGCTGATTTGCTTGGGTTGTTCACTTGGCTTTGGCTGGGGGTAGAGTGGGGGACTGGAGTTCCAATTCTTTTCCTATCCATTCGAGAATCTCCGGTGGAAAGTCCCTAATGGTCATGGCACCCCACCTCTGAGCATTTTACAGATAAGGAACTGAGGCCCAGAGGGGAGGGATCTGACCAGGGCCACAAACAAATGGGGGTCAGTTTCCCCTGGATTTCCGTTCCCTGATGCCTCCCAGCATGGCCAAGACAACGATCATATGGGTGGGTGGGAGGCTGAAGGTGGGTGTCGCATTCTCACCCAATAGTTTCTCACCCCTCTAAGCATTTACCTCACCAATGTGGGGCGGGGATCAGTGGAGCAGTGAGCATGGCAAGGCCTCTGCCCACGGGTTATGCAGCCGCAGAGCTGCCAGACCCACACCACGTATGTAACAGCCATTCATAAGCGTCAGGATGTAGAAGCCAGGTAGCCTCCGCGGCTGCAGGGAGGGCAGAGTTCCCGCTCGCCCTGGAGGAGGTGCCTCTGGTGGACTCAAGTGGGACTTGACACGTGGCCGTTTGGAATAGGGGTTTTCAGGGACACAGCAGCTAACGGGGAACAGGGATTAACATACATTGAGCTTCTGCCATGTGCAGGGCATCTGAGACAAGTGGTCTGATGATGACCCACAGTAATTCAACAAGCTCATCTTAGAGGCAAGAGAACAGGCGCAGAGAAGTAAACGGCTCAAAGCCACACAGCCAATGAATGATGAAGCCAAGATTTTAACCCAGGTGGTCTGACTCCAGAGCTCAGGTGAAGCTGTCTCAAGCTAATTGAGGCCTTGCTGGGGCTGGAGATGGAATTGATTGGAACACTGGTCCTGAATCCCAGGGCCCTCAGGCCATGGGTATGACCGAAGGCCCACTGACACACTGCTCTGAGCCTTCCATGCACACATCTGACCACCTCAATTTTCTGCACAAACACCTGTTGCCCTAAGAATGAAGTCAGAGCTCCTTAAATTGGCTAGCAAGGCCCCCCGGCTCTCCTCTCCCAACTCTCACCTCTCCGTGCTCTGGCCGCTGGGAAATTCGAACCCTGCCGCAGTTATACGTGTGCCCCTTAGGACCTGGAACCCCATCCCATTTCCTGACTCACTGTCTACCTCCCAACTTCAATTTCTCACTAAGTCACTTCACTCAGAAGTGGTGGATGGTGATGGAGGGCTTTACTCTGAGCCCCAGGCCTGGATTCACCGTTCTCAAGCACAGCCTCATCGAATTTTGGCCTGATGGTCCACTGGGACCGAAGGTGGTAGGGCGTCAAAGGAAGCCGGGGTGCCTGCAAGGGGAGACTGTGTGTGGTAGGTTAGGATGTAAACATCCTGCTCACGCCTGGTACGTGGCCGCCCTTCGACAATCACTGCAGGGGCTGCGGGCCCAAGACCTATGAGCACACGATGGGGTCTCACTCCCCTCTCCTTTTCCCTTCCCTCGTTCTCATGGGGTGCGGCGGTGGCGGGGTGAGGGATATGAAGGCCAATCAACTTAGTCTATAGGGAAAAAAAGTCATTCTTAGAAATGAGTGGGCATTTTCTCATTAGCTAATCACTGTCAAATGGTTGTGCTATCCACAGCGTAGTTATCAAACATCTGTAAGAGATAAAAGCAGAGGATGGGTAGGGGTGAGGGGATCGCAGAACCCACTCGTTTAGCCTCCTCACCTATGGTGACCCTAACATGCTTATTGGGTACTTTCTCTGTCCCAGGACCTGTCCTTAATGAAGGGATTCCAGAATTGACCAAGACCTGGTCCCTTGCTCTTGAAGAGCTCAGAATCTAGCAGAAATGAGGGGCTTGGACATCTACAAGTCTGAGAATAACCAGTAGGGTTCAAAGGGTCCCGAAAAGAGTCTGGGAGACACTGTCAACAGACCCTCACCCCGCTGGTGCTTTCAGGCACTCATCAATCTGGCCAGTGAACTGATGCAGAGAAGCCCGTCCGTCACTGTTGGGGAGGGAGAAATGGAGGAACTGGAGGGAACTGGACAGTCTGTGGTGCCATCCGGTGCCAAGAGCCATTCACTCTTGCATGCGTGGATTAGCTGGGTTCCACATGCTTCTAAGAAGGGTCTGGCTCAGGTTCCGAGCAAGGCTCCGAGATTTAGGGCTGAGGCACCACCCCACCCTGTTTTAGGCTGGGAAGGAGCCCCGAGACACTTTCTTGTGCCCATAGGGAAGCCTTGGGAGGGGCATTAGAGCTCAGCAGCAGAGGACTTGGGATTTGGGTTTCTCCCAGCAAGTGCTGAAAGAGGTAGGGGGAACTCTGCACGGCCGTGCAGCGCGAGTGTACGCTCCTCGGGAGTGTAAACCCTGTCTGGGAGGCATGGGCCTGAGGACTTACCCACATGGGATGGCCTTCCAGTGCAGACCACCCGGTCTGTAGGACAGTGGGTGGTGGCCAGTAATGGTGGACTCGCTCCACTCTGGGTCATCTCTGGGCCATCCAATTACTCCATCTCTGAAGGCTGGGTCACCTTGGCCAGACCAGCTCAGAGTGCACAGAGATGTCCTTCCTTCCATTCTGCAAGGGCTTTAGAGCTGTACTGGCCTCTGCTGGTTCTGGGAGGGGGGGGACAAAGGGCTTTGCTGGCCAGGGCAGCGATGTTTCTAGGGTACGATACTGGGGGCAGGACTCCACGTGCTGGTGTTCAAGGTCAGCCAGTGGCCGTGGGTGGTCTCTAGGTGCAGGCCTGGGGAGCTCAGGATGGCCCTAATCCCCAGTTTCCTGAGTCGAACCCCCACTGGTCCCAGGGCCACCCCTTGTCTGGCTCGAGGCCCTGGATGGGTCACCTCCCAATCAGGACCCTGCGCCAGGAGTGAGGTGTATGGCCTTGACATGGTCCCTTCCCCTTTTTAGGCCTCTGTTTTCCCACATGAACAATGAAAACGTTGGATAAGATCAGTGGTTTTAAAACTTTCTCAAGGACCCCTTTGTCAAGTGAACTCTTACGTGAAGCCTGTTACACAGTGTAGATTGAAATGAGGCTACTGTGAATAAGGTGGGGGGGGGGACCCAGACCTCTGTCTACTTGGCCTTCGTTTCCCCACAGCCCACAAGGTGGCCACTGAGTTCTCAGGAGAATGCTGTCAGTCTCAGGAGACTGCTAGGGTTCTAGAATGCAGTTTGACGGCCACTAGCCTAGAAGGTCATCACAGGTCCTCCAGCTGTGGTGTCCTGGGGTTTCATAACATCCTCAAGCCCTTGGAGCCTAGTGCTCCCAGATCCAAACGCTCTCCTGAGTCACAGGGAGGTGGTGTGGGACACGCCACAACCCTGGCTGGCTAGCTGGAGACACTGCCACTCAGTCCTCTGGGGAAAGCCACTTTCTGAGGCCCTCTGGCCAAAGGCCTGCTGCCAGCCACAGCAGAGAGAAAGCTGCTATGTCCCCCAGAGCCATAGCTGCCACCCGGGGAAGCCTGAGGCCTGGGGTCTGGCCTGCTCCCCATTTCATGTGAGGGCCCTCCTCCTGCAGAGGCCAGGACCTGGGGGCAGATGTCAGGGGTCAGGGTCTTTCCCTGCAGAACCCCCTTCCCACGCTGTGTCTGTCCCTCACCCGAAACTACAGCTTGGCAATTACAGTCACACAGACTAGCTCCAGAGTCCTTCCTGGCTCAGATGAAGACATTGATCTTGGGAGTTTCATTGGTTCTAGATTCCTTTGTTTGTCCCATGGATCTCCTCTGCCCGGTCTTTCCAGAAGTTTTGTCTCTTCCTCCACTTACTCATCTATACTTCCTCCACCCCCCACCCTCCCTCCAGAGCCTTCTCCCTTAGTCCTGGTCACCAAGACAAGAACTCCTTCCTGTCCAAGTAACCAGCCACCTGATCAGGGTTCCTCGATATCCTTGAACCAGCAAACTACATGCTCTGGGTGCTGAGAATGAGACCCCAGGAGAGGCTTGTGGCTGCCCTAAGCATGGCCTATAGGAACCTTTGTCTTGCTGAATCAAAGCCTGCTGGGGCAAAACAACCACTGGGGACAGAGCTGGGCTTTCTGTCCTCACCAGCTAGGGACAGGCTGGAGCCTTCCTCTGCTTCCCATGTCCTTGGGTGAGGACTGAACCCTCATTCTCACATGCTGGGCAGAAAGGATGTCCATTCCTTGAGCCCAGACACGGGGCTCCTATCGTTCCCGTCTGGTCAGCCCACCCAGAGTGCCTCCTGAATCCTTCGCAGGCCAACACCGCAACCTGACAAAGCATTTCTCTGGGGACACTTTGGGTGGGTAAAGTTGCTTTATTAAAGGGTCTCTGTCACAAGCCCCCCATTTCTGAACCTGTCAGATTGGCTTTGGGGAGAAGCTTCTGCATGTCTGTCTTTCCAGTTTCTCTCTTGGTCCATGGCTTCTTGAGATCCGGCTTCCTTGGTGGCATCTGGGAAAGGATCAGTGTCCCTGGGGCGCTGGCCCAGGGCAGGGAGGGCTGGCCGCTGGCAGAGGGCCAGGGAGTGGCCGGCCCCACAGCCCACGCGGAGTCCCGACAATGACCGCAGAGCTGGCACGGGCTTTGGGGCCCAGACGTTGGCTTCGGTGCCGTCCCCGCACATGCCGTGCTCGTTCCAGCCCCAAGAGTAACACGTCCCGCCTGCGAGGGAGAGACGAGACTGCTGTAGACATGGTTCTGGGGAACAGGGCCAAAACACTCACCCTGGGGGCGCAGGTGTCACCGCAAACCCCCAGTTTACGCAGGAAGAAACCAAAGCTCAGCCACACCTGGGGGCCCGCTCGCCATCTCTGCTTCCTCCCCTGCCCTCCTAAGTCTGCTCTTTTCTTCACTCCCACCAGCCCACAACCATTCAGGTCCCAAACCTGGCTCTCCTCCGTGGCCCCTCCCTCAGTGCCACCTCCCACCCCCACACCTGCATCTCCCCCCACCACGAACACACACACACAATCCTAGACCTGCCAATTCTGCCTCCGAAAGTCTCTCAAATCCTTCCACACCTCTCCATCTCCACCGCCATCACCCTGATCCCAACCCCATTTTCCCTCATCTGGGCCACACCAGTAGCCAACTAACTAACTGGGCTGCTCGCCAGCAACTCTGATCTTCAAAGAGCATCAAAACAATCTCTGAGGATGCAGATCTAACCAGGTCACTCCCCTGCTTCAACCCTTCACTGAGTTCCCCCACCCTTAAAGGCCTTTCCTTGCCTGTGAGGCCCTGAGTGATCTGGCTCCGGACCAGCCTGCTGGGGTCCCCCTGCACAACTCTCCCCACCCCACTGCATGCCAGAACCCCTGCCTTCCTTCAGTCCCTGAAATATGCCCTGTGGGGCCGGCCTTTCTCTCCAAGTCCTGGCTTTGCTGGGCTCCACAACCCCCATCCTCCAGAATCTGTTTAAATCATGCTCAGAGGCCAGATTCCCCGGCACCCGATCAACTTGGAATCTTGTCATTGCCCTTGTACTTTCCCTCACAGGCAGCGGATAGATGGTCTGGGTGGTGATGTGTTTACTATCCCCTCCTCACTAGATTGTCTGCCCTACAGTGAGAGAAGGAACACATATGTTCTGCTCACTGCCCTGTCCCCACCTGCGGCTCAACAGGGGTTTGCTGACTAGATCAAAGATTGAAGAACTCAGAGTCCTACGGCCAACCTCCAAGCCAGCATTCGAGCACAGGTCTCTCTGACAGCCTGTGATGCTCCCACCCCATCACAGCACCTCTTCCTGGGTTTTGGACCCTAACTAAACTCGCTCACACTTTTCTGTAGTTGTTTAAAAAAATTTTTTTTTTCTGGATATAAAAGTAATACATCTTCATGGTAAAAAGGGGAAAAAAAGAAAAATATGGATAGGTGTAAAGAAAAGCAGACTTCTAGAATCTTGCCCACTGCTATGAATATTTTACGTATCTCTTTCAAACCTTCAATCTGTGAAACTTGTAAATATTTGTGTATCTATTGTGTTGTTTTTATGCCTTAATAACACAAGCATTTCTCCGTAGAACTGGGAATTGTTCAAAAAGTAAATTTAAAATAATTTGAAATTTTGAAAAAGCTCAATATGCAGAAAAGTACAAAAAATAATTTAACAGAAAGACATATTCCTCAATCAGCTTCAGAACATTAGTTACCATTTTGCCATATTTGCTTCAATTATAAAGATACAGTTTAAGACCCACCTCCCATCCTTGGCCCTCCATCCATTCCCTCCTTCCTGGAAGTAACCACTATTTGAAGTTGGTGTACGTTACTTGCATGCTTGTTTTATATTTTTCTACATGTATGTGTCCTTAAATATTATATAAAAATTTTAGTTTGTTTTAAAGATTTACATAAGTAGTGTCATTCAAATATGTGTCTTCTGTTATGACTTGCTCTTTATACCATTGTTTTTGAAATCTCTCTGAGCTGATAGTTACAGATTTAGCTCATTTATTTTAACTGTGCATAGTACATAGCCCATTATGCATAAGTCATATTTTACTCATCCATTTCCCTTCTGATGGACAGTTCTTTAATGATGATAATTGTTGCTACTTTATT
Source organism: Pseudorca crassidens (assembly GCF_039906515.1). Lineage (NCBI taxonomy): Eukaryota > Metazoa > Chordata > Mammalia > Artiodactyla > Delphinidae > Pseudorca > Pseudorca crassidens. The sequence continues at coordinate 38,387,391 of NC_090304.1, read as the reverse complement.
ACACATTATATATTACAATATATAATATACCATAATATTTTACTACAGTACTATTACTACTGTTGCTACTATAAACAACACTGCAGTGAACATCCTGGAACACGTATCCTTGTACAAATTGGTGTTTGTGCACATTGATCCCTAGAAGTGTGATTGTGGCGGAATCACATGTTCACATTTACCAGGTGTGGCCAAACAGCTCTCCACCATGGCTGTAGTCCCATCATTTATGGTCCCATCAGCAACGGATATGAATTCGTTTCCCTCTATCTTTGCCTTTAAGACTCTTGCTATTCTGATTAAGTACATGTGATTAATTTGCATTTTCTTGACTACTAGTGAGATGGAGCATGTCTTTATGTTACTAGCCCTAAATTGCTTTTTCTATGAATTGCGTGTTTACATTCTTTGCCTGTTTTGCTCTTTGTTTGCCTTTTTCTTACTGATTTATAAGTATTCTTTGTATATTCTTTTGTTTATATAATTGTTATAAGCATTGCATGTGTCTTCTCCCAGGAGTCTGTGGTGTCTCTTCACTTTGTTTATGGTCTCTTTTGTTGTCCAGATTTATGTAAAATGACTGCCTAATTGCCCATTATGGAGATTAAACAATTTCCTTAACCTGTATCCTATTATCAGATAGATAGGCTGTTTCTAATTTTTCATTATTTTGTATAACATTTCTGTGAACATCTTTGTGCGTGAATCTTTGTCTACATCTCTATTTTCTCAAATTAGATTCTTAGAATGGGAATTCCTGGTCAAATGGTATGGACATTTTTGAGATTCCTGAGTCTTGTTTTGAGTACTGCCAGAATACTTTGCAGAAAGGCCACTTGAATACAACTACAACAGTCTGTGGGACTCTCTGTATCACTCAGCATTGCCAGTATTCATTAGTTATTATAGTATTTAAGAACCTTTTCTAATTTGAAGACAAAAACGGTATCTCATTATTTTTATTTGTACTTTTCTGATTCCCACAGAAATTGAAAAGTAATTCTTATTTTCCTCACATATTTGAATTTCCTCTTTTGTGTATTGTCTGCTTAATACATTTTTCCTGTTTCATATAGAAGAGTTTAAGTGCTCAGACCCAAGATCCAGATGGCCTGGGTTCAATCCCATCTTCTCCATTTATTAGCCGTGACCTTGGGCAAGTTACTTAGCTTCTCTGAGCCTCAGTCCCCTCATCTGTTAAATGGGGATAATAATAGTACCTTTATCAGAAAGGTTATAAATATTTATTCATTTATAAGGATTAAATGAGCAAGTATATATAAAATACATAGTATAGTAGTCCACCCTTTTGTGCAGGGGACACTTTCCAAGACCCCCAGTGGATGCCTGAAACCATGGAGAGTACCAAATTCTATGTATACTGGTTTTTCCTATACTCATGGGCATGTAGCACGTACAGTGTGGATGGGCTGGACAAAGGGCTGATTTACATCCTGGGTGGGATGGAGCACAACAGAGCAAGATTTCATTACACTACTTGGAATGGCACGCAATTTAAAAGAGTTGTTTATTGCTGGAATTTTCCACTTAATATTGTCTGACTGTGGTTGACAGTGGGGTAACTGAAACCACTGAAAGCAACACTGCGGATAAGGGGGCACTACTGTACTAAGTGAAAATTTGCTGTTGTTGTTGTTCTCAAGAGCCTTATTGTTTTAAAGATTTTTATTTTAAGAATATTAATTCTATGCCGTATCTGGCATAACTATTTTTTCTCAGTTTGATTTAAAATTTTGTTTTAGGTCTTTTGATGTAAAACATAAAGTTTATGGTTCTAGGTAGTACAATTTCTTGTTTTTTTATCTTATCATTTCTTCTATAGTTTGTAAGAACTGAAAGCCTATCCCTATCCAGATCAGAAAATATTCTTTTGATTTTTTTCAATGATCTGAGTTTCTTAACACATCTTTACATTTCACTCATTAACCACTGAAAATCTGTTTTGCAGACCGCTCTTTCACAGAGGGAGGCTGGCTGGCCCAGGATTACCCTTCTCTTTCCTTTTCCCTGGTAGGAAGGCAATCATTAGCCAAGAGCTTGGGCTTGGGGAAACACAGATGTCTGCCTGTTTGGCACATGAATGAGGAAATGCACACAGAGAGGATGAACCCCAGGCCACAAGTCCTGCAGTTAAGCAGGAGTTTCAGCCAGGTGGATCTGAGGCATGAGGTGGAGAATGGAACAGGCTTGGTACCTGCGGGCCTAGCACGGCACCTGGCATGGGCTTTGCGCCCAGCCCTGGTGAGTGGCACCAGCTGACGGTCAGCAGGAATGGGGGTGGGAGGAAGCCAGCGCTGACCTACCAGCAGGACGCGGCACAACGGGCAGCTGGCAGGTCCCTCTCCTCCTGCCAAAGGAAACGCTCTAAGGAAGCCTGTTTGGGGCCGGGGTAGCCCACTGGGTTGAGAAGCCTGGCAAAGGCTCAGATACAGTTTCCCCCAGTACTTCCAAAGAAGCTGACTCAAGGTTAGGTGCTTTATATTCTTTATCTCATTTAATTCTAACAACCTTGTGAGGCAGCCACGTTTTATAGATTATTCTCATTTTATAGTTAATGAAACTGAGGCGCTAGACCCAGACAGTGTGGCTCCGGCATCTGTGCTAAACTCTGCATGTTCTATACCAGGGCTCGCCAGAGTTATTCTATGAAGGCAAACAGTAAATACTTCAGGTTCGATGGTCTCATTCGGTCTCTGTTGCATATTCTTATTCTTTATCACAAGCCTTTCAAAATCATTCTTAGCTCGCAAGGCCGTACACAGCAGGCCCGTGGGTTGTACTCCGTCAGCCCCTGGTATATATATAATACATACTGTGGACTGTGCTATGCTGTCCTGGGTCCCACATCACCACACAGCTGTGTGACAATGGTACATCTGTCCCCAGCTACCTCACAGGGTTGCTAGGAGGAGGCCTGCATGTGCTGATGTACATTTAATGCCCTGGCACAGTGCCTGACACATGGTGACAGCTCACACCCACGTATGAAGCAGACCATGGGGAAAGGAGGAAAAGGCAAGGAAGGCCATGCTGGTGGCAAACCTTCCCAGCAGATGGGAAGGCCTAGGGTGGAATGACAAGTCAGGGGTTCCCCAACACTTTAAACAAACCTCCTATAGAAAGAAACCAGGCTGCTGAACTCGGAGAATGAAAGATGGGCCACCCAGTAACAGAAGGACTCACACAGGACATTTTTCAGTTCTGAGCTTCTCCAGCATTTTAGAATATCTTTCAAGCACACCCCCTGTCCCTCACCCTCACTTAGGGCCACCTATTCAGCGGCACAGTGAAGATGGAAAGGCCGTCTGGACTCAGCAAGATGCTACTATGCAGGCTGTTCTCATGTAGAGGTGAGGGGAAGGACAGCCCATGATACGCCTCTTCCTAAGCTAACTGGAATACGGGACACCCAGTTTTCGAAACAGGTGAGTTCATGATGATTCCTGGCATGACAGAGGACTCTCTGCAGTGTGCCCGGCACTCGCCAGGTTCTTGAGGACACTGAGATCCCATCTGATTGGTCTAGATCTGTTTTACTGGCCCCGGGGCACATGGCTGAGCCTTGGGTGGAGAGCTCATAGTTACAGAGGGATTCCCTAGCCTCTTCAGAGTTTGGGCCCTTGCTCACAGGGCTAAGTGGAGTTGATGCAGGCTGTGACAAGTGACAAAGCTCATGGCCCACCACACTTGCGTCAGCCTAAGAGCCCTGCAGGCAGCGGAACCTCAGGGCTGGCAGGGTCCCCAGCACAGGCTGGACACAGTACCCAAATCTGTTCAGGTCTTGTGGCACCTGCTTGAGCTTCTTGGCAACCTGGGTCCTCACAGGGCCTTATGGTGCTGGGACTGCAGCCCAACTCTAGGAAGGCGGCAGCGTTTCTGCTGGAGGGTCTTGCCTAGGAGGGGCAAACACCTGAGTATGTGTGACAGAAACTCCTGGTTGTCCCCGAACCACAGAATGGAGACTACCTTTCCCAACCTCTGTTGCAGCAGGGCGTGGCCAGTGAGATTTGAGCTGAAATGTTCTGTAGTAGCTTATGGGATCCTTCCTTCAAAGACAGATGGCGTGTGCCCTTTGCCCCTTCCTCCATCCTGTCACTGGAAATGTGGATGTGATGGCTGGAGCTCTAGCTGCCACTTCTGACCATGAAAATGAGGGCTACAACCTAGGGATGGTGCTTCTCAGTTTCACATAAATGTTACCTTAATTCTCACAGCAACTCTCTGAGGTGTTCTTACCTCCATTTTACAGATGAGGAAACTAGGCTCAGAGAGGTGAAAGAACTTGTCCATGGTCATGTGGCCGCCCTGATCAGGACTAGGATCCAGGACTCCTGAGTCTCTGGCTCCTTCACTAGTTCCAAAACGGTAACAAAGTCACCGAATACTTAGTGTATGCCAGGCCCTGTGATAAGCACTTTGTACGTATTAATTCACTAAATCCTCACAAGACTGTGAGGTACAGCCTAACACACCAGGGAGGTGGTATGAACTGTGCAAGGTCACATAGCTGGTGAGAAGCAGAGCTGAACTGAAACCCAGGCAGTAGGACTCCAGAACCTCTTCTGTTAATATATATTGTCCTCTCTAGCCAAACCTCTGTTCCTCAGATAATGAAGAAAAGGTAGAGAGTCATGGCACACTTGTACAGGAACAAGGCCAGGGATGGCAGGCCAGAGCTCTAGCTGGTGAGAGAAGCACTCTGAGGAGGAGCAGAAACCCCTCCGAGCCCTTGTGAGCGCTGGGGCTGAGGCAGAGGCAGCTGCAGCAGGCCCTGCCGCACCCCACCCCCGTCCGCATCTGGTGGGGTGGAGAGAGGAGGGCGGGATGGTGCGAAAAGTTAGGCAGCCAATGGTTCACCTTGTCTCTTGCCTGTCAAGGACCTAGGCCTCACAAGGCCTCACAAGGACCTCGGGCACCAGGCAGGGCGCTCTTCTGCAACACCAAGCAGAGGGAGAGAGAGAGAGACAGGAGGAGTGAGGTCTGAGCGCCTCACGCAGAGGAAGTCTCTGGATTCGGGCAGGTGGTCAATGCCAGTGTGGACGGAGCTGGCCTTGGAGCCGGGCAAATTTGGAAGAAACTTCTGAGTGTCTAGCTGCCCAAGCTCATGAGTATCCCACCCTTTGGGCAGTAATTGGTGGTCCCTAGGTCCTGCTGTGAGCAAGGAATTCAGGCCTCCTGAAGTGTTTTGGGTCTAGGTGGCAACCTCAGGACAGAAAGAAGAGGTTCAGGTTCTGATCCTCTCTCGCTTGGACAATTACAAAAGCTAGTTTCTTCTGAGGTAGCTGGCCTGGGTGGGGGAAACCAGGCTGAAACACAGCATGAACTAGGTCTTCCCATGAACAATTTCCTGTCTCCCCACTACCTACAATGGGCCTCTTATCTGGCTCTCAGGGCAGCCTGTCCCTCTTGGCCGCATCACCGCTCTTTCCTCTGTTCCAGCCCCATGGGCTCGCTGCTGCTCCCTGAGTTCACCCAGGCCTTTCACACAGTTGTGATTTTGCTCAGATGAATCCATTTATCTCATCATGTGGACGCCTCTTCTGGCTTGGGCCGTGTATGGACAAAACACCCCAAAGAGGAAAATCCAGTTTCTGCCCTGGGGCTCCCAGGCCACTAGGGTAGACAGCCATGGGGAATGACGATTACAGGGACCAATGGCATGTGTATGCAAGGAGGCTGGCACAACGGTGTTTACTGTAGCATTGTTTGTAATCGTGAAAGACTGGGGGGAAACCCCTAAATACTCATCAACAGAGGAGTGTGTAAAGAAACTACAGTTTGACCCTACTGTTGAATAATATACAGCTATTAAAAATAATGAGGTAGGGCTTCCCTGGTGGTGCAGTGGTTGGGAGTCCACCTGCCGATGAAGGGGACGTGGGTTCGTGCCCCGGTCCGGGAGGATCCCGCATGCCGCGGAGCGGCTGGGCCCGTGCATCTGGAGCCTGTGCTCCGCGGTGGGAGGGGCCGCAACAGTGAGAGGCCCACGTACCGCAAAAAAATAAAAATAAAAATAATGAGGTAGCACTCTGTGGCCTGACATGGCAAGATATTGCAGACATTTTTAAGAGAAAATAGGCTGCAGAACAATATAGAGAGTATGATTCAATTTATGCAAAGCCCCTATATATTTCTGTATGTATAGATCCTGAAGAATACATCCCAAACAGAGAATAGTCTCTGAGGAAGAGAGGGAGAAATGGGGGAAGGGCAACTGAGATTTTCTTTGTTGTGTGTTCATATATTTTAAAAAGCAGTAACACAGGATGATGATCAAAAAAATAACAGTATTTCTAACCGACAGAGGTAGCATAGAGAGGATGATACACTCTATTGGGAGGGGAGGCAGGTGACACTGAAAGTTCCAGGGGTTAATTCTTAGCTGGGTTTTGAAGGATGAATAAGAGTTTACCAGTCTTAAATAGAGGGTACCCACTGACATTTGCTCACTCTGAGCTGCCTTCATTGATCCTGATGGCATCCTGTTTGCTGCAGGAGTGAACTGTGGGCAGGTGTAGGGCTGGGTCCTCCTGGGCTGTTAGAAGGCTATTAATTTCACTTCCTCTGAGCTCTTAAGATACCCAGAGCTCTCTTAGCACACACACCACACTCCTCCTGGATCTCGAGGTGTTTCTATTTGTAACTGTGAGCTGGGGATGGGAGCCAGGTGCTGTGAGCAGGATACGCTCACCAATCAGCCCTCAGGCACATGGTACAGGCACTCAGGATAGAGCTACTGAGTGGAAGTGAATACCTCTGGGCTGTTCCCCTGCCCACAGTCTTTCTGAGCCCGCTGCTCTGTCTGGAGAGCAGCAGGGGAGGAGTATACACACACATAATGCTGAGATCAACTCCAGTCCTGTGCCTGGCTGCTTGTCTTTATTCCCTGATCTGTGACCAGAGCTGCCTCCTGGCCACCGGCCTCAAGAACAGAGAGCTGTGAGTCTCTGTCCCTGGTTACACTGCCCAGAGAGGGGCAGCTCCTACAACAGAACGGCCTAGAGAATGGCTGTGAGGACAACGGTCCCAATGGGCCAGTCTGAGGGAAGAGGCACTGTCAGTGCAGGACCCTTTCAATTAGTAGACCATCCATCACTCTCCAGGGCCAAAGATGCCCTCGAGGCAGGATCTGAAGCAGCAGAAAGAAGCCATTCCAGAATCAGGAAGTGGGGCTGTTAGCCCCCAGTGTTACTCTGGAGATATTTTGGTATTGTAGCCAAAGTTGCCTCAGGGAAGGCTAAGTAGAAGATGGCTGGCCTGGGGTCCTTTCCAGACAAGGATCCACGACAGCACTGAGAATGGGGTGAGAGGAAGAGATGGGGGATGAGGGCTAAAGGCAAGGAGGCCAGAGAGGACGCTGTGGCCATCCACCGAGTAAGAAAAGATGAGGGGTTTAGGAAGGTAATGTTTTAAACATAGCTGGAGTCTGGCCACTTCTCACCAGCCCATCACCTCACACTGGCACTCCTGCAAGGGCTTTCTACCTGCCCTCTCTGCTGCTTCTGTTGTATTCTCTACACAAAACCTGAGGGATCCTGTTAAAACCTGGCACTAAGTCGACATGGCACTGCTCTGCTCAGAATCCTCCAATGGCTTCTCCTCTGACTCAGATAAACAACAGCTGGCTTCCTCCTGGACCTCATGTCCTGTCAAGTTCCACCTTGCTGACGTCACCATAGCTACACTGACTTCCTTCCTGTTCTTCAAACAGTACTGGCCTCAGGGCCTTTGCGTTTGCCGTTCCTGCAGTCGGAATGCTCTTGTCCTGATGTCCACAGGTTCACTCCCTCATGTTGTCACGTATTTGTTCAAATGTCACCTTATCTGAGAGGTCTTCCCTGACAACTCCATATGAAGTAGCAATCTACGTCCCACCCCATCTCTGTCTCCTCACTTGCTTTATTTTTCTTTATATTTTTGAGTGGTTATTTATTATCTCTCTCCTGACCAGAACACAAGCTCTTTGAGAGCAGGACTCTTTGTTTGCTACTATTTCTCAGCACCTGAAACTGTACTAACAGTTCATTAGTACTAATACCTGTTGTTTGAATGAATGAACACACAAATGAATGAATGGCTACCAAGAGCACGGAGCTGTCTTCTCTCCCAGAGGCTAAAAGAGAGTCCACAGATGTGGGGAGGAGAAGCCACGGGCAGGCTGATTTCTGCTCACCATCAGGAAGAACGCCGTAAGGACTGGAAGTCCACCCTGGAGAGTGGCAGGTGGCCTGCGCCAGAGGTCCTGAGCCCCCAGCTGGCGAGGGCATTCCTAACAGTGGGCAGATTCTGGGATGAGACAGAGCAAATGCCCTTCTGAGCCCGGCGAATTTGTGCGGCGGTGTGGTGGGTACGGATGCGTATGAGGGAGAGAGAGAGAAGGAAGGTGTAGGCAGAAGAGCAGAAGAGGGGGCCACACACCCAGGTCCTCAGGCTGGCTCCCTCAGACCTGACAGAGGAGCGGCCCCGGCTCAGAGGATAAATAAAAACGGGTTGAATTGATGGGTTTGCCCTCAGAGGTCTCGTTCTGAGGCTGCAAGGCTGGGACTGCTCTAGAACTTCTTGTAGCTTAAAACGTTGTTCAGTTCTCTCAGTAGTTCTCTATCCCTTTACATAAGAGGAAACTGAGGCCCAGAAGTGGGGCAGCATCTCACCAAAGGTCCCCCCCTACACACCTTCCCACTGCTATCTCCCCCTTTGTATCACTGAGGTTTGATGGTTAAAACAGCCCAGTGAGGAAGGATCTGGAAGGGAAAGAAAGCTGAATCTGAGACAGGTTCAGAAACAGCCAAGCTGGGAGGGGCGGAGGCCAGCCCTCCCCACTCCCACCGCAGGAGGAGGCGCTGAGGCTGCTGTGGCTGCGCGGCCGCGGTCACCTGCGGAGAGAGCGTGCTGCGGCACGTTGGCTCCACTGGGTGACTATTCTTAGATTTAGGGAGCTAGGGATGATGGATTTAGAACTTACGAGGTGGAAACGTGTTGGCCTGTTTTATAAACAACTGAACTCCTCCCCACAGACTGTCTTTCTGAATTCTGTGTTCTCTGTCAGAACTGCTAGCTTTCTGGGCTTCTTGGCTGCGCTGGGAGAAGGAACAGAAAAGGCAACTCAGGCTCTCGAGGGCCTACTATGACCATGTACTGTGCTAAGGGCTCTGCGTGACACATCTCATTTAACAGAGCAGCCCTGGGAAGGAGGTATTTTGATCACACTCTATTCATGAAAAAACAGACTCTGGGAGAGGTCCCAGAGGAGGCGCATGCCCTGGGATGTGGCTCCAGGGCGAGGCTGTGAACAAGCAGGCCTGAGGTGGAGTCTGGTGCTGCCAGCAGGGGTCTGGCTCTGGCGATGGAGCAGTAAGGGCACAGCATGGCACCTGTGGAGTTTAACCCCTTTAAGTGTTTTGCACATGGCTCTCCTATCCTCTTAGACTTCTTAACTCGGGTGATATATCATCCCTCTGTATAACCTGGTGGCCCGCCTCCATGGCCAGTCAGGGTCCCCTCCTCTTGGTAGGTTCCAAGTTGTCATCATCCCTCTAGAAGTACGTTCCCCAAACTGGCCAAGGGCTCTATCTAGATGCACACCTGGTCCCAGAGGCTGCCTGTATCAGTTTAGCCTGAAGCCACATTAGCCGTGTTGGAGTCCAAGTCCGTTGACTCTCCCCATAGCCCATGTCCAGCACTAAACTGTTTCTGCAGGAGCTGCTGTACTATGTTTCCTTGCAGCCTGGCCTGGGTGCTGGTGTTTGGACCTGACCGGAAATTTCAAGATGTCTGCAACAAATATCTCTGAGGGGCACCAGCAGAGGGGCAGGGGCACAATGCAGCTCTGGGGCCCGGAGAAGCCGGCCTGCTGCTGTTCCTGGAGCCTGGTCACAGCAGACCCTCTCGACACTGTTCTCCCCACACCTGTTTGGGAACAACCCGTGTGCAGGAGAGGAGGCTGGGAGCTAAAGCAGTAATGGGGGTGGGTGTAAGAAGGTCTGTTCTGGAACCCAGCAGCAGGTCCAGAAGAAACCACACGCAGATTAGGAGGTTAGAGCACTAGAGTCCAGAGAAGCCACTGGATGACACAAACCTGAGAAGGAATTCTTCCTATGCTTTCCAATCACTTCATAAATGCCTTCTGAGTGTCTGCTCTGGGTTGGGTGCTGTGCCCAATTTAGCCCAATCCACTTGCTACACAGCTCCTACACAGTACAAATGCTAGGTTAGGAGGTGGCCACCCATCCCACTGTGATAGCGCAGGGAGACGGGTGCCCTGGAAAATGTACGCCCAGAAAGGCAGCAGCTGATTCTTCAAAAGGACCAAACCCCCTTGGGGATACAGTCTGTCTCTTATTTATCTTTTTTTTTTCCAGACAGTCAACTTTTATTGAACTTCATGACATTAAAAAAATTATAGTACAAAATAGGAAACAACTAAGGGATTAATACTTACAATTTATATTAATGCATTGTTTTCTTTTAAAAAATGTTACTTTTTAGAGCAGTTTTAGGCTCACAGAAAAATTAGGCAGAAAGTACAGAAAGGTCCCTGCCCCCACTCATCCACAGCCTCCCCGCCATCCACAGCCCCTACTTGAGCAGTACATTTGTTACAGTCAGTGAACCTACAGTGACACATCGTTATGACCCAAAGCCCGTGGTGTACATCAGGGGTCACCCTTGGTGTAGTACATTCTATGGGTTTGAACAAATGTATAAGGACATGTTATCCATCATTATAGTTTAATGGCCCTAAAATTCTTCTGTGCTCCACCTATCTATCTCTGGTTTTATGTACCAGAGGTGAATGAATAAGTGAGTGGATGAACAGTTACAGAGTGCCCGTAAGGTTCAAGCACGGCTCTAGTGGGAGGGGTAGAGCAGAGACCAAGGCCCAAGGCTCCTGTCCTCAAGGGGCTTACGTTCTAACGAGGGACCAACGAGCAAGCAGACATACAAATCATCAGCGTGTGGCTAGCGATAAGAGTTAGGAAGAAACCAAAACAGAGTGATATGATTAGAAGGACAGGTCGTAGGAAGTTCTCTCCGGTAAGGTGGCCTCTGAACTGTGACCTGAAAGTTGAGGAAGAGCCAGCCGTACAATCACCTGGAGGGCGGGCTTTCCAGGCAGAGGAAACGACAAACAGAAAGGCCTGAAGTGGGAAGTTTTGCCGGTTCCAGGAACAGGCAGGAGGCCAGTAGGGTCTGGGGCCAAGAGCCAGGGGAGAGGCAGGCCTCCGCGTGAAGGGAAGGCAGGGCCTCGGGAAGGCTGGGGGGAGGCCAGGAGTGTTTTGTGGGGAGGCTGAGGAGCCACTGGAGGGTTTTAAGCAGTGGGTGATCAGGTCTGACTTACATTTGAAAAGGCCACTTGGTGAAGGACAAAATAGAGGGAGATGGTTCAGGAGGCCCTGCACTGCAGAGGACCAGGCCAGGCAGGACTGGGTGGTGCTTGGAGTGGGCTGGTGGCAGTGGGGACAGAGAAACAACTGGATTTACAATCTGTATTGGAAGTAGCGCGTGTAGGACCTGCCGATGGAATTTCACAGGGAGTAAGTGAAAGAAGGGTTCAAGATGGATTCCCTGAGCGATGGGTGGAGAGTCGGGCTGTTTATCAAGGTGAGGAAGCCTGTGGGGAGGGGTCGGCTTGGGGAGAAAATCAAGAGTTCTGTGTTGGACATTTTAAGATGGAAGTACTCATTAGAGATGAATGAATGACCTGAGTGAGAAGCGGGAAACCATGGAAATAACAAATGGCAGGAGCTACCAGGTAAGCAGTGGGCAGCTCGGTGCGCTTATGATTCGATGGGGTCAATATATGGTGCCTTTATCACTCTGAATTCCAGTTTCTTGAATGAAGTGCACGACTGGGACAAATGCATACTACATGGGCTAATATATAAATTTCTTTCGTGAATGTCCCTACTTCATAAAAAACACATAACATTTGAAACAAAATTAGCACTTTGGATAATTATAACCCACTAGCCCGAGTTCTCCCACTGGTCCTGTGGGAAGCAGCATTCTTCTCTCAGGCTGGAGAGCGGCCAGGCTGCTGGGCTGGGATACACAGGCGCAGGGCTCCTCCCCTGGGCCGGGGCGTCAGTGGGAGAAGCGGCACTCGCAGAGGATGGAGTGCAGGCACCGGGAATGCTGCAGCCCTGCCACCAGACTCTCTTTGGGATGCCTTCTAACTCCGAGGAGTGTAAGGCCACCCAGACATGGGGGCCTGGAGGTAGCCAGCTCCGAGAGACCCTTTAGCCCTGGCCTGGAAGAAACAACTGCAGCTGGGGAGGCCTGGCAAGTGTCGCTGGGCTCCCTGCCTGTGTGACTGTTCACGTCCCCAGCAGGGGCTACTCAGCCTCCTGTGGGCTCGGTCCCAGGTGACAGATTCCCTTCCCAGACAAGGGGGCTGGAGGCTCTAAGGCTGAAGCCAGGCATGTGTCCCCAGGGTGCAAATCCTCCAGTGGCACCCCAGCTCAGAAGGAAATCCAAAGCTTGGCTCTTGGTCTCTAAGGTTCCACACCATCTGGTCCCCAGCTCCCTTCCCTCCACTGCTGCCACTCTCATCCTCACTCACTCCTCTCCAGCCACACCGGCCTCCTTGCTGTTCCTCCAACTGGCCAGGCACGCTTCCAGAGTTAGCTTTCACACTGGCCATTCACTGTGCCTGGAATGCTCCTCCCTAGATATCCACACGGTTCTTCCTCTCCCTCCTTTCATTTGGGTCTTAGTTCAAATGTCACCTTCTCAGAGGACCTTCCCTGACCACTCAACCCCATCCTTCTACCCCTCACACTGTTTTATTTTCTTTCCTAGCATGTCACACCCCATCATATACCTATTTGTCTGTCTCCCCACTAGAACGGGCAACTCCAAGAGAGCAAAAATTTCATTTTGTTCAACTGCCGCATCCCCAGCACTTAGAACAGTTAGAGGAACGTAAAAGGTGCTCAATGAACATCTGTTCTAAAAATGAATGGATGTCACTTGCCCCGGGAGAAGCTCATTTCCTTGAGGCGAAGCCAAGTCAGAGAGCTGGGCAGCCCGTCCACAGGGGCCACCAATCCAAAGGACCTGCAGTGGGTGAGTTTGGAGGGGGCAGTCGGGACAGCCCATGTCGAAGGCACCTGCGGTTTGAAGGGCACCGGAACCCTAATTGTGGGGGAAGGGAGACATTACAGCTAAAGACTGGACAGACTCCACCTCCAGCTCTAGGACCAACCATGTCCTCACACAGTCCATTTCAGCTCTTTGCATGAGCACCAGCACCTACCTAGCTGCCTGTAGGCTGACCCTCCCCTTCCTGAGACAAGGAGGAGCCAGCTGGGCAGTATATATCCCAAGTCCTCACTCACTAGCCAGAGAATTTGAAAGCAACTGTTGCTCAGTTGCTATGGAGCCTGACAGACTTGGACTTGATCTTGCCTCTGTCACGAGAGGTGTGTGTCTGACCTTTGATTTCTTCATCTGTAAATAAGGACGATCATATGTCCTTTACTTTTTCTTTTTTTGAATGAATAGGTAATGATACATGCCCATCACATGATACATGCCCAGATGGCCCTTGCTCCCATCCACATCTCCCCATCCGCTGCTGCGACGGCCCCATGCCTCTTGCCCAGAATCCATTCCTAGCCCTCCTTGGTCTGCTCTATCTTGCTGCCAGCTGTTGGTAAATTGGGGAGAATCCCCAGTACAGGGGCACATGACAAAAGCATGCCATCCATCCCTCTTCTTTCCTCCCATCCCCCAGACCACTTGCGTGGAACAAGTAGATAAGATTCACACAAGTTCTGGCTGAGGGTTCAGACGAGTGTTTGTCTGAGGTGTCCTGACAGGCACAGACCATGAAGCATTGCTATGGAAACTGTTCTGTTGTTCTCTGCTACGTGATTTGCTTTCTGGCTCAGCTGCAGTTGTGGTACAGGGGGAAGGGCAGCAGATGAGGTACTGAGGATTACTCTCTGCTTCTCTGTGGGTCTTACCTTCCTCAACTCCAAGAAGTAGGCCAGTGTTTCTCAACCATGGCCTGATGACCATCTGTACTTGTTAACAATCAGAGTCCCAGCACCCACCTCAGGCCAACCGTCAGCATCTCCCGGGGAGACTGTAATACACACCAGCGTTTGAGAACCACTGGTGTAGGAGTTCGTTAGCTAAATTGTTTTCAATTTACCCAGTAGGTAAAATGGATAACACCGGTTGGAGCAGGGGTGAGGGGCTCAGAGCCCCATCAGCTCCACCTCCCACTACCCCCAACTGGCTCCATGGAATTCTAGGGCTTCCCCGAGCACAGTTTGAAAACCACCAGACCAGATGATTTCTAGTGCCTTCCCCTATATTCATTCATTCATTCACTCACCAATATTTATTAGGTGCCTTCTGCTGTCTTTATGCCAAGTAGTAGTTTGAAGTATATAGGTCTTCTACTTACTAGCTGTGTAATCTTGAGCAAATTACTTAATCTCCCTGGGGCTCAAATTGTTCATTTGCATTGGGAAAATAATACTTGTTTTCCCTACCTCACAGGATTCTTATAATGATCCAATAATCAAATGAGAACACCTATGGAGAAGTGGTTTGTTACCTGGAAGAGACTCTGCAGATGGCAACAACTAGCATTAGCATGTACATCTACCTGTCTGAAGTCTGCAGAACTAAATGAAGTCCCTAGAGGTCTCTATGGACGGTTACTCTCCTACTCTCTGTAGCTAAACTTCCACAAAGGTTACAGGGTGTAGGGGACCACTGGTCTAAAAGCCTCCATTGAAGAAACAGCAACCTGCCTACAGGGTGATTCTGACATGTACTAATATCACTCAGTTTGTTATCTTCTAAATAGAACCTTTCTGTATTACCCACATTTTCTTCAATGAAATTACTTTTATAATAAACAATTTAAAAAACTGACACTACAGAAAATATTGTCTGATATACACAGTTCTTTCAAAAAAACTCTTTTTAAACAATCTGATGCTTTAAAATGAATTCAAATGAGGCACTCAGAGCAAGGGCAAATACCCGCCGGGCAGGCTGCGGCGTGGCCCTTTCAGAGGAGCATGGGGCGGCTCTGCCAACAGCTTAGCACAGGGTCTTGGGTGACTCACCACCTCTCGCAGGGCCTCCGTTTCCACACCTATGAACCGAAGGCAGCAGCTTTACTGATCTCCAAGGACCCTTCCAGCTCTGATGCTTAGTGTTCTAGGACAATGGCATGTACTTTCTGATATACCCAGGCTATCATTCACAGCACATCTGGACCTGCTGGGGCTGCAGCCTTGCTGAGTTCGAGGTGGCTCAGGGATACCTCACTGGCTAAAAACAACGTCTCTCTCCCCAGTCACTAAATTGGAATCTCAGATTTTCCAAAGCACTCTCAGCCCCACTACAAACACAAAGGAGGAAGATCAGGGAGTGAGAACGGTGAGGAGAGAGGTGGCTCACATAAGAGCTGCACCCCTTAAGGTGATGGGGCCGTGACCAAAATCAAGGCATTTGAGCCAAGCCCAGTACGCCTCACCTTACTGGGATCATCTCCCAGGAAGAACTACAGACCCAGCAAGACTTCATCCAGTGGGAAGACCACCAGAGTTGGGGTCAGAAGATGGGACCATGCCCCTCCTCCAGCCCCTCCTGCAGCGTGCTTTTGGACCAGCCACTCCCTGCTACCGATCCTCGGGGTCTCCATCCACAACCTGGGATATTATACCGGACAAACCCAGTGCTACGGTGAGACTCGTGTGAGTGTGAATGGAAACATATGTTATAAAGCTATACATCATTTACCAGTAGTACCATATATTGTGCCCAAAGATCAAGAGGAAACGACCCCACCTGTCCTTTAAGAAATCCACAGGGCTTCCCTGGTGGCGCCGTGGTTGAGAGTCCACCTGCCGATGCAGGGGACACGGGTTCGTGCCCCGGTCCGGGAAGATCCCACATGCTGCGGAGCCGCTGGGCCTGTGAGCCATGGACGCTGAGCCTGCGCGTCCGGAGCCTGTGCTCCACAACAGGAGAGGCCACAACAGTGAGAGGCCCGCATACACAAAAAAAAAAAAAAAGAAAGAAAAGAAACCCACAGCTCTGGAGAGTATAAGCCCTGGGTCACAGGGCTGGTGGGTATGGGACCTGAACAGCAAGTCACTTTACTGTGCAGCTGAGCTACACAGGACAGACTCTCGGCTTGGCCTGGTTCCAGTCCGATGGAGACCAAACATCACCGAAGCTGAAAACATTCAACAGGAGCATACAGCCCATCAAAGTGAACAGTTCTTTATTTCGAGCATTCATGCATTCATCCAGTTAACAAACATCCTTCTAGTATCAATTCCAGAGAGAGTAGTATTTGGGTGCCTCAGCTGTGCAAGGAAGTAAGAGGAGGAATGAGCAAGGATGAATAAGATAGTCCCCATTGTTAAGGAATTCCCAGTCTCTTAATTACCAACATTTCCTGAGTTCTTACTATATACCAAGAACTTTGCTGTACTACTTCCATGGTCTCATTTTACACTCCTAATACCCCAACAGGGTAGGAATGTTCAAGATTCCTATTTCACCCCTAAAGAAGCTGAGGCTCAGGCTCACTGGAAAACTAAGTGATGCAGCCAGGACTCGAACCCAGGTCAGTCTGTCTCAGATCCTAAGCTCTAACCCCTGTCTTCCATGGCCTCCGTATTGCTGGGGACCTTAGGCAGACACCTTCCTCTCTGGGTTTCAGCTCTCTCTGTGGAATGTAGAGGGTCAATGATTCTAGTGGGCGTACTGCAAACAACTACGAACCAAGACAGAAAGCAAGAAATGTCCACCTGACGTGAAGTGTGAGGTGTGGAGATCAGTTCCCATACCTCAGGAGAGGAAGCCATAGGACATAATCTGGGTAGAATGAGGCCAAAGGTAGGACTTTTGCCACATAGGGTTCAAACCAGCAGGTTTCAGAAAGGCATAGCTGACACTTGCCCACCTCCACCAACGTCCATTCTCCCACCAAACTGAACTGCCCATGCCATCTCCACACTCCAGCTACCTCCCCAGTAAGGCCTTTGTCACACTGTCCCCTTACGTTCCCCCATCTCCCCTTATTTTTCTCCTCTAGGGGTCCTCTTCTGATCCTGCAGCTCTCCCCAAGAGACTATAACAGACATTCAAATTCTATTTCATCAAGAAGCCCTCACATCAATGGAACAGCATTTTCCTGGTCCTTGGTACATGGCTCCCTGTCTTCCCAATTTGCTCCGTCTCTAATGCAGAAAGAGCAGTGGCCCTTCTCCATCTGAATCTTTCACAGCAGCAGATGCCAGTAAGGTTGCCTGGAGAGTCTGGAAATGCCATGTTGCCATGGTAACAGCAGACCAAGGTTTGGGATGCTTTATCCCCAGTGAGCTGCCCTGGCAGTGCCATGCCAGGTTGCTGGTGGAATCTTCCTTGGGGAACAACAATGACAACAAGACCCCATTAATGGACCGAAAACTGCTCCGCTGGTGCTGAGGTTCAGCTCCTGCAAACACACTTGTGGGCCTCTCCCCCAGCCCCTTGGCTGAGAAGGGGGCCAGGCTCTGGCTCTCTGCACTGTCTCGCTCAAGGGGTAATACGGTTTTAACTGGCTCAGCCAACAAAGCAGGCCCTCCCCCACTCCAGCCCCCAAATTACCACTTCTCTTGTTTGATGCCACCAACCAGGGATCTGCTGGCATGGACCCTGGCAATTAGCACAGCATCTACATTTGTTGGAGAATTAAGAGCCACTGATTAGCCTAATTCCACACCATTTACAGGCAGCAAGTGTCAGCCTGAGATTGGCTTTTCCAAATGGTGGCCCAGAGGGAGGCATGATCATGGCTTGAGTTTGAAATGGAGGCAAAGGCCTGGTGGGCCAGACTGTGACCCAGGAGGGGAGGCAGGACTCACTTCTGGGCCTGAGGACATGTCAGCCACTGCTTCCCCTAGACCTGCTCGCCTAAGGGACCTGAAGCCCAGCAGAAGCTGTTTCCAAATTGAGGTCATGTCTATTTCCAAGTCAATCCTGACCGGAAAGGGAGCTCATTTCCCTTTAATAGCATCCCTGCTGACTCCCACTGGGAATGCCTAGCCATAGGACTAGTGAGCCCTAAACTAGGGGCTTCTGGGGATAGAGGCCTGAGTCAAACTCTAGCTGGCTGGGCAGAACCCTGACATCCTGCCTAGACTCTCCTGCCATCCCACCACCTGAACCTTTATCTGACCCTTTCATCTGTCCCCCAAGTTGCTCTCTGGCTGGACACTTGGAATTTGAATGCCTGATAATTACCTTATGATTCCTCTGTCAGAGCCCTGGCCCGCCTGCTGGAGGACCCCAAATGGGCTCTCCAGGATACTGACATTCCCAGGATCATACAGGCCCCTACACCTCGGATGGCTGATCTCCATCCCCACCTAGCAGGAGCTAACTCCACAGCTGATATGGTTCCCCTGGGTTTGTACCTTCTCCTGCCAGTTTGCTTGTACACAGAATAAAGGGATCATGAGCACATGGAACTAGCTAACTGAATGTGTGCCCACAGACCCCATGGAACTTCCAGAACCTCTAAGGAAATATACAGGCATAGAGGCCTGGCTGGACAGGCCTTGGCGACCGAGCTTGCCTCATGCAAACTCTATCCTGCTTGAAAACAGGGGCTGAACCAGGTCTTCCCAGCCATTCATAAAACATTTCTTGAGTTTTATTTGGTAGATGCCATCAGGGGTATAGGATGAACTGTTCGTGGCATCTGCCATCGAGTCTAGGGGATCAGCAGACTTCCTAGCAGAAAAAGAAAGTTAGGGGAGACAGGAAGAAGGGCATTCCAAGTAGGGAGCACAGTGGGAACAAAGGCCTAGCAGAGGAGGTAGGTGGAGCTTATAGAGCTAATGATGCTAGTTCAGTTTGGAAGAAACGTAAAAAGTGGTAGAAGAAATAAATTTGGAGTGACAGGTAGGGTGTGCATCATTGCCAATGGCTCAGGAAATATCCTCAAAAGGCCTGACTGAAGACTTGGACTTTACTCAGGAGCCACACAGAAGCCACTAAAGCTTTCGGGCGAGAAAGCAGCAGAATCAGAGCTGTGCTTCAGAAGCAAAATCTGGATAATAATGATCATCACTGTCATTGTCGTCCTGATAGATAACATTTATGGAGCCCTTACGCTGTGCCAGGCACTTTTCTGAACGCTTTAGACTGACGGTGGAGGAGGGACTAGGGAGACCTGTTTGGAGACAGGAGGATGCAGAAGAGGGATGGCTGGAGAGAAACAAGGAGGCAGGATCTGTGAAGCTGTGGTTAGGGGCGGGTGCTGAGAGGATCAGACAGCCTCAGCCAGAAGACTGGGAGGATGGAGGTCACCTCTAGGTCTAGGGTGTGTGATTCCTTGAGTCATGCGTCCTGGTAGATTGAGTCTAGAATCTAACCCAAAGACAAGTTGAAATATTCCTCTTGTCACCTTGAGTTCAGAAAAACGTTTGGAGAGGAACAGACCACGAACAAAGGGCAGCTTTCCCAGGAAGACTTACCCTTTCACACTCTGCCCTGGTCCTTCTGACTGAGACCTGCTGATAGGAGTGAGAAGGAAAAGACCTGGAGAGGGGTGGCCTCTCCTGGCTTTGACCCCGTGTCTTCCTGGTGGAGGTCCTTCTGCCACGATATACATCAGACTGGGGCGTCCAGGTAGGGAGGGAGCCCTGGTTTCCGCCTGCCTCGTTTGCTTCTCTGTCCTGCAGGTACCACCAGTGCCCCAAGCTCCTGGGGACGAGGGTCCTCAGGTGGAAGGCA
The DNA here is from genome assembly GCF_039906515.1 of Pseudorca crassidens. NCBI lineage: Eukaryota > Metazoa > Chordata > Mammalia > Artiodactyla > Delphinidae > Pseudorca > Pseudorca crassidens. The sequence continues at coordinate 38,367,606 of NC_090304.1, read as the reverse complement.
AGAGCCGCCTGCTCAGAGATTGCTCTAGTGAGCAGGGCCTCCCTGCCTTGCCAGTCTCTGCCTGTGTTCATACACCACCCTCCCTTATCTCTCCTGGGCCAGGCCAAATCTTAGCCTAGCCTTCAAGGCTCAGCTTAAGTCCTCCTTCCTCTAGAAAGTCTACAACAATCACTCCTTCACTGAGCACTTAGAATGGAAGTTTCAGAGCTGGAAGGGAACGTAGCGATCATTGGCGCAATCCTCCCAACTGTGCAGAAGAGGAAGCTTGGGTCTGTAGAGGGAAGAACTTGCCCAAGAGAAGAGCTACGACTAGATTCCCTGGACAGCCTCCTGCGACCTTCAAGCTCTGGTTTGTTTCGCCCGTCTACGTCACAGATTGTGAGACTGTGGGGACAATGACTTCTATATCTCTGCATCCTTCTCAGTGCTTAGCACAGAGCCCTGGATCGCAGGGAGCTTGGGAAATAGAATCCTCAGTAGCCAAAGGCTCCTGAAGGCATCAGGTCCGAAGGAAAAGCAAGACACAGGTGAAGAAGGGAAAAAACCCTCCTTCCAGCAATTCTCCACTGCTCTGGGATGCAAGCCAAGCCCAGCCACTGGACTGGGGGTGGGAATAGAGATGATGCATTCAAAGGGACTTTTACATCCGAAAGAGATTTTTGCATCCAGTGCCAGGGTTCTAGTCCAGAGCTTCCTGGGAAAGCAGCTTCCAGAGGCTGGCAGAAGGGTTCATGCTGAGGTCAGCCTCTAGCCTGGGGCATTGGTGATGGTGGTAGCAGCAGCTGAGGGAAGATTTTTCTTTTAAAGCCGAGTCTTCAGACTTTTAGAGCAAAAAGAACCCTTCAAGATCACCCAATCCAATACCTGAATTTTTCGAATAGGGAAACTGAGGTCTTGGTAAGGAAAGGGATTTGATCAGGTCATACAATTCATTAGGGTCACAGCCAGGGCATAGTCCAGGTCTCTTGATCCCAACCCAGGACTCTCTGCAGGGCACCTTTTCTCAGCTGGGTCCTATACAGGTATAGAAGGAGAGCACCTGATGGAGTTAATGGCCACCAGTAAGTTATATGTTGTTTTTTAAAATGTCAAAATTACTGAATTACTGACAGACTGGTGATGTGGAGTTAAAGAAATGTATTGGGTTTGATTAAGCCTCCAGGTGAAAAAGCCACTTGCTTGAGATTACAGAGCTAGGAAAAAGTGGAACCAAAACTCAAGCACAGATGTGTCTGGTCCCAAAGTCCTTCCTTTATCCACTGGCTGACGCTGCCACACACGCTGTCTCTGTGCTCAGAACTGAGGAGTAAAGACAGGACAGACGGACAGGTCTGAGGAAGGATTCCATTAGACGGACACTTCCTGGGTGAGCCCCTCTTTGCCCCAGGCCCTGTGCTGGGCACTGGGGACACAGAGAAGAAACGAGATCTAGGAGTGCAGAGACTAGGAGGTGACTTCCAGGGAGATTCTAAACGAGCAGCGACCAAGACTGAAAGAGAAACGAACCCGGTCCTTTAAATTCTGAAGTAAGAATGAGGCTGATGAACAGGACCATGTGACAGCATGCCGGCGGGTCCTGCCTGAAGATGCATGTGTCCCCAGCCACAGTCATCGTTGTCCTTGCAGCACCCAGCACGGTGCCTGGCACATGAAGGCACTCAAGGCAGAGTTGCTGAGTCGATGTGTGGATAAAGGAGGCTCCTCCCTGACAGGGAGTCACGACGCAGCTCCAGGCCTTGCAGAGGGAGGGTCTGTGCTCCCCCCATTTGTAGAAGGGGCAGGAGGCAGCTGGCAGGTCCAGAAATGCTGACACAGAGAGGGACAGAGCTTTCAGCCGCAACCGATTTCTCCATGGCAACAAGCTGACAGAAAACTGCACAGGAGACTGAGAAACCAGTTTTAAAATAAAGACACGAAACACCCTCAGTCTAACATCACACATGCAAAGCAATAGCTCCTGCCTCTCAGCCCCTTAGGAGGGGCAGGCATAATCACTAGAAAAGGTAGCTCCTTCCAACCTGCCATCCCCTGCCAAGGGCCCCATGTGTCTCCCCTCCTACTGTAAACCTTCCCAGAGCTGCCAGGAAGAATCTCTCTCACTTTGCAGTACATGTTTCAGGGCATTGCACCAAATCTGACAAGCAAGGGAGGAGGCTCCGCCAGGGTCACAGCTGGCCAGGTCCTGCAGCAAACGGGCCATGGCAGTCGGCGTCCTGTCACACCAGAGCAGTGGTGGCTGAAGCCTGGGCGGGGCGTAGGGTGTAGGAGGAAGAGCAGGGCAGAGACCCCTTTCCTCCTCCGTCTCCTGATGGTCAAATCCTGCTTCATCCTTCAGGGCTCAGCTGTATTTGCCTTCTTCTCCCAGGATGACTTAATCACACACACCTTCCACTGTAAATCCAAAGCCCTCTGTTTACATTTCAAATATAACACTTTTCATTATACTCCTGCTTACAGAAGCAGACAGACAATCTGCTCTGCATTACACTTCTAGTTACGTATTCTGCCCCCCAGTAGAGAACCTGGTCCATGAGAAAGCCTCAATAAATGCTTTCCAAATTGAATTAACAGCATGAGAAAACATTTTAATTTGAGTAGCTAGAGATCGGCCCTCCTTCAGTTTCTGGGAGTCTGCTCAGACTACCATTTCCTCCAAAGCCTTGGTGCTTTGAGGGCACAAAGGCAGTGTCACCCCCTCTCCTGTGCTGCTGTCCTTCCTGCTGGGCGCCCCCACTAGCTTTCTGCCAACTCCACTGTGTTCCTTCCCTTACAGTTTCATAGACATTACCATATTCAAAAGGGGACCCCAGAACAAGCTGGACTAAGGATCCTGGGTTCATTGCTAGCTTTATGACCTCCTGTCTGTGTGAACTTAGGCAAGTCATTTAACCTCTTTGAACCTTGTCTGCAAAATGGGAAGAATCCATTTCCATACCTATGCCCTGCCTGCCTCATGAGGCTGGTGTGAGGAACAGAGATTATGAATCGTGAAGATGCTCTGAAAGCCGTAAAGTGGTCTCTGTGCAAAGGTAAGGTGAAATGTTGCTTCCAGCATCTTATGAAAGAGGTAGCTGAGGCCTACACTCAGGAAGTGACTTCCCCACGATCGCACAGAGAGACTGTGGAGGAGCAGAGTCCAGGTCTTCTAATTCTTGGTCCAGAGCTCTTTCCCAACCTTATGCTGCCTTAAAGATCACACCCAGGCATTCTTCAACTTTGGCAAAACCAATTCCACATTCCATTAAAATGAGAAGCATTCTGGATTACCTGCGGAGGATAAATCTCTGAACTGGAACAGAGTCCAGCTCTCTACTTCCAGTCAGAATGCCACCTGAAACATTCTAGGCTGGGAATTAACTCTTAATCCCCCATCAAGCCTTTCCTTCCAGTTTCTCAGTCACTGCTAACTAACCCATGCCAATAAAGGTCATCATGGCAGCTAACACAGTCTTGCTGTGGCAGATCCCAGGTCTTCTGATGTAACCTCAGAAACTGCAACACTGCACAGACCAGAGAAGCAGATCGGGAACAATTTGGACTGGATACAGAGGAAAACTGGTATGGCTTGGAGTACAGACTTTAGTGGAAAAGCACTAAGGCTACAGTAGGGCTTGACTTGGGATGTAGGGACACGGATTCCCTGGAGTGTGAAGTCAGCAGAAGCAGATCTGAGAGAGACAGGAGGGACACACAGGTCCCGCTGCTCAGAGTCTAACAGCTTCCAGGCCCACACACCAGAGATGTCACTGAGTGAAGCCTCTTCAGACCTCAGCAATGACTTTGAAAAGGAGGAAGGGTGGGAGAGAAGGAAGGAAATGTCTTTGTCTAGAACCCTAACCCTTTCATGGTGTGATGGTTAATTTTGTGTCACCTTGGCTAGCCCATGGTGACAAGTTGTTTTGTTAAACACTAGTCTAGACGTTGCTGTAAAGGTATTTTTAAGATGTAATTAACCTTTACGATCAGTTGTGGTGGGCCTTGTCCAATCAGTTGAAGGCCTTAAAAGCAAAGACTGAAATGTCCTGAAGAAGAAAGAATTCTGCCTCAAGGCTGCAACACAGAAACTCTGCCTGTGTTTCCAGCCTTTGGACTCAAGACTGAAGCATCAACTCTTACCTGCATCTCCAGCCTGCTGGCTTGCCCTGAGGATTTCAGATTTGCCAGCCCCCACAATAGAGTGAGACAATTCTTTAAAATATTGCTAACCTTAGACAGACAGGCAGATAGACAGGAAGGTAGACAGATGATATAGTATATCCTATTGGCTCTGTTTCTTTTGAGAACCCTAATACAGGTGGGGTTGGGTATTTTCATCTAATTTACCTTATTTAATCCTCCAAGTGACCCTGAGAGGTAGGTTTTGCTATTCTGAGGTTTGTTCACAGATGAGGAAACCAAGGCTTAGAAAGTCAAGTCACTTGGTAAGGAAGACTCCAAAGCCCATGCTTCATCAGTTTTACCATAGGGCCATGAAGAAGTAGAATTTCTCTAAAGAACGCTGCGACAAGAATTCCTCACCAAACAGTGTTGCTGATTTCCTCTCAGTTCTCCTTTTTCTGGGGGGAGGCAGTTAACGACAACAGAAACCAGGGGTATGAACAGGTTTGCTAATCAAGCAGGAAGACTTGCTTTTGCAAAACACTGTCTTAAGGATTTCCATTCTTCCTGGGGTCTGTATCTGGACCCAGGACTTGGGTCTGCATGGACATTTTGGGGTCTCATCACTTTTAAACCTGAGCCCTGAGTGTGAGTGGTCTTTGCAAGAGATTGCTTCATTTGCCTCCTGCAGGGAAGCGGGAAGCCTGCTCTCCACTCAAGTGATGAGCTCTAATGGGGCTGCTTTCTCTAACAGAGCATGCAGCCTTCCTCTGCCTCTCAAGCTGCCCTTCCTCCCACCCCCAAAAGGTTTCTCACCACCACTGTGTCCCCAGGGAAGGGGGAGCATTCTTCCCCTGAACAACTTTAGCCTGAGGATGGACGAGCCCTCTTTCCTCCATTCCCCTTAATGCAGCTGAGACACGGTGGGATTTGCAGGAGGAAGTTGACTAAATGCTAGGGGCCCCTGAAAAGGAAATCATCACAGCAATCCAAACACTTCTACAGGCAGGCAGGGCTGCCAAGATGAGCCTTCTGACTCTTTAATAACTCTCCCCTCTCTCCAAAGGGCTGGGACATACAACTCCAGAAGCCTCTGCTCAGCTTGCAGTCAACTGAACGTGCAGCGGTTTCCACGTGGTCACTATCTGGCTTATTGCCTCAAAGGTATGGCCTCGCAGAGCAGTACCTCCCAGCATGTTAAAGCCCACATCAAAAATGATACTGTTTGACACACTGGATAAATGTAGACGTGGATGTGCAGTCCGAGGACTGCCTCCTGCTAGCCCAGGCCACCACCCTTAAGTGCTGAGGGCTTTGCTGTCCTGACACCCTGGTTGGGAAATCTGTCCTACAGAGTCTTGTCCCACTCGTGGCCTAAGTCAAGAGATCCAGATTCAACTCCACCTCCTGCCTGGGCCAAGCCCTTCATTCCTGGGTCTGGTCTGAGGGTCATGCTTCCTGTTCAGGTAATGGGCTGGAACGTGGTGACAGGCAAATTATATCACCTTTCAGATGAAATCTCACCCCCCTCAACAGGGAAGTAGCTTTGCACATTATAGACCAAAGAGTCCTTCAAGGACCAGGAAAAGTGCTACTTCCCCCAGGAAGCCTGCCTGGCAGGCACACTGTCTCCTGTGTCTACTGAGAGAACAGGGATCCCTCCTCTCCTCTGCTGCTGGAGTTACTGCATCAAAAAAAAAAAAAAAAGAGAGTTGCCTGCATGTCTACACAGCTGCTAGAGCTTGGGATCACCAACAGCCAGCACTCCAGGGAGACGCAAAAGCTGGTGATGACAGTAATGATAATAACTAACATTTACTGAGACTATACAAGGTACTAGGCACTGCTCTTAGCACTTTACATGTATTTACTCATTCACCATAGCTCTTAGAGTTAGGTCTTATCATTTCACTCAGTTATAGACAAGAAAACCAAGGCACAGAGAGATTAAATTATTTGCCCCATATTACACAGCCAGTAAGTGGCAGAGCTAGGATTCAAACCCAGGCAGTCTGGCTCCATATCATTTAATTCAAACAATAACTCTGTCATGTTAGTTTTATTAAACCTGCTTTAAAGGTTGAGGAAACCGAGGCTTGAGCACTGTGAGCTAAGACCACATAGCTAAAAAGAGGCAAATCAAATATTCAACCCAAAGGTTGCAACCTTTCTCAAGCCCTTCATGGTAGGAATTGTGTTACAACCACTCCAGGCTGAATTCAGGGAGGCCAGCTGACCTCATTTGTCCTCTGGGATGAGAACCAGCAATGGACGTCCACTGCCATCAGAAAGGCTCTGCCAGCAGGTCATTTTGAATGGGTGCAGTTTCCGAAGTACTTTTTATATATGATTATGTACATAACCCATATCCCATTAGAGAGACAGAAGGCCGAGGAGAGCCAGCCTCCTGGGACCATGGGCACACTTTTCTGTTACAGTGCATGGACACTGTGTGGTTGCAGCTTTCTGGGTGTCCACTCAGCCCAGGTGCTGTTCTAGAAATGGTCTCATACGTGAACCCTCTTGTACCCAGGATCGAGTGAGACACAGGAAGCAGTGTCTCCCAGCAGAAGGGCAAAGGCTTAGAGGGTCTCAGAGCTACCATCCCTTTCCTGTGGGGGTTTAGGCAAGTTTCTTAATCTCTACGAGTTCCAATTTCCTTATCTGAAACAAAAAAGGAAACGAGAAAATTCTTCCTTTCAGGGTGGTTACAAGAAAAAAAATGAAGTATGAAATTTTATAGCAGAGAAAGAAAATATGTTTACTAAGCACCTATAATGTGCTAGGCTCTATATGTATGTATCTCATTTATATTTCATATAAATCCCATGAGAGAGGTATCTCCACTTTACAGACAAGGCAACCGGAACTCAGGGAGGTTAATGCTTGTTCAGAGCCACATTGCTAGTAAGTGGCACAGAGGAGCTGTGAACCCAGACTCCCTGGCGTGAGCTTGGAGACTTTATCACTTCACCAAACTCCTCTCCAAAAAGGCACAACAGGCTCCCCAATTCCACCAGGTGAATTGAGCCTTTCCCTGCCAGCTTGGCCCTCTCCTGTAGAGCCAAGGCTGCACAAACCTCCCCAGACTTTGTTTCTGTGAGGTTTCCATAAAGTGTATGAACGGAAATTCCATGCTTGGACTTGAGTGATCAAAGAGAAGGCAAAGGGCCCTCATCTCTTCTCTCAGGTTTCTGGTGGTATTCCTCTCTAGCTCTCGGATCTCATGGGAAGGAGGCAAGGCCACTGTGGTAAGGCTCCTGTGGATTGATTCTGGGGAGATGGAGGCTGTTGCTTTGCAGACCCTTAAGTCACCTGTGTCTGGGATGCAGCAGCTGCTGTCATCTGGGAGATGGGTACAGAGATGGGCCCTTGGCACCAGTGGGTGACTCAGCACCATCTGGCCCTGGCCCTCTGCCCCTGCAGGACATACTTCAGAAATTCATGGGTCTGAGAAGTCACAGCTTGGTCCTCGGAGTGACTCTGATGGAGGTGTTTGACCTGGGACTGGCTCTGTGGAGTCCCAGTAAAACCGTTGTGGTTCTGCCTTGTGCCCTTAGCGCTCTGTCACCCAGCCCTATGGGCTCTGCCTAAAAAGATCCAGATGATGTTTCCTCTTCTCCACCATCATTTTTCCTGTCCTCGGTTAGGCCTGCATCCTCACTTACCTGGCATGATAATATTAACTAACAATAATCACTAAGTGCTTCCTATGTGCAAACACCAAACTATGCAGCACTTGAAATACATTTTTTAATTTTTATTCTTTTTAAAAAATTGTGGTAAAATATGCATGACACAAAGTTTACCATTTTAACCATTTTAAAGTGCACAGTTTAGGGACTTCCCTGGTGGCGCAATGGTTAAGAACCCGCCTGCCAATGCAGGGGACATGGGTTTGATCCCGGGTCCAGGAAGATTCCACGTGCCACGGAGCAACTAAGCCTGTGCACCACAACTACTGAACCTGCGCTCTAGAGCCCGCGAGCCACAACTACTGAGCCTGCGTGTTGCAGCTACTGAAGCCTGCGTGCCTACAGCCCGTGCTCCGCAACAAGAGAAGCCACCGCAATGAGAACCCGCACACCATAACAAAGAGTAGCCCCCCTCACACAACTAGAGAAAGCCCACGCACAGCAACGAAGACCCAACGCAGCCAAAATAAATAAATAAATTTAAAAATAAAGTGCACAGTTCAGCGATATTAAGTACATTCACACTGTTGTGTAACCATCACTGCCATCCATCTTCAGAATGCTTCTTATCTTTTCATAATGAAACTCTGTACCCATTAAACAATAATTTCCCATTCTTCTTCCTCCTCAGCCCCTGCCAACCACTATTCTACTTTCTGTCTCTATGAGTTTGATTATTCTCAGTACCTCATAAGGATGGAATCATACAGCATTTGTCCTTTTATGTCTGGCTTCTTTCACTTAGCATAATGTCTTCAAGGTTCACCCATGTTGTAATATGTGTCAGAATTTCCTTCCTTTTTTAAGGCTGAATAACATTCCATGAAATACATTTTCTTATTTAATCCTCCTAATAGTTTCTATGAGGCAGATACATGTTTATGTTCATTTTACAGAAAGGAAATTGAGGAACAGAGAGACTAATTAAACGGATCATTCATCTGGTAGCTAGCAGAGCTGGGATTTAGACCCAGGCTGTGTTGCTCCTGAAACCTGTGCTTTCCCACTCTGCTGTGAGCCCCACGCCTTCTCCCCAACAGCCCTCTTACTTACAGGCCTCCCAAGCTCTATCCTCCATCAAGGTAGTGATCTTTCTAAAAGGCCGATTTAATATTATTATTCTTTACTTCAAACCCTTCCCTCGTTACCCCTACTTACGGTCATCTTAAACTCTTCGGCATAGCATTCAGGTCTGTCCCTGACCCAGATCCTTTTCTGCTTTTCTGGCCTTTCCCCTCCCCTAACCCCCACCAAAACCAAAGTCCTCACCACCTGGACTCTGTGCCTTTTAACCTGCTGTTCTCTATAACTGTAATGTCTGCTTGTCAAATGAGGCAAACTCCTATTCATCTTTGAAGGCCTAGCCTAAATGTCACCTCCTCCTTCCAAGATTTCTCCAGGCAGTTTGTAGAGCTTTTCTCTCTGCTTCTGTAGAACCTGAACACGTAGCTCTGTAATAGCACTAATCACACCTAATCTGATTTGTCAGTTTATAAATCTGTCTCCCACAACTATACCTGTGGTTGCCAACATATTTGAGCATAAGGACTCCTTTTTAATATCAGAGAATTTCAGGATCTTTCCATACACACTGATCAAGGCAACATTTAATGACAAAGTCACCATGAATTCAGTAAAGCTTTTTTTTAAAAACATCTTTATTGGAGTATAATTGCTTTACATGTAACCGCATTTGAGTCACCATGATACCATCTATATATTTGAAAACGATGCTGCATGTAGGTGAAGAGAGGAATCTGGGGACCTTGTTGTATACTCTGGATTCTAAGATACCAGAGCCTACAGTTTGGGAACCACTCCTCTGGCCTGGAGAGTGGGTTTTTTGAAGAAATGGAAGTAACATCCATCGACCCTATTATATTACGAAGCTGTGCCAGTCACTTTGCATTTTTAACTCCATTAAATCTCAAAAAATAGTCTGTATTTTCCAGATAAGAAAACAGAGCTTGGAAAGGTAAAGTATCTTGTCTGAGGTTACACAGTGAGAGAGGCAGAGTGGGATTTGGTTCTCGATCTTTTTCTACTTTGTCACTGCCTTGGGGCAAGGACCACAGGTATTCATCTCTGAGTGTCCGGTGCCTCACTCATGGCCTTGCTTGGAAATGTCTGAGGAACAGATGACTCAAACCCAGAGAGCTCTTCCCTATGCGTTCTCAGGCCCTCTAGCTCGTACCAGAGAGTCTTTGGCCAGACGACCCCGGCCCGCACCGCTGCAGGCAAGCAGACACGTCCTTCACGCAGGAGAGAATCAGAGAAGGTGCTGGGCAAACTCTAAGATGGCAGAGCATGGCCCGCTTCTCCTTTAGGTGGTATTTCCCTTATTTAGTAGGTATCCCTGCCCCGACCCTGGGCTCTGAGTCGCTCTCTTCACTACCAGCCCTCTGCTCCCATTCCCCTCCACCCCACACACTAACTGTCCGGCTTCACGGCAACTGCTGTCAGCTAACAGTACCCTCAGAGTAGTCCTACTGGACCTTTTTTTTTTTTTTTAACATCTTTATTGGGGTATAATTGCTTTACAATGGTGTGTTAGTTTCTGCTTTATAACAAAGTGAATCAGTTATACATATACACATGTTCCCATATCTCTTCCCTCTTGCGTCTCCCTCCCTCCCACCCTCCCTATCCCACACCTCTAGGTGGTCACAAAGCACCGAGCTGATCTCCCTGTGCTATGCGGCTGCTTCCCACTAGCTATCTATTCTACGTTTGGTAGCGTATGTATGTCCATGCCACTCTCTCACTTTGTCACAGCCTACCCTTCCCCCTCCCCACAGCCTCAAGTCCATTCTCTAGTAGGTCTGCGTCTCCATTCCCGCCTCAGCCCTAGGTTCTTCATGACCTTTTTTTTTTTTCTTAGATTCCATATATATGTGTTAGCATACGGTATTTGTTTTTCTCTTTCTGACTTACTTCACTCTGTATGACAGACTTTAGGTCCATCCACCTCACTACAAATAACTCAATTTTGTTTCTTTTTATGGTTGAGTAATATTCCATTGTATATATGTGCCACATCTTCTTTATCCATTCATCCGATGATGGACACTTAGGTTGCTTCCATCTCCCGGCTATTGTAAATAGAGCTGCAATGAACATTTTGGTACATGACTCTTTTTGAATTATGGTTTTCTCAGGGTATATGCCCAGTAGTGGGATTGCTGGGTCGTATGGTAGTTCTATTTGTAGTTTTTAAAGGAACCTCCATACTGTTCTCCATAGTGGCTGTATCAATTAACATTCCCACCAGCAGTGCAAGAGGGTTCCCTTTTCTCCACACCCTCTCCAGCATTTATTGTTTCTAGATTTTTTGATGATGGCCATTCTGACTGGTGTGAGATGATATCTCATTGTAGTTTTCATTTGCATTTCTCTAATGATTAATGGTGCTGAGCATTCTTTCATGTGTCTGTTGGCAATCTGTATATCTTCTTTGCAGAAATGTCTCTTTAGGTCTTCTGCCCATTTTTGGATTGGGTTGTTTTTTTGATATTGAGCTGCATGAGCTGCTTGTAAATTTTGGAAATTAATCCTTTGTCAGTTGCTTCATTTGAAAATATTTTCTCCCATTCTGAGGGTTGTCTTTTGGTCTTGTTTATGGTTTCCTTTGCTGTGCAAAAGCTTTGAAGTTTCATTAGGTCCCATTTGTTTATTTTTGTTTTTATTTCCATTTCTCTAGGAGGTGGGTCAAAAAGGATCTTGCTGTGATTTATGTCATAGAGTGTTCTGCCTATGTTTTCCTCTAAGAGTTTGACAGTTTCTGGCTTTACATTCAGGTCTTTAATCCATTTTGAGCTTATTTTTGTGTATGGTGTTAGGGAGTGTTCTAATCTCATACTTTTACATGTACCTGTCCAGTTTTCCCAGCACCACTTATTGAAGAGGCTGTCTTTTCTCCACTGTACATTCTTGCCTCCTTTATCAAAGATAAGGTGACCATATGTGCAGCATGGGTTTCTCTCTGGGCTTTCTATCCTGTTCCATTGATGTATATTTCTGTTTTTGTGCCAGTACCATACTGTCTTGATTACTGTAGCTTTGTAGTATAGTCTGAAGTCAGGGAACCTGATTCCTCCAGCTCCATTTTTCGTTCTCAAGATTGCTTTAGCTATTTGGGGTCTTTTGTGTTTCCATACAAACTGTGAAATTTTTTGTTCTAGTTCTGTGAAAAATGCCAGTGGTAGTTTGATAGGGATTGCATTGAATCTGTAGATAGCTTTGGGTAGTAGAGTCATTTTCACAATGTTGATTCTTCCAATCCAAGAACATGGTATATCTCTCCATCTATTTGTATCATCTTTAATTTCTTTCATCAGTGTCTTATAATTTTCTGCATTCAGGTCTTTTGTCTCCTTAGGTAGGTTTATTCCTAGATATTTTATTCTTTTTCTTGCAATGGTAAATGGGAGTGTTTTCTTAATTTCACTTTCAGATTTTTCATCCTTAGTGTATAGGAATGCCAGAGATTTCTGTGCATTAATTTTGTATCCTGCTACTTTACCAAATTCATTGATTAGCTCTAGTAGTTTTCTGGTAGCATCTTTAGGATTCCCTATGTATAGTATCATGTCATCTGCAAAGAGTGACAGCTTTACTTCTCTTCCGATCTGGATTCCTTTTATTTCTTTTTCTTCTCTGATTGCTGTGGCTAAAACTTCCAAAACTATGTTGAATAAGAGCAGTGAGAGTGGGCAACCTTGTCTTGTTCCTGATCTTAGTGGAAATGCTTTCAGTTTTTCACCATTGAGGACGATGTTGGCTGTGGGTTTGTCATATATGGCCTTTATTATGTTGAGGAAAGTTCCCTCTATGCCTACTTTCTGCAGAGTTTTTATCATAAATGGATGTTGAATTTTGTCGAAAGCTTTCTCTGCATCTATTGAGATGATCATATGGTTTTTCTCCTTCAATTTGTTAATATGGTGTATCACGTTGATTGATTTGCGTATATTGAAGAATCCTTGTATTCCTGGAATAAACCCCACTTGATCATGGTGTATGATCCTTTTAATGTGCTGTTGTATTCTGTTTGCTAGTATTTTGTTGAGGATTTTTGCATCTACGTTCATCAGTGATATTGGCCTGTAGTTTTCTTTCTTTGTGACATCTTTGTCTGGTTTTGTTATCAGGGTGATGGTGGTCTCGTAGAATGAGTTTGGAGTGTTCCTCCCTCTGCTATATTTTGGAAGAGTTTGAGAAGGATAGGTGCTAGCTTTTCTCTAAATGTTTGATAGAATTCGCCTATGAAGCCATCTGATACTGGGCTTTTGTCCCACTAGATCTTAATGTCTGGTAAAGCTAGGTGTGGTCTTCCTAATGGCCATTTGTGTTTGAAACCAAAGGAGAGATTTCTCAAAACTTCTGGCTGGTCAGGAGGCCATGGGAGGAAAGGAATGTGCTTCAATGTCAGACAACTCCAGGTTTCCATCCCTGGCTCTGCTACTTCCTTTGTGAATGACCTTGGGTAAATCACTTAATTTCTCTGAGCCTTAGTGTCCTCGTGTGGAAAATGAGAATAAAATCTACCCCACAGGGTGAATATACACAGACCTTACACTCTTGGACTGTGTGGTGGGATGAACAGTGGCCCTCCAAAAGATACGTCCACATCTTAACCCCCAGAACCCCTGAATGTGACTTTATTTGGAAAAAGAGTCTTTACAGGTGTGATTAAGTTAAGGATTTTGAGATGAGAAGATTGTCCTAGATTACGGGCATGGGCCCTAAGTGCCATCGCAAGTGTCCTTTTAAGAGAAAGGCAAAGGGAGGTTTGACACACAGAGAGAAGGGGAGGGAACAATGTGACCATGGAGACAGAGACTGGAGTGAAGTCAGGGAATGCCGACAGCCACCAGAAGCTGGAGGAAGCAAAGAATGCATTTTTCCCTAGAGTCTTTGCAGATGTACCTAGATTAAGGACCCTGAGGGGAGATCATCCTGGATTACCCAGGTGGGCCCTAAATTCAAAGACAAGTGTCCTTGTAAGGGACAGACGAGGAGACATAGGCACACAGAGAAGGCCGTGTGAAGAAGGAGGCAGAGACTGAAATCTGCATCCACAAGACAAGGGATGCCTGGAGCCACTAGAAGACTGAAGAGGCAAAGGAGGATTCTTTCCTAAAGTCTCCAAACAGAGCCTAGCCCTGCCAACACCTTGTTTTCAGACTTCTGGCCTCTAGACCTGTGAGAGAATACATTTCTGTTGTTGTAAGCCATTCAGACCATGGTACTTCATTACTGCAGCCCTGGTAAACGAATACACATTGCCTAACATCTCCCTAACATCACATATCATCCCTCGTCTCCTGCTTTATGTCAGAGCCATACAGACCATGGGCATGAGAAAGCAAGCTTCAGGGGAGTGAAACTTTGATTTGGTCACTGTTATAACCCTAATTATTAGCATGGTGTCAGGTCCATGGTAGATGCTTTTTGCATTTTTTGAATAAATGAATGAATTGCAGTTCTCAGAGGGCAGGAGCTGTCTGTGATTTACTTCTATATCCTCAGCACCCAAAATCCAGGACACATGCTCCATATATGTGGAACTTCCTCCCCTCCCATCCATTCCAGCACTAAAGGGGCAACTCTGAAAAAAGGGGCAAATCTTACCGGCCTAGAGCCCAGAGATAAGCTTCCAGCCTCCAAAGAGCCCATGAGCCCTTTCTAGACCTTGTTTCCAAACTACCTCTAAACAGAAGGCTTGGAGAGAACCCATGACTGCAGAATCCTGGGGAGGATATTGTTTAAATAAACCGAGACTCAAGTCACCAGCGTCTGGCCTGGGCTGGGCCTCTGGGACCTGAGCCGGCAACATTTCATCATTAGGAGGAAAGGAGATGACAAACTCTTTCCTGAAAGAACCCAGCAGGCAGTCAGAATTACGGGATGTGGTAAATAAAACCATTATTTCCAAATACATATCCTAGGCAGCACTAAATGCATTCTGCATATCACAGGCAAAACTAAATTTAGAACTGGCAGTTTGAGTCATATGCTGATTCCTGAAGAGAAAAACTAAATTCAAGGGGGGAAAAATGAAGTGAAATATGAAAATAAAAATGCAGTCTTAGTCCCTCAGAGCAACCTGTCAAGAGAGGTGAGGGAGAAGTTTCCTGCAGAGAATTGTGGCTACAGAGGAAGTCCAGTCGGGTGAGGGCTGGGCCCTGCTGGGTGCCACAGCAGCAGTGGCCTCTGAGGAAACCTCTGGAAGACACCCCTGTGTGGAACTGCAGAGGCAGGAGGGGACGCGGCATGCTGAGCCACAAGGTGGGGACACTGTCTCCAAAGCACCGTCACACATTGTCTTACTGAAGCCTTTTCTCAATCCTGCAGTGAAGGCGCTGTCACCCCATTGCACAGTTGAGGAACTGAGCCCAGTAGGGTGAAGTGACTTGCCCAAGTCATACAATGAGTGAGCAGGAAAGCAGGGATTTACTTCAAGAACCTTTTAATTTTAGAAGAGTGTTAGATTTACAGAAAAGTTGAAAAAACAGGTAGTTTACGAATGCCCCTCCCCCCGGTTGCCCCTAAGATGTTAACATCTTACATCACTACAGTATGTTTGTCATAACTAAGGGACCAGCACTGATACATTACTATCAGCTAAATGCTACACTCTGTTTAGATTTCACAAGTTTTTCCCTAATGTCCTTTTTCTGCTCCAGGATACGGATACCACATTACATTTAGCTGTC
This sequence comes from Pseudorca crassidens, assembly GCF_039906515.1. Classification (NCBI taxonomy): domain Eukaryota; kingdom Metazoa; phylum Chordata; class Mammalia; order Artiodactyla; family Delphinidae; genus Pseudorca; species Pseudorca crassidens. The sequence goes on along the minus strand of NC_090304.1, from coordinate 38,352,095 downwards.
ATGTCTCATTAAGCTCCTCTGGTCTGTTATAGTTCCTCTTGCTTTCCTTGTTTTTGATGATCTTGACAATTTTGAAAAGTACTAGTCAGGTAGTTTGTAGGATGCCCTTCAATTTGGCTTTTTCTGATGTTTTACTCATGGTTAGGCTGGGATTATAGGTTTTGGGGAGGAAGACCACAGAGATGAAGTGCCCTTCTCATCACATCATATCGAAGGTACATAAAATATCAACACGATTTATCACTGATGATGTTAACCTCTATCACCCAGCCAAGGTAACGTTTGCCAGGTCTCTTCACTGTAGTTTCCCTCCTTTCCACCACTCCCCCTTCCATGGTCCAGTCTTTGGAAGCATGTTACTGAGCAGAGCCCAACTCGGGGAATGGGAAGTTAAGTCCCCGCTCCTAAGGCGGGGAGCCTCTGCATAAATGACTTGGAATTCTTCTGTACGGGAGAGCAGGGATTTAGATCCAGGTGGGAGCTCACAGGCTCTGAGAAGTGGGACCGTTCTTGTGAGTGAGAATCTCATTTCCAGCTTCCTCGTTTCCCAAAGTACTCATGTTTCTTAGGCATAGACTACTGGTTATCTACTCAAGACTCACTCTCTCCAAATTTTATTCAGGGCAGCCATGTGCCCGGCTAAAAGACTAATTTCCCAGACTTCATTAGGTTAGGTGTGGCCATGTAACTAGGTTCTGGTCAGTGGGTTGCAAGCAGACATGGCTAGGCACCACTTCAGGAAAAGTGTCTTAGCAGGTCCTCTTTTTGTCATTTTCCCTTCTATGTGTTTCATGCCTGAATGTGGATGTGGCAGCTAGAACTCTAGCAGCCATCTTGAACCATGAGAAAACCTTGATGATGAAAGCCTATGCTAAGGAGAGTAAAATAGAGAGATGGAGATTACTGGAAATAATCCGTGCTACCCATAGAGCTACTACACCAGCCCTGGGCTGAATATCACCAGATTTCTCATATGTGAGTGTGTTAGGCTCCCTGGGCTGCCATAACAAAATAGCACAGACTGGATGGCTTAAAGAACAGAAATTGATTTTCTCACAGTCCTGGAGGATAGAAGTCCAAGATCAAGATCAGCGTTAGGGAGTTACCTGGTGGCCTAGTGGTTAGGATTCTGGGCTTTCACTGCTGTGGCCTCGGTTCAATCCCTGGTCCAGTAACTGAGATCCTGCAAGCCGTGCAGTGCGGCCAAAAAAAGATCAGGTTGGTTTCTGGTGAGGCCTGTCTTCCTGGCTTGCAGATGGCCTTTCCTCTGTGCCCACATGAAGGGAGAGTGATCTCTGGTGTCTCTTCCTCTTCTATAAGGACACCAGCCCTATCAGATTAAGACTCCAGCCTTATGACTCAATCTTTGTTATCTCCTTTTAGGCCCTATCTCTAAATACAGTCAGATTGGGGGTAAGGGCTTCAACCTATGAATCTTGGGCAGACACAATTTAGCTCATAATAGTGAGAGAAAACTGACTTCTCTTTTTTTTAAGCCATTATTATTTCTGGTGTCCGTTGCTATAAAGCACACAAAATTCCTTACTGATAGACCTCCAAAGTCTAAGGAACATTTTCTAAAGCTTCCACCTTGATGACCTTGTAAGCTGAGAGTCCACAGGAAAGTACCAAAGACACCACCCTTTAAAAGGTCATTTTGGGGTTTCCCTGGTGGCGCAGTGGTTGAGAGTCCACCTGCCGATGCAGGGGACACGGGTTTGTGCCCTGGTCTGGGAAGATCCCACATGCCGCGGAGCGGCTGGGCCCGTGAGCCATAGCTGCTGAGCCTGTGCGTCCGGAGCCTGTGCTCTGCAGTGGGAGAGGCCACAACGGTGAGAGGCCTGTGTACAGCAAAAAAAAAAAAAAAAAAAAAAAAGGTCATTTTGAATGCTGATTCATTAACATCTTTCCAGACACTGGGCTATGTGCTGGGGACACTGCCATAACCAAACACGGTCCTTGACTTCTATGCACTTATAGTCTTTACTGATTTACTTACCCTAAGCCCATCTCTTTCCAAAGGGAATTCCTATAATATAGTGAGTAAAACAGAAGTGGAGATTCAAAACCATGAAAAGGAGGAGGATCAGACATGCCAGCTCTGGGAATTTATGTACGTGCTGTGTGTGACTCAAGCATTCAAGTTGGCTTTGAGCTTCCTAGGAGCCACCACAAAGTACAGAGTGTCTTGTTCCTGTTTTATGAAAGGAGAATGAATCCTAGTCATTCATGGAAGTCAGGTGTGTTTTCTTTCCTGACCAAATTCCAGCCAGGTGACTTGAATGTCCTGGAAAGTACTATTTCCTGACCAAAACCCCAATGACTGCTCTAAATTCCATGAACAATGCATTAGCTCTTAGACACTCATCCAATAAAGCCAGAGAGTTCCACGGTTTACATACATGGTTTCAGTTTCCTATTCTAGAGCAGAGACCTTACTGAAGACCATGAGTGATCACTTTCAGACGGTGCAGAGAACAGGGGTTGGTAAATCCAGAAAGCTCTGAGGCTTGGACATTAGGTGTATGATTTTAAGAAGAAGAAATAGCAAGAAAATAGGGCCTCATAAAAAGGCCAGGGTAGATGGAAAGATGAAATACCAAGAATGAAGTCAATATGACTCACCCACCCATAGAGTTTCCTTCTTGGTATATCACAACAGGTGGCATCTTACAAGAGAAAGAGTATGGGTTTGAATCCCATCTCTGTTACTCACTAGCTCTGTAATTTCAGGGGTGTTAACAGCTTAGAGCCTTCGTTTCCTCACGTAAAATGAAGCTGATATCTACTCACCGTGGGGATTAAATACAAAAACATACATAATAACTCTGCCACAGTTCAATCATAGTAACAACAGCCTACATATAAAGGCCTTATCTGTGCCAGGCACTGTATTATACACTCGACATGAATGAGCTCATTTAATTTTCACCATGAGGTACATGCTACCGAAGAATTAAAAAACTGTTGGTTTTTCCCTAAAGCTGTGCCAAACCACATCCTTGGATATTTTTGGAAGGAGTGTACCAGTCCTTGGAAGGATTTTTGCAGATCCATTCCATGCAAAGCAGCTGTATTGACATCCATTTTGTAACTATCTGTAATCCCCAAAGTTTGCTGCAACTGACACAGAGCTTTAACTCTTGGGCTCCCCAGTGGGAGTTTGCAAACTCAAAGAAGACCTTACAGGGACTTCCCTGGTGGCGCAGTGGTTAAGAATCCGCCTGCCAGTGCAGGGGACACGGGTTCAAGCCCTGGTCTGGGAAGATCCCACATGCCGCGGAGCAACTAAGCCCGTGCGCCGCAACTACTGAGCCTGTGCTCTAGAGCCCATGAGCCACAAATACTGAGCCTGCGTGCTGCAACTACTGAAGCCCATGCACCTAGAGCCCGTGCTCTGCAACAAGAGAAGCCACCCAGTGAGAAGCCCGCGAACCGCAATGAAGAGTAGCCCCCGCTCGCCGCAACTAGAGAAAAGCCTGCGCGCAGCAACAAAGACCCAAGGCAGCCAAAAATAAAAATAAATTAAAAAAAAAAAATGAAGCCCTTACCAAAAGGCTCTTTCCAAGCCCCATTTATGGTATGAAGAAAGACACTGAAGAACTTGGAGCATGCTATTAAAAGAAAGTGACCAGGCTGGGAGGATGGGGGGAATGGGGTTATTGTTTAATGGGTACAGAGTTTCAGTTTGGGAAGATGAAAAAGTCCTGGAGATGGATGGAGGTGATGGTTGCAAAACAAGGTGAATCTACTTAATGCCACTGAACTGTACACTTAAACTGGTAAATTTTATTAGGTATATTTTACCACAATAAAAATAGTAATAGTAATAATACTACTACTAAAGTAACCAGAGTGGTAGGGGGTCTAAAAACCATATATGATGGAAAGCACCTGAAAGAACTCAGGTATTCTGCAGGCAAAAGTTTTTGAAAGCCCCTGGTTTTCAGGATAATGATAATATCATCCACTAGTTATCAAGCACATCATATGTGTAGGCACTTCAGCTATATCATCCTTTATTCTCCAGGTCGGCTCTACAAGGCATTTCTTGCTTAGAGGGATCAGGTGACCAGCCCAGGATCACACAGCTAGAAAGTGGTAGAGATGAGATTTGAACCCAACCAGTTCCATATACCATGCTTCTATACCATGCTGCCTCATTCAAATATTGAATAGATACTTGGATATTAAAATGCTGAGATTTCTTTTAGTCTTAAGATTTTATTATTCTGAATTGGGGTGTGGGGGGTAGGAAGGTCAGACATCCATTTTCTTGAAGGCTCCATGCACTGTCAGGGCATATAGGTAAACCTGAGCCTACTGATAGGTACCCTACACTCCAGGGATAACCATTCTGATGAGAGGAAACTGGAAGACCTTTGAGATTAGAACCTAAGGCAATACTAGTTGATGCTGCCACGAGCTGCATCGGCCCCATGGACCACAACAAGCTCCCATGGCTGGGGAGGAGGCCATCGGTCAACAGAGAACACACAGCAAGCTCCAAATACAGCAAAAGCTACTGAAAGCACTTCTCCCCCACAGTGTAGTCACCATAGCCCAGGAGAGAAATTTCGAAGAGTAAGAGGAAGGAAAAGGAGGAAACAGAGGACAGATAAGAGACAGGTGAGAGGGTTCTGAAGGCTACAACCTCTGTTTAAATCCCAGACTACTGTTCTACTGGGAAGAGCAGACTTGTCATCACTCTGAAGCTGGAGCACAGTCTCATGACAGCCTGGGGTGTCTTCAGAAGTCTCTTGGCATCCCTTCTATTTTTCAGTGACCTTCCTCCTGTCACTGAATCTTCCTTTCTATGGACAAATGGACTTGGGAAATGGTCCTCAGGTATAAGTCAGTATCACACGCACCCAGTTAACAAAGGTATTAACAAAGGTAGAGTCAAGGGAAATGGGTTTTCTATAATGCTGGCTATTGATCTGAGGCCCCTGGACACTGACTCTGCCTCTTCCCCACTGGACAAAATGTAGACTTGCTGACCCTGAGTTTCTTTCAAAAAGCAGGAGAGACTTTTGTAGGAGAGATGTTTGTAAACATTCTCTTAAAAGAAAACAGAAATTGTTTTAAGTTCTTCAAGAATGATGAGCCAAGCCTTGAATAAAAAAAAGACCTGTTATGCCACAAGAAGTGGCTATTACCTGGATGCAGCAGGACCTACTCTGCATGGCCAGTGCCATCAGCAGCTACATGCTCCGTTACAGACCCAGGAGCCAGTGAAGGAGTGTTGAGACACCCTGCATCTACTCCTGTCCTCCCTGCTCCCAACACATACCTGTATCCTTGAGTTATTAAGTTGGGAACTCAAAATAATCTTATAGATGTGTGTGTGTTCCCACCAATCCACAGACTCTTGCTGCATTTCCCACATTCTCCTTCAAGAATTACCTTGTTTCACTGATCCTACTGTACTTACTTGTAAGGTGGGACGCATCTGTACGAGCTACACGGGCTGCCCCATGTTGGCAGGGGGTCACCTCCTGAGAAGGATTCTTGGCATCCTGAGCAGAGCTGTGGCTGAGCGGCCTGCCACATGGATCTAGTTGGAGTCGGCTGGGCTCCACTCCACACAGTGCTTGGCTGTCGCCTGCTCACTTTGAGTGGAGGATCCGGCACTTATTTTAGGCTCTTATAAATAATACATTTTGTCATCTTGATTCTTCAAGGCCTTCTTTTAAGCTATTTTTTCCCTCTTTGGGAAAACCACTTTTACACTACGAGACAGAGCTGTTCATAAATCAAGAGGAGCTCCAAGTGACCAAAGATTGAATTCCTGAATTCCTGATTTTGGAGGGAGTAAGCAGCCACCAAACCTGATTAGTCAAGGAAGAAGCTGGCCTCGTACAGGAAGAGCATCTTACTTCAAGTATGAAAAAAAAAATGTTCATAATCTCTCTGATTCCTTGTCCTCTGATCCAGGAAGTCCTAGTACCAGACCTTTAAATACCACTTTCAACCCTACCTTCCTGAGTCCCTACAGGTTGGTCTCTCAGTAAAATGCTAAAGAGTCTCACCATCTGTGAAGTGGAGACAAGGCTGCATGCCTGGCATAAAGTTAAAGCTCAGTGTGTGAGCTCTCTGACTCTCCTTGTCTCCTGCAGCTCTCAAGAAGACACACTTGTACCTTGAAAAATTATCATTGTTTCCCCTCTTCATTGGTCATGAACTACTCAAGAAGTGTTCTTAATTAATATGGTACAAAGAAGCCCAGCTGTACAGTGGACAGATGCTGAATTTGGAATTGGAGAGACCAGGGCTTGAATCCTGGCTTATTATGTAATAAACCAGGATAATCCTATACTTGTTATGTGATCTTGGGCAAGTTCCTTAATCTGTCTGGACATTAGTGTCTTAATCAATAAATGGGGATAACTCACTAACTTCAGAGTATCTTTCAAACTTTAATGTACATATGAGTTGCCAGGGAATCCTGTTAAAATACAGATTCTGACTCAGCAGACCTCAGGTAGGGCCTGAGGTTCTGCATTTCTTTCCTTTGGTTTTTTTTTTTTTTTTAGTTTTTATTGGAGTATAGTTGATTTACAATGTTGTGTTAGTTTCAGGTGTACAGCAAAGTGAATTGGTTATACATATATCCACTCTTGTTTAGATTCCTTTCCCATATAGGCCATTACAGAGTATTGAGTAGAGTTCCCTGTGCTATACATAGGTCCTTATTAATTACCTATTTTATATATAGTAGTGTGTACATGTCAATCCCAATCTCCCAATTTGTCCCTCCCCGCCCTTACCCCCTGGCAACCATGAGTTTGTTTGAGGTTCTGCATTTCTACTCAGAGCAGGCCAAGGTCGAGGTTGAGAACTTGGGGATCACCTTTGGAGTAGGAAGGACATGCCTGGTCAGGACACTTTATAAATTTTGAAGGGCTATCTCAGTTTAGGGTCTGATTCCCTACCTATTGTTGTTCTACCTTAAAACACTAAGAAGGCCATTATACAACTCAACTTCGACTATGTATTAATCCTTAATTCTTTACAGATAAGCAAAATAGTAATAATTTATGTAAAATAACAAGGGCTGGGGAAAACCACTTGTCACCAATCCTCTTCCCCCGAAAAAACAACTAACCAACCAAGCACAACACCTCTCCTATCAACTAGCTGATGTAAAAGGCAAACAAACAGGGACTTCCCTGGTGGTGCAGTGGATAAGACTCTGCACTCCCAATGCAGGGGCCCTGGGTTTGATCCCTGGTCAGGGAACTAGATCTCACATGCATGCCACAACTTAGTGTTCACATGCTGCAATTAAGGAGCCTGTGTGCTGCAACTAAGGAGCCTGCCTGCCACAACTAAGACCCGGTGCAATCAAATAAATAAATTTTTTTTTAAAAGACAAACAGAAACAAACAAATCTCCAATAGAGCTTTGTTTGGGGGTAACATTTGGCAGTAACAATGTAAACTGCACGCTCTCCAAAAAAAAAAGCATTGTTTTAAACCCCAGTGTTTATGACTAAACCTAAGAATTGACTTAGAGTGAAAGCAGGCTTTCGTACAGTGAAGATGGAAAAAACTGGGTCCCTGAGACTGGTTTGATGGGGGAGGAGGGGAGGAAACTGATGAGAGAATTTGATGGAATGAAACAAGGCAGCCAGTGAGTGACAAGGACTATGAAAGGGGCTCTCCTTGGAACAACTGTACCTGTGTTCAAGACAGAGCTTTAGGGTCACCTCGCTGGTGACACCTTCCCTGACAGCTGGTTCCTGCTCTTGTCGCCAGAGCAGTAATACCCACCCCTCTACCATCCTGGAGCCAGTGCTTATCACATCGTATTGAACATTCATTTCCGTATTGATCTCCAACCCCTCGAGGTCAGGGACCATGTCTTATTTATCTCTATACTCAGCCTGGCACAGTGCCCTGACACATATTAGGTACTCAGTGAATAATGCTGACTGAACGCATGAGGTGGAGGATATCGAAGAGAAAGCTTAACGACCTTGCTTCAGGTTTTATCTTTCCTGGAAGTATTCATTCATATATTCTCTTGCTTGGTAAGCAGACATGCTCCAGGTGGGAGCACTCAGACCTTTTACCAGTTTTTAGTGTATTTCAGTCTGAGAAATGTTTCAAACTTTCTTGGTCCCAAGATTGTAAACTTAGTAATACATGTAATAATTTTACATACATATATATTAGTTTTATAAATATATGTAAAACTTTTAGCATTTTTCCCCAAGTGCTTTTCTTTTTTCACAGTAAACTGAGTACATAATTTCCCCATTTTCAAACAAGGAAACTGATGCCCAGAAAAATAATTAAGTGACCTAAGGCAGAGTCTCAATCTTTAAGGTACATAAAAATCACTTGGGACACTTGTCCAAAATACAGATTCCTGGCCCCCACTCTGAAATTCCGATTCAGTAGGTGTAAAGGGGAGCCCAGGAATCTGCATTTTCATGCTCCCAGGTTCTGAGGCAGGTGGTCTTGGCCCAGGGCCTTCCTCAGGTCAGAAGTCAGGAGCTCGGTGTCTGCTGGAGGTCATCTCAGGGCTTTGGTTCTAAACCTAGAGTCATGGGATGGGAGGCAAGTCACATGCACATCACCTTCACAGGGCCTGGCAGGAAACCTAAAACCGGAGACGCTCAGACGATGATGGCAGCTCCAGTGTCCCATGCGTAAAACCACAAAGCCAGAGTGCTGGCTGGTAGATGGATAACATTGCTGAGGACTCACGACCTGGAAGGCCAGGCTCTGGAAAAGGACCAGGTCCTCTAGGCAAGAGGGACCAAAAAAAAAAATTACAAAGAGGGTTAACTTAGAAAATATTGAAGGTGTTTGGTGCATTTATTTTGGATTTATTTCCCTCCCTGTCCACTTTGGGGTAGTTTACCAAATGGAACCAATGGGACAACTCAGTAAAGAACAGCAGCCGAAGCAAGTACAAGTGGACTTCTCCCTTCCATCTGCCTTCCTCACCCAAGCTCCACTGGCTGGACTTCTGAGTTTCTCCCCCATCAGCTCCTTCCTTGTCAGCCCACTGCCAAGGCCCTAAAGACCTCAGGTGTTGCCTTTCATCCAAACTTTATACAAAAGTCTCCCAAAGCTCTGACTGCTGCTTGCCTCTCCTTTCCCAGTCTCCCTCCACTAGAAAGCCGCATTATCTTCCCAAGGTACAGATCTCATCACAGAGGGCAAGACCACTGTATTTGAAGCCAGAAGATCTGGATATGGTGCTGGCCCTGGCTCCAGCTCCATCATTAACTAGTTGTCTGACCTTGGGTTAGTAACTTCCCCTTTTTGGGATTCAGTCTTCATGTGTGAGATGGAGGGCTGGACTGGATCATCTCCAAAGTCCTTTCCAACCCTAGGATTTTATGCACACTTCTGCTTAAAAACTATTAGTGACATCTGATTGCCTACAGAATTAAATATATAATTACCTTACCCTGGAACATCTAAGGAGGCCCTCTATAATCTGGCCCTACTATGGACTAAATGTTTGTGTCCCCCCAAAATTCATTACGTTGAAACTCTAATCCCTGGTGTGATGGTGTTTGGAGATGGGGTCTTTGGGAGGTGATTAGGTGATGAGGGTGGGGCCCTCATGATGGGATTAGTGCCCTGATAAAAAGAAAGAGAGCTTTCTCTCTCTCTCTCTCTCTGCTCTCTACCATGTGAGGACACAGCAAGAAGGCCATTTGTGAACTAGAAGGAGGGTTTTCACCAAGAACCTGACCATGCTGTCACCCTGATCTTGAACTTCCAGCCTCCAGAACTGTAAGAAATAAATGTTTGTTGTCTAAGTCACTCAGTCTACGGTACCCTGTTATAGCAGCCTAAACTGACTCAGGCCCCAACTTTTTTTTTTAAAAAGCATTATTCTCCTTTATGTTCCTTTTGTTATAGTCAAACTGAAGTATTCCCAGTTTCCTAAACATGCCTGGAAATTTTTTGCTCCCTCAATGCTTTTGTCATTATTTTATCTTAGAAAACCTACTACATCTATTTCAATATGTATGATCCCTACATTTTTTGAGGTCCAAATCCCATGGATCTCTTTTAGGTTTTCCCTTTTTAAAGCCTAAAAGCAAACTCTTTCCCCTCTGACTGCGAGCACTTCATCTGCCCCCTCTCACAGCTGGTATCACAGTTCTCCCTGGGCCTGGTCCTTGCAGCCTTTTGTCAGCTCCCTGAGGGCAGGGCCTGCATAAGTCTCCTACCACTTAGCACAGGGCCCTGCCCAGAGAAGGTTTTGACAAATGATTGTTGAATGAATGTCAGAAAGCACATGCTCCCGTTTTAGTTAGATTTTGAATTTCAGTGGGAGCCGAGGCAGAAAGGGTAACATGGGCAAAAGAAAAAATATGAATTCCTGCTGCAGTGAACAACTTTTTCTTTGAATTGGCCCCAAGGATGTGAGTCATAAAAAAGGGCCACTGAGCTTGGCGGCGCAGTGTACCCATTGCTCATAAAGGCCAATGGCTGAATGCCTGAGGTGATTTTCCCTGCCAACAACAGCTTGTGATGAGGAGCTCGACTTGGTGGCTGTAGGCTAATAACCAGGAGCTCTGGGCAGCCCCTGAGCACATCCTCATGGCCACGGTGGCTCGGTGAATTCTGAGCCCTACGTGGTGTGTTAAGAGGTAGACTTCCTGCCTGTATGATGTGCTTGAAGGGGTCTCCTCTTCTGATCTCCCCTAGTCCAGTCCCCGTTGATTCTCAGTCTACCTGGGGTCACAGTCAAGTGTGTATATGTTTTATCTTGATGACTAGACTGTCAGTTTCTGCCTAGAAGGCTCTTGTACATCTTGTGTCTTGTTCATCTTCCTCTCTCCCACATGCCTAGCACAAAGCCCTGCTCATAGCAGATGTCAATAAATGTTTTCTGGATGGATGCTCAAATTTAGATCAAATTGACTCAAATCCCAATTAAAATCCCCAGTCAGGAAGACAAGATTTAATTCATTTTCTTTCCTACAAAAAGGACAATCTTGCTGTTTAATATAACCTAATACATTTTCTTCACAACTCAGAGACAGACGCAGGTTCTGTTTTTAGAAGGCATATCTGAGATGTTGTAAAGTGTTGCTTCATTTTGATGTTTTATTCTGATTAAATTTGAGGCATATCAGAAATATGAGTGATGACTTGGCTTGCTCTAAACCATTCTATTCATCAACTTCGAATCCTAGGACAGCAGAATGTGAAGGGCCATAGGGACCAACCAGGTCATTGTATAGTTAAGAGAAATGAAATTCAAGAGCTGGGATTAGAAGCCAGGTTGGATGTTTGGTTGGTTGGTTGGTTGGCTATTTTCTTCTCCTAGTTAATTTACTCAACAAACATCACCAAGCACACACCGTGTGCCAGGTCCCGTTCTGGGTGCCAGGGATATGGAACTGGCAAGGACAATCACGGCCACCATTGAACTCTTAGACTAATGGTTATTTCCTGGTTTCTCAGCCCAGGATATTTTACCTTCTTCAAAGGAGCTACATGGTCTTTTCAAAAGAGCTTCCTGGGGAAAGAGACCAATGTCAGTTGGACAAGAAGGCCTTGCATTTATTAAAATACTGCACTTCCCTACAGGTCAAGTGCATCCATTCAAGGGCTAGTGGACCAGAGTTCCTTGAAAGCCTGGTACTTTCTGCCTCAGCACTGCCCCCTTGGAGTTCATACAACCATGGCCACACTCAAAAATATGTTCCTTCAGGCTAGATCGTTATTTCTCCTGTTGGCCCAATAGCCACTCTCCCGTCAACAGCAGGGACGCTGGCTTCTCTCTGACTGTCCTCCAGGTCTTACACAATGTAGGTAATTTATACTTGTGGCTGATGAGATAACTATAAAAGGTAGTTTTCGGTCCTAGAACACTTCTCTCTTTAAACTCCTCCACAGACTCATCTTCTTGCGGGAATGGCAAATAGGCCTCATCCCCTGCCAATTCTGGTTGACGGGAAGTGACTGCCTGGAGAGCTGTGGTAAGAACACTCCTGAGGCTGCATCCAGACGCAGCAGGTATGGGGCAGCTATGTGCTTTCCATTATCTAGACCCTGGTTTTAAGACCTCCATTGGTCCCTGGATGTGTAAAGGATCAAGTCCAATACACTCAATATGGCACACAAGGCACTTGGCAGAGCAGTCAGCAACCTTAAATACCAGCCTGTTCCTCCCCACCATACACTCTAAACCCCAGCCACACTCAGCTGTTTTCTGTTTCTTGAATATACCACCGTCTTTCAGGATTCTGGCCTTTGCAAATGCTATTCCCTTTTCTGGAATGTTCTTCCTCCTAACCCCTTTGATGCCCGATTTCTCTGTGAGGCCTTCCCTTACTTCCCCTATGAAAAGTCCTCTCCTTCATGTTCCCACATCCCCTTTTTCATCCCTTTGTCATTATCCCGACTCACTGAGATTTGTCTGTTTACATTTCTATCTCCCCCAAGAGAAGGGAGGTGCTGAAGAGCAGAGCCCTATCTTACTCACCACCGGCAGAACACCAGCCACGGATAAGGCACTTGCTATAGGACTGCTGAACGAATGAATTCTTTGAAAAATCTCCCCTTTTCACTCCTCCAAGCTGTCTTTCAGAGATGCAAGGACTAGCCTCTGTCTCTGGTCTCTCAAACTTGCAGAGGTACATCCTGGCAGTCAGGTCCGTCACCTCTCCAGTCTACCCACCGCCAGATGTCTGTCGTCCCCCTCAACCCCCAGTTTAGGAACTGAAACTAGGGATCACTTTGATTTATGCTAAATGGTACTGAATAGATTGAGCAGAATGGATTATTTCATCTAATCCTTCACCAAGCCCTGCTGTCCTAACTTCAACATAATCACAAACTGATGTGCTTCTGTCTCCACTGTCATAACCCAGTCCAGGCCACTGTCAACTCTCCTGGGCTATTGTAACAGCCTGCTAACTGGTATCTCTGCTTCCTCGTTCACATTTTACAATCCATTCTCCACTTAGCTTTCTTTCAGATTGCATCACTCCTCTGCTTAAAGCCCTTCAGTGGCTTCCCACTAGATCTAGAAACGCAAACTCTCTGGCCTCCGGGACCCAACATCCTCTAGCCCCCGTTCTTCTCCATCTTCCCTCCTCCCTCCTCCCTCTGGCATGCTGTGTCCCAGTCGTCCAGATCTCCATTTCACTCCTAGAACAGCCAAGCCCTTTCCACCCCTGGGTCTTTGTTCTCGCTGCTCCCTCAGCCTGGAATCCTCCTGCCCCAGCTTTTCCTTGAAGATCTCAGCTCAAAATGGCAGCTCTTCAAGGAGTCCTTCCCTGACCACCCTACCTAACCACAGTGCACAAAACACCTGGCAGGTACTCTATCCCACAGCCCAATTAATTTCTTTCATGAAACTTAAAATCTCAAATTATCTTTCCAACTTACTTCACGTTTTTATTCTCTACCTCCCACCCTAGAATGTGAACTCTGGGAAAGCTCCGTGAAAGACAGACCCGCGTGCTTCCTTCACTGCCACACCCAGGGCCCGGCTGAGAGCGGGTGCTAAATAAACATTTATTGAGAGCCAAAGAAATACATTTCTGAGGATCCCCAAAGACAGGGCTCCTATTTTTGCCCATGACCTACTGCATATGCTTCTTAAACATTAAATAATAAGCTGTAGAACATGATGCTGGAAGTCAGGAGACCTGGGTTCCAGGTCACTGCCTTGTGCCAGCCCTCATGAAACACAACATAACAACATGAAGGTTTCAGGCAAGATGCCAAAATAAAGAAAACCACCTGAGTTTGCCTTAAAGAAAGTCGGGAAAGGGGAGTGTCCTGCAGCTGGAGAGGCCAGGGCAGGCTTTAGGGTTCCAGCACATATAGCCCTGGGGCAAATGTCAGGGGTGTGGAGCAGCATGCCAGGAAAAGATGGTGCTTCCTGAACTGGCAGAAGACTAAAGAGGCGGTATCTGACAGACAGCTCAGATCAGAGACTTGAAGTGGCCTCTGGGGGGTGGGAAGAGAGTGAGAGAGAAAGCTATGAAAGGACTTCAGCATGACCTCAGCTTCTAAATGGATTAAATGGGATGCAATGGAAAGACCACTGGATTAGGAGTCAGAGGGGGAACTAGAGAAAGGAAGGAAGCATTGATTGAGTGCCTCATCCATTGTAGGCCCTGTGCTACGCAGTTTACACACATTCATTCAGTCCTCGTAATCACCCTCCCAGGGAGGTATTAATATCCTTATTTTATAGAGAAACTGAGGCTCAGACAAGTTACTCTAGCTCTCTGAATTTCAGGATGCTTGTCTGTAAAACAGATAATAATAAAACCCATCTCTAATGTCCAGTGGGAGAATGCAATGAGGTAAGGTGTAGGGCACCCATCACCATGCTGGATGCTTTGGAAACTTCACTGTTACCACTAATGTTGATAACCATTTATAATACTAATGACTAGTATGTGCAAGGTCACAAAGCTCATGAATGTCATAGATGAGATGCAAATGCTGGATGGTGTTTCACTCTGTCAGGGTGCCCCTTAAAAAGACCAGGATTTGAAAAACAGCTCTGCCAATAATCAGCTGCGTGATGTCAGACAAATTACCTTGCAAGAGCCATATTCTCTTAATCTGAATAAAGGGGCCAAGAACTCTACCCTACAGAGCCTGCAGGGATGTTGGAGGAGAAAATAACCAATGAATATGAATCTGCATTGTATGTGCAGATGGAAACTGTGATGACTGTGATAGGCACCCTGAACCGGGACAAGTGTCTTCGGGATGGCATGATTCACGTGTGCTAGATGGTGACAATGAAGCCAGAGCCATGCCTGGGGTACCAAGAATTTTGCAGGCAGCAAATGGCCTTGAGTTGACAGTGACTGTGCTAGCTCCATCCAAAGGCTAGTCCATAACTCGTTAATGCTCCCCTGGAAAATAAAAACAGTGTGAACCTCCTAAGACACCATCAGAAACATGCATCAGGATTTTATCCAACACATTAGGAAAATAACTCCTCACAAAATCAGCTTTAGGAAAGAGCTGGCATGAGAAGGGGACATAGCCAGAATTCTTACAGGGGTCAGATTGCAGCAACATGCCACCCTTGGAACCTGAAAGGATTTCTCTGTAATGAGTACTGAGTTCTCTGGGGAAACTTAACCCAGGTGGGCTAACTGCTTGCTAAGCCCATGTCTCCTCAGGCAGAAATAGGACGGTGTGTCCCAGCCCCAGGCTGCCAGAGAGCTGGCACATGCCCTGCATTGTGCTCTGGGGAGCAACGAATGTTCTCTCTGACCAGAGTGTGCAGACCCAGGCCGTGCGCACACACCAGCGCTGACAGCTGATCTGCTGATTAGGGGCTCCGCAAAGCTTTCCCCTGCCTTATATCCTGGGGTGCTGGCTGCTAGGCTTAACTCATTTGACCCTTGTACACACACTTTGCGAAGTATTATGGACCTGGTTTTGCAGACCAGGAGAAGGAGGTTCAGTAAGCAACTTGCCCAAGTCACACAGTTAGGAAAGGCGGAGCTGGGATTTAGCCAAGGTCCTTCTGACTTCAAGGACACTTCCATCCTTGGCAGACTTGCCTAAGGCAGACTTACTTTTCAAGATGAAAAGCAAAGCCAAGAATCACAGAAGCTTAGAGATGCAATTCTCAGTCTACCATCCCACCCTGGGAAGGAGTCTCTCTGTCCCTCCTGACATATGGTCACCCTCTGCAGGAACATCTCCCCTAAACAGGGGCTCACCATCCACTCCAGTTGTACAAAGTTCTTTGTTCCACTGACATAGGGAATGTCAACTTCCCCCAAGTGCCTAAATTGGCATAGTGTTTCCCCTCCCTCACCGCACTGCATGTTAAATATACTAGAGGATTTTTGAAAGGACACTATGCTCCCTTTCATGATGGTAATCACTGTCCTGAATTCATGTGGCTCGTGAGTTTAGATTTTCACAAGGCAAATGTTCTTACAGCATGTATCTGTTGCACATGGGTATTCGCAGATCCTATCACGTGGTGCCAGGGCTGAATGAGTCACTCCTCTGCTCTCCCCCCTCTGCCCCCCAGTCCCACTTCCTCGGCCATTTCAGACGAGGACACGAAGCTGGCACTGCCACTTCTCTCGCCATCACCTGGACACAGAAAGATGCTCGCGGACAACAAATAGGAACACGTGGCCCAGGCGTGGGCATGGGGGGTTGGAGCTCAGGCTGCCCAGCTGTGCCCCTTTCACAGTAAAGAACTGGCATTGATGCAGATCCTGTCTAGGGAGACTCTGCGAAAGAGAGGAAGTCCAGAGACAGATCTGGGAGTCTCAGCTGCCGAGGGAGCCCCTGACGAACCAACTCTCTGAAGTCAAGGACATGGCCCCTTGATAAAAGTCAGCAGTCAGCATCCTGGAGATTTAGTATTCAGAAAAAGGGCAGCATCCTATGTGGTTTCTTTCTGATCACAAGAACAGCAATGCCAGAAAGGTTCTGGGGATGACACTTCCCAAAGAACCAGGGGTCCTTTCTGACTTGGCATTGTGCCTGCCACATTGTAGATAGATATTAATAGAAAATATTTTAATTAATAAATGAATAAAGAAATGCACACACATCAAACACAAATATCTCAACCACCGATTTGGGGAAATAAACACCTAAGACAATATGTATCAATATCTGAATTGTTTCCCCTGGGGAAGCTGGCTCTCTCCCCAGACTGTTTGTACCCCTCCCTTGGGCTGAATTCTCTCTTGACACCCCTTTTCAGGATATTCTAGTAAGGAAACAGAACCACGAAGGGTGAGAAGCAAATCATGAGTCCTCAGACCAACTGGACTAAACAAGCCTGACCCCCAGAGAGCCTGGATCTGGGTCTGAGCGCCCAAAGGCATTTCAAGGTTATTGTGTCCTACCATGGTAGCCCCAGGCACGGATCATCTACATCTGGACGTCTAAAAGGCACCTCAAACGCAATGTGTTCAAAAGCAGATCAAGATCTTTCTACCCAAATCTGGTCTTATCTTTTTCAGCTTTTTTGTTTGTTTGTTTGTTTGGTTAAGCTTAGAATGGCAGGGCCATAATTCATTTGTATATCCAGAAACCTGGGAGCTGTCCTTCCTACTTCCTCTTTCTTCATAGGTCCATCATCAAGTCCTGCCAATTTTACCTCCTAAATATCTCAAACCCCTTCTCCCTCCTCACCTCTGATGTCACTACTCAGCCCAATCCAGCGTTATTTTGGGCGGGGGGGGACTAATGCAAAGCTTCCTCTTACCTGGTTTCCCAACGGTGACTTTTGTACCCTCCCACCCATTCTCAACACCACTGCCAAAAAGACCTCTTATAAATACCAAGTTGGTCATATCACTCCCCACATGTGCAACACACATGTATAATAACCTCTGTTCTAAATCCTTCAATGGTCCCCATGATCATAGAATAAGGAGGAAAAAACTCCTCAGCAAGGCCCTGATCTCCCTCTCCAGTCTCACACTCTTCGCCACTCTCTGTACTGAAGTCACACTGACCTTCTCAGTTCTCTGAAAGCACTAAGCTACCTCTCACCTTAGGGGCCATACTGGTCCATATGCTTAGGAAGTTTTTCTCTACTTCACTCACTCCCTCACCTAATAAACTCCTACTGATCCTTCAAATCTCATCTCAGTGTTACTTCCTCAGTAAAACTATCCCTGATCACCTGAAGTAGGTCAGGACCCCTGTTATATACTTTCATGGCAACCTGTCCCTTTATCTCATAGCATTTATCCTAGTTTGTAATTTTATAATTATTTTAATAATTATCCTAGTGTAAATATTTTAATAGTGTCTGATTCCCCCATGAGACTGTAAGCTCCCTGAAAGCAGAGATCATATCTGTTGTATCATTACTGTATCTCCAGCTTTTAGCACAAGGCCTACTACTACATAGTAGGTAGTCAATAAAAATACACTAAATGAATAAGTAAAACACAGCTCTTACCTTAATTTATTCCAACCAATAACACCATGTTCCTTTCCAACACCATTCCTGAGGTTCTCTTGAGTTTGTCTTAGGAACTACTGGTTTTTTTTGCCATCTCTCCTCATCCTTCTAGTATCTACTATGATGGCCTATCTTCTATAGAACATAGATCATGGCATTGTCACCATCACTGTCATGGGTCATCATCACCACAGTTAACATTGATGGAGGATTTCCCTACCATGTGTTAGGCACTATGTGAAGTACCACGCATGTGGTATTCACACAGTCCTTATAGTACTATGAGGTATACATTACTAATCCTATTTTGCTGATAAAGAAACTGAGACTCAGAGAGGGTTGGCTAGAACATGGTAGGGCCAGGACTTGAACCTCAGTCTAACTCTGAAGTCTACAGTCTTAAGGACAACCTACTCCCCTGTAAAATGGAGCTAATAATACCTACTCACAGTAATGTCAGCATAGGGAAGATTCAGCACAGGAGGCACTTGGTAAAGGGCGGCTGTTGTTGTTATTGTGGTGCTGGAGGCATCGTGGGGAGGGATAACCATTTTCCATTTTTCCCAGAGGACAACGAATCTGGCTGCCCTTTGGGGGATAAAACAGCTGGACTTGGTTTGAAAAAGACTTTTAAGGGGAGTTCCCTGGAGGTCCAATGGTTAGGACTTTGCGCTTTCACTGCTGAGGGCACGGGTTCAATCCCTAGTCGGGGAACTAACATCCTGCAAGCTGAGGGGCACGGCCAAAAAAAAAAGACTTTTATGGAAAGCAGCATGCTGTGGCAGTTCCAGCCCAGAGTGTGTAGAGAGGGGAGCTGATGTGCTAACAAAACCAACCCAAAGATCTTTGGCCCTGGAAACTAACCCCTCTAAATGAACCTGGGTTTCTCACTGCAAGCCCAGACATCAGGCCTGCATGGGGAACCCAAACCTATAATAGTTCCTTGAATTTCTTTTGCTACTTCTTTTTCTATTTCCCTGTAGCAGAGTAATAGAGAGAATACACTGCATTCGGAGTCAGGAGATTCTAAGTCCGAATTCTGATGTGCTCAGGACTGAGCAAGGCCTGGACCTCAGTCAGAGCCTCAGGGTCCCAGGAAGCCAGGGGATGATGATAAAAGACCATATTTCATCCTCAGTGGCTGGCTTGGGGATGATCCATTCTTCTGAGTCTTATGAGTTTCCTCCATGTAAAGGAAGAAAGCAACTAAAGTCTCTGAGTTCCTACTTAATGTCAAGCACTTTTACATGCATATGCTCATGTAGTAAGTTAATCCTCACAACAATCTTGAGCAACAGGTGCTATTATCCTTATTATACAATCAAGGAATCTGCAGTTTAAAGAGATTAAATGACTTGGAATAAATTACTATACAAGAAGAGGTAGAACTGAGATTCACATCCATTTTTGTTAGTTTCCAAAATCTGTTTTTTTTTTCATTTTATCATATCAGAAGATATATAATGACTGAGTCTACAGGAAAAATTATGGAAACTACTTGGATGTGCACAAATGGTAGCGAAGCCACGAAAGCCCATTCATTCCCTCCTTCTGCTTACTAAGCACTTCCTGTGTGCCAGGCTTTGTACTGGATTCCAGGGATACAGAGGTGGGCAAGATGTGGCCCTGCTCCTGAGAAGTTCACAGTCTAGTGAGGGGAGCTCTCTAGGGAAAAAAAGGATTAGAGAAAATCAGGAAAACTGAGCAAGAAAGAGAAGGCAGAGGATTCTAAAACAGAACCAGTGGGGTTCTTGGAAGATAACTATTCCAAACCTGGCTGCATGACCTGGAGTCACCTGGAGGATTGTTAGAACTAAAAATTTGCAAGTACTCAATTCCCAATTCTACAGATCTGAAATTGGGCCCAGTAATCTGTTCATTTAACAATCATCTCAAGTGATTCGACAGAACTGGTTCACAGGCCAGGTGAGCAAAACCACACTGATCCAACCCTTTCACTCTGTAGGTATGAGAGCAGAGGGGCAGAAAGGGAAAGTGAGCAGCCCAAGGACACACAAGAGTCAATGCTTCAGACTTATGTTTCCACCTCACAGCCAAGTGACTTGAAGTCATTTTTCAAAAATTCAGAATGATTTATTTTTAAGCATGATATATACATTTATAAGTGCACATATGGCATAGTTTATGTACATGCATTAGGTAGTTCTTTGAGAATGATGTTACATGCCTACTGGAAAATTATGTTCTACAAAAGTACAGTGTGGAAAATAATACAGATCAATTTAAGAGACTAAAATTATACATGGATACACAAAATGGATATAGGTTTTCATAATCAAGAACAGTATTCTCATCCTCTGCTCGCCTCTGACCTACATTTGACCTACCCTCCTACCTCTGAGCACCTCCAACCTAGGGAATCATTATAGTGCAGAAAACTTATTAATTAATCAAGTGCTTCAAGGTACTGGTTCCCAGACTGTGATGGAGAGAAGGGTAAAGCCACAGACAAACAGGCACTTTAGGAGCTGGCTACAGCCTTGTCTACCCACAGCATCTTCCCCACCCGGAGTGACGTTCTGGTCACTGAAAAAGTGCTGTGCCTCCCAGTGCTGACCTCTCTGCTGTGAACTCAATCCCCTCGCCCCACTAGATCATCAGAAAGATCCTCTCTTCCTCCCCACTTGAGATTCTTTCCACGGGCTAAATGGAGGACACAGGCAAAGGGCAGAGGTACAGAGGGGCTTTGCGGCACGAGGGGAGGCCGGCCCCTCTGCGCGGCTTCTGTGAGCTCACGGCGCAACTGCTCCCCGGCCACCGCCACCGGCTCCCCTTCCCTTCTAGGTTCACTGTGGTTTGTCTGTATCTGCTTGTTTGAGAGCTCAGAGCAAACTCTACCTGCTCTGTTTCCACTCCTTCTCGGCCATCTATTTGGAGGTCTTGGTATAATGAATCCAATTCTATTCACCTTCTGAGGCTCAGCTATCAGGTTAGCTACCTCTGAGGCACAGCTTCTTCCACTCCCAGGCCGCAGGCTCTGAGGCTGGTAAGGGAGCCCAGAAGCAGGGGTTGGCGATGTAGGTAGGAGAGATTCAGGAAAGTTCAGCGTTAGAGAAGCCAGATGTAGAAAGGGTTCCGCGAGGGGGTCATCAGTGTGCTGAGAGAGGAGGCAGCCTCTGGAAGGCTGGAGGTGAGGCTTGGGCTCAGCGGGCACTGGCCACCCTAGCCTGGCTCTGCCACTGGGTAAGTCACGCTCTTCTTGTAGCCTCATTTTTCTCATCTGTAAGTGAAGAAATTGAACTAGCTTATGTCCGTGGTTCCCATCTGCTTCTGAAATTCTAGATTTTCATTTTTTTCCCTTTGGCATTGGATACAAATGACTAAGATTGACACTATAATCCAGAATCATAGATTCTGAAATCTTAGAGCTAGAAGAGATTGAGCAATCCACTTTTCTCTTCCCTACCCATTTGATGATAAGTAAACTGAGGCCCAGAGAGGGACTGTAAGTTCTGTGAGGGCAGGAACTGTCTGTTTTGTTCTCTGTGACATGCCTGGCACATTTTCAAAAATATATGTTGAATAAGTGAGTGAACAAATAACCTCCCTCAGAGATTATGCAGCCTGGGGACAGGGGAAATATCCTCACTCCTTGCCTGGAGGGAGGGAGGGAGGATACGGCGGGAGCCTCAGACTGCTTCTGGCCCTGAAGGTATGGTGCTTTCCAGCTGGAGAGCCAGAACAGAGCCAGGAACAAATTCTCAAGGCTGGTGGTGCCAGCAGCCATCGGCCACACAGTGGGCTTCTGCTGTAGTCCTCCGTGCTGTGCATAATGAATCACGATGTGTCAGTTACTGCATTCTGTTAACAAGCTTGTGTCCGCCTGTGCATCGCCAATGAGTGCCCTGCAATTTGCCACAGGTCTGCAGTTAAGATGTGGCAGAGCCAGTGGGACAGAGCATTTTGAGACACTCCAGGCCCAGGGAAATCAAGTGGTTGGTTTGTTTTTGGCAACTACTGGCTTCAATGATTGGGCAGTAGTAGGTAGAAACGTACTTTCTCCTCTCTGGGGAAGACATCTGGTACCCTTTCCTGTCCTGGAAGGAGCAGGTTGTCTGACTCAGATAAGTCCAGCTGGAGAAAGCCATCTCTACTGCTTTCTCTGAAGTACCAAGCAAAATGGGGCAGGGGTAGAGTGGTAATTTAAAAAAATCACCTCCAGCACGGTTTGATGAACTGGTCATCCGGTTATCAGCTTTGAAGTCTCACACAGGATTCAAAATCTGGCTCCACTACACATGAGCTGTGTGCTCTTGCATAAGTCTCAATTTCCCTGTGACTCAGTTTCCACATCTGCAAAATGGGGATAATAATATCTACTTTGCAGAGGTATTTGCAAGGATTAAATGAGATAATGCATACCAAACCCAAAATCGTAGCAGGAGCACAATACATGAGCCTCCTATCATGTTCGAGATGTTCCCTGAAGGGCTTCTAATCTCTTGAGGAAGACTGGGGCCAGGACCTAGGCAAACCCAGACAAGAACCTCTGTGTCTTTGATGTATGTGTGTTTCCCCCAAGTGGCTCCGCAGTGACGATTATGACTGCAGTCATGTGAGGATGTCGGGTCTGCCTTCTGCACCTCCACACCGTCTGCGTGAGAAGTGAACAAGCCTCCCGGTGAGAGGGGAGGCTGCTCATTTCTCAGGCAGCACCGCTGCAGCCCCTGACCTACTTTCTTACTAAAAATAGCCCCTCTTAGGTCACTGCCGCAAATTGAATTCCGCTGCTTCACTGCACCCAGTAAACAGGTGGGTGGGTGTCAGAGCACATTTGGTGAGCAGGAGTCCCCACTTCTGTGGCGCATGGCTGCCCAAGCATGCTAATCCCACACGTCTGCACAGAGGGCAGGGGCTCCAGGGCCCACCCACCCCACCTGGCATATCTGCACACAGCAGGGCTGCACCTGGCCCTGCCGGGATACCTTCAGTGGGAGGCAGAGAAGGGGCAGTAAGGGAGGTTCTGGTTCCTGCGCTTTGAAGCCTGACAGAACTGAATTCAAATATGAGCTCCACTGCATTCTTGTTACTTAACCTTGGGCAAGATACAACTTTTCTTTGCC
This sequence comes from Pseudorca crassidens, assembly GCF_039906515.1. Lineage (NCBI taxonomy): Eukaryota > Metazoa > Chordata > Mammalia > Artiodactyla > Delphinidae > Pseudorca > Pseudorca crassidens. The sequence goes on along the minus strand of NC_090304.1, from coordinate 38,329,092 downwards.
TCTGTTTCCTCGTCTGTCAAATGGAGATAATGAAACTGATTTAGAGTATTGTTGTACAGATAAAACAAGCAGTCCTTGGCACTGATGCTCAATAAATGCAGCTATTACAGCTATTCTCTGTTGTCTGGCCTGTTGCTCCACAATGCCCTCATGGTGAAGCCTCTCATGGCAGGGGTAGCAAGGGACAGGAGGCCGCTCCAAGAAGGAGAAAGACTCTAAGCTGAAAGCACCTTAGAGGTGCTTAGGTCAAGGAGTCCCACACATGGCTCAGCATCACAATAACCAAGTGGCTTGTTAACAATGCTGATTCAGGTCCTTGCCCTAGACATTGGGATTCAGGAAGCCTGTCTAGGGATGTGGGAATTTGCATTTTAATAAGCTTTCCTGGTGATTCTGATGCACTGCCAGGTTTGAGAACCTTTGAATTAGGCCAGTCACCTCCTTAAAAATAAATGGATGAATGAATTACTGTTTTTTTCTTCCATTATGAGCATAAGCGGGGTCATTACAAAATATGCAGAAAACACAGAAAAAGAAAAAGTGAAAAATAATTCAATCAACACGTACTGAATGCCCATTAAATGCCAGGCCCTCTGCTAAGTACTGGGGATATGGCCCTCAAGAGATGTCCAGTTTATGTGTGGAGACAGAAAGACAGAAAGACACAGAAGACTAACATGATACATAGGTTTTAGAGGCCCCTTAGGAAATGTACAGGAACAGAGATGAGGGAGCAATTGATTCTTTCTAAGAAGTTGGGGAAATCTAAAGCTGGACCAGAAGGAGAACAGGTGTTCACTTGCTGGACAAGGGAGGGAAGGGTATTTCAGGAGGGATGAACAGGACATATAAAAGCATACAAGAGGGCTTCCCTGGTGGCTCAGTGGTTGGGAGTCCGCCTGCCGATGCAGGGGACACAGATTTGTGCCCCGGTCTAGAAGGATCCCACATGCCACGGAGCGGCTGGGCCTGTGAGCCATGGCTGCTGAGCCTGCGCGTCCGGAGCCTGTGCTCCGCAACAGGAGAGGCCAGAACAGTGAGAGGCCCGCGCACCGCAAAAAAAAAAAAAAAAAAAAAAAAAAAGCATACAAAGAGAAAGGCGTTTGTTAGGAAAATGTCCTAAGGTCACCATAGTAAGGTCATCATATATGGTAAATAGCAGTGGCACAGGGATGCTGGTGTGAATGGCTAGAGCCAGATTGTGAAGAATCCCAGAGGACCTCACGAATGTTGCCTGCATTGGGAAGTATGATTTTCCCAGTATTTTTTTTAACATATGCCTTTTTGTTTTCATTTTTATGTGACCAACTTAGTCAAGCAGATGGGCCATAAATTTATCTAATCCCAATTGTTGGACATTTAGGCAACTTCTAATTGTAATAGTTATAAAACACTATGATCGACATCTTTAACCATAAAGCTCTTTCCATATTTAAGATCTTTCCTAAGGAGACAGTTTCAGGATATGAATTAAGAAATGAAAGTGAATGGACATCTTCAAGGCTCCTGATAAATAGTTCCAAAGGATTTTCTGAAAGTGGCTCATTTTTATAAATGAGGAGTAAGGCCCAGGGAGCTTACATGTCTCATCCAAGTCACACTTGGATGGGGGCGGAACCAAGAGCAATTCTGGAATCTCCTAACTCCTGGTCCAGGGCTCTTTCTTCTATATCATATTGCCTTCCCACAGATCAAGGCTGAGTGCAGTAAGATCTATTTGGCCAATGCCTCTGATCACTTCCAACTAAGGACTTTAGGTTAGCAATGTACATGGGTAAGAGATGAGAGGAATATGTGTATGTTTACATGCACATGTGAAGCTCTATATATGAGCCTTTTTTCCCAACCGTATCATGTATGCTCCCCTTATATTACAGTTTCTGTTCTAGTCAAGCATATCTTACACTGTCTTACCTTCATACCTTTGATCCTACATGAAATGTCTCCTGTTCTCCTATTCAAATTCTATGCATATTTTTATATTTATTTTTTATTATTATTTTATATCTATTTTTTATTTTTAAAGACAGACCTACATGATCCAAAAAGCATTTCCAGACTATGAGCATTCACTATCAGTAACATCCATTTATGATACTTTATTGCTTTGCAGCACCGCTTATATTGATGTAAAATTATTTAAGTTTACCTATGAATAAAAATCTGTCTCAGGCTCTGTTACTAGAAAGAGATAAAACAAAAAAAACCTACCCTCCTTAAGCTAATGAGAATATATTTACTTCAGAAAGGCACTTCTAGAGTTTGATGGGCTCAAGACAGGTCAGTCCATTCCCCTGAACCTTCCACATCACAGTAGTGGACATCTTGGTAAAACAGAAAGAGCACTGGACTAGGAGACAGAATAATAACAGTTTCCATGTGCTAAGGGCCGACTCTGACCAGGCACAACGCTAGCTGCTTTACGTGCATTATATACTTGGAATAACCTTAAAATAATTTCAGCAAGGGAACTATTATTCTCCCTGTTTTTACAGATGAGAGATGTTGGGACCTGAGAGATGGAGTAATTTGCTCAAGGTCAATACCATTAGTAAATGTCAAAACTGAGATTTAAACCCAGGTGTGTCTGAGTCAAAAACCATTTTTTTTCTGCTTTACTGCCCTACCTTGGCAAATGTCATTTCAGTTCTAGCTCTGCTACTCTTACGCTATATGATTCCCAATGAAGCATTCGTGCTGAGTCCTGTCTCTTACATGTGAGATGGGGATAATTATGTCCCCATCCTGCTCCTCACTCCCAACATACACAAAGGGCTGTTGCCATGATTAAATGATACAATGAGTGTAAGAGACCCAGACAGATGTACAGATTGTTATTAGAGCCCTGAACATCACGACTTGGTCATTCTAATGATGACTGGAGACTCTGCCAAGATTCTCTGTCATTTAAGGAGGATTTAATTATGCTCACTAGACAGCCCCTTCTAGCATGAGAAAGTGAATGGCTGCAATGCATTTCAAAATGACCCTCAACAACAACTGAAGCCAAGGGGTTAATACTCTGAGAAAATCCATTAACTAAAACATTGTATCCCTTGAACACTCTGGGGAATCATGGTCTCCCAGGACATTTTCCTGCTCCATCATTTAGATGTATGTATTTGTATACAAACGTGTGTGTGCACGCACACGTTTCACCAGCACCCATGTCTAGAGAGAGGGATTCAGCAGAAGGGAGGCTGGGCTGGAGCTCCACCACCAGGGGGCCAGTTATAAACTGGTTTGGGGTATCTATTCCAGTTTTCCAGAGGCTTCTGGTAAAACATCAGGAGATCTGGTTTAAAGTTCAGATTCTGCTGCTTACTAGTTGTATAACCTGGGCAAGATCCTTGACCTCTCAGCCTCAGTTTCCTTTTACATAAAATAGGGATAATGCCTATCTTAGACAAATGAGTTAACCTTCCTGGGCTGCTGTTTCCTCTGCTGTAAAACTGATGCCACAGTTACTTTGTGTTTCGTGCTTACTGTGTACCTGGCCCTGTGCTGAGCTCTACATGCATTCTTTCACTCATCCTCACAGCCCTGTGGGATGAGTACTATTACCTCCAGTTGACAGACAAGGAGACCTATACTCAGAGTTCAGTAATTTGCCCAGGCCACACAGCGTTAAGTTGCAGAGTTAGGATTCAAACTCTGTTCTCTTCGCTTTGAAACCCTGTGCTCTTAGCCACTAAACCATACTCCAGCCTACCAGAGGGGTGCTGCAAGAAAGACATGAAATAACATTTGCTATTATTATTATTCTTATGTGCCCCCTGGGTGCCCAGTAGTCTGCATTCCTTTTCTACGTTGCATGAGCGCCAGGAGGCTCTCCAGAGCTCTGAGGCTGGCGGACTCTGTGGGGCATGTGTGCCTCTGGAGAACAAGACCTGCTGGAAAAATATTTACTGCCGCAACCTAAATTCATGAAGTCAGCCACACTGTGAACATGAGCAGGGGTGATGGATGAAATTCCTCCAAAGTTTTAAGTTGAAGGCCAGTTTGGCAGTGAGAGAACCTAGAGTAAAGACTAGAAGACTGAAGACTAGAGTAAAACACTCGTGTTCAAGCATTTGCACCGATTCCCTTGAAGCTGATGGTAACCAAGGCGACCGTGCTGGATTCCAGTGAGGAAAAAGACAGCATTGCCAAGGTAGGAGATGCTGGGCAACCCCCTCCTCACCCTGACCCTCCACTGCTTACACAGAAAGGAGGAAGGGACACATGAGGAAGACACCACATTTAAAAAAATTTTTTTTTATTAGTTATCTATTTTATACATTTTAGTGTATATGTGTCAATCCCAATCTCCCAATTCATCCCACCACCTCCCCACCACCTTCCCCCCTTGGTGAAGACACCACATTTTTAAACCTTAGGCTGGATGGAACTAAAAATAGAACTGTGATTCAAATGTCTATTACTGAGTCCTCTGCCTTTGCACTCTGGAAACCAGATTGTTTCACCCCTCATTAAATCGACCTCCCCAAGGTGCTCATTCCCACAGCTCAGAGACTCAGAGCAGCAAGAATTACTGAGAGTCTAATGAGCACTTGGTACACACTGGGCCCTTTACACCCATGGTCTCATCTGAGCTGTACAATGACCCTGTGAGGCAGGTATTATCAATCGTATTTTACAGATGTGGAAATTGAGGCCCAGTTGGGCAGTATGACTTGCCCAAGGTCACTTAGCTAGTAGGTGGCAATGCTGGCTCCAGAACCCATGCTCTTTCAAATACATATGCCTGCTACGTTTCAAAGTAAGAAGCTGAGCTTCATTTTAGGCTTAGTGAGTGATGAAAGCAACACTGCTATCCAGTGTGCCTTATGGCTCTGGGAAGGACTCAGCAAAGCAGCCATTTGAATGATTCACTCCTGTGACTGACAAGAAGACTTCTCTTGGTTATAGCTTTAACAGCTGCTAAATCTGCTACACCTCCCTGCCCCCTCCAGCTGGCCCAGGGAGGTGAAATTATTTATATAAGAATTTTAGTGGCCTCCTGCCTCAAGGCATGATTATCAGAGACTTTTAAGTGATAAAAATGTCATAAATCATAATAAAGGATAAGAGGAGTCAGGGTTAGGGAAGATAACAGGCAAGAGGATACTCTGAAAAGCAAGGCAGTAGGTACAGATGCAACAGAATAATCCCCAAAGTTTACAAAAACACTTTCCTAGCAATTTCTTCATCTGATCCTCAGATGTTAGTATGTCTATTTTATAGATGATGAACCTTAACAAAAGGTTAAGGTCTAAGGTCCAAAGTCAGACAGAGGCTGGGACAGGAACCTAAGTGTGTCCTAATCTCCACCCAGTACTTCCTCCAACCCACCTGCTCCTTAAAGTTGTGAAGACAGAAATCTGTAAGAACTATTAGAGAAAGAACCCTGTAGTCTTGCTCCCCTGAATGACAGGACCAGGGAGGGGAGGGTGGCTGTGTCAGTATCAGAGAGAGGCAGCACAGAATCAGAACATTTTTTCAAATCCCACCTTAGATATCTACCAATTGTACGACCCTGGGCAAGTCACTTCATCTCTCTGCCTTGATTTCCTCATTTCTAAAATGTGGTTCATAATGGTACCCACCTTATATGGTTGTTCAGACAATTAAATAGAAGAAAATAAACCATACAAGCCATTTGCACCAAGGCAAATCTTGGTGAGCATTAGTTGTCGCCATTTTAATCGAAGGTGCGCAGCATACTGCATGGCACATAGAAGGTGCTCAGTGAATGTTCACTCCTTCTTCTTCCCCATGTTCCCATACCTCCCAGTGCACAAAACCCCCATCCATTATCTGCAGACCTGTTCAGAGGAGGTCTAGGATTGGAAATTGGGAAAGCAGAGGGTGCTTCTCCCCAGACAGCGTGCCTGGGCTGGCCTTATTTTAGGGGGCTGTGAGCTGGCCCGCAGTCATTAATCATGCTTTGTATATGTGCTTTCAGATCACTCCCCAGAAATTAGTGACTCCATCCTGGATATTCCTCAGGAGACAGAGCTTTCATAGGTATGGGCTCCTCCTGAAGACCTAACCCTCACAATGGCATCTTGACCTCTAGGGAGAAAGTCTTGTAAGATGGGTAGGTCCCTGCAAAAGTCGACCAGGAAAGCAGTCTCTGCTCTGGGCTAACTTACTGCAGCAGCAGGAATAATCACAGAGTGGTTACATTGATGTAACATTATCAAAGGCATCACAACAGCACACCCTGTACCAAAGCCACTTAGCAGAAACATTATCCATATATACATGAAGAAAAAACTACTTAAGTAGATCTGCTTCACTAACCTCTCTTTACAGAAACTCTCTGACCTCTCTAAAGAGCTAAAAGTCTTCATGCCAATCTCCTACCAGGTCCTTCTATTTGGGTGTTCCACAGGCATCTCACACTTTGTTATGTTAAAAAATAAATCCATCACTTTCCCTAAAACCTACTCTTTCCTCTCCGTGTATGTCCTGTCTCGGTCAATGGCAACCCATCTGCCCAGTCTACCAAGCAGAAAACTCGGTGCCACCCCTGATCCTGCCCATTCTTCTCCTTCTCTTCTCAACCCTGTTCATACCAGGTCACTTAGTCCCAACAAGCTGAGCGTGGCCTTTTAAGTAGCTTCTGACTTTCTACCTCAGCTGCCACTACTTAATTCAGGTCCTAATCACCCTTCCCTTAAGGTAATGCTCTGGTTTCTCTATGCGTCTCTCTGCTTCCAGGTTCTCTCTCCTTCAACTCAGCCTTCCTCCCATCCCCAGAATGATTTTCTTAAAATACAAGTTGGACTATGTGATGGTCAGTTTTATGTGTCAATCTGTATCCAGTTATTCAATCAAACACTAAGTGTTGCTGTGAAGGTATTTTGTAGCTGTGATTAACCTCTATAATCAGTTGATTTTATTGATACGTAAAGGAGATTAATTCTAGATAATCTGGGTGAGCCTGAGCCAGTCAGTTGAAAGTCCTTAAGAAGAGAACCGGGGTGTCCCTGCGGAAGAAGTTCTGCTTATTGACTGGAACATCAGCCTGCCCTTCCTGAAGATCTGCCCTGTGGATTTCAGACTTGCCATCTTCCACAGTTGTACATGTAGATTCTGTGCATTAAATCTCTTAATACATGTCTCCTACTGGGTCTGTTTCTCTGGTTGAACCTGGGCAGTGTTTCTGTCTCTGAAACAAAATCTTTATTTTGATAGGACCTATTAGACTAGTAAAAATTAGTAGCTGGATCAGCCCCGGTTTTGGCAAGGATGTGGAGTTACAGAAATCTTCAAAACTAACAAACCATTGTAAATCAACTATACTCCAATAAAAATTAATTTTTAAAAAAGGGATAATATTTAGCATTGATTAAAAAAAAAAGAAATCTGGGCTTCCCTGGTGGCACAGTGAGAGTCCGCCTGCTGATGCAGGGGATGCGGGTTCATGCCCCGGTCCGGGAGGATCCCACATGCCACGGAGAGGCTAGGCCCGTGAGCCATGGCCGCTGAGCCTGCGCGTCAGGAGCCTGTGCTCCGCAGCAACGGCAGAGGCCGCAACAATGAGAGGCCCACGTATCGCAAAAACAAAAAGCAAACAAACAAAAGAAATCTTTATGTACTGCTGGTGTCATGTATCAGGTCCTTTACATATATTATCCTACTTAATTGTCATAATAACGCTTTAAGTATTCTCATTCTCTTTATCCACATAGGAAAACTGAGGCTCAGGAAGGTTGTAATTCACTCAAGGTAACACAGCTAGAAAATGCCAGGGCTGAGATCTGAAACCCAGTCAGGCAACTGTCATGGACTTAGTGTCCCCACTAAATCACACTGAATTCATTTAAGAATTATAATAAAACAATATTTATTAAAACTATGATATTCTATCTTGCTTTTTATGCAAAATGATTACTTTTCCTTTCTAATCAGTTATACATTTTACAACATCAGGAAGCCTTTATGAAGCAAGAAGCGGCGGGGGGTGGGGGGGACCAGATTATTATCTTTATTTTTATAGTTGTTCAATTAAAGCCCTTGAAGGGCAAGCATCTTACTTACTTAAAGTCACAAAAAAACCAGAAGATTAACAAAAGCATCTGAATAGTCTAAAGGGCCAGATTAAAAAGAAATCTTCCTTAGAGTATGGGAAGTCCTGCGTTTGGAAGGTATCAGTTTCAAACACTCCCTTCTGAGAACACAGCCACAGCCACCTCCCCCAGCTTCGCCTCACTAGTGCCAGCTGACCAGGAATCATCGAGGCAGTCAACACCCTCTCTTACATTTATGCCCAATTAAGTGTTACTCTGTTGACTTCAGCTCACATTTCCACCCCTGTTTAGCTTCTGATTTATCATCCTTTGTATATATAAACCCTCCCAGTTTTCTTTATCATAGAAAGTGGAACACTCTTCTTCTTTGCTTTCATGGGGACAGGCTGAGGCTGGAGCTTTTTGGCAGCCATAAGAGATCCCTTTTCATCTCTTATCAATTTATTGATAATTTGGGAGACTATCACTCCCTAATTCTGAATCCACCACTTTGGATACCCAGACCCTTACACTGTAGAGCACCCAGGACAATGTTCTTCTCCTTGAGTTATTTAACCTCTCTGTGCCTTAGTTCCTCTATCTGTGCAACAGGTATAATAACAGTACCTACTTTATGGTTGATGTAAAGAATAAATTAATATTGTGTAAAACTGCATATGGTTCATGGTAAGGACCAATAATGTCAACTATTACTGTTATCATGGTCCCTAAAGATTATCTGAGAGTTGATAATCTCCTCTGTTGGCTTCCTAGGCCCTTATTTCTCCTTACCTTCCCCCCAAAAGCTGAATTATTGAAATCTTTACCTTTTTGTTTTCTCTAATTACAACTGAGTTCATGTAGCAACCCCTGGGAGAGGCTCAAAAGTTAAGAAATAGAAGGAAACAGGTCTAATTTCTGTCTATTACCAGACTGAATTTGCTAAAAACCTGTGAGCTGCTGCAGCAGAGGGAAATGGAGGATATGGTACCTCCGGTGTGGATGTGTAGCAGAAACTACCCAGAAGTGGGCCCAATCAAGGGCTCCTGAGGCCATGGCTGCCAGGTCAGCGTGACAAGGGTGGGGGCCCTGGAGCTCACCTCAGAAGTTGCTGATGCTCTGTCTCCAAAGAGGTGTGGTGGTGCCAGCTAGCATCAGGACCTGGGGGCTGGCATCCTGGGCTCAGCCTCTGACTTGCTGTGTGACTCTGGGCAAATCATTTCTTCACTTAGGCCTTCATTTCCTCTTCTGTGGGGATTAGGTCATTTCTGAAGTCCCCTCCACCTTCAAATTCTGTGATTCTAGGACCCTATGCCTCTTCTTACATTAGATCAGCTAAAATTCTGCTCCCCTCCCTCAGAAAGGCAGTCCCCTCCCATAGTAGAAGCCTATAAGCCTTTGGCCATCCATTCCATTTGGCAAAATTAAATTTTTAAAAAGCATCTGTCCAAGAGTCCCTATCATTTTACTTGTGGGTTTTTTTTTTTTTTTGTCTTCTTGCTATATAATGCCATTTGCTGAAAATTTCTGCAAGTCAGTTCCCAACTGATCACAGTAAATTCTCTTCATGCGCAGAATTTATTTAAGAAGTGCTGCCTGAATAAAGTGAACAGGTTCAAAAAACTGACAAAGCACAAAGGCCACATAAGAGGCTACTGGCATATGCATGCATGCCACACTAGGGTCACACTGCACAGCTTCCTGACTAAGTCAGCATCTTGGCTGCCACGGGGAGAGGGAGGGACTGGCCTTAGGGTGGAACTGGAGTTGCAACTAGTATGGGGCAGAGTCCGAGCCAAGAAGTCTGATGGGGATTCAGGAGCCACAATGCCTAGTCGTAACAATCAGACATCCAGTGTGCTGAGGCCAAAAGGGCAGCAGCATCTTCCTTGCCTCAAGCTGAAAACCACAAACTTATCGAATTAGTTACCTTACAAAGCCACAAAATCAAACCCCCTGCCATTCCTCCAAGATTCCTTTGTTGACCAGCTATTTGCTTCTGAAAACAGATCAGATCAAGTCATTCCCCTGCTTTAAGACCTTTCCTGCTCCTTGTTACCACAGAGGATGAAGTCCTGTCTCCTCAGGCTTCAGGCATCCCCACAGCCTTGTTTCCCACTGCTTTGTTCCCCTCCCAATCCCCTCTTTTCCCCCAATTTGCCATGTCTTCTGCATGCTTTTGTCCATGTTGATCCCCTTCCCTGGAATGTCTTTCTCTTCCTCCTGCTCATCCTTTAAGACCCACCGCAAACATCATGTCTTCTCTTAGAAGTATTCCCTAACCCCATGTTAGGGTGAAGGTGTGAGTTTATGAATTTTATGAACAAGACACTGTCTCAGAAAGTGTCAGAGCTGGAAGAGACCTTGAAGATTATCTTACAGATTTCTTTTATCCATAAAGAAAAGCACGCCCCGAGAAGGAAAGTGCCTGCCCAAGGTGACAGCAGCTAATCTGGTACTCAGGTCCCTTGGCCCAGGACTCTTTCTATTACATGGTGCAGCTTCTTAATGAGTGACTAAATCTGTGAATAATCAAAGGGGCAAACAGAATGCTGCTGAAGCCTTGCCTAGGGAGAGTACTTTGGAATGAATGTCACAGCTGTTCTGCATTTAAGGGCTTCGGTGCACCCGGGAGGAATAGGGGATTCTACAGAGACGAGAGGCAACAGGGACAGCCACTGGGTAGGTGGTATTTAGGGGTCCTGGTGCAAGCTGAGGCCTGTGGGTGCTACACTGAGGCAACACTGAGAGTCTGGGCGTTCATAGGGAGATACCAGGGTGCCACTCAGACTCAGGAAGCTTGCTCCTGTCTAAGGAAGGACAGAGCAGGCTCATGGGCCTGACTCCTTGGCCATTGTTAAAGCTGCCCCACACTGCACATGGTCCCCTAGGTGCTAGGCTCTGAGGATAGACTGCGATACAGGCTGGCCTCTGCCCCTCCAGACAAGTATTGTACTATCAGTTGCTATTGCTTTTTCCTGTCTTCCGAAGAAGTCACGTGCATGCTATAAGCTTAGTATAATAGATGCTGCTTGATATGCTAATTAAGCCAAAGCCTGACCTCTGCAGGGAGCACTTGAGGGGGAAAATGCAGACCTCAGAGTCAGCAGATGTCAGTCTGAATCCAGGGCTTCACCTCTTTGAGTCTCCATTTTCCCATCTGGAAAACCCGTCTACTTTCTACCTTGCATGGTGATGACCTAATGAAATGATATATGCAAAATGCTCAGAGTGGCGCCCACACTTAGTAGGTACCTACTACTGTCAGTTCTCTTTTACTCTGTAAAAAGGTATTATCTTAAAAAAAAAATCCACTGCTGCAATCGTCAACTTTTGAGTGTCTTCCTAAATAACCCTTAATGGCACCACACTGTCTATACGGTAAAGTCAATGCTACCAGAGACGGCCTTAGCTGACCCTCCGCTGTCTTGCTGGCTGACCAGTTGTCTCTCAACCATGATTCACACTTTAAAGCCTTCCTTCCCTTTGCTCATGTTGATCCCTCAGCACAGAACGCTCTTTACCCTTCCTCCACTCAGGAACCCCCTCTGCCATGAGGATTTCCAAAATTAATCACTCCTTCCTCTTCACTTGTTCTTCTAATTCTTGTCACCTTCTGCTTTGCACTCACTCATCTGTTCATTCAGTACTTATTAAGCACATATCACGTGCCAGGCTTAAGTCTCTTTCCCATTAAATGTGAGTTCCATAAGGTAAGACCATTTGCTGTATTCCTTCTCAGCACCCAGAATGCTACAGGGCACATTATCAGTCACTAGCAAGCTGATGGGAGGGCATAAGGAAAATACTGTATATAATATTCATTCAGCTTTTAACAAACATACAAAGCACCTACTGCATGCAAGGCAAGTGTAGACAGTGCAGGTCTATTAAGATGTACAACAGAGTTTGTGCACATGAGGACAGACTTTGAGTGATAGAGGAGACTTTAGAGCTATTTCCCAGATTGGGATTCTAAGGCCTGGAGAGGGAGGGGGCCTGCCCAGGGTCACACAGAGAGTTAGTGGCAGACAGAGCTGGGAGCAGAGCTCAGCCCTTGCACTGCAGAAGGCTGTCTCTGTCTTGCTCTAACTCGTACTTTTTTACTTTGAGCTCACCTTAGTTAGATTTACCTTTGCAAGGCCCGAAGCTTCTTGAGTATTTGTAAACCAGTGCACTGGGTCACAATTACAGTTTTTGCTACTGTAAGTTAACTCCAAAAGGACCAGAGCATTATGCCAAAACATGGTGGTTAATCTCGTGCCCAAAAAGGGTGGCATGAGAGAGTGAGTAATTTAGCAAGTTATGTGAGCCTCCTTGACAGCCTGGCACCCTCACCTGTGGTCTCATGTAGAATGACTACTGTGGAGTGACACAAACATTGCTTCTTTAGGAGTAATAGTGAAAAACTTTACTGAGAGCTAAGAAGGCACTTTTTGTGACGTGAGGCTACGCCCTGAAAACAAATGACTCAATAGAAATGTGCCTCGAATGATAACCAATGGTCTGTAAAAATATCTCTGTATTAATTGTGAAACATCTCTCCTGAATGTGAAAGATCTGATCACATTCTGGCCTGGCAAAGAAGAAAATACGGTGTTCTCAAGCAGTGTGATAATGGCAACAAGTATATCACCTCCGCAGCTGAGAGAAGCAGGACCTGGGACAGAGCACTCAGAACCTAGGGAATGACTTAAAAGACGCTGCTCTGCCTTTGCAGTCCCTCTCCACATGGCAAACAGCCCGGGAGATCACAACCACTTAGGAAAGCTCCTTGAGAACCAACCACAAGCCCTGTTTAAGCAACATGAGCTGGCCCCAGCTCTGCCACTGACTAGCTGGGCAATCTTGGGTTAAGTCATTGCTTCTCTCTATGCCTTAGGGCGACTCTGGTAGTGACAGGACTCAGGAAGGCAGCCAAAAAAAGTGAATTCAATAAATAGTGTTGAGACTTTCAATAGCTATCAGGAAAAATAATGAAGTTGAATCCATACCTGACATTGTATATCAGGATAAATTCCAAATGGATTAAAGATTTACTTGTACAATATAAAACCATAATGTACTAGAATAAAATATGAGGAAAGTCCTTTATACCCCGGAGTGGGGAGGGATCCTCTAACTCAAAATGCAGAAGGCATAAAGGAAAAGACTGGTAAATTTCAGCTACGGTGAAAGAAAAAGTTGCATGGTAAAAATAGGACAAAATAAAAACATCAAAAGCAAAAGCAAAAATCTAGGACTGGGAACCAAGATGGCAGAGTAGAAGGATGTGCTCTCACTCTCTCTTGTGAGAACACCAGAATCACAACTAGCTGCTGGACAATCATTGACAGGAAGACATTGGAACTCACCAAAAAAGATACCCCACATCCAAAGACAAAGGAGAAGCCGCAATGAGATGGAAGGAGGGGCGCAATCACAGTAAAATCAAATCCCATAACTGCTGGGTGGGTGACTCACAGACTGGAGAACACTTATACCACAGAAGTCTACCCGATGGAGTGAAGGTTCTGAGCCCCATGTCAGGCTTCCCAACCTGGGGGTCCGGCAACGGGAGGAGGAATTCCTAGAGAATCAGACTTTGAAGCCTAGTGGGATTTGATTGCCGGACTTTGACAGGACTGGGGGAAACAGAGACTGCACTCTTGGAGAGCACACACAAAGTACTGTGCGCATCGGGACCCAGGGGAAGGAGCAGTGACCCCAGGGGACACTGAACCAGACCTACCTGCTAGTGTTGGAGGGTCTCCTGCAGAAGTGGGGGGGTGGCTGTGGCTCACTGTGGGGCCAAGGACACTGGCAGCAGAAGTTCTGGGAAGTACTCCTTGGCATGAGCCCTCCCAGAGTCTGTCATTAGCCCCACCAAAGAGCCCTGGTAGGCTCCAGTGTTGGGTTGCCTCAGGTCAAACAACCAACAGGGAGGGAACCCAGCCCCACCCATCAGCAGTCAAGCAGATTAAAGTTTACTGAGCTCTGCCCACTAGAGCAACAGTCAGCTCTACCCACCACCAGTCCCTCACATCAGGACACTTACACAAGCCTCTTATATGGCCTCATCCACCAGAGGGCAGACAGCAGAAGCAAGAAGAACTACAATCCTGCAGCCTGTGGAACAAGAACCACATTCACAGAAAGACAGACAAGATGAAAAGGCAGAGGGCTATGTATCAGATGAAGGAACAAGATAAAACCCCAGAAAAACAACTAAACAAAGTGGAGATAGGCAACCTTCCAGAAAAAGAATTCAGAATAATGATAGTGAAGATGATCCAGGACCTCGGAAAAAGAATGGAGGCAAAGATTGAGAAGATGCAAGAAATATTTAACAAAGACCTAGAAAAATTAAAGAACAAACAAACAGAGATGAACAATACAATAACTGAAATGAAAACTACACTAGAAGGAATCAATAGCAGAATAACTAAGGCAGAAGAACGGATAAGTGACCTGGAAGACAGAATGGTGGAATTCACTGCTGCAAAACAGAATAAAGAAAAAAGAATGAAAAGAAATGAAGGCAGCCTAAGAGACCTCTGGGACAACATTATACACAACAACCTTCGCATTATAGGGGTCCCAGAAGGAGAAGAGACAGAGAAAGAACCCAAGAAAATATTTGAAGAGACTAGTTGAAAACTTCCCTAACATGGGAAAGGAAATAGCCACCCAAGTCCAGGAAGCGCAGCATGTCCCATACAGAATAAACCCAAGGAGAAACACGCCAAGACACATAGTAATCAAATTGGCAAAAATTAAAGACAAAGAAAAATTATTGAAAGCAGCAAGAGGAAAATGACAAATAGCATAAAAGGGAACTCCCATAAAGTTAACAGCTGATTTCTCAGCAGAAACTCTATAAGCCAGAAGGGAGTGGCATGATGATATACCTAAAGTGATGAAAGGGAAGAACCTACAACCAAGATTACTCTACCCGGCAAGGATCTCATTCAGACTGGATGGAGAAATCAAAAGCTTTACAGACAAGCAAAAGCTAAGAGAATTCAGCACCACCAAACCAGCTCTACAACAAATGCTAAAGGAACTTCTCTAAGTGGGAAAGACAAGAGAAGAAAAGGACCTACAAAAACAAACCCAAAACAATTAAGAAAATGGTAATAGGAACATACAAATCGATAATTACCTTAAACGTGAATGGATTAAATGCTCCAACCAAAAGACACAGACTGGCTGAATGGATACAAAAACAAGACCCATAAATATGCTGTCTACAAGAGACCCATTTCAGACCTAGGGACACATACAGACTGAAAGTGAGGGGATAGAAAAAGATATTCCATGCAACTGGAAATCAAAACAAAGCTGGAGTAGCAATACTCATATCAGATAAACTAGACTTTAAAATAAAGAATGTGACAAGAGACAAGGAAGGACACTACATAATGATCAAGGGATCAATCCAAGAAGAATGTATAACAATTATAAATATATATGCACCCAACATAGGAGCACCTCAATACATAAGGCAACTGCTAACAGCTATAAAAGAGGAAATCGACAGTAACACAATAATAGTGGGGGACTTTAACACCTCACTTACACCAATGGACAGATCATCCAAAATGAAAATAAATAAGGAAACAGAAGCTTTAAATGACACAATAGACCAGATAGACTTAATTGATATTTATAGGACATTCCATCCAAAAACAGCAGATTACACTTTCTTCTCAAGTGCGCATGGAACATTCTCCAGGATAGATCACATCTTGGGTCACAAATTAAGCCTCAGTAAATTTAAGGAAGTTGAAATCATATCAAGCATCTTTTCTGACCACAACACTATGAGATTAGAAATGAATTACAGGGGAAAAAACATAAAAAACACAAACACATGGAGGCTAAACACTACATTACTAAATAACCAAGAGATCACTGAAGAAATCAAAGAGGAAATAAAAAAATACCTAGAGACAAATGGCAATGAAAACATGACAATCAAAACCTATGGGATGCAGCAAAAGCAGTTCTAAGAGGGAAGTTTATAGCTATACAAGCCTACCTCAAGAAACAAGAAAAATCTCAAATAAACAATCTAACCTTATACCTAAAGGAACTAGAGAAAGAAGAACAAACAAAACCCAAAGTTAGCAGAAGGAAAGAAATCATAAAGATCAGAGCAGAAATAAATGAAATAGAAAAAAAGAAAACAATAGAAAAGATCAATAAAACTAAAAGCTGGTTCTTTGAGGAGATTAAAAAAAATTGATAAACCATTAGCCAGACTCATCAAGAAAAAGAGGGAGGGCTTCCCTGGTGGCGCAGTGGTTGAGAGTCCGCCTGCTGATGCAGGAGACACGGGTTCGTGCCCCGGTCTGGGAGAATCCCACATGCTGTGGAGCGGCTGGGCCCATGAGCCATGGCCGCTGAGCCAGTGCGTCCGGAGCCTGTGCTCCGCAACAGGAGAGGCCACAACAGTGAGAGGCCTGCGTACTGCAAAAAAAAATAATAATAAAAAATAAAATAAAATTAAGAATATCTATTTATCAAAAGATATCATTAAAAGAGCAAAAGAGTAAGCAACTGCCTAGGAGATGTTCACAATACATATAATCCAACAAAGAATTTGACTCTATAAGATAAAGGATCTCTACAAATCATTAAGAAAAACAGACAAAACCCACTTTAAAACAGTGGGCAAAGTCTTTGCACTAGACAAAAGAAGCTACCCAAGTGGCCTCTAAGCATATGAAAAGGTGCTCCACATCACTGGTTACCAGAGAAATGCAAGTTAAAATCACAGTAAGACTCCATACTACACACTCAGGAGAATGGCCTAAATCAATAAGATTAAAAATACCTAGCAAGGATATGGCACAATTAGAACTCTCATATGTTGCTGGTAAGAGTATAAATTGGTACAACTACTTTGTAAAACTGTTGAGCAGAATCTGTTAATGCTATACATATGACCTAGTAGCATAGAAATCCTACTCTTAGTTATGTATCAAGATAAATAAATGTATATGTTCACCAAAAGGCATGTATAACAATGTTCATAGCAGCTTTATTCACAATTTTCAAACTGGAAACAACTCAAATGCTCTTCAACAGTTAAATGGATAAATAAGTTGTAGCATATTCATAAGAGGAATATTACTGATCAATAAAAAAGAACTACTGCTACATAGAGAATGGATGATTCTTATGGACACAATGTGTTGAACAAAAAAAGCCACAAAAAAGAGTTCACCCTGTATGACATCGTTTATATGAAGCTCAAGAACAGGCAAGAACTCATATCTGGAGACAGAAGTCAAAATAGTGGTTACCTCTGGGGGTGTGGTACTGACTGAGAAGGAGCATGAGGCAGGCTTCTGGGGTGGGTGCTGGAAATGGTCTGTATCTTGTGCTGGGTGGTGGTTTCTTAAGTACATACATACATAAAAACTCATCAGACTGAATCCTTAAGATTTGTGCACTTTTCTCTCTCTCTCTCTCTCCCTCTCTCTCTCTCTCTCTCTATATATATATACATACTGTACTTCAATTTAAAAAGTAAAATAAACCAAAACCACCCTGAGTAGTTTTTCACCTATTAAATTGGCAAAAATCCAAGTTTCCTAACACACTACTATTAGGGAGGCTGCAGAAACAGGCACCCTTCTACACTGCTGGTGGGAGTGGAAAATGGTATAATTCCTATGGAAGCCAATTTTTGCAGTATCTTGCAAAATAACAAATACACTTTCTCTTTGATACAGTAATTTTACTTCTAGGAATTTATCCTACAGCTACACTCACCCACATATGAAATAACACATATACAAGGTAATTCACTACATCATTACTTGTAATAAGCAAAAGACAGGAAATCACCTAAATGTCCATCAACAGGGCACTGATTAAATAAATCACAGAATATAGGTACACTGGAACATTATGTAGTTGTAATAACGAACTAGAAAGGCTTTTATACTGATATGGAAAGATCTCCCAGATCAATTATTGAAAGAAAAAAAATCAGACACTAAAAAGCATGTAAAGTATACTACAATTTACGTAAAAAGGGGGATAAAAATATATCTTAGTATTCACTTATATTTGCAAAAAGAAACTAGAAAGATACAGAAGAAACTAATAATAGGCATTAGCTGCACATATGGTAGAAGGGTTTTGGCACTCTGGATAGATGGGAGATAAAGCTGGAGGGAAATTTTTCATTTTAAACCTTTTTGTGCTTTTTAAGTTTTAAATAATGTACATGTATTACTCAAAAATTAAATAAGTAAAAAATTTTTTAAAGAGAAGGGACAACGGAAGGGGGAAGAAGAATCCTAAAAGGGGTGGGAATCTCAGAAGGTAGAGAGGGAAGTGTGATGACAACACAATGTCATCAATGTCTCGATTTTATCTGGTTATTATACCGAGAACTGCTTAATCTGAACCAGATTACATATAATCTACATATACAGAAGAACTTGCCAACATGAAGGGGAGCTAAATATTGAAATGAAGAGATGAAATAATCTTATCTGGTGGCCTTAAAAACAGGTCAGACAGGCAGAAGACCACAGGCTCTGGAGATAGAGGCCTGGGTTGAAGACCCAACACACAGATTCCTCCTGATCAGATGACCTGGCGGGGCAAACTGCTCAGCCTAAGCTTCAGCTTCCCCCATCTAGAAAATGGGGTTAACAACAGTGCATCAATGTGGTATGAGGATTAAATGGGACAATATAAGTAAAGCATTTACGCTCTGCCCATCCTACTGTGCATAGGACCGTACAAGTCTGTCCTTGCCTCTAAGCTCTCTACAAGGCTCTGGGTTTGGAGGTATTGCCTCTCAGGGCTATAGCCAGTGTCAAAATGAGTTAGTTCTCGCTATTAAATCCTCACATGACCCCACTTGATGGGTCTCAGGCCATGCAAGGTCAGTTGTTCCACCACACATATTACAAAGGTTCAACAATTGGAAGTCATCAGTGAAATGAAAAAAATTAAAAATAAAAGATCCTTGCATAGATTATAGCTCCAATTTGGTAAAAGAGATGCTTTTGCTTGGAGGAGGACGCTCTACACTTTGCTGCCAAATATCTAACCCTTTAATAATGCCCGTCTGGCAAGCGTGAGTGCTCCAGGAAAAGGCCACCAATAAAATCCCTTCCAAGGGTCTGCGTGGAGCGGAAGAAAGGAAATGTGGTCAGCTCTTTTTTCTCTGCAGGAAGGGAAGGCTGAACAACCGAAAATCAGGAGAGAAGGCAAACAAATCGCCCATTCAAGCCAAAATAAGCTGCTCCTGGGGGGAAGCAAAACAGCTGGAGCCAATTCAACCAGGCATGGAAGTGAGGGCCCCGAAGACAGAGCTGGGCCTGGGGAGCCTGCCCCTGGCAGGCAGGGATCTTCCGAGCAAGTGGTGGCCACATGTCCTCATCTCACCTCTGCTGACCGCCTACGCCCTCAAATGGGAGCCAGCCAGCTTCGTCATATATGGAGGGAAATCCTGGGTGAAAAGGAAGGAAGCAAGCAAGCAAATGACCTCAGGAACCTGCCAAGTTCACCTGCTGAGCACCTATTCTGTAGCAGGCAACCAACATACCTATGCCATGTGGAAAAACAACTTTTGGGGTGGGTATTGTGACGTTGGTTTTACAGATGAGGAATCAGGCTCACTGAGGAAGAGGGACCTGGCAGCAAACACAGAACAGGTCAAGAGAAACTTCATTGGAAAACTAAGAAAAGAAGCAAACCAAATTGCAAAAGAAGGGGGGGAAAAAGAAACCTGGAAGCAATGAAGTATCAAAGTCGAATTATTTTGATTTCCTAAGAAGCCTGAAATGTGGCTGCTGCGGGGCTTCCCTCAGGCTGGAACGTGCAGGTCCCGAGTCCCTGCCTGGAACAGCGGATAGCAGAATCCTGACCTGGAGCAAATCTGGGCTGGCACTGTTTCCAGGGCTGCTGGGATTTCCAGATCCCCCAGATCGGGGTACTCAGGCTCCAGTTTACAAATCCGTTCTGCAGCTATGCTGAGGTCCTGCCCTGGACCCTGACATTCTAGGTGGGGGAGACACTTCTCTCTCCAGCTTCTGAGACTCCCACCCTGAGCCTCAGCCTTCTTACAGTCATCTTACAATTACTTCCTTAAATTATATTCTTAACATATAACAACAACACCAACACCAGCTAACATTCACCAAGCCTACTTTTGTGTCAGGCACTGTTAGCACTTTATATAACAACCCTATGAGGTCAATAATATGATCTTCCAGATGAGGCAATCAAGACAGAGAGGTTAAGCCATTTATACAGGGTTACATGGCTCATAAGCGGAGGAGCCAGGATTTGAATCCAGGCGTTATGATCCCAGTCCCTGTGCTCTTCTTAACCACTCCGCATCCTGCAGCCCCAAGGATATGACAGAGTCGAAGGAGCATTCTTAGAAGTCAGGCACACAGCTCTACCATTTACTGGTACTTACCCCTGGGCAACTTGTTTAACTTCTGAGTCTCAGTTTTCTTCCTTATGAAGTGGGTACAACAAAAACACTTCGTGGAGTTGTGTCCGTTCTTAGACAGAGTAGGTCCTGAATTATATCCTTTCACCCATCTCTTTCCCCTCCCTTCCAGTTTGATCTGTCTGCTGTGCATTCATTAGATATTAAGGCCACCTCTACTTTTGAGCAAAGTTTGGCTTCTCTATATTCTGTTCTAGTCTATTCTACAACCATTTTGTGCCTGTCACGTGTGTGACCCAGCACCAGGCCCTGAGGGCCTGCATCTCGGGGATGAGACTGAAGGCAGGGAAATCCACCTAAAGTAGGCAAGGGCAGGAGGGGGGAGCGGGGAGCTGGCTGTGAGAGCCAGGCTTTCAGCTGGTAGGAACTCTCCTCCTCCAGCTTGTCCCCCTCTTGCTGGCCTCTTGCCAGGGCTAACAGGAGGCTTCTCATCGCTTCCTGCTATACAACTTGCACCCTGCAGGGCACCCACTGAGGACCCCCTTCCCCAGGTGTCAGGGAGCCTCTGATCCCGGCTCACATGCAGGCAGGTGGACATGTCCAGAGTCTCGTGACTGGGCCCACCTTTCCTGACTCTGGAACCATTCATTCAGCAGATTGTGAGCCAGGCCCCAGGCACTGGGGACAAAACAGAAAATAAGAGGTCTGCCCTTGAGGAGTTCATCAGCATGCCATGCCCTGCTCTCCCACCGCCTCTGCTGCCTTCCTCACTTGGGTAGTAACGCTAGACACACCTTTCCAGAATGTTATCATTTCTCTCTCCCAACCAAGAATTACTTCACTGGAACAGTTACACTAACAAGTGATTCTCCCTTCTCCCCACCCAGACCAAGAGAAGTGAAAAAGAAATGGAATTATGAATTAATTTCTTACGCATCCCCTATATAGTAACAGGTGTTTCACACGCCTTATCTCCTCTAATCCTCACAACAATCCTGCAAGGTGGAATTATCCCCATTACATAGATAAGGGGACAACATGGAAGCTCACACAGAGATGGAGCTGGTTTAAACCAAGCTGGCTACCTGCAGAGTCTATGCTCTTTCTCCAGCCCTAGGCTGCCTGTCGGCTCAGCCTGCCACCCTCCTGGCTCTGGCCTCCTCCTTCAACTGGATTTTGTTTTTTCATGTATTTAGATTCCCTGCAATCTTATTGTTTGCGCCAACCTCTCTCCTAGTCCAGTGACAGCAGCAGCAACATCCTAGGCACCGCCTCTGATTCTTTGATTAGCTTGTCTTAATTACACCCAGGCTGGAGTAGTTCCGGTATAACATATCTGGTGTTGCAAAGCATGCAGGTTTGCTGTTACATTTTCTCACTCCCTCTCTGACTCCAGCGCTTTTTACTCCCCACCCCCTCTGCTGGCTGTCAGCCTACCTCCTCTACTGTCCTTGGTTCCGCCTCCTTGCACATCACATTCGGGCCTACAAAGTAGTGCTTCAAACTGCTGCCAACCCAGGCAGCTGAGCGAGCCAGTCTAGCTTAATTCAGAAAACAGTGCTGGAGTCTCCGCTGAGGGCCAGGCACTGCTCACTGCTCTGGGTGCTGCATATAAGCAGGAAACAAAAGGAGAACACAGGGGTCTCGCCCCTCAGAAGCTGAGAGAGGCTGGGAGAGGGAAGTACACAGGACAGACATCACCTACTCAAGGCAGATAGTGATGGGGCTGTAACAGAGTCCTAAAATGTCGGGGCTGGAGAGAACCTTGGTTTCCTGTTTTTACCCCTCCCTATCACAGATGGGAGACCTAAAGCCCCGAGGCGGGCAATTATTTGAACTAATGATTATCAGAAAATAGCAACGAACACTTCTAAAACCCTTACCAGGAGCTAAGTGCTCTTCTAAGCGCTTTACATGTATCAACTCCTTTAACCCTCACAACAACTGCAACAACCCTATGAGGAAGATGCCACTGCCCTCCCCATTTTAAAAGTGAGAAAAATGAGGCATGGAGGGCTAATCACCTTGTCTGTGTGGGGCCCGACTACCTGAGTTCATACAGCTAGTAAGCAGAAGCCTGCACTGGACTCACGTAGTCGGGCCCTACACTGTCTCTTTATTGTACTGACTGAGTCTACGTGTGGAAGTAATGAGAAGGCTTCTTGAAGGAACTACGCACAGGCCTGATTATAAAAACAGTGAACCTTGGTTATTCAGAGTCAATAAGAGGAAGCCTCAATTTATCAGAGGCTTGGGAGTTCCAGAGTGACATGAAACACATGGCAGCAAGGGCAGTGAGCAGAACCCCCCATCTCCAAAGAAAGAGCCAAGCAAGAGGAAAGAACTCGGTGCAAAGGATTTATTCAAACACCAGGAGCAGCCCAATCCTCCTCCCCTTTTATGTCTGGCTTTCTACACAGGATGCCCCCAGCCTGTAAGATCTTTAATATTCCCAAATGCCACTTCCTGAGGCAGGGAAGCCAGCTCAGGCACCTTTTTGAATAGAAATTTTTAGAAAAAGGGCTTTTGGCAAAGCCTTGATCAACAAAGGCTTCCATTTCCCAGACTCTTCCCCAACATACACAGACGCATGCACCCTGGCCTTTGGTTAACCAAGAGTCCTCCAAATCTGCCCATGAGTTTCAGAATAAACACAGTTATCAGTATACTAATTACTTACCAATCACTGCCAGATTATGCTCTGAGCCACAGGAGACCTGTAAAGAGAAAGAAAATAAGTTACATTAAACAAAAAATATATTTCAGCCATTATATTTTATGATCAGTTATATTTTAATGATAATAACATCTATTTTTTGGCAAATTTTAGGAAGTAAGTAGAAAGGGGCACCATGTACAAAAGACTATAGTTACGATACACTCATGACTACATAAAAAGAAAAAGTGAAAAAACAAAAAACCGTTGAATGGAAATACACCAGGTGTTAAAGTATTTGTTTTTAGGCAGAGACCATGAGCGATTTTTTTTTAAATCCTTTCTTCTTTCTACGTTTTTGTATTTTTCAAACTTTCTATAATGAACATGTGTTACTATAGAAATGGAAGTATAAGGGAATACAAATGACAGTTTTGGAAAACTGAGCTAAAAATCCATCACTCTCATCTGGACTGATAAAATGAGCAAAGAATTCAGTGGAAACAGACTTGCCTGAGGAAAAATTCTTGACTTTTCCTCATCTGCTCACTCTCCCTTTCACCTTCCAGCCACACAAACCACCTGCAGTTCTCTGAACACAACACGTTCTCCCCACACCTCCAGGCCTTTGCACATGCTGTTTCTCTGCCGGGAATGCCCTCTCCTCAACTGCCTACCTAAAAAACTTCTACTCATCCTCTAAAATTTCAAAGCATCCAGAGACTCTCTTGCTGTTGCTTCTAGGCAGACTCAAGCACTCCTTGCATTGTGCAACTTATATGTACCCCCACTGCAGCAATCATCTTGTGGTCTTTTACATTTTCTCCTGTCTCCTCACTAGACTGTGTGTGTCTTGAGAACAATGCTGAGACTTGTTCCCCTCTGTATTACACAGATGGACTGTACAAAACCTGGGGCTCAGTTAACACCTGTTAAATGAGAGAATAAGTGAAAGAACAAAGTACATAAAGAACAAATACCTAATACATAAAAGACAATCATTTGGGGTTCTGAATCCTGTGTCTGCACCCAGTGAGAGAGACTTCTTGCCTTTCAATCTCCGCATGTCCCAAATGCTACCAGAAGGAAGTGATTGGGAATATAAGGGTATAAATGGCTCCTCAGGTACTAATTAAAAGGAACTCGAAACTCTGGAGAAGCATCCTGTGACCTTTATCAGGACGCTCACTTTAGCTCCTGGCAAGAAAAAGGCTTCAGGTACACATGGAATGTCAATTGGAAGAGCCCTGGAGGTCATCTAGTCCAATCTTTAACACTACAAGGTGCCAGAGGAAGTGTGAGTCAAAATGAAGACTAGGGGGCTTCCCTGGTGGCGCAGTGGTTGAGAGTCCACCTGCCGATGCAGGGGACACGGGTTCGTGCCCCGGTCCGGGAAGATCCCACATGCCGCGGAGCGGCTGGGCCCGTGAGCCATGGCCGCTGTGCCTGCGCGTCCGGAGCCTGTGCTCCGCAACGAGAGAGGCCACAACAGCGAGAGGCCTGCATACCGCAAAAAACAAAAAACAAAAAACAAAAACTAAGACTAGGGTCTCTCTGATTCCCTGATTCTCACACAAGTTCCTTTCTTGGTGCTATAGCTTCTCACTCTTTCCCAGTGAAAAACCACTTGGAAGTGATATTCAAAGGTAATTAGCACAGGCCCCCAACAGTCAAGGTAACAAGCTCAAAAGGCATGTGAGCATTGGAGGCAAAATAACCACTGGTAGGTGAGAAGGGGCAGCAAGGCTTCTGAGGCTTTTTTCTTCGTAAAAGTTAATGCGTCCAGGATCTCAGCTTCCACAGGGAAGACGGTTACCCGCATATAGGTGGATTCCCTGACACTGTCTGGCAAAGAAGTACCTGTATATTTTAACCCCAGTAAATAATTCCAGGGTGACTAGTCTCTGAGCTCCTTTGAGGCAGGCTCTGTATCTATCTGAGGGGTCCCCCCCAGGCCTCACCCAGGCCATACACACAGCACAAGTTCATCATATGCTTCCTGGTTATACTGAGGCTGGTTCCCTAGGTTCTGTCATAGGAAGCTGCTTAGATTGAAGAACTGGGAAAAAAAACTCAGATGTCTAACAACAGGAGAATTCTATGTAAATTATGGTAGAGCCATCTGATGACTTGGAAATTATGCAGCCTTGGAAAATGACGTTTACAATAAAGGAAAATACTCGTGATATCCTATGAACTGGAAAACCACATAAAAACTGTATATGCAATATGATCTCAAATCTATAATAAAATATGAATAAAAGACTGGAAGGAGTTATTCCAAAAAGTTAACAGTGATAGCCTCTGGGCTAAGCATAAAGGAGGCACTATGAGTATGGTTTTCCTTTTGACTTCTTCTATGGTCTCTAAATTTTACACACTATTTTTATAATCAGAAAAATTATCTATTAAAAATAAGAAAAATAAATATAATGCAGTTCCCACCATAAAGGGGAAAAAAACCCTTCCTGACTATAAAATAAATATGCTGTAAAATCTGATATACTCTGAAGTAGTGGGGAAAAAAGATTTGAAGGAAACAAATTATAAGGGTAGCTGTGTCATGGTGATGAGATTATAAGATTTTTTTCTTCTATTTTCTATTTTTCAAACATTCTTTAACTGGTGGTAGCAGCAGGATGGCTGGTAGTGGTGGTGGGAACAATAAGAGCAGGAATTAAAGCCACCATATCGAGGACTCATACGTGCCAGGTGTCATGCCAAGGCTCTTTATAAAGACTATCTCATCTTCCTCATCACGATCATCTTCTCAGGTAGGTTTGACTTTGCTCATTTTAGAGAGAAGAGAACTGAGGTTCATATACATTACATAACTTTCCTAAGTGGCACAGCCATAGATCTAAAACCCAGGTTTGCCTATCTCCAAGCTCATGTTCTGTACTGCTAGGTCACGCTACCTTTGTGTTTTAAAAAATAAAGTTATTTCATTTTACAAAATGTAGGCGGAAAGGACCTGCCTCTGACTGCCCGGGCTCACCCTGGGGCTGAGGGCTGCAGAGGTGACCAGCCTTGAAGACCAGGGGCTTCCAGAAACAAGCCACTGACAAATGCCAGCGTCAGGCAGGAGACGCTGCTGTGAATTAATGAGCGAGACAGTGATAAATGGATTTTGTCAAGGCAATGTTGCACTTGAAGCTCAAAGCTCCCCGCTGTTTCTTGCTGTCCATGCACTGGCACAGAGGTCAGGAGACTGAACACCACAGGCCACAAAATCCCAGCACTACACTCCTTCAACAAGATTGTATCAATGACCATTTGCTTCACATTGCTTCTGTCAGCATCTACTCACTGCCCAGCTTTCTAGAAGACTCTGTTAACAATGGCAGTGTGCCCATGAGAAAGGGATTCAGATCCAGGAAGCCAGGTGAATCCTAGGTCCTCTGCTTTCGGGTTCTGAGAACTTTGGCAAGGTATTTAACCTCTGGAGCTTCAGCGTTCTCAGGCATAAAAAGTAGAAAACAGTATTTTCCCATCTGCCTTACAGAATTGCTAGAGGACAAATGAGACAACCCATCCCCTCACAGCCATGGGTCTCACCTTCCTTACATACAACTCTGCACATGCCATGCCCCTATAGAAAACCCTCCACAGGATCCCAGCATTGGAAGGGCAAAGTCTAAAGTACACAGTATGGCTCACAAGGCCCTCGAGTGTAGGCCCCTGTTTACCTCTCTGGCCTCACTTCTTCCCCCTGCTACTCATGAGCTCTCAACCCCAAAGAACATATTCCCTTTTTTCTATTCACACTACATTTTCTGTACGAATATCATGTGATTTCAGGCTTTTATGCATGCTAGTCTCCTTGATGTGACTTCCCTGTCTCCCACTGTCCATCTAGCAAAATCCTCTAAGATTGCTTAGGTCACCTCCTGGCACAGTGCCACGCATCATGGCCCTTAGCACACATGAGATGTCTGCTTATGAACTGTGTGTGTTAAGCACCTCTGTCTCTCAGAGATCCAGCAGGGTGCCTGCCCAGTAACATCCCTGCCACACAGCCCAAGTACAGGGCATGAAGGGGGCCAAAGACGATGGCCCAGAGAAGTTAGATGGTCCCAAAACAAGTGTGAGTCGTGGTGTGGAGACTCCAGGCAAATGGAGACAGGCACTGAGATGCACAGTGAGGGCTGCAAGGGCACTAAAAAAATAGAGTGTAGAGATGATGGGGTATCAAAAGCACAGGATTGTTCCAGGAATCCTAGGACAGCAAAGCACAGTGGGCCACCAACAGAGGTCAGTCCTAGATGACAGAGTCCCACAGTAGAGAAAGTGGGTTCCGGCTTGCTGGATGGGGCCTTCAAGATACAGGGGGCACACCTCCCCAAGGGTGAGGGATGGGGGACAGAGGAGCCTGTGGAAAGTTGTCCTGTCTCAGTGCTGCTCAAGTACTAGAGGGGTCTGCTCTGTTCAGGCAACTGAGCCTGATGAGGCAGAGCTGCAAAAAACAACTTCCAAAGCCCCAACTGCCACAGGGACAAGATCTCCCAGCACCCCTCCTGCCAAGCTAGACTCCATCAGCTCTTGTGAAGGGAGCCGCAACTCCCCTTGGGGCTGCAACCCACTAAATACAGTTGGACAGGGATGAACTGCGGTAAGAACTGACTGGTAGTAGATGCCCAGTAAATATATGCTGAATACATTAATGGGTTAAATGAATGAATAACTAAATGAATAAGCAAAAAGTAGATAAATGTAAAAATATTTGCCAAATGTTGAATGTGAGCACTTCAGTTTCCACCCGTACACTTGTACCACTTCTAAAAACAGCTGACAGGCCCTTATTGAGAGCTTATGGCCAGGTACCTGGCTAACTGCTTTGCTTGTATTATTTCATTTAAACTTATACTAAATCTAAGATTTCTTTGTTACAACTGCTTTACAAATGAGGCAATTGGGGTTCAGAGAGATAAGGTAACTTACCAGTGTGTTACAGCTGGTGGAGGTGCAGAATTCTGTGACGATTCTCGTTCAAACTTTGTCCTGTTAACTGTCTAAACCCTTCCTATTCCCATTCAGCATGGAAATACACCGCCACCCAGTTCTTACATCTGGCAACCCTGTGCCAATTATCAAGGGATCTTATGCTGGGAGAGCCCCAGGTTTACTAGGCTCAAACATCTTCCTGGGGCTAGGAGTACCCACCTCTGGATCTATCAAGGGCTGTTCCAGGGCTTTTTCTTGGGAGAAATGGCTGTAAAACGGCAACAAACATTTGTCCTGTGCCTTCGCTGTGGAAGCTATCACCTCTCGGGGAACTCCACCAGGTTGTTCAACTCTGCACACTTTGAACGGGGAAATCAGAGTGGGGCGGGGTGCGACCATGACTCAGTGGAAGAAGCACTGAGATTCCAAGGAGAGGAACCAGGCAGAAGCCAGGACCCGAGACTTGTCCCCATCACCAACCAGGGACCATCCTCAGCTTCATCCCAGCACCGGGGCGGCAGCTCAGGAAGCCCCCATGGCGCGCAGCAGCCCGAGGGGCCTACTGATTGGTTCCGCCTCACGCCAATGGGACTGGGCGCCGGCTGATGCTATGGCAACGACGCGCACGTGTGGAGCCACGTGACGGCGGGGTGGGGCGTCCATTCCGTGGGGGACTCTGCTGGGGACGTCTTCGGCTGCTCCGCCCAGGCTCCCACCCTCACGGCTAGTCTTTGGCAGGCACCGCCCAGCCCGGGGGGAAAAAGCAGGCTGGGAAGCAGCTTCAGAACGGCAGCGTCTCATTGGCCGGGGTTAACAGGGAAGGGAATGGGCGCTTCAGTGCAGCCTTTGCTGAGCTCTGCCCTAACCCAGTTGCCATCTGCTTAGAACTCTGGGAAGACAAACCAGAATTTCCAAACCTGTTAGAAAAGCAGGCTGGGAGTCTGGACATGTTTTACAGCAAAGTGCAGTCCTGTCAGCCAACGGAGCTTTACCCCTAGGCTCAGAAATAGCCTCAGAGGAGGCCCTGGTGACAGCAGAGAGGCAGCACAGTTGCTTGCTTCTGGAAGCACCTAGCCTTACAAAGACACCTTTAACTCCCTTTGTGAGGGCTTCGGCTTTTGACTGAAGCCTAGATGTCAACGGAGGCCAAAAAATGAGACCTCTGGGCCCAGAGGTTCCATCTTGTCCTCCACCTCAAAGTCCAGGGGCAAAGAACCCATTCTCCCTGCAAAGCAATTTTTTTTTGCACATTCTATATGAAAATAAGTCGTAAACTAGGTAAGTCACACCCGCTATACACCCAGGTCAGCCTTGATCCAAAGCCTGTGAGCTTAACCACTACACATACTGCCCCTCTTCTTCTGATACTGGTTCCAGACTGCCCCAGTCACTAAGGCTCAAACTCTCAAGTGACTAACAGATCTCTGACTCTTTTATCTCCCTCCTACTTTGTCTCAAGATCCTGTTAACTCTGCCTTCTCAATATCTTGATTTTTCAGTTGCTACCATCTTAGTTCAGTCCTTTTCACTCCAACCTGGATGCTTTTAAGAGCTACCTAAAAGCATAGCTTTTGCACAGTTATTTGCACCATTCTCCCTTTTCCATACCATTCTAAACCTTACCAACGTTACAAGACCCAGTTCAAAACCCACTGCCTTGAGGAAGTCTCCCAGATCATCTCAGCCCCTAAAAGATCTGCCTTCTCTCAAATCCTACCACTTGCCTTGGCTAAAGTTTGCTTTTGTCAAACCTCCTTTGTACTGTTAATAATTTGAGTGTGGCGGTAGGGTATGTCTCCCCAGGCAGTGTTGGGTAGTGGGAAGCGCTCTAAGTATGGAACCAGAAGACCTGGATTTGAGTCCTTGCCCTGCCACTTCCTAGTCATATGACCTTGGGCAAATCTCTTCACCTCTCTGGACTTCAGTTCCCTCATCTTTAAAATGGGATATTAACAAACAAGTGAATCTCATACATCCTAAAACCCTTTCACACCACCCCCCAACTTCCACAGAATAAAATTCACTTTGAGTTTGACCCTGTTCTGCAGATACATTTCCAGAACATATAAAATACATAATTTGGGAACATGTAAAAGGAAACTATAAGTGTTAGGAACTGGCATAGGTTCACTATGAACAGTTCATTTCCTTTTTCAACAGTTACTCTACTGGCAGATAAGGAGAGAACTTGAGAAATGTCTACTGAATTTGTATTTAATATATACAATTAAACTAAACAGGCACTCGGAATGCTTGCTTTTCCTATAGTGCACTTCTAAGAAAATTCCTTTCTCCTAAGTTATATTGATACTATGTGCACCTGTGGCCTAATTGGTGTGGATGGGCTATGGGTGGATACCTGCCCAAAGCAGGTTAATGCATAGATTGGCCACAGCCTGTGAAGTGGCTTAATGTGGAGATTCTGCCTGAAAAAGGTTGTAGGGTGTGAGTCCTCTAGGTGGTAGCTGGAGCCGTAGCTGGAAGATATAGACCCAAGAAAGGTTAATATACAGAGGAGCTACTGGCAGAAGAGTCAGAAGCAGCAGGAACAAACTAAAGAAGAGTAGCTAGGTCACTGGAATGTGAGTTTTCTAGATCCTATTGGTGACGGTGCAAGAAAGTCTAGATTTTTGAGCTGCCTTGTGTTCTAAGTGACCTTCCAGTTGTTCTTTTATAAGGCATTTGCTTCACCTGTTTCCAGTACTGATGACCATCCTTACAATACTAAAGTAACCTGAGAGTATCTCTGATCCTTACAGACTAAAAGCGCCTAACACAACAATGCATCTGAATTTCAGTAAAGGCAACACCAGTAAGTTACTTATGCCCTTGAGAACAGGATGCAACCATGAGAGCTGAACAGCCAACCTCAAGACAGGTAATTAACAGATTCGGGCCAGCCAAACATCCTACAGCATGCTTCTCAAAAAAACTGAATCCTAAAGTATGGAGGTTCCTTAAAAAACTAAAAATAGAACTACCATATGACCCAGCAATCACACTACTGGGCATATACCCTGAGAAAACCATAATTCAAAAAGAGTCATGTACCAAAATGTTCACTGCAGCTCTATTTACAATAGCCAGGAGATGGAAACAACCTAAGTGTCCATCATCAGATGAATGGATAAAGAAGATGTGGCACATATATACAATGGAATATTACTCAGCCATAAAAAGAAATGAAATTGAGTTATTTGTAGTGAGGAGGATGGACCTAGAGTCTGTCACACAGAGTGAAGTAAGTCAGAAAAAGAAAAACAAATACCGTATGCTAATGCATATAAATGGAATCTAAAAAAAAATGGTTCTGATGAACTTAGTGGCAGGACAGGAATAAAGAGCAGATGTAGAGAATGGACTTGAGGACACAGTGGGGGGGGAGGGGGGAGGGGAAGCTGGGACGAAGTGAGAGAGTGCCATGGACATACATACACTACCAAATGTAAAACAGATTGCTAGTGGGAAGCAGCCGCATAGCACAGGGAGATCAGCTGGGTGCTTTGTGACCATCTAGAGGGGTGGGATAGGGAGGGGGTATGGGGATATATGTATACATACAGCTGATTCACTTTGTTATACAGCAGAAACTAACACAACATTGTAAAGCAATTATGCTCCAATAAAGATGTAAAAAACAAAAAAAAAAACTGAACCCTTTCCCTAATAGCCAACACAGGCTGAAATTTAAAAAGACTGCCAATACCAAGTGCTGGTGAGGATGTGGAAATCTCTTACATTGCTGGAAGGAATATAAATTCAACAACTGTACTGAAAAATTGTTTGGCAGTATCTACTAAAGGTAAATACATACCTATACATATGCATATATATACACACACACACACACACACAAAACAAACGATACTTACTTCCCAAGTACCCAAGTACCCAAAATAAACAATTACTTACTTCCATCAAAAGACATGTACAAGAATGTTCACAGCTGCTTTATTCATAATAAATAAAAACATAAAATTACCCAAATACTGATCATCAGTAGCATGAATAAAGTGTAGTATAATCAGAATACTTTATAACAATGGGGAAAAAACCCTACTGCTATTCAAAACATGGATTAATCTTCAAGAAAGTAGTGAACAAAAGAAACACAGAAGAGTAAATATTGTATGACACTATCTATGTGAAGCTCAAAAATAGGCAAACTTATTTCAAATAAATAATATAATTGTTCTGAAGGAGGGGAAAAAAGAACCAATCCTAGTAACTTTTTTTTTAATAGATCTTTATTGGAGTATAATTGCTTCACAATACGGTGTTAGTTTCTGTTGCACAACAAAGCAAATCAGCCATATGCATACACATGTCCCCATATCCCCTCCCTCTTGCGCCTCCCTCCCATCCTCCCTATCCCACCCCTCTAGGTCATCACAAAGCACCGAGCCAATCTCCCTGTGCTATGCTGCTGCTTCCCACCAGCCAACTATTTTATATTCGGTAGTATATATATGTCGATGCTACTCTCACTTTGCCCCAGCTTCGCCCTCCCACCCATGTCATCAAGTCCATTCTCTATGTCTACCTCTTTATTCCTGCCCTGCAACTAGGTTCATCGGTACCACTTTTTTTTTTTTTAGATTCCATATATATGCGTTAGCGTACGGTATTTGTTTTTCTCTTTCTCACTTCACTCTGTATGACAGACTCTAGGTCCATCCACCTCACTACAAATAACTCAATTTCGTTTCTTTATACGGCTGAGTAATATTCCATTGTACATATGTGCCACATCTTCTTCATCCATTCATCTGTTGATGGACATCTAGGTTGGTTCCATGTCCTGGCTATTATAAATAGTGCTGCAATGAACATTGTGGTGCATATCTCTTTTTGAATTATGGTTTTCTCAGGGTATATACCCAGCAGTGGAATTGCTGGGTCATATGGTAGTTCTATTTTTACTTTTTTAAGGAACCTCCATACTGTTTTCCATAGTGGTTGTATCAATTTACAATCCCACCAACAGTGTAGGAGGGTTCCCTTTTCACCACACCCTTGCAAGCATTTATTGTTTCTAGCTTTTTTGATAATGGCCATTCTGACCGGCGTGAGGTGATACCTCATGGTAGTTTTAATTTGCATTTCTCTAATAATTAGTGATGTTGAGCATCTTTTCATGTGCCTCTTGGCCATCTGTATGTCTTCCTTGGTTAAATGTCTATTTAGGTCTTCTGCCCATTTTTTAACTGGATTGTTTGTTATTTTGATATTGAGCTCCATGAGCTGTTTGTATATTTTGGAGATTAATCCTTCATCTGTTGTCTCATTTGCAAATATTTTCTCCCATTCTGAGGGTTGCCTTTTGTCTTGTTTATAGTTTCCTTTGTTGTGCAAAAGCTTTTAAGTTGAATTAAGTCCCATTGGTTTATTTTTCTTTTTATTTCTGTTACTCTAGGAAGTGGGTCAAAAAAGATCTTGCTGTGGTTTATGTCAAAGAGTGTTTTTCCTATGTTTTCCTCTAAAAGTTTTATAGTGTCTGGTCTTACATTTAAGTCTTTAATCCATTTGGAGTTTATTTTTGTGTATGATGTTAGGTAGTGTTCTAATTTCATTCTTTTACATGAACAGCTGTACAGTTTTCCCAGCACCACTTACTGAAGAGGCTGTCTTTTCTCCACTGTATATTCTTGACTCCTTTGTCGTAAATTAAGTTCCCATACATGTGTGGGTTTATCTCTGGGCATTCTATCCTGTACCACTGATCTATATTTCTATTTTTGTGCCAGAACCATACTGTCTTGATTACTGTAGCTTTGTGGTATAGTTTGAAGTCGGGGAGCCTGATTCCCCCAACTCTGTTTTTCTTTCTCAAGATTGCTTTGGCTACTTGGGGTCTTTTGTGTTTCCATACAAATTGTAAAATTTTTTGTTCTAATTCCGTGAAGAATGCCATTGGTAGCTTGATAGGGATTGCACTGAATCTGTAGATTGCTTTGGGTAGTATAGTCATTTTCACAATATTGATTCTTCCAATCCAAGAACACGATATATTTCTCCACCTGTTTATGTCATCTTTGATTTCTTTCATCAGTGTTTTATAATTTTCTGAGTACAAGTCTTCGCCTCCTTAGGCAGGTTTATTCCTAGGTATTTTATTCTTTTTGTTGCAATGGTAAATGGCAGTATTTCCTTAATTTCTCTCTCTGACTTTTCGTTGTTGGTGTATAGGAATGCAGGAGATTTCTGTGCATTAATTTTGTATCCTGCAACCTTACCAAATTCATTGATTAGTTCTAGTAGTTTTCTGGTGGCATCTTTAGGATTTTCTATGTATAGTATCATGTCATCTACAAAGAGTGACAGTTTTACTTCTTCTTTTCCAATTTGTATTCCTTTTATTTCTTTTTCTTCTGATTGCTGTGGCTAGGACTTCCAAAACTATGTTGAATAACAGTGGCGAGAGTGGACATCCTTGTCTTGTTTCTGATCCTAGTGGAAATGCTTTCAGTTTTTCACCATTGAGGATGATGTTTGCTGTGGGTTTGTCGTATATGGCCTTTATTATGTTGAGATAGGTTCCCTCTATGCCCATTTTCTGGAGAGTTTTTATCATAAATCGGTGTTGAATTTTGTCAAAAGCTTTCTCTGCATCTATTGAGATGATCATATGGTTTTTATTCCTTAATTTGTTAATGTGGTGTATCACACTGATTGATTTGCGTATATTGAAGAATCCTTACATCCCTGGGATAAATCTCACTTGATCATGGTGTATGATCCTTTTAATGTGCTGTTGCATTTTGTTTGCTAGTATTTTGTTCAGGATTTTTGCATCTATGTTCATCAGTGATATTGGTCTATAATTTTCTTTTTTTATGATACCTTTTTCTGGTTTTGGTATCAGGGTGATGGTGGCTTCGTAGAATGAATTTGGGAGTGTTTATCCCTCTGCAATTTTTTGGAAGAGTTTGAGAAGGATAGGTGTTAGCTCTTCTTTAAATGTTTGATAGAATTCGCCTGTGAAGCCATCTGGTCCTGGACTTTTGTTTGTTGGAAGATTTGTAATTACGGTTTCAATTTCATTACTTGTGATACGTCTGTTTATATTTTCTAATTCTTCCTGGTTCAGTCTTGGAAAATTGTACCTTTCCAAGAATTTGTCCATTTCTTCATGGTGGTGCATTTTATTGGCATATAGTTGGCATATTATAAGAGACTAATCTCTTATAATCCTTTGTATTTCTTATAATCCTTTGTATTATAATCCTTTGTATTTCTACAGTGTGAGTTGTGATTTCTCCTTTTTCATTTCTAATTTTATTGATTTGAGTCCTCTCCCTCTTTTTCTTGATGAGTCTGGCTAAGGGTTTATCAATTTTTGTTTATCTTCTCAAAGAACCAGCTTCTAGTTTTACTGATCTTTGCTATTGTTTTCTTCATTTCTATTTCATTTATTTCTGCTCTGATCTTTATGATTTCTTTCCTTCTACTGACTTTGGGTTTTCTTTGTTCTTCTTTCTCTAGTTGTTTTAAGTGTAGGCTTAGATTGTTTATTTGAGATTTTTCTTGTTTCTTGAGGTGAGGTTGAATTGCTATAAACTTCCCTCTTAAAACTGCTTTTGCTGTGTCCCATAGGTTTTGTGTTGTCGTGTTTTTGCTGTCATTTGTTTCTATGTATTTTTAAAATTTCTTCTTTGATTTCTTTAGTGACCTCTTGGTTATTTAGTAGCACACCGTTTAGCCTCCATGTATTTGTGTTTTTTACAGTTTTCTTCCTGTAATTGATTTCCAATCTCACAGTGTTGTGGTCAGAAAAGATGCTTGATACGATTTCAATTTTCTTAAATTTTCTGAGGCTTGACTTGTGACCCAAGATGTGATCTATCCTGGAGAATGTTCCATGTGCACTTGAGAATAAAGTGTATTCTGCCACTTTTGGGTGGAATGTTCTATAAATATCTGTTAGATCTATTTGCTCAGTTGTGTTATTTAAAGCTTGTGTTTCCTTATTTATTTTCTTTTTGGATGATCTGTCCATTGGTGTAAGGGGGATGTTAAAGTCCCCTACTATTATTGTATTACTGTCGATTTCTCCTTTCATGATTGTTAGATTTGCCTTATGTACTGGGATGCTCCTGTGTTGGGTGCATCCACATTTATAATTGTTATATCTTCCTTTTGGGTTGATCCTTTGATCATTATGTAGTGTCCCTCCTTATCTTTTGTAACAGTCTTTATTTTAAAGTCTATTTTATCTGATATGAGTATTGCTACTCCAGCTTTCTTTTGATTTCCAATTGCATGGAGTATCTTTTCTATCCCTTCACTTTCAGTCTGTATGTGTCTGAAGTGGGTCTCTTGTAGACAGCATATATATGGGTCTTGTTTTTGTATCCATTCAGCCAGTCTGTGTCTTTTGTTTGGGGCATTTAATCCATTTACATTCAAGGTTATTATAGATATGTATGTTCCTATGACCATTTTCTTAATTGTTTTGGGTTTGTTTTTGTGGGTCTTTTTCTTTCTCTTGTGTTTCCCGCTTAGAGAAGTTTCTTTAGCATTTGTTTTAAAGCTGGTTTGGTGGTGCTGAATTCTCTTAGATTTGTTTGTCTGGAAAGCTTTTGACTTCTCCATCAAATCTGAATGAGATCCTTGCTGGGTAGAGTAATCTTGGTTGTAGATTTTTCTCTTTCATCACTTTAAGTATATCCTGCCACTCCCTTCTGGCCTGCAGAGTTTCCACTGAAAAATCACCTGATAACCTTATGGGGAGTCCTTTGTATGTTGTTTTTCCCTTGCTGCTTTTAATATTTTTTCTTCGAATTTAATTTTTGTTAGTTTGATTAATATGTGTCTTGGTGTGTTTTTCCTAGGGTTTATCCTGTATGGGACTCTCTGTGCTACCTGGACTTGGGTGACTATTTCCTTTCCCATGTTAGGGAAGTTTTCCACTATAATCTCTTCAAATATTTTCTCAGACCCTTTCTTATTCTCTTCTTCTTCTGGGACCCTATAATGCGAATGTTGGTGCATTTAGTGTTGGCACAGAGGTCTCTGAGATTGCCTTGAATTCTTTTCATTCTTTATTCTGCTCCTCAGCAGTTATTTCCACCATTTTGTCTTCCAGCTCACTTATTTGTTCTTCTGCCTCCATTATTCTGTTATTGATTCCTTCTAGTGTATTTTTCATTTCAGTTATGTGTTGTTCATCTCTGTTTGTTGGTTCTTTAGTCCTTCTAGATCTTTGTTAACATTTCTTATATTTTCTCAATCTGTGCTTCCATTCTATTTCCAAGATTCTGGATCATCTTTACTATCATTACTCTGAATTCTTTTTCAGGTAGATTGCCTATTTCCTCTTCATTTATTTGGTCTTGTAGGTTTTTACCTTGCTCCTTCATCTGTGAGATATTTTTTTTGCCTTCTCTCTTTTTTTTTTTTTTTTAATGAGTGGGATTGTGTTCTGTTTTACTGGTTGTTTGGCCTGAGGCTTCCAACACTGGAGTTTGTAGGCTATTGGGTAGAGCTGGGTCTTGGTGCTGAGATGAGGAACTCTGTGAGACCTCACTCGGATGAATATTCCCTGGGTTCTGAGATTCTCTGTTAGTCCAGTGGTTTGGACTCAGACCTCCCACCGCAGGAGCCTCCCCCCAATCCCCAGCTCACAAATCAAGATCCCGCAAGCTGCATGGGGTGGCAAAAAAAAAAGAGAGAGAAAAATAACAAAGTAAAAAATAAAATTAGACTAGGAAACGAACAGATATGTTAGAAAGAATGTAAAAATAAAAACATAGATGAATCAACAGCCGGAAAGTACATCAGTACCACAATAGTAAAAAAGAGGAGGGAAAAGAAAGAAAAAAAAAGGCAGGGGTTGGGGGGAAGGCCTTGGGCGTGGAGAGCGGGGCCTAAGCAAGGGCGAGATTTGGGCGGTGGGCAGGGCCAATGCTCAGGACCCACAGGGCTGGAAAAGGCCCTGGGGGCTGTGGGGGTGTGTAGCTTAGGCTCAAGGAACAGAAGGGGCCCAGGCGTGCCCCCCACCCTGGTCTCAGAGGGCAGGGGATCTCACCTGGGAGCCTAGCAGGCTTCCTGGGCTCAAGTAGGCAGGGCAAACGCTACTTTGCCCCTCAGTCTGGTCAAACGCCAGACTGCTCCTCCAGTCTGGGGTCTGGGAGGGCCCCTCCCACCTGCCTCTCCTATCTCCTTGCCTCCCTCCTATGCCCCCAGGACCAATGCTGCTGGTGGGGGGAAGGCGGGGCCTTGGAGGGCAGGGGACCAGCCAGGGAGCTCAGCAGGCTCCCCGTGCCCAGGTGGGCAGGGCAATCGCCCTCCGCTCCTCTCTCACTCCTCCCACAGGGCCCCTCCCACCTGCCTCTCCTGATCTCCCTGGCCTCAGGGGCACTGATCTTTTTTCTTTTTTTTGTGGTACACTGGCTTCTCACTGTTGTGGCCTCTCCCGTTGCGGAGCACAGGCTCCGGACGCACAGGCTCATAGGCCATGGCTCACGGGCCCAGCCGCTCTGCGGCATGTGGGATCTTCCCGGACCGGGGCACGAACCCGTGTCCCCTGCATCGGCAGGCGGACTCTCAACCACTGTGCCACCAGGGAAGCCCGAGGGGGGGGCACTGATCTTGTCTGGCCTCCACTGCTCCTCCCCCCTCCGTCCCCCTACGTCCTACCGGTTCACCTTGGGGTTCCTCCCGTTTCCTTGGGGGTCAGAGTTCCCCACCAGCGGCCGGCAGACTCCCTAGTTGTGGGGAGACGCTAACTCCCCTCTTACCACACCCCCTAGTAACTTTTAAACACAGTACTTTGACTAAATAAGGTCTGTTTGAAAACAAAAAGAGCTGTTAAAAACATCCTTAACTCTACTTAGTGGATTCATTTTTTTTTCATAGCAGTATGCATGTATTAATTCTGAAAGTATTTTGTATATATTTTAGGACTGTGCAAATGGGGAAATACATTAATGTTCTTGGGAGCTAGAGTTTTCACTGCAGACAAAGAAAACACAAATATGTAATGAGAGAGGGCAAAGAAGAACCTTGTGGACACAAGAGTTAGAATTAAAGGTATCAGGGGCTTCCCTGGTGGCGCAGTGGTTGAGAGTCCGCCTGCCGATGCAGGGGACACGGGTTCGTGCCCCGGTCCGGGAAGATCCCACATGCCGCAGAGCGGCTGAGCCCGTGAGCCATGGCCTATGAGCCTGCGCGTCCGGAGCCTGTGCTCCGCAATGGGAGAGGCCACAACAGTAAGAGGCCCGCGTACCGCAAAGAATTAGAGATATCAGTATGAACTCACAGTTTTATACATGCACACACACACAGGCTGAGTTAAATCAGTATGAAATTGCCCAGAAGCAATGACATCCCAACAGCAATGAGGTCACTTGGTGCACTGATCTTGGCTTTTAAATACTGTTTAACTAAGAAGAATCAGAGCTCCTTGAAGGAATGGCTGATTCCAGGGTTGAGACAGGTAAAGAATAATTTGAGCCTGGAACATCTATTTGGGCCAGGAAGAAAGGAAGTGATTAAAGAATGACAGGGACATGTCAAAAGGACACAGAAGCTTGAAGGATCTCCCACTGGCTAAATCAGGGAAAATTTGGGCATCAAAATGAATAATGACAACAGATTATAACTCACTGAATAAAATAAAAATTCATAAGTACATATTATACTTATGAATAATAAATAGGGGAGCAGGGAAAGCTCTTCATTATAGTACAATGTAAAAAATTATAAATGTAAAAGGAATAATTGGGCAAGAAAATAATTTTGCAATACTAATAGTGAATTCAGGCAAGAATCATTAATGGATGTTAAAACTACTGGGCAAAAGTATGAAGAGGAACAGGGTATTTACATAGTCACACAGTATCTCTTCACAGATTACTTAATTACAAAGAAAGGAGAAATGGTAGCTTTATGGTAGAGAAAGGAGGCAGACACCACCTTACCCAAGTGATCTAAGTTAGCATCACTGCCAATGGGATAAATCGACATCAGTTGCCTGTTCATGTGATGCATTAAAGAAACATCACTTATTTAGTATTTCTGCTGAAAGTGCCTAATGAAATCTAATCATGAGGAAAAATCAGATAGAACCAAATTGAGGGCCATTATAAAAAACAACTGTCCTGTTCTCTTAAAAATATCAATGTCATAAAAGATAAGGAAAAGCTCTTCCAAATTAAAGGAACCAAAATGACATGACAATTAAATGCAATATATGATCCTGGATTGAATCCTACAAAAAAGTGAAAAATTGTCATAAAAGATATAATTGAGACAACTGGAGAAATTTGAAGACGCTCTGTAGATTAGATAACAGTGTTCTACCAATGTTAAATTTTTAGAAAAGAGAGACAGAGACACACACAAATGCACACAAATGTGGTAAAACGTTAAAACATGCTGTGTCTGGGTGAAGGATTTGGAGAGTTCTTTATGTTATTCTTGCAACTTTTCTATAAATTTGAAATTATTTCAAAATAAAAAATTAAATATTCACTTTGTTATACAGAAGCAACTAACACAACAATGTAAAGCAATTATACTCCAATAAAGGCGTTTAAAAAAATTTAAATAAGCAAAACTAATCTACGGTGAAAGTGTGGAACAGTGGTAATCTTGGGGTGGATGTATCTGAGAAGAGGCATGAGGGAGGCTTGCTGAGGTGCCTAATTTGGGTGATTGCACAGGTATATGCAAATGTAAAAATTCATTGAGTTGAATACATAAGATCTGCACATATTACTGTGTTTGTTATATTTCAACCAAAACAAAGAAAAAGAGAAAAGTAAAGTAAAAAGTATAGCCTTCCTTCCTGAATAATTCAGTCCAAAAGGAAGGAAGGTGACCAAGTAGGGGAGTGGACGACGGGAACCCATGTGAAGCAAGTGGCTCAGCAGGGGCGGCAGCAGCCCAGTGGGGGCTCAGAGCCTGGCTGGACAGCAGTGGCCTGGTGGGGAATGGGATCCTGGGCAAGGAAGGTAGCAGCTGGACTGTGTGTGGGACAGTGGACTGGTCTCATACAGGGGAACTGAGCAAAGAAGTAAAGGTATTGAAGGTAGATGAGAAAATTGAGGCTCATGGAGATTAAGAGCCTGGTCCCAAGTCTGACACTTGTTAAGTCACCTGACCTTGGGCATAAAGACTGCACC
This sequence comes from Pseudorca crassidens, assembly GCF_039906515.1. Taxonomy (NCBI): domain Eukaryota; kingdom Metazoa; phylum Chordata; class Mammalia; order Artiodactyla; family Delphinidae; genus Pseudorca; species Pseudorca crassidens. The sequence continues at coordinate 38,287,947 of NC_090304.1, read as the reverse complement.
TCTGAGCCTTCACTGTATAACAGGTACAGTAATACCTGCATCACAGGATTGCAAAGATTCAGTGAGATCAAGTATGCCAAAGAACCCACCCCAGCTCCTGATACTTAGGCGTAGTTCAATAAATGTTACTTCCATCTCCTGTGATATCCAACTCTTTTTATATTATAAGGCCTCTGGAAAATATGTCTTTATATGAATTTTTGTTGTTGTGATTTTAAATATTATGCTTCTCTTCATAAAAGCTCCCCTGCAATGAGGCTATTTGAGATTTCAGCAGATTCCACAGCTGCCCGGCTCTGTGCAAGCCACTGGTGTCCAAGCACAGGAAGTCTCAGATATATGCTCACCTCACATACAATGCAATGAGTGCAGCTAAGTGGGCAGGAATGTACGGGTGGATCAGCCTTGAGGTCAGAGACTGAACATAATCTTAGAATATTAAAATTTACGGGCTACATGGGACAAACTGTCACTCAAACCAATGTTCCTTCAGCAAGAAACCCACAGGCAGGCACACAGAAACAGAACTAAATCTCTTCCTCAGCCCCTACCACACTAAGGGAATCAAAGTGTCTTACTTCTGGCCTTCACTCTTGCCTGGAATTCTGCAGCGGCTTCTGTGGTGTCCCTCTCTTCCCCAACCTCTCCTTGCTCTGCCAAGATACTCTTCCGAAAGTACACATGGATTAGTTTGCTCTCTGCCGCCCAAACCCACATTCCTTGTCTGGTATTGAAGATCTCCATGGTCTGGACCTAGTGTAGTTCTCTAGTCTCTTTCCCCGTAGAATTATCCACAAGTACTTGCAAGCCAGACTCATCAGACCCCATACACCCATTCTGCCACCCTGCTCCTCATCACACCTCGCTCATGCTGTCCCCTCGGTTCAGGGAAACCTTCACCATTCATCTTTGGGAAGGAGGGAGGTGAAGAGGAGAAGGGAAAGGATTGTTAACATCTATGACTGCTAAATCCCATTCTAGGCGCTTTATGGGAATTAACTCATCATATCTTTATTTGATACATTCACTAAGGAATAGAATGGTTAAATACCTTGACTAAAAGCACATAGCCAGTAAGTAGCCAGGCCACTTCAGAAGTAATTACTCTCTCCTCTGGGCCCTGCTATAGAAATAGTACTTATTCCACTTTTTATTAAGTGGTTCCCGCGTCTCTCTCTTCTCAGATTACCTTAATCATGAAGACTGTGTCTCATTAATCTACTTCCCTAGTGCCTTGCAGAGTGCCCTGAACATAGTAGGTCCTAATCAGATGTTTGTTGAATTAAAGTCACTCACATCTGTGTACCTCCCACAGTTCATGGCTCAGAATCTGACACACAGAGTAGATACTCAGGAAATGCTAGATGAATGACACTGGATTTATCTGAATTTCCTCAACTCCTTACCAGGGTCTTGTAAATGCTTTGAGCTCTGTAAGTAATGGTTGAATTCAGAGACTAGATGATTCTTCAGATGTTCAGAATTTGAGTCACTGGATAAACAGAATGGCCTCCCACAACAAGACAGGTAGATCCCACAAGGCCTGAGGAAAAGCCCCTGGGTGATGCCCCAGGATGGGCACAGTTAGAAAGTGGACCCCTAGTGTGTGGAGGGAGACAACACAGCTCCTTCCCCTCTCAGTTCTATCCCCAGCAACAGTAGCAACAAAAACAAGCCTGCAGGCTGACTCTGAGCCATTGTGCACAGGACGCAAGAATCTTTACCTTTGCTTCAGCAGCTACACAGTAGAGCTTGGCTGGGCCATTGCCAGGCGTAGGGCAGGACCACCTGAACGTGGCCCCTGACCAAGAGGCCCTCTGGTGCCCTGGAGCCCCTCACACTAAGAATCAATTTTGCTTTTTTGATTGGAACAAAACAAAACAAAGTCTAGAGGTCCAGATCCTAAGGCTTTATTCTTTCTGGGATTAAAAAGCCAAGGATGCAGATAAGATGTGACAGAGACATCAAAGCTTATCATAACAAACGTGTGCAGTGTAACAATGAATATGGCACTAAGAGTAACTGTTGTATCTGCTGCAACTGACTATGCCATGTGACCCAGACAGACAGACAGACTTCCTAGGGGCAGCCCCATTAGTCAACAGTCTAATGAGTGCTGCCACCCTGTCCCCAGGGGCAGCCTCCTAGAATCCCATGGCCTTCAGGCCAGTTCCCAGCTGAGTGACCATCAGAGGTACTCTCTTGATCTACTGATGTGACTCTGCAACTTTTCTGGTTCATGACAAAGTTGTGGCCTGTCAGGTTCTATTCTAGGCTCCATACATAAAATAATTTTAAAATAAAATTTATTAATTTTTTTCAGATTATAAAAGTTCATAGTTATTACGAAAAAAATATAGTGAGGAAAATAAAGAACACCTATAATCCCACCACTCACTATTAACACATGGCATGTTTCCTTTCAATCCTTTCCCTAACAATATTTGTCTGTATGTGAATAAAATATACATAATTTCAGAAACACAGTTAGGGTCATGCTATATATTCTGTTTTATATTATGACTTTGGCATTTAACAAAATGTTATGTTTCCCATGTCATCACTTTCATTAAAAATGTGATTTTTATGGCTTTATAGCATCATAGGAATGTGCCGTAATTTCATTATTTCCCTATTCTTAGTTACCTAGATTGCTTTCAATATTTTGCCAGTAAAAACTGTGTTGTGACAAACACTGTTGACCAAAAATTTTTGCTTATTTCTGATTATTTCCTTGAGATAAATTTTATAAAAAGTAGAATTACTGGATAAAGGACTTTGAACTTTTTTAAGACACTTGTGTAATTCGAGCAGCATATTTTATTAAGGTCATCGCCAAAATAAATCACATCCAGAAAAAAAAAAGAACAAAATTGGAAAAGGGTAAAAATATGGAAATAATAATAGTGGTTACCATGTACTGGGTGTATATAATGTGACATGGGAAAGTGATTAAGAGCTTTGCATGCATTAGTTCATTTAATCTCTGAATTAATCCTATAACGTATGCATAGATAAGGAAACCAAGGTTCAGAGAAGTTAACTTGTCCAATATCTCAGTTAGTAGGTGGCATAGCTGAATATAATCCAATTATGTGTGATTCCAGAGAGTACACTTACTGCTATGCTACAACATGTCATGTAAAAACTAAAGGGAAAAAAAATAAGTGTTTTCAATCTGGGGAAGAGAAAACTTGAATGGTACAAGGGCCACAGGACAGGAAGAAAAGGAATCAGGTTGCAGAATGAGATGACAGAATGAGGATCAATGGATAGAAATGCTTAAAATGTCAAAGTACAGCTTAAAATCAAAAAGGTCATTCTAAAAATGAAAGTCTACCAAAAGTGGAAGGGCTGTGTCCAGCTGGGCCTAATTGTTTTTTATTTCTTTTTTTACTTTATTTACTTATTTTTTTAACATCTTTATTGGAGTATAATTGCTCTACAATGGTGTGTTAGTTTCTGCTTTATAACAAAGTGAATCAGCTATACACATACATATATCTCCACATCTCCTCCCTCTTGCATCTCCCTCCCACCCTCCCTATCCCACCCCTGTAGGTGGTCACAAAGCACCAAGCTGATCTCCCTGTGCTATGTGGCTGCTTCCCACTAGCTATCGATTTTACATTTGGTAGTGTATATATGTCCACGCCACTCTCTCACTTCGTCCCAGCTTACCCTTCCCCCTCCCCGTGTCCTCAAGTCCATTCTCTATGTCTGCGTCTTTATTCCTGTCCTGCCCCTAGGTTCTTCAGAACCTTTTTTTTTTTTTTTTAGATTCCATGTATATGTGTTAGCATACGGTATTTGTTTTTCTCTTTCTGACTTATTTCACTCTGTATGAGTGAAATAAGGTCTAGGTCCATCCACCTCACTACAAATAACTCAATTTTGTCTCTTTTTATGGCTGAGTAATATTCCATTGTATATATGTGCCACATCTTCTTTATCCATTTATCCATCGATGGACACTTAGGTTGCTTCCATGTCCTGGCTATTGTAAATAGAGCTGCAATGAACATTGTGGTACATGACTCTTTTTGAATTACGGTTTTCTCAGGGCATATGCCCAGTAGTGGGATTGCTAGGTTGTACGGTAGTTCTATTTTTAGTTTTTTAAGGAACCTCCATACTGTTCTCCAAAGTGGCTGTATCAATTTACATTCCCACCAGTAGTGCAAGAGGGTTCCCTTTTCTCCACACCCTCTCCAGCATTTACTGTTTGTGGATTTTTTGATGATGGCCATTCTGATCGGTGTGAGGGGATACCTCATTGTAGTTTTGATTTGCATTTCTCCAATGATTAGTGATGTTGAGCATTCTTTCATGTGTTTGTTGGCAAACTGTATATCTTCTCTGGAGAAATGCCTGTTTAGGTCTTCTGCCCATTTTTGGATTGGGTTTTTGTTTTTTTGTTATTGACTGCATGAGCTGCTTGTAAATTTTGGAGATTAATCCTTTGTCAGTTGCTTCGTTTGAAAATATTTTCTCCCATTCTGAGGGTTGTCTTTTCATCTTGTTTATAGTTTCCTTTGCTGTGCAAAAGCTTTTAAGTTTCATTAGGTTCCATTTGTTGATTTTTGTTTTTATTTCCATTTCTCTAGGAGGTGGGTCAAAAAGGATCTTGCTGTGATTTATGTCATAGAGTGTTCTGCCTATGTTTTCCTCTAAAAGTTTTATAGTGTCTGGCCTTACATCTAGGTCTTTAATCCATTTTGAGTTTATTTTTGTGTATGGTGTTAGGGAGTATTCTAATTTCATTCTTTTACATGTAATTAAAGATGATATGAACAGATGGAGAGATATACCATGTTCTTGGATTGGAAGAATCAACATTGTGAAAATGACTATACTACCCAAAGCAATCTACAGATTCAATGCAATCCCTATCAAACTACCACTGGCATTTTTCACAGAACTAGAACAAAAAAATTCACAATTTGTATGGATACACAAAAGACCCTGAATAGCCAAAGCAATCTTGAGAAAGAAAAACGGAGCTGGAGGAATCAGGCTCCCAGACTTCAGACTATACTACAAAGCTACAGTAATCAAGACAGTATGGTACTGGCACAGAAACAGAAATATAGATCAATGGAACAGGATAGAAAGCCCAGAGATAAACCCATGCACATATGGTCACCTTATTTTGATAAAGGAGACAAGAATATACAATGGAGAAAAGACAGCCTCTTCAATAAGTGGTGCTGGGAAAACTGGACAGCTACATGGGCCTAATTTAATCACACCCTTTGAAAGCAGAGAGTTTTCTCTGGCTGATGGCAGGAGGAGAGTTCAGAAAGATTCGAAGCACAAGAAGGACCTGAGGCACCATTGCTGGCTTTGATGATGGAGGGGCAAGGACTGGAGGGCAGCGTCTACTTGCTGAGAACAACCTCAGGCCAACAACCAGCAAGGAAATGGGACCTCAGCCCTGTAGCCACAAGGAACTGATATCTGCCAACAAGCTGAATGAGCTTAGAAGAAGATTTTTCCCTAGAGTCTCCAGATAAGAATCCAGCCCAGCTGATACCTGGATTTTGTGAAATCCTGAGAGAAAACCCAGCGGAGCCCACCCAGACTTCTGACCAACAGAACTAGCAGCTGATAAAGAGGTGCTGTTTTAAGCCACTAAGTTTGTGGTAATTTTTTACTCAGCAAGAGAAAACTAATACACCAGGTAAATGGATAAACAAACTGTGGTACAAATGAATACTATCCATCAATAAAAAAAAGGTAAATACATTGATAAACATAACATGGATGAATCCCAAAAACATTGTGCTCAATGAAAGAAGCCAGACACAAAAAGTACATACTGTATGGTTCCATTAATATGATTCTAGAAAAAAACAAATCTAATTTATAATGATAGAAAGGCTGGGGTTGGTGTGGGTGGGTTGACTGGCCCCATCCCCTCCCGTCTGACTTTTCTGCCTCCACCTGAGCCCTCAGCCCAGCACAGAACACACCACTGCATATTCCTTTCTTTCTCTGCCACTTGAACAAGACTGAGAGCCTCATTAGTCTCTAATGTGGGTAAACATTCTATCAAAAGCACAATCTGAAACCTTAAAACACACATTCCAAAGGCAAGAAACCAAGTTTTCAAAAAGCTATGCTACATAGATTTCTCTTGTCAAGTTCCTTCTTACAATATGCCCCACTTATAGAGGGGCCATACTGGGAGGGCTGAGTATTCACAGTAACGTAACACTACTTTTAAACGTATTTAAAATGAGTAGCAGGCAGCAATGGTGACTGAGGAACTCAAGGATCTGGCCCTGCCTTCAAACAAATCAGAGGTCAAATATTTTTGAATGAGTTACTTGTTCTGGCAGTTCTAACGTGAAGCTGAAACCCTAACATGCCACCCTCTGCCTCACACAGCAGGAAGGTTGCATGGCAGGGGGGAAAGAGTATGAGCTCTTCCATCACAGACTGTCAGGAAGCTACTGCAATAGTCTAGGTGAGAGAGGTCTCACTTCTGGTTCTAGCACCTGTTAGTTCTGTGAACTTGGCCAAGCTACTAAGACTTTCTAAGCCTCAATTTCCTCATCTGCATAGCTGGAATTATAGCAATAATCTCACAGGACTATCACAAGAATTGAATTCAGTTACTTGTATTTAGTACCCTGGACAAAGTAGATACACATGCTAGCTCCCTTTCTGCTTTGTGCATTGAAGATCTGATGACCCAGAGAAACAAAGGGGGAAATGGGCAATTGTTGAAAGATGGGAAGTACTCTTTTTTTCCCCAGACCACTTTTATCTTTCACTAAATATTTAGAAGAGAAAAACAACTCTTCCAAATTTCCTGAATTTGATGCTCTCCAAATGTGTCAGCCAGGATAATTTTAGGAGCAAACAAAACATTTTTATATTCGTCAACTAACAATGATTTTAGACCTCTAAATGGCACTTTAAAAACATTGTATATATTTCCGTATTAATCAAAATGTTGGTCCTATACTAAAAAATGGCTTTTTTTCCATTTTACAGTTTCATATTTTCCATCAGTAATAATATAATCCAGCTTTATTGAGTGCTATATGCAAAGTACAATGCTAAGAGTCTTTGTTCTTAACACACACAAAACATCAATCTCAGCATGGATATCACCTGATATATATTTTTTAATTTGACCATTATTTCTGACAAAGTCTATCTACTTATAGTAGCATCCCAACTTTCCCATTTGATATGTGCTAATGTCTTCAACTGTGTTTATTATTAAACTAAAATTTACCATTTATTCCCTAAAAACCTTTTCAGTTTACTGAGTCAATGGTTCAGTGACCCCACCAGGGGGACTGACAGGAAATGACAACACACTTCTGACCATTCAATGTGTTTCTATAAACTTTCATACAAACATGAACTACAGCTGTGATAATGTCAGTTATAACCACCAGACGCTCATCCCACATGTATCAGGTATATGTATGTGTCTGGCGGCACATGCTGGGGAGATTGGACTTGGGAAATATCCAGTGGCGTGGACAGTATATCAGCGATTCAAAGATAAACAGCCTTCACCAGAGGGCTTTATTCAGCTGGACTATAAAAGACAGCCAAAAGTTTGCTTAGTAAAGAGGAAGGACAGAGGGGATGGCAGCAGTAGTGGTGAAGAGCACTGAACACAGATGTGAAACAGGCAACTCACCAGCACCTAAAATTCCATCTGCACAAAACAGAACAAATCCTCTACCACCACCTCAGCCTTTCCCACCCCCAAATCTGTTTTCCCTTCTGACCCTCCTCTATCCTCACAGTCACCTCGGAATCATCTCTGAGTCCTCCTCTCATGCCCCAAGTCCAGCCAATCACCAAGTTCTGTAATTCTGTCTCCAGGTTCTGCTCTCATGTTGCCCCTTTTCTCCATCCCCATTGTCACTGTGCTATTTCAGGCCCTCAGAACAGCTGTACTGGACAATTGCAATAGCTTCTAATTATTTCCTCTCTCTGTTGTTTCCTCTTCTCTCCAATTTATTGGGTGCCCAAGGTAAGCTTTCTAAATCTCAGCTTTGACTAGCAACTCACCTGCTCGAAATGTGCTAATAGCTCCCCTGTGCCTATAGAACAGACCATGAATCTTTTTTTTTTTTTTTTTTTTTGGCCACACCGCATGGTTTGTGGGATCTTAGTTCCCTGACCAGGGACTGAACCCAGGCCACAGCAGTGAAAGCTCTGAGTCTTAACCACTGGACCGCCAGGGAATTCCCCAGACCATGAATCTTTTAACCAGATATTTAAGTCCATCTATGAACAGGCTACAGTTCAAGTTTGTAGCCTTACATCCCACCATGTTGTCCCCTACAAGAACTCTGTGTTCCAACCAAAGTGGACCATTCACTGATGATCTCTGTTGACACCAAGGGCATTTCCCTCTCTGTTCCTCTGTCTACACTGGTCCCTCCTTTCCTGGCCTGGCTTCCTACATCCTTCTGTCAAATACTGCCCATCCTTCACACTCGGTAGAACTCTACCTCCTCCATGAAGTCTCCCCTAATCCTCCAGCTAGGAGAAATTTCACCATCCTCAGAATTTCCATAGCACTGTATCTGTAGTTCTCAGGACAACAGGCATCTTTTTCCATGACAGCTGTTTGAGTGCATGCCCTACCCCTCCTGTCAGCCTAGAGACCTTTTAGTTCCTACCTACCACTCCACCTCTAGCACCAGGTCCATGGCACGGCAGAAGAGAATGTGCTTTTTTCCTTGGGGCCTCAGTTTCCACATCTATAAAATGAACATAACCCAACCTAACTCACAGAAATATCAAGAAGATTAAAAAAGGTAAATATATGCAAACTATCAACACACAGTAGGTAAATCATCAAATCCGAAACCCCATTCCTCCCTTTCACACAGCAGTACTTGTTGAACCAATAAAACTGTGCATGCTTTATAGTTATATTTTTTTCAATGAAGGAGGGAGAGAGAGATGGAGGGAATACATGAGCAGAGAATCACTAAATATGTAGGAGACATGAGTAGCCCAGTATGACAGTATGAACAACTCATACTAGAGATGGAAGGTTAGATTATGAAAGAGCTGGAATGTTTGGTCTGATAGCTTCAGGGAGTTTTAAATTCAAAAGTGGGGCAGTGTTTAGAGTCTACCAGTCTGCATGATGGATGAAGGACAAAGGACCAAGAAATCACTAAGAGGCTGGTATAGTGATCCAGGAAAGAGGGCACAGCTACCTGGCCGTGGTAGATGGCGGCCACAAGGGAGCAGACAGGAACAGCTGGCTTTGCAAGGCATGTCCAAGGGAAAAAATGACAGGGTTGGTGAGCACTGACAGACTAAATGACTGGAGAATGCTTATCAAGCTGAGTCACAGAGGACTCCAGGCTCAGGTAATTAGGAGAACAGAAGAACACCCAGAGAACTGAGAGATAGCTGGGAGGTGGGGAGGGCATAAGGCACATGCAGAAAGAACACTCGTTTACTCTTTGGGCTTGAGGTGGAACACAGGCAGAAATGAGGAGGTAGTGCTTGGTGGTCCTGAGGGACTGAGAAACCACCTTAGAAACAAACAAAACCCTCCTTTTGTGCATGAGGGCCTACAGGGATTCACTGAACAAGAATCATGTAGGACAAAGTGTCCCACATGCCTACCCCTTGAGCTCTCTGGGGAACAAGGGACAGGGGATATCTGCCTATCCACCAGACATCACCTGTCTGGGAGGAGGTCACTTCTAGGCTGCCTTTCCTTCCTTACACTGACAAGGCAAAGAACTACAAAAAGGGGGTCCCATATTGTTTTATTTGCAAAGAGAAATTCAGAGAGTTGGTGCCTTCTACAAATAGAGAGCTGCCTTACCCAGAGAGGATAAAGTACACTTACAGCCTAAAGTCTAGTCTGGTATTAGGGTCCAGAATTTATGAGCTGGGTGACCATGGCTTAGTCACTTAAACTCTCTGGGTCTCAGGTGTTTTATTTGTTAAGTGTAATGACAGTATCTCATGTGCCAGAAAGGACCAGAAGATTTCAGGAGGTCTCTCAGGTCTAAGATCTATGATCTAGTACCTAATCTAAATCCTGCAGGTCAGACTCCAATCTCTCTGAACCCCTGGGCTGTGACTCACTGCAGAAGCCCACATTGTACAGAGATGCTGAGAAACCTGGCAAAAGCACAGGTTTAGAGTGGGGGCATAAGTTCCAGCTGTCAGGTCCTAGTCACAAGAAGATACAGTGAGAATATTAAAGCTGGCCCAGGGACAAAAGATAATTAATCTTCAAGGCAATAAAAATATTTAATTCATTCATCTGAGAGAAATGACAAGAAAGAAGATAGATATTTGCTTTTCCCCCTCTCTGCTCTGACAAGGTTGCTCTGGATGGATCATAGAACGTTTAACGAACATTTAATATAAGAGCCTGAGATGCAAACAAGTAAATGATGAGGGGCCTTGGCAGCAAGCAGTGGAAGCTGACGTTGTGAAGGCTGCAACCAGGGCAGATGTTTCAGAGAAGAGGTTTAAGAAGAGAAGCTGATTTGCAGTTGTTCACATGACAAGAGAAGTGAGAAGATGGGGATAGATTTGAGGGACATTGCAGGGGTGAAATCATAGGATTTGATCATTGAATGGATATATATGAAAGTGAGGAAGAGACACACTGAAGCTGCTTGAGCTTTCTAACCAGCCCCAGAATCGGGGAGTCACCAAAGTAGGCAAGAGGACAGCCATGGAGAGAGAAGAAAAGGGGAATCTCTATGCCCTGTGGATGGTCTTAAAGGACAAAACAACAGCCATCAGTATCGAACAATCCCTCCTCCACCTCAGCTTTACAAGCTTTGAAGGCATGACCATAAAGCACCAGAGCAGCCAGCCCATACTGCTCAGATATGCCCAGAACAGAGGGGTGGGCATCTAGGGCCAGGGGAGTCCATTCAGGGAAGTGTCAGAGGGAAGAAGAGAAAATGTGAGAAACCCACTGCATTAGACCTTATCCTGGTTGTGTCTCATATCCTTTCTTCCTTAAAGAGGGCTAATGAGGGCTCCAAGAAACAGAAAAGCACTGCTAAGGCTGGAAATGGGAGCATGGGCCACAGCCTGTACTAGTGGAGCAGAAAGGGGTCCTCAAGAAGAAGAGCGTGGGTTCTCCAAGTTGCCCTCGGCAGCAGCTAACATGAATAGTTGAGAACTAAGGACCACTCTTAAGTGTCCATGACTAAAGAGGCCGTGGCCAGGGGTGGACAAACTCAGGAAAGACTATCCAGACGGCCCCTGTCAGGCCAGACTGAGCCTGCCCAGGCATTTCACTGTGACTGCAGCCCTGCCTTTCACTTCCTTTATGTAACCCTGTTAAGGAAGATAGGTGGTTCTTGGCAAACTTCAAATTACAGTCTCTCTCCAGCTTTTCTGTCTCTTCCAACCACTTCTATGAACATTCAGATGATGTTCACTCTAGCAACAAGTCCTAATATGACCCCAAAATGAGAATATATGGAAATTTCTATGAATGTGTCAGCCTCAGGGTGGAAACCTGCCAAGTATCAAGAAGCATTTCTTCTTTCCTTCCCTCCCTTCCCTCTCTCCCTTTCTTTCAGCAAATACCAATTAGATGTAAGGCCTACTCATTTGTAAATGAATATAACCTTCCAAAGCCAGGAAAATTATTTACAGGCACTTAAAACCACCTGCTCTGACCTAAAATAAAATAAGATAAAGTAAAATAAAATAAAGGAACCTCTGATTTGAGGAGGACTGGATCTGTTCTGGCCAGCCGACTACCAGGGCCATCAAAGGCTGATCTTCGCAGCCAGAATGTCTGATGACTATTCTAATGGGCTTGTTCTTCTTTTCACTCCACTTAGCTCATGTCAGAGACTACTTGACATTTGAATTATCAACTGTCTTCCAAAAAAAGTTGGCCTTGAAGTTGGCTTTGAAAGATCCTGCACAAATTATTCATTTGATCAGCAAACTGGTGGATTTATCCAAAATTGGTATACATTTCTGCATTTCAATTGTGACATCAGTACTTGATCCGAAGACAGAATTTCTCGTATTGAATTGAGACCATCCAAAACATCCAGGGAAAATTACTAGGGAGACTGTTTTATTCCCACCCTCTGATTTCGTCTCAAAAGGGAAAAGAGATGCTGTACAGAATTAAAATGGTCTAGCAAAAGTTGTCTTTAAAGCAAATTTCAGTAAATTTAAGTATAGTTTATTGAAAGCAATTTTCAGCCAAAATAAGCCAAATTTTCTCACAAAATAACATAAAAGTACAATGGCCTGGGCTTCCCTGGTGGCGCAGTGGTTGAGAATCTGCCTGCCAATGCAGGGGACACGGGTTGGAGCCCTGGTCTGGGAAGATCCCACATGCCACGGAGCAACTAGGCCCATGAGTCACAACTACTGAGCCTGCGCATCTGGAGCCTGTGCTCCGCAACAATAGAGGCCGCCACAGTGAGAGGCCCGCGCACCGCGAAGAGTGGCCCCCGCTCGCCGCAACTAGAGAAAGCCCTCGTGCAGAAATGAAGACCCAACACACCCAAAAATAAATTAAAAAAAAAAAGTACAATGGCCTGGATTCCTGCCATGCTCAGCTTTTCTGACTGTGAAAATTTGAGCCCTTGCTCTGAGGCAAGACCCATTCCTACCAAGTATTCTTGGGGAGGCACCAGCCCTTCCGAAAAAGCAGTCCTGGCCTGATCTGGCTTGGCCTAAGGAAGGAAAGGAATACGACTATCCAGCAAGGATCCGAGTGACCTAGAAATCCAATGCCAGCAGGACCCAGGTTCCTTCCCTAATGGATAATTTACAGGTGGAGATCACTGGGCATCTCTGAGTTCACATGATGGGAGTCAAAAGACAATGACAGGGGACTTCCCTGGTGGCGCAGTGGTTAAGAATCCGCCTGCCAATGCACTGGACATGGGTTCGAGCCCTGGTCTGGGACGATCCCACATGCCGCGGAGCAACTAAGCCAGTGTGCCACATCTACTGAGCCTGCGCTCTAGAGCCCGCGTGCCACAACTACTGAAGTCTGCGCGCCTAGAGCCTGTGCTCCGCAACAAGAGAAGCCACTGCAATAAGAAGCCCCCGCTCACTGCAACTAGAGAAAGGCTGCACACAGCAACGAAGACCCAACGCAGACAAAAATAACTAAATAAATTTATTAAAAAAAAAGACAATGACAGGAGTGAAACCCAGAAGAAGGAGTGGATGTTCTCAGAGCTCTGTTAGAAATAAGGACAAGTGCATGACTGGGCATAGTGTGGTTTTAAAAGCACTGGGTTGGTCTACCTTCCAGCCCCATCCTCTTGTACCTTCATTTGCCCATCTACAAAATAAGGAGCCTAGAAGGACAGATCCTTAGGGACCCAGTGAGCTTCGACATGCTGAGATAGATTCTAGCCCCAGATGAGTGGGGAGGTCTCCAGCCTTCACAAGGCAGTTCTGAGGCCAGCATGGCAGAACACCAGCATCCTCCCCTCAGTTCTTCCTGTGCTGATCCACTTCACTGCTCAAAGCCTAGCTCGAATGCAATTGCCTTCAAGAAGTTTCCCCTGAACCTACTGGCGTAATCACTCACTCTTCCCTCTAGGAGACCCTGATTTGTCTTGCTGCTCAGCACTGAGACTTTCAGAGATGAAGTCAATAATCTCTGGGCGGGAGAAAGGAAGGAAACCGGGAGAGAGAGAAATGGAAATATTACCAAGCCTTTCCTCAGCACTGTGCAGGACTCTCAAACCCAGTCGCAGCCCCCTGACAAACCCAGCTCTGGAAAGCGAAAAGACTTGCTCCATGGGCTTCCCTGGTGGCGCAGTGGTTGAGAGTCCGCCTGCCGATGCAGGGGACACGGGTTCGTGCCCCGGTCTGGTAAGATCCCACATGCCGCCTGTGCTCCGCAATGGGAGAGGCCACAACAGTGAGAGGCCCACGTACCGCAAAAAAAAAAAAAAAAAAGACTTGTTCCATGGTTTGGAATACCAGTGGCTAATGAAGATTCCATCTGAACCAATCTTTGGCTTTTTTTATTGAGGAAAAGCCATTCCTGAGCTGCCAGGTATAATAGCTTTGCAGTCTGTAGAGTAACAGAAGGCAAAATGGCCAGAGGAATAATCACCTGCGAAGGAAAGGGTGGGCCGGGGCTGCAGCACAGAGCTTGGGGGGCGGGGTGCTCTGTGGTGCAGGCCCTGGGAGACAGTGCCATACTGTGGCCACCTGCCGCCTCTGCGTCGCCTTCCGCAGCCGCTGCAGGTATGGGAGGCCTGCTTCCTGACCCAGTTTTCTCCCCAGTCTCTAGTTGTTCGCTAGTGATGCTCCTGGCATGCCAATCAGATACTGCAGCCTGCAGTGCAGTTTGCTACAACAAATTCACAGTTCCTAGTAAACTCAGTGGAAAAGTACCGTGTCAAGCAGCCTAATTAAACTGACGTAATTTCCGTAGCCACACACTTTTATCAAATAAGAAAAACAAAAAAAGGAAACACTCAAGGAAAAAAGAGGAAAGAAGGAAATAGTGTCTTTCAGATCTTACGAAATCGACTGTGGTTGCGATGCATTTGAAGAATGATTCTGTTCCGTGTCCGCGGAGCCCAGCTGTCCAAGTCTTGGGCCCTGGGTGAGACCTTCGGCTGTGCTGGAAAGAGCACTAGAGTACAAGTCTGGAGGCCCCTCTGCCCCTCACTCACCCTGCGACCTTGGACAAGCTATTTCCAGTCCACTGAGAAGGGTGGGGGGTACTATCAAACTAGGTTTACCATTAAAACAGCCTGTTAGTCTGATTCTCCAGACTGTCAAACTGTCAAACTTATGGGAAAAAAAGAATCCTGTACTTTTATGGAGCGAGTGAAACAAGAACTGATTCTGGTCCCGGTTCTGCTTCTAGCTAATAGTGACCTTGGGCAAACCACACCACCCCTAGAAACTTCAAAGTCCTCTTCTGCAAAATGAGGATGATCTCCAAGGCTTCTTCTGATGCTAATGCTGTATTCTATTCCATAAAAGATTAAACCCACTGGCACAGCCACAGAAAGGACAGTTCCGAATGTCACCAACCTGGAGCATTTCAATCTGCCCACACTGAGCTTCCTCTTCTCTTAATGGGAATTAGTGCTTGTGGGATCTTGGTTCCCTGACCGGGGATAGAACCCGGGCCGTCAGCAGCGAAAGCATGGAGTCCTAACCTCTGGACCTCCAGGGAATTCCCCTAAAGATTTTTCTATTCTAAAAATGCAAGACGGAATCTTGCCTTTTTCTCCTTTAGAGGTAACTCAGCAAATAAAGTTACCTTATATCTCACTCCTCCCCAGGTACACTCTTAGAAGAGGCTGGCACTATCCAGGCAGAGGGGGAATGAGGGTTACCCAGACAGAAACCTGAGGGACACCTCTTGGTTGACCCGAAGTGTCACTCAGGTTTCCAAATGCAAATAGAAAGAATGCCCTGGACATTGACCAGACAGATGATAAAGGCAGAGTTAGCCAGAAGGAGAAGGACCTTGCAGGGAGAATAGGGTAACGGAAGGGGGATGGGTAAACAGAGCCAGCTAGGAAACAAACGTCAGGTTTCTCTTCTGACAGCCACAGGGACTGCATGAAGGAGAAGGCAAGACAGACACAGGTAAGGGTGAGACAAAAGAGCATGCATCCTCTCAACTGCATGGACAGCTAATCAGCTAGTAGCCCCAGAAATTCCACCTCTTGTATATTCTGAATCCATTTACTTCCCTCCACTATGACCTTAGTTCAGGTTCTCATCAACTCAGGCCTCGATCACTGCCACAGTCTTCTGACTCACCTCCTCTCTCTCTCTCTCTCACTCTCCAATCCACCCTTCCCCTGCCACCATAGCGATCTTTCTAAAATGATATGTTAAACAAGTCACTCCTCTACTTAAGAGCTTTCTATGACCCCTCATCACCTTCAGGACAAAATAAGAGCCCTGTACAATCTGGTTCCAGGTTACCTCTCTTGCCTCATCCTCACGACCCCTACAATCTCTGCGCCAATGAGGCCAAAGTGCTTTCAGTTCCCTGAACTCGAAGCTCTGGGTCTTTACATAAGTAGGTCTTTCTGGCTGGCACTCTGCCCTCCCCACAACTCCCCCAACAACCACCACCACTTGCTCTAAGCCGACTCCAACCCATTCCTTAGGACTCAGCTCAGAATGATCTCTTCCAAGAAAACTTCTCCGACTGCCCCTGCCCCACCCCCGATCTGGATCACATGTCCCTTCTCCTATGCTCCAACAAAAACATTTGTTTATGCCCTTACAACCATTACATATTGAAGTGTAAAGGCTCCTGATTCATCATGGTCTCCTCAAGCATGTTTTAACATCTTGGAACCCCCAGTGCCTAAATACAGTGCTTGACATTGGCGTTCAGGAAACGGTTGATGAGTGAGTGAAAGAATAAGTAAATAAATGCAGGAAACTGAGCCTACCTGATAGGAGGGGGAGGCTTAGTCTATCACAGAAGTAAGACTGACAGGAAGAACCTTGAGAAACATGGGACAAATTAGGAGAAAAAAAAAAAAAGGGTCTAAGGTGCAGACCAAGGGTAAACTTGACAGTGGGAAAAATAAAGGCAGAGACCAGTGGGAGCTCTAGCTAAGGGAGATGGATGGAGTTCCAGGGTCAGCATGGGAAGTCACAGAAGAATCTCAGGGTCTAATAGGAATAAACTTCTTCCTGCTGGATTCTATGGAACTCTTCCAAGACTAAAAAGACAGAGAAGCTGCAGAGAAAGTAATAAATAGTTTAGCTTAGAATCACAGAAAAAGCCTGGAACTTAAGCCAGAACAAGCCTAAGAGATCAAAGAGAAGATACTGGTAGGAGAAGCCAGGGGGTACAATGGAAAGAGAATAGGGTTTGGAGTTTGGTGGCTCTACCACCTACTAGCTCTGTGACCTTGGGTAAGCCAGGCCTTTTATTTTCTCTAGGAATCTTAGATTCTTCATTGTTAAATGGGAACATAATACCGATTTCATAGAATTCTTTAAAGGAACATATGAGATATAAGATACTTTGTAAGTGAAGACAACAATGTAATTGGTCATCTATTATTATGAATGTTGACCACAGCTGAGCTTCTTCTGTCCCAAGGCATCTGGTGCTTATAAGTTGTTCCACATTCCTTGTGAAGGGGAGGAACACGGTGTTGATAAACGAATGTACTTCAAGATATGAGGGGCCTAATATGTTACCGTTTCCAGTGGGAGATGCTGTTGGAAAAGGCAATGCTTAATCCAAAAGAATGGTGCTAATGAGGGTGACCCTGTAAGCTAGATAGAGCCCAGCAGGGATGGCACAGAATAATGTGTTATTTTGTGCGAGTAACTGTCACAGTATGGATGTCTTACTGATGATATGGCTACGGCATCATCACACTATGAGACTTATATAGAGGACAAGCCAGTACTACATCTGTAAGCAATGGAGTGTCAGGAGTGAAGGAGCCCAAACCTTAACTTCTTCTACTGCAATGTGCATAAATGCCACCTAAAGCAGCCCTGACCAGTGGCCTCTTAGCTCCTGCATGAACAAGTCCTAGCCTTTATGCTTTATATCTACATGACTTTAGAATAAACTACCTAACCCCATCCTAGGCCCAGTTTTATCAGTGAAATGGATCAACTACTCCTGTCCTAATTAAGTCATAGGACTGTTGTGACAATTCCATTGAGATAAAGGGTGTGAAAACTCCTTGCAAACTGTAAAGTCTGTGCATTTCTGAGGGACTGACATTCTGAAACTGACTGTGAATAAGGTCAGCCCTGGCAAAACAGATACAGAGGAGGAAAAAAATATCTGTACTAGCAACTCTTGCTTGCCTGTCCTTTTGAGTAGTATATGACCTTGGGGATGCACCAGCTACTGGCAGCATCTGGCCAAGGGCAGGCAGTACTCTCGGCACAAGCCTGTATCAGCAAACTAGATCCAATCACCGTCCTTTCTCCACCAACCCTGCTTTCCCCAGCCCCACACACATATGGTATCCCTGCCTATGCAGATGTCCTGTGCCCCCAGAAACTTCAGCTCTTTGTAGATGAACATTCTGCTATGAGGCTACTGGAAATATACCCCCTGGCCCATGGCTCCTAGCCCTTGCTCAAAGCTGTCTCTGGAAGCAGACTCTCCTCAGTACACCCAGGGCTTAGGAAATTAGCAGTTCCAGATACTGGTAGTCATACCCCATGGTGTCCATGGTGCTGGAATTAGAGATGAAGCAAAGACACACACTGCAGTATTAAAATAACAGAAACCTCTGTCTCAAGGGTAGCCCGGCATGGTACTGAGTTCCACATGTAGACCTGTTTCTCTAGATAAAATGGCCTATCATTTCAGGAAGGAGGCCTAGCTGCACTATCAGTTCATCAGTCATGCATAGGAAAAAACTGGGCTAGGGATGCCAGTGGAGCCTGACTCCCCTGGCTTTATCAAAAGGTACTGATCATTGCAATGCCAGTGATTCCACCAAGAGCCCTCAAAGAAGACCCGCAGTTGGAGGGTGGGCAGGCTTTGCAGCCTAGCTCTACCTCAGCCCTTCTCTCCAACACCAGTGATGCAACCTTAGGCTGAGCCCACATTACATGGACCATGGTACCACTTCCTAACTGGTCTCCCTGTCTGCTTCCAAGCCATCCTCCAAGGGCAGCCAGGGAGAGGTCTGATGACATCACTTCTGTTTAAAAACGATTCACAATTTTCACTGGCTATAAAACCGAATGAAGTTGAAATCTCAAGGCCTAGCATTCAAAGACCTTCTCAAACTGGCCCCAGCCAACCTTTATAATGTTGCTTCAATTATTCCCCTTCATGCTCTTTAGGCTCCAGCCCAAATGAACTACTTCTGATTCCTGAACTCTGCCTGCAATTCTTGTCTCTGCACTTTGTTTATGCTGTGTACTCCATCCGGAATGCTTCCTTCTTATCGAAATCCTACCAGATTTTCAAGTCATCTCAAACCCCACCTCCTCCATGAAGCTTTCCCTGATTATACTAGTTCACATTATTTTAGCTACCATTATCTTTACCTGGGGAGCTCTTATAAAATACTGATGCCCAATCATCACTCAGAGATGCTGATTTAATCAGTATGGAGTAGGACCTGGGCAACTGATTTTTTTTTTTTTTTTTAAGTTCACAAGGTGCTTCTAATGTGCAGGATTTAAAGACCATTGTCCTAGTTAGAAGTGATCTCTCCCTTCACTGAACTGAAGGGAAGTTTTATACAAATATAAATAGCCATAATTTTATAGAATTTTATATAAATATAGACATAATTTCTAGCTTCTTGTGTAGATATTTTATTTTTAAAAGATTTTATTGAATGTTTATTCTGTGCATGCACTATTCTAGGTACTAGAATACAGTAGTGATCAAAACAAAGCCCCTGCTCTCATGGAGCTTACATTCTGGTAGAGAGACAGATAGGAAACAGATAATATAAGGTCAGGTGATAAATGCTATTAAAAGTAGGGTAAGGGGATGGAAAACAAAAGGAGAGGGTCTCTTTTAGAGAGAGTAGTTACAAACAGTTTTATTTATGTATATCTTATCTGCCTTCAAGACAGCATGTTACCTGACAATGAAACCTGCGTCTAATTCATCTTTGTATCACTCACAGCTTTTTGCACAGTGCTTGGCATATAATAGATGCTCAATAAATAAATGATTGTGTATGCATGAATGAAAGAATGAATGAATGAATGGATTTGTGTGGCTTATCTACGGCTACATCACCCGTAGTGTCCAGGGTAGTACTTGAAATACACTAGATGCTCAACAGATATTGGTTGAGTGGGTGAATCTGACTGTATTTTGGGACAAGTTATTGTGATGGCACATGTTCCTGGGAATAGGTCATCAGAAGATCACAGAATACCAAGCTGATCCTGAGATCCCTGCGCTAGATCTCCAAATTTTAAAGATAGAGGTGATATCCAGAGAGGTGATTATCTAAATGACCTAAGAACACAGAAGTCAGAGGGAGAGCTGACCTGAGTCCCCACCTCTTCTGACTCTGGGTCCAGTGCTCATTCCATCAAACTGAAACACTTCTCCAATTAGCATCAGAAAGTTATTCTGAGGGTTGTTACCTCAACTGGCCCAAGAAGTAACTCAGATTAGCATCCAGAGCATTAAAGAAAGTCTCAATTTTCTTTGGTTTCAGAAAAGTCTCTCCTGATTGCTAAAACGTGGTGCATTTAACAGACAACTTCACCCTTGCTACACCTCACTGCCCCACTCCACCATCCCCATCAAGGCAGACAGACAAGACCCCCCAGAGCAGGCAAGGGGTTGGTGAATTTCCAACTATAAATACAACTCTGAACATTTCCCATTTTCCATCCTTAGCCATAGTTCCAATGAAATATGGAACACACAACCCCCAGCTAAATGGGAAAGCCTATGCAAAGAAGCAGTTTTCCAGTGGCTGGAAAACCAGAGAAGAGCTTAAGGCCCTGGAGAGGTGAGGGAGACCAGCAGGTACTGGGGCTGTTGATGCAGTGATGGGGTATGCATGCTCCAAGCAAGTGGTTGGCCAGCTGGCTTTGGTGTGTGGGCAAGCAAGCTCTGGCCTGTAGAGAAGCAAGTACAGTATTTTCTTTTCATCTTCCTTAAAATCCTGTGGAATCATAGAATCCATCTGGATGCAATGGGGACCAATTTTCTAGAAAAACATTCCAAACAAAATGCTTTTCTTCAAGAGAGCCAAATATTATTCAGTTGGCATGGGTTTCCTTAGCCTTCTAGTAAATAGAATGCTCTATCACCTGGTCTTTCTGCAACTTTACAGTCCAGGGAGGGTCAAAATGAGGGCTCCCAGGCATGTAGGACTCCCAAAGGTTTTCTGAAACATCATAATATTTTTTGACTTAGTGTAACTTTTACTGTCAAATATATTGTGTTATATTGCTAGAGTATTCCTTTGAAATTGGCAATTTTAATATTGGACATAGATGAAAGAGAAGTAGAGAGCTGATTAACTAGAGGAGAGATTTCCAGGCTTACCTGATTGTAAGAATCACCGGGGGCACTGGGCCTCACCAAATTAAATCACCAGGGTAGAGACCTAGAAATGTGTAATTTTAGCAATCACACCAGATGACTGTTACGAATTGGTTAACATGGGAAACGCCAAGCTAGAAAATCACAGTATCCATTTCAGTAGGATTTTTATCAGAATTAAATGGAACTATAAAGTTCTTGGCACAGTGCCTGGCACATAATAAGTGCTCAGAAAGTGCTGCTTGTTGTTGTTATTTAATTATTAATAAGACATTCCAGAGCCTGGTCAGATAATATTGATAGTTATCATATGGACTTCTACAACCAAAAGAGCAGAGAGCACAAGTATCCTGGAGTTCAAGAACTACTATTACTTCCCTCTTTTTTCTTATTAACTTCATCCCTATTATCCCACTAGCACAGTGGTTCTCAGAGTGTGGTACCTGACCAGCAGCATCAGCATCACCTTGGAAATTATTAGAAATGAAAATTCTCAGACCCCACCCCAGACCTACTAAATGAATACATCATTAGAGGTGGGCCCAGAATTCCACTTTAACAAGCTTTCCAGGTGACTTGGAGGCAGGCCATAGCTTGAGAGCCATCACCCTAACCTCTTGCGACTCCAAGTATGGTCCCTGGATCAGCAGCATGGCATATTAGAAACACAGAATCTCAGGCCCCATCCCAGACCTACTAAATCAGATTATGCATTTTAATGAAGTGAGTCACATGCACCATACCACCTGAGCAGCACTGTCCTAGACCACAGGAACTTCAGAGATGCACAAAATAAAGGGGAAATAAATGTACTGTTGTTTTGAGTGTTGTTAAATGGCATTTATAAGTACTTACTAGGCACTGCTCTTTATACAGGTTACCTTGTTCATCCTCATTAAGCCTAGTGGTAGGTATTTTTATTCCTGTTTTACAGATAGGAAAATTGAGGCTCAAATCAGTAAAGTAACCTGCTGAAAGTCACATAGCTAAGAAGTGGTAGAGCTGGTCATCTCTGAGTGACCTAAGACTGTGTCCCTTTCTTCACCTCCTGGTGCCTGTGGAAAGTGGTTGACAGTCTGGCTAAGCAGACACTGCTTGACTGCCAGTACAAATGGAGCATCTTCAAAAAAAGAGGCCGTCCCCAACTTAAGAACAAGCAAGCTGCCAAAAGCGTGTGTTTCTAAGTCAGATATTTGGAACTGCTGATGGGATTACTCACAGAAACTATTTACGTCACGGCTTCTACAAGAAAATGCATTCTGAGTTATAGCACCAGATGATAGCAGCTCCCTGAAGGGTCGATACACCTGGGCTCCAGAAACTTGTTAGTACTTATATCAGCATAAGAGAAAGAACTGCCAAGGCAAATCCCTCCCCAGATGTTATGGCTTGGGAAACATCCATTCACTCTCTTACTCAAAGATTCACTGAGTGCCTCCTCTGGAAAAGGTCCTGTGCCAGGTGCTATGGGTGGTAAAAGATGAAAATGATCCATGCCTCAGTGAATTCACAGTCCAGTAAGGAAAATAAAGTATACACAGACACACACACGTCCCTACCAATAATCCAAGGTGCAAAGTGATGAGTGACAAGAGAAATGCTGTGGAAGGTCAGAGAAGGGAGAGATCACTTAGGACATAAGG
The DNA here is from genome assembly GCF_039906515.1 of Pseudorca crassidens. Classification (NCBI taxonomy): domain Eukaryota; kingdom Metazoa; phylum Chordata; class Mammalia; order Artiodactyla; family Delphinidae; genus Pseudorca; species Pseudorca crassidens. The sequence continues at coordinate 38,265,315 of NC_090304.1, read as the reverse complement.
ATCAGGGAAGACTTCCCACGGAGGTGCCATGTAAAGCTGAGTCCAAAAGGGTAGGCGGAACATGGATTAGGCAAAACTGGCACTCCTGGCAGATGGAAGAGTGTGAAAAAAGGCATGGAGGTGTGAAAGAGAAGGCCGTGTTGTAGAACTGCAAGTTATCCCCTTGGTTGAAGCAATAGGCTCACTTACCTTGGATGTGGAAGATGAAGGCACGGAAAGGCAGGTCTGCACCAAAGCAGGGGAGATTCTCAATGCCAGGTTGAGAACTTTACTTTGTACATATAGAGAGGGGTGCTTCACATTGCTCATCATATTACATAATAAATTGCTGAACTCCAAGTCCTTTATGAAACAAGCTAGGGTAAAAACCAAACATTTCTGAATTGGTATTGTACTTTATTTTCTAGTCTGCTTCCTCTGTTAGACTTTACTCAAATAACTTTGAGTGTTAGTAGATGCTCAAAAGATGCTGAATGTATGAACAAAGGAATGAACAAGTGAGAGCACTACTGAGCAGCTAAGGGGTCATGAGCAGGAGAGAGATGGCTCCATACTGCCTCATGGCCTGGAAAAATTGGGGGTGAGAAGAGGGATGGTGGTGGAGAATCCGAGGCAGCAGATCTAATGGCCAGGAGACTGCTGTGATTGGACAGATGAGAGGTCACCAGCTAAGTTAAGGACAATGGGAATGAGGAAGTAAGGGATGGAAGAGAAAGACACAACTACAGGACATAGCAAGTGATTGACAATGGGGGCAAAGAGAAGGCATGCATCAAAGTCTCACTAAAGTTTGGATCCTGGGTGGCTGGGAGAGTGACAAGGCCATTGGGAAAATGGGAAGTCTGATGGAACTTTACAGACACCTCTTCATTTAATCCTCACAACCCGAGGGAAATTAACGCCATGACTTCTGTCCTCAGCTTCCCTTATTCTCGCCCATACTCTCTCTGCTTGAGCCACACTGCTGTTTCTCAGACATGCCAGGCCTGCCCCCACTTTAGGGCCTTTGCACTGGGACATTCTTCACCAGATACCTGCACAGCCACCCCCTCACCAGCTCCACATCTTTGCTCAAATGTCACCACTTCAATGAGGCCTACTGAAGACTGCAACCCACACTTGTCCCAGCTTCCCTCCAGAATCCCCAATGTCCCTTACCCTGCTTTCTCTCTCTTTTCTTCTTTTTATTGTACACATTACCTTCTAACATATGATCTAATTTTCTTATTCACTATGTCTACAGTTTAATCCCTGCCTCCCCTCACTAAAATGTAAATTCCACCAAGACAAGGATTTCTGTCTATTTCCCAAATGCCTTGAACAATGGCTGGCACATAACAAGCACTCAATAAATAATTGTTCAATGAATTACCTCCTTTTATAGATGAGGAAAATGAGGCTCAGAGAGGTCATGCAACTTCCCCTAAATAGCAGTTTTCATTCCGTAGTGGAAGCCTGAATTCAAACACAAATCTAACTCCAGCTTCCACTCTGCCAGGCTGAGTCTTGCTTTAGACCGCTTGGAGGGGGCAATGGTCATCTGGGAGGCAATAATGAGCAGGCAGTGAGAAATGTAAGATTAGAGCCAACAGCAACCAGGCCCACAAGACAGCAGAGTTGGCCTGGCTGGGGCAAGTCCATGTATGCAGATCCTGAACTGCCTACAGCCTGAGAAACAAGCACTCTGACCAGAGAATCACCAAGAGAACCAATGGCTTCATTTCCCAAGTGCAAGTTTGAAGAATCAGGCCAGCTTCTCCAGCAAAGCAGCTCCTAATTTTTCCAGCTGTCTAACTTGTCAAATTATAAACTCATCTTCAGGAGAATGTATTTAACAAAGGGACGTGTTCTGTTTCCCTTTTACCACCCATCCAGTGGATCTGCCCTTGGTTTCATTGCCACTCTGATCCTCCTGCATAATCCATACATCACAGGCTCAATTTACAGCACAGTACATTAACGCACTGGAGCTGCTCAAAATAAACGGGGTTGGCAAAGTGGAATTATTTCTGGCAAAACAGTTGGTTCTGCATTTTGACAATCATCTGATACATTATTGTACTCAATGCTAAACTGTGAAACTGAAAAATTAAAACAAAGCATTTTTTGTAAAGTTTCAAATGTACTCATTATTAAATTATGAAGCAGGTCATTTATGATGAGTCAGTCCAAAACCAGAAGGATCACAATGAAAGACTGCAGGAAGCTTGATGTCTTCATGTAACCTCTAGCATCCACCATCCAAGGCCACTGTGAAAATTAAATGAGATAGCACAGCTAGCCCAGTTCCTGGGCCAGAATAGGTCCTCAATAAACATCAATTTTCCTCTTTAATTGTTACTGTGATTTTTCCAGCAGGAGAATTTACAAACTACCTCAATTTGTTCATTTGTTCATGATTCCATCATCCCCAAAGAGCTCTCAGTCCACCGGGGAAAGGCAAGTAAACAGGTAACTCCCACACAAGGAAGGGGATGAGTGCTGAGAAACAGGGAGACACAGAGGGCTGCAGAGATGCAGAGAGATACCCCTCACTCCAGACCCCAGAGAGAGCCAAACCTGACTGAGCCAGAAAGAGGACAGAGGTCAGCAGTGTGGGGAAAGGTGAGGAAGGCGGGGAGGTCTGGAAGCAAGAACAAGTACATGACTTGGAGAAACTGCAATTAGAACCGGCCTAGAATGACCAGTAAACAGATGGTATTTAGACCTGCAATGGCCTCTCTTTTTGTGTGAAAGTGACAAAAGGCACTGACTCCTTTGAACAATGGGAAGTGGCTGAGCATGTCTGCCGTAGCCCACCTTCCTTAGTCCAAATTCCCAGTAAAGAGATCTCCAGCCCCAGCCAATGAGCCTCCCATGCTTGCTTACAAAGGTAAAACATGAGAGATCGCTCTTGAAAAGAGGACTTGACGGAATCTAAGTGACCCAGTGGCCACGTCTGAGCATGCTGAATCAGCTACACTTGAGGAAACACAGCGTCCTTGGGAAACGGGGCATATCACTTACACACAGAAAACTGCTCCCGTCAGCGAAGGACAAACTGTGAAACATTTAACGTTGGCCTTCAATTATTAAACGAGCCCAAATGAGCTCTGGCAGTTAAGACAGATCACACACACTCACAGAAAGGGCTCTGGCAGGCCAGCCTAAATTGTCTTGGGGTTATTCATCAAGATGCCAACAGAACAGGGTGAGATAGAGGGCTCCCTCAGAGACTGCAGGATCATACCCAGAGCTTTTGGAGAACCCTAGGAAGAGACAGTCATGCCCAGAGCAGGGAAGAGAAAGTAAAAAGAACCTGACTCTTTGCGGAAAACGTAGGGGTTTTTTTCCTAGCCCATGCTGACAAATATCGCATTAACAACTTTTTGCTCCTTGGTTGGCACTTTCATACTGGCTAGTTTGGGGCTTCCTGTGTGGTACTTCAAGGTTACTCAATTGTCTCCCCTGGGGGTATTTTTCAGTCCTCTGGGAACAAGCAGCAAGCTGAGGTGAAGCTCAGGACTGACTTGGCTTCAAAGGCTACTCTGTTTACCAGCTGCACTACTTCAGTCTCAGTTTCCCCATAGATAAATGTAGACTCAGGTGGCTGTTGTGAACTTAACTAACACACATGTTATTACATAATAACCTGGCACAATGCACACAGGAGGGGCTCCTTCTATTTTGCTCCCCACTCTTGTATTCCTTTTCTTTGTGTCCCTAAAAAATTAGAATGTTTTCCTCTCTAGGCACTGGGTTCACCTCTTTTGTTTGGGATCAAAACAGTTATCCTTTGGAGCCTCTGCCTGATTTGACACTACCTTCCAGATGGGGGTTACTCTAACAGGGAGAAAGGTGGGTAATGATCCCAGCCGGGGCTAGTGCTCTCACATGTCTCCTTACTCTGACCTCGGACAGTCCACTGCACCTCCAATCGCAGCTGACTCATCTATGAGGTCAGCTTATTTCCCTGCCCATGCAAACTTCTCCCCTCACACCTGATTCCTGTCTGTTGGTTCAGCCCTGCCACAGGCCCAGGGACCACCCTCCAGACCTAGACAGGCTTCTGCCCCTTACCTGGTTTGGGCTACTGGATCCCCAGACCCTGGAGAACAGGGGTCACATCTCAGAGCTCTCTGATCTGCAAGAATCCAGCGCATGGCAGAGGCTAGCCAGAGCTGGTGGGGTGAGAAGGACACGGTGCTAGAGGGCCCAATCCTGGGACATGTTCTTAGAAGTTCTGTCTTGAGGCCAAGAAAAATTTTCCTAGCATGGAAATGCTCCAGGAAGCCTAGGCAATGACAAATGAGCTGAGCACAGGCAATCTCCAGAGACTCCTGGTACTCCAGAAACATCCCACTCTCACGCACATCCTCACACACTTGGATCCGTTTATATGAATGGGGCCTGGACCAGGATGTAGGCAGCACACATTCCAGACTTGATGGAAAGGAAGGCGCTGCGGAAGGACTGATGAGATATAGAAAGTGGAACAAAAGATGACTGAGATGTGGAGTCCTGGTCACAGAGGGAAACAGCTGAACACAGTGCTGGGTGCTGGGGACTCAGAGGTGGGTGTGCACAGCCCCAGTCTGCCCTCCCCCCACCCCGCAAAGCACTCCAAACGCCCTCATCACTGGACTCAGCATCCTGGACTGACAATGACTTATCTGTCTCACCAACTAGACCACAAGCTCCCTGAGGGACGAGACGATGTCATATTGAACGCTGTATCTATGGCATCTATCATAGTGCCTGGCATGACCGCCAGGTCTACTAATTACTAGCTCTGGGATCTTGCCAAGTCACTGAAACTCTCTAAGTCACAATTTCCTAGTCTGTAGAGTGGAGATAATAATAAGCTCTATGCCCAAGGAGGAGGAAAGGAGTGGATGTAAAGCCCTTACTTAGCCCAATGCCTGATTTATTAGAGTCAGAACTCGACAATGGTTAGGTAGTAACAGTAGTACAAAGCAGACCTTTATATTTATATATTTATTTTATAAAGATACCCAAGGGTTCAGCCCGATTTGGTAAAAATGCACACAGAGAGGCACATTTCCTTAAAAAAAAAAAAAGTTTTGCATTTAAAAAATGCTACCTGTCAGGAATTCCCTGGCAGTCCAGTCGTTAGGACTCCACTCTTCCACTGCAGTGGGCCCGGGTTTGATCCTTGGTGGTGTAACTAACATCCCGCAAGCAGTGCGGCCAAAATAAATAAATAAATATGCTATCTGTTTAAAAAGTACCAAAAATCAAATGTACAAGCAAATGCTTGATGAATTTGGGGTAAATAAAGAGGGGTAAACGTTCAAACAAGTGATTACAAAATTATGTCATTAAAAAATATAGCAAGAGGGTTTCCCTGGTGGCGCAGTGGTTGAGAGTCTGCCTGCCGATGCAGGGGACACGGGTTCGGGCCCTGGTCTGGGAAGATCCCACATGCCGCGGAGCAACTAGGCCCGTGAGCCACAACTACTGAGCCTGCGCGTCTGGAGCCTGTGCTCCGCAACGGGAGAGGCCAAGATAGTGAGAGGCCCGCGCTCTGCGATGAAGAGTGGCCCCCAGTTGCCGCAACTGGAGAGGGCCCTCGCACAGAAACGAAGACCCAACGCAGCCAAAAATAAATAAATAAAACAAAACCAATGAACTGACATTAAAAAAAAATATATATATATATATATATAGCAAGAATATGTCTGAATTACCAAGAGGAGAAAGGAGAGAGAAAATTTTGCCTGGGCATATATAGAAAATTTCACAGAGAAGTAGGCAACACTTGAATTAAAAGCTAAAGAACTGGGACTTTACTGGTGGTGCAGTGGTTAAGAACCCACCTGCCAATGCAAGGGACATGGGTTCGATCCCTGGTCTGGAAAGATCCCACATGCCACGGAGCAACTAAGCCCGTGAGCCACAACTACTGAGCCTGTGCTCTAGACCCCGCGAGCCATGACTACTGAGCCTGAACGCCACAAATACTGAAGCCCACGCACCTAGAGCCCGTGCTCTGCAACAAGAGAAGCCACCAAGATGAGAAGTCCATGCACCACAACGAAGAGCAGCCCCCGCTCACCTCAACTAGAGAAAGCCTGCGTGCAGCAACGAAGACCCAAGGCAGCCAAAAATAAATAAATAAAATAAATTAAATTAATTTTAAAAAAAAGCTAAAGAAGTAAAATCTGGTGAAAGGACTGGCAGGTGCAAAGGCACAGAGGCAGGAGAGAGAATTTGGTGTGTCCAGGAACTGGTACAAGTCTGGCTACAAGCAGGGTCCGTGCGAAGAAGCAGTGGTAACACACAGGTTGAAGAGGTCAGGAAGAGCCAGCAATTCCCTGCATGCTCTGCCAAGGAGAACAGACTTCTCCCCGGAGACAGTGAAGAGCCACTGTGGTGTTCTGAGCAGGGAAGGAAGGGCACAGGCACTTCCTGTGTGGAAGGTGGGAAAAGGGGGCAAGACTGGGGGTGAACACAGGGCAGTGGGGGGGGGCGGCTGATATGGGTTGGGGGCAAGGGAACAGATGCGGGTAAAGGGAGGGGGAAATGAAGCAAGCCAGCTCAAGGAGCTAGGTAGAAACTAGTCTCAGAAAAACCGCAACTGGCCCTTGGCAGTCCGCAAGGCTCCTTCATATAATGCGTGGGCCTAGGAGTTTGATCAATCACCTTCTCTCCTCATTTGCTGCCTTACGTTAGTGCAACAACAGAGGAGCATGAATATGGAAAATTCCAGCTGAAAGCTTTGACTCAAGCAAGCAGGCCCAGAGGTCAGAGTCACCACTGAGGACTGGACAAAACCACCTACAACAGGCCTGGGATCAGGGCCAGCACTTTTCTACTCACATGCAAACTTGGGGCCCAAGTTTCAGGGACAAAACCTTTCAGGTGTACTTTTTTTTAAAAAAAAAGCTATTTACAGGAACCCAAGGTCCTTCAAGTACTTCACAGAAATGGCTTATATCTAGTTTGCTCTTAAAGAAAAAACAATAGCCTCTTTGTCCTACACGTCTGGACGCCAACAGAAAGATGCAATGCAATGACTCACCAAATCTCTAGGGTTCCAGAAATCAGTCTGTCTGTCTGTCTCTCTCTCAATCTCTCTCTCTCTCTGTGATGGAAGTATACGATCGTCCTGTGAAAGGAGCCACATCCTAACGGCCTTCTGGAGGGGAGAGGATGGGAGGGAGGGCTCAAGACCACACATGACCATTCCTGCCACAACAAAATGGTTGCCTGTGCCACTTCCACCCTTGGTTTCAATCTAATTAGACAGAGCTAATGAGTAGGCCGCAATGGTGCTTGGTTCAGCTGTTCCAGACCCAAGTGTTTCTTCCTTATTAAAAATAAAGACACCCAAGGGCTCAATTTGGTAAAAATGCACACAGAGAGGCACATTTCCTTTGAATAAAAATGTTTTGCATTAAAAAATGATATCGGGCTTCCCTGGTGGCACAGTGGTTGCGAGTCTGCCTGCCGATGCAGGGGACACGGGTTTGTGCCCCAGTCCGGGAAGATCCCACATGCCACGAAGCGGCTAGGCCCGTGAGCCATGGCCGCTGACCCTGCGCGTCCAGAGCCTGTGCTCCGCAAAAAAAAAAAAAAAAAATATCTTGGGGCTTCCCTGACGGCGCAGTGGTTGAGAGTCTGTCTGCCGAGGCAGGAGACACGGGTTCGTGCCCCGGTCCGGGAAGATCCCACATGCCGCGGAGTGGCTAGGCCCGTGAGCCGTGGCCACTGAGCCTGCGCGTCTGGAGCCTATGCTCCGCAATGGGAGAGGCCACAACAGTGAGAGGCCCGCATACCGCAAAAAAAAAAAAAAAAAAAAAAAGATATCTTTTTAATAAGTACCAAAAATCAAATGTGCAACAGCCAGATCCCTGGCAGTACCTGTGTGCATTTTCAGACGTGTCTTCAAAGACAAAACATTAGAAAGAGACTCAGAAGAGCTGAGTTCTAGTGTCAGCTTGGCCATTTACCAGCTGTGTGATCTTGGGCAAAATACGTAACACCCAGAGCCTTGGCTTCCTCAGTGTCAAATGGTATAGTATAATGCTCTGCCTATCTCACAGAGTCTGGGGGAAGAACGTATTTGGAAGTGTTTTGCATACTGTAAAGCACTTTGTCAATACCTACTCAGTCAACACATATTTACTGAGGGCCTAGCAGGCACCATGCATTGCTCCCCTTCGACTGTCACCACCACTACCAACACTGCACCTCTTCCAGCTTAGTCACTGGATGTCAATTTCAAATGCAGCCTGGTCTGTGGCCTCAAGCCATGTACCCATTCATCCAGTTTTTTCCCCAGTGAAGCATTAGTCACTTGCCTCCATCAGGAGACACCTAATGCCATCTCAACCCTAGGAGATGTTAGTATAAGTGATGATGGGGACGGGGGCCTCCTGGCACCTCTGTTACCCCAGAGGGCCTGATCATGAGAAGCTTCCAGCACCTTACTCTCCATAAGCACAGAATGATTCTTACAATCAAAGTAGCCAAAGGTAGGAAGGGTGAGCAAGTAAACAGACGGTAAGCCTGTACGGTTATGTCCTTCTGGTCACAGAGTGCCAAATTCTCTCTGTGTCCTCACCAGGTGACTTTACCTGCAGGCTTAGTCCCAGCCCAACCTTGAGCAGTCAGTCCTGTCCTCGGTTAGGAAAGGTTTTAAGCATCTGAGGTTAGCAGATCAGAAGCAAGCTCAGGGTGCTTCCATTCCTGTTCTGACCTTTTTCTTGGTTTTCAGCACTGGGCATTTTTCCAGAAACCATGCCCTCCCTGCTTTGTGCTAGAGGTCCAGCAAGTATGACCCTGAATTGTTTCCTCTATCTGAATCACCACCTAGTAAACCATTCCACCAACACCAGAGTCCCACCTTGCTATTACTCCAAGAGATTGTTGTGATCCAGAATCTACCTGGGAGCCTCCTGAAACCAGAGCTCCTAGGAATTCATCTCCACATCCACCAGTGCACAGCTTAGCATCTGGCATGTTGTAGGCATGCAATAAATACTGAATGAAAAGTTTGCCCACTTGCCTAGATGACTGCAAACCGCCTGCGCCTATGTCCCCTCCCCACTCCCAGGACCTTCTTGATGGACAGAAGTGTGGTTGTTATTGCCATGTTCTCTGGCTGCCATGCTCTTCCCACAGCCCCAGACCCCTGGTGGCATCTCTGGGTCAAACCTGCCTACCCCATTCCCAGTATGTGTCCTTTACCACTGGTTTCTACAAGCCAAAGTGCTAAGCAAGTTCTGAAGCCTGATGGCTGGCTCAGTGTCCTATACCACCCTTTTGCTCCTGGAATCTGAGAGTTACCTCAATCTAAACACTCAGTCTGGGCCATCTGGCACCTTCTGGCTCCTGTGTGGAAGGGACTCAAGTTCTGTTCAACAAGCACTGCTGACACCAAGAGTGGTGTGAGGGAGGCTCTGTTTAAAATCCTGAGGTTAACACAGAAAATGTCTCACCAATTCCTTCTTTCACTGAGAAAGAAGGAAGCCAGGTGGGTCTAGATTATAACATATTAGATTTTGGCTCTGTGAGGTTGCTCTAAACCTGATAATGCAAACAGGAAACATTATTTCTACTTCTTTAATTCTTTATTTCTTGTTCTTTCCAAGTCAGCAGATAAAAAAGTATATACAACACAAAGGGAAAGTGATGAGCAGATTTAGTCCTGGTCTCTGCTACTAATTTGCTGTGTGACCTCAGGCAAGCCACTCTCCTTATCTGGGCCTCTATATCCTTCACTTATATGCCTGACTTTCAGCAATTTCCTTTGAGTAAAGGGTAGTTCTCAGACCACAGCATCAGCAACACCTGGGAGCTTGTTAGAGCTGCAGAGCAGACCTACAGAATCAGAATCTGCATTTAAACAAGATCCCTAAGTGATTTGCATGCACACTGCAGTTTGAGAAACACTGTTCTACAGCTCCTCAGAAAGACCCAGGCTGACCTGGAGCATGACATCTGCAAGAAGCTGGAAGAAGAATGAGTCTGTCACAGGACTTTGCTGAATGTGATTAGAAGCAGCTGGCCAGGAGTAAGGGCTGGGGAGAGATGCTGCAAGATCCTTTTACACTCAGCTGTGATCCATAAAATATCTCTCAAGTGCTTAGAGTCTCTAAATTTGAAGTCTTTAGATAAAATGACTTAAAAATACTAATTATGCACAGAAGTCTAACCATGAACCAAGCATTAGTGAATCAAGAGTTCCTTCTGTACTGGCAGGTGGCCAGCAAGCACTAAACAGAGCTCTAAAATCAGCAAAGAGGTCACCTCTGAAACCACAGCACTCCTCCCAGCCCCAACTGTCTCCTGACTTGTCCTCACCTACCAGAAGACTTTAGTCTCAGTTGGAATTCCACAGGTAAGACCATACTCAAAGGAACACTGCCTGAGCCTACAAGCAGGACAGAGGTGGGAGACGGCCACAACCTTTGGGGTCATAGACCCACATGGAGTCAGTCCCACGGGGCAGAAAGAGGAGAGAAGCAAAAACTGGAAGCAGCATAGACTAAACAAACTTTCTTCTTGCTTCCAGATCCAGGCAGAAGACCAGCTTCAGGCTTGGTGACCATCCAGCTGAGAAAGTCTCATTCAGCCAACAAGGCTTTGAGACAAGCAGAGAAAACATCCTAAGCCCTAAGTTCTATGTGTCCCTGGGAGGCAGCCTCCCTGTCCATCCCCCATTCCTGCTCCTCTGACATGGGATTCTATTCCATGCTGTAGAATTATTCATCTCTGTTTGCAGAGCTACATCACCCACTATGCAAAGGCTATATCTCAACTGCCTGTTTCCCCAGCAATGGAGGGGACAGGAGGAGGAAGGATGGGAGGGGAGGGGAGGGGAGGCTCAGACTTGATGACTGTGCAGGTCATCAGCAAGTTAGAAAGGGACTCCTTTCTTGAGGCACTCTCAATGTCACAGTGCCCATTTTTCATCCTAAGGACATGGAAAAAATAACTTATAACCCTCAGAGCCCAGCTCCAAAACCCCTCATTGCACCTGCCAAAGGGCCCTCTTCCACCTTATGGTTTCAGGATCACACAATAACTACATACATTGTCCGGGAGGATTTCTGACCACCTGATTTCCCCAACTCTGATAGAAATCTAAAGTGGAGATCTGACTATAAAATTCTTCATAAGCCATTAGCTACAGTTGTACTCTGCCTCCAAAAATCAATCTTCAAGACCTCCAAACCCCACACAGAACCTAAAGGAGCAAGGTAATACGACTCCTGATTACTTCCTGATTATCCTTCTTAAATAATCCTACTCTTACTGTGGTGGGGAACGTGGACAAGATTACTCTGAGTACTTACTGAATGGACTCTGGCCAGCCCCATCCTCACTTAGTGAATCATCACTGAGAGCAGACCCCTGGTGGACCTCTAGGAGTCACCTTCTCCTAGGATGCCTTCTCTGACTATCAATGTTGCATTAAATGCCACCCCAACACTCCCCACTCATCTTGTATGGCATGCTCCTATCTGTCTTACCCAGGCACTGCAAGCTTTGTGAGGATAGGACTGTAAAACTTGTCTCTATATCTATGGTGGTCTAGACATAGGAGTCATTCAGCAAATGTTTTATGAGTGAATGAATGAATGGACCAACCAGTGAAAAACAAACAAGGACCAAAGATCATTTCCTCATTTTTGTCATCGTCAGTCAAGACTGCCCTTCAAATTCACTGAGTTAGGCCTACTCCTCAGCCCAGAATCTAGAACAGAAAGAGAAGACCCAGGAGGTTAAATCTGGAAAAAACTGGGATTCAAATTGGCTTGGAATTTTTTCTGGACCAAGGTATACTAACAAGTAGGCTATTCTCACCTATTTCAGGTTCTGCAATGTTGTGCTACTCCTGCCAGAATTGTTAAGTTGAAAATTTATTCTTTAGAAACAGGATACTGTTTATATTTTAGATATTAAATGCAATGTGAAAGTACCCAGCACACATTCACTGTTTAAATTAACATTTGTTGAACCTCAATCTACAGATTTCTATTTCTCTATGCCATGAACTAGGAATTTGCAAATAGAGTTACAGAACCACTCTGGGCCACCCACTTTTGTGAATATAAAAGCACTTAAGTAAGGCAAGCTGACTTTGATGGAATAGCCTCTATTTTTCATCTACTTATATAACTCTGCATTGTCAAAGTGCACCAATAACTGGTGCTGTCATCTCTCATGCCCCCAAGAAAAACCTCCTTTGGGGCTCCTTCTACATTTATTTTCAATTGCCAGATCCCCAGAGGAAAAAATCAAATCACTGACGCTATTTCAAACTTCATGCTCAAGGCAGCCACTAAGAGGATAATAGGGCAGCTCAGCTTTTGCTCTCTTTGAGGCAGGAAGACACCCCATGGCTGTGAGAGAAAGGCAGAACACGTGTAAGGACATTCAAAATATAGCGAGGAAACCCAAAACAACAGAAAGAGGAGTTGGAGGAACCATTCCACCAAGGTAACTTATCATATAAGAAACAAAATGAGCTTTCAGAACTGCCATTCATTTATTGTTTCATCCATCATGCTTTCACTCAGCAAGCATTCACTGGGCACCCATTATAATGCTAGGCACTGTGCTAGGCAGGCAGGCAGCATAAGCAGATTTCTTTTTTTTTAAATAAAGTTATTTATTTGTTTGTTTATTTATTTATTTTTGGCTGCATTGGGTCTTCGTTGTGGCACGCAGGCTTTCTCTACTTGCTGTAAGCGGGGGTTACTCTTCGTTGTGGTGCGCGGGCTACTCATTACAGTGGCTTCTCTTGTTGCAGAGCACGGGCTCTAGGCGCTCGGGCTTCAGTAGTTGTGGCTCGCAGGCTCTAGAGGGCAGGCTCAGCAGTTGTGGTGCAAGGGCTTAGTTGCTCCACGGCATGTGGGATCTTCCCGGACCAGGGCTCGAACCCGTGTCCCCTGCATTGGCAGGCGGATTCTTAACCACTGTGCCACCAGGGAAGTCCCCATAAGCGGATTTCTAGTAAGTAGCAGAATATCAGTCCACAACTGCTCACTATGTTCCTGCCTCACTAGCTTTCCTTCAGGTTGTTGTGCAAGGTCCTTTCATGCTTCAGCACAGGCCTCAGCTTAAATGTTTCTCCTCCAGGAGGTCTTGCTTGATTTCTACCCTCACCCCACCCAGGACTAGATTAGGCATGTCATAGCATCTCCTTTCTAACACGCTATCTACTCATCATTACTTGGTCTTCCCCAATAGATGGTAAGCTCCACGTGGGCAGGGATTGCCTCTCTAGTGACTAGCATAGAGGCTGAAATACAACAGAACTCCATAAATATTCCCTAAACGAATAAACGAACTGGGAGTTATGGGTGAACCATTGGCCCTGACAGGTATATTGGGAAAAATATGCGATTTGGAGCTCAAAAGACTCAAACGTGAACCCCAGTTCCAGCACTCATTAGCTGTGACACCCTAAGCGAGTCCCATGATCTCTCTGCACCTCAGTTTCCTCATCTATAAAATGAAATAAAACTTCATGAAGATGCAGTTAAGATTAAATAATATGTGAGTAAAGTCACTGGCACAAAATAGATGCTTAACAAATAATACTTCCCTACCCCCACCCCCACCTCGACTCTTCTACAGTGAAAAAAGAATTCATAACAGCAAGGCAGGGTCCCAATCCTACAGGAACTTATCAACTTATCAAGACAGGAATCAGGCACAGAGTGACAAGATTGGAACTGGGTAAGTCAGGACAGGGGTAGCAGCAGCCCAGATGACATCTTACTGACTCCCAGGCTGTGAACTTGAGCTTCTTAAATCTACCTGATCAAGGTACAACACTGGGCCTGGGACCAAGCCTGCAATTGGCGATCAAATGGCTGTGGTTTTGGGAGAAGGTAGCAGAGACTGAGCTCATTCCTCAGGCCAGAAAATGGCCTTTGAAGCATTCGGAAAAAAGCACACATAACTCTCTTCCCCAAACCTGCTGTCTGTAGGTAACTGGAGGGAACCCAAAAGTCTACAATGGGCTACAGTTACTTTGTAAGACCGGTGAGGGGAAAGCAGTGCAGTGCAATGGGAGGAGCGCTAGTAGGCCTAGACTCCAGGCAGGATGCAAGTCCAGACTCTGCCATCTACCAGATGTGTGCTTTGGGGCAAGTCTTTCCCTTATCTAGGCCTCATTTCACCATCTGTAAATGGACGGGACTGGACTAGGATGATTTCTAAGGGCTCTTTCAGCACTAAAGAGCTGAGATTCCAGATGCATGTCTACCACCTGTGACCAGTGGGCAGAGGGGGGGCTCCTCAATCGCTCACACCACTGACCTGACGCTCTGCTGCACCTTCAATTGCACAGCAGATGAAATGGTCAGAAGGAAAAGCTAATTTAGTATTTCCTCAGCCTTTTTTTTTTTTTGCAGTACACGGGCCTCTCACCGTTGCGCCCTCTCCCGTTGCAGAGCACAGGCTCCGGACGCGCAGGCTCAACGGCCATGGCTCACGGGCCCAGCCGCTCTGCGGCACGTGGGATCCTCCTGGACGGGGCACGAACCCGTGTCCCCTGCAGTCCTCCCAACCACTGCGCCACCAGGGAAGCCCTCCTGAGCCTATTTACTCTCCTGATTCAGCCCTGCACCTGTTCCTTCTGCGCTTGCAATTTACTAGACAGTATCATCACAGGCACTCCCCGTAACAGCTACCATTTGCCACTTGCTTGGATATTTCAGGTCTTTTTTTTTAAAGACTAACTAGAGTATTATAAAGACTAATCAATAAAATTGCTAAATAAAATTGACCCAGAAAACAATCTTCTCCTTACTTTGTTTCCATCACAAAAGCAATACCTTTAATGAATTGTTGACCTGCACTGGAAATCAGACTACTATCAGAAGAGACATGGGGGCAAATATATAATGCCTACCTCAAAACAAGTAATGCTACACAGCGTAATGTAATCCATTCATAACCCAGAGCCTTTCTCTTATGGAAACAATACTATAAATGTTGCTCAATACCCCAGGCCTGCTGCCTTGCAACAATATCCACTCTTACCACCAAACACATACCCAACTAAGTACCTTTTAATATATACTAGCCATTCTTCTTAGGGCTGGAGAAACAGTGGTAGAACACAAATTCTGTCCTTAAACAAAGTCTGAGGTTACAGGTTAAGTGGTCTCAGCTGTGGAAGAAAACGTGGCAGATGGGAACCAGGTCTATATGCAGGAAAATGGTCTCTGCACTCTCCACTCTTTGGCACTCAGGCCAAAGAATGGATTGCAAAACACTGCCTGATATCCACACCAGAGAGGCCACATAACGCTGGGGCAGTGAGTTTTCAAAGTGTGGTCCCAGGCCATCAGCATCAATACCACCTGAGAACTTGCTAGAAATCAAATTCTCAGGCTCCATCCCAGACCTACTCAATCAGAAACTCTTGGGTTGGGCCTTGCAGTCTGTTTTAACAAGTCCTCCAGGTGATTCCGATGCATGCTCAAGTTTGAGAATCACTGCCTTAGAGCATCCCAAACGCTGAATATTTGCAGTAAAAAAAATGGTAGAAAACTAAGTTGTCCATTAAACCTAAGAGAAAAACCAGGTAAGAAATAGGTTTTTAAAATTATCTTAAGGGTTCGTATTTTGGAAAAAGCATGTTTATTAGAAGAGGAAGGAAGAGACAGAAATGCTGGTTCTGATGCAGAAGGGAATGTCTTCGCATATTCAGGAGCCTCTGAGGCATAAGGCCCCAGGCCTTTTCCTGTGCGGTACTTCACTACCAAATATAAACCTTTTCTGTCCCTTCAGCTGAGAACTCGTCACTTTAGAGGGTGTTCCCACACATTCACTAGCAGGGCTCTCAGCAACCACAAATAAGGTCACTTTTTTTTTTTTGGACTCATAAATAGGATGATGAAAAGTAAAAAAGGAAGGAGCAATGAATGTTGTGACGTCACTAAATTTAAAAAATGAAGGGGGAATTAAAAGAGGGAGAAAGAAATATGTGAGTACGTATGAGAAGGAAATTGTTTAAGGTAGGATTTGCTGAGCTCTGAATAACAAACAAAAGAGGGGACTAGGACCAGCCCAAGAAAGAGAGAAGAGGTAATGAAAGAATGTTGAGATATATATATATATATATATATATATATATATATATATTTTGTGTGTGTGTGTGTGTGTGTGTGTGTGTGTGTGTGTGGTATGCGGGCCCCTCACTGCTGTGGCCTCTCCCGTTGCGGAGCACAGGCTCCGGATGCGCAGGCTCAGCAGCCGTGGCTCACGGGCCCAGTCGCTCCACAGCATGTGGGAGCCTCCCGGACCAGGGCACAAACCCCTGTCCCCTGCATCAGCAGGCGGACTCTCAACCACTGCGCCACCAGGGAAGCCCGAGATATATATTTTTTAATTGGAGTATAGTTGATATACAATGTTGCGTTGGTTTTGGGTGTGTAGCAAAGTGATTCAGCTATACAGACATATATATTTTTTTCAGATTCTTTTCCCTTATAGGTTATTACAAAATATTGAGTAGAGTTCCCTGTGCTAGGTCCATGTTGGTTATCTATTTTATATATAGCAGTGTGTATATGTTAATCCCAAACTCGTAATGTGTCCCTTCCCCACCCCCACTTCCCCTTTGGTAACCATAAGTTTGTTTTCTATGTTTGTGGGCCTATTTCTGTTTTGTGTATAAGTTCATTTGTATCATTTTTTTGGATTCCACATATAAGCAATATCATATAATAATTGGTCTTTGTCTGCCTTACTTCACTTAGTACGATAATCTCTAGGTCCATCCATGTTGCTGCAAACGTCATTATTTCATTCTCCTTTATGGCTGAGTAATAAATCCATTGTATAAATATACCACATCTTCTTTATCCATTCATCTGTTGATGGACACTTAGGTTGCTTGCATGTCTTGGCTAATAAATAGTGTAAATAGTGCTGCAATGAACATTGGGGTGCATGTATCTTTTTGAATTATGGTTTTCTCTGGATATATGCCCAGAAGTGGGATTGTAGGATCATATGGTAAGCCATATTTTTAGCTTTTTAAGGAACCTCCATACTGTTCTCTGTAGTGGTTGTACCAATTTACATTCCCATCAACAATGTAAGACAGTTCCTTTTTCTCCACACCCTCTCCAGCGTTTATTATTTGTAGACTTTTTGATGATGGTCATTCTGACTGGTGTGAGGTGATACCTCAGTCTACTTTTGATTTGCATTTCTCTAATAATTAGCTATATTAAGCATCTTTTCATGTGCCTTCTTTGGAGAACTGTTCTTGGTCTCTGCCACCAGATGGTGAAATAAACCCAGCACAGTTTAGTTGCGGTCCAAAAGCTTTTATTTTGATTTGTCTTTTCTTGTTTTTATTGCTTTGTGGTGGGAATGGTGATGCAGAGCAACTTGCAGTTGGGTCACTGAGGGAAGGGAGAGCATTATGAGCAATGGATTGCTTTTATGCATGTTAATTCAGTCAGTGAATTAACTCTTAATTAAAGAGTATCATAACATTTTAAAATGTAATAAAAAATGCCCATGATGATAAAGGCTATACTGAGTTATACATTAATATTTTAGTGCAACTAAATTTTAAGATAGTACATTTGATTTTAAAATATCTATTTTCCTGGAATGAAACTCAATGTCAAGTTAGATCTAATTTTATGATCCAAACGCAATTTTCCTCCAGCACACCACAGAATGTTAAATACTGAGGAAGACAATAATAACGAAAAGTCAGCTGTACTGTAACAGCGAATTTCCTGTAGAAATGATCTGAGTTTCTACAGGTCACAAAGGAAAAGATATACATGGTTAATCATAAATCCATCTAAAGATAGTTTATTTCTAACATCTTTCATTTTAAATGGAAGCTTAAAAAACTCTCTGGGCTTGGAGGGTTGTAAATTTAATGAAGTTGTTCCAATTCACTACTGGCTCCCATTCATTTTCTCTCATTTTAATCTGTATTGATTGATTAATGTCATCTTGTGACAGCCAAATGGCAGACTAAGGAACAAAAATGATGTGCATTGAGTTGGACCTCTATTAGAAAAAGCACTAAACTGGGAATCGAGAGACCTGGGTTCTGGTATTTGCTCGCTTCTACTGGCTGTCACCCGGGGAAAGCCACTTCATCTCTCTGGGCTTCAGCTTCCTCGTATATTAAATGAAACAATAATCTTTGCCAAAATTCACCAAATTTTTGTGATGAGCAGCTGAGAAAACAAGGAGTTGTTATAGTGAGATAGTACCTAGATTTCCCTAAATTCAAACCAAACAAGCAAACAAAGCATCCACTGAAGAATAAACTACTTTGAAAAGATTTCAAAATTAGACAAAGAAAAATATGCTGCTCTAAGGATCACAGATATCAAGATAGGCAGGTAGGAAAACTAGAAAATGGTTTTCAGTGTTGTTAGATACTCAGATTTTGGATCATCAAATTAAGTGTCTTTGGAAAAATTGAGTTTGAATAATCCCAAATATGATGTTAGAGTTACCATAGCAACAAATGGGACCATTCAGTTGGGGCAATCAGTAAGAGGCTCTGCTTTTCCTATGATGACAGCTACAAGAAAGTTTCTACTAAAGGTGGTACCTCTATGCTTACACATACAGTTTCAAAATGCTCACAGAATTAAAAAGACTCAAGTGATTTTTAGAATAAATTGAATAATGAAATACACTAGGATTTTTTAAAAGTGTTGAGATCCTTGAATGAAAGGTATTATCTGGGTATTTTTATCACTGCTATTATCCAGGAAGGAATACCAACCAATGAGTCCATAGACAATTTACTCTGAATGTTTCTTGAGCTGCCATATTAATAAAAGGTAATATAATACATGGTAAATATGTACTCAACAAAACAAGAGCTTTCAACCTCTCTTAATTATTAGTGGATACTCAAATCTAAACAAGCCAAACCATCCCTCAAACAATTCAGATCACAGAGCTAGACAAATATTAGCTTAGTTGCCTCCCAGCTGGTGCCCAGACAGAGTTCAATCCAGTTACAGAGATAAGAAACTGCCTGTTCCTTGTCCTGTTAAACCCATATGTCTGATAGCTCTCCTCCACGTAAGACCCATGGCTTAGACATTAGCTCTACTATTAACTATAAAAATGGTCCACTTCATCTTGATGGGACTAGTGGTAGGGGAATCTTAAGGTTAAAAACTTCATAAAGATGCTTAATCCTCTGACAATTCCAAAAGAAACAGACCTCTAGGCCTCAGGCTATATGAGATTTGTAGCCCTGGAAGAAAAAGGAACTAGAGACCAAGATGTATTAAGAAACCTCAACCAGGGCTTCCCTGGTGGCGCAGTGGTTGAGAGTCCGCCTGCCGATGCAGGGGACACGGGTTCGTGCCCTGGTCCAGGAGGATCCCACATGCCGTGGAGCGGCTGGGCCCGTGAGCCATGGCCGCTGAGCCTGCGCATCCGGAGCCTGTGCTCCACAACGGGAGAGGCCACAGCGGTGAGAGGCCCGCGTACCACAAAAAAAAAAAAAAGGAAAGAAAAGAAACCTCAACCAAATGAGTTTCTAATAAAATCACAGAACCAAAAAAAGTTTATCCTAATTTTATTTTTGTATAACAATAAATAAAATTATTTGCAGAAAGAAAACTCCATCTACAATTCCACCATCTAAACCACACCTTTTTTCATTTATTCAACATCTCCTTCAAATCCATATCTGAGCACAAACAGAATTTTACTCAGATGTATGACTACGTCCCATTTCTCACTTAACCTAGAGAAAGTGTTTTCAAACTGTGTCCTAGAGAGACCTTGTGTTTCTTAGACACACCTCTGGAGCTCCCATGAAGAGCAGGCAGCCAAGATGTAAGGCCTCTTTCTCCCGCTCCCCACATTCCTACCCCTATGCCCAATTCATTCAGAATAGTTCCATTTTTATCTGTTTTAGGTTTTGAGATTCTGTATTAAATTTTACTTGAAAATAAAATAAAAAATTGTTCTATTACTACTAAGCATTTAAAAACTAAGGATGCATAGAGTCATGAAATGTTAGAGCTAGAAAGAACCTTACAGATCCACTGATTGTATTTTACAGATGCTAAAAGGAGACCCCAAAAGAAGAAAGACTTGCCCAAGCTCATACAGATGATTAGGAACTAGAATTAGATCCCAGGTCTCCATCCCAAACCAATTTGGGAATTATTCATTCACTCCTACAATAAATATTTATCAAATGTTACTGTGTGCCAGGCACTGATTTAAGCATTGAGAAGTTAAAAGGTACAAAAAAAAAAAATCCTGCCCTCACGGCACTTAGAATTTAGTAGAGGAACACAGAAGAAAAACAAAACAAATGAGTACAGTATATAGTATATTAGAAGGCAATAAAGTAAAGAAGGGGGATGAAGGCACCAGGGTGGGAGGTTAGAGGTTGCAACTGGTACATTTCCTCAGAGACTAGTCATTAGGTCTTTATGTACCTGATAAGAATATGTATGTATGTGCTATCATTCTTGCTACTTCAGGCTCACTAACTCGGAAGAAGAAATAATCTAATGGTAAGTCTATCTGAAATTTTCCAGGACTCTATCTACTTTTTTAAATGGCATACAAAGCAAATAAGTGTAATAACAAGCAGAGTGTTAAAACTCTTTGGTAAAAATGTTAAACAGGAAAATGACGATGTAGGAAGATCCTGAACTCAACTCCTCCCATTGACACACTGAATCCACAGCGATATATGGAACAATTTCCTCCGAAGAAAACCTAAATACTGGCAGAGCAACCCCTTCACATTGGGCAAATGAGAGGGAAGATTCATCAAAACAGGTAGGAAAGGCACAACCCTGCCATAATTTTCATGCCTGGCACAGCAACCCACAATCGGGAGGGAACTCAAAACCCAGAGCTTCTCCCAGAGGAGCAAAGGGTTTGTGCCCCACATCAAACACCCCAAATTTTAATACTGCCACCTGAGAGACGAGCCCCCAGAACATCTAGCTTTGAAGACCAACAAGGCTTACATGGGGCTGTGGTAAATTGAGGAAGGTCTCCTAAAGGGCCTGGGCACAGACTCACCTGCCCCAGGGACCAATGCAGAAGCAGCAATCTGAAAAATGCCCACTTTATGTGAATGAGACTCATTCCCTAATTTTAAATGTTGGTCTGAGGGGCAGAGGCCTGCTGGGATACTCTCCAGGGACTGAGGCTGTTGGGAGCTCTCTCTCTGCCTTGCTAAAGCCGGTAGGTACTATCTTTTTTTTTTTTCTTTGTACTCTCCTTTTTTCTTTTTCTTTTTTTCTCTAAATTTTCTTTTTCTTTTTCTCTTTTCCTTTTCTTTTCTGTTTTTTCTTTTTTTTTTTTTTTTGGTGAGTGCCATCTTCACACTCTCCCTCTGCCTTGCCCCAGAGCACCAGTATCTTAGAGAGGGGAGCTTCAACACACCTGTGGTGATTCGGTTTTTATGTTTGGTGACCCAGTTTTTGTGGCTGCCACCCAGGGGAAGCCCTCTGATCACCTGGCTCTGGAGGCTGGGGGCCTTGTGTTCCTGGGTCCCATGGGATTAACAATTGGAGAGACAGTCCTTGGCAGACTACCACTCCCAGGGCACTGCACAGACAGCAAACTGAAACATACCCCCAGACTTTCTGAGAAAGAGGCCTATATGCTTTGTCCAGGAACTTTGGACTGAGGGGCAGGTTTCTAGTTTGGCCAACAGAGGGGCTCTCAGGGAATGGAGGCTGAAGAACGCAATTTTTTTTCTTTTTTTTTTTTGAGTACAGTTATAAAGCAGAAACTAGCACACCATTGTAAAGCAATTATACTCCAATAAAGATGTAAAAAAAGGAAAAAAAAGAAATCTTGCCATTTGTGACAACACGGATGCATGGATAAACCTTGAGGGCATTATGCTAATTGAAATATATCAGAGAAAGACAAATACCATATGATCTCATTTATATGTGGAATCTTAAAATTAAAAAAATTTTTAAATAATAAAAAGATAACATATATGCAGAGAACAAATTGGTGGCTGCCAAAGGAGAGGGGTAGAGGGGTGGGCAAAATGGGTGAAGGTATACTAACTTCCAGTTATAAAATAAGTAAGTCATGGGGATGTAGTGTCTAGCATGGCAACTACAGTTAATAGTACTGTACTGCATATTTGAAAGTTGCTAAGAGAGTAAACCTTAAAAGTTCTCATCACAAGAAAAAAACGTTCTGTAACTATGTGTGGTGACAGATGTTAACTAAACTAATTATAGTGATGATTTCACAATATATACAAATATCGAATCATTATGTTGTACACCTGAAACTAATATAATGTTGTATGTCAATTATACCTCAATTAAAAATAATAAAAAATAAAATTAAAATGTTAAATGGTACTTTAGAAGCACACATGAGCAAGATATTAATTGTTGCACTTGGCTCTAGAAGTCAAGAATGTTGCCAAAAAAAAGAAGAGAGAGAGAGAGAAGTAAGGAGACCTGGCTGCCAGGCTTATTCTGCTATGGGACGTTGGATAAGATGATTAAGTTCTCTGAACCTCAGTTGCCTTACAGCTGCCTTATCTATAAAATAAGGGGGTCAGAGTAAATATTCTCTGAAGTTCCATGCTATCATTCAAATCTCAACACACTTTAATATGCCAAAAGCATTATATATCTCAGTAATCATATTAGCATTATTATTTGAATCCAAAATAACCCTGATAATAACACATCACATTTATAGAGTTCGTTGCAGGTTTCAATGTGTTTTCACATGCATTATTCTCATCTGACAAGTAACAGAACAGCATTTTTTTCATGTTCTAATAGGGAAGGCTGACCCCTCATTCAATCCAAGGTAAAAAAGAGGCTTCCTGCTCTCCAGGGCCTGCACTCTGGTATGGGTGTGGCTCTGACCAAGGAAACAAGCGAGCCCCTCACAGAGAGACTCGCAAATTAGGGGTGTCATTCAATAGGGTTGAGGATGGGAAGAGCACTTTGAAGTCCCTTTAAAATCCCTTCCCCACTTGAGGGGTGCAGGAAATTTTCAAATGAGATGCTTTAGACACTCAGGCATCTACCACTAGAGCAGTGATCAGCATAGGGATCAAGGAATGAAATGCAAACTTTAATAACTCTTGCCTTACTAAATATGTGTCAAGATTGTTGGTGGGAATGTAAATTGGTACAGCTACTATGGAGAACAGGATAGAGGTTCCTTAAAGAACTAAAAACAGAGCTACCATACAATCCAGCAACCCCACTCCTGGGTATATATCCGGAAGAGATGAAAACTCTAATTCGAAAAGATATACGCACCCCAATGTTCGTAGCAGCACTGTTTACAATAGCCAAGACATGGAAGCAAGCTAAATGTCCATTAACAGATGAATGGATAAAGTGGTGTGTGTGTGTACACACACACACACACACACACACACAATGGAATGTTACTCAGCCATAGAAAAAGAATGAAATAACGTCATTTGCAGCAACATGGATGGACCTAAAGATTATCATAGTAAGTGAAGTAAGTCAGAAAGAGAAAGACAAATATCACATGATATCACTTATATGTGGAATATTAAAAAAATGATACAAATTAACTTATTTACAAAACAGAAACAGACTCACAGACACAGAAAACAAATTTATGGTTACCAAAGGGGAAAGATCGGGGGGGGGAGGGATAAATTAGGAGCTTGGGATTAACAGACACACATTACTATATATAAAATAGATAAACAACAATTTCCTATTTATAGCACAGGGAACTATATTCTACCTTGTAGTAACCTATAATGGAAAAGAATCTGAAAAATAGTATATAGTTATATATAACTGAATCACTCTGCTGTACACCAGAAACTAATACAACATTGTAAATCAACTATACTTCAATTAAAAAAAATAAAATTTAAAAAAATAGTTTTTTAAAATATCTGTCAAAGCAAACACTCAAGGGCTCCTTCTGTTTGTGTTTTGCAAAATAACAGTTTTATTGGCAATAAATCTGAGAAATGCTAAATATGTGTGTGTGTGTGTGTGTGTGTGTGTGTGTGTGTGCGCGCGCGCGCGCGCGCACGTTCAGAGTCCTTAAAGGACTTCCCTGTGGCGCAGTGGTTAAGAATCCGCCTGCCAATGCAGGGGACACGAGTTCAAGCCCTGGTCTGGGAAGATCCCACATGCTGCGGAGCAACTAAGCCCACGAGCCACAACTACTGAGCCCGCATGCCAAAACTACTGAAGCCCACGTGCCTAGAGCCCATGCTCTACAACAAGAGAAGCCACCGCAATGAGAAGCCCGCGCACCACAACAAAGAGTAGCCCCCACTCACCACAACTAGAGAAGCCTGCACGCAGCAACGAAGACCCAACGCAGCCTAAATAAATAAATAAATAAAAGCACATGTTGTTTAAAAAAAAAAAAAAAAGAGTCCTTAAAAATTCTATATCCTTTGTTCCAGGAATCCTATTCCTAGAAATCCTTCTTGAGAAAATAATCAGAGATTTGACCAAATTTTTAAGTTCAAAGATGCTGATCACAGCATAATTTTCAGTAGCAAAAAACTGGAAACAACCTACATTTCCATAAACAGCCACATAAATTGTGGCATATCGAAATAATAAAATGTTATTTTTAATGTTAAATAATTTTTTTAAAGAATATTTAACGATATGGGGTAAATGTTCCCAATATAATTGCAGGTGGAAAATCTGTATATAAAGCAAACATAAAATATGCATATCTTGTGGTGTTTTTTGTGTTTTTTAATACATGTAGAAAAAAACGGAAAAATGCATTAGAATGTTACAAGTCATTTTTGCTAAACTGTGAAATTATGGGTGATCTTGGTGTTCTGTAATTCTGCAATGAGCACGCACTATTTTTACAACAAGAAATTAAAAATTACTTTTAAAAAATCCTTGTCCTACCTACCTCCCAGAGTAGTGATAAACACAAATATGAAGGCTGAGCTTTCTAACAGTAAGAACTATCCTAAAACGGAATACCCAGGGAGAGGGTTCAAGCATTGCCCAGTGACCATACGGCCCTTGATTAGGTCAGACTTTCAGAACTTGGGATTCTACAGCCTTCTGTGAAATCCCTCCACCTTCAGCATGTGTCTTGCATTGTTGGCAGGGCAGAGCTGGGTTGGACTGGTCCCACCCTTCCTGCCTAGTACCCTGATGCTTAGCTGTGCTAAGCATGTGCTTGTATGTGCTATGAGGAGTAAAGCAAGCAGTCAGTGGCCAAGAAAGAGAGACCCTCTAGGGGACCAATCTTAGCAGCCAGTGGCCACTGTGCCCTTACCAGCTTCCAACACCCCAAGTGGTAAAGGCCCTTCTGCCCAGCAAACATGTCGCTAGGACCCCTGCTACTGACTCTCAGATACAGTCCTCATGCTAACTTCCCTGAGGATCTAAACTGGTCCTAAGGCTTTGCTCTGCAGCTGTGGTCCAGATATGGCATGGAGGAAAGGACAAGTGAGAGTGTCAAATACAACCCTCAGATGTTTTTCGTTTGTCCCACCATTTGTTTGGTCCACCAAGTGTTTTAAAAAACAATATACCTGAGTACTCGTATGGCTTGGTCAAAATACAGAATGCCCCTGCAGGCAACAAAGCTTGTGAAAAACGGGAAAACTAAGACTCAAAGAAGGACAGTGATTTGTTGAAGTCCATGCAGCAAGTTACTGGCTAGAATACCGGGTTACAGGGTCTAAGCCTGGGTGTCCTGACTTCTTCCAGTTCAATGTGTGACATTACAGAATCCCTGACTCTCCAGGGACTCTAGGACCCCTGATACCATGAGGAGCCCCAGAACCTCCCACCTCCTGTGGGTTCAAGATTGCAGGAGACTTTAGTCATTATTTTAAGTTGTCAGTGACTGCAACATGGGGATATATGAAGTTCATACTTGGGACTCAGGAGTAATTGACAGTGGGCAAACAGGAAATGACAGCACATACTAGGAAGGAGGGTATGAGGAGACAGGAGAGGCCCTGCTCCCCCTGGATGGCTGATACAGAACCAAGTTAAACAAAGTGAACAAATAGCATCTTAATGCTAAGGAGATGCATAAACAAAGCTACAATCATCCACACTGCTCCCCAGAGGAGACAGGCAGGGATACTCGTGGCTATCAAAGGAGACTGAATTGATGAAACAGATGAGTGTGAGGGAAAGATGCTCCATTTTCACCTTGGTTTCTTGGTCCTCCTTAGCTTGGCTGTAGCCTTGCTCTCATCAGACAGTTCATTGTGTGGGGCAGAGTCTAACAAATGTGATAAACTCTGAATGAGGGAATGTCATATTCTTGACTCCCTCTTTAAGGTGGTGCCTCTATTACCTGGGGAAGGGGCAGGAATTTGGTGATGTGCTGTATTCTCCCTACCATTCCATATTTTCATATTCTCAGAAAATAAATGATACAAGAGAAGGTGGGGCAGGGCTGAGAGGAAGAGAGAGTGGCAGGATAAGAAGAAAGAGGAAGGAAGATTAGGGTAGAGGAAAGAAGTGAGAGTAGAAAAGTATATATTCATAGTAAACAAGTTGGATGACAAGGCAGGAAACATAAGGGTTTTTTCTTCCTAACATAAAAGGGATGGTGGACTTCATTACTCTGATTTTTATCCACCCACTGACCTGTCTCCACCTCCCTCCCTAGCCTGTCGGCTTCTAGGGTAATGAAGTATCAAGGTAAATCAGGCAAGAGCATTTGAGTGTGGACAGAAAAATCCACCTCAGCGTGCTGCTGAGGTGAATACAGCGTGCTGCTGCTGGCTTCCGCTGGATCATCCGGGTTTGCCTAGACATCACAGGCAGCAGGACTCCTGAGGGCCCGGGCAGCCTGGGTGGGGAAGGGGGAGTCAATGAGTCAGCAGGAAGCAAAGACACAAGGTGTATCCCCAAAGTGCAAACACAAGGAAAAGGCCAGCCCCTGGGTCAAATTCATAGCTCAGTGGCGCCCTGTCCATCTGGCAGCAGATGGCTGTTCTATTCTAGATTCAGTCATTCCCCTTGAGAAAACCTCTTTGGTAATGACGTTCTCAGTCCCTTTCTCAATTTGCACTTAGTGCTTAGACATCATCAGGACATGCAACCAAGAACAACGCCACAAAGATTCTCAGCAATATTTGGAAAGGAGAAGGAACACAGTTGTTTGTTCATTTTATTTTTAATTAAAGGTGTTAACTGCAGAGGAAAGAGACCTATGAAAACCTTTCTAATAATGCAGACAGTATACTCTCCACCCGGGCCGCTCCTTCCCTCTTCCAGTCTAGCAAAGAAGAGGAAAGCAGAATGGGATCTAGCAAATCAACTGAGTCCATTCTAGTAGGCTCCACACGGAAGCTGGAAGACCACTTTTCAGACCAAAAAGAGGAGTCAGAGGAAAACTGAGCCACCTCGCACCCTTGGCACTCTTCTCAATGTACTAATATCCCAGAAAGCTAACAAGGCCACCTGGGATAGTGGAAGAGACTGGGAATCTGGGTGGCAGGCCCAGCTCTGCCACTGACCTGCTGTGCAGCCTTGAGCCAGGTGCTTATCTTCTCTGAGTTCTAGTGTCCCCATGTGTAAGACAGAGACGATAATATGTACCTAATTGAATATATATTATTGATTTTAGTTTTGTCTGTTAGAATTTCATATTTATGGAATCATGCAGGATGTAGTCTTTTGTAAAAGGCTTCTTTCACTCAGAACTTTTTTGAGATTTCATCCATGTTGTTGGATGTATCACTTCGCTCCTTCTGAATTGCATGAATATACTACATTTCTTTATCCATTCTCCTACTGTTGGATGCTTGGACTGGTCCCAGTTTGGGGCCATAGTGAATAAAGATTCTACTTTCAGTCTATTCTAATTACTCTAGATACCTCATATAAGTGGAATCGCACACTATTTACCTTTTTGTGATTGGCTTATTTCATTTAGCATAATGTCCTCAAGGTTCATCCTTGCTGTAGCACGTGTCAGGATTTCCTTTCTTCTTCAGGCTCAGTAATAATTCCATTGTATGGATATACCACATTTTGCTCATCCACTCATCTGTCAGTGAACACTTGGGTGGCTTCCACCTTTTGGCTATTGTAAGTAAGGCTGCTATGAACATTCTTCAAGATCCCATTTCCAATTCTTTTGACTACATATCCATATGTGGAATTGCTGGATTATATAGCAGTTTTACTTTTAATATTTTGAGGAACCACCATACTGTTTTCCACAGCAGCTGCACCATTTTACATTTCCATGAACAGTGCCCGAGGGTTCCAATTTCTCTACATCCTAGCCAACACTTGTTATTTTTTTTCTTTTCTTTTCTCTTCCATAGTAGCTATCCTAATGGGTATGAGGTAGTATCTCATTGTGGTTTTAATTTCCATTTCCCTAATGATTAGTGATGCTGAGCATCTTTTCATATGCTATTGGCCATTTGTATATCATCTCTGAAGACATGCCTATTCAAGTTCTTTTGTTCATTTCTAAATCAAGTTATTTTTATTTTTGTTGTTGACATACTGTAGTTTTATAGCAAATCTTCAAGTTAGGTATGTGAATCCTCCAACTTTTCTTCCTTTTCAAGACTGCTTTGGACATTCAAGGTCCTTTACATTTCCATATAAACGTTAGAATTAGCTTGTCGATGTCTACCAGAAGAAAAGCCTCTTAGGATTTTGACTGGGATTGCTTTAAATCTATAAGTCAATTTGGGGAGGACTGACAACACTGAGTCTTTCCATCCATGAATGTGATTTATCTTTCCATTTATTTAGGTCTTCTTCAACTTCTCACAGCACTGTTTTACAGTTTTTATGTACAGTCTTTTCAGATTTTTTTTTAAGTTTATACCTAAATATTTTATTATGCTTTGTAACATAATTGTAAAATAATTTTTTAAGATCTTCCAATTTTTTGTTGTTGCTGTATAAAAAATGTAATCAATTTCTGACCGTTGACTCCGTACTCTGTTAAATTCACTTCTTGGTTCTATCTAAAGTTATCTTATAGATTCCTTAAGATTTTCTATGTCAACAATTATGTCATCTGTGAATAAAAACAGGTTTATTACTTTCTCATTTTTAAGCCTATTATTGCTTTTTCTTACTTTATGGAACTCACTAGGAACCTCCTTCCAGTATAATGTTGAATAAAAATGGTGATAGAGGGCACACTTGCCTTAGTCTGATCTTAAAAGGAACACTTTCAATTTTTCATTATTGATTATGACATTTGCTTTCTATAAATGCCCTTTATTAGATTGCAGAAGTTCCATTCTATTTCTAATTTGCCAGAATTAGATTTATTATCACAAATGGATGTTAAAACTTTTTCCAACTTTATTGAGGTATAATTGACAAATAAAAATTGTATGTATTTAAGATGTGCAATGGAATTTGATCTACGTATACACTGTAAATGATTACTACAATCAAGCTAATTAGCACATCTATCACTTCACATAATTACTGTGTGTGTGTCTTAAGAACACTTAAGATACACTACTCTCTTAGCAGATCGCAAGTATAGTATACAATACAGTATTATTAACTATACTTACCATACTATACGTTAATCTCCAGAACTTATTCATCCCATATAACTGAACCCTTTGACAAACATCTCCCCATTTCTCCCACCCGGCAACTACCATTCTACTCTGTTTTTTTTTTTTTTTGGATTCCATATATATATATATATATATATATATATATATACACCTACTTTCACTTCTGATACTGGTATTTTGTGATCTCTTTCTCTTTTTTCTTGATCAGTCCAGCTAGATACTTGTTGATATTTTCAAAGAATTGTTTTGGGTTTATTATTTTTCTCTATTTTTTGTTTCCTATTTCATTAATTTCTGCTCCTATCTTTATAGTTTCCTTCATTCTACTTATTTTGGGCTTACTTTTCTTTTTCCACCTTCTAAAGGTGGAATCTTAATTCACTGAATCTAGTCCTTTCAAATATATGCACTTAAGTATATAAATTTTCCTAAAAGCACTGCTTTATCTGCATCCCACAAATTTTCATTATTATTCAGCCAATAAAATGGACAACCTAGAAGAAATGGACAAATTCTTAGAAATGTACAATCTCCCAAGACTGAATCAGGAAGAAATAGAAAATATGAGCAGGCCAATTACCAGTAATAAAATCGAATCAGGAACAAAAAACCTCCCAACAAACAGAAGTCCAGGACCAGACAACTTCACAGGTGAATTCTACCAAACATAATTCTACCAAACCTATCTTCTTAAACTATTCCCAAAAATTGCAGAAAAAGGAACACTTCCGAACTCATTCTATAAGGCCAGCATCACCCTGATACCAAAACCAGACAAAGACACTACACAAAAAAAGAAAATTACAGGCCAGTATCATTGATGAACACAGATGCAAAATCCTCAACAAAATATTAACAAACTGAATTCAACAACACATTAAAAGGATCATACATCATGATCAAGTGGGGTCTCAAGGATGGTTCAATATCTGCAAATCAATGTGATATATAATATTAACACATTGAAGAATAAAAATCATCGATCATCTCAATAGATGCAGAAAAAGCTTTTGATGAAATTCAGCATGAAGTCTTAAAATCTTTTTATTTTGAAATGAATTCAAGCAGAGAAAAGTTGCAGTACTATATAAAGAAAACTCATATTCCCAAATATTAACATTTTACCATCTTTGCTCTATATTTCCTTTCCTCTCTTTCTCCATTTTCTTTCTGAACTATCTCTGAGCCAGTTACCAAACTGATGCCCTATCACTCCAAAACATGTTAGTGTATTTGTGACCAAAACCATCAACACTCTCGACATAACAATTCAACCATCAAAACTAAAAAATTGGGACTTCCCTGGCGGTCCAGTGGTTGGGACTCTGAGCTTCCAATGCAGCGGGCGCAGGTTCGATCCCTGGTCAGGGAACGAAGATCCCAAATGCTATGTGGCGTGGCCAAAAACAAAAAACAAAAACAAACTAAAAAATTAACACTGGTATGTGAGTACCAACACAACTTCAGACTCCATTGAGATTTCACCAATTGTTCCATTAGTGTCCTGTGCAACAAAAGGATCCAGTTCACAACTGTATGTTTCATTTAGTTGCCACACCTCTTTAGAATCTTTCAATTTGGAACAGTTCCTCAGTCTGTCCCTGACTTTCAGGACCTTGACACTTGGGAAGAATGGGCCTGCTTTTGGTCACTCTCCACTTCCTTCAGGTGGTTATTTTTTTACATTTTATCTGAGTTCACAGTTGCTTTCTGTGGGGTTTGGTTCAAAAGAACTACTCCACCATTACCAGAAATGGAATCAAGATGGGATTCCCCTCTTCTGACCACAGATGACACATGGAAAACCTGCCTCTCTGTTTGACTAGCATGACAGTTCTCACATCTACAAAATAGGAACAGCTCCAATATGCAGCCTCATAGCATTTCATATAATTTTTCCAAATATCTATTTTATTATTATAATTAAGATGATGCCTATATGGAGTTAAAAATCAAATAGTACAGAAAAATATCAAATGAAAAGAAAAAGTGCCCCACCTAACATTAAAAGATTTATCTCTAATGAGCAGAATCTCTCCATGCTTGGCCCACCAGTGATACGAAAACTAAAGAAAACTCTGACTGAGAATCAGAAGACCTAAGTTTCCAATTCTGGTTCTACTGCTCCAAAACTGGCTTTAGGTAAGTCACCTATTCATGCAAAAAGTATTTACTTAGCTCCTGGTAGCATATTTAACCCCCTGTACCTCAGTTTCCTTATCTGTGAAATGCATAACACTATCCATCTTTTCCATATGCCTCACAGGCAGGAAAAAAATGATGCAATACTGTATGTTTGGGTATGCTGAAAGTTGAAAGCATAATACAAATGTAATAATATATCAAGTGTTAGACCTCTGGAAAAATCAACATGAAAATCATAAGACTTAGTTGGAATATAGGAGACAAATTAAAGATGAGATGTGAATGGAAGAATCTATATTTTATTTGGTTTTATATTATTATACTATCTATACCTGTACTGTCCAATACAGTAGCTACTAGCCACATGTGGGTATTTAAATTTGAATTCATTAAAATAAAATAAAATTTAAAATCAATTCCTCTGTCACACTAACTACATTTCAAGCGCTCAGCAGCCAGCTGTGGTTACCAGCTACTGTATTGGACCAATACAGACCATTTCCATCATCATATAAAGTTCTACTGGAGAGTACTGATCCATACTATTTTATATAATGTATACTCTTAACTGCCTGATATTAATGTTGTTACTGTGGAATTAATGCATAGCAACTAGCCTGCCACTATGAAACAAAACAAACAGAAAAATCTTAAAGCTAAAAAGAAATCTGGATAGGGAAGAGTTCTAACTAAACCAGAATGTTAGTGGCCTTAGAGCTTTGGAAGAACCCTTGGAATTGCTTGTCATTACACAGATTGGAAAGCTGAGGCCCAGGAAGCAGAGTCTCTGACCCCAGGTCCCACAGAGAGTTAACATTCGAGTTCGAAATGGAATCCTGGTATTTCACAGCATAGGCTTTGCAGTAGGATCTGGATTTTAATCACAACTCTAGCCATGTGGCCTTGGACAAGTGACCACCCCCAAGCCTCACTCTCCTCATCTAAAAACTGAGGAATAATAATCCCAATGCTGCTCAGTTGTCCCGAGGATTAAAGGGACGATGTCTAGCATCGTCTAGCAGAGACCCCGGCACCCCAGCACCCCACTGGGACTTGGTGGATGCTACCCGCTATCATTATTAGCTGAGACACTGCTCTTTCCACTACACCGCAAACTCCGATCGGGAAGGCTTTGGCCACCACACGCATCATCACCATGGAGCTGGTGAGTATAGGAAAGAACGGGGAAATTATGCAGCTTGGCAAAATGTGCCAGGGGAGCAGAATGATAAATGCATTGTACAGCAGTAACTACGGAACTGCTCCCACAAGTCCCCAAACAGTAGCAGAAATTTCACCTTGAGGGGTGCAAAGGGAAATGTACCGTTTTCTTGCCTCTGTGCTCTTCCCCTTAAATAGGCATCTGAGGAATGGAGCACTGCGGACTGAGAAAGATGTTTACATTTCTATGACCCTCAAGCTGAGACAACTGGAGGAGTCAGCATTCTGTTTCCATTCCTCTCCTTCCAGAACGAATATATCACAACTCTGTCAGCAACCTACAGCTATCCCCACCGCCGGCAGACCTCTCCAAGCCTGCTTCTGAGTAGGTGGAGCTCAAATCCCCGAGGCTTCTTCAAGTGCCCGCTGTGTCACCTAGCCCCTTGCCCCATGCCCTTCAGGGTATGACATTCCCCCCAAATCCTAAAATACAGTGCCCACTCTCCAGCACCATATGCTATCCTCTGGAAGATGACCACACACAAGGTGCTCAGATGCTAGAGCAAAATCAAATAGTAACAGGGGAGGAGAGGTTTCCATTCAATTCTGCAACAAATCTCAACCACCTGCTTTAAGACAGGCACTGTGCCACGCACAAAAGATACAACCGCAACCAAGACATGGTACCTGCCCTCAAGTAGTTTATACTTGAAATGGCAACTGGAGTTGTCCAAAGTGGAATCAACTAGGGAAGCTCTAATCTGAGCCTTGTAAAGTGGTACAACTTGGATTTGCAGGTAAGGGGGCCGGAATTGAGATACTACGAAACTCATCCCTGTTGCCAGTATGAATGGAAACAGAAGCCCAAGAAAGGACCATGAGGAACTAAAATATCCTTTCTCAACTCTTCAAAGGCACACTTCACTGTCCCAGCTTTAAAGTGGGAGTTTCTGGTGAAGGAAAACCATTCACCTCCCCTAGTCTGTGCCCAGACACCAGAGGGGAGAAGGAACTGTCACAGGCTCTACCTCTTCGCGCACCATCTGGATGTCTAGGAGGGGGTGGTGAGCACCATTCTCAGTCACCTCTTTGCCCTCCAGCCTGAACAACCACCATCCAGTCACCTGGATGTCCATTAGTCCAGGACACTGCCACTGTGTTATCTCTGCCACTCCCTAGCTGTGTCCTCAGACAAGTTACTTCCCCAAGTTTTGGTTTCCTCATCTACAAAATGGGGATGTACCCTGCTCCATGGAAATGAGGTAAGAATTGAAAGTGATGTTTATACAGTGCACAATGTGTGGTACATAGTCAATGTTCAACAAATAGGAGCTATCATTATTATTATTTCTTAAAAATCCTAATGTTCCCCATCAAGTCTTTTTTAATTGCCAACCTCTGTGCTCATACCCAAGCCTGCCAATACCATCACCAGGTTTATCATCTCAGAAGGAACCAGCCTCTTCCTATAGATCCTTCAGAAGACTGAAAAGCCTTGATCTTCTCACCCACCAAACTCAGTCTCCCTCAGCCTTTAAATTTCAACTTCTCTAAGAAGCTCTGCCAAAGACTCAAGAAACCTGGCCAACAACTCTTTTCCCTGACACTGCCCCTAGATCTCTCTGCTCCCAAGTCCTCAGCTCTTACCTGTAGGAGATTTATACCATCAGTCACATCCCATTCAGAAAGCTGTAGGACTCTAGATGTCCTCCCTGTTGTCACTTTCCAAGTCCAATGCTCAAATGCACTGACAGGTAATAATGGATAAAGAGGAACACAAGAACCATGGAAATTATTCATATCAAACTCCAGCTCTTTAATAACTGACAACAATTTGCAAAGAGCTACAAGAAATGGAAGTTTCCTGAAAACCCACAGAAGACTGCATATGACAGAGAAGTCAACCAACTTAACTTACATTTGTTTGTTGCTTCATGGTTATAAAATGCTTTCATATTCATAATCATTTTGACAACAACTTGCAGAGGCAAGCCTAGTAAGCAGTATCATATCTGACAGTTGCAAAATCAGAGGTTCAGAGAAGTAAAGCAGTTTGTCCAAGAATCAAAAGACAATGTAAAGTCACTTGATTCTCCCAAGTCCTTCTTCTATTGGTTGCTCCTTCACACAGACTCTATCATCAAATGATGTGCATGCTCCAGGCTAGTAAAAAAAAAAAAAAAAACTTACACAAAAAGGATCACATGGAAATAAAACTACAGAGAAGATACTCAAGAATGACTAAATTATTATTCTAAAGTGAGGAACTTTCCTCACTCAATCCTGGGAGTGCTAGCTACAACAACACATACATTTTGTTCAGCAACCATGAGCAGTTGTCCCCAGGCAGCTCAGTCTCCTGAAGTGGCCCATGGAAGGTCCTCATGGCAGCTACAAGCAGCCTCCCAGCATCTATTAGTGGCTCCCACGCTGCCTCCTGCTTTCCTTTCTCCTTACATTTCTGGCCCCTCTGAAAAGCCAGAAGCTTCACTGTTGATTGATTGTCATAGCAGCTGCTATTTTCACATCTCTGATTCCTTCCATTTCTGCTACCCACAGCCAGTACCCCCCATCTTGGATGACACCAGGCATCCAGTAAAAACAGCTCTCATCCAAAGAGCAATCTGCAGATGCAGGAGGTGGCCACCAGCACTGACAGCGTTCCCACAGAGAGAACCACTACATCACAGAAGGGAATTACACAATCATACAAAGACTAACTTCTTCCTTCTAGTCATAATTTGGTGGCCCCACTACCAAACGGCCTGGGGTCTTCGGGTTCTGAAGGTTACATGTCAAAAGCATGGCCTGGTTTGCTTCCTTGGAAGTGACAAGAGCAATGTTTTCTCTTTATCTACCTCGTGGGGTGCCTACCAGCCAAGGCCTCAGAGGCTCAGGACACTGCAGGCCAAGAAGAGGCTGGAACTGGATGGGATTACCTTTGGGGAAGAGGGGTGACTACAGGCTTGGTTCCTAAGGCAGCCATTCAATATAACGTACCCAAAGGGGTCTGGCAGAGAGAGGCTTGATTCAGGCCCTTGCCAATATCAAAGAAGGCCTCCAAGCAGGAAGCTCTGAGCAGCAATAATCCTTGGAATCAAACACTTGGCACTCTACTGGGGAATTCAGAACAAGGTCCTGAACAGTGACCAGGGGTCCAGAACACAGAGTCCAGGCCCCGGGCAATGAGACTGGCAAAATCCAGGCTCTACTCAGGGTAGGGTTCCTGTGCTAGTGGAACTGGAAGAGAGGTCCAGCTGTCTGGACGGGGTCAGTGTGGGAGGGAGAAAGCATTTAAGAAAGGCAAAAGGAAGGCCAGGGTTCATCACAGCCAAGGAGCCAGGCCTCCAGCAGCCCACCAAATGCCAGATCTGGAATTGCAAGAGGTCTCAGGGACAAGGGAGGTTGAGGAAAGGTGGAAAAGGGCTTCAGGGACAGCAGTCCAACAAGAGTCAAGGAAGGGGGGTAACGGCACCAAGCAAAGAAAAACTGAGAAAGAAAGAAGAGGCAGGTCTGTTAGGCTGAATGGCAGGAATACTGAGATGAATATAAGACATCGTCCTTGTTATCCATTGTTGCGGGGGGGGGGGGGGGGGGGCGGGGAGTAGTTGTCCAAGCAGCCAAGGGCAAAGGAAAGCAGAAGAACCAGAAGAATCAAAGACCCAGAAGTATCAAACAACGTGACGATTTCGTTGGTTTGACACAGATGTATTGCAAGGTGCAAGGGAGAGACTGGTAGAAGGTGAGCCTGGATATTGACAGGGGCGGTATCAAGAAGAGCTTTTTATGACAAGCCCGAGATTATAGACATCATCCTAGATGGGAGGCCAAAAAGCAAAGGTAATTATTTGTTGAGTACCTACTGTGTGCTGGGCACTAATTAAGGTGATGGAGACACAGTGGTGAACAAGGCCTACAGTCACACTCTAATAACCGCATTCTTTGCACAACTAGCTGTGGAGATTAGGGATTGTGTGTTTCTCCTACCTCTTGAGGGCAGAGGTTGGGTCTTATTCTCCTCTATTTCCAGAAGACTCAGCTAAGTTTCTTCCATATAGTACCTTTCCAATAAGTGTTTGTTGTGGGAATAAATGCTTCCTGTATTTTCTTTTTTTTCCAATTGAAGTATAGTTGATTTACAATGTTGTTAATTACTGCTTACAGCAAAGTGACTCAGTTATACATATATACATTCTCTTTCATATTCTTTTCCATTATGGCTTATCATAGAGTATTGAATATAGTTCCTGTGCTATACAGTAGGACCTTGCTGTTTATCAATCTTATACATACCAGTTTGCATCTGCTAATCCCAAACTCCCAATCCATCCCTCTCCCACCTCCCTCCATATTTTTTAAAATCTTTTTTTTAAAATAAGAGCATAATATGATCAGATTTATATTTTAGTACATCATTTTGGCAGCTGGGTGGGGGCACCTAGAAGGTGCACAAACTAGAGACAAGGGGTTCTCAACTAAGGGGTTCTCAACTGTCACTAGGCAATAGATAATGGGGGTCCAAGCTAGAGGAACAGTGTTGTAGATGGAGGTAGTTTTAGTGCCCTGGCCAATCGATTCACTTAGAGCTCACTCAGCCTTCACAGACTTTGTATTTCTCTCATCAAACCACTGCAGCCTCCTCTGAAGCCTCTGTTGGCTTCTGTTTTCACTCTAAACCTTGGCATGATTTACTTTCACCCTGGGACAGCCCTGTTTTCAAGGTCAAAGCCAACAAAAGACAGCTGGTCAACTCCAGGGTGACCCCGGGCACGGCCTGGGGCAGTCGTAATGCTGAAGAGCATGGTGGTGACACACGAGGTCACTGGAGTTTAAATCAGCGCTGATGAATTTCCTCTGCCGCTGAGAGGAAGCACCGGAGACATCCTTGCTGTTGATGCTGATGGCTACCTCAAAAGACAGGAATTCACCCTCCCCGGCCCTGCATGGAGATTGGCTGTGGGTTACCAAGCACCTGGCCTCTGATATTTTCACTGGTTCTGATTCTAAGAAGTATTTACCACAAAATCCAGGACAGTTCTTTGTAGCTCCTAAGATCTCAAGTGATTAAGACAGAAGAGCAGCTCTGATTCAGACTTATAATAAAACCTGTGTCTGAAGCATAGAGGGGCTCACTTGTCATGAACCCAACAGTAACTCTTTTGTACAGACCTTCAGAGTTTATAAAAGCCCTTTTATAGCTTATTTGCATCTTTCAATAGCTCTGTAGGCAACGTAAAGCAGATATTATTACTCCCATTTTGTAGACGAGAAAACTAAGGCTTGGAGAGGTTTTGACTGGCCCAAAGTCATATGAGTTGTCGGTGACAGAGCAGAAATTCCAACCCGGGTCTCACTCCACATTCAAGCCTCTGTCCATCACACCTCCAACTCTAGCAAGCACTAGGGTTTACCACAATCATGAGTTAATGTCTCTGTCCCAGTCCTCACTGACACCAGTCCTTTCCTGGCTGCTTTTCCTCATAAGACAGTGACCCAGATTACGAGTCTGGAGAGTGCTACCAGGTCTCCGTCAGACCCAACTACCATGCAGCGATAGCCAAAGCCAGGGCCACATTCTGATCAGAACTGTCCAGAGAGGAAGCTGTTGGTGCACAGGGCTAGCTATGAGAAGAAGGAGGGCTCTGAGAGCCAGATTCAAGTCCCTGTTCTGTCATGTGGTATATAACCTTAAGCTCATGACAGCTTTCTCTTTGAACCTCCATAGAATAAGGGCAGCAACATCTGCTCTACCCACCACTCAGGGATCAGAGCCAGTAATGGAATATTTCTTCTCCCGTTTCCAGGCAGTTACCAGATTGTGCTGGATGCACCCACTACAGAGTAAAGCAAACTAGCCCCTCCATGGAGGCCTCCCTGCAGTAACCTCAACACGCAGGCAGACAATCTGTCTTTCAATCTAAGCAGGAAGATTTAAGCCACCCAACAGGCGCTCTCACACGGTTTCAGCACACTTCTGCTGATCATTTACTTTGTACCGAGCCTGGCCCTAATTATACAAAGATAAATAAGACAGTGTGGGCCTTCAAAAGACTGCAGGTTTGATTTAGAGACGGACATGTTAATAAGTACTGTATTACTAATAAACACGGTATTCCAGCATTGGGCAGCAACTCTGTCTTTTTGTTGTGAATTCTTGGCACACTGTACGGTGCTGCCCACAGTAGGATGCAGTAAACATTTACTGAATAAATAAATAAAACTAACATAAAACATGACGACAAAGGGTACACACACTTCAATAAAAGAATTGCTCTTCTCCACCTGGAAGCTTCCATCTTCCCATATCCCCTTTTCTCTTTACTCCTGTCCTGAAAGAAAAGGATCCTTCCTTCTTGTCAGAACTAACCCCTTCACGGTGATTTCCCTCCTCTCCCTCATCTCCTTGGAGGCCTTGCTCCAGCCATCCTGCCTCCCTCTTGCATCTGTCCTCAGAAGCTTTCTCTCTCTTTCTTTCCCTCTCTCTAATCCTTGCTTTCAGCCTTCTGACCCACGTCAGGTTCCCCGAGCTTACAAAACTAACTTGAACCAAGCTCTCCTTTCGAGTTCCTGAGCTCGTCCCCATCCTCCTTTGACCACCGAATCTCTCGATTCTGTTGTTTGCACCTGCAGCCTGTATTTCTCCTCACCCTTTCATTCACCCCATGTCCTTCGAAGCTGCTCTCAGAAGCATCACCACCCCTCCCCAACACCAAGGCCAGTGGTCTTGTCTCAGTCTCCAAGCTCCCTGACCTCCCTGCTGAAATCCCCTTGGCTTCTGCGACACTGCAGCTCCTGGCTTGCTTTCTCCCTCTCTTGTCAATACTCAGTCTCTATCTGGCTGCTCTTCCTCTGCTTTCCTCTCAATGCAAGTTCTTGCCAAGATTGCCTTGTTACTTCACATTAGCTCCCTTGAGAACTAATTTAATGTCAAAGCTTCCAACTCAGGAAGGCTTTCCAGTCACCACCTCCATCGCAACCGCCCTGAGCCCAACCCTGCAGAGTCCAACAGAACCATAGGGACTAAAAGTGCAAGAAAGAAAAGGTCCCCAAGGATAGGGGAAGGGATGGGATCAACATGGTTTCAATGTCAGACTCTCTCACAGCCTCTGTCACATTCTGCTTGTCCTGCAATGAACTTATCTTAGTTCTGCCACCAGCTCACAAGCTCCTAAGACAGGATCCGTCCCACTCTTCTCTGCTCCCCACATTCGGCGAATGTCGTGCTCGGACAGACGGGCACACATAAGCATTTTCCAGATAAAAGAAGAAAAAGTGAAGATGAATAGGCGTGAAAGCACTTGGTAAATTGGAAAGCACTAAAGGACTAGAAGCCTCACCATCAACAGACTTCGTAAGAAACTTCCGGGTTGTTCGGGCACATTGCAGCGTCGGTGCCTGTCCTCTGGCTCTGCATGACATTTGATGCCCAAATGCCTGAGAACATGGAAATGCCTATTCCGGAACTGGTCTGGGATTGAGAGGCACAGACTACAGCGACAGAGAGAGAGAAGAGGAGCTGTAAAGGATCTCACCCTCTGAGACCACCTCCTTCTCATGTGCTCAGTCAGTAAACATCCACTAAGCACCTATGAGGTGCCGGGAGCTATTCCAGACACTGGGAACACAGCTTTGAACAAGATGACGAGGGCCCGTGCCCTCCTGGATATTATATTTCAGTGAGAAGAGATGATAAATACAAATAAAAGAAAACAGGAGGTAGTAAATAAATGCTTCTGTATCAGATGCTTTACCATCTCTTTCAAACAAAACAGCCCTGGCTGGTGGCTCTTTCTCTCTCCTGAGTGTTCACACGGACAAATCCAGTCCCCTGCTTTGAGGTTTGTTTTGTGTTTTTCTCCCCGTTAGGTCAGCAGCTACAGCACAGATGTGCTAGCTTCTCTAATCTCCAGCAAAACCGTGTTTGGATGAACACTGCCACCCCATTTGAGGAGGCCTCTGAAACCACTACACCTGGAAGGTTTGGGCAGCCTGGCTGCCATGGTCTCAGAGACCTACTGCCCCTCTGAGAAGAGCGATGCTGCTGCTGATACTTACCAGAGAGCTACTTGGGGAGGCTTTTTCAGGTTGTGTTCATCTGTCAGAGCCCTCCGGACTCAGCTGATCGCTGGTGGTAGATTTTTGTGTTATTTAGGGCACTGAAGTCCCACAGTCTTGACACAAACTTAAAATTAGAAATGCATTAAATATAGGAAAGGAGGAAGGTCATTCAGGAAAGGCAGCCTTCCGAGGGAGCTGCAGGACAAAGACACCCTGGAAACTTCCAGGTTCATTAATGTGTTTTACACAGCATTCCAGTGGTATTTCTCCTTCAGAAATAACACTGTGGAAAGCGTAGGGGACTGGCTCAAACCTCAGCTAACACAGCGGAGTGAGTGACTCTGCAAACTAAAAATAGCTTCTTTCCCACTCATTCTGACAGATTTCACTTAGACCCTGTGCACAGGCTGATTCTCCAACAAACAGTTTTAGTCCTGCAGCAAAATGAGGGCTGGTGGCATTTGGGCTTGACAATTACCCAATCCCTGGTTCGACTCTAGTTTATTTCCACGTTTCCTGCTGTTGCTCCAATGGCTGCGTGTATGCACACACGTGCACGTGTGCACTGAGCTCCCTGCCTGGGATTTGGTGCTCCTCAACCAAACTTGGGCGGAATTCAAACCAGGAACATGACTCAGGACCATGGCTGCAGACTGAGCCCAGAGCAAGGTTCTCAGAAACACCGGGAAGGCTCTTTGTCTCAGGTCTTCTCCTAATTCCCAGCTAGCCTCTCTGGGCCTCAGTTTCCTCAATTATAAAATAAGGGTAATCATTCCTATTCTGGCCTATTTCACAGCATCACCCTGGGATCAAAAGAGATAACGTATGCAAGAGTTATTTTCCTTTAGACATACTCCTATCAGAAGGATGGATGGCAGTGATGGGGTAGGTGAAACAGGCAGCCAGACTACAAAACTAGGCTGGACCACTGGAAGGGACAGGCATCCCGACTGTACCAGGAGCTAAAAGCAGATCCAGATTCACAGCCTTAGCTCGTGTTGTCCCCTCTGCCTGGAATGTCCTTCTCCCTTTGCTAAACTCCTACTCATTTTTAAGAACCTAGTCCAAACACTTCTTTTTGTTAGTGTCTTCAGAATAAATTATTCCACCTTCACTGCTCCCTTAGCCTTTCGTACACACCTCTAACAGCACTTTTCACTCTACAGGGTAAGGAATTTATTTACATACGTGGAAGTTCTTTGAGGGCAAAGATTATTCTTTATCTTTGTATCCACCTCCCCACCCACCACCACTGTGTGGTCAAAGCAAGTGTATGGTAAGTGTCATCCAATGTTCACTGGGTTGACAAGGAATGGACAAGAACCCAAAGCCAAGAAGGGGGTAAACCCAGGAGACATGCACACAGGTGGGACAGCCGGCACAGAGCCAGTGGAGGGGGTGGCGGGAGGAGAATCCAGGAAGGTAGAGTCACCAAGGTCTGCCTGTTCCCGGCAATAAGGTCACAGCCACAGGGACGGGAGTCAAAGCCAAACTGCAAGTCCTGGGAGGGCCAGGTGGGAGCATCATACTAAGTCCCAGTGACCTAAGATGGAACAGGAAGCCCTGGGGACAAGGAACAAGGGCAGAGAACAGAGCCAAGGCGAAGAGGCAGAGCAAGGCTCAAGCGGTACTGAAGTCTGGAACTTCTAGATTAGTTAACATTCCCAGGTCTGCCAAAGTTGAGCCAGCAGCTTGGGGTTGAGTGATCTTGGCTATGACACCAAGGGACTCTAGAGGCAGGAGTCATTACAAATGTAAGTAGTGATCGTTTCCATAAAATAAGAATCAGAGATGGAAGGGACTCTTAGATCTATGAGAAACTTTATAGGAATCGCCTGGTCTAACAACCTCAAGCTACGTATCGGGGAACTAAGGGTAAGGAGGAAAGGGGCTTGCCCAAGTTCACCCAGTCAGGACAGAACCATGGCTAGAACCCAGGCCTTCTGACCCCCAATCCAGACCTTGTCCCCCAGAGGCTGTTGACCTCCCGATGGTCCCACTAACACACCAGATACCCTGCTATAGCTGCTTCAGAATCTTAGGGGAGCCCCACTGTACCCACTAAGTGAGTACAGGCACTTCTTCCTGTGAAGTGCAGGCTTCCACCTTTGAGTGGACTTCGGAGCCAATGTTCCACAGGAAATGGCCAGGGAGCACCCCACCAGGAGCTTGGAAAGCAAAAAGCTGCTGGTGTGTATGTTTGCTGTCAGAGAGCAAACGAACAGTGCGTTCACACGCACCCTGCCCTGACATGCGCATGGGGGTAATCCCAACCACGGTGCTCTCCCTGGAATTTTCCAAGAGGGGCTAGAGAGGGCCAGTACCTAAGGCAAAGCTGACAGTGCACAAAACATACAATCTTCAGTCTTTAGCACTGTAAGAACATTGAACAAAGGCCCGTCTGGTTTAAAATCTCAGTCTTTCTCAGGCTAGAGATGAGACATGGCTCAGAAGAAAAGAACTGAGACTCTCAGGGAATCAGAGACCCTGAGTCCCGGAACTTTCGTGCAGGTGAGGGTACATATGCACCGTTACTTCATCCATACAGAAAGTATGTGAGCTTCAAGTTCCTCAAGTCCAAGCCCCAGCCCCACTGTTTACCTACTATGTGATCCAAGGCCAGTGACTTACCCATTAGTCTCCTTATTCTTAAAGCAGTGATTATAACACCTGTGCCCAAGTTTATTGTGAAAAGGAAAGAATATATGTAAAGCATTTAGCATGCTGCCTGGACCATAATAACCACCAGGTAACATTGTGTTTATTTTCTTTCTTTTGTTCATGGGAAGGGCTGGTCATACCACAGTCCAGCTCTGTCTACCTGTGCTTTCCCCTCCCACTTGGCTGTCTCTCTGGACCCTTCTGGGCAGACATCCTACCTGAGGCCTCAGCCCAGACAGCTCACTCCTCCCTCTGCTTATCCCTGGATATAGAAGAAGGTAACTGGCCAGCTATGGGACACTCAGGTCCTTGAAGGTCAGGTTACCAGTTTAGTCCAAGGCTGTTCCTGTCTCCCCAGGTGTCTGTGCACCTCCCTGGCCAAGCTCCTGCCAGGGTATCACACAGTTTAGCACAGCTCTTGTCTTTTCCAAGGTGAACGCACCCCTAGCAGCTTATA
Source organism: Pseudorca crassidens (assembly GCF_039906515.1). Classification (NCBI taxonomy): domain Eukaryota; kingdom Metazoa; phylum Chordata; class Mammalia; order Artiodactyla; family Delphinidae; genus Pseudorca; species Pseudorca crassidens. The sequence goes on along the minus strand of NC_090304.1, from coordinate 38,221,306 downwards.
GCTCTGGCCCTCCAGCAAATAGATGCCTGACAGGCCAGACCGGGACATGAACAGCAGAGAGAATTCCCAGACCCAATCTACCAGCAGGAGACAGCCTGGGGTCTGAACCTGCAGTGAGACCAGTGAGAACACACATGAGCACCAGCTCCCCAGAGACCAGAGCACAGATGGAGGGGAGCACGAAAATGAAGCTGCCATAGGGCTCGGGGCTCAAGCCGACTCCTCACATTGTCCTGCCAAGAAGCTAAATAATTTAAGTCACATCAGTGTGAGGCTCTTTGGCTATATGCTTACACTGGCCATGTCTGTTACAGCACTGCACAGCGTGGCCACCACACAGCATTCAAAGGTTCCAAAGGGAAGAAGAGAAAGGACCCAAGAGTTACTGAGTGCCTGGAGAGTGCCAAGAACTTGGCATGTAATCCTCATCGATGACCTTCTGTGGTAGGTATTATTACCCTCATCTTACCAATAAAACCAGAGACTCAGAAAAACCCATGAAGCCTCTATGCCTCTGCTGTGCTACCTGACCACAAAGTCTTAAGTGTTCTGGGAAAGAGAAGGAAAGCTAAAGAGTCTAAAGCACCATGTATCAAGCTCTCAGCACCTTCCCTCACTAAGCAGACGGTACTAGCTTAAGTACTGCATTCCCTCTTTCACTGGAGTCAACTTCTTTCCAACAGAATCTAGAGAAATACAGCAAAAGCCATGAAGATGCTCATGGCCTTTGCCCCTGCAATTTCATTCCCAAGATTTTGCCTTAAAGAAACAGTTCAACAGGGTAATCACTGCAGAGTTCACTATAGTGACCAAAAAAAAAGGGAAATGATCTAAATGTCCAACATTCACAGAATGACTTGGAAAATCCCAGAATCTTCAAATCATATATTATACAGCCATTTTAAATGAGCTTTAAAGACCAAGACAAAACAAAGCAAAGCATTTGTGATAAAATAAATTACCACTGAATAGAAAACATTATAAATGCCACCACTATAACTTTGCAAAGTATGTACATGTGTATACGCAGAAAAGGAACATAGTTGTGTTAGGGTGGTAAGATTATGGGTGGTTTTATTACTAGTATTACCATGTCTAAATTGTCCTTGTGGTGTTGTTCAGTGCCTTTACAATTAAAGAAAAAGAGACAGACAGACTGACAGACTCAACCCAGCACCAAGGAAAGGCCCAGGAGGACCAGGGCTGGGATGTAAGGCAGAAATTGAGAACCGTCCTACATACCCGGAAGGAGGAGGCCAGGCAGGCCCCAGGGGAAGGGAAGCCCTCTAGGTATGGAGAGGGTTGTAATTAGTCTGATGCTAATTACAGAAGTCTCACTAGTTTATTAATTTTTTTTTTTTTTTTTTTTTTTTTTTTTTGCGGTACGCGGGCCTCTCACTGTTGTGGCCTCTCCCATTGCGGAGCACAGGCTCCAGACGCGCAGGCCCAGCGGCCAAGGCTCACGGGCCCAGCCGCTCCGCGGCATGTGGGATCCTCCCGGACCGGGGCATGAACCCTTGTTCCCTGCATCGGCAGGCGGACTCTCAACCACTGCGCCACCAGGGAAGCTCTAATTTTTTTTTGACAGACCGAATGAAGACTGAATTCCTTCATTAAGCCAACTTGGGTTCAGAGACACATTTCCTGAGTGGTCATCCCCATTCTTCTCAAAAACCTAGCCCTTTCTTTTTCTTTTATTTTTTAAGGACAGCAGTAAAGTAAAATTTAGTAACAGAAACACATACCCTGGAGAAATTAAGACTCCTGCCTTAAATACAGAAATTCAAGACATTTCAGGGAACTAAAGGGGCTTGAATAAACAACTGAACTACCATGTTTTCTACACTGGGAAGTATAAACGGAAGAGCAAAATACTCAGCTTAGTATTAACGGCCCCTCTGATCAGGTTCCAACCTTCTGATATTACTTCATATTCAGCCCCACAGACACACCGTGCTCCAGCCAGACAGAACTACCAGTGCTCCCCAAACACTTTCTTCCCTTTCCCACTCCCGTGACTTTGCTCCAGCTGCTGTGCCCACTGGAAAGTCCTCCTCTCTCTCACAGTGCCTGCTCAAGTCTCCCCATCCTCCAAGGCACAGCTCAAAGCCGTGTCCTCCACAAAGCCGAACCCAGTCCTGTACCCTGAACTCATCTCTCACTCTCTGAAGTGGATCCAGAGCCCCTGGAACCTTTGAAGGAGTCACACACGGTCTGCCCTGCGGCACAGGTATCCAGGTAACTGCCTTTTCTACCATATTAAACCCGAGCAACTTGAAGCAAGGACCCCTTCAGGCTTCTGCATGGAACCCACCATAAGGCCTAAACTATAAGCACACAGGTGAAAGATAAGGAAAAGAAATGCATCACCTCTGCGGAAAGAGGTCACTTCCTACCTCAGTTGCTCCCGTTAAGCAATGCAGAGAGGAAGGTGTGCTCTTTGATGGCCTGGAGCAGCGGACGGATGGATCCTGCTTCTTTGGTTTCCAGCCTTCATGAGACTCCAATGTCCTCCCCAGTTGACCGTAGTCTGCTCGGCCCCAGGTAAACACCTTGCCAGTTTCTAAAAAAAGAAAAAAAAATTATTTGAATTAAGGCTATATTCCACAGCTGTGCTCTCATGGGTAAGCGAAGAATTACAAGAGAAAGTATGATCATTAATTTTGGTACCAACTACTATGTAGCAGGAGCCTTCCGATCTTCCTGTAAAGAAAGTGTGCATATTCACGTGTTTATAGATGTGGGAACTGAAGTTCAGAGAGGTGAGATGTATGACTTAACCAAGATCAAACAAGGGCTGAGTGCCAAAGTTGGATTCCAACAGAGGCTACTTCTACGGCTTGGGTTCCTGCATTTTAGCAGATATGGACATGGCCACAGAGAACACCTCAAGGGCATTGTATGGCCTATGCACCCTCTCCCCTCCCCCACACCCTCCTTGTACTTTGCAGGGACAGAGGATGTCTGTTCTCAGGCTCCCCTCCCTCTCACCCAATCCAGAGCCCTCTGTCAGCCACCTTGAGGTTCCCCAGGCTCCGGACTTGCCCCAGGCCACAGTCTCTCAGGGCCTTACTCTGAGCTCAATTAATGGCCAGTTTCATGTGTTTTTCCCTCCACGTAACATCGAGGACCTTTCAGAGTCTATGCTCTTACCCACAGGAGCAATTCTAATAGTCCCAAGGTGAGTGCCTATGTGTGCTAGAGGGAAGGGAGTGAGAGAAGGAAAAAAAAAGACAAAATCATTTACAGCCAGAAAAGCATTCAGTCCCCCAGATGCACCATCTGGGAAGCTGGCCAGTGCTAAAGACGAATGAAGAAAATGAAGTTTGAAAAAAAGAAATGGCCTTTTTTCTCCCAGATAAGAGAGAATTCACCAAACTTATTCAGCTGTACCAAGTGCCACATTTGTTATTTCAACAGAAATGCAAAATCTGATGAGGCATAGATTATTAACAGATTCTCTGCAATAAATATGCATAACCATGTGCGCTGTATAAATTCTTTATACATGTTTATTTTAACAAAGGGAAATTTGCTTAAGAGACAAAACACCAAGTAATGCATATTAAATTCTAGACAAATCTACTACATACTCTGTGTTTAGTATCAAAGCTTCATCTGGTCCCACATTCAACATATGGTTTATAGTGTCAGTTAAAAAACAACCAGAGACTCATAGGGGAAATGTCAGAATTTTGAAGGGGTACAGGGCTCTGCAGGGATACAGTTCTCAGGATCAATCTGCTCACGGACACCAAAATAGACACCAAGAAGTTCTTCCAGGCTTCCTCGAAGAGGGAACAAAGTCTGTGCAACCCATGGGGTACCATATATATTACAAGAACAGGGAGAGGGTCGATTCAGATGTGTTATTTCATGGCCTCACAAGTGCTATTCCTTTTGCCATGGATGCCCTTTCCTTACATCATTCATTTGATAAACTATGGCTCAACCTTCAGAGTCCAGCTCATGGACCACCAGTTTTGCAAAACCTTTCTTGACTTCTTAATTCTCCACAGAACGGGTGAAACCCTCCCTCCTCTGATCTACCTTTACTACTGTACTCATCAACTACTAGGATCCCACTTAACAGGTGGGAAAATTAAGGTTCAAAGGAGTGACCAGCCCAGGGTCACACAGTTAAGCCACACTCCTTCTACTAGCTCATGGTACCACTCTGTATTGGTTAATCACACTGGCCCAAATCACTGCATAAACACACTTGCTTCACTTCTGTAGGATTAGCCCCCAAAAAAGCTCATGTGCCCAGGACCCACAAAGCATCCCAAGCTGGCAAACTGTCCCTCTGCTTGAGCTGGCTGGGATTTACAACCAGACTGCCTTAGCAGAGAGATTCCCAAGAAGCCAGAGGATGAGACTGTTACTTCTTAAAGGATCCTAGCATTCCTCTGCTGAGAAGAACTGGCAAGTTGCTAACTGCAAGACTACAGAAAGAATTATGTTATCACAAACCCCACCGTGAATCCTTTCTTATCAAGTAAAACATCTTAGAACCTCCTCTGCTATTGATTATTGATGTCCAAGACAGGCAAGACTGCCAGAATATGGTGCTACCATGATTACATTTCCAATAACAATTCAACCATTCCACTTATGTAGCACTTTTCACCTTCAAAGCACTTTACAAAGATGAACTAATTAATCTTCATGCTCCCTGGGGAGGCCACAGACATTTTATTACAGACAACCAGGCTGACTGGATGGCCAGCCTTTGGGTTCCGACCTAAGTTTGTGCAGTCAGGTAGGTACACTCCCTGAAGCTGTCTGTCTGCTTCTCCCCAAAATATACTCTGCATCAGAAGGCTCACAGGGACAGAGGAGGCTCTTTTCTTTTTCCTTTAAACAGACATTTATTGACCACCTCCCAGGAGCTCAGCACATTAACAGACAATATCTCAATTAATCCTCATAAAAATTCTGTGAAGTATAGATTATTAAGCTTATTTTACAGAGGAGATTTGAGAGGTTAAGTGACTTGATCAAGTCCAGAAAAACCCAGCCAGTGGTAAAAGCAAATTATAAATCCTCTGTCTTCTGATTCCAAGACCAATGGCAGATCCAATGATTGTACAGCTGCTGTCACAAACTGATGAAACCTGGCTGATGAAACAGCCATTCTGACAGTGTTTGAGGGGGGGGGGAACTCAGATTAAATGGATATGTTCTGTGTACCATCCAGCTTTCCTCACTAGAATGGCCTCCTTCCCAAGAGACCATGCAGACCTCAGAACTATAAGCAGTGAAATAAAGGCATTACACACAAGGATCACGATTTTTAGGTCACCTGGAGCAAAAGAAAACAATGAATCCACATACAAAAGATGTCCATTAATGCACTGTAGATAAATGTTTGCAAGCTGGCAAATCCAAGGACATTCAGATCCCAAATGTATGACAAATGAATCTACCTTAGATTAAATAATAATTATATGTTACTGTGCCAAAAAATAGATACATTAATGCCATCCAACGAGTATAGGTATGTGTCTCCAGATAAATGGGAGAAATGACAAACAGCTCAAAATAAAGTCAGCAAGTAAAATATAATTTAAAGGCACACGCGTGCGAAAATTAACAGAATACCTAGGGAGCCAAGAAATATACATGGCCAAGGGTCCCAACGCAATGGAGAAAACAACGGGGCCAGATGAGTGGTATTGACAAAGACTGTCTAGGGAGCTTGGAGGGAGCATTCCAAGCTGGAATTGCCCCGGCAGGCTTGATGGAACAAGTGGCGTTAAGGTGAACTTCTGGAAAGGAAAAGAAAATGGGAAGATCAGGGAGAACGTTCCAGGAGTGGGGAGAGGGGATAAGCAACGACAGAAATCCAAAGGCACAAGGTGGGGCAGGTGGAGAGAGGGAGGGTCACGAGGCAGGGCGGCGGAGGTGAGTCGGGGCTGCCAGGCTGGGGCCACCTCAGGGCAACGCCAGGCTCACGGTCTGGACCTCACCTTCCAGACTCGTTTGCTTGCACTCCCTTATCAGCAAAATATTTTTAACATACCTCTAATACATGTATATTCATTTATTTATTAAAGTATACACTTACATTATACACATATGGGAATTATAAAGGTAACTTTATTCAAAACTATATAGTGAAAACACACTCCAAAAGTAGAAAATTTAAAACAATGAGATAAAAACATAAAAGAAGTCAGAATTTTCTCTTCCCACACCCTGGCAATTCATCTTGCATGCTCACTTTAGGAACTACTGCTACATAGACCATGGGGAGACTGCAAACTTTTGGGCAGGGGTGGGGCCTGATGAAATGAGTGTTTGGGGGATGGTACACTTGGCAAAGGATTGCAGGGGGCCAGTAATAATACTACTCACACCTACCACTTCCCTCCCCAGCACTACTATGTGCCTAAGCATTCTGTTGTAGGAACTCTCTATATACTGTTCTAAGCTTTCTCTATGCAGTATTCTGTTTACCCCTCCCAACAACCCCGTGAGACAGGTATTCTTACCAGCCCCATCTTACTGACAGGGAGAAGGTTCTAGGAGTGGGAGAGGGGACAAGCAAAGTCACAGGAGTAAGTGAAAAGGGAAGGAAGGCAGGAAGCCACTACAGTGTCACAAGCCTAAGAGGCATCAGCTAAAGCCAAGGTTGAAGTTGTTGCAGGGGGGTAAGAATTTGCAAGGCTTGGCACCCCATTTGACGTAAGAGAAAGGGAACGGGAGGAGATACACAGCACTCTGAGATTTCTGGATTTCAAGGTTAGTGGGAAGGTGGGGGTGTGCCATTAAAATATAAAAAGGCGCAGAGGGTGCTAGATCAGGGGTTCCATTGACAGGAGTCATGCGTTACCAAATGATTTAAATCACTTGGGGCCCTGTGCAAACATCTTATCAAACAGTCAAATACAAATAAAGGGGGAGTGAATGAGGAGAAAGAAAATGAGGTGCAAAGCCCTGGGTGCTCTGGGATCAGAGAAGACACAAAAGTGGGGGTGGATGGGGAATGGTCGGGGAGCCAGCTTCCTTCACCAGCCAGAGGGCTGCCCAGGATGCTGGTAGGGGCAGGTGCTGCAGCCACAGCAACGGGCACAGTGAGAAGCTGCTTCAGCAGTATCTGGGTCCTCAGGGGAAGAGGTATTTCTACGCTGTTCTGGGAAAAGGGGTCCTGAAGGTGATAAGAAGATAGATTACAGTGTGATATAAGGAACATCCATATTTTCCTAACATAATCTGTCCCAGAAGGAAACAGAATGCCATTGAAGATATCAAAATGGAGCTATAGCAAATAGAGGTAGATGTTGTAAAAAGAATCCCACGGGTCAGGCAGAAAAAAGGCCACGCAACCTCTTTAGTCCCTCCCACCTCAAATGCTTCTGGAGTACACACACACACACACACACACACACACACACACACACACACACACACACGAGGAGGCCTCTCTGCACCTATGAGTTATATTTATTATATAATGTATCCGTTTACAAACACTTGTTACTCTCTGGGTTAGTAATTCTAAGTCCTTGGAGTGTAAGAACCTTATTTCTATAACCCATCCTTTGTTCTGCCATGTGGACAGAGACTTTATAAAAAGACACTTGATAAAAACCAAGAACTTGGAACACCGAACTAACGGCCCGAGAGTCACCAAGCTTAGTCTTCCCGTGCAAGGAGGAGGAGAGGGGAGAGCTCAGAGGACAGGGGTCGGACACAGGCACACCAGGCTGCTTCCCCCACGCAGATGTGCTATCCTGCTCTTCCTCGAGGCTTCCACACCCCTTCCCTCCGCCCCCGCTGTCTCCTCTACCCCTGAGCCCATTCACCTAGTCAACTTGTATTCATTCACTCTTCAACTCTGCTCAGTCCTCAACCCAGATCAGACTCTTCTGTGCGACAATCTCAGAGAACCATGTTCCTCATCTTGGGAGAACTTGTCTCAGTTTATAACTGTATGCTCATTAGGAGGACTGTTGATTAAAGTCTGTCTCGTCCTCCAGAGAATCAGCTCTGTGATAGCAGGGACTGTTTCTGCCCATCCCTGTATCCTAGAAAAATGCCCACCACAGAGTAGATGCTCAATAAAGTATTTGTTGCTGGAATGAACAAATGAACAATGTAACCATCTCTTCCTACCTACTTCGTACTCCCAACTACTAAACTTTATCATTTGCTGGCTCCATAATCTTAAGCAAATTACTCAACGTCTGAAAAATGGAAAAATAACACCTTCCTTGTAGGGCTGCTGCAAGGATACTTTTTCATACAGTGCATGACACATAATAGTAAATGTTAGCCACTATTACTACTATACTCCCAAACTGAACACCACGGCCTTACCAAGGATTTCCATCGTTCCACCCCCAATTTCTACCAATTTGTCAAATCTTCTCTGCCAGCTGCCAACTACCGACATGTTAGGTAAGTCTTAGTTGAGTCATCATCTTTATCTTACTGATAAAGAAGAGGAAGAACACTGAAGCCTTCACCATTGGATTTGGGGATTTTTGTAAGATACAAGCATAGTATATGGCACATCGCATCACACAACACAAATAAATTTAAACCAGGGGGTAAAAAGGAAGAGAGTGGAAGAGAGCAACGGAAAAGAGATGAAGCAAGGTGAGCTGGAGAAGATAAGAAGCTTTAACCAGAGGCTCAGAAGACCTGGATCCTAATCCTGGCTTCTCTCCAAGGCTACGTGATCTTGAACACATCCCTTCCCTCCAGGGGCCCTATTTTTCCCATCCATACAACAAGAGGACTGGGATCGATGACCTCTGAGACACCTTCTTGGTCTAAACTTTAATAATGATGTCTAAAAATCCTCAGGGTCAAAATGAGTGGTGTACAAGTTAATTTTCTTGGCACCTTTTGAATATTTAGTCTGACCAGTGTCCTTGAATAAAACATCCACTCTAATATCAAAGATCACTAATATGATTAACAATTTTTATTGAATTCTAGTTGATTTACAATGCTGTGCCAATCTCTGCTGTACAGCAAAGTGACTCAGTTTTACATATATATGCTTTTTTTTTTAACTGAAGTACAGTTGATTTACAATGTTATGGTTACCAATTTTAAAATTTGGGAACTTGGTTGTATATCTTGTTTGTTTGTTTGTTTTTGTAAAATTTCCCAAGTCTCCAAAGTTGTATCATGAATAATATCACATAACAAAAGGTCTGGAATTTTTTTAAGTTAATACAGGAATAAAATTTCCAAACATGAGATGTCCAACTAAAAAGAAGAGAAGAAGCAGCCTGCAAAGAGATTGAATAAAAACATAAGGGCCTGGGGAGAATTATTTATTGAGAGTCGACTCTGTGTAAAACTCTATTTTAGGCACTGCCATGAAGTTATATAATTTAATCAACACTGAATGATTAGTGTGAATTCCATTTTACAGAAAAAGAAACAGGTCACAGAGGTTAAATGACCTGCTCAAGATCACAGAGCTTGGAAGTGGCAAAGCTGCAATAATGATGATGATAATAACAATAACTAATGTTTTGAGAGCACTGACTTCATGCCAAACTCTTTACATGGATTGTCCCGTTTAGTCCACAAAAACACCCCGTGAGAAGGCATTATTATAATCCTCACATTACAGGGGAGGAAACTGAAGCATAGAGGGAGGTAAAGTCTCAAGCTCAGAGCCTCCAGCTGCCCCCAGTCGGTGCCCCCAGTCACTGCCCTGCAGGGGGCCCACCAGTCCGTGTGACCCCAGCTCCACTTTCCATTGGCCCACACTGCCTCTTTAAAAGTGGACAGTCCCAAGGACTTCTGGAGGTTGTTCAGAGTCACAGGGACACCTGTGTGGGCTAGGGGCACAAAGACAGCCCGGCCAGATCACTAAGGGAGCATCACCCTCGGCCTATACAGCAAAGATCAGAGTCCTAAGACGTGCCAGGCACTCCACACGGCTGCTCCATTTTCACCACTCACTTTATTAGCTGTCAAATCAGGGGCACTGGCGAGAGAAGTCCAGGCAGACTGCACCTGAGGAGCCCCTGGACCAGCTGTAGGACTGTCTGTATCACGCAGGATGGGGGCTTCCCAGACAAAAGCAGGGAGGACTGGCTGCTTCTTCAAACCTGGGGAGGGCATCTCAGGAAGCCCTGGTCCTAGATTGTTTGTGTATTTGGCTCCCTCGCCCTCCACAAGCCCCTCCCTCCAAGCACCTCGGTTCTCTTAGCGCTGGGTGACTGCCCCTTTGCCAAGGGCCTGCTCCACTTCCTCCCTCCCAGGCCTCAGGGTTGTGCTGTGCCCCAGCCTGCACTGCTGGTCGGCCTGCTTGTTCCACCCACAGAATTCCTTCTCATCCTCGGGGCCTGGCTCAAAAGCCACTGCCTCCCTGAAGTATTCTATTATCCCCTAGTCAGAATAGGCCGTCCGTTCCTTAGGAGCCACTGGCATGGTGCTTGTACCCCTGTTCTAACTACTATTCTATGCCACCAAATATAAGCTCATTTGATGACATGTCTTACGTTGCCCACTGTCTTAGTCAAGGTTCTCCAGAGAAACAGAACCAGTAGGTTCTATAGAGCAAGATTTATTATAAGGAATTGGCTCACATGATTATGGAGGCTGGCAAGTCCAAAACCTGCAGAGCCGATGTCCAAGTTCAAATGCTGTCAGGCAGGAGAATCCTCTCTTACTCAGAAAAGGGTCAGCTTTTGTTCTATTCAGGTCTTCAACTGATTGAATGGGGCGCACCCACATTAGGGAGGGCAATCTGCTTTACTCAGTCTACTGATGTAAATGTTAATCTCCAAAAACACCCTCACAGAAACACGCAGAACAACATTTACTAAATATCTGGGCACCCGTGGCCAGTCAAGGTGACACATAAAATTAACCATCATATCCACTGAGGGGTAGAGAACAGTGATCCTTCCTTATGTTGTCTGTATTCCTCACAGCACCTAGCATAGGGCCTGACCCAGAGCAGGTGCTCAGTGTTTGCTGGAAGGAAAAAGAGTCACAGGCATTGCTCTTACCACAAATTTTTATGTGCCACCAAGGATGTCAGAGACCATCCCCTCCAACTACCCAAAGAGAATACAAAACTAAGGAAAACAAATGACTCTTCACACAGACGACTCCGAAACAGAGCCAGGCACTCTCAATATTCAACAAATAGTTACTGAGTACTTTCTATAGGCCAGGTGCTGTCCCAGGTGCCAGGGGCCACAACAGCGAATGAAACAGACAAAACTCCCTTCCTTGGCGAAGCTTACATTCTAGCAGGGGGAAGACAGACAATGGACAAAAATCACATAAAACATATCCCCTGGCAAACGACTTCTAGTGCTATAAAGACAAAGTAGGAAAAGGAGACAGGAAGAGCTGGGGAGGAAGGTGGAGGCCCAGGACAGGTGCCCAGCTCTCCACTTCCTGTCCAGGGCTTTTTGTCTATAGCACACCACATTTCTTAAAGGAAGAAACTTAAATTGAAGAGCCCTCACCCTACTCCTGAAGGGACAGTGAGACTTGTTCTAACTACCTCTCAGGACTATGATGAAAAGGGAGACAATAAACATGAAAGCACTTTATAAACTCTAAATAGAGGTGCTGGAAATATCATGACTATCACTCTTTCTCTAAAGCCAGTTTGCAAAGAACCATCATGAGAGGCTGGACCGTGAGCCCCTGACCTGAGGGGCTCTGGCCCCTGCTCTGGCCCAGTGCTTGGGCTTCCTGCTCCTCCAAGAGCCCAGCAGCACATCAGGCTGCCAGTCACACCTAGCAGTCACTTGGCACCCAGAGAAAAAACATCCCTGATTGAGGCCGGTGCCTCTGCAGATGTTTCCCAACTCATTTCACATTCCAACTCCCAAGCTTCTTCGCACACTTTTAGACTCTTATTAATAACACTTTAAAATGTAGATTGCTGCCTAATCTTAGCTGCGTAATTAAAAAAATAATCTTGCTTCTCTCCCTCCCGGCAAGAAAGGAAACCATACCCCAGGGCCTCTGCAGCTAAGAATCACACCCTGCAGAAAAGCTAGCAGGAGGCTGCAGGTGGGGGTGGGGAGGACGGCGGGAGGGAATTGGGGGAGTTGAAGCCAAGAAGCAAGTCTAATCCTTGATTTTGGAGAAAATGAAAACGAGGCTGAAGGAGGCGAGGGGTTTGCCCGAGGACACACAATGTATTTTGGCAAAGCCAGAACCCGAATCCCAGTTTCCTGCTTCCCAGGAACCTCTGTCCACTGCTTCGTGGGGGGAGGAGAGGAAGAAGGCAGATGTGAAGTCCTTGAAGAGTAGGAACCTGTACTTGTGTCATTCTCCGTGAGCACTGCTCACTGCACAAGGAGAAACAGCTACAGGTCTCAGATGTTCAAGATGATTATGGGAACAAGGCTCAAAATTCTTGACATTCAGTTCAGACTCACAGACCACCAGAGCAGGAAGGGACCTCAGAGTACTCTAACCCTACCGTCTGCTTCTGCTTCAGCTGGGAAAAGTGCAGCCCAGTAAGGAAAGTAACTGACTTACACAAGGTAAGGTAGCAGTGGGTTAGAAGCAAAGCAAGACTAGAACCCAGGTCACCCTGACTTCTAGCACATTCTACTCACAGCTTCTTAGAAAAATATGTCAACCTCTCAAAGCTTCAACTGCCACCTGCATTAGCTAATTACCAAAGGCCTCCTGGGCTCCTTGGCATAAAAGAGCAGAGACAGGCAAGGTCCACACGGCTCCTCACTGCCTGCTTCTCTAGCATGGCTTCTTGGAAGGCCCAAGAGCAGGGTAATGGAAAGACACACATCTCTACCCCCATCGCCTCAGGGTTCTCCTCTCCCCACCTAGTCCTGGACTTTGCCTTCAATTGCTGTCTCTTGCAAAAGATCATCAGCAGTTTCCATCTCTGTGAAGTTACAAAAAAAGAAGAAAAAAGGCCAAGCACTGAGCCCAGCTGTTGGTGAAGCTGCGTTTTCCACTGATGACTATGACTCACAGTGCCCGAGCTGGAGGCTGGAGCTGGGAATGAGACTTGGGTGATTGGGCACAGCCAAGGGAAAGCCGCAGTTCCTAAGCACGCCTGGGCCTGCAGAGATGCGCTGCCTGAGTCCCTTGGGTAAAGTCCCAGCACCTGGCTGTGGGCACACAGCGCCCCCTGCAGACCATCCTGAGGTCCAGCAGGACCAGGAGCAGGGCCAGTGCATTCTGCAAAGCTCACCATGGTATCCAAGCTGTCATGTTAGGAAACCAGGGTCCCACCTCCAAAACCCCAAGAGATCCCCCAATACTCTTTGCATCCTTGGCTTCCAAAGAGAAACTGGCTGTTAGTTAACGGAAGGCCCAGATTAAGATCTTCAAGCAGGGAGACAGAGGTTGCCCCCATCCTTGGGTGGGCAAATAATTCACCCAGGGGTAGGAGCAAGGAGGGGAGGGAGCCTGTCCCGGATGCCAGTTTGTGGTCAACCAGTGAGAATGTCTTGGGACATGACTCTGGATGGTGCCTCTCAAATTTCCTCTAACCCCACCCCTGGGAACTGTCCCAAGTTCTTCAGGAGAGTTGAGTATAAAAGACCTATTGGGGCCTTAAGAGAGCTGCACTCACAGATGGGGGGAACTCTCCCACCCCCACCTGTAAGGACCCTGCGAGAGCGAGAACAGAGCAGCAGGACAAGGTCAGGAGGAGCCTGTGGAATTGACGCCCACCCACTGTCAGTGGTCTGGGGACTTGCCACTTGCCTCAAGCAGTGGCAGTAAGGGGCACCACCAGAAGAGGCCATAAGGAGAACCTGTTATGATCAAGCACCCATCAGGAAAGGGAAGATAATCAGACCTGGAGTCCCAGTAATTTCAGTGAAAGGGGCCCTGCAGGTTACATTCAAATTGCTCATCTGGAGGTCCAAGGCCTCGTGGTGTGAAGGGCCATCAGGCCAGATCCACAGTGAGACAGCCTGTATTTCCTTCCCTTCCACATCTGATCTCTCTCCCACTCTGCTCCCGGATCCCATCTGTCCCTCAGGCCCCAGAAAAAACACACTTTACCAGCACCCCACCCACCAAGAAATTCCACCAATGCGACCTTCTATAAAAACCTGACTGGGTTTAAGATGACCTCCGAGGCATTCACGTTGAGTCCCACTAGAGATGGTGAGCCTTCCCTGGAGAGGCTGACTTTTCCATGGCCAGGGACTGGGAAAGGCATCTGCTACACAGGATTTTTCATTTCATAGGATCAGCTCCAACCAAATCAGCAAAGCACTGTTACTATGGACCATCTGCCAGGACCCGGAAACAGCCCTGTTACATAAAGGGGCTGGTGTAATGAAATTTATTAAACTGGATTCTTCCTTCCTCCATAAAGGAGACGAAGCAATTACAGTCTCTCTTAGGAGAGGCACTGCAGGGCAGTGGAGGAGCCCTGGGCTAGAGACCCCTGGGTTCTAATCCTGGCCCTGCCTCCATTAGCTATGGGACCGTCTCCCTGGGCTTCTGGTTCCTCAAATTTCAAATAAGGATGAGACGGTCCCTTCCAGCATTAAAAGTCCATGACTTCTTCTTGTTTTCACCAAAATGGCAAACAAAGTAAGCATACTTTGATATTAATTTTGTACTGTAGAGTTAATTTTCTGAAGAAGAGCAGTGCCTTCATACTTGCAGGCTAAAGGAGAAAAGTGCTAAGCGGAGCCCCCGACCCAGGGGCTGGCTGGAGGAAGATACACAGAGGAGGAACCAGAGGTTAGTACCTTCTATCACCCAGGCAGGAAAGGCCCAAGCGCATCACAGAGAGCTCTCTGGGAAGCAGTACAGTATTGCCAATGATCCCATTCGTGCACACAGTACTTTGCATGCACAAAGTGCTCTCACATCCAGGATCTTACTTGATCCTCACAATGTCCTCTGGTAGACAAGGTGACACTGCTGACCCCATTTCACTCTGAGCAAGGTAAGGCCAAGTAACTAGGCGGGCTGAGTCCATGTCTCTCAAGCTCTCTGCAGTTTCCTCACACGTAAAATCGGGAAGGAGCCTTGCTCGGCAAACTTTGTGTAAGGATTAAAGAGATGATTTTGCAAATCCCTGGCAGAACGTCTGGCACACAAGTGCGTCCTTGGTAAACATGAACAACCCTTCCCCACACCCTCCATCTCCTCGGGGAGGTGTGGGAGAAACCCTGAAGCTGCTCATCTTCAGGCCCTTATGAAACGCTTCAAGACGGAAGGAAACGCAACCTTCCCTGTGGCCTGAGACAGCTCCCCAGAGGGTGGACCAGTGAGCCAGGTAACTCCAGTCCCTACCAGTCTCGGCCTTTCTAATGGTTGCCCAGGTCATGGGGGAGAGGGTCCTCCTGGGAATCCAGAGTACCTCAAAATCAGCCACAGAGAGACCTGAGTAGAAAGCAGCCTGTAAGAGCTGCCCCGAGGCAGGGCCCCCCCTCCCTTGTTCAAATATATCACCTCTACCCCGAAACCTTCAGCTGCTCCTTGCACTGCTCACAGAATAAAGCCTGAATAAGGACCCATGCCTGTTATTCTTGAGGGATTCCAGTCCCTTCCGATCCTCTCTGGCACCATGTTAAGCAAACCACGCCAGGGTGCACTTCCCACTTCTATACCTTTGTTTCCAGGATTCCTTCTGCCTGGAATGCCCTGCCCTCACCTCAGCTATTCAATAAATATTTGTTGAATAATAGAGTGAAGGCATTAAGGAAGGAATGTGTGAATGAGTGAATGACATGAAATATACCCCCACTGAGGCAGCCAAATTAGGGATTATGATTCTCGTTTAACAGATGAGGAAATTCAGGCCCAGAGAGGTTACTGACTTGCCTAAGATCACACAGCCAACAAGCAGCCAAATTAGAACTTGAACCTGGCTCTTCAGGGCTCTTTTGGCTACCTCAGGCTTCCTCCTAAGGTAAAAAGTCACACTTAGATTAGGAAAAAGCTGATCCAAGATTCCTTAAAATGGGCCGCTTTCATCTTGGCACACGTCCGAGAGCACTTTAAGGCACTGGCTGTCACTATGATTATTGAGAGTTCCCGTGAGACAGGCAAGGTCCCCTGAGAAAGGGCAAGCACAGTGCCATCTGTCAAGAACCTAAAAATGATGGCACAATTACAGGCCGGTCACTTAATGCTCACTTTTAGAGAGCTCCTGGAACAAATCAATCCCCACCAGGAAAGAGGAGGAGGGTTCTTTGAATGGAAACTCAGCCCTCTTGCCAGGGACCTCCGAGCCCTTACCAGAACCACCCTGTGAACTCGCAGCATGGCCGGTGCTCCAACCCCCTGCCCCAGGGACAGATGGGGCAGCCGAGACCCCACAACCCTAGGGCACCAGGCATCACTGTCAGCCTCAGGGAGCTGAAGCTCTCTCTGCCCTGGACCTCTCCAAGAAGGTGGGAAGAGGGCAGGGCCACAGGCCGATCTCCTGAGTACAGCCACTGAAAACGGCATCGCTCCCACATCCGAAAACTGCAGCCACTCCATGCAGCTAACCCTCATGGAGCCCTTCTTCTATACCAGGGGAGATCCAAGGGGGATGAAACAGACCAAGTCCCTAACCCGTGGGGCTCGCACCTGGTGAGGGGAGAACGACGACAAAAGAGTAAACAAACAATGATACTGTAGTTTCAGGCAGTGAAAACTGCTCTGGTGGAAAATAAAGCTGGGCGCGGAGTCGAGTGGGTCCGAGACAGGTGGAGGTAGTCACTTTCAGTGGGGTGCACAGCGAGGGCCTCTATGGGAGGCCCTCTATGGGCAGAGTGATGGGAATGTGGCAGTCGCTACATGGGTGGGGCTCAGGGAGACCAGCACTCCTGGCAGAGGGAACTGCTGTGGTCCAGATGCAGAGAGGAAAGGTAATTGACCTCTTCTCAGAAGGCCTTCTACCGCCAGACACCACCCCCGAACCTGCTCCACAAATACCTGCCCTTTACTGCTTCACAGGCCTCCTCCCCGCAGCAGCCCACCACAAGCTTTCTCCACAGAAGAGAGAAACATATGTGTTCCTCCCTGCCCTCCAGTCTGGGAGTCGCTTGCTACATTTCCAGTGCGGTTGCTTTGAGGGGAGGTGGCATGAGGAAGTGAAATGAGTCTGACCTTTGACATCAAACAGAGCATGGTTCGAGTGTCTACTTGGTTAACTAGCTGTGTTACTTTAGACAAGCCACTCAGCCTCTCTGAGCCTCAATTTCCTCACCTGGACTGCAGGGGAAATGAACCCTACCTCAGAGAGTTATGAGAGTACGTAAGTGGCAGCACCTGGCAGAGCACCCGGTACACAGTAAGTGCTTGGCAAAGATTGGTTCCCTGCCCTACTCTGACCCCCTTGGAAATTAAAAAAAAAATTTTTTTTGTTCAACCAACTGTGCTAACTTACTGCAATGTACCTCTGGCAAGGCCCATCTGTTGGGTGTGGGGACTCCGAGATGACCCTTGACGAAGAGGAGGGCCCTGAACCAGAGGACAACTGGGTAGACGGGAGGGGAGCAGAAAAGACAAAGGACACCATCCTTACTGCAGGTGGGAGGGTGGAGATCATTAGGACCAGACGCTCAAAGAAACCACAATCAAGGCAGACAGTTAACTACTGTCCCCTTCCCTTCCCACCTCCAGCTCACTGGCCCAGGGCCCAGGCTCTTGCCTCCTGACTCCTCCTGTGGGGCAGCCAGCTAGAGGCCAAACCCATCTCAGTTCTTCTAACAAGCGAGGAGATTAACTCACAGGGAGACCTTAGGTAACCTCCTTCCTTCTCTGGGCCTGGTAGTGACCTCTGGGGTCCTTTCAGCTCTGACCTTGCTAATTCTGACTCTGGATGCTGGCCATACCGGCCTCACCCGTAAGGCTATCTGCCTGCCCACTGCTGCCATCTGGTGGCTCTCCAGGCCCAGCTGCACTCGGCTTTGGCCAGGCTCTCTGCAAGCCCCTTATTCGAGCGCACCTACTTCAAAGGGTGAATCTTGCTTCTGCTGCAGCTGGACACACACTGCACTCCTCTGGACCACAGATCAATGGGTATTTGTTGCCAAACACGAAAACCAAAAATAACCCCAGAACTTCATCTCTCTAGCAGAGATGACACAGCTGCAGCTGAGAGCCTGACCTCCCTGCCCAAACAGAGGAAGTAACCTGCCCAAGGTCGCACAGCTGCCTGGCTCCCAGACCAGCGCCCAATTCTGCTTTACCACAATGCTTAGGGCTGGTGGGCACCCTGGAAACCAAAAGTACAGTCAGCCCAGGGTCAAGTAAACAAAACCTTTGGAAGGTGGGAATCAAACTGTCAGGATTCCTTGCAAACCTCAAGAAATGGTAAGATAAGACATGTGAATATGTGAGCAGTCCCTGCAGAAATTCACTGGAAATAACAAACTGGAGGTGGCCAGGGTACCTCCTGACCTTGGAGGGCATCATTCACGAGGGCGCCTGCAGGTCTTCTGTAAACCAGTCTCCAAGCACCACCACAGCCTGGATCCTAGGCTAGGCAGACCGCCAGAGGGCGACAGAGGGTGAGGAAAACACACATGTAGCATCAATGGGTTTGCATGGGCTTCCCCCACCAGACACTGCTCCTCAGGGTCGAGTTCTATCTTTTCTTCTCTATCTCCAGGCCTCTTGGCACCTGGCCAGAGGAGCTGGGTAAACCTGTATACAGGCAGATCCCTCAGATTCCTGCACAACCATGGGAACTGTCCACGCTCTGTGGATTCAACTGATCACACTCTTGGCTCTGTCTGCAGCCTTCTTCTAAACCCTGTAGTACAGACCCTGAAAAAAATACTGTGTGACTTCAAGTAGGTCACTTGCCTTTTCTGGACTCTATTATCTCACATCTGCATAACTGAGTTCTGCTGGATGATCTTCAAAGTCCTTTTAAATCTAAAATTCTAGAATTTGAAACCAAACTGAGGCAAATCAAAGCCACTCTTCACCTGCTGAGCAAATAGGACAGTGAGAAAGGGGGAAGTAGCCAAACAATGCTTCCCTCTAGTGGTGTAACACTGTCACTACACCCTCTCAGCTCGGCCCTATAACTCAACTCCACTCCATCCTACCCTGAACTCTGAACCGGAGAAAGCATCTTACAGCTAGGCAGCTAAGCGCAGGTACAGCGGAGCGAGACAGAAAGAAAGGACGCCAGGCTCAAGGAACCAATGAGGCCTCTGAGCTGGTTCCACAACAGTGGAGAAATTCTCCATCTTTAGGAATGAGTGTATCTTGGAGCTCAAAGGACCTTTTGTGACCTCCAATTCCCCTCTCCAGATGAGGAAACCAAGGCTCAGGGATGTTCAGAAGGGACTTGCCTGAGGTCACAAAGCTGACTCATGACTGAGCCAAAAATAGATCCCCGCTTTCCTGCCTCCTTCAGCCTCTTGCCTCTTTTCCATGCAAACTCCCAGATGAGGTCCATGGAAGTGATGTGTCAAGGGCGTATATATACACAGGAATACACCAGCAAAGAGGCCAGTTCCCTGCACTGAGAAAGTTTATTCATTAACTCTTATGGGGGATATAATCAGACTGCAAATTACATATTCAGCATAGAAAATATAAAAGAAAATAAAATTCACTCATAATCCCACCAATCAGAGATAATACTCTGCCATATTTCCTCCTGGTCTTTCTAGGTAAACATTCTTTTTGGAAAAAAAAAAAATTAGAAGTTGTAGTGTAGTACCTTATTGTAACCTACTCTTTTTACTTACCTTATCATGAGCACATTCCTCTGTCATTAAATATCCTCCTAAAACATTCTATTTAGGGGCTATATATTCCAACATACCATATATTCCAAATTTGTACCATAATTTATTTAACCAGTTCCCCCTACAATTTCATTTGTTTCCATGTATTTGTTTTTGTCATTATAAATTAGGCTGCAATGAATGGTATTATACTTAATCTCCCAATGCACCCATAATAATTTCCTTAGGCCCGTTTTACTTTTTTTTATAGGATGAAATTTCAGAGCTGGAATGGCCTTTGGATATCATTATGTCCACAACCTCCTATTGTCCAGATGGGAAGAAGGGGACCAGAGAGTTCTGTGTCTTGCCAGAGGACAAAGAAAGCAACAGAACCAAGTCCCAAACTCTCCACCCATTAAAATGGGACCTTCCCAAAGGATTTCACACCCTTTCCTGACTACCCTCTCCCACACTGACTTCCCCTTCCCCTGAAACCCTAGAGCCTTCAGAGTCTAGGCCACTCCTCTGGCTCTGCCATATTTTTTCATTCTTCGACTAAATATTTCTTTTGTTCATCCAACTATAAACTTCCTGAAGGTAGTTCTGGATTTTATGTTTCCTTGTAGTCTGTAGCATAGTGCTATATGTATCTAGGTAAGCATTCCACAGATACCTTCTGAAGGATCAAGGATAACTAGGAATTTTCTTCCTTACTGCTTGGGAGAATCACTGGTAAAAGCTGGAAAAAAATGTTTCTTTGAAAAGCAAAAGTTTAGTTCATGGGTTAGAGCATTCTGAGATACATACTACTTGGACTCAGAGTAGCAGGCTTGGGGACAAAAGACCAGGTTGAAGTTTTAACTCTGCCCAACTATGTGAACCAAGGCAGTGCAGTTAACCAATTAGGGACTTGTCTGGAAAGCAAGGATAATAACACCCATCTTGCCACCTTCAGATGAGAAAATGGAGATGAAAGCACTTTACAGTGATGAAAGTGGTCCGCAAGAGCTATGGCTGCTATTGTATTATCATAAATGGAAATGTGGCTGCCTCTGTGAATCCTGGGATGGCCTCCAGACCCACGCTCCTGGAGCACCATCTCGTAATTTCTACTCCGCACACAACTCCATTAAGGGAATCTCTGGCTACACGTTTCAGGTAAGAATTAGTGTTTTCTTGAAGCAGAATTTC
This sequence comes from Pseudorca crassidens, assembly GCF_039906515.1. Classification (NCBI taxonomy): domain Eukaryota; kingdom Metazoa; phylum Chordata; class Mammalia; order Artiodactyla; family Delphinidae; genus Pseudorca; species Pseudorca crassidens. Next base: position 38,200,481 of record NC_090304.1, on the reverse strand, counting down.
ACATACAGAAGGAACTATTACTCCTGGTTCAAGTCGCTGGGTGTGAGCAGTTAAGCCATCCACATTTCCTCCTCATCTCTGGAGAGAAAGTGACAAGGCGGAAAGAGCACTAGACCGAGGCCATGAGACCCGAGTTTTGTCCTCCCTCCTTCCCTCACGCTCTGTGCTTCCCCCTCTTCAGTCCTCAGTTTCTCCATCTCTAAGCTGAGGGGGTCAGGCCAGACGAGCTCTAAGTTCTCATCCATTCCTGACATTCTAAGGATTCTAGTATAAAAATTAATGGCTTAATAAAAAGAAATGAAATTGAGTTATTTGTAGTGAGGTGGATGGACCCAGAGTCTGTCATACAGAGTGAAGTAAGTCAGAAAGAGAAAAACAAATACCGTATGCTAACACATATACATGGAATCTAAAAAAAAATGGTTTTGAAGAACCTAGGGGCAGGACAGGAATAAAGATGCAGACGTAGAGAATGGACCTGAGGACATGGGGAGGGGGAAGGGTAAGCTGGGACGAAGTGAGAGAGTGGCATGGACATATATACACTACCAAACGTAAAATAGAGAGCTAGTGGGAAGCAGCCGCATAGCACAGGGAGATCTCAATGCTGACATAAAGGCACTGTCTTGCCTCTTTGCTTCAGTTTTCTCATTTGCCAAGTAAGGAAGTTTCTCTTTCCATTTCTGATTCTCTAAAACTTATAAGACTTTAGGACTTTTTAAGGTGACACTGAAGAGAGTGAAGAATGTCAGGAACTCTGTATTGGGGCCCACTTTTTCAATCCATAGCCTCTGTGAGACCACAAGGCTACTTTGCGATACTGCGTGGCCCAGGGAAAGCATCCAGCATCCCCAAGGCAACCGGGCTGTAAACATTCTGACCAACCCCATGTTAAGGTTTGGATCATGTGTAAATCATTCCCCTTGAAATTCTAATAAATCACCAGCAACCAGCACTTAGCATTTGTAAGCATTGATCTTTCTGCACTGGCCAGGAGAGTCCTGAATCAACCTGTTACTGATCCAGAGACATTCAGATCCAGGCCTACGGAGACCTCTGCTGGAAAGAGAAGATATGGGACATCTGACCTCCTGATCGCTCCAGAGTTTCAAAGGGCAGAGGAAGCCACCGTATACTGAACTGACATGAGCCCTGTCCTGTGCTGGATGCTGGAAGCTGGAAGCTTTGATACACCATCTCATTTAATCCTCATCCAAGGTCAGCAATATTTCCCCATTTTCCTAACGAAGAAATAAGCTCAGAGAAATGAGGCTTATTCATTTGTCCAGCATGCACTGAGTACCTACCTCGGATGTGCCAAGTACTTTGCTAAGCACAGAGGACACGATGCTGAGCAAAACAGACATGGCTCTTTCCCAGATGGAGCTTACAGTCTAGTGGGATGGGAATTAGTTAAAGAACCCTGTAGAAAATAGCGCAGGACTTCCCTGGTGGTGCAGTGGTTAAGAATCCACTTGGGGCTTCCCTGGTGGCACAGTGGTTGAGAGTCCGCCTGCCGATCCAGGGGACACGGGTTCGTGCCCCGGTCCGGGAAGATCCCACATGCCGTGGAGCGGCTGGGCCCGTGAGCCACGGCCATTGAGCCTGCGCATCCAAAGCCTGTGCTCCGCAACGGGAGAGGCCACAACAGTGAGAGGCCCACATACCGCAAAAAAAAAATAAGAAGAAGAATCCACCTGTTGAGACTTCCCTGGTGGCGCAATGGTTAGGAATTCGCCTGCCAGTGAGGGGGACACGGGTTCAATCCCTGGTCCGGGAATATCCCATGTGCCGCGGAGCAGCTAGGTCCATGTGCCACAACTACTGAGCCTGCACGCCACAACTACTGAAGCCTGTGAGCCCTAGAGCCCACGTGCCACAACTACTGAGTCTGAGCACCTAGAGCCTGTGCTCTGCAACAAGAGAAGCCACTGCAATGAGAAGCCCGTGCACCGCAATGAGAAGCCCGCACACCACGATGAAAGGTAGCTCCCACTCACCGCAACTAGAGAAAGACCACTCGGCAACTAAGACCCAACGCAGCCAAAAATAAATTTAAAAAAAAAAAAAGAAGTAGTAATGTGTTTAAAAAAAAAAGAATCCGCCTGCCAATGCAGGGAACATGGGTTCGAGCCCTGGTCCAGGAAGATCCCATGTGCCGCAGAGCAACTAAGCCTGTGCGCCACAACTACTGAGCCTGCGCTCTAGAGCCCGCGAGCCGCAACTACTGAAGCCTGTGCACCTAAAGCCTGTGCTCCACAACAAGAGAAGCCACCACAATGAGAAGGCCACGCACCGCAACAAAAAGTAGCCCCTGCTCGCTGCGACTAGAGAAAGCCCGTGCGCAGCAACGAAGACCCAAGGCAGCCAAAAATAAATAATTAATTAATTTTTAAAAAAAGAAAATAGCACAAAGGAGAGGCTGTAGTGCCCTAAGAGATAAAAGGGAAAAGTGATGAGTCAGGGATGTCAAGGGAAGGCCTCCCTGAGGAGGTGATGACTAAGTTGAGGTCTAGGGGAAAACAAAAAAAGGACGTAACTAAGTCAAAATGAAGAAGGAGAGCAGGGTAAGTGTGGCAAATAGAGGGAACATCAGCTGCAAAAGCACTATAGTGGGAAATCCAGGATCCATTCCAGGTACCAAGGCCAGAGTAGAGGTCAGCCAGAGATCAAGAGCTAGCTCAGTTAGAAACAGGGCTGGAAAGGCAGGCAGAGGGCAGACCACGCAGTGCCTGGTGACCACTAAGGACTATGTCTTTATTGTAAGAGCAATGGGAAGCCACTGGAATGTGACACATGGGTTTGAAAAGGTCTTCCAACTGAGGCATGGAGAACAGACTGGGGGGAGAGGGAGCGATGTGGGAAGCTGAGGACACCAGGCAGAGGCCACTGCAGGATCCAGCAAGAAGGTGACAGTGGCCTGCACCACGGTGGTGATGGAGAGGAACTGGCACAATCAGGAGGCTGGCAGAGCTGAGTCACACCTCGGCCTGTCTGACTTCAAAGCCACGCTTCTCTCTACCTTGCCATCTATTCATTCGTTCAGCAATTAGTTACAAATCATCTACTGTGTGCCGGGCCTGTGCTGGGGATATAGCCGTGAACAACACAGACACTGCTCTCGTGGAATTTACAGTCTAGACATTAAACAAATAAGAATGCAAGTGGATGTATACAATTCATTTTGTAGGAAGAATACAGTGTCGTAGTATGTATACAATCCATTGAAGGAAGAATAGTGTGATCAGAGATTTTAACAGGAAAAATTACCTGTAAGGCCATGATGATCTTATATTGATAATATAAAAGAGCTACGTGCTGGCTGCATGTAAGTGAAAGACCTCAGGAAACTTTGCCCGTCAGACCTGGCCAGTTCATGAGCCCTGAGGGGAGAAGCTGGTGTGTCTCAAGCCCTGCACAGACCCTGCCGAAATAGAAGCCTTTCTAAAAGCAACTGCTAACTCCTTAATGTACTCACACATCCCAAGCATGGGCACCCCCTGTACAGGTATGTGCAGCATTTTACAGTTAGTTAGGATCTTTCACACAGATTCATTCATTTGAAACTCACAGCAGCTGTCTGTAGAATGGAGGTAGGTTTTAATACCCTGCATGAGAGAGGAGGAAATTGAGGCCTAGACAGGTGAAGTGACTCAACTAAGGTCACCCAGCTAAGAAGGCACACAGATCCACCACCCAGTTCTCACTAGAAGCACTTTGGGCCAGGAACTCATGAATCTCAGAGGAGACAGCTGCAGGTCACCGAGCCTGGATAAAGTCACACAGGAGTCCCATGAAGCTCCCGAGAACAATGATCGGGGACATTAAGCAGCTTGGGAAAGGTTTCTTGAATGCAGCTCCACCAGTCTGAGACACAGGTACCTTGCCAGCTTTCCCAGATTAGAACAGGTTCTCTTGGACTCTTTCCAAGTGCCTCTAATGGAGAAAAGTATTTTTCCATCACAAGCACTGTAGGTAGGCACCAGACTCCTGAAGAAGGAGGACAGAGACTGCATCCCAGATTCCCACATAGACGAACTAAAGTAATCTTGATATCATGTGAACTGCCCTCGCTAAGCACCTACCACTGGGGATGGCAGTCTTGGGCAGCATTTCTTGATCATGGTACCACTAACATTTGGGGCTGGGTATTTCTGTGTCGGGCGGGGGGGGCTGCCCTTGCATTGTAGGACATTTAGCAGCATCCCTGGCCTCTACCAACTAGATGCCAGTAGCACGCCCACCCCCAGTTGTGACAACCAAATATGGCTCCAGACACTGCAAATGTCCCCCAAGGAACAAAGTTGGTGTAGGGATTATGAGAAGGGAGAAAGCACAGTCTACTCCCCGTCTCCATCCTAACCCAGCCCAGCCCAGCCCACCTTACTGGACGGATCTATGGTCACTGCACATAAGCTGTTTTTAATCAATAATACACCCCTAATGTCTTCCAGAACGAGACTGGGGGCAGCCTCTGTGCTGATGTGGCTGCAGGTAGGTCCCAGGAACAATTCTCCACTGGAGCTTATGAAAACAACTAGAGTCAAATAACTCCTTGGCCCAATAATGAGCTGATTTGACCCTGTGAGCAAATCTCGTTCCCATTAAAATGAGCAACTGGGTCTGATTAAACTGGAAGCCCTGGCTGTTTCTTCTCAATGACACCACGCCAGGGCAAAGGCTTCCACAGCTACTAGGAGGAGGGCAAAACTGGTGAACCAAACAGCAGGAGACTCTCTTCTACCCAAAACTCAGCGCAACAGCCAGGACGCTCAAACATCCCAGCTTTTAACCACTCTGGACTCAGGAGAAAGGGGAAAATAACAAAGTGCATAAACAAGAGATCTGAATTAACAAGTTAATCAAACAGCTGAAACATTACCCAAAGATCACGCTCTCAAGTGGAGGTGGAGACCTGAAGCTGAGCCCCAGAGCAGCTGGGGTGACTCAGACAGTGTCAGGGACATAGGTTCCAACCTCCCACTCTGAGTGCTGGGCTGTTGGCCCAGACGTGGAAATCAGCATGAGTTACAGTGCTGCAAAGCTAGAATCAAAGCAGCAACATCTTTATGTCTTTCATTAGTCAGCTGCCTAACCAGTTAACGGATTTACTGACAGACTCAACTAAACCCACTATGGTTTGGTAGTAAGTGTATTTTACTGCACTGCAATTCTTTGAAGACTGACTAAGCATGAAACGCCTACCTGTTAACACCCAGTGACTCAGACTACTGCTAGTGTCTGTGCCATTCCTGCACACTGACTTAGCTCCACTGCTGCACTGAAATCTGATAACAGGTCTGTCTCCCGTAGTGACAGTGGGCTCCCTGAGGGCAGGATTAGGATCTAGTACAAGGCATGGTACATAAACAGATCCTCACCATCTGTATGATGGACAGATGGATGATAAAGTCTTCTGTTTCTGTACTCTTAGACTTAAGCCTGTCCACACATTGCAGTGGGAAGGCACGGCCCACATCTTTTCTGTTTCTTCAAGGCTTAGAACACTGCTCAAAAGGTTTACAATAAACAAGAACCGATTTGGTTGGACTCTTGAATCCAAAGAGACAAACTGAAGCCTTCTGATCATGGACCAGCGAGTCCAAGGAAAGAAGAAATCCTCGCAGTCTACCCTGCCTCCTATGCATTTGAATATGTTTAGTCTCTTTTAACTAGAAACAGTTTAATGTAAGCAAAGAATACTTTCTCTGCTAGGCACTGGAGATACAGACGTGAGCAAGATGAATACCGTGCCTCCTATCACAGAGCTCACTGTCTGGAGGAGAAGAGAGAGAGTAACAATTATACAAATAAGCGGCTATTATGCTCAGGGTCTCTTTAAGAAAAATTTCTGTCGATGGTCCCAATCTTCAAGCAGTCTGGACTTCTTTGAGGAAAGTCATGATTTTCCTCCAAATGAATGACATCATTAGAGCATCCTCTGAAGCGGTAAATATGGAACGTTTATTATACACCTTTGTTATATAGGCCTCTGTACCAAAACAATCTTAAAAAAAATTTTAAGAACCAATTAAAAGCACCATGGATATAAATACTCATAAGTCTATGTGTTCAAACGTGTAGTATGTGTGACTTACCCAGGATAACTGAAGCTGACCTGAAAACCTACAAAAGTATTGGATTAAGTCACCAGGCATTTGAGAGTCTACAGATCTGTGTGTCACTAACGAGCAGGCCAAGAGCAGGCAAGAGGACTCCTGAGAACCCCTGAAGTTCAGAAGGCCTTGACACGATAATGGTTCTTAAGAATTACAAACTGCTGGTCTGGGAAACTGTGTCAGTCAGCAAGAGCTCTAGGAAGGCTGGGAAGAAGGGGGGCCATGAAAAAACAAACCCCGAGAACAGTGTCAGGAATATGAAGACCAGGCAAGGAGAACTGCCCTAAGATGAGAAATCAACGAAGATATTATCAAGAAAAGATAAAGACGCCAAAAGCTGGATGGCATGGCCTGGTAAGGTAACATCTGAAGGAGTATGTGGGATGCTTGAATCAATGTACAAAGTTTGTTAGGGTTAATAAAAATTTAAATCAAAATACCATGCCAGCTATGACTCAAAGTAATGCTTTTGCCTCCATCTTAAAATATTTAACTTAATAGTTTCTGACACCTTTAATTTAGACTCAAGTGAAAATGCAAATACAGTCATCCCTTTAGCTATGACAAGGCAAAGACTCCCCAACCACCTGGACAAATTTCTAGGTGATGTTTGTTGCAGTGGGTTCCTTCACAAAACCTCATGGACTCTTAGGGCCAGAAGGAGTTAACCTAAGCCAGCTTTGCCTTTTTGCGTGTAAACCTGTGATCCAGAGAGGAAAAGCCATATATCTGGCTGATTGCAGAACTAGATCCCAGGTCCTTCCCTTCCCAACCCTTAAAGCATTTCATCAGTAAGAACCAAACTACCTAATCCCAAGCATTCATAGCTACTTAGACAGCTGTCCCCCAGCTGCTCCTCCCAACCACAAGCTCTCTGCCACTCTCACCTGTCTGAGCAACTAGGTGTGTCCACCCATTCCAGACAGCAGCGATCTTTTCATTCTGAAAACAATGTGCTTCTATCTTCTGGGGCACAGGAAGGAAAGCAGCATGGGAAGCCAGTTGCCCATGCTTGTTGCTTCCCCAAACAAACAGCTCTCCTGCATCTTAAACAAACAAAAGGGGGACAAAAGAGGTGAAGGAACATTAGTCCAAAATGATGGAAAATAACCTGTTTGAAAAAAAAAAAGTGGTTAAAAGAAGTTGTATTACTCTTAATCCTACAATGTTGAATAGAGCAAAACAAGATACCAAATTCATGTATAGCATAATTATACACAAGATTTTTTTAAATAGGAAAAAAGGCCAAATGGTCTTAGCAGTTTGTCAAGGAATAGGAATGTGAGTTTATTTTTTCATTAATTCATTCAGCCAAATATTTGTTCAACATCTACCATGTGCAAGACATATGTTTCTCTATTTTCTACATTTTTAAAATAAACGCTTGCATTACCTTTTGTTAGGAAAAATATATATTCGCTTTTTTAAATAACAGGTTAAAAGATGAATTGTTTAAAGCTTAAACTTTATAAACATAAGATGATTTCACTACATGCCCTGTCCAGAAGAAAATATAATGTTATCATATCACATCCACATAGCATTTAAGCTCATTTGAACCTCACAATAATCCTGTGATATAAGCAGGAATGCGACTGACTGACACTGTGATTTAATAGAAAAAGAACAATTTCAGAGTCAAGTGATTCTGGCTTCTATTCTTGGATCTGCTAACTAGCTACTGACCTTGGACAAACCACTTCCTCTCCAAGCCTTAGTTTCACCAGCTGAAGACTGGAGGGGAGGGCGGTTGGTCAAGAAGGGCAGACGATATAACTGATGACACTGTTAACAGGAGAGACTTGTGGGTGACGGCAGCAAACCAGAGGGCACATGCTTGTCCAAAAGGCATTCACATTCAACAAATGTTTAACTGGAAGTCAAACAAAATGGGGCCATAGACCATAATTTGGCTTATAAATCTACAGTTTGTGACTCCTTGGATGATTTCTAAGCACTTTCCCAACCCTAACATTCCAAGGTTCTACACTGCACAGTAAGCACATGGCACACACATGTGGCTACTGAACACTTGAAATGTGGCTAGTCCAAATGAGACATGTTGAAGACAAACAAAGCACAATGGATCGTAAAGACGTAGTGCAAAAAAAACCCAAAAGGAGTGTGCCTCATTAATAAGTTTCATACTGATTACATATTGAAATAATATTTTGGATATACTGGGTTAAGTAAAATAAATTATTAAAATTAATTCACCTTTTTCTTTTTACTTTTTGCAATACGGCTCACATTGTATTTCTCCTAGACAGCACTCTTCTAGAAGATAAATTAACCAAGGCTCGGAGATGTTAAGTGACTTCCAAGATCACATAGCTAATAAGGGATCAAGTGGGACCAGAAGCCAGGTTTTTTGCTTCCACAGCATTCTGTGACCTCCCAGTAAAGGTTTACAGTATTGCTTGCCCTGAGGCAGTCTGGTGTATTCTCCAAAACTGATCAGAAGCCAAACAGTATCATTAAAGGATATTAGACCAAGATTCAGGCTTCAAGTCCCAAATCTGCTACTGGATCACTCTGACACGGGGCACATCACTTCACATTCTGGGTCTCTGTTTCATAGAGCCTGAGGGTCTATAAATCAGTGGAGCCTTTTTGTCACCCAGGTGACCTTGCAGCACTGACATTCTGCAGTGCTATACAACGAATTTGGTATATTTCGTGCCTAGAGAGAGGGCAACCTCCCTGGACCTCACCAGGGTGTATGAAGTATGAGGATCCTTTACAAGAGGGCAGAGGACCCCTCAGCAAAGCTTCAACCCATTAAATGGAGTGCTTACCACTGACAATAAGCCTGTGTCTGTAATAAGCCTTCATTTATCTTAGTAAGTCTAAACCATCTTTTTTGCAAAGACGAACTGTCTTCCACAGTAATGGAATGCGGATCATTACACTGTTGCATCAGCAGGCAAAACTAAATTCTGCTGCAATGTCAAATAGTTACATAATCTACAACTCCAGAGAGAAGGTCTAAAGAACATTGAACAAAATCCAATGTGTAACAGCTTGAACTAGACCAGGAAAGACGGATATTAATCTTGACCCTTTTTAATTCACTTTCACAATATCCAAAACCAATTCACTTTGTGAATATACTTTAAAAATCACTAAACTGCACATTTAAAGGAGTGAATTTCATATATGAATTATATCACAATAAAAAATCCAACATCTATGTTTTAAAAACACCATAGTAAAAATGCTCCACATATGAAATAAAAAATAGCTTTACTGATTACAAGAGTTTTTAAGAAATCGATGTTAGCAAGCAACTAGAAGAATCTCTAGGTTTACAAAATACCAACCATTTCAAATGAATTAGAACAGGGTAGAAATCTCTCAGGACTTCCCTGGTGGTCCAGTGGTTAAGACTCCGTGCTCCCAACGCAGGGGGCATGGGTTTGATCCCTGGTCAGAGAAGATCCCACATGCCGCGTGGCATGGCCGAAAAAAAAAAAAAAAAAAAGAAACCTCTCTTAGTCTGTTCTTATTCTCAGAAAAGAATGCCTTCCTCCAATGCTAGTGAGGACTGTGGGGGATGAACTAGTCACTTCTTGTCCTGGGGCCCTCTGCCCCCCTCCCCATAAAAGGAGAGGTGGGACCACATGCCGAGAGGAGTCCCTTAGAGCTGGCATTCTTTTTTTTTTTTTTTAAATAAATTTATTTATTTATTTATTTTTGGCTGCATTGGGTCTTCGTCGCCGCATGCGGGTCCTCTCTAGTTGTGGCGAGCGGGCTTCTCACTGTGGTGGCCTCTCCTGCCGCGAAGCACGGGCTCCAGGCGCACGGGCTTCAGTAGCTGTGGCTCATGGGCTCCAGAGCGCAGGCTCAGCAGTTGTGGCGCACGGGCTCAGCCACTCCGCAGCATGTGGGATCTTCCCAGACCAGGGCCCGAACCCATGTTCCCTGCACTGGCAGGCGGACTCCCAACCACTGAGCCACCAGGGAAGCCCTGGCATTCATTTTAACTCAACTCTTTTAACATATCTATAAATCTACTTAACATGAGACACAGGCTAAAAGCAGCTAGTTCTTTCATTAGTTAGTTGTTTTTAATTCATTAAATATCAAATTATCTGTAGTTCAGAATCTGTTAAGTATTTAAAATCTCACATTACGGCTCTTGTGCTTTGGAAACAGTAACAGCTCCTCAGTTGGACTGCATTACAAATTTGATGTTGAAGAATGCATGCCTCCATTAATTTACAGATACTGTGTACACATCTTAATTTCCACATGAAACACTGGAAACACTGTGTATGAAAGTCATTTCCCTTTGCTTAAAAAATGTAATGCATTCAACTCTGGGTGAGAGGTCTTACCAACATAAATCTCTCGGAGCTAGAGTATCCAGTCTACCAGCAGGGGTCAGGGCAATCTGGGCTTTGAAAAAAACCATTAGGAGAGATGGATAACCTTCACTTTCAAGAAAATGCTGCATTATCTCTAGAAAGTTTATACGATATTGGCTGGGTGTGTCAAATGGATGGATGGACAGATACATGGCCAAGACAGAGAGACATACACACTGTGTGAGAGAAAAAAGACTAGATAGACAGATTAAAGAGATGGAATAGAGAGATCAACTAGAGAAAAACATAAAAATATAAACTAGATTACAGAAACATATACACAACTAGACTTAGAGATGATGGAGACTTTGGTTAGATAGGAAGACACTAAGATGGAAGATAAATAAAAATAGAGATGTATAGTTAAATAAAATAGAGTAGATAAATAGAGAGAGCAGACAGGGTGACAGATAAATGGAGAAGAAAGATATAGGTAGATAAAATAGGATAGTCTGAGATTAAACAGCTAGAGAAAATAGACAGCTAGAGAGCTTAGTTATATTAGACATCAAAATAGATTAGGTGGATAAGATAACAACATATTATACATAAGTTTACTGTTGGTTATATGATGTGACAATCACAATTACCCTAAAGGAAGATACTTTTATCCCTATTGTACAGCTAAGAAAACAAACTCAGAGGAAAGGAAGTGAGCCTCTGTTTCACATGAGTGTTTTACCTGTATTATCATATGTAATTCTCAAAACTATCCACAAAGTACTTTATAGAAGAGGAAATGGTCTCAGGAAGGTAAAACGACTTGCCTAAGATCATACCAGTGGTGGCATCAGAACTCTGACTCCAAAGTCTATGGTTTTCCCTCTGTACCCCAATAGCATCACTTGAGGCAGAAACACCCAGAATTCTGAATGGCATGTTACCTACCTGTCAGTGAAGCTGAGTGGTCTGAGCCAGCAAGAACACATACTGCTTGAGAATTCTCTAGGCCTACAAAAAAAAAAAATTCTTTTGAAATCACATTTGTAACAGAACAAATTGGGCACAGGAGGCCCATAGGCAGTGACCACAGCACCTGGAGAGAAACTCTCAGCCAGTGCAGGAAGGTCTGAGTCAGCGGCACTGGCCACGAAGACGGCTGGCATGGTAGGGAGACTGCTTATATCCAGGAGGTTGAACAAATAAATAAATACTTTGAGGATAAAGGAGTCAGATTTCTTACTATCAGAAAGGAGAAGAAAGGTACAGATATGAAAAGGTTAAAGGCTAGAATTGACCATGTGATACTGCATTGTAATTGAAGTCAGTGTAGACTTGTGGTTTCTACTAGAGATAAACAGACATAGGTGTACATATGTATAAATGTGTGTGTACATGTATATTTCCTAGCTCTGTCCACGGAGTGGGCCTAGAAGCAATGACATCTCATACATTCAGCTGCTATCACATGCAGACGCTGAAACACAAGCCCAGGCCTCCTAACAACACACAGGCAGAGCTAGAATTTGAACTTGCCTCCCATATCCAAATCCAGCACTTTTCCACCCGTAAACACACTGCCTTCAACAACAGTGTAAACCTTAATCAACTCTGCTCCATGCTGTGGTCACCTGGTCTGGCATGCAGAGAAATGGGAGTCTTATTCTGTAACTCTTTCTTCTTACACTTCTGTTCAATTTACTAGTGTCTTAATAAAATGCCCCTCATGGCTTCAAGTATCCTGTGGAATGACAAAGGGACAAAGATGTTTCTGCCACTTTCACCAGAGAGGAAGCACTGGTCTCCTAGTGGCCAGGTCGGGAGAGGACATCCAGGGTTCCAGCTCCAGAACAGATGGCAATGAGGTGAAGAGGGGACAATGAAAAATGAAAGACTTTGAGGGCAGGAAGCTGATATCTTCTCTAACATCTCATCAGAAAATTCCCCCAAGTTAACTCTGAATCTAAGCTGTGCCCCAAGCAGATCCCAACCAGGTCATTTAAATCAAATAAAATAAAAACACTTCTGATTCCTTTTAGATACAAAACTTGTGCTAAAACAGACAGTAGACATAATCCCTACCCTTAAAAAGCTCATCACCTTTGGCATTTGGGAAAACATGTAAACAGCTCATAACAATACAATAAGTTGTGTTATCCATGCACATAAAGAAAATGCGGACTTCCCTGGTGGCGCAGTGGTTAAGAATCTGCCTGCCAATGCAGGGGACACAGGTTCGATCCCTGGTCTGGGGAAGATCCCACATGTCGCAGAGCTACTAAGCCTGTGTGCCACAACTACTGAGGCTGAGCTCTAGAGCCCATGAGCCACAACTACTGAGCCCACGTGCCACAACTACTGAAGCTCGCATGCCTAGAGCCCATGCTCCACAACAAGAGGGGCCACTGCAATGAGAAGCCCGCGCACCACAATGAAGAGTAGCCCCTGCTCGCCGCAACTAGAGAAAGCCTGCACGCAGCAACGAAGACCCAACACAGCCATAAATAAATAAATCTATTAAAAAAAAGAAAATGCAGTGGAGGTGAGAAGGAAGAGTCTTTCCTGAGAAAGCTGTAGCTGAGCTAGGACCTGAAAAATGATCAGGATTTTCCCAAGGGGAAGAGGAAGGAAAAGGTATCCTGGGAAGAGGTAACAGTCTGCCCACAGGCACAGAGGAATAAGAACACAGCGCATGCCCAGGGAGCAGTGAATACCTTGGTGAGGCAGGAAAGATGTTTGGGAAGTATGAGTTTATATTACAAATGCTTTCAATGTGAAGTAGACTGTCCTGTGTTCAGTGGCCCCTTCTCCTTCTCTAAGAGAACCCTCCCCAACTCAACACATGGGCTTCAGGGCGCTAACCTCACCCCTGTAACAGGGGAAAGCCTCAGGGACTTAAGAGAATCAGAACGATCCCAACAACTTGTACGACACTTCCACTGCGGCTCACCCTTCCCTTTTCTCTCCCCACTTCCTACTGCCCTCAAAAATCCCTCCCTTATTCTGAGCTAGAGGAGAGTAGAGGTTTCCTGACAGGTTTTTCCTACAGCTAACCCTCAGTAAACTCGGTCACAAAGTCAGAGCGAGAGAGGAAGAAGAGGAGCAGGTGGAGACATGGTGCTACAAACAGAGAGATAAAGGCCCACGAAGAGAGTGTAGAGCAGACAGAGACAGAGAGACAGAGAAAGAAAGTCCTAGAGACCAAGCGTCCTGTGGGCAGCACCCTTCCTACCTACTCCTCGTGTGCCCATGAAGAGAGATTTCCCTCGGGGAACGCTCCTAGCCCCTCTCTCCACATCCTCACTCGCTCCTGCTTTCCTTTCGGGAGAAGGAGCTGGGCAGGCAGGCACATTCCTTGTGGGTTCTCCCTCTGGGATGTGCCTGCCTGCAGAGGGCACCTCCTCCGTGGTCTCAGCTGAACCACGAGCTTAGCAGGACTGAATGCATACAGCTGCTCCAGTGCCTGGTGGGTAAATTCAATCTGGGATTCAGAACCCGGAGGCTCACTATTGCTACACGTTATTTGCAAACACCTAAGCCATGCCTTCCAACCTAACTTGTAACAGCTCTAGAGCTACCATTTTGATTTCCACCCACCTGACTCGCATCTACTTCTCAATGGGTTCCAAACTCTGGCAGCAAAGAGGAGTACTTTTACTGGGCCCACAAAAATTCCAGCAAATTAATAGACCAGCCAATGGAGAGAGTTAAAACAGAGAGACCAAGAAATAGCAAACGCAGAACTCCATTTACCCATTTTCTGCATGCCTGCGTCTCCATTTCCAAACAAAGAATAAATACAGGATTCAGAAGAAGTAAGGACCTTACCTGTCACTCTGCTTGGTTCCTTTGCTGTCAAAAACAGTGGGAGAGTCTGCCCAGGGCACAACCGCCGTCCAGATGATGCCAAACCAGTTCCCCACTGGAACACCATGCCACCAGCTTCCCAGCGGAGCAGGAGAGAAAAAAGAAAATCTTTATCTGGATTAAGACCAGATTGCTCTTTGAACCTCAATGCCATGAGAGATTCCCAATTCATGCTCAGTTAACATGCATATTATGGAAAAGCTTATTGCCTCAAGAGGCCCTATGGCTGGTCATAGGGATTACCACCAAGTCAATCACAAATCCAATCTTCAGGGCAATCTAAGACCATCAAAGGAAATTCCAACATAGTAAAACTCCCTCCAGAAAGTTCTAGGACACTCCTCCAGAGTCAAATTACTGGAATGGCATTTTTTTCATGATTAACTTGAAAGGACAACTGAGACTCCAGATGGAGCAGGAAAGAACCTTGAAGCTTACCACGTCCATTCCTCACATTTACTGCATGAGAAACTGAGGCCCTGTAGAGGAGCTGTGATTTGTCCAAGGTCATACAGGGAGCTAGTAGCAGAGAAAACACCAGGACTTAACTCTCCTACACCTAATGTAGTGTCTTTTCTACTACACCAAGATGAATTCAAAGATTCCTAATCACCAAATAAATACATATTTACGACTGCAAGATAGCTTCTTAATAGCCACTACTTCAATGGAATGGCCTTTTATTTCCATATTCACTGACTCTAATTCATGTACCCATGTTCTGAACCTCATACAAATGCATAGATGAAATATTGTTATTTTGTCTACAGTCAGATGTGTGTAACTAGGATCCACTATCCAACAGCAACATTAAGGTACTGCTCCTCCAGAAGTATCCTATACCCAATGGTCCTTTAGGCTGTAAACAGACAAGCATGCTTTGTGAAATATAAGTGATGATGATTGAGCACAATGTGAGCAAAACACAGTATTGAAATAAAACAAAACTTACCATCTCTTCAACAAATAAATTGCAAGAGAATAAAAAGAGAGGAAAAGGTACATAAAGATTAAAAGAGACTGGAGATGCCTGATAAAGGATTAATATTTAAAATATACAATGATCTCCTAAAACTCAACAACAACAATAAAAATTCAAAAATGAGCAAAGGACTTGAAAAGACTTTTCTCCAAAGAAAATATACAAATGGCCAATAAGCACATAAAAAGATGCTCAACATCACTAATCATTAGGGAAATATAAATCAAAACTACAATAAGATGCCACTTTACACTCATCAGGATGACTACTATTAAAAAAAAGAAGAAAATAACATGGGTTGGCAAGGATGTGAAGAAATCTGAAACCTTGTGACTACTGGTGGGAATGTAAAATGGTACAGCCACTATGGAAAACAGTATGGCAATTCCCCCCAAAATTAAAAATAGAATTACTATATGATCCAGCAATCCTACTTCTGGGTACATATCCTAAAGAACTGAAAGCAAGATCTCAAAGTGATATTTGTATACCCATGTTCATAGCAGTATTATTCACAATAGCTAAAATGTGGTCACAACCCAAGTGTCTATCAATAGAAGAATGGATAAGCAAAATGTGGTATACACATACAGTGGAATATCATTGTCTTAAAAAAGGAGGAAATTCTGACATTTGCTACATGAATAGACCTTGAGGATATTATGTTGAGTGAAATAAGCCACAAAAAGACAAAGACTGTATGATTCCACTTATATGAGGTACCTGTATGAGTGGCCCAAATCATGGAAATAGACAGTAGAATGGTGGTTGCCAGGGACTGGGAGAAGGGGGAATGGGGAGTTATTGTTTAATGGGTATAGAGTTTCAGTTTTGCAAGATGAGAAAAGTTCTGGAGACAGATTTTGGTAATAGTTGCACAATAATGTGAATGTACTTAATCCCACTCAACTGTACATTTAAAAATGGGTAAGATGATAAATTTTATGTGTATTTTATCACAGTAAAAAACTAAAAGGAATAAATAAACTTTAAAAAAGAGAGAAAGAGACTTGAGATACATATCAACCAATTGCAATGATAAACCTAATTTGGATCCTGATTCAAACAAACCATAAAAAAAATATTTTTGAGATAATCAGGGCAATTTAAACACTGACTAGATGCTTGATGAAATTACAGAATTACTGATAATTTTTTGTAGGTATGATGATGGTATTTTTGGGTAATGTTTTCAGAAAAATTCCTTATCTTTTAGAGATGTGGGCAGAAATATTTACAGATTAAGTGGGGGAGGGGAGGACTTACAATTAAATTAATCAAACACATAATGGGAACTGTGCTGCTTTGTTAACTGGACAAAAATGTACACATAAGACTAGCAATCACAAAATGTTGGTAGGAAAGGGGCAAGGAAACCAATGACAGGCAATTCTTTGGTCCTTCTAATTTCTAAGAGAAGAAGCTGCTTATAAAAGCATAATCACTACCATACAACTCAGTAATCACACTCCTGGTCATTTATCCCAGAGAAATGAAAATTTATGTTCACAGAAAAGCTTGTCCACAAATGATTATAGCTTTATTCTTAATAGCTAAAAACCAGAAACGACCAAATGTCCTTCAATGGGTGACTGGTTAAACAAACCGTGGTTGTTATAGACTGAATTGTGTTCCCCGTAAATTCATATATTGAAGTCCTAAACTCCAGTGTAACTGTATTTGGAGATAGGGCCTATAGGAGGTGATAAAAGTTAAATGGGTCATAATAGTGAGGCCTTAATCTGACAGAACTGGTGTCCTTTTAAAAAGAGGAAGAGACACTGGAGATCTCTCTCTCTTTCCATGCGTGCATAGAGGAAGAACCGTGTGAAGAGACAGCAAGAAGGCAGCATCTACAAGCCAGGAAGAGAAGCCAACCCTCATGGTATCTTGGTCTTGGACTTCTAGCCTCCTGAACTGTGAGAAAATAAATTCCTGTTGTTTAAGCCACCCACTCTGTGGCATTTTGTTATGGCAGCCCCAGCAAACTAATACAGTGGTACCTCTATACCATGGAATATTAGCAATAAAAAGGAACAAATTATTCATACTCCCAACTTGGATGAATCTCCAGGGAATCATGCTGAGCAAAAAAGCCAACCCCAAAAGGCTAAATACTGTACGATACCATTTATATAACATTCTTAAAATGACAACATTACTGTGGGAGAACGAAAGAGCTGAGTGGTGAGAGTAGGTAGGAAGTGGGTGCGGCTACAAAAGAGCCATAAGAGGGATCCTGTGATGGAACTGTTCTGTATCTTGACTGTGTCAAGACATCCTGGTTGTGCTATTACACTATACTCTCACAAGATGTTACCACTGAGAGAAACTGGACAAAGAGTGAGTGTGATCTGTTTCATTTCTTACAACTGCACGTGAATCTACAATTACCTTAAAATAAAAAGCTTAGTTTTTCAAAAAGTATAATCACACTAAGCGCCAAGTGACCGCCAGCACCATGATGCACCGAATTCTTCCTCGCCTCCACTCTTCTCCCCATTCCACAACTGGACTCACCAACGCTTGAGCCTCGGCTGCCATAGCCAGTCTGGGCTGTCCTTCAGCCCAAAGAAGTGGGAACGGAAAGCAGAAAAATGAGCAAGAGAGAAAAAAGGGTCACTGCCTCCTCCACTTTCCACCCTCAACCTCACACACACCGTCAGCCCTATGTGCATCACCCTCTCACAGTACAGGAGACAAGCTCACTTGAAGCATTCAAATTAATAAACATTTACATCCACTAGGAAAGTAATGCAGTTCATGGCAAAGAATGTGGGTCTTGGAATCCAGCTCGTCCTAGACTCTGATCCCAGCTCACCTTTTATTTCCTAACTCCCTGTGTAACTGTAGACAAACACTTTAGCCTCTCTGGACCTCAGTTTCTTCATATGTAAGAGGTACAAACTACCATGTATAAAATAAATAAGCCATAAGAATATATTATACAGGAAATATGGCCAATATTTTCTAACAACTATAAATGGAGTATAATCTTTAAAAACTGTGAATCACTATGTTGTACACCTAAAACTTAACATAATATTGTAAATCGGGCTTCCCTGGTGGCGCAGTGGTTGAGAGTCCACCTGCCGATGCAGGGGACACGGGTTCGTGCCCCGGTCCGGGAAGATCCCACATGCCGCGGAGCAGCTGGGCCCGTGAGCCATGGCCGCTGAACCTGTGCGTCCAGAGCCTGTGCTCCACAACGGGAGAGGCCACAACAGTGAGAGGCCCGGGTACCACAAAAAAAAAAAAAAAAAAATATATATATATATATATAGTAAATCAACTATACCTCAATACAAAAAATTTTTAACTCACGTCACTGCGTGCCTATGAGGATTAAATGAGGTACTAACTAAATCAGGAGAACCTAGCACCATGCCTAAGAACATAACAAAGAGCTAGACAACTTCATTTCCTTCCTCCCTACCTGCTAAAGGCTTTCCCACATGACTTCTGCCTTATGTCCCCTCTTTTTAATCAGACTGCAGCACAGCAGGACACTCTGAATTACTCCTTAAAGTTTATTTCTTCCAAATCTCCATGTCTCCTTATTACATGCTTATCAAGAAAATAAAAGCAAAATGATCACCTGTTGCAGCTAAAGCATGCCTGAGTCCAGCAGCAATACTAACAACCTTCTCTCTCAGGGGCTGTCAAAACAAAGAAAAGGACGGCAATCTCAGAATTATCCATCTACAAAATTTTATGTAATTTATGCCCAAACACAACACAGCATGATCCTCATTATGTGTCTGATTGGTTTGGAGCTCCCAATTCCCAACATTTCCACTCATAAACGCCTCTGTATGTATCCCTAAAAGGCAAAATCTTTTTAAAATACCATATTACAATGTCACTCAGGGCTAGGAGGCACCTGCAAGGTCATCCAGTCCAGGGGTTAGCAAACATTTTCTGTAAAGGGCCTGATAGTAAATATTTTAGATTTTGCAGGCCACATGGTTTCTGTCACACTACTCAACTCTGCCATTGTAACATAAACGCAACATACACAATAAATACATGAATGGGCATGGCTGTGTTCCAATAAAACTTTATTTACCAAGGGTTCTAGTGTGCTGACCTCTGATCTAGTCTAATCCCCATTCAATGCTAGAAACCTGTCTACAACACCCCACCAAGTGGTCATACAACCCCTGTCAAATACCTACTTCCAGTGACATGGGCTCACCACCTCCCCAGGTGCCTGCTCATCTTTGCACGGTTCCATCTGTCTCCTTGGGTGGAACCAAACCTATCTGCCTACTGCTTCTGACAAGGCTTCCCAAACATTTGAAGACAGTTGTCATGTCCTAAGACACCTTGTGGTTCCCAAATTCTTTAAGACTTCGCCCTTCAAGATGTGCAGCTTAATTCCCCTCCCTTTCACTGTGGGCTGGACTTAGTGACTTGCTTCTAATGAATAGGATAAGGAAGTGATAAGTGGCTCCAAGACTAGCTGATGAAAGGCATTGAGGCTTCTTGTTTGACCAGCCTGCCTCCCTCCCTCCCTCCCTCTCTCTCTCTCTCTCTCTCTCATCACTCTTCGGGGAAGTCAGACACCATGTCTAAACAGTCTTATAGAGAGGCCCATATGGCAAGGAACTAAAGCCTCCTGTCCATTAGAGAGCGTGGAAGTGGAACCAGCCCAGTTGAGCCTCCAGCAGACCTCATGTAGCCTGGCTGACATCTCGACTGCAAAGTCATGAGACCAGCTAAGCTGTTCCCAGATTCTGACCCTCCAAAACTGTGAGATAATAAATGCTTGTTGCTTTAAGCTGCTGAATTTTAGGGTAACTTATTACACAGCTATAGATAACTAATACACATCTCTTCTTTAGGAAAAACATCCCCTATTCCATCAGCCATCACCTAGTTTCAAATTCCCTCCCCCTCTTGGTTTCTCTCCTCTATGCTCTGGTTACTCAGTCTCTCTCTCTCTTAAGGGACTGTATATGCACCAATCACAGCCCCTATGGGACCTTACCATATTTGCTTATTTACAGATCCACAGTGTCTTTCTAAACTTTAGAGTCCTCAAGGGCAGGGTCTGAGTCTTATTCACCTCAGTGCCCAGGGCCTAAGAACCAAACCCACACCAGGACACAACATCCTAGATGCAGTGTGACCAGCACAAAGAAGGACAGAGCTCTGGCCTCCCTTCTTCTGGAGACTATATTTCTATCAATTCAGCCCACAATCACATTAGCTTTGTGGAAGACCAAATCTTACTGCTCATACAATTTGAATATACCACCCTTAAATTTTTTTTTTTCCTTTTCAAAGCTAACTGAAGGGCTTTACATACGGAGTCACTCTCTTCAAACCAACTTACCTCAATTCCTTCTTCTCCATCCCCACTACTGCTGCTTTCATTTGGGGCAGGATCATTTCTCATCTGGATTATTAGCAAGAGTTTTCTGAGTAATCTTCCTTCAATCCACCCCCCACACTATCCCATGAGGCCCCTCTCTAACTCACTGTTAGAGACACTACCTCCCTGCCTGCCCGATCCCTACTGACACTTCTACCACTTCCTTATATTCCAATCATACTAAACTGCTTGCAGTATCCCAAGCCCTCCTGTTTTATGCTCTACACCCTAGTTCACAAAGTTCCTTCTGTTTGTAATGTGCTTCTTTTGTACCTACTCTGCACATCCTTCTATCCCAAGCCAGGGAAATTTCTACTCAACTTTCAAGATTCAGCGTAAGTCTGTTCTCACCCCACCTTCCCCTAAAAAGAGTCCAGTACTCTCTTTCGAGGCTATACATGCATCTATCATAGTTCTAACATGGTAATGCATCTAGGTACTTCTGTATCTAACATGTACTACTAAACTACAGGCCCTCGAACGCTAGGATTGGGTCTTACTCACCTTTGTCCCCCCTGCCTAAATACAGCACCTACACACAATAGTTGCTATTAAATAAATGAATGAATTTCTCTTATACTTCACTTTGGCACATTCCTCCCATTGTTCTATAAGATACAGTGCGTCAAAATGTTTTTACCTTCTGATTCTGTCATCCAACATATTTAACCATTGCTCCTCTCTGTCTTCTTTAACCATGTGACTTAAGCTAAATTAATTATAACTTATACATAGTGTTCTTAAAAAGCTACCTATTTGCAACTAGAAGCTGTAGCACTTCTTACAACAGGGACTACAGAGTCTAGACTTCCATGCATACCATGTGCTACAGACTCAGTGTCTGTGTTCTTAGGAAATGCATGTTGAGACCTAATCCCCAACACATAATAGTATTTGGAGGTGGGTCCTTTGGAAGGTGAGTAGGTCATGAGAGCAGAGCCCTTATGAATGGGATTAATGCCCTTATAAAAGAGACCCCAGAGAGCGCCTTTCCCCTTCTGGTGGCATGTAAGGACACAGAAAAAAGATGGTTGTCTATGAACCAGAAAGTGAGCCCTCACCAAATACCAAAAATGCCAGTGCCTTGATTTTGGACTTCCCACCCTCTGGAGCTGTGAAAATTAAATGTTTGCTGTTTAAGCCATCCAGTCTATAATATTTTTGTTAGAACAGCCCAAACCATGACCCCAAATAATACCCCACAATACCAGCAATTAGAATTCAGCAAAGTGGTAGGAGCAGACCTAAGCTCTCTCCAGTGAAAACAGATCTCCCACTCTTAGTCACTGTTTAAGGAAATTAGATATGAGTGGAGCAGCTTAGGTGGTGAAACTCATTTTAGATTCCAGCATAATTCCTCTAAAAGTTCGCTTACAATATAATCTTCACAAAAATGTGTACATTTTAAGTATGATGCAGTGAAAAGAGCTCTGAACTAAAACCAGGCGTCCTATCTTACACTTGTGCTGTCCAATATGGTAGCCTCTAACTACACATGGCTGTTGAACACTTGAAATGTGACTAGACTGAATTGAGATATACTCTAAGTAAAACATGTACACCAGAAAAAAGTCTACATATAAATGAAAGAATATAAAATATCTCATTAATAAAGTTTTATATTGATGACATATAAAATGAAATAATAATAGTTTGGCTACATTATAGTAGTTTAAAAGTTGTTAAAATTAATTTTACCATGTCATACCATGACTTGGGTGAAACTTAAAAACATCATGTGAAGTAAAAGAAGCCATCCACAAAAGGCTACATATTGTATGATTCCATTTATGTGAAATGCCCAGAATAGGCAAATCCACAGATACAGATTAGCAGTCATCAGGGGCTGGTGGGAGGGGAAAATGGGAGTTAACTGCTATTGGGTACGCAGTTTCTTTTGTGATAATGAAAATGGTCTAAAATTAGATGATGGTGGTAGCTGCACATCTCTGTGAGTATACTAAAAACCACTGAAACATACATTTTTAAAGGGTAAATTTTATGGTATACGACTTATATCTCAATAAAGCTGTTATTTTAAAAATTAATTTCACCTTTTTTTTTACTTTTTTAAATGGCACTGCTAGACACTTTTAAGTTACATATGTGGCTCACATGACATTCCCACTGGACAGTGTGGGCCTATGCCATCTGCCTCACTTAGTGTCTTTAGGCGAGTCAATTCCCACTGGACCTGTTTCTAACACAGTTTCCACTATGATGACTTTTAGAACTGTAAAATGTCATTAATGTCATTATAAGATATATTACTTTTATTGTTTTATTTCACAAAAAATTATAACATGTATGAGAGCTAACAGAGGCTTTTCACTCACAATATCCATCCCTCCAACCTAATTTTTCCCAGGAGAACCTGAGTTTTTCAACTTAAATTCTAACTACCCCATGGGTTTTCAGGGGCCCAGCCAGTCTTTTAGTCCAGGGAGGGATAACTGATACCTGGAGACACTTTCACAGTACACAGGCAAGCTCAATATTAGGGGCTGTCCTTACCTCAATGGCCTGGGGGACCACACATCTTCGAGGCCCATGAGGAATTCCTAATTGGCCAAAGGAATTGGATCCACATGATAGAACTTGACCATTTTCTGCAAAATAGAAATACTTGAATTGCAAATCTAAGAAGTAAGACATCTGTGACAAATGGGTAAATGCTGAAGGATGAGAAGAGCAAAAGGAATGAGAGGAGTGAGTGGGGCCCTGGGCTCCAGCACATTCAGTCCATACGCCCTTCTCTATCCCCCTAGGAACAAAAACAGTGGGCACTGGGCTAAGCGTTTTACACAGGCTATCCACTACACCACCTAATTAATGACAAGTTAGCTGTGGAGAATGCTTAGCCATGTGCCTAGTGTTGGGATGGAGGATACTTATCTCCCACTTTTCATATTTCCATGAGATGGAATTTCCATAATTTTAATATACTCCAGGCCTGTCTCCCTGCCCTTCCCCATTCTCACTGCTTTCTAGGGGAGGAGGGGTAACCTAGCCAGTTGGTGAGTTTGGGAGAAGGAACAGGACAGTATGGCTTTGGCACCTTCCTCTCAGGCACTCTGGGCTGACACATAGTAAGGGCTTCCCCTACGGGGGAGGCCTAGAGTTTGGGGAGTGGGTTTGGATCAGAGGAGTATTAGCAGAACCTCTTGGCCTGACAATTAACCTTGCCCTCCAATTTAGCCTTTATCAGTAAAAAGCTGATAATTTGATCTCTACCTGTCTGACTGCTCTGTGATTGTCTCACAATTGATCCCAAATGTGAGCAAGAAACAGTGTTACCTACTGACTCCCTACAACTCTGACACAGGCCCACACTAAGTACTTCGTAAATGAGAGCTATTGTTTAGATTCTAATAATTACAGTGCAGATTTTCCAGCCCTATCTCCTTTACTGTTAAAACCCTCCTTGCAAAATGCACCCTGCAACTTTCCTTGACAACCAGAGACAACACGTGTGTGTGTTTTTAAATACAACGAGGACTTCATTTAATCAGGGCCCAACATCATGCTCTTCTCACCCAAAGCCTTTGTGGTGATAAAGATTTACCTAGGAGTACACTCACCTGTAAGTATAATGGTAAAATCCCAGCCACAGGCCACCTGTTGGATGGGACATCCAAGGAGGGATTTGCAGGGGGTAAAGTACAGGACATCCTCGGTGTGACCAAGCCCCAGTTGCCCATCTTTGTTCAGGCCACAGACAAAAAGGCTTCCTTCATCTGCAAAATATAAAGGTTTTAGTGGTAGTGTGAACAGGGGAAGTTACAACTGCTAAGATGAGCAAAAGGATTTCATTAATTATTTGGAGTCATGGACCCAACTAACTTTTTTCCCACCCAAGTTAATAAGCCATGCATGTTAATGTGTTCTGGACCAAATGGCACAAGTCCAAGGGGCTCCAATCTAACATCTAAATGGAAACTCCAAGTCCTACAGCAGTGGCCAATCAATTACCAAATTGAGCATCTGCCATAACAATAAAAGCCAACGTTTATTCAGGATGCAGAATGTGCCAAGTACTCTTCTGAGGGCCTCAGGCGTGGGGCTGACTTATCCTTCAGGCACAGTGCCTGGGGCCGACCATACTTGTAGAAGCCCACAAAAAGGTTTTAATCTAATTTTTTAATAAAAAAATATATGTAATAGGAATATGTAATACTAAATCTAGCCTGGATTATATTAATCTTTATGTCAGTGCAGCTGTAAACATAATTTTAAATATTTCTTTATGGAAGGAGGTGTCCACAAAGGCAAACGTGTCAAGGACTCATGAAAGTCATAATACAGCCCTGTTAACTCATTGTTTCTCATCATTATTATCACCATGTAACAGAGAGGCAACTGTGGCACAGAGAAATTAAGTAATCTGCCCAAGGCCACACAGTTAACAATTAAGAGAACCAGGATTTAAACCCACACGGTTTGATTCCAGAGTTCATGTTCTTAACCAGGATGCAATATGCCCTCCTTTGCAATATTATAGCGCTTGTAGTACTTATTAAGTACTATCCTAGGTACTCTGAGGGAAGATTATGGAAAATATAAAATTCTTGCTCTCAAGGAATATTCGACTTAACTGCCAAGACTTCTAACTCATATATGAAAGTTAAATATCAATCTATGGTATAAAATGTAATATATGTTGCAACTCGGCCACTACTTGTCTTGTAACCTTAAGCAATTTTCCTCTCTGAGACTCATTTGGAGAGCGGGCGAGGGGAAAAGAGGGGTGGCCTTGATCTCTGAAATCCTTTCAGCTCTGACAATCTGCCATTCTCTGATGGTAGCGTGATTCCTTCACAAAAAAGTTGTCCTCTGCAAAATACAAAAGGTTGAAAGATAGTAATATAACACCCTAGGGGAGAATGTCTAAATAAGAAAATGAGAGAAAATATATTCTTGAAGGAAGTTACCTGTGACAACAGCAGAGTGACCCCCTCCTCCCGTGATCCTCTTGACACATCCAGGATTACAGAAGTCGCTCAGCTGCTGGGGCAAAAGCACATCTTCCTTGTGGCCAAGGCCAAGTTGCCCATAGCTATTTGCACCCTAGGGATAAAATAAGCCAAGGACGAAAAACTATGGGAACCTCAACTGTCAATTTGAATTTACCTGTCCCTATCTTTCTCACCCTCACGTTCCTCTCAGAGCTTATAACAGATGAGATTTCATAGACTTTTTCTTAAGAAGTTGTTATACGCAACCCACACTTGGACGGTGGCCCCATCCCCAGAACACCACGATTTCCATGTGAGAGGAGCTCTCAGCATCCACAACTCATCCAGAGATACTCTTCGCCTTCCCCTTCCAATGCCCCAGCCTACATGTGTTGCCTTTAGCGGACAGCATAGGAGTTCCTTCTGATAAACGGTAATTATCTAGGGAAGGCACGGAAAGAAATAATCAAGAAAAATAGGAACGAAGTGGGTGGGAAATACGCTAGGACTAGTTCTTGTCCCATCTCCCCACACCCTCACTGGGAAAACTGGCAATGACTTTCTGGAATCAAAGTTAGCTGAGGATTTTGTGCCCTCAAGCAAGGCACACCATTGTTATTTCATTTGAAACAGGTGAAAGAGGTTGGCAACAACCTCTAAGGGCCTTTCCAAGTACAATGTTTTGTTACTGTAAGATTCACGTGGTGAGATTCCTCTAAGGAAACAGATTTCCCCTTGATGGGCAATATGTTTGTTGTCGTTATTATATGATAAAGGTCCAGAATCCCTAATCTGGAACCCTTGCAGCCAGATGTACTTCAGACTCAGAATTTTATAGACTTTAGAAAAGTAATACAGTATATAAATCATATACACTGCTGCAAGGTCTGGGAGCAGCACCCCATAAGTAAAACAGCATTATTTCTGCAGTAAACAGTACAAATAGTTAGTGGGCAAAGACTATAAACAGCCTCATGTCAGGTCAGTTCTGGGTTTACAGAGCTTTTTGTATTCAAAATTGAAGATAAGGGATTATGGACCTGCAGGGAAAATCTTATTAAGATTCTGGAAATCCTTATCATTTCTCCAACCACCAACTGCTGGTTGGTTCTTGAGTAGTAAAATTTTTAAAATGTGTTTGTTTTTGAAGACACCTGAATGAAAAAAAGTGATTTATAATAACTACCAAAAAATGCATACATATATACAAACTCCTGCCCCTTGTGGTCTATTCCACAGCCATCTGGGCTGCAAGGACTCCATGCTGGACGAGGGAGCCATGCAGGGACACAGGTCCCAGAGGCCCTCAGGGCAATATTAGCAACCAACTACTGAGTGCTTCTCTGTGTGCTGGGCATTCCCCTTTAATTCCACAGGGTGGGGGGCATTATCATTCATTTCATAGATGAAGAAACTAAGGCTCAGAGAGTTAAGTAACTCCATGATGGCAGGAGCTTTGTTCTGCTCACTGCTATTTCCCCCACACCTGAAATGGTGCTGGCCCAAAGAAGGTGTGCATATATTTTACAGTGAATTAATGTAAGACCCTATGAGTCCCTCAGGAAAGAGCAAATGAAAGACTTGCACGGTGTGAAGTGGAAAGCATGTGCAGAGGATTTCTCTGTTAGCCATGAGATCTCCATGGCTGCCCCATTACCAGGGCTACAGGTTGCTGAGCCAGCATTATGAGATTCAAACAATGGCACCAAATTTTTGTAATGCAGCAAGAGGCCCTAAATCCATGATAAAGCAAAACAAAAGGAAATTTTAATACAATCTATTACAGCTGTATTTGCCTTCCTTACAAACACTCCAGACATAAGACACACCCACACACACACACACACACACACACACACACACATATATCCAAAAAGGTAAATCCCCTTGTTATGAACTGAATTGTGTTCTGCTGAAATTCATTTGTTGAAACCCTAACGTCCAGTACCTCAGACTGTGACTGTTTTTCGAGATACGGCCTTTAAAAAGGTAGTTAAGCTTCCATGAGGTCATAAGGATGGGACCCTAATCCAATATGACTGGTATCCTTATAAGAAGAAACACATGAATGCTCCCACCCACAGAAAAAGCCACATGAGGACACAGCAAGAAGGAGGCCATCTATAAGCCAAAGAGGCCCCAGATGAAACTAAACCTGCTGACACCTTGATCTTGGACTTCTACCCTCCAGAACTGCGAGAAAATAAATTTCCATTGTTTGAGCCTCCCAGTCTGTGGTATTTTGTTATGACAGCCCAACAAACTAATACACCCCTCCACACAGATAATGCCTCAGGAAGAAAATACCAGCAAGCCTCCAAGCACAGCAACGAAGTTAGGTTCAACAGTATTTTTGCTTCAGTACTGACGAGGCCATATATGAAAGGCTTTTTCTGTCAGATGTTTCCTCTGTCTACACAGACCCCAGTCCCTGGCCTGGGATAAGCACCCACCCAGGCACACATTCAATCCCTAATTCCACCCCCAGCTCCAGTACCACCCCAAAGACACAGCCAGACCACCTCGGGCCACACCACGCTCTCCCTTCTGCCGGTCTGCAGCAGTCTTGCACTCAATAAATGCTGCCTGGTACTGATAATCGCCATTTTGCAAATTAGTCTATACATACTGGTTGTAACAGCAGTAAAGGTCTTATTCTCTTCCCCCCACCGCCCCCAACACGAGAGCTGGAAGTCTTTCACTCTTTTGTTGTTCCCAAAAGACCAGCACATAGCTCGGCACACAACAGGTACTCATTCATCCATTAGTCAACAAATATGTACTGAGCACCTTACAACGTGCCAGGCACAAGCCAGGCACCATACAAGACATGCACGGCACCCACCCTCATGACGCCTACATTCTGGCCAAGGAGACCGACATTAACAAGTTATACGTTTCATTACAAGCATGTGCTATGAAGAACTACAAGACTATGTTTGTTCCCGTGCATCTGGTCGGCTGCCTGCCACACACTCCTGTGCACAGACTCTCCTCTCTTCCAGCCACGACACATAAAGATGACCCTGTCTCTCAATGCTCCCGTCAAATCGACACCAGCGCAGACTCCCACACCCTCCGGGCAGGCAAGACCCGGTCACAGCCGAGTATCAGTAACTATGCAGGGTCTCCGCCTTGTGCACGGCCCAACACCGCCGGCCCCACACCAAAGGCTGCTCCGGCCAGGCTGGGGTGGGGCTGGGGAAAGGCCTTCA
This sequence comes from Pseudorca crassidens, assembly GCF_039906515.1. Taxonomy (NCBI): domain Eukaryota; kingdom Metazoa; phylum Chordata; class Mammalia; order Artiodactyla; family Delphinidae; genus Pseudorca; species Pseudorca crassidens. The sequence continues at coordinate 38,171,653 of NC_090304.1, read as the reverse complement.
TCCTCCTGGCAATGGGAGGGTGAAGGGCACAGGTGGCCCCACGGGGCTCTGGGACGGGGAGATCCTCTCTCCACAGAGCCCTCCGCTCCGCCTCTCCCGGCGCTATCCGGGCCTGAAGTCTGTCGCGGACCCAGACGCTCTGTCCTGGAGGCAGGTTCTTCCCACTGCGCCGCCGCCCCTCCGGTCTGGACCCCACCAGCCAGAAGCCTTAAGTCACCCCATGAAAACCCTTCCCTCCCCGCCCTCTCCTCCTCAGCCCCCAGCCCAGGATCCTCCAACCCGGAGCGCCTCTCGGACCTCGGCTGCCTGGCCCCAGGACCGCCCACGCCGAGGCCGGGCGCTCCCAGCGTCTGTGCGCCCCTCAGTCCCAGCGGCCACGGCCCGGAGGCGGAGTCACGTACCCAGGCGAAGAGCGCGGCCGCAGCAGGGGCGGCTGCCGTGGCGCTCGGCTCGCGCTCCATGCTGGAACGCTCCGACGGCACTTCCGGTGGCGGGGGCGGGTGGTGGCTGGCGCGGGGGCGGGCTCTCAGGGGGAGGGGCGGGCACGGGGGAGGGATTGGTGTCTGAGGTGTGGGGCAAGCGCGGAGGCGGAGCGGGGGCGGGGCCCGCCTGGGGAGAGGCTTGCCAAGGGACGGGCCGGCCTGGGGAGGGATTGGTGACTTGGGTGTGGGGCCGGCACTGGGAAGGGTCTGTGGTTGGAAGGGGGCCGCGCAGTGGGCGGGGCCGCGGACCGCTCCCTCTTGCTGCCGCTAACCTGGCGCCGGCGGGAGAGAATAAGTACCTCGCGGAGCCGCCTCCCAGTCACCCAGTCCCGGCGCGCTCTGAGCGTCTCCGCCCGCGGCCTCTGGTCTCGCTGGGACGCTCTGCCTCTCTTTCCCTCCTCCCCTCGAACTCCTTGTGTTGAGTGAAAATTCTATAGGAGTGCACTACGCTCAAAAGCTCACAAAGCTCCCTCAGGTTAGAGTCCCACGACAGCCCAGAATGGCTGACAGGACGGAGATTGCATCACCCTTTGATGGGGAAGAACTTGAGCCTGGGAGGGGGTGGAAAGAGTCCTGACCCAGTGTCTTAGGGCGAACTGTCTTTGGGCCCGGTTTGGTGTGCAGTTTGCAAAATCGGAGGGAGCTTCCTGGTGGGCGAGTGTAGTGTCTTGCATCGTTGCCGTCGCCCTCAGCGCCTGGCACGGAGCGAGAACACACACCCGACACAACTAAGGAGGCTGGTTCTCACTGACTCCTTCCCGGGGCGGCCTTCTAACCGTCAGCGCTCCCAGCATGGCCCTGGCCCGGATTCCGATCATCAAGGTAATAACTTGGATGATAACTGGATAATTTTCACCCACCAAAAATTTTCATATAAAATGGCTTTTATCAGACACCCTCATACACTACCGGTAGGAGCTAAATAAGCACAATTTTTCTGAAGGAAAATGTGGCAAAGCATATTAGGAATATGAAAATAGATACTTAGATATTTAGCTAGTAATTCCACTTCTATTCCCCTATCACAAGAAAAAAATGGAACTATGCACAAACCCTTAGACTGCAAGTTATTCATTATGGGGTTACATATAATAGTAAAGAACTTAGAAACTACCTTAAAATCCAAAATCAGATTGATTAAATTATATAGCCATGCAATTGAATACTAGGCTGCCATTAAAAACATGTTCTGGAAGATAATAAATAAGGGAAGTATTCATGATATGTCATTAAAGTAAATATTATACCAATTTTACACACACACGCACACGCTGGGTGGTGGATTACAGGTCATTTTTATTTTCTTTTTTGTACTTTTTGTACATAACCCACATTTTCCAAGCCACACATTATCTGTGGGTACAAATGGGGTCACATTAAAGAAGATAATCCATATTCAGTAGTTCTTGACCCTTCTACTGACACAAGCCTCCAGTACTCATCACCGTTTATGCCTGGAGGCCCTGAGAAGTGTCTCCCCGAGCTCTTACAGTCCTTCCCATTCTTCCACTCCACCCACTCCTTGGTGTTTCTGCCTTAAGACCACTTAAGGGCAGCACCTCACCTTTACCTCTCCAGCCTGTGGCATCTTGAGAACAGGGAGGACCATGCTAATAAACATGCAAACTTTAGAAAGGCAAAGCAGCTCTTCATTCTCAAGAGAACTTGATGTGCAAAAACTATACTGTTTGCTGACTGTTTTATGAGTGGCCTTTTTTATTCTGACCATTTTTTTTTTACATCTTTATTGGAGTATAATTGCTTTACAATGGTGTGTTAGTTTCTGCTTTATAACAAAGTGAATCAGTTATACATATACATGTTCCCATATCTCATCCCTCTTGCCTGACCATTCCTTTTAAGCATGTGTGATAGTGTAAAAATGGGACCCTTCCCATCTCCATTTTGGCTAAGACCCTAAGGTATTAAGTGCCAATACCTCCCACATAATAAAGTGAGGTACAAAACCACCAAAGCAGAACCTGAGAATGAGGTGTCTAGAAATCAGTGTATGGCTCCCAGGCTATGAAAGAGGTTGGAGAGGCTGAGAGAGCATTCTGATAGGATGTGTGGCGGTAGTTATCAATGTGCTGTGAGTCTTGCCCATCTCGTGTCTAAGGAAAGGCCTGCGTCAGCAGGGCCACTAAGAGAGCTTGGCATGTATCCCTCCTGATTGGGGCCGGGCAGGTTGCTGTCCAGTTCGTGCTGAGAAATGTCCAATGGCTTGTGGCCAGATAACTGCTCTGAGAGTTCAGCAAAGAGATTGATGCTTTGGAGAGGTCTTTCATGCCCAGAGGTCTTTTATGTCTTTTTTAAGACAAAGAATGTCTGAGTATCTCCCATGTGAGTGTTTCCCAAGCATGAGCAAATTGGCCAGGGGATGGTTTTAGACCCAGTCCAAGGGAATTTCTGGAGAGCTGAAGGGACACCCACAGGAGAGTTGACTACTAGATTCCTAGAGGCTGAGCGAGATGAATTCAACAGCCCAGTCAGAGAGGTGTGTTTACCCACATCAAGAGATCCCAAGAAATAAGAAGCGGGAAGGTGTTTCAAAACACCCACAGAGAATGAGTCAGCATTAAATACTTACCAAGTACAGAAAGCACATATGCCAACTCACAACAGTATCAGACCAAAAAGAACTTGCTACTCCTTACCTCTCCTCCCCACCACCATCCCCAAACCCTGGAGAAGCCAGAGGCACCCTTGTGAGCAAGAAAAAAGGAGAGAGAAAATAAAGACACAAAGCACACCTCTTCCTTTCTCAGTTCTAGAGAAGAAGAAAAACTTTAACCTTAAAATCTAATGTTTTGAACTTTTACAGAACACTGGAATTTGAAAATACTGAAATGGGGGGGGGGGGCATGGAGAGGGAGATTAGAAGCTAAGGACTTAGAGTGAGCAGAAAATTCAAGACAGGGACCTGAGATTTCATCCAAAGGGGCAAGAAGGAACTACCCAGAGTCAGTTTTCATAGAGAGAGGGTCTGGAAGGATACAGTTTTTTTCCAATTTCATCCCTTGAATATACATGCATCAATTTATATTAACTGTAACTTTAACTTACAGTTATATTATTATGTTATATCCCATAATACAATTCCTTGGAAGTGTTGAGATGGGTTGAAATGCAGCTACGATTTCACCTATGTACGTACCACTGAGTAGCTCTTCCCATTAGCAGCTTGGTTGAGTTGCAGTTCTTGAATGGAGCTAGATTTAAATTGGTATCACTTTCAGGTGATTTGTCTCCCCATAAGAGGAAAATATAAAGTATTTCAAGTATACAGAGTATCTCTCTATACTATACAGGTTAGGGAATTTTTTCTTTCAGATGATCTTATTTGATCCTCTCAATATTACTGGTATGATAAGTATTGTTGGAATCGTTATTTTATAGATGAGAAAACTAAGGCTCAAAGAAGTTAAATGAGTTACTCCAAGGTCAGATTTCCACTTTAAATGCAGATTAGTTAGCTACAGACCAGTTCTCTCACCAAAAACAATTAGAAAAACTGGGGGGAAATATTTTTAAAATCTGTTTCAAGTCATCGGAGAGCTATCAAAGCAGCCAGAACTTGGAGGGCCAAGATCTAAAAGCTGAGAGATTATATTTGGCACTACTTTTCTGCTTGAAGCATTTGCTAATTAGCAAGCAGTGACTTGGAGGCTAAGAAACTGGGCTGAAAGCAGCAGCTGAGAAGCTGAGAAACTGAACAGTACTTTTAGCAATTTTATGGTGTCGGGAGGTGGGGTGGAATGAGAGTAAAGAAAAGTAGGAGTCCAGGGTCCCCAAGGAGAAGCCCTGGTACACACACGTAGCTTTCCTTTGAGATCCCTAAAGGGCTGCACCGTAAGAGTAGAGGTGAACTGGAAATAAACCAGCCCTCACAAAGACTGAAACGCAGCTTCAAGTTGGCTTAATCCCTGCTAGGACTAAGGTAAGCTTCCCCTGCCATTATATGCTATCTGCTCGACGCAAAAGTTAATTCCCTCCGAAGGAAGATAAAAATCATCCAGAAGCTATGGGGATCTCTGATTAGGAGATTAATGATTCTTTACATATGGCTAATGTTTCTTTTTACAAGTCCTCTCACAACATAATTCTTACAATAACCCAGTAAAGTAGATTTAGCTCACTTTACAGATGAGAAACATGAGACTGAGACTTTATCAAGAATTCCAAAAAGTGGTTTCTAGGTTCCAGGTGTGTTTGGCTTCCCTTACATCACATATTTGTAGGCTTTTTAAAGAAGTATAAGGAACTTACAGATTTCTGAAACTAATGAAATTGCTAATATACATTTAAATCAGTTTTTAACATACATTTGACAAAAAAAATGCTTAGTGAGAACATGAATTTTGTGTCCTTTTATTATCCAGTTGAATAACAAACTTGCAAGTCATAAGTGTATATCATATAGTAAAATAAAGACGAACTGAAATAAGACCACAGTATCTTTATACATTTCCTAGAAATTAATATATGAACTCTATTATGTGTTCCTTTAGACAATTCCAGGATTTTTAATTTTTTCAGTTTGGAAGGCAATTTAATGATGAACTATAATTCTGTACACTTTGGCATGTCATAACCACTGTATAACTCCAAATGACAGAATTGGCAGATTAAGAAATACAGGCAACTGACAACCAGATTTTGGAGCATTCTTCAAAAAGTCAGGAACATACCATCTATGTCTCTGAGTAATAACTCACTGATTAAGAATTATGAACCACACTTTTGGTTCAATTCTGTTCTCATATATTTGAAGAAATATATTTAAAATGCATGAAAACTCTAAGACTCTCAGAACTCCTCATTTACCAAATATCATAAATTCAGAGGTTAGAAGAAAGAACTGAAACCAATCATTAAATATTTCCATTATTCTGAAGATGTGAATTATAATCGTTGTGTCTTTAACATTTACTTTAGTGTGCTTTTGTCATAGAGTGATTTGAAATACCATCATTTAAAAATTCAATAACTACGATTCTTTGCAATGATCAAAGTTGTATGAAAATAACCAAACCAGATACAGTATACATGATTTGTTGTTATTTGCTATCTATCATAGTTTGCTTCATAGATTTCCTTGCAACCAAATACACTAACTATAAACGACCTAACCAATATTTCAAAAGGTTTTAGATTAGCTGACTTAGATCTATTACTATCAAAAGTATACTTAACAGTTGATCAGCTATTAAAATGTATAAGTAATGTAAAAATCTGAAGTAGCATGAATTATTCTTCCTAATTCTATTTCCTTGTATAACATAAAATGAAATAAATTTTTAAGAGTTTTTAAAATAATTTCCTTTGAGGCCTAAAAAGGATTAAAATATCTAGTTGTCTGTTGAAATAAAACATGTTAAATGGTATTCAATTTGACTATTAATGTGAAAAAATTAAGGACACGGTCTTTAAATAGCTGATTAAGAATGGGAAATTGGCTGAAAATATGACCCTTAATACAATCAATAGAAATGAGATCACTGGGAGAGGAAACTGATGGGGCACAAAATTCTGGTGATTCTGAGTTTCTTTTTGGACCTATAGAGTTTAAGATATTTGGCAGGGCTGCCATGTTGCACAACCCCATTTCATTCTAATGAATGGTGCCACAAGAAGTTACACAACATTGGCCTAATTCATGGGACATCTAGATGGAAATATCTGGCAGGAAGCTGGATGTAAGAGGCAAAAACTCAAGACAGATGTCAGGGTTAGAATTGCAAATATGGGAGACATATGAAATAAGAAAGTCATGGACACGGATGACATCTCCCATGAACAGAGAGCAGGGAGAGAAGAGGGCTAAAGACAGAAACTTGAGGAAAGTCTTCCTTTAGTGGGTGGGGGGAGGAAAGGAGCAAACTGAAGAGACACAAGCCTATCCTGCCAGCTTTACTGCTTTATACCAAGCCTGCTCCCTGTACTACACCACTGACACCACATAAAAGCCAGTGCTTGCAGCCTTCATTATTACAGTGTCAGTCCTAAAATGCTCTTCTTGACTTTTCTTACACCATCTCCTCCCCATTTCCCCACACTCGACTGTCACGCCTGACCTTCCTATTTATGGTCTCACCTTATACCTTGGAAATAAAGTGCTTGGCACTGCTTTTCCAACTTAAACTTTGCATGCTTCTCATCTGTCTCAGTTTGAACTCTCCCTTGGACAACACTGTCTCCTGCTAACCTGATATTCTCTGGGGCTGCATGTCGGAGTTCAGGGCCTTGCAAGTTCCCTTTGGCCTCTTGAGTAGGACAGATAATGTAAAACATATGCAATGCCACAGAAAGAAAAGAGTTTCAAGGAGGATGGTCACTCGGGCAGGGGCTCCCTAGTGCCTTCAAAATAAAGTCACAAATTCTTCACCTGGACTTAAGGATTATACTCCAATCAACCTTTCTAGACTTAGATACTCCTTTTTCACTACAAGACACTACACTTGAAAATAGACTATTTGCTCTTTACCAGGTATGTTTCATATGCAAAGGCCTCTCTGCTTTTGCTCAGGCTAGCAGCAGAGACAGCTGATCCCCTATTAAATTTGGGCACGTGAATGTGACCAAGCTTGGCACAAATTCAGTTATAAGTAAGCTATTGTAGAAATAAGAGAATCTTAAGTAACAACATGGATCAGTTCCATAATAACCACCAAGGTATTGTAAGTGGTCATCGAAGTCATTTTACTCAAGAACTGGGGAAAATAAAATTAGGCTATACTTCACTAAAGCTGTTACCAAAAGAAAAAAAAACGTAGTGGCTAGAGTATCCAGGTACACATTTTCAAAGACTAATGGTCCATTAAGGAATGGGAATAGAGAAGATTGTTTGGCTGCTGTTCCTCCACAACCAGGTCATCAAGCAAAGCCACAGTTGGCCCACAGGCCTCTGAATGCTCAGATGCTTTCGGGATTAGGACTGGCAACTGTCAGATGCTCAGCTGCCTGCTGACTTTAGCAAGGGCATCACTGACAACATCAAGCTCATGCTGCAGCTCGTTCATGGCACTGGTTATGCTCTTGGTGTCCTTCAAGATCTGAATACTCCGTGTATACGGATTATACTTCACTCCAAATGGACGCCTGATTGTTTTGGTAAATTCTCTATTTAAGAAAAAAAATATGAGGCAATCAGTTTCTAGGGAGAAAATGATAAAAACCAAATACTGTCCGTTAGTCTAAAAATTAACATATCTAAATCTTGTGTATTCTTCAAGTCCTTTCTCAAATGCCATTAGGCTTTCCCTGTTCCCCTAGCTGGAATGAATTGCTCCTGAATAAAATGCAGAACAGTGTTTCATCTGTATCTCTTTAAGGCTTCCTAGTTGTTATATAGTAATTTGCATACAGTTTATTTTTCCTATTAGATTATAAACTCTCTGATAGGAAGGAATAGGAAGTAACCAATTTCTCAGTGTATCTGATTTATATTTGCAACACTGAACATCATTATAAACAATACACCCTAAATATTTACTGTGAAAGAGAGATGTGTTACAGGCAAAAGGTGCCTAGTGGGCTTCTAATTATCCAGCTGCTTGCTTCTGTGACTTGTTACCATTATTGGACCTATCTTTTACAGAGGAAAATTAAGGCATGAGGAAGATATACTTTACCTCATCTTCTCCTTTGCATCTTCAAAGCTTTCAGATACAAAGTAGACATCCTGAAAAGTTGTGATGAGACACTCCTGTTTGCAGGTAATCTTAGGATCAAAGGGCTTTACTTTGGCATGTCCAGAAAGTGCGTGCTAGAGGATGAAGAGTCAGTGAATCAAAGGATACTATCTATTTTCATGATCACATTCTACACACAACTGCCAGAGCCAGCAAAACAAATGGTTTGCTATCTCTATAAACGCCCCAAGACCACTCCATTGTTCTAACACTCTTCTCCATTTAGGAGGTACCCAAGGATCTTTATTTATTTATTCCTGCATTATGGCATCTGCTTTCTATCCTACACTAGTTATTCCTATACATGACTTGTACCCACCAGCAGGTGGTAGGCTCCTTGAGAGAAAGACTGTACCTTGGACAATATTTCATGCACATCCGCCACTCAACAAACATAAGTTCATTCTTTTATTGGATAAATAATACATCTCAAAGAATTCCCTAGAAATTACTGAAGTTGTTGCTAGCACACCAAAAATGGTGAGGCAACAGCAAGACTTTGTTTTAAAATACATTTTTATTTAAAAGATATAACTATATTCTGAATAGTTATCTATATCTATTCAGAAAACTTAGGAAATAGAGAAAAATGCCTCTTAGGTAATGTTTACTGCCACCCCAAGTATTTTCCACAGTAAGCTCTTATTGAGAGCCAACAACTAGGGCTTCCCTGGTGGCACAGTGGTTAAGAATCCGCCTGCCAATGCAGGGGACATGGGTTCAAGCCGTGGTCTGGGAAGATCCCACATGCCGCGGAGCAACTAAGCCCGTACACCACAACTACTGAGCCTGTGCTCTAGAGCCCGCGTGCCACAACTACTAAAGCCCACACACCTAGAGCCTGTGTTCTACTACAAGAGAAGCCACCACAATGAGAAGCCTGCGTACCACAACAAGGAGTAGCCCCCACTCGCCACAACTAGAGAAAGCCCACGCGCAGCAACAAAGACCCAAGGCAGCCAAAAATAATAAATAAATAAATAATAAAAATAAATAAATTAAAATCCAGAAACTATTTCAGGTCATATCAATTACATTAAGTGAATATGGTTATGTGCAAAGATTTATAGCTCTTACTTTGAGTTCACTGATGGAAGAAAGTAAGCCAGCACCGAAGACTCTTAGCTGCCCCTCTTGTTTACATAGACCAAACTCCACAGTGAAGAAGTAGCACTGCAAAATGACATCAATATTACTTTCACATCCTGAAGGACTCAATTTAAAACAAATTACAACTCTTAGTCACTGACCCAAAGTACCCTGGAATAAAATCCAAGACCCCCAGCATAGCTCACAAGTATTTCTACAATCTGACCTCGTTCCAAACCAGACTTCTCAAACTTTTGTTCCCAGAACTCTTATATACTCTTAAAAATTACTGAGGAGGGACTTCCCTGGTGGTCCAGTAGGTAAGACTCCACACTCTCAATGCAGGGGCCCGGGTTCGATCCCTGGTAGGGGAACTAGATCCTGCATGCATGCCTCAACTAAGAAGTCTGCATGCCACAACTAAAGATCCCACATGGAGAAATGAAGAGCCCGTGTGTGGCAACTAAGACTCAACACCGCCAAAATAAATAAGTAAATAAATAAATATTTTAAATTACTGAGGACCCCAAAGACCTTTTGTTTATGTGGGATAGAGCTAGCTATATTTACCATATTAAAAATGTAAACTGAGAAAAATTTAAATGTTTACTAATTAATGTTAAAATTATAATAAACCATTTTATGGTAACACAAATAACATTTTAATCAAAAGTAACTATATTGTACAAAAAAACGGTGAGAGGGCTTCCCTGGTGGCGCAGTGGTTGGGAGTCCACCTGCCGATGCAGGGGACGCAGGTTTGTGCCCCAGTCCGGGAGGATCCCACGTGCCGCGGAGCGGCTGGGCCCGTGGGCCGTGGTCGCTGGGCCTGCGCGTCCGGAACCTGTGCTCCGCAACGGGAGAGGCCACAGCAGTGAGGGGCCCGCGTACCGCAAAAAAAAAAAAAAGAAAGAAAAAAACGGTGAGAAAAGTTGCATTGTTTTATATTGTCACAAATCTTTTTAGTGTCCGGATTGATATTATTTAATGTCTGGCTGGAAAACAGATGGATTCTCACATCTGCTTCTGTATTAAACCTGTCACAATAGATTGTTTTGGTTCAAGCATGTGGAGAGAAGTCAGCCTCAAACAGATAAGTAGTTGGAAGACGGTTGAATATTGTAATAGCCTTCTCAGATAATTGTGGCTATTCTTCTTTGACACAACATCAAAACTCAACAAGTGGTAATTTCTTAAAGTACAGCTGTAATGTGGAATCTGAAACCATATCAATGAACTCTGTCCCTCACATTAAAATTCACTCTGCATTTTGAATGGATCTTTTACTCAAGGACCCTGTGGGGTCCCCAAACCACAATTTGAGAGCACTGTTCTAACCATCTAGCCTATTTCACACCACCTCCCCAAACCTCACACACTCTGCTCCAGCTTCTTGTCATTTCCTCAGATACACCAAGCACCTCCTGTCTTTCCTTCTGTGTCCTCATCCTGAGATGCTCTTCCTTCCTTTCCTGGCAGGTGAAAACATTACTCATCTTCCCAGGGCTGGTCCAGATGTTCATCTTCCATGAAACCTTCCACAGGCAGTTCTCTGCACTCCCAGAGCACCCTGCCTGAGCTTCTCTACAGACCTCCTTTCATTCTAACATAAGTGTCTGTGTATAAGTTCCTTGAAGGTGGGAACCAGGCCTTATTCATCTTTCTATTTCCAGCATGTTTTGTACCTAGTGCTCAAAAATATTTTTAGCATCATTTTTAAGGAACCTATCATTTTTACTAAAAAAAGAAGGTATACCAACTGTTAACATTATTGTATTCTAGTGTTCTCTGTCTCTCTGCCTTTTTTTTTTTTTTTTTTAAAGCTCAGGTCTTCTTTGGATAAGCCTTAAATTTTTACATCTTCCTTTAATGTTTTTTTAAATTATTTAAATTAAATTAAATATGAGCAAAGACAAATTTTCTAATGCTCATCTTGAGTAGGTACTTTTAAACTACACAAATACCCACAGCCCACCCCAGTTAAAGATTACTGATCCATACAGCTATTTCCAGATTTATACCGTTGCTAGTTTTTGAACAGCCTCTTCTGAAGCTCCAAGAGAAGCCAGGCCAATTTCTTGGGAGAACTGAGCAAAACTAGGTTCAGCCAAAAGGGGGACATGACCCAAGAGTTCATGGCAGGTATCTCTGAAAAAGAGGTACAAGTTGTCACACTGTGCCATTTAACATAAATGCATAATCAACCATTCAATCAAATCAAAACCTGATCTTACTTTTATTCAAATTGATCAGGTGGTATTACTTTGGAAATGGACCACAAAGGACACTATTACAAAACCTTGGCCACTCACAAACACACATATGTAAGTTCATACAAATACGCACAGACATCCACATGTCAACCCCCCAACCCCCAAACCAGGTCTCTACTCAAATGTGACCTTCTCAGTCAGTCCTTTTCTGATCACCCTTTTCAAAGTAGAAACACCCACCCACACGCAACTCTGTCCCCTTTCCCTACTTTATTTTTCTCCATGGCACTTATAACCATCTGAATTTTATATATATATATATTTACTTGTTTGTTTATTATCTATATCTCCCATTGGAATATAAGCTCTATGAAGGCAGGAAACTTTGATTTTTTTCAGTCTTACATCCCCTATGCTTAGGACAGCACTTGGCACCTAATAGGTTGTCAATTAATAATGGTAATAATAATGGTTAACATGTATAGAGCATGGATCATGTATTACATGCCAGGCACCATTCAAAATGCTTTACATGTGCTAATTCGCTTGATCCTCACAAAAAATCATGACGTAGGTACCATATCGATGGATGGATGCTGCAGTAGAAGTACTTACGGCTCTGGGGTATAGAGGGGATCTGAACTGTGTCTCACATACTGTGTGCAGTGAAAAACTCGAAAGGCTAAACCTGATAAGAAATCTCTTGGTGATAAGTAACCAGCCACAGGACGGATGGAAAAACCTGTGCGCTCTGCAAAGCAAAGGAGAAAATCTTCACTAGAATAGACAATCTTACTTTTCTTTTTAAAAAAAACTCACTAACAGGATCTATTAATTTAGATCAGAACCATTTTTGAAACTACGTCATTTTTAGCCAGTACTACCTCTTGTAGTTTCTTTGTTATCTAAACTGGATGGTGCTCTTTCATTCCCCAATACCTGAGTCTGCATGCCCACTGTAAAAGTCACCTTCCACTAGGCTGCAGTGGCTCTGGGGACCTCTATAAGCTCTGATCTTGTCCTTCATTTCAAACTCTCACACTCTGGTAATTCCAGTTCCACCCCAATGCTTTGTACTTGGATTCTCCCACTCCGATGGGCAAAAGAATTTTTCACAAAGATGGAAATGTTCAACATCTAGCCTATTGCTAGCCACTAGCCACGTGTGGCTATTGAGCCCTTGAAATGTGGCTAATGTGGCTGGGGAACTAACATTTTGATTTACATTCATTTTATTTTTTTTAACTTTATTTTATTTATTTATTTATTTTTGGCCATACCACGCAGCATGTGGGATCTCAGTTCCCCAACCAGGGATGGAACCCATGCCCCCTGCATTGGAAGGCAGAGTCTTAACCACTGGACCACCGGGAAGTCCCTACATTCATTTTAATTATTTAAACAACCACGGTTGTCTAGTGGCCACCGTATTTGCCAGGGCAGGTAGCCCCTTCCAATTCATGTTTTGTTTGAACTGTCTTTTAATATTGGTTTCTCTCTTTGACACGTTCCCTTGAAACACCTTTAGCAACAAGCTCTGCAGCCTGCTCAAGCTCCAGACCCCAAGAGATCAGCTTTCAATTTTGCATCTATAACAAAATATTGCCTCCAGATCTCATGCAAGTGTGATTTGATAACAACTTCTGTAGCATATGCTAGTCCATCGTTGTTAAGTCACACAAGGTCATGTGCTTTGGTTCTCTGCCATTCTTAATCACTATTTTTTTTAAATCTAGTTTTTGTAGGAACCACTTATATGAGTTCTTCCCTTGTAAAAACTATATTGCCCTCTCCTGTTTAGTTCTTAGTTTTGTGTATAGTGGTTGAGGAATGAGAATTATGGAGTTGAATAAATATGTATATTTTTATAACAGTCTATATAATAAATTCAAAGATAGTAATTTCAGATCATGATGGAAATAAGATAAACTCCCTTTGGGTCAAAAACATAATGCCTATTTTTTTCCCTAAGGTTCTAATCTGCTGAGATCAAAGGGGGATATTTATTTTTCTTACATATTGTAGATCCTGGAGATCACTGATCATTTTACTTCCTATACTAGTGAGAAAAAATAAGGAAGCCTGGACCAAGTAAGCATGATGAACTAAAAGGAGCAAAATTGTCCTTAGTCTTTGTTTATGACACATCTTCTTCTTTGAGAAAACGATAGAATCTTAGTGTGGAAAGGGGCTTCAGCGATCATTTACTCCAACCTTCCCAAAGGTGCTTGAATCTCCTCTATCACATCCCTCTAGTGGGTGTGGAACTTTTGCATGAACATCTCCATGGATGTGGAACTAACCATCTCATGAGCCTGTCCCATTTTCAAATGGCTCTTTTAACAGGATCTTGTCTGTTTCGAACTAAAATTTGCTGTTTCTATCCGACTGTCCTTTACTTCAGAGCCACATAGGAATTCCTCTATAACATAAGATGACCTTCAAATATTTAAATAAATCTATAAAGTCCCCTAAATTTCCAGGTTAAACACCCTGAGAATCCTTCAGATTTTATTTATATGATACATTTTCCAATCCTCTTACAATTCTGCTCACTTTCCTCTACATTTGCTCCAGGTTATGAACGTCCCTCTTCAAATGTGGTGCCTGGAGAATTGCCAGGACAGAATACAGAAAAATTCTGACCTCCCAAATAACTGGACTTTAGTCCTCTATTAAAAATTCTATTGTGATTGAAATGGAGTTCAATATTCCCCTTACAAAAAATTAATCATTTCATTACCTTTTAAAAAGTTTGAGACATCTTCCAATTGTGGGATATTATCTTCCCGGTATCCACAGTATTTAGAAAGCAAAGGTAAGTTTTTGAGATACTCTCTGCAGGCATGGGTTGGGTAAAGTTTGTTGAGCTCTCGGAACACAGTTCCCCAGGTCTTAATCTCCTCCTCAGTGAATTCAACGTTAGGAATGGGGTCTCCACTAATGAGATAAAGAGAAGTTATCTTGAATTAGCATCCAATAAACAGTAGCACGTATCTTGTTTTCTATTTACTATATAGGCATAATTTACTCCATTTATTTCATTAGTTCAAAGTTGAATAAGTTATTTTTATAGTACACTTACTGTTTATAGTTCATAGCCAAGTCTGCAAAATACTTTCGTCTTTTACGATAGACATTGTCTTTGAAGCCCTGATAATTAAAGAAAAGTTTTTAAATATGTATACTAAAAAATACTTAACAAATGACTTAGAAAACATTTCATTATTATTCAAGTGACTATACTGAAGGGCTATATAACTGTTATTTTGAGCAAGCACTGTTTAGAAATTTATGATCATTTTTCTTTTAAAGTCAACATTATATGACAGATTCATACGATAGTGGCTGCAAAGATAAAAGATACTATAGATTCAAAAATACTACAGTAGCTACAAAAATAAAGTAGTTTGAGGAAAAAGAAAAGCACCACCCTAGTTAAAATACATGGCTCTTTTCCAAGGGTGAGTTTTTTCTTAATCATTTGACTACATCTTCAGTTATATTTTCCTGTAATTAGTAACAAAGTAGTAATTACTAATATTTGAAATCATGGCAACTGAATCTAGCTTCAGATTTTATTGCAAAATGCAGACATATTAATCATTTGTAGAAGCAATTAATGATGAAAAGATAGAAGAGATAGTAACACTAGAATTTATACCTATGAAAAATATTTAAGAAAAAAATAGACAAAATAAGGCATCAAAAAGCAAATCTTAGGAGGAAATAGCCAATAATACAAAACAGGAAAGAAGGGGAGGACACTTGAAAGGAAAGAATGAGACTTGTGTGTTTAACACAGATTTACAAGTCCCTACTATGCACCTGGCCTTGTGCTGAAATTCAGAGAAACACAGCACAATCTGGGTCTTCAAGGAGTTTACTTTAACCAATTGTTTTGAAACAATATGGTAAGTGCCTTATTACAGACAGGCACAAAATACCACTTGAACTCAGAAAGAAACTCATAATCCAGAGTATGCGAAGAGGGTAGTGGGGGTCAGGAAAGGGTCCCTAGCAATGACTCCTAAGCTAAAAGAGGAGTGGGGAGAGCCAGGGGGAGAAGGACAGAAAGCACAGCACCAAGGACAGCGCAGAAATGAAAAACAGCATGTTGCACCTAAGAAAGTACAGGTAATCCAAAGTTACTGGAGCCTGGAGAGTGAGGTGGAGCACGGTGAAGACTAGTTATGGGTCTGCTAGTAAAGGTCTGTTTGAGAGCTTGGATTTTAGTCTTGGGGTAATTGGAAGCCATTGGGTTTTTTTTTTTTTAAAAAAAATAACATCTTTATCAAGATATAACTCACATACCTTAAAACTGACATTTTAAAGTGTACAATTTAGGGGGGTTTAGGATATTCACAGTGTTGTGCAACCACCTCCACCATAATTTCAGAACATTTTATCACACTGAAAAAAAACACCCTACTCATTCGCAGTCTATCCTCATTTTCCCTCACCCTCAGCCCTGGCAAACAGTAATCTACTTCCTGTTGCTATGAATTTGCCGCTTCTGGATATTTCATGTAAAAGAAATCACACAATGTATGGCCTTTTGTGACTGGCTTCTTTCACTATCACAGTGTTTTCAAGGTTCACCCCTGTTGTAGCATGTTGAGTAATTCATGCTTTTTTATGGCCATTAATATCCATGTTGGGGACATACCATGCTTTACTTATCCATTCACCAGTGGATGGATATTTGGGTTGTTTCCACTTTTTTGCTACTATGAATAATGCTTCTATGAACATTTGTGTACAAGTTTTTGCGTGGGTTTATGTTTTCAGTTTTCTTAGATCTGTACTGAGGTAACATTGGTGATTTTTAGGCACAAGAGGGATAACGGTTATACTGAGGCTTTAGATCGTTCTAGTGACTATGAGGACAGGTTTGAGGCGGCAAGGCTGGAGGCAGGAAGACCAGTTAAGGGATGTGGTAGTAAGAATAAACAAGGAACAAATTAAAGAAATATCTTGGAGGTGAAAATCAGCAGGACTTGGTAGTAGGTCAGTAAAACTGATTTACACACCTTTCCGTAAACATGCCCCAGATTTTCTTGCCTCTGAACCTTTGCTCATTTTGCAATGAACTGTCCTTCCTCTCCATCTCTTTCCTGCCAAAATTCTTTAAGGCCAAGTTAACAAGGTTAACAAGGTTGCCCTTTCTCTGACCTCTTCAGCTAGAAGTGTTTACTCTCTTGTGTATATCTCAAAGCAGTCTGTTCATGCCACTTAGCACACTTTTCATACTTAAATCTTGTATTGTGTTTATATATATGTGTGTGTGCTTTACTTTGTCAACTTGACTGGAAGCTCCCAGAGTGCAGGTACAGCAAATTATTAATTCCAATACTTACTCAATGAGATATTATAGAATAAATGGATGGATCGGCTGGGGTTGTCTAAGGCAGTATACGGTCACATTCACACAGCTTATAAGTGATAGAAGCTAGATTAAATCCCTGGTCTGTGCAACTCTACTGCTGACTCTCTTCTCTCCTCCCCTCCTAGGATCCTAGAGCTACATAAGAAGTCCTAATGCTCTAGACTTACTAATTCTCCAACTCATGCCTGTACTGTATCCCATATGATTTTCCAAGGAAACAGCTTCCTAATTCATCAACTGCATAATAAACCAATTATGCTGGGCAGTGTGGGTGATGATTTCCCCCTTCCTATCTTTACTCCCCTCTCCAATAGCCCATGCCCATTTTGATAGAAACCGACTGCAGATACGGTGTTCACTGTAGTGTAATTCTTGGAATAGCTCTTAGTGATACGAATTCCAGGCATGACACAGATGTTTTGGAGCCAATGAAATTGGATGCTCTTCAGTCACTTGGTTTCAAGTCCACCAACATGAAGGACTAATAACACTTCCTGAAACCCAGATTAATCAAGATCCTATTTAGTCTAGAATAAGCACTTTCTCCAGAAAAGAAAAATAATACCCTTAATTTTTTAGTTTGCTTTAACTTATTTTCATGAAAATATTTATTTAAAATATTTACAGGATGGTCAGCATCCAGTTCAGATCCATACATCAGAACTCTGTTAGCACAATGGTCCAGGTCAGAAATCTTCTTTGGAAACCAAGGAACAGTTTCCATACCTGAAAAATACAAAAAACACTAACAGTTGAAGAGACCATCTTAAATTAGTCAATAAAGAAAAAGAAATTAAGAAAGTCATAAATGCATTTGGATGAGATTTTTAATTTTAGCTTGTACGTTGAGGCACAATGTATACAAGTAAATTGGTCTAGTTTAAATAAGTAAATCTTATTCAAAGTTTTTGAGTTTAAAAATATTTTAAGCCTTAATTTCCTAAGCATTGCAGAAATGATGCACTTTAGTAATAGACCAAAGGTTCAAAAAAATTTAAGCTACATATTTAGCTAGTCTTAAAGAGTAAGGCTAATTTTTTTTTTTTTTTTGGCAGTACGCGGGCCTCTCACTGTTGTGGCCCCTCCCGTTGCGGAGCACAGGCTACGGACGCGCAGGCTCAGCGGCCATGGCTCACGGGCCCAGCCTCTCCGCGGCATGTGGGATCTTCCCGGACGGGGGCACGAACCCGTGTCCCCTGCATTGGCAGGCGGACTCTCAACCACTGCGCCACCAGGGAAACCCCAAGGCTAATTTTTAATTAGCAAATTTAATTAAAACTCTGAATTATTTATTTTTGTTGATTAAAAGGATCTTAGAGATCATTTATGTCTTTGCCACTTTGATCTTCTCACTATCCCTCATACATACACGCTCTCCTAAAACTCTGAGATTTGTGAATGCTGGTCTTCTCCCTGGAATACCTATCCCATTCCACATCCTGCTGCACCTCATCCTTCTGTTTTCTTGAGAATATCCTTCTCCTTCAGGACCCAAATCAAATGAGCTTTCCCTGACCCTGTAGGTGGCGCTAATTCTCTATCATCTGGGTTCCCATGACTATGACTCCAATTCTCTGAAAGCTTTTACTATGTTTTACTATAATGTATCTACATATGGCTGTCTTACAGAAAAGAATGGGAACGACTCCAGGGTAGGACTATTTCTTTTTGTATCCCCATTTCTTAGTAGAAATATCTGATACAAGTTGGTGTTCCCTAAAAATCAGCTGAACTAGTTAGACTCTGTAAAACTCTTCATTTGCCAGAGAGGTGAAGTAACTTATCCAAGATCATTCATCTCTAATGGAACAGAGAGGACTAGGACTCAATTCTTCTTGCTCCAGTTTAATGCTCTAACATACCCAGAAGTGATATTCAAGAGATTCAGCAACAAAACAACAGGGGCACCAATCACTCAAAATAGACACAAGCAGAGTCCCAGGCTCCTGCTCTATCAGGTGTTAATCTTCTAGTTGTTTGTGGTGGCCACAGGACTCCTAGGGGAGAACTGGGGGCACATGGGCTTCAGGCATGGTGAGGAGCACTTAAGGGACTCAGGGGAAAAGCTATCTGCCAGGCAGACATGGACGTAGAATCTTGATATTTTAATACCTTATACAGCCATATGAATACATAACAGATGAATATCAGCCTGATTACACCCAAATATTGTGACATAATCTGAAGGGATTATTTTAAATTTAGTACCATATATAAAATGTGACTGATTTATCCATTTGTCTCTTGCCCCAAGTAAACTGCAAGGATTTTTTCACAGTAGAAGATTTTAGATTATCTCTGTGCTACCTGAGTATCTGAAAACTTAGAAGCTTTCCATTTAGTTTTGGTGGAAGTGAGGACAAGGAAGAATATTGTATTTCATATATAGAGTATTTCACATCATAGTTGTCAGTAATTGTCAACATTCTCAACAAATTCAAATATTCACTTAATATCTGCTAGGTATCTGCCCTGTAAGAGTTACTAAGTGCTCAGGGATTGTGAACTGGAGGTTTGTGAAATCAAGAAATGCCTGATGGGGCTTCCCCAGTGGCACAGTGGTTGAGAGTCCGCCTGCCGATGCAGGGGACACGGGTTCGTGCCCCGGTCCGGGAAGATCCCACATGCCGCGGAGCGGCTGGGCCCATGAGCCATGGCCACTGGACCTGCGCGTCCAGAACCTGTGCTCCGCAACAGGACAGGCCACAGCAGTGAGAGGCCCACGTACCGAAAAAAAAAAAGAAATGCCTGATGATTTGGAAACTGAGAAAACAATGGATTTCTAACTATTCTAAATTCTTTCTTGTACTCAAGTTTTCCTTTCCACTTCTCTCGCCCTTGATAAAATGTTGCTTTATAATTTTTCTTTAGCATTTTGAGCAATTACATTTTGTATCTTCTTCATTATCAGATTGTAAGCAATTTGAATAGACAGTGTTTAACTTTTACTTTCATGCCTTCAAGCTAAACATAAGATAGGACACACATTATGCACTTAATCTTCTGAGTAGTATTTTCACTTTTCAAACTTACCATCTTCCTTCACAGTAAAATTATCTGGTAGATTCACAGAGAGAACATTAGTATGAGACTTCAACAGATGAAAAATATCATTCAATTGTTCTCTATTGATATCACAATCAACAAAAATCTCAGACTCTGAGTTTCTTCTCTTTGATTTTCGGGACTCAATGTGTAATAAGTTCACATGCTTCTCCTGTGGAAAGCAGAGGATGAAGATTACACATGACTGCCTCAAATGGTTATAGTCTCTGAGAAGATTACTTCCATTACCACTAAAACTCAGTCTCATCACTTGTCATAATAGCCAAAGGGAAAAAAGGCTGTTTTTAGTGCCATCAACAGCAAAATAATTCCCCCTAAATATTAGGTACTATTCCAAAAAAGTTTGAAAAATTCATCACACCCTCCAGAATCTAATTAAATTAACACCCAGTAGAAAGTCCCTCAGATTGCCAGAACTGATTGGCCTTCAAATCAAAAGACTTAGTCTCCTAGATAAAAAGAACCCTTTGAAAATTCTCACAAATAAAGGCTAGGTTTTTTTTTTAAGTGATCTAGTGTTAGTCCTTTCAAAAGAAAAGTCTCCTTTGCAATAATGTATTTAATACAATTAGATGAACAGCTTGAACATGGAATATTTAATACCTCCAATATCTTAAGCTACAAACTCAGTAACCAGCTGAATCAGATTGCTGCTTCTGATCTCTTCGCGTGCCAGCCTGAGCTGTGGGGTCCATATGTGTAAACCTGTGGGGGGAAGGTATCTTCTCTTACCAATCTGGGTGCTGAGGAAAAGCCCTGGTGACATAATCATGAAACATAAGAACCAGTCACCCAACAGTTTTCTTCATCTAAAAAACGAGAAAGTTAGAGTAGATGATCTCCAATACTAACCAGCTGAATCTAAATTAACTTAGTGAACACCTGTGTAGCCAAGTAATGGCTGTGAAGCATACAAAGGAGGGCAAGACGTACAAGGAGTTTACAATCTAGTTGACTAACACATGAAAGACTAAGAGAAAATACAAATAGTGAGTGTTCAGGCGCAGAAGATGTTCAGAAACGGAAAAAAACATCAGGAGTTTGAGGAGGTAGAAGGTTCTACGGAGCAGATAGGAGCTGAGATGAGTCTTAAAAAATAGATAGAATAGGAAGACAGAAGGGAAGAAGTAAGATTCCAAACAGGAGGAATTGTATGAGCAAAGGTAGGGATGAGATAATTATCAGGGAACATTAACTTGATAAATAAGAAAGGAGAGTGAATGTCAGGGATGTTGGGAAATTGGAATAGGCAGGGTTTATCCTGTAACGTAGAATCTATCATGGAATCAATACAAGAGAGCCAGTTACAAAATATATTGGAATTGATCAGGAGTAAAGGAGAGTTTTATTGAATCTATTTCTTATGAATTTTTAGAATAAGAGTACATTCATAAATATTTTCCGAATGATGACTTGAATAAATATAAAGCTATAAATTATGTTTTGGAGAAGAAGACACAAAATGTCAATTCTTCCTAAAGTAATCTAAAATTGAGTGCTATCAAAATGAAAAACTTGATGGAATTTGGTGAGGAAATGTAACTAAATAACTTAAAAGTTATTTAGTTTCTTTTCTTCTTACCTGGAAGAAAAGTTTAGTCAAGAAGGTCTAGGAAAATTCAGGTAGAGTTAAAGTAATAAGTGAGACATTCCTTATCAGATATTTCAATTACAGCAACAGAGGCACAGAGAGGTTAAGCAGTTTGCCCAAATGCACACAGCTAATCAGTGTAAGAGCTAGAATTCAAACTCAAGCTGTCTAGCTCCATAGTCTATGCCCTTAAAAACTATGCTGTAATCCTGTTGTACAAGAAAAGAAGAGTCAGAATAATGGATAATATAGCTCTTCTTTGAACAAGATTTACATCATCTTTATAATGAAAACACTGAAGACAGATATAGCCAAAAATTGGGGCATAACTACGTTGTGAAGATGGGGGGAAGGGAAGTTGAGGGGCCTCTGGAAAGGGAGCTGTGCCAACGAAGCTAACCCTTCACTTCCGCTGGAGAAAATCAATAGGTAATATCTACAAATGGAAAAAACAAGGAATAGCAGCAGAATAAGCATATTGCTTATAAATATGGACGCTACTATGAGAAAATATAGTTAAAAGCGTTGAAGATGCTTGCCCCCTATAGGCAGAGGATAAGTAAAAATAGGTGGATTCATGCCCACAACACCATTGCAGCAGTCAGAAGAACGAATGAGATGGATACGTAGCTGCACGGGTAGGTCTTCAAAACACAGTGCTGAGTAAATGAAAAAGTGTATGTACAATAACATTTATATAAATTACCAGTCCATGCACATGCAGAAACTCAACATAGATTCTAAGTAACATAAAAAACAATTCAGTGTGTAGATCAAACGTATCAGAGCAGTTGTCTATCAGAAGAGAGAAATGGAGATGGAATAAAACAGGAGGAGGCTGTATACATCAGTGATGACAGTGTCCACGTGATTTAAGGAGTGTGATTAGCTCAACCCTCTGCACCTAGGTCAACATAAAAATTAAATGGAATTTAGGAATGAAGAGAGATGAAGCAGAAAACTACTATTTTCTTTATAAGCTTTATAGTGTGGGGTTGACTTTTTAAACCATGCACAAGTATTATTTGATTAAAGACAAAATAAAAAAGAAAGTTGATGGAAGAAACATAGGTATACTATTTAAAAACTCCAAGGTAATCAAAAGAAGAGCTTGCAGTAATCACGTAATTATCAAATATGGGGAGGAGAAGGAGGAAGAAGGGATGGAAGTATCAGTATCAGTATCATTCACAATAGAGAGTAAATAAATATCATGTAAATTGATAACTCAGAGAGATCAGGACAATATTTAGACATTATAAATTCACCGCTAAAAGAACTAAGAACAGAAATAGTTAAAAGAGATTGCCTCTAGGGAGTGGAACTAAGGTGCTGGGTAAAAAGTGGTGCTTTTTATCACAAACTCTTCTAGACTATTTGTTATATTTAGAATTTTAAATTCTTTGAAATATTATTTTCAAACTGCTGTTTAATAGTATATCATATGGATATAAATCTGATTTCTAAACAGCTAACATTTATTGATAATTTACTTTGAACTATCCTAAGCACTTGAAATATATTAATTTTATTAGTTCTCACAGTGACCCTGTGAGGTAGTTAGGGTTCTCATTTTATAGATGCTAAGATGAAATGCAGAGAGACTAATTAATTTGCCCACCATCACACAGCCAATAAGTGACAGAGCAAGGACTTGAACTCAGGTGGCCTGCCTTCAGGGGTTACAAGCTTAATACCGATGATGTTCTAGTAGTATAATTTAACCTGTCCCATACCTTAGGACAAATAGTTTGTTTATAATTTTTTAATTCCTATAAATAAATCTTTGTGTCTCTTAAACTGGGTTAGGTCTCCCAGTTCAATGCTATCATAGTACCTGGTACTTCTCTTTCAGGTCAGTTTACACACATGTAATCATTTGTTTACTGAAATTATTTGTTTAGTGTCTGTCTTCTCCACTAGATTATACACAACTGTGAGGGCTGGAACTGTGTCTGCTTTGTTAGGGTACACACCTTCATATCTAGCAGGACGTGCTGTACCTAGTAAGTACTCAGTAAAAATTCCCGTTCTAACTGACTGACCCTGATTTCCTCAGGATAGATTTATGGAAGTAAAATTACTGGGTCAAAATATGTGAACATTTTAAGACTCAAAATACATATTACCAGATTGTTTCCCTACACATCACATCAATTTTCCCTCACACCAAAGGTGTATTTAAATGCCAAATGCATTGAAGCTTTAACAGTAGGGAGTAGTATAATTGTAGAATCTTTGTTATTTTGCTATATAAAAAATAGCATTTAATATATTATTAATGTATCATTAAATAATATTATTAAAATTTCAATATTTCATTTAATTAAAATAAAATTAAAATTTGCTTCTTCAAAATCTGTAAAGTGAATCTTTCCTCCCCCATTTCTTTATTAGTTATTTGTACCTCCTCTTCTATAAATTGTTTGTATCCTTTGCCCATTTGATAGAATCGAGCGGTATTTTAGAAATCTAAGTGTTTAAAACATTTCTGTAGTCCACCTCTGAAGAATTTACAAATAATCTTACAGACCCATTTTATAAGAGTTTTATGCAGAAATACAGAGACTGCTTACCTGGAAGATTTTCAGTGCTTTTATAAGTCCTCCAACTTCATTCTTTAAGGAAAAAATGAGAGTTGCTCTTCCCTTTTCTAAGGAATGATCTTTGTTTTCCTTATTGTCTTCAATCATGATGAATCTGGTGTACGTCTCTAAAAATAAAGTATGAAAATAGAAAGTTCTAAAAAAAAAGTTGTACAATGTAGACAATATTTGGTAGCATAGATCATATTTGAAACAGACAATATCTGATAACATTAACCAAGTTTTAGTTTCCTCACCTGTAAAACATGGATGTACATATATACTTTGCAAAACTGTAATGAGACCACAATAAGCTAAAACATTGCCTAGCACAGTGCCTAGAATATAAAAGGCAGACAATACATGTTAGTAATCTTCTTTTTTTTCTAATCCAATCCTTTCAGGGCATGACTCAAGCCCATGGGTTGCTTGCAGTCTTCCTGACTGTTGTGGCCTGAACTGGGTACTCTTTCTCTATGAAAGCCTACCTCCTCTCCCCTTACAATTTTAGCAATTTATTGTACTGGGTTTTATTGTAGTTTCAGATGTACAACATAGTGATTCAATATTTTTATAGATTATATTCCATTTAAAGTTATTATAAAATATTGGCTATATTCCCTGAGCTGTACAATATAATCCTTGTAGCTTATCCATTTTATACATAGTAATTTGTACCTCTTAATCTCCTACCCCTATTTTGCCCCTTCATCCTCCTCTCTCCCCACTGGTAACCACCAGTTTGTTTTCTATATCTGTAAGTCTGGTTCTTCTTGTTATATTCATTCACTTGTTTCATTTTTTAGATTCCACATATAAGTGATAACATACAGCATTTGTCTTTCTCTGTCTGACTTATTTCACTAAGCATAATACCCTCTGGGTCCATCCATGTTGTTACAAATGGCAGAATTTCATTCTTTTTTCATTATTTTTTATGGCTGTGTGATATTCCATTGTGTGTGTGTGTGTATATATATGTATGCATATATATGCATGTATACATACATACCACATTTTCTTTATCCATTCATCTGTTGATGGACACTTAGGTTGCTTCCATATCTTGGCTACTAAAAATAATATGAACATTGGGATGCATGTATCTTTTTGAATTAGTGTTTTCACTTTCTTTGGGTATGAACCCAAGAGGAATTTCTGGATCATATGGTAAGTCTATTTTTAGTTTTTTGAGGAACATCCATACTGTTTTCCATAGTGGCTGCACCACTTTACATTCCCACCAACAGTGCAGAAGGGTTACCTTTTCTCCACATCCTTGCCATTTGTTCATTGTGTTTACACTGGGTCTTGAATGGCTTCCTCAAATGTGTCACTCATATATGTGACATGTCTTCTAACAAGACAGCAAGCTTCTTCAGAACAGGGACAAGGCCTCCTATTTCATTTGTAAATTTAAAAGCCTGGACAGCTCTGGACACAGGTAGACTAGAAGAATAGCTGGTAGCCCAGAGAATTCTGGTTCCATATAAGTATCTACTTTCTCTCTGACTGTGGAATCCCCAAGGCCATTGGCCCTGAAGTCTTTTTAGTATTGGCCTACAAGTGCCAAGTGTGTGTGCGTGTGTGTGTGTGTGTTGGGGGAAGTGAGGATTTTTTTCCTTTTTTTAATTTTTTATTTATTTTTTTATTGGAGTATAATTGCTTTACAATGTTGTGTTAGTTTCTGCTGTACAGTGAAGTGAATCAGCTATATGTATTCATCTATCCCCTCCCTCTTGGACCTCCCTCCCCACCGCCATCCCACCCATCTAGGTCAACCCAGAGCACTGAGCTGAGCTCCCTGTGCTATACAGCAGGTTCCCACTAGCTATCTATTTTACACGTGGTACTGTATTTATGTCAAACCTAATCTCCCAATTCATCCCACCCTCTCCTTCCCCCCATGTCCACACGTCCATTCTCTATGTCTGCATTTCTATTCCTGCCCTGCAAATAGATTCATCTGTACCATTTTTCTAGATTCCATATATATGCATTAATATATGATATTTGTTTTTCTCTTTCTGACTTACTTCACTCTATATGACAGACTCTAGGTCCATCCACATCTCTACAAATGACCCATTTTGTTCCTCTTTATGGCTGGGTAATATTCCATTATACATATGTATCACATCTTCTTTATAGGGGAGGTGAGGATATTGTGGAGGATAGATGTAGGGTACGGTAACTTTGTACTGGTGACTCTCACTTGAGAAATAGACACTTGAGAAGTAAGATTTGGATTAATAAATGGAAACAGCATATTGAAGATTTATGGTTATTAGTTTTCTTTGGGTTATTAATTCTCCCTAATTGCCCAGTCTCATGCTGTTGTTCTAGTGGAGTTAACCTTTAACAACTTAAACTGACATAACCGATCTCACTGCCTTTCACCTGCTCTCATGCGTTGATCCAAGCCTGTAGAGCAGGTATAGTAGGATGGCGAGGGCTTGAAGCCAGATAGACTGTGTTCCAGTCCCCCGCAGTTCAAATTTCCCTTACTCGTGGAAGCCTTCCCTGACTCCCCCAAGTCAACCCCTAGTGTTGGTTCTCATGGCACCAGATACTTCCCATTCATAACAACAGTCGCAGGTGCAGCTGTAGCTCTGTATATGGTTGTGTCTGTCTCTTCAACTAGCCTGTGTGCTCTGTGGGGGCAGAGATCACGTATGCTTTTATGCACCATTGTGAGTACCTAACACAGTCTCTGCACGTAACAGGGACTGGATAGATGTCACTGAATGAATAAATGAAGGAAAGATTGATTACAGACATGGTCCCTACCCTCAGGGAACTAACAGTCTCATAGAAAGAGAATGAAGGATAAGCACTGTAACAGGAACACAGATGGTGGCGTGATGGCAGTGGCTAGATTAATTATTCTGGTACGTGTTCAGAGGTGCTTCACTGAAGATGTGTTTGAATTAGGTCTTAAAGAAAAAAGAGGAAAGAGTCCATGAGGAGGTAAAGACAAAGGATGAGAAGGTGACCAACCACAGATCAATGAGGGATCATGTAGGCAGGGTAAGTGGGGCCAGATCCTTCAAAAGGCTCTGCAGTTAATGCAGAGGAGTTTGGACTTGATCTTCTATGCACATCCAAATACCCATCTCAGGACCATGGCAAGTCTGATCAAAGGCTAAATGAGAAAAGTTAGGACAAGGTAGTTTTCCATTAAGCTAAATTCCTGGCTTTGAAATGCTTTTTATAGGATGATCAAAATGAGGAGCTTCATGAATTTCTGTCCTTCTGACCTGAGAACTATTGTGAGTTTTCTCTTTCTGCCATAAAGCCTTTTTCTTAACCCATACTGTATAACATTTGGGGTACCTTGTAAGAGGCATCCCCAAGAGCCCTATCTGGCTTGATAGAGGGTATAAAGTACCAAATATGGCTCAGTAATTTTCAACTGTATGGTAATAAACAATAGTCTGCTACTAATCTGCCAATGGAATACAATTTTCTGTTTCAGAATTCGGTCTTTCTGATAGCTTTGGAATTGTTTAACAAATATTTATCAGGCACATACTAAGTTGAAGGACTTCTACATATAAGTTCAGAGAGTATGGAGATAAGAAAGAAAATCCCACTCTATGCTAACAAGATTCCATCCATTCTTAGCAACCCAAGAGGTGGGTAAGGGAACTGATATTTGTCAAATGTCTATATATATCATGCACTAATATTATCCCATGTAATTCTCATAAAATCTTGGTGGAGGGGGATGGGAATTATATTCATTTTATAAATGAGAAAACTGAAGCTCAGAGAAACTAACTAACCTGTCCATGGTGACACAGCTAGAGAATATAAGAACACATATTTAAAACTGTGTCCTTCGGGGTTGGGGGAAGGGTAAGCTGGGACGAAGTGAGAGAGTGGCATTGACATATATACACTACCAAACATAAAATAGATAGCTAGTGGGAAGCAGCAGCATAGCACAGGGAGATCAGCTCACTGCTTTGCGACGACCTAGAGGGGTGGGATAGGGACAGTGGGAGGGAGGCTTAAGAGGAAGGGCATTTGGGGACATATGTATGCATATGGCTGATTCACTTTAACACAGAATTGTGAAGCAATTATACTCCAATAAAGATGTATTAAAAAAATAAAAAATAAATTAAAAAATAAAACTGTGTCCTTGGAAATATGAATGTTAACATATGGATCTAATTTCACAAGAATTACCCTAAAAATGTTTAGAAAGTAGAACAAAATTCCTGGGATCTAGTTGAAAGCTGACTTCTCAGATGAACTAGACATCTACTTTGGCATCTCTCAACCACTTATTTACACTGCAAAACAGTGTAAGGAAATATCTAATCACTGTCTAACACTTGTCAGTGTATGACCTGGGGCACACTACCTAACTTTTCTAATACAGCAAAGTAACCAAACAGTTAACCGAAACTCATGGCATCCAAAAACTCCCTTATACATTTTTTTTTTTTTTTTTTTGCGGTATGTGGGCCTCTCACTGTTGTGGCCTCTCCCGTTGCAGAGCACAGGCTCCGGACGCACAGGCTCAACGGCCATGGCTCACGGGCCTAGCCGCTCCGCGGAATGTGGGATCTTCCCGGACCGGGGCACGAACCCATGTCCCCTGCATCAGCAGGTGGACTCTCAACCACTGCGCCACCAGGGAAGCCCCCTTATACATTTTAAAACACATAATGTGACTTGGTATTCTGGTGTTTTCCCCACAGAGGAAACTAGGCTATTTCAGGCACCAAGAAGAGACTGAGATATATAATTCAAAATTTAACAAATACTTATTGATTCATTGAGTTTAAAATCAAAACTGCTTAGATATTTCTAATTGTGTCAATTTATTCTCTACAACTAAAACAATCTCTATGTCAAATGCTTTAAAACCAAATGACCAGTTAAACTTAATAATGATGTGGATTTTTCTGTGATTCAAATGATTACTAATGGTAAAACAAATGAAATTTCAACCCAAGCCCATGTACATACCATAGTCAGTGTTAGGGCAGTAAAGATTAAAAAACAAAGAAGACCGTTTGCCTCCAAGGAATTCACAGATTTATCATGAGGGAAGGGGAGGAGGAGAGGCTGACTTTCCAGTAAGACCAAATAAGGAGAAGAGAACGGTATCCTGAGATCCCAGCTATGATAGCTGAGGAGCACACGAAACCCCACCTACTTTCCAACCCCATGACCAATATCCCATGAGATTCTGAAGATGATTGGAGATGACTTCTGGCCCGTCCCTAAGTCTCTGAACAGAAAAGATTTATGGATGGGAAGCAAGACATCCTAAGAGAGATTTTCAGCTTCAAAGGAATTGACCGTTTCTTAAGGTAAACTTAATTATACACAGGAAATTCTGAATTGGTGGCTCTGGGGCTAAAAATTCAGGGATGGTCTCAGATACGCATTCTTAAAACGCTTTTGGAGATGTGAAAACTTTTGGAAACATTTCTTACGTGTCTAACCATCACTCAAAGACCATGCACTTTTTTTTCTTCCAGAGTATGGGTGACTTTGTCCTATAGTATACAGTTGCCAACAATAAGAGAGATGTAAAATAATAAAGCAAATTGCTAGTAATAAATCCAACTACAAATCCATGTAGGCAAGCTATAATTTCTATGTGCATTAATTTCCTTATTTGCAAAATTAAGGATGGAGGCTAATTAGCACCAATTTCGTGGCTATAAGGAGGAGGAGTATAGTATATGAAACCCTTAGAACAGATGCTGACCTACACTAAGTACTCAATAAATATTAGCTCTAATAATGGGAAGTGCATCCCAAATTTCCCAATCTTCATAAATCTTCATAAAAAGAAAATGTTAAAAAAAAAAAAAAAAAGAAAATGTTAAATGTAATAAAGTGGACATTCTAAACTTTCCTGGCTAAAAATTTTTCTTACCCTGGGAATTAAGCATTCACAAGATAGTTATAAACCTATTTCTTATAGTAATTTCTTATAGTAACAAGCACATGGAAAGGTTGTGTTATGACTTAACATTTAAGTATTCTTTTGTCTTAAGGTGATTTTCAGTTTCATTAGTTTATTTATTTTGAAACGCAAGTGTATTAAGTTCCAAATCTCAAGTGAATAATTTAGCAATTCTTTTGCAAACAAACAGATGAAGACTCCAAAGTACAATTTACTGAATCAGCTTATATTTACTGAGTCCCCATTTTCCCTCATATTGTCACCATAACCCGCTGGAGTAAAAGGATTCTGCAAATATAACCTATTTCCTGGTCTACCACTATTTTCATAATGTAAGCAAACTTTAACAACTGGGAGCAAGGATCAGAGAACAGGAAAGAAAAGTGATTTTTGCCAGTCGGTGGTAACAGAATTTACCAGACAGAATTTCAGATCTCCTGATAGGTCATCCTTCAACGATCCCTCAGAGCTTAGAATGCTCTTCATATAAAACTATATCAAGATTTTCTTTCACATTTCAAAACCGACCCTTAAGCTCCCCTGGCAGGAGCCATTATAAGAAGGTACTAATAGTCATGGCTAATCTAACTCCAACCTTTTGGGGTTCATAATTCTCTTTTTCCCCTGGTTCTAAAATGGATCTAGTTTTGCCACCAACATTTCCCTAATGGGTGGGGGCAAAGGAAGGTGAAGGATACATGAACGGAATATTTATGATGAGTAAGGCATTTTACATTGAGATTTGGAAATATTCCTATCCCTCTTGTTAAGTCAATGTAAGAATGAAGTTTCTCAAAAGGAACTTCTGCTTAGAAACTAGAAGAAAAGAATTCTCACCCCTCCCCCACACCCACCCCAAAATAAGCTTAAGAGCACAAGGCTTTGACCTTTACTAAAATTTGGCCACAGCTTGGCCTGATAGACAGAACTTATTAAGCGTCTTTATTCTGTCTTTATCGTTACTCCCAAACCCCTTTCAGAACCTCATTATTTCCTCCATCACTTTTTTTCCTTTCCCTCTTCTGGCTACCTACCCCCTCCTACTCCTTCACGGGCAAACCCCACAGTACTAGCCTGGTAAGATAAAAGGCTATGAAGTGTCCAATGGGTCACACTTGTTTGGATCCATGTCTCATGAAGAAGTATATATTTTACTTTTAAAGCAATACTCTAATAAGCCAATGCCAACTGGTACTTCCCCTTTTTCTGTGAGAGGCCGGAAGTCATTCTCCTATCGAGTTTCCTGACCTGACTAAAGATGCACTGGTGTGCAGGACCTGCCATTGGAAATAAGGAACACATACCAAGAAGTCTGTCAGAAGATCAACAGCCCCTTAGTATAGTAGAGGTCAATTGACTAACTCTTTTCTCCCCTTAGTTTAATCAGTAACAGTGTAATTTAAATTTCTATGATCTAGGAAGCACAAAGCACTATCGAATTGAAGTATTTTGAAAGCATGGATGCTGTTTGAAGACAGAACTAAAAGCTTTGGGAAAGACTGGTGTGTAAGGAGAGAATCCTCCAGAGAATCTTGATTTTCTTTTCTGAATGGGGGAAGGGAAAGAGGATGAAAGTAAAGATGAAATATAAAAGAAAACATGAAAAGCATTATTTCAGGAAATAATGGCACCAGCAAAGAAAATGGAAATAGAAGATACATCCCTGCCTGAAGATAATCTAATGATAATAATACGTGTACAAATGAACTCCAGTGATCAGATTCACAGGCCACAGATTATAGCTTTACAGAACCATTTATAGTTAATTTAAGCTGTGCTCACTTCTACTTTTAAACCAAATAAGTGAATTCCATCCTTCTTTGAGAACTGACAGGCACAAACTTTCACTGGGCTAGAAAGTTCGACTCTAGTCTTCTTCCCCCAAGTCAACTAGAGTAGAGCATCAGTGGGGAGTTAATTTGAAACTCCTGAAAACCAAATGGTCAGAGGCAAGGTTAAACTTACCTGGACTATTAACAGGCTCTGAACTACTAGGTCCTATGCTTCTTTGTCAGTTGTAACCTTGCACCCCAGCTCTTAGTCCCATGTTGGGGTGGAGGTGAGGAGATGTGATGTTGAAAGGCTTTGCCTCAGAGACTCCCTTTTCTTTGAGGGTGTCTAAGGGAAGGTTCCCTTTATAGGAGGAGAAGGAAAAATGAGATGTTGCCATTTGACGGAGAAGAGAAAGAAGAATGTGTCTGTTTCTGCTAGCATAGAGGAATCACACTGACTTGGGTTCAACTCTGAACCTCAGTTTCCTCATCTGTAAAATTCAAGAACTATCTACCTCACAGGGTTTGCTGGGGAGGTGAAATCAGATGACATGTAAAGAGCCTGTTTCTGGCACAGGGGAAGCCCTCAAAATTAGTGTCTTTTCTCCCCAAAGAGGGTAAGAGGAAAGGAGAAGAGTGAGTGACCACAGGAGTACGACTTTGATTTCCCAGGCCCAGCTCCCCACGGGCATTTACCTCCTGGAGGATGACCCTGCCTCTTCCTCGAGCCAGCCCAGTGCCCCCAAATCCGCGACGGTGGTCCCTGGTCCCAGTGAGAAGGGGCCAACCCCACTCACCTCGGGCGCCGCTAGCAGTGAGCTGGGTCAGCCCACAGCCTCGCGCTGCCCGCCTCTTATAGAAGCAGGCGTCGGGGCCGGCCAATGGGCGCCCGAGGTGGCCAGGCAGTGGCCAATAAGAAAGGGGTTCGCCTGCCGGGTTGGGGGAGCGCCCAGGGAGCTGACCTCCTCTGGGCGCTGACGGTCCCAGCCAGCCTGAGCCGAGAGTCGCACGTCTTTGCCTTCACGTGTATCTGACTGGTGTTTTAATTAAGCTAATGTTAGGCCGTCCTTAACTACAGAAGTCTGACTAATATTAAACGACGGAGCTGGAAATTCCCTCCAAAACAAGATAACATCCGCTATTGACATATGACATCTCGTAGGCTTGTACTGCTTCTCCCGTTTGGCGACCAAAGCAGGAATCCCCTCAACCCCCCTCCACTTCCCAGATATCTCTGTGCTTCTAGGTTATTTGATAGTCCAGCCCTGCCTCATCATTCTCTTGGTGACCTCCCTTGTTCCTTAAGGCAAAGCAATACTTGACGTTTTTAGAAGGGAAATGCTCAGTACCTTTCCAATTAAAGAAACTTTAAAGCTGCAAATGGATGAGCGTGCTATATTAACAGAAAATCATATGTGAACAACATGGCACTGAAGCCAAAAATCTGGACTAGCGTATTTATTGATTGAGTGCTCAGTCCATAAGCTCCTGTCCTAAAGGACTATATATGTAACACATTATATTGTAGAACATTTTTTGCTTCGAGTTTTTAAAAGTCAACTTTGTTGATGTATAATTTACTCACAGTAAAATTCACCCTTTTGAGATGTACATTCCTGTGAGTTTTGACAAACATATACAGTTGTGTAACCATCAAGCAATAAGAATATAGAACATTTCCATCATCTCAAAAAAGCTCCCTTGTTTCAATTCTCTCCCCCAACATCCAATCCTTGGCAACCACTGATGTTATGTCCCTCTAGTTTTTCCTTTTCAGGAATGTCATATAAATGGAATCATATGGTGTGTGGTTTTTGGCTCCTGGCACTTAACATGATGCTTTTGAACATCATCCATCCTGTTGCATGTCTGTAAGTAATTTGTTCCTTTTCACTGCTGAATATGGATATATTTTTAAATGCAGGGGCTTCCCTGGTGGCGTAGTGGTTAAGAAGCCACCTGCCAATGCAGGGGACATGGGTTCGAGCCCTGGTCCGGGATGATCCCACATGCCGTGGAGCAACTAAGCCCATGTGCAACAACTACTGGGCCTGCGCTCTAGAGCCTGTGAGCCACAACTACTGAAGCCTGCGCACCTACAGCCCATGTTCCGCAACAAAAGACGCTACTGCAATGAAAAGCCCGCTCGCTGCAACGAAGACCCAACACAGCCAAAAATAAAATAAATACATTTATAAATAAATAAAATGCAGGACATCTACTGCTTTCAAACGCATTTTTCTTTATCTGCATAATAATTCTATGAGGTAAATATTATCCTCATTTTACAGATAAGGAAACTCGGGCTCAGGGAGGCTCTATGACCCTTTTCTGGCACAGACTAGTAAACAGAATCAAGAATCAAGCAAAAGTATTCTGACTTTAAATCTGGTGTTCTTACTACAATACCATGAAAATCACTGGCCAGGTAGAGAGACCTTTCAGAACCAAGCTGGGGTGAAAGATGGCTTTCCTAAAGTTGGGTCTATGAGAGGGCGTGAACCACCTCTGTTAAAGAAGAGAGATTGGGCCAAGTAATTCAGTGAATCCATTGCCAAGGAAATCAGAATAGGTTGGGCACTGGCCCTGAGGTGGAGACACTTGAGTAGTTGATATAAATGAATCCCATCTAAGGTCACTTTGAAGGACTGAGCAAAGCAGGAATCTTTTCTGAGCCTCTCTGAGCATACTCAACTCCCACAACCCTGGAGAGACTCCAGGCATCTGGGTGTGCTTTCCCACTTCTCTGACAGAATTCTAACATGACCTTGACCCTTCCCAAAACCTCTCCAGCATGGTGCCTGGAATTCCACCAATTAAGAATTTTCACTGGACTCAATGATACAATTTAAATTAAATTCACATACTCTGACAAGGCACAGAGAAAGAACTATCAGTGGAGAAATATATATATTTGCCTAATTAGAAGCATTTCATTACTTCTTAATGCCAAACCGATACCACAGAGTGAAAAAATGACATTTCCATGGAAGTTTAGAAAGAGGTAAATTAATCAAGACACTTGAAGAAGCAGTCTTAGTGAATGTATTCATTTTCCATTGTTGCTGTAGCAAATTGCCATAAATTTAGTGGTTTAAAACAACACAACTTTATTATCTTACAGTTCTGGAGGTCAGAAATCCAAAATGGATTTCACTGATCTAAAATCAAGGTGTCAATTTGGATTTTATATTCAAGTGCATACTAATTACTTGAGTCATGAGAAGACTGAGAGAGGTCCAAGTGTCCTATTAATTCCTTTCAGTCCGAAAATTTCTCATAATTGGTTTGGCAAGAAGAGTGAGATTAGTTGCTAATGAGGAGATACGTATGTAATTTTAGCATGATATAAAGCTGTGATTGTCAGTAAGTGGTATTAGGAATCTAGATTATTTTTATTAGACCTTGTTTCTCTCTACAAAAT
This sequence comes from Pseudorca crassidens, assembly GCF_039906515.1. Lineage (NCBI taxonomy): Eukaryota > Metazoa > Chordata > Mammalia > Artiodactyla > Delphinidae > Pseudorca > Pseudorca crassidens. The sequence continues at coordinate 38,136,410 of NC_090304.1, read as the reverse complement.
CATTATCATCTCCTGATATTGTAAATGGGGTTACTTCACACTTATTTTTAATATCTGTTAATCCTCAAACTACAGGTACTTAAAGCCTTGCTAATTAAGGAGTCATTAATAAAGTTAACAATATAAGCAGTCAATTTAGATTCTCCAACTAATTCAGATGAAATTCAATTTTACATATTCACACTTTGTTTTCAATTTGCCTGAAATGTTTGAAGTAAGTCAAGAATAAGAAATGTTCTCAACTGGGCTTCCCTGGTGGCGCAGTGGTTGAGAGTCCGCCTGCCGATGCAGGGGACACGGGTTCGTGCCCCGGTCCAGGAGGATCCCACATGCCACGGAGCGGCTAGGCCCGTGAGCCATGGCCGCTGAGCCTGCGTGTCCGGAGCCTGTGCTCCACAACGGGAGAGGCCACAACAGTGAGAGGCCCACGTACCGCAAAAAAAAAAAAAAAGAAATGTTGTCAACTTACTTACACAGACCAATTTCGTTTGTGTTCAAGTGAAGGACTGGTAACATTGTTAAGAATCAGATAAAATACTACTTTTACTAACCGAGAACAAAATGAGTGTTGTGTGGTTTTACTTTTTATAGTCCATTTGGCTTTGTTTTTAACATAAAACTTCCTGATTATATTATACTAGTTTGAAACACTCTGGGACTTTCAACTTCAATTATAATGTGAAATTTCTCTGAAACAAACATTGAAGTGTTTTGCATTTCTGAAAAAGGCTTTTTTTCCTCTTTAAAAAAATCAAGCTCTTCAAATTATTCATAACCACAATCACTTTCACTTGAAGCATGTGTTGTAGTCTTGAGCATTTTTTCAGTTTTTCACTTGTAATCTTTATATCCTTCTTTTGCATTTTGGCTTATGTAAAAGTAGTGTTACAGTGAACATGAGTGCTTTCTTATCCTTTATCCATGTCTCCTTCTCTGTGTTTTGAGTTAGTAAATTCATACTTCCCTCCACTACTTTTTGTTGGCAAAAAGGATTATAAAAATATTTGCATCTCTTGTTTTTTAGATATCCACAAAATTCCATTTTTAGCTATTGTGTTTTCACAATTTTGAAACACCTTTTGCTGAGGGAGGAAGGATTGTAAAGAACAGTTGAGTTTCTACATGTTACACATCTTGTGTAAATTTTACTGAGTGTCTGGCATCTTCCCAGTGTGTTGCTAGGTACTGTGAAGGAAATGAGGAGAATTAATAATCTTTCTTGCCTGAAGAGCTTTTTATTATGTAAGTAGAGGGACAAGGTTAATAAGTTAGAAAACAATACAAGCTAAAGATAATATATATGTTTTGAAAGAACAAATAAGGTTATTTTTATATCTTAGCAGAATTTAAAAAACAAAAATAAAATCAAAGTGTCAGCTAGGCTATGTTCCTTTTGGAGGCTCCAGGATTGAATCTGTTCTCTTGCCTTTCCTAGCTTCTAGAGGTCACCTGCATTCCTTGGCTCATGACCCCTTCAGCCATCTTCAAAGCAAGCAGTGTAGCATCTTTGAATCTCTCTCTGGCTCTCCTGCCTTCCTTTATCACATGTGACTTTTGTGAATACTTTGTGGTTACCCAGATAATCCAGGAAAATCTCCCCATCTCCAAGTCCTTAATTTAATTACATCAGCAAAGTCCCTTTTGCCACGTAAAATAACAGTCACAGGTTCCAGAAATTAGGACATGAACATCTTTGTACCAAAATGAGAAGCTTTGGGTGGTACCCAGATGGGATACTGTGTATCTCCTTATGTTGCTCCTATCATCTTGATCTGTAGAATCTATGGCAAAAGTTTTCTGACCCTGAGATGTGGCTTTTGAGATATTAGAAGTACTGACTCCACGGATGGTAAAAAAACAAACAAAACAAAAAAACCTCACTACACTGCCTGGATCTTCAGCAGAACATGTTTGACAGGTGATGCATCCTAATCTCCAGTTTCTCACGTGCTAAGCTGGCTTGATGGTACCTTTAAATTGATCCTTCTATCTTCTTTGCCAGCTCCTCCTTTCTTTCCTCCAGATATTCAGGGTTCCTCTACGCAAGGATCTAGGCCCACTTCTCCTCTCAGTCCATACGCTTTTCCTTGTCAGTGTCATCCCCTCTCATGTCTTTAAGCATCCTTGATATGCTAACAACATCAAAATGTATATTTCAAGCCCAAATCTCCCTTCTAAACTCCAGACCTTTATATCCAATAACTTATTTTATATCTCCACTTCCATGACACACTGTCATCTTAACATATTCAAAAGTGAACTTGGGAAAATGACAAGTGTTGGTGAGGATGTGGGGAAATTTGAACCCTTGTACATTGCTGGTAGTAATGAAAAATGGTTCAGCCGCTATGGAAAGCAGTTTGGTGGTTCCTCAAAAAGTGAAACAGAGAATTGACATATGACCCAGCAATTCCCCTTATAGGTATATGCCCAAAAGAATTGAAAGCAGGCACTCAAACAAGTCCTTATACACAAATGTTCACAGCAGCAATAATCACAATAGTAAAAAAAAAAATGGAAACAATCCAAATGTCCAAAAATGGATGAATGGATAAAAAAGCTGGTAGATACATACAATGGAATACTATTCGGCCATAAAAAAGAAAGAAGTACTGACACATGCTACAGCTTGGATGAACCTGGAAAATGTTATGCTATGTGAAAGAAAACAGACACAAAAGGTCACATGTTATATAACTCAATTTATATGAAATATCCAGGATAGGTAAATCCATACAAACAGAATACAGTGTGGTGGTTGCCAAGGGCAGAGTGTTGGGTGGGTGGGTGGAGCTGGCAGGGGAAAATGAGAAGTAACTGCTTAATGGGTATGGGGTTTTATTTTGAAGATGTGGTACATATATACAATGGAATACTACTCAGCCATAAAAAAGAATGAAATAATGCCATCTGCAGCAACATGGGTGGACCTAGAGATTATCATACTAAGTGAAGTGGGTCAGAAAGAGAAAGACAAATACCATATGACACCACTTATATGTGGAATCTAAAATATGATACAAATGAACATTTTTTTTTTTTTTGGCCGTACCGCATGGCTTGCAGGATCTTAGTTCCCCAACCAGGGGTTGAACCCAGATCACCACAGTGAAAGTGCCAAGTCCTAACCACTGGACCACCAGGGAACTCCCCAATACAAATGAACTTATTTACAAAACAGAAACAGACTCACAGACAAAGAAAACAAACTTATGGCTACCAAAGAGGAAGGGCAGGTGGAGGGATAAATTAGGAGTTTGGGATTAGCAGATACAAACTACTATATATAAAATAAACAACAAGGTCCTACTGTATAGCACAGGGACCTATATTCAGTATCCTGTAATAAACCATAATGGAAAAGAATATGAAAAAGAATATAACTGAGGGGCTTTCCTGGTGGCATAGTGGTTAAGAATCCGCCTGCCAATGCAGGCCCTGGTCCAGGAAGATCCCAAATGCTGCAGAGCAACTAAGCCCATGCACCACAACTACTGAGCTTGCACTCTAGAGCCCACAAGCCACAACTACTGTGCCCACGTGCTGCAACTACTGAAGCCTGCATGCCTAGAGCCCGTGCTCTGCAATGAGAAGCCACAATGAGAAGCCTGCACACTGCAATGAAGAGTAGCCCCCACTCGCCACAACTAGAGAAAGCCCATGCGCAGCAACCAAGACCCAAAGCAGCCAAAAATAAATAAATTTTAAAAAAAAGAATATAACTGAATCACTTTACTGTACATTGGAAACTAAAACAACATTGTAAATCAACTCTACTTCAATCAAAATTAAAATTTTTTTAAAAAGAAGAGAACTTCATTATGGGAAAAGAATCTAAAAAAAAAAGAGTGGGGCCTCCCTGGTGGCGCAATGGTTAAGAATCCGCCTGCCAATGCAGGGGACACAGGTTCAAGCCCTGGTCCGGGAAGATCCCACATGCCGCAGAGCAACTAAGCCTGTGCGCCACAACTACTGAGCCTGTGTTCTAGAGCCCGTGAGCCACAACTACTGAGCCCACGTGCCACAATTACTGAAGCCCACGCGCCTAGAGCCCATGCTCTGCAACAAGAGAAGCCACCGCAATGAGAAGCCCATGCACCGCAATGAAGAGTAGCCCCCGCTCGCTGCAACTAGAGAAAGCCCGTGCACAGCAACGAAGACACAACACAGCCCCAAATAAAATATGTATATATATTTATTTTTTTAAAAAAGAAAGCATATCGTGCAAGTTCTGGGTCACTCCTTTGAAAAAAAAAAAAAGCCGATATATGTCTATGTATAACTGATTCACTTTGCTGTACACCCGAAACTAACACAACACTGTAAATCAACTATACTCCAATAAAAATTTTGTTTAAAAAGACCTTCAATTGCCTTTAATGCTACTCCAAGTTGAGGACAGAAGTGTCACCACTGGATTCAGCAACAGGGAAGTCATTGGGATCCTTGACAAGAGTAATGTCAGTGATGTGGGGCAGAGGGAATCCAGTTTACATGTGCAGAGGTGATATTAGGCCACAGAAATAATGTCAGCTCTTTCAGGAGTTTTGTTGTAGAGAGGAGCATAAAAATGAGGTAGCAGCTGAGGGGAATGTGAGGTAAAGGGAGGGATTTTTTTGTTTTTTAAACAGGAGATACTAGAGAAAGAATGATCCAACAGGGCAGAAGAAATGGATGACTAAGGAAACTGAGAAGGTAATTGTAGGAGCAAAGTCCATCCCGCTGACCTCATTAGTTCTAATAGGTCAGTCAGGTGAGTCTCTTGACTTCTTAGGTATATAATCATATCCATTGAAAGGGAACCCGAAAAAAATTATAGCACTTTTTAAGTAAGTGATCGTCATAAAAGTCAGTACAGTGGTTGGAGGGCATATAGAGGGGCAACTGGTCGACTGACAAAAGTTCTACTTCTTGAGCTGGGTGATGGAAACAGGATTATTTGCTTTTTAATAATTCAATAAGATTCAGTTTTCTGCTTCTGTGTGCTACTTGACAAGAAAAAGACTGATGAAAAACAAGAGAAATTATGAAAAAATAAAATTTTGAGCCTTTCTTTTTAATATTTAAACCTTATACCTATTTGTTTTTCATCCCATTCTATTAGTAGGGCTGTCAGAACAATTTTCAATAATAACATCCTGTTTTGTTCCAGACTTTAATGGGAATGTTTCTAATGTTTCAATTAAGAATCGCATCTGCTATAGGTATTATGTTAATGAAATTTTCTTTTATTTCAGACTATAAAGGGCTTTTTCTTAGAAACATGTAAAATTTTATCAAGTGAATTGTTGGCATTTACTGAAATGATCACAGCTCTTCTTTTTTTGGTCCATTAATGTAATGAATTACATGAAAATATTTCCTAATGTTAAATTATCCTTGCATCCATGAGATAAACTCACCTTGATCATGATGGGTTTTTTAAATATATATTTTTGTATATCTTTTAATATGGTGCTGAATTTTATTTGCTGGTATTTTGTTTGGAACTTTTGCATCCATATTAATAAGATTGGCTGATAGTTTCCTTTTGTGAGTGTGTGACTTATCCAGTTTTGCTATCTCTGTAGAAATAATTCAGAAATTTCCCACCATTTTCTGTTGCCTTGAGGTAGAAATGGCGTAGTTCTTTTATTACCTTTTCAATGTGAATATTAGTCTTTTAAGGTTTTCTGCCTCTTTCTGGGTTTAGCTTTGAGTCTTTTCCTAGAAAAAAATTTTTTCAGTTTCCATGTGGTTATGTTCTTCTGGTTTTCCTCCGTTCTAAATTCTTTTCTTTACTGCTCCTGAGTCAAAAGATGTGTATGATTTCTACTTATGGAAATGTATTAGGATGTCTGCGGCTCATCACATTATCTATTGTTATGGATGTTATATTAAATTTGAAGAGAACGTAAATTCTTCATTTGGGGGTATGTGATAATCAGGACAGAGTAAGCAATCCTACAGTAATGAATCCCTTTATTATGTCAACACAATAAAAGTTTACGTCTCTCTCACTCTAAGTCCAACATGTATTGGGTGACTCCAGGGAAGCTCCTCTGCATGTGGTTCTCTGTGTGGTTACTCAGGGATTTGAGCAACTTCATCCAGTGGCTCTGCCACCTCAAGCTATGGCTGTCACACAAAGAGAAGGAAGAGTGTCATAGTGGTATGTCAGCTCTTAAATGCTTTGGCCCAGAATTGATACTTGTCATCGCTGTTATCATTTCATTGGCTATAACTAATCACATTGCTCTTCCTTACAACAAGAGAGCTTTGAAGTCTAGTCTTCTGTTAAGTCCAGGAAGAAGATAAGAACGAAATATGGAGAGCCTAAATATTCTGCTTTTTTTAATTTATCTTTGGCTGCATTGGGTCTTCGTTGCCGTGCGCAGGCTTTCTCTAGTTGTGGTGAGCAGGGGCTACTCTTCATTGCAGTGCGTGGGCTTCTCACTGCGGTGGCTTTTCTTGTTGCGGAGCACGGGGTCTAGGCGTGCGGGCTTCAGTAGTTGTGGCGCATGGGCTCAGTAGTTGTGGCACATGGGCTTAGTTGCTCCGCAGCATGTGGGATCTTCCAGGACCAGGGCTCGAACCCGTGACCCGAACTGGCAGGCGGATTCTTAACCACTGCACCACCAGGGAAGTCCCCCAAATATTCTTCACTGTAGAGTACAAAGGTCTATACATGTGTGCATTCAGAGCATAGGAGTTAAAAGCTGGACTGTTGAGCCATACACAGTCTTGCCATTTACTCAGCTGTGTGACCCGAGGCAAGTTACTTACATTTCCCATGACTTGGTTTTCCCATCTGTAAAATGAAGATAGTAACATGCCTGTGCCAGAGGACTGTTACAAGGATTAAATGAGTTCATACTTATAAAGTATTTAGAATAATGCCTGGCACATAGATTTGATAAATAATTAAAATATATAAAATCAACATTTAAAAATATTGTTATTCACATTCTCTGTCTTTACTTTTAATTTACTTTGATTTTTTTAATTTGGTTTGTCCATTTCTGAGAGGTAAGTTTAAGTTTCCTACAATAAAAAAATTCTCCTTGTATTTCTAATAAAATTTGCATTATATTTGTTCCCACTACTATTTGGTATTCTAAAGTTTATGATTGTTACATCTTATTAATTGTATCACTTATAGTTTATAAAATAGCCCAAGTGTCTTTTCTTTTTTGCTGTTAATTTTATTCTTAGTTTTTCAATTCCTGCTTTCTATTTTATCACCTACCTAGTTTATCTTTATCCACCCCTTTATTGAGTGTTGTTTGTTTTAGGTTTGTCTCTCGTAAACAACATAAAACTTGATCTTGTCTCTGAGAAAAATCTTTATCTTTTAATGATGGGATTTAACTCATTCATATCATGGGTATATTTAGTCCTAAAATGTATATTTATTTTTCTTTCCTAACCTGATTTTGCTGGACAGATCAAATTTTCTTTGATCCTTTTTCTTTTTAAACTAGTGGTTTAGCAATTCCACATCTTTTTTTTTATTTCAATAGTAACCATCTTTGAATGCTTGACATACTTAAATGTATATAATCCTAACAACACCAAGATTAGTCAGTATCTATAACCTTTCTCCTTAATAAGACAAGGCACTTGGAATGCTCTACTTCTGTTTTACTCTGCCCACTCCACCCTGAACCTCCTAATGTCTCATTCATTCGTTCAACAATTCTTTACTGAGCTTCAACTATGTGTTGCAATCATCTGGAATTTTATTCACAAGTTGTTAGTACATTAACATTTAACGATTGCATCAAATGCCCCATTAACTTCATCACTGACTATTTGAGATTTTTTTTTTTTTTTTTGGCTGCACCACGCAGCATGCTGCAGGATCCTAGTTTCCCAACCAGGGATCGAGCGTGTGCCCCTGCAGTGGAAGAACAGAGTCCCAACCACCGGACCACCAGGGGAGTCCCGGTGATTATTTGATCTTAACTGATACATTTCCTGATTTATTGGTTCATTGCTTGTAGAGGATATTACTGTTTTTATGCTTTGCATCTATTTCTTCTTCTTCCATTAACTGAACCCCGGTTTTCCTCTGGAGACCCACAGCTCTCCCAGTCTCAGTCTATTTGCTTTGGGTGGACCTCATTCTACCTGCTCCCTACCCAGTCCTAGGGTAGCCACATGACTAAACAGCTGATCAGAGTACTGTAAGCCGTTAGCCAGATTAATCGGTTCAGTGATGGTCAATATGAGTCAATGAGAATCAGGCCTAAGACTTGTTTCTAATTTAGAAGAAGATTCTATTTCTTATCTTTAACCTTGGAGGATAAAAGCCTGGAGTTAACGGAAGTTAGCCAGTGGAAAATGACACCAACATGAAGAAGAGTACTACTGAAACATGAAGAGAAACTAGGACTAATGACTTTGTTTGAATGTCTGGAACCAGCCATACCCAAAGCTTGCCCCTTTTTTTTTTAATTAAACCAAAGGCTATGTTACCATGAATTTATTTTTTATCTTCTTGAAGTAAATCCTTGACTTTTTTTTTTTTTCCCAGAAAGACGGCATGGGTATTATACTTTCAGAATACTCACACAAGGGAAAGTGCTCCAATTCTGGAGACTTGCTGTCTTTGTCATCTCATGTGTCTCCTTGGGAAAAATAAGTAAAACTGATACAGCATTTCACATGATGGCAGTTCAATGTTCGATATGATAGATGTAGGAAAGGAAGAATTTTTAGGTAAGAAAATAGACAAATTTCAATTCAAATTCCAATTCTTCCACTTACTATCTCTGTGATCATCAAAAAATTTCTCAACCTCTCTGAACCTTTCTTCATCCAGAAAACAGAGATGATATTATCTCCCTTGTGAGACTGTTGTATTAATAAGACTATGTATGTAAATTCCCCAGATCAGGTCCTAGCATACACTAAGCACTCAATAATTGGAAGTTTCCTTCTTCTTCCTCTCCTTATGGCTCTTCAATATAAACTAGAATATCACCACAGACAGGAACATTTATTTTAATACATGTCTTAACCCTAAAACCTTAATATAAAACCTTATCAGAGTTTGAAAAGTAACAATAGCATTCGTGATCTGCACAATTATTTTTAAAAGTTGTAGTCCCAAGATCTTACTTCTAAGATAGCCAAAGTCATGTTGAATTTTTAGTTTTGAGTCATTAAATAATATACCAAATGTGGGTGTATACTGTATGGAATGTACAGAGGACTTTCTCTTTTTTGTGCAGTAAGACCTCAGATGTTAGAAGCCATATGGGGTTCTATCCATTTTCAAATGGAATTAATTTGATGATGCAAAGGGATGAGGAGAGAGATCAGGTCACACATAATCTCCTGAGTCCTCAAGATCTAAATCCACTAAATCTCCCTCCAAAAACACATTAATCTTTACAACATGGTGCCTTCAGTGATCACTCATCTCTGATAACATCCAAATGACTCACATGTAAGAGTCTGTTTACATACAGCTTTACACAAATCTGCTTCATTCCAAATCTGCTTCGATTCTCAATTCCACTTTTAAAAATTACAATTGGGGCTTCTCTGGTGGAGCAAAAGTTAAGAATCCGTCTGCCAATGCAGGGGACACGGGTTCGCGCCCTGAGCCGGGAAGATCCCACATGCCGCGGAGCAACTAAGCCCGTGCATCACAACTCCTGAGCCTGCGCTCTAGAGCCCGCGAGCCACAACTACTGAAGCCTTGAAGCACGCGCGCCTAGAGCCCGAGCTCCGCAACAAGAGAAGCCACCGCAATGAGAAGCGTGCACACCACAATGAAAAGTAGCCCCCGCTCGCTGCAACTAGAGAAAGCCCACATGCAGCAACGAAGACCCAATGCAGCCATAAATAAATAAATAAATAAATAAAAATTAAAAAAAAACCTTACAATTGGAAACTCTGTTTATCATTTGAACATCTTTGCTTCAACACGTTACTCCAAAAAACGCTGGCTTATGGTCATTTCAAACACATTGAGCAAAACAAGCCCCGTTAGTATTGGTCATGACAAAGCCTTCTACTTGCTGTGCATTATAACTTGCCTGAAGTCACACAGGCAGTGACAGAGGGGGGCCAGAATCCAAGACCTCACTTAACCCAGAGAATTTTTCATCTCCACGTACCACAAAATTTCAAAAAAAAAATGGACTAAGGAACCCAAAGGATTTATTCCTTTTTTTAGTTTCTTCAGGTTTCTAGACTTCTTTGACTTTGGGCTCTGAGTCATATGGAAACCTCCTAGTCCATTATTGAGAAGTAATTATGAAAGCACCCAATACCATCTGAAGGACCCAAGACATTCTAAACCCAGGGAGCATGATTTACAAAAGACAATGCGAATGCTGCTCCCTGGAGTTGTGCACTATAGCATTCCTGCTCAAGTTAATAAAGCAAACAGTGTGAGAAAATGCCACTATTAGGAAGTGCTGGCTATTCAGATTTTTAGGACGAGAGAGACTACCTTACAGCATGAGAAACAACTGTGCTTGAAGAAACAGGGCCCATTGCCTGGGCACACTTGGTTTCCCCCAGTGTCTGCTGTCTTAATGTTTGCTCTGTACGGTTTAAACAGGCGTTATCACCCCTCTCATTCAATGCAACTAGTCATTCCTCCTACAAGTCAAATAGCATTTGCTGGGGCTGCAGAAAGCAAAGCCAGTACCATTTGTCTCATTAATGATCTCTGAAGCTTCTATGAAAGGGTATCACTGAGTCTGCATCAGGGAAAGTAAGCAAACTTGATGATTAACATCCCTTCTCCTTTGTTTCTCCAACTGAGCTCAAGATAGTGTGGCCAAGCTTTCACAATCATCAGGAAGATTCTGAAAGACTCTAAGTGACCACTTGGAAGAGTCAAGAGAGGAAGGTATACCATTCAGACAGACAAGGAATGCCACTCCTGGAGTTCCACAGAGTCAGAAAGGAGAGATAGAAAAATCCTATCTACGTGGCATTAATACCCCAGACCCCACCCCGGAAGAGGTTAGTTGGGGGCACATTTTCTTAGGTGCCAGATATTAGAAGACTTTATAGACTCTATTACGACAGAAGTTAATCCAAAAAGTCCCAGTCCTTCCCTAGAGAGAGAGGGGCAGCCATGCCCTTAATCTACCTTTAGTCATCACCGGGGGCTCTGGTTTATGTGTTACACAACATTTTCCTCAGAGGGCAACAAAGCCACTGATAATCAGATGCATTAATAACTTGGATGTGACCTGCTAAGTAGGTGTTTGATACACAGAAGAGGCCAAGAGGACTCACACCAAAGCATGGCCAGGAAAAGGAAGCCTCAGAGAACCCCGAGCAGCCTTTGTACTCCGTGGATGATATGGGTAAATACAGGTCACACAGCCACTTAGCAAGTTCAAAGCCACTTCAAAACACCACTGAGAGCCTCTCTCTCATCAGCTCCTGCACAGCGAGCTGCTCCACTCCTTCCTCTACAGACTGTGGTCGTGCTCACCCTATTGAGAGTCATGGAGATACACTCCCAGGTGTGCACCTGGACAAAGGCAAAGAAGAGGAAGTTCCACACGTGGCCCTCCTCTCTGCCAGCTGGCCCACATGTGCAGCAGACATGGTTATTGTTTGCCTCTGTAATAAAGTCATTGAATAAATTTTGTAGAGCTTTAAATCAGCTTCATATAAGTGTCACCAGGCAACTCCTCCAAGAAAGGTAGGGGGGATGGTGACGTACAGAATTCCAGGGACACAGTAAAAAGACCAGTGTGTTGCTTGAAAAGGCCTTGCACTGGAAATGCTATGAAGTCTCAATCTTTGCACTAACCTTGAAATCCATTCAATACAACAGTCTTGGAAGAGGCCTAAGCAAGTGAGGGGTCCTTAAACCAGTGGTCCCCGAACTTTGCTCTTCATGAGAACCACTTGGGAAGCTTTAAAAATCCTGATGCCCAGTGTGCACCCCATACCAATCGGAATGTCTGGAGGTGAGAGCCGGGCATCAGTGTTTTTTTTAAAAGATTTAAAGATCCCTAGGTGATTCCTATGTGCATCAAAGTTTGGGAACCACTGCTTTAAGTTTAAGCTTTATTAGCTTCAGGTAAGGCTGCCTCTGGAAATGGAGCATAGTTTTCATTCACTTATTTAACATTTGTGGAACAACTGCCACATTCCAAGCACTGTATCCCCAGCACTTGGCATTGTGCCTGACACGTAGCTGGCGGTCACTAAATGCTTGCTGAATGTATCAATGAACACTACATAGGCAGCCTCTTCTGTTTCACAGAGGAGACTGGTTGTACACTAGATCTGGAATTCTCCAGTTTTTCTTTTCCTTTACATGTGTCAGCTTTTAAAGGAACACTGGTTTTAACCCCAAGATAAAGATCCTTCATGGCTCCACCATATATATTAGGTGGTCCCTATGGATTCTAGATACAAAAGATGTCAGCCAGCAGGCCTCCTGAAATGTAATGAAATATCTTTTTCATCTATTGTCCTCTTTGTTTTCTTGGAAATGAATCTATGTGGAGAAATACTGAGTATACCTGACTATAGAAATTTCAAAAGCAATCTGTAAGGATTCTCACTTACCTGCTAAAACTTTGGCAACTTCATCTCCTCTGACTCTTTCCCCATGTTACAGGGTCTCAAAATTCAACTCACACTGTGGGATGAATTGGGAGATTAGGATTGACATATACACACTAATATGTATAAAATAGATAACTAATAAGAACTGCTGTATAAAAAAATAAATAAAATTCAAAAAAAAGAAGGTACCTTATAATAAATTCAGGTTTAACTAAAATTATATTTGACCTTAAAAAAAAAAATTCAACTCACACGGTTACTCAGATGTGGAGAGAAAAAGTAACAACTTCATTTTGTTACCATAACAAATCTGATATTTCTGTGGATCCCCATCTGTTAGTAGCAGGAAAATTAAAAAACCAAAGATCCAATTCTGTTTAAATTCACTCTGGTCCAATAATTTAAATAGGCCCTTCAAGACTGTGCAATCTTTCACTAAAAAAAAAATTTTAAAGGCTGGGTGTCTTACAAACTGCCTCCTAAGATGTTGTCCAGGTGTGGAGAGGAGGGGTGTAGCTGAGACCTCATGGTGGATGTGAAGATTATGTTCTTTCCAACTCTGACCTCTTAGCTTCTGGAGTGCTTGTGCTTCACCATCATTTGAGGTTGTGTCCTACAGCTTCTGTAAATTCAGGATTTTGTCTCTTTGGGCTTGGGTCAGGCTCCATAGTGCTCCCTGAGTGACTTGGCCTCATCTCAGCTCCCACTGGCAACAAACCCTTGAGTCTCCTACATGCACATCATTCCTCCAGCCTCCTGGACCAGGGCCTCCCCTCCCTCCAGTCTCTGCTGTGGCATCACCATGTTCTGCTACAGCAGGCCTGTTAGCATCTCCACTTGCTCTCAGAGCCTCCCTCTGCAGGTGGGATGTAGCCAAGCCCTCAGCTGGAGGTGCTTTCCTTACAAGGTCCCATAAGAAGAGTGGGGACAAGCATTTATCTGATGTCCTTAATCGTCACGGGGGATGGGCAACAGTGGAAGGGAGCTTGCTGTTGGGCCTGCCTTTAACTGCAAGGAGCTATCTACCCACAGAGGGACCTATACACCTCTTATAGTTATGTAAGTCTCAAGAGAGCCCCAAATCTCTGACTAGCATGTAACTTGGAGAAGTGAAAATATATCATTTCAGGAGAAGTGACATGGACTCTGACTTTTGGAAATTAATGGAATAAACGTCTATTAACTAGCTCTGTTTTCCTCCTGTCTTGAATTGTCAACTTTTTAGTCCCACTGAGCACAGTGCTTAACACATGGCAAGTTCAACACATTACAACGTAACAGGGCATGAATGAATGAGAAGTGTTCATCCACAATTCAGTTTCTCTCTTACTGGTTCAGTAAACTCCAACAAAGCACTTACTGATCATATACTGGACGTTTATCCCTGAGTAAAGATGTGACAAGAGACCTGTGTTTTATAAACATCCATTTTCTCTCACAGAAGACTAAATCCTCTGCCACTAAATTACTTCAAGGCTCAACAGCAATGTTAACAGAAATCAACATGAGCACGTAGGGTAAGAGAACTGGTCCAGAGTGATGGTACCGGGTAAAAAGAATTGAGCTCAAATTTCATAGCCAGAAAAGAAACAGATTTTAACCAAAGGTAAGTATTTCCCAAACTCAGGAGGTGGCAAATAAACTCATGGCAGCTCCTCTGTGGTAGAAGTAGACACAGATAAAAATCACTAGACCAGGGCTTCCCTGGTGGCGCAGTGGTTAAGAATCCGCCTGCGAATGCAGGGCACACGGGTCGAGCCCTGGTCTGGGAAGATCCCACATGCTGCGGAGCAACTAAGCCCGTGCGCCAAAACTACTGAGCCTGCGCTCTAAAGCCTGTGAGCCACAACTACTGAGCCCACGTGCCACAACTACTGAAGCCCGGGCGCCTAGAGCCCGTGCTCCGCAACAAGAGAAGCCACCGCAACGAGTAGCCCCAGCTCGCTGCAACCAGAGAAAAGCCCACGCGCAGCAACAAGACCCAACACAGCAAAAAATAAAATTAATAAAAATTTTTAAAAAATCACTAGACCAACTCAATTCAACTGATGACAATCACAGCAGCTAAAAAAAAACCCTTTCTGCTCCCTCTGCATTTATTTCCAGGAGCAGATGCTCATGGCTTCACAGACAACCCTCTGTGTGTATCCTGCTTCCAATGCCCAGTGTTTCTGTTCTGTTTGGAATTATTTAGGCCTTTAGGCATTAGACTCTCTTCCCATACCTGCCTCCTCCCCACTGTCCAATTGCTTTCTTCTGGTCCTTTATATCCAGAATTGCAAAAGAAAATAAATATCTCAGCTCCCACTGGCTACAAACCCTTGAATCTTTTTCTCATCACTTTTCCAGATGAGAGGTTTGGAGGGGAGGCAAGAGAGGAAGAATTTTTTTTTTTTCCTTTTCAATTAATTTCCATTTCTTTCAAGTCTGAGTAAACTCGGGGCACAGAGCAACCAGGATGATATGATTATGGAAACTATTAATCTTTCCATCAAAGGAGAGCCAACTCGTGGCTACGGAGCAGCTGGCACGTTCCTCCAAAGGGCTTCTGCAGCATGATCCTCCTGGTTTCCTTTGGGCCGTTTAAGTGCTCAGGGCACAATCTGTGGCAACTTCCTAAAAAGATAAAATAATCCTTGAGTGCTTTGTGAGTTGTTCTGGAAAACTGTGTGTTTTCCAGCAACTGCCCTAAAGAAATTGCAAAACCACATTAAAACATGTCCAAATAGAAAAGAAAGAGAAAAGTCTACTAAGATTTTCAGATCACTCAAGACTCATCCAAAAATGTGAAATTTGGATTTTTAAAGACCATTCAGATATCACTTGACGTGGGCAACAAGCAAAGGGGTGCATTTGGCGCAGGAAGTCTCCAAACTGCTTTAAATATTGAATACTATAATCATAAAAATTAAAGTAACTTCTATAAGTCACTTAGGACACACAGGACAGGTACCTGCTTTGTCCAAACGTAAAAAGAAATTAAAGGATTCAATTTGGGGACTTTGTTCCAGGGTCCACAACATCAGCAGATTTTTTTATTTTCCTACCAGTGGTGACAGAATACAGGCTTCTCTGTGATGGAGAAGTTAAAGGACATAAGTTTGCTCCAGTAGAAGTGCTTGCTGACTGGCCATGTGACTGCTTGTTCCTGGGTAGCACCAGTTGCATTGTGAAAAAAGCACACTCATAGGTTTACAAATGCCACCAGCCTTCCCAAATACAGTTCCTAGGAGAGTTAATTTCCAAAGATGCCAAATTCCTCAAATGGTATGGGGTCAGTGGGAGCCATTCAAAACAAAACTACATGATCCTACATCGACTGAGTGACTTTTATATGCACTCCCTTGAACTGTGGACTATGATAAATATCAGTTCCCCACCAACCCACACACCTTGCTTTCAACATACACTCCTTCGCGGAAGCAAGCCCATACTTCAGGAAGTCAAACTCCTCCAGAATACAGAAAGCCTCCTTGTCCTTTCTTCTCACTATCTCGTTGTTGGAGTTTGCATGCACAATGGGCCTGAGCAGGAAATTGTCAGTTCTGTGAAGGGACTATTCCCCAAAATGCTTCAATTTCTCATGTAATCATATAAACCCTGAATGGTAAGGGGGAAAACCCATAAAAGTAATTATAAACAGATCCCATGATGTCAAAGGAAAAGCAGCTAGAGTTTAATAAGGCTTTCTTTTATTACAATAGACTTGACGTCATTATTTATTATTTCCAATACTAAAACACAAAGACACTTGCTACATTGTAGACTAGGATGAAAAGGACATGTGGACTTTCCTGAGTATTTTAATATCCTCTTATTGACAATAGATAGAAGATCTGAACAAGGACTGGAAACAGGAAATGATTTTAGTGATTTCATTACAGTAATAGAGAAAAGCACTTCCAATGGCAGAGATTGGCAGATGGTCTCCTAAGGCTCCAACTTCTAAACAGCTTGCAGGTCAACAAGCCCAGTATTGATACAAGCTCAGTATGTAATTAACTAGGCGTCCTAGTGAGCAGAAATGTTTTTATAAATATATGCTGTAGCCTTAGCAGTGGAACACAGGAAGCTGGTGTTTAAAAGTTAATTTAAAACCATTGCACAGGGAAAGTATTTAGAGGCAGCAAGAGGCATACAGTAAGACTGCAGCTAGAGATGTTGATATGATTTGTACTTGATGTTCTAGTACAAATCACATTTACAATGAAGTATCAAATATGGTGTATTTCACTTAATTTATCTCTAGTGCAAAATAAATGTGGTTGTAGAATTTTCAGATTTTTGAGACTTTTCAGACCTCATTCAAGAAAACCTAAAAAGCTTTGTAATATATTTTGAAATCATAAGTGCGATGCGTCCAGCTTTGTTCTTTTTGCTCAAAATCGCTTTGGCTGGAGTCTTTTATGGTTCCATACAAATTTTAGGATTTTTTTTTCTATTTCTGTAAAAAACTATCTTTGGGATTTTGATAGGGATTGCACTGAATCTGTAGATTACTTTGGGTAGTATGGCCAATTTAACAATATTAATTCCTACGATTCACGATCATGGATGTCATTCCATTTGTGTTTGCCTTAATTTCTTTCGTCAGTGTTTTATAAGTCTTTAGTGTACAAGTCTTTCACCTCCTTAGTTAAGCTTATTCCTAAGTATTTTATTCTTTTTGATGCTATTGTAAGTGGGATTGTTTTAAAAACAGACATATAGACCAATGGAACAGAATAGAGAGCCCAGAAGTAAACCCATACACATACAACCAGTCTTTGACAAAGGTGTCAAGAATATACCGTGGGGGAAGGATAGTCTCTTCAGTCAGTGGCATTGGGGAAAACTGGATATCCATGTGTATAAGAATGAAAATGAACCTTTCTCTTACATCATACACAAAAATTAACTCAAAATGGATAAAAACATAAATGTAAAACCTAGACTGTAAAAACTCTGAGAAGAAAACATGGAGGAAAGCTTCTTGACCGTGGTCTTACCAATCATTTCTTAGATATGACACCAAGAGCACAGGCTAAAATAGTCAAGTGGGACTACATCAAACTAAAAATCTTCTGCACAGCAAAGGAAACAATCAACAAAATGAAAAGGCAACCTACGGAATGGGAAAAAAATATTTCCAAACCATATATCTGAGAAAGAATTAATATTCAAATAGGGAAATCCTGCAACTCACTAGAAAAAACCCCCACAAATAACCTGATTAAAAATTTGACAAAGGAATTGAATAGACGTTTCTCCAAAGAAGACGTATAAATGGCCGACAGGAATATGAAAAGGTACTCAACATCATTAATCATCAGGGAAATGCAAATCAAAACCAAAATGAGATATCACTTCACACTAGTTAGGGTGGCTATTATACAAGTGTTAGTAACAAAACATAAGGGTTAGTGAGGATGTGGAGAAAAAGGAACCCTTGTACACTGTTGGTGAGAACGTAAACTGGTGCAGCCACTGTGGAAAACAGTATGGAGGTTCCTCAAAAAATGAAAAATAAAACCTAGTCATACCTAGTCAGAATGCTGCACAAATGGAGAGTTTACACTGTTTGCAAACAGAAAGTGACATCTCAATAATATTGGGACAAGTCAATCAGGGTTACTGTGCTCCAGATCAGTCTTATCCTGACAAAGATGGAAAAAAATCATTATTTTAGGAGAAGAGTTGGGGGGGTGGGGGATGAATTAACTATTCTCTTAGCTAAGTTACTTATGCTTCAGCAATCTCACTTCTGGGTATCTAACCAAAGGAACTGAAATCAGGATCTCAAAGAGGTTATCTTCACTCTCATGTTAATTGCAGCATTCTTCACAAAGCCAGGACACAGAGGCAACCTAAATGCCCACTGACAGATGAAGAAAATGTAGCATATACATACAGTGGAATACTATTCAGCCTCTAAAAAGACTGGCATACTGAGACACTGCTTACATCAACTTCACTAACATTCCATTAGCCAAAGCAAAATGACTTTGCCGAGCTCAAAATCAAAGGACAGGGAAGTATACTCCATTCACCAAGAAGCCATGGCAAGAGAATAGATACACAGAGGTGAAGAACTGAGAACAATGATCTAATCTGCTATAAGCTGCATGACCTCCTCTGTTCTATGCAGACCAGATTCTTCCCCTGTTACTCTGCAGAGACTTTAGAATGCAAGCTCCATTTGGCAAGATTCTTGTCTTTGTCCACTACAATATTTCCAGTATGCAAATCCTGTCTGTTTAGTTGGCTGCTGTCTTCCTAGTATTTAGAACAATACTCGGTACACAGTAGACAATAAACAGGACTGGCTGCCCCCAAATAGGGTCTTCAGCCTTGCAAGTCACATGATCTTTAGAGTCCAATGTTCCTGAACCAGTGTGATTTGCCCAGCTTGGATCAGGAATCAACCATAAACTGTAACCGGACGAAAAATGCAGGTAGGTCAGGGACAATTTTCAGAGAAGGGGGCATGGATAAGCAGATATCCCAGATGTCTACCCCACAGGATACATATGATGACCCTTCATGATCTGGTCCATGTCTACCTACAGGATGCAAGCATAATACAGTGGTTAAAAGAAAATGTTTTAGGGTCAGGCAGCCTGGATTCAAACCCTGGGTCAACTACTTACTGTCTATATAACTTTGGCCAAGTTACTTAGTCACTCTGAATCTTCATTTCCCTATCTGTAAAATGGAAACAATTACCTTTTGAGATTGTTTCAGAGTTAAATAAGAAAATATATGTAAAGATATTATAGAGTGCCTGGCACACACGGAACTCTCAATAAATGGTGGCTACTTCTACCAAGCATGTAGGTCTGGTGTCTACTACATCGTTCTGTATCCTCATACAAACTTTGTATCACACTCATTTTAATATCCACTTTACTTGACTGTATTAGGAGTGCACACTTAGCACAAAATAGCCAATCCACAGGCTGGTCAGTGACCCACAACTACCTGATGTACAGATCCTCTCCCTTTCAGGTCTGGTTTCAGTGTGGCATGGCCCCTTTCCAGAACTTTGTTTCTGGCCAGGGCCCTGAAGCATGGAAAATTAGAGTAAAATGAGAATGGCCTACTCCATGATGCTGCTAAATTATGTTAAGTCTTTTTTTTTTTGGCCACGCCGTGCGGATTGCAGGATCTTATCTCCCCGACCAGGGATCTGGGCCACAGCAGTGAAAGTACCAAGTCCTGACCACTGAACCACCAGGGAATTCCCAAAATTAGGTTAAGTCTTGCAGGCCTAGACTTCTAAGGAAAACACAGCTGTTAAAAAAGGGCAGTCACATGGGCACAATAATTATGATATTAGGAGTAGCCTAATAAAATCTTTGGCTTTGAAAACTAACTAGAAACCTATGGAGGCTCTTCAGCTTTTATATTATAGATGCTCCCTGACTTGCACAAAATTTGATTTATGCAAGTTTGATTTTATGCATATCAACTTAAGGTACATCATATTTTAGCAACGCAGGCTTTGAATTCTACACAGAGATACAGAGCAGTCTGGCTGACAAACAAAAACCATGAGGTAGAATGGAAGGCTGGAAGCATCCACCACAAGGTCTCCTCTTGCTTCTAGTCTTAATCTGATATCTTGGGCTGCTGCTTTAGGTCTGGCCTGGCCGTCAGAACTACACTGACCCAGTCTCTTGTAGGCTTGACTAGCCCAATGAATAAGCACTTGACATAGGGAGTGTCTAATAATCTGTCCATCTCTAAAATTCTATGATTCTGCTTCTCTCTCTTAGTCTCCTCTACCCACAAAATATACCATTAAAGATCACCAATAAGAACTTTTGTTAGTGGGACTTCCCTGGTGGCGCAGTGGTTAAGAATCCGCCTGCCAATGGAGGGGACACAGGTTCGAGTCCTGGTCTGGGAAGATCCCACATGCCACAGAGCAACTAAGCCTGTGTGCCACAACTACTGAGCCTGCACTCTAGAGCCCATGTTCCACAGCGAGAGAAGCCACCATAATGAGAGTACCTAGCACCGCAATGAAAAGTAGCCCCCATTCAACACAAAGAGAGGGCTAGACTAGAGAGAGCCCGTGCACAGTAACAAAGACCCAACATAGCCATAAATAAATACTTAAAAAAAAGAACTTTTGTTAGTAAAAGTACCCCACTGTGGTGCTAAGACATATATGACCTCAGTTCCTGACTGGTTAATAGTCACTCACATTCCTCATGATAAAAGTCTCATTGTCGGGGCTTCCCTGGTGGTGCAGTGGTTGAGAGTCTGCCTGCTGGTGCAGGGGACACGAGTTCGAGCCCTGGTCTGGGAGGATCCCACATGCCGCGGAGCAACTGGGCTCGTGAGCCACAACTACTGAGCCTGCGCGTCTGGAGCCTGTGCTCCACAACAAGAAAGGCCACGACAGTGAGAGGCCTGCGCACCGCGATGAAGAGTGGTCCCCGCTCGCCACAACTAGAGAAAGCCCTCGCACAGAAACAAAGACCCAACACAGCCAAAATTAAATAAATAAATAAATTTAAAAAACAAACACAAAAAACCCTCATTCACTTTTTTAAAAAAAAAGTCTCATTGTCAAGTCAGTTAAAACAGTGAAGATAATAAATTTTACATAATTGGTTATATATTGATGATAATCTTTTCTATCAAGTATTTGTGGTTTCAACTGTGCTGAATTCAATAGTATTTAATGCTAATACAATAGTGTGAGTTTTACTTAGACATAAAAGAAACAAGCATCATTTGTAATTAAATTCAGGTTTAAAATTATGTGTATGGTTTACTTGTTTTTAAAAAACATTAATAGGAAACCTCAAACATATACAAACACAGAATAGTATAACGGATCCCCATGCCATCATAACCCACCTTCAGCAATTCCAATTCATGGCCAATCTTGTTTCATCTACTCCCTTAACCCACTTCCTTCCCCTCATCCCAGACTACTCTGAAGAAAATTCAAGACATCATACCACTTCACTATAAATATATAACTTTTAATAATGGTTCTCAGATTAAATCTCATCCCAGCAATAAAAATAAAAATACTGATATGGACTAATTCAAGAGGGGTGTTTACCTATTTTTTCCTTCTTAAAACTTTTGCCAGGAGCAGAGAAGAGGAGTTGCAAAGTGGTAAAACGACAACATATTCTCAAGGAGAATACAGAGATGAGTTCTAAATTAATATAGATCTATTTTTTTCTAAAAAAGGATATTGATGAGCTTTTTAAAAAATACTATTTAAAACAGGCAAGATAATCTATAACCCCAATATTCTTTTTCTTCAATTTATTCAAATTCACAGTTAACTGTCAGAACCAGCATCACTATAACCCAGTCCTGCAGCATAGAAAATGTTGTTCAACAGTTCATGCACTTAAGATTTTCTGAACCCTAAACACAGGTTGCTTCTTAATGTCTATGGTTGGTTTCTACATATGCTTCATTTAAGAAGTATACAAGAGAAATGGTTTTCAAACTTTTTTCCACTTACATGCCAAAGTTATTCAGGGGAACTAATTCAAAGCAAGGCAAGAGAAATGTTCGAGAGAGAGTGGAAAACGTCTTTTGATCTTGAAAGTCGGATCAGCCAAGAGAACAATTTAGCTATATCCCATTAACTGCAGGGAATTTAAAAAAAGGCAGAGAGAAAACATATCTTCTGTGTCTGTCTTAAGTGGTTTAAATACCTCAAAAATCAAACTCAAATTTAATTAGAAATAGATTGACACATTTAACAAATGCTCACTGAATTTCCTCTTGTAATTTCTTCCCTCCTCTGCAAAAAAGTATGGGGGAAGAATAAGTTTCAATTTCATTTGTACATAAAATTCCAAATTTCATATTTCTGCTTCTGGAGAAAGCACCATTTTAAAATATCACTGTAACTGATGCAAACACTAAAATATTTTGGTAAATTCTTCAAACCGTGTAGCATTAAAAAAATTTTAATACTGCTCACTTTTTTAAAAAAAACTATTTATTATAATGCATAGATTTAGGAAGTTTTCAAACATATCAAAGTACTATGAAAATATGTACCACCTCATAATGTTACAATAGTAAGAAGTAACAAGTAAATAAGGCAGGTTCAAGACAGAAGTGGGAAGTAGAAAATAACCTGGACATCCCTAGCCTCCCCATGATGTATCCTTTTTTCTCCCTCTGTAACTTACCCACTCTGCGAGGCACTCTTGCTCAGAAACTCAAGATCCTTGTGCTCCCCCTTTTAAAATGTGCTCTCAGGAAAACAGAATGTGAATTTATGCACTGAGGTAAACATGACAATAACTTGGAGTGTTACTCTTATGGGGTTATTTGCATCTTAACCTTAAGCTTCAAGAGATAACAAGAGTGGAATTTTTAGCACTGGCTAGCAGGTAGGAGTGATTTCATCGGTGCCTTTGAAAGCTCACATTAAAGTCACGTTCAACCTGTGGATAAGGTCATCACCAAAGACATACAAATACACGTAAAGTAAACCTACCAATTAGAGTTTAATCGGTACGATTTTAATTTTATAGTTCAATTCTTTTCAGCAGGGATACTTTCAAAAAAATCAAATTAAAAAATCAAATTAAGAGTTACAAAGAAAATCCTCACCAACCCCTCAAATATTAAAAAAAGAACCTCAATGATAAGCTTGTATTTTGTCTTCTTTACCTGAAGAAGACAAAACACTGCACAACCAATACAAAAAAGAAGCGGGGTGGGGGGACATGATGTTTGATGGTAGTGAAACTAGATTCCAATGCCAAACAAAAATGCTGGAGGAGAAGGGCATGAGTATAATACCGAACAATTATGGTCTAATATTTCCTGTTTGTCAATTTCAACTGTCAGCAAGGAAAATAGAGTTCATTTCTTCAGCAGAGGAATTCCAATAGTTTTTAAGTCTGAACCTTCAAACTTGGGAAGCTTTCCTCCAGGTTGCCAGCAAGGGTCTTATCAACTTCACGTAGGATTTTGAGGAAGTCTTCTACCTGTGAGTCAAACAAAAGAACCAAATAAACATAAGTAGAGGAAAAGATGTTTTAAGATACTGACTATTGTCTGTAAAAATGCTCTACCTATGTTTTCTAAACAGTCCAATGGAAAAGAAATGTGGACAGCTTGTCAGATGACAATAATAGTACTTCCTGGATGGTCTCTGAAACCTCAAGGAAATGACTAGCCCTTTCCATTTGTTTTCTTTTAAAGTAGTATTTATCCTCCTACTGATTCCCCTTGAGGGTCCATTACCCGAGTTGTATTATCATCCTCCTTGGTGACCCACCCCCTCATTCAACCCACCCCCATACTTCATTTTCCTAAGAAAAGTTATTTTGAAATTGCCTCTAATGGTAGCAAATGCAATGTAATCTGAAGGACCATAAAAACCTACTGACTGTACCTACCTAAGAATCTTATTTTTGGTTAATATATATGCTATAACACAAAGGGGTACTATAAATTCAGTGTTGATTCCTTTCTCTTAAAATTTAAACTGTTACTCAGGCTAGTGCCACGAATCATCCAACAGTCATCTACCTGACAAAGGCATTAAGTCATGCGCATTATACACACTATCTTTTTTGACAAAGCCCTCAAAGATCAAGTGCTTACTTAAAACATTTTACTCAGTAATCTCCTGAAACTCAGCCACCTATACATTTACTCATACTCACCACAGGGTTATGGAGAGGAAGAAGGTTTTCAAATGCACAGGAACACTTCTGTTTGCTTAATTGGCCCTCCTTTAGTCCCTGAGCTACAGTCTCCTAAAACAAACAAACAAAAAGATGTGATGTCAAAAAGGAAAATTTCTAAAGCTATACCTAGTGAGTAAATACAAACCAGTATTTACAATTCCCTACTGATCCTACATGAGTTTCAAATGTCCCAAACTAAACCCACCATCATTCCTCCTTGTGTAACCCCAACATGTGCTCCACTGCAGCCCTTATTTTGGTGAAGGCACCACCAGCCACCCAGCCTGCTGCACAAACCAAAAATGTGGGGTACAGCCAAGACTTCCTCCTCTGCTGCTAGCTGCTCCCCCTAAGTGTTTAATTCTACTCTACTAAATCTCTCTCATCCCACTCCTCCTCTCCATCCACTCTTCCACTGTCTAAGCTTTCATTCTTCTTCAGATTATTCTTGAAGATCACCAGCCACAAGAGCCTGTTGGTTGGTCTCCTGACTTCTAGCCTCAACTCGCTCTAATCCTCTCTCTCCATTGCTTTTGGAGTAATCTTTCTAAACAGATCACATCACTTGATGCTTAAAAAAAATCTCTAGTAGCTCCTCAGTTTCCTCAAGATTAAGTCCAAATTCCAATAAGTGGCATATCAGAATTTTCAAGACATATCTCTGGTTTATTCTCAGCCCACTTTCCACCTATATTCCTACCACATAAATATTAAGAAACATCTACATCCCTCCCTCCAAAACAACAAAAGCAACAACAAGCAATGGGAAAAATACTTGCAATGAATATGCAAAAGATACAGATATAGAATTACCCAAGGAATTCATATAAACAATCAAAATGGGTAAGTTTATAAAGCAGGAAACACAAATAATATACAAATATATGGAAATATATTCAATCTCACTAATAATAAAAATGCAAATCAAAATAAGGCACAATTTGGGGCTTCCGTGGTGGCACAGTGGCTAAGAATCCACCTGCCAATGCAGGGGACACGGGTTCAAGCCCTGGTCCAGGAAGGTCCCACATGCCGTGGAGCAACTAAGGCCGTGTGCCACAACTACTAAACCTGCACTCTAGAACCCATGAGCAACTACTGAGCCCGCGTGCCACAACTACTGAAGCCCACACGCCTAGAGCCTGTGCTCCGCAACAAAAAAAGCCACCGCAATGAGAAGCCCACGCACCTCAACAAAGAGTAGCCCCCACTTGCTGAAGCTAGAGGAAGCCCACACGCAGCAACGAAGACCCAACACAGCCAAAAATAAATAAATAAAACATCAAAAAATTAAATAAAAAAAACAAGGCACAATTTATCACCTGTTGAATTTTACTTGATATAAAAATTATAATATACAATAATAAGGATCAAGTAAAACCAATATTTTCACATGTCAAAAGCATTCTGGCAATATGTAGCCATTTATGCCTCAGTCAGCTTCACATTTATCATGTCGAAACCAGCAATCTAACTTCTGAACACCTAGGCTAAGGTAATAATCCCAAATCAGGAGAAGGGAAGCAAGATAATTCACCAAAAATACAAATCACCAGAATAACTGAAGCTTGTTTTAAGGAATATTCTTCTTAAAAAAGTCAATGAATATGAATATATTCTTCATAGTTGTATTCATAAATATATTTTTCCTAAAATATATGGATAGAAAGAATATGCTCGAAGAAAGAATATGTTAATAATCCTGCACATATTCAGGAAGAATACTCCTTATAACAAGTTTACAGTAAATTTTGAAAATTGATTTTTTGGCAAATTGGGTATTAAACAAACTGGCTCTCAGTGAAAAATCTTTCAGTGTATTGATCAGGAGTCAGGAAAAGTGCTTGTAATGTTACATGAAAAGAGCAGCCTCCAAAAATTGTATATACTGGTGATAAGTATATGAAAAACACAAAAATAAATATACCAAACTACATCAGCTGTTAGTTTAAGAGTATAAACTTATGATAAGTTTTTTCTTTCTCTATTTTCCCAAATTTATGTAAAATTAAAAAATAAAAACACTAATAATAAAATTTGGAGCAGTAAGCAATCCATACTTTCTTTTACTGAAGAAAGCATTAGTACTTCTTTCCTACCTTTGTTAAAACTTGGAAAATATTAGACAGAAATTCACATGAAATATCCTTCAAGATTTTCAAGTGGAAGTCACCCTGGGTTAAATCAGACTTTTTAGTTTCTTCTGTGTTAGACTCTGCTGAGTTCTCTGGTTTCTTCTGACAATGTTTCATATTTTGTAAGACACGAATCAGGCTGTCAATTAGAGGAAGACCTACTGTACAAACAAATCAAGAGGGGTTAAATCAGACTTTTTAGTTTCTTCTGTGTTAGACTCTGCTGAGTTCTCTGGTTTCTTCTGACAATGTTTCATATTTTGTAAGACACGAATCAGGCTGTCAATTAGAGGAAGATCTACTGTACAAACAAATCAAGAGGCATGGCATCAGCCAGTTAAATTTGGTTACCATTCATTCATTCATTCATTCCTGCACATGTACTGAACACCTACTATTGCTAGACACTGTATTTTAGGTATTGCAGATATGGTGGTAAACAAGATCATCAAGGCCTCAGACTTCAAGAGGCTTACACTTTTATACTCCCAAATAAGCAAATAAATAACAGATTGAAGAAGAAACCCAAAATGATGAAAAAGAATAAATATCTGAAAATATAATTCTGGAACAGCCCCTCATCCCCCAAGACTTAAATTTGAAAGTACCAGGGAAAATTGATAAGGAATAGTCAACACTGAGATATATGTTTTAAGTTATCAGATATTAAGGATTAAAAAAATGGGGGAGGGGCAGTTATAATTATATTTTGAGCCAGTTATAAAGGTAACCACTAGACCCAAAATACAACCCTTACTAAATGCCAGAAATACTCACAAAGCAAATAAATTATATATTGAGGTATTTCAATATAAATATACATAATGAAAAATATAATACGACAGCATTCAGATCAAACATAACTATAACTACATTTAAATGAGTTTAACTCATCTATTAAAAAGAAATCAAAACACCTAAAACAAAGTATTTAGAAAGGTTGAAAAGAGTAAGATAGACAAAGGTATTAGGGGCAAATGCAAACAAAAGGAAAACAGGGGATGTGGCCTTTGTATCTGATATAAAAGGATTTAAGCCAAAAAAAAAAAAAGCATTATGGGCAAACTATAATGAATGCCTATATACCAAATAACATGCCATCAACATTCATTAAGAACTACAAATGATAAAAAGAAAAGGACAAAATATTGGCAGTAAAAAATATTAATTTTCCTCTCTTTCCACATCAAATCAAATCGATAGAAATAACTAAGGTTATGCAAGAAGTAATCAGCATAACAACTGACACCTCCAACATTTATAGTCTAGCTCAGGCCTCTCTCCTTAGCTCCAGACTAAGACTGTAAGCTCAACAGCTCCAGCTGAACACTGAGTAGACATCTCAAACTTGTCATGTTTAAAACACCACTCTTTCCTATCTTAGTAAATGGCAACTCTCCTGGACAAAAATGCCAGACATAGCTTGACTTTTCTCACCCTCCTCATCCTATCAGTCAGCAAATCCTGTTGGCATTACTTAAAAGTGATCAGAATCTGATTATTTTTCCCCACAACGGCCCCTGTTACCACCTTAATCCAAGTTATACTATCTCTTGCCTCAAGGTCACAGCAGCCTCCTAACTAGTCTCCCTTTTGTACCCTTGCCCTCCCCCTGCATTTCTCATCAACATGTCTGCCAAAGAGAGCCTATTAAAGTTGGCTCCTGTCTGTCCATCCTCTGCTTAAAACCCTCCACAGCTCCCTAACTCATTCCAAGTAAAAGGCAAAACCAGGCCCTCTACACTCTAGCCCCTGTTGCCTCTCTGGCCCCAGGTTACATTCCTCTTATCCAGGCTGAAACCGCCCCAGCCATACAGGGCTTCACTGCTCTTCCTCAAATATACCAGGCACACTTCTAATTCAGGGCTTTTACACTCGTCATTCTCTCTGTCTGGAATGCTTTTCTCCCCAAGTATTCACATGACTCACTCCATTACTTCCCTCAGGTTTGTACTCAATGTCACCTTCTCAGTGAGGTAACATCCATAAATGCAGAGAAGACACTTGAAAACAGTCATCATTTTTTTGATTAAAAAACTCTTTATAAAATAGAAATAGATTAATATCTCCTCAAATGGTACAACATAAATAGCTTAAGCCCAAAATAGAATCATGACTAATGATGAACCTCTAGAATCATGGCCAGTAAAGTCAGGAAAAAGGCAAGGATCACCATTATTACTTAACCCCAGAGGTCCAAGGCAACCCATTAAATAAAAGAAAGAAGAGGTAAAAAAGTGATAAGACATATCTAAGTTAAACCCAAAGTAGTATTAGATAAAGTCCAAGATTACCACTGGAACAACCATTAAAAACAGTAAGAGAATTCAGTAAGGTTACTAGATGCAACATTAACATAATACACAGAAACCAACAGTCTTCACATATTCCAACAAGAATAATCAATGGAAGAAAAGATACCATAGACAACAGCAATCCATAAGATAAAATATCTAGCAATAAACCTAACAAGAAATATGTAAGATCTGTATGAAGAAAATCATAAAACATTGCTGAGAGACATAAAATAAGACTTGAACAAATGGAAAAGCACATGTTCTTGGATACTCTACAAATTTAACATGATGTCAATAAAAAAATCAGGAAGATTTTTTGGTTTTGTTTTTGGAAACTGTCAATCTAATTCAGTGTTAAAAAAAAGAATAATAACAGTCAAAAACATTCTGAAAAAGTAGAATGCAGGAGTACTAGCCCTACTAGGTATCAAAATATAAAGCTTTAATAATTAAAACACTGTGGCTACTGATACATGAATAGAGCAATGGAACTGAATAAAATATATAGGGAAATATAAAACATAGTAATGATGAAAATTCAAATCTGTGTCGGTAAACTGGTTTACTTACTCAGTAACGTTGAGACAGCTGGATATCTGGAAAAAACTTGAAACCATACCTCACGTGTAACACCAGAATAAATTCTAGATGGTTCACGGATTTAACTGTATTAGTCATAAAAATCATTGTGAAAGACCATTTGTTTACATAGGAAAATATTCATTTATACTTATAAATGAAAAAAGTTGCCTAAAAAACAGGCAAAAAAATACGTACGGATGTGAGTGTGTAGTAGTTATCTCTGAATGATCAGATTACAAGCACTAGGCTTCCTTTTATAATTTTTTTTGTATTGGGCATGTGATGTTTTTGTATTCAAGGGGCTAAAATAGCACTAAAAAAATGGGAGAAAGAAATAAAATGAACAGCAAACACATCTGATAGACTAAAATTTAATTTAGTGAACTAAAATTATACTTGCCTTTTCCTATCTTTAGATACTCCTGTTCAGCCTGTGAGGCATAGATGGCGGACAACACTGAAAAAACAGAGGCTAGCACTGTTTTCTGTTCTTGAAGTATGATGGGTGGATCATCAGACTGGCAGAATTCATGGCACACCAGGTCAAAAAGTAAATTCCAAGTGTCTTTTCCAGCATCAGGACACCGTACTTAATAAAAATGATGAAGGAAGTAGTAATTCAAAAACAGAAAACAATTAAATGAGTAACTATCATGTTTCCCCATACAACATCTTACCAATTGCTTGAATTCCATCATCCACTGTAGTCAGCAGCTGTAAGATATGCATGTAAACATCGAGCCCTTCTGGATTTTCAGAACTAAATACAAAAAGCAAAAACTCAATCAACTTTACTGTCTATGGGACTGTAATCAATCATTTATTCAACAAATATTTATCACTCTGTACTAGGCACTGCCCTATATGCTAAGGATAAAACAGGGAACAGAACAAAGTCTCTGTGTTCACCAGAGCTTACATTCTGATGGGGAAATCAGTCAAAAAACAAATATTGTGTAGTACAATCAACACACACAGGACAAGAAGTAAAAATTCTTTTTGGCCCTGTCCCATGAAAGTAACAATGCAGAAACCTATCAAGTGATACTTCACCATTCTGGCTTACTTGCATAAGCAGGACAAAAAATGACTGAGACTTTTATAGAATGAATGTAAGGCTCACTGCACCAAGCACTGACAATAATGATGTTCTTAAAACTTCATAGGATTATCTTAGCTCCCACGTTGAGAATACTAAAACCAGATAAGTATAATTTTTGTGATCAACAGTTTGGATTCCTAGAAACTCACAATCTTAGTTCTTTAACCACACAATTAAGTGAAAAAGATAGTGAACAATTAAAAGATGGTTCAGCAAATATTTAAATGCCTATAGTTTGCAGGCACTATGTTAGGGGCTGGGAAAACAGAGATGTATAAAACGTCCATACCTTCATGAAATTTACTGTCTAAAATGAAAGACAATAATTAAAGGGGTAATAACAGTAAAGTAATATGAATGTAGCACTAGCAGAAGTCCAAGGTGCTAGAGGACCACAAAGCAAGCAGATTTAATTTAGTTTGGAGAATCAGGGAATGTATCATAAGAGAAATGGCTACACAGAAACCCAAAGGGGCAAAGAAATGCTGGAGGCAGAGACAACGTGGTGTGCAATGGCTTGGTTTCGAGAGAGCTTGGTTCAGTTGAAGAAATGAAGGAAATTTCATACAGTTGAAACAGAAGACAAGGAATAAGGATGGAGAATCACAGTACAGGGCCTTATAAGCCATAAAAATCTGGACCTCATCCTAAGGAAGGCAACTGAAGTGTTTGAAGCATGAAAGTGAGATGACCAGCGTACGTTCTAGAAAAACAGCTCTACAGTCTAGGCTTGGAAGGAGCTAGTCTTGAGGCTGGGAACTCAGAGAATGTTGTAGCCGTCCAGGTAAGAGACAGTGGCCTGGTGGTGGCACAGATGGAGTCCCAGAAAAAGTCAGGAAGAAGGATTGAAGGTTGACTAGCCATGGGAAAAGACTGGGATGGGGAAGTATCGGTAATGGCTTCCACGTTTCTCCCACATTATCCAAATGGAATAATGATTACATCATTTACTGAGATTGAGAATACGGAAGAAGCAGGTTTGGGGGAAAGATGATGAGTTTAATGCTCACTTGGATAAAGGACATAAAATTAAAAGGTTTTAATATGAGTTATAGGGAATTCTCTGGTGGTCCAGTGGTTAGGACTCCATGCTTCCACTGCTGAGGGCCCAGGTTCAATCCGTGGTTGGGGAACTAAGATGCCACAAGCCGCGCAGCACAGCCAAAAAAAAAAAAAAAAAGTGGATTATAAAGCACTAAGAATGCACAGTTGACCAATAAGCAGATCAATTCATAAATTAATGTTCTAGTGACTAGCAATAAACAGCTTCAATGACCTACAACACCTAGTAATCACTCTTGGGAAGACATCAGAGCCCAAAAGCCAGTCACTTATTCAAGACTGGCACATACACACAAGGAGCAAGAAAAGAAGTGATGTCTGACATTAACTGAAGAAGTTGTCACATGACCAGTGGAAAATAAAGCACAAAGAAAATCTTTTCCATTTGATATAAATTATACGAAACTGCAGAAGATTTTAAAACAGTAACCATAATTAATGCTGAACAATAGCCTACTGCTAAGTAATATTAGAACAAGTATTTTGCAACCATTATGATTCTTGCAAAGAGCAAATATATTGTTACCAATATCAGTAGTGAATCAAACCTGACACAGATCAGCTATGTGCTACTCATCCTATTGAAAGGAAACTAAAAGGACATATCTGGGCTTCCCTGGTGGTGCAGTGGTTGAGAGTCCGCCTGCCGATGCAGGGACGCGGGTTCGTGCCCCGGTCCAGGAAGATCCCACATGCCGCGGAGCGGCTAGGCCCGTGAGCCATGGCCGCTGAGCCTGCCCGTCCGGAGCTTGTGCTCCGCAACGGGAGAGGCCACAACAGTGAGAGGCCCACGTACCGCAAAAAAAAAAAAAAAAAAAAAAAAAAAAGACATATCTAAGGATACTTCTAGCAACTGGATTTTCCCAGAACATTTTGCACAAAAGAGTTCACCTACCGTACTTGTTTGGCAGCTTCACGTACACAGGGCACAATTCGAAACACTGGCTGCTGTTCAGAATCTTCCTGGGGTTGGTCCAGAGGCTGAACAGCCCCATTTCTAATCCATTCCAACATTAGCTTCTCATCCAAATCAAAGAGCTTGTCCACAACCTCCCCGACCTTCACCAGCAAGTCAACTGCAGAGAATAAAAGAGATATTGAAATAAGAAACAAAATTTTTCAAGTAGTAAGTCTAATTGAAATTCTTAAAACTATTCCAAGAAAGCCAAATCTTGCCAAAGCATTACTTATTCCAAGGGCAATTTGCTTACCTCCTCTGTTTAAATTTGCTTGGCTTCCGTCATTTTTACGTGGGGGATTTATCAGTATCCTGAGAGTTTGAGAAACTTCATATCCTGCATTGAAATACCTTCTCACCTAACACTTAGTCTTTAATTGACCTCCATAAATAGTTAACCTGGTTTCCTAACAATTAAATATAATTTAAAAAATATTTTTTTCTACATTACATGGTGACTTACCATTTGTTGAACTTGACATGATGAAGCAAATGCTATCATAAATAGCTGGATGTTCTCGGATTCTTTCAACCCAGACAACGGCCACTTCTGTCTGGGAAAGGCAAGTAAGCAACAACCTACGTGATAAATGTGAGCTTAGTATCTATCTTTCTAAAACAGTGAAGGAAATTCAAGAGTGAAAGAGCAACTCTATTTTCCGAGTTTCCCTTAGGGGTAAGTATATAGAATCCATAAAAAGAAGAGAGCATACCTGCTTGTTTCCAGCAGAGTAGGAGGGTCTGAGTCCCACAAACAGTACAATAGTACCTGGCTACAAAAAACAAAATGTCAACCCAATATGCCTCACTTCTCTCATTTCAAATATCCAAGCCAAAAAATCTGGACCTCAACCTTAACTTTTATTTATAAAAACTTAAATAAGTTTTTATTTAACTTTTTAAACATTTTAATTGTGAAATATACACATAAAAACCTGTAAGATACAAATCTATACTTAGTGAATCATTATAAAGCAAGAAAAAGAACAGAGCTGCGTCTCTGTAGCCCTTGTGTGTCCCTTACAAATCACAATTCTCTTTCCCACCTAGAAATGACCAGACTTATCCAGCAATCATTTTCTTGGCTTACTCTATAGTTCATTTTATATATCTTGGTTTTGAACTTTGTATGAAAGAAATTATATTGTATGTATTCTTTTGAGTCTGAGTTCTTTGGCCCAACACCATGTCTTTAAGATCTACCCATCTTGTTCC
Organism: Pseudorca crassidens; assembly: GCF_039906515.1. Classification (NCBI taxonomy): domain Eukaryota; kingdom Metazoa; phylum Chordata; class Mammalia; order Artiodactyla; family Delphinidae; genus Pseudorca; species Pseudorca crassidens. The sequence goes on along the minus strand of NC_090304.1, from coordinate 38,102,838 downwards.
AGTAGCTGCAGATTCATTGCTGCAGAACATTTCATTGTATGAATATAACACCATTTATTCTTCCAGCCTACTACTGATGAACATTTGGGTTGATTCCAATTTGGGGGTTTCAAGCAATAGTCTTATAATACTTTTCATATGAGTATACTGATATATGTGTGCACGGTTTCTCTTACCATATACCTATGAGTGACATCACTGGGTCACTGCATATGTGTACCTTCTGATATGACTAGGTAATGCCCAACTGTTCCAAAGTGGTTGAGCAAATTTATATCTCATCAGCAATGTATACTGTTTCATATTAATTTTAAGATATGCATTTAATTAAGTTCATAAAACTTGTCAATATTACTCATTCACAGATTTTTAATAGGGATCACTAGAGACCAAACATAATCCTGAGTCACTTATTGCATGAATGATTATACGTTACGGAAGAATAAATACTTTAAACTAGGATCTTAAAGTCCTTCCACACCTAGAAGAGGTAATAACCTCTATTTTAGAGCCCCAGGTACTTGAATCTTGTGTTAAACCCTACAGCCCTTGTTGAAAATAACCGCCTAGAAGAGTTTTCTTAACCTATTGTGGACACAAATTTCTTTGACATTCTGATTAACAGCCATAAACCCTCTGCCTAGAAAATGAATATACTCATAAAATGTAGCATATAATTCCAGGGTGTTCTCAGACCTCTTAAAATAACCACCGGGGTTTCCACCTTAGAAATCCTCTGCCCAAAACTTCCTACATGTAGAAGAGAACTGGCCTCCAAGCAGAAGTATGAGAGCGTTTGAATCACAAGGGCCACGCTGTACCCTCTAGTCTCTTGGCAAGTCCCCCATCACCACCATCTAAGTCAGAACTGACTTGTTGACCAGTGTCAGGGTGACACTGGTCAACAAGTCTAGTTTTTCCAGACTCTACCTCTGAGACTTTGGATTCCCCGAGCCTAAACTATTTTGGACTCTGGTCAGGTGCCTCCATCTCCAAGCTCTGCCCCACTGGTTCTTATCCCATGTGGTTTACCACCTGCTGACAATTCAGGCCCCTTGGCAAGCAATACAGAAAACAGGCCTAAATCCTGAACCATGTCCATAAATAGCACACAAGTCCCCAGCCATCATCAACACACAATGAAGTTCCTGGAGACTGCTCATCAGGAGAAAGGAAGTACTACATTTCATAATGTTTCCCTATCTGTCCTATGTATTAGGATTTCCTTAGGGATATAAAATATGAACCTATTTTTTAAAAACATAATTATTATGTAATAAAACTTACCCAAGATTTTTATCACTGCTGATGGACACACATATCTCCTGGAAACAGGCCATATTACCTAAAATTCCCACACAGATTTCCTGCCAAATCAAATTTCACAGGTCACAGTCGCTCTGAGGTAAAAGACACATACACAAAAATAACAACTTGAAAAAAAGACTTTCACTGAGCCAAGTTTGGGGAGAGAAAAGAAGGAGAGGCAGCATACAGAAGTATACTGTCTGCATCCTAATTTGCCAAGTTTCCAGTAGTATTTGAGAGGAGATGAAAGACATAAGAAAAAGAAAGATCCAAGGCAGGCAGGAGTTATGGAATAAGAAATCTGACGGATGAACTGAGTCATAAATGATTGGTAGGATTTAGATATACAAACAAGAAGACAGACATTCAAACACGGGGGAAAGTATCAGCAAAGGCAGGAAGGGACTAATGTAGAGTGGACAAAGGCTAATACAGAAAGCTGCCCGTATCAGTACACAGTTATTAGTAGCACACAGTGGGAGGAGAGCATGAGATAAAGACAGCAGGTAAAAAGGATCAGGATTAAGGGCCCTAAATGCCTACTTAATTTAGTAGGTTATTTGGAGACATGAAGGTCCTCAAGGAAGGGGTCAACATACTGCAATGTTATTTTAGGTAGATTATTCTGGAAGCAAAATGGTAGTGAAAAAACTTTAAAAGAAGTTCATAACCTCAGTAGTAACAGCTAATGTTTATTTAGCACTTACTACACCCAGGCACTACCCTAAGCACTTTCCACATAACATTTCATACAATAATTTATGAGGTATGTACCATTATTATCCCCATTTTTCAGATGAGGAAACCAAATCACAGAGAAGTTAAACAACTTGCTGAAGATCTCCAACTAGGAAATAACACAGCTCCAGAGCCTGAGCATTTCACCATATCACACTGCATCTCTGAAATCAAGTAAAGGAAGATGAGGGTGGTGATGGCAGGCATGGAAAGGAATGACGCTGAGAAAGACTCAAGGTGAAAGCAGAATAATTTGATGGGAGTAAAGGGAGAAAGCAGTTGAACATAACTCCTAGGTTTCCAGTTGTTTCATTTCTCCAGTAGGAGAGATTGGTTCCATTGACAAAAAAATTGGAAAAGAAAGCATAGGAAAGAACACAATGAGTTCAGTTAGGATAGTGTTTCCAAACTTGCTCGAACACAAATATCACTCAGGGGGTGTGTTAAAAATACCAATTTCCAAGTCCCATCTCAGAGCTACTGAATCAGAATCTCCAGGGTACAGTCCGGGAAGTTGTTTACCAAGCACATCATATGATTTATATGATTGGATAAGTGTGACAAACACTGAGTTAGGACATACGGACTTCTGGATTGGAAAATGCAACATGCAAATAAAGAATGCCTCAAGAAAGTTAGAGATATAGCACCTGAAATCAGAAAGGAGGTCGTAGCTTTGATCCCACAGGGAAGATTTACCCCCAAAGGTGTAAAGAGTGGATGAACTCACCAAGGAAGTGAATATAAAGAGGACAAGGGATCTGAGTCTACACCTTAAAAGGAGTCCACACTCAGCACAGGAAGAAAGTACCAATAAAAAGTCAAAAAAAGTAACAGAGAAGTGACTGGACAGGTTAGAGACCAGGAGAGTGAGGTGGCACCAAAGCTATAGGAGTAAAGAGTTTCAGTAAAATGTGGGTGGTCAAATGTTGGGAAAAGAGTAAAAGAGAATAGGGCCAGAAGAGATACATTTCCCCTAAAAACTAAAGAGGGAATAATTGAACTTCCAATCAAAGATCAAGTTTTTCAGTCTCAGCTACTCACTGAAATAACCTGGGGGGACTTTAAAAGCTGTCTGGAGTCCCATACTTGGAGAGACTATTTTAATCGATCTGAGAATGGCCTGACTTGGGATTTATAAAAGTTCCCTAGGGCAAAGCTTCTCAAAGCTTCTCAAAGTTTGGGCCTTGGTGCTGGTCAAAACCATATGGTCAAAACCATAACATCACTGCAAACTTGTTAGAACTCCTCAATCCTACCCCATCAGAAACTCTGGGGGTGGACTCAGTAATCAGTGATTCTGGGACATACTGAAGTTGGAAAGCCCACATCCTAGGTGATTCTAAGTTGTGGCCACGGCTGAGAATCGCTGTCATAGACAGGCTATGGTTCACAGACATATATAATAATAGGACTAACTCCTGAAAGAAGCAATTCTTATTTTCTTAAAATTAGCTTATTATTTTTAAGTACTAATCGTGAGTCAGTGTACCTAAGTTAGAAAACTCCAGGAGAAAATCATATAACTGTCAAATCTTTATATTAACATAACAACTCAAGGAAAAAGTGGTTCATTGGTTCATGAGGCCCCAACTCAGGTGGAGCATTGTACTTAAATAAAATTTTAATTCAACATTCAATTTGTAAAAATATACTACAGAATTCTTCACTTCATAATTTCAAACAAAGAGAGACACTACAGTACAGTGGTTACACTGAAGTAAGGCAGGCTAGGCTCAAATCCCAGCTCCATTCTTTCCTAGTTGTATGACCCTGGACAAATTTCTTAACCTGAGACTTAGTTTGTTTACTTACAAAGTAGAGATAAATGCTTACCTCATAGAGTAGTAAAATGAAATACTAAGTAAATAGCAGTTATTCATGATTATAATTACTTAATAAATATTTGCTATTTATTATTTGTATATTGTAATCACTCACAATATACCTAGCAGATGTCAACCTAAATGGCACTAAAGCATAGAAGACTTAATGAGAAGTACAGAATTGTTTTGGTGCATTCACTATCATCACTGGCCACTGAGAGCTTACTTATTTAGGAAGGCTTGGAAGTAAAGTACCATCTTGGGAAAATAGATGTGAATATTGAGAGGGGATGGAAGGCATACAAAGGAAGGCACAGAGATGGCAACGATCATAGTAAGCTCCTGAGGTGAGGAGTAGACAGGCCATGCTAAATTAGAAGACTATCTGGAGGGTACATTTTATGCTAGAAAGACGAACTGGATTCAGATTGTGGAGAGTCTTGAGCAATAGGCTGAGCTTAAGCAATAGAGGATTTTATGACTTTAAAAAAAAAAAAAGCAATAAACTGAGAAATGGGTGGTCTGGGCACTGTTCCCTGTTCAGCCACATATTAGTGGCATAATGATGATTAGGACTATCTAGTGTCCATAGCTGTTAAATTAAAGTATTGATCTCCCTGGTCCAGCCCAAATCTAAAATTCTATGACTGTAATAATTTTAAATAGTATATTACTTAGTACCTGGTAATGTTCAATAAACATCTGCAGACTCATTTGTAGCCATCAAGAACATTAAAGTGAGAAAAATGAAAGACTATCCAGCACTATCTGCTGTTACTGCTCCAAAGAGGCAGCTTTAGAAATGCACATACTTACTCTTAATCGAGGACATTTGGATTTGGCCAATATTCCCATAAATATGTCAGGAACATTAAATTCGTGGAGAAACAAAGCCACATCCTGAAAATAAAAATGATTATTAACTTGGATGCTGAATATTCCTCCTTAAACACCACAGCTCAGGCAACCATAAAAAAATAATAATAATTCCATATATACCTCCTTTCAAGCACAAGGAAAAAAATCCCACAAGGTTAGGAATTGTGTCAATAGACAAAAGTAATGTTAGTGCTGTGGTATCTGGTCTCAAGGCAATGGAACAATCCCATAAACAAATCTGAACTAACTGTGATATTCCAAAGGACTGTCCTCCTTTTACTGCCTTGTATGTATTTATCTTAATGATCTTTCTACCCACCAGGAATTCTCTTTAACTCATTCAAGCACATTTGCTGATTACCAGGTATCATGCTAGAAGATAGGATAAGGGAAAAAAGTAAAAGTCATAATTTCTGTCTTCTAAGAGCTTAAAACTTGATAGAGAAAACAGATTAAAAACCCCTATTGGGTTATGTCCAAAACCAGAACTTTTGTTTTCAAAATCCTCAACAGAAAAAAATTCTGATCACAATGTAACTGTGACAGCTTCACATCTTCCTAGAGAGTTTGCCCGGTCCCCAGTGCCTAAAGGGACACACCACACAGGTGAATGAACCTGGAGTGGACATGTGGCCCAATCTCGCTAGAAATGTGGGCTCCAAAACTAAATCAATTAGCTGTGGAGATTTGCATTGTAAAATGTCTAGATAAAATTAAGTTTCTGGCTGTCTACTGCCTCGTATTTTCACCAAAGTTGAGGTGTGTATTCGCAATACCTTAACTTAGAACACAGGCTATATGTCTCACGTGAAAAATGCCCTTCGAAGGGCTCTCAAAGAGAGAGAAAGTAATCCTTCAGAGCAGCTGAAATTGGGGTAACCTGCATGACTGTTGACTGGAAGAGATATACTGCACTTATTAAGAGATCATGGTCAGAGAGAATATTTCAAAGACACACTCCAAATTAAAAGTCAAAGCAGCAGGTGCTCTCCACTCTAAGTGATCAAGCTGTCTGTCATGTGGGCAACTCTTTGTAGCATGCAGCGATTTATTTATTTAATGACAGTTAATAATTCCTGGAGTAGCAGGAATAATATCAATAATTAGGTAGCCTAATAATACCAATGCCAATAATAACAATAATGGCAATTAACATTTATTGAACAAGTATTAAATGCCAGGGCCAGTGAAGTGGTTTGCATGCTATCTCACTTAATTCTCAAACAACCCTATGAAGTAATTATTATTAACCCCATTACACTGCAGTTTTAAAAGGTTAAGCAACCTGCCCAAGACTGTACAATCAGTAGGAGAACACAGCCAGAATTTCAACCCAGATGAGTCTGATCAAATCCACACTCTTAACCAGCACACCATAGTAACTGTCAGGTATTCATCCATTGATTACCTCTTCATAAAACATTTACTGAAAAACCTGAGTAATAAGCACTGTTTCAGGCTCTGGGGACACATCAGTGAATAAGATAGGTAAAGTCTCAGTGGAGTTTTCATTCTAGAGGGATGAACAAACAAACATATAAACAACTAAACTACATAAATCCTAAGTGCTACAAAGAAGATAAACAAGATGGTGTGTGCTAGAAATGAAGACTAGGGGGGCTACTCTAGATATATCAGAGAAAGTATCTCTGAAGATGTGACATTAAACTTTTAAGAGGAGGAACTTAAATCCATCAGAGGACACAGGCTCAAAACAATCACTGAATAACAGGATAAGTGTTATGTAATAGAATGAACAGGTTCCATGAGAGCACAGAAAAGAGAGGAATCCTGCCTGGAGTGTCTGGGGAGGCATCACAGGGGAGGTGACATTTGAGGTGGGCCATAAAAGGTGGGAAAGATCTTGCAGGTGGAGGACATTCCATGCAGAGTGGCATGAACAGAGCATGAGTACGTGAAAATGCAGGAAGCACCTGGAAGTCTCTGGTCCTGCTGAAGCACTGAGTGGCAGGTGATGTGTGAGATGTAGTCTCATTGGAGGGAATTTATGCCAGTGAATCAGTGGGCAGCTCAGTTCTCTAGAGGTGCTTCAGGAGCTACCATAAGAGGACAAAGAGGAAGCCAAGAGCATGACCCTGCCTCCACGGACAATCTCATTCAAACAGCAGCTCTAGTTTACCTATTTGATATTTGAGGATTTCACACTAAGATTTCATTTGAAAAACAGGTTGTTTCTTTTAAAAAATGTTTTAAAACCACAGCTTCTTAATAACTGTAGAAAAAGTATAGAGAAGATGAACAATACTCTCAACCAACTTGATCAAATTGACATTTACAGGACACTCCCACCAGCAGCAGGAGCACACACGTTCTGTTTAAGTGAACACGGAACATTTACCAAGACAGACCAAGGTCTATAAAATCAATTGTATACTATATACTACCTATATACTATCAATGTATATCTATATACTGAAATTTTTAAAAAATACTATTTACAATAGCTCCCCAAAATATGAAATACTGACAAAAGATGTGAAAGACCTAAATACTAAAAACTACATAACTTTGCTGAAGAAATTAGAGAAGACCTAAACAAATGGAGCGACAGAACTTGTTCATGGGTCAAAAGACTCATTATTGTTAATTTATCAATTCTTTTCCTAAATGATCAATAAATTGAACTCAATCTCAGTCAAAATCCTAGAAGGCTTTTTGTAGAAATTGACAAATTGATTCTAAAATTAATTTGGAAATACAAAGGACATAGGACAACCAAAACAACTTTGAAAAAGAACAGAGTTGGAGATTAACACTACCTAATTTCAAGATTTATTACAAAGCTACAGTAATCAAAACAATGTGGTATTGGCAAAAAGATACAAATAGATCAATGGAACAGAACAGAGTCCAGAAATAGACTCATGTGTATATGTACGGATAACTGATTTTTGACAAAGGTGCAAAGGTAATTCAGTGGAGAAAGAATAGTCTTTTAAACACACTAACTAGAACTGGTTATCCGTAGGCAAAAAAAAGTGAAATTCAGTTCATACCTTGCATCAAACACAAAAATTAAGCCAAAATGGATCACAGACCTATAAGTAAAACCTAAAATCATAAAACTTACAGGAAAAAAAAACACAACACAATTAAAAAGTGGGCAAAAGATTTAAACAGCCCCTTGCACTAAAGAAAATACACAGATTGCAAATAAGCACAGGAAAATATGGTCACTGTTATTAGTAATTAGGGAGATCTAAATCATAATTACAGTGAGAATCACAACACTCTTATTAGAATGGCTGAAATTAAAAAGACTAACCATACCAAGTGTTGCTAAGGATGAGAAGAAATTGGAACTGGACTGTATCTCATACACCGCTGGTGGCAACGTGAAGTGTAAAAAACACTTTGGAAAATAATTTGATCTTTTCTTTATAAGTTAAACATACACCTACCATATAATCCAGCCACACTACTCTAGGTACTCACCCAAGAGAAAGGAAAACATCTATCCATACATACTTATACACAGACATTCACAGAAGCTTTATTTGTAATAAACTGTAAACAACTCAAATATCCATCAAAGAATCAATCATGGTATACACATATAATGGAATACCATTCAGCAATAAAAAATAATAAACTATAAATATACACAACAACATGGATGAATCTAAAATACTGATGCTGAGTGAAAGAGCCAGACTCATCCGAAAAAAGAATGCAATCCCATTTATACAAAACTCTAGAAAATGCAAACTACTCTGAAGTGACAGAAAGCCCATCAGTAGTTGCCTGGAGAGGGTAGAAGCAGGGAGGGGTGAGATACTGGGATTACCCTTAAGGGGCATAAAGAAACTTTTTGGGGCTGACAGACATGCTCTCTGTCTTAATTATGGTGATGGTTTCATGCGCAAATACATACATTAAAATTTTTCTAATTGTACACTTTAAAGATGTGCAGTTTTTATACTTCAATTATACCTCAAAATATATGCAGGTTTTTTTGTGTCAATAATATCTCATAAAGCTGCTTTAAAAAATGGTTGAAGACAATGAGTAGCCATTGACAAATTTTAAGAGAGAATTTTAATATGAGTAAATCTGTGTTTTAGGAAAAAGATACCTTGGGTAGCAATGTGGAGGACAGAGGGAGGTGAAAGAGACTAACACAAGGATTTTAATCAGAAATCTACTGCAAAAGTCCAAGTAATAAAATGAGAGATTATGTAAGTCAACCTCTTTTTCTGCCCCTTTTCTTACCTGTAAAATAAGGATACTACCTATATCACAGGGTTACTGTGAAGAGCAGGTAGAATACTTTCAAGCTACAGAGTACAATACAAAATGTTAAAATATTATTGCAATTATATACATGTAATTCCTTCTTGTCCCTTTCTTCTAGTTTAATTGTGGTACCTCAGTGGTCTCCTAACTCCTAACCTGCTCTCAAATATAAGGCCAGTGTTCTTTTTAGGTAGATAAGTATCAGAACTTTCCTGGGCTACAAGCATTCCAGCATTCATAAGAACTATCTACATAGCCCAAATCTAATGACACTCAGATTTTCTGCCTTCAAAGACAAAAGTTGAGCATTTACAGCTCCTGGGACCTCATCCCTGTACCATAAATAGGAGTGACTACAGACATTAAAGTTTTTCCCCAGAGACTTAAGGACTGAACCTAAAAAAAAAAAAAAAAAAAAAAATCCATTCACTACCTCCTTACCCAACAGTCTTTTCACTTCCATTTCCAACCCCATACCTCATCCATTGACATATCCCACACTCTGCAAATTTCATTCTCCATTTCTTCATCAAGCTCCATCTGCTGCTCCTCATGATCTGAGCTGGATTTGGAGTTTTCAGGGCTAACAATCTTCAGAAACACAAAGGAAGGAGATGAATAAAGGCTGTCCACAGTACTCCTCAAGTAATATTACCCCATAATCATTTAGAGGTCACAACAAAAAAAGGGGGAATTCCCTGGAGGTCCAGTGGTTAGAACTCCGAGTTTCCACTGCAGCAGGCATGGGTTCATTCCCTGGTCAGGGAACTAAGACCCCGCATGTCACCCGGTGCCGCCAAAAAAAAAAAAAAAGGAAATTAGTACCTTGGGTACCTTGGGTAAACACTACTGCTAGGCACTGGGTAGAAATACAAAGATAAACAAGATTTAATCCCTTACTTCCAAGTAGTTTAGGATCCAGTGGGGAAAAGACATATAAACTGATAATCACAACAGAAAAAGCTAAGTGATCCAACTGAATTGTGGACAAAGAGCCGTGAGAACAAAAATGATGGACCCATGACCTACGTCTGGGAGAAGTTTTCCCCAACTTCTCTTAGGAGGTGATACTGAAGCTAAATCTTTGAGAAGTAATCGAAGTTTGTCATGTGAAGAAGGGAGAAGAGCATACAGAAGAAAATACAAGAGTTCAGAGTTAAGAAAGGGCCTAGCATGTGTGCGGAATGGTAAGCAGTTTAGCGTGTCATGGGCAGATGAAGCTGGAAAAGTTGCAAAGATTCCTGGATTCCGAGCTAAGAAATATGTATTTTTCTCCTGTAGGCAAAGGTAACTCTGAGGAGTTCCCATAGACGGCTTTTTTTTTTTTTTTAAGATTATTCTCGCAGCTGTGTAGAAGGTGGAGTGGAGAGGACAGTGATTGGAAGTAGGAAAAAAGTTAGGGAAACATAAGAACGTTCATATTTACTGAGAGGCTCCTATGAGGCAAACACTATAGTAAGCACTCTATGGCTATTATAATCTTATACAATCTACGCAATAACTCTATATACAATAATATAAATATTATCCCACTTTATAGAAACTGAGAAAGAAATCGGTTAGGCGATTTGCCCAAAGTCACGCTGGGCAAGCCGCGCTGTTGACAACAGGGCTGTTTGACTGCAAAATCACCATTTATTCTACTACAACGAAAGTCCTCGAAACAGATCAATTAGGACCTGGGCTTCAGAAACGAAAGTGGGAATGAGGGGCAGAAACTGGTCACGTATTTTTGGAAAATTTTCAAAAGTAAAACATTTTAATTAGAAGCATTCCAGCATCCCTGCCATTACACTTCCCTCTGTGTTGAGGGGCACAGGGAGCGGCGCACGGCAGTTTTAGGGTCCGGGAGACAGCAAGGACGCAAAGGGTGAGACCCGGCCGCTGGGGCCTGGGGAGGGGGTCGCCGTGGGGACGGCGGCTCCCCCGGCAGTAGAGGGCTGCCAGAGGCGGGGTGGGGGTCTGGGGGAACGTACAGGGAGCCCACGCGAGGCACGAGTTTCCGCACCTGCATGAGCCCGGTGAGGACGCCGAAGAGCCAGTGCTTGCTGTAGACCGTGCTGCCTATGCAGTCCCCCACGGCCGCCGCCTCCTCCTCCTCCTCCTCCCGACTCCGCAGCGGCGGAGAGGGATTGCGGTCCATGACTTGGCCTCCTCCGGCGCGCGAGAGCAGCTCCGGAAGCCGCCGGAGGAGGAGAGAGGCCTCCAGGCGCCAAGAGGGCACGGCGCGGCTCCCGCCACAGCGCCCCCTGCTGCCCGGAGCCCTGCCAGCCCGAGCGCCCGAGCAATTTGCCCATCAGACTAGGGAGCCCAGTTGTCTTGACTTACCCAACGCTCTACCCAGGACCGCAGCGCGGTTATATTCATAATTGTTATTTGTCACCCTCACTGGACCAGATATTCCATCTCTCCAAGAGCCCTTAGTCTGATTGGAAGGGACGGGGGGTGCGGGCATGGAACAGGACAATGTCTCTAGTACAGACGTGAAGCTATCGGACCTCTGACCTCTGGGCACACTTGCCATTCTTAAAGGCATCATTTCTCTCCCAGGTGTAGTCGGAATCCTGGAAAAGACGAAAGTCACCAGGAAGAACGTCAGTATTACTGTGTTTTCAGTTCCTGTGTTTTCAGTTCCTGCTTCTATTTAGTTTGATGACACTCAACATCAGACCCAACGCTCCACCAAACCCCACAGCAAAAATTTTAGAACACCACTTTAATGAAATGAAATTTATAGATGATATAACTTACCTCAACATGTAATTCCGATAATACCAATATGATTCCCTTACAGAAAGGAAAAATAAAATATGTATTTTAATGTTTTAAATGCTCCGGCACAACTGTACTAGAAGATATAACAAAGATCTCCGATTTTGGCACATACACATCAAATTACTGTGAGCCCCACATTTACAAATGCAGAACGACATAGGTGTGGTTCCTCAGGGAACTTGCTTCTCAAAATCATGAACAGATGATGGTAAAGTTTCTAACAAAATAAAGTTCCAATTGACACAGCAATTGCACTTATGGAAATTTTTAAGGTATATTAAAACAGGACAAAAAATACTGTGTGTTAACACATAGAATACAACTAGACCCTAGGCTCAAATAATTATAAACATTTTTTCACCATTTGTGCAGGGGCAGACCCAGGTTTTGTGGGGCCTGAATTATGCAATTTCAGAAGCCCCTTTTAGGGGAAACAGTACAAAATTACAAATATTAAATTTGTTACAATAGGAAATATTTATTTAGAATGGGAAAAAAGAAATCACAGTAAATCACCAATTTTAAGAAACCAACAAATACCTTAAAATGAAATCCAGAAAATATGCAACTTACTTTTATTGGTAAGTAGCCTGACACACTTCTACAATCCTTTTTCTTTTTTTAGTAGACTTTATTTTTGGAGCAGTTTTAGCCACAGCAGTATTAAGCAGAAGGTACAGAGATTTCCCTTAGAACCCTTGCCCCCATTCATACATAGCCTCTACCATTATCAACATTCCCCACCAGATACAATGTACAACATTTGATGCAACTGACAAACCTACATTGGTGCATCATTATCACCCAGAGTCCATAGTTTACATTAGGGTTACTCTTGGTGTTGTACATTCTATGGCTCTGGAAATTTATAATGGCAGATATCTACCATTATAGTATCATACAGAGTAGTTAGTTTCACTGCCCTAAAAAATCCTCTGTGCTCTGCCTATTTACAACCCTTTTTTAATATACTTTTTGCTGACGTTTCTTTGATCATTTTTTTATATAACAGTGACCTTGTAAGAACATTTTCTGTAACAAAAAATAAGTAATTCTGTCTTTAGCATAGTTTAAATTTTAAAAAATTATAATTGGTAGTTTAGGAAATTATCGGTGGCTGAAAGTTTCTTTCAGCTTCACAACTTGTTATTGGTAATATTCTGTAAAGTTATTATTTTTTTTAGCTACCTAGTTTTTAAAATTTATTTATTTATTTATTTTTGGCTGTGTTGGGTCTTCGTTGCTGTGCATGGGCTTTCTCTAGTTGTGGTGAGTGGGGGCTACTCTTTGTTGCAGTGCGTGGGCTTCTCATTGCAGTGGCTTCTCTTGTTGCAGAGCATGGGCTCTAGGCGTGCGGGCTTCAGTAGTTCTGGCGTGTGGGCTCAGTAGTTGTGGCTCACAGGCTCCAGAGCACGGCTCAGTAGTTGTGGCACATGGGCTTAGTTGCTCCGGGGCATGTGAGATCTTCCCAGACCAGGGCTTGAACCCGTGTCCCCTGCATTGGCAGGCAGATTCTTAACCACTGTACCACCAGGCAAGTCTTGTAAAGTTCTGACTGCTTGAATTTTCCTTCGATTTTCATGGTGTCAAATTTTCCTACCCTCACAGAAAGGATGGGGATATTTTCTACTGGGCAGAATTGTTTGTATAAAAAAACAATCATTTCTTTTCTTGAAGGGTTAAATTGTCTATAGAACCATCTGGGACTGTTGTTTTCTCTGGGGGAAGATTTGATCTTTTACAATAATTATAGAATAATCCAAGTTTTCATTTCTTCTTGAGTCAGTTTTTGTAAGTTGTATTTTTCTAAGAATTTGTTGATTTTTATCAAGTTTTAAGCTTTATTGCCAAAGTTGTTCATGGTATTCTTATTATCTTTTCCATGACTTGGAACAGGGAGTTATGGACTGATAATTGGTCCATATAATAGTCCATATATGGTTTATACAGTATAGTCTGTGTTCTGGACATACAGCTGGCCTGCTCTCCACATGGGTGGTTTCCACTCAGCGGATGTGGAGGGTCAACTATACTATGGCATTTTATATGAGGCACTTAGTACTTGCGGATTTTGGTATCTGCAGGCATCCTGAAACCAATCCCCTGCAGATACCAGTGGATGACTGTGAAGTTTTACCCCAAATTATTACTATTGTTTATTAGTGCGTTATCTCCTTTTTAAAAACTATGATGTTTATTGATCATCCCCATGGTATTAAATAGGCTCATGTTCCCAAGAAGACTGTCATATGCTGTTTCCAAATGCCAAGGACAAATTGGATTTCACAAGCATTTGTTCAACATTTTTATGTGCTCTTTATCAACTATCAAGAACTACAGATACAGAATACAGCAACCTAGCTCAGCACTGTCTCCACTCGCTTGAGCCCTGTCTCCTGAGCAGAGTGAGAGGCAGCTCAGTACTTGTCGGGCAGGCCAGGAGGTCTGAAGCGATTAGGGTCTTTGCCGCTCCGGCCCCATTCATTGGCAAACTGGTCGGCCTTCGAGTCCTCCAGTCCGTGACCACTGTCTCCATGCTTGAAAAGGTCTGTAAGTCTCGGAATACTCTCTCTGGCATCGCTGGAATGGAAAAGGGCAGGTAGGGGATTACTCCAGGGCTGACGAGCAACAGCCCACCCTCCCCATCTCTCCTCTTTCCAAGGAATCGAGGACTCTGACAGGAGCTAGGAAAGAGGGAATGAAACCTGAGGCTGCCCGGGCTCAGCCCACCTCAGCCCTGCGGGTCCCCTTATGCTGGGTGAACAGCACCCATGGGGGAGGCTTGGGAATCGTCTGTCCCACCAGCCTTGTTCTGCTCTTCAGCCACTCAGACCCCACACAGGACACAGAGGGTGAGGGTGGATAAGAGGAGGAGAGGCCACAGCCCTACAGGACGTTCTCCAGGGCTTGGCCCCTCCTGGCTGTCCGAGGCTCTCACACCCATCCCTGCATCCTCAGGGCCCCTGGTACCTGATCACTTTAGCAGCCCATGCGCCCCCAGGTCCCCTTTGGGCAGCGTCATAGTTGCCCCGGGCGTGGAAGTACTTGTCGGAATTTTTGTAATTGGCTTCTCTCATGTCAGAGTAGGCTCGCCACATGTCTTTAGCCCCTGGCAGGAAAAGAAAGTGATGATATGAACATGATCACGTCTCAGCAAAATAGAGAAAGAAAACATTTTCCTCCCACTGGGTCCAGATTTCAGCCTTTGACTAAGCCCTTGGAGATTATTATATTGGCTTGAAATGAATATTCCTTTACTTTTCACTTCCCTGGGTTAATGTTATGAGAATCATACGTGGTGCAAGTTTTACTCTGTTTGATTCCATCCTAAGTCTGTTGGTACTTCGTTTTTGGTTGTGTGTGAAGAGGAGGTCGGATGCTCTTTAAGGGATGTTTGGTTGTACAATGGACCTCTACCTGGAAAGATACAGGAACCCTCTGACCAGAGGTTGAGAACAAAGGCGATTCTGAGGGAGGTTGCAGACATAGGATGCTCCCAACCTAGTCAAGGGGAGAAATCCATCCCTGTGGACAAAGTGAGGACAACTCGGTCCTGAGTACATCTGAAAGTCCGGGGCATATTTGGCCAACTGTCAAAATTCAATCAGCAGGTGATAAACGTGAGTTCCTTAAGACAGCTTTGAAGAAACAGGGTAATCAGATGCAGAAAAAGGGCAACTGACACACCAGCTCTAAATAAAGTTCAGTGTCCTCTCCAATAAAATAGAGGAGTATTGCCTCCCTCAGAGTGGTTACACAGAAGAACTGAGGAAATACAGGTTTAACGGCTAAAACTTTGTAGGTGCTCAGTATACTATGCCCTCTCTACTCCTTAGGAAGAGTGGGACAAAAAAAAGAAAAAGAATGAAGATGCGGAGCAGGGAGTTATGGACAGAAGGACTCTGATCAGCTAGAATTAAATGGCAAAGTTAAAAAAAAAAACTTATCAGGACAAAGAGAAAAATCCAATGTAGAGTTATAATCAGGGTTTATACGATGACTCTATGAGAAAACTTATCTTCATATTATATATTTGTCATGTTTGGCATTTGGAAAGATAGTTTTGTTGAGAGTTATGACATTCCTACTATACTTATTCCCACTGAGTTACTGATTTAAATAGATCCTTGAAGTCCAGACTTTCTTAAAAAGTATTTCCAAATTGCCTGGCATATCTTCTCACCTAAGGTCAGCAAAACCAGAGGCACTGTGCACACGTCAGTGTGCATAAAAATCAACCGCGGTGCTTAATAAAGGCCAGATTTCCAGTCTCAACCCCTGGGATTGTGATTCAAGGGAAGGGTTGTGTGTGGCCCCAGGCACCTGCATTCCACAAAGCACCCCAGACCACGGGTGATTCTCATGCACGTGGCCCTAGAACAGCCCTTTGAAAAACACTGACCTAAGGGATGAAAAAATATTTTTAGCTGGGTCTGTGAGAATTTAGATAGAATGGCCAGCAAACTCTTAAAACAATTATTCAGTAACTATCACAGAAAAATAATAACACAAAATAATTTTGTGAAATAAACAAATTTTTGCTACTTCACTCTGGCTAGTGAGGTACATATCTCTTGCTATCAGTTTCTGGCCAGGTCTCAGCCTCAGTAGAACCATTGTCAAGGTAACTCATTGTGCCATTTATGGTGGGGAGAGGAGCTCTATCAAGTTGCCTTCTAGAGGCACCACATCCCCACTATTTGCCATTTGCTCAGATACAGAGCAGGACATGTGTTCACAAATCCCTCACTCTCCCACGTGTACTCTTGTCTGGGAGGCATATAATACCTCGGTTAATAGCAAGGTCTGGGGGAGCTCAGTGTCTTGGGTTAAATCCCGCTCTGCTGGAGGACTTTGTTAGGTGTCTTAATTTCTTGGTGCCTCAGTTTCTCTGGTAAGGGATAATGGTACCAACATTGCAGGACTAAAGGATTAAAACCTGAGGATGACAAGGAGTTCACTCATGCATGCGAAGCTCTTAGAACAGTGCCTAGCAGGTATTAAAAGCTCAGGTATTTTAGTTATAATTATTAAGTGGATGGGGAGGGTGAACATTCCCCACCCATTTAATGCACCCATTTCATGGTACCTGAGACTTGGAAATGAGCCATCCCTAGTTGCCCACGAGGGGGCAGCAGAGCCCCACTTGTATTTAGGGAACATGCACCTCCTGAATCCAGATCTCTTCCTCACTCCTGCTGAAAGTTGGGGCCCAAACTCTATGTGACCTCGGGCTTGGGAATCCCAAGGGTGCAAAGCTGGTCAGAAAAACCTGGGGAAGTGCTACCACGGAAACCAAGCTCCTTTTTTTCCCTCTTATGGTCTTTGCCCTGTGGGGATGTGACCTCTGCTCCAGTGAATCCTGGGAGCTGCAGATGCATCCTTCCCCTGACCCATCCTTTGATCCTTACCTTGACCAGCTTCCTTGAGGAATGTACCCCATCTCTGGCTGCTGACGCCCAGGATCAGGAAGCAGAAAATGATGCCCGTGGAAAGCTTCATCCTGCTGCAGGGAGATGAGCAGACACAAACAAGGATGACAGGTCTGGGTTTTTGTTCTTGTTTTTGTTTTGTAATGTGGATACACCCTTGCATTCCAAAAATAAACTCCACTGCATTTTATCTCAATATATAGCCGATAGACAGATAGCATTACAGAGGATCCAGTTCTCATTTCCGTGTGTCTCATTGGAATCCCAATGATTTCCTGTGTGAGGGATTGCAACGGGCTTTTAGTATAAACCATTTCCAGTCCGGTCATCCCCTATCAGCCCTGAAACCCAGCTGCACAGCAAGTTTCCCAAAGGCATGAGGAGTCTGGGCACTATACCTCTCTGTAATATGAGATGAGGTAAACAAGGCACAAGCATTTACAAATGCTAGCTCTGCCTATCACTGACTTCACACAGAAGCAGCATATGGAACCCCTACCCCCCCCCCCAAAGTATTCACAGCTGGTGAATTCTGATTGTCAGAATAGTGGATTCAGGAAGGAAGCAGAGGGCTGGGCTGCAGCACAAGAATGCTGGTGAAGAGAGAGAATCTCCAAAGAGGAAAAGTTTGGAAAGTTCTAGCACCTCACCTTTGGCTGTGCCTGCCTGCTGAGGCTCCTGGCAAAGCTGAGCTGCCTGTGCTGCCTGCCTGGGAGATGGAGCTGGTGCTTTATATATTGACACTTGGCTAGAGGAGCAAATGAGAAGACAGGTTTGAACCAAAAGAAAAAAAACCAAACAGGAAAGAAAGAGATTTGGGAAATTCCTCTTGACAGCATTTCAAAACAGCAGCGTTATTCTTCACACACATCTAATTCTCCTGGATTGTGCAATCTGGCAGGTTTCAAGAGTGTAGCAAGTTGGGCTGCTTCTGTCTGTTTCCAGTATCACTCCTGGTGGGGAAGGGTGTTTTTCCCCACACAATAATGTACTGACATTTGCTATGAAGGGTAATCAATATTAGAAAAAGAGAGTTGATTGCCTAAAGAATGTGAGGATACAGGGCAAAAGGAAGAGCAGTACGGGGCCATTGCAAGGGACAGCTCAGGATGAAGCTGGGACCCCAGGGTACAGGAGACAGAAAGGAAGGAGATAGAAACCCAGGAAACCTGCGGGTGTAAGTCATCAGGAGGCAGAAGCGCATCGGGGGCGGGAAGGTGGTAGAATGCTCATCGAGCTCGGTTTGCCGGTCTTTAAGTGGTCGCGCCCCCTTGGAGAACGCGACCAGAAGGCAAGGCGGTCCCGGGCTCTCTAGCTTCGTGGTGATTGTAAAGTGCAGACCACTTGCCACGGAACATAGTTGAAACAGAAAATAGGAAGATGGCAGCAAACCCTTCAGGACAAGAGCATTAAAAATTAACCCCAGAGATAGCCTCATCTACCAGAGGGCAGACAGCAGAAGCAAGAAGAACTACAATCCTGTAGCCTGTGGAACAAAAACCACATTCACAGAAATATAGACAAGATGAAAAGGCAGAGGGCTATGTACCAGATGAAGGAACAAGATAAAACCCCAGAAAAACAACTAAATGAAGTGGAGACAGGCAACTTTCCAAAAAAAGAATGCAGAATAATGATAGTGAAGATGATCCAGGACCTCAGAAAAAGAATGGAGGCAAAGATTGAGAAGATGCAAGAAATGTTTAACAAAGACCTAGAAGAATTAAAGAACAAAGAAACAGAGATGAACAATATAATAACTGAAATGAAAACTACACTAGAAGGAATCAATAGCAGAATAACTGAGGCAGAAGAACAGATAAGTGACCTGGAAGACAGAATGGTGGAATTCACTGCGGCAAAACAGAATAAAGAAAAAAGAATGAAAAGAAATGAAGGCAGCCTAAGAGACCTCTGGGACAACATTGAACACAACAACATTTGCATTATAGAGGTCCCAGAAGGAGAAGAGAGAGAGAAAGGACCTGAGAAAATATTTGAAGAGATTATAGTCAAAAACTTCCCTAACATGGGAAAGGAAATAGCCACCTAAGTCCAGGAAACGCAGTGAGTCCCATACAGGATAAACCCAAGGAGAAACACGCCGAGACACACAGTAATCAAATTGGCAAAATTAAAGACAAAGAAAAATTATTGAAAGCAGCAAGGGAAAAACGACAAATAACATACAAGGGAACTCCCATAAGGTTAACAGCTGATTTCTCAGCAGAAATTCTACAAGCCAGAAGGGAGTGGCATGATATACTTAAAGTGATGAAAGGGAAGAACCTACAACCAAGATTACTCTACCCAGCAAGGATCTCATTCAGATTGGATGGAGAAATCAAAAGCTTTACAGACAAGCAAAAGCTAAGAGAATTCAGCACCACCAAACCAGCTCTACAACAAATGCTAAAGGAACTTCTCTAAGTGGGAAAGACAAGAGAAGAAAAGGATCTACAGAAACAAACCCAAAACAATTAATAAAATGGTCATAGGAACATACATATCCATAATTACCTTAAACGTGAATGGATTAAATGCTCCCACCAAAAGACACAGGCTTGCTGAATGGATACAAAAACAAGACCCATATATATGCTGTCTACAAGAGACCCACTTCAGACCTAGGGACACATACAGACTGAAAGTGAGGGGATGGAAAAAGATATTCCATGCAAATGGAAATCAAAACAAAGCTGGAGTAGCAATACTCATATCAGATAAAATAGACTTTAAATTAAAGAATGTGACAAGAGACAAGGAAGGACACTACATAATGATCAAGGGATCAATCCAAGAAGAAGATATAACAATTATAAATATATATGCACCCAACATAGGAGCACGTCAATACATAAGGCAACTGCTGACAGCTGTGAAAGAGGAAATCAACAGTAACACAATATAGTTGGGGACTTTAACACCTCACTTACACCAATGGACAGATCATCCAAAATGAAAATAAATAAGGAAACAGAAGCTTTAAATGACACAATAGACCAGATAGATTTAATTGATATTTATAGGACATTCCATCCCAAAACAGCAGATTACACTTTCTTCTCAAGTGCACATGGAACATTCTCCAGGATAGATCACATCTTGGGTCACAAACCAAGCCTCAGTAAATTTAAGAAAATTGAAAAAACAAATACCACATGATCTCACTTATATGCTGAATCTAAAAAAAATCAAAAGCTGAACTCATGGATACAGAGAACAGATTAATGGTTGCCAGAGGCAGGGAGTGGGAGATGAGTAAAAGGAGTGAAGGGCGTCACAAGGTACAGACTTCCAGTTATAAAATAATTAAGTCCTGGGGAGGTAATGTACAGCATGGCGACTATAGTTAATAATACTGTATTGTGTATTTGAAAGTTGCTAAGAGAATAAATCTTAAAAGTTCTCACCACAAGAAAAAAATTGTAACTATGTGTGGTGATGGATGTTATCTATACTTCTTGTGGTGATCATTTCACAATACAGTTGTCCCACAGTATCTGCAGAGGATCCATTCCAAGACCCCTGTGGATACCAAAATGCTCAGACGCTGAAGTCCCTTATATAAAATGGCATAGTGTTCGCACACAACCTAAGCACTTCCTCCCGTGTACTTTAAATCATCTCTAGTTTACTTATAATATCTAATACAATGTAAATGCTATGTAAATAGTTGCCAGAGAACAACAAATTCAAGTTCTGCTTTTTGGAACTTTCTGGAAATTTTGGTTTTCAAATATTTTAGATCCAAGTTTGGTTAAGTCCTCCGATATGAAACTCATGGATATGGAGGGCCGACTCTATATACAAATATCGAATCATTATGTTGTACACATGAAACTAATATAATGTTCTATGTCAATTATATCCCAGCATTAATTAATTGAACATGTTACCTTACAGGGTACAGAAAGAATTCGGCACCATGGACCCTTTCTTTCTCCACTTATTGAGACTACACATCATACAACAACTTCAATTTGATGGGTGAGTATTGAAGAGTACACTGCTACCCCATATCAAATCATGGCACAGAAAGGGCATCACTTGACTAGTCTCAGCTGTGTCAGACAATACACACACCAACTAAAAAATCAACAAATTATTTGGAAATTACTAGAATGATTTAGGAAACAATGTGTGTATAACCAATTCACTTTGCTGTACACCTGAAACTAACACCACATTGTAAATCAACTATACTTCAATAAAAATTTTTTAAAAAAAAACAATGTGTGCTATGACCATATCTTTTGTTGAGCAGTTTTAGAATTTATGAATTTTGTTCATTTGAAGGATCAGTGGCAGAATAATTAAACTTAATATATGACTTTACCATCTAAAACTTTTAAAGTATCCCCCCTCTGGAAGCCCCCCGCAAGCAACCCAGGAAACAGGATATTACTAATACCGCAGAAGCCCCTTGTGTCCCACTCTCTGCTGCATGCTTCTCCCTGCCCTTTCTCCAAAGGTAAACTCCTTCCCAAACTTTGTGTTATCATTCCCTTGCTTTTTTTAAAATTGTTTTTTTTAATCACATATGCATATCCATAAACAATATATTTTTAAGGTTTTTCCAGTTTTTGAACTTTCTGTAAATAGATTTCTATTGTATGGATTCACTAGTCATTTGCTTATTTTGGTCAACAATATGTTCTTTAGACATAGGCATGTTGATGACTGTTGCAGTAGTTCTTCCATTTTCAATGCTGAAGACTATTGCCAAGCATGAATGTAACACAGCTTATTTCAACATTTGGGTTTTTTCTGTTTCGCTATTACAGTGTTGCTTCTGGTAATCTTGTGCAAATATTCCAGTACAAGAGTTCAAATGGTAGAGACCTAGAAGTGAAATAGAATATGATTATGTTGAACCTTAGTTGGTAATACCAAATTATCTTTCCAAAATGGTTATATATATATATTTACAATACATATTTCTATATTTTATATATTTATATTCCCACAAGTAGTGGATACATGGCCCCCTTGCTCCACATCCTAGGCCATATTTGTTTTTTATGTCAAGTTGGTGAGTGATAAATAGTATCACATTGTAGTTTAAATTTGTGTTTTCCTGATTGTCGATGAGATTGCCCATTTTTACATATTGATGAGCCATTTGTACTTTCTCTTCTGTGAAATTTATATTTATTTCCTTTTCCTTTTTTATTGATTAGTAGGAGCTCTTTATATACTTCATATAAAGCCTTTTTGATTATGTATGTTACAAATATCTTCCCCCAGCTTGTGGCTTTTATTTTCATGTTTTCAGTCATCTTCATGGGAGTAATGTATTTGGTTTTATATTTAACAAACTTACGATTCAACAAAATTATAATGTACAGCTATGCACTAATTCTTTTAAAATGCTTTCTTTCCCTTTATTTATCAATGTTTAGAGTAATAAGTTTAATCCCAGCAACTGCAAAGTTGTCTAATAAATTTGCTTTTTTAAAAAGTTTCTTTATGGTATCTTTTGATGAACACTAATGCTTACCTTTGTTGTAGCTTTTTTTCAATTAAGAACCATCTTTTAAAGTGGAAAATTATCTTATTCATTCTCTGACAACCAACTTCTATAACTTATTAATGTATTTGCTCAAGGTACAGAATATATATAACCTATGACGTAGCTATCTTTGCAAGCACTGTGGGAAGTAAACTTTAATTTTTCTCTCAAGAGAGTTTTCTTAAAAAGCCAGTACTTTTTATTTTTTATTTATTTATTTATTTTTAGGCCATGCTGTGCGTCATGCAGGATGCTAGTTCCCCAACCAGGGATCAGACCCGTGCCCCCTGCATTGGGAGCTGAGAATCTTAACCACTGGACTGCCAGGGAAGTCCAAAGCCAGTGCTTTTTAAAAGAGTTTGGTTTGCTTCTTATTTTCACCTGGGAAATCTTTGAAACTTTCAACTTAGTTTCAAAGGTATAGCTGGTAGTCTCTACCCTTTGGAAGTGGATTACCTTCTGGTGTGCTGGAATCAGCTCATACTAGCTCAGGAGAGCTAACCGTTACATTTTCAGGGATTTTGCAAGCCAACTGTTAAGTCTTCGTCCTTTGAAATTAGCCGTGGTGGCAGTATTTACACCATGGAAATTGACAAACACTTAAGTCAGGGTTTTTTTGTTTTGTTTTTTTGTTTTGCGGTACGCGGGCCTCTCACTGTTGTGGCCTCTCCCGTTGCGGAGCACAGGCTCCGGACGCGCAGGCTCAGCGGCCATGGCTCACGGGCCTAGCCGCTCCGCGGCATGTGGGATCTTCCCGGACCGAGGCACGAACCCGTGTCCCCTGAATGGGCAGGCGGACTCTCAACCACTGCGCCACTAGGGAAGCCCAAGTCAGTGTTTTTGTTTTTTCTTCCAGAGAGCCATCTCTTAATTCCCAGCACATGCCTGGGACTACTTCTAATTCCAAGTTCCACAGGTCCTTTCCTTTGTTCTTCTAGGCACTGACAAACCAATCCTTGAGGCAAGGGCAGCTTCTGCAAATACACAGCTTCAGCACCAGAAAGGCTGGATTCCCCATTCCCTATCCTTCAGTTCACTCAGGGAGATTAAAAGAGATATTACATTCAAACAACTTAAGAAATATGAAATTCTTGTGTACACTCTTGATTATATGACTGCATTTTCTCCCCAAGAAAACAAACATGGGGGGCAAATGCATACATCAGAAAAGGAAACATTTTTTACACAGCTGCTCTGAGCTTCCTGAGACCAGGACCTACACTTGCCTATATGTTTATCTGGTAGAGGGCAGCAGCTCCCTAATACTGAGGCGAGGCAACCTGCTAGGAGGCGGGTGGTTTCTGCTCTGGGGGGCTTCTCACTCTTCCCATGCTCCAAGAGTGCGGGAAAACACCCTCCACTGGACTGCAAGTGTCATAAAGAAATGACCGACTTCCTAGAATCACACACAAGTCTAACACAACTCACTATCAAACCTAGAAACAGCCATTTAAGAGAACAGATCTACCGTGTTTCTCCTCTCAGTCAACCACTGGTGGCTCACACGTAAGACTGCACCTGCATTCTTCTGGCAGAAGCCACAAGACAGCATTCAACAACAACAATGACTGGACTTCCCTGGTGGTCCGGTGGTTAAGACTCCATTTTTCCAATGCGGGGGACGTGGGTTTGATCCCTGGTGGGGGAATTGGGATCCTACATGTCACATGGCGCGGCAAGAAAACCCAACAACAATAACTGCAACACAACCAAACCCAATAATTATCCTACCTTTAAATGACTATAGCATTTCTCAGCATAAAAGCTCTTCAGCAGCATTATTCTGAGCTGGTTAGAACCAGTTCACAGAGACAGAGATTCCCTATATAGACCCAAATGAGATTAATCTGAGTTCCCCTTTCCTTGTTCAAATTTGGGCTTAATACAGAGCCACTGTTCTCAGATATTCATATAATCAACTTACTGGTGACACACCGTTTGTTAATTTAGATGAACTAACACCCTCAAGGTTATTTGTTTAAGTAAGCATCCTTTTGATGCAAAGAGACATAGACATCTTTAGGAAAACAAATAAGTATTAGATAAGTAGAAGTGGTTGTCAAAGATCTCTCCTCCCAGTATCCTCCACTAAAGCCAGATGGTTTTTCAAGACAGTCTGCTAAAATCTCAGGGGACAGTTAATTCTAAGTTACACAGATAGTTGTAGAAAACCGATAAAGAATGAAGTTGGACAGCCATTTTAAAGAAGCTAGAGTAACTTGGTTCTAAAACAAGAGTGGACAGTACAAGAAAACAATAGTCCCATTTCAATTCCAAAGGTGCAAAAAATTCAAAACACAGCATAGTGTTACCAAACCAAATATGAGTATTAAAGGTGCCTCATAATTGAGTGCGGTTTACTCTTGGAATGCCAACATTACAGAATCAATGTAATTCACCACAATGATAGCTTAAAGGAGAAAATAATATTATCTCAACTGATTTTTAAAAAGCATTTGATAAAGCTGAAGGCATATTTATGGTTGCTTTTTAAAAATCCTTTAGAAAACTACGTATCAAAGTGAAATTTCTTAATTTTATAAGGTTATTTGCCAAAAAGCTACAGCACATATTTTATTTAATGGAAAAACCTTTAATTCATTGCCGTTCAGGATCTGGAATGAGAAAAGGAATGCTACTATCACCACTGTTGTGTAACACAGCTCTGGAAGCCCTGGCCAATGCCACAGAAAATTTCGAAAGTAAGAGATACAAGGATTGGAAAGGCAGAGATGAAACCGTCATATTTGCAGTTAGTATAATCTTCAACCTCAAAAAGCACACAAAATCAACAAACTATAGAATTACTAAGGAAATTTAATAAGGTTGCCCAACACTTGATCCAAAAGCCTAATCATTTCTCCATAGCAGAAATAACAAAATGGAAAATATGATTAATAATAATAAACAATTCATGGTAACAACATAACTATAAAATTCCTAAGGACTGGTTTCACCAGTAATACACAGCACCACAATGGAGATTTCAAACCTCTAACAAACACCTTAAAAGATGATTCAAACAAATGGAGAGAAGTTCCTGGCTCACTGATGGGATGACTTAATATTGTAGACATGTTGATTCTACCACAAATTAATCCACAAATTTAATGCAATTCTAATGAAAATTCCAGTTGAATTTTCCCAGAACTGAAGAAAATTACTCCAAAATTCATATCAAGAAGTAAAGGTTCATGCATACAAAAGTCAATCCTAAAAAAGGAGAATATTAAGAAGAGGCACTTACCATATGAGGTGTTAAGATGTACAGAAGAGCACAGTAAAAAACAGTAGTATTTGCTCAACAAAAGATATATTGACCAATGGAATAGGATAGAGAGTACAGAGCTAGGGTCACACATATAGGACATTAGTATACGATCAAGGAGACATCACAACTCATTGAAGACAGGATGGGTTACTTAATAGTTTGGGAAAGAGAAAAATAAAACTGGATCCTTACCTAATACGTATACAAATGTTCACTCCAGAAGTATTAAATACATAAACATGAAGGTAAAACTATAAAGTTAATAGAAAAGAATATCAAATAATATATTTGTGATGTAGAGATGAGGAAAAAATTCTTAAACAAAACTTCAAAAGCGGGCTTCCCTGGTGGCGCAGTGGTTGAGAGTCCGCCTGCCGATGCAGGGGACACAGGTTCGTGCCCCGGTCTGGGAAGATCCCACATGCCGCGGAGCGGCTGGGCCCGTGAGCCATGGCTGCTGAGCCTGCGCGTCCGGAGCCTGTGCTCCGCAACGGGAGAGGCCACAACAGTGAGAGGCCCGCGTACCACAAAAAAAAAAAAAAAGAAAAGAAAAAGAAAAAAATAAAACTTCAAAAGCACAAAACACAAGACATAAAATGGTATTTCATTACATGAAAATTAAGAATTTATTTTCAGATAGAGAATGGGAAAAGACAACGTCTAAATTACGGCAAGGGATTAATATTTCAAATATACAAGGAACTTCTGTGAATCATTAAGAAAAAGACGGCAACCCCAATAGAAAAATGGGTGAAAGGTACACAAAAAATAGTTTACAGACAACACACTAGAAGTAATAAGCTCACAGAGGGATGCACAAATCATTAGTAACCAGAAAAATGCAAATGAAACAAGCAGACGTTACATGCATTAGACCAGAAAAAAGATGACATCCGCAATGTGCCATGTATATCAAAAGAGTGATATTGCTGGCGTGCACATCCTTGTTTTCACTGTGAAGTGTCACTCTGCTGTCCAGGAGGGCAGCCCGCCCATATGCCCTCCAACAGTTTTGAGGGTTTCTATAGCTCAGTGCCGTTGCCTTGGCATGACCCAGCTATCCACTTTTCCAGTCTAAAAGCTTCCATCAAAAAAGAATTTTGCTTCAAATACACAGATTAGTGTCTAAATAATAAATAAAGTATTACAGGGTTGCTCTCACAGGACACAGTGACAATCTCTGATGTCTCTTTTGTTGTTGTTGTTGTTTTAAAAAACTCCTCTGTTAGAAATAACTTTTCTGGATACAGTTTTTGTGATCCTATCTGCTGTTCTTGCAGCTCCAGGAGAGAGGGAACATTTTCTATTTCTTATCTTGAGGAGACTTCTTTTGCCAGAGACGAGTAGGGCCTATAGTTTTCAAGGTCAAGTGCTGGAAACACATGGTTTAACACTGAAAGAGATGCAGTCCTGAGAGAAAAAGAAATCATATGGAAAAGAAAAGGTCAGAATAGGATTATTAACAGATGGAATATGGCACATAAAGATTAGGGACATCTGGGCTTCCCTGGTGGCGCAGTGGTTGAGAGTCCGCCTGCCGATGCAGGGGACGCGGGTTCCTGCCCTGCTCAGGGAGGATCCCACATGCCGCGGAGCGGCTGGGCCCCTGAGCCATGGCTGCTGAGCATGCGCGTCGGGAGCCTGTGCTCGGCAACGGGAGAGGCCGCAGCAGAAACAAGATTAGGGACATCTTTTTTCCTCTTATCTTCCATTATAAATTTTTTATGTGACTCTGACAGGTTTATCGATTCTTATTTTATAATCGTTGTTCATTTCGGTGCGTTATTTACGTGTATGTATGTGTTTGCACATTTAGTGGTGTTGTGGGGAGGTGTGTGTGTAAAGAGAGAGAGGCATATACAAGTCAACTATATTATAAATGGACATTTGCTGTTTTTCCTTATCTCATCCTTGGAATCCCGATCAGGACAGGAACTGGGTTGCTGGTTTTCTTCATCATCATACTCAGTACCTAGGAAAATGCCTAGACACAGGCAGACTTAATGAATCTTATTGGACAAACATGTCCACTGAAGAAAATCGAAAAATTTTAAATAAGTATAAAAATGAAAATAAAAGCAATACGAATTTCATCAGCCTAGACGGGGCGGGCGCGGTGGTGGGGGTGGGGGACCGGTGTGCAGGAAGAACCTCTGTAGAAACGTCATGTTTCCAATCTGTTGTCTCAGTGCATGTAGACATATAAACCCATAAACAAAAACAGGGTGATATAACACTATCGTTTTATGTTCTGCTTTTTCACTCCACAGCTTATCATAATCATTTTTGCATGTTACTACCCTTACCTACCACAGTCAGTGGCAAAGCCGAAATTCAAATCCAGCCTGTGAAGCCTGGGCGTTTGGATTCTTAGCCGTAGGTTATAGAGTTGACACCTGAACTTGGCAGCCGTTATTAGCATATAAACAAGTAACTGGACAATATATTTTAATTCAATTTCATTAAATACTGATTAGCTTAATAATACCTCTCCAGTGGAATGTTACCCGCATGAGAGCACTGATCTTGTCTATCTCAGATTCCCAGCGCCCAGAACAGTTCCTGCCACATTCTGGGGGGATCATTAAACAGGTGTTGAATAGTGAATAAAAGGACGAATGAGTTCTGTAGGCATCTTTACTGGAAGGATAAATTGAGGTTTTTAGAGACTCTTTGTTAGACTATTTTGGACAGTCCCAAGTCCACCCTGCAGAGAATAAAGGATGATCTCAGTGCACTGGCTCCCTCCCAGGTCAGATCGTCCAGGAACTAGGCACGCTGGCCAGCCTGAGTTATTGCCCATTTGTCCAACTCTTTCAGGAAACGTATCAGTGGGTCATTGACGGGCGATTTTGCAACGATGGTTTAAACAGAGTGGTTTGACAGGACTCCACAGGTAATAACTGTGTGTATAAACAAAGCACACTATCCTCAGAGAGGACCTGGGTCTTCTTTCCCATAATTACAGATTTCAAAAAGCAAACCTGGGAAACTAGAGAATGGTGAAAGGGCTCCCTATGCACCCGAGAGTGAAAAACAGGCTGTTGAGTGATGCTTCTTTTCTATCACCCACAGCTGAGGACACAGCGGCTCCAAGTACCCCACATCCTAGAGAGGGCATCCAGGAAGCAGGGCCAGACCTCAGTAACCTCCCAAGGCTGACAAAGAGGCAGCAGTGCCGGCCTCTGCAATCAACACCTCTCCAACCCATTCCACCTCTGGTCCACTTAGGAAACGCCAGAGGAAAGGGAGGGAGAGACGGCAGTGTCGTCAGTCTTGTGGGGAGTGCAGTATTTGTGGAGATAGGTGATTTCCTCAAATTGGTTCAGGGTGCCAAGAAGAATAGAAGAATGCCTGTTCAGTTCTCAGCTGGGTGCATGCTCACTGCAAACACTCCCAGCTCATTCTGGTGCCCCTATCAAAGCAGAGGGAGTACGGTGAGGGAGTTCTTGAGAGAGTTGACATGTGTAGGAGCCGGTGACTGTTCTGGGGATTTCTAAAAGGTTGGAGCACCCATGCCAGCAGAGCTTAAAGAGGCAGTGGTGGAGTGTGACTAGGAAGGAGATGGGGTGAGCTCTTTCCCATCTGCCATCTCTGCAGGAAGAGAAGAGGCCCTCAGTCATTCTGGGGTTAGAATAAAGGCAGTGCTGCGCCAGGTGAGGTGACACCTCAGCTAAGGAGGGAGCTTGGAACATGGACCATCATCAGGACCAGTTGTGGATAACCTGCTCCTCTCTGGGGAGGTCCTCCATAGCTGAGGGGCTGGTATGAAGCTGAACCTCACCTCAGGAGCACCCCCATCACACCTGATGATTAATAATAGCTCAAAGCTTATTATTATTTCTTCTCAGTAAATATAGTGAGAGAGAGAGAACTTGCATAGGTTTACATTTATATCTCATATTTCATCATTTCTAGGACACACATTTCTTGATTATACATTTCTGAAATTAGGATGTGTCTTACATTCACTAATGACCAGGCAGCACTCATGAAATTGTTGTCATTGCTTTAGGATTAATTTTGTGTATGCTTTCCTTTTTGTTTATACACAAGAGTGATGTAAGATTAAAATCTATGTCTAAGTTTAAAAGAACTCTCTCAGTACGTGTAAAGTAAAAATTCAGAGTGATAAGAAAACATTATGTCTGAATCTAAATGGTAGCATCTTTTTTCTTGGTGGTGTATAAATAGTAACACATCTTTCAGTCTAGGGGTCTTAGACTCAGAGAAATACAGTGTGTCCTTTTTCCCCTCCTCTAGTCTCACAGAGTGTTCTCTGCTAACTTGCCCCTCTGATAATCAGCACAGTACTTTGGAAATTCAAAATATTCATTTATTTCTCCCAAGGCTTCTCATCAGCTACCACAACGACTAACAGTTTATTTGCACATGGCGTTCCTCATTTTCATTTCTATGAGGGAGTGGGCACAGTATCGTTGGAGAAAACTGAATATTTTCTATGATGAAGTAAAATTATATCCTTTTGGCTGGTGTGAGTATGATATTTGTACAGATTTAGTAGTCACCTCAAAGTGACTCATTACCACATTCTGCAGATCCAAACCACATCCATACTTTCTACAACTCCCAAACCCTCCCCCCAGTTCTGTCCACTTCTGAACAATACTCTTCTCAGACCTTATTCATTCATTTCAACAAATATGTATAAAGCAGCTACTATTTGTGAGGCCCTATGACAGGCACTGTCGATACAATGACAACACACAATAAAAGAGACAGGCCTTTGCCCTTGGGTTCCCTACCTACTGGCTCTAAAGACAGACAAGAAAACGGGCGAACGCACTGGAGTGTGACGAGTCCTGGGGACACTCACCTACAGCAAGAGCAGGTACAACCAGATTCCCACAGGTCCCTGTCGTCCATCTCAAATGTGCTGCATCCCCTGACCCCACTCTCTTCACCCTCGTTCCTTTCTCAGAGCCAGAGAAGTTTCTGCTCCCCTTGGGGTTAACCATCCTTTGTGGGTTTGATCCCTCTGCCTCTTGCTTCCCCTTGACTCTGCTCTTATTCCTTCTTCTTTACCTTTCTTATCTCCCTCTTCCTTAGCTCCTTCTTGTTCCTTATAACTAGTCTGACCTTCTTTGAAAGAAAACCTTTCTTGTATTAGTAAAATAAAAGATTAGGTCAATTATTCATTTTCAATAAGCATTTGTTGAGATGCCATTATATGCCAGGTACTGGATATTAGGGGTGAACAAGGGAGAAATGGTCACTTCTCTCACTGATTTTATAATACAAGGGAGGAAGATGGACCAAAAGAAAACCCAAACAAAAATTAGAAGAATAAACCAAAAATTGAGTAAAAGAATCCCACATGTTAAAAATTGGTAAACTGTAAAGAATAACCAGAGTGAGCCAGCCAGGATGACCAGGAAGGCCTCTCTCAAGAAAGAGTGAATTCGGGAGAGCCCCACAGGTGCGACATTCCCATCCTTGTGAAAAGCGAGCAGAGGAGTATGTGGGCAGAGAAAATGTCACCTGCAAACGTCCTGTGCCAAAGAAAATCTTGGTTTGTTGGTGATACTGGAGAGTGGGGAGCTTGGGAAGGGGTGGCATGAGATGCTGCTGCAGGGTGGCCAGGGACAGATCACACTGGGCTTTGTAAGCCGTGATAAGCACCTGGATTGTATTTTAAGGGACATGGGAATCCATTGAAGGATTTTAAGCAGGGGAGAGACATGATCTGAGTATAGTTTGTATGCTAGACTGAGAGGTAGGGTAACTACATGCTCTCTTTTGCCCAGGACAGTTCCAGCTTATTCCTGTCATCCAGGTATAATTATCAATAATGTCCCTTTCACAATGGAAAGTGACTTGGCTTAGATGATAAACTATACAGTCACACTTAAGCAGAGGCGGAAGCCATGAAGATGGGGAGACTACTGAGACAGCTGTTGCACGAACCCAGGTGAGAACAGGTGTGGCCAGGAGCGTGGAGGTGCACGTGAGACCAAGCTGATGGGCTAGAGATGAATTTTGGAAGTAGAATCACAGGGCTTGCTAGTGGATTGGATGTGGAGGTAAAGGCAAGGGAAGCATCAAGCACATTTCCCAATATCTGGGGTGAGCCACAGAGGGAAGAGTCGTGTCATTTGCTGAATTGGAGTGGCCTGGGGGTGAAGAGTTCTGGACGGAGATGAGCGTTTCCTTTGGACAAGCAGAGTGTGAGATCTCTGGAAGCCATCCAATCAGAGGTTTCAGGAGGCCAATCAGATAAACAAGCATGGAGCTTGGAAACCAGGTTCTGAGGGGGAGATATAAGTTTCAGAGGCGTCAGCATGTAGATACTATTAGCTGCGCTTGTTGGGGAGAATACAGAGAA
Source organism: Pseudorca crassidens (assembly GCF_039906515.1). NCBI lineage: Eukaryota > Metazoa > Chordata > Mammalia > Artiodactyla > Delphinidae > Pseudorca > Pseudorca crassidens. Next base: position 38,070,491 of record NC_090304.1, on the reverse strand, counting down.
ATAAAAAGTGCGAGCCCAGAACCAAGTCTGAGGAACACTTAGAGTTTGGGGAGATGAAAAGACCCAGCTAAGGAGATAAAGGAAAACTGAAGGGAAGCAAAAGGAGAGTGTGGTACTATGAAGCCAAGAGAGAACCTTCCAGGAAGGAGGGAGAGGACAACTGTGCTGAGCATGGCTCAGAGGCCTCCTGATAGGAGGAGAGAAACATGTCAGTTGTTTTGGCAACATGGAGGTCAGTGGTGACCAGAGCTGTTTTGCTGAGTGGTGGGGACAGAGGACAGGCTGGTGTGGGTTCAAGTGTGAGTCAGAAGCGAGGAATCAGAAAGTGCAGATGGGCAGGTTTTCAACAAGTCTGACTATAAAGAGGAAGAGGAAAACGTGCAAGAGTGAAGAGTGATGTGGATTGAACTCAGGGTTTTCAATGTGGTGCTTTATTGGGAAAGCTGTTACTGACTGTCTGGACTCTGCAAGGTTTTGCCCATGTGAGGAACAAGCACATTTTCCTCCCTGGTGTGAGTGTCACTGCGTGTCCTGTGCAAGAGAAGAGCACCACAGGAGCTGGGCAGAAGGAAAGCACAAACCAGGAAGTGTTTGTGTCCTACAACGTCCCTCCTGCGCCCTGAAAGGACAGAGATTAACACTGTGCCCAGCTGGCACAGGAGAAATGTTTACCAGTTCCAGTATCACAAGCGGGCAAAAGAAGGGTGGACGTGGAGTTCAGAGTAAATAAACTGATAACCGGCACACACTTCTACTCTGAAAGTGGGATTCAGGAGCACTCCTAAGGGGAGACGATTCATGATGAAATGATCCCTGCAGGGGAAAGACAAGTTTAATTTCCTTGTCAAGGAGGAAGAAAAAGTGTGTAAGGTAGTTAGTCACAGGAGAACTTTCTCATACAGTTCCCATCAGAAGGCACTGTCAGAGGTGTACGTAGAGGAGGTTTAAGGAGGGTCAAGGCTGTGTCTCAGAAAAGTGAGTCTGACAAAATAAAGCAGGAGCAGGGTAGCCGGGATTAGGGAGAGTGTGGTGGCAGATTGGCTGGCAAGAACAGGCTCAAAGCACTGCTGAGTTTAGGGCTCTAGTGGTAAAGTCTCAACAGACCCCAGGTTGTAAGGAGACTCCTATTATGAGAATGTTCACTATTAGATTTCTATCCCAGGAACTGAAGGTATAGAATTTGCAAAATGAGGGGAAAGAAAGGAAAAGTAGGAGAAAGGATGACTTGAAAGTTTAGATAAAGCAAGTTCTCCAAATTATTGTAAATAGGAAAAATTTAATAATCAGCCTTTTTATTACTTGAAATAAAAGTTGGATACAGAAGTCTATTCACCATTCTTTTTTCTTTTTTTTTTTGGGCTGCTTTGGGTCTTCGTTGTTGCACGCGGGCTTTCTCTAGTTGCGGCAAGCGGGGGCTACTCTTCGTTGCGGTGCGTGGGCTTCTCATTGCGGTGGCTTCTCTTGCTGCGGAGCACGGGCTCTAGGCGCGCGGGCTTCTGTAGTTGTGGCGTGTGGGATCAGTAGTTGTGGCTCGCGGGCTCTAGAGCGCAGGCTCGGTAGTTGTGGTGCACAGGCTTAGTTGCTTTGCGGCATGTGGGATCTTCCCGGACTAGGGCTCGAACCCGTGTCCCCTGCATTGGCAGGTGGATTCTTAACCACTGTGCCACCACAGAAGCCCCTGTTCCCCACTCTTTAAAGTGTTAGATCATTTTACTTCTTGGAATCTGTAATCTGAAAAAACCAAACACCAAAACCAAATTTTTATCCAAGGAAGAAGGTTATTGGTTTCTCTAGGAATTTGTGATTTATAGAGTCACTCATAATTCCTGTACTCTAACAGGCCCAAACCCCTTTTATTAGACACTGTTTTCCTCAGTAAGAAGTAACATGCTGGGACTTCCGTGGCAGTCCAGTGGTTAAGACTTGGAGCTCTCACTGCCGTGGGCCTGGGTTCAATCCCTGGGGGGAGAACTAAGATCCCACAAGCCATGCGGCATGACTGGAAAAAGAGTAACATGCTGCTGGCTTTCCTCTGTTGGGAAGGGTCCAGGGAGGGAAAATGACTTCTTCTCAAGGACCTGATACATATCCAATGCAATACAAAACCTCCTGATACTTAATCTTGATGGCGTCCCTATGCCTCCGTTTCTGGACATGTTTATTCCTGGACACTTGCATCAGGCAAGGAATATAGAGTGAAGGGAGACAGCGTTGGAGGCACTTCTGGATGGCACAGACAGAAATTGGTTCATAGATGGATTTGTAGGTGTTGCTGAGAGATGAACAGAAGATCAAGGTGCAGCTGCTGGAGCAGGATTCCACGATCCAGTCGTCCCGAGGCTGTGTCCCCTGCCCGCACACAGACACCACTGAGGACGCACTAAGGGCACTAGACCCCAGGGCAGAGAAGCTGACAGGACCCAACTGCCAGGGAGTGAAGAGGCCTGAATACAGAAGGGCCTAGAAAGAGCACCACTGTAACCAGAGGGGCCTGGAGGGGAGCGGGTCTGATTAGGGGAAGGGGTGGAGCACGGTGTCTGCCCTGTATGATGCTGAGATTGTGGCCCCGACACCCAAGACACAGGCACAGACTCGGTCTTCACGTGGGTGTCCAGCCATCACCCCTTGGGAACAAACAGGCTGTCCTTATATCAAAGAATAATACACGGTTTTCAACATTCAATCTCTTAAGCATTTATTAGATCTGCTGGCTTCTGTGGACAGAGAACTCACTAGCTCAGCGTCTCTGCCCTTGGGGGCTCACAGCTCCGTCGTCTCCTGAGCAGAGTGAGAGGCAGCTCAGTACTTGTCGGGCAGGCCAGGAGGTCGGAAGTAATTGGGGTCTTTGCCGCTCCGGCCCCATCTATTGGCAAACTGGTCGGCCTCCGAGTCCTCCCGTCCGTGGCCACTGTCTCCATGCTTAAAAAGGTCTGTGATTCTCTGACTATTCTCCCTGGCATCGCTGGAATGGAGGAGGGCAGGTAGGGGATTACTCCAGGGCTGACGAGCAACAGCTCACCCTCCCCATCTCTCCTCTTTCCAAGGAATCGAGGACTCTGACAGGAGCTAGGAAAGAGGGAATGAAGCCTGAGGCTGCCCGGGCTCAGCCCACCTCAGCCCTGCGGGTCCCCTTATGCTGGGTGAACAGCACCCATGGGGGAGGCTTGGGAATCGTCTGTCCCACCAGCCTTGCTCTGCTCTTCAGCCACTCAGACCCCACACAGGACACAGAGGGTGAGGGTGGATAAGAGGAGGAGAGGCCACAGCCCTACAGGAAGTTCTCCAGGGCTTGGCCCCTCCTGGCTGTCCGAGGCTCTCACACCCATCCCTGCATCCTCAGGGCCCCTGGTACCTGATCACTTCAGCAGCCCAGACGCCCCCAGGTCCCCTTTTGGCAGCGTCATAGTTGCCCCGGGCGTGAAAGTACTTGTCTGCATCTTTGTACCTGGCTTCTTTCATGTCAGAGTAGGCTCGCCACATGTCTTTAGCCCCTGGGAGGAAAGCACATAGAGAAAGGATTATCAGGTGGACAGAAAACTGTGACACACCTTAGGGAAGAATCAAGGAATGAAAAATCTTCCACTGACTCAGTTTCATCCTGTGGCTATAGCACCGTGAGTGCCATAGATTGAGCAGAGCATTCTTTGTGTCTAGTTTCCTGCTCCTGGTAACTCGAATGAGAGTCGTTATGGGGGGAGGGGCACAGCTGCGTTGGACCTGGTTGTTGGGCCCCTACGATGCCGTCTCTGGACTGCATCTCACTTAGGGCTCTATGTGATACGTTTAAGGAGAGAAGGGAGCTATCTTTATAGGGCAGGATTCCTCAGCTTCATACTATTGACATTTTAAGCCAGATAATTCTTTGCTGTTCAGGGCTGTCCTGGGTATTGTAACACGTTTAACAGCATCCCTCACTTTTACCCACTAACGGGCAACCTATTCCCCAAGTGGGACAACCAAAAGTGTTTCCAAACATTGCCCGATATCTCCAGGACACAAAATTGCCCTTGGCCCCGAACCACTGTTATAAAAGGAAGCCGCATAGGATGAGATCCAGGGGATTTGGGTGAGTGAGGAGGTGACATGGAGGACAGATTCTGAGAAAGGGGCAGACATGCAGCACCTCTGCCCTGACGCCTAAGAAATGTATCCCTGCTGCGCGAATGCGCTCAATGTGACTTGATTCCCCTGCCTGTTAGGCACGTGAATGGCATCCTGAGGACTTTCTAGTGGACGGTATTGATGACGTGGGCTGCCTGAGGAAGCAAGCCCTCGAGCAGTGGGTCTTGCCTCAGCCTGGTTACACCTTCCAATCAGCTGGGGAGGTACTGAAAGTCCCCTGAGACCTACCTCACAGCCCAGGCCAGTTACCTCACACTCTCTGGGGTGGGTCTCAGGCATCAATAGTTTTCACTGCTCCCCAGGTGAATCCAACATGCAGCTGAGATTGATAAGCCCCCAGCTTGAGGGAGTGGCACTGGGACAAGTCTGCCCAGCAAGAGCTGTGGCCTCGTGCACAGCTGGGTTCAAACTTCTGTCCTGCCACCTGCTGACTGGCACTTAGTCCCTGGGCAGCAGACTCGGCTGCTCTCAGCCTCGGTTTTCTCCCCTTCAGATGGGGGGAGATGCCTCCCGCACGGAGGTATTCTGCAGGTAAGTAGGTGACCACCTGTCCCAGCCTAACCAGAACTGCACCTGTTTTCCTGGAACTGCCCCAGTTAGCGTTGAAAGTGTCCTGGAAAAGTCCTCAGACCTGGGCAAAGCAGGAGAGTTGGTCACCCTGAAGTGCATATAAGGGCCGAGTTCCTACCGGAAGCTTGAGATATGTTATTAGGTTCCCCACCCCGGTCGCACACGGGTTTTTTTGTCAGTTAAAAGGCTATAAAAGGGTAGGAAACAGACTGAACCAGGGACAGTGTCACTGAGTATAGGAAGCAGGAGCAAGAGCTAAGCTGAAGGTCCCTGAATTATCCAATTAGGAAATGGAAGGTAAGAAGGAAGAGAAGAAGAAGAGAGGAAGGAAGGAAGGAAGAGGGAAAGGGAGGGAGGAAGGGAGAAATGAGTGGAGGGAGAGAAGAAGAGAGGGGAAATAGATGGATAGCTTTCATCCGCCTTCATGCAATTGGTCTGAGGGAAATGCTGTACCATTTCAAGACTTATTTTATGTCTTCCATTCAAACTTCCATTTCAGCTGGGAATGATGACTGTTCTTTCTCTAGTGACTGATTGACATAAATCCTGTGGTTTTCAATCTGTCTGAAAAAAAGCTCCCCAAACACCTGGCACATTCTACCACATAGGGCAGCACCGCCTAAGACAGTAGCTCCAACCCTTAAGAGCGCTCATGGTGAATCCCAGAGGCCCATGGGTGTCATCCCCCCTCCACCAGCCTTACCTTCATAAGCCTCACCAAGGAAGGAAAACCATTGGCTGTGGACTCCCAGCACCAAGGAGCAGAGAATGAGGCCTGTGAAAAGCTTCATTGTGCTGAAATGAAAGGAGAGGGTCAGGGAGACACGGACAAGCCTTGTACACCCACTTGGGGATTTGTATGTCGAGGAGAGCCCGGCTGTTCTTTCCACTTGTTCTCATTAGACTCTCAGTGGTCCACCTAGGCAATATTGCAGTAGGACCTCACTCGGAGCCACTAGCCCTCAGCTCTGAACCCACCAACCCTGAACCCAAGCCTGTCTAAGAGGTCACCAAGGTGTCTATGGTGGAAGAAGAGAGCAGCTGGGACGTAGCTGTGTCTTGCTAAAGCAGCCTGTAATTAATCAAAAAGCATTTCCCATGCGCCACGCTGCCAGCACTGACCTCATTCAGCACAAATACAAAAGAGAAGATTTAAAGTAAGTGTTTTCAAAGAAATCACTCCTTGGAGAACTTTCTCACCTGAACCCGGTGGAGCAGACCTGCTGGGGACAGGTGGCTGCATTTATATTGAGCCATCCCTGCTGGGGTCATGGGGTGAGAAGGAAAGCTGGACTGGTGCCTGGGGGAGAGTCCCTGCAGGTCATTTCTCCTACAAAACTGCAAAGGGTAACTTACTGGAGACCAGTGGCTGTCCTCATCCACAGGTCATATTCCGCATTGTGCAACCCTGAGAAAACAGCAAGGCCTGTTCTGCCTGGTGGCCACTGTCAGGGGTGGAGGGGCTGAGGCCTGGGCCACCTGGGCTGTGGAGAAGAGGGTGTGGAGCTCCAGGAAGGAGGCCCCCAGGCTGCTGGCTGGTGTGTGGTTAGAGGATACTCCTCCAGCCTGGACCTTGCTTTCCTGGTCGTTTCCTCAGGAAGGTCCCTTCTGGACCAGACAGCCGATGTGTCAGAAATAAAATCCTTTGAACTCACGTGTAAAGCCCTCGAGCTTCAAAACTGACAGGCCACCCCACCGAATGTCGTGGGTGCCCCGAGCACTTTCCACCACTCTGTGTACCTGTGCTGAGCTCTCCGCTCCAGGACAGAGAAAGCCCTCTCAGCCTCTCAGGCATGCCTTTCCTATGGGTCAGCACCTATCATGACGACAAAAAAGGGAGGTATTATAAAATAATGAGAGGCTTTTTGACTTGATAAAGGTTAAATACCAATAATCTATAGCAGCAGTTCTCACAGTGTGTTCTAGGGAAACCAGAGGGTCTCTTAAGACCCTTTCAGGGGAGTCTGTGGGATCAAAACTATTTTCACAGTAGCACTAAGAAATTCTTTTCCTTTTTCATTCCCATTTTTTTCATGAGTGTACTGGGTATGAAATGTTCATTGATATGGTTTGAGATTTCTACATTGCAACTGACCTTTAAGAAACTACCACTTGTCAAGTTTTGGTATCATATCAAAGAATTGCCTGAATTATCATAAAATGCTATTAAAATGCTCTCCTGTTTTCTACCTATATGTTATATCTGTGTGATGTTGAATTTTTTTGTATACTTCAACCCAAATAATGTATTGTGACAGATTGAGTGCAGGATCAGACATGAGAATCCAGCTATCTTCTATTAAGCTAGATATTTAAAACTTTTCAAAAATGTAAAGCTACTATTTTTGTTATTAATCTTTTTGTTTTGGAAAAAGATTATTTTCATTAAAATATATTATTTATGTTAACATAATGGATTTATTATTGTGTTTTTATTTATTCATTTATTTAGTTGACCATTTTTTAGATACTCTGCAAAGGGTTTTTCATAAATTAACTCAGTCCTCATAAAACTTCATAACAGCACAATATATTATTGTGTTTTTAAATGCTCAAACATTTTTTCTTTCCAGTGTGTTAAATCCTGATAGAGTCAGGATAAATTAAATTTCTTTGAGGTCCTCAATAATTTTTCAGAGTATAATGGGACCCTGAGACACAAAAGCTTGAGAATCATTGCTCTACAGCAAATCTTATGTGTAAAGAAGACACTTTAGGTGCATTCTCAAGAAGGCCAAGAAGGAGACATGGGTGTCCTCTTCTGATCACCTCAGTTTCACATTCTCCTGGAGGACCAGCCCGTTGCTAAGACAAGAAACATGAGGAGGATAAGAAATGGAAGAGAAGAAATGAAACTATCATTATTTCTAAGTGATGCAAGCTTTTACGAAGAGAGCCCATCAGAATCAAATGGCACACTAATGAAGCCATTAAGAGAATTCAGTGAGATTGCCATGTTTCACATAAAAATTCAATTGTGTTTCTCTCCACCAATTCTTTTTGTGTTGTTTTTTTGGCTGCGTTGGGTCTTCGTTGCTGCCCGCGGGCTTTCTCTAGTTGCAGCGAACGGGGGATGCTCTTCAACGCGGTGCACAGGCTTCTCACTGCGGTGGCTTCTCTTGTTGCGGAGCACAGGCTCTAGGTGTGCAGGCTTCAGTAGCTGTGGCTCGCGGGCTCAGTAGTTGTAGCTCGCGAGCTCTAGAGCACAGGCTCAGTAGTTGTGGCACACGGGCTTAGCTGCTCCACAGCATGTGGGATCTTCCCGGACCAGGGCTCAAACCCGTGTCTCCTGCATTGGCAGGCGGATTACTGACCACTGCGCCACCAGGGAAGTCCCAACACCAATCCTTAACAGTTAAAAAAATACAATACAAAATAGTACCAAAAACATTAACTATCTAGGGAAAACTTTAAAAATACACAAATATTTACAGAGAAAATTTAAGTTTGTTAAAGGATAAAAAGTGGGGGATGTATGTCATGTTGATGGAGAGGATGTTTTGACTTAGTAAAGATATCAGTTCTCCTTGGATTAATTTATAAATTCAGTGCAATGCTAATCAAAATTCCCCGTGGAATTCCTTTAGGGACACAACAGATTTATTTTCTATAGATGAATAAAAGTCCATGAATAAGTAAATTAAAAAAAATAAGGACCAAGAGGAGACATGCGCTAGTCTCTAACATGCGTGATCTTGGGATTTATCCCAAGGGGGGAGACAACTGTGACTGCTGTCTCTGTCTTTGGGCCAGAGGGCATCCCCAGGGACCAAGAGAACTGAGAGATGTTTGCAGCACCAGTTATGTCCAGAATAGGCACCAGAGAAGTAGAGCCACACAGCTTTGAAGATCGTCCTTAACCCAGATGTGCATGAAACAATTTCACATCAAGCAATGGGTATCCATGGAGAAGTGTGTGTACCATCCTCCGTCTCACCATCCTACAGGCAATGTTAAAATGGTGTTGGACTGCACCCGGGAACGGTTCATGAGAGATGTGGCAGAGATGGTGAGGACCCAGTGGGCGCCCGATCTCATCCTCCCTGCACAGGCACAAGTAGTGCAGCCAGTGCTCTGTGGCAACAAGGTGACCGGATTGTTCCTTGAGGTGTGGTGCAGACCGGGGAAAGAAGAGTGTGAACAGTGGATGGAACACACTGGGGATGTAGGAATGGAAGCTTCCGTGGGATGGATGCAGGCAGGTGGCGGAGGACAGAGAGAGTGCACTTTTTGGGTTGTGATTGTGGAGTGGCAGGCTGGGGACAAAAATGTGTAAAAGCCGAGAAGAGGAGGCACTTGCACTCTGACTGACAAGAACTCTAGAACATAGTTGAACCTGCCGTTGAGGAGTTCACTAGGTCCTTGACCATTCTGCAGAGGAGGAAGAGTGGACCGCTGGGTGTGGATTGAGACCGGAGACATTTAGGTAGAAGAGTAGAGATTACAGGGATTTACAACAAGATAAAGCAAGCCAGGCAAGGATCCCACATCCACTGACAAGAGCTTCATACAGCCTGGCTCATCTGACAGCAGCGAGATGCCCGAGCCACTCCAAGGATGCCTCAGAAGTTGTGTTAAACATGTTTTTCCATTCTGTATCTGTGTTTTTGATGCTTTCACATCCTGGGGCCTCCCTGCCCCTGGAGGGACTGCTTCTCCCAGAGGCAGCCAATTCTTACAGATTAGTAAACTAACCTGTGATAGTAAAGTAACCTGTGAGTGAGCCTTTCAAATACAAACCAGCCAATCCAGAGCTCACACTTCCACCACCTCCTTCATTGCGCCCTCACGCTCTGGGCCACTATCCACCTGCCCTGACCACAGCAGAGCCAGGCACCAGACAACTAGGAACCAGCCCCTATGCCGAGCGAGAGCTGAAAGTATTCACATGAGCCAGTCCTTAACCCGCTCACTGTGCCTCACTGGTCCTCCCACAGAAACCACAATAAAGGCGTTTGTCACGTTTTCTGCCCCTCTCTCTGTCCCCTGGCCCACCCTGGGTGCTTCCTCGTGTGGCCACCCCTTGGTGTGATGTGCCCCCTTCTTTGGGGATCTGTGAGTAACAAACTTCTTTTTCATGGCAGTTGTCTCCCGATCTGTTGGCCTTACCATCACAGTTGTCTCCCCCCTTGGGGTAAATCCCAAGATCACGCATCTTAGAGACCAGCGTATGTCTCCCCTAGGCCCTTATTTTTTTTAACTTACTTATTGATGGACATTTATTCATCCATAAAACATAAATCTGTTGTGTCCCTAAAAGAATTCCACGGGGAATTTTTGATTAGCATTGCACTGAATTTATAAATTAATCCAAGGAGAACTGATATCTTTACTAAGTCAAAACATCCTCTCCATGAACATGACATACATCCCCCACTTTTTATCCTTTAACAAACTTAAATTTTCTCTGTAAATATTTGTGTATTTTTAAACTTTTCCCTAGATAGTTAATGTTTTTGGTAGTATTTTGTATTGTATTTTTTTAACTGTTAAGAATTGGTGTTGGGACTTCCCTGGTGGCGCAGTGGTCAGTAATCCGCCTGCCAATGCAGGAGACACGGGTTTGAGCCCTGTCCGGGAAGATCCCATATGCTGTGGAGCAACTAAGCCCATGTGCCACAACTACTGAGCCTGTGCTCTAGAGCCCGCGAGATACAATTACTGAGCCCGCGAGCCACAGCTACTGAAGCCTGCACCCCTAGAGCCTGTGCTCTGCAACAAGAGAAGCCACTGCAGTGAGAAGCCTATGCACCGCATTGAAGAGTAGCCTCAGCTCGCTGCAACTAGAGGAAGCCCGCGGGCAGCAACAAAGACCCAACGCAGCCAAAGAAACAACACAAAAAGAATTGGTGTAGAGACACACAATTGAATTTTTATGCGAAACATGGCAATCTCACTGAATTCTCTTAATGGCTTCATTAGTGTACCATTTGATCCTGATGGGTTTTCTACGTAAAAACTTGCATCACTTAGAAATAATGATAGTTTCATTTCTTCTCTTCCATTTCTTATCCTCCTCATGTTTCTTGTCTTAGCAACGGGCTGGTCCTCCATGAGAATGTGAAACTGAGGTGATCAGAAGAGGACATCCATGTCTCCCTCTTGGCCTTCTTGAGAATGCACCTAAAGTGTCTTCTTTACACATAAATTTGCTGTAGAGCAATGATTCTCAAGCTTTTGTGTCTCAGGGTCCCATTATACTCTGAAACATTATTGAGGACCTCAAAGAAATTTAATTTATCCTGACTCTATCAGGATTTAACACACTGGAAAGAAAAAATGTTTGAGCATTTAAAAACACAATAATATATTGTGCTGTTACGAAGTTTTATGAGGACTGAGTTAATTTATGAAAAACCCTTTGCAGAGTATCTAAAAAATGGTCAACTAAATAAATGAATAAATAAAAACACAATAATAAATCCATTATGTTAACATAAATAATATATTTTAATGAAAATAATCCTTTTCCAAAACAAAAAGATTAATAACAAAAATAGTAGCTTTACATTTTTGAAAAGTTTTAAATATCTAGCTTAATAGAAGATAGCTGGATTCTCACGTCTGATCCTGCACTCAATCTGTCACAGTACATCATTTGGGTTGAAGTATACAAAAAAATTCAACATCACACAGATATAACATATAGGTAGAAAACAGGAGAGCATTTTAATAGCATTTTAAGATAATTCAGGCAATTCTTTGATACGATACCAAAACTTGACAAGTGGTAGTTTCTTAAAGGTCAGTTGCAATGTAGAAATCTCAAACCATATCAATGAACATTTCATACCCAGTACACTCATGAAAAAAATGGGAATGAAAAAGGAAAAGAATATCTTAGTGCTACTGTGAAAATAGTTTTGATCCCACAGACTCCCCTGAAAGGGTCTTAAGAGACCCTCAGGTTTCCCTAGAACACACTGTGAGAACTGCTGCTATAGATTATTGGTATTTAACCTTTATCAAGTCAAAAAGCCTCTCATTATTTTATAATACCTCCCTTTTTTGTTGTCATGATAGGTGCTGACCCATATGAAAGGCATGGCTGAGTGGCTGAGAGGGCTTTCTCTGCCCTGCAGCGGAGAGCTCAGCACAGGTACACAGCGTGGTGGAAAGTGCTCGGGGCACCCACGACATTCGGTGGGGTGGCCTGTCAATTTTGAAGCTCATGGGCTTTACACGTGAGTCCAAAGGATTTAATTTCTGACACATCTGCTGTCTGGTCCAGAAGGGACCATCCTGAGGAAACGACCAGGAAAGCAAGGTCCAGGCTGGAGGAGTATCCTCTAACCACACACCTGCCAGCAGCCTGGGGGCCTCCTTCCTGGAGCTCCACACCCTCTTCTCCACAGCCCAGGTGGCCCAGGCCTCAGCCCCTCCACCCCTGACAGTGGCCACCAGGCAGAACAGGCCTTGCTGTTTTCTCAGGGTTGCACAATGCGGAATATGACCTGTGGATGAGGACAGCCACTGGTCTCCAGTAAGTTACCCTTTGCAGTTTTGTAGGAGAAATGACCTGCAGGGACTCTCCCCCAGGCACCAGTCCAGCTTTCCTTCTCACCGCATGACCCCAGCAGGGATGGCTCAGTACAATTACAGCCACGTGTCCCCAGCAGGTCTGCTCCACCGGGTTTTATGTGAAACATTACCATCTTTCACATAAAAAATCAATTGTGTTTCTGTACACCAATTCTATTTTGTCATGTTTTTGGCTGCGTTGGGTCTTCGTTGCTGCCCGCGGGCTTCCTCTAGTTGCAGCGAACGGGGGATACTCTTCAACGCGGTGCATAGGCTTCTCACTGCGGTGGCTTCTCTTCTTGCAGAGCACAGGCTCTAGGTGTGCAGGCTTCAGTAGCTGTGGCTCGCGGGCTCAGTAGTTGTAGCTCGCGAGCTCTAGAGCACAGGCTCAGTAGTTGTGGCACACGGGCTTAGCTGCTCCACAGCATGTGGGATCTTCCCGGACCAGGGCTCAAACCCGTGTCTCCTGCACTGGCAGGCGGATTACTGACCACTGCGCCACCAGGGAAGTCCCAACACCAATTCTTAACAGTTAAAAAAATACAATACAAAATAGTACCAAAAACATTAACTATCTAGGGAAAACTTTAATAATACACAAATATTTACAGAGAAAATTTAAGTTTGTTAAAGGATAAAAAGTGGGGGATGTATGTCATGTTCATGGAGAGGATGTTTTGACTTAGTAAAGGTATCAGTTCTCCTTGGATTAATTTATAAATTCAGTGCAATGCTAATCAAAATTCCCCGTGGAATTCAATTAGGGACACACCAGATTTGTTTTCTATAGATGAATAAAAGTCCATGAATAAGTAAATTTAAAAAAATAAGGACCAAGAGGAGACATGCACTGGTCTCTAACATGCGTGATCTTGGGATTTACCCCAAGGGGGGAGACAACTGTGACTGCTGTCTCTGTCTTTGGGCCAGAGGGCATCCCCAGGGACCAAGAGAACTGAGAGATGTTTGCAGCACCAGTTATGTCCAGAATAGGCACCAGAGAAGTAGAGCCACACAGCTTTGAAGATCGTCCTTAACCCAGATGTGCATGAAACAATTTCACATCAAGCAATGGGTACCCATGGAGAAGTGTGTGTACCATCCTCCGTCTCACCATCCTACAGGCAATGTTAAAATGGTGTTGGACTGCACCCGGGAACGGTTCATGAGAGATGTGGCAGAGATGGTGAGGACCCAGTGGGCGCCCGCTCTCATCCTCCCTGCACAGGCACAAGTAGTGCAGCCAGTGCTCTGTGGCATCAAGGTGACCGGATTGTTCCTTGAGGTGTGGTGCAGACTGGGGAAAGAAGAGTGTGAACAGTGGATGGAACACACTGGGGATGTAGGAATGGAAGCTTCCGTGGGATGGATGCAGGCAGGTGGCGGAGGACAGAGAGAGTGCACTTTTTGGGTTGTGATTGTGGAGTGGCAGGCTGGGGACAAAAATGTGTAAAAGCCGAGAAGAGGAGGCACTTGCACTCTGACTGACAAGAACTCTAGAACATAGTTGAACCTGCCGTTGAGGAGTTCACTAGGTCCTTGACCATTCTGCAGAGGAGGAAGAGTGGACCGCTGGGTGTGGATTGAGACCGGAGACATTTAGGTAGAAGAGTAGAGATTACAGGGATTTACAACAAGATAAAGCAAGCCAGGCAAGGATCCCACATCCACTGACAAGAGCTTCATACAGCCTGGCTCATCTGACAGCAGCGAGATGCCCGAGCCACTCCAAGGATGCCTCGGAAGTTGTGTTAAACATGTTTTTCCATTCTGTATCTGTGTTTTTGATGCTTTCACATCCTGGGGCCTCCCTGCCCCTGGAGGGACTGCTTCTCCCAGAGGTAGCCAATTCTTACAGATTAGTAAACTAACCTGTGATAGTAAAGTAACCTGTGAGTGAGCCTTTCAAATACAAACCAACCAATCCAGAGCTCACACTTCCACCACCTCCTTCATTGCGCCCTCACGCTCTGGGCCACTGTCCACCTGCCCTGATCACAGCAGAGCCAGGTACCAGACAACTAGTAACCAGCCCCTATGCCGAGCGAGAGCTGAAAGTATTCACATGAGCCAGTCCTTAACCCGCTCACTGTGCCTCACTGGTCCTCCCACAGAAACCACAATAAAGGCGTTTGTCACGTTTTCTGCCCCTCTCTCTGTCCCCTGGCCCACCCTGGGTGCTTCCTCGTGTGGCCACACCTTGGTGTGATGTGCCCCCTTCTTTGGGGATCTGTGAGTAACAAACTTCTTTTTCATGGCAGTTGTCTCCCGATCTGTTGGCCTTACCATCACAGTTGTCTCCCCCCTTGGGCTAAATCCCAAGATCACGCATCTTAGAGACCAGCGTATGTCTCCCCTAGGCCCTTATTTTTTTTAACTTACTTATTGATGGACATTTATTCATCCATAAAACATAAATCTGTTGTGTCCCTAAAAGAATTCCACGGGGAATTTTTGATTAGCATTGCACTGAATTTATAAATTAATCCAAGGAGAACTGATATCTTTACTAAGTCAAAACATCCTCTCCATGAACATGACATACATCCCCCACTTTTTATCCTTTAACAAACTTAAATTTTCTCTGTAAATATTTGTGTATTTTTAAAGTTTTCCCTAGATAGTTAATGTTTTTGGTAGTATTTTGTATTGTATTTTTTTAACTGTTAAGAATTGGTGTTGGGACTTCCCTGGTGGCGCAGTGGTCAGTAATCCGCCTGCCAATGCAGGAGACACGGGTTTGAGCCCTGGTCCGGGAAGATCCCATATGCTGTGGAGCAGCTAAGCCCATGTGCCACAACTACTGAGCCTGTGCTCTAGAGCCCGTGAGCCACAACTACTGAGCCCGCGAGCCACAGCTACTGAAGCCTGCACACCTAGAGCCTGTGCTCTGCAACAAGAGAAGCCACCGCAGTGAGAAGCCTATGCACCGCATTGAAGAGTAGCCTCAGCTCGCTGCAACTAGAGGAAGCCCGCGGGCAGCAACAAAGACCCAACGCAGCCAAAAAAACAACACAAAAAGAATTGGTGTAGAGACACACAATTGAATTTTTATGCGAAACATGGCAATCTCACTGAATTCTCTTAATGGCTTCATTAGTGTACCATTTGATCCTGATGGGTTTTCTACGTAAAAGCTTGCATCACTTAGAAATAATGATAGTTTCATTTCTTCTCTTCCATTTCTTATCCTCCTCATGTTTCTTGTCTTAGCAACGGGCTGGTCCTCCAGGAGAATGTGAAACTGAGGTGATCAGAAGAGGACATCCATGTCTCCCTCTTGGCCTTCTTGAGAATGCACCTAAAGTGTCTTCTTTACACATAAATTTGCTGTAGAGCAATGATTCTCAAGCTTTTGTGTCTCAGGGTCCCATTATACTCTGAAAAATTATTGAGGACCTCAAAGAAATTAAATTTATCCTGACTCTATCAGGATTTAACTCACTGGAAAGAAAAAATGTTTGAGCATTTAAAAACACAATTATATATTGTACTGTTATGAAGTTTTATGAGGACTGAGTTAATTTATGAAAAACCCTTTGCAGAGTATCTAAAAAATGGTCAAATAAATAAATGAATAAATAAAAACACAATAATAAATCCATTATGTTAACATAAATAATATATTTTAATGAAAATAATCTTTTTCCAAAACAAAAAGATTAATAAGAAAAATAGTAGCTTTACATTTTTGAAAAGTTTTAAATATCTAGCTTAATAGAAGATAGCTGGATTCTCATGTCTGATCCTGCACTCAATCTGTCACAATACATTATTTGGGTTGAAGTATACAAAAAAATTCAACATCACACAGATATAACATATAGGTAGAAAACAGGAGAGCATTTTAATAGCATTTTATGATAATTCAGGCAATTCTTTGATGCGATACCAAAACTTGACAAGTGGTAGTTTCTTAAAGGTCAGTTGCAATGTAGAAATCTCAAACCATATCAATGAACATTTCATACCTAGTACACTCATGAAAAAAATGAGAATGAAAAAGGAAAAGAATATCTTAGTGCTACTGTGAAAATAGTTTTGATCCCACAGACTCCCCTGAAAGGGTCTTAAGAGACCCTCAGGTTTCCCTAGAACATACTGTGAGAACTGCTGCTATAGATTATTGGTATTTAACCTTTATCAAGTCAAAAAGCCTCTCATTATTTTATAATACCTCCCTTTTTTGTCGTCATGATAGGTGCTGACCCATATGAAAGGCATGGCTGAGAGGCTGAGAGGGCTTTCTCTGCCATGGAGCGGAGAGCTCAGCACAGGTACACAGCGTGGTGGAAAGTGCTCGGGGCACCCACGACATTCGGTGGGGTGGCCTGTCAGTTTTGAAACTCAAGGGCTTTACACGTGAGTTCAAAGGATTTAATTTCTGACACATCGGCTGTCTGGTCCAGAAGGGACCATCCTGAGGAAACGACCAGGAAAGCAAGGTCCAGGCTGGAGGAGTATCCTCTAACCACACACCTGCCAGCAGCCTGGGGGCCTCCTTCCTGGAGCTCCACACCCTCTTCTCCACAGCCCAGGTGGCCCAGGCCTCAGCCCCTCCACCCCTGACAGTGGCCACCAGGCAGAACAGGCCTTGCTGTTTTCTCAGGGTTGCACAATGCGGAATATGACCTGTGGATGAGGACAGCCACTGGTCTCCAGTAAGTTACCCTTTGCAGTTTTGTAGGAGAAATGACCTGCAGGGACTCTCCCCCAGGCACCAGTCCAGCTTTCCTTCTCACCCAATGACCCCAGCAGGGATGGCTCAGTATAATTACAGCCACGTGTCCGCAGCAGGTCTGCTCCACCGGGTTTTATGTGAAACATTACCATCTTTCACATAAAAAATCAATTGTGTTTCTGTACACCAATTCTTTTTTTGTCGTGTTTTTGGCTGCGTTGGGTCTGCGTTGCTGCCCGCGGGCTTCCTCTAGTTGCAGCGAACGGGGGATACTCTTCAACGCGGTGCATAGGCTTCTCACTGCGGTGGCTTCTCTTGTTGCAGAGCACAGGCTCTAGGTGTGCAGGCTTCAGTAGCTGTGGCTCGCGGGCTCAGTAGTTGTAGCTCGCGGGCTCTAGAGCACAGGCTCAGTAGTTGTGGCACACGGGCTTAGTTGCTCCACAGCATGTGGGATCTTCCCGGACCAGGGCTCAAACCCGTGTCTCCTGCACTGGCAGGAGGATTACTGACCACTGCGCCACCAGGGAAGTCCCAACACCAATTCTTAACAGTTAAAAAAATACAATACAAAATAGTACCAAAAACATTAACTATCTAGGGAAAACTTTAATAATACACAAATATTTACAGAGAAAATTTAAGTTTGTTAAAGGATAAAAAGTGGGGGATGTATGTCATGTTGATGGAGAGGATGTTTTGACTTAGTAAAGATATCAGTTCTCCTTGGATTAATTTATAAATTCAGTGCAATGCTAATCAAAATTCCCCGTGGAATTCTTTTAGGGACACACCAGATTTGTTTTCTATAGATGAATAAAAGTCCATGAATAAGTAAATTAAAAAAAATAAGGACCAAGAGGAGACATGCACTGGTCTCTAACATGCGTGATCTTGGGATTTACCCCAAGGGGGGAGACAACTGTGACTGCTGTCTCGTCTTTGGGCCAGAGGGCATCCCCAGGGACCAAGAGAACTGAGAGATGTTTGCAGCACCAGTTATGTCCAGAATAGGCACCAGAGAAGTAGAGCCACACAGCTTTGAAGATCGTCCTTAACCCAGATGTGCATGAAACAATTTCACATCAAGCAATGGGTACCCATGGAGAAGTGTGTGTACCATCCTCCGTCTCACCATCCTACAGGCAATGTTAAAATGGTGTTGGACTGCACCCGGGAACGGTTCATGAGAGATGTGGCAGAGATGGTGAGGACCCAGTGGGCGCCCGCTCTCATCCTCCCTGCACAGGCACAAGTAGTGCAGCCAGTGCTCTGTGGCATCAAGGTGACCGGATTGTTCCTTGAGGTGTGGTGCAGACTGGGGAAAGAAGAGTGTGAACAGTGGATGGAACACACTGGGGATGTAGGAATGGAAGCTTCCGTGGGATGGATGCAGGCAGGTGGCGGAGGACAGAGAGAGTGCACTTTTTGGGTTGTGATTGTGGAGTGGCAGGCTGGGGACAAAAATGTGTAAAAGCCGAGAAGAGGAGGCACTTGCACTCTGACTGACAAGAACTCTAGAACATAGTTGAACCTGCCGTTGAGGAGTTCACTAGGTCCTTGACCATTCTGCAGAGGAGGAAGAGTGGACCGCTGGGTGTGGATTGAGACCGGAGACATTTAGGTAGAAGAGTAGAGATTACAGGGATTTACAACAAGATAAAGCAAGCCAGGCAAGGATCCCACATCCACTGACAAGAGCTTCATACAGCCTGGCTCATCTGACAGCAGCGAGATGCCCGAGCCACTCCAAGGATGCCTCAGAAGTTGTGTTAAACATGTTTTTCCATTCTGTATCTGTGTTTTTGATGCTTTCACATCCTGGGGCCTCCCTGCCCCTGGAGGGACTGCTTCTCCCAGAGGCAGCCAATTCTTACAGATTAGTAAACTAACCTGTGATAGTAAAGTAACCTGTGAGTGAGCCTTTCAAATACAAACCAGCCAATCCAGAGCTCACACTTCCACCACCTCCTTCATTGCGCCCTCACGCTCTGGGCCACTATCCACCTGCCCTGACCACAGCAGAGCCAGGCACCAGACAACTAGGAACCAGCCCCTATGCCGAGCGAGAGCTGAAAGTATTCACATGAGCCAGTCCTTAACCCGCTCACTGTGCCTCACTGGTCCTCCCACAGAAACCACAATAAAGGCGTTTGTCACGTTTTCTGCCCCTCTCTCTGTCCCCTGGCCCACCCTGGGTGCTTCCTCGTGTGGCCACCCCTTGGTGTGATGTGCCCCCTTCTTTGGGGATCTGTGAGTAACAAACTTCTTTTTCATGGCAGTTGTCTCCCGATCTGTTGGCCTTACCATCACAGTTGTCTCCCCCCTTGGGCTAAATCCCAAGATCACGCATCTTAGAGACCAGCGTATGTCTCCCCTAGGCCCTTATTTTTTTTAACTTACTTATTGATGGACATTTATTCATCCATAAAACATAAATCTGTTGTGTCCCTAAAAGAATTCCACGGGGAATTTTTGATTAGCATTGCACTGAATTTATAAATTAATCCAAGGAGAACTGATATCTTTACTAAGTCAAAACATCCTCTCCATCAACATGACATACATCCCCCACTTTTTATCCTTTAACAAACTTAAATTTTCTCTGTAAATATTTGTGTATTTTTAAACTTTTCCCTAGATAGTTAATGTTTTTGGTACTATTTTGTATTGTATTTTTTTAACTGTTAAGAATTGGTGTTGGGACTTCCCTGGTGGCGCAGTGGTCAGTAATCCGCCTGCCAATGCAGGAGACACGGGTTTGAGCCCTGTCCGGGAAGATCCCATATGCTGTGGAGCAACTAAGCCCATGTGCCACAACTACTGAGCCTGTGCTCTAGAGCCCGCGAGATACAATTACTGAGCCCGCGAGCCACAGCTACTGAAGCCTGCACACCTAGAGCCTGTGCTCTGCAACAAGAGAAGCCACCGCAGTGAGAAGCCTATGCACCGCATTGAAGAGTAGCCTCAGCTCGCTGCAACTAGAGGAAGCCCGCGGGCAGCAACAAAGACCCAACGCAGCCAAAAAAACAACACAAAAAGAATTGGTGGAGAGAAACACAATTGAATTTTTATGCGAAACATGGCAATCTCACTGAATTCTCTTAATGGCTTCATTAGTGTACCATTTGATCCTGATGGGTTTTCTACGTAAAAGCTTGCATCACTTAGAAATAATGATAGTTTCATTTCTTCTCTTCCATTTCTTATCCTCCTCATGTTTCTTGTCTTAGCAACGGGCTGGTCCTCCAGGAGAATGTGAAACTGAGGTGATCAGAAGAGGACATCCATGTCTCCCTCTTGGCCTTCTTGAGAATGCACCTAAAGTGTCTTCTTTACACATAAATTTGCTGTAGAGCAATGATTCTCAAGCTTTTGTGTCTCAGGGTCCCATTATACTCTGAAACATTATTGAGGACTTCAAAGAAATTTAATTTATCCTGACTCTATCAGGATTTAACACACTGGAAAGAAAAAATGTTTGAGCATTTAAAAACACAATAATATATTGTGCTGTTACGAAGTTTTATGAGGACTGAGTTAATTTATGAAAAACCCTTTGCAGAGTATCTAAAAAATGGTCAAATAAATAAATGAATAAATAAAAACACAATAATAAATCCATTATGTTAACATAAATAATATATTTTAATGAAAATAATCTTTTTCCAAAACAAAAAGATTAATAACAAAAATAGTAGCTTTACATTTTTGAAAAGTTTTAAATATCTAGCTTAATAGAAGATAGCTGGATTCTCACGTCTGATCCTGCACTCAATCTGTCACAGTACATCATTTGGGTTGAAGTATACAAAAAAATTCAACATCACACAGATATAACATATAGGTAGAAAACAGGAGAGCATTTTAATAGCATTTTAAGATAATTCAGGCAATTCTTTGATACGATACCAAAACTTGACAAGTGGTAGTTTCTTAAAGGTCAGTTGCAATGTAGAAATCTCAAACCATATCAATGAACATTTCATACCCAGTACACTCATGAAAAAAATGGGAATGAAAAAGGAAAAGAATATCTTAGTGCTACTGTGAAAATAGTTTTGATCCCACAGACTCCCCTGAAAGGGTCTTAAGAGACCCTCAGGTTTCCCTAGAACACACTGTGAGAACTGCTGCTATAGATTATTGGTATTTAACCTTTATCAAGTCAAAAAGCCTCTCATTATTTTATAATACCTCCCTTTTTTGTTGTCATGATAGGTGCTGACCCATATGAAAGGCACGGCTGAGAGGCTGAGAGGGCTTTCTCTGCCATGGAGCGGAGAGCTCAGCACAGGTACACAGCGTGGTGGAAAGTGCTCGGGGCACCCACGACATTCGGTGGGGTGGCCTGTCAGTTTTGAAACTCAAGGGCTTTACACGTGAGTTCAAAGGATTTAATTTCTGACACATCTGCTGTCTGGTCCAGAAGGGACCATCCTGAGGAAACGACCAGGAAGGCAAGGTCCAGGCTGGAGGAGTATCCTCTAACCACACACCTGCCAGCAGCCTGGGGGCCTCCTTCCTGGAGCTCCACACCCTCTTCTCCACAGCCCAGGTGGCCCAGGCCTCAGCCCCTCCACCCCTGACAGTGGCCACCAGGCAGAACAGGCCTTGCTGTTTTCTCAGGGTTGCACAATGAGGAATATGACCTGTGGATGAGGACAGTCACTGGTCTCCAGTAAGTTACCCTTTGCAGTTTTGTAGGAGAAATGACCTGCAGGGACTCTCCCCCAGGCACCAATCCAGCTTTCCTTCTCACCCAATGACCCCAGCAGGGATGGCTCAGTATAATTACAGCCACGTGTCCGCAGCAGGTCTGCTCCACCGGGTTTTATGTGAAACATTACCATGTTTCACATAAAAAATCAATTGTGTTTCTGTACACCAATTCTTTTTTTGTCGTGTTTTTGGCTGCGTTGGGTCTGCGTTGCTGCCCGCGGGCTTCCTCTAGTTGCAGCGAACGGGGGATACTCTTCAACGCGGTGCATAGGCTTCTCACTGCGGTGGCTTCTCTTGTTGCAGAGCACAGGCTCTAGGTGTGCAGGCTTCAGTAGCTGTGGCTCGTGGGCTCAGTAGTTGTAGCTCGCGGGCTCTAGAGCACAGGCTCAGTAGTTGTGGCACACGGGCTTAGTTGCTCCACAGCATGTGGGATCTTCCCGGACCAGGGCTCAAACCCGTGTCTCCTGCACTGGCAGGAGGATTACTGACCACTGCGCCACCAGGGAAGTCCCAACACCAATTCTTAACAGTTAAAAAAATACAATACAAAATAGTACCAAAAACATTAACTATCTAGGGAAAACTTTAATAATACACAAATATTTACAGAGAAAATTTAAGTTTGTTAAAGGATAAAAAGTGGGGGATGTATGTCATGTTCATGGAGAGGATGTTTTGACTTAGTAAAGATATCAGTTCTCCTTGGATTAATTTATAAATTCAGTGCAATGCTAATCAAAATTCCCCGTGGAATTCTTTTAGGGACACACCAGATTTGTTTTCTATAGATGAATAAAAGTCCATGAATAAGTAAATTAAAAAAAATAAGGACCAAGAGGAGACATGCACTGGTCTCTAACATGCGTGATCTTGGGATTTACCCCAAGGGGGGAGACAACTGTGACTGCTGTCTCGTCTTTGGGCCAGAGGGCATCCCCAGGGACCAAGAGAACTGAGAGATGTTTGCAGCACCAGTTATGTCCAGAATAGGCACCAGAGAAGTAGAGCCACACAGCTTTGAAGATCGTCCTTAACCCAGATGTGCATGAAACAATTTCACATCAAGCAATGGGTACCCATGGAGAAGTGTGTGTACCATCCTCCGTCTCACCATCCTACAGGCAATGTTAAAATGGTGTTGGACTGCACCCGGGAACGGTTCATGAGAGATGTGGCAGAGATGGTGAGGACCCAGTGGGCGCCCGATCTCATCCTCCCTGCACAGGCACAAGTAGTGCAGCCAGTGCTCTGAGGCATCAAGGTGACCGGATTGTTCCTTGAGGTGTGGTGCAGACCGGGGAAAGAAGAGTGTGAACAGTGGATGGAACACACTGGGGATGTAGGAATGGAAGCTTCCGTGGGATGGATGCAGGCAGGTGGCGGAGGACAGAGAGAGTGCACTTTTTGGGTTGTGATTGTGGAGTGGCAGGCTGGGGACAAAAATGTGTAAAAGCCGAGAAGAGGAGGCACTTGCACTCTGACTGACAAGAACTCTAGAACATAGTTGAACCTGCCGTTGAGGAGTTCACTAGGTCCTTGACCATTCTGCAGAGGAGGAAGAGTGGACCGCTGGGTGTGGATTGAGACCGGAGACATTTAGGTAGAAGAGTAGAGATTACAGGGATTTACAACAAGATAAAGCAAGCCAGGCAAGGATCCCACATCCACTGACAAGAGCTTCATACAGCCTGGCTCATCTGACAGCAGCGAGATGCCCGAGCCACTCCAAGGATGCCTCAGAAGTTGTGTTAAACATGTTTTTCCATTCTGTATCTGTGTTTTTGATGCTTTCACATCCTGGGGCCTCCCTGCCCCTGGAGGGACTGCTTCTCCCAGAGGCAGCCAATTCTTACAGATTAGTAAACTAACCTGTGATAGTAAAGTAACCTGTGAGTGAGCCTTTCAAATACAAACCAGCCAATCCAGAGCTCACACTTCCACCACCTCCTTCATTGCGCCCTCACGCTCTGGGCCACTATCCACCTGCCCTGACCACAGCAGAGCCAGGCACCAGACAACTAGGAACCAGCCCCTATGCCGAGCGAGAGCTGAAAGTATTCACATGAGCCAGTCCTTAACCCGCTCACTGTGCCTCACTGGTCCTCCCACAGAAACCACAATAAAGGCGTTTGTCACGTTTTCTGCCCCTCTCTCTGTCCCCTGGCCCACCCTGGGTGCTTCCTCGTGTGGCCACCCCTTGGTGTGATGTGCCCCCTTCTTTGGGGATCTGTGAGTAACAAACTTCTTTTTCATGGCAGTTGTCTCCCGATCTGTTGGCCTTACCATCACAGTTGTCTCCCCCCTTGGGCTAAATCCCAAGATCACGCATCTTAGAGACCAGCGTATGTCTCCCCTAGGCCCTTATTTTTTTTAACTTACTTATTGATGGACATTTATTCATCCATAAAACATAAATCTGTTGTGTCCCTAAAAGAATTCCACGGGGAATTTTTGATTAGCATTGCACTGAATTTATAAATTAATCCAAGGAGAACTGATATCTTTACTAAGTCAAAACATCCTCTCCATCAACATGACATACATCCCCCACTTTTTATCCTTTAACAAACTTAAATTTTCTCTGTAAATATTTGTGTATTTTTAAACTTTTCCCTAGATAGTTAATGTTTTTGGTACTATTTTGTATTGTATTTTTTTAACTGTTAAGAATTGGTGTTGGGACTTCCCTGGTGGCGCAGTGGTCAGTAATCCGCCTGCCAATGCAGGAGACACGGGTTTGAGCCCTGTCCGGGAAGATCCCATATGCTGTGGAGCAACTAAGCCCATGTGCCACAACTACTGAGCCTGTGCTCTAGAGCCCGCGAGATACAATTACTGAGCCCGCGAGCCACAGCTACTGAAGCCTGCACCCCTAGAGCCTGTGCTCTGCAACAAGAGAAGCCACTGCAGTGAGAAGCCTATGCACCGCATTGAAGAGTAGCCTCAGCTCGCTGCAACTAGAGGAAGCCCGCGGGCAGCAACAAAGACCCAACGCAGTCAAAAAAACAACACAAAAAGAATTGGTGTAGAGAAACACAATTTATTTTTTATGTGAAACATGGCAATCTCACTGAATTCTCTTAATGGCTTCATTAGTGTGCCATTTGATTCTGATGGGTTCTCTACGTAAAAGCTTGCATCACTTAGAAATAATGATAGTTTCATTTCTTCTCTTCCATTTCTTATCGTCCTCATGTTTCTTGTCTTAGCAACTGGCAGGTCCTCCAGGAGAATGTGAAACTGAGGTGATCAGAAGAGGACATCCATGTCTCCTTCTTGGCCTTCTTGAGAATGCACCTAAAGTGTCTTCTTTACACATAAGATTTGCTGTAGAGCAATGATTCTCAAGCTTTTGTGTCTCAGGGTCCCATTACACTCTGAAAAATTATTGAGGACCTCAAAGAAATTTAATTTATCCTGACTCTATCAGGATTTAACACACTGGAAAGAAAAAATGTTTGAGCATTTAAAAACACAATAATATATTGTGCTGTTATGAAGTTTTATGAGGACTGAGTTAATTTATGAAAAACCCTTTGCAGAGTATCTAAAAAGTGGTCAAATAAATAAATGAATAAATAAAAACACAATAATAAATCCATTATGTTAACATAAATAATATATTTTAATGAAAATAATCTTTTTCCAAAACAAAAAGATTAATAACAAAAATAGTAGCTTTACATTTTTGAAAAGTTTTAAATATCTAGCTTAATAGAAGATAGCTGGATTCTCACGTCTGATCCTGCACTCAATCTGTCACAGTACATCATTTGGGTTGAAGTATACAAAAAAATTCAACATCACACAGATATAACATATAGGTAGAAAACAGGAGAGCATTTTAATAGCATTTTAAGATAATTCAGGCAATTCTTTGATACGATACCAAAACTTGACAAGTGGTAGTTTCTTAAAGGTCAGTTGCAATGTAGAAATCTCAAACCATATCAATGAACATTTCATACCCAGTACACTCATGAAGAAAATGAGAATGAAAAAGGAAAAGAATATCTTAGTGCTACTGTGAAAGTAGTTTTGATCCCACAGACTCCCCTGAAAGGGTCTTAAGAGACCCTCTGGTTTCCCTAGAACACACTGTGAGAACTGCTGCTATAGATTATTGGTATTTAACCTTTATCAAGTCAAAAAGCCTCTCATTATTTTATAATACCTCTCTTTTTTGTTGTCATGATAGGTGCTGACCCATATGAAATGCGTGGCTGAGAGGCTGAGAGGGCTTTCTCTGCCCTGGAGCGGAGAGCTCAGCACAGGTACACAGAGTGGTGGAAAGTGCTCAGGGTACCCACGACATTCGGTGGGGTGGCCTGTCAGTTTTGAAGCTCATGGGCTTTACACGTGAGTTCAAAGGATTTAATTTCTGACACATCTGCTGTCTGGTCCAGAAGGGACCATCCTGAGGAAACGACCAGGAAGGCAAGGTCCAGGCTGGAGGAGTATCCTCTAACTACACACTTGCCAGCAGCCTGGGGGCCTCCTTCCTGGAGCTCCACACCCTCTTCTCCACAGCCCAGGTGGCCCAGGCCTCAGCCCCTCCACCCCTGACAGTGGCCACCAGGCAGAACAGGCCTTGCTGTTTTCTCAGGGTTGCACAATGCGGAATATGACCTGTGGATGAGGACAGCCACTGGTCTCCAGTAAGTTACCCTTTGCAGTTTTGTAGGAGAAATGACCTGCAGGGACTCTCCCCCAGGCACCAGTCCAGCTTTCCTTCTCACCCCATGACCCCAGCAGGGATGGCTCAGTATAAATGCAGCCACCTGTCCCCAGCAGGTCTGCTCCACCGGGTTCAGGTGAGAAAGTTCTCCAAGGAGTGATTTCTTTGAAAACACTTACTTTAAATCTTCTCTTTTGTATTTGTGCTGAATGAGGTCAGTGCTGGCAGCGTGGCGCATGGGAAATGCTTTTTGATTAATTACAGGCTGCTTTAGCAAGACACAGCTACGTCCCAGCTGCTCTCTTCTTCCACCATAGACACCTTGGTGACCTCTTAGACAGGCTTGGGTTCAGGGTTGGTGGGTTCAGAGCTGAGGGCTAGTGGCTCCGAGTGAGGTCCTACTGCAATATTGCCTAGGTGGACCACTGAGAGTCTAATGAGAACAAGTGGAAAGAACAGCCGGGCTCTCCTCGACATACAAATCCCCAAGTGGGTGTACAAGGCTTGTCCGTGTCTCCCTGACCCTCTCCTTTCATTTCAGCACAATGAAGCTTTTCACAGGCCTCATTCTCTGCTCCTTGGTGCTGGGAGTCCACAGCCGATGGTTTTCCTTCCTTGGTGAGGCTTATGAAGGTAAGGCTGGTGGAGGGGGGATGACACCCATGGGCCTCTGGGATTCACCATGAGCGCTCTTAAGGGTTGGAGCTCTGTCTTAGGCGGTGCTGCCCTATGTGGTAGAATGTGCCAGGTGTTTGGGGAGCTTTTTTCAGACAGATTGAAAACCACAGGATTTATGTCGATCAGTCACTAGAGAAAGAACAGTCATCATTCCCAGCTGAAATGGAAGTTTGAATGGAAGACATAAAATAAGTCTTGAAATGGTACAGCATTTCCCTCAGACCAATTGCATGAAGGAGGATGAAAGCTATCCATCTATTTACCCTCTTCTTCTCTCCCTCCACTCATTTCTCCCTTCCTCCCTCCCTTTCCCTCTTCCTTCCTTCCTTCCTCTCTTCTTCTTCTCTTCCTTCTTACCTTCCATTTCCTAATTGGATAATTCAGGGACCTTCAGCTTAGCTCTTGCTCCTGCTTCCTATACTCAGTGACACTGTCCCTGGTTCAGTCTGTTTCCTACCCTTTTATAGCCTTTTAACTGACCAAAAAACCCGTGTGCGACCGGGGTGGGGAACCTAATAACATATCTCAAGCTTCCGGTAGGAACTCGGCCCTTATATGCACTTCAGGGTGACCAACTCTCCTGCTTTGCCCAGGTCTGAGGACTTTTCCAGGACACTTTCAACGCTAACTGGGGCAGTTCCAGGAAAACAGGTGCAGTTCTGGTTAGGCTGGGACAGTTGGTCACCTACTTACCTGCAGAATACCTCCGTGAGGGAGGCATCTCCCCCCATCTGAAGGGGAGAAAACCGAGGCTGAGAGCAGCCGAGTCTGCTGCCCAGGGACTAAGTGCCAGTCAGCAGGTGGCAGGACAGAAGTTTGAACCCAGCTGTGCACGAGGCCACAGCTCTTGCTGGGCAGACTTGTCCCAGTGCCACTCCCTCAAGCTGGGGGCTTATCAATCTCAGCTGCATGTTGGATTCACCTGGGGAGCAGTGAAAACTATTGATGCCTGAGACCCACCCCAGAGAGTGTGAGGTAACTGGCCTGGGCTGTGAGGTAGGTCTCAGGGGACTTTCAGTACCTCCCCAGCTGATTGGAAGGTGTAACCAGGCTGAGGCAAGACCCACTGCTCGAGGGCTTGCTTCCTCAGGCAGCCCACGTCATCAATACCGTCCACTAGAAAGTCCTCAGGATGCCATTCACGTGCCTAACAGGCAGGGGAATCAAGTCACATTGAGCGCATTCGCGCAGCAGGAATACATTTCTTAGGCGTCAGGGCAGAGGTGCTGCATGTCTGCCCCTTTCTCAGAATCTGTCCTCCATGTCACCTCCTCACTAACCCCAATCCCCTGGATCTCATCCTATGCAGCTTCCTTTTATAACAGTGGTTCGGGGCCAAGGGCAATTTTGTGTCCTGGAGATATCGGGCAATGTTTGGAAACATTTTTGGTTGTCCCACTTGGGGAATAGGTTGCCCGTTAGTGGGTAAAAGTGAGGGATGCTGTTAAACGTGTTACAATACCCAGGACAGCCCTGAACAGCAAAGAATTATCTGGCTTAAAATGTCAATAGTATGAAGCTGAGGAATCCTGCCCTATAAAGATAGCTCCCTTCTCCCCTTTAAACATGTCACATGGAGCCCTAAGTGAGATGCAGTCCAGAGACAGCATCGTAGGGGCCCGACAGCCAGGTCCAACGCAGCTGTGCCCCTCCCCCCCATAACGACTCTCATTGGAGTTACCAGGAGCAGGAAACTAGACACAAGAATGCTCTTCTCACTCTATGGCACTCACGGTGCTATAGCCACAGGATGAAACTGAGTCAGTGGAAGATTTTTCATTCCTTGATTCTTCCCTAAGGTGTGTCACAGTTTTCTGTCCACCTGATAATCCTTTCTCTATGTGCTTTCCTCCCAGGGGCTAAAGACATGTGGCGAGCCTACTCTGACATGAAAGAAGCCAATTACAAAAATTCCGATAAGTACTTCCACGCCCGGGGCAACTATGACGCTGCCCAAAGGGGACCTGGGGGCGTCTGGGCTGCTGAAGTGATCAGGTACCAGGGGCCCTGAGGATGCAGGGATGGGTGTGAGAGCCTCGGACAGCCAGGAGGGGCCAAGCCCTGGAGAACTTCCTGTAGGGCTGTGGCCTCTCCTCCTTTTATCCACCCGCACACTCTATGTCCTGTGTGGGGTCTGAGTGGCTGAAGAGCAGAGCAAGGCTGGTGGGACAGACGATTCCCAAGCCTCCCCCATGGGTGCTGTTCACCCAGCATAAGGGGACCCGCAGGGCTGAGGTGGGCTGAGCCCGGGCAGCCTCAGGCTTCATTCCCTCTTTCCTAGCTCCTGTCAGAGTCCTCGATTCCTTGGAAAGAGGAGAGATGGGGAGGGTGGGCTGTTGCTCGTCAGCCCTGGAGTAATCCCCTACCTGCCCTCCTCCATTCCAGCGATGCCAGGGAGAATAGTCAGAGAATCACAGACCTTTTTAAGCATGGAGACAGTGGCCACGGACGGGAGGACTCGGAGGCCGACCAGTTTGCCAATAGATGGGGCCGGAGCGGCAAAGACCCCAATTACTTCCGACCTCCTGGCCTGCCCGACAAGTACTGAGCTGCCTCTCACTCTGCTCAGGAGACGACGGAGCTGTGAGCCCCCAAGGGCAGAGACGCTGAGCTAGTGAGTTCTCTGTCCACAGAAGCCAGCAGATCTAATAAATGCTTAAGAGATTGAATGTTGAAAACCGTGTATTATTCTTTGATATAAGGACAGCCTGTTTGTTCCCAAGGGGTGATGGCTGGACACCCACGTGAAGACCGAGTCTGTGCCTGTGTCTTGGGTGTCGGGGCCACAATCTCAGCATCATACAGGGCAGACACCGTGCTCCACCCCTTCCCCTAATCAGACCCGCTCCCCTCCAGGCCCCTCTGGTTACAGTGGTGCTCTTTCTAGGCCCTTCTGTATTCAGGCCTCTTCACTCCCTGGCAGTTGGGTCCTGTCAGCTTCTCTGCCCTGGGGTCTAGTGCCCTTAGTGCGTCCTCAGTGGTGTCTGTGTGCGGGCAGGGGACACAGCCTCGGGACGACTGGATCGTGGAATCCTGCTCCAGCAGCTGCACCTTGATCTTCTGTTCATCTCTCAGCAACACCTACAAATCCATCTATGAACCAATTTCTGTCTGTGCCATCCAGAAGTGCCTCCAACGCTGTCTCCCTTCACTCTATATTCCTTGCCTGATGCAAGTGTCCAGGAATAAACATGTCCAGAAACGGAGGCATAGGGACGCCATCAAGATTAAGTATCAGGAGGTTTTGTATTGCATTGGATATGTATCAGGTCCTTGAGAAGAAGTCATTTTCCCTCCCTGGACCCTTCCCAACAGAGGAAAGCCAGCAGCATGTTACTCTTTTTCCAGTCATGCCGCATGGCTTGTGGGATCTTAGTTCTCCCCCCAGGGATTGAACCCAGGCCCACGGCAGTGAGAGCTCCAAGTCTTAACCACTGGACTGCCACGGAAGTCCCAGCATGTTACTTCTTACTGAGGAAAACAGTGTCTAATAAAAGGGGTTTGGGCCTGTTAGAGTACAGGAATTATGAGTGACTCTATAAATCACAAATTCCTAGAGAAACCAATAACCTTCTTCCTTGGATAAAAATTTGGTTTTGGTGTTTGGTTTTTTCAGATTACAGATTCCAAGAAGTAAAATGATCTAACACTTTAAAGAGTGGGGAACAGGGGCTTCTGTGGTGGCACAGTGGTTAAGAATCCACCTGCCAATGCAGGGGACACGGGTTCGAGCCCTAGTCCGGGAAGATCCCACATGCCGCAAAGCAACTAAGCCTGTGCACCACAACTACCGAGCCTGCGCTCTAGAGCCCGCGAGCCACAACTACTGATCCCACACGCCACAACTACAGAAGCCCGCGCGCCTAGAGCCCGTGCTCCGCAGCAAGAGAAGCCACCGCAGTGAGAAGCCCACGCACCGCAACGAAGAGTAGCCCCTACTCGCCGCAACTAGAGAAAGCCCGCGTGCAACAACGAAGACCCAATGCCGCCCAAAAAAAAAAGATTGGTGAATAGACTTCTGTATCCAACTTTTATTTCAAGTAATAAAAAGGCTGATTATTAAATTTTTCCTATTTACAATAATTTGGAGAACTTGCTTTATCTAAACTTTCAAGTCATCCTTTCTCCTACTTCTCCTTTCTTTCCCCTCATTTTGCAAATTCTATACCTTCAGTACCTGGGATAGAAATCTAATAGTGAACATTCTCATAACAGGAGTCTCCTTACAACCTGGGGTCTGTTGAGACTTTACCACTAGAGCCCTAAACTCAGCAGTGCTTTGAGCCTGTTCTTGCCAGCCAATCTGCCACCACACTCTCCCTAATCCCGGTTACCCTGCTCCTGCTTTATTTTGTCAGACTCACTTTTCTGAGACACAGCCTCTACGTACACCTCTGACAGTGCCTTCTGATGGGAACTGTATGAGAAAGTTCTCCTGTGACTAACTACCTTACAGACACACTTTTTCTTCCTCCTTGACAAGGAAGTTAAACTTGTCTTTCCCCTACAGGGATCGTTTCATCATGAATCGTCTCCCCTTAGGAGTGCTCCTGAATCCCACTTTCAGAGTAGAAGTGTGTGCCAGTTATCAGTTTATTTACTCTGAGCTCCACGTCCACCCTTCTTTGCCCCGCTTGTGATACTGGAACTGGTAAACATTTCTCCCGTGCCAGCTGGGCACGGTGTTAATCTCTGTCCTTTCAGAGCTCAGGAGGGACGTTGTAGGACACAAACACTTCCTGGTTTGTGCTTTCCTTCTGCCCAGCTCCTGTGGTGCTCTTCTCTTGCACAGGACACGCAGTGACACTCACACCAGGGAGG
Organism: Pseudorca crassidens; assembly: GCF_039906515.1. Taxonomy (NCBI): domain Eukaryota; kingdom Metazoa; phylum Chordata; class Mammalia; order Artiodactyla; family Delphinidae; genus Pseudorca; species Pseudorca crassidens. The sequence continues at coordinate 38,038,701 of NC_090304.1, read as the reverse complement.
AAAATGTGCTTGTTCCTCACATGGGCAAAACCTTGCAGAGTCCAGACAGTCAGTAACAGCTTTCCCAATAAAGCACCACATTGAAAACCCTGAGTTCAATCCACATCACTCTTCACTCTTGCACGTTTTCCTCTTCCTCTTTATAGTCAGACTTGTTGAAAACCTGCCCATCTGCACTTTCTGATTCCTCGCTTCTGACTCACACTTGAACCCACACCAGCCTGTCCTCTGTCCCCACCACTCAGCAAAACAGCTCTGGTCACCACTGACCTCCATGTTGCCAAAACAACTGACATGTTTCTCTCCTCCTATCAGGAGGCCTCTGAGCCATGCTCAGCACAGTTGTCCTCTCCCTCCTTCCTGGAAGGTTCTCTCTTGGCTTCATAGTACCACACTCTCCTTTTGCTTCCCTTCAGTTTTCCTTTATCTCCTTAGCTGGGTCTTTTCATCTCCCCAAACTCTAAGTGTCCCTCAGACTTGGTTCTGGGCTCGCACTTTTTATTTCTCTGTATTCTCCCCAACAAGCGCAGCTAATAGTATCTACATGCTGACGCCTCTGAAACTTATATCTCCCCCTCAGAACCTGGTTTCCAAGCTCCATGCTTGTTTATCTGATTGACCTCCTGAAACCTCTGATTGGATGGCTTCCAGAGATCTCACACTCTGCTTGTCCAAAGGAAACGCTCGTCTCCGTCCAGAACTCTTCACCCCCAGGCCACTCCAATTCAGCAAATGACACGACTCTTCCCTCTGTGGCTCACCCCAGATATTGGGAAATGTGCTTGATGCTTCCCTTGCCTTTACCTCCACATCCAATCCACTAGCAAGCCCTGTGATTCTACTTCCAAAATTCATCTCTAGCCCATCAGCTTGGTCTCACGTGCACCTCCACGCTCCTGGCCACACCTGTTCTCACCTGGGTTCGTGCAACAGCTGTCTCAGTAGTCTCCCCATCTTCATGGCTTCCGCCTCTGCTTAAGTGTGACTGTATAGTTTATCATCTAAGCCAAGTCACTTTCCATTGTGAAAGGGACATTATTGATAATTATACCTGGATGACAGGAATAAGCTGGAACTGTCCTGGGCAAAAGAGAGCATGTAGTTACCCTACCTCTCAGTCTAGCATACAAACTATACTCAGATCATGTCTCTCCCCTGCTTAAAATCCTTCAATGGATTCCCATGTCCCTTAAAATACAATCCAGGTGCTTATCACGGCTTACAAAGCCCAGTGTGATCTGTCCCTGGCCACCCTGCAGCAGCATCTCATGCCACCCCTTCCTAAGCTCCCCACTCTCCAGTATCACCAACAAACCAAGATTTTCTTTGGCACAGGACGTTTGCAGGTGACATTTTCTCTGCCCACATACTCCTCTGCTCGCTTTTCACAAGGATGGGAATGTCGCACCTGTAGGGCTCTCCCGAATTCACTCTTTCTTGAGAGAGGCCTTCCTGGTCATCCTGGCTGACTCACTCTGGTTATTCTTTACAGTTTACCAATTTTTAACATGTGGGATTCTTTTACTCAATTTTTGGTTTATTCTTCTAATTTTTGTTTGGGTTTTCTTTTGGTCCATCTTCCTCCCTTGTATTATAAAATCAGTGAGAGAAGTGACCATTTCTCTCTTGTTCACCCCTAATATCCAGTACCTGGCATATAATGGCATCTCAACAAGTGCTTATTGAAAATGAATAATTGACCTAATCTTTTATTTTACTAATACAAGAAAGGTTTTCTTTCAAAGAAGGTCAGACTAGTTATAAGGAACAGGAAGTCGCTAAGGAAGAGGGAGATAAGAAAGGTAAAGAAGAAGGAATAAGAGCAGAGTCAAGGGGAAGCAAGAGGCAGAGGGATCAAACCCACAAAGGATGGTTAACCCCAAGGGGAGCAGAAACTTCTCTGGCTCTGAGAAAGGAACGAGGGTGAAGAGAGTGGGGTCAGGGGATGCAGCACATTTGAGATGGACGACAGGGACCTGCGGGAATCTGGTTGTACCTGCTCTTGCTGTAGGTGAGTGTCCCCAGGACTCGTCACACTCCAGTGCGTTCGCCCGTTTTCTTGTCTGTCTTTAGAGCCAGTAGGTAGGGAACCCAAGGGCAAAGGCCTGTCTCTTTTATTGTGTGTTGTCATTGTATCGACAGTGCCTGTCATAGGGCCTCACAAATAGTAGCTGCTTTATACATATTTGTTGAAATGAATGAATAAGGTCTGAGAAGAGTATTGTTCAGAAGTGGACAGAACTGGGGGGAGGGTTTGGGAGTTGTAGAAAGTATGGATGTGGTTTGGATCTGCAGAATGTGGTAATGAGTCACTTTGAGGTGACTGCTAAATCTGTACAAATATCATACTCACACCAGCCAAAAGGATATAATTTTACTTCATCATAGAAAATATTCAGTTTTCTCCAACGATACTGTGCCCACTCCCTCATAGAAATGAAAATGAGGAACGCCATGTGCAAATAAACTGTTAGTCGTTGTGGTAGCTGATGAGAAGCCTTGGGAGAAATAAATGAATATTTTGAATTTCCAAAGTACTGTGCTGATTATCAGAGGGGCAAGTTAGCAGAGAACACTCTGTGAGACTAGAGGAGGGGAAAAAGGACACACTGTATTTCTCTGAGTCTAAGACCCCTAGACTGAAAGATGTGTTACTATTTATACACCACCAAGAAAAAAGATGCTACCATTTAGATTCAGACATAATGTTTTCTTATCACTCTGAATTTTTACTTTACACGTACTGAGAGAGTTCTTTTAAACTTAGACATAGATTTTAATCTTACATCACTCTTGTGTATAAACAAAAAGGAAAGCATACACAAAATTAATATATTTTATATTAATAATATAATAATAATATATTAATATATTTTTAAGGTTTTTCCAGTTTTTGAACTTTCTGTAAATAGATTTCTATTGTATGGATTCACTAGTCATTTGCTTATTTTGGTCAACAATATGTTCTTTAGACATAGGCATGTTGATGACTGTTGCAGTAGTTCTTCCATTTTCAATGCTGAAGACTATTGCCAAGCATGAATGTAACACAGCTTATTTCAACATTTGGGTTTTTTCTGTTTCGCTATTACAGTGTTGCTTCTGGTAATCTTGTGCAAATATTCCAGTACAAGAGTTCAAATGGTAGAGACCTAGAAGTGAAATAGAATATGATTATTTTGAACCTTAGTTGGTAATACCAAATTATCTTTCCAAAATGGTTATATATATATATTTACAATACATATTTCTATATTTTATATATTTATATTCCCACAAGTAGTGGATACATGGCCCCCTTGCTCCACATCCTAGGCCATATTTGTTTTTTATGTCAAGTTGGTGAGTGATAAATAGTATCACATTGTAGTTTAAATTTGTGTTTTCCTGATTGTCGATGAGATTCCCCATTTTTACATATTGATGAGCCATTTGTACTTTCTCTTCTGTGAAATTTATATTTATTTCCTTTTCCTTTTTTATTGATTAGTAGGAGCTCTTTATATACTTCATATAAAGCCTTTTTGATTATGTATGTTACAAATATCTTCCCCCAGCTTGTGGCTTTTATTTTCATGTTTTCAGTCATTTTCATGGGAGTAATGTATTTGGTTTTATATTTAACAAACTTACGATTCAACAAAATTATAATGTACAGCTATGCACTAATTCTTTTAAAATGCTTTCTTTCTCTTTATTTATCAATGTTTAGAGTAATAAGTTTAATCCCAGCAACTGCAAAGTTGTCTAATAAATTTGCTTTTTTAAAAAGTTTCTTTATGGTATCTTTTGATGAACACTAATGCTTACCTTTGTTGTAGCTTTTTTTCAATTAAGAACCATCTTTTAAAGTGGAAAATTATCTTATTCATTCTCTGACAACCAACTTCTATAACTTATTAATGTATTTGCTCAAGGTACAGAATATATATAACCTATGACGTAGCTATCTTTGCAAGCACTGTGGGAAGTAAACTTTAATTTTTCTCTCAAGAGAGTTTTCTTAAAAAGCCAGTACTTTTTATTTTTTATTTATTTATTTATTTTTAGGCCATGCTGTGCGTCATGCAGGATGCTAGTTCCCCAACCAGGGATCAGACCCGTGCCCCCTGCATTGGGAGCTGAGAATCTTAACCACTGGACTGCCAGGGAAGTCCAAAGCCAGTGCTTTTTAAAAGAGTTTGGTTTGCTTCTTATTTTCACCTGGGAAATCTTTGAAACTTTCAACTTAGTTTCAAAGGTATAGCTAGTAGTCTCTACCCTTTGGAAGTGGATTACCTTCTGGTGTGCTGGAATCAGCTCATACTAGCTCAGGAGAGCTAGCTGTTACATTTTCAGGGATTTTGCAAGCCAACTGTTAAGTCTTCGTCCTTTGAAATTAGCCGTGGTGGCAGTATTTACACCATGGAAATTGACAAACACTTAAGTCAGGGTTTTTTTGTTTTGTTTTTTTGTTTTGCGGTACGCGGGCCTCTCACTGTTGTGGCCTCTCCCGTTGCGGAGCACAGGCTCCGGACGCGCAGGCTCAGTGGTCATGGCTCACGGGCCTAGCCGCTCCGCGGCATGTGGGATCTTCCCGGACCGGGGCACAAACCCGTGTCCCCTGAATCGGCAGGCGGACTCTCAACCACTGCGCCACTAGGGAAGCCCAAGTCAGTGTTTTTGTTTTTTCTTCCAGAGAGCCATCTCTTAATTCCCAGCACATGCCTGGGACTACTTCTAATTCCAAGTTCCACAGGTCCTTTCCTTTGTTCTTCTAGGCACTGACAAACCAATCCTTGAGGCAAGGGCAGCTTCTGCAAATACACAGCTTCAGCACCAGAAAGGCTGGATTCCCCATTCCCTATCCTTCAGTTCACTCAGGGAGATTAAAAGAGATATTACATTCAAACAACTTAAGAAATATGAAATTCTTGTGTACACTCTTGATTATATGACTGCATTTTCTCCCCAAGAAAACAAACATGGGGGGCAAATGCATACATCAGAAAAGGAAACATTTTTTACACAGCTGCTCTGAGCTTCCTGAGACCAGGACCTACACTTGCCTATATGTTTATCTGGTAGAGGGCAGCAGCTCCCTAATACTGAGGCGAGGCAACCTGCTAGGAGGTGGGTGGTTTCTGCTCTGGGGGGCTTCTCACTCTTCCCATGCTCCAAGAGTGCGGGAAAACACCCTCCACTGGACTGCAAGTGTCATAAAGAAATGACCGACTTCCTAGAATCACACACAAGTCTAACACAACTCACTATCAAACCTAGAAACAGCCATTTAAGAGAACAGATCTACCGTGTTTCTCCTCTCAGTCAACCACTGGTGGCTCACATGTAAGACTGCACCTGCATTCTTCTGGCAGAAGCCTCAAGACAGCAATCAACAACAACAATGACTGGACTTCCCTGGTGGTCCGGTGGTTAAGACTCCATTTTTCCAATGCGGGGGACGTGGGTTTGATCCCTGGTGGGGGAATTGGGATCCTACATGTCACATGGCGCGGCAAGAAAACCCAACAACAATAACTGCAACACAACCAAACCCAATAATTATCCTACCTTTAAATGACTATAGCATTTCTCAGCATAAAAGCTCTTCAGCAGCATTATTCTGAGCTGGTTAGAACCAGTTCACAGAGACAGAGATTCCCTATATAGACCCAAATGAGATTAATCTGAGTTCCCCTTTCCTTGTTCAAATTTGGGCTTAATACAGAGCCACTGTTCTCAGATATTCATATAATCAACTTACTGGTGACACACCGTTTGTTAATTTAGATGAACTAACACCCTCAAGGTTATTTGTTTAAGTAAGCATCCTTTTGATGCAAAGAGACATAGACATCTTTAGGAAAACAAATAAGTATTAGATAAGTAGAAGTGGTTGTCAAAGATCTCTCCTCCCAGTATCCTCCACTAAAGCCAGATGGTTTTTCAAGACAGTCTGCTAAAATCTCAGGGGACAGTTAATTCTAAGTTACACAGATAGTTGTAGAAAACCGATAAAGAATGAAGTTGGACAGCCATTTTAAAGAAGCTAGAGTAACTTGGTTCTAAAACAAGAGTGGACAGTACAAGAAAACAATAGTCCCATTTCAATTCCAAAGGTGCAAAAAATTCAAAACACAGCATAGTGTTGCCAAACCAAATATGAGTATTAAAGGTGCCTCATAATTGAGTGCGGTTTACTCTTGGAATGCCAACATTACAGAATCAATGTAATTCACCACAATGATAGCTTAAAGGAGAAAATAATATTATCTCAACTGATTTTTAAAAAGCATTTGATAAAGCTGAAGGCATATTTATGGTTGCTTTTTAAAAATCCTTTAGAAAACTATGTATCAAAGTGAAATTTCTTAATTTTATAAGGTTATTTGCCAAAAAGCTACAGCACATATTTTATTTAATGGAAAAACCTTTAATTCATTGCCGTTCAGGATCTGGAATGAGAAAAGGAATGCTACTATCACCACTGTTGTGTAACACAGCTCTGGAAGCCCTGGCCAATGCCACAGAAAATTTCGAAAGTAAGAGATACAAGGATTGGAAAGGCAGAGATGAAACCGTCATATTTGCAGTTAGTATAATCTTCAACCTCAAAAAGCACACAAAATCAACAAACTATAGAATTACTAAGGAAATTTAATAAGGTTGCCCAACACTTGATCCAAAAGCCTAATCATTTCTCCATAGCAGAAATAACAAAATGGAAAATATGATTAATAATAATAAACAATTCATGGTAACAACATAACTATAAAATTCCTAAGGACTGGTTTCACCAGTAATACACAGCACCACAATGGAGATTTCAAACCTCTAACAAACACCTTAAAAGATGATTCAAACAAATGGAGAGAAGTTGCTGGCTCACTGATGGGATGACTTAATATTGTAGACATGTTGATTCTACCACAAATTAATCCACAAATTTAATGCAATTCTAATGAAAATTCCAGTTGAATTTTCCCAGAACTGAAGAAAATTACTCCAAAATTCATATCAAGAAGTAAAGGTTCATGCATACAAAAGTCAATCCTAAAAAAGGAGAATATTAAGAAGAGGCACTTACCATATGAGGTGTTAAGATGTACAGAAGAGCACAGTAAAAAAACAGTAGTATTTGTTCAACAAAAGATATATTGACCAATGGAATAGGATAGAGAGTACAGAGCTAGGGTCACACATATAGGGCATTAGTATACGATCAAGGAGACATCACAACTCATTGAAGACAGGATGGGTTACTTAATAGTTTTGGAAAGAGAAAAATAAAACTGGATCCTTACCTAATACGTATACAAATGTTCACTCCAGAAGTATTAAATACATAAACATGAAGGTAAAACTATAAAGTTAATAGAAAAGAATATCAAATAATATATTTGTGATGTAGAGATGAGGAAAAAATTCTTAAACAAAACTTCAAAAGCGGGCTTCCCTGGTGGCGCAGTGGTTGAGAGTCCGCCTGCCGATGCAGGGGACACAGGTTCGTGCCCCGGTCTGGGAAGATCCCACATGCCGCGGAGCGGCTGGGCCCGTGAGCCATGGCTGCTGAGCCTGCGCGTCCGGAGCCTGTGCTCCGCAACGGGAGAGGCCACAACAGTGAGAGGCCCGCGTACCACAAAAAAAAAAAAAAGAAAAGAAAAAGAAAAAAATAAAACTTCAAAAGCACAAAACACAAGACATAAAATGGTATTTCATTACATGAAAATTAAGAATTTATTTTCAGATAGAGAATGGGAAAAAGACAACGTCTAAATTATGGCAAGGGATTAATATTTCAAATATACAAGGAACTTCTGTGAATCATTAAGAAAAAGACGGCAACCCCAATAGAAAAATGGGTGAAAGGTACACAAAAAATAGTTTACAGACAACACACTAGAAGTAATAAGCTCACAGAGGGATGCACAAATCATTAGTAACCAGAAAAATGCAAATGAAACAAGCAGACGTTACATGCATTAGACCAGAAAAAAGATGACATCCGCAATGTGCCATGTATATCAAAAGAGTGATATTGCTGGCGTGCACATCCTTGTTTTCACTGTGAAGTGTCACTCTGCTGTCCAGGAGGGCAGCCCGCCCATATGCCCTCCAACAGTTTTGAGGGTTTCTATAGCTCAGTGCCGTTGCCTTGGCATGACCCAGCTATCCACTTTTCCAGTCTAAAAGCTTCCATCAAAAAAGAATTTTGCTTCAAATACACAGATTAGTGTCTAAATAATAAATAAAGTATTACAGGGTTGCTCTCACAGGACACAGTGACAATCTCTGATGTCTCTTTTGTTGTTGTTGTTGTTTTAAAAAACTCCTCTGTTAGAAATAACTTTTCTGGATACAGTTTTTGTGATCCTATCTGCTGTTCTTGCAGCTCCAGGAGAGAGGGAACATTTTCTATTTCTTATCTTGAGGAGACTTCTTTTGCCAGAGACGAGTAGGGCCTATAGTTTTCAAGGTCAAGTGCTGGAAACACATGGTTTAACACTGAAAGAGATGCAGTCCTGAGAGAAAAAGAAATCATATGGAAAAGAAAAGGTCAGAATAGGATTATTAACAGATGGAATATGGCACATAAAGATTAGGGACATCTGGGCTTCCCTGGTGGCGCAGTGGTTGAGAGTCCGCCTGCCGATGCAGGGGACGCGGGTTCCTGCCCTGCTCAGGGAGGATCCCACATGCCGCGGTAGCGGCTGGGCCCCTGAGCCATGGCTGCTGAGCATGCGCGTCGGGAGCCTGTGCTCGGCAACGGGAGAGGCCGCAGCAGAAACAAGATTAGGGACATCTTTTTTCCTCTTATCTTCCATTATAAATTTTTTATGTGACTCTGACAGGTTTATCGATTCTTATTTTATAATCGTTGTTCATTTCGGTGCGTTATTTATGTGTACGTATGTGTTTGCACATTTAGTGGTGTTGTGGGGAGGTGTGTGTGTAAAGAGAGAGAGGCATATACAAGTCAACTATATTATAAATGGACATTTGCTGTTTTTCCTTATCTCATCCTTGGAATCCCGATCAGGACAGGAACTGGGTTGCTGGTTTTCTTCATCATCATACTCAGTACCTAGGAAAATGCCTAGACACAGGCAGACTTAATGAATCTTATTGGACAAACATGTCCACTGAAGAAAATCGAAAAATTTTAAATAAGTATAAAAATGAAAATAAAAGCAATACGAATTTCATCAGCCTAGACGGGGCGGGCGCGGTGGTGGGGGTGGGGGACCGGTGTGCAGGAAGAACCTCTGTAGAAACGTCATGTTTCCAATCTGTTGTCTCAGTGCATGTAGACATATAAACCCATAAACAAAAACAGGGTGATATAACACTATCGTTTTATGTTCTGCTTTTTCACTCCACAGCTTATCATAATCATTTTTGCATGTTACTACCCTTACCTACCACAGTCAGTGGCAAAGCCGAAATTCAAATCCAGCCTGTGAAGCCTGGGCGTTTGGATTCTTAGCCGTAGGTTATAGAGTTGACACCTGAACTTGGCAGCCGTTATTAGCATATAAACAAGTAACTGGACAATATATTTTAATTCAATTTCATTAAATACTGATTAGCTTAATAATACCTCTCCAGTGGAATGTTACCCGCATGAGAGCACTGATCTTGTCTATCTCAGATTCCCAGCGCCCAGAACAGTTCCTGCCACATTCTGGGGGGATCATTAAACAGGTGTTGAATAGTGAATAAAAGGACGAATGAGTTCTGTAGGCATCTTTACTGGAAGGATAAATTGAGGTTTTTAGAGACTCTTTGTTAGACTATTTTGGACAGTCCCAAGTCCACCCTGCAGAGAATAAAGGATGATCTCAGTGCACTGGCTCCCTCCCAGGTCAGATCGTCCAGGAACTAGGCACGCTGGCCAGCCTGAGTTATTGCCCATTTGTCCAACTCTTTCAGGAAACGTATCAGTGGGTCATTGACGGGCGATTTTGCAACGATGGTTTAAACAGAGTGGTTTGACAGGACTCCACAGGTAATAACTGTGTGTATAAACAAAGCACACTATCCTCAGAGAGGACCTGGGTCTTCTTTCCCATAATTACAGATTTCAAAAAGCAAACCTGGGAAACTAGAGAATGGTGAAAGGGCTCCCTATGCACCCGAGAGTGAAAAACAGGCTGTTGAGTGATGCTTCTTTTCTATCACCCACAGCTGAGGACACAGCGGCTCCAAGTACCCCACATCCTAGAGAGGGCATCCAGGAAGCAGGGCCAGACCTCAGTAACCTCCCAAGGCTGACAAAGAGGCAGCAGTGCCGGCCTCTGCAATCAACACCTCTCCAACCCATTCCACCTCTGGTCCACTTAGGAAACGCCAGAGGAAAGGGAGGGAGAGACGGCAGTGTCGTCAGTCTTGTGGGGAGTGCAGTATTTGTGGAGATAGGTGATTTCCTCAAATTGGTTCAGGGTGCCAAGAAGAATAGAAGAATGCCTGTTCAGTTCTCAGCTGGGTGCATGCTCACTGCAAACACTCCCAGCTCATTCTGGTGCCCCTATCAAAGCAGAGGGAGTACGGTGAGGGAGTTCTTGAGAGAGTTGACATGTGTAGGAGCCGGTGACTGTTCTGGGGATTTCTAAAAGGTTGGAGCACCCATGCCAGCAGAGCTTAAAGAGGCAGTGGTGGAGTGTGACTAGGAAGGAGATGGGGTGAGCTCTTTCCCATCTGCCATCTCTGCAGGAAGAGAAGAGGCCCTCAGTCATTCTGGGGTTAGAATAAAGGCAGTGCTGCGCCAGGTGAGGTGACACCTCAGCTAAGGAGGGAGCTTGGAACATGGACCATCATCAGGACCAGTTGTGGATAACCTGCTCCTCTCTGGGGAGGCCCTCCATAGCTGAGGGGCTGGTATGAAGCTGAACCTCACCTCAGGAGCACCCCCATCACACCTGATGATTAATAATAGCTCAAAGCTTATTATTATTTCTTCTCAGTAAATATAGTGAGAGAGAGAGAACTTGCATAGGTTTACATTTATATCTCATATTTCATCATTTCTAGGACACACATTTCTTGATTATACATTTCTGAAATTAGGATGTGTCTTACATTCACTAATGACCAGGCAGCACTCATGAAATTGTTGTCATTGCTTTAGGATTAATTTTGTGTATGCTTTCCTTTTTGTTTATACACAAGAGTGATGTAAGATTAAAATCTATGTCTAAGTTTAAAAGAACTCTCTCAGTACGTGTAAAGTAAAAATTCAGAGTGATAAGAAAACATTATGTCTGAATCTAAATGGTAGCATCTTTTTTCTTGGTGGTGTATAAATAGTAACACATCTTTCAGTCCAGGGGTCTTAGACTCAGAGAAATACAGTGTGTCCTTTTTCCCCTCCTCTAGTCTCACAGAGTGTTCTCTGCTAACTTGCCCCTCTGATAATCAGCACAGTACTTTGGAAATTCAAAATATTCATTTATTTCTCCCAAGGCTTCTCATCAGCTACCACAACGACTAACAGTTTATTTGCACATGGCGTTCCTCATTTTCATTTCTATGAGGGAGTGGGCACAGTATCGTTGGAGAAAACTGAATATTTTCTATGATGAAGTAAAATTATATCCTTTCGGCTGGTGTGAGTATGATATTTGTACAGATTTAGTAGTCACCTCAAAGTGACTCATTACCACATTCTGCAGATCCAAACCACATCCATACTTTCTACAACTCCCAAACCCTCCCCCCAGTTCTGTCCACTTCTGAACAATACTCTTCTCAGACCTTATTCATTCATTTCAACAAATATGTATAAAGCAGCTACTATTTGTGAGGCCCTATGACAGGCACTGTGGATACAATGACAACACACAATAAAAGAGACAGGCCTTTGCCCTTGGGTTCCCTACCTACTGGCTCTAAAGACAGACAAGAAAACGGGCGAACGCACTGGAGTGTGACGAGTCCTGGGGACACTCACCTACAGCAAGAGCAGGTACAACCAGATTCCCGCAGGTCCCTGTCATCCATCTCAAATGTGCTGCATCCCCTGACCCCACTCTCTTCACCCTCGTTCCTTTCTCAGAGCCAGAGAAGTTTCTGCTCCCCTTGGGGTTAACCATCCTTTGTGGGTTTGATCCCTCTGCCTCTTGCTTCCCCTTGACTCTGCTCTTATTCCTTCTTCTTTACCTTTCTTATCTCCCTCTTCCTTAGCTCCTTCCTGTTCCTTATAACTAGTCTGACCTTCTTTGAAAGAAAACCTTTCTTTTATTAGTAAAATAAAAGATTAGGTCAATTATTCATTTTCAATAAGCACTTGTTGAGATGCCATTATATGCCAGGTACTGGATATTAGGGGTGAACAAGAGAGAAATGGTCACTTCTCTCACTGATTTTATAATACAAGGGAGGAAGATGGACCAAAAGAAAACCCAAACAAAAATTAGAAGAATAAACCAAAAATTGAGTAAAAGAATCCCACATGTTAAAAATTGGTAAACTGTAAAGAATAACCAGAGTGAGCCAGCCAGGATGACCAGGAAGGCCTCTCTCAAGAAAGAGTGAATTCGGGAGAGCCCCACAGGTGAGACATTCCCATCTTTGTGAAAAGCGAGCAGAGGAGTATGTGGGCAGAGAAAATGTCACCTGCAAACGTCCTGTGCCAAAGAAAATCTTGGTTTGTTGGTGATACTGGAGAGTGGGGAGCTTGGGAAGGGGTGGCATGAGATGCTGCTGCAGGGTGGCCAGGGACAGATCACACTGGGCTTTGTAAGCCATGATAAGCACCTGGATTATATTTTAAGGGACATGGGAATCCATTGAAGGATTTTAAGCAGGGGAGAGACATGATCTGAGTATAGTTTGTATGCTAGACTGAGAGGTAGGGTAACTACATGCTCTCTTTTGCCCAGGACAGTTCCAGCTTATTCCTGTCACCCAGGTATAATTATCAATAATGTCCCTTTCACAATGGAAAGTGACTTGGCTTAGATGATAAACTATACAGTCACACTTAAGCAGAGGCGGAAGCCATGAAGATGGGGAGACTACTGAGACAGCTGTTGCACGAACCCAGGTGAGAACAGGTGTGGCCAGGAGCGTGGAGGTGCACGTGAGACCAAGCTGATGGGCTAGAGATGAATTTTGGAAGTAGAATCACAGGGCTTGCTAGTGGATTGGATGTGGAGGTAAAGGCAAGGGAAGCATCAAGCACATTTCCCAATATCTGGGGTGAGCCACAGAGGGAAGAGTCGTGTCATTTGCTGAATTGGAGTGGCCTGGGGGTGAAGAGTTCTGGACGGAGACGAGCGTTTCCTTTGGACAAGCAGAGTGTGAGATCTCTGGAAGCCATCCAATCAGAGGTTTCAGGAGGTCAATCAGATAAACAAGCTTGGAAACCAGGTTCTGAGGGGGAGATATAAGTTTCAGAGGCGTCAGCATGTAGATACTATTAGCTGCGCTTGTTGGGGAGAATACAGAGAAATAAAAAGTGCGAGCCCAGAACCAAGTCTGAGGGACACTTAGAGTTTGGGGAGATGAAAAGACCCAGCTAAGGAGATAAAGGAAAACTGAAGGGAAGCAAAAGGAGAGTGTGGTACTATGAAGCCAAGAGAGAACCTTCCAGGAAGGAGGGAGAGGACAACTGTGCTGAGCATGGCTCAGAGGCCTCCTGATAGGAGGAGAGAAACATGTCAGTTGTTTTGGCAACATGGAGGTCAGTGGTGACCAGAGCTGTTTTGCTGAGTGGTGGGGACAGAGGACAGGCTGGTGTGGGTTCAAGTGTGAGTCAGAAGCGAGGAATCAGAAAGTGCAGATGGGCAGGTTTTCAACAAGTCTGACTATAAAGAGGAAGAGGAAAACGTGCAAGAGTGAAGAGTGATGTGGATTGAACTCAGGGTTTTCAATGTGGTGATTTATTGGGAAAGCTGTTACTGACTGTCTGGACTCTGCAAGGTTTTGCCCATGTGAGGAACAAGCACATTTTCCTCCCTGGTGTGAGTGTCACTGCGTGTCCTGTGCAAGAGAAGAGCACCACAGGAGCTGGGCAGAAGGAAAGCACAAACCAGGAAGTGTTTGTGTCCTACAACGTCCCTCCTGCGCCCTGAAAGGACAGAGATTAACACTGTGCCCAGCTGGCACAGGAGAAATGTTTACCAGTTCCAGTATCACAAGCGGGCAAAAGAAGGGTGGACGTGGAGCTCAGAGTAAATAAACTGATAACCGGCACACACTTCTACTCTGAAAGTGGGATTCAGGAGCACTCCTAAGGGGAGACGATTCATGATGAAATGATCCCTGTAGGGGAAAGACAAGTTTAACTTCCTTGTCAAGGAGGAAGAAAAAGTGTGTCTGTAAGGTAGTTAGTCACAGGAGAACTTTCTCATACAGTTCCCATCAGAAGGCACTGTCAGAGGTGTACGTAGAGGCTGTGTCTCAGAAAAGTGAGTCTGACAAAATAAAGCAGGAGCAGGGCAACCGGGATTAGGGAGAGTGTGGTGGCAGATTGGCTGGCAAGAACAGGCTCAAAGCACTGCTGAGTTTAGGGCTCTAGTGGTAAAGTCTCAACAGACCCCAGGTTGTAAGGAGACTCCTATTATGAGAATGTTCACTATTAGATTTCTATCCCAGGAACTGAAGGTATAGAATTTGCAAAATGAGGGGAAAGAAAGGAAAAGTAGGAGAAAGGATGACTTGAAAGTTTAGATAAAGCAAGTTCTCCAAATTATTGTAAATAGGAAAAATTTAATAATCAGCCTTTTTATTACTTGAAATAAAAGTTGGATACAGAAGTCTATTCACCATTCTTTTTTCTTTTTTTTTTTGGGCTGCTTTGGGTCTTCGTTGTTGCACGCGGGCTTTCTCTAGTTGCGGCGAGCGGGGGCTACTCTTCGTTGCGGTGCGTGGGCTTCTCATTGCGGTGGCTTCTCTTGCTGTGGAGCACGGGCTCTAGGCGCGCGGGCTTCTGTAGTTGTGGCGTGTGGGATCAGCAGTTGTGGCTCGTGGGCTCTAGAGCGCAGGCTCGGTAGTTGTGGTGCACAAGCTTAGTTGCTTTGCGACATGTGGGATCTTCCCGGACTAGGGCTCGAACCCGTGTCCCCTGCATTGGCAGGTGGATTCTTAACCACTGTGCCACCACAGAAGCCCCTGTTCCCCACTCTTTAAAGTGTTAGATCATTTTACTTCTTGGAATCTGTAATCTGAAAAAACCAAACACCAAAACCAAATTTTTATCCAAGGAAGAAGGTTATTGGTTTCTCTAGGAATTTGTGATTTATAGAGTCACTCATAATTCCTCTAACAGGCCCAAACCCCTTTTATTAGACACTGTTTTCCTCAGTAAGAAGTAACATGCTGGGACTTCCGTGGCAGTCCAGTGGTTAAGACTTGGAGCTCTCACTGCCGTGGGCCTGGGTTCAATCCCTGGGGGGAGAACTAAGATCCCACAAGCCATGCGGCATGACTGGAAAAAGAGTAACATGCTGCTGGCTTTCCTCTGTTGGGAAGGGTCCAGGGAGGGAAAATGACTTCTTCTCAAGGACCTGATACATATCCAATGCAATACAAAACCTCCTGATACTTAATCTTGATGGCGTCCCTATGCCTCCGTTTCTGGACATGTTTATTCCTGGACACTTGCATCAGGCAAGGAATATAGAGTGAAGGGAGACAGCGTTGGAGGCACTTCTGGATGGCACAGACAGAAATTGGTTCATAGATGGATTTGTAGGTGTTGCTGAGAAATGAACAGAAGATCAAGGTGCAGCTGCTGGAGCAGGATTCCACGATCCAGTCGTCCCGAGGCTGTGTCCCCTGCCCGCACACAGACACCACTGAGGACGCACTAAGGGCACTAGACCCCAGGGCAGAGAAGCTGACAGGACCCAACTGCCAGGGAGTGAAGAGGCCTGAATACAGAAGGGCCTAGAAAGAGCACCACAGTAACCAGAGGGGCCTGGAGGGGAGCGGGTCTGATTAGGGGAAGGGGTGGAGCAGGGTGTCTGCCCTGTATGATGCTGAGATTGTGGCCCCGACACCCAAGACACAGGCACAGACTCGGTCTTCATGTGGGTGTCCAGCCATCACCCCTTGGGAACAAACAGGCTGTCCTTATATCAAAGAATAATACACGGTTTTCAACATTCAATCTCTTAAGCATTTATTAGATCTGCTGGCTTCTGTGGACAGAGAACTCACAAGCTCAGCGTCCCTGCCCTTGGGGGCTCACAGCCCCGTCGTCTCCTGAGCAGAGTGAGAGGCAGCTCAGTACTTGTCGGGCAGGCCAGGAGGTCGGAAGTAATTGGGGTCTTTGCCGCTCCGGCCCCATTCATTGGCAAACTGGTCGGCCTCCGAGTCCTCCCGTCCGTGGCCACTGTCTCCATGCTTAAAAAGGTCTGTGACTCTCTGACTATTCTCCCTGGCATCGCTGGAATGGAGGAGGGCAGGTAGGGGATTACTCCAGGGCTGACGAGCAACAGCCCACCCTCCCCATCTCTCCTCTTTCCAAGGAATCGAGGACTCTGACAGGAGCTAGGAAAGAGGGAATGAAGCCTGAGGCTGCCCGGGCTCAGCCCACCTCAGCCCTGCGGGTCCCCTTATGCTGGGTGAACAGCACCCATGGGGGAGGCTTGGGAATCGTCTGTCCCACCAGCCTTGCTCTGCTCTTCAGCCACTCAGACCCCACACAGGACACAGAGGGTGAGGGTGGATAAGAGGAGGAGAGGCCACAGCCCTACAGGAAGTTCTCCAGGGCTTGGCCCCTCCTGGCTGTCCGAGGCTCTCACACCCATCCCTGCATCCTCAGGGCCCCTGGTACCTGATCACTTTAGCAGCCCAGGCGCCCCCAGGTCCCCTTTTGGCAGCGTCATAGTTGCCCCGGGCGTGGAAGTACTTGTCGGAATTTTTGTAATTGGCTTCTCTCATGTCAGAGTAGGCTCGCCACATGTCTTTAGCCCCTGGCAGGAAAAGAAAGTGATGATATGAACATGATCACGTCTGAGCAAAATAGAGAAAGAAAACATTTTCCTCCCACTGGGTCCAGATTTCAGTCTTTGACTAAGCCCTTGGAGATTATTATATTGGCTTGAAATGAATATTCCTTTACTTTTCACTTCCCTGGGTTAATGTTATGAGAATCATACGTGGTGCAAGTTTTACTCTGTTTGATTCCATCTTAAGTCTGTTGGTACTTCGTTTTTGGTTGTGTGTGATGCGTGTGAAGAGGAGGTCGGATGCTCTTTAAGGGATGTTTGGTTGTACAATGGACCTCTACCTGGAAAGATACAGGAAACCCTCTGACCAGAGGTTGAGAATAAAGGCGATTCTGAGGGAGGTTGCAGACATAGGATGCTCCCAACCTAGTCAAGGGGAGAAATCCATCCCTGTGGACAAAGTGAGGACAACTCGGTCCTGAGTACATCTGAAAGTCCGGGGCATATTTGGACCTGGCCAACTGTCAAAATTCAATCAGCAGGTGATAAACGTGAGTTCCTTAAGACAGTTTTGAAGAAACAGGGTAATCAGATGCAGAAAAAGGGCAACTGACACGCCAGCTCTAAATAAATTTCAGTGTCCTCTCCAATAAAATAGAGGAGTATTGCCTCCCTCAGAGTGGTTACACAGAAGAACTGAGGAAATACAGGTTTAACGGCTAAAACTTTGTAGGTGCTCAGTATACTATGACCTCTCTCCTCCTTAGGAAGAGTGGGACAAAAAAAGAAAAAGAATGAAGATGCAGAGCAGGGAGTTATGGACAGAAGGACTCTGATCAGCTAGAATTAAATGGCAAAGTTAAAAAAAAAACTTATCAAGACAAAGAGAAAAATCCAATGTAGAGTTATAATCAGGGTTTATATGATGACTCTATGAGAAAACTTATCTTCATATTATATATTTGTCATGTTTGGCATTTGGAAAGATAGTTTTGTTGAGAGTTATGACATTCCTACTATATTTATTCCCACTGAGTTACTGATTTAAATAGATCCTTGAAGTCCAGACTTTCTTAAAAAGTATTTCCAAATTGCCTGGCATATCTTCTCACCTAAGGTCAGCAAAACCAGAGGTACTGTGCACACGTCAGTGTGCATAAATATCAACTGGGGTGCTTAATAAAGGCCAGATTTCCAGTCTCAACCCCTGGGATTGTGATTCAAGGGAAGGGTTGTGTGTGGCCCCAGGCACCTGCATTCCACAAAGCACCCCAGACCACGGGTGATTCTCATGCACGTGGCCCTAGAACAGCCCTTTGAAAAACACTGACCTAAGGGATGAAAAAATATTTTTAGCTGGGTCTGTGAGAATTTAGATAGAATGGCCAGCAAACTCTTAAAACAATTATTCAGTAACTATCACAGAAAAATAATAACACAAAATAATTTTGTGAAATAAACAAATTTTTGCTACTTCACTCTGGCTAGTGAGGTACATATCTCTTGCTATCAGTTTCTGGCCAGGTCTCAGCCTCAGTAGAACCATTGTCAAGGTAATTCATTGTGCCATTTATGGTGGGGAGAGGAGCTCTATCAAGTTGCCTTCTAGAGGCACCACATCCCCACTATTTGCCATTTGCTCAGATACAGAGCAGGACATGTGTTCACAAATCCCTCACTCTCCCACGTGTACTCTTGTCTGGGAGGCATAGAATACCTCGGTTAATAGCAAGGTCTGGGGGAGCTCAGTGTCTTGGGTTAAATCCCGCTCTGCTGGAGGACTTTGTTAGGTGTCTTAATTTCTTGGTGCCTCAGTTTCTCTGGTAAGGGATAATGGTACCAACATTGCAGGACTAAAGGATTAAAACCTGAGGATGACAAGGAGTTCACTCATGCATGCGAAGCTCTTAGAACAGTGCCTAGCAGGTATTAAAAGCTCAGGTATTTTAGTTATAATTATTAAGTGGATGGGGAGGGTGAACATTCCCCACCCATTTAATGCACCCATTTCATGGTACCTGAGACTTGGAAATGAGCCATCCCTAGTTGCCCACGAGGGGGCAGCAGAGCCCCACTTGTATTTAGGGAACATGCACCTCCTGAATCCAGATCTCTTCCTCACTCCTGCTGAAAGTTGGGGCCCAAACTCTATGTGACCTCGGGCTTGGGAATCCCAAGGGTGCAAAGCTGGTCAGAAAAACCTGGGGAAGTGCTACCACGGAAACCAAGCTCCTTTTTTTCCCTCTTATGGTCTTTGCCCTGTGGGGATGTGACCTCTGCTCCAGTGAATCCTGGGAGCTGCAGATGCATCCTTCCCCTGACCCATCCTTTGATCCTTACCTTGACCAGCTTCCTTGAGGAATGTACCCCATCTCTGGCTGCTGACGCCCAGGATCAGGAAGCAGAAAATGATGCCCGTGGAAAGCTTCATCCTGCTGCAGGGAGATGAGCAGACACAAACAAGGATGACAGGTCTGGGTTTTTGTTCTTGTTTTTGTTTTGTAATGTGCATACACCCTTGCATTCCAAAAATAAACTCCACTGAATTTTATCTCAATATATAGCCGATAGACAGATAGCATTACAGAGGATCCAGTTCTCATTTCCGTGTGTCTCATTGGAATCCCAATGATTTCCTGTGTGAGGGATTGCAACGGGCTTTTAGTATAAACCATTTCCAGTCCGGTCATCCCCTATCAGCCCTGAAACCCAGCTGCACAGCAAGTTTCCCAAAGGCATGAGGAGTCTGGGCACTATACCTCTCTGTAATATGAGATGAGGTAAACAAGGCACAAGCATTTACAAATGCTTGCTCTGCCTATCACTGACTTCACACAGAAACAGCATATGGAACCCCTACCCCCCCCCCCCCAAAGTATTCACAGCTGGTGAATTCTGATTGTCAGAATAGTGGATTCAGGAAGGAA
The DNA here is from genome assembly GCF_039906515.1 of Pseudorca crassidens. NCBI lineage: Eukaryota > Metazoa > Chordata > Mammalia > Artiodactyla > Delphinidae > Pseudorca > Pseudorca crassidens. The sequence goes on along the minus strand of NC_090304.1, from coordinate 38,018,894 downwards.
GCAGAGGGCTGGGCTGCAGCACAAGAATGCTGGTGAAGAGAGAGAATCTCCAAAGAGGAAAAGTTTGGAAAGTTCTAGCACCTCACCTTTGGCTGTGCCTGCCTGCTGAGGCTCCTGGCAAAGCTGAGCTGCCTGTGCTGCCTGCCTGGGAGATGGAGCTGGTGCTTTATATATTGACACTTGGCTAGAGGAGCAAATGAGAAGACAGGTTTGAACCAAAAGAAAAAAAACCAAACAGGAAAGAAAGAGATTTGGGAAATTCCTCTTGACAGCATTTCAAAACAGCAGCGTTATTCTTCACACACATCTAATTCTCCTGGATTGTGCAATCTGGCAGGTTTCAAGAGCGTAGCAAGTTGGGCTGCTTCTGTCTGTTTCCAGTATCACTCCTGGTGGGGAAGGGTGTTTTTCCCCACACAATAATGTACTGACATTTTCTATGAAGGGTAATCAATATTAGAAAAAGAGAGTTGATTGCCTAAAGAATGTGAGGATACAGGGCAAAAGGAAGAGCAGTACGGGGCCATTGCAAGGGACAGCTCAGGATGAAGCTGGGACCCCAGGGTACAGGAGACAGAAAGGAAGGAGATAGAAACCCAGGAAACCTGCGGGTGTAAGTCATCAGGAGGCAGAAGCGCATCGGGGGCGGGAAGGTGGTAGAATGCTCATCGAGCTCGGTTTGCCGGTCTTTAAGTGGTCGCGCCCCCTTGGAGAACGCGACCAGAAGGCAAGGCGGTCCCGGGCTCTCTAGCTTCGTGGTGATTGTAAAGTGCAGACCACTTGCCACGGAACATAGTTGAAACAGAAAATAGGAAGATGGCAGCAAACCCTTCAGGACAAGAGCATTAAAAATTAACCCCAGAGATAGCCTCATCTACCAGAGGGCAGACAGCAGAAGCAAGAAGAACTACAATCCTGTAGCCTGTGGAACAAAAACCACATTCACAGAAATATAGACAAGATGAAAAGGCAGAGGGCTATGTACCAGATGAAGGAACAAGATAAAACCCCAGAAAAACAACTAAATGAAGTGGAGACAGGCAACTTTCCAAAAAAAGAATGCAGAATAATGATAGTGAAGATGATCCAGGACCTCAGAAAAAGAATGGAGGCAAAGATTGAGAAGATGCAAGAAATGTTTAACAAAGACCTAGAAGAATTAAAGAACAAAGAAACAGAGATGAACAATATAATAACTGAAATGAAAACTACACTAGAAGGAATCAATAGCAGAATAACTGAGGCAGAAGAACAGATAAGTGACCTGGAAGACAGAATGGTGGAATTCACTGCGGCAAAACAGAATAAAGAAAAAAGAATGAAAAGAAATGAAGGCAGCCTAAGAGACCTCTGGGACAACATTGAACACAACAACATTTGCATTATAGGGGTCCCAGAAGGAGAAGAGAGAGAGAAAGGACCTGAGAAAATATTTGAAGAGATTATAGTCAAAAACTTCCCTAACATGGGAAAGGAAATAGCCACCTAAGTCCAGGAAACGCAGTGAGTCCCATACAGGATAAACCCAAGGAGAAACACGCCGAGACACACAGTAATCAAATTGGCAAAATTAAAGACAAAGAAAAATTATTGAAAGCAGCAAGGGAAAAACGACAAATAACATACAAGGGAACTCCCATAAGGTTAACAGCTGATTTCTCAGCAGAAATTCTACAAGCCAGAAGGGAGTGGCATGATATACTTAAAGTGATGAAAGGGAAGAACCTACAACCAAGATTACTCTACCCAGCAAGGATCTCATTCAGATTGGATGGAGAAATCAAAAGCTTTACAGACAAGCAAAAGCTAAGAGAATTCAGCACCACCAAACCAGCTCTACAACAAATGCTAAAGGAACTTCTCTAAGTGGGAAAGACAAGAGAAGAAAAGGATCTACAGAAACAAACCCAAAACAATTAATAAAATGGTCATAGGAACATACATATCCATAATTACCTTAAACGTGAATGGATTAAATGCTCCCACCAAAAGACACAGGCTTGCTGAATGGATACAAAAACAAGACCCATATATATACTGTCTACAAGAGACCCACTTCAGACCTAGGGACACATACAGACTGAAAGTGAGGGGATGGAAAAAGATATTCCATGCAAATGGAAATCAAAACAAAGCTGGAGTAGCAATACTCATATCAGATAAAATAGACTTTAAATTAAAGAATGTGACAAGAGACAAGGAAGGACACTACATAATGATCAAGGGATCAATCCAAGAAGAAGATATAACAATTATAAATATATATGCACCCAACATAGGAGCACGTCAATACATAAGGCAACTGCTGACAGCTGTGAAAGAGGAAATCAACAGTAACACAATATAGTTGGGGACTTTAACACCTCACTTACACCAATGGACAGATCATCCAAAATGAAAATAAATAAGGAAACAGAAGCTTTAAATGACACAATAGACCAGATAGATTTAATTGATATTTATAGGACATTCCATCCCAAAACAGCAGATTACACTTTCTTCTCAAGTGCACATGGAACATTCTCCAGGATAGATCACATCTTGGGTCACAAACCAAGCCTCAGTAAATTTAAGAAAATTGAAAAAACAAATACCACATGATCTCACTTATATGCTGAATCTAAAAAAAATCAAAAGCTGAACTCATGGATACAGAGAACAGATTAATGGTTGCCAGAGGCAGGGAGTGGGAGATGAGTAAAAGGAGTGAAGGGCGTCACAAGGTACAGACTTCCAGTTATAAAATAATTAAGTCCTGGGGATGTAATGTACAGCATGGCGACTATAGTTAATAATACTGTATTGTGTATTTGAAAGTTGCTAAGAGAATAAATCTTAAAAGTTCTCACCACAAGAAAAAAATTGTAACTATGTGTGGTGATGGATGTTATCTATACTTCTTGTGGTGATCATTTCACAATACAGTTGTCCCACAGTATCTGCAGAGGATCCATTCCAAGACCCCTGTGGATACCAAAATGCTCAGACGCTGAAGTCCCTTATATAAAATGGCATAGTATTCGCACACAACCTAAGCACTTCCTCCCGTGTACTTTAAATCATCTCTAGTTTACTTATAATATCTAATACAATGTAAATGCTATGTAAATAGTTGCCAGAGAACAACAAATTCAAGTTCTGCTTTTTGGAACTTTCTGGAAATTTTGGTTTTCAAATATTTTAGATCCAAGTTTGGTTAAGTCCTCCGATATGAAACTCATGGATATGGAGGGCCGACTCTATATACAAATATCGAATCATTATGTTGTACACATGAAACTAATATAATGTTCTATGTCAATTATATCCCAGCATTAATTAATTGAACATGTTACCTTACAGGGTACAGAAAGAATTCGGCACCATGGACCCTTTCTTTCTCCACTTATTGAGACTACACATCATACAACAACTTCAATTTGATGGGTGAGTATTGAAGAGTACACTGCTACCCCATATCAAATCATGGCACAGAAAGGGCATCACTTGACTAGTCTCAGCTGTGTCAGACAATACACACACCAACTAAAAAATCAACAAATTATTTGGAAATTACTAGAATGATTTAGGAAACAATGTGTGTATAACCAATTCACTTTGCTGTACACCTGAAACTAACACCACATTGTAAATCAACTATACTTCAATAAAAATTTTTTAAAAAAAAACAATGTGTGCTATGACCATATCTTTTGTTGAGCAGTTTTAGAATTTATGAATTTTGTTCATTTGAAGGATCAGTGGCAGAATAATTAAACTTAATATATGACTTTACCATCTAAAACTTTTAAAGTATCCCCCCTCTGGAAGCCCCCCGCAAGCAACCCAGGAAACAGGATATTACTAATACCGCAGAAGCCCCTTGTGTCCCACTCTCTGCTGCATGCTTCTCCCTGCCCTTTCTCCAAAGGTAAACTCCTTCCCAAACTTTGTGTTATCATTCCCTTGCTTTTTTTAAAATTGTTTTTTTTAATCACATATGCATATCCATAAACAATATATTTTTAAGGTTTTTCCAGTTTTTGAACTTTCTGTAAATAGATTTCTATTGTATGGATTCACTAGTCATTTGCTTATTTTGGTCAACAATATGTTCTTTAGACATAGGCATGTTGATGACTGTTGCAGTAGTTCTTCCATTTTCAATGCTGAAGACTATTGCCAAGCATGAATGTAACACAGCTTATTTCAACATTTGGGTTTTTTCTGTTTCGCTATTACAGTGTTGCTTCTGGTAATCTTGTGCAAATATTCCAGTACAAGAGTTCAGATGGTAGAGACCTAGAAGTGAAATAGAATATGATTATGTTGAACCTTAGTTGGTAATACCAAATTATCTTTCCAAAATGGTTATATATATATATTTACAATACATATTTCTATATTTTATATATTTATATTCCCACAAGTAGTGGATACATGGCCCCCTTGCTCCACATCCTAGGCCATATTTGTTTTTTATGTCAAGTTGGTGAGTGATAAATAGTATCACATTGTAGTTTAAATTTGTGTTTTCCTGATTGTCGATGAGATTGCCCATTTTTACATATTGATGAGCCATTTGTACTTTCTCTTCTGTGAAATTTATATTTATTTCCTTTTCCTTTTTTATTGATTAGTAGGAGCTCTTTATATACTTCATATAAAGCCTTTTTGATTATGTATGTTACAAATATCTTCCCCCAGCTTGTGGCTTTTATTTTCATGTTTTCAGTCATCTTCATGGGAGTAATGTATTTGGTTTTATATTTAACAAACTTACGATTCAACAAAATTATAATGTACAGCTATGCACTAATTCTTTTAAAATGCTTTCTTTCCCTTTATTTATCAATGTTTAGAGTAATAAGTTTAATCCCAGCAACTGCAAAGTTGTCTAATAAATTTGCTTTTTTAAAAAGTTTCTTTATGGTATCTTTTGATGAACACTAATGCTTACCTTTGTTGTAGCTTTTTTTCAATTAAGAACCATCTTTTAAAGTGGAAAATTATCTTATTCATTCTCTGACAACCAACTTCTATAACTTATTAATGTATTTGCTCAAGGTACAGAATATATATAACCTATGACGTAGCTATCTTTGCAAGCACTGTGGGAAGTAAACTTTAATTTTTCTCTCAAGAGAGTTTTCTTAAAAAGCCAGTACTTTTTATTTTTTATTTATTTATTTATTTTTAGGCCATGCTGTGCGTCATGCAGGATGCTAGTTCCCCAACCAGGGATCAGACCCGTGCCCCCTGCATTGGGAGCTGAGAATCTTAACCACTGGACTGCCAGGGAAGTCCAAAGCCAGTGCTTTTTAAAAGAGTTTGGTTTGCTTCTTATTTTCACCTGGGAAATCTTTGAAACTTTCAACTTAGTTTCAAAGGTATAGCTGGTAGTCTCTACCCTTTGGAAGTGGATTACCTTCTGGTGTGCTGGAATCAGCTCATACTAGCTCAGGAGAGCTAGCTGTTACATTTTCAGGGATTTTGCAAGCCAACTGTTAAGTCTTCGTCCTTTGAAATTAGCCGTGGTGGCAGTATTTACACCATGGAAATTGACAAACACTTAAGTCAGGGTTTTTTTTGTTTTGTTTTTTTGTTTTGCGGTACGCGGGCCTCTCACTGTTGTGGCCTCTCCCGTTGCGGAGCACAGGCTGCGGACGCGCAGGCTCAGCGGCCATGGCTCACGGGCCTAGCCGCTTCTTGGCATGTGGGATCTTCCCGGACCGAGGCACGAACCCGTGTCCCCTGAATGGGCAGGCGGACTCTCAACCACTGCGCCACTAGGGAAGCCCAAGTCAGTGTTTTTGTTTTTTCTTCCAGAGAGCCATCTCTTAATTCCCAGCACATGCCTGGGACTACTTCTAATTCCAAGTTCCACAGGTCCTTTCCTTTGTTCTTCTAGGCACTGACAAACCAATCCTTGAGGCAAGGGCAGCTTCTGCAAATACACAGCTTCAGCACCAGAAAGGCTGGATTCCCCATTCCCTATCCTTCAGTTCACTCAGGGAGATTAAAAGAGATATTACATTCAAACAACTTAAGAAATATGAAATTCTTGTGTACACTCTTGATTATATGACTGCATTTTCTCCCCAAGAAAACAAACATGGGGGGCAAATGCATACATCAGAAAAGGAAACATTTTTTACACAGCTGCTCTGAGCTTCCTGAGACCAGGACCTACACTTGCCTATATGTTTATCTGGTAGAGGGCAGCAGCTCCCTAATACTGAGGCGAGGCAACCTGCTAGGAGGCGGGTGGTTTCTGCTCTGGGGGGCTTCTCACTCTTCCCATGCTCCAAGAGTGCGGGAAAACACCCTCCACTGGACTGCAAGTGTCATAAAGAAATGACCGACTTCCTAGAATCACACACAAGTCTAACACAACTCACTATCAAACCTAGAAACAGCCATTTAAGAGAACAGATCTACCGCGTTTCTCCTCTCAACCACTGGTGGCTCACATGTAAGACTGCACCTGCATTCTTCTGGCAGAAGCCTCAAGACAGCAATCAACAACAACAATGACTGGACTTCCCTGGTGGTCCAGTGGTTAAGACTCCATTTTTCCAATGCGGGGGACGTGGGTTTGATCCCTGGTGGGGGAATTGGGATCCTACATGCCACATGGCGCGGCGAAAAAAACCCAACAACAATAACTGCAACACAACCAAACCCAATAATTATCCTACCTTTAAATGACTATAGCATTTCTCAGCATAAAAGCTCTTCAGCAGCATTATTCTGAGCTGGTTAGAACCAGTTCACAGAGACAGAGATTCTCTATATAGACCGAAATGAGATTAATCTGAGTTCCCCTTTCCTTGTTCAAATTTGGGCTTAATACAGAGTCACTGTTCTCAGATATTCATATAATCAACTTACTGGTGACACACCGTTTGTTAATTTAGATGAACTAACACCCTCAAGGTTATTTGTTTAAGTAAGCATCCTTTTGATGCAAAGAGACATAGACATCTTTAGGAAAACAAATAAGTATTAGATAAGTAGAAGTGGTTGTCAAAGATCTCTCCTCCCAGTATCCTCCACTAAAGCCAGATGGTTTTTCAAGACAGTCTGCTAAAATCTCAGGGGACAGTTAATTCTAAGTTACACAGATAGTTGTAGAAAACCGATAAAGAATGAAGTTGGACAGCCATTTTAAAGAAGCTAGAGTAACTTGGTTCTAAAACAAGAGTGGACAGTACAAGAAAACAATAGTCCCATTTCAATTCCAAAGGTGCAAAAAATTCAAAACACAGCATAGTGTTGCCAAACCAAATATGAGTATTAAAGGTGCCTCATAATTGAGTGCGGTTTATTCTTGGAATGCCAACATTACAGAATCAATGTAATTCACCACAATGATAGCTTAAAGGAGAAAATAATATTATCTCAACTGATTTTTAAAAAGCATTTGATAAAGCTGAAGGCATATTTATGGTTGCTTTTTTAAAATCCTTTAGAAAACTACGTATCAAAGAGAAATTTCTTCAGTTTATAAGGTTATTTGCCAAAAAGCTACAGCACATATTTTATTTAATGGAAAAACCTTTAATTCATTGCCGTTCAGGATCTGGAATGAGAAAAGGAATGCTACTATCATCACTGTTGTGTAACACAGCTCTGGAAGCCCTGGCCAATGCCACAGAAAATTTCGAAAGTAAGAGATACAAGGATTGGAAAGGCAGAGATGAAACCGTCATATTTGCAGTTAGTATAATCTTCAACCTCAAAAAGCACACAAAATCAACAAACTATAGAATTACTAAGGAAATTTAATAAGGTTGCCCAACACTTGATCCAAAAGCCTAATCATTTCTCCATAGCAGAAATAACAAAATGGAAAATATGATTAATAATAATAAACAATTCATGGTAACAACATAACTATAAAATTCCTAAGGACTGGTTTCACCAGTAATACACAGCACCACAATGGAGATTTCAAACCTCTAACAAACACCTTAAAAGATGATTCAAACAAATGGAGAGAAGTTCCTGGCTCACTGATGGGATGACTTAATATTGTAGACATGTTGATTCTACCACAAATTAATCCACAAATTTAATGCAATTCTAATGAAAATTCCAGTTGAATTTTCCCAGAACTGAAGAAAATTACTCCAAAATTCATATCAAGAAGTAAAGGTTCATGCATACAAAAGTCAATCCTAAAAAAGGAGAATATTAAGAAGAGGCACTTACCATATGAGGTGTTAAGATGTACAGAAGAGCACAGTAAAAAACAGTAGTATTTGCTCAACAAAAGATATATTGACCAATGGAATAGGATAGAGAGTACAGAGCTAGGGTCACACATATAGGACATTAGTATACGATCAAGGAGACATCACAACTCATTGAAGACAGGATGGGTTACTTAATAGTTTTGGAAAGAGAAAAATAAAACTGGATCCTTACCTAATACGTATACAAATGTTCACTCCAGAAGTATTAAATACATAAACATGAAGGTAAAACTATAAAGTTAATAGAAAAGAATATCAAATAATATATTTGTGATGTAGAGATGAGGAAAAAATTCTTAAACAAAACTTCAAAAGCGGGCTTCCCTGGTGGCGCAGTGGTTGAGAGTCCGCCTGCCGATGCAGGGGACACAGGTTCGTGCCCCGGTCTGGGAAGATCCCACATGCCGCGGAGCGGCTGGGCCCGTGAGCCATGGCTGCTGAGCCTGCGCGTCCGGAGCCTGTGCTCCGCAACGGGAGAGGCCACAACAGTGAGAGGCCCGCGTACCACAAAAAAAAAAAAAAGAAAAGAAAAAGAAAAAAATAAAACTTCAAAAGCACAAAACACAAGACATAAAATGGTATTTCATTACATGAAAATTAAGAATTTATTTTCAGATAGAGAATGGGAAAAAGACAACGTCTAAATTATGGCAAGGGATTAATATTTCAAATATACAAGGAACTTCTGTGAATCATTAAGAAAAAGACGGCAACCCCAATAGAAAAATGGGTGAAAGGTACACAAAAAATAGTTTACAGACAACACACTAGAAGTAATAAGCTCACAGAGGGATGCACAAATCATTAGTAACCAGAAAAATGCAAATGAAACAAGCAGACGTTACATGCATTAGACCAGAAAAAAGATGACATCCGCAATGTGCCATGTATATCAAAAGAGTGATATTGCTGGCGTGCACATCCTTGTTTTCACTGTGAAGTGTCACTCTGCTGTCCAGGAGGGCAGCCCGCCCATATGCCCTCCAACAGTTTTGAGGGTTTCTATAGCTCAGTGCCGTTGCCTTGGCATGACCCAGCTATCCACTTTTCCAGTCTAAAAGCTTCCATCAAAAAAGAATTTTGCTTCAAATACACAGATTAGTGTCTAAATAATAAATAAAGTATTACAGGGTTGCTCTCACAGGACACAGTGACAATCTCTGATGTCTCTTTTGTTGTTGTTGTTGTTTTAAAAAACTCCTCTGTTAGAAATAACTTTTCTGGATACAGTTTTTGTGATCCTATCTGCTGTTCTTGCAGCTCCAGGAGAGAGGGAACATTTTCTATTCCTTATCTTGAGGAGACTTCTTTTGCCAGAGACGAGTAGGGCCTATAGTTTTCAAGGTCAAGTGCTGGAAACACATGGTTTAACACTGAAAGAGATGCAGTCCTGAGAGAAAAAGAAATCATATGGAAAAGAAAAGGTCAGAATAGGATTATTAACAGATGGAATATGGCACATAAAGATTAGGGACATCTGGGCTTCCCTGGTGGCGCAGTGGTTGAGAGTCCGCCTGCCGATGCAGGGGACGCGGGTTCCTGCCCTGCTCAGGGAGGATCCCACATGCCGCGGAGCGGCTGGGCCCCTGAGCCATGGCTGCTGAGCATGCGCGTCGGGAGCCTGTGCTCGGCAACGGGAGAGGCCGCAGCAGAAAAAAGATTAGGGACATCTTTTTTCCTCTTATCTTCCATTATAAATTTTTTATGTGACTCTGACAGGTTTATCGATTCTTATTTTATAATCGTTGTTCATTTCGGTGCGTTATTTATGTGTATGTATGTGTTTGCACATTTAGTGGTGTTGTGGGGAGGTGTGTGTGTAAAGAGAGAGAGGCATATACAAGTCAACTATATTATAAATGGACATTTGCTGTTTTTCCTTATCTCATCCTTGGAATCCCGATCAGGACAGGAACTGGGTTGTTGGTTTTCTTCATCATCATACTCAGTACCTAGGAAAATGCCTAGACACAGGCAGACTTAATGAATCTTATTGGACAAACATGTCCACTGAAGAAAATCGAAAAATTTTAAATAAGTATAAAAATGAAAATAAAAGCAATACGAATTTCATCAGCCTAGACGGGGCGGGCGCGGTGGTGGGGGTGGGGGACCAGTGTGCAGGAAGAACCTCTGTAGAAACGTCATGTTTCCAATCTATTGTCTCAGTGCATGTAGACATATAAACCCATAAACAAAAACAGGGTGATATAACACTATCGTTTTATGTTCTGCTTTTTCACTCCACAGCTTATCATAATCATTTTTGCATGTTACTACCCTTACCTACCACAGTCAGTGGCAAAGCCGAAATTCAAATCCAGCCTGTGAAGCCTGGGCGTTTGGATTCTTAGCCGTAGGTTATAGAGTTGACACCTGAACTTGGCAGCCGTTATTAGCATATAAACAAGTAACTGGACAATATATTTTAATTCAATTTCATTAAATACTGATTAGCTTAATAATACCTCTCCAGTGGAATGTTACCCGCATGAGAGCACTGATCTTGTCTATCTCAGATTCCCAGCGCCCAGAACAGTTCCTGCCACATTCTGGGGGGATCATTAAACAGGTGTTGAATAGTGAATAAAAGGACGAATGAGTTCTGTAGGCATCTTTACTGGAAGGATAAATTGAGGTTTTTAGAGACTCTTTGTTAGACTATTTTGGACAGTCCCAAGTCCACCCTGCAGAGAATAAAGGATGATCTCAGTGCACTGGCTCCCTCCCAGGTCAGATCGTCCAGGAACTAGGCACGCTGGCCAGCCTGAGTTATTGCCCATTTGTCCAACTCTTTCAGGAAACGTATCAGTGGGTCATTGACGGGCGATTTTGCAACGATGGTTTAAACAGAGTGGTTTGACAGGACTCCACAGGTAATAACTGTGTGTATAAACAAAGCACACTATCCTCAGAGAGGACCTGGGTCTTCTTTCCCATAATTACAGATTTCAAAAAGCAAACCTGGGAAACTAGAGAATGGTGAAAGGGCTCCCTATGCACCCGAGAGTGAAAAACAGGCTGTTGAGTGATGCTTCTTTTCTATCACCCACAGCTGAGGACACAGCGGCTCCAAGTACCCCACATCCTAGAGAGGGCATCCAGGAAGCAGGGCCAGACCTCAGTAACCTCCCAAGGCTGACAAAGAGGCAGCAGTGCCGGCCTCTGCAATCAACACCTCTCCAACCCATTCCACCTCTGGTCCACTTAGGAAACGCCAGAGGAAAGGGAGGGAGAGACGGCAGTGTCGTCAGTCTTGTGGGGAGTGCAGTATTTGTGGAGATAGGTGATTTCCTCAAATTGGTTCAGGGTGCCAAGAAGAATAGAAGAATGCCTGTTCAGTTCTCAGCTGGGTGCATGCTCACTGCAAACACTCCCAGCTCATTCTGGTGCCCCTATCAAAGCAGAGGGAGTACGGTGAGGGAGTTCTTGAGAGAGTTGACATGTGTAGGAGCCGGTGACTGTTCTGGGGATTTCTAAAAGGTTGGAGCACCCATGCCAGCAGAGCTTAAAGAGGCAGTGGTGGAGTGTGACTAGGAAGGAGATGGGGTGAGCTCTTTCCCATCTGCCATCTCTGCAGGAAGAGAAGAGGCCCTCAGTCATTCTGGGGTTAGAATAAAGGCAGTGCTGCGCCAGGTGAGGTGACACCTCAGCTAAGGAGGGAGCTTGGAACATGGACCATCATCAGGACCAGTTGTGGATAACCTGCTCCTCTCTGGGGAGGCCCTCCATAGCTGAGGGGCTGGTATGAAGCTGAACCTCACCTCAGGAGCACCCCCATCACACCTGATGATTAATAATAGCTCAAAGCTTATTATTATTTCTTCTCAGTAAATATAGTGAGAGAGAGAGAACTTGCATAGGTTTACATTTATATCTCATATTTCATCATTTCTAGGACACACATTTCTTGATTATACATTTCTGAAATTAGGATGTGTCTTACATTCACTAATGACCAGGCAGCACTCATGAAATTGTTGTCATTGCTTTAGGATTAATTTTGTGTATGCTTTCCTTTTTGTTTATACACAAGAGTGATGTAAGATTAAAATCTATGTCTAAGTTTAAAAGAACTCTCTCAGTACGTGTAAAGTAAAAATTCAGAGTGATAAGAAAACATTATGTCTGAATCTAAATGGTAGCATCTTTTTTCTTGGTGGTGTATAAATAGTAACACATCTTTCAGTCTAGGGGTCTTAGACTCAGAGAAATACAGTGTGTCCTTTTTCCCCTCCTCTAGTCTCACAGAGTGTTCTCTGCTAACTTGCCCCTCTGATAATCAGCACAGTACTTTGGAAATTCAAAATATTCATTTATTTCTCCCAAGGCTTCTCATCAGCTACCACAACGACTAACAGTTTATTTGCACATGGCGTTCCTCATTTTCATTTCTATGAGGGAGTGGGCACAGTATCGTTGGAGAAAACTGAATATTTTCTATGATGAAGTAAAATTATATCCTTTTGGCTGGTGTGAGTATGATATTTGTACAGATTTAGCAGTCACCTCAAAGTGACTCATTACCACATTCTGCAGATCCAAACCACATCCATACTTTCTACAACTCCCAAACCCTCCCCCCAGTTCTGTCCACTTCTGAACAATACTCTTCTCAGACCTTATTCATTCATTTCAACAAATATGTATAAAGCAGCTACTATTTGTGAGGCCCTATGACAGGCACTGTGGATACAATGACAACACACAATAAAAGAGACAGGCCTTTGCCCTTGGGTTCCCTACCTACTGGCTCTAAAGACAGACAAGAAAACGGGCGAACGCACTGGAGTGTGACGAGTCCTGGGGACACTCACCTACAGCAAGAGCAGGTACAACCAGATTCCCGCAGGTCCCTGTCGTCCATCTCAAATGTGCTGCATCCCCTGACCCCACTCTCTTCACCCTCGTTCCTTTCTCAGAGCCAGAGAAGTTTCTGCTCCCCTTGGGGTTAACCATCCTTTGTGGGTTTGATCCCTCTGCCTCTTGCTTCCCCTTGACTCTGCTCTTATTCCTTCTTCTTTACCTTTCTTATCTCCCTCTTCCTTAGCTCCTTCCTGTTCCTTATAACTAGTCTGACCTTCTTTGAAAGAAAACCTTTCTTGTATTAGTAAAATAAAAGATTAGGTCAATTATTCATTTTCAATAAGCACTTGTTGAGATGCCATTATATGCCAGGTACTGGATATTAGGGGTGAACAAGAGAGAAATGGTCACTTCTCTCACTGATTTTGTAATACAAGGGAGGAAGATGGACCAAAAGAAAACCCAAACAAAAATTAGAAGAATAAACCAAAAATTGAGTAAAAGAATCCCACATGTTAAAAATTGGTAAACTGTAAAGAATAACCAGAGTGAGCCAGCCAGGATGACCAGGAAGGCCTCTCTCAAGAAAGAGTGAATTCGGGAGAGCCCCACAGGTGAGACATTCCCATCCTTGTGAAAAGCGAGCAGAGGAGTATGTGGGCAGAGAAAATGTCACCTGCAAACGTCCTGTGCCAAAGAAAATCTTGGTTTGTTGGTGATACTGGAGAGTGGGGAGCTTGGGAAGGGGTGGCATGAGATGCTGCTGCAGGGTGGCCAGGGACAGATCACACTGGGCTTTGTAAGCCATGATAAGCACCTGGATTATATTTTAAGGGACATGGGAATCCATTGAAGGATTTTAAGCAGGGGAGAGACATGATCTGAGTATAGTTTGTATGCTAGACTGAGAGGTAGGGTAACTACATGCTCTCTTTTGCCCAGGACAGTTCCAGCTTATTCCTGTCACCCAGGTATAATTATCAATAATGTCCCTTTCACAATGGAAAGTGACTTGGCTTAGATGATAAACTATACAGTCACACTTAAGCAGAGGCGGAAGCCATGAAGATGGGGAGACTACTGAGACAGCTGTTGCAGGAACCCAGGTGAGAACAGGTGTGGCCAGGAGCGTGGAGGTGCACGTGAGACCAAGCTGATGGGCTAGAGATGAATTTTGGAAGTAGAATCACAGGGCTTGCTAGTGGATTGGATGTGGAGGTAAAGGCAAGGGAAGCATCAAGCACATTTCCCAATATCTGGGGTGAGCCACAGAGGGAAGAGTCGTGTCATTTGCTGAATTGGAGTGGCCTGGGGGTGAAGAGTTCTGGACGGAGATGAGCGTTTCCTTTGGACAAGCAGAGTGTGAGATCTCTGGAAGCCATCCAATCAGAGGTTTCAGGAGGCCAATCAGATAAACAAGCATGGAGCTTGGAAACCAGGTTCTGAGGGGGAGATATAAGTTTCAGAGGCGTCAGCATGTAGATACTATTAGCTGCGCTTGTTGGGGAGAATACAGAGAAATAAAAAGTGCGAGCCCAGAACCAAGTCTGAGGCACACTTAGAGTTTGGGGAGATGAAAAGACCCAGCTAAGGAGATAAAGGAAAACTGAAGGGAAGCAAAAGGAGAGTGTGGTACTATGAAGCCAAGAGAGAACCTTCCAGGAAGGAGGGAGAGGACAACTGTGCTGAGCATGGCTCAGAGGCCTCCTGATAGGAGGAGAGAAACATGTCAGTTGTTTTGGCAACATGGAGGTCAGTGGTGACCAGAGCTGTTTTGCTGAGTGGTGGGGACAGAGGACAGGCTGGTGTGGGTTCAAGTGTGAGTCAGAAGCGAGGAATCAGAAAGTGCAGATGGGCAGGTTTTCAACAAGTCTGACTATAAAGAGGAAGAGGAAAACGTGCAAGAGTGAAGAGTGATGTGGATTGAACTCAGGGTTTTCAATGTGGTGCTTTATTGGGAAAGCTGTTACTGACTGTCTGGACTCTGCAAGGTTTTGCCCATGTGAGGAACAAGCACATTTTCCTCCCTGGTGTGAGTGTCACTGCGTGTCCTGTGCAAGAGAAGAGCACCACAGGAGCTGGGCAGAAGGAAAGCACAAACCAGGAAGTGTTTGTGTCCTACAACGTCCCTCCTGCGCCCTGAAAGGACAGAGATTAACACTGTGCCCAGCTGGCACAGGAGAAATGTTTACCAGTTCCAGTATCACAAGCGGGCAAAAGAAGGGTGGACGTGGAGCTCAGAGTAAATAAACTGATAACCGGCACACACTTCTACTCTGAAAGTGGGATTCAGGAGCACTCCTAAGGGGAGACGATTCATGATGAAATGATCCCTGTAGGGGAAAGACAAGTTTAACTTCCTTGTCAAGGAGGAAGAAAAAGTGTGTCTGTAAGGTAGTTAGTCACAGGAGAACTTTCTCATACAGTTCCCATCAGAAGGCACTGTCAGAGGTGTACGTAGAGGAGGTTTAAGGAGGGTCAAGGCTGTGTCTCAGAAAAGTGAGTCTGACAAAATAAAGCAGGAGCAGGGTAACCGGGATTAGGGAGAGTGTGGTGGCAGATTGGCTGGCAAGAACAGGCTCAAAGCACTGCTGAGTTTAGGGCTCTAGTGGTAAAGTCTCAACAGACCCCAGGTTGTAAGGAGACTCCTATTATGAGAATGTTCACTATTAGATTTTTATCCCAGGAACTAAAGGTATAGAATTTGCAAAATGAGGGGAAAGAAAGGAGAAGTAGGAGAAAGGATGACTTGAAAGTTTAGATAAAGCAAGTTCTCCAAATTATTGTAAATAGGAAAAATTTAATAATCAGCCTTTTTATTACTTGAAATAAAAGTTGGATACAGAAGTCTATTCACCATTCTTTTTTCTTTTTTTGGGGGGGCTGCTTTGGGTCTTCGTTGTTGCACGCGGGCTTTCTCTAGTTGCGGCGAGCGGGGGCTACTCTTCGTTGCGGTGCGTGGGCTTCTCACTGCGGTGGCTTCTCTTGCTGTGGAGCACGGGCTCTAGGCGCGCGGGCTTCTGTAGTTGTGGCGTGTGGGATCAGTAGTTGTGGCTCGCGGGCTCTAGAGCGCAGGCTCGGTAGTTGTGGTGCACAGGCTTAGTTGCTTTGCGGCATGTGGGATCTTCCCGGACTAGGGCTCGAACCCGTGTCCCCTGCATTGGCAGGTGGATTCTTAACCACTGTGCCACCACAGAAGCCCCTGTTCCCCACTCTTTAAAGTGTTAGATCATTTTACTTCTTGGAATCTGTAATCTGAAAAAACCAAACACCAAAACCAAATTTTTATCCAAGGAAGAAGGTTATTGGTTTCTCTAGGAATTTGTGATTTATAGAGTCACTCATAATTCCTGTGCTCTAACAGGCCCAAACCCCTTTTATTAGACACTGTTTTCCTCAGTAAGAAGTAACATGCTGGGACTTCCGTGGCAGTCCAGTGGTTAAGACTTGGAGCTCTCACTGCCGTGGGCCTGGGTTCAATCCCTGGGGGGAGAACTAAGATCCCACAAGCCATGCGGCATGACTGGAAAAAGAGTAACATGCTGCTGGCTTTCCTCTGTTGGGAAGGGTCCAGGGAGGGAAAATGACTTCTTCTCAAGGACCTGATACATATCCAATGCAATACAAAACCTCCTGATACTTAATCTTGATGGCGTCCCTATGCCTCCGTTTCTGGACATGTTTATTCCTGGACACTTGCATCAGGCAAGGAATATAGAGTGAAGGGAGACAGCGTTGGAGACACTTCTGGATGGCACAGACAGAAATTGGTTCATAGATGGATTTGTAGGTGTTGCTGAGAGATGAACAGAAGATCAAGGTGCAGCTGCTGGAGCAGGATTCCACGATCCAGTCGTCCCGAGGCTGTGTCCCCTGCCCGCACACAGACACCACTGAGGACGCACTAAGGGCACTAGACCCCAGGGCAGAGAAGCTGACAGGACCCAACTGCCAGGGAGTGAAGAGGCCTGAATACAGAAGGGCCTAGAAAGAGCACCACTGTAACCAGAGGGGCCTGGAGGGGAGCGGGTCTGATTAGGGGAAGGGGTGGAGCACGGTGTCTGCCCTGTATGATGCTGAGATTGTGGCCCCGACACCCAAGACACAGGCACAGACTCGGTCTTCATGTGGGTGTCCAGCCATCACCCCTTGGGAACAAACAGGCTGTCCTTATATCAAAGAATAATACACGGTTTTCAACATTCAATCTCTTAAGCATTTATTAGATCTGCTGGCTTCCGTGGACAGAGAACTCACAAACTCAGCGTCCCAGCCCTTGGGGGCTCACAGCCCCGTCGTCTCCTGAGCAGAGTGAGAGGCAGCTCAGTACTTGTCGGGCAGGCCAGGAGGTCGGAAGTAATTGGGGTCTTTGCCGCTCCGGCCCCATCTATTGGCAAACTGGTCGGCCTCCGAGTCCTCCCGTCCGTGGCCACTGTCTCCATGCTTAAAAAGGTCTGTGATTCTCTGACTATTCTCCCTGGCATCGCTGGAATGGAGGAGGGCAGGTAGGGGATTACTCCAGGGCTGACGAGCAACAGCCCACCCTCCCCATCTCTCCTCTTTCCAAGGAATCGAGGACTCTGACAGGAGCTAGGAAAGAGGGAATGAAGCCTGAGGCTGCCCGGGCTCAGCCCACCTCAGCCCTGCGGGTCCCCTTATGCTGGGTGAACAGCACCCATGGGGGAGGCTTGGGAATCGTCTGTCCCACCAGCCTTGCTCTGCTCTTCAGCCACTCAGACCCCACACAGGACACAGAGGGTGAGGGTGGATAAGAGGAGGAGAGGCCACAGCCCTACAGGAAGTTCTCCAGGGCTTGGCCCCTCCTGGCTGTCCGAGGCTCTCACACCCATCCCTGCATCCTCAGGGCCCCTGGTACCTGATCACTTCAGCAGCCCAGACGCCCCCAGGTCCCCTTTTGGCAGCGTCATAGTTGCCCCGGGCGTGAAAGTACTTGTCTGCATCTTTGTACCTGGCTTCTTTCATGTCAGAGTAGGCTCGCCACATGTCTTTAGCCCCTGGGAGGAAAGCACATAGAGAAAGGATTATCAGGTGGACAGAAAACTGTGACACACCTTAGGGAAGAATCAAGGAATGAAAAATCTTCCACTGACTCAGTTTCATCCTGTGGCTATAGCACCGTGAGTGCCATAGATTGAGCAGAGCATTCTTGTGTCTAGTTTCCTGCTCCTGGTAACTCCAATGAGAGTCGTTATGGGGGGAGGGGCACAGCTGCGTTGGACCTGGTTGTCGGGCCCCTACGATGCTGTCTCTGGACTGCATCTCACTTAGGGCTCTATGTGATACGTTTAAGGAGAGAAGGGAGCTATCTTTATAGGGCAGGATTCCTCAGCTTCATACTATTGACATTTTAAGCCAGATAATTCTTTGCTGTTCAGGGCTGTCCTGGGTATTGTAACACGTTTAACAGCATCCCTCACTTTTACCCACTAACGGGCAACCTATTCCCCAAGTGGGACAACCAAAAGTGTTTCCAAACATTGCCCGATATCTCCAGGACACAAAATTGCCCTTGGCCCCGAACCACTGTTATAAAAGGAAGCCGCATAGGATGAGATCCAGGGGATTTGGGTGAGTGAGGAGGTGACATGGAGGACAGATTCTGAGAAAGGGGCAGACATGCAGCACCTCTGCCCTGACGCCTAAGAAATGTATTCCTGCTGCGCGAATGCGCTCAATGTGACTTGATTCCCCTGCCTGTTAGGCACGTGAATGGCATCCTGAGGACTTTCTAGTGGACGGTATTGTTGATGTGGGCTGCCTGAGGAAGCAAGCCCTCGAGCAGTGGGTCTTGCCTCAGCCTGGTTACACCTTCCAACCAGCTGGGGAGGTACTGAAAGTCCCCTGAGACCTACCTCACAGCCCAGGCCAGTTACCTCACACTCTCTGGGGTGGGTCTCAGGCATCAATAGTTTTCACTGCTCCCCAGGTGAATCCAACATGCAGCTGAGATTGATAAGCCCCCAGCTTGAGGGAGTGGCACTGGGACAAGTCTGCCCAGCAAGAGCTGTGGCCTCGTGCACAGCTGGGTTCAAACTTCTGTCCTGCCACCTGCTGACTGGCACTTAGTCCCTGGGCAGCAGACTCGGCTGCTCTCAGCCTCGGTTTTCTCCCCTTCAGATGGGGGGAGATGCCTCCCTCACGGAGGTATTCTGCAGGTAAGTAGGTGACCACCTGTCCCAGCCTAACCAGAACTGCACCTGTTTTCCTGGAACTGCCCCAGTTAGCGTTGAAAGTGTCCTGGAAATGTCCTCAGACCTGGGCAAAGCAGGAGAGTTGGTCACCCTGAAGTGCATATAAGGGCCGAGTTCCTACCGGAAGCTTGAGATATGTTATTAGGTTCCCCACCCCGGTCGCACACGGGTATTTTTGTCAGTTAAAAGGCTATAAAAGGGTAGGAAACAGACTGAACCAGGGACAGTGTCACTGAGTATAGGAAGCAGGAGCAAGAGCTAAGCTGAAGGTCCCTGAATTATCCAATTAGGAAATGGAAGGTAAGAAGGAAGAGAAGAAGAAGAGAGGAAGGAAGGAAGGAAGAGGGAAAGGGAGGGAGGAAGGGAGAAATGAGTGGAGGGAGAGAAGAAGAGAGGAGAAATAGATGGATAGTTTTCATCCTCCTTCATGCAATTGGTCTGAGGGAAATGCTGTACCATTTCAAGATTTATTTTATGTCTTCCATTCAAACTTCCATTTCAGCTGGGAATGATGACTGTTCTTTCTCTAGTGACTGATCGACATAAATCCTGTGGTTTTCAATCTGTCTGAAAAAAAGCTCCCCAAACACCTGGCACATTCTACCACATAGGGCAGCACCGCCTAAGACAGTAGCTCCAACCCTTAAGAGCGCTCATGGTGAATCCCAGAGGCCCATGGGTGTCATCCCCCCTCCACCAGCCTTACCTTCATAAGCCTCGCCAAGGAAGGAAAACCATCGGCTGTGGACTCCCAGCACCAAGGAGCAGAGAATGAGGCCTGTGAAAAGCTTCATTGTGCTGAAATGAAAGGAGAGGGTCAGGGAGACACGGACAAGCCTTGTACACCCACTTGGGGATTTGTATGTCGAGGAGAGCCCGGCTGTTCTTTCCACTTGTTCTCATTAGACTCTCAGTGGTCCACCTAGGCAATATTGCAGTAGGACCTCACTCGGAGCCACTAGCCCTCAGCTCTGAACCCACCAACCCTGAACCCAAGCCTGTCTAAGAGGTCACCAAGGTGTCTATGGTGGAAGAAGAGAGCAGCTGGGACGTAGCTGTGTCTTGCTAAAGCAGCCTGTAATTAATCAAAAAGCATTTCCCATGCGCCACGCTGCCAGCACTGACCTCATTCAGCACAAATACAAAAGAGAAGATTTAAAGTAAGTGTTTTCAAAGAAATCACTCCTTGGAGAACTTTCTCACCTGAACCCGGTGGAGCAGACCTGCTGGGGACACGTGGCTGCATTTATACTGAGCCATCCCTGCTGGGGTCATGGGGTGAGAAGGAAAGCTGGACTGGTGCCTGGGGGAGAGTCCCTGCAGGTCATTTCTCCTACAAAACTGCAAAGGGTAACTTACTGGAGACCAGTGGCTGTCCTCATCCACAGGTCATATTCCGCATTGTGCAACCCTGAGAAAACAGCAAGGCCTGTTCTGCCTGGTGGCCACTGTCAGGGGTGGAGGGGCTGAGGCCTGGGCCACCTGGGCTGTGGAGAAGAGGGTGTGGAGCTCCAGGAAGGAGGCCCCCAGGCTGCTGGCTGGTGTGTGGTTAGAGGATACTCCTCCAGCCTGGACCTTGCTTTCCTGGTCGTTTCCTCAGGAAGGTCCCTTCTGGACCAGACAGCCGATGTGTCAGAAATAAAATCCTTTGAACTCACGTGTAAAGCCCTCGAGCTTCAAAACTGACAGGCCACCCCACCGAATGTCGTGGGTGCCCCGAGCACTTTCCACCACTCTGTGTACCTGTGCTGAGCTCTCCGCTCCAGGGCAGAGAAAGCCCTCTCAGCCTCTCAACCATGCCTTTCATATGGGTCAGCACCTATCATGACAACAAAAAAGGGAGGTATTATAAAATAATGAGAGGCTTTTTGACTTGATAAAGGTTAAATACCAATAATCTATAGCAGCAGTTCTCACAGTGTGTTCTAGGGAAACCAGAGGGTCTCTTAAGACCCTTTCAGGGGAGTCTGTGGGATCAAAACTATTTTCACAGTAGCACTAAGAAATTCTTTTCCTTTTTCATTCCCATTTTTTTCATGAGTGTACTGGGTATGAAATGTTCATTGATATGGTTTGAGATTTCTACATTGCAACTGACCTTTAAGAAACTACCACTTGTCAAGTTTTGGTATCATATCAAAGAATTGCCTGAATTATCATAAAATGCTATTAAAATGCTCTCCTGTTTTCTACCTATATGTTATATCTGTGTGATGTTGAATTTTTTTGTATACTTCAACCCAAATAATGTATTGTGACAGATTGAGTGCAGGATCAGACATGAGAATCCAGCTATCTTCTATTAAGCTAGATATTTAAAACTTTTCAAAAATGTAAAGCTACTATTTTTCTTATTAATCTTTTTGTTTTGGAAAAAGATTATTTTCATTAAAATATATTATTTATGTTAACATAATGGATTTATTATTGTGTTTTTATTTATTCATTTATTTATTTGACCATTTTTTAGATACTCTGCAAAGGGTTTTTCATAAATTAACTCAGTCCTCATAAAACTTCATAACAGTAGAATATATTATTGTGTTTTTAAATGCTCAAACATTTTTTCTTTCCAGTGTGTTAAATCCTGATAGAGTCAGGATAAATTAAATTTCTTTGAGGTCCTCAATAATTTTTCAGAGTATAATGGGACCCTGAGACACAAAAGCTTGAGAATCATTGCTCTACAGCAAATCTTATGTGTAAAGAAGACACTTTAGGTGCATTCTCAAGAAGGCCAAGAAGGAGACATGGGTGTCCTCTTCTGATCACCTCAGTTTCACATTCTCCTGGAGGACCTGCCCGTTGCTAAGACAAGAAACATGAGGAGGATAAGAAATGGAAGAGAAGAAATGAAACTATCATTATTTCTAAGTGATGCAAGCTTTTATGAAGAGAGCCCATCAGAATCAAATGGCACACTAATGAAGCCATTAAGAGAATTCAGTGAGATTGCCATGTTTCACATAAAAATTCAATTGTGTTTCTCTACACCAATTCTTTTTTTGTCGTGTTTTTGGCTGCGTTGGGTCTTCGTTGCTGCCCGCGGGCTTTCTCTAGTTGCAGCGAACGGGGGATGCTCTTCAACGCGGTGCACAGGCTTCTCACTGCGGTGGCTTCTCTTGTTGCGGAGCACAGGCTCTAGGTGTGCAGGCTTCAGTAGCTGTGGCTTGCGGGCTCAGTAGTTTTAGCTCGAGGGCTCTAGAGCACAGGCTCAGTAGTTGTGGCACACGGGCTTAGCTGCTCCACAGCATGTGGGATCTTCCCGGACCAGGGCTCAAACCCGTGTCTCCTGCATTGGCAGGCGGATTACTGACCACTGCGCCACCAGGGAAGTCCCAACACCAATCCTTAACAGTTAAAAAAATACAATACAAAATAGTACCAAAAACATTAACTATCTAGGGAAAACTTTAAAAATACACAAATATTTACAGAGAAAACTTAAGTTTGTTAAAGGATAAAAAGTGGGGGATGTATGTCATGTTCATGGAGAGGATGTTTTGACTTAGTAAAGGTATCAGTTCTCCTTGGATTAATTTATAAATTCAGTGCAATGCTAATCAAAATTCCCCGTGGAATTCCTTTAGGGACACAACAGATTTATTTTCTATAGATGAATAAAAGTCCATGAATAAGTAAATTAAAAAAAATAAGGACCAAGAGGAGACATGCGCTAGTCTCTAACATGCGTGATCTTGGGATTTATCCCAAGGGGGGAGACAACTGTGACTGCTGTCTCTGTCTTTGGGCCAGAGGGCATCCCCAGGGACCAAGAGAACTGAGAGATGTTTGCAGCACCAGTTATGTCCAGAATAGGCACCAGAGAAGTAGAGCCACACAGCTTTGAAGATCGTCCTTAACCCAGATGTGCATGAAACAATTTCACATCAAGCAATGGGTACCCATGGAGAAGTGTGTGTACCATCCTCCGTCTCACCATCCTACAGGCAATGTTAAAATGGTGTTGGACTGCACCCGGGAACGGTTCATGAGAGATGTGGCAGAGATGGTGAGGACCCAGTGGGCGCCCGATCTCATCCTCCCTGCACAGGCACAAGTAGTGCAGCCAGTGCTCTGTGGCATCAAGGTGACCGGATTGTTCCTTGAGGTGTGGTGCAGACTGGGGAAAGAAGAGTGTGAACAGTGGATGGAACACACTGGGGATGTAGGAATGGAAGCTTCCGTGGGATGGATGCAGGCCGGTGGCGGAGGATAGAGAGAGTGCACTTTTTGGGTTGTGATTGTGGAGTGGCAGGCTGGGGACAAAAATGTGTAAAAGCCGAGAAGAGGAGGCACTTGCACTTTGACTGACAAGAACTCTAGAACATAGTTGAACCTGCCGTTGAGGAGTTCACTAGGTCCTTGACCATTCTGCAGAGGAGGAAGAGTGGACCGCTGGGTGTGGATTGAGACTGGAGACATTTAGGTAGAAGAGTAGAGATTACAGGGATTTACAACAAGATAAAGCAAGCCAGGCAAGGATCCCACATCCACTGACAAGAGCTTCATACAGCCTGGCTCATCTGACAGCAGCGAGATGCCCGAGCCACTCCAAGGATGCCTCAGAAGTTGTGTTAAACATATTTTTCCATTCTGTATCTGTGTTTTTGATGCTTTCACATCCTGGGGCCTCCCTGCCCCTGGAGGGACTGCTTCTCCCAGAGGCAGCCAATTCTTACAGATTAGTAAACTAACCTGTGATAGTAAAGTAACCTGTGAGTGAGCCTTTCAAATACAAACCAGCCAATCCAGAGCTCACACTTCCACCACCTCCTTCATTGCGCCCTCACGCTCTGGGCCACTATCCACCTGCCCTGACCACAGCAGAGCCAGGCACCAGACAACTAGGAACCAGCCCCTATGCCGAGCGAGAGCTGAAAGTATTCACATGAGCCAGTCCTTAACCCGCTCACTGTGCCTCACTGGTCCTCCACAGAAACCACAATAAAGGCGTTTGTCACGTTTTCTGCCCCTCTCTCTGTCCCCTGGCCCACCCTGGGTGCTTCCTCGTGTGGCCACCCCTTGGTGTGATGTGCCCCCTTCTTTGGGGATCTGTGAGTAACAAACTTCTTTTTCATGGCAGTTGTCTCCCGATCTGTTGGCCTTACCATCACAGTTGTCTCCCCCCTTGGGCTAAATCCCAAGATCACGCATCTTAGAGACCAGCGTATGTCTCCCCTAGGCCCTTATTTTTTTTAACTTACTTATTGATGGACATTTATTCATCCATAAAACATAAATCTGTTGTGTCCCTAAAAGAATTCCACGGGGAATTTTTGATTAGCATTGCACTGAATTTATAAATTAATCCAAGGAGAACTGATATTTTTACTAAGTCAAAACATCCTCTCCATCAACATGACATACATCCCCCACTTTTTATCCTTTAACAAACTTAAATTTTCTCTGTAAATATTTGTGTATTTTTAAACTTTTCCCTAGATAGTTAATGTTTTTGGTACTATTTTGTATTGTACTTTTTAAATGTTAAGAATTGGTGTTGGGACTTCCCTGGTGGCGCAGTGGTCAGTAATCCGCCTGCCAATGCAGGAGACACGGGTTTGAGCCCTGTCCGGGAAGATCCCATATGCTGTGGAG
Source organism: Pseudorca crassidens (assembly GCF_039906515.1). Classification (NCBI taxonomy): domain Eukaryota; kingdom Metazoa; phylum Chordata; class Mammalia; order Artiodactyla; family Delphinidae; genus Pseudorca; species Pseudorca crassidens. The sequence goes on along the minus strand of NC_090304.1, from coordinate 37,994,035 downwards.
CAACTAAGCCCATGTGCCACAACTACTGAGCCTGTGCTCTAGAGCCCGCGAGATACATTTACTGAGCCCGCGAGCCACAGCTACTGAAGCCTGCACACCTAGAGCCTGTGCTCTGCAACAAGAGAAGCCACCGCAGTGAGAAGCCTATGCACCGCATTGAAGAGTAGCCTCAGCTCGCTGCAACTAGAGGAAGCCCGCGGGCAGCAACAAAGACCCAACGCAGCCAAAAAAACAACACAAAAAGAATTGGTGGAGAGACACACAATTGAATTTTTATGCGAAACATGGCAATCTCACTGAATTCTCTTAATGGCTTCATTAGTGTACCATTTGATCCTGATGGGTTTTCTACGTAAAAGCTTGCATCACTTAGAAATAATGATAGTTTCATTTCTTCTCTTCCATTTCTTATCCTCCTCATGTTTCTTGTCTTAGCAACGGGCTGGTCCTCCAGGAGAATGTGAAACTGAGGTGATCAGAAGAGGACATCCATGTCTCCCTCTTGGCCTTCTTGAGAATGCACCTAAAGTGTCTTCTTTACACATAAATTTGCTGTAGAGCAATGATTCTCAAGCTTTTGTGTCTCAGGGTCCCATTATACTCTGAAACATTATTGAGGACCTCAAAGAAATTTAATTTATCCTGACTCTATCAGGATTTAACACACTGGAAAGAAAAAATGTTTGAGCATTTAAAAACACAATAATATATTGTGCTGTTACGAAGTTTTATGAGGACTGAGTTAATTTATGAAAAACCCTTTGCAGAGTATCTAAAAAATGGTCAAATAAATAAATGAATAAATAAAAACACAATAATAAATCCATTATGTTAACATAAATAATATATTTTAATGAAAATAATCCTTTTCCAAAACAAAAAGATTAATAACAAAAATAGTAGCTTTACATTTTTGAAAAGTTTTAAATATCTAGCTTAATAGAAGATAGCTGGATTCTCACGTCTGATCCTGCACTCAATCTGTCACAGTACATCATTTGGGTTGAAGTATACAAAAAAATTCAACATCACACAGATATAACATATAGGTAGAAAACAGGAGAGCATTTTAATAGCATTTTAAGATAATTCAGGCAATTCTTTGATACGATACCAAAACTTGACAAGTGGTAGTTTCTTAAAGGTCAGTTGCAATGTAGAAATCTCAAACCATATCAATGAACATTTCATACCCAGTACACTCATGAAAAAAATGGCAAAGAAAAAGGAAAAGAATTTCTTAGTGCTACTATGAAAATAGTTTTGATCCCACAGACTCCCCTGAAAGGGTCTTAAGAGACCCTCTGGTTTCCCTAGAACACACTGTGAGAACTGCTGCTATAGATTATTGGTATTTAACCTTTATCAAGTCAAAAAGCCTCTCATTATTTTATAATACCTCCCTTTTTTGTTGTCATGATAGGTGCTGACCCATATGAAAGGCATGGCTGAGTGGCTGAGAGGGCTTTCTCTGCCCTGGAGCGGAGAGCTCAGCACAGGTACACAGCGTGGTGGAAAGTGCTCGGGGCACCCACGACATTCGGTGGGGTGGCCTGTCAGTTTTGAAACTCAAGGGCTTTACACGTGAGTTCAAAGGATTTAATTTCTGACACATCTGCTGTCTGGTCCAGAAGGGACCATCCTGAGGAAACGACCAGGAAGGCAAGGTCCAGGCTGGAGGAGTATCCTCTAACCACACACCTGCCAGCAGCCTGGGGGCCTCCTTCCTGGAGCTCCACACCCTCTTCTCCACAGCCCAGGTGGCCCAGGCCTCAGCCCCTCCACCCCTGACAGTGGCCACCAGGCAGAACAGGCCTTGCTGTTTTCTCAGGGTTGCACAATGCGGAATATGACCTGTGGATGAGGACAGCCACTGGTCTCCAGTAAGTTACCCTTTGCAGTTTTGTAGGAGAAATGACCTGCAGGGACTCTCCCCCAGGCACCAGTCCAGCTTTCCTTCTCACCCCATGACCCCAGCAGGGATGGCTCAGTACAATTACAGCCACGTGTCCCCAGCAGGTCTGCTCCACCGGGTTTTATGTGAAACATTACCATGTTTCACATAAAAAATCAATTGTGTTTCTGTACACCAATTCTTTTTTTGTCGTGTTTTTGGCTGCGTTGGGTCTGCGTTGCTGCCCGCGGGCTTCCTCTAGTTGCAGCGAACGGGGGATACTCTTCAACGCGGTGCATAGGCTTCTCACTGCGGTGGCTTCTCTTCTTGCAGAGCACAGGCTCTAGGTGTGCAGGCTTCAGTAGCTGTGGCTCGCGGGCTCAGTAGTTGTAGCTCGCGAGCTCTAGAGCACAGGCTCAGTAGTTGTGGCACACGGGCTTAGCTGCTCCACAGCATGTGGGATCTTCCCGGACCAGGGCTCAAACCCGTGTCTCCTGCACTGGCAGGCGGATTACTGACCACTGCGCCACCAGGGAAGTCCCAACACCAATTCTTAACAGTTAAAAAAATACAATACAAAATAGTACCAAAAACATTAACTATCTAGGGAAAACTTTAATAATACACAAATATTTACAGAGAAAATTTAAGTTTGTTAAAGGATAAAAAGTGGGGGATGTATGTCATGTTCATGGAGAGGATGTTTTGACTTAGTAAAGGTATCAGTTCTCCTTGGATTAATTTATAAATTCAGTGCAATGCTAATCAAAATTCCCCGTGGAATTCAATTAGGGACACACCAGATTTGTTTTCTATAGATGAATAAAAGTCCATGAATAAGTAAATTAAAAAAAATAAGGACCAAGAGGAGACATGCACTGGTCTCTAAGATGCGTGATCTTGGGATTTACCACAAGGGGGGAGACAACTGTGACTGCTGTCTCTGTCTTTGGGCCAGAGGGCATCCCCAGGGACCAAGAGAACTGAGAGATGTTTGCAGCACCAGTTATGTCCAGAATAGGCACCAGAGAAGTAGAGCCACACAGCTTTGAAGATCGTCCTTAACCCAGATGTGCATGAAACAATTTCACATCAAGCAATGGGTACCCATGGAGAAGTGTGTGTACCATCCTCCGTCTCACCATCCTACAGGCAATGTTAAAATGGTGTTGGACTGCACCCGGGAACGGTTCATGAGAGATGTGGCAGAGATGGTGAGGACCCAGTGGGCGCCCGATCTCATCCTCCCTGCACAGGCACAAGTAGTGCAGCCAGTGCTCTGTGGCATCAAGGTGACCGGATTGTTCCTTGAGGTGTGGTGCAGACTGGGGAAAGAAGAGTGTGAACAGTGGATGGAACACACTGGGGATGTAGGAATGGAAGCTTCCGTGGGATGGATGCAGGCAGGTGGCGGAGAACAGAGAGAGTGCACTTTTTGGGTTGTGATTGTGGAGTGGCAGGCTGGGGACAAAAATGTGTAAAAGCCGAGAAGAGGAGGCACTTGCACTCTGACTGACAAGAACTCTAGAACATAGTTGAACCTGCCGTTGAGGAGTTCACTAGGTCCTTGACCATTCTGCAGAGGAGGAAGAGTGGACCGCTGGGTGTGGATTGAGACCGGAGACATTTAGGTAGAAGAGTAGAGATTACAGGGATTTACAACAAGATAAAGCAAGCCAGGCAAGGATCCCACATCCACTGACAAGAGCTTCATACAGCCTGGCTCATCTGACAGCAGCGAGATGCCCGAGCCACTCCAAGGATGCCTCAGAAGTTGTGTTAAACATGTTTTTCCATTCTGTATCTGTGTTTTTGATGCTTTCACATCCTGGGGCCGCCCTGCCCCTGGAGGGACTGCTTCTCCCAGAGGTAGCCAATTCTTACAGATTAGTAAACTAACCTGTGATAGTAAAGTAACCTGTGAGTGAGCCTTTCAAATACAAACCAACCAATCCAGAGCTCACACTTCCACCACCTCCTTCATTGCGCCCTCACGCTCTGGGCCACTGTCCACCTGCCCTGATCACAGCAGAGCCAGGTACCAGACAACTAGGAACCAGCCCCTATGCCGAGCGAGAGCTGAAAGTATTCACATGAGCCAGTCCTTAACCCGCTCACTGTGCCTCACTGGTCCTCCCACAGAAACCACAATAAAGGCGTTTGTCACGTTTTCTGCCCCTCTCTCTGTCCCCTGGCCCACCCTGAGTGCTTCCTCGTGTGGCCACACCTTGGTGTGATGTGCCCCCTTCTTTGGGGATCTGTGAGTAACAAACTTCTTTTTCATGGCAGTTGTCTCCCGATCTGTTGGCCTTACCATCACAGTTGTCTCCCCCCTTGGGCTAAATCCCAAGATCACGCATCTTAGAGACCAGCGTATGTCTCCCCTAGGCCCTTATTTTTTTTAACTTACTTATTCATGGACCTTTATTCATCCATAAAACATAAATCTGTTGTGTCCCTAAAAGAATTCCATGGGGAATATTGATTAGCATTGCACTGAATTTATAAATTAATCCAAGGAGAACTGATATCTTTACTAAGTCAAAACATCCTCTCCATCAACATGACATACATCCCCCACTTTTTATCCTTTAACAAACTTAAATTTTCTCTGTAAATATTTGTGTATTATTAAAGTTTTCCCTAGATAGTTAATGTTTTTGGTAGTATTTTGTATTGTATTTTTTTAACTGTTAAGAATTGGTGTTGGGACTTCCCTGGTGGCGCAGTGGTCAGTAATCCGCCTGCCAATGCAGGAGACACGGGTTTGAGCCCTGGTCCGGGAAGATCCCATATGCTGTGGAGCAGCTAAGCCCGTGTGCCACAACTACTGAGCCTGTGCTCTAGAGCCCGTGAGCCACAACTACTGAGCCCGCGAGCCACAGCTACTGAAGCCTGCACACCTAGAGCCTGTGCTCTGCAACAAGAGAAGCCACCGCAGTGAGAAGCCTATGCACCGCGTTGAAGAGTAGCCTCAGCTCGCTGCAACTAGAGGAAGCCCGCGGGCAGCAACAAAGACCCAACGCAGACAAAAAAACAACACAAAAAGAATTGGTGTAGAGAAACACAATTGATTTTTTATGTGAAACATGGCAATCTCACTGAATTCTCTTAATGGCTTCATTAGTGTGCCATTTGATCCTGATGGGTTTTCTACGTAAAAGCTTGCATCACTTAGAAATAATGATAGTTTCATTTCTTCTCTTCCATTTCTTATCCCCCTCATGTTTCTTGTCTTAGCAACGGGCAGGTCCTCCAGGAGAATGTGAAACTGAGGTGATCAGAAGAGGACATCCATGTCTCCTTCTTGGCCTTCTTGAGAATGCACCTAAAGTGTCTTCTTTACACATAAGATTTGCTGTAGAGCAATGATTCTCAAGCTTTTGTGTCTCAGGGTCCCATTATACTCTGAAAACTTATTGAGGACCTCAAAGAAATTTAATTTATCCTGACTCTATCAGGATTTAACTCACTGGAAAGAAAAAATGTTTGAGCATTTAAAAACACAATCATATATTGTACTGTTATGAAGTTTTATGAGGACTGAGTTAATTTATGAAAAACCCTTTGCAGAGTATCTAAAAAATGGTCAAATAAATAAATGAATAAATAAAAACACAATAATAAATCCATTATGTTAACATAAATAATATATTTTAATGAAAATAATCTTTTTCCAAAACAAAAAGATTAATAAGAAAAATAGTAGCTTTACATTTTTGAAAAGTTTTAAATATCTAGCTTAATAGAAGATAGCTGGATTCTCATGTCTGATCCTGCACTCAATCTGTCACAATACATTATTTGGGTTGAAGTATACAAAAAAATTCAACATCACACAGATATAACATATAGGTAGAAAACAGGAGAGCATTTTAATAGCCTTTTATGATAATTCAGGCAATTCTTTGATACGATACCAAAACTTGACAAGTGGTAGTTTCTTAAAGGTCAGTTGCAATGTAGAAATCTCAAACCATATCAATGAACATTTCATACCCAGTACACTCATGAAAAAAATGAGAATGAAAAAGGAAAAGAATATCTTAGTGCTACTGTGAAAATAGTTTTGATCCCACAGACTCCCCTGAAAGGGTCTTAAGAGACCCTCAGGTTTCCCTAGAACATACTGTGAGAACTGCTGCTATAGATTATTGGTATTTAACCTTTATCAAGTCAAAAAGCCTCTCATTATTTTATAATACCTCCCTTTTTTGTCGTCATGATAGGTGCTGACCCATATGAAAGGCATGGCTGAGAGGCTGAGAGGGCTTTCTTTGCCATGGAGCGGAGAGCTCAGCACAGGTACACAGCGTGGTGGAAAGTGCTCGGGGCACCCACGACATTCGGTGGGGTGGCCTGTCAGTTTTGAAACTCAAGGGCTTTACACGTGAGTTCAAAGGATTTAATTTCTGACACATCTGCTGTCTGGTCCAGAAGGGACCATCCTGAGGAAACGACCAGGAAAGCAAGGTCCAGGCTGGAGGAGTATCCTCTAACCACACACCTGCCAGCAGCCTGGGGGCCTCCTTCCTGGAGCTCCACACCCTCTTCTCCACAGCCCAGGTGGCCCAGGCCTCAGCCCCTCCACCCCTGACAGTGGCCACCAGGCAGAACAGGCCTTGCTGTTTTCTCAGGGTTGCACAATGCGGAATATGACCTGTGGATGAGGACAGCCACTGGTCTCCAGTAAGTTACCCTTTGCAGTTTTGTAGGAGAAATGACCTGCAGGGACTCTCCCCCAGGCACCAGTCCAGCTTTCCTTCTCACCCCATGACCCCAGCAGGGATGGCTCAGTACAATTACAGCCACGTGTCCCCAGCAGGTCTGCTCCACCGGGTTTTATGTGAAACATTACCATGTTTCACATAAAAAATCAATTGTGTTTCTGTACACCAATTCTTTTTTTGTCGTGTTTTTGGCTGCGTTGGGTCTGCGTTGCTGCCCGCGGGCTTCCTCTAGTTGCAGCGAACGGGGGATACTCTTCAACGCGGTGCATAGGCTTCTCACTGCGGTGGCTTCTCTTGTTGCAGAGCACAGGCTCTAGGTGTGCAGGCTTCAGTAGCTGTGGCTCGCGGGCTCAGTAGTTGTAGCTCGCGGGCTCTAGAGCACAGGCTCAGTAGTTGTGGCACACGGGCTTAGTTGCTCCACAGCATGTGGGATCTTCCCGGACCAGGGCTCAAACCCGTGTCTCCTGCACTGGCAGGAGGATTACTGACCACTGCGCCACCAGGGAAGTCCCAACACCAATTCTTAACAGTTAAAAAAATACAATACAAAATAGTACCAAAAACATTAACTATCTAGGGAAAACTTTAATAATACACAAATATTTACAGAGAAAATTTAAGTTTGTTAAAGGATAAAAAGTGGGGGATGTATGTCATGTTCATGGAGAGGATGTTTTGACTTAGTAAAGATATCAGTTCTCCTTGGATTAATTTATAAATTCAGTGCAATGCTAATCAAAATTCCCCGTGGAATTCTTTTAGGGACACACCAGATTTGTTTTCTATAGATGAATAAAAGTCCATGAATAAGTAAATTAAAAAAAATAAGGACCAAGAGGAGACATGCACTGGTCTCTAAGATGCGTGATCTTGGGATTTACCCCAAGGGGGGAGACAACTGTGACTGCTGTCTCTGTCTTTGGGCCAGAGGGCATCCCCAGGGACCAAGAGAACTGAGAGATGTTTGCAGCACCAGTTATGTCCAGAATAGGCACCAGAGAAGTAGAGCCACACAGCTTTGAAGATCGTCCTTAACCCAGATGTGCATGAAACAATTTCACATCAAGCAATGGGTACCCATGGAGAAGTGTGTGTACCATCCTCCGTCTCACCATCCTACAGGCAATGTTAAAATGGTGTTGGACTGCACCCGGGAATGGTTCATGAGAGATGTGGCAGAGATGGTGAGGACCCAGTGGGCGCCCGATCTCATCCTCCCTGCACAGGCACAAGTAGTGCAGCCAGTGCTCTGTGGCATCAAGGTGACCGGATTGTTCCTTGAGGTGTGGTGCAGACCGGGGAAAGAAGAGTGTGAACAGTGGATGGAACACACTGGGGATGTAGGAATGGAAGCTTCCGTGGGATGGATGCAGGCAGGTGGCGGAGGACAGAGAGAGTGCACTTTTTGGGTTGTGATTGTGGAGTGGCAGGCTGGGGACAAAAATGTGTAAAAGCCGAGAAGAGGAGGCACTTGCACTCTGACTGACAAGAACTCTAGAACATAGTTGAACCTGCCGTTGAGGAGTTCACTAGGTCCTTGACCATTCTGCAGAGGAGGAAGAGTGGACCGCTGGGTGTGGATTGAGACCGGAGACATTTAGGTAGAAGAGTAGAGATTACAGGGATTTACAACAAGATAAAGCAAGCCAGGCAAGGATCCCACATCCACTGACAAGAGCTTCATACAGCCTGGCTCATCTGACAGCAGCGAGATGCCCGAGCCACTCCAAGGATGCCTCAGAAGTTGTGTTAAACATGTTTTTCCATTCTGTATCTGTGTTTTTGATGCTTTCACATCCTGGGGCCTCCCTGCCCCTGGAGGGACTGCTTCTCCCAGAGGCAGCCAATTCTTACAGATTAGTAAACTAACCTGTGATAGTAAAGTAACCTGTGAGTGAGCCTTTCAAATACAAACCAGCCAATCCAGAGCTCACACTTCCACCACCTCCTTCATTGCGCCCTCACGCTCTGGGCCACTATCCACCTGCCCTGACCACAGCAGAGCCAGGCACCAGACAACTAGGAACCAGCCCCTATGCCGAGCGAGAGCTGAAAGTATTCACATGAGCCAGTCCTTAACCCGCTCACTGTGCCTCACTGGTCCTCCCACAGAAACCACAATAAAGGCGTTTGTCACGTTTTCTGCCCCTCTCTCTGTCCCCTGGCCCACCCTGGGTGCTTCCTCGTGTGGCCACCCCTTGGTGTGATGTGCCCCCTTCTTTGGGGATCTGTGAGTAACAAACTTCTTTTTCATGGCAGTTGTCTCCCGATCTGTTGGCCTTACCATCACAGTTGTCTCCCCCCTTGGGCTAAATCCCAAGATCACGCATCTTAGAGACCAGCGTATGTCTCCCCTAGGCCCTTATTTTTTTTAACTTACTTATTGATGGACATTTATTCATCCATAAAACATAAATCTGTTGTGTCCCTAAAAGAATTCCACGGGGAATTTTTGATTAGCATTGCACTGAATTTATAAATTAATCCAAGGAGAACTGATATCTTTACTAAGTCAAAACATCCTCTCCATCAACATGACATACATCCCCCACTTTTTATCCTTTAACAAACTTAAATTTTCTCTGTAAATATTTGTGTATTTTTAAACTTTTCCCTAGATAGTTAATGTTTTCGGTACTATTTTGTATTGTATTTTTTTAACTGTTAAGAATTGGTGTTGGGACTTCCCTGGTGGCGCAGTGGTCAGTAATCCGCCTGCCAATGCAGGAGACACGGGTTTGAGCCCTGGTCCGGGAAGATCCCATATGCTGTGGAGCAACTAACCCCATGTGCCACAACTACTGAGCCTGTGCTCTAGAGCCCGCGAGATACAATTACTGAGCCCGCGAGCCACAGCTACTGAAGCCTGCACACCTAGAGCCTGTGCTCTGCAACAAGAGAAGCCACCGCAGTGAGAAGCCTATGCACCGCATTGAAGAGTAGCCTCAGCTCGCTGCAACTAGAGGAAGCCCGCGGGCAGCAACAAAGACCCAACGCAGCCAAAAAAACAACACAAAAAGAATTGGTGGAGAGAAACACAATTGAATTTTTATGCGAAACATGGCAATCTCACTGAATTCTCTTAATGGCTTCATTAGTGTACCATTTGATCCTGATGGGTTTTCTACGTAAAAGCTTGCATCACTTAGAAATAATGATAGTTTCATTTCTTCTCTTCCATTTCTTATCCTCCTCATGTTTCTTGTCTTAGCAACGGGCTGGTCCTCCAGGAGAATGTGAAACTGAGGTGATCAGAAGAGGACATCCATGTCTCCCTCTTGGCCTTCTTGAGAATGCACCTAAAGTGTCTTCTTTACACATAAATTTGCTGTAGAGCAATGATTCTCAAGCTTTTGTGTCTCAGGGTCCCATTATACTCTGAAACATTATTGAGGACTTCAAAGAAATTTAATTTATCCTGACTCTATCAGGATTTAACACACTGGAAAGAAAAAATGTTTGAGCATTTAAAAACACAATAATATATTGTGCTGTTACGAAGTTTTATGAGGACTGAGTTAATTTATGAAAAACCCTTTGCAGAGTATCTAAAAAATGGTCAAATAAATAAATGAATAAATAAAAACACAATAATAAATCCATTATGTTAACATAAATAATATATTTTAATGAAAATAATCTTTTTCCAAAACAAAAAGATTAATAACAAAAATAGTAGCTTTACATTTTTGAAAAGTTTTAAATATCTAGCTTAATAGAAGATAGCTGGATTCTCACGTCTGATCCTGCACTCAATCTGTCACAGTACATCATTTGGGTTGAAGTATACAAAAAAATTCAACATCACACAGATATAACATATAGGTAGAAAACAGGAGAGCATTTTAATAGCATTTTAAGATAATTCAGGCAATTCTTTGATACGATACCAAAACTTGACAAGTGGTAGTTTCTTAAAGGTCAGTTGCAATGTAGAAATCTCAAACCATATCAATGAACATTTCATACCCAGTACACTCATGAAAAAAATGGGAATGAAAAAGGAAAAGAATATCTTAGTGCTACTGTGAAAATAGTTTTGATCCCATAGACTCCCCTGAAAGGGTCTTAAGAGACCCTCAGTTTTCCCTAGAACATACTGTGAGAACTGCTGCTATAGATTATTGGTATTTAAACTTTATCAAGTCAAAAAGCCTCTCATTATTTTATAATACCTCCCTTTTTTGTCGTCATGATAGGTGCTGACCCATATGAAAGGCATGGCTGAGAGGCTGAGAGGGCTTTCTCTGCCATGGAGCGGAGAGCTCAGCACAGGTACACAGCGTGGTGGAAAGTGCTCGGGGCACCCACGACATTCGGTGGGGTGGCCTGTCAGTTTTGAAACTCAAGGGCTTTACACGTGAGTTCAAAGGATTTAATTTCTGACACATCGGCTGTCTGGTCCAGAAGGGACCATCCTGAGGAAACGACCAGGAAAGCAAGGTCCAGGCTGGAGGAGTATCCTCTAACCACACACCTGCCAGCAGCCTGGGGGCCTCCTTCCTGGAGCTCCACACCCTCTTCTCCACAGCCCAGGTGGCCCAGGCCTCAGCCCCTCCACCCCTGACAGTGGCCACCAGGCAGAACAGGCCTTGCTGTTTTCTCAGGGTTGCACAATGCGGAATATGACCTGTGGATGAGGACAGCCACTGGTCTCCAGTAAGTTACCCTTTGCAGTTTTGTAGGAGAAATGACCTGCAGGGACTCTCCCCCAGGCACCAGTCCAGCTTTCCTTCTCACCCCATGACCCCAGCAGGGATGGCTCAGTATAATTACAGCCACGTGTCCCCAGCAGGTCTGCTCCACCGGGTTTTATGTGAAACATTACCATGTTTCACATAAAAAATCAATTGTGTTTCTGTACACCAATTCTTTTTTTGTCGTGTTTTTGGCTGCGTTGGGTCTGCGTTGCTGCCCGCGGGCTTCCTCTAGTTGCAGCGAACGGGGGATACTCTTCAACGCGGTGCATAGGCTTCTCACTGCGGTGGCTTCTCTTGTTGCAGAGCACAGGCTCTAGGTGTGCAGGCTTCAGTAGCTGTGGCTCGCGGGCTCAGTAGTTGTAGCTTGCGGGCTCTAGAGCACAGGCTCAGTAGTTGTGGCACACGGGCTTAGTTGCTCCACAGCATGTGGGATCTTCCCGGACCAGGGCTCAAACCCGTGTCTCCTGCACTGGCAGGAGGATTACTGACCACTGCGCCACCAGGGAAGTCCCAACACCAATTCTTAACAGTTAAAAAAATACAATACAAAATAGTACCAAAAACATTAACTATCTAGGGAAAACTTTAATAATACACAAATATTTACAGAGAAAATTTAAGTTTGTTAAAGGATAAAAAGTGGGGGATGTATGTCATGTTCATGGAGAGGATGTTTTGACTTAGTAAAGATATCAGTTCTCCTTGGATTAATTTATAAATTCAGTGCAATGCTAATCAAAATTCCCCGTGGAATTCTTTTAGGGACACACCAGATTTGTTTTCTATAGATGAATAAAAGTCCATGAATAAGTAAATTAAAAAAAATAAGGACCAAGAGGAGACATGCACTGGTCTCTAACATGCGTGATCTTGGGATTTACCCCAAGGGGGGAGACAACTGTGACTGCTGTCTCTGTCTTTGGGCCAGAGGGCATCCCCAGGGACCAAGAGAACTGAGAGATGTTTGCAGCACCAGTTATGTCCAGAATAGGCACCAGAGAAGTAGAGCCACACAGCTTTGAAGATCGTCCTTAACCCAGATGTGCATGAAACAATTTCACATCAAGCAATGGGTACCCATGGAGAAGTGTGTGTACCATCCTCCGTCTCACCATCCTACAGGCAATGTTAAAATGGTGTTGGACTGCACCCGGGAACGGTTCATGAGAGATGTGGCAGAGATGGTGAGGACCCAGTGGGCGCCCGATCTCATCCTCCCTGCACAGGCACAAGTAGTGCAGCCAGTGCTCTGTGGCATCAAGGTGACCGGATTGTTCCTTGAGGTGTGGTGCAGACTGGGGAAAGAAGAGTGTGAACAGTGGATGGAACACACTGGGGATGTAGGAATGGAAGCTTCCGTGGGATGGATGCAGGCAGGTGGCGGAGGACAGAGAGAGTGCACTTTTTGGGTTGTGATTGTGGAGTGGCAGGCTGGGGACAAAAATGTGTAAAAGCCGAGAAGAGGAGGCACTTGCACTCTGACTGACAAGAACTCTAGAACATAGTTGAACCTGCCGTTGAGGAGTTCACTAGGTCCTTGACCATTCTGCAGAGGAGGAAGAGTGGACCGCTGGGTGTGGATTGAGACCGGAGACATTTAGGTAGAAGAGTAGAGATTACAGGGATTTACAACAAGATAAAGCAAGCCAGGCAAGGATCCCACATCCACTGACAAGAGCTTCATACAGCCTGGCTCATCTGACAGCAGCGAGATGCCCGAGCCACTCCAAGGATGCCTCAGAAGTTGTGTTAAACATGTTTTTCCATTCTGTATCTGTGTTTTTGATGCTTTCACATCCTGGGGCCGCCCTGCCCCTGGAGGGACTGCTTCTCCCAGAGGCAGCCAATTCTTACAGATTAGTAAACTAACCTGTGATAGTAAAGTAACCTGTGAGTGAGCCTTTCAAATACAAACCAACCAATCCAGAGCTCACACTTCCACCACCTCCTTCATTGCGCCCTCACGCTCTGGGCCACTGTCCACCTGCCCTGATCACAGCAGAGCCAGGTACCAGACAACTAGGAACCAGCCCCTATGCCGAGTGAGAGCTGAAAGTATTCACATGAGCCAGTCCTTAACCCGCTCACTGTGCCTCACTGGTCCTCCCACAGAAACCACAATAAAGGCGTTTGTCACGTTTTCTGCCCCTCTCTCTGTCCCCTGGCCCACCCTGAGTGCTTCCTCGTGTGGCCACACCTTGGTGTGATGTGCCCCCTTCTTTGGGGATCTGTGAGTAACAAACTTCTTTTTCATGGCAGTTGTCTCCCGATCTGTTGGCCTTACCATCACAGTTGTCTCCCCCCTTGGGCTAAATCCCAAGATCACGCATCTTAGAGACCAGCGTATGTCTCCCCTAGGCCCTTATTTTTTTTAACTTACTTATTCATGGACCTTTATTCATCCATAAAACATAAATCTGTTGTGTCCCTAAAAGAATTCCATGGGGAATATTGATTAGCATTGCACTGAATTTATAAATTAATCCAAGGAGAACTGATATCTTTACTAAGTCAAAACATCCTCTCCATCAACATGACATACATCCCCCACTTTTTATCCTTTAACAAACTTAAATTTTCTCTGTAAATATTTGTGTATTATTAAAGTTTTCCCTAGATAGTTAATGTTTTTGGTAGTATTTTGTATTGTATTTTTTTAACTGTTAAGAATTGGTGTTGGGACTTCCCTGGTGGCGCAGTGGTCAGTAATCCGCCTGCCAATGCAGGAGACACGGGTTTGAGCCCTGGTCCGGGAAGATCCCATATGCTGTGGAGCAACTAACCCCATGTGCCACAACTACTGAGCCTGTGCTCTAGAGCCCGCGAGATACAATTACTGAGCCCGCGAGCCACAGCTACTGAAGCCTGCACACCTAGAGCCTGTGCTCTGCAACAAGAGAAGCCACCGCAGTGAGAAGCCTATGCACCGCATTGAAGAGTAGCCTCAGCTCGCTGCAACTAGAGGAAGCCCGCGGGCAGCAACAAAGACCCAACGCAGCCAAAAAAACAACACAAAAAGAATTGGTGGAGAGAAACACAATTGAATTTTTATGCGAAACATGGCAATCTCACTGAATTCTCTTAATGGCTTCATTAGTGTACCATTTGATCCTGATGGGTTTTCTACGTAAAAGCTTGCATCACTTAGAAATAATGATAGTTTCATTTCTTCTCTTCCATTTCTTATCCTCCTCATGTTTCTTGTCTTAGCAACGGGCAGGTCCTCCAGGAGAATGTGAAACTGAGGTGATCAGAAGAGGACATCCATGTCTCCCTCTTGGCCTTCTTGAGAATGCACCTAAAGTGTCTTCTTTACACATAAATTTGCTGTAGAGCAATGATTCTCAAGCTTTTGTGTCTCAGGGTCCCATTATACTCTGAAACATTATTGAGGACCTCAAAGAAATTTAATTTATCCTGACTCTATCAGGATTTAACACACTGGAAAGAAAAAATGTTTGAGCATTTAAAAACACAATAATATATTGTGCTGTTATGAAGTTTTATGAGGACTGAGTTAATTTATGAAAAACCCTTTGCAGAGTATCTAAAAAATGGTCAAATAAATAAATGAATAAATAAAAACACAATAATAAATCCATTATGTTAACATAAATAATATATTTTAATGAACATAATCCTTTTCCAAAACAAAAAGATTAATAACAAAAATAGTAGCTTTACATTTTTGAAAAGTTTTAAATATCTAGCTTAATAGAAGATAGCTGGATTCTCACGTCTGATCCTGCACTCAATCTGTCACAGTACATCATTTGGGTTGAAGTATACAAAAAAATTCAACATCACACAGATATAACATATAGGTAGAAAACAGGAGAGCATTTTAATAGCATTTTAAGATAATTCAGGCAATTCTTTGATACGATACCAAAACTTGACAAGTGGTAGTTTCTTAAAGGTCAGTTGCAATGTAGAAATCTCAAACCATATCAATGAACATTTCATACCCAGTACACTCATGAAAAAAATGGGAATGAAAAAGGAAAAGAATTTCTTAGTGCTACTGTGAAAATAGTTTTGATCCCACAGACTCCCCTGAAAGGGTCTTAAGAGACCCTCTGGTTTCCCTAGAACACACTGTGAGAACTGCTGCTATAGATTATTGGTATTTAACCTTTATCAAGTCAAAAAGCCTCTCATTATTTTATAATACCTCCCTTTTTTGTTGTCATGATAGGTGCTGACCCATATGAAAGGCATGGCTGAGTGGCTGAGAGGGCTTTCTCTGCCCTGGAGCGGAGAGCTCAGCACAGGTACACAGCGTGGTGGAAAGTGCTCGGGGCACCCACGACATTCGGTGGGGTGGCCTGTCAGTTTTGAAACTCAAGGGCTTTACACGTGAGTTCAAAGGATTTAATTTCTGACACATCTGCTGTCTGGTCCAGAAGGGACCATCCTGAGGAAACGACCAGGAAGGCAAGGTCCAGGCTGGAGGAGTATCCTCTAACCACACACCTGCCAGCAGCCTGGGGGCCTCCTTCCTGGAGCTCCACACCCTCTTCTCCACAGCCCAGGTGGCCCAGGCCTCAGCCCCTCCACCCCTGACAGTGGCCACCAGGCAGAACAGGCCTTGCTGTTTTCTCAGGGTTGCACAATGCGGAATATGACCTGTGGATGAGGACAGCCACTGGTCTCCAGTAAGTTACCCTTTGCAGTTTTGTAGGAGAAATGACCTGCAGGGACTCTCCCCCAGGCACCAGTCCAGCTTTCCTTCTCACCCCATGACCCCAGCAGGGATGGCTCAGTACAATTACAGCCACGTGTCCCCAGCAGGTCTGCTCCACCGGGTTTTATGTGAAACATTACCATGTTTCACATAAAAAATCAATTGTGTTTCTGTACACCAATTCTTTTTTTGTCGTGTTTTTGGCTGCGTTGGGTCTGCGTTGCTGCCCGCAGGCTTCCTCTAGTTGCAGCGAACGGGGGATACTCTTCAACGCGGTGCATAGGCTTCTCACTGCGGTGGCTTCTCTTCTTGCAGAGCACAGGCTCTAGGTGTGCAGGCTTCAGTAGCTGTGGCTCGCGGGCTCAGTAGTTGTAGCTCGCGAGCTCTAGAGCACAGGCTCAGTAGTTGTGGCACACGGGCTTAGCTGCTCCACAGCATGTGGGATCTTCCCGGACCAGGGCTCAAACCCGTGTCTCCTGCACTGGCAGGCGGATTACTGACCACTGCGCCACCAGGGAAGTCCCAACACCAATTCTTAACAGTTAAAAAAATACAATACAAAATAGTACCAAAAACATTAACTATCTAGGGAAAACTTTAATAATACACAAATATTTACAGAGAAAATTTAAGTTTGTTAAAGGATAAAAAGTGGGGGATGTATGTCATGTTCATGGAGAGGATGTTTTGACTTAGTAAAGGTATCAGTTCTCCTTGGATTAATTTATAAATTCAGTGCAATGCTAATCAAAATTCCCCGTGGAATTCAATTAGGGACACACCAGATTTGTTTTCTATAGATGAATAAAAGTCCATGAATAAGTAAATTAAAAAAAATAAGGACCAAGAGGAGACATGCACTGGTCTCTAAGATGCGTGATCTTGGGATTTACCACAAGGGGGGAGACAACTGTGACTGCTGTCTCTGTCTTTGGGCCAGAGGGCATCCCCAGGGACCAAGAGAACTGAGAGATGTTTGCAGCACCAGTTATGTCCAGAATAGGCACCAGAGAAGTAGAGCCACACAGCTTTGAAGATCGTCCTTAACCCAGATGTGCATGAAACAATTTCACATCAAGCAATGGGTACCCATGGAGAAGTGTGTGTACCATCCTCCGTCTCACCATCCTACAGGCAATGTTAAAATGGTGTTGGACTGCACCCGGGAACGGTTCATGAGAGATGTGGCAGAGATGGTGAGGACCCAGTGGGCGCCCGATCTCATCCTCCCTGCACAGGCACAAGTAGTGCAGCCAGTGCTCTGTGGCATCAAGGTGACCGGATTGTTCCTTGAGGTGTGGTGCAGACTGGGGAAAGAAGAGTGTGAACAGTGGATGGAACACACTGGGGATGTAGGAATGGAAGCTTCCGTGGGATGGATGCAGGCAGGTGGCGGAGAACAGAGAGAGTGCACTTTTTGGGTTGTGATTGTGGAGTGGCAGGCTGGGGACAAAAATGTGTAAAAGCCGAGAAGAGGAGGCACTTGCACTCTGACTGACAAGAACTCTAGAACATAGTTGAACCTGCCGTTGAGGAGTTCACTAGGTCCTTGACCATTCTGCAGAGGAGGAAGAGTGGACCGCTGGGTGTGGATTGAGACCGGAGACATTTAGGTAGAAGAGTAGAGATTACAGGGATTTACAACAAGATAAAGCAAGCCAGGCAAGGATCCCACATCCACTGACAAGAGCTTCATACAGCCTGGCTCATCTGACAGCAGCGAGATGCCCGAGCCACTCCAAGGATGCCTCGGAAGTTGTGTTAAACATGTTTTTCCATTCTGTATCTGTGTTTTTGATGCTTTCACATCCTGGGGCCTCCCTGCCCCTGGAGGGACTGCTTCTCCCAGAGGTAGCCAATTCTTACAGATTAGTAAACTAACCTGTGATAGTAAAGTAACCTGTGAGTGAGCCTTTCAAATACAAACCAACCAATCCAGAGCTCACACTTCCACCACCTCCTTCATTGCGCCCTCACGCTCTGGGCCACTGTCCACCTGCCCTGATCACAGCAGAGCCAGGTACCAGACAACTAGGAACCAGCCCCTATGCCGAGCGAGAGCTGAAAGTATTCACATGAGCCAGTCCTTAACCCGCTCACTGTGCCTCACTGGTCCTCCCACAGAAACCACAATAAAGGCGTTTGTCACGTTTTCTGCCCCTCTCTCTGTCCCCTGGCCCACCCTGAGTGCTTCCTCGTGTGGCCACACCTTGGTGTGATGTGCCCCCTTCTTTGGGGATCTGTGAGTAACAAACTTCTTTTTCATGGCAGTTGTCTCCCGATCTGTTGGCCTTACCATCACAGTTGTCTCCCCCCTTGGGCTAAATCCCAAGATCACGCATCTTAGAGACCAGCGTATGTCTCCCCTAGGCCCTTATTTTTTTTAACTTACTTATTGATGGACATTTATTCATCCATAAAACATAAATCTGTTGTGTCCCTAAAAGAATTCCATGGGGAATTTTTGATTAGCATTGCACTGAATTTATAAATTAATCCAAGGAGAACTGATATCTTTACTAAGTCAAAACATCCTCTCCATCAACATGACATACATCCCCCACTTTTTATCCTTTAACAAACTTAAATTTTCTCTGTAAATATTTGTGTATTTTTAAAGTTTTCCCTAGATAGTTAATGTTTTTGGTACTATTTTGTATTGTATTTTTTTAACTGTTAAGAATTGGTGTTGGGACTTCCCTGGTGGCGCAGTGGTCAGTAATCCGCCTGCCAATGCAGGAGACACGGGTTTGAGCCCTGGTCCGGGAAGATCCCATATGCTGTGGAGCAGCTAAGCCCATGTGCCACAACTACTGAGCCTGTGCTCTAGAGCCCGCGAGATACAATTACTGAGCCCGCGAGCCACAGCTACTGAAGCCTGCACACCTAGAGCCTGTGCTCTGCAACAAGAGAAGCCACCGCAGTGAGAAGCCTATGCACCGCATTGAAGAGTAGCCTCAGCTCGCTGCAACTAGAGGAAGCCCGCGGGCAGCAACAAAGACCCAACGCAGCCAAAAAAACAACACAAAAAGAATTGGTGTAGAGACACACAATTGAATTTTTATGCGAAACATGGCAATCTCACTGAATTCTCTTAATGGCTTCATTAGTGTACCATTTGATTCTGATGGGTTCTCTACGTAAAAGCTTGCATCACTTAGAAATAATGATAGTTTCATTTCTTCTCTTCCATTTCTTATCGTCCTCATGTTTCTTGTCTTAGCAACGGGCAGGTCCTCCAGGAGAATGTGAAACTGAGGTGATCAGAAGAGGACACCCATGTCTCCTTCTTGGCCTTCTTGAGAATGCACCTAAAGTGTCTTCTTTACACATAAGATTTGCTGTAGAGCAATGATTCTCAAGCTTTTGTGTCTCAGGGTCCCATTACACTCTGAAAAATTATTGAGGACCTCAAAGAAATTTAATTTATCCTGACTCTATCAGGATTTAACACACTGGAAAGAAAAAATGTTTGAGCATTTAAAAACACAATAATATATTGTGCTGTTATGAAGTTTTATGAGGACTGAGTTAATTTATGAAAAACCCTTTGCAGAGTATCTAAAAAGTGGTCAAATAAATAAATGAATAAATAAAAACACAATAATAAATCCATTATGTTAACATAAATAATATATTTTAATGAAAATAATCTTTTTCCAAAACAAAAAGATTAATAACAAAAATAGTAGCTTTACATTTTTGAAAAGTTTTAAATATCTAGCTTAATAGAAGATAGCTGGATTCTCACGTCTGATCCTGCACTCAATCTGTCACAGTACATCATTTGGGTTGAAGTATACAAAAAAATTCAACATCACACAGATATAACATATAGGTAGAAAACAGGAGAGCATTTTAATAGCATTTTATGATAATTCAGGCAATTCTTTGATATGATACCAAAACTTGACAAGTGGTAGTTTCTTAAAGGTCAGTTGCAATGTAGAAATCTCAAACCATATCAATGAACATTTCATACCCAGTACACTCATGAAAAAAATGGGAATGAAAAAGGAAAAGAATTTCTTAGTGCTACTGTGAAAATAGTTTTGATCCCACAGACTCCCCTGAAAGGGTCTTAAGAGACCCTCTGGTTTCCCTAGAACACACTGTGAGAACTGCTGCTATAGATTATTGGTATTTAACCTTTATCAAGTCAAAAAGCCTCTCATTATTTTATAATACCTCCCTTTTTTGTCGTCATGATAAGTGCTGACCCATATGAAAGGCATGGCTGAGAGGCTGAGAGGGCTTCCTCTGCCCTGGAGCGGAGAGCTCAGCACAGGTACACAGAGTGGTGGAAAGTGCTCGGGGCACCCACGACATTCGGTGGGGTGGCCTGTCAATTTTGAAGCTCAAGGGCTTTACACGTGAGTTCAAAGGATTTTATTTCTGACACATCGGCTGTCTGGTCCAGAAGGGACCTTCCTGAGGAAACGACCAGGAAAGCAAGGTCCAGGCTGGAGGAGTATCCTCTAACCACACACCAGCCAGCAGCCTGGGGGCCTCCTTCCTGGAGCTCCACACCCTCTTCTCCACAGCCCAGGTGGCCCAGGCCTCAGCCCCTCCACCCCTGACAGTGGCCACCAGGCAGAACAGGCCTTGCTGTTTTCTCAGGGTTGCACAATGCGGAATATGACCTGTGGATGAGGACAGCCACTGGTCTCCAGTAAGTTACCCTTTGCAGTTTTGTAGGAGAAATGACCTGCAGGGACTCTCCCCCAGGCACCAGTCCAGCTTTCCTTCTCACCCCATGACCCCAGCAGGGATGGCTCAGTATAAATGCAGCCACCTGTCCCCAGCAGGTCTGCTCCACCGGGTTCAGGTGAGAATGTTCTCCACGGAGTGATTTCTTTGAAAACACTTACTTTAAATCTTCTCTTCTGTATTTGTGCTGAATGAGGTCAGTGCTGGCAGCGTGGCGCATGGGAAATGCTTTTTGATTAATTACAGGCTGCTTTAGCAAGACACAGCTACGTCCCAGCTGCTCTCTTCTTCCACCATAGACACCTTGGTGACCTCTTAGACAGGCTTGGGTTCAGGGTTGGTGGGTGCAGAGCTGAGGGCTAGTGGCTCCGAGTGAGGTCCTACTGCAATATTGCCTAGGTGGACCACTGAGAGTCTAATGAGAACAAGTGGAAAGAACAGCCGGGCTCTCCTCGACATACAAATCCCCAAGTGGGTGTACAAGGCTTGTCCGTGTCTCCCTGACCCTCTCCTTTCATTTCAGCACAATGAAGCTTTTCACAGGCCTCATTCTCTGCTCCTTGGTGCTGGGAGTCCACAGCCGATGGTTTTCCTTCCTTGGTGAGGCTTATGAAGGTAAGGCTGGTGGAGGGGGGATGACACCCATGGGCCTCTGGGATTCACCATGAGCGCTCTTAAGGGTTGGAGCTACTGTCTTAGGCGGTGCTGCCCTATGTGGTAGAATGTGCCAGGTGTTTGGGGAGCTTTTTTTCAGACAGATTGAAAACCACAGGATTTATGTCAATCAGTCACTAGAGAAAGAACAGTCATCATTCCCAGCTGAAATGGAAGTTTGAATGGAAGACATAAAATAAGTCTTGAAATGGTACAGCATTTCCCTCAGACCAATTGCATGAAGGCGGATGAAAGCTATCCATCTATTTCCCCTCTCTTCTTCTCTCCCTCCACTCATTTCTCCCTTCCTCCCTCCCTTTCCCTCTTCCTTCCTTCCTTCCTCTCTTCTTCTTCTCTTCCTTCTTCTCTTCTTCTTCTCTTCCTTCTTACCTTCCATTTCCTAATTGGATAATTCAGGGACCTTCAGCTTAGCTCTTGCTCCTGCTTCCTATACTCAGTGACACTGTCCCTGGTTCAGTCTGTTTCCTACCCTTTTATAGCCTTTTAACTGACAAAAAAACCCGTGTGCGACCGGGGTGGGGAACCTAATAACATATCTCAAGCTTCCGGTAGGAACTCGGCCCTTACATGCACTTCAGGGTGACCAACTCTCCTGCTTTGCCCAGGTCTGAGGACTTTTCCAGGACACTTTCAACGCTAACTGGGGCAGTTCCAGGAAAACAGGTGCAGTTCTGGTTAGGCTGGGACAGGTGGTCACCTACTTACCTGCAGAATACCTCCGTGCGGGAGGCATCTCCCCCCATCTGAAGGGGAGAAAACCGAGGCTGAGAGCAACCGAGTCTGCTGCCCAGGGACTAAGTGCCAGTCAGCAGGTGGCAGGACAGAAGTTTGAACCCAGCTGTGCACGAGGCCACAGCTCTTGCTGGGCAGACTTGTCCCAGTGCCACTCCCTCAAGCTGGGGGCTTATCAATCTCAGCTGCATGTTGGATTCACCTGGGGAGCAGTGAAAACTATTGATGCCTGAGACCCACCCCAGAGAGTGTGAGGTAACTGGCCTGGGCTGTGAGGTAGGTCTCAGGGGACTTTCAGTACCTCCCCAGCTGATTGGAAGGTGTAACCAGGCTGAGGCAAGACCCACTGCTCGAGGGCTTGCTTCCTCAGGCAGCCCACGTCATCAATACCGTCCACTAGAAAGTCCTCAGGATGCCATTCACGTGCCTAACAGGCAGGGGAATCAAGTCACATTGAGCGCATTCGCGCAGCAGGGATACATTTCTTAGGCGTCAGGGCAGAGGTGCTGCATGTCTGCCCCTTTCTCAGAATCTGTCCTCCATGTCACCTCCTCACTCACCCAAATCCCCTGGATCTCATCCTATGCGGCTTCCTTTTATAACAGTGGTTCGGGGCCAAGGGCAATTTTGTGTCCTGGAGATATCGGGCAATGTTTGGAAACACTTTTGGTTGTCCCACTTGGGGAATAGGTTGCCCGTTAGTGGGTAAAAGTGAGGGATGCTGTTAAACGTGTTACAATACCCAGGACAGCCCTGAACAGCAAAGAATTATCTGGCTTAAAATGTCAATAGTATGAAGCTGAGGAATCCTGCCCTATAAAGATAGCTCCCTTCTCTCCTTAAACGTATCACATAGAGCCCTAAGTGAGATGCAGTCCAGAGAGAGCATCGTAGGGGCCCGACAACCAGGTCCAACGCAGCTGTGCCCCTCCCCCCATAACGACTCTCATTGGAGTTACCAGGAGCAGGAAACTAGACACAAGAATGCTCTGCTCAATCTATGGCACTCATGGTGCTATAGCCACAGGATGAAACTGAGTCAGTGGAAGATTTTTCATTCCTTGATTCTTCCCTAAGGTGTGTCACAGTTTTCTGTCCACCTGATAATCCTTTCTCTATGTGCTTTCCTCCCAGGGGCTAAAGACATGTGGCGAGCGTACTCTGACATGAAAGAAGCCGGGTACAAAGATGCAGACAAGTACTTTCACGCCCGGGGCAACTATGACGCTGCCCAAAGGGGACCTGGGGGCGTCTGGGCTGCTGAAGTGATCAGGTACCAGGGGCCCTGAGGATGCAGGGATGGGTGTGAGAGCCTCGGACAGCCAGGAGGGGCCAAGCCCTGGAGAACTTCCTGTAGGGCTGTGGCCTCTCCTCCTCTTATCCACCCTCACCCTCTGTGTCCTGTGTGGGGTCTGAGTGGCTGAAGAGCAGAGCAAGGCTGGTGGGACAGACGATTCCCAAGCCTCCCCCATGGGTGCTGTTCACCCAGCATAAGGGGACCCGCAGGGCTGAGGTGGGCTGAGCCCGGGCAGCCTCAGGCTTCATTCCCTCTTTCCTAGCTCCTGTCAGAGTCCTCGATTCCTTGGAAAGAGGAGAGATGGGGAGGGTGGGCTGTTGCTCGTCAGCCCTGGAGTAATACCCTACCTGCCCTCCTCCATTCCAGCGATGCCAGGGAGAATAGTCAGAGAATCACAGACCTTTTTAAGCATGGAGACAGTGGCCACGGACGGGAGGACTCGGAGGCCGACCAGTTTGCCAATAGATGGGGCCGGAGCGGCAAAGACCCCAATTACTTCCGACCTCCTGGCCTGCCCGACAAGTACTGAGCTGCCTCTCACTCTGCTCAGGAGACGACGGGGCTGTGAGCCCCCAAGGGCTGGGACGCTGAGCTTGTGAGTTCTCTGTCCACGGAAGCCAGCAGATCTAATAAATGCTTAAGAGATTGAATGTTGAAAACCGTGTATTATTCTTTGATATAAGGACAGCCTGTTTGTTCCCAAGGGGTGATGGCTGGACACCCACGTGAAGGCCGAGTCTGTGCCTGTGTCTTGGGTGTCGGGGCCACAATCTCAGCATCATACAGGGCAGACACCGTGCTCCACCCCTTCCCCTAATCAGACCCGCTCCCCTCCAGGCCCCTCTGGTTACAGTGGTGCTCTTTCTAGGCCCTTCTGTATTCAGGCCTCTTCACTCCCTGGCAGTTGGGTCCTGTCAGCTTCTCTGCCCTGGGGTCTAGTGCCCTTAGTGCGTCCTCAGTGGTGTCTGTGTGCGGGCAGGGGACACAGCCTCGGGACGACTGGATCGTGGAATCCTGCTCCAGCAGCTGCACCTTGATCTTCTGTTCATCTCTCAGCAACACCTACAAATCCATCTATGAACCAATTTCTGTCTGTGCCATCCAGAAGTGCCTCCAACGCTGTCTCCCTTCACTCTATATTCCTTGCCTGATGCAAGTGTCCAGGAATAAACATGTCCAGAAACGGAGGCATAGGGACGCCATCAAGATTAAGTATCAGGAGGTTTTGTATTGCATTGGATATGTATCAGGTCCTTGAGAAGAAGTCATTTTCCCTCCCTGGACCCTTCCCAACAGAGGAAAGCCAGTAGCATGTTACTCTTTTTCCAGTCATGCCGCATGGCTTGTGGGATCTTAGTTCTCCCCCCAGGGATTGAACCCAGGCCCACGGCAGTGAGAGCTCCAAGTCTTAACCACTGGACTGCCACAGAAGTCCCAGCATGTTACTTCTTACTGAGGAAAACAGTGTCTAATAAAAGGGGTTTGGGCCTGTTAGAGCACAGGAATTATGAGTGACTCTATAAATCACAAATTCCTAGAGAAACCAATAACCTTCTTCCTTGGATAAAAATTTGGTTTTGGTGTTTGGTTTTTTCAGATTACAGATTCCAAGAAGTAAAATGATCTAACACTTTAAAGAGTGGGGAACAGGGGCTTCTGTGGTGGCACAGTGGTTAAGAATCCACCTGCCAATGCAGGGGACACGGGTTCGAGCCCTAGTCCGGGAAGATCCCACATGCCGCAAAGCAACTAAGCCTGTGCACCACAACTACCGAGCCTGCGCTCTAGAGCCCGCGAGCCACAACTACTGATCCCACACGCCACAACTACAGAAGCCCGCGCGCCTAGAGCCCGTGCTCCGCAGCAAGAGAAGCCACCGCAGTGAGAAGCCCACGCACCACAACGAAGAGTAGCCCCCGCTCGCCGCAACTAGAGAAAGCCCGCGTGCAACAACGAAGACCCAAAGCAGCCCCCCCAAAAAAAGAAAAAAGAATGGTGAATAGACTTCTGTATCCAACTTTTATTTCAAGTAATAAAAAGGCTGATTATTAAATTTTTCCTATTTACAATAATTTGGAGAACTTGCTTTATCTAAACTTTCAAGTCATCCTTTCTCCTACTTCTCCTTTCTTTCCCCTCATTTTGCAAATTCTATACCTTCAGTTCCTGGGATAGAAATCTAATAGTGAACATTCTCATAATAGGAGTCTCCTTACAACCTGGGGTCTGTTGAGACTTTACCACTAGAGCCCTAAACTCAGCAGTGCTTTGAGCCTGTTCTTGCCAGCCAATCTGCCACCACACTCTCCCTAATCCCGGTTACCCTGCTCCTGCTTTATTTTGTCAGACTCACTTTTCTGAGACACAGCCTCTACGTACACCTCTGACAGTGCCTTCTGATGGGAACTGTATGAGAAAGTTCTCCTGTGACTAACTACCTTACAGACACACTTTTTCTTCCTCCTTGACAAGGAAGTTAAACTTGTCTTTCCCCTACAGGGATCATTTCATCATGAATCGTCTCCCCTTAGGAGTGCTCCTGAATCCCACTTTCAGAGTAGAAGTGTGTGCCGGTTATCAGTTTATTTACTCTGAGCTCCACGTCCACCCTTCTTTTGCCCGCTTGTGATACTGGAACTGGTAAACATTTCTCCTGTGCCAGCTGGGCACAGTGTTAATCTCTGTCCTTTCAGGGCGCAGGAGGGACGTTGTAGGACACAAACACTTCCTGGTTTGTGCTTTCCTTCTGCCCAGCTCCTGTGGTGCTCTTCTCTTGCACAGGACACGCAGTGACACTCACACCAGGGAGGAAAATGTGCTTGTTCCTCACATGGGCAAAACCTTGCAGAGTCCAGACAGTCAGTAACAGCTTTCCCAATAAAGCACCACATTGAAAACCCTGAGTTCAATCCACATCACTCTTCACTCTTGCACGTTTTCCTCTTCCTCTTTATAGTCAGACTTGTTGAAAACCTGCCCATCTGCACTTTCTGATTCCTCGCTTCTGACTCACACTTGAACCCACACCAGCCTGTCCTCTGTCCCCACCACTCAGCAAAACAGCTCTGGTCACCACTGACCTCCATGTTGCCAAAACAACTGACATGTTTCTCTCCTCCTATCAGGAGGCCTCTGAGCCATGCTCAGCACAGTTGTCCTCTCCCTCCTTCCTGGAAGGTTCTCTCTTGGCTTCATAGTACCACACTCTCCTTTTGCTTCCCTTCAGTTTTCCTTTATCTCCTTAGCTGGGTCTTTTCATCTCCCCAAACTCTAAGTGTCCCTCAGACTTGGTTCTGGGCTCGCACTTTTTATTTCTCTGTATTCTCCCCAACAAGCGCAGCTAATAGTATCTACATGCTGACGCCTCTGAAACTTATATCTCCCCCTCAGAACCTGGTTTCCAAGCTCCATGCTTGTTTATCTGATTGGCCTCCTGAAACCTCTGATTGGATGGCTTCCAGAGATCTCACACTCTGCTTGTCCAAAGGAAACGCTCATCTCCGTCCAGAACTCTTCACCCCCAGGCCACTCCAATTCAGCAAATGACAAGACTCTTCCCTCTGTGGCTCACCCCAGATATTGGGAAATGTGCTTGATGCTTCCCTTGCCTTTACCTCCACATCCAATCCACTAGCAAGCCCTGTGATTCTACTTCCAAAATTCATCTCTAGCCCATCAGCTTGGTCTCACGTGCACCTCCACGCTCCTGGCCACACCTGTTCTCACCTGGGTTCCTGCAACAGCTGTCTCAGTAGTCTCCCCATCTTCATGGCTTCCGCCTCTGCTTAAGTGTGACTGTATAGTTTATCATCTAAGCCAAGTCACTTTCCATTGTGAAAGGGACATTATTGATAATTATACCTGGGTGACAGGAATAAGCAGGAACTGTCCTGGGCAAAAGAGAGCATGTAGTTACCCTACCTCTCAGTCTAGCATACAAACTATACTCAGATCATGTCTCTCCCCTGCTTAAAATCCTTCAATGGATTCCCATGTCCCTTAAAATACAATCCAGGTGCTTATCACGGCTTACAAAGCCCAGTGTGATCTGTCCCTGGCCACCCTGCAGCAGCATCTCATGCCACCCCTTCCCAAGCTCCCCACTCTCCAGTATCACCAACAAACCAAGATTTTCTTTGGCACAGGACGTTTGCAGGTGACATTTTCTCTGCCCACATACTCCTCTGCTCGCTTTTCACAAGGATGGGAATGTCGCACCTGTAGGGCTCTCCCGAATTCACTCTTTCTTGAGAGAGGCCTTCCTGGTCATCCTGGCTGGCTCACTCTGGTTATTCTTTACAGTTTACCAATTTTTAACATGTGGGATTCTTTTACTCAATTTTTGGTTTATTCTTCTAATTTTTGTTTGGGTTTTCTTTTGGTCCATCTTCCTCCCTTGTATTATAAAATCAGTGAGAGAAGTGACCATTTCTCTCTTGTTCACCCCTAATATCCAGTACCTGGCATATAATGGCATCTCAACAAATGCTTATTGAAAATGAATAATTGATCTAATCTTTTATTTTACTAATACAAGAAAGGTTTTCTTTCAAAGAAGGTCAGACTAGTTATAAGGAACAGGAAGTCGCTAAGGAAGAGGGAGATAAGAAAGGTAAAGAAGAAGGAATAAGAGCAGAGTCAAGGGGAAGCAAGAGGCAGAGGGATCAAACCCACAAAGGATGGTTAACCCCAAGGGGAGCAGAAACTTCTCTGGCTCTGAGAAAGGAACGAGGGTGAAGAGAGTGGGGTCAGGGGATGCAGCACATTTGAGATGGACGACAGGGACCTGCGGGAATCTGGTTGTACCTGCTCTTGCTGTAGGTGAGTGTCCCCAGGACTCGTCACACTCCAGTGCGTTCGCCCGTTTTCTTGTCTGTCTTTAGAGCCAGTAGGTAGGGAACCCAAGGGCAAAGGCCTGTCTCTTTTATTGTGTGTTGTCATTGTATCCACAGTGCCTGTCATAGGGCCTCACAAATAGTAGCTGCTTTATACATATTTGTTGAAATGAATGAATAAGGTCTGAGAAGAGTATTGTTCAGAAGTGGACAGAACTGGGGGGAGGGTTTGGGAGTTGTAGAAAGTATGGATGTGGTTTGGATCTGCAGAATGTGGTAATGAGTCACTTTGAGGTGACTACTAAATCTGTACAAATATCATACTCACACCAGCCAAAAGGATATAATTTTACTTCATCATAGAAAATATTCAGTTTTCTCCAACGATACTGTGCACACTCCCTCATAGAAATGAAAATGAGGAACGCCATGTGCAAATAAACTGTTAGTCGTTGTGGTAGCTGATGAGAAGCCTTGGGAGAAATAAATGAATATTTTGAATTTCCAAAGTACTGTGCTGATTATCAGAGGGGCAAGTTAGCAGAGAACACTCTGTGAGACTAGAGGAGGGGAAAAAGGACACACTGTATTTCTCTGAGTCTAAGACCCCTAGACTGAAAGATGTGTTACTATTTATACACCACCAAGAAAAAAGATGCTACCATTTAGATTCAGACATAATGTTTTCTTATCACTCTGAATTTTTACTTTACACGTACTGAGAGAGTTCTTTTAAACTTAGACATAGATTTTAATCTTACATCACTCTTGTGTATAAACAAAAAGGAAAGCATACACAAAATTAATATATTTTATATTAATAATATAATAATAATATATTAATATATTTTTAAGGTTTTTCCAGTTTTTGAACTTTCTGTAAATAGATTTCTATTGTATGGATTCACTAGTCATTTGCTTATTTTGGTCAACAATATGTTCTTTAGACATAGGCATGTTGATGACTGTTGCAGTAGTTCTTCCATTTTCAATGCTGAAGACTATTGCCAAGCATGAATGTAACACAGCTTATTTCAACATTTGGGTTTTTTCTGTTTCGCTATTACAGTGTTGCTTCTGGTAATCTTGTGCAAATATTCCAGTACAAGAGTTCAAATGGTAGAGACCTAGAAGTGAAATAGAATATGATTATGTTGAACCTTAGTTGGTAATACCAAATTATCTTTCCAAAATGGTTATATATATATATTTACAATACATATTTCTATATTTTATATATTTATATTCCCACAAGTAGTGGATACATGGCCCCCTTGCTCCACATCCTAGGCCATATTTGTTTTTTATGTCAAGTTGGTGAGTGATAAATAGTATCACATTGTAGTTTAAATTTGTGTTTTCCTGATTGTCGATGAGATTGCCCATTTTTACATATTGATGAGCCATTTGTACTTTCTCTTCTGTGAAATTTATATTTATTTCCTTTTCCTTTTTTATTGATTAGTAGGAGCTCTTTATATACTTCATATAAAGCCTTTTTGATTATGTATGTTACAAATATCTTCCCCCAGCTTGTGGCTTTTATTTTCATGTTTTCAGTCATCTTCATGGGAGTAATGTATTTGGTTTTATATTTAACAAACTTACGATTCAACAAAATTATAATGTACAGCTATGCACTAATTCTTTTAAAATGCTTTCTTTCCCTTTATTTATCAATGTTTAGAGTAATAAGTTTAATCCCAGCAACTGCAAAGTTGTCTAATAAATTTGCTTTTTTAAAAAGTTTCTTTATGGTATCTTTTGATGAACACTAATGCTTACCTTTGTTGTAGCTTTTTTTCAATTAAGAACCATCTTTTAAAGTGGAAAATTATCTTATTCATTCTCTGACAACCAACTTCTATAACTTATTAATGTATTTGCTCAAGGTACAGAATATATATAACCTATGACGTAGCTATCTTTGCAAGCACTGTGGGAAGTAAACTTTAATTTTTCTCTCAAGAGAGTTTTCTTAAAAAGCCAGTACTTTTTATTTTTTATTTATTTATTTATTTTTAGGCCATGCTGTGCGTCATGCAGGATGCTAGTTCCCCAACCAGGGATCAGACCCGTGCCCCCTGCATTGGGAGCTGAGAATCTTAACCACTGGACTGCCAGGGAAGTCCAAAGCCAGTGCTTTTTAAAAGAGTTTGGTTTGCTTCTTATTTTCACCTGGGAAATCTTTGAAACTTTCAACTTAGTTTCAAAGGTATAGCTGGTAGTCTCTACCCTTTGGAAGTGGATTACCTTCTGGTGTGCTGGAATCAGCTCATACTAGCTCAGGAGAGCTAGCTGTTACATTTTCAGGGATTTTGCAAGCCAACTGTTAAGTCTTCGTCCTTTGAAATTAGCCGTGGTGGCAGTATTTACACCATGGAAATTGACAAACACTTAAGTCAGGGTTTTTTTTGTTTTGTTTTTTTGTTTTGCGGTACGCGGGCCTCTCACTGTTGTGGCCTCTCCCGTTGCGGAGCACAGGCTGCGGACGCGCAGGCTCAGCGGCCATGGCTCACGGGCCTAGCCGCTTCTTGGCATGTGGGATCTTCCCGGACCGAGGCACGAACCCGTGTCCCCTGAATGGGCAGGCGGACTCTCAACCACTGCGCCACTAGGGAAGCCCAAGTCAGTGTTTTTGTTTTTTCTTCCAGAGAGCCATCTCTTAATTCCCAGCACATGCCTGGGACTACTTCTAATTCCAAGTTCCACAGGTCCTTTCCTTTGTTCTTCTAGGCACTGACAAACCAATCCTTGAGGCAAGGGCAGCTTCTGCAAATACACAGCTTCAGCACCAGAAAGGCTGGATTCCCCATTCCCTATCCTTCAGTTCACTCAGGGAGATTAAAAGAGATATTACATTCAAACAACTTAAGAAATATGAAATTCTTGTGTACACTCTTGATTATATGACTGCATTTTCTCCCCAAGAAAACAAACATGGGGGGCAAATGCATACATCAGAAAAGGAAACATTTTTTACACAGCTGCTCTGAGCTTCCTGAGACCAGGACCTACACTTGCCTATATGTTTATCTGGTAGAGGGCAGCAGCTCCCTAATACTGAGGCGAGGCAACCTGCTAGGAGGCGGGTGGTTTCTGCTCTGGGGGGCTTCTCACTCTTCCCATGCTCCAAGAGTGCGGGAAAACACCCTCCACTGGACTGCAAGTGTCATAAAGAAATGACCGACTTCCTAGAATCACACACAAGTCTAACACAACTCACTATCAAACCTAGAAACAGCCATTTAAGAGAACAGATCTACCGCGTTTCTCCTCTCAGTCAACCACTGGTGGCTCACATGTAAGACTGCACCTGCATTCTTCTGGCAGAAGCCACAAGACAGCAATCAACAACAACAATGACTGGACTTCCCTGGTGGTCCAGTGGTTAAGACTCCATTTTTCCAATGCGGGGGACGTGGGTTTGATCCCTGGTGGGGGAATTGGGATCCTACATGCCACATGGCGCGGCGAAAAAAACCCAACAACAATAACTGCAACACAACCAAACCCAATAATTATCCTACCTTTAAATGACTATAGCATTTCTCAGCATAAAAGCTCTTCAGCAGCATTATTCTGAGCTGGTTAGAACCAGTTCACAGAGACAGAGATTCTCTATATAGACCGAAATGAGATTAATCTGAGTTCCCCTTTCCTTGTTCAAATTTGGGCTTAATACAGAGTCACTGTTCTCAGATATTCATATAATCAACTTACTGGTGACACACCGTTTGTTAATTTAGATGAACTAACACCCTCAAGGTTATTTGTTTAAGTAAGCATCCTTTTGATGCAAAGAGACATAGACATCTTTAGGAAAACAAATAAGTATTAGATAAGTAGAAGTGGTTGTCAAAGATCTCTCCTCCCAGTATCCTCCACTAAAGCCAGATGGTTTTTCAAGACAGTCTGCTAAAATCTCAGGGGACAGTTAATTCTAAGTTACACAGATAGTTGTAGAAAACCGATAAAGAATGAAGTTGGACAGCCATTTTAAAGAAGCTAGAGTAACTTGGTTCTAAAACAAGAGTGGACAGTACAAGAAAACAATAGTCCCATTTCAATTCCAAAGGTGCAAAAAATTCAAAACACAGCATAGTGTTGCCAAACCAAATATGAGTATTAAAGGTGCCTCATAATTGAGTGCGGTTTATTCTTGGAATGCCAACATTACAGAATCAATGTAATTCACCACAATGATAGCTTAAAGGAGAAAATAATATTATCTCAACTGATTTTTAAAAAGCATTTGATAAAGCTGAAGGCATATTTATGGTTGCTTTTTTAAAATCCTTTAGAAAACTACGTATCAAAGTGAAATTTCTTCAGTTTATAAGGTTATTTGCCAAAAAGCTACAGCACATATTTTATTTAATGGAAAAACCTTTAATTCATTGCCGTTCAGGATCTGGAATGAGAAAAGGAATGCTACTATCATCACTGTTGTGTAACACAGCTCTGGAAGCCCTGGCCAATGCCACAGAAAATTTCGAAAGTAAGAGATACAAGGATTGGAAAGGCAGAGATGAAACCGTCATATTTGCAGTTAGTATAATCTTCAACCTCAAAAAGCACACAAAATCAACAAACTATAGAATTACTAAGGAAATTTAATAAGGTTGCCCAACACTTGATCCAAAAGCCTAATCATTTCTCCATAGCAGAAATAACAAAATGGAAAATATGATTAATAATAATAAACAATTCATGGTAACAACATAACTATAAAATTTCTAAGGACTGGTTTCACCAGTAATACACAGCACCACAATGGAGATTTCAAACCTCTAACAAACACCTTAAAAGATGATTCAAACAAATGGAGAGAAGTTGCTGGCTCACTGATGGGATGACTTAATATTGTAGACATGTTGATTCTACCACAAATTAATCCACAAATTTAATGCAATTCTAATGAAAATTCCAGTTGAATTTTCCCAGAACTGAAGAAAATTACTCCAAAATTCATATCAAGAAGTAAAGGTTCATGCATACAAAAGTCAATCCTAAAAAAGGAGAATATTAAGAAGAGGCACTTACCATATGAGGTGTTCAGATGTACAGAAGAGCACAGTAAAAAAACAGTAGTATTTGCTCAACAAAAGATATATTGACCAATGGAATAGGATAGAGAGTACAGAGCTAGGGTCACACATATAGGACATTAGTATACGATCAAGGAGACATCACAAATCATTGAAGACAGGATGGGTTACTTAATAGTTTTGGAAAGAGAAAAATAAAACTGGATCCTTACCTAATACGTATACAAATGTTCACTCCAGAAGTATTAAATACATAAACATGAAGGTAAAACTATAAAGTTAATAGAAAAGAATATCAAATAATATATTTGTGATGTAGAGATGAGGAAAAAATTCTTAAACAAAACTTCAAAAGCAGGCTTCCCTGGTGGCGCAGTGGTTGAGAGTCCGCCTGCCGATGCAGGGGACACAGGTTCGTGCCCCGGTCTGGGAAGATCCCACATGCCGCGGAGCGGCTGGGCCCGTGAGCCATGGCTGCTGAGCCTGCGCGTCCGGAGCCTGTGCTCCGCAACGGGAGAGGCCACAACAGTGAGAGGCCCGCGTACCACAAAAAAAAAAAAAAGAAAAGAAAAAGAAAAAAATAAAACTTCAAAAGCACAAAACACAAGACATAAAATGGTATTTCATTACATGAAAATTAAGAATTTATTTTCAGATAGAGAATGGGAAAAAGACAACGTCTAAATTATGGCAAGGGATTAATATTTCAAATATACAAGGAACTTCTGTGAATCATTAAGAAAAAGACGGCAACCCCAATAGAAAAATGGGTGAAAGGTACACAAAAAATAGTTTACAGACAACACACTAGAAGTAATAAGCTCACAGAGGGATGCACAAATCATTAGTAACCAGAAAAATGCAAATGAAACAAGCAGACGTTACATGCATTAGACCAGAAAAAAGATGACATCCGCAATGTGCCATGTATATCAAAAGAGTGATATTGCTGGCGTGCACATCCTTGTTTTCACTGTGAAGTGTCACTCTGCTGTCCAGGAGGGCAGCCCGCCCATATGCCCTCCAACAGTTTTGAGGGTTTCTATAGCTCAGTGCCGTTGCCTTGGCATGACCCAGCTATCCACTTTTCCAGTCTAAAAGCTTCCATCAAAAAAGAATTTTGCTTCAAATACACAGATTAGTGTCTAAATAATAAATAAAGTATTACAGGGTTGCTCTCACAGGACACAGTGACAATCTCTGATGTCTCTTTTGTTGTTGTTGTTGTTTTAAAAAACTCCTCTGTTAGAAATAACTTTTCTGGATACAGTTTTTGTGATCCTATCTGCTGTTCTTGCAGCTCCAGGAGAGAGGGAACATTTTCTATTCCTTATCTTGAGGAGACTTCTTTTGCCAGAGACGAGTAGGGCCTATAGTTTTCAAGGTCAAGTGCTGGAAACACATGGTTTAACACTGAAAGAGATGCAGTCCTGAGAGAAAAAGAAATCATATGGAAAAGAAAAGGTCAGAATAGGATTATTAACAGATGGAATATGGCACATAAAGATTAGGGACATCTGGGCTTCCCTGGTGGCGCAGTGGTTGAGAGTCCGCCTGCCGATGCAGGGGACGCGGGTTCCTGCCCTGCTCAGGGAGGATCCCACATGCCGCGGAGCGGCTGGGCCCCTGAGCCATGGCTGCTGAGCATGCGCGTCGGGAGCCTGTGCTCGGCAACGGGAGAGGCCGCAGCAGAAAAAAGATTAGGGACATCTTTTTTCCTCTTATCTTCCATTATAAATTTTTTATGTGACTCTGACAGGTTTATCGATTCTTATTTTATAATCGTTGTTCATTTCGGTGCGTTATTTATGTGTATGTATGTGTTTGCACATTTAGTGGTGTTGTGGGGAGGTGTGTGTGTAAAGAGAGAGAGGCATATACAAGTCAACTATATTATAAATGGACATTTGCTGTTTTTCCTTATCTCATCCTTGGAATCCCGATCAGGACAGGAACTGGGTTGTTGGTTTTCTTCATCATCATACTCAGTACCTAGGAAAATGCCTAGACACAGGCAGACTTAATGAATCTTATTGGACAAACATGTCCACTGAAGAAAATCGAAAAATTTTAAATAAGTATAAAAATGAAAATAAAAGCAATACGAATTTCATCAGCCTAGACGGGGCGGGCGCGGTGGTGGGGGTGGGGGACCAGTGTGCAGGAAGAACCTCTGTAGAAACGTCATGTTTCCAATCTATTGTCTCAGTGCATGTAGACATATAAACCCATAAACAAAAACAGGGTGATATAACACTATCGTTTTATGTTCTGCTTTTTCACTCCACAGCTTATCATAATCATTTTTGCATGTTACTACCCTTACCTACCACAGTCAGTGGCAAAGCCGAAATTCAAATCCAGCCTGTGAAGCCTGGGCGTTTGGATTCTTAGCCGTAGGTTATAGAGTTGACACCTGAACTTGGCAGCCGTTATTAGCATATAAACAAGTAACTGGACAATATATTTTAATTCAATTTCATTAAATACTGATTAGCTTAATAATACCTCTCCAGTGGAATGTTACCCGCATGAGAGCACTGATCTTGTCTATCTCAGATTCCCAGCGCCCAGAACAGTTCCTGCCACATTCTGGGGGGATCATTAAACAGGTGTTGAATAGTGAATAAAAGGACGAATGAGTTCTGTAGGCATCTTTACTGGAAGGATAAATTGAGGTTTTTAGAGACTCTTTGTTAGACTATTTTGGACAGTCCCAAGTCCACCCTGCAGAGAATAAAGGATGATCTCAGTGCACTGGCTCCCTCCCAGGTCAGATCGTCCAGGAACTAGGCACGCTGGCCAGCCTGAGTTATTGCCCATTTGTCCAACTCTTTCAGGAAACGTATCAGTGGGTCATTGACGGGCGATTTTGCAACGATGGTTTAAACAGAGTGGTTTGACAGGACTCCACAGGTAATAACTGTGTGTATAAACAAAGCACACTATCCTCAGAGAGGACCTGGGTCTTCTTTCCCATAATTACAGATTTCAAAAAGCAAACCTGGGAAACTAGAGAATGGTGAAAGGGCTCCCTATGCACCCGAGAGTGAAAAACAGGCTGTTGAGTGATGCTTCTTTTCTATCACCCACAGCTGAGGACACAGCGGCTCCAAGTACCCCACATCCTAGAGAGGGCATCCAGGAAGCAGGGCCAGACCTCAGTAACCTCCCAAGGCTGACAAAGAGGCAGCAGTGCCGGCCTCTGCAATCAACACCTCTCCAACCCATTCCACCTCTGGTCCACTTAGGAAACGCCAGAGGAAAGGGAGGGAGAGACGGCAGTGTCGTCAGTCTTGTGGGGAGTGCAGTATTTGTGGAGATAGGTGATTTCCTCAAATTGGTTCAGGGTGCCAAGAAGAATAGAAGAATGCCTGTTCAGTTCTCAGCTGGGTGCATGCTCACTGCAAACACTCCCAGCTCATTCTGGTGCCCCTATCAAAGCAGAGGGAGTACGGTGAGGGAGTTCTTGAGAGAGTTGACATGTGTAGGAGCCGGTGACTGTTCTGGGGATTTCTAAAAGGTTGGAGCACCCATGCCAGCAGAGCTTAAAGAGGCAGTGGTGGAGTGTGACTAGGAAGGAGATGGGGTGAGCTCTTTCCCATCTGCCATCTCTGCAGGAAGAGAAGAGGCCCTCAGTCATTCTGGGGTTAGAATAAAGGCAGTGCTGCGCCAGGTGAGGTGACACCTCAGCTAAGGAGGGAGCTTGGAACATGGACCATCATCAGGACCAGTTGTGGATAACCTGCTCCTCTCTGGGGAGGCCCTCCATAGCTGAGGGGCTGGTATGAAGCTGAACCTCACCTCAGGAGCACCCCCATCACACCTGATGATTAATAATAGCTCAAAGCTTATTATTATTTCTTCTCAGTAAATATAGTGAGAGAGAGAGAACTTGCATAGGTTTACATTTATATCTCATATTTCATCATTTCTAGGACACACATTTCTTGATTATACATTTCTGAAATTAGGATGTGTCTTACATTCACTAATGACCAGGCAGCACTCATGAAATTGTTGTCATTGCTTTAGGATTAATTTTGTGTATGCTTTCCTTTTTGTTTATACACAAGAGTGATGTAAGATTAAAATCTATGTCTAAGTTTAAAAGAACTCTCTCAGTACGTGTAAAGTAAAAATTCAGAGTGATAAGAAAACATTATGTCTGAATCTAAATGGTAGCATCTTTTTTCTTGGTGGTGTATAAATAGTAACACATCTTTCAGTCTAGGGGTCTTAGACTCAGAGAAATACAGTGTGTCCTTTTTCCCCTCCTCTAGTCTCACAGAGTGTTCTCTGCTAACTTGCCCCTCTGATAATCAGCACAGTACTTTGGAAATTCAAAATATTCATTTATTTCTCCCAAGGCTTCTCATCAGCTACCACAACGACTAACAGTTTATTTGCACATGGCGTTCCTCATTTTCATTTCTATGAGGGAGTGGGCACAGTATCGTTGGAGAAAACTGAATATTTTCTATGATGAAGTAAAATTATATCCTTTTGGCTGGTGTGAGTATGATATTTGTACAGATTTAGCAGTCACCTCAAAGTGACTCATTACCACATTCTGCAGATCCAAACCACATCCATACTTTCTACAACTCCCAAACCCTCCCCCCAGTTCTGTCCACTTCTGAACAATACTCTTCTCAGACCTTATTCATTCATTTCAACAAATATGTATAAAGCAGCTACTATTTGTGAGGCCCTATGACAGGCACTGTGGATACAATGACAACACACAATAAAAGAGACAGGCCTTTGCCCTTGGGTTCCCTACCTACTGGCTCTAAAGACAGACAAGAAAACGGGCGAACGCACTGGAGTGTGACGAGTCCTGGGGACACTCACCTACAGCAAGAGCAGGTACAACCAGATTCCCGCAGGTCCCTGTCGTCCATCTCAAATGTGCTGCATCCCCTGACCCCACTCTCTTCACCCTCGTTCCTTTCTCAGAGCCAGAGAAGTTTCTGCTCCCCTTGGGGTTAACCATCCTTTGTGGGTTTGATCCCTCTGCCTCTTGCTTCCCCTTGACTCTGCTCTTATTCCTTCTTCTTTACCTTTCTTATCTCCCTCTTCCTTAGCTCCTTCCTGTTCCTTATAACTAGTCTGACCTTCTTTGAAAGAAAACCTTTCTTGTATTAGTAAAATAAAAGATTAGGTCAATTATTCATTTTCAATAAGCACTTGTTGAGATGCCATTATATGCCAGGTACTGGATATTAGGGGTGAACAAGAGAGAAATGGTCACTTCTCTCACTGATTTTGTAATACAAGGGAGGAAGATGGACCAAAAGAAAACCCAAACAAAAATTAGAAGAATAAACCAAAAATTGAGTAAAAGAATCCCACATGTTAAAAATTGGTAAACTGTAAAGAATAACCAGAGTGAGCCAGCCAGGATGACCAGGAAGGCCTCTCTCAAGAAAGAGTGAATTCGGGAGAGCCCCACAGGTGAGACATTCCCATCCTTGTGAAAAGCGAGCAGAGGAGTATGTGGGCAGAGAAAATGTCACCTGCAAACGTCCTGTGCCAAAGAAAATCTTGGTTTGTTGGTGATACTGGAGAGTGGGGAGCTTGGGAAGGGGTGGCATGAGATGCTGCTGCAGGGTGGCCAGGGACAGATCACACTGGGCTTTGTAAGCCATGATAAGCACCTGGATTATATTTTAAGGGACATGGGAATCCATTGAAGGATTTTAAGCAGGGGAGAGACATGATCTGAGTATAGTTTGTATGCTAGACTGAGAGGTAGGGTAACTACATGCTCTCTTTTGCCCAGGACAGTTCCAGCTTATTCCTGTCACCCAGGTATAATTATCAATAATGTCCCTTTCACAATGGAAAGTGACTTGGCTTAGATGATAAACTATACAGTCACACTTAAGCAGAGGCGGAAGCCATGAAGATGGGGAGACTACTGAGACAGCTGTTGCAGGAACCCAGGTGAGAACAGGTGTGGCCAGGAGCGTGGAGGTGCACGTGAGACCAAGCTGATGGGCTAGAGATGAATTTTGGAAGTAGAATCACAGGGCTTGCTAGTGGATTGGATGTGGAGGTAAAGGCAAGGGAAGCATCAAGCACATTTCCCAATATCTGGGGTGAGCCACAGAGGGAAGAGTCGTGTCATTTGCTGAATTGGAGTGGCCTGGGGGTGAAGAGTTCTGGACGGAGATGAGCGTTTCCTTTGGACAAGCAGAGTGTGAGATCTCTGGAAGCCATCCAATCAGAGGTTTCAGGAGGCCAATCAGATAAACAAGCATGGAGCTTGGAAACCAGGTTCTGAGGGGGAGATATAAGTTTCAGAGGCGTCAGCATGTAGATACTATTAGCTGCGCTTGTTGGGGAGAATACAGAGAAATAAAAAGTGCGAGCCCAGAACCAAGTCTGAGGCACACTTAGAGTTTGGGGAGATGAAAAGACCCAGCTAAGGAGATAAAGGAAAACTGAAGGGAAGCAAAAGGAGAGTGTGGTACTATGAAGCCAAGAGAGAACCTTCCAGGAAGGAGGGAGAGGACAACTGTGCTGAGCATGGCTCAGAGGCCTCCTGATAGGAGGAGAGAAACATGTCAGTTGTTTTGGCAACATGGAGGTCAGTGGTGACCAGAGCTGTTTTGCTGAGTGGTGGGGACAGAGGACAGGCTGGTGTGGGTTCAAGTGTGAGTCAGAAGCAAGGAATCAGAAAGTGCAGATGGGCAGGTTTTCAACAAGTCTGACTATAAAGAGGAAGAGGAAAACGTGCAAGAGTGAAGAGTGATGTGGATTGAACTCAGGGTTTTCAATGTGGTGCTTTATTGGGAAAGCTGTTACTGACTGTCTGGACTCTGCAAGGTTTTGCCCATGTGAGGAACAAGCACATTTTCCTCCCTGGTGTGAGTGTCACTGCGTGTCCTGTGCAAGAGAAGAGCACCACAGGAGCTGGGCAGAAGGAAAGCACAAACCAGGAAGTGTTTGTGTCCTACAACGTCCCTCCTGCGCCCTGAAAGGACAGAGATTAACACTGTGCCCAGCTGGCACAGGAGAAATGTTTACCAGTTCCAGTATCACAAGCGGGCAAAAGAAGGGTGGACGTGGAGCTCAGAGTAAATAAACTGATAACCGGCACACACTTCTACTCTGAAAGTGGGATTCAGGAGCACTCCTAAGGGGAGACGATTCATGATGAAATGATCCCTGTAGGGGAAAGACAAGTTTAACTTCCTTGTCAAGGAGGAAGAAAAAGTGTGTCTGTAAGGTAGTTAGTCACAGGAGAACTTTCTCATACAGTTCCCATCAGAAGGCACTGTCAGAGGTGTACGTAGAGGAGGTTTAAGGAGGGTCAAGGCTGTGTCTCAGAAAAGTGAGTCTGACAAAATAAAGCAGGAGCAGGGTAACCGGGATTAGGGAGAGTGTGGTGGCAGATTGGCTGGCAAGAACAGGCTCAAAGCACTGCTGAGTTTAGGGCTCTAGTGGTAAAGTCTCAACAGACCCCAGGTTGTAAGGAGACTCCTATTATGAGAATGTTCACTATTAGATTTTTATCCCAGGAACTAAAGGTATAGAATTTGCAAAATGAGGGGAAAGAAAGGAGAAGTAGGAGAAAGGATGACTTGAAAGTTTAGATAAAGCAAGTTCTCCAAATTATTGTAAATAGGAAAAATTTAATAATCAGCCTTTTTATTACTTGAAATAAAAGTTGGATACAGAAGTCTATTCACCATTCTTTTTTCTTTTTTTGGGGGGGCTGCTTTGGGTCTTCGTTGTTGCACGCGGGCTTTCTCTAGTTGCGGCGAGCGGGGGCTACTCTTCGTTGCGGTGCGTGGGCTTCTCACTGCGGTGGCTTCTCTTGCTGTGGAGCACGGGCTCTAGGCGCGCGGGCTTCTGTAGTTGTGGCGTGTGGGATCAGTAGTTGTGGCTCGCGGGCTCTAGAGCGCAGGCTCGGTAGTTGTGGTGCACAGGCTTAGTTGCTTTGCGGCATGTGGGATCTTCCCGGACTAGGGCTCGAACCCGTGTCCCCTGCATTGGCAGGTGGATTCTTAACCACTGTGCCACCACAGAAGCCCCTGTTCCCCACTCTTTAAAGTGTTAGATCATTTTACTTCTTGGAATCTGTAATCTGAAAAAACCAAACACCAAAACCAAATTTTTATCCAAGGAAGAAGGTTATTGGTTTCTCTAGGAATTTGTGATTTATAGAGTCACTCATAATTCCTGTGCTCTAACAGGCCCAAACCCCTTTTATTAGACACTGTTTTCCTCAGTAAGAAGTAACATGCTGGGACTTCCGTGGCAGTCCAGTGGTTAAGACTTGGAGCTCTCACTGCCGTGGGCCTGGGTTCAATCCCTGGGGGGAGAACTAAGATCCCACAAGCCATGCGGCATGACTGGAAAAAGAGTAACATGCTGCTGGCTTTCCTCTGTTGGGAAGGGTCCAGGGAGGGAAAATGACTTCTTCTCAAGGACCTGATACATATCCAATGCAATACAAAACCTCCTGATACTTAATCTTGATGGCGTCCCTATGCCTCCGTTTCTGGACATGTTTATTCCTGGACACTTGCATCAGGCAAGGAATATAGAGTGAAGGGAGACAG
Source organism: Pseudorca crassidens (assembly GCF_039906515.1). NCBI lineage: Eukaryota > Metazoa > Chordata > Mammalia > Artiodactyla > Delphinidae > Pseudorca > Pseudorca crassidens. The sequence continues at coordinate 37,952,145 of NC_090304.1, read as the reverse complement.
CGTTGGAGACACTTCTGGATGGCACAGACAGAAATTGGTTCATAGATGGATTTGTAGGTGTTGCTGAGAGATGAACAGAAGATCAAGGTGCAGCTGCTGGAGCAGGATTCCACGATCCAGTCGTCCCGAGGCTGTGTCCCCTGCCCGCACACAGACACCACTGAGGACGCACTAAGGGCACTAGACCCCAGGGCAGAGAAGCTGACAGGACCCAACTGCCAGGGAGTGAAGAGGCCTGAATACAGAAGGGCCTAGAAAGAGCACCACTGTAACCAGAGGGGCCTGGAGGGGAGCGGGTCTGATTAGGGGAAGGGGTGGAGCACGGTGTCTGCCCTGTATGATGCTGAGATTGTGGCCCCGACACCCAAGACACAGGCACAGACTCGGTCTTCATGTGGGTGTCCAGCCATCACCCCTTGGGAACAAACAGGCTGTCCTTATATCAAAGAATAATACACGGTTTTCAACATTCAATCTCTTAAGCATTTATTAGATCTGCTGGCTTCCGTGGACAGAGAACTCACAAACTCAGCGTCCCAGCCCTTGGGGGCTCACAGCCCCGTCGTCTCCTGAGCAGAGTGAGAGGCAGCTCAGTACTTGTCGGGCAGGCCAGGAGGTCGGAAGTAATTGGGGTCTTTGCCGCTCCGGCCCCATCTATTGGCAAACTGGTCGGCCTCCGAGTCCTCCCGTCCGTGGCCACTGTCTCCATGCTTAAAAAGGTCTGTGATTCTCTGACTATTCTCCCTGGCATCGCTGGAATGGAGGAGGGCAGGTAGGGGATTACTCCAGGGCTGACGAGCAACAGCCCACCCTCCCCATCTCTCCTCTTTCCAAGGAATCGAGGACTCTGACAGGAGCTAGGAAAGAGGGAATGAAGCCTGAGGCTGCCCGGGCTCAGCCCACCTCAGCCCTGCGGGTCCCCTTATGCTGGGTGAACAGCACCCATGGGGGAGGCTTGGGAATCGTCTGTCCCACCAGCCTTGCTCTGCTCTTCAGCCACTCAGACCCCACACAGGACACAGAGGGTGAGGGTGGATAAGAGGAGGAGAGGCCACAGCCCTACAGGAAGTTCTCCAGGGCTTGGCCCCTCCTGGCTGTCCGAGGCTCTCACACCCATCCCTGCATCCTCAGGGCCCCTGGTACCTGATCACTTCAGCAGCCCAGACGCCCCCAGGTCCCCTTTTGGCAGCGTCATAGTTGCCCCGGGCGTGAAAGTACTTGTCTGCATCTTTGTACCTGGCTTCTTTCATGTCAGAGTAGGCTCGCCACATGTCTTTAGCCCCTGGGAGGAAAGCACATAGAGAAAGGATTATCAGGTGGACAGAAAACTGTGACACACCTTAGGGAAGAATCAAGGAATGAAAAATCTTCCACTGACTCAGTTTCATCCTGTGGCTATAGCACCGTGAGTGCCATAGATTGAGCAGAGCATTCTTGTGTCTAGTTTCCTGCTCCTGGTAACTCCAATGAGAGTCGTTATGGGGGGAGGGGCACAGCTGCGTTGGACCTGGTTGTCGGGCCCCTACGATGCTGTCTCTGGACTGCATCTCACTTAGGGCTCTATGTGATACGTTTAAGGAGAGAAGGGAGCTATCTTTATAGGGCAGGATTCCTCAGCTTCATACTATTGACATTTTAAGCCAGATAATTCTTTGCTGTTCAGGGCTGTCCTGGGTATTGTAACACGTTTAACAGCATCCCTCACTTTTACCCACTAACGGGCAACCTATTCCCCAAGTGGGACAACCAAAAGTGTTTCCAAACATTGCCCGATATCTCCAGGACACAAAATTGCCCTTGGCCCCGAACCACTGTTATAAAAGGAAGCCGCATAGGATGAGATCCAGGGGATTTGGGTGAGTGAGGAGGTGACATGGAGGACAGATTCTGAGAAAGGGGCAGACATGCAGCACCTCTGCCCTGACGCCTAAGAAATGTATTCCTGCTGCGCGAATGCGCTCAATGTGACTTGATTCCCCTGCCTGTTAGGCACGTGAATGGCATCCTGAGGACTTTCTAGTGGACGGTATTGTTGATGTGGGCTGCCTGAGGAAGCAAGCCCTCGAGCAGTGGGTCTTGCCTCAGCCTGGTTACACCTTCCAACCAGCTGGGGAGGTACTGAAAGTCCCCTGAGACCTACCTCACAGCCCAGGCCAGTTACCTCACACTCTCTGGGGTGGGTCTCAGGCATCAATAGTTTTCACTGCTCCCCAGGTGAATCCAACATGCAGCTGAGATTGATAAGCCCCCAGCTTGAGGGAGTGGCACTGGGACAAGTCTGCCCAGCAAGAGCTGTGGCCTCGTGCACAGCTGGGTTCAAACTTCTGTCCTGCCACCTGCTGACTGGCACTTAGTCCCTGGGCAGCAGACTCGGCTGCTCTCAGCCTCGGTTTTCTCCCCTTCAGATGGGGGGAGATGCCTCCCTCACGGAGGTATTCTGCAGGTAAGTAGGTGACCACCTGTCCCAGCCTAACCAGAACTGCACCTGTTTTCCTGGAACTGCCCCAGTTAGCGTTGAAAGTGTCCTGGAAATGTCCTCAGACCTGGGCAAAGCAGGAGAGTTGGTCACCCTGAAGTGCATATAAGGGCCGAGTTCCTACCGGAAGCTTGAGATATGTTATTAGGTTCCCCACCCCGGTCGCACACGGGTTTTTTTGTCAGTTAAAAGGCTATAAAAGGGTAGGAAACAGACTGAACCAGGGACAGTGTCACTGAGTATAGGAAGCAGGAGCAAGAGCTAAGCTGAAGGTCCCTGAATTATCCAATTAGGAAATGGAAGGTAAGAAGGAAGAGAAGAAGAAGAGAGGAAGGAAGGAAGGAAGAGGGAAAGGGAGGGAGGAAGGGAGAAATGAGTGGAGGGAGAGAAGAAGAGAGGAGAAATAGATGGATAGTTTTCATCCTCCTTCATGCAATTGGTCTGAGGGAAATGCTGTACCATTTCAAGATTTATTTTATGTCTTCCATTCAAACTTCCATTTCAGCTGGGAATGATGACTGTTCTTTCTCTAGTGACTGATCGACATAAATCCTGTGGTTTTCAATCTGTCTGAAAAAAAGCTCCCCAAACACCTGGCACATTCTACCACATAGGGCAGCACCGCCTAAGACAGTAGCTCCAACCCTTAAGAGCGCTCATGGTGAATCCCAGAGGCCCATGGGTGTCATCCCCCCTCCACCAGCCTTACCTTCATAAGCCTCGCCAAGGAAGGAAAACCATCGGCTGTGGACTCCCAGCACCAAGGAGCAGAGAATGAGGCCTGTGAAAAGCTTCATTGTGCTGAAATGAAAGGAGAGGGTCAGGGAGACACGGACAAGCCTTGTACACCCACTTGGGGATTTGTATGTCGAGGAGAGCCCGGCTGTTCTTTCCACTTGTTCTCATTAGACTCTCAGTGGTCCACCTAGGCAATATTGCAGTAGGACCTCACTCGGAGCCACTAGCCCTCAGCTCTGAACCCACCAACCCTGAACCCAAGCCTGTCTAAGAGGTCACCAAGGTGTCTATGGTGGAAGAAGAGAGCAGCTGGGACGTAGCTGTGTCTTGCTAAAGCAGCCTGTAATTAATCAAAAAGCATTTCCCATGCGCCACGCTGCCAGCACTGACCTCATTCAGCACAAATACAAAAGAGAAGATTTAAAGTAAGTGTTTTCAAAGAAATCACTCCTTGGAGAACTTTCTCACCTGAACCCGGTGGAGCAGACCTGCTGGGGACAGGTGGCTGCATTTATACTGAGCCATCCCTGCTGGGGTCATTGGGTGAGAAGGAAAGCTGGACTGGTGCCTGGGGGAGAGTCCCTGCAGGTCATTTCTCCTACAAAACTGCAAAGGGTAACTTACTGGAGACCAGTGGCTGTCCTCATCCACAGGTCATATTCCGCATTGTGCAACCCTGAGAAAACAGCAAGGCCTGTTCTGCCTGGTGGCCACTGTCAGGGGTGGAGGGGCTGAGGCCTGGGCCACCTGGGCTGTGGAGAAGAGGGTGTGGAGCTCCAGGAAGGAGGCCCCCAGGCTGCTGGCTGGTGTGTGGTTAGAGGATACTCCTCCAGCCTGGACCTTGCTTTCCTGGTCGTTTCCTCAGGAAGGTCCCTTCTGGACCAGACAGCCGATGTGTCAGAAATAAAATCCTTTGAACTCACGTGTAAAGCCCTCGAGCTTCAAAACTGACAGGCCACCCCACCGAATGTCGTGGGTGCCCCGAGCACTTTCCACCACTCTGTGTACCTGTGCTGAGCTCTCCGCTCCAGGGCAGAGAAAGCCCTCTCAGCCTCTCAACCATGCCTTTCATATGGGTCAGCACCTATCATGACAACAAAAAAGGGAGGTATTATAAAATAATGAGAGGCTTTTTGACTTGATAAAGGTTAAATACCAATAATCTATAGCAGCAGTTCTCACAGTGTGTTCTAGGGAAACCAGAGGGTCTCTTAAGACCCTTTCAGGGGAGTCTGTGGGATCAAAACTATTTTCACAGTAGCACTAAGAAATTCTTTTCCTTTTTCATTCCCATTTTTTTCATGAGTGTACTGGGTATGAAATGTTCATTGATATGGTTTGAGATTTCTACATTGCAACTGACCTTTAAGAAACTACCACTTGTCAAGTTTTGGTATCATATCAAAGAATTGCCTGAATTATCATAAAATGCTATTAAAATGCTCTCCTGTTTTCTACCTATATGTTATATCTGTGTGATGTTGAATTTTTTTGTATACTTCAACCCAAATAATGTATTGTGACAGATTGAGTGCAGGATCAGACATGAGAATCCAGCTATCTTCTATTAAGCTAGATATTTAAAACTTTTCAAAAATGTAAAGCTACTATTTTTCTTATTAATCTTTTTGTTTTGGAAAAAGATTATTTTCATTAAAATATATTATTTATGTTAACATAATGGATTTATTATTGTGTTTTTATTTATTCATTTATTTATTTGACCATTTTTTAGATACTCTGCAAAGGGTTTTTCATAAATTAACTCAGTCCTCATAAAACTTCATAACAGTAGAATATATTATTGTGTTTTTAAATGCTCAAACATTTTTTCTTTCCAGTGTGTTAAATCCTGATAGAGTCAGGATAAATTAAATTTCTTTGAGGTCCTCAATAATTTTTCAGAGTATAATGGGACCCTGAGACACAAAAGCTTGAGAATCATTGCTCTACAGCAAATCTTATGTGTAAAGAAGACACTTTAGGTGCATTCTCAAGAAGGCCAAGAAGGAGACATGGGTGTCCTCTTCTGATCACCTCAGTTTCACATTCTCCTGGAGGACCTGCCCGTTGCTAAGACAAGAAACATGAGGAGGATAAGAAATGGAAGAGAAGAAATGAAACTATCATTATTTCTAAGTGATGCAAGCTTTTATGAAGAGAGCCCATCAGAATCAAATGGCACACTAATGAAGCCATTAAGAGAATTCAGTGAGATTGCCATGTTTCACATAAAAATTCAATTGTGTTTCTCTACACCAATTCTTTTTTTGTCGTGTTTTTGGCTGCGTTGGGTCTTCGTTGCTGCCCGCGGGCTTTCTCTAGTTGCAGCGAACGGGGGATGCTCTTCAACGCGGTGCACAGGCTTCTCACTGCGGTGGCTTCTCTTGTTGCGGAGCACAGGCTCTAGGTGTGCAGGCTTCAGTAGCTGTGGCTTGCGGGCTCAGTAGTTTTAGCTCGAGGGCTCTAGAGCACAGGCTCAGTAGTTGTGGCACACGGGCTTAGCTGCTCCACAGCATGTGGGATCTTCCCGGACCAGGGCTCAAACCCGTGTCTCCTGCATTGGCAGGCGGATTACTGACCACTGCGCCACCAGGGAAGTCCCAACACCAATCCTTAACAGTTAAAAAAATACAATACAAAATAGTACCAAAAACATTAACTATCTAGGGAAAACTTTAAAAATACACAAATATTTACAGAGAAAACTTAAGTTTGTTAAAGGATAAAAAGTGGGGGATGTATGTCATGTTCATGGAGAGGATGTTTTGACTTAGTAAAGATATCAGTTCTCCTTGGATTAATTTATAAATTCAGTGCAATGCTAATCAAAATTCCCCGTGGAATTCCTTTAGGGACACAACAGATTTATTTTCTATAGATGAATAAAAGTCCATGAATAAGTAAATTAAAAAAAATAAGGACCAAGAGGAGACATGCGCTAGTCTCTAACATGCGTGATCTTGGGATTTATCCCAAGGGGGGAGACAACTGTGACTGCTGTCTCTGTCTTTGGGCCAGAGGGCATCCCCAGGGACCAAGAGAACTGAGAGATGTTTGCAGCACCAGTTATGTCCAGAATAGGCACCAGAGAAGTAGAGCCACACAGCTTTGAAGATCGTCCTTAACCCAGATGTGCATGAAACAATTTCACATCAAGCAATGGGTACCCATGGAGAAGTGTGTGTACCATCCTCCGTCTCACCATCCTACAGGCAATGTTAAAATGGTGTTGGACTGCACCCGGGAACGGTTCATGAGAGATGTGGCAGAGATGGTGAGGACCCAGTGGGCGCCCGATCTCATCCTCCCTGCACAGGCACAAGTAGTGCAGCCAGTGCTCTGTGGCATCAAGGTGACCGGATTGTTCCTTGAGGTGTGGTGCAGACTGGGGAAAGAAGAGTGTGAACAGTGGATGGAACACACTGGGGATGTAGGAATGGAAGCTTCCGTGGGATGGATGCAGGCCGGTGGCGGAGGATAGAGAGAGTGCACTTTTTGGGTTGTGATTGTGGAGTGGCAGGCTGGGGACAAAAATGTGTAAAAGCCGAGAAGAGGAGGCACTTGCACTTTGACTGACAAGAACTCTAGAACATAGTTGAACCTGCCGTTGAGGAGTTCACTAGGTCCTTGACCATTCTGCAGAGGAGGAAGAGTGGACCGCTGGGTGTGGATTGAGACCGGAGACATTTAGGTAGAAGAGTAGAGATTACAGGGATTTACAACAAGATAAAGCAAGCCAGGCAAGGATCCCACATCCACTGACAAGAGCTTCATACAGCCTGGCTCATCTGACAGCAGCGAGATGCCCGAGCCACTCCAAGGATGCCTCAGAAGTTGTGTTAAACATGTTTTTCCATTCTGTATCTGTGTTTTTGATGCTTTCACATCCTGGGGCCTCCCTGCCCCTGGAGGGACTGCTTCTCCCAGAGGCAGCCAATTCTTACAGATTAGTAAACTAACCTGTGATAGTAAAGTAACCTGTGAGTGAGCCTTTCAAATACAAACCAGCCAATCCAGAGCTCACACTTCCACCACCTCCTTCATTGCGCCCTCACGCTCTGGGCCACTATCCACCTGCCCTGACCACAGCAGAGCCAGGCACCAGACAACTAGGAACCAGCCCCTATGCCGAGCGAGAGCTGAAAGTATTCACATGAGCCAGTCCTTAACCCGCTCACTGTGCCTCACTGGTCCTCCCACAGAAACCACAATAAAGGCGTTTGTCACGTTTTCTGCCCCTCTCTCTGTCCCCTGGCCCACCCTGGGTGCTTCCTCGTGTGGCCACCCCTTGGTGTGATGTGCCCCCTTCTTTGGGGATCTGTGAGTAACAAACTTCTTTTTCATGGCAGTTGTCTCCCGATCTGTTGGCCTTACCATCACAGTTGTCTCCCCCCTTGGGCTAAATCCCAAGATCACGCATCTTAGAGACCAGCGTATGTCTCCCCTAGGCCCTTATTTTTTTTAACTTACTTATTGATGGACATTTATTCATCCATAAAACATAAATCTGTTGTGTCCCTAAAAGAATTCCACGGGGAATTTTTGATTAGCATTGCACTGAATTTATAAATTAATCCAAGGAGAACTGATATTTTTACTAAGTCAAAACATCCTCTCCATCAACATGACATACATCCCCCACTTTTTATCCTTTAACAAACTTAAATTTTCTCTGTAAATATTTGTGTATTTTTAAACTTTTCCCTAGATAGTTAATGTTTTTGGTACTATTTTGTATTGTACTTTTTAAATGTTAAGAATTGGTGTTGGGACTTCCCTGGTGGCGCAGTGGTCAGTAATCCGCCTGCCAATGCAGGAGACACGGGTTTGAGCCCTGTCCGGGAAGATCCCATATGCTGTGGAGCAACTAAGCCCATGTGCCACAACTACTGAGCCTGTGCTCTAGAGCCCGCGAGATACATTTACTGAGCCCGCGAGCCACAGCTACTGAAGCCTGCACACCTAGAGCCTGTGCTCTGCAACAAGAGAAGCCACCGCAGTGAGAAGCCTATGCACCGCATTGAAGAGTAGCCTCAGCTCGCTGCAACTAGAGGAAGCCCGCGGGCAGCAACAAAGACCCAACGCAGCCAAAAAAACAACACAAAAAGAATTGGTGGAGAGACACACAATTGAATTTTTATGCGAAACATGGCAATCTCACTGAATTCTCTTAATGGCTTCATTAGTGTACCATTTGATCCTGATGGGTTTTCTACGTAAAAGCTTGCATCACTTAGAAATAATGATAGTTTCATTTCTTCTCTTCCATTTCTTATCCTCCTCATGTTTCTTGTCTTAGCAACGGGCTGGTCCTCCAGGAGAATGTGAAACTGAGGTGATCAGAAGAGGACATCCATGTCTCCCTCTTGGCCTTCTTGAGAATGCACCTAAAGTGTCTTCTTTACACATAAATTTGCTGTAGAGCAATGATTCTCAAGCTTTTGTGTCTCAGGGTCCCATTATACTCTGAAACATTATTGAGGACCTCAAAGAAATTTAATTTATCCTGACTCTATCAGGATTTAACACACTGGAAAGAAAAAATGTTTGAGCATTTAAAAACACAATAATATATTGTGCTGTTACGAAGTTTTATGAGGACTGAGTTAATTTATGAAAAACCCTTTGCAGAGTATCTAAAAAATGGTCAAATAAATAAATGAATAAATAAAAACACAATAATAAATCCATTATGTTAACATAAATAATATATTTTAATGAAAATAATCCTTTTCCAAAACAAAAAGATTAATAACAAAAATAGTAGCTTTACATTTTTGAAAAGTTTTAAATATCTAGCTTAATAGAAGATAGCTGGATTCTCACGTCTGATCCTGCACTCAATCTGTCACAGTACATCATTTGGGTTGAAGTATACAAAAAAATTCAACATCACACAGATATAACATATAGGTAGAAAACAGGAGAGCATTTTAATAGCATTTTAAGATAATTCAGGCAATTCTTTGATACGATACCAAAACTTGACAAGTGGTAGTTTCTTAAAGGTCAGTTGCAATGTAGAAATCTCAAACCATATCAATGAACATTTCATACCCAGTACACTCATGAAAAAAATGGCAAAGAAAAAGGAAAAGAATTTCTTAGTGCTACTATGAAAATAGTTTTGATCCCACAGACTCCCCTGAAAGGGTCTTAAGAGACCCTCTGGTTTCCCTAGAACACACTGTGAGAACTGCTGCTATAGATTATTGGTATTTAACCTTTATCAAGTCAAAAAGCCTCTCATTATTTTATAATACCTCCCTTTTTTGTTGTCATGATAGGTGCTGACCCATATGAAAGGCATGGCTGAGTGGCTGAGAGGGCTTTCTCTGCCCTGGAGCGGAGAGCTCAGCACAGGTACACAGCGTGGTGGAAAGTGCTCGGGGCACCCACGACATTCGGTGGGGTGGCCTGTCAGTTTTGAAACTCAAGGGCTTTACACGTGAGTTCAAAGGATTTAATTTCTGACACATCTGCTGTCTGGTCCAGAAGGGACCATCCTGAGGAAACGACCAGGAAGGCAAGGTCCAGGCTGGAGGAGTATCCTCTAACCACACACCTGCCAGCAGCCTGGGGGCCTCCTTCCTGGAGCTCCACACCCTCTTCTCCACAGCCCAGGTGGCCCAGGCCTCAGCCCCTCCACCCCTGACAGTGGCCACCAGGCAGAACAGGCCTTGCTGTTTTCTCAGGGTTGCACAATGCGGAATATGACCTGTGGATGAGGACAGCCACTGGTCTCCAGTAAGTTACCCTTTGCAGTTTTGTAGGAGAAATGACCTGCAGGGACTCTCCCCCAGGCACCAGTCCAGCTTTCCTTCTCACCCCATGACCCCAGCAGGGATGGCTCAGTACAATTACAGCCACGTGTCCCCAGCAGGTCTGCTCCACCGGGTTTTATGTGAAACATTACCATGTTTCACATAAAAAATCAATTGTGTTTCTGTACACCAATTCTTTTTTTGTCGTGTTTTTGGCTGCGTTGGGTCTGCGTTGCTGCCCGCGGGCTTCCTCTAGTTGCAGCGAACGGGGGATACTCTTCAACGCGGTGCATAGGCTTCTCACTGCGGTGGCTTCTCTTCTTGCAGAGCACAGGCTCTAGGTGTGCAGGCTTCAGTAGCTGTGGCTCGCGGGCTCAGTAGTTGTAGCTCGCGAGCTCTAGAGCACAGGCTCAGTAGTTGTGGCACACGGGCTTAGCTGCTCCACAGCATGTGGGATCTTCCCGGACCAGGGCTCAAACCCGTGTCTCCTGCACTGGCAGGCGGATTACTGACCACTGCGCCACCAGGGAAGTCCCAACACCAATTCTTAACAGTTAAAAAAATACAATACAAAATAGTACCAAAAACATTAACTATCTAGGGAAAACTTTAATAATACACAAATATTTACAGAGAAAATTTAAGTTTGTTAAAGGATAAAAAGTGGGGGATGTATGTCATGTTCATGGAGAGGATGTTTTGACTTAGTAAAGGTATCAGTTCTCCTTGGATTAATTTATAAATTCAGTGCAATGCTAATCAAAATTCCCCGTGGAATTCAATTAGGGACACACCAGATTTGTTTTCTATAGATGAATAAAAGTCCATGAATAAGTAAATTAAAAAAAATAAGGACCAAGAGGAGACATGCACTGGTCTCTAAGATGCGTGATCTTGGGATTTACCACAAGGGGGGAGACAACTGTGACTGCTGTCTCTGTCTTTGGGCCAGAGGGCATCCCCAGGGACCAAGAGAACTGAGAGATGTTTGCAGCACCAGTTATGTCCAGAATAGGCACCAGAGAAGTAGAGCCACACAGCTTTGAAGATCGTCCTTAACCCAGATGTGCATGAAACAATTTCACATCAAGCAATGGGTACCCATGGAGAAGTGTGTGTACCATCCTCCGTCTCACCATCCTACAGGCAATGTTAAAATGGTGTTGGACTGCACCCGGGAACGGTTCATGAGAGATGTGGCAGAGATGGTGAGGACCCAGTGGGCGCCCGATCTCATCCTCCCTGCACAGGCACAAGTAGTGCAGCCAGTGCTCTGTGGCATCAAGGTGACCGGATTGTTCCTTGAGGTGTGGTGCAGACTGGGGAAAGAAGAGTGTGAACAGTGGATGGAACACACTGGGGATGTAGGAATGGAAGCTTCCGTGGGATGGATGCAGGCAGGTGGCGGAGAACAGAGAGAGTGCACTTTTTGGGTTGTGATTGTGGAGTGGCAGGCTGGGGACAAAAATGTGTAAAAGCCGAGAAGAGGAGGCACTTGCACTCTGACTGACAAGAACTCTAGAACATAGTTGAACCTGCCGTTGAGGAGTTCACTAGGTCCTTGACCATTCTGCAGAGGAGGAAGAGTGGACCGCTGGGTGTGGATTGAGACCGGAGACATTTAGGTAGAAGAGTAGAGATTACAGGGATTTACAACAAGATAAAGCAAGCCAGGCAAGGATCCCACATCCACTGACAAGAGCTTCATACAGCCTGGCTCATCTGACAGCAGCGAGATGCCCGAGCCACTCCAAGGATGCCTCAGAAGTTGTGTTAAACATGTTTTTCCATTCTGTATCTGTGTTTTTGATGCTTTCACATCCTGGGGCCGCCCTGCCCCTGGAGGGACTGCTTCTCCCAGAGGTAGCCAATTCTTACAGATTAGTAAACTAACCTGTGATAGTAAAGTAACCTGTGAGTGAGCCTTTCAAATACAAACCAACCAATCCAGAGCTCACACTTCCACCACCTCCTTCATTGCGCCCTCACGCTCTGGGCCACTGTCCACCTGCCCTGATCACAGCAGAGCCAGGTACCAGACAACTAGGAACCAGCCCCTATGCCGAGCGAGAGCTGAAAGTATTCACATGAGCCAGTCCTTAACCCGCTCACTGTGCCTCACTGGTCCTCCCACAGAAACCACAATAAAGGCGTTTGTCACGTTTTCTGCCCCTCTCTCTGTCCCCTGGCCCACCCTGAGTGCTTCCTCGTGTGGCCACACCTTGGTGTGATGTGCCCCCTTCTTTGGGGATCTGTGAGTAACAAACTTCTTTTTCATGGCAGTTGTCTCCCGATCTGTTGGCCTTACCATCACAGTTGTCTCCCCCCTTGGGCTAAATCCCAAGATCACGCATCTTAGAGACCAGCGTATGTCTCCCCTAGGCCCTTATTTTTTTTAACTTACTTATTCATGGACCTTTATTCATCCATAAAACATAAATCTGTTGTGTCCCTAAAAGAATTCCATGGGGAATATTGATTAGCATTGCACTGAATTTATAAATTAATCCAAGGAGAACTGATATCTTTACTAAGTCAAAACATCCTCTCCATCAACATGACATACATCCCCCACTTTTTATCCTTTAACAAACTTAAATTTTCTCTGTAAATATTTGTGTATTATTAAAGTTTTCCCTAGATAGTTAATGTTTTTGGTAGTATTTTGTATTGTATTTTTTTAACTGTTAAGAATTGGTGTTGGGACTTCCCTGGTGGCGCAGTGGTCAGTAATCCGCCTGCCAATGCAGGAGACACGGGTTTGAGCCCTGGTCCGGGAAGATCCCATATGCTGTGGAGCAGCTAAGCCCGTGTGCCACAACTACTGAGCCTGTGCTCTAGAGCCCGTGAGCCACAACTACTGAGCCCGCGAGCCACAGCTACTGAAGCCTGCACACCTAGAGCCTGTGCTCTGCAACAAGAGAAGCCACCGCAGTGAGAAGCCTATGCACCGCGTTGAAGAGTAGCCTCAGCTCGCTGCAACTAGAGGAAGCCCGCGGGCAGCAACAAAGACCCAACGCAGACAAAAAAACAACACAAAAAGAATTGGTGTAGAGAAACACAATTGATTTTTTATGTGAAACATGGCAATCTCACTGAATTCTCTTAATGGCTTCATTAGTGTGCCATTTGATCCTGATGGGTTTTCTACGTAAAAGCTTGCATCACTTAGAAATAATGATAGTTTCATTTCTTCTCTTCCATTTCTTATCCCCCTCATGTTTCTTGTCTTAGCAACGGGCAGGTCCTCCAGGAGAATGTGAAACTGAGGTGATCAGAAGAGGACATCCATGTCTCCTTCTTGGCCTTCTTGAGAATGCACCTAAAGTGTCTTCTTTACACATAAGATTTGCTGTAGAGCAATGATTCTCAAGCTTTTGTGTCTCAGGGTCCCATTATACTCTGAAAACTTATTGAGGACCTCAAAGAAATTTAATTTATCCTGACTCTATCAGGATTTAACTCACTGGAAAGAAAAAATGTTTGAGCATTTAAAAACACAATCATATATTGTACTGTTATGAAGTTTTATGAGGACTGAGTTAATTTATGAAAAACCCTTTGCAGAGTATCTAAAAAATGGTCAAATAAATAAATGAATAAATAAAAACACAATAATAAATCCATTATGTTAACATAAATAATATATTTTAATGAAAATAATCTTTTTCCAAAACAAAAAGATTAATAAGAAAAATAGTAGCTTTACATTTTTGAAAAGTTTTAAATATCTAGCTTAATAGAAGATAGCTGGATTCTCATGTCTGATCCTGCACTCAATCTGTCACAATACATTATTTGGGTTGAAGTATACAAAAAAATTCAACATCACACAGATATAACATATAGGTAGAAAACAGGAGAGCATTTTAATAGCCTTTTATGATAATTCAGGCAATTCTTTGATACGATACCAAAACTTGACAAGTGGTAGTTTCTTAAAGGTCAGTTGCAATGTAGAAATCTCAAACCATATCAATGAACATTTCATACCCAGTACACTCATGAAAAAAATGAGAATGAAAAAGGAAAAGAATATCTTAGTGCTACTGTGAAAATAGTTTTGATCCCACAGACTCCCCTGAAAGGGTCTTAAGAGACCCTCAGGTTTCCCTAGAACATACTGTGAGAACTGCTGCTATAGATTATTGGTATTTAACCTTTATCAAGTCAAAAAGCCTCTCATTATTTTATAATACCTCCCTTTTTTGTCGTCATGATAGGTGCTGACCCATATGAAAGGCATGGCTGAGAGGCTGAGAGGGCTTTCTCTGCCATGGAGCGGAGAGCTCAGCACAGGTACACAGCGTGGTGGAAAGTGCTCGGGGCACCCACGACATTCGGTGGGGTGGCCTGTCAGTTTTGAAACTCAAGGGCTTTACACGTGAGTTCAAAGGATTTAATTTCTGACACATCTGCTGTCTGGTCCAGAAGGGACCATCCTGAGGAAACGACCAGGAAAGCAAGGTCCAGGCTGGAGGAGTATCCTCTAACCACACACCTGCCAGCAGCCTGGGGGCCTCCTTCCTGGAGCTCCACACCCTCTTCTCCACAGCCCAGGTGGCCCAGGCCTCAGCCCCTCCACCCCTGACAGTGGCCACCAGGCAGAACAGGCCTTGCTGTTTTCTCAGGGTTGCACAATGCGGAATATGACCTGTGGATGAGGACAGCCACTGGTCTCCAGTAAGTTACCCTTTGCAGTTTTGTAGGAGAAATGACCTGCAGGGACTCTCCCCCAGGCACCAGTCCAGCTTTCCTTCTCACCCCATGACCCCAGCAGGGATGGCTCAGTACAATTACAGCCACGTGTCCCCAGCAGGTCTGCTCCACCGGGTTTTATGTGAAACATTACCATGTTTCACATAAAAAATCAATTGTGTTTCTGTACACCAATTCTTTTTTTGTCGTGTTTTTGGCTGCGTTGGGTCTGCGTTGCTGCCCGCGGGCTTCCTCTAGTTGCAGCGAACGGGGGATACTCTTCAACGCGGTGCATAGGCTTCTCACTGCGGTGGCTTCTCTTGTTGCAGAGCACAGGCTCTAGGTGTGCAGGCTTCAGTAGCTGTGGCTCGCGGGCTCAGTAGTTGTAGCTCGCGGGCTCTAGAGCACAGGCTCAGTAGTTGTGGCACACGGGCTTAGTTGCTCCACAGCATGTGGGATCTTCCCGGACCAGGGCTCAAACCCGTGTCTCCTGCACTGGCAGGAGGATTACTGACCACTGCGCCACCAGGGAAGTCCCAACACCAATTCTTAACAGTTAAAAAAATACAATACAAAATAGTACCAAAAACATTAACTATCTAGGGAAAACTTTAATAATACACAAATATTTACAGAGAAAATTTAAGTTTGTTAAAGGATAAAAAGTGGGGGATGTATGTCATGTTCATGGAGAGGATGTTTTGACTTAGTAAAGATATCAGTTCTCCTTGGATTAATTTATAAATTCAGTGCAATGCTAATCAAAATTCCCCGTGGAATTCTTTTAGGGACACACCAGATTTGTTTTCTATAGATGAATAAAAGTCCATGAATAAGTAAATTAAAAAAAATAAGGACCAAGAGGAGACATGCACTGGTCTCTAAGATGCGTGATCTTGGGATTTACCCCAAGGGGGGAGACAACTGTGACTGCTGTCTCTGTCTTTGGGCCAGAGGGCATCCCCAGGGACCAAGAGAACTGAGAGATGTTTGCAGCACCAGTTATGTCCAGAATAGGCACCAGAGAAGTAGAGCCACACAGCTTTGAAGATCGTCCTTAACCCAGATGTGCATGAAACAATTTCACATCAAGCAATGGGTACCCATGGAGAAGTGTGTGTACCATCCTCCGTCTCACCATCCTACAGGCAATGTTAAAATGGTGTTGGACTGCACCCGGGAATGGTTCATGAGAGATGTGGCAGAGATGGTGAGGACCCAGTGGGCGCCCGATCTCATCCTCCCTGCACAGGCACAAGTAGTGCAGCCAGTGCTCTGTGGCATCAAGGTGACCGGATTGTTCCTTGAGGTGTGGTGCAGACCGGGGAAAGAAGAGTGTGAACAGTGGATGGAACACACTGGGGATGTAGGAATGGAAGCTTCCGTGGGATGGATGCAGGCAGGTGGCGGAGGACAGAGAGAGTGCACTTTTTGGGTTGTGATTGTGGAGTGGCAGGCTGGGGACAAAAATGTGTAAAAGCCGAGAAGAGGAGGCACTTGCACTCTGACTGACAAGAACTCTAGAACATAGTTGAACCTGCCGTTGAGGAGTTCACTAGGTCCTTGACCATTCTGCAGAGGAGGAAGAGTGGACCGCTGGGTGTGGATTGAGACCGGAGACATTTAGGTAGAAGAGTAGAGATTACAGGGATTTACAACAAGATAAAGCAAGCCAGGCAAGGATCCCACATCCACTGACAAGAGCTTCATACAGCCTGGCTCATCTGACAGCAGCGAGATGCCCGAGCCACTCCAAGGATGCCTCAGAAGTTGTGTTAAACATGTTTTTCCATTCTGTATCTGTGTTTTTGATGCTTTCACATCCTGGGGCCTCCCTGCCCCTGGAGGGACTGCTTCTCCCAGAGGCAGCCAATTCTTACAGATTAGTAAACTAACCTGTGATAGTAAAGTAACCTGTGAGTGAGCCTTTCAAATACAAACCAGCCAATCCAGAGCTCACACTTCCACCACCTCCTTCATTGCGCCCTCACGCTCTGGGCCACTATCCACCTGCCCTGACCACAGCAGAGCCAGGCACCAGACAACTAGGAACCAGCCCCTATGCCGAGCGAGAGCTGAAAGTATTCACATGAGCCAGTCCTTAACCCGCTCACTGTGCCTCACTGGTCCTCCCACAGAAACCACAATAAAGGCGTTTGTCACGTTTTCTGCCCCTCTCTCTGTCCCCTGGCCCACCCTGGGTGCTTCCTCGTGTGGCCACCCCTTGGTGTGATGTGCCCCCTTCTTTGGGGATCTGTGAGTAACAAACTTCTTTTTCATGGCAGTTGTCTCCCGATCTGTTGGCCTTACCATCACAGTTGTCTCCCCCCTTGGGCTAAATCCCAAGATCACGCATCTTAGAGACCAGCGTATGTCTCCCCTAGGCCCTTATTTTTTTTAACTTACTTATTGATGGACATTTATTCATCCATAAAACATAAATCTGTTGTGTCCCTAAAAGAATTCCACGGGGAATTTTTGATTAGCATTGCACTGAATTTATAAATTAATCCAAGGAGAACTGATATCTTTACTAAGTCAAAACATCCTCTCCATCAACATGACATACATCCCCCACTTTTTATCCTTTAACAAACTTAAATTTTCTCTGTAAATATTTGTGTATTTTTAAACTTTTCCCTAGATAGTTAATGTTTTCGGTACTATTTTGTATTGTATTTTTTTAACTGTTAAGAATTGGTGTTGGGACTTCCCTGGTGGCGCAGTGGTCAGTAATCCGCCTGCCAATGCAGGAGACACGGGTTTGAGCCCTGGTCCGGGAAGATCCCATATGCTGTGGAGCAACTAACCCCATGTGCCACAACTACTGAGCCTGTGCTCTAGAGCCCGCGAGATACAATTACTGAGCCCGCGAGCCACAGCTACTGAAGCCTGCACACCTAGAGCCTGTGCTCTGCAACAAGAGAAGCCACCGCAGTGAGAAGCCTATGCACCGCATTGAAGAGTAGCCTCAGCTCGCTGCAACTAGAGGAAGCCCGCGGGCAGCAACAAAGACCCAACGCAGCCAAAAAAACAACACAAAAAGAATTGGTGGAGAGAAACACAATTGAATTTTTATGCGAAACATGGCAATCTCACTGAATTCTCTTAATGGCTTCATTAGTGTACCATTTGATCCTGATGGGTTTTCTACGTAAAAGCTTGCATCACTTAGAAATAATGATAGTTTCATTTCTTCTCTTCCATTTCTTATCCTCCTCATGTTTCTTGTCTTAGCAACGGGCTGGTCCTCCAGGAGAATGTGAAACTGAGGTGATCAGAAGAGGACATCCATGTCTCCCTCTTGGCCTTCTTGAGAATGCACCTAAAGTGTCTTCTTTACACATAAATTTGCTGTAGAGCAATGATTCTCAAGCTTTTGTGTCTCAGGGTCCCATTATACTCTGAAACATTATTGAGGACTTCAAAGAAATTTAATTTATCCTGACTCTATCAGGATTTAACACACTGGAAAGAAAAAATGTTTGAGCATTTAAAAACACAATAATATATTGTGCTGTTACGAAGTTTTATGAGGACTGAGTTAATTTATGAAAAACCCTTTGCAGAGTATCTAAAAAATGGTCAAATAAATAAATGAATAAATAAAAACACAATAATAAATCCATTATGTTAACATAAATAATATATTTTAATGAAAATAATCTTTTTCCAAAACAAAAAGATTAATAACAAAAATAGTAGCTTTACATTTTTGAAAAGTTTTAAATATCTAGCTTAATAGAAGATAGCTGGATTCTCACGTCTGATCCTGCACTCAATCTGTCACAGTACATCATTTGGGTTGAAGTATACAAAAAAATTCAACATCACACAGATATAACATATAGGTAGAAAACAGGAGAGCATTTTAATAGCATTTTAAGATAATTCAGGCAATTCTTTGATACGATACCAAAACTTGACAAGTGGTAGTTTCTTAAAGGTCAGTTGCAATGTAGAAATCTCAAACCATATCAATGAACATTTCATACCCAGTACACTCATGAAAAAAATGGGAATGAAAAAGGAAAAGAATATCTTAGTGCTACTGTGAAAATAGTTTTGATCCCACAGACTCCCCTGAAAGGGTCTTAAGAGACCCTCAGTTTTCCCTAGAACATACTGTGAGAACTGCTGCTATAGATTATTGGTATTTAAACTTTATCAAGTCAAAAAGCCTCTCATTATTTTATAATACCTCCCTTTTTTGTCGTCATGATAGGTGCTGACCCATATGAAAGGCATGGCTGAGAGGCTGAGAGGGCTTTCTCTGCCATGGAGCGGAGAGCTCAGCACAGGTACACAGCGTGGTGGAAAGTGCTCGGGGCACCCACGACATTCGGTGGGGTGGCCTGTCAGTTTTGAAACTCAAGGGCTTTACACGTGAGTTCAAAGGATTTAATTTCTGACACATCGGCTGTCTGGTCCAGAAGGGACCATCCTGAGGAAACGACCAGGAAAGCAAGGTCCAGGCTGGAGGAGTATCCTCTAACCACACACCTGCCAGCAGCCTGGGGGCCTCCTTCCTGGAGCTCCACACCCTCTTCTCCACAGCCCAGGTGGCCCAGGCCTCAGCCCCTCCACCCCTGACAGTGGCCACCAGGCAGAACAGGCCTTGCTGTTTTCTCAGGGTTGCACAATGCGGAATATGACCTGTGGATGAGGACAGCCACTGGTCTCCAGTAAGTTACCCTTTGCAGTTTTGTAGGAGAAATGACCTGCAGGGACTCTCCCCCAGGCACCAGTCCAGCTTTCCTTCTCACCCCATGACCCCAGCAGGGATGGCTCAGTATAATTACAGCCACGTGTCCCCAGCAGGTCTGCTCCACCGGGTTTTATGTGAAACATTACCATGTTTCACATAAAAAATCAATTGTGTTTCTGTACACCAATTCTTTTTTTGTCGTGTTTTTGGCTGCGTTGGGTCTGCGTTGCTGCCCGCGGGCTTCCTCTAGTTGCAGCGAACGGGGGATACTCTTCAACGCGGTGCATAGGCTTCTCACTGCGGTGGCTTCTCTTGTTGCAGAGCACAGGCTCTAGGTGTGCAGGCTTCAGTAGCTGTGGCTCGCGGGCTCAGTAGTTGTAGCTCGCGGGCTCTAGAGCACAGGCTCAGTAGTTGTGGCACACGGGCTTAGTTGCTCCACAGCATGTGGGATCTTCCCGGACCAGGGCTCAAACCCGTGTCTCCTGCACTGGCAGGAGGATTACTGACCACTGCGCCACCAGGGAAGTCCCAACACCAATTCTTAACAGTTAAAAAAATACAATACAAAATAGTACCAAAAACATTAACTATCTAGGGAAAACTTTAATAATACACAAATATTTACAGAGAAAATTTAAGTTTGTTAAAGGATAAAAAGTGGGGGATGTATGTCATGTTCATGGAGAGGATGTTTTGACTTAGTAAAGATATCAGTTCTCCTTGGATTAATTTATAAATTCAGTGCAATGCTAATCAAAATTCCCCGTGGAATTCTTTTAGGGACACACCAGATTTGTTTTCTATAGATGAATAAAAGTCCATGAATAAGTAAATTAAAAAAAATAAGGACCAAGAGGAGACATGCACTGGTCTCTAACATGCGTGATCTTGGGATTTACCCCAAGGGGGGAGACAACTGTGACTGCTGTCTCTGTCTTTGGGCCAGAGGGCATCCCCAGGGACCAAGAGAACTGAGAGATGTTTGCAGCACCAGTTATGTCCAGAATAGGCACCAGAGAAGTAGAGCCACACAGCTTTGAAGATCGTCCTTAACCCAGATGTGCATGAAACAATTTCACATCAAGCAATGGGTACCCATGGAGAAGTGTGTGTACCATCCTCCGTCTCACCATCCTACAGGCAATGTTAAAATGGTGTTGGACTGCACCCGGGAACGGTTCATGAGAGATGTGGCAGAGATGGTGAGGACCCAGTGGGCGCCCGATCTCATCCTCCCTGCACAGGCACAAGTAGTGCAGCCAGTGCTCTGTGGCATCAAGGTGACCGGATTGTTCCTTGAGGTGTGGTGCAGACTGGGGAAAGAAGAGTGTGAACAGTGGATGGAACACACTGGGGATGTAGGAATGGAAGCTTCCGTGGGATGGATGCAGGCAGGTGGCGGAGGACAGAGAGAGTGCACTTTTTGGGTTGTGATTGTGGAGTGGCAGGCTGGGGACAAAAATGTGTAAAAGCCGAGAAGAGGAGGCACTTGCACTCTGACTGACAAGAACTCTAGAACATAGTTGAACCTGCCGTTGAGGAGTTCACTAGGTCCTTGACCATTCTGCAGAGGAGGAAGAGTGGACCGCTGGGTGTGGATTGAGACCGGAGACATTTAGGTAGAAGAGTAGAGATTACAGGGATTTACAACAAGATAAAGCAAGCCAGGCAAGGATCCCACATCCACTGACAAGAGCTTCATACAGCCTGGCTCATCTGACAGCAGCGAGATGCCCGAGCCACTCCAAGGATGCCTCAGAAGTTGTGTTAAACATGTTTTTCCATTCTGTATCTGTGTTTTTGATGCTTTCACATCCTGGGGCCGCCCTGCCCCTGGAGGGACTGCTTCTCCCAGAGGCAGCCAATTCTTACAGATTAGTAAACTAACCTGTGATAGTAAAGTAACCTGTGAGTGAGCCTTTCAAATACAAACCAACCAATCCAGAGCTCACACTTCCACCACCTCCTTCATTGCGCCCTCACGCTCTGGGCCACTGTCCACCTGCCCTGATCACAGCAGAGCCAGGTACCAGACAACTAGGAACCAGCCCCTATGCCGAGTGAGAGCTGAAAGTATTCACATGAGCCAGTCCTTAACCCGCTCACTGTGCCTCACTGGTCCTCCCACAGAAACCACAATAAAGGCGTTTGTCACGTTTTCTGCCCCTCTCTCTGTCCCCTGGCCCACCCTGAGTGCTTCCTCGTGTGGCCACACCTTGGTGTGATGTGCCCCCTTCTTTGGGGATCTGTGAGTAACAAACTTCTTTTTCATGGCAGTTGTCTCCCGATCTGTTGGCCTTACCATCACAGTTGTCTCCCCCCTTGGGCTAAATCCCAAGATCACGCATCTTAGAGACCAGCGTATGTCTCCCCTAGGCCCTTATTTTTTTTAACTTACTTATTCATGGACCTTTATTCATCCATAAAACATAAATCTGTTGTGTCCCTAAAAGAATTCCATGGGGAATATTGATTAGCATTGCACTGAATTTATAAATTAATCCAAGGAGAACTGATATCTTTACTAAGTCAAAACATCCTCTCCATCAACATGACATACATCCCCCACTTTTTATCCTTTAACAAACTTAAATTTTCTCTGTAAATATTTGTGTATTATTAAAGTTTTCCCTAGATAGTTAATGTTTTTGGTAGTATTTTGTATTGTATTTTTTTAACTGTTAAGAATTGGTGTTGGGACTTCCCTGGTGGCGCAGTGGTCAGTAATCCGCCTGCCAATGCAGGAGACACGGGTTTGAGCCCTGGTCCGGGAAGATCCCATATGCTGTGGAGCAACTAACCCCATGTGCCACAACTACTGAGCCTGTGCTCTAGAGCCCGCGAGATACAATTACTGAGCCCGCGAGCCACAGCTACTGAAGCCTGCACACCTAGAGCCTGTGCTCTGCAACAAGAGAAGCCACCGCAGTGAGAAGCCTATGCACCGCATTGAAGAGTAGCCTCAGCTCGCTGCAACTAGAGGAAGCCCGCGGGCAGCAACAAAGACCCAACGCAGCCAAAAAAACAACACAAAAAGAATTGGTGGAGAGAAACACAATTGAATTTTTATGCGAAACATGGCAATCTCACTGAATTCTCTTAATGGCTTCATTAGTGTACCATTTGATCCTGATGGGTTTTCTACGTAAAAGCTTGCATCACTTAGAAATAATGATAGTTTCATTTCTTCTCTTCCATTTCTTATCCTCCTCATGTTTCTTGTCTTAGCAACGGGCAGGTCCTCCAGGAGAATGTGAAACTGAGGTGATCAGAAGAGGACATCCATGTCTCCCTCTTGGCCTTCTTGAGAATGCACCTAAAGTGTCTTCTTTACACATAAATTTGCTGTAGAGCAATGATTCTCAAGCTTTTGTGTCTCAGGGTCCCATTATACTCTGAAACATTATTGAGGACCTCAAAGAAATTTAATTTATCCTGACTCTATCAGGATTTAACACACTGGAAAGAAAAAATGTTTGAGCATTTAAAAACACAATAATATATTGTGCTGTTATGAAGTTTTATGAGGACTGAGTTAATTTATGAAAAACCCTTTGCAGAGTATCTAAAAAATGGTCAAATAAATAAATGAATAAATAAAAACACAATAATAAATCCATTATGTTAACATAAATAATATATTTTAATGAACATAATCCTTTTCCAAAACAAAAAGATTAATAACAAAAATAGTAGCTTTACATTTTTGAAAAGTTTTAAATATCTAGCTTAATAGAAGATAGCTGGATTCTCACGTCTGATCCTGCACTCAATCTGTCACAGTACATCATTTGGGTTGAAGTATACAAAAAAATTCAACATCACACAGATATAACATATAGGTAGAAAACAGGAGAGCATTTTAATAGCATTTTAAGATAATTCAGGCAATTCTTTGATACGATACCAAAACTTGACAAGTGGTAGTTTCTTAAAGGTCAGTTGCAATGTAGAAATCTCAAACCATATCAATGAACATTTCATACCCAGTACACTCATGAAAAAAATGGGAATGAAAAAGGAAAAGAATTTCTTAGTGCTACTGTGAAAATAGTTTTGATCCCACAGACTCCCCTGAAAGGGTCTTAAGAGACCCTCTGGTTTCCCTAGAACACACTGTGAGAACTGCTGCTATAGATTATTGGTATTTAACCTTTATCAAGTCAAAAAGCCTCTCATTATTTTATAATACCTCCCTTTTTTGTTGTCATGATAGGTGCTGACCCATATGAAAGGCATGGCTGAGTGGCTGAGAGGGCTTTCTCTGCCCTGGAGCGGAGAGCTCAGCACAGGTACACAGCGTGGTGGAAAGTGCTCGGGGCACCCACGACATTCGGTGGGGTGGCCTGTCAGTTTTGAAACTCAAGGGCTTTACACGTGAGTTCAAAGGATTTAATTTCTGACACATCTGCTGTCTGGTCCAGAAGGGACCATCCTGAGGAAACGACCAGGAAGGCAAGGTCCAGGCTGGAGGAGTATCCTCTAACCACACACCTGCCAGCAGCCTGGGGGCCTCCTTCCTGGAGCTCCACACCCTCTTCTCCACAGCCCAGGTGGCCCAGGCCTCAGCCCCTCCACCCCTGACAGTGGCCACCAGGCAGAACAGGCCTTGCTGTTTTCTCAGGGTTGCACAATGCGGAATATGACCTGTGGATGAGGACAGCCACTGGTCTCCAGTAAGTTACCCTTTGCAGTTTTGTAGGAGAAATGACCTGCAGGGACTCTCCCCCAGGCACCAGTCCAGCTTTCCTTCTCACCCCATGACCCCAGCAGGGATGGCTCAGTACAATTACAGCCACGTGTCCCCAGCAGGTCTGCTCCACCGGGTTTTATGTGAAACATTACCATGTTTCACATAAAAAATCAATTGTGTTTCTGTACACCAATTCTTTTTTTGTCGTGTTTTTGGCTGCGTTGGGTCTGCGTTGCTGCCCGCAGGCTTCCTCTAGTTGCAGCGAACGGGGGATACTCTTCAACGCGGTGCATAGGCTTCTCACTGCGGTGGCTTCTCTTCTTGCAGAGCACAGGCTCTAGGTGTGCAGGCTTCAGTAGCTGTGGCTCGCGGGCTCAGTAGTTGTAGCTCGCGAGCTCTAGAGCACAGGCTCAGTAGTTGTGGCACACGGGCTTAGCTGCTCCACAGCATGTGGGATCTTCCCGGACCAGGGCTCAAACCCGTGTCTCCTGCACTGGCAGGCGGATTACTGACCACTGCGCCACCAGGGAAGTCCCAACACCAATTCTTAACAGTTAAAAAAATACAATACAAAATAGTACCAAAAACATTAACTATCTAGGGAAAACTTTAATAATACACAAATATTTACAGAGAAAATTTAAGTTTGTTAAAGGATAAAAAGTGGGGGATGTATGTCATGTTCATGGAGAGGATGTTTTGACTTAGTAAAGGTATCAGTTCTCCTTGGATTAATTTATAAATTCAGTGCAATGCTAATCAAAATTCCCCGTGGAATTCAATTAGGGACACACCAGATTTGTTTTCTATAGATGAATAAAAGTCCATGAATAAGTAAATTAAAAAAAATAAGGACCAAGAGGAGACATGCACTGGTCTCTAAGATGCGTGATCTTGGGATTTACCACAAGGGGGGAGACAACTGTGACTGCTGTCTCTGTCTTTGGGCCAGAGGGCATCCCCAGGGACCAAGAGAACTGAGAGATGTTTGCAGCACCAGTTATGTCCAGAATAGGCACCAGAGAAGTAGAGCCACACAGCTTTGAAGATCGTCCTTAACCCAGATGTGCATGAAACAATTTCACATCAAGCAATGGGTACCCATGGAGAAGTGTGTGTACCATCCTCCGTCTCACCATCCTACAGGCAATGTTAAAATGGTGTTGGACTGCACCCGGGAACGGTTCATGAGAGATGTGGCAGAGATGGTGAGGACCCAGTGGGCGCCCGATCTCATCCTCCCTGCACAGGCACAAGTAGTGCAGCCAGTGCTCTGTGGCATCAAGGTGACCGGATTGTTCCTTGAGGTGTGGTGCAGACTGGGGAAAGAAGAGTGTGAACAGTGGATGGAACACACTGGGGATGTAGGAATGGAAGCTTCCGTGGGATGGATGCAGGCAGGTGGCGGAGAACAGAGAGAGTGCACTTTTTGGGTTGTGATTGTGGAGTGGCAGGCTGGGGACAAAAATGTGTAAAAGCCGAGAAGAGGAGGCACTTGCACTCTGACTGACAAGAACTCTAGAACATAGTTGAACCTGCCGTTGAGGAGTTCACTAGGTCCTTGACCATTCTGCAGAGGAGGAAGAGTGGACCGCTGGGTGTGGATTGAGACCGGAGACATTTAGGTAGAAGAGTAGAGATTACAGGGATTTACAACAAGATAAAGCAAGCCAGGCAAGGATCCCACATCCACTGACAAGAGCTTCATACAGCCTGGCTCATCTGACAGCAGCGAGATGCCCGAGCCACTCCAAGGATGCCTCGGAAGTTGTGTTAAACATGTTTTTCCATTCTGTATCTGTGTTTTTGATGCTTTCACATCCTGGGGCCTCCCTGCCCCTGGAGGGACTGCTTCTCCCAGAGGTAGCCAATTCTTACAGATTAGTAAACTAACCTGTGATAGTAAAGTAACCTGTGAGTGAGCCTTTCAAATACAAACCAACCAATCCAGAGCTCACACTTCCACCACCTCCTTCATTGCGCCCTCACGCTCTGGGCCACTGTCCACCTGCCCTGATCACAGCAGAGCCAGGTACCAGACAACTAGGAACCAGCCCCTATGCCGAGCGAGAGCTGAAAGTATTCACATGAGCCAGTCCTTAACCCGCTCACTGTGCCTCACTGGTCCTCCCACAGAAACCACAATAAAGGCGTTTGTCACGTTTTCTGCCCCTCTCTCTGTCCCCTGGCCCACCCTGAGTGCTTCCTCGTGTGGCCACACCTTGGTGTGATGTGCCCCCTTCTTTGGGGATCTGTGAGTAACAAACTTCTTTTTCATGGCAGTTGTCTCCCGATCTGTTGGCCTTACCATCACAGTTGTCTCCCCCCTTGGGCTAAATCCCAAGATCACGCATCTTAGAGACCAGCGTATGTCTCCCCTAGGCCCTTATTTTTTTTAACTTACTTATTGATGGACATTTATTCATCCATAAAACATAAATCTGTTGTGTCCCTAAAAGAATTCCATGGGGAATTTTTGATTAGCATTGCACTGAATTTATAAATTAATCCAAGGAGAACTGATATCTTTACTAAGTCAAAACATCCTCTCCATCAACATGACATACATCCCCCACTTTTTATCCTTTAACAAACTTAAATTTTCTCTGTAAATATTTGTGTATTTTTAAAGTTTTCCCTAGATAGTTAATGTTTTTGGTACTATTTTGTATTGTATTTTTTTAACTGTTAAGAATTGGTGTTGGGACTTCCCTGGTGGCGCAGTGGTCAGTAATCCGCCTGCCAATGCAGGAGACACGGGTTTGAGCCCTGGTCCGGGAAGATCCCATATGCTGTGGAGCAGCTAAGCCCATGTGCCACAACTACTGAGCCTGTGCTCTAGAGCCCGCGAGATACAATTACTGAGCCCGCGAGCCACAGCTACTGAAGCCTGCACACCTAGAGCCTGTGCTCTGCAACAAGAGAAGCCACCGCAGTGAGAAGCCTATGCACCGCATTGAAGAGTAGCCTCAGCTCGCTGCAACTAGAGGAAGCCCGCGGGCAGCAACAAAGACCCAACGCAGCCAAAAAAACAACACAAAAAGAATTGGTGTAGAGACACACAATTGAATTTTTATGCGAAACATGGCAATCTCACTGAATTCTCTTAATGGCTTCATTAGTGTACCATTTGATTCTGATGGGTTCTCTACGTAAAAGCTTGCATCACTTAGAAATAATGATAGTTTCATTTCTTCTCTTCCATTTCTTATCGTCCTCATGTTTCTTGTCTTAGCAACGGGCAGGTCCTCCAGGAGAATGTGAAACTGAGGTGATCAGAAGAGGACACCCATGTCTCCTTCTTGGCCTTCTTGAGAATGCACCTAAAGTGTCTTCTTTACACATAAGATTTGCTGTAGAGCAATGATTCTCAAGCTTTTGTGTCTCAGGGTCCCATTACACTCTGAAAAATTATTGAGGACCTCAAAGAAATTTAATTTATCCTGACTCTATCAGGATTTAACACACTGGAAAGAAAAAATGTTTGAGCATTTAAAAACACAATAATATATTGTGCTGTTATGAAGTTTTATGAGGACTGAGTTAATTTATGAAAAACCCTTTGCAGAGTATCTAAAAAGTGGTCAAATAAATAAATGAATAAATAAAAACACAATAATAAATCCATTATGTTAACATAAATAATATATTTTAATGAAAATAATCTTTTTCCAAAACAAAAAGATTAATAACAAAAATAGTAGCTTTACATTTTTGAAAAGTTTTAAATATCTAGCTTAATAGAAGATAGCTGGATTCTCACGTCTGATCCTGCACTCAATCTGTCACAGTACATCATTTGGGTTGAAGTATACAAAAAAATTCAACATCACACAGATATAACATATAGGTAGAAAACAGGAGAGCATTTTAATAGCATTTTATGATAATTCAGGCAATTCTTTGATATGATACCAAAACTTGACAAGTGGTAGTTTCTTAAAGGTCAGTTGCAATGTAGAAATCTCAAACCATATCAATGAACATTTCATACCCAGTACACTCATGAAAAAAATGGGAATGAAAAAGGAAAAGAATTTCTTAGTGCTACTGTGAAAATAGTTTTGATCCCACAGACTCCCCTGAAAGGGTCTTAAGAGACCCTCTGGTTTCCCTAGAACACACTGTGAGAACTGCTGCTATAGATTATTGGTATTTAACCTTTATCAAGTCAAAAAGCCTCTCATTATTTTATAATACCTCCCTTTTTTGTCGTCATGATAAGTGCTGACCCATATGAAAGGCATGGCTGAGAGGCTGAGAGGGCTTCCTCTGCCCTGGAGCGGAGAGCTCAGCACAGGTACACAGAGTGGTGGAAAGTGCTCGGGGCACCCACGACATTCGGTGGGGTGGCCTGTCAATTTTGAAGCTCAAGGGCTTTACACGTGAGTTCAAAGGATTTTATTTCTGACACATCGGCTGTCTGGTCCAGAAGGGACCTTCCTGAGGAAACGACCAGGAAAGCAAGGTCCAGGCTGGAGGAGTATCCTCTAACCACACACCAGCCAGCAGCCTGGGGGCCTCCTTCCTGGAGCTCCACACCCTCTTCTCCACAGCCCAGGTGGCCCAGGCCTCAGCCCCTCCACCCCTGACAGTGGCCACCAGGCAGAACAGGCCTTGCTGTTTTCTCAGGGTTGCACAATGCGGAATATGACCTGTGGATGAGGACAGCCACTGGTCTCCAGTAAGTTACCCTTTGCAGTTTTGTAGGAGAAATGACCTGCAGGGACTCTCCCCCAGGCACCAGTCCAGCTTTCCTTCTCACCCCATGACCCCAGCAGGGATGGCTCAGTATAAATGCAGCCACCTGTCCCCAGCAGGTCTGCTCCACCGGGTTCAGGTGAGAATGTTCTCCACGGAGTGATTTCTTTGAAAACACTTACTTTAAATCTTCTCTTCTGTATTTGTGCTGAATGAGGTCAGTGCTGGCAGCGTGGCGCATGGGAAATGCTTTTTGATTAATTACAGGCTGCTTTAGCAAGACACAGCTACGTCCCAGCTGCTCTCTTCTTCCACCATAGACACCTTGGTGACCTCTTAGACAGGCTTGGGTTCAGGGTTGGTGGGTGCAGAGCTGAGGGCTAGTGGCTCCGAGTGAGGTCCTACTGCAATATTGCCTAGGTGGACCACTGAGAGTCTAATGAGAACAAGTGGAAAGAACAGCCGGGCTCTCCTCGACATACAAATCCCCAAGTGGGTGTACAAGGCTTGTCCGTGTCTCCCTGACCCTCTCCTTTCATTTCAGCACAATGAAGCTTTTCACAGGCCTCATTCTCTGCTCCTTGGTGCTGGGAGTCCACAGCCGATGGTTTTCCTTCCTTGGTGAGGCTTATGAAGGTAAGGCTGGTGGAGGGGGGATGACACCCATGGGCCTCTGGGATTCACCATGAGCGCTCTTAAGGGTTGGAGCTACTGTCTTAGGCGGTGCTGCCCTATGTGGTAGAATGTGCCAGGTGTTTGGGGAGCTTTTTTTCAGACAGATTGAAAACCACAGGATTTATGTCAATCAGTCACTAGAGAAAGAACAGTCATCATTCCCAGCTGAAATGGAAGTTTGAATGGAAGACATAAAATAAGTCTTGAAATGGTACAGCATTTCCCTCAGACCAATTGCATGAAGGCGGATGAAAGCTATCCATCTATTTCCCCTCTCTTCTTCTCTCCCTCCACTCATTTCTCCCTTCCTCCCTCCCTTTCCCTCTTCCTTCCTTCCTTCCTCTCTTCTTCTTCTCTTCCTTCTTCTCTTCTTCTTCTCTTCCTTCTTACCTTCCATTTCCTAATTGGATAATTCAGGGACCTTCAGCTTAGCTCTTGCTCCTGCTTCCTATACTCAGTGACACTGTCCCTGGTTCAGTCTGTTTCCTACCCTTTTATAGCCTTTTAACTGACAAAAAAACCCGTGTGCGACCGGGGTGGGGAACCTAATAACATATCTCAAGCTTCCGGTAGGAACTCGGCCCTTACATGCACTTCAGGGTGACCAACTCTCCTGCTTTGCCCAGGTCTGAGGACTTTTCCAGGACACTTTCAACGCTAACTGGGGCAGTTCCAGGAAAACAGGTGCAGTTCTGGTTAGGCTGGGACAGGTGGTCACCTACTTACCTGCAGAATACCTCCGTGCGGGAGGCATCTCCCCCCATCTGAAGGGGAGAAAACCGAGGCTGAGAGCAACCGAGTCTGCTGCCCAGGGACTAAGTGCCAGTCAGCAGGTGGCAGGACAGAAGTTTGAACCCAGCTGTGCACGAGGCCACAGCTCTTGCTGGGCAGACTTGTCCCAGTGCCACTCCCTCAAGCTGGGGGCTTATCAATCTC
Source organism: Pseudorca crassidens (assembly GCF_039906515.1). Classification (NCBI taxonomy): domain Eukaryota; kingdom Metazoa; phylum Chordata; class Mammalia; order Artiodactyla; family Delphinidae; genus Pseudorca; species Pseudorca crassidens. Next base: position 37,921,753 of record NC_090304.1, on the reverse strand, counting down.
AGCTGCATGTTGGATTCACCTGGGGAGCAGTGAAAACTATTGATGCCTGAGACCCACCCCAGAGAGTGTGAGGTAACTGGCCTGGGCTGTGAGGTAGGTCTCAGGGGACTTTCAGTACCTCCCCAGCTGATTGGAAGGTGTAACCAGGCTGAGGCAAGACCCACTGCTCGAGGGCTTGCTTCCTCAGGCAGCCCACGTCATCAATACCGTCCACTAGAAAGTCCTCAGGATGCCATTCACGTGCCTAACAGGCAGGGGAATCAAGTCACATTGAGCGCATTCGCGCAGCAGGGATACATTTCTTAGGCGTCAGGGCAGAGGTGCTGCATGTCTGCCCCTTTCTCAGAATCTGTCCTCCATGTCACCTCCTCACTCACCCAAATCCCCTGGATCTCATCCTATGCGGCTTCCTTTTATAACAGTGGTTCGGGGCCAAGGGCAATTTTGTGTCCTGGAGATATCTGGCAATGTTTGGAAACACTTTTGGTTGTCCCACTTGGGGAATAGGTTGCCCGTTAGTGGGTAAAAGTGAGGGATGCTGTTAAACGTGTTACAATACCCAGGACAGCCCTGAACAGCAAAGAATTATCTGGCTTAAAATGTCAATAGTATGAAGCTGAGGAATCCTGCCCTATAAAGATAGCTCCCTTCTCTCCTTAAACGTATCACATAGAGCCCTAAGTGAGATGCAGTCCAGAGAGAGCATCGTAGGGGCCCGACAACCAGGTCCAACGCAGCTGTGCCCCTCCCCCCATAACGACTCTCATTGGAGTTACCAGGAGCAGGAAACTAGACACAAGAATGCTCTGCTCAATCTATGGCACTCATGGTGCTATAGCCACAGGATGAAACTGAGTCAGTGGAAGATTTTTCATTCCTTGATTCTTCCCTAAGGTGTGTCACAGTTTTCTGTCCACCTGATAATCCTTTCTCTATGTGCTTTCCTCCCAGGGGCTAAAGACATGTGGCGAGCCTACTCTGACATGAAAGAAGCCGGGTACAAAGATGCAGACAAGTACTTTCACGCCCGGGGCAACTATGACGCTGCCCAAAGGGGACCTGGGGGCGTCTGGGCTGCTGAAGTGATCAGGTACCAGGGGCCCTGAGGATGCAGGGATGGGTGTGAGAGCCTCGGACAGCCAGGAGGGGCCAAGCCCTGGAGAACTTCCTGTAGGGCTGTGGCCTCTCCTCCTCTTATCCACCCTCACCCTCTGTGTCCTGTGTGGGGTCTGAGTGGCTGAAGAGCAGAGCAAGGCTGGTGGGACAGACGATTCCCAAGCCTCCCCCATGGGTGCTGTTCACCCAGCATAAGGGGACCCGCAGGGCTGAGGTGGGCTGAGCCCGGGCAGCCTCAGGCTTCATTCCCTCTTTCCTAGCTCCTGTCAGAGTCCTCGATTCCTTGGAAAGAGGAGAGATGGGGAGGGTGGGCTGTTGCTCGTCAGCCCTGGAGTAATACCCTACCTGCCCTCCTCCATTCCAGCGATGCCAGGGAGAATAGTCAGAGAATCACAGACCTTTTTAAGCATGGAGACAGTGGCCACGGACGGGAGGACTCGGAGGCCGACCAGTTTGCCAATAGATGGGGCCGGAGCGGCAAAGACCCCAATTACTTCCGACCTCCTGGCCTGCCCGACAAGTACTGAGCTGCCTCTCACTCTGCTCAGGAGACGACGGGGCTGTGAGCCCCCAAGGGCTGGGACGCTGAGCTTGTGAGTTCTCTGTCCACGGAAGCCAGCAGATCTAATAAATGCTTAAGAGATTGAATGTTGAAAACCGTGTATTATTCTTTGATATAAGGACAGCCTGTTTGTTCCCAAGGGGTGATGGCTGGACACCCACGTGAAGGCCGAGTCTGTGCCTGTGTCTTGGGTGTCGGGGCCACAATCTCAGCATCATACAGGGCAGACACCGTGCTCCACCCCTTCCCCTAATCAGACCCGCTCCCCTCCAGGCCCCTCTGGTTACAGTGGTGCTCTTTCTAGGCCCTTCTGTATTCAGGCCTCTTCACTCCCTGGCAGTTGGGTCCTGTCAGCTTCTCTGCCCTGGGGTCTAGTGCCCTTAGTGCGTCCTCAGTGGTGTCTGTGTGCGGGCAGGGGACACAGCCTCGGGACGACTGGATCGTGGAATCCTGCTCCAGCAGCTGCACCTTGATCTTCTGTTCATCTCTCAGCAACACCTACAAATCCATCTATGAACCAATTTCTGTCTGTGCCATCCAGAAGTGCCTCCAACGCTGTCTCCCTTCACTCTATATTCCTTGCCTGATGCAAGTGTCCAGGAATAAACATGTCCAGAAACGGAGGCATAGGGACGCCATCAAGATTAAGTATCAGGAGGTTTTGTATTGCATTGGATATGTATCAGGTCCTTGAGAAGAAGTCATTTTCCCTCCCTGGACCCTTCCCAACAGAGGAAAGCCAGTAGCATGTTACTCTTTTTCCAGTCATGCCGCATGGCTTGTGGGATCTTAGTTCTCCCCCCAGGGATTGAACCCAGGCCCACGGCAGTGAGAGCTCCAAGTCTTAACCACTGGACTGCCACAGAAGTCCCAGCATGTTACTTCTTACTGAGGAAAACAGTGTCTAATAAAAGGGGTTTGGGCCTGTTAGAGCACAGGAATTATGAGTGACTCTATAAATCACAAATTCCTAGAGAAACCAATAACCTTCTTCCTTGGATAAAAATTTGGTTTTGGTGTTTGGTTTTTTCAGATTACAGATTCCAAGAAGTAAAATGATCTAACACTTTAAAGAGTGGGGAACAGGGGCTTCTGTGGTGGCACAGTGGTTAAGAATCCACCTGCCAATGCAGGGGACACGGGTTCGAGCCCTAGTCCGGGAAGATCCCACATGCCGCAAAGCAACTAAGCCTGTGCACCACAACTACCGAGCCTGCGCTCTAGAGCCCGCGAGCCACAACTACTGATCCCACACGCCACAACTACAGAAGCCCGCGCGCCTAGAGCCCGTGCTCCGCAGCAAGAGAAGCCACCGCAGTGAGAAGCCCACGCACCACAACGAAGAGTAGCCCCCGCTCGCCGCAACTAGAGAAAGCCCGCGTGCAACAACGAAGACCCAAAGCAGCCCCCCCAAAAAAAGAAAAAAGAATGGTGAATAGACTTCTGTATCCAACTTTTATTTCAAGTAATAAAAAGGCTGATTATTAAATTTTTCCTATTTACAATAATTTGGAGAACTTGCTTTATCTAAACTTTCAAGTCATCCTTTCTCCTACTTCTCCTTTCTTTCCCCTCATTTTGCAAATTCTATACCTTCAGTTCCTGGGATAGAAATCTAATAGTGAACATTCTCATAATAGGAGTCTCCTTACAACCTGGGGTCTGTTGAGACTTTACCACTAGAGCCCTAAACTCAGCAGTGCTTTGAGCCTGTTCTTGCCAGCCAATCTGCCACCACACTCTCCCTAATCCCGGTTACCCTGCTCCTGCTTTATTTTGTCAGACTCACTTTTCTGAGACACAGCCTCTACGTACACCTCTGACAGTGCCTTCTGATGGGAACTGTATGAGAAAGTTCTCCTGTGACTAACTACCTTACAGACACACTTTTTCTTCCTCCTTGACAAGGAAGTTAAACTTGTCTTTCCCCTACAGGGATCATTTCATCATGAATCGTCTCCCCTTAGGAGTGCTCCTGAATCCCACTTTCAGAGTAGAAGTGTGTGCCGGTTATCAGTTTATTTACTCTGAGCTCCACGTCCACCCTTCTTTTGCCCGCTTGTGATACTGGAACTGGTAAACATTTCTCCTGTGCCAGCTGGGCACAGTGTTAATCTCTGTCCTTTCAGGGCGCAGGAGGGACGTTGTAGGACACAAACACTTCCTGGTTTGTGCTTTCCTTCTGCCCAGCTCCTGTGGTGCTCTTCTCTTGCACAGGACACGCAGTGACACTCACACCAGGGAGGAAAATGTGCTTGTTCCTCACATGGGCAAAACCTTGCAGAGTCCAGACAGTCAGTAACAGCTTTCCCAATAAAGCACCACATTGAAAACCCTGAGTTCAATCCACATCACTCTTCACTCTTGCACGTTTTCCTCTTCCTCTTTATAGTCAGACTTGTTGAAAACCTGCCCATCTGCACTTTCTGATTCCTCGCTTCTGACTCACACTTGAACCCACACCAGCCTGTCCTCTGTCCCCACCACTCAGCAAAACAGCTCTGGTCACCACTGACCTCCATGTTGCCAAAACAACTGACATGTTTCTCTCCTCCTATCAGGAGGCCTCTGAGCCATGCTCAGCACAGTTGTCCTCTCCCTCCTTCCTGGAAGGTTCTCTCTTGGCTTCATAGTACCACACTCTCCTTTTGCTTCCCTTCAGTTTTCCTTTATCTCCTTAGCTGGGTCTTTTCATCTCCCCAAACTCTAAGTGTCCCTCAGACTTGGTTCTGGGCTCGCACTTTTTATTTCTCTGTATTCTCCCCAACAAGCGCAGCTAATAGTATCTACATGCTGACGCCTCTGAAACTTATATCTCCCCCTCAGAACCTGGTTTCCAAGCTCCATGCTTGTTTATCTGATTGGCCTCCTGAAACCTCTGATTGGATGGCTTCCAGAGATCTCACACTCTGCTTGTCCAAAGGAAACGCTCATCTCCGTCCAGAACTCTTCACCCCCAGGCCACTCCAATTCAGCAAATGACAAGACTCTTCCCTCTGTGGCTCACCCCAGATATTGGGAAATGTGCTTGATGCTTCCCTTGCCTTTACCTCCACATCCAATCCACTAGCAAGCCCTGTGATTCTACTTCCAAAATTCATCTCTAGCCCATCAGCTTGGTCTCACGTGCACCTCCACGCTCCTGGCCACACCTGTTCTCACCTGGGTTCCTGCAACAGCTGTCTCAGTAGTCTCCCCATCTTCATGGCTTCCGCCTCTGCTTAAGTGTGACTGTATAGTTTATCATCTAAGCCAAGTCACTTTCCATTGTGAAAGGGACATTATTGATAATTATACCTGGGTGACAGGAATAAGCAGGAACTGTCCTGGGCAAAAGAGAGCATGTAGTTACCCTACCTCTCAGTCTAGCATACAAACTATACTCAGATCATGTCTCTCCCCTGCTTAAAATCCTTCAATGGATTCCCATGTCCCTTAAAATACAATCCAGGTGCTTATCACGGCTTACAAAGCCCAGTGTGATCTGTCCCTGGCCACCCTGCAGCAGCATCTCATGCCACCCCTTCCCAAGCTCCCCACTCTCCAGTATCACCAACAAACCAAGATTTTCTTTGGCACAGGACGTTTGCAGGTGACATTTTCTCTGCCCACATACTCCTCTGCTCGCTTTTCACAAGGATGGGAATGTCGCACCTGTAGGGCTCTCCCGAATTCACTCTTTCTTGAGAGAGGCCTTCCTGGTCATCCTGGCTGGCTCACTCTGGTTATTCTTTACAGTTTACCAATTTTTAACATGTGGGATTCTTTTACTCAATTTTTGGTTTATTCTTCTAATTTTTGTTTGGGTTTTCTTTTGGTCCATCTTCCTCCCTTGTATTATAAAATCAGTGAGAGAAGTGACCATTTCTCTCTTGTTCACCCCTAATATCCAGTACCTGGCATATAATGGCATCTCAACAAATGCTTATTGAAAATGAATAATTGATCTAATCTTTTATTTTACTAATACAAGAAAGGTTTTCTTTCAAAGAAGGTCAGACTAGTTATAAGGAACAGGAAGTCGCTAAGGAAGAGGGAGATAAGAAAGGTAAAGAAGAAGGAATAAGAGCAGAGTCAAGGGGAAGCAAGAGGCAGAGGGATCAAACCCACAAAGGATGGTTAACCCCAAGGGGAGCAGAAACTTCTCTGGCTCTGAGAAAGGAACGAGGGTGAAGAGAGTGGGGTCAGGGGATGCAGCACATTTGAGATGGACGACAGGGACCTGCGGGAATCTGGTTGTACCTGCTCTTGCTGTAGGTGAGTGTCCCCAGGACTCGTCACACTCCAGTGCGTTCGCCCGTTTTCTTGTCTGTCTTTAGAGCCAGTAGGTAGGGAACCCAAGGGCAAAGGCCTGTCTCTTTTATTGTGTGTTGTCATTGTATCCACAGTGCCTGTCATAGGGCCTCACAAATAGTAGCTGCTTTATACATATTTGTTGAAATGAATGAATAAGGTCTGAGAAGAGTATTGTTCAGAAGTGGACAGAACTGGGGGGAGGGTTTGGGAGTTGTAGAAAGTATGGATGTGGTTTGGATCTGCAGAATGTGGTAATGAGTCACTTTGAGGTGACTACTAAATCTGTACAAATATCATACTCACACCAGCCAAAAGGATATAATTTTACTTCATCATAGAAAATATTCAGTTTTCTCCAACGATACTGTGCACACTCCCTCATAGAAATGAAAATGAGGAACGCCATGTGCAAATAAACTGTTAGTCGTTGTGGTAGCTGATGAGAAGCCTTGGGAGAAATAAATGAATATTTTGAATTTCCAAAGTACTGTGCTGATTATCAGAGGGGCAAGTTAGCAGAGAACACTCTGTGAGACTAGAGGAGGGGAAAAAGGACACACTGTATTTCTCTGAGTCTAAGACCCCTAGACTGAAAGATGTGTTACTATTTATACACCACCAAGAAAAAAGATGCTACCATTTAGATTCAGACATAATGTTTTCTTATCACTCTGAATTTTTACTTTACACGTACTGAGAGAGTTCTTTTAAACTTAGACATAGATTTTAATCTTACATCACTCTTGTGTATAAACAAAAAGGAAAGCATACACAAAATTAATATATTTTATATTAATAATATAATAATAATATATTAATATATTTTTAAGGTTTTTCCAGTTTTTGAACTTTCTGTAAATAGATTTCTATTGTATGGATTCACTAGTCATTTGCTTATTTTGGTCAACAATATGTTCTTTAGACATAGGCATGTTGATGACTGTTGCAGTAGTTCTTCCATTTTCAATGCTGAAGACTATTGCCAAGCATGAATGTAACACAGCTTATTTCAACATTTGGGTTTTTTCTGTTTCGCTATTACAGTGTTGCTTCTGGTAATCTTGTGCAAATATTCCAGTACAAGAGTTCAAATGGTAGAGACCTAGAAGTGAAATAGAATATGATTATGTTGAACCTTAGTTGGTAATACCAAATTATCTTTCCAAAATGGTTATATATATATATTTACAATACATATTTCTATATTTTATATATTTATATTCCCACAAGTAGTGGATACATGGCCCCCTTGCTCCACATCCTAGGCCATATTTGTTTTTTATGTCAAGTTGGTGAGTGATAAATAGTATCACATTGTAGTTTAAATTTGTGTTTTCCTGATTGTCGATGAGATTCCCCATTTTTACATATTGATGAGCCATTTGTACTTTCTCTTCTGTGAAATTTATATTTATTTCCTTTTCCTTTTTTATTGATTAGTAGGAGCTCTTTATATACTTCATATAAAGCCTTTTTGATTATGTATGTTACAAATATCTTCCCCCAGCTTGTGGCTTTTATTTTCATGTTTTCAGTCATCTTCATGGGAGTAATGTATTTGGTTTTATATTTAACAAACTTACGATTCAACAAAATTATAATGTACAGCTATGCACTAATTCTTTTAAAATGCTTTCTTTCCCTTTATTTATCAATGTTTAGAGTAATAAGTTTAATCCCAGCAACTGCAAAGTTGTCTAATAAATTTGCTTTTTTAAAAAGTTTCTTTATGGTATCTTTTGATGAACACTAATGCTTACCTTTGTTGTAGCTTTTTTTCAATTAAGAACCATCTTTTAAAGTGGAAAATTATCTTATTCATTCTCTGACAACCAACTTCTATAACTTATTAATGTATTTGCTCAAGGTACAGAATATATATAACCTATGACGTAGCTATCTTTGCAAGCACTGTGGGAAGTAAACTTTAATTTTTCTCTCAAGAGAGTTTTCTTAAAAAGCCAGTACTTTTTATTTTTTATTTATTTATTTATTTTTAGGCCATGCTGTGCGTCATGCAGGATGCTAGTTCCCCAACCAGGGATCAGACCCGTGCCCCCTGCATTGGGAGCTGAGAATCTTAACCACTGGACTGCCAGGGAAGTCCAAAGCCAGTGCTTTTTAAAAGAGTTTGGTTTGCTTCTTATTTTCACCTGGGAAATCTTTGAAACTTTCAACTTAGTTTCAAAGGTATAGCTGGTAGTCTCTACCCTTTGGAAGTGGATTACCTTCTGGTGTGCTGGAATCAGCTCATACTAGCTCAGGAGAGCTAGCTGTTACATTTTCAGGGATTTTGCAAGCCAACTGTTAAGTCTTCGTCCTTTGAAATTAGCCGTGGTGGCAGTATTTACACCATGGAAATTGACAAACACTTAAGTCAGGGTTTTTTTTGTTTTGTTTTTTTGTTTTGCGGTACGCGGGCCTCTCACTGTTGTGGCCTCTCCCGTTGCGGAGCACAGGCTGCGGACGCGCAGGCTCAGCGGCCATGGCTCACGGGCCTAGCCGCTTCTTGGCATGTGGGATCTTCCCGGACCGAGGCACGAACCCGTGTCCCCTGAATGGGCAGGCGGACTCTCAACCACTGCGCCACTAGGGAAGCCCAAGTCAGTGTTTTTGTTTTTTCTTCCAGAGAGCCATCTCTTAATTCCCAGCACATGCCTGGGACTACTTCTAATTCCAAGTTCCACAGGTCCTTTCCTTTGTTCTTCTAGGCACTGACAAACCAATCCTTGAGGCAAGGGCAGCTTCTGCAAATACACAGCTTCAGCACCAGAAAGGCTGGATTCCCCATTCCCTATCCTTCAGTTCACTCAGGGAGATTAAAAGAGATATTACATTCAAACAACTTAAGAAATATGAAATTCTTGTGTACACTCTTGATTATATGACTGCATTTTCTCCCCAAGAAAACAAACATGGGGGGCAAATGCATACATCAGAAAAGGAAACATTTTTTACACAGCTGCTCTGAGCTTCCTGAGACCAGGACCTACACTTGCCTATATGTTTATCTGGTAGAGGGCAGCAGCTCCCTAATACTGAGGCGAGGCAACCTGCTAGGAGGCGGGTGGTTTCTGCTCTGGGGGGCTTCTCACTCTTCCCATGCTCCAAGAGTGCGGGAAAACACCCTCCACTGGACTGCAAGTGTCATAAAGAAATGACCGACTTCCTAGAATCACACACAAGTCTAACACAACTCACTATCAAACCTAGAAACAGCCATTTAAGAGAACAGATCTACCGCGTTTCTCCTCTCAGTCAACCACTGGTGGCTCACATGTAAGACTGCACCTGCATTCTTCTGGCAGAAGCCACAAGACAGCAATCAACAACAACAATGACTGGACTTCCCTGGTGGTCCAGTGGTTAAGACTCCATTTTTCCAATGCGGGGGACGTGGGTTTGATCCCTGGTGGGGGAATTGGGATCCTACATGCCACATGGCGCGGCGAAAAAAACCCAACAACAATAACTGCAACACAACCAAACCCAATAATTATCCTACCTTTAAATGACTATAGCATTTCTCAGCATAAAAGCTCTTCAGCAGCATTATTCTGAGCTGGTTAGAACCAGTTCACAGAGACAGAGATTCTCTATATAGACCGAAATGAGATTAATCTGAGTTCCCCTTTCCTTGTTCAAATTTGGGCTTAATACAGAGTCACTGTTCTCAGATATTCATATAATCAACTTACTGGTGACACACCGTTTGTTAATTTAGATGAACTAACACCCTCAAGGTTATTTGTTTAAGTAAGCATCCTTTTGATGCAAAGAGACATAGACATCTTTAGGAAAACAAATAAGTATTAGATAAGTAGAAGTGGTTGTCAAAGATCTCTCCTCCCAGTATCCTCCACTAAAGCCAGATGGTTTTTCAAGACAGTCTGCTAAAATCTCAGGGGACAGTTAATTCTAAGTTACACAGATAGTTGTAGAAAACCGATAAAGAATGAAGTTGGACAGCCATTTTAAAGAAGCTAGAGTAACTTGGTTCTAAAACAAGAGTGGACAGTACAAGAAAACAATAGTCCCATTTCAATTCCAAAGGTGCAAAAAATTCAAAACACAGCATAGTGTTGCCAAACCAAATATGAGTATTAAAGGTGCCTCATAATTGAGTGCGGTTTATTCTTGGAATGCCAACATTACAGAATCAATGTAATTCACCACAATGATAGCTTAAAGGAGAAAATAATATTATCTCAACTGATTTTTAAAAAGCATTTGATAAAGCTGAAGGCATATTTATGGTTGCTTTTTTAAAATCCTTTAGAAAACTACGTATCAAAGTGAAATTTCTTCAGTTTATAAGGTTATTTGCCAAAAAGCTACAGCACATATTTTATTTAATGGAAAAACCTTTAATTCATTGCCGTTCAGGATCTGGAATGAGAAAAGGAATGCTACTATCATCACTGTTGTGTAACACAGCTCTGGAAGCCCTGGCCAATGCCACAGAAAATTTCGAAAGTAAGAGATACAAGGATTGGAAAGGCAGAGATGAAACCGTCATATTTGCAGTTAGTATAATCTTCAACCTCAAAAAGCACACAAAATCAACAAACTATAGAATTACTAAGGAAATTTAATAAGGTTGCCCAACACTTGATCCAAAAGCCTAATCATTTCTCCATAGCAGAAATAACAAAATGGAAAATATGATTAATAATAATAAACAATTCATGGTAACAACATAACTATAAAATTTCTAAGGACTGGTTTCACCAGTAATACACAGCACCACAATGGAGATTTCAAACCTCTAACAAACACCTTAAAAGATGATTCAAACAAATGGAGAGAAGTTGCTGGCTCACTGATGGGATGACTTAATATTGTAGACATGTTGATTCTACCACAAATTAATCCACAAATTTAATGCAATTCTAATGAAAATTCCAGTTGAATTTTCCCAGAACTGAAGAAAATTACTCCAAAATTCATATCAAGAAGTAAAGGTTCATGCATACAAAAGTCAATCCTAAAAAAGGAGAATATTAAGAAGAGGCACTTACCATATGAGGTGTTCAGATGTACAGAAGAGCACAGTAAAAAAACAGTAGTATTTGCTCAACAAAAGATATATTGACCAATGGAATAGGATAGAGAGTACAGAGCTAGGGTCACACATATAGGACATTAGTATACGATCAAGGAGACATCACAAATCATTGAAGACAGGATGGGTTACTTAATAGTTTTGGAAAGAGAAAAATAAAACTGGATCCTTACCTAATACGTATACAAATGTTCACTCCAGAAGTATTAAATACATAAACATGAAGGTAAAACTATAAAGTTAATAGAAAAGAATATCAAATAATATATTTGTGATGTAGAGATGAGGAAAAAATTCTTAAACAAAACTTCAAAAGCAGGCTTCCCTGGTGGCGCAGTGGTTGAGAGTCCGCCTGCCGATGCAGGGGACACAGGTTCGTGCCCCGGTCTGGGAAGATCCCACATGCCGCGGAGCGGCTGGGCCCGTGAGCCATGGCTGCTGAGCCTGCGCGTCCGGAGCCTGTGCTCCGCAACGGGAGAGGCCACAACAGTGAGAGGCCCGCGTACCACAAAAAAAAAAAAAAAGAAAAGAAAAAGAAAAAAATAAAACTTCAAAAGCACAAAACACAAGACATAAAATGGTATTTCATTACATGAAAATTAAGAATTTATTTTCAGATAGAGAATGGGAAAAAGACAACGTCTAAATTATGGCAAGGGATTAATATTTCAAATATACAAGGAACTTCTGTGAATCATTAAGAAAAAGACGGCAACCCCAATAGAAAAATGGGTGAAAGGTACACAAAAAATAGTTTACAGACAACACACTAGAAGTAATAAGCTCACAGAGGGATGCACAAATCATTAGTAACCAGAAAAATGCAAATGAAACAAGCAGACGTTACATGCATTAGACCAGAAAAAAGATGACATCCGCAATGTGCCATGTATATCAAAAGAGTGATATTGCTGGCGTGCACATCCTTGTTTTCACTGTGAAGTGTCACTCTGCTGTCCAGGAGGGCAGCCCGCCCATATGCCCTCCAACAGTTTTGAGGGTTTCTATAGCTCAGTGCCGTTGCCTTGGCATGACCCAGCTATCCACTTTTCCAGTCTAAAAGCTTCCATCAAAAAAGAATTTTGCTTCAAATACACAGATTAGTGTCTAAATAATAAATAAAGTATTACAGGGTTGCTCTCACAGGACACAGTGACAATCTCTGATGTCTCTTTTGTTGTTGTTGTTGTTTTAAAAAACTCCTCTGTTAGAAATAACTTTTCTGGATACAGTTTTTGTGATCCTATCTGCTGTTCTTGCAGCTCCAGGAGAGAGGGAACATTTTCTATTTCTTATCTTGAGGAGACTTCTTTTGCCAGAGACGAGTAGGGCCTATAGTTTTCAAGGTCAAGTGCTGGAAACACATGGTTTAACACTGAAAGAGATGCAGTCCTGAGAGAAAAAGAAATCATATGGAAAAGAAAAGGTCAGAATAGGATTATTAACAGATGGAATATGGCACATAAAGATTAGGGACATCTGGGCTTCCCTGGTGGCGCAGTGGTTGAGAGTCCGCCTGCCGATGCAGGGGACGCGGGTTCCTGCCCTGCTCAGGGAGGATCCCACATGCCGCGGAGCGGCTGGGCCCCTGAGCCATGGCTGCTGAGCATGCGCGTCGGGAGCCTGTGCTCGGCAACGGGAGAGGCCGCAGCAGAAACAAGATTAGGGACATCTTTTTTCCTCTTATCTTCCATTATAAATTTTTTATGTGACTCTGACAGGTTTATCGATTCTTATTTTATAATCGTTGTTCATTTCGGTGCGTTATTTACGTGTATGTATGTGTTTGCACATTTAGTGGTGTTGTGGGGAGGTGTGTGTGTAAAGAGAGAGAGGCATATACAAGTCAACTATATTATAAATGGACATTTGCTGTTTTTCCTTATCTCATCCTTGGAATCCCGATCAGGACAGGAACTGGGTTGCTGGTTTTCTTCATCATCATACTCAGTACCTAGGAAAATGCCTAGACACAGGCAGACTTAATGAATCTTATTGGACAAACATGTCCACTGAAGAAAATCGAAAAATTTTAAATAAGTATAAAAATGAAAATAAAAGCAATACGAATTTCATCAGCCTAGACGGGGCGGGCGCGGTGGTGGGGGTGGGGGACCGGTGTGCAGGAAGAACCTCTGTAGAAACGTCATGTTTCCAATCTGTTGTCTCAGTGCATGTAGACATATAAACCCATAAACAAAAACAGGGTGATATAACACTATCGTTTTATGTTCTGCTTTTTCACTCCACAGCTTATCATAATCATTTTTGCATGTTACTACCCTTACCTACCACAGTCAGTGGCAAAGCCGAAATTCAAATCCAGCCTGTGAAGCCTGGGCGTTTGGATTCTTAGCCGTAGGTTATAGAGTTGACACCTGAACTTGGCAGCCGTTATTAGCATATAAACAAGTAACTGGACAATATATTTTAATTCAATTTCATTAAATACTGATTAGCTTAATAATACCTCTCCAGTGGAATGTTACCCGCATGAGAGCACTGATCTTGTCTATCTCAGATTCCCAGCGCCCAGAACAGTTCCTGCCACATTCTGGGGGGATCATTAAACAGGTGTTGAATAGTGAATAAAAGGACGAATGAGTTCTGTAGGCATCTTTACTGGAAGGATAAATTGAGGTTTTTAGAGACTCTTTGTTAGACTATTTTGGACAGTCCCAAGTCCACCCTGCAGAGAATAAAGGATGATCTCAGTGCACTGGCTCCCTCCCAGGTCAGATCGTCCAGGAACTAGGCACGCTGGCCAGCCTGAGTTATTGCCCATTTGTCCAACTCTTTCAGGAAACGTATCAGTGGGTCATTGACGGGCGATTTTGCAACGATGGTTTAAACAGAGTGGTTTGACAGGACTCCACAGGTAATAACTGTGTGTATAAACAAAGCACACTATCCTCAGAGAGGACCTGGGTCTTCTTTCCCATAATTACAGATTTCAAAAAGCAAACCTGGGAAACTAGAGAATGGTGAAAGGGCTCCCTATGCACCCGAGAGTGAAAAACAGGCTGTTGAGTGATGCTTCTTTTCTATCACCCACAGCTGAGGACACAGCGGCTCCAAGTACCCCACATCCTAGAGAGGGCATCCAGGAAGCAGGGCCAGACCTCAGTAACCTCCCAAGGCTGACAAAGAGGCAGCAGTGCCGGCCTCTGCAATCAACACCTCTCCAACCCATTCCACCTCTGGTCCACTTAGGAAACGCCAGAGGAAAGGGAGGGAGAGACGGCAGTGTCGTCAGTCTTGTGGGGAGTGCAGTATTTGTGGAGATAGGTGATTTCCTCAAATTGGTTCAGGGTGCCAAGAAGAATAGAAGAATGCCTGTTCAGTTCTCAGCTGGGTGCATGCTCACTGCAAACACTCCCAGCTCATTCTGGTGCCCCTATCAAAGCAGAGGGAGTACGGTGAGGGAGTTCTTGAGAGAGTTGACATGTGTAGGAGCCGGTGACTGTTCTGGGGATTTCTAAAAGGTTGGAGCACCCATGCCAGCAGAGCTTAAAGAGGCAGTGGTGGAGTGTGACTAGGAAGGAGATGGGGTGAGCTCTTTCCCATCTGCCATCTCTGCAGGAAGAGAAGAGGCCCTCAGTCATTCTGGGGTTAGAATAAAGGCAGTGCTGCGCCAGGTGAGGTGACACCTCAGCTAAGGAGGGAGCTTGGAACATGGACCATCATCAGGACCAGTTGTGGATAACCTGCTCCTCTCTGGGGAGGCCCTCCATAGCTGAGGGGCTGGTATGAAGCTGAACCTCACCTCAGGAGCACCCCCATCACACCTGATGATTAATAATAGCTCAAAGCTTATTATTATTTCTTCTCAGTAAATATAGTGAGAGAGAGAGAACTTGCATAGGTTTACATTTATATCTCATATTTCATCATTTCTAGGACACACATTTCTTGATTATACATTTCTGAAATTAGGATGTGTCTTACATTCACTAATGACCAGGCAGCACTCATGAAATTGTTGTCATTGCTTTAGGATTAATTTTGTGTATGCTTTCCTTTTTGTTTATTCACAAGAGTGATGTAAGATTAAAATCTATGTCTAAGTTTAAAAGAACTCTCTCAGTACGTGTAAAGTAAAAATTCAGAGTGATAAGAAAACATTATGTCTGAATCTAAATGGTAGCATCTTTTTTCTTGGTGGTGTATAAATAGTAACACATCTTTCAGTCTAGGGGTCTTAGACTCAGAGAAATACAGTGTGTCCTTTTTCCCCTCCTCTAGTCTCACAGAGTGTTCTCTGCTAACTTGCCCCTCTGATAATCAGCACAGTACTTTGGAAATTCAAAATATTCATTTATTTCTCCCAAGGCTTCTCATCAGCTCCCACAACGACTAACAGTTTATTTGCACATGGCGTTCCTCATTTTCATTTCTATGAGGGAGTGGGCACAGTATCGTTGGAGAAAACTGAATATTTTCTATGATGAAGTAAAATTATATCCTTTCGGCTGGTGTGAGTATGATATTTGTACAGATTTAGTAGTCACCTCAAAGTGACTCATTACCACATTCTGCAGATCCAAACCACATCCATACTTTCTACAACTCCCAAACCCTCCCCCCAGTTCTGTCCACTTCTGAACAATACTCTTCTCAGACCTTATTCATTCATTTCAACAAATATGTATAAAGCAGCTACTATTTGTGAGGCCCTATGACAGGCACTGTGGATACAATGACAACACACAATAAAAGAGACAGGCCTTTGCCCTTGGGTTCCCTACCTACTGGCTCTAAAGACAGACAAGAAAACGGGCGAACGCACTGGAGTGTGACGAGTCCTGGGGACACTCACCTACAGCAAGAGCAGGTACAACCAGATTCCCGCAGGTCCCTGTCGTCCATCTCAAATGTGCTGCATCCCCTGACCCCACTCTCTTCACCCTCGTTCCTTTCTCAGAGCCAGAGAAGTTTCTGCTCCCCTTGGGGTTAACCATCCTTTGTGGGTTTGATCCCTCTGCCTCTTGCTTCCCCTTGACTCTGCTCTTATTCCTTCTTCTTTACCTTTCTTATCTCCCTCTTCCTTAGCTCCTTCTTGTTCCTTATAACTAGTCTGACCTTCTTTGAAAGAAAACCTTTCTTGTATTAGTAAAATAAAAGATTAGGTCAATTATTCATTTTCAATAAGCATTTGTTGAGATGCCATTATATGCCAGGTACTGGATATTAGGGGTGAACAAGGGAGAAATGGTCACTTCTCTCACTGATTTTATAATACAAGGGAGGAAGATGGACCAAAAGAAAACCCAAACAAAAATTAGAAGAATAAACCAAAAATTGAGTAAAAGAATCCCACATGTTAAAAATTGGTAAACTGTAAAGAATAACCAGAGTGAGCCAGCCAGGATGACCAGGAAGGCCTCTCTCAAGAAAGAGTGAATTCGGGAGAGCCCCACAGGTGCGACATTCCCATCCTTGTGAAAAGCGAGCAGAGGAGTATGTGGGCAGAGAAAATGTCACCTGCAAACGTCCTGTGCCAAAGAAAATCTTGGTTTGTTGGTGATACTGGAGAGTGGGGAGCTTGGGAAGGGGTGGCATGAGATGCTGCTGCAGGGTGGCCAGGGACAGATCACACTGGGCTTTGTAAGCCGTGATAAGCACCTGGATTGTATTTTAAGGGACATGGGAATCCATTGAAGGATTTTAAGCAGGGGAGAGACATGATCTGAGTATAGTTTGTATGCTAGACTGAGAGGTAGGGTAACTACATGCTCTCTTTTGCCCAGGACAGTTCCAGCTTATTCCTGTCATCCAGGTATAATTATCAATAATGTCCCTTTCACAATGGAAAGTGACTTGGCTTAGATGATAAACTATACAGTCACACTTAAGCAGAGGCGGAAGCCATGAAGATGGGGAGACTACTGAGACAGCTGTTGCAGGAACCCAGGTGAGAACAGGTGTGGCCAGGAGCGTGGAGGTGCACGTGAGACCAAGCTGATGGGCTAGAGATGAATTTTGGAAGTAGAATCACAGGGCTTGCTAGTGGATTGGATGTGGAGGTAAAGGCAAGGGAAGCATCAAGCACATTTCCCAATATCTGGGGTGAGCCACAGAGGGAAGAGTCGTGTCATTTGCTGAATTGGAGTGGCCTGGGGGTGAAGAGTTCTGGACGGAGATGAGCGTTTCCTTTGGACAAGCAGAGTGTGAGATCTCTGGAAGCCATCCAATCAGAGGTTTCAGGAGGCCAATCAGATAAACAAGCATGGAGCTTGGAAACCAGGTTCTGAGGGGGAGATATAAGTTTCAGAGGCGTCAGCATGTAGATACTATTAGCTGCGCTTGTTGGGGAGAATACAGAGAAATAAAAAGTGCGAGCCCAGAACCAAGTCTGAGGGACACTTAGAGTTTGGGGAGATGAAAAGACCCAGCTAAGGAGATAAAGGAAAACTGAAGGGAAGCAAAAGGAGAGTGTGGTACTATGAAGCCAAGAGAGAACCTTCCAGGAAGGAGGGAGAGGACAACTGTGCTGAGCATGGCTCAGAGGCCTCCTGATAGGAGGAGAGAAACATGTCAGTTGTTTTGGCAACATGGAGGTCAGTGGTGACCAGAGCTGTTTTGCTGAGTGGTGGGGACAGAGGACAGGCTGGTGTGGGTTCAAGTGTGAGTCAGAAGCGAGGAATCAGAAAGTGCAGATGGGCAGGTTTTCAACAAGTCTGACTATAAAGAGGAAGAGGAAAACGTGCAAGAGTGAAGAGTGATGTGGATTGAACTCAGGGTTTTCAATGTGGTGCTTTATTGGGAAAGCTGTTACTGACTGTCTGGACTCTGCAAGGTTTTGCCCATGTGAGGAACAAGCACATTTTCCTCCCTGGTGTGAGTGTCACTGCGTGTCCTGTGCAAGAGAAGAGCACCACAGGAGCTGGGCAGAAGGAAAGCACAAACCAGGAAGTGTTTGTGTCCTACAACGTCCCTCCTGCGCCCTGAAAGGACAGAGATTAACACTGTGCCCAGCTGGCACAGGAGAAATGTTTACCAGTTCCAGTATCACAAGCGGGCAAAAGAAGGGTGGACGTGGAGCTCAGAGTAAATAAACTGATAACCGGCACACACTTCTACTCTGAAAGTGGGATTCAGGAGCACTCCTAAGGGGAGACGATTCATGATGAAATGATCCCTGTAGGGGAAAGACAAGTTTAACTTCCTTGTCAAGGAGGAAGAAAAAGTGTGTCTGTAAGGTAGTTAGTCACAGGAGAACTTTCTCATACAGTTCCCATCAGAAGGCACTGTCAGAGGTGTACGTAGAGGCTGTGTCTCAGAAAAGTGAGTCTGACAAAATAAAGCAGGAGCAGGGTAGCCGGGATTAGGGAGAGTGTGGTGGCAGATTGGCTGGCAAGAACAGGCTCAAAGCACTGCTGAGTTTAGGGCTCTAGTGGTAAAGTCTCAACAGACCCCAGGTTGTAAGGAGACTCCTATTATGAGAATGTTCACTATTAGATTTCTATCCCAGGAACTGAAGGTATAGAATTTGCAAAATGAGGGGAAAGAAAGGAGAAGTAGGAGAAAGGATGACTTGAAAGTTTAGATAAAGCAAGTTCTCCAAATTATTGTAAATAGGAAAAATTTAATAATCAGCCTTTTTATTACTTGAAATAAAAGTTGGATACAGAAGTCTATTCACCATTCTTTTTTCTTTTTTTGGGGGGGCTGCTTTGGGTCTTCGTTGTTGCACGCGGGCTTTCTCTAGTTGCGGCGAGCGGGGGCTACTCTTCGTTGCGGTGCGTGGGCTTCTCACTGCGGTGGCTTCTCTTGCTGCGGAGCACGGGCTCTAGGCGCGCGGGCTTCTGTAGTTGTGGCGTGTGGGATCAGTAGTTGTGGCTCGCGGGCTCTAGAGCGCAGGCTCGGTAGTTGTGGTGCACAGGCTTAGTTGCTTTGCGGCATGTGGGATCTTCCCGGACTAGGGCTCGAACCCGTGTCCCCTGCATTGGCAGGTGGATTCTTAACCACTGTGCCACCACAGAAGCCCCTGTTCCCCACTCTTTAAAGTGTTAGATCATTTTACTTCTTGGAATCTGTAATCTGAAAAAACCAAACACCAAAACCAAATTTTTATCCAAGGAAGAAGGTTATTGGTTTCTCTAGGAATTTGTGATTTATAGAGTCACTCATAATTCCTGTACTCTAACAGGCCCAAACCCCTTTTATTAGACACTGTTTTCCTCAGTAAGAAGTAACATGCTGGGACTTCCGTGGCAGTCCAGTGGTTAAGACTTGGAGCTCTCACTGCCGTGGGCCTGGGTTCAATCCCTGGGGGGAGAACTAAGATCCCACAAGCCATGCGGCATGACTGGAAAAAGAGTAACATGCTGCTGGCTTTCCTCTGTTGGGAAGGGTCCAGGGAGGGAAAATGACTTCTTCTCAAGGACCTGATACATATCCAATGCAATACAAAACCTCCTGATACTTAATCTTGATGGCGTCCCTATGCCTCCGTTTCTGGACATGTTTATTCCTGGACACTTGCATCAGGCAAGGAATATAGAGTGAAGGGAGACAGCGTTGGAGGCACTTCTGGATGGCACAGACAGAAATTGGTTCATAGATGGATTTGTAGGTGTTGCTGAGAGATGAACAGAAGATCAAGGTGCAGCTGCTGGAGCAGGATTCCACGATCCAGTCGTCCCGAGGCTGTGTCCCCTGCCCGCACACAGACACCACTGAGGACGCACTAAGGGCACTAGACCCCAGGGCAGAGAAGCTGACAGGACCCAACTGCCAGGGAGTGAAGAGGCCTGAATACAGAAGGGCCTAGAAAGAGCACCACTGTAACCAGAGGGGCCTGGAGGGGAGCGGGTCTGATTAGGGGAAGGGGTGGAGCAGGGTGTCTGCCCTGTATGATGCTGAGATTGTGGCCCCGACACCCAAGACACAGGCACAGACTCGGTCTTCATGTGGGTGTCCAGCCATCACCCCTTGGGAACAAACAGGCTGTCCTTATATCAAAGAATAATACACGGTTTTCAACATTCAATCTCTTAAGCATTTATTAGATCTGCTGGCTTCTGTGGACAGAGAACTCACTAGCTCAGCGTCTCTGCCCTTGGGGGCTCACAGCTCCGTCGTCTCCTGAGCAGAGTGAGAGGCAGCTCAGTACTTGTCGGGCAGGCCAGGAGGTCGGAAGTAATTGGGGTCTTTGCCGCTCCGGCCCCATCTATTGGCAAACTGGTCGGCCTCCGAGTCCTCCCGTCCGTGGCCACTGTCTCCATGCTTAAAAAGGTCTGTGATTCTCTGACTATTCTCCCTGGCATCGCTGGAATGGAGGAGGGCAGGTAGGGGATTACTCCAGGGCTGACGAGCAACAGCCCACCCTCCCCATCTCTCCTCTTTCCAAGGAATCGAGGACTCTGACAGGAGCTAGGAAAGAGGGAATGAAGCCTGAGGCTGCCCGGGCTCAGCCCACCTCAGCCCTGCGGGTCCCCTTATGCTGGGTGAACAGCACCCATGGGGGAGGCTTGGGAATCGTCTGTCCCACCAGCCTTGCTCTGCTCTTCAGCCACTCAGACCCCACACAGGACACAGAGGGTGAGGGTGGATAAGAGGAGGAGAGGCCACAGCCCTACAGGAAGTTCTCCAGGGCTTGGCCCCTCCTGGCTGTCCGAGGCTCTCACACCCATCCCTGCATCCTCAGGGCCCCTGGTACCTGATCACTTCAGCAGCCCAGACGCCCCCAGGTCCCCTTTGGGCAGCGTCATAGTTGCCCCGGGCGTGAAAGTACTTGTCTGCATCTTTGTACCCGGCTTCTTTCATGTCAGAGTAGGCTCGCCACATGTCTTTAGCCCCTGGGAGGAAAGCACATAGAGAAAGGATTATCAGGTGGACAGAAAACTGTGACACACCTTAGGGAAGAATCAAGGAATGAAAAATCTTCCACTGACTCAGTTTCATCCTGTGGCTATAGCACCATGAGTGCCATAGATTGAGCAGAGCATTCTTTGTGTCTAGTTTCCTGCTCCTGGTAACTCGAATGAGAGTCGTTATGGGGGGAGGGGCACAGCTGCGTTGGACCTGGTTGTCGGGCCCCTACGATGCTGTCTCTGGACTGCATCTCACTTAGGGCTCTATGTGATACGTTTAAGGAGAGAAGGGAGCTATCTTTATAGGGCAGGATTCCTCAGCTTCATACTATTGACATTTTAAGCCAGATAATTCTTTGCTGTTCAGGGCTGTCCTGGGTATTGTAACACGTTTAACAGCATCCCTCACTTTTACCCACTAACGGGCAACCTATTCCCCAAGTGGGACAACCAAAAGTGTTTCCAAACATTGCCAGATATCTCCAGGACACAAAATTGCCCTTGGCCCCGAACCACTGTTATAAAAGGAAGCCGCATAGGATGAGATCCAGGGGATTTGGGTGAGTGAGGAGGTGACATGGAGGACAGATTCTGAGAAAGGGGCAGACATGCAGCACCTCTGCCCTGACGCCTAAGAAATGTATCCCTGCTGCGCGAATGCGCTCAATGTGACTTGATTCCCCTGCCTGTTAGGCACGTGAATGGCATCCTGAGGACTTTCTAGTGGACGGTATTGATGACGTGGGCTGCCTGAGGAAGCAAGCCCTCGAGCAGTGGGTCTTGCCTCAGCCTGGTTACACCTTCCAATCAGCTGGGGAGGTACTGAAAGTCCCCTGAGACCTACCTCACAGCCCAGGCCAGTTACCTCACACTCTCTGGGGTGGGTCTCAGGCATCAATAGTTTTCACTGCTCCCCAGGTGAATCCAACATGCAGCTGAGATTGATAAGCCCCCAGCTTGAGGGAGTGGCACTGGGACAAGTCTGCCCAGCAAGAGCTGTGGCCTCGTGCACAGCTGGGTTCAAACTTCTGTCCTGCCACTTGCTGACTGGCACTTAGTCCCTGGGCAGCAGACTCGGCTGCTCTCAGCCTCGGTTTTCTCCCCTTCAGATGGGGGGAGATGCCTCCCTCACGGAGGTATTCTGCAGGTAAGTAGGTGACCAACTGTCCCAGCCTAACCAGAACTGCACCTGTTTTCCTGGAACTGCCCCAGTTAGCGTTGAAAGTGTCCTGGAAAAGTCCTCAGACCTGGGCAAAGCAGGAGAGTTGGTCACCCTGAAGTGCATGTAAGGGCCGAGTTCCTACCGGAAGCTTGAGATATGTTATTAGGTTCCCCACCCCGGTCGCACACGGGTTTTTTTGTCAGTTAAAAGGCTATAAAAGGGTAGGAAACAGACTGAACCAGGGACAGTGTCACTGAGTATAGGAAGCAGGAGCAAGAGCTAAGCTGAAGGTCCCTGAATTATCCAATTAGGAAATGGAAGGTAAGAAGGAAGAGAAGAAGAAGAGAGGAAGGAAGGAAGGAAGAGGGAAAGGGAGGGAGGAAGGGAGAAATGAGTGGAGGGAGAGAAGAAGAGAGGGGAAATAGATGGATAGCTTTCATCCTCCTTCATGCAATTGGTCTGAGGGAAATGCTGTACCATTTCAAGACTTATTTTATGTCTTCCATTCAAACTTCCATTTCAGCTGGGAATGATGACTGTTCTTTCTCTAGTGACTGATCGACATAAATCCTGTGGTTTTCAATCTGTCTGAAAAAAAGCTCCCCAAACACCTGGCACATTCTACCACATAGGGCAGCACCGCCTAAGACAGTAGCTCCAACCCTTAAGAGCGCTCATGGTGAATCCCAGAGGCCCATGGGTGTCATCCCCCCTCCACCAGCCTTACCTTCATAAGCCTCGCCAAGGAAGGAAAACCATCGGCTGTGGACTCCCAGCACCAAGGAGCAGAGAATGAGGCCTGTGAAAAGCTTCATTGTGCTGAAATGAAAGGAGAGGGTCAGGGAGACACGGACAAGCCTTGTACACCCACTTGGGGATTTGTATGTCGAGGAGAGCCCGGCTGTTCTTTCCACTTGTTCTCATTAGACTCTCAGTGGTCCACCTAGGCAATATTGCAGTAGGACCTCACTCGGAGCCACTAGCCCTCAGCTCTGAACCCACCAACCCTGAACCCAAGCCTGTCTAAGAGGTCACCAAGGTGTCTATGGTGGAAGAAGAGAGCAGCTGGGACGTAGCTGTGTCTTGCTAAAGCAGCCTGTAATTAATCAAAAAGCATTTCCCATGCGCCACGCTGCCAGCACTGACCTCATTCAGCACAAATACAGAAGAGAAGATTTAAACTAAGTGTTTTCAAAGAAATCACTCCGTGGAGAACTTTCTCACCTGAACCCGGTGGAGCAGACCTGCTGGGGACAGGTGGCTGCATTTATACTGAGCCATCCCTGCTGGGGTCATGGGGTGAGAAGGAAAGCTGGACTGGTGCCTGGGGGAGAGTCCCTGCAGGTCATTTCTCCTACAAAACTGCAAAGGGTAACTTACTGGAGACCAGTGGCTGTCCTCATCCACAGGTCATATTCCGCATTGTGCAACCCTGAGAAAACAGCAAGGCCTGTTCTGCCTGGTGGCCACTGTCAGGGGTGGAGGGGCTGAGGCCTGGGCCACCTGGGCTGTGGAGAAGAGGGTGTGGAGCTCCAGGAAGGAGGCCCCCAGGCTGCTGGCAGGTGTGTGGTTAGAGGATACTCCTCCAGCCTGGACCTTGCTTTCCTGGTCGTTTCCTCAGGAAGGTCCCTTCTGGACCAGACAGCCGATGTGTCAGCAATAAAATCCTTTGAACTCACGTGTAAAGCCCTTGAGCTTCAAAATTGACAGGCCACCCCACCGAATGTCGTGGGTGCCCCGAGCACTTTCCACCACGCTGTGTACCTGTGCTGAGCTCTCTGCTCCAGGGCAGAGAAAGCCCTCTCAGCCTCTCAGCCATGCCTTTCATATGGGTCAGCACCTATCATGACGACAAAAAAGGGAGGTATTATAAAATAATGAGAGGCTTTTTGACTTGATAAAGGTTAAATACCAATAATCTATAGCAGCAGTTCTCACAGTATGTTCTAGGGAAACCTGAGGGTCTCTTAAGACCCTTTCAGGGGAGTCTGTGGGATCAAAACTATTTTCACAGTAGCACTAAGATATTCTTTTCCTTTTTCATTCTCATTTTTTTCATGAGTGTACTGGGTATGAAATGTTCATTGATATGGTTTGAGATTTCTACATTGCAACTGACCTTTAAGAAACTACCACTTGTCAAGTTTTGGTATCATATCAAAGAATTGCCTGAATTATCATAAAATGCTATTAAAATGCTCTCCTGTTTTCTACCTATATGTTATATCTGTGTGATGTTGAATTTTTTTGTATACTTCAACCCAAATAATGTATTGTGACAGATTGAATGCAGGATCAGACATGAGAATCCAGCTATCTTCTATTAAGCTAGATATTTAAAACTTTTCAAAAATGTAAAGCTACTATTTTTGTTATTAATCTTTTTGTTTTGGAAAAAGATTATTTTCATTAAAATATATTATTTATGTTAACATAATGGATTTATTATTGTGTTTTTATTTATTCATTTATTTATTTGACCATTTTTTAGATACTCTGCAAAGGGTTTTTCATAAATTAACTCAATCCTCATAAAACTTCAAAACAGCACAATATATTATTGTGTTTTTAAATGCTCAAACATTTTTTCTTTCCAGTGAGTTAAATCCTGATAGAGTCAGGATAAATTAAATTTCTTTGAGGTCCTCAATAATGTTTCAGAGTATAATGGGACCCTGAGACACAAAAGCTTGAGAATCATTGCTCTATAGCAAATCTTATGTGTAAAGAAGACACTTTAGGTGCATTCTCAAGAAGGCCAAGAAGGAGACATGGGTGTCCTCTTCTGATCACCTCACTTTCACATTCTCCTGGAGGACCTGCCCGTTGCTAAGACAAGAAACATGAGGAGGATAAGAAATGGAAGAGAAGAAATGAAACTGTCATTATTTCTAAGTGATGCAAGCTTTTACGAAGAGAGCCCATCAGAAACAAATGGCACACTAATGAAGCCATTAAGAGAATTCAGTGAGATTGCCATGTTTCACATAAAAATTCAATTGTGTTTCTCTACACCAATTCTTTTTTTGTCGTTTTTTTGGCTGCGTTGGGTCTTCGTTGCTGCCCGCGGGCTTTCTCTAGTTGCAGCGAGCTGAGGCTACTCTTCAATGCGGTGCATGGGCTTCTCACTGCGGTGGCTTCTCTTGTTGCAGAGCACAGGCTCTACGTGTGCAGGCTTCAGTAGCTGTGGCTCGTGGGCTCAGTAGTTATAGCTCGCGGGCTTTAGAGCACAGGCTCAGTAGTTGTGGCACACGGGCTTAGCTGTTCCACGGCATGTGGGATCTTCCCGGACCAGGGCTCAAACCCGTGTCTCCTGCATTGGCAGGCGGATTACTGACCACTGCGCCACCAGGGAAGTCCCAACACCAATTCTTAAGTTAAAAAAATACAATACAAAATAGTACCAAAAACATTAACTATGTGAAACATGGCAATCTCACTGAATTCTCTTAATGGCTTCATTAGTGTGCCATTTGATCCTGATGGGTTTTCTACGTAAAAGCTTGCATCACTTAGAAATAATGATAGTTTCATTTCTTCTCTTCCATTTCTTATCCTCCTCATGTTTCTTGTCTTAGCAACGGGCAGGTCCTCCAGGAGAATGTGAAACTGAGGTGATCAGAAGAGGACATCCATGTCTCCTTCTTGGCCTTCTTGAGAATGCACCTAAAGTGTCTTCTTTACACGTAAGATTTGCTATAGAGCAATGATTCTCAAGCTTTTGTGTCTCAGGGTCCCATTATACTCTGAAAAATTATTGAGGACCTCAAAGAAATTTAATTTATCCTGACTCTATCAGGATTTAACTCACTGGAAAGAAAAAATGTTTGAGCATTTAAAAACACAATAATATATTGTGCTGTTATGAAGTTTTATGAGGACTGAGTTAATTTATGAAAAACCCTTTGCAGAGTATCTAAAAAATGGTCAAATAAATAAATGAATAAATAAAAACACAATAATAAATCCATTATGTTAACATAAATAATATATTTTAATGAAAATAATCTTTTTCCAAAACAAAAAGATTAATAAGAAAAATAGTAGCTTTACATTTTTGAAAAATTTTAAATATCTAGCTTAATAGAAGATAGCTGGATTCTCACGTCTGATCCTGCACTCAATCTGTCACAGTACATCATTTGGGTTGAAGTATACAAAAAAATTCAACATCACACAGATATAACATATAGGTAGAAAACAGGAGAGCATTTTAATAGCATTTTATGATAATTCAGGCAATTCTTTGATACGATACCAAAACTTGACAAGTGGTAGTTTCTTAAAGGTCAGTTGCAATGTAGAAATCTCAAACCATATCAATGAACATTTCATACCTAGTACACTCATGAAAAAAATGAGAATGAAAAAGGAAAAGAATATCTTAGTGCTACTGTGAAAATAGTTTTGATCCCACAGACTCCCCTGAAAGGGTCTTAAGAGACCCTCAGGTTTCCCTAGAACACACTGTGAGAACTGCTGCTATAGATTATTGGTATTTAACCTTTATCAAGTCAAAAAGCCTCTCATTATTTTATAATACCTCCCTTTTTTGTCGTCATGATAGGTGCTGACCCATATGAAAGGCATGCCTGAGAGGCTGAGAGGGCTTTCTCTGCCCTGGAGCGGAGAGCTCAGCACAGGTACACAGCGTGGTGGAAAGTGCTCAGAGCACCCACGACATTCGGTGGGGTGGCCTGTCAGTTTTGAAGCTCAAGGGCTTTACACGTGAGTTCAAAGGATTTAATTTCTGACACATCGGCTGTCTGGTCCAGAAGGGACCATCCTGAGGAAACGACCAGGAAAGCAAGGTCCAGGCTGGAGGAGTATCCTCTAACCACACACCTGCCAGCAGCCTGGGGGCCTCCTTCCTGGAGCTCCACACCCTCTTCTCCACAGCCCAGGTGGCCCAGGCCTCAGCCCCTCCACCCCTGACAGTGGCCACCAGGCAGAACAGGCCTTGCTGTTTTCTCAGGGTTGCACAATGCGGAATATGACCTGTGGATGAGGACAGCCACTGGTCTCCAGTAAGTTACCCTTTGCAGTTTTGTAGGAGAAATGACCTGCAGGGACTCTCCCCCAGGCACCAGTCCAGCTTTCCTTCTCACCCCATGACCCCAGCAGGGATGGCTCAGTATAAATGCAGCCACGTGTCCCCAGCAGGTCTGCTCCACCGGGTTCAGGTGAGAAAGTTCTCCACGGAGTGATTTCTTTGAAAACACTTAGTTTAAATCTTCTCTTCTGTATTTGTGCTGAATGAGGTCAGTGCTGGCAGCGTGGCGCATGGGAAATGCTTTTTGATTAATTACAGGCTGCTTTAGCAAGACACAGCTACGTCCCAGCTGCTCTCTTCTTCCACCATAGACACCTTGGTGACCTCTTAGACAGGCTTGGGTTCAGGGTTGGTGGGTTCAGAGCTGAGGGCTAGTGGCTCCGAGTGAGGTCCTACTGCAATATTGCCTAGGTGGACCACTGAGAGTCTAATGAGAACAAGTGGAAAGAACAGCCGGGCTCTCCTCGACATACAAATCCCCAAGTGGGTGTACAAGGCTTGTCCGTGTCTCCCTGACCCTCTCCTTTCATTTCAGCACAATGAAGCTTTTCACAGGCCTCATTCTCTGCTCCTTGGTGCTGGGAGTCCACAGCCAATGGTTTTCCTTCCTTGGTGAGGCTTATGAAGGTAAGGCTGGTGGAGGGGGGATGACACCCATGGGCCTCTGGGATTCACCATGAGCGCTCTTAAGGGTTGGAGCTACTGTCTTAGGCGGTGCTGCCCTATGTGGTAGAATGTGCCAGGTGTTTGGGGAGCTTTTTTTCAGACAGATTGAAAACCACAGGATTTATGTCAATCAGTCTCTAGAGAAAGAACAGTCATCATTCCCAGCTGAAATGGAAGTTTGAATGGAAGACATAAAATAAGTCTTGAAATGGTACAGCATTTCCCTCAGACCAATTGCATGAAGGCGGATGAAAGCTATCCATCTATTTCCCCTCTCTTCTTCTCTCCCTCCACTCATTTCTCCCTTCCTCCCTCCCTTTCCCTCTTCCTTCCTTCCTTCCTCTCTTCTTCTTCTCTTCCTTCTTACCTTCCATTTCCTAATTGGATAATTCAGGGACCTTCAGCTTAGCTCTTGCTCCTGCTTCCTATACTCAGTGACACTGTCCCTGGTTCAGTCTGTTTCCTACCCTTTTATAGCCTTTTAACTGACAAAAAAACCCGTGTGCGACCGGGGTGGGGAACCTAATAACATATCTCAAGCTTCCGGTAGGAACTCGGCCCTTACATGCACTTCAGGGTGACCAACTCTCCTGCTTTGCCCAGGTCTGAGGACTTTTCCAGGACACTTTCAACGCTAACTGGGGCAGTTCCAGGAAAACAGGTGCAGTTCTGGTTAGGCTGGGACAGTTGGTCACCTACTTACCTGCAGAATACCTCCGTGAGGGAGGCATCTCCCCCCATCTGAAGGGGAGAAAACCGAGGCTGAGAGCAGCCGAGTCTGCTGCCCAGGGACTAAGTGCCAGTCAGCAGGTGGCAGGACAGAAGTTTGAACCCAGCTGTGCACGAGGCCACAGCTCTTGCTGGGCAGACTTGTCCCAGTGCCACTCCCTCAAGCTGGGGGCTTATCAATCTCAGCTGCATGTTGGATTCACCTGGGGAGCAGTGAAAACTATTGATGCCTGAGACCCACCCCAGAGAGTGTGAGGTAACTGGCCTGGGCTGTGAGGTAGGTCTCAGGGGACTTTCAGTACCTCCCCAGCTGATTGGAAGGTGTAACCAGGCTGAGGCAAGACCCACTGCTCGAGGGCTTGCTTCCTCAGGCAGCCCACGTCATCAATACCGTCCACTAGAAAGTCCTCAGGATGCCATTCACGTGCCTAACAGGCAGGGGAATCAAGTCACATTGAGCGCATTCGCGCAGCAGGAATACATTTCTTAGGCGTCAGGGCAGAGGTGCTGCATGTCTGCCCCTTTCTCAGAATCTGTCCTCCATGTCACCTCCTCACTCACCCAAATCCCCTGGATCTCATCCTATGCGGCTTCCTTTTATAACAGTGGTTCGGGGCCAAGGGCAATTTTGTGTCCTGGAGATATCTGGCAATGTTTGGAAACACTTTTGGTTGTCACACTTGGGGAATAGGTTGCCCGTTAGTGGGTAAAAGTGAGGGATGCTGTTAAACGTGTTACAATACCCAGGACAGCCCTGAACAGCAAAGAATTATCTGGCTTAAAATGTCAATAGTATGAAGCTGAGGAATCCTGCCCTATAAAGATAGCTCCCTTCTCTCCTTTAAACATATCACATGGAGCCCTAAGTGAGATGCAGTCCAGAGACGGCATCGTAGGGGCCCGACAACCAGGTCCAACGCAGCTGTGCCCCTCCCCCCATAACGACTCTCATTCGAGTTACCAGGAGCAGGAAACTAGACACAAAGAATGCTCTGCTCAATCTATGGCACTCATGGTGCTATAGCCACAGGATGAAACTGAGTCAGTGGAAGATTTTTCATTCCTTGATTCTTCCCTAAGGTGTGTCACAGTTTTCTGTCCACCTGATAATCCTTTCTCTATGTGCTTTCCTCCCAGGGGCTAAAGACATGTGGCGAGCCTACTCTGACATGAAAGAAGCCAATTACAAAAATTCCGATAAGTACTTCCACGCCCGGGGCAACTATGACGCTGCCCAAAGGGGACCTGGGGGCGTCTGGGCTGCTGAAGTGATCAGGTACCAGGGGCCCTGAGGATGCAGGGATGGGTGTGAGAGCCTCGGACAGCCAGGAGGGGCCAAGCCCTGGAGAACTTCCTGTAGGGCTGTGGCCTCTCCTCCTCTTTGTGTAATTTTTTTTTTTTTTTTTTCGGAACGCGGGCCTCTCACTGTCGTGGCCTCTCCCGTTGCGGAGCACAGGCTCCGGACGCGCAGGCTCAGCGGCCACGGCTCACGGGCCCAGCCGCTCCGCGGCATGTGGGATCTTCCTAGACCGGGGCACGAACCCATGTCCCCTGCATCGGCAGGCGGACTCTCAACCACCGCACCACCAGGGACGCCCTGGCCTCTCCTCCTCTTATCCACCCTCACCCTCTGTGTCCTGTGTGGGGTCTGAGTGGCTGAAGAGCAGAGCAAGGCTGGTGGGACAGACGATTCCCAAGCCTCCCCCATGGGTGCTGTTCACCCAGCATAAGGGGACCCGCAGGGCTGAGGTGGGCTGAGCCCGGGCAGCCTCAGGCTTCATTCCCTCTTTCCTAGCTCCTGTCAGAGTCCTCGATTCCTTGGAAAGAGGAGAGATGGGGAGGGTGGGCTGTTGCTCGTCAGCCCTGGAGTAATCCCCTACCTGCCCTCCTCCATTCCAGCGATGCCAGGGAGAATCTTCAGAGAGTCACAGACCTTTTTAAGCATGGAGACAGTGGCCACGGACGGGAGGACTCGGAGGCCGACCAGTTGGCCAATAGAATGGGCCGGAGCGGCGTAGACCCCAATTACTTCCGACCTCCTGGCCTGCCCGACAAGTACTGAGCTGCCTCTCACTCTGCTCAGGAGACGACGGGGCTGTGAGCCCCCAAGGGCAGGGACGCTGAGCTTGTGAGTTCTCTGTCCACAGAAGCCAGCAGATCTAATAAATGCTTAAGAGATTGAATGTTGAAAACCGTGTATTATTCTTTGATATAAGGACAGCCTGTTTGTTCCCAAGGGGTGATGGCTGGACACCCACGTGAAGGCCGAGTCTGTGCCTGTGTCTTGGGTGTCGGGGCCACAATCTCAGCATCATACAGGGCAGACACCCTGCTCCACCCCTTCCCCTAATCAGACCCGCTCCCCTCCAGGCCCCTCTGGTTACAGTGGTGCTCTTTCTAGGCCCTTCTGTATTCAGGCCTCTTCACTCCCTGGCAGTTGGGTCCTGTCAGCTTCTCTGCCCTGGGGTCTAGTGCCCTTAGTGCGTCCTCAGTGGTGTCTGTGTGCGGGCAGGGGACACAGCCTCGGGACGACTGGATCGTGGAATCCTGCTCCAGCAGCTGCACCTTGATCTTCTGTTCATCTCTCAGCAACACCTACAAATCCATCTATGAACCAATTTCTGTCTGTGCCATCCAGAAGTGCCTCCAACGCTGTCTCCCTTCACTCTATATTCCTTGCCTGATGCAAGTGTCCAGGAATAAACATGTCCAGAAACGGAGGCATAGGGACGCCATCAAGATTAAGTATCAGGAGGTTTTGTATTGCATTGGATATGTATCAGGTCCTTGAGAAGAAGTCATTTTCCCTCCCTGGACCCTTCCCAACAGAGGAAAGCCAGCAGCATGTTACTCTTTTTCCAGTCATGCCGCATGGCTTGTGGGATCTTAGTTCTCCCCCCAGGGATTGAACCCAGGCCCACGGCAGTGAGAGCTCCAAGTCTTAACCACTGGACTGCCACGGAAGTCCCAGCATGTTACTTCTTACTGAGGAAAACAGTGTCTAATAAAAGGGGTTTGGGCCTGTTAGAGTACAGGAATTATGAGTGACTCTATAAATCACAAATTCCTAGAGAAACCAATAACCTTCTTCCTTGGATAAAAATTTGGTTTTGGTGTTTGGTTTTTTCAGATTACAGATTCCAAGAAGTAAAATGATCTAACACTTTAAAGAGTGGGGAACAGGGGCTTCTGTGGTGGCACAGTGGTTAAGAATCCACCTGCCAATGCAGGGGACACGGGTTCGAGCCCTAGTCCGGGAAGATCCCACATGCCGCAAAGCAACTAAGCCTGTGCACCACAACTACCGAGCCTGCGCTCTAGAGCCCGCGAGCCACAACTACTGATCCCACACGCCATCCCACACGCCACAACTACAGAAGCCCGCGCGCCTAGAGCCCGTGCTCCACAGCAAGAGAAGCCACCGTAATGAGAAGCCCACGCACCGCAACGAAGAGTAGCCCCCGCTCGCCGCAACTAGAGAAAGCCCGCGTGCAACAACGAAGACCCAAAGCAGCCCAAAAAAAAAAAAGAAAAAAGAATGGTGAATAGACTTCTGTATCCAACTTTTATTTCAAGTAATAAAAAGGCTGATTATTAAATTTTTCCTATTTACAATAATTTGGAGAACTTGCTTTATTTAAACTTTCAAGTCATCCTTTCTCCTACTTTTCCTTTCTTTCCCCTCATTTTGCAAATTCTATACCTTCAGTTCCTGGGATAGAAATCTAATAGTGAACATTCTCATAACAGGAGTCTCCTTACAACCTGGGGTCTGTTGAGACTTTACCACTAGAGCCCTAAACTCAGCAGTGCTTTGAGCCTGTTCTTGCCAGCCAATCTGCCACCACACTCTCCCTAATCCCGGTTACCCTGCTCCTGCTTTATTTTGTCAGACTCACTTTTCTGAGACACAGCCTCTACGTACACCTCTGACAGTGCCTTCTGATGGGAACTGTATGAGAAAGTTCTCCTGTGACTAACTACCTTACACACTTTTTCTTCCTCCTTGACAAGGAAATTAAACTTGTCTTTCCCCTGCAGGGATCATTTCATCATGAATCGTCTCCCCTTAGGAGTGCTCCTGAATCCCACTTTCAGAGTAGAAGTGTGTGCCGGTTATCAGTTTATTTACTCTGAGCTCCACGTCCACCCTTCTTTGCCCCGCTTGTGATACTGGAACTGGTAAACATTTCTCCTGTGCCAGCTGGGCACAGTGTTAATCTCTGTCCTTTCAGGGCGCAGGAGGGACGTTATAGGACACAAACACTTCCCGGTTTGTGCTTTCCTTCTGCCCAGCTCCTGTGGTGCTCTTCTCTTGCACAGGACACGCAGTGACACTCACACCAGGGAGGAAAATGTGCTTGTTCCTCACATGGGCAAAACCTTGCAGAGTCCAGACAGTC
This sequence comes from Pseudorca crassidens, assembly GCF_039906515.1. Taxonomy (NCBI): domain Eukaryota; kingdom Metazoa; phylum Chordata; class Mammalia; order Artiodactyla; family Delphinidae; genus Pseudorca; species Pseudorca crassidens. The sequence continues at coordinate 37,888,883 of NC_090304.1, read as the reverse complement.
AGTAACAGCTTTCCCAATAAAGCACCACATTGAAAACCCTGAGTTCAATCCACATCACTCTTCACTCTTGCACGTTTTCCTCTTCCTCTTTATAGTCAGACTTGTTGAAAACCTGCCCATCTGCACTTTCTGATTCCTCGCTTCTGACTCACACTTGAACCCACACCAGCCTGTCCTCTGTCCCCACCACTCAGCAAAACAGCTCTGGTCACCACTGACCTCCATGTTGCCAAAACAACTGACATGTTTCTCTCCTCCTATCAGGAGGCCTCTGAGCCATGCTCAGCACAGTTGTCCTCTCCCTCCTTCCTGGAAGGTTCTCTCTTGGCTTCATAGTACCACACTCTCCTTTTGCTTCCCTTCAGTTTTCCTTTATCTCCTTAGCTGGGTCTTTTCATCTCCCCAAACTCTAAGTGTGCCTCAGACTTGGTTCTGGGCTCGCACTTTTTATTTCTCTGTATTCTCCCCAACAAGCGCAGCTAATAGTATCTACATGCTGACGCCTCTGAAACTTATATCTCCCCCTCAGAACCTGGTTTCCAAGCTCCATGCTTGTTTATCTGATTGGCCTCCTGAAACCTCTGATTGGATGGCTTCCAGAGATCTCACACTCTGCTTGTCCAAAGGAAACGCTCATCTCCGTCCAGAACTCTTCACCCCCAGGCCACTCCAATTCAGCAAATGACACGACTCTTCCCTCTGTGGCTCACCCCAGATATTGGGAAATGTGCTTGATGCTTCCCTTGCCTTTACCTCCACATCCAATCCACTAGCAAGCCCTGTGATTCTACTTCCAAAATTCATCTCTAGCCCATCAGCTTGGTCTCACGTGCACCTCCACGCTCCTGGCCACACCTGTTCTCACCTGGGTTCGTGCAACAGCTGTCTCAGTAGTCTCCCCATCTTCATGGCTTCCGCCTCTGCTTAAGTGTGACTGTATAGTTTATCATCTAAGCCAAGTCACTTTCCATTGTGAAAGGGACATTATTGATAATTATACCTGGATGACAGGAATAAATTGGAACTGTTCTGGGCAAAATAGGCCTGTCTGTCTAGCATTCAGACTGATCTTTGCAAACCATAATCTGATCATGTGTCCCTTCTGCTTAAAACCCTTTAGCAGATCTGGTCCCTGGTCACCTTCCAGCATCATCTCATGCCACATCCTCCCAGCTCACTGCTCTCCAGCCACACTGTTCTTCCCTCAGTCCTACCAACAAGTCAAGCTCTAATTTACCAGGGTGTCTACACATGATATTGCCTTTGCCTAGAACACGCTTCCCACCTCTCCTTCACATGGGTGCTTCCTTTTTTCCTGTGCCTCTCACTTGAAATCTCTCTTCGGAAAGGCCTTCTCTGACTACTCTGAGTGACCTACCATGACTATTCTTTCTTTCTTAGCAATTATCAATATGTGGGATGATTTTGTTCATTTCTCGGTTTACTTTTTCTGTTACTTGGGTGGTTTGTTGGTTTTGATTGTTTTCTTGGTCTGTCTTACACCCTAGATTGTAACAATTTCTGTCTCATTTATCTAGCACCAAGTAAAGTATCTGGCACATAACAGGACTTCAACAAACACTTATTGAACACATGAACGATTGAGAGAATTTATTTTTTAACTTACTAGTAAGAAGGGAATTTTTGCAAGGTAAGAGAAATGCATTACCTTTCTTATAAAACGTATTTCCATTATACACAGATACCACATTTTCTTTATCTATTTATCCATTGATGGACATTTAAGTACTTAGGTTTCTTCCATATATTGGCTGTTGTAAATAATGCTGCAGTTAACATAGGGGTGCATGTATCTTCTAAAAAATTTTTTAATTGAGGAACAGTTGATGTATATTATGTACGTTTCAGGTGTACAACACAGTGATTCACAATTTTTAAAGGTTATACTGCATTTATAGTTATTATAAAGTATTAGCTATTATTCCCTGTGCATCCTTGTAGTTTTATACATAGTAGTTTATACTTCTCAATCCTTTACCCCTATCATGCCCTTCCCTCTCTCTACTAGTAACCACTAATTTGTTCTCTATATCGTGAGTCTGTTGGGGTTTTTTTTGTTGTTGTTATATTCAAGTTTGTTTTATTTTTTAGATTCCACATGTAAGTATGTAAAAGTTCTCATCACAAGAAAAAAATTTCATCACTGTGTATGGTAAGTGATGTTAATTAAACTTATTGGGGTGATCATTTCACAATATGTACCAGTATCAAAACATTACGTTGTATAACTGAAACTAATGTAATGTATTAATTATATCTCAATTAAAATAATAATAATAATAAAGGCCATTCTAATCAGCACCCAGAATCACTGGAAGAGAGGGACCAGAGAGCCTGAGCTTGTGTTTGATCCAGCTGGAGTCAAGTTCCCAGGCACAGAAAGTTTATTTAAGCCTAAATAAACTGAGAACAGAACAAGCTGTGAGACTGTCACCTGGGATCCTCCCAGAAATGCAAAATCTCAAGTTCTACCTCAGATCTACTATGGCAGCCAGGACCAGTTACATAATGTGTGGTACCAGTACCAAATAAAAATGTGCGGACCTTGTTCAGAAATTATTAAAAATTCTAAGATGGTGAAAGCAGGGCATTAACCAAGCACTGGGCCGTGCTAAGCATGGGGCTCTGCACAGCTGCACAAGCCTCATGCCACAAAGATGGGCAGTTTCCTAGGAAAAGCTACACAGACAGCCAGGGGATTAAAAACTCTGATACAAAGTCACTAAACCCAGGCTTTGCCTATTAGTATCAGATAAAATCATGCTTAGATTGCTAGAAGAATATATCAACTCGAATATTCAGATTGATTCAGAGTCGTCCATCTGGAATAATGTATTATTACCTGGGGAAGATGGGAAAACCACAATCTGGGAAAACATTCTCTGTATTTAGGACACGGCGGTGCCAGTTAGTATTTTTCTGAACCCTCTGGGAAGAAATGCCAAGCAGGAATTTTCCAGGCCTCTCTTGTGGTTTGTATTTGATCCACTAAACCAGGGTTGACTGGAAACTCCAGGCTGGTCAACTCTGCACGGCAGCATTGTGTAGTAATTCTGTACTGTTACTCAAGAAGTTTCATGGCATCCAGATTTCTTCTAAATGAAGGAGAGGGAAAAGCTGGGTTTTGCTCTGACCTTACTCTAAAGTTACTGTTCCTGGTGCAAGGGATGATTTCAGCCCCTTGTTGTGCCCCAAAATGGTTAAGATGGTAAATTTTATGGTATCTGTAGTTTACAATTTAAAAAACGAACTTGACATGTGGAACCTGAAGAAACAGAACCCTGGTGGAATTTCAGCAGGTGGGCCCTGGGGCAAAGGGCAGCTCAGGGTTGATTGAGCAGAGGCACAACCGGAGGGCAAGTGCAGAGCGTGTCCAAGAACAGAGAGCCCAGGATGAGAGACAAACTTGGGCTCTGAAACTGAAAACAAGAGTGCGGGAACAAGTCACAGAGGGCCTTGTCGACAAAAAAACTTTAATCAGTAGTCAATCTAAGAAAGAAATAGAGAATTTTATTCCAGCCAATATGAAGATTATAACTCAGGAGACAGTCTTTCAGAAAGCTCTGAGAGGGAGGCTTCTGGGAAGATGGCGGAAGAGTAAGACGCGGAGATCACCTTCCTCCCCACAGATACACCAGAAATACATCTACACGTGGAACAACTCCTACAGAACACCTACTGAACGCTGTTAGAAGACCTCAGACCTCCCAAAAGGCAAGAAACCCCCCACGTACCTGGGTAGAGCAAAAGAAAAAAGAATAAACAGAGACAAAAGAATAGGGACGGAACCTGCACCAGTGGGAGGGAGCTGTGAAGGAGGAAAGGTTTCCACACACTAGGAAGTCCCTTCGCGGGCGGAGACTGCGGGTGGCAGAGGGGGAAAGCTTCGGAGCCGCGGCGGAGAGCGCAGCCACAAGGGTGCGGAGGGCAAAGTGGAGAGATTCCCGTACAGAGGAACGGTACCGACCAGCACTCACCAGCCCGAGAGGCTTGTCTGCTCACCCGCCGGGGCGGGCGGGGCTGGGAGTTAAGGCTCGGGCTTCGGTCGGAGCGCAGGGAGAGGACTGGGGTTGGCGGCGTGAACACAGCCTGCCAGGGGATAAGTGCGCCACGGCTAGCCGGGAGGGAGTCCGGGGAAAAGTCTGGACCTGCCTAAGAGGCAAGAGACTTTTTCTTACCTCTTTGTTTCCTGGTGCGCAAGGAGAGGGGATTAAGAGCGCTGCTTAGGGCTTCCCTGGTGGCGCAGTGGTTGAGAGTCTGCCTGCCGATGCAGGGGACACGTGTTCGTGCCCCGTTCCGGGAAGATTCCACATGCCGCGGAGCGGCTGGGCCCGTGAGCCATGGCCGCTGGGCCTGCGCGTCCGGAGCCTGTGCTTCGCAACGGGGGAGGCCACAACAGTGAGAGGCCCGCGTACCACAAAAAAAAAAAAAAAAAAAAAAAAAAGACTGTTGCTTAAAGGAGCTCCAGAGACGGGCACGAGCCGCGGCTAAAAGCACGGACCCCAGAGACGGGCATGAGACGCTGAGGCTGCTGCTGCCGCCAACAAGAAGCCTGTGTGCGAGCACAGGTCACTATCCACACCCCCTTCCGGGGAGCCTGTGCAGCCCGCCACTGCCAGGGTCCCGGGATCCAGGGGCAACTCCTCCAGGAGAACGCACGGCGCGCCTCAGGCTGCAGCAACGTCACGCCGGCCTCTGCCGCCGCAGGCTCGCCCCGCACTCCGTGCCCTTCCCTCCCCCCCCGGCCTGAGTGAGCCAGAGCCCCCGAATCAGCAGCTCCTTTAACCCCGTCCTGTCTGAGCGAAGAACAGACGCCCTCCGGCGACCTACACGCAGAGGCGGGGCCAAATCCAAAGCTGAGCCCCTGGGAGCTGTGAGAACAAAGAAGAGAAAGGGAAATCTCTCCCAGCAGCCTCAGAAGCAGCGGATTAAAGCTCCGCAATCAACTTGATGTACCTGCATCTGTGGAATATATGAATAGACAACGACTCATCCCAAATTAAGGAGGTGGACTTGAGAGCAAGATTTATTATTTTTTCCCCTTTTCCTCTTTTTGTGTGTATGTGTATGCTTCTGTGTGAGATTTTGTCTGTATAGCTTTGCTTCCACCATTTGTCCTAGGGTTCTATCCGTCCATTTTTTTAAAAAAATTTTTTCCTTAATAATTATTTTTTATTTTAATAACTTTATTATATTTTATCTTATTTTATTTTACTTTATCTCCTTTCTTTTTTTTCTTCCTTTCCTCCTTCCTTCCTTCCTCCCTCCCTCCCTCCCTCCTTTCTTTCTTTCTCTCTTTCTACTTCTACTAATTCTTTCTTTCTACTTTTTCTCCCTTTTATTCTGAGCCGTGTGAATCAAAGGCTCTTGGTGCAGCAGCCAGGAGTCAGTGCTGTGCCTCTGAGGAGGGAGAGCCAACTTCAGGACACTGGTCCACAGAGACCTCCCAGCTCCACATAATATCAAACGGCGAAAATCTCCCAGAGATCTCCATCTCAACACCAGCACCCAGCTTCACTCAACGACCAACAAGCTACAGTGCTGGACATCCTATGCCAAACAACTAGCAAGACAGGAACACAACCCCACCCATTAGCAGAGAGGCTGCCTAAAATCATAACAAGGCCACAGACACCCCAAAACACACCACCAGACGTGGACCTGCCCACCAGAAAGACAAGATCCAGCCTCATCCACCAGAACACAGGCACTAGTCCCCTCCACCAGGAAGCCTACACAACCCACTGATCCAACCTTAGCCACTGGGGACAGACACTAAAAACAATAGGAACTATGAACCTGCAGCCTGCAAAAAGGAGACCCCAAACACAGTAAGATAAGCAAAATGAGAAGACAGAAAAACACACAGCAGATGAAGGAGCAAGATAAAAACCCACCAGACTAACAAATGAAGAGGAAATAGGCAGTCTACCTGAAAAAGAATTCAGAATAATGATAGTAAAGATGATCCAAAATCTTGGAAATAGAATAGACAAAATGCAAGAAACATTTAACAAGGACCTAGAAGAACTAAAGATGAAAAAAACAACGATGAACAACACAATAAATGAAATTTAAAATACTCTAGATGGGATCAATAGCAGAATAACTGAGGCAGAAGAACGGATAAGGGACCTGGAAGATAAAATAGTGGAAATAACTACTGCAGAGCAGAATGAAGAAAAAAGAATGAAAAGAACGGAGGACAGTCTCAGAGACCTCTGGGACAACATCAAATGCACCAACATTCGAATTATAGGGGTGCCAGAAGAAGAAGAGAAAAAGAAAGGGACTGAGAAAATATTTGAAGAGATTATAGTTGAAAACTTCCCTAATATGGGAAAGGAAATAGTTAATCAAGTCCAGGAAGCACAGAGAGTCCCATACAGGATAAATCCAAGGAGAAATACGCCAAGACACATATTAATCAAACTGTCAAAAATTAAATGCAAAGAAAACATATTAAAAGCAGCAAGGGAAAACCAACAAATAACACACAAGGGAATCCCCATAAGGTTAACAGCTGATCTTTCAGCAGAAACTGTGCAAGCCAGAAGGGAGTGGCAGGACATGTTTAAAGTGATGAAGGAGAAAAATCTACCACCACGATTACTCTACCCAGCAAAGATCTCATTCAAATTTGATGGAGAAATTTAAACCTTTACAGACAAGCAAAAGCTGAGAGTTCAGCACCACCAAACCAGCTTTACAACAAATGCTAGAGGAACTTCGCTAGGCAAGAAACACAAGAGAAGGAAAAGACCTACAATAACGAACCCAAAACAATTAAGAAAATGGGAATAGGAACATACATATCGATAATTACCTTAAATGTAAATGGACTAAATGCTCCCACCAAAAGACACAGATTGGCTGAATGGATACAAAAACAAGACCCATATATTTGCTGTCTACAAGACACCCACTTTAGACTTGAAGACACATACAGACTGAAAGTGAGGGGATGGAAAAAGATATTTCATGCAAATGGAAACCAAAAGAAAGCTGGAGTAGCAATTCTCATATCAGACAAAATAGACTTTAAAATAAAGACTATTAGGAGAGACAAGGACACTACATAATGATCAAGGGATCAATCCAAGAAGAAGATATAACAATTGTAAATATTTATGCACCCAATATAGGAGCACCTCAATACATAAGGCAAATATTAACAGCCATAAAAGGGGAAATCGACAGTAACACATTCATAGTAGGGGACTTTAACACCCCACTTTCACCAATGGACAGATCATCCAAAATGAAAATAAATAAGGAGACACAAGCTTTAAATGATACATTAAACAAGATGGACTTAATTGATATTTATAGGACATTCCATCCAAAAACAACAGAATACACATTTTTCTCTAGTGCTCATGGAACATTCTCCAGGATAGATCATATCTTGGGTCACAAATCAAGCCTTGGTAAATTTAAGAAAATTGAAATTGTATCAAGTATTTTTTCCGACCACAACGCTATGAGACTAGATATCAATTACAGGAAAAAATCTGTAAAAAATACAAACACATGGAGGCTAAACAATGCACTACTTAATAACGAACTGATCACTGAAGAAATCAAAGAGGAAATAAAAAAATACCTAGAAACAAATGACAATGGAGACACGACGACCCAAAATCTATGGGATGCAGCAAAAGCAGTTCTAAGAGGGAAGTTTATAGCAATACAATCCTACCTTAAGAAACAGGAAACACCTTGAATAAACAACCTAACCTTGCACCTAAAGCAATTAGAGAAAGAAGAACAAAAAAACCCCAGAGTTAGCAGAAGGAAAGAAATCATAAAAATCAGATCAGAAATAAATGAAAAAGAAATGAAGGAAACAATAGCAAAGATCAATAAAACTAAAAGCTGGTTCTTTGGGAAGATAAACAAAACTGATAAACCATTAGCCAGACTCATCAAGAAAAAAAGGGAGAAGACTCAAATTAATAGAATTAGAAATGAAAAAGGAGAAGTAACAACTGACACTGCAGAAATACAAAAGATCATGAGAGCTCACTACAAGTAACTCTATGCCAATAAAATGGACAACCTGGAAGAAATGGACAAATTCTTAGAAATGCACAACCTGCCAAGACTGAATCAGGAAGAAATAGAAAATATGAACAGACCAATCACAAGCACTGAAATTGAAACTGTGATTAAAAATATTCCAACAAACAAAAGCCCAGGACCACATGGCTTTACAGGCGAATTCTATCAAACATTTAGAGAAGAGTTAACAGCTATCCTTCTCAAACTCTTCCAAAATATAGCAGAGGGAGGAACACTCCCAAACTCATTCTACGAGGACACCATCACCCTGATACCAAAACCAGACAAGGATGTCACAAAGAAAGAAAACTACAGGCCAATATCACTGATGAACATAGATGCAAAAATCCTCGACAAAATACTAGCAAACAGAATCCAACACCACATTAAACAGATCATACACCATGATCAGGTGGGGTTTATTCCAGGAATGCAAGGATTCTTCAATATACGCAAATCAATCAAAGTGATACACCATATTAACAAATTGAAGGAGAAAAACCATACGATCATCTCAATAGATGCAGAGAAAGCTTTTGACAAAATTCAACACCCATTTATGATAAAAACCCTGCAGAAAGTAGGCATAGAGGGAACTTTCCTCAACATAATAAAGGCCATATATGACAAACCCACAGCCAACATCGTCCTCAATGGTGAAAAACTGAAAGCATTTCCACTAAGATCAGGAACAAGACAAGGTTGCCCACTCTCACCACTCTTATTCAACATAGTTTTGGAAGTTTTAGCCACAGCAATCAGAGAAGAAAAGGAAATAAAAGGAATCCAAATCGGAAAAGAAGAAGTAAAGCTGTCACTGCTTGCAGATGACATGATACTATACATAGAGAATCCTAAAGATGCTACCAGAAAACTACTAGAGCTAATCAATGAATTTGGTAAAGTAGCAGGATACAAAATTAATGCACAGAAATCTCTGGCATTCCTATACACTGATGATGAAAAATCTGAAAGTGAAATCAAGAAAACACTCCCATTTAATAGATGGAGAGATATACCATGTTCTTGGATTGGAAGAATCAACATTGTGAAAATGACTCTACTACCCAAAGCAATCTACAGATTCAATGCAATCCCTCTCAAACTACCACTGGCATTTTTCACAGAACTAGAACAAAAACTTTCACAATTTGTATGGAAACACAAAAGACCCCGAATAGCCAAAGCAATCTTGAGAACGAAAAACGGAGCTGGAGGAATCAGGCGCCGTGATTTGAGACTATACTATAAAGCTACAGTAATCAAGACAGTATGGTACTGGCACAAAAACAGAAAGATAGATCAACGGAACAGGATAGAAAGCCCAGAGATAAACCCTCGCACATACGGTCACCTTATCTTAGATAAAGGAGGCAGGAATGTACAGTGGAGAAAAGACAGCCTCTTCAATAAGTGGTGCTGGGAAAACTGGACAGGTACATGTAAAAGTATGAGATTAGATCACTCCCTAACACCATACACAAAAATAAGCTCAAAATGGATTAAAGACCTAAATGTAAGGCCAGAAACTATCAAACTCTTAGAGGAAAATATCGGCAGAACACTCTATGACATAAATCACAGCAAGATCCTTTTTGACCCACCTCCTAGAGAAATGGAAATAAAAACAAAAATAAACAAATGGGTCCTAATGAAACTTAAAAGCTTTTGCACAGCAAAGGAAACCATAAAGAAGACCAAAAGACAACCCTCAGAATGGGAGAAAATATTTGCAGATGAAGCAACTGACAAAGGATTAAGCTCCAAATTTTATAAGCAGCTCATGCAGCTCAATAACAAAAAACCAAACAACCCAATCCAAAAATGGGCAGAAGACCTAAATAGACATTTCTCCAAAGAAGATATACAGATTGCCAACAAACACATGAAAGAATGCTCAACATCATTAATCATTAGAGAAATGCAAATCAAAACTACAATGAGATATCATCTCACACTGGTCAGAATGGCCATCATCAAAAACTCTAGAAACAATAAATGCTGGAGAGGGTGTGGAGAAAAGGGAACCCTCTTGCACTGCTGGTGGGAATGTAAATTGATACAGCCACTGTGGAGAACAGTATGGAGGTTCCTTAAAAAACTACAAATAGAACTACCATATGACCCAGCAATCCCACTACTGGGTCAAAAAGAGTCATGTACCAAAATGTTCATTGCAGCTCTATTTATAATAGCCAGGAGATGGAAACAACTGAAGTGTCCATCATCAGATGAATAGATAAAGAAGATGTGACACGTGTATACAATGGAATATTACTCAGCCATAAAAAGAAACGAAATTGAGCTATTTGTAATGAGGTGAATAGACCTAATGTCTGTCATACAGAGTGAAGTAAGTCAGAAATAGAAAGACAAATACCGTATGCTAACACATATATATGGAATTTAAGGAAAAAAATGTCATGAAGAACCTAGGGGTAAGACAGGAATAAAGACACAGACCTACTAGAGAAAGGACTTGAGGATATGGGGAGGGGGAAGGGTAAGCTGTGACAAAGTGAGAGAGAGGCATGGACATATATATACTACCAAACGTAAGGTAGAGCTAGTGGGAAGCAGCCTTATAGCACAGGGAGATCAGCTCCGTGCTTTGTGACCGCCTGGAGGGGTGGGATACGGAGGGTGGGAGGGAGGGAGACGCAAGAGGGAAGAGATATGGGAACATATGTATAACTGATTCACTTTGTTAGAAAGCAGAAACTAACACACCATTGTAAAGCAATTATACCCCAATAAAGATGTTAAAAAAAAAAAAAGATGTGAAAACAGAAAAAAAGTGTAAAAAAAAAAAAAAAAAGCTCTGAGGAATTCCCTGGTGGTCCAGTGGTTAGGACTCTTCTCTTTCACAGCCGAGGACGCGGGTTCGATCCCTAGTCAGGGAACTAAGATCCTGCAAGCCGTTCCACCCATTAGAGGTCAAAGCAGTTATGTAAGTTTTTGAGGCAAAGGGTTATACATCAAAGTGACATATTGACTATGTAGTCCAACAGGCAAGCAGTGGGTCATTGTGACTCCTTACAGGATTAAAAGGAAATGTTAATTCCTAAAGAGTTACCTTGCTGGGGGCTTCCCTGGGGGCTTCCCTGGTGGCGCAGTGGTTGAGAGTCTGCCTGCCGATGCAGGGGACACGTGTTCGTGCCCCGGTCCGGGAAGATACCACATGCCACGGAGCGGCTGGGCCCGTGAGCCATGGCCGCTGAGCCTGCGCGTCCGGAGCCTGTGCTCCGCAACGGGAGAGGTCACAACAGTGAGAGGCCCGCGTACCACACACAAAAAATAAATAAATAAAAATAATTTTTTAAAAAAGTTACCCTGCTGATGCCAGGAGGAAATTGTTTTTTTTTTTCTTTTTGGCAAGTAGGCATTCCTGTGTCTTTTAAGGGAACCTAGTTAATGTGTAGTACAGATGCACAATGTACACTAAAGGGGGGGGGGGGGATAGTGGTTCAAAAAGCAGAGAAAATTTTACGTTACATTTTTTTCTTGTCCTGCCTTAAAATAATTTTGTTTCATCAGTTTAAATGTCAATCTCAAGGATTTGGGCTTTATTTTGAAAGCAGAGGAGAGCCACCGAAAGTTTCTGATTGGAAGTGGCTTAAGGCTATGCCTCAGAGGACAAGGATTCTGACAATATATCTCCAATTAACTTCCCATGAGACCCAGGGAAGCACTCTTTCTCAGGGGCCTAGGTTTATCTACAAACTAGGATAACTCTACATCTAAATTTAGGAATAACGTGGGGGTAGGAGACAAGCTGAAGGAGGTTAAATTAGTCCTTAGATCTACAAGTTCCAGGTCTGGGGCAGGATCCCAGCGTCTGTATTTTTAACGAGCTCCTGTGATGATTCTGATGCATGGCAAGTTCGTGAATCACCTGACTGGGTGGTACCTAATGCTGGTTCCATTGTGATGTGCTGAGACTCAGTGGTGGTGGGGAAGGCAGTCTTTAGAAGTGTTAACGAGAAAACCAAAGGCCCAAAATGGTGCCACTTGTGCTCCCGTGATACCAAGCCTAGACTTAATACTTGACTTAGTTGCAGTTTCAACCCTCCCCAGAAATGTAATCTTAACCAGTGGAATTTTCTGGTCAGCACCGAAGAGGTAATCTGCATGTGGGCCCTCTCCATCCACGCCCCACCCCCAGAAGAGGTAACATGCATGATAAAAGTTTTGATGATCCCTTTCCCCCAAAAAGAAGATATCCTGACCTAGAAATAATCTTTTTTCTTTTGTCTTGTCCCACCCTTCTTCCTATAAAAGCTGTCCGTTTCGTACACCCACTCAGAGCACTCTTCTAGTTGCTAGGTGTGATGCTGTTTGATTCATGAGTTGTTGAATAAAGCCAACTAGACCTTCAAATGTACTGTTGAATTTTGTTTTTTTTAACAGAAGTGAAGAAAGTTCCCGTAAGACTGATGTAATTGTCTTGGCAAGAAGTAATGAGAATGTGGGATGGTGGCAATAGAGAATGGAAAAATAAACGACTAACGGAAAACACCACCAATGTAGAATTGAGGGAATTTACCTAGTAATTGGAAGTGAGGGTTGAGGAAGGGGGCAAGGATGACGACAAGGTTTTGAGCCTTGGCCAGGGCAGTGACAAATTAAATACATGCAAGGAAATTATTTCAATTTTGGTCTTCCCACTGTCTTTCATTCATGAAAACCAGTGTACATGGGTCTGATCACTACTGGGTGAAACGATATTCCAAATCTTTCAAACGACAACTAATATTTATTACCCAGACACTATGCCACAGGCACTATGCTCTGCATTTTAGTCTCATTTAATTGTCACTATGAGGTAGCTCTGGTTCACATTCATTATCTCGTTTAATCCTCAAACTACCCCCAAGGGGACTGCTACTATTATCCATATTTGACAGATGAGGAAGCTGAAACTTGGAGAAACAAAGGAACTCACCTAAGGTCATCTAGATGAAGAGCAGACATTCAAAGCCAGTCTGCCTCAGAACCTGCCAACTAAAATTTGGCATTGCCATCTACCTCTACAAGGATTGAATCATGAACCACTGTGGCTGCTGACCTTCAACACCCCCTGAAAGGAGGTCAGGGTGGAGATCAGGAATGCGGCACTCTGTGATCTGGGAAAAACTGGAACAGGTCTTCATATAGTTAGATATTTTCAGGAGAAGATCTTATGAGCTCCAATTCTTGCATCTACTCACATCTAGAAAAGAACTAAAATTATAAACTGTGACATCTGCTCCTCCTGACTAGCAACAAGCCTCTGTCCAACTGCATGCTTGACTGCACGCACCACCCCCCTTCAATAATCATTTACAACACTGACCTTCCCCCAACCTCTTTGAAGCAGTTTCTCAGAGCTATCTGAAATGCAGTCTCCGGGCAGTAGTCCTCATTTTGCCCCAAATAAAACTTAACTCATGGGCTTCCCTGGCGGCGCAGTGGTTGAGAGTCCCCCTACCAATGCAGGAGACACGGGTTCGTGCCCCGGTCTGCGAAGATCCCACATGCCGCGGAGCGGCTGGACCCGTGAGCCATGGCCGCTGAGCCTGCGCGTCCGGAGCCTGTGCTCCACAACGGGAGAGGCCACAACAGTGAGAGGCCCGCGTACCGCAAAAAAACAAACAAAAAAACCTCACAATTCTCACATTGTGCTCCTTTTTTTCAGTCGACAAACCCAAGCCCTCCGCCATTATGATACCCTGAAGCCCTGTTAAACACCAGTCAAGTCTGGATGCAAAAATAAAAGTGAGGCAACCATGAATCAATCTATCATTTTTAGGCAAGTGAAAGATTACAAGTTGTATTTGAAAACACTGCCTAATATCCAAGTAGACTGTTCAAATTTAAATGTTTAACTGAATGGGATTTTTGTTTGTTTTCCTTAGAAAATAAATTCAGATGATGTGGGGTTTCGGGGGGGGGGGTTTGTTTTAATGCTAGAAAATTCTGTTACCCTTTAGGTAAATGAGGATTGCTGTAACGTGCCCTAGAACGATCTGTCGGGAAATAATTGCACAATTGTGCCAGTTCAGGGTGTCCCCTCCTCCTGAGATTTCCTCCACACCCTCTTTCGGACAGTCACTGTGTAATGACAAAAGCTGAAAGTGACAGGAGGGCTCTCACCCTTTACCTTATAGACTCACAGTCAACTTAATCCAATACAGCCACAATCCAGCTGAACTAGTGGGAAGGTTTGATATTGTGATAAGAAATTTATATTTGGTCTTCATCTCCTTTCCTGGCACAGAGTTCCTAAAACCCTTGGAATTTCCAAGGCGATGAGAGGCAGAAAAGTGTCTTTCGTTGTTAATGAGGTGAGTTTTGGACCACACCTAAGGATGGGGGCTGGCTGCCAGTGGAGCCAACCATGTGATTAGTGTTGGAACTTTCAGTCCCACTCTTGACACTGGCCATTGGCAACTGAACTCAACGTCCAGCCTATCTCCACTCTCAATGCTGCCGCTGCTTTATCTAGAGCTTCCAGTTGGTAAACATGTGGAGATTGGTCTAGAGTGGCACTAGGAGAGGGCATGGAACCTCCTTGCCCCTTCCCCATACCTTACCCTTCCAGCCAGCTGTTCCTGAGCCTTTTATAATAAACTGATAATCTAAGTAAGTAAAATGTTTCTCTGAGTTCTGTGAGCCACTCTAGCAAATTAATTGAACCCAAAGAGCGGGTCACGGGAACCTCTGATTTATAGCCAGTTGGTCAGAAGTACAGGCATACCTTGGAGATATTGTGGGTTCGGTCCCCAGACCACAGCAATAAAGCGAGTCACATGAATTTTTTGGTTTCCCAGTGCATATAAAAGTTATGTTTACACTATACTATAGTCTATGAAGCGTGCAATAGCATTGTCTTAAAAAAATGTATATACCTTAATTTAAAACTGCTTTATTGATAAAAAAAATGCTAAGCATCTTCTGAGCCTTCAGCAAATTGTAATCTTGCTGCTGGTGGAGGGTCCTGCCTCCATGTTGATGGCAGCTCACTGATCAGCGTGGTGTTTGATGAAGTTGGGGCAGCTGTGGCAATTTCTTAAAATAAGACAACAATGAAGTTTGGCAGATCACCGACTCTTCCTTCTCTTCCTTTCACAAATGATTTCTCTGTAGCAGGCAATACTGTTTGAGAGCATTTTACCCACAGTAGAACTTCTTTCAAAATTAGAGTAATTTCTCTCTCAACTCTGCCACTGCTTTATTAACTAAGTTTATGTAATATTTTACATCATTTGTCTTATTTCAACAATCTTCACAGCAATCTTCACCAGGTGTAGATTCCACCTCAAAAACTACTTCCTTTCCTCACCCATAAGAAGCAACTCCTCATCCGTTCAAGTTTTACAATGAGATTGCAGCAATTCAGTCATATTTTCAAGCTCCACTTCTAATTCTAGTTCTCTTGCTATTTCCACACGTGCAATTACTTCCTCCACTGAAGTCCTGAACCCCTCAAAGTCATCCATGAGGGTTAGAATCAATTTCTTCCAAACTTCTATTAATGTTAATATGTTGACGTCTTCCCACAAATCATGAATGTTCTTAATGGCATCTAGAATGGTGAATCCTTTCCAGAAGGTTTCCAATTTACTTTGCCCAAATCATCAGAGGAATCATTATCTATGGTAGCTATAGTCTTACAAAATGTATTTCTTAAAAAATAAGACTTGATAGTTGAAATTACTCCTTGATCCATGGGCTGCGGAATGAACGTTGTATTAGCAGGCATGTAAACAACATTAAACTTGATGTACAACTCCATCAGAGCTCTTGGGCAACCAGGTGCACTGTCAGTGAGCAGTAATATTTTGAAAGGAATCTCTTTTTCTGAGCAGTAGGTCTCAGCAGGGAGCTTAAAATATTCATTAAACCATGTTGTAAACACTTGTGCTGTCATCCAGGCTTTGTTGTTCCATTTATAGAGCACAGGAAGAGTAAACTTAGCATAATTCTTAAGGGTCCTAGGATTTTCACCATGGTAGATAAGCATTGGCTTCAACTGAAAGTCACTACCTGCATTAGCCCCTAACAGGAGAGGAAGCCTGTCCTTTGAAGCTTTGAAGCCAGGCATTGACTTCTCCTCTCTAGCTATGAAAAGTACTAGATGGCCTCCTTTTCCAATATAAGGCCGTTTTGTCTACACTGAAAATCTGTTGTTTAGTGTAGCCACCTTCATTAATGATCTTAGCTAGATCTTCTGGATAACTTGCTGCAGCTTCTACATCAGCACTTGCTGCTTCACTTTTATGTTATGATGACAGCTTCTTTCCTTAAACCTCATGAACCAACCTCTGCCAGCTTCAAACTTTTCTTCTGTAGCTTCCTCACCTCTCTCAGCCTTCACAGAATTGAAGAGTTAGGGCCTTGCTCTGGATTAGGCTCTGGCTTATGGGAATGTTGTGACTGGTTTGATCTTCTATCCAGACTACTAAAACTTTCTCCATATCAGCAATAAGGCTCTTTCACTTTTTTCTCATTCTTATATTCACTGGAGTAGCACTTTCAATTTCTTTCATGTACTTTTCCTTTACATTCACAATTTGGCTATTTGATGCAAGAGGCCTACCTTTCAGCCTATCTCAGCTTTCAACATGCCTTTCTCACTTAGCTTAATCATTTCTAGCTTTTGATTTAAAGTGAGAGATGTGTAACTCTTCCTTCCACTTGAATACTTAAGAGGCCATTATAGGGTTACTAATTGGCTTAATTCCAATATTGCTGTGTGTCAGGGAATAGGGAAGCCTGAGGAGAGGGAGAGAGATGGGGAACGGCCAGTTGGAGCAGTCACAACACACATTAAGTTCACCATCATACATGGGTGCAGTGGTGCCACAAAACAATTACAATAGTAACATCAAAGATCACTGATCACAGATCACCCTGACAAATAATGAGAGTGAAAAAGATTGAAATATTCCAAGAATCAGGGAAATGTGACAGAGACACAAAGTAAGGAAATGCTGTTGGAAAAATTGTACTGATAGACTTACTGAACACAGGGTTGCCACAAACTTTCAATTTGTTAAAGAAAACAAAAAAGAAAGAAAAAAAAACAGTGTCTGTGAAGCACAATAAAGCAAAGTACAATAAAAAGAGGTATGCCTGAAAAAAAAAAAAAAGAGGTACGCCTGTACGGTTAACAACCTGGATTTGTGACTGGCATCTTAAGTGGGGGCAGTTTTGTGGTTCTGAGCCCCTAACCTGTGAAATCGGATGCTATCTCCAAGGAGATACGTTCAATTGAGTTGAGTTGTAGGACAACCAGCTGGTGTTGGAGAATTGCTTGGCGTGGGGAGACACCACACACACACTCTGCCACACACTGGTGACCAAAATTGTTAGGTTTTCCACACTTCCCAAAATGCTAAGAAGCTTTGTGAAGCCTCCCTTCTCTGATCATCTCTTCAACTAATCTGGTTATGTCATATCCAAATGTCACATGGAAGTATGACAGCAATTTGTGTCTATAGTTCTCTGGCTGTGTTATAAATGAAAGAAAGAAGTGAATCATTCAATGTACCCAACACTTTGCTTATTCCACACCGAGTTTACACCACACCTTCCTGCAAATTGCTCACTATAAACCTCATGTCTACATTCCACTCAAATAATTTTTAAATTAGATTTTACATTTATTATTAATATAACATGCTGTGTAAGTATACAGGAGCCTGAAAATGGCAATCTAGTACTTGGCTTAAATAATACAAGCACTTGCTGTGATCTTTATCAGTACTCAGCCTTCCTTTATTATGGCTTTTAAAAAACAAATTTTAAAAGTACATGATTCCTTTAGGCTACTGTTTAGGAAAGACTGGAGTAAAACATTTCCAGTAATGAATTAGTTGTATATAGGTTCAGATTAGAAAATGTCAAGCACTGGAAAAAAAATACATTTTAAATTAGCTCAATTTAAATATGGGGCCATTTCATTTAAACATCTGATTTGAATCTTCAGTGTTTCACTCATTTTATGTGTTAATTCCATTATACCAGATCTTACTTTGGTAATTTCTCAAGTGTCCCAGAGAAGATAAAAAAGGAATTCAATTTCTGTCAATTACATTGTATGTCTTCATGTGACCAGGATGAGAAACTTCTGCTCCCTACATGGCAGTCACGACAGGAAAAGAATTCCCCCAGTCCACCAGCAAGGAACAAATAACACTGTTGTTCAGAATAAGGACTGCATAGCTGGGGATATTCACATTCTGATTCCTTCCAGAGCACTTCATTTCAGCAAACAAGGACTGATTCCTTTCAAAATTCAACTTCAGTTGAAAAACACTGAGGTACAGATAGAGCCACAAATGCAGAGGTTACAGACACGGACAAAAGTGCTCCCAATAAGGTGGCAGGGATCTCAGGTGGGGCCTTTCCTTCAATAACAAATGCATTCAGAAGGTTCCGGAGCACGATTCAGTTTTTCTCAAAATGTCATGACACCCTGCTGAATCTTCTTCAATTAGGCCTGCTGAGACCAGAGAAACCGATCACATTTTTCAAGCATGCTTTGTATCAAGGCTCTGAAATCCCAAAGAAAAGAAACAGGCAAATTTAGCTGTCATTGTTCATTCTTTTCAGAAGAAAGGATTAAAAAAGCTGACTGACTCTGTGCATCAAAAGACACAATCAACAGACTGAAAAGGCATCCTGTGAATATGGCATCCTGTCCTATACAATAGGAGAAAATATTTGCAAATCACATATCTGAGAGGTTAATATTGAGAATATGTAAAGAACTCATAAGACAAAAAACAAATAATGCAATTTAAAAATGGGCAAAAGACTTGAACAGGTATTTCTCCAAAGATGACATTCAAATGGCCAACGAGCATATGAAAAGATGTTCAACATCAATAATCACTAGGGAAATGCAAATAAAACCACAATGAGATATCACCTCATGCCCATTAGGATAGCTACTATCCAAAAAAACAAAACAAAAATCAAAACAGAAAAAAACCAGAAAATAACTAGTGTTGGTGGGGATGTGCTATAATTGGTGGGAATGTAAAATGGTGCAGGCTCCATGGAAAACAGTATGGAGGTTCCTCAGAAAATTAAAAATAGAAGTACCATCTGATCCAGCAATTCCACACCTGGGTATACACCCAAAAGAACTGAAAGCAGGGTCTCAGAGATATCTGTAAACTCATGTTCATAGCAGCATTACTCACATTATGCTAAGTGAAACAAGCCAGTCACAAAAAGACAAACACTGTATGATCCCACTTATATCAGGTACTTAGAGTAGTCAAAGTCAGAGACAGAAAGTAGAATGGTGGTTACCAGGGCTTAGGTGGAGGGGAAAGGGGGAGCTGTTGTTTAATGGGTATAGAGTTTCAGTTTTGTAAGTTGAAAAAGTTCTGGAAACTGCCTGCACACTGATATGAATATACTTAACACTACTGAACCAAGTGGTTAAAAACGGTTGGCAGGAAATTTTATGTTATCTGTATTTTACCACAGTTTAAAAAAAACAAAACAAAACAAAACCCTGACTGAGACAATTAGGTATGCGGTACCAATAATATTCTTAAAGAACTGAGTACACATCAGATTTGGGTACTTACATTAACCTAAACAGTGTTTTGGTGATGACTGTGAACAAAATATTACTTTAGCCTCTTCTCTTAATCACCTTCATCAACAGAGGAGTCTCTGTTCCCTCATCTATGAATGAGGGGTTGAGACTATGTGATCTCTATAGTCCCGTCCACCTCTGAAAATCTGTGCAATTCTACATTCCCCAGGTGCCTGTGGATAGGGCAGGACAGACATACATTACCTCTGCCTTTTCTCGGCAATCCTCAGGATATCACAGGTTCTGGTAAACCTCTCTGACAGCTCAAGGGTCAAACCACATTCTTGTAGCAGTGACCAGGCCCGGTCTGGGCCCATGACCTTAGCTAACAGGAGTGCCACATTCTCCATGTTGATAGGGGAAGGCCCATCGCTGAAGTTCCCATTTGGTGACTTCTGGGGGGCTGGCTTTGTGCTCTTGTTTTGTACCAGATGTAGGAGAAGCTTCCATTCCTCCACAGTCTCTGGGATCCAACCTACTCAAACACAGAGAAACAATGTGGGCTCTGACCGCTCTTAGCACTCTGCCTGCATACAGGAGAAACCATTCGTGAAAATGTTTCATACCAAAACATAAAAATATTAAAGAATATAATCTCATTACCCCCAATACAGAGTTGTTTTCTGAATATTTGTTGAATAAATAGCTCACGAAAAGGAGAAGCCATAAAATTAGCTCCAACATTCCTTCATTTGCTCACGCAGTAAGTAATTACCCAGGGCACACTGCATACTAGGCACTGAATGTGAATGAGGAACAGACAGACATGATGAGCCCGGCCTGCACTCCTGTGGAACTCATGGTCCAGTATGCTTATAAACTGTGCTAAGTGCTTGCTATAAAGGAAAAGATCAAAGAGCCATTAGAGAGATTGGCAGGTTTGGGTTTTTTTTTTTTTTTTTTTTTTAAGGATCAGAGAAGGGCTGTATGAGAAGCGACAGTTAAGCAGAGAGCTGAAAGATGAGACAAGTTTAGTGAGCATGTGCTTGTGGCCCATATGTACACAAACGTGCAGGGAAGGTGTCAGGAATGGAGGGTGAAGGAGCCTGCATTTCTGACAAAGGAAACATGGAAAATGACTCGACACAGGAAGGAACTAGGTGAGTTCAAGGAACTCAAAAAAGGCCTACAATGCACAAAGGTGGCAGTGAGGAGTGAGAATGAGATGATAGGGCCAGGCCATAAGGGAACAGCTTAAGAATCTGGATTTTATTTTCAGTCCAATGTAAGGGGCTTCAAGGAGGAGAGCCACATAATCCAATTTTTGTTTAAAAGAACCATTCTGAGAGTCAGCAACGTGGTGGAGTGAAAAGCTACCTTTGTCTCTCCCCTTAACCTACAACCAGTAAAACATCCACAACACAACAAACGTTCTTGTGTCCGACACACCAAGAAACCAGAGAATTCTCCACATATCTATACAACTAAAGGTGATGGACTGGAACACATAGAAGAGGCAGAACCAGGGAAACAGTGGAGGCGGTGTCTGCAGTCCCAGCCCTCCAGCCCCAGAGAAGCTGACAGTAGCAGGGGAAGCAGTGCACATGACCCCAGCCCCCAGCCCCCCACTCGAAGTAGCAAGCCCATGAATCTTACAACACTGGACATGGCAGGGCCACCTGAGCAATCCTAGCTATTGCCCCTGCCCCTTCCTCCCCAATAGCAGTAGAACTTGCCACTCAAGGGCTCCTGGACAGGAGGGAGCCCACCATCCTGGTGCACCAGGTGGCAATGCTAGCAACACTGGCAGAAGTAAGGCGACCCTGCAGGTACAGGAAGTGATAATGCAGGCATCGGGCCACACCACAGATGGAGATGGTAGAGGGCACAAAGTGCAGACTCTCAAATATAACCAGAGGCAGCTGACGTAAGAGAAACCCAAAACTTGTGCTATAGCGCCACCTACTGGAAAACAAAAGAAAGGCCTCTAATTTCTAACCTGTTGCATCATTAGAATCAAGCAGAAAGGTGCTTGCTACTTTAAATGTGTGTCAGAGGAACAACTTCATCAAACACTGTGAAGAACCATAGTGACACTGTACCACAAAAGGAAAATGACAATTCTCCAGAAACCAAACTTAAAGTCACAGAATACTGTGATCTAACTGACAGAGAATTCAAAATAGCTGTCATGAAGAAAGTCAAGGAACTACAAGA
Source organism: Pseudorca crassidens (assembly GCF_039906515.1). Taxonomy (NCBI): domain Eukaryota; kingdom Metazoa; phylum Chordata; class Mammalia; order Artiodactyla; family Delphinidae; genus Pseudorca; species Pseudorca crassidens. The sequence goes on along the minus strand of NC_090304.1, from coordinate 37,867,039 downwards.
AAACTCAGGCAGTTCAATGAACTCAGGAACGAAATTAATGAACAGAGGAATACTTTACAAAAGAGATTAAAACTCTAAAAAAGAAAAACAAATTCTAGAACTAAAGAATTCAATAAATGAGTTGAAGAAAACATTAGAAAGCACTGAAAATAGAGCAGATCACATGGGAGAGAGAATTAGTGAGCTTGAAGATAGAACTCTAGAAATGACACAAGCAGAAGAAGAAAGAAATAAGATATTTGAAAAAATTCTATGAGAACTATCCGACTCCTTAGGAAAGACAACATTAGGGTAATGGGTTTCCCAGAAGGAGAAGAAAGGGAGAGGGGAGCAGAGAGTTTATTTAAAGAAGTAATAGCTGAGAGCTTCCCAAACTGGAGAAGGAACTGGATATACAAGCCCATGAAGCTAAGAGAACACCTAATTATCTCAATACAAAAATACCTTCTTCAAGGGACTTCCTTCCCTGCTGGTGCAGTGGTTAAGAATCCATCTGCCAATGCAAGGGACATGGGTTCATGCCCTGGTCCAGGAAGATTCCCACGTGCCGTGGAGCAACAAAGCCCATGTGCCACAACTACTGGTCCTGCACTCTAGAGCCCACGAGCCACAACTACTGAGCCCACCCACCTAGAGCCCGTGCTCTGCAACAACAGAAGCCACCACAATGAGAAGCCAGAGCACTGCAATCAAGAGTAGGCCCCGCTCGCCACAACTAGAAAAAGCCCACACGCAGCAATGAAGACCCAACGCAGCCAAAAATAAATAAATAAATAAATAAATGTATTAAAAAAAGACCTTCTTCAAGACATATTATATTAAAATTGTTAAAAGTCAATGACAAAGAATTAAGACAGCCAGGGGAAAAAGGAAAGGTAACCTACAAAGGAACCTCCATTAGGCTATTAACAGATTTCTCAGCAGAAACTCTACAGTCCAGAAGAAAGTGGAATGACATTCTCAAAATACTGAAAGATAAAAACCATCACCCAAGAATACTCTATCCAGCAAGTTATCATTCAGATATGAATGATAAATAAGGACTTTCCCAGACAAACAAAAGCTGAGGAAGTTCATCAACACTAGACCTGCATTTACAAGAAATGTTGAAAGGAGCTCTTTAACAGAAACAAACAAACAGAAAAGAGTAAAGTACACAAATCTTTGAGTAAAGTGATAAGCAGACAGAATCTTTAAACTGCAACTCTTTATCAGAATAGGTTTTTTAAACACTTTACAGCATAAAGGTTAAAGGGCAAAGATGAGTAGAAAAAGTAATTATAGCTACTTCAATTTGGTAACAAACTCACAACATAAAAAGGGATAATTTGAGGCAAGAAAAATACAAAAGGGGGAGAGGAAAAGGGTGGAACTCATATAGGTACATAAAGATAAGATGCTATAAGCAGAAAAAGGACTACTTTATCTATGACATGTTTCATACAAACCCCATGGTAACCACAAAAAATAAATCTAGAGCAAAGACACAAAACATTAAAAAAGAGGAAAGTGAGAAAAACATCATAAAAAAACACCAAAGCAAAATGGCAGACAGAAATACACGGAAAAAGAAATAATGAAGATATAGAGCAACCAGAAAACGAAAGATAAAATAGCAGTACCAAATCGTCATCTGTCAATAATCATCCTAAATGTAAATGGATTGAATTCACCAATCAAAAGACACAGAAAGGCTGGGTGGATTAAAAACCAAGAGCCAACTGTATGCTGCCTCCAGGAGACTCATCTCAGAGTTTAAGACAATTATAGGCTCAAAGTAAAGAGATGGAAGATGACACTCCAGGAAAATGGCAGCCAAAAGAAAGTGGGTGTAGCCATACTTATATCAGACAAAATAGACTTCAAACCAAAAAAGATAACAAGAGACAAAAGTGGATAGTATATAATGATAAAGGGGATAATTCATCACAAAGACATAATGTTATTAATATATATGCACCTAACACAGGAGCACCAAAATATATAAAACAATTATTAACAGACTTAAAAGGAGAAATTGACAGCAACACAATAATAGTAGGGGAATTTAGCAGCCCACTGACATCAATGGATAGATCATCCGGACAGAAAGTCAACAAGGAAGCAGCAGCCTTAAATTAAACATCAGACTAGATGGATTTGATAGATTTGTACAGAACATTCCATTCAATTGCATCAGAATACACATTCTTCTCAAGTGGACATGGAACTTTCTCAAGGGTAAACCGTATGTTGGGACACAAAACAAATCTGTGAATTTAAGAAGACTGAAATCGTATCAAGAATATTTTCCAATTTCTATGAAACTAGAAATCAACTATAAGAAAGCTGGAAAAATTACAAATATGTGGAGACTGAACAACATGCTACTGAACAACTACCAAGTCAATGAAAATCAAGGAAGATATCAAAAGTTACCCAAAGACAAATGAAAATATGACATACCAGAATCTATGGGATGCAGCAAAAGTGATACTAAAAGGGAAGTTTAAGCAATACATGCCTACCTCAAGAAACAAGAAAAATCTAAAATAAACAATGTAACCCTGTACATAAAGGAACTAGAAAAAGAACAAATGAAGCCCCAAATCAGTAGAAGGCAGGAAATAATTAAGATCAGAGCAGAAATAAATGAAATAAAGACTAAAAAGACAATAGAAAAGATCAATAAAACTAAAAGCTGGTTCTTGAAAAGATAAACAAAATTGACAAATCTTTAGCTAGATTCACTAATCTTAGAGAAGGCTCTGATAAATAAAATCAGAAATGCAAGAAGAAAGATAACAATGGATACCACAGGAATAGAAAGGCTTATAAGAGAATAATATGAACAGCTACATGCCAAAAAATTGGACAACCTAGAAGAAATGGACAAATTCTTAGAATCATAAAACCTTCTAAGACTGAATCATGAAGAAATGAAAAATCTAAATAGCCCGATCACTAGTACAGAAATTGAAATAATAATCAAAGCTCCTAAAAAACACGAGTCTAGGACCAGATGCCTTCATAGGTGAATTCTACCAAACATTCAAAAGACTTAATACCTATCCTTTTCAAACTCTTGAAGAGAAGGGAATGCTTTCTAACTCATTTTACAAAGCCAACAACACCCTGATACCAAAACCACACAAAGACTCAAAAAAATTACAGGTCAGTATCTCTGATGAACATAGATGCAAAAATTCTCAACAAAATATTAGCAAACCGAATACAATACATAAAAAGAATCATACACCATGACCAAGTGGGATTTATTCCAGGGATGCAAGAATAGTTGTATCCACAATAAATTCATGTGATACACCACATTAACAAAATGAAGGATAAAAACCATATAATTATCTCAATAGATGCAAAAAAAAAAAAAAAAGCATTTGACAAGATTCAACACCCATTTATGATAAAACGAACTTTCAATAAAGTGGGTATAGAAGGAACATACCTCAACATAATAAGGCCATATATGACAAACTCACAACTAATATCATTCTCAATGGTGAAAAACTGAAAGCTAGCCCTCTAAATCAGGAACAAGACAAGGATGCCCACTCTTACCACCCTTATTCAACATAGTACCAGAAGTCCCAGCTAGAGCAATCAGGCAAGAAAAAGAAAAGGCATCCAAATTGGAAAGGAAGAAGTGAAACTGTCACTATTTGTGGATGACATGATTTATACATAGAAAACCCTAAAGACTCCACCAAAGAACTACTAGAAATAATAAAGTTGCAGGGTACAAATCAACATTCAAAAATCTGTTGCGTTTCTATACACTAACAATGAGCTAGCAGAAAAAGAAATTAAGAAAACAATTCCATTTACAGTCACAACAAAAAGAATAAAATACCTAGGAACAGATTTAACCAAGGAGGTGAAAGACCTGTATACTGAAAACTATAAGACACCGCTGAAAGAAACTGAAGAAGACACAAATAAATGGAAAGATATTCCCTGCTCATGGACTGGAAGAATTAACATTGTTAAAATGTCCATATTGCCAAAGCAATCTATAGATTCAATACAATCCTTATCAAAATCCCAAAAACATTTTTCACAGAAATAAAACAAAAAATTCTAAAATTTACATGGAACCACAAAAGACCCCAAATAGCCAAAACAATCCTGAGCGAAGAGAACAAAGCTGGAGGTATCACACGCTCTGATTTAAAACTATATTATAAAGCCACAGTAATCAAAACAGCATGGTAGTGGCAGAAAAACAGATACATATATCAATGGAACAGAACTGAGAGCCCAGAAATAAACCCATACATATATGGACAATTAATATACAACAAAGGAATAAGGAACATCCAATGGAGAAAGGATAGTCTCTTCTATAAATGGTGTTGGGGACACTGGACAGCCTCATGCAAAAAAATGAAAGTAGACCACTACCTCACACCATACACAAAAATCAACTCAAAATGGATTAAAGACTTAAATGTAAGATCCAAAACCATAAACTCCTAGAAGAAAACATAGGCACGACACTCTCTGACATCAGTCCTAGGAATATCTTTCTAGCTAGGTCTCCTCAGGCAAGGGAAACAAAAGCAAAGATAAACAAATAGGACTACATCAAACTAAAAAGCTTCTACACAGCAAAAGAAACCATCCACAAAATGAAAAGATGACCTATTGAATTGGAGAAGATATTTGCAAATAATATATCCAGTAAGAGGTTAATAACCAAAAATACATAAACAACTGGATGAAAAAATGGGCAGAGGAACTGAATAGACATTTTCCCAAAGATGACATACAGATGGCCAAGAAGCACATGAAAAGATGTTCCACATCACTAATTATTAGGGAAATGCAAATCAAAACCACATGGGAGGACTTCCCTGGTGGCTCAGTGGTTAAGAATCCGCCTGCCAATGCAGGGGACACGGGTTCGATCCCTGGTCCAGGAAGATCCCACATGCCGCAGAGCAACTAAGCCTGTGAGCCACAGCTACTGAGCCTGCACTCTAGAGCCTGCGAGCCACAACTACTGAAGCCTGTGCACCTAGAGCCCATGCTCTGCAACAAAAGAAGCCACAAAAATGAGAAGCCTGTGCACCACAACAAAGAGTAGCCCTTGCTCGCTGCAATTAGAGAAAGCCCATGTGCAGTAACGAAGACCCAACGCAGCCAAAAATAAATAAAAAATAAATTTATATTAAAAAAACCCACATGAGATATCACCTCACACCTGTCAGAATGGCTATCATCAAAAAGTCTACAAATGTTGGCAAGGATATGGAGAAAAGGGAACCCTGTGCACTGTTGGTGGGAATGTAAGTTGGTGCAGCCACTGGGGAAAACAGCATGGAGGTTCCTCAAAAAGCTGAAAATAGAACTACCATATGATCCAGCAATCCCACTTCTGAGTATTTATCCAAAGAATATGAAAACACTAATTGGAAAAGATATATGCACCCCTATGTTCACTGCAACATTATTTATAATAGCCAAGATATGGAAGTAACCGAAGTGCCCATCGATAGATGAATGGATAAAGAAAATGTGATACACACACACACACACACACACACACACACACATGTAATGGAATACTTCTCAGCCATAAAAAAAAAGAAGAAATCTTGCCATTTGTGACAACATGGATGGACCTTGGGCATATTATGCCAAGTGAAGTAAGTCAGACAGAGAAAGACAAACACCATATGATCTCACTCATTTGTGGAATACAAAAACAAACAAAAACAAAATAAATGAACAAACCAAACAAAAACAAACATGTAGATGCAAAGAACAAAGTAGTGGTTACCAGAGGGGATGGAGTGGGGGCAGGGTGAAATGGGTAAAAGGGAACAAACACGGTGACAGATGGAAACTAAATTTTTAGTGGTGAGTACACTGCAGGGTATACAAAAGTGGAAATATAATGTTGTACACATAAAACTTATATAATGTTATAAACCAATGTTATCTCAATAAAAATTTTTTTAATTAAAAAAAAAGAACCATTCTGGCGGCTCTAAGGAAAATCGGTTAAAGATGGGCAAGAATGGAAACCAGAAGGCCAATTATAAAGTTATTGCAGTAACCAGGCAAGTAGCTGGGATCAGAATGACCGTGGTGGAGCCAAAGAAAGTAGATAAATATGAGATATATATTTGGCAGCAAAAGCAACATTCTTTGAAGTGAAATATAAGTTAGGAGAGAACAATGTCAAGAAAAGACTCCCATTTAATACACCAAGGGTAAGAATAGCTATTATTATTATATTAACAAAATATTAAGAGTACTTTTATCTGGGTGGGAAGAATTTTAGGTGATATCTTCTTCATTCTTCCTAGATTTTCCATTTTTTTCTATAACAAACATCATGTTGTAACTTTAAAAGCATAAACCATTTATATCTTAACTTTTCTGGTTATTTTTCCAAAGTGAACACATCTATAGTTCTACAAAACCATGTGACCCTCTTGTTTCATGTTTGAAACAAAGATGATTCAGTTATTATTGCTGTAACTGTGACACCTGAGGCTATCTCTTTGCCAGTCATCTGGTTTCTTTGCTTGGTTGTAACTTTTCTTCCTCTACAGAAATAGGGCTGAAAAAGGCTGTAGATCACACTGCTAGATGAAGGATCCTGACGTCATGCTGCTGGCATCTCTGCTTGAGATGAATAAAGTAACACTACAAAACAGACCAAGACCACCTCTCTGAGTGCAGGATGAACTCTCAGACTTCAGAAATCAGTGTGTCAAAGTCCTGGCCTCCTGACTGCCATTTTATCTGTATTGAATTCACGAAAATTAAAAAAACAAAAACAAAAACAAACCCTAAGTACCTGTAAAGGCTTAGGAAAATCTGACTGCTACTCTAAGTTCATCTTAATGATCTCTAACTTTGGGCTGTGTAAAATGGCAACATGATGCAGATCAAAAAACCTGAGCACAAGCTTTCGAGATGGTCAGACCTGGCCTGAACACCAGCTCCAGCATTAACTAGTTGTATGACTGTGGGGAAACTAATTATCCTTTTTCTGGGCCTCAATCATAACTTTTTAAAAATCGAAATAATAGTAACTATCCCACAGGTTTAATATCTCATTTAAACAGCATATGGAAAAGCATCAGGTATCAATATAATGCCTCACACGGTAGGCACTCGTGAAACAGAAAAGTTGCCTGTAGTTTATTTCTAGTTATGATTTCATGGTATACCAAGTAGTACAGATAAAAAAAAAAAAAACTCCAAAAATGTGACAGCTAGCTAGAATAACATAAATGATCATTGAAATATTTAGCCAATTTCTTTATTGAATAGTCTGTAGTGACTTCTAAAATACTGTAACCAAGAATAACCGATTGAGATTTACATACCATTGTCCCCTTCCATCAGGCTCATATCATTCAGATACACAATATTCGTGAAGGCCTCTCTTCTTCTCCCCAGCTCCAAACAGAGGATAAGATATCCAGGCCAGAAACTTGAAAGAGACCAAAGTTGGAGAGAGGAATAAAAGGCAGTGAATTTATCTGGAGCTGTGTGGTCCAATACTGTAGATATTAGCCACATGTGGCTACTTACATTTAAATTAAATAAAATTTAAAAGTCAGTTCTTCAGTTGACCAATACATATTTCAAGTACTTAATGGCCACATGTGACTAGTGGCTACCATACTGGACAGCGTGATAGAATATTTCCACTGCCTCAGAAAATTCTATTAGACAGCCCTGATCTAGAGCATTTAAGAAAAAAAATAAAGCTAGTGATAAATACTAACATTTGAGGCCAAGTCCCAATTATGAGACATTTAAGCTTATACACTTCACAAACTTTAAGGTTCAATAACAAACTAGCATATTTCTTCCCCAAGTATGCAAACTTTGGAAGTTCTCCTTGACTCTTCCCCTTCCTTCATTTGCTATACCCAGTATCTACAGGTCCCACTGCATTTTCCTTTGAAATGTGCCATTAGATGTGCTCCTTCTGCTGACCTAGAATCAATTTGGTCATACCTGAATTACTGCACCAGCTTCCTAGCTGGCCTTCCTTTCTCATCTCCAATCTTTCTCATGTATGAAACCAGAAATGATCTCCAGAAACCTCCATTTTATCCTGTCATTTTTGTACCTAAAAGGGTCTCTGCTGATAACTAAATTCTTCTAACCACCTTTCAAGGTCCTATATGATCTCATGACCCACAACCTGGCCAGTCTCATCCCTCATTATCAGTGAACAAATATGTACCAAGTGCCTACCACTTTATGAATTATGCATAATGAGGGAAAAGCAAGACACATGTCCCTATCTCCAAAAGACTGTAATCCAGGTAAAGCCATAAGATAACATCTTCAGGCCATGAATAACTGACGAATATGTGGTACAGATAAAAAGCAATGTCAGTTTTTCATGGCTTTGCTCTTGCTGTTTCTCTCACCTGACTTGCCCTCCTCCTGGCTCCTGTTTGAATACAAATCCTACCCAGGCTTAGGGCTTACCTCAAAGTCTCACCTCCTCCCTGAGTCCTTCACCAGCCATTCTACCAAGCCCATTCTGATCTCTCCCTTCTCCGAAACTGTATCAATTATAACTTGTATCACACAGTCTGGTGCTTAATTAAATAAACCTGAGAACCGGGGCTAACAACTAAGCAAAAGGGGGAGAGAGGAATGAGCAAGGACCAGTCTCTTCCACACACAAAATAAAATACACTCAAAATTTAAGACAAAAAAAGATGTTTATTATCACTTAAAACAAAAAGCCACCTTTATGTAGCAAAAAAAAAAAAATCCCAAATGACAAAGCATATCCGTTCAGGCCCCTAACTACAAAGTTACTAACTAAAATGATTCTAATCCTAACTTCAGCTTCTAGGAAAATTCTCACTTACCCATGAGACCTACAGATGTCAGTCACTTTCTCTTTTGTTGTAAAATCTGCAGGAAGTTTAATTAGATGAAGGATTAGCTGACTGTAACCCCAGGAAAACAAGTGGGAATGAGGCCTGAAAAATGAAAAAAAAATCAGTAAATCAGACAGGAAATAAACTCTACAAAAATGCTTATTCGTCAGCTGATAGGTAAGATCAGAGTTTAATTACATTTTTTCCATTATTATATTTTTCAAACATTTCTACTTGGCCTTTGAAAAATTAAAATAGCTATTTTTCCAATGACAAATACCTGTTTATTTTTTTTAATTATATATTTTAGTAATCAAAAGAAAGAAGCTCATAATTCCATCACTCACAGATAGCCATTTTATATCCTTCCAGACCTTTTTCTCTAGGCATATAAAATAGGCATTTTGGTAGCTTTTAAAAAGTTTCTCCTGGAGGAAAACACAAGGAATATTTCTGATATATTACAAGTAACAGTGTGTATTTTTTATGAATTCTTTTTTTTAAAAAATCCTAATCAGGGACTTCCCCAGTGGCGCAAAGGTTAAGAATCCGCCTGCCAATGCAGGGGACACGGGTTCAATCCCTGGTCCGGGAAGATTCCACATGCCGCGGAGCAACTAAGCCCATGCCCCACAACTACTGAGCCTGCAAATCTAGAGCCCGTGAGCCACAACTACTGAGCCCATGTGCCACAACTACTGAAGCCCACACGCCTAGAGCCCATGCTCCTCAACAAGAGAAGCCACCGCTCACCACAACTAGAGAAAGCCTGTGCGCAGCAACGAAGACCCAATGCAGCCAAAAAATAAATTAATTAAAAGTTTTTAAAATGTACTAGAAAAGCTTTAAAAAAAGAGTCAAAGTTAAAAAAAAATCCTACGTCAGGTTACATCTAAAAATCCCTTGGCAAATTTCTAGGAAGAAAACACACACACACACACACAAACACACACACACACACACACACACACACACACAATTTTCTTCTAACACAGGTTTAGTCACCAAGGTCTCTTAATGTTGGTCCATGAAAGAGTTTCAGCAGCCCAGTCTAATTCTCTGCAATCATGTGCAAAATTTTGTATGAATGTGCATTTTTCTGAGAGGAATCATCAGATTCTTAGAGGGTCTGTGATTCAAAAAATATTCAGAACCACTAAGCAGTACACTCAATCTGATTACTACCATGACTTGAGTCAGTCGCTTCCATAGCTATTCCTGAAGTAAGCCCAGAATGCTATATGTGAATAAACTGGTTCCATTCCAAAGGAGCAGCAGAGCTTAGAAACAGGACTCCTTCTATACCTGGGGTCTCCTTCATCGTCCATAGTGCTGGTGCTTGGGGGAGCATCATGGGACACTGCCAACAGCAGCCAATCCAATCTTAAAGACTCTGGTTGTAGGAGGGACTCAAGGAAGAATGACCTAAGAGAAAGTTGGGGAAAAAAATCACCAATATTCATGCTGAGAAAGGAAAGATAAAATGTGCAGATGTGAAGAAAATGTTATTAAGGGATCAAGACAGTGGATGAAATAACCTGAAAACTCTTCTGCTACAAAATGTATAGAAATGCTGGTGAAAATATAATAGCCTTTTAACTGAACAGTTGAGCTTCAAGATAATAAGGAAAATACCAAGGGGCCAAAAAAAAAAAGGAGAAATAAATACCAGTATAGCAAATGTGAACCAATCAGAAGAAACAGAGGGGGGAAGTTGTCATTCTCAATAACCAAAGGACATGTGTGTTCACTGCCATGTGGAGATAGGAAGTGAGGCCTCAGCCCAAAGAAGTTAAGAGCTGTAACTGAGATCCACCCACAAAAAGCTGGGATATATCACCAACAAAAAGGTGGCAGCAAATCCACTCACTGGCAGAGACAACAAGGAAGCTTATCTGTCTTAGCATAGGCCTTGAAGCGGAGTTTAATTTTACACTGTTGATCTGAGAATCTCTGAGAGGGAGAGAGGGAGGAAAGAGAAGTGTGGGTTATGTGCACATTTGTGGTGTGTGCTGTGAATTGTGAAAGAATGGAACACAACTGCCAAAATCCTCCTCTTCCATAGCAGGTGCCTCAATCCTGTGGCAGTTAATAGTATAAATTTTCCAACTGCTTATACTAGAGAAACAGTGCCCTATCAAAAGAGAGTCCAAAAAAAAAAAAAAAGGAGGGTCCGCAAATATTCTCTCCTTCTCACCGTTGATCTTCAGGCCTTGATTTTACCAGACTGTCTAAATAAGCCAAAAACTGAGCAGGATGATGATGACAAAGTTGCATGACATCTGAAGGCAAAATGGATGGATAAAACCTGATTAAGGATCGAAGGGCAGATTCTCCAAATTTCTCATACAATCTGCATTTAAAAACAAAACATGTTAGTCTCCAACTTCAGTAAGATAATATAACTTGGTTACATTATCTATGTATTTATTAGAAATAAAAATAAATATACTAACAAGAAGCTGCTCAACATGTAACAGAGTAAAACTTTACAGACTGAGACGAAGAAAATGTCTGTGCTTTAGTTCACATAAACAACATACAGGACCACTCACCGGGTAGCATAAGCAATCAACAAAGGACTGTCAAAAGAGACCAAGTCATCCAATAACTTTAATCTTGTTGGAAGGTCTCCTTCTTCCATCTTTATATATGTAGGATTGGAACTTGCCATTTCTAAAAGACAAAGCACACCCCTTTCCCTTCATCTCATAGCGGTAAATATTTTATTCATGAACACATTAATCAACAATCATTAGTCATGCACCTACTGTGTGCAAGTCCCAACATTTGTAAAGCATCATAGGAGAGACAAAAACAGAACAAGAGACAACCACTGCTTTTAAGAACTTTAAAATCAAATTGCATAATCAAGACAGTATGGCACTGGCACAAAAACAGAAATATAGATCAGTGGAACAGGATAGAAAGCCCAGAGATAAACCCACACACATATGGTCACCCTATCTTTGATAAAGGAGGCAAGAATACACAGTGCAGAAAAGACAGACTCCTCAATAAGTGGTGCTGGGAAAACTGGACAGGTACATGTAAAAGTATGAAATTAGAACACTCCCTAACACCATACACAAAAATAAACTCAAAATGGATTAAAGACCTAAATGTAAGGCCAGACACTATCAAACTCTTAGAAGAAAACATAGGCAGAACACTCTATGACATAAATCACAGCAAGATCCTTTTTGACCCACCTCCTAGAGAAATGGAAATAAAAACAAAAATAAACAAATGGGACCTAATGAAACTTCAAAGCTTTTGCACAGCAAAGGAAACCATAAACAAGACCAAAAGACAACCCTCAGAATGGGAGAAAATATTTGCAAACGAAGCAACTGACAAAGGATTAATCTCCAAAATTTACAAGTAGCTCATGCAGCTCAATATCAAAAAAACAAACAACTCAACCCAAAAACGGGCAGAAGACCTAAATACACATTTCTCCAAAGAAGATACACAGATTGCCAACAAACACATGAAAGAATGCTCAACATCATTAATCATTAGAGAAATGCAAATCAAAACTACAATGAGATATCATCTCACACTGGTCAGAATGGCCATCATCAAAAAATCTAGAAATAAATGCTGGAGAGGGTGTGGAGAAAAGGGAACCCTCTTGCACTGTTGGTGGGAATGTAAATTGATACAGCCACTATGGAGAACAGCATGGAGGTTCCTCAAAAAACTATAAATAGAACTACCATATGACCCAGCAATCCCACTACTGGGCATATACCCTGAGAAAACCATAATTCAAAAAGAGCCATGTACCAAAATGTTCATTGCAGCTCTATTTACAATAGTCAGGACATGGAAGCAACCTAAGTGTCCATCAACAGATGAATGGATAAAGAAGATGTGGCACATATATACAATGGAATATTACTCAGCCATAAAAAGAAATGAAATTGAGTTATTTGTAGTAAGGTGGATGGACCTAGAGTCTGTCATACAGAGTGAAGTCAGAAAGAGAAAAACAAATACTGTATGCTAACACATATATATGGAATCTAAGGAAAAATTTAAAAAGTCATGAAGAACCTAGGGGCAAGACGGGAATAAAGACACAGACCTACTAGAGAATGGACTTGAGGATATGGGGAGGGGGAAGGGTAAGCTGTGACAAAGTGAGAGAGTGGCATGGACATATATACACTACCAAACGTAAAATAGATAGCTAGTGGGAAGCAGCTGCATAGCACAGGGAGATCAGCTCAGTGCTTTGTGACCACCTAGAGGGGTGGGATAGGGAGGGCGGGAGGGAGGGAGATGCAAGAGGGAAGAGATATGGGAACATATGCATATGTATAACTGATTCATTTTGTTATAAAGCACACCATTACACACCATTGTAAAGCAATTATACTCCAATAAAGATGTTTAAAAAAAAATCAAATTGGGAGGCAAAGCATATTGGAAGTTTTAAACAAGATAAAGGAACAGATAACCAATACATGACTATTACCATTGAAAATGTACCCTTTAGGGCTTCCCTGGTGGCGCAGTGGTTGAGAGTCTGCCTGCCAATGCAGGGGGCGCGGGTTCATGCCCTGGTCTGGGAGGATCCCGCATGCCACGGAGCGGCTGGGCCCGTGAGCCATGGCCACGGAGCCTGCGCGTCCGGAGCCTGTGCTCCGCAACGGGAGAGGCCACAGCAGTGAGAGGCCCGTGTACCGCAAAAAAAAAAAAAAGAAAATGTACCCTTTATATATGTAATATATGTATTACATATATAAGCTATTATATATGCAAGCTAATATATATATAAGCTACATTTCTACCATCAATGCCAAATTCTTCAGTTTTTTTCTAGAACTGATATCCCTAATCAATCTTTTGGAACAAAATTAGTTAATTAAATTTAATTAAATTAACTTAAAAATATTTTACCTATTTTTAAAAAACATCAGTTATAGCAAATCTTCCTCCAAAGGAAGATCTGACTTTGGGGAATAGCCAAGTCATTTAAAGCGAAGTGTGTAAATAAAGTGAGTGAAGATCTAGTTAAAACTACTTGTAGTTAAAAAATATGTTTACATATATATGAATCTAAAGTAAAATGAGTTTTTTCAAGAAGTTTTCAACTAGCTCTGAAGATAAATCCCAAAGAACTGTTCCAAAGCTGTTTTCATGATTACAACATCATTAGAAGAGTAGAACCTGTTCAATAGACCATTTCTAAAGAGCCAAACCTTCAATTTCCGATATATTTGTTTAAAAAAATATATCAATCTTTCCCAGTTTCATTATTTCCGATTTGACTGGGTCAGACAGTAAGTATTTAAAGGGATTTAGAGGAGAAGGCCATCATTTAGAGCATATGAAGTGAGAGAAAGCTTTATGATTGGGTGGGCGCTAAGCCAAACTTATCCCCTTAAATTCAATTTGGAAGCAGCTGCATCATCTCAAACACCCACCACACTTGCTCCAGCCAGCCCTGGCAATAAGTTAACCACTCAGGTTGATGAAGTGGTTATTTTTTTTTGCTATTTTCCTGTAACCAAGGTTGGGTACAATCACATAATAGAGACAGATATAGCAAATTTCCAGTAAGTAATATCAAACATTTGAACTTATTTGAAAAGAAATAACTCTTCTTACTTCAGCATAAAAGACAGTCTACCTCAATTCAGAAAAAGAAGCTGAAATCATTTCTTATGCTTTTAACTGCTAAATGTGAATTGAGGCAGAACTGTAACCATAGATCCTTGTTTCTAGAAACCTTAACGCTCTTTAAGTCAGATAATATAAAAATGTATCTCTACTTGTGACTACTCACTTTTGGTAATGAATGAAAAGTTTGCTTAGAGTCTACATCAATTATTAGAAACATGACATCTGTTATTCAGAGTTTTGAGTTAAGAAAATCCACCTGTTCAAAAACATAGGACTATGTAGTAGAAAGGGCAGGCATGGCCTCTAGGGTATGAAAGCTGGTGTCTACATGAGGATGACCAACAGTGTGACCTTCAATCAAGTGTGAAGTAGAGGCTGCTGACTGCCCACCAAAATCTCTGAGGCAGACATGCAAGCTCCTGACCCATGTCCATCCTCTTCCTTCTAGACACCTGGAGAGGTAATTTCCCAGACTCCTTTGCAGTTAGGTGGGGCCATGAGATAGAATTCTCACCAACAGAAGAGATATAAGCCACTACCAGGCCACACCTCCCTGTAAGAGCCTGTCTGCCTCTTCCACATGCTTCCCCCTGGACATAGCAACCCAGTCTTAATCATCAGCCCTAAGGGAGGATAGAGACCAAAAAAATGGAAGGAACTTGGAACCCTGAGTTACCACATGCAAGAGAGCTGCCCACTGACCTGGAACATCTGTCCTGGGCTGATATATGAGCAAGAAATAAACTACCATATCTGAGTTATTATATTGTATCTGAGTTATTATGAGATATTACAGAAGTTTAGCCTATTCAACTATTATAATCTCTCTGTGCCTCAGTTTCCTTACTTATTAAACAGAATAACACCATCTACTCCAAAGTGTTGTAAGGATGAAATGAAAGAATGCTGGCAAAGTGTTTAGCATATTATCTGGCACTTGGTGAGTACTCAATAAATGGTATATATTATCTCTATATTAGTAAGTTACAAGAGGGATTTTCTGGTTTTCATATATCTGCACTTATAAAATTTTACTTAAACCCAACTTCTCCAACATTGCTGTATCATTTTCTGAATGACTGTGAGAGAAATAAAACTAGCTTCTTATAATAGTTGCAAGAACTATTACAAATTAAATTGAGTTGTAAATCAACTATACTTCAATTAAAAAAAAAAGTGAGCAATCTCAACAGAAAAAAAAAAGCAACAAAAGACTAAATTGAGTGGAAAACTGAAGGGATGGTTGACCAGAACAGAGGTGATTTTCTACTTAAATCTTCTTCTTTAAACTCAAAAATGCCAAGATGCTACTGTCCTCTATTGGTAAGGCAATCTGATTATTACCTTTCAATCCTTCAATGAAAGTATCCCAAACACAAGGACTGTTAGCATAACTCAGCTTGATGCTCTCCTTTGCTCTTTTCAAGTCCAGAAGAAAAAAGTACTTCTTTAGGAACTGACAAGCCAGAATTTCAGGAGAGCACTGTTGCAAAGTGTGGTCTACATGTCTACTTGCACTTTTGATCTCAGAATTCAATACATTCAGTTCCAAACACAATGTTGTCACTTCAGCCAGGTCCTTCTGAAGACTGCCTGGTATACTGCATGGAGAACATACTTGAAAAATGTCATCATCCAGGGACTCCCTCAGACTATTTACAGAGTCACACGCTGCTTGATCAACAGTTTCTTCATTGCCTAAAGAGTTCCTTTTTTCTTTTTCATCTTCTTCGTCTAATATTCCCTTTTTTGACTCATCAAGCAATAGCATACCCTGGTTTGATTCCATGGATGAGTTGCCAGTATCTGAAATGCCTGAAAAGTCCTTCATGGCAAATGTTTTTTCTAACTGTGAAAGCCACTCCTGTAAAACCATTTTCAGAGACTGTGGTTCAAACAATACCAGTGGGTCCTGTAGCTTGGTCCTATATAAGACAGACAAGTAAGAAATTTATGTTTTATGTGGTTTTTCAAAAACAAATTGTTTCATGCTAAATAAGCCTAACAGATACAACATTACTTATCCAGAATAAATGTTACTTTTCAACTCTTTAAATAACAATTATCTCAGTAGCAAGACAACAACACAGAGAACGTTACCTTTGTATTAATTCATGAATTTCAATTCCAAATGAAACTGCCTCTGCCCCACACTGTCTCAGGACCACTACTAATGATCTCAAAAAGTCATTCCCACTCTCTATAAAACTTTCTCACCCATAAATACTCACATTGCTTCTGCTGTTGCCATTCTGAGCTCTTGAAACTTGTCCTCTTCTGGAGGTTGACTAGTTACTTCTTCTTTTCCCCTAGAGAAGTGTGAGAAGAGTTAAAGGGGATTAGAACCTTCTTGGGCAAATATTTCTAAGTGCTCACTAAGTGGTAGGTATTGTACTTAATGATACATGAAACAAACAGATGAGTATAAAAAATGGTCCATGGCTTCAAGATGAGTAAGTTCAAGTCAGAGTAAGCCCTAGTCAGAAAGAAAGGCAAGAAAACAACTGTAATATAAAAAAGAATAGAATGAATGCTAAAGAGCAGCACAAGCACTGTGATCTGAAAGCACAGAAAAAGGAATAATTATTCTGACTAGGCAATCACGAGAAGCTTTCCTGAGGAGGTGTATTTGCGTTAGGAAAAATGGGGGGAAAATACTGCAGGTGGGAGAAACAGCATGAAGAAAAGTAGTGAGGTGTACACACCCACTTCTCTGACATGACTAGAATTTAGAGTGCTTAGAAAGACGTGGTTGGAAATGAACCTGGAAAGGTGGGCTAACGTCAGACTGAGGGCTGCCTTAAATGCCACAGCACTATCTACACTTTTTTCCCGATATACATACGGATTCATAACTAAGTTACTCTAAGGGTAACACACCTTTTTTCTCATCTGAATGTCCAGTCAGTGTACACTGGCCCTGTGGGTCTATCTCAATTCCTGTGTGAGTGCTGAGCTTGCCTGCCTCCAATGCCCAGATCCCCTGAATTATGAGAAAAGGCAGAGACCAGATGGACAAGATACTTCACATTGTGCCAGACCAAGGGCTCTGCTACAACTCCACTACATAAGGACTATGCCACCAGCATACCATAGGAAGGCACGTGACGACATTAATGCCAATGCTCTCATCTTACAGGCCAGAGGGCGTCACCAACGTCACATGCTAGTCAGAAGCAGAACCAGAACAAGGCCTATATCCTTGGTCATCCTACTCTTGCTCTAATATTCCTTCTCTAACATTGCAGAAGTTTGAAGAGATTTGGAGGTGAGGGAAGTTGTTCAGGGGAAAGATGGAAGAAGAGGTGCTAAATTAAAATTCTGTCTCAACAGACTTGTTATGGGTTGATGTAATTTTCCAACACTTACTCTGTGGTATTCAGTTTTTATAAGCTATGCAAATAATCTACAATGAACAGAGTCATACATGTGTCTTCTTCAAGATGACATGGTTTATGGCTCTCTTCAAACCGACAATTGTATCCTCTAGAATTTACACAGATTTCTCTGCAATGGCTTACTCAGTGTCTTCCTCCTTTGGGCAAGTGACTGGACCCACATCCTCTTCACATGACTGCTCGTCACACCCGGGTTCTGGTCTCACTTTCAGATCAGGGCTCGTATGAAGGGTGCCAATCTTCTCAGTAGTTTTACGCACAAAACTAGAAACGCTGGAAGTCAAATACCAATAAACTAATATGAAAAGAATCTCATTACTGCCAAGAATGAAAATTTCAGTATCTGAGTTCTGTATGTTCCTGTCAGTCCCTGAAGGCAACTTGGACTTAGCAAGTCTTTCTTTACTTGCTATAAAGAAAGACTCTTTATAGCAACTTCCTTAATCAATCACATATTTCACATAAGGCCCATGTAAAATTTATAATAAGGATTTACTTCATTTACTAAACTACTCTGATTCAATCCTAAAGAAAAGGTCTTTAATTGCAGCTGTGCCTGCAATGTTTCTGTTTACTTAGGCAAAGAAGGCCATGTGAAAACCTGCCCCATCCTAGCCAAAGAATTTCTTCAGGAAACTCAGCTGCTGATTTGTCACAATATATCCTTTGAAAAAGCAAAATTTGTATCCAGTAAAACTCCCATTAGCAGTGAAGGAGCTACAGAAGTCTTCTCTTTCAAACTTAAATGTCTTTATTATTTTTTTTTTTACAGAAATCATTAGTATATTCATAATACAGGGACTCAGTGACACATTGTATAATTATTAAGTTATAATTATGAAGACTTTATCCTATTATGGTAAAACGTTTAAGTGGAAAAACTTGGACATAAATTCATGTAAGTCAATTCTGGGCCCATGGAGTAGCTAGAAAGACTTCTGAAGAGTCTTCAATTCTGAGCCCAAACTGAGAAATGATTAAGTTAAGAAATGACTAATGATATATGGAAATTGTTCCTATCAGGGATGAGGAAAAAACATTTTTTAACTTTTGCTCAGCCTGAGGGGGAAAAAAACACATTTGTAACAACTCAAATATCCAGGTACTCAAACAAAGAGGGAAGATAAATTCCGCAAGATTGAAATGAGAAGTAAACGGCTTCGTATAACAGGCTATATGAGGAATAATCTAGAGACTTTCTTTTTCCTCATTTAAAATGTCTTTCCATTCTCAGCGCAAAAGTGCCTAACATGACAACTGAAGTAAAACCAGAAGTGGGATTAAATGACAAGACTAATGAGTTTACCTTTCCTTGACAGCCTGAAGAGACACAAGAGGAGATGGAGAACGAAATGACAGTGGAATGCCGAAGGGGAGAAAAGTTTCATTCTTATCTGTCTCAAACATCACTGAAGCGTGTGAAACATTGTCTGATGAATGGAATTGGGGAGAAAAAACAAAATCTAATCACATGAAGAGTTTTTTAATCTTTAAAGAAATTCTGAAATGAATGAAGCAAAGGAAATGAAGGATTCAATACCAAAATCACAACTGACCCAAATACAAATGAGTGGAACACAGGTTTTACAAGAAGCATGGGATGGTCCACATATAAAACACTTGGACAGGTACCTTCATTTTTCCTACTAGCCCTGAATCCCCACAAGTCAGAAAGGAAGCTTAGAGTCTCTATTAATCTCAACAGTTCGGTCACAGGAGTACTTGAACATCGAAAAGTGAAGGCAATGACCCCCAAAACTGTAGTAATTTTTCATTCCGAATGGAAAATAATTTGGTTAGGATAAAATCGTTCCACTCTTTTGGTTAATGACCTCCTTTCTTAACCTTTCCAGCACTTTGATGCATGATAATAATTAGGTAATTTACCAATGTTAGCCTAAACAGGAGGGGAAAAAAAACCCAACTAAACATAAATCCATTCTTCTAATGGTGAACTGATCAATAGGTCTGGATGGAAAGTCTAACAACTTAATAAAAATTATTAACACCTTGTAGAAAACTCTATGCATGAGATAATCTTGGCAAACAGAAGTCACAGAAAATAACTGCTTCACATCAGCAACCAATAAAAGACACAATCCTCACCTTCATTTCCATGTGAACCACAACACTGATCTGGTTGGTCCTCTTCTTGATGTGAGGTGAATTCTTTAAGTCTCTCATCTTCTGAGAGGGTTTGGCTGTGAAGGGAACAAGAGTCTTCATCTGACTGACTGCCTCTTCTACTATTAATGATACGATAAATACCAGAGTCCAAGATGCTGAAACTTTCCTAAAAAGAAAAAGAATTAAAGAAAAGTTAAACTTTTATAACACGATATAGCTTTTTAAGAGAAAAATCAACACTAAAAGAAACAAGTCATTAACGACAATTATGGCTTATTAGAACAAAATGGTGAGCAAGGTCTAGGCTCCTGGCAGCCAGGTCCCTCTCACCTGCTCATGGCATCATGCTACCATATTTCTCTAGTGGGTCTCCATGAAGTCTGGCTGTGAGAATGTGAGAATGTGAGAATGAGGATTAAATAGACAATCCTAAGCTGCACTGAGATTCAAGCTGGCATGAAGCATCTGAAATTACATATTAGGGGTAACTTAACTTGCTCTGGAGGCTATATGAGGTATATTTTCAAACAGAACATAATAAACAATGACAAAAAAAAATGCGGCTCTAAGACACACCTAAATGAAGGCTTCATAAGGTTGTCCAACACCTGAAAGAAAGCCCCCTCTTCACCACCACCCCCAAACAATATACAACATGGAAAGGAAGGTAAGTTTTGGGATCCTAGAGGTAAATGAGTACAAACTAATGTAGAACAACCTTACTGTACAGCAAAACCCTTTTAAAAGTGAGAATACCTACATGTGATGAAATGGAGCTTCTTCTACTGCTACAAGCTGAATCCAAAGGTTCAAATTTTAAGATCAATTCTTCCAGTTGGGAAATCAGATCACCATAGGTTGTTAAGTCCAGCTGAGATTTCAAATGTTCCAATTTATCTATAGTCAAAGTTTTTCTTCCCTAATAAAAGGATAAGTAGAACCAATAGGAGGGTTTTCTGTTCGTAACTAAATCTATATTCAAATGGCCAATACATTGAAAGAGGTCTACATAGAACATAAAACCTCAAAGGTGCTTTAAAAGGGCGTTAAAAGCTAGTAAAAGACTTAATAAGAATTCTCTTAGGAACTAAGAATTTAGAGTTACTGTACATATAATAATTTCACTTAAAACAAGGCCTTGGGCTTCCTGGTGGTGCAGTGGTTGAGAATCTGCCTGCTAATGCAGGGGACACAGGTTCGAGCCCTGGTCCGGGAGGATCCCACATGCTGCGGAGCAACTAGGCCTGTGAGCCACAACTACTGAGCCTGCGTGTCTGGAGCCTGTGCTCCACAACAGGAGAGGCCGCGATAGTGAGAGGCCTGCGCACCACGATGAAGAGTGGCCCCCGCTTGCCACAACTAGAGAAAGCCCTCGCACAGAAACGAAGACCCAACACAGCAAAAAATAATTAAATAATTAATTAATTAATAAACTCCTACCCCCAACATCTAAAAAAAACAAGGCCTGAAATTCAAATAAATTTGTGGGTAAATTTGATTTTTTTTAATGGAAAGTGTATAGTTTTTCTCACCCCCATCCCCACTCCAGACTTATCTGTCATGTTTCCTTTGGGGATTTACTGCTGCTTAATCAGCAGGCTAATAAAGACAAGCAACTGCGTAGCACAATCCTGCAAGCTAGAATGGTTTTAACAACCCAGATGAACATGTAAGCTTTCTGACTCACTCTGCTGGCAATGACGGAATTCTGGAAAAGACAGCAAGTTTGAGCAGCCAGGTTCCACAGGCCTCTCCTTAGCAGACGTTCCACACAACGTTCCACAGATAACAGGGAAAGATGGGAGACCTTCCCATTTAGGTGCAAACAGAACAGCTCATTCTTACAGACAGCCACATCCTGAATATCTACAAAAACCACAGGGGTGAACACACAGGACATTAACCAAGTACTCCTTTTCCATTTTTGCGATGGCTGAAATTATTCTAATAGATTCATTTTCTATACAGGGTTTGGCTTGATTGAATTTCACCTCTATTTTTATACTTGCATTTCAATGAAGAAATCATATCTTAGACACTATTCTTTTAAAAAAGATCAAGAATAAAAGAGACAGAGAAAGAAACATCTCTCTGATCTAAAATCCTGTTTTTAAAAATGCTATGTTTTGTGAAAAGAAATTGGGACTTTAAAAGGGGGCACTTCGGAGGCCAGACTATCACATTTCTGAGTTACAAATCTGATACCAGTAACAGATTTCAGTGCAGTATGTAAATCAACAAACTGTTCGTGAAAAAACACCTGTCTTGGCAGAATACCATGAAATGACCTAAAAAACTAGTTTTCACGGGACACCTTTAGGAAACTTAATTCACGAGAAATCAGTATGTAATGGTTCCTTCATCTTTTTTATGTTTTTACAAAGTAGAAAATGACTCAAAAGTCAGGATACACTCTCTGAGCAGTCATGTTAAAAATGCTAGATTTACTTCCTCCATTTCTGGTTTAAACCAGAAGAATACAGAGATTGACTTTCTCTGCCTCAGCCACATAAAATGGCTATTGTTCCCACAAGGACTTTTCAACCCTAAATTATTAAGACACAAAACAGGAGTTAAAGCAAGACTTCTAACAGGGATAAATATTCAGGGTAAGTAGAGGGAAAAATTAACCCATTCAATTCTTAGCAGTGGTTGCTAATATTTAAGAATAAATGGAAATTGTATTTAAAATAACTAAATAACTATACATAGATTCACAAATGTATACTTCGTAAGTATCTTATAATGGGATACACCTATGAAGTTAATCTTTAAAAGAAATGTCACCTCATTCTATTTTCTACTTCTTACACTGCAAGAGAATCCTCCTACAATAATTAAATCTTTCACAAGCATGCGATTAAAAATTACATAGGAAGAAAAACACAATTACCCTTGACTTCACTCCAAAGAAGAACTTGAACATTCTGAGGAAGGAAAATATAAATTCCTCTTTCTGTCCAAGTCAGCACACAGTGCTCACTGCAAGAGAAAATGGAAGAGCTCAAGAGAATTCTAGTTTGCTCGGAATCAGAAGTTTATAATTCCCTGATTTCAGACCCTCACTCTAGCTATTAAAGCAAAATCAGCCTGTACAAAGAAAGCAACAGTTGATCCAGCCAATTACATCCTACCACCTCTTTTCTGTCTGTAACAACAAGCCAGTAAAAGATAGCATAATATGACACCAAAGTGGGAAAAATTCAGATACACGAAATATCTTCTAGAAAAATAAAAGGCTGGTATCTTATCTGACATTTATTAAAGTATCTAAACTTCCCATATCTGGTATGACATCTAAAACAAAGACTAAACATCACATCTAACCACCAATCACTGCTCTAGTGAGCCACTTTTAGGGAGGATAATATATATATATTTTTAAATGTGTTTATTTATTTATTTGTTTTGGGCTTCATTGGGTCTTTGTTGCTGTGCGCAGGCTTTCTCTAGTAGCGGCGAGCGGGGGCTACTCTTCGTTGTGGTGTGTGGGCTTCTCGTTGCAGTGGCTTCTCTTGTTGAGGAGCACGGGCTCTAGGCCCACGGGCTTCATTAGTTGTGGCTCTTGGGCCCTACAGCGCAAGCTCAGTAGTTGTGGCGCACGGGCTTAGTTGCCCCCTGGCATGTGGGATCTTCCTGGACCAGGGCTCGAACGTGTCCTCTGACTTGGCGGGCGGACCCTTAATCACTGCACCACCAGTGAAGTCCCAGGGAGGGTAATATTTTGATGTCCTTAGTTGTATGTGGGCAATAAAAGGTTGAAAACTACCAGTCAACTATGGGAGTTTATTTTTTTCATTAAAGGCTATACCAATATTATCTAACCTTGTAGCATCTCATCAAGATAGGAGTGTTATCCCTATTTTACAAAAAAGAAAAACTGAAGCCCAGAGAGATAAATAACATGTTGAAGCCCATTCAGTATGAATACGGAAGAGTCAGAATTTATACCAAGGACTGTCTGGCTCCAAAACCTGGACTTTTTTCTCCATACCTCACAGAAGCTACTTCTACCCTCATTTATCCTCACTGACCCACCCACTGTTATCTGGAATCCTGATCATTCCACTTAACTACATTCTTGGAAAGTCACAGATCTCCTACATGCCAAACCCAATAATCTACTTTCTCATTTTCCTTCTTGATCCCCAAGCAGAGGCCAACTCTGCAGACTGTTCCTTCCTTCCTGAATCTCGCCTTCCTAGACTCTGGACACTACTTCTTGGTCCACCTTCCTTTCCAGTCCTCTGGTACTCTCCATCTCTGCTCATCTCCTTCTATACTCCTTTGCTCATATATCTCATTTACTCTCTCGAGGCTGCTATTATTTTTTTATACACCACTGGTAATCCCCAGTCAGAGCATTCCCCATATATAACAGTCTCATTCTAGTCACCACTTAAGCATCAACAGCAGTTCTACTGCCCTTTGAAATCCTCCCCGACAGCCCTCAGCACTCTCCCTCCTGCACGCAACCTATTTCTCATCAACCCCGCTCAAACGGCACTTAATCATGTATTGCACTGTCACAACTCTTACTTTTTATTGTTGTTAAACATTTTCTAGAAATAAACTACATCTCTCCAACGAACTATAATCTTGAGAACAGGGACTTTTTTTTAAGTTTATGCCTCCAAGAGTACTAAAAAAGGTAACATGTGGCGATGAAACTAAGGGCGATATTTAACGGGAATTCGGTCCTCACACAAATGTTAAACATTTTGCCAATATAAGATCAGATCACTGTCCCTATGGGAAAGTAATCTTTGTCACAAAGAAGGAAGAAATCGTCAGAATCCTAGTCCAAAATAAGTAAAATTGGAAGGCTGCCTTTAGGAGCCAGAGGGGAAAAAAACCCCAGAGGCCAGAAGATCCCTGAATAAAGAGACACAGGATCAGGATTTTGACACTGAACTTGACATGCAGCTTGGAAAGATTCCTTAAGAATAGGTGGGGGGTGGGGGGGACTAATATCAGAGCTGAGACTTGGTAATTTACACATCCCTCATCCCCTTCCCCTTCACTGATAATAAACAGACAGGGGCACAAGCCTAACAACATTGTTTAAAAAGTTAAGGGAGAGAAAGTGACATCAGTGTACCCCAAAGAAAATGAGGCATACAAATTTGCTTCCCCATAGAACTTGTGGGTGTAACAGTGAAGGTTACCAAAACACAAGTGTACACATGGGAAAAAAAGTAAAGAAAAGCCCTGTATAACTAATGTTTTTTCAAAAAAATCTTTGTGAAACTCTTTAATTTAGCCATTATTTGAGAACCTTCTATGTGCCTAGCACTGTGCCCATAGCAAAGGAGTTGACAGTCTGGTCCTGGGATGGATATTCATAGGACAGTGAAACAGGGTGGTGACAGAGAAATGAACAAGATGTGACAACAGTGCAAGGGAATAAGTGTCTAACGGGAGTCACTGGAGGAGTCAGGAAAAGCTTCAAAGTGGCATTAATTATTCCTTAAGCTGAGGAGTAGGCAGAGCCAGATCATGCAGGGCTTTGAATGCTATGGCAGGAACTTGTATGGGAGCTTTAAATAGTTTCACTCAAAGGAAAAACACTACCAGGAGAACCAAGCAGACTGGCCTTGCCATTAGAAAACATACTCTTGGGTAGGGGACTTCCCCACACCCCACATATCACACCATAGCCAACAAATGTTAAGTGTCTATGATGTGCTAGGCATTATGCCAAACACTGAGAATAACACAGTGAACAAAACAGACATGATGCCCTCAAGGGCCTTACTGTCTAGGAGTAAGAGAGGCATAAATACTGTTTGAATATGTAATTATAAACTGTGATAAGTGCCATAAAGAAAGAGTTTTTAATATGCTTTATCTAACTATGGGCAAGTAAATAGTGGTCTTTCTCCCATAACTTTTAGGATGAATTATGGACTTGTGAAAGAGTTATACTGTTTATAATTTATTTTCAAATATTGCATTATAGGTAGTGTGGCATACATACGTTAGTTAGGGGCAGTTAGTTAACATTTCAAGTGTTTTTTAAAATTACATTCAAAGCACGGTTAGTTAGCCTTTGAAAGAACTCGATCAGGAGCCAAGCTCCAGAGTACCCTATACCAGCTCTAAATAACATTCTCTGAATCTGCATTAGGGATCTTATTAATTAGCTTAAGAGATATTAGAAATAATATTCTGCTGTTGAAATAAGAAGGGTTCAAGACACACAGATTGACTGGAAATCATACACTGGCATGCCCATGCTTGTAGAACAAGCTGTAAGAACTGGCAAGCCCAGCAGTTGATAGCTTTAAGTGGCACTCTGTGCTGCCACTTAATAGTGGACTTTTTTGTACCTAATCCAACTAGAAGGCTAGCTGAACTCAGATGTTAAAATATGGCTGGCTGGATCCACCTTGAGCAGATCTTTCATGCAAAGTACCTGAAGAATAGAGAGCTGAAATTTCACCAAGCTTACAAGAACAAGTTCTACAACTACTTTTGTGCCTGCCTACTAAGAAACATACATATGCAGCAGACTTCAGTCTGAGACTTGCTTTCACTGGAATATTCCACTAGGGAGAGGAGGTTATGAAAGAATGTGTATCTACAGCTCTGAGCTCTAATTTGTCAAAAGTTCTCAACAACTGTGAAGTGTCCAACTGGTTTAGGCCAGTTCAAAACAGAAAGGGAAGCATATTTCTATGCTTTTTTTCATTCCTCTTATACGTAGAACACTTCACATAACACAGTCATTTCCTAATTTTCTAAAAATGATTTAGTACAAAAACAAACTTGAAAAGCTAACTACCTTGAACAAGAAACAAAGAGGAAAAGTTAAGTGTTCATTTTTTTTTTAAAGGATCGAAGGGAGAAACTTACCTAAGATGTAAGAGTTTGGGGAAAGACAAAGACTGGGAGGATCCAACCGTATGATCATACTGAGGTTCTGATCTAGGAAGTAAACATGATTAATGATTTAATCAAAATATAAAAGTATCTTTTTCCCTATATAGGAAAATTTCTGCCTCCAAAACAAATTCAAGAGCCTAACTGCATTTACCCTTATTGAATTTGCTTTAAGCATATGAAAGATAATTGATTAAAGACTTTTTGGTTTCTCTGAATCTTTTAATAAAAATTCTACTTCACTCTTAAAAGGCATGATAAAATCTTTAACTCATGCAGAATATCAGAGGTTTCAAACCAAACCCTCCCTGTAAGTTCCTCAAATACTCCCTGCTGGCCATACAAATCATTACCTTAGATTAATCACAGGAAGAGGTGGTGATGAGAGGAGTTTCTTAAACTGATGTGTACTTATAACTTCTCCATCAAAGTTCACTTCCCACATCCTGGAGCCAGGGCGGGCACAGTATATTAGGGGCTGCTGGCTGGCAGAACATCTTCCAGGGAAGAAACAAGCTCCGTATTCTCCATCTCTTTCCTTGTTTCCAATTTTCCAAAATTTTTCTCTAATACCCGACCCCCGCAGAAAAGAGAAAGCATGTTTACTCACAAAAAAGTCAAAAGCAATGGCACTACATATCGGCATGGCCATAATAACCCCACCTACAATGTCCCCTCTCTCCTCATATTAGCAATTTACTGGAAAGAACAACAGAATGGAAAGGTCAAAATAGGGTTCTAGCTCTGATTTGCCATTAACTATTTCTGTTACAGAAAGCAAATGACTTCAAGTTAGTACTCAGTTTATTATCCACAGAATGTGAACGCTCTTTTCAAAACTAAAAAGTAAGTGCTACCGAACCATTTCCTACATCCTTAAATCCTACTGACTGCTTTCCAAATCACCTTGTTCTTTGGCCACTCCATGGAGGCTACTGATCTGCCCTGTCTCCAGGCCACTCCTCGGCCACATATACCCAATAAATGCCTCACTCTTTCCTCAAAATGCTAAGTCCTTCTGAAAGGCTGTACCTTGGAACATTCTGTTCCCTGAGGGTTACCTGAGCTAGATATATAAAAGAACTGCATATACAAAACTGCCTGAGAACATGGAAGGTGAGAATGAGGATATCTCTTTCCAAACACTCCTTTACTTATTCTTCATAATTAACTCCACCATTCCTCCTCTGACAGACTTCCTTGACTCCTATAAGCAGAAGGATATGCTTCCCATGCTATGTTTTCAAAGCATTCACCACGTTACATATGGTAGTTGTGTCTATTTGAACAGTAGATTATGACTTTCTTCAGGACAAACGTCATTTCTTTTTCCTCTTTAGCTGAACTCCCAGTGCACAGCACAGTAGCTGGCCCACGGAAAGCACTCAGTGCCCTTTGTGCTCCATATACTCAAACTGTTTATTTGGACAATGGCCTGATATGGTCTCTAGCATGAACTTTCTACATGACTTTAGATAATTCAATAAATATCCCTGTACTTATTTGCTTTATGAATAAAATATAACATCAGCTTTACTAGAAGAATATGGATGTGAAAGTGCTTTAAAATGTATACAGAGCAATACAAGAAGTTACGGTTTTATTACCTATGTTCCTTATTTGGGAAATAAAATATATTTCTTGCTTATTTCACATCCTCTATGGTGCTTAACAACAGTGCTACTAATTCAGAGGCGTGCAATAAATATTTCCTGAGTAAACCAATACAGTCAACTCATTCTCATTTGCATGCTCATTAATCTTGCTTTCCACATTTTCAAATGACATGTGACAGGCACAAGGCTAGGTATTTCCTATACATTATCTTAGTTAATCCTTAAAACTACCTCTACATTCTGGATGGGGAAACTGACATTTGGCAAGGTTTAAGAAGTGGCAGAACTAGAACTTGAAACCATATTGTCAGGCTCCCTTATCCAATGTTCTCTCTACTACAACATAATTCTTTGTTTCTGTTTGTTCTATTTCCTCCTGGGATCCACCCTGTTCATTAACAATACTGACAGAAAGTAGCAGGAAAAGCAAACTCATACCTCACTTCCGTTAGTTATTAGGAGCCTTTGTTTAAAAAAGAAAAATGCTTCTTTGTTTGGAAGGGAATATACCTTGAAACAAAACTTAAAACATACATAAAAATTTTCAATTATTGTCCTATCCATGTACCCCCAAACTGAATTCTAGCTAACAAAGTAGGCATTTCTAAAACATGTTATTTTTGCAGTTAGTTATTCTCATAACCAACTCTAGCCACAATCCTGTAAAATGGGAGCATAAATGATTAGCAACTGTACTGCACACAGGGAAGAATAAGCCTCCACTTAGTTAGCTCTTTATACCATTTGACTAGATTCTCAAAACAACCCCAATAAGGTGTTCATTCAATGCAGTGTTTTGACCATTTGTCAGAATTTCAGCCAAATTTCTGAATTGGGCTGTTTGGTAAACTCGAAAACCTATAGATGAAGAATATTTGAGAAATTTGTGAAGCTAACAAATATTTTACCAAAATCTCAAGGATGGATTTAATGGCCAAAGGTCCAATGTCAAAGAATATACTAGAGGTAACAGGAAAGGCACAAAATCAAGACAGAAAGATTCTAGTCTGCCTCCTCCCAGCTGCATGATGTGAGGCAAGCTCTATCACTCACTAGGCTTTCTGATCTGCAAAAATGAAAGAGTGACACTACATGATCTCCAGTTCTGTAAGTCTAACTTCATCACCGATCTACAGTCTGAAATAAGTCAGAACCAAGTACACCATCCTTCCTACTAATTCCAGGTAAACTGATCCTTCGCATCTCAAAGCCTTGCCCCTCTGCTGTACAGCTACGTTCTCTGATACCAGACATCTGCAACCTACTATTACTGGTCTCCTTCCCACATACCTTTCTCATCCCAAGAAAATTTTTAAAAAGTGCATCCTCTCCTCATCCTTCCCTCTACTAACCCTGACAGTCAACATACATTCCTTCAAAACTTTTGGAGTCCAGTCTCCTACTTTCTAGAATAGCAGTCTTCTAACTGAGATACAAGAACCCCTGGAAAAACATAAAAAGTTTCCAATCCTTGATAGTTCTAAGGGAATCAATTTCCAAACCCTGATTTTCTACATGTACACTTTCTTAAAATGATCTGAGAACCCACATACTTAATTAGTGTGACATTTAAGACTGTCACTCTCCATGTGGTGCTAATTTACCAACGTGATCTCCCACGACTCCCCTACTCAAGCCAGAGGACACGTTTTAGAATATGCCTAATTCTTTCTTACTTCTCCCCAAGACGCTGTTCCTTCCTGCTAGAATATCCTATCCCCTCTTACCTCTCTTCCTTCAAACTTCGCCTATTAAATATCCTCAACAAATTACTGAAGCTGGCTAGTGGGCTCACAGTGGTTTATTATGCAATTCTCTCTTCCTTTGTGTGTGCTCAAAATTCTCCACAATAAATTTTTAACAGAAGGGCTGGGTCCTGAGGAATATCGTAGCTGGACAGGGCCAATGGAGGGGGAAAAAAATGCCCAGTGAATATTTCCCTGTGGTGAGAATGGCTGAAGAACTTAAACACAGCAATACACAACATTTTTTTCAAACCATTTCCTATTCTGTTCTGGAATTTTACAGCTACCGCCAATATACTCCTTTGCCATTCATTGGACCTTTGGTTCCACTGTTGAGATTTCATTAAATATCTGTCAGCTTCATAAAGTTCTTATTTTTCATCCAATTTTACCCTATAGTAAAATTCTATTAAATACACAACAAATTTCAACAACAACAAACTCAATCAAGGAAGACTTCCCAATTCCCCATATAGAAACAGGCCTCTGTTCGGTCTTCCCTCATGACACTTAGACCAGGCTTCTTGGTAGAGTTAACTGAATATTTGTCTTAGTCACCCACTGGACTATGTCACTGTCCTCTACCTCCTCTCTACTCACTAACATCAGCTTGCACACAGGTGGTTCCTTATTAATATCTGTATAACTGAATTTAGGGGTTTGGGCGGGATGACTTCTTTCCAGGACTAAAATTCTGTATTTCCAATGACTCATGGTTAGTCAATATACCTCTCAGTATCACATAAGAAGCATCGAGTAAGTGAAGATATAAGTAATCTTCCATCCAAATAATCTAACTGGACAACACAGGAGTCAACTGTTGTTATTGTGTGAACAGGAAACATCACAAAGGCAGCAGCCGCCTAAAGGGGATGTGACAAGGAAATAAAGTTTATTTATCTTTACGTATACACATAATTCCCTTCTCTTTAGAGAGAAGGGGATTATGTGCTTTTACATGAAAACAGCTTAGACAGCAAAATAAAAACTTTAAATGGGCCAAAATTAATTTGCCTGTTAGAATATCAAGTTTCGCTCATTTAAGTTTTGTGAAATAATTTGCTACATAACTGCAGAAGAGAATTCTTAAGGCTCTGTTTGTGATTATCTATTCTTAGAAGTTGGGAAGAAAAAGATGAAGCAAGTTTTAGAATACGTGAGACAATTTTTCACCTGTAGACAGTACTTCTCCCTTTGGAAAAAAGACAAATTAGAGCTGTAATAAGTGTAGAATTCCAACTGTATATCAAAAATATGTTAGGAATCAAGTAGTAACCTTGATGGGTCATCATGAATATTTAATTAATACATCAAGAATATTCTGATGTGTTAATTAAAATAACTTAGCCAATAGTAGTTAGATCTCTTCTTCTCTACCAGGATCCTACATGCAAATAAGCCAATGAGAGACAAGTCCCCCATTTCTGATATCATAGCTTTGGAGGAGAGGGACAGCGAGGAGCAGGCTGGCTCTGCCTTAATGACGGACTGGAGCATTCTGTTAGGATAACTTGAGACTCAACTTTTCTACTCCAACAACTGTGGCAGGAAGCCTGGGGAACCACACTGCTTAGCGTAATCCAGGAGATGTCTTTAAGATTCCATTCACAACAAGTTACATCCATCCTGAGAAAATATACCTAGACCCATGAGTTTCTTCTAACCAGGGACCAGGAGAATAGGACCCTGGGCAATTGGTACCATTTCTATGTTTGCCATTTTATTCACACAACTAATAAACAGGCATCTTTTCTTTTTTCTTTCTTTCCTTTTTTTTTTTTTTTTTTTGGCTGCGCCATGTGGCATGCAGGATCTTAGTTCCCCGACCAGGGATCGAACCTGTGATCCCTGCATTGGGATCACGCAGTCTTAACCACTGAATCGCCCGCGAAGTCCAGCCATCTTTTCTTTCTTAACAGCCTAGTATTAAAGGATGCTTTACTTAAATGAGCCATGAAGGTGAATTATGGAGTAATATAATAGACAACTGCAAATTACTGAAGTTAGCTCACAGAAGCCATTCTGTAACAGTGTCAAGCTAAACCAGGGTACCACATGCACTACATGCAAACAAGTCTTCTCAAAATTCATAGTCTGGGCTCTAGATCAGTCCCTAAGAGATACAGTAGGTCAAATTGTGTCCTTTAATTGAAATTCTGCGAGACAACACCTTATATCTCACCTACATACACAAAGAACTGGACTGGTTCTCACCTTTGCTTGTTTAGAAGTGTTGAGTTTGATGGCAGAAACTTTCCCCATATGATCACCTATAAAAACTCTAAGAATAGCTGTATCCCAACAGAGAGCTGTAACTTTTCGGCCTTTGTGTTCTGAAGACACATAAATTCGTTCTGGTTTCCCACGACGCTCTTGATTTAATTCCCAAACAACTACAAGACCTTGACTGCAAGTATTGAGACACAAAAGCAAATTTTTGGCAATGGTGAAAAAGGTACAATTTCAATGCATCACAATATCAACTATGTTAAATATATAAGCAAATTCTTATTCTTCAGAAAAGAGGAAGTAGAAAGCCAAGGTATTAATTTCCTTGCTTTAGTCTACCAATCCAATATAATAGGAGAACTTAGATGTTCTAAATTATCCCTGTTACCTTTCTCTTTTAAGGTCACAGAAATGTTGTTGCCTCATATTAGTGTTTTCCACAGACCCTAGGGTGACCAAGTGTCCATCCTGGTTTGCTTGCGTCTAAGAGGTTTCCTAAGACACGGGACTTTCAGTGCTAAAACAGGGTCAGGCCCAGGCACACTGGGATGGCTGGTCACCCTAACAAACACACAACTACATTTGTCAGCTTCAAATGCATTTGGAAAAGATCAGACAGTTTTAGAACAGTTTCTTACCTGGTAGCCACAGCAACATAATCATCATCATGTAAACAACAGGCGACCTGAGAAATTGTACCTTCCTAGAGCACAAAAGGAAAAATATTAGGCAGCTCCTCAAAAATGGGTAATTTTTTACTTTTAAATCTCAAGTTTTACCTTCTTCTTTTAGTCCAAATGATCATTGATAATGGAGAAAGTCAAATTTATGAAAGATACTCCGGATGGTACATGACAGGGCTACTCTTAATCTTACCCTGTGCGAAAGAAAAAGCCTGTGCTTCCATCCTTCTTTCTGAATGAGATTGAGTCCTCCTCCTGAACTGCCCAAAGCCAACCATTTTCGAGACACAGCTATGCTCGTGCACTAAAAAACATGGCAACAGACAAGTGTGAAACTGTCACAGTCATTTAACAAATAAACTATGTACTGGAAATAAATACTGAGGATCTGTGTCAGGTTCCTCCCCGCACCCGCCCAGTTAGACACCACATAATGGCACTCAAGCTCTTATTCTAGATAGTGAAAGATACAGAAGAAAGAACATTTTGGTTTTAAATTTTTAATTGAATCTCAAAATTGCTGAATAGGCTCAATTGTATAAATGAGTAATTTTCCCTTGGCAAAAGCCAGTTACTAGCCCATTCATCTTCTGTGCAATTCAGCTAGCTCATTCCAATACTGACCACAATGATGGAAGATCAAGTAAGTCTCTATGGGATAAAGCAACCACTTTAATCACCTGCTCACATAAATCACTTCTCGTCTGTATAATCAGCACAAAATGTCCACAGTTTTGAGAGCAAGTGAGACTGCAGAGGACACAAATGCAAGTCAGTGTACTATTACATCTCCCCGCACCTTCAGCCTACTGATTCTTCTCCTTACCCACCAGAGAAAGCAGTGGCCAGGCTGTGCCCAATACCCTGTGACAAAAATTATTGGTTGGTGAACGAACAGGAATTCCCAATCCTCTTCGAACTTGTTGCTTTCTACCGCAGAAGCTGGAAAACCTAAATCTTCACTTACCCAGTTTCTTTTGCAGCTAGGGGGAGCCCTGTGACTCAAATCCAGCTACTAAGACTAAGCCCTACTGGGGCTTCCCGGAAAGCTTTGCCCTCCCAGATGAATGGCCGAAGCTGAAGAGAAAAAAGCCTTTGTCCTCGGCCACCTCTTTCTTGCTTGAGATGCTAATGGAGACATTAAGACTGGAGCCAGGACACTTATCTTGCAACTGTGACCAACAGTCAATATACAGATGATGGTAGAACAGGAAAGATGGAGAGCCTGGGTCCTAAGGAATATCAAAGGCCACTACACTAAACCCAGAAACGATAACCTCCAACCAGGTTATAAACACCTTTACTGCTTAAGATATTATTGAGAAGGTTTTCTGTAACTTGCAGCTCAAAAACGTCTGATATCAACCCTCATGCTTGTTGTCCATATTACTTTGCCTATTACTTCCTATTCTCCCTTTGCTCAGAGGCTAGAAAGGTGCTTTGGGGTGGGAACAAAAGGATAAGAATGAAATTATTTTGGAATTGGTTATGAAACTGTTCTTTACCATGTCATTCCTGAGTTTATCAAATGAATTCAAGGTTCAAGGGAAGCACATACTCCTTCCCACAGAGCTAATTTTTAGCTAACTTTGTAAAGCTAATTTTTAGCTCTGTTCCCTAAAACAGAGGGGGTACATCAAACTCCTTGTTTTGGAACAAACTTAGTTTAATAGCAATGGTTTGTGTTGCTCAAAATGCAATGGGGTATACTCATTTATACTATTTTATTTTCAATTGAATACATTACTTTCTGAGAGAAGACAGCAAGATTAGAGGCGGGAAAATTCAGTAATCTATATCATAGTTTCCAAGGATGGGAAAGAAGAATTCAAAGATTGCTTGAAAAATAAATCAAGAAAGCACTATGAACATACTACTGCTATGTGAGGTATTACTAGCACAGGTAAGAACACCCAAGAGTCTATAAAACATAAAGAATGGGGTCGGAGGGGCACGTAACCGAGAGCACACAAAAATATGAACGTGAAAATAAAACTGATATAAGGATCACGAAAATCACCTTTAGACGAGTGGAGTCCAGCCTCAGGGCTGAAAGTAATGGATCCAGAGACTCAAATTCTGCAAGAACATGGTTGTAGGACTCTGGTATCACTGGCACGAAAGTCATTTACCCAGAAAGATGAAACTACGTTGAGGGATAGGCACAGTATTCCTGAATAAAACCTGCAAAAATATAATTTAAGAAGCTCACCACTCCTTCAGCAAGCATTTAATGAACAGGTGGAGAAAACAGGGAAACATGCGAAAGGGACAAGGATCCCTATTCTGGAGCTCCTTGGCATCTAGGTGGAAAGAAAACACACGCAGGTGACATTATAAGTGACCATCAGCTTGTACTGATTATTCCCTGACTCCTAAAACTCTCACAGAACGAAATCCAGATTCTCAAGGCCCTCCACAATCCTATCCCATTCTATTTACCTAACAGTGTGAACAGATAGAATAGACGCTTGCAGGATATAAGGGGAAATTTTGTCAAGCTCCTCTGTGGTAAAATAGCACCTCCAGCTGCAATTCTTTGAGCTGTAAATCTTCTGCTTTTAAGTCTCTTGTTAAATTCAATGGTTATCAGCCCACATTTTAACCGTGCTTAATAGGAAAGGGCCTCTGGATAGCTTTCTCCAACCTGTGAATAAGTGAAAAGTCAGGTGTGGGGAATTAGGCAGAAAGACGAATAAGAGCTTCAATAAGAGGCCTGATAGGAAAGAATAGAAATAAGAATACAAGGTAGCAAATGCCAACTACCCAGTGAAGACTTTGTAAACTAACACAAGAGTTCTTACCTGTTCAACAACTCTCAAGTGTACATTTTTGTCAAATTATACCAGTTTCCAGAAGAAAGCAGAGTTTAAGAAAATTCTATCCATTAATTTTAACTTTTCCTCAATCCTTTGTTGCCTACCAAATTGAGAATAAAAAACAAATACTACAAAAAAATTCAGAAACAACTGTTTATGCTTAATTGTTTTTAATTTATACTTTGTGGTTTTAATTTTTTTTTCCAGAAACACATGTATTCACTCACTCATTTATTCAACAAATATACACTTAGCACCAACTATGTGCCAGGCATTGTTCTAGGTCCCAGAGATAAAACAGAGGACAAAACAAAGTCCTAACGTTCATGGAGCACACTTTCCAGGGGCAAACCATATATAAGCTTACAATACTTTTTACTGCATACACATAATATAGTCTTATTTTCTGCTGGTAATACAGCTGATCTCTGCAAGGAGAATGGTGTTCTGAAAAAACAAAATTCTTTAGTAGTCCTCCTATACTCAAATATTTGAGAATTCCTAATCTAAGAAAAATCTTCTCTCATCCTTTTCACTCATTCATTTTATTAAGTACTGTAGATACAGAAAAATCAGGATTGCTAAGACAAATAGTTTTGCTCACCATCCAGTTCTACAAGAGTTACATCGTAACCCACTACAGTTGCTGACCACCAGTGCACTCTGAGAGGAAATTAACAACAGGATGAGGCCCTCTGTTTTGGACAAAGCAGGCCCCTCATAGATGTATATCTCAGGAAGAATTTTAATCACCCCAGATTTTTGCACCTTCCCATACATAGAAAAGCACTAAAATCATTAACTTGAGATATCTATTCTTTGTGATTAGCAGTAATCTTTTACCAAGATGTAGGCTTAACTTGCAGTTATTTCCTCGCCAAAAATCATATATAAACTGTCTTCTCTATATACGCTATTGATAGTATGTATAAAATAGATAACTAATGAGAACCTACTGTATAGCACAGGGAACTTCTACTCATTGCTCTGTGGTGACCTGAATGGGAAGGAAATCCAGAAAAGAGGGGATATATGTATATGCATTGCTGATTGACTTTGTTGTACAACAGAAACTAACACAATATTGTAAAGCAACTATACTCCAATAAAAATTTAAAAATAAAATAACATAACATATACTGTCTTCTCCCCTACCTCTTCAGAGCAGTTTCCTCAGGGCTAAGTGGCTGTTAGCTGGGCTATAGTCCTCAGCAAGACCCTGAATAAAACTTAAACTCACAACTCTCATCTTGTGTGTTTTTCTCTGAGTCGACAGTTTCTAGTAGAATATGAGGCACAGTGGTGCGAACAAGACAAATAAAATAATTCCTGAAATCAGTCACTTTATAATCAACTAGGGAGAAAAAGACAAATCATACACACACACACACACACACACACACACACACACGCACACACCCCCCTCATAAGGGAAACGTAAGCAAGGTCCAATGTCGGAACTTAGAGGACAGAGGGATCACATTGAGTTAAAAGTAACCATAGAAAACTTCCTAAGGGAAGTAGCACTGGAGCTGATTAGGTTTTATCACAAGGAAAAAAGAAAGGGTAGCAGGTAGGGCAGCAATAAGCAAAGATACAGAGGATATATTTGGAGAATACAAGTTTAGTCTTTGGTTGAAACACAGGACACAAGCAACAGAAAAATGAAAGATAAAGCTGGAACAGTAATTCAGTCACAAAGTACAAGGCACTGAATCTCAAACTAAGGAACCTGCACAAATTTTAATTTGGTAGGCAACAGAAAGGCATTGAAGAATTTGGCGTTGGGAGATCACATAATTTCTGTGAAGCGCTGTGGGTAGACACTAGAAAACAAAGACTTGAGAAAAGGTGGGAGGGGTGGTGCGGAACTAAAGACAAGGCCTTTCAATTACTCAAGAAATCTGGTGGAGAAGGAGAAAACCTCTCGACCTTGTGAGCAGGGGAGACGCAGATTTGTAGATAGCAGCTAAAAGAAAAGGCTTTAGAATGAAAGGGACTGAAGGGACTTTCCTGGTGGTCCAGTGGTTAAGACGCTGTGCTCCCAATGCAGGGGGCCCAGGTTTGATCCCTGGTCAGGGAACTAGATTCCTGCATGCTGCAACCAAAGATTCTATAGCCACAACTAAGATCCTGTGTGACCCAACTAAGACCTGGAGCAGGCAAATAAATAATTTTTTTAAAAAATGAAAGGGACTGAAAATACAAGAAAAAGAAAATAAAATCACTGTACAAGATCCTAAGAAAGACAGAAAGGAATGACATCAGGACCACAGCAGCTATCTCTTCCACTTGCAATCTTAAAACAATCTCTGAGACGGATAGACCATTTGGTCTTGATCTCAGTGAAGAGAGAATGACCTGGAAATTATGACCTAACAGAGTAAAAAACCTAGTAAGTTTCTATTTTTCGGAAAAAGACTTAATAGAGACGAGAATGAAAAAGGAATAGCATAAACAATGTCAGTTCTCAAGAGAAGTTGCTAGTGACAGTGTTGAGCCAACTCCAAACTTATATTTTTCTTTGCGTTTACTCTCTGAAATGACTCCTTTCCCTCCAGATCTACTTACTAAAATCTGCCCAGCCTTTCAGGCCCAGCGTAAGTCCCACTTCCCAGAATTCTCAAAGTGGAAGACTCATAGGTAATTCAGTGCACACATCCACGTAATTCAGGAATTAGTCTTGTGCTGGATCCCTGAACACTTTCAGCAAGGGAAAGGAATTGCTCCCTCTCATGAAGCTGCCCATTCCACTCCTCCACAGCTCTCACTGTTATAAGGTACTTTTTCTACTATTGGGCTGAAACCTGATGACTTGGAGCTTTTATTTCCAACTGTGGCTTCTACAGTTTAAGGAAATAAGTTCACTCCTTTCAAAACAGTCCTTCAGTATTTGAAAAGTGTTATGAGGTCTTCTAAAAATTCATCAACCCCAGTTCTTCCTGACCTGACAATGTCCAAATTCCTCTCTGTTCTGATCAGTCTTCCACACAAGAGCTTTAGTTTGCCTAAAAATGTGGTCTCCAGAACTGAACATAAATCTCCTTAAGTAGCTGGATACACAGAATAGAGTAGAAACACTAAGTTCCTTGACCTGGACACTAAATTTCTATGTTACATCCTAAAAAAGTATCAGACTTTTTTTTCCAGATATGTTTTTAAAGTAGCCATGTCACACTTTTTTTTTTTAACATCTTTATTGGAGTATAATTGCTTTACAATGTGCCATGTCATACTTTTGATTCAACAGAGCAAGCAGTTAACTAAAACCCAAAGAAATTTTCAAATAAAATGAATATAATCTTCCTAGCCAGTACCTAGATACAGTAGAATTGAGCTCAAATTGAAACTTGCCATTAATCAAATGTGATAATGGATATAAAAAGTACCTAGAAAATTTAAAACTGTTCAAACAAGAACAGCAGAATGCTGATAACTGTTAAAGTTTGGTTAGGTGCACATGAGGGTTCGTTATATTATCCTGTCTACTTTTGTCTGTTTTAAATTTTCTTGAACAAGATTTCTTATTGAAGTATAGTTAATTTACAATGTTGTGTTAGCTACAAGTGTGCAGCACAGTGATTTCGTCACATATATTCAAGATTTTGTTAAGTATGTGCTTAACAACAAAAAGCTCTGTACAAACCTTTCATTCTATAAACTTTCTGTGCCTCCATGGTTTAATATATGCTGTTCCTTGAACCTTCCTCCATCTAACAAAACACTATCTTCCTACAGATCCGAGTTTAACTATTACTTCTGTTAAGTCTGTCACACTGTTAGCCTAGCAAAAAACTAAGCAAATAGAAGGTGGTCATAAATGCTTACCAAAGTCAATGAAAGAACTTTTTGAAGTGTTGACTTGCCCAAGGTCACAGAGTTCACAAGTAGAGCTGAGACTAGAATCCACTAATCCTGAGTCCAAATCTAATTACCTTTCCATTTCCCCGCACTGCTCGATGGTAACTAAAGGAGCAGTAGAATCAAGAAAAGTCTTTTCTCTTCGTCCTAGTACTCACTTTTATTCATTTTAATGGACTAGTGTTTGCTGCGCAAACAACCAATGCAAATCACAGCTTTCTTTCTTCCCCACTAGGGGCGTGGAAGGAAGAGGAGGCAAAAGAGAAAAGAAAGGAAGCAAAAATTAAAGATATTATGCGGAGGGGAAGTACGAGCGTCCCTCATTCCCGTAATGGGGATCTTTAAATCCAAGTAACAGAGAACAACTCTTCACCTCAGACCAAGAAATGGCGACTCACTCATTCATGCACTCAGCATGCCTCGCACACCCCACTGCAGACAGTTCCTGACCACAAGCTCCCTGACTAGCGGAACTCCTAACTTTTTAACAGCAGTAACTTTAATACTATACTCAGATCTCTTGAAAGGAGCCTCGGTAATCAAGTTTTCAAAGCCAGGCTCACAGCCTGTAGGTCTCAGCCTCTCTCCACCATCTCCAGGCCGGTAGTCCCCAAATTCCAATGGGTCACACCCTCTCTCCCGGCTGGGTGCCGTTAACACTCACCGCGCACTAAGAGCCGCACCTGAACTTCAGTCTCCCCTCCTGCTCCTCCCCTCCCTGGCTTACGTCATCCCGGAGCGCCGGGGACGCTGGGACAAAGCTGTTAACTGTACTTCCTCGTCACGTGACAGGTTACGCCCCTGCTGGCGCGTGGTCCCTCCCCCTCGGGCCGCCATCGTGATTACGCTCTCTGTGGCCTGCAGTAAGCGGGCCGCTGCCGGCCGAAGACGCAGCGCCGATCGGGACCGGAGGAGCTCTAGGCCAAAGGGGTGAGCCAGGCAGGATCCCGGGACCCTTCACCGCTTAAAGCCGGCGAGAGGAAATGAAACAGGCGGGCACCGGCGGGGAAGGGAGGGAACTAGCGGAAGGTGTCATGGCGGCCGCGCTCTGGGGTCACGTGCCCCGCAGGCCCGCCTTGGTACTTCCGGTCACGTGCCTTCAGAGTTCTCGCAGCCAGCGATGGAGGCGAGACCCCCCGGTAACAGAGGCGGTGGCGACGGCTGCGGCTGCTGGGTTTCAGCCTCTTCCCGGCAGCGTCTCTAAGAAGCGCAGCGGAACTCGACTCGACCTAGCTCAGTAACTTACTCCTTGCCCAAGGCCGTAGCTCCCACCTGGTAAGTTTAGACCGAAGAATGGGGGTGGGCGGGCGGGTGAAGAGCTGACAGGCCTGGGGGCCGCAGGACGGCGCGGAATCTGCCTCTTTTTCCTGTGTCCCTGTCGCCGTTGCCACAACTCCCAAGCCTGCGGTCTCGTAGCCCTTTATTATTCTGACGCGACGAAGAGGCGACCCCTAATCTACTTGTCTGTAGGAAGCCTTATCTCTCCACTGAAAGCAGGGACTCGAAGATTTATTCAAAGCCGGGATCAGACTTGGCTCATGAGGATGAAGGACACGGAGGCCTCTCTGGGGCTGAGAAGTCCGTCCCGTTAGAAAATGTGCTGTTGAGTCTTTTGGTTTCTGTAAGGGAAAAGCTTTTACCTTAGTGTCCACACACCTTTTGCTTTACCTGTCAAACTTACCACTCTTAAAATCTTCTTAACATGTGTGCTAGGCCAACCCCCTACACACACATCACATTTTGGTCTGTGCCCAATTTGATCATCTTTAAGCACCAACACATGGAAGTAAATAATTATTTTAGAAATTCCCCAGTGTTCTCAGAGACTGCATTGTTTAAGGAAGTGTATTCAGTTGACTCTTAAATGCCCGCTTTAGGGTCTGTAAAATGGGGGGCGGGAGGAGAGAGATAAAAACAACCTTTTGCCCATCAGAAGACCCAGTTTTAAAAACATACAAAAACTAAGTGGTTTAAAATATACCTTGCAGTAAGTACTGATTCCATAAAGGAGTGGAACAATTTTTCCCGTTGAATTCTTACCAGAAACCCCAACATACAAAGCAGCATGCCATGGTGGAATTGAGTTTGGGAGCGCTCAGCCTCCCCTCTTGGAACACAGTGTGAACATCATGAACTGGGCTTTGGTAACTAAGCCAAAGCTGCCAACCCTAAGATCGATTTAAAAAAATCAAAACTAGAACAAATGAGATGGAGAGGTCACAACAGAGGGGAAGGTAACCTCTAGTATCAGGCTTATGGCTTACAAAAGATCTAGACTCTGGAAAGAACTTTGTACCTTTTAGCAGACCAAAATCCATTATTTGGAAGAGAGAATTTGGAGGCATTAAACCTGTTCTGCTACTCTCACTCATCTGACATTTGGCAGGGCATCAGACTGATGAGCTTTGAGTCTCTCCTAGGGGATATTAAATACATATGGTAGTGCTAATGTTAAAAAAAATCCACACAAATGCAGAGAGGGCTCTTTAAAAATACTAGGAAGGTTGGTGCAAAGAGAGAGGAATCAGTTTAAAAGAATGCACCCAACGATCAACTTCAGTCAGTTGTGGCTGCCTCCTGTACGACCTGCTCTCAAGGCTTATATCTTATCCCTGCTGGGCTGTCTTTACACCTTTTAGCCCTGCTTTTCTGCGCTGCTGGTTTTTCCCTTACCATCAGAATGTTGTCAGGTGTACCTTGAGCTTTCCTACCATTTTGACCACTATTTCTACTTCATGGATGCTGCTACTAGAAGTGTCTTTGGGGACTTCCTTGGTTTTCCAGTGATTAAGACTCCCTGTTTCCACTGTAGGGGGCATGGGTTCGATCCCTGTTCAGGGAACTAAGATCCCACATGCCACATGGCATGGCCAAAAAAAAATGTTTTTTTAATTTAATAAAAAAAAAAATGTCTTTGTCCCTTCCTCCTTTTTCTCTTTCCTGCCTGCAATGTGACAGTGTCAGGCATCCATCTAATAGTCCCTCCTTGCTCCATTTATGATTACCAACTGATTGCTCTTCTCTCAATTTTGGTATCGTACTCTTTGTCAGCATGCAGTATTTATTAGTGAATATGAGCATACTCTTCCCTCTATCTTGCGTCTCTGTCGCATTTTCCTCCTCCTGCCTCTCCCATCACTGCTGTAAAATGAAAAAGTGCTCGGTCTTAAAATTGCTACCTCAGTTATTCCCTTTAATATCTTCTTTATGTGTGTAACTATCCTTAAAACAGTACATTTTGGTCACTCTTTACATACTTTCAAGGTCTTATTCCCTGTAGTGCTGAATTGTTAACATTTTTTAGGACTGCCCGATGGCAAGCAGCATTCCAGTCTCCATTTTGTATGCTGGCAGACACAGAAGCGCTTTCTCTAATAACAGTCCTCCTTTTAGTGAGTGATAAGGAGTTTATATTTCACTTGTTGCCTTCTTTTCGTCTGCCCCATTTATCTCTGCACATTGGAAAAGGAGATGTAGGTGATGGAAATGCAGAGACATGAGATGTAGGAAATGGAAATTTAAAGATTTCTCCTGAATAGTTTCAAATTCTTCCTATCCCTGTTTACTTATAAGCCAGTTATTGGAATCTGTGAGGAATGGTACTCTGATCTGTGAGTTGAGAGCTTTAGTGCTTCCTGGAGTTTAGCCGAGGATGTCTGTACAATGGCTTCTTGTTATGTATTAACCAAGACTGTATTCTTTTAACAACAGAGATCTTAAATTGATGTCATAGGTATTTATTGGACTATTCCTATGGACTAAAATATGCTGCTGGGCTCTGTATTGCCATGAATACAACACATGCAGCCTCTTCCCTTCTTTATGAAACTTGCGGTCTTTCGGGGAGAAAGGCATTAAAAGAATTACATTAAAAATTAATTGCAGGGACTTCCCTGGTAGCGCAGTGGTTGGGAATCCGCCTGCCAATGCAGGGGACATGGGTTCGAGCCCTGGTCCAGGAGGATCCCACATGCCACGGAGCAACTAAGCCTGTGCACCACAACTACTGAGCCTGCACTCTAGAGCCCGTGAGCCACAACTACTGAAGCCCATGTGCCTAGAACCTGTGTTCAACAAGAAGAGAAGCCACCGCAATGAGAAGGCTGTGCACCGCAGCAAAGAGTAGCCCCTGCTCGCGGAAACTAGAGAAAGCCTGCGCGCAGCAATGAAGACCCAACGCAGCCAAAAATAAATTCATTAATTAATTTAAAAAAATTAATTGCAGTAGTGATAAGTGTTGTGAAGGGAAGAATACTGTAACTTTGAAACTTAGACAGAAAATGAGTAAAAGCTAGTTGATGGAAAGGGAGGAGAATGTGCAGAGGCTCAGCACAAGGCATGCATGTGCCTTTAGCCTCAAGCAAGTAAATATTTAACTGCAAATGAATAAATGCCTTTACTGGAGGATTTTGCTATTTAAAGAAGTCTTGTGGCAGATTATTTCATAAAGTAAATAATCTTTTAAGTAAAGCTAGATCTTCATCAAGCCACTTTGTTTAAATATAACTGCACCGGTGTTTTTCATAAAATATTCTGTGGCTCTTACAGAGTTCTACTAGAAAGAAGTTTTTGCCACCCAAGGAGCCACCTTCAAGAAAAATCTAGAAATCATAGAAGCCCTTGTAGGATGGTCCTACTGGTTCTATTAAACTTCGTAAAACTGGTCCTTGTACAATTAACAGAGGTGCTACAGATGACCAGGGAAATTTGCCAAGCAGGTTAGCTGTGAGACAATTGACTAGTTATTCCCAGTGTTCAATAACTTATCTCTGATTTATTTTTAAAGCTCCCTCTAAATAGATTTTAATATGAATGGTTTTACATGCTATGCATAAGAGGCTATGTTTTTCCCCAATTGATTTAAAGTAGCCAACTCTAATAGTTCTATTAATCTAATTTATTCTCCACTTTACAGTTTCTCTGTCTTCATTCATCTTT
This sequence comes from Pseudorca crassidens, assembly GCF_039906515.1. Taxonomy (NCBI): domain Eukaryota; kingdom Metazoa; phylum Chordata; class Mammalia; order Artiodactyla; family Delphinidae; genus Pseudorca; species Pseudorca crassidens. Next base: position 37,822,228 of record NC_090304.1, on the reverse strand, counting down.
CTCCTTATCTTCCCATCTCAGAAAGGTTTTTTTGTTCTTTTCCAAAGTTAACACTTTATTTGTGCCCATAAGCCCAGTTAATTGGTGACTTGCTCTGTCAGCTGTAACCTTGTGTTTCCTCCATATATGGACATATTTTAAATTATCCTGTAATTATCTGCTTATCCCCCTCCACACACACACCTCTCCTATCTTTCTCAGATTTTAATTCATGTTTCCTAAAATGTGATTCATATGATATGCAGTTTAATTTTACATAGTATAGACAGGTTTTTAAATGTTTTTAATAGTTACGTGTTTATTATAATGAATATTATAAAATTAATATTAAAATATTTAATGGTTCCATAGATTTTATAAAAATTATTATAAGTTAAAGTTTTAATACTAAATAAAAATAGTACACATATTACAGAAATTGAAAATAACAGTTTTAATTCTTACCAACCCTAACACCTTCCCATGTTACCTTATAGATGTGGTTTGATAGAGAACAAACTCTTGGAAAGACATTTTTAGTAACTGCTTTTCTCATTACAAAATACATATTTATTGTAGATAGTCCAGAAAACAAAAAGAACATTCAAATCATCTGTAGTCCTATCACCATAGGTAACCACTATTAAATTGGGTGTATGTCTCTCCAGTCATATATATTTGCAAAATAGCATAATGGAACTCTAAGGTCAGACTGATCCAGATTCAAACCCAGTTCTACTTCTTGGTGCTTTGGGAAAGCATCTTGATCTCTCAGACCCAATTTCCTTTATCTGCAGAATAGAACTAACTAATAATAGAACCTACCTCAGGATTGTTAGCTGGGGACTGAATGAGATAATGCCTATGAAGAATTTAGCCCAATGCCTGGCACGTATTACAAGCCTTCAATAAATTTTAGAAGGTTTTTTAAAATTTAAGAATATGGAATCAAACTACATGCTTTTTTTGCTTGCTTTGATCACCTAACAGTTTATCTTTTCATGTCATTAAATAGTCCTTTAAGGAATTCCCTGACGGGCCAGTGCTTAGGACTGTGCATTTTCATTGACGGGCCCAGGTTCAATCCCTGGTTGGGAAATTTAAATCCCACAAGCTGCGGCACAGCCAAAAAAAAAAAAAATAGTTCTTTAAAACAGTGGTTTTCAAACTTTTTAAGCGACAGTAATCCTCTAATCAAAATCTTTGGAGGACATCAAATAAGTTAATCAGTTAAAAGATGGTATTATATATTAAGAATTTTGACCCTTTATCATATATAATGTATGGATATTAAAACTGGAGATTGTAAAGTAACATGGGAAAATGTTTTCAATGGCAAATAAACAAGATAATTAACTTGGCTGTACTTCATGATTACATTTGTAAGGTGAGTACAGATAAGCACAATTTAAAATTAAGAAAATTGATGTTAAAGTTGTGAGATTGTGGCATTTTTTAAATCCCTTTTTGTTAACTTACTAGGCTCTGTCCCAACATTTATAAATGCCCACATAATACAGACTATTTCTACCTGCGTGACTCAGCAGCACCTCACACTCATTTTCAGAGCCGAATTCCTTGCCTTCACTTTCAAACTTGTTTTTCCTTGTTCCTGTTTCTGTGAGTGGCATCGCTGTACTCATGTCAGTTAGGCTTAAAAGTGGGGTATGAGCAAGCAGCTGTGATACCTCCTTCAGCACAGTGTCTATTCATCCTGCTTCCTCAGTACTCCTCCTTGTCTCTTCCTCTCCATTCTCACTGCCACCAGCCTGGTTCAGACCCTTTCTGGTCCTCCCTTCAGTCTCTCTCATATTGCCTCAGATTAATTTCCTAAAATACAAATCACTCCCTTATTCAAATCTTTAGAAGTTTTCTGTTGTCTGCCACATAGGGGGGTATTCTCCACTATCTTCCTCCATCTTAACTGTCCAACTTCATATCCCACTGATCCCCACTATGAACTTTGTGCTACATCCAGAGTGGACTACTAACCATTTGCAGAGAGTCTGGAGCCTTTGCCCCAAGCCATTCTCTTTGCCTATAATGCTTATTGCCTTTTCTCTGTCAAAACCCTCATTCAAGACCCAATTCATAACTAACTTCTGTATAAAAAAGAATAAACTACCAATACATGTAATAATGTGGTGAATTTCCAAAAACATGTTAAGCGAAAAGCTAGAGACAAAAGCATACATAGTGCCTGAATTCCATTTATATGAAGTCCTAGTACAGATAAAAACTAATCTGTGGTGATAGAAATCAGAAAACAGTTGCTCGAGGGCGGGAGGAAGAGAATTGACTAGAAGGGGACATGAGAGAACTTGGGGGGTGATGGAAATGTTCTCTGTCTTGTTTTGGGTAATGGTACACGGGTGTATACAGTTGCCAAAACGCATCAAACGGAACACCTAAGGACTATGCATTTAGTGATTTGCATCTTGTTTGTTCAGTTAATTATAACTGAATTATTTTTATTGCCCTAAGATATCTGTGACAAATATTTGACAAAGCCTCTCATGTGAAAAAGTTAATTGCCTCTGAGTCCTAATTCAGAACTCAGAACTTTGTCTCCCTTTTGGGACTTTACACATTCTAATTTGTATACACACACACACATCTTGCTCACTAGACTGGAAGCTTTCTCAAAGCAGAAATCACTACTGGCAGACATTTGTCTTCAGGTAATCCCTAGACTTCTTGGCTCAGTACAGAACTATTGAATAAATGTATTCACACTGACCCTTTTCCTTTCCATTTTTGGGGTGGAGTAGCCTGTAAGGAAACTAAAAGGGAAGATCTGGCTATTCAAAATTCAGGTAGTCAACTTCAGAGAAATTAAAATTTCACTCTTTTTTTTTTTACTTGTATTTTTGATTTTTAAATCACTGTTTCAGTGAATAAGAAATGTTACAATAAAGCTTCACTTGTTTGCTCAAATTTAATTCTTATGACACTTAGATATGCTAACTTCTCTGAAATTATAATTTGTACCTGAAGAAGTAAATATTTTTAAGTTATATTTTAAATCATTCCTTTGGGAATGAAAGCTAAAGTCATAACTTCACCAGAAATGGCATATATGTGCCATTTGTGCCACCACTTTCCCCATCGCAGCCCATGGCAGACTTCATCAATCATGGCATCTTCCCTGTTGAGCCCAAACAGCTTCAAAATCCTTTTCAGCCTCATATTACAGACAGCTACACTCAAGACTCTAGGATTTGGGTTGAGTGGCTTAAGATTCCCAGGATGGGGTGAACCTGGGGGGAGCTCCAAGCTGTTTCTTCCTAGGTAACAAATTAGCCATATACAAATGAATCTTCCGCTTAGACTGGAGAGCAGTTGAAGACATTTGATTGTTAAAAGATGGGGAAGATAGGGCTTCCCTGGTGGCGCAGTGGTTGAGAGTCCGCCTGCCGATGCAGGGAACACGGGTTCGTGCCCCGGTCCGGGAAGATCCACATGCCGCGGAGCAGCTGGGCCCGTGAGCCATGGCCGCTGGGCCTGCGCGTCCGGAGCCTGTGCTCCGCAACAGGAGAGGCCACGACAGTGAGAGGCCCGCGTACCACACACAAAAAAAAAAAAGATGGGGAAGATAGCATCTGAAGTGTTAAGTGTTAAATTCTTTCAGTTTTTTTTTTTAAGCATATTAGACCGGGTTTTAGATCTAGGAGTGGTTTTGGGAAGGTCACACAAACCCTTTGGCTCCTAGTTTTTTCAGTTGAAACAAATTTGAACTAAATATCCAATAGAGTGCTGTGTAATTCTAAAGTTCTGCAATATAGGTTACAGACCACATATTTGTAGTCAAATCATGTGTTTAAGATTTAATAATATAACAGGAAAATAAATTGAAAATACTGATTAGCATATGTGGAAATGGTTTGAAAACTGCCAGGTGTTGTCAACTTGCAGTGTTGTGTAAATTCATACCTGTGGTATGAGCAAAATGAAATTTGATTTTAAAGGAATAACGCCATACAGCTTTATCTTCAACTCGGAAAGAGGGAAAAGACTTTTTTCCCTCCTTATTACTCATTTTAGATTTGGAAGGGACTCAAGTCAATGAATCCAACCCTAACTGAGATGTGAAATCTTTTTGTCTTTTTTAGCACCTTCTAGCCGTCATGGCGACTTCATCTGAAGAAGTTCTGCTGATTGTAAAGAAGGTGCGACAGAAGAAGCAGGATGGAGCTCTGTACCTCATGGCAGAAAGAATTGCTTGGGCACCTGAAGGCAAAGATAGATTTACCATCAGCCATATGTATGCAGATATTAAATGTAAGTCGACTATACTAAGTCTGATGTATGTCATATTTGTTAGTAACTTTATAAGAAGACTGATTATACAGTCTCTGTGGGGTTTTTATTATAATGTCAAAAAATCAACTGTATAAAAATAATTATAGAGTAGGATCATTGAATATATATTATTCTGTAACCTGTCTTTTCTACAATAATAGAGTATGTACAGCTTTACATGTGTAAATCTACCTCACATAAAGATCTCCACACATACCATCTTTTTTTTTTTTTTTTTTTGCGGTATGTGGGCCTCACTGTTGTGGCCTCTCCCGTTGCGGAGCACAGGCTCCGGACGCGCAGGTTCAGCGGCCATGGCTCAACGGGCCCAGCCGCTCCGCGGCATGTGGGATCCTCCCAGATTGGGGCACGAACCCGTGTCCCCTGCATCGGCAGGCGGACTCTCAACCACTGCGCCACCAGGGAAGCCCCATACCTTCTTTTAAGAGTTGCATAATAGTCCACTGAATGGATTTACACTTATGTATTTAACCAGTCCACTATTGAAGGACATTTAGGAAGTTTTCAGAATTTTATTATTGAAAACAATGTTGCAGTATTGGTCTATGCACTAATATTTTTTTGAGGTTTTATGTATGGAATACATCCCTGCAGTGGGCTTACAGGTTCAAATGGTTCATGCATTTAAAATCTTGATAGATGGACTTCTCTGGTGGCGCAGTGGTTAAGAATCCCAACTGCCAATGCAGGGGACATGGGTTCAAGCCCTGGTCCGGGAAGATCCCACATGCTGCAGAGCAACTAAGCCCGTGCACCACAACTACTGAGCCTGTACTCTAGAGCTCGCGAGGCACAGCTGCTGAGCCTGCATGCCACAGCTACTGAAGCCCTTGTGCCTAGAGCCCGTGCTCCGCAACTAGAGAAGCCACCGCAATGAGAAGCCCGCGCACCGCAACAAAGAGGAGCCCCCGCTCGCCACAGCTAGAGAAAGCCCACGTGCAGCAACGAAGACCCAGTGCAGCCAAAAATAAATAAATTAATTTATTTTAAAAAAAAAGCTTGATAGATGATGCCAGATTGCCCTGGCATAAAATTGTATCTTTTAAGTAAAGTCGTCTAATCTTTGGTTATGTGGCCATCCATCATCTGTTGAGAAAATAGACTTAGTTTTATACTAAATGTAGATGGGAGGAATACAGAGCATAATATTTTTATATCCTTTTTATGATTTTCAGGTATGAAAGCTAACATCAAAACCCCTTCTCTTTTCAAATTTGCAAAATTAACTTTGAATTTATTACCCAAAGGACATGGTACTTTGTGGCTCAATAATAATTAGGTTTAAAGGCACCAAGTGAATCCTGGGATTTAGAACCTGTACTCTGAAAGGGATTTCTGCAATTCACCTAACTAAAAGATCTTGAATAGGAGGGACCCCAGGGGAGTTGGGTAACAAAGCCCTCAACAAATTGTGGTATCTTAACTGTGACCATTAATATGGATTCATTTATTTTCCTGGATATGAGATTCTTCTCCTAGATAAAATCCTGAACAGATTTCAAGGAACATGACACCTCAAAACATAGACAATCCTCAACTTGCAAGTGGTCAGTTTACAAATGTCCTTTGTGTATAAACAGTTGCCCTAAGGACTTAACCTCTAATTTGCTGCTGGAAATGACCAAGATCATCTTTCTCCACTGAAATAACTGAGAATCTTAATTTTCAAAAGGAAATACTGTTTAAAATTCATCATAATTCAGTACTGCCTAAGCTATCTGGTCTTTGTCCACTCTCCTGGTAACACTACTTCCTTTCAAACCTTTGTTTCTGTGGAGAAATGCCTCACCAAGTTTCTAATAGTAGTCTTAACAAACTAACATTTGTTCTACAATAGACTCATAAATTAGGAACTGCCTGTATTAGTATTTCTCTTAAACGGGAAGCTAGCCTTACACCTTTGCAAAACACATACTCAATATGATACTTACAGCATGCAATAAAGAATATGCCTTGGGCTTCCCTGGTGGCGCAGTGGTTGAGAGTCCGCCTGCCGATGCAGGGGACGCGGGTTCGTGCCCTGGTCCGGGAGGATGCCACATGCCGCAGAGCGGCTGGGCCCGTGAGCCATGGCCGCTGAGCCTGCGCTCCGCAACGGGAGAGGCCACAAAAAAAAGAATATGCCTATCTTCTGTATTTCAACAATTCTTCTCAGCTGTTGGGGAGGAGAGCACATACCCAAATTTAGATCTGCACCAGATCAGTTTTCATTTTAAGCTGAATATTTGAAAGAATGCTCATTTCTGAAAGAAGCCATTGAAAGTTGTCAATAATACATTACTAAGGTGAAAATTAGCAGTTAGATAGTTAAAAAACTTCAAAAGTAGGCCTCTCAGAGGCACGAGCTAAGATAGAGCAAGAATAAAGCAGTGACTGAGAAGAGATAGTAGAGAGGAGTGATCGTTTGTTTTGGAGGTATGGGATAATGGAACAGGCTGGCTGACAGTGTAAATTGCTTCATATTGCTCTTTTTGGCAGTAAGGTATTTCATCTAAACTGTTGGTTTGGAAGCAGCATTTTCATTGAAAAAGTTCCTGTTTATTTAAGTGTTAGTAGGTTGCTTGGGGCAGAGAGCTCTAGGTAATGTGTTCACACTACCATTAGTCACCCATTTAGTGAGACAAAGCCCCTTCATCTGTTTCCCTTATGAAGAAGACAAGTCACGAGGCCCACTTTTTAAGAATACAAGATCTCTATTATGTAGGTATATTTTGACATTTCCAGCTCCAAATTAGTATGAAAATCTTCAAAGTTACAGAAGAGTTTAAAGAATAGTACAATGTGTACGTGTATATTGTATACCATCTAAATATTAGTAATTTTGCCATATTTGCTTTTTTATGTGAGTGTACACTTTGACTGCTTATAATTTTATGACACCAAGAAAATTTTAATAAATATCCAGACCATTGTTGCATTTCCCCAGTTGTCCAAAGTTTTTTATACCTGTGATTTTTTTTTTTTTTAACCAATACCTAGTCTAGGTTCATGTATGTAGTTGTAGCCTCTTTTGTCTGTTCTTTAAGAGTATGGGCTTGTAGAATATCACACAGTCTGATGGTCTCCTCAAGGTTTTGTTTCATTTTTTCCTGTATACCTGTATTTCTTATAAAAGTCAGGTCTACAGGCTTGATTATACTCAAGTTAGACATTTTCAGCAAGAACAACACATAAGTGGTGGTGTTGCTATTCTGTCACCTCAGAAAGCCCATAGTGTCAGGTTGTTCCATTTTTAATGAGGCTAGGTTTGGTCACTTGGTTAAAGTGCTGACACCTGATCTCTCAAATGTAAAATTATGTATTTTCCTTCGCAATTAGTAATTAGGCCATGGGCTATGTTTTGGAGTTTTTTGAATCGTGACAAATCATTTTTATTAATGATATTGTCAGTTGGAAGCAGCTATTCAGGGTGGATTCAGGACTCTGGGTTGGCTGTTTAGAAAGCTTTTAAGAAAGCTGCCCAGTTGAGTGGAAACCAAAGCCCTTTAGTATCCGTAGGTGGAAGCAGTGGGTGAGAAGTGCCACACAAAAAGGATACTGAAGAAGGAAGCCAAGTGCTAGCAGCGAATTTGTTGAACCATGCTCTGGTTATATGGGATTATTTGAGAATTGTACATTTCTGCTGAAGCATCAAGATTGGAATAGGGCAACTAAAGCCCAAAGGAAGCCTGAGTCTTGAGAGAAGTAACTTATTGTATGACTTTCCACAGTGTGAGTGTCCTTATCTAACTAGCCTCATGCTTCTTTTTAGGCCAGAAAATCAGTCCAGAAGGAAAAGCTAAAATTCAACTTCAGCTGGTCCTGCATGCAGGGGACACAACTAACTTCCATTTTTCCAATGAAAGCACAGCAGTGAAAGAGCGAGATGCAGTGAAAGACCTTCTTCAGCAGCTGCTGCCCAAATTCAAGAGGAAAGCAAATAAAGAACTGGAAGAGAAAAACAGGTGAAGGAGGAAAAGAACAGCCTTTTAAAGAGATGCTAGGTTCTCACCAGTCAAGTAATAGTTTATTTCTCACCCTTGTGCTTTGACAGTGCAGTTTAGGAAAATATGGGCTTCGTTATCTTTACCTCTGTGTTTGGTTATTAACTTTAGCATCTTACTAGCTTTGGCTTTCGGCAGATGAGATAAACTCAGACGAACTGCCTCAAACCTAACATCTGATTAGGAACAGAACTGCGATTCGAAGGTGCTAATAAGGTCCCTTAATTCTCTAGTTCTCTGTCACAGAGAAGATACTAAACCATTAGAAATGTGTATGTGAATAAGAAACCTGAAAGTAGTCATACTGTAAAAAAGTTGAGCAAACATTCTAAAATAATGAGAATTTCTGATAAGATGAATTGTCTTTCTGTGCTTATGGCTCCAGGTGCTTATCACCATGAAAAACTAGTTGCTAGAAAATCTCTCTTCCCCATTCACCTTTTTGTGAAAGAATACAGTACAGTACAAATACAGCCTTTGTATCACTGGAATATAGGGATGAATAAGACCAAATCCATGCCTTCAAAGAGTTTAGCCTTTGCTTCTTCAGACTGACTTCTGTTTATCTGCACTTACATTTGTTCCTCCAAAAATGTTTTTTTGCTTTTAATTACAAATGAACTAAATGACCTCTGCCGCTCAGTCATCACAAAATGAAAGTTGGGTGTTTCATGTGGCTAAAGTCTTTTTTGAATGTTACCTAAATGGTATTTTATTCTAAAAGTTCAATATGTTCGATATATTCTATCACCAGAATGCTGCAAGAAGATCCTGTTTTGTTTCAGCTTTATAAAGACCTTGTTGTGAGTCAGGTGATCAGTGCTGAGGAATTCTGGGCCAATCGTTTAAATGTGAATGCAACAGAGAGTTCTTCCACATCTAATCATAAGCAGGATGTTGGCATTTCTGCAGCATTTCTGGTATGTGACCCTTCTAGATTTCTAAAGGGAAAAAACCGTGGTATATGTATTAACAATGCCACTTCTTTTGTAAAATTTAGCATTTTCTTCAAGTAAATTAGTGGATACTTCAGTATCTATGGTATTCTTCTAAAATAATTTTTAAAATACATACAGTGTCTTTTTTAATTTATATATTTTTTGCCAGTTATATTTTCTTAGTTTTCTGGACTTGACCCTAGTATGCTGGAAATCAAATGGACTTTTGAAAAAGAATGTTATAGCAACTGGACTAATGCTTACTTCCCCTATTACTTTTAAATTTAGGGCTTTCAGCTACCTTTTTTTAATGATTGCAATATTTTACTTACAATGCAAAGTTTAAACGTATAATGACCACCAGGTTATAAAAAAGTAAGATTTGTAAAATGTATCTTAAGAGGAAAATTGAGACTACCTTATGTGTGGAATTAGAAAGTGACGGTAAAACCAAAGCAGTATTTATACATTTAACAAAAATTTGAGTAGCAGTTACGTGTTTGGCATCTTTCTGAGTGCTTAGCAGTGAATTGAATTAATAAGGCCTTCTAAAGAAACCAATCAGATAATATTTAACTACTTAGTAACCAAATAGTTAAATATTTGGTAACTGTATAAGTTTTATGTTAAATCTCCACTAGATATCTGCCTTTGGCCACACTTAAATGTGCCTGTTTGACCATGTTGTATTTTCAAAAAGCAGAGTTTACAGTTCACTAAAATTATGTGAAACCAGGTCAGGCTTCTGTGAGCCCTGTCTCTATGCCAAAAGTATAGGTGAGGGACTTATCTCTGTCTGTATTTCATTCAGAGAGTCTATTTTTCCACCTTTGTCCAGTGTTCATTGGGTTCTTAGACATCTTCCCCCAGTATTCTAACAAATACAGATATATATGTGGTCTTTATTTTAGGCTGATGTCCGACCCCAAACAGATGGATGTAATGGTCTGAGATACAATTTAACGACTGATATCATTGAGTCCATATTTAGGACCTATCCAGCAGGTAAGAAGAATCAGTTCTTTCAGATAGTTAAAATATTTGTTTGGATGAATTCAGTAATGTATCATTGAAAAGCAAAAGGCTTTACCTTTATTCCTGATGAAGTGCTATAAAATATGTAAAGTACGTTATCCAGTGCCTGACATGTGGTAGATACTAATGGCTTAGCATATAATGTGCTGTCATCAATCCATTGGTATGATGACTTTCCCATTCTTTCCATTGGTGGTTCTTAAACTTTTTTTCTTTAATATTTAAGTTATTTTTTCTTTTTTATGTATATATTTATTTTTGGCTGCATTGGGTCTTAGTTGCGGTGCATGGGCTCTTCGTTGCAGCATGCAGGCTTCTCTCTAGTTGTGGCCTGCTGATTTTTCTCTCTCTAGTTGTGGTGTGCAGGCTCCAGAGCACATGGGCTCCAGAGTGTGTGGGCCCTGTAGTTTGCGGCACACGGGCTCTCTAGTTGAGGTGTGCGGGCTCAGTAGTTGCAGCACGCGGGCTTAGTTGCCCCGCAGCATGTAGGATCTTAGTTCCCCGACCAGGGATCGAACCTGCGTCCCCTGCATTGGAAGATGGATTCTTTACCACTGGACCACCAGGGAAGTTCCTAAACTTTATATACCCTTTAACATACATGAGTAAGATGACATGCTCCAGAGGCATCAATAAATGAGTCTCTACAGCACTAACTCAGATCATCCTTCATTCTGCCTCCCTTGCAGAAATCATCCTAAAAGTATAAATGTTTTGATTCTAGCTCTAGTGATGTACGATGTGCAGCCAAGGTTGAGAGCAGCTGCTTCAGTCATTCTTCTAACTAAACAAAGCTCTCAAGCTATACACTATTCTCTCTTTATACTTCCTCACTCCTGCCCCTTTAGTCCTTAGGAAACATCTCTCTCCCACAGGACTCAGCTCAAGCATCACTTCATTGCCACTTCTGTAAAATCCTGACTATCTTAGGCAGATATAAGCCCCCTCCCCATTCCTTTGATAGGGCTCTGTGTCTTACCACATTATAATGTAATTATTTTCTTATCTTTCTGATAATAACATAATTATGTAGTGTTTACTGTGTGCCAGACACCATTCTAAGGCCTTTATGTATATTAACTCATTTAATCATCACAGATAGTACCTATGAAGTAGGTACTATCATTACCCCCACATTACAGATGAGGAAGCCAAGATAAAGAAAGATTAAGTAATTTGTCCAGCATCACACAGACAGTAAGTGGCAGACCTAGAATTTTAAACTTAGGCTCTCCAGCTTAAGAGACCTAAACCTCTTAATCTCTTTACTTATTGAACAATGTGTATGCATCTGGAGTGCTGAACTGATAGTCCAGTGGGTTATGGAGATCTTTATTTATTTCCCCAGCACCTAACATGATGCCTTGGATTAAAAGTGTCCATATGTAAGTGATCAAATAAGCAGATTCAAGTCTCACTCCAAAAAGCTTGGTGTTTCCACTAAAACTTTGAAACTCGTTAATTTTCTTGGTACAAAATAAGGTTTTGTGGGACTTCCCTCGCGGTCCATTGGTTAAGACTCCGCACGCCTAATGCAGGGGGCCCAGGTTCGATCCCTGGTCAGGGAACTAGAGCCTGCATGCTGCAACGACGATCCTGCATGCCTCAAATAAGACCTGGCACAGCCAAATAAATAAATATTCAATATAAGGTTTTGTTTGTAATTTGTTAAGATTCATAAAGGTAGTGCCTCACCTAATCTCTCAAGTTATATTTTATATTTACAATTATTATATACAGTTTGTAAAGTTGAATACTTTCATAATCTAGTTTTGCTGTTAGTCTATTTTGAAACTAATTTGAGGGGTTTTAAGAATTGGAAATTCACTATGTAACTATTATGGGTTTTTTTCACAGTAAAAATGAAATATGCAGAAAATGTTCCCCACAACATGACAGAAAAGGAGTTCTGGACACGTTTCTTTCAGTCCCATTATTTTCACAGGGACCGGCTGAATACTGGGTCAAAGGACCTCTTTGCAGAATGTGCCAAAATAGATGAAAAAGGTAACTGTTTATCCTTGACACACATTTATTTATTTATTTATTTTAAAAAGACATTTATTCAGCATCATGATCAGACTGTTACATTTAGCAATCAACAGCATGGGTGCAAAAAAAAAATCTATATTAAAACCCTTTGTTGGAATGCTTTACACTTTACACAGAACAGAAACTAAAATAACCTGTTATACAATTAGTCACAAATACAGTCCTCGAGTTTTTTTGCACATACACATGAGTATTGTCTAAAACATGTCTTCTTTGTAGCAGCTAGGCCCTGCCACCACTGTGCTTGGCGGAGTTCACAAATCTGTTGTAACCTGTAGCTTCCCTGTCACTTCTCTGGCTCTCCTCTCCCGCTAAGCTTTGTTTCCTGGCAGTAATCAAAACCTTCTGCCACTGCCGTAGCTACTGCTGCTGCTGGAACCACCTTGGTTTCGGGGTTTGGCAAAGTATTGGCCTCCACCACCGTAGGGGCCAGAACTACTGCCTCCAAAGTTTCCTCCTTTCATGGGTCCAAAATTTGAAGATTGATTGTTGCAACTGCCAAAATCATTGTAGCTTTCACTGCCTCCAAAACTGCTTCCATCATTACCAAATCCATTACAGCCATCCCCACTGCCACCATATCCCCCACCACCGCGGCTGCCACCAAAGCCACCTTGACCACTGAAGTTTCCTCCACGACCAAAGTTGCCATTCTCACCAAAACCCCCTCCACGACCACCGCCAAAATTTCCAGAACCACTTCGACCTCTTTGGCTGGATGAAGCACCAGCCATCTCTCGCTTAGATAGGGCTTTCCTTACTTCACAGTTGTGGCCGTTCACTGTGTGATATTTCTGAATGCCACCAACAAAAATGTTTTTCGCAGTTAAGTGGGTACCAGGTCTTTGAGAATCTTCTCTTGAGACGGCCCTCTTTGGTTCCACCACTCTTCCATCCACCTTGTGTGGCCTTGCATTCATGGCCGCATCCACCTCCTCCACAGTGGCATATGTGACAAACCCGAAGCCTCTGGAGCACCTGGTGTTTGGATCCCTCGTTACCACACAGTCTGTGAGCGCTCCCCGCTGCTCACAATGGCTCCTCAGACTCGCATTGGTTGTTTCAAAGCTCAAACCTCCAATGAAGAGCTTCCGCAGCTGTTCGGGCTCTTTGGGTGACTCTGACTTAGACATGACGGCAGTGGAGGGGGCGGGGAGACGTCAACGATGCTTACTCGGCGGCATCCATGGGCAGAAACACACTCTAGCATTTAATTTGCTGCTCTCGTCATTAATGCTGTTAGTGATTTTTTTTATTTCTGAGAAAGGAAAACTTAATCACTTTTTGTTTCATTGATTTTCTAGGGTTAAAAACAATGGTTTCATTGGGAGTGAAAAACCCACTACTTGATTTGACAGCTTTGGAAGATAAACCATTAGATGAGGTAAGTAGTAGTAAAAGGATTTACGAGAGAAAACAGTCTTCCTAGTCTTCAACATTTGTATAATTTTAAAATTGCCTTGAGTATAGATATTCTAACTTGTTAGAAGGTAAAACAAACAAAATACTGTTATTTGGAGTGGTTTATCAAAAGTGCTTTTCAAGAGCACTCTTTATTATTAAGATTGCCTTGGAGAACTGAAATTTCCATATGAATTGGTAAAACATTTTTTAAAAGAATTTTCTAGCTCCCCCATCAACAGTTGCCTAGGTATTAATGAAGGTTTAACACGATGTTTTTTATGCTGTATCTAACATTAATCTAAATAAATGTGCCTAAATATTATTATACAGGGAAAAGTTAATATTGTTGGTTGCCCACTATTTGCCAGATCTTGAGCACAGTCATGACCCTTACCCTATATTAGCCCCAATATGTTTCAACAGCTAGACCATCAAGTATGAGCACCTACCTCAGCATCGTGACTCCAGACTGAGAAGTTTATCCAATCACGGAGAAATAGGTGATCCCTTCTGATCAAGGCTAATTCTATCCCTGCCTCTATCTTCTAGGCTAGGAAGGAACCTGCTTTCCTCAGGTATTCTCTTGACACTGTTACTTTTTAATTTTCTTGCCCTTCCTTTGGCTACTATTCTGTTGGCCATATAAATATGCTCATTCCTTCCTTCCCCCCCCCTTTTTCCTCTTGGTGTATGCATGCACCTGGTGAGAAAACCAATGTTAAAATTGTGTCCTATAGTCTAAATTATTAAATTAACAGAAAGTAATCCTTGATGTCCCAGTGAGTCATCTCCCTAATGAAATTCAGTTGTTTTCTTGAAAATTCTCAGCATTCAGTCACTTCCTTGGTGAATCTCAACACGTTACAAATGTGGCCTTCTTTAATCACCTGGAGAAAATGAAGCTTAAGATACAGCTTAAGGGACTTCCCTGGCGGTCCAGTGGTTGAGACTCCGCGCTTCCAATGCAGGGGGCATGGGTTCTATCCCTGGTCGGGGAACTAAGATTCCACATGCTGCGCAGCGTGGCCAAAAATAAAATAAAATTAAATTAAAATTAAAATATTTTTTTAAAAGATACAGCTTAATATGATGGAGGGGGAATTTAATTTTTTTTTAATAAAAATGGTGGTATGTTGTGCATACCTTTCTTCACTTTTCCTGTTATCACTATCAGTCTGAGCTAAACATACCACACGGTTGTTAAGTACATAGACTTACCTGGCTTAAACTGTAGTTTATAAACATTTTTCTAAGTTTTCTTGTAAATGAGGTTAATAGTTCTGACCTTGGGGAGGGGTAGCAAAATTGGAGAGATGTTGTTTAAGGGTACAGACTTGCAACTAGTGTTCCCTTGTAAGGATATATAAAAATTTATATATCCAATCCTTTTAATTAAAATGTTGGTTGGTTCAATTGTTCCTTTAATGCCTCTTTTTCCCCTGTCATCCTCTAGTAGTTCTGTCCCAGGATACAGACTTGAGCCTCCTTGTAAATACATCTTTCCATTCCATTGCTTCAAATTCTAATTATGTAATGATGACTCCCAGTTAGTCCTGGTCTGTCTAACCCCAGAACTCCAAAATCATATATCCAACTCCCTACTTGATATCTTCACTTAGGTAGTTCACAGACACCCTTCAACATAACATGTCCAAAATAGAACCTTTGATTCCCATTCTCAAAAACCTATTTCTTCCTGGGTCATCCGTATGTCAGTTTAAAAAAAACAAAACCATTACCATGGACTCAGTTACTCAAGCCAAAACCTAGGAGTCTCCTTGATTCCTCCCCTTTCTTCACCTCCAACATTCAATTGATCAACAAGCACTCAACAACACATCTCTGATCTGTCTATATCTCCTCTGTCTCCGTAGACATTTACACCCTCTTGCTTTTAGGGTACCGTTGCTTCATGGCTTGCATTAACCTAATTGATCTTCTTATTTCAACGTCTATTCCCTATAGTTTATTCTTCCCTAGCAGTCAGAGTTACAAATCAGATCATAATGCCCCCCTTATGTAAAACTCTTCAGTGGTTTCTCATTGAACTTAGAATAAAATCAAAACTCCTACCGTGCTCTTCTTGATTTGGCCTCTGCCTACTTCTCCCTCAGTTGGGGCTGTTTCCACTCGATTCGTGCTCCAAACCTAATTGCCTTCTTTAAGGTCCGTATCAAGCTTTTTCTACCTCAGGGCCTTTGCACTTGCTGTTCGTTCTTCCTGCTCTTCTACCTAACTAGCTTCTACCCATCTTTCGGACATGTGTTCTAATGTTACTTCTTCAGTGAGACCTTCCCTAACCTCCCTATCTAAAGTATCTCCTCCCATTCCAGTCACTACACTGTGTCTTTATTTTCTCCATTTCTTTTCTTTATTTTCTTCATAGCATCTGTCACTTTCAAAAGTGGTCTTATTTTTACCTTATTTTACTTGTCAGTTGTCAGTCTTCTTTCACTAGACTGTAAGTTCCATGAGGCTGACTGTTCTTATTACTGGCCTATCCCCATCACATAGGAGGTATTAGGCACTCAGTAATTACTTGATAAATGAATGAATGGCATATGAGTTTTTACGATCTTTCTCATACCTCTTTAACCTTATGTCCCACCAATCCCTGGCCCACCCTTCATTCCAGGTATACCAAACAACATACAAACCCATGGCACAATATGTATTACATTACTTCTATACCTTTGTTTAGTTTCCTCTTCCTGAAATGTCTCCGTTTTTGCCCTGCAAGCACCTATTCATCTTATGGTGCTCCGTGAAGCTTTTTTGAACCTACCCTACCCTCCCTATACCCCACCCCGGTGGGAGTGACCACTTCTTCTTTCGTAGCCCCTGTGAGTTTTAACTAAGTGTACTGACTTACAGCCCAACGTCCCACTAACTAGTATTTTAATCTAGATCCAAAATTGCTCTTTAGGAAAAAAATGCAGCACTTAACAGTTAAGGTATTTTTGTGATACTAAAAGCAGTTAGTAGTATTTCTTCATTTTTTGCGTGTATAATGTCACTTATTTTTAAATGTTTACCTGTAAGTATTTGATAATGCTTAGAATTAATAAAGTCCTGTCATCCAGAAAGTTTTTATGGCTCAACATGTCTCTCATAATAAGAAAAACAGAAGTTTATTTTAATTTTTAATCTACTAAATTGTTTCTCACAGGGCTATGGCATTTCCTCTGTGCCATCTACTTCTAATTCTAAATCCATAAGAGAGAATAGTAATGCTGCCATCATCAAGAGATTTAACCATCACAGTGCCATGGTCCTGGCAGCAGGTCTCAGGAAACAGTTAAGTACACATGCTAAGATGCAGTAACTGGGTTTCCCATGATAGCCAGATGGAGTTTTGTTGTTGTTCTGCCTGTGGTTTTCAACATTAATTTTTTTTCCTTTGTTTTCAGAGAAGCACAAAATGAGCAAAATGGCGAGCCCAGCAGCGTTGATGGAAATTCTGGAGATGTAGATTGCTTTCAGCCAGCAGTAAAAAGGGTATGGGTAAAAAGTCTGGGACATTTACGGCTCACATTTCTCCAGATAACTTATGTAACTGACTGCGAGTACCTTATGTTGACCCTTGATCAGTTCAGATGACTCAGTTCCTTCTGGCCAAGATGTTAAGCATTTGGGTTAAATTGTAGAACATTTTAAAGAGTACTTCCTCAGTTTTGGCCTGCCAGCCTGCTTTCCGTGGACTCAAGTCTGTTAACTGTTTTTATTGTTTTGTTTTATTTTTTTATTTTTATTTTTTTCCTTCACCTGTAGACACATACACATATTAACATACAGTTTTATTTTCTGGGAAAGAGTATCAACAAAGACTATGACAGAAAGAAAAAACTAAAGGTTAGTGTATGTGATTTTAAAAGATAAGATTGGCCCTCATGTTAAAGCCTGGCATTTCAGAACTGGAAATGTCTTTCATTAAATACTGAAAAGAGGTTGTGGGGGAATATGAACAGTTACCTACTTGTATGTTTCTTCTCTCCCTGCAACTTTGCCAAGCTTCGCTATCCCTCAGTTTTTTTAAGTTCCTCCCTCCCTCGTTATAAAAATAAGTTATGATAAAGCTTCCTTAGAGGGCAGTCAGGCAATATGTATTAAATTTTTGAAGGTTTATACCCTTAATTCCACTTCTGGATAGTATTCCACTTTGGACATTTATTTTTAAAAAAAATAAAGATGTGTGCAAAGATTCAGATACAGATACTCATGGCAGTATTATAATTGAGAAAATAGCAACCATCCTAATATCCGTGATACATCCATACAGTGGAGATTGATGCATGCAGCAATTGATGGCTTTTTAAAAGGATTAATGATATGTTGAATTAAAAAGAGTTCACATATACCATACGATAGTTCAGTTCATTAAAATTAAATTCAAGAAAGCATTTTTGAGTTGCCTTACATGCCATATTAGGTGGTGGGAAACAAGACAGAATAAGATTGGGTTCTTGTCCTCAAAGAATTTAGTGTCTACAGGTAAAACAAAATCAAAAGAATAATTATAAAACAATTTAAAGTATAGTAATTGTGTGATTTACAATAGGAACCAAAGAGTGAGCAAGTAGATGAAGTTCACAGAACAGACTAATACGATATAATTAAGTTTATGATTTTTAAAAGGGGATTATGGGCGAGTCTTTATTTTATATATTTCAGTTACTTAATATGTTTCTACAGGGATATACACCTTTAAAATTAACAAAATAAGATATTTCTTTTCTGAACTAAGCAAAGTGAATCTAAAATGTAAGTTAGAGATGCTAAGGAAGAAATCTAGGAAGTGATGCTTTTCTTTGCAATATTGCACTAAGTACTCGTGATTCTTGGTAGTGAAAGAATTGTCAAAAATCATTGTGTTAATTTTCACAATATTCAGTGATAAACTGACTCTATAGATATTTTTTCAAGTCAATAGTCTGCTGTGTGTTCTGCAAGGATTTATAGAATGAGAGATCCAGAAGTATTATATTCATGGAGCTTTCAGTTAAGTATGAAAGTTAGGTGAATAACTAGGCCTTGGCAGAGGCTTAGGATTTGGATTTATATAAGAGGTTAGGTTGGGACATGACTTGGGTAAGGTAACAGCAGGGGTAGAAATGAGCTTGACATATGGGAAAGGTAATGAAGACATCAGTATGCTTTGAAGTTGGCTCAAGGGTGTAGAGCTGAGAAAATAATAAAAGCTTAGGCTGAGTCTAGGTAAGGTGGGACTGATGGATGTGTTACTCTGAATAGCATGCTGAGGTCAGATCTGTTCCTATACTACAAGAGGACTATTCAGACTCTTAAAATAGGGGCAGTTTAAATACTGTTTTCAGATTGATCTTTTTTGAGGTATATTTAATATCGTAAACGTTTTGATCCTAGTCTGGGAAGCTACAGATGAGAGCTAACCAGATGAATTCCATAGCTCTGTAGGGATGAAATATTGTAAAATTGTTTTCCCAAATGTTTACATAGATTGTCACCATGTGTCTTATAATTAATGTGTTTTTATTATAAGGCTATAGAAATATAGCATTTTGTTACTAGTCCAGGAGAAAACACAGTAGTAAAACCAAAATAAAGAATCCAGAAGTAAACCCAAATATTTATTACATGGAGGGATTAAATACATATATGATAAACATGACATTTCAGAATAAGTGGGGAAAGACATTATTCTACACATGGTGTTAGGGGGACTGATTAATAATTTAATATTTTAAAAAACCCTCAGATTCCCTACCTTACTACTTATTTCAAAATAATTCTAAGTGGATCAAAGATTTAAGCAAAAAATTAACCCACAGAAAGAATAAGCATAAAGGGAATAATTAAAATTGAAAAACACCAAATTGGAAGAGAAGTATTTGCAACACATGTAAAAAAATTATTTTTTTATATTTATTTGGGGAGAAAAATAGTAAAATACACATTTTCATCTACCAAATTTTCAAATATTAAAGGTTCAGTAATGCTTAGTTTGGTCAGAGTGTAGGAAAACAGGTACTCTGTGTAAGTGGATGGTGAAAAAAAATGGGTTCAGCCATTTGTAGAGCAGTCATGTCTAGGAAGTGAGACTCATTTTGGGAAGACTTCATATTTTATCCTCTGTACAGTTTTGCTTTTTCAGTCATGTTCATTACTTTTGTAAGAGAACTTTACAATAAAAAATGTTGTGTTGATAATTATAGGCGAAGTTACAAGAGTCCATTGAATATGAAGACTTGGGAAAAAATAATTCCATAAAAACAATTGCACTAAACCTCAAGAAGTCAGATAGGTAAGTTTGGTGACTAATATTAAATTAACTTGAGACAGAATAGTTTTATATTACAAGTCATTACAGAATATATTCTGCAAGTATAGAACTCAAGTTTTAATTAGTTTGTTACCATAAAATACAGTATCTTATTTCCTTAAAAATTTACTTTTTGCATCTCAGGAAACGATCCTAAATGATGGAAGCCAAGAAAATAAATTTTGGCAATCTGTGCTGTTTTCTTCCTATTGCCCTTACAGGAATTCAATTATATTATTGAAATATCTTTAACTCTTTACTTTGGGGAGAATGTTGTCTTGAGACTGCTAAAATATTTGAAAGCAAATGTTGAGCACCTTTATTCTGTGTGATTAGTAATTTCTTCTTTGCTAATCTTCAGGTACTATCATGGTCCAACTCCAATCCAATCACTACAGTATGCAACAAGTCAGGACATTATTAATTCTTTTCAAAGTATTAGACAAGAAATGGAAGCTTATACACCCAAATTAACTCAGGTAGGTGACTTGTACTGTTTGAAAAACAGAATTCCCATTCTGTTTTCTGAGTTTATGAGCACATTCACATTGAACTGTAAAACTAATACTTTAATGGGGTTTAAAGACATATTTCTGCTTAATAAATTGAAAAAGAGGTAGAGAAAAGAGGTATTTGGCATACCTGAAGGTAAGATGATGATGAAAAGTAAGATAATGAGTTTTGTGATTGCTGATTTTTTCTTCCATATACACAGTTTTATTGGAAAAATCTCCCAGATTTCCCCAAATTTCTGGACATCACTCTCTAGATACTATACTTGTGCAAGATCTGGCCCTTGGGCCAAAGTAGGTCCACCTAACTTTTTTAAGCTGTGGTCAGTCTTCAATATTTAGATTCTTCCGCACAGCCCTAAAAAAGTGATTTCATCATCTGAGACACATGAAGAGGTCATCTGCCCTCGGATGTGTATACCTGAGTGTAACCAGTGACTAGTCGGCAAGCTCAGCAGTCACTGAAACTTCTGGTTACAATGCATTATAACATTTCTAACAAAAGGAAATAGGAATGAAGTGAACATTCATGTCCCCTTGACTCATAGTTGTCCTATAATGTGCTCTTTACACCAAGTTAAATATTTTTTTCATACACACATAAATTTCTACTTGTAAAAACTCCACTGAGACACACTAAACCTGCGCTTGAGCTATTCAGCAAATGATTTGTTCCTCTCCATGGCTAGCCCTTGGTACTTGTTAGGCACTCAATGAAGAGATAGATCAGTTATGTCCCTAAATGTTGATATGGATACAGTGGGGAATGTGGGTTTTTTTCCCCTTTTGGCTAGGTGTATTCACTTCTTGAAAAGTGACAAATGGTATATTTCTGCTTTGCTGGATTTTCTTATGTCAGCTGCCATTAAGGATTTAACATTTGTTTTATTGTCATTTTTTTCTTTCCTTAAACTCAGTTTTACCTTAGCACTCTTACCTTCAGTGCTAAGAGTTCATAAGTTAAGTTGGTACTTAAGTAAGGACTTGGCTAAGACAGAGAAAGACAAATATTTCATGATATCACTTCTATGTAGAATCTAAAAAATAGTACAGGGACTTCCCTGGTGGCATAGTGGTTAAGAATCCACCTGCCAGTGCAGGGGACACGTGTTCGAGCCCTGGTCCAGGAAGATCCCACATGCCGTGGAGCAACTAAGCCCATGCGCCACAACTCATAAGCCTGCGTGCCACAACTACTAAAGCCCATGCACCTAGAGCCCATGCTCCACAACAAGAGAAACCACTGCAGTGGGAAGCACATGCACAGCAATGAAGAGTAGCCCCCACTCACGGCAACTAGAGAAAGCCCACATGCAGCAACGAAGACCCAACACAGCCATAAATAAATAAATAGATAGATAGATAGATAGACAGATAAATAACTCACTCCCAATCTTTAAAAAAAAAAAATAGTACTAGTGAACTTATTTACAAAACAGAAACAGACTCACAGACATAGAAAACAAACTTATGGTTACCAAAGGAGAAGGAGGGGTGGTGGGCAGGGATAAATTGGGAGTATGGGATTAACAGATGCACACTACCATATAGAAAATAGATAAACAATAAGAGTTTACTGCACAGGGAGCTATATTCAGTATCTTGTGATAAACTATAATGGAAAAGAAAGAAAAAAAGAATATAGAGGACTTCCGGGAAGATGGCGGAAGAGTAAGACGCGGAGATCACGTTCCTCCCCACAGATACACCAGAAATACATCTACGCGTGGAACAACTCCTACAGAGCATCTACTGAACGCTGGCAGAAGACCTCAGACCTCCCAAAAGGCAAGAAACCCCCCACGTACCTGGGTAGGGCAAAAGAAAAAACTAAACAGAGACAAAAGGATAGGGACGGGTCCTGCACCAGCGGGAGAGAGCTGTGAAGGAGGAAAAGTGTCCACACACTAGGAAGCCCCTTCGCGGGCGGAGGCTTCGGGAGGCGGAGTGGGGGAGCTTGGGAGCCGCGGAGGAGAGCACAGCAACAGGGGTGCGGAGGGCAAAGCGGACAGATTCCAGCGCAGAGGATCGGGCCGACCGGAACTCGCCAGCCGAGAGGCTTGTCTGCTCGCCCGCCGGGGCGGGCGGGACTGGGAGCTGAGGCTCCGGCTTTTGTCGGAGCTCCGGGAGAGGACTGAGGTTGGCGGCGTGAACACAGCCTGCAGGGCGTTAGAGCACCGCGGCTGGCCGGGAGAGAGTCCGGGGAGAAGCCTGGAACTGCCGAAGAGGCAAGAGACTTTTACGTCCCTCTTTGTTTCCTGGTGCACGAGGAGAGGGGATTAAGAACGCTGCTTGAGAGAGCTCCAGGGACGGGCGCGAGCCGCGGCTAAAAGTGCGGAGCCCAGAGACAGACATGAGACGCTAGGGCCGCTGCTGCCGCCACCGGGAGGCCTGTGTGCGAACACAGGTCACTAGCCACACGCCCTTCCGGGGAGCCTGTGCAGCCCGCCACTGCCAGGGTCCCGGGATCCAGGGACAACTCCCCCGGGAGAATGCACAGGCGCGCCTCAGGCTGCAACGTCTCGCCGGGAGGCCCGCCCCACACTCCGTGCCCCTCCCTACCCCCGGGCCTGAGTGAGCCAGAGCCTCCGAATCAGCGGTTCCTTTAACCCCGTCCTGTCTGAGCAAAGAACAGACGCCCTCCGGCGACCTACACGCACAGGCGGGGCTCAATCCAAAGCTGAGCCCCTGGGAGCTGTGAGAACAAAGAAGAGAAAGGGAAATCTCTCCCAGCAGCCTCAGAAGCAGCGGATTAAAGCTCCACAATCAACTTGATATACCCTGCATCTGTGGAATACCTGAATAGACAACCAATCATCCCAAATTAAGGAGCCCTGTGGATGAAAGGCTCTTGGTGCTGCAGCCAGGAGTCAGTGCTGTGCCTCTGAGGTGGGAGAGCCAACTTCAGGACACTGATCCACAAGAGACCTCCCAGCTGCACATAATATCAAACAGCAAAAATTTCCGAGAGATCTCCATCTCAACGCCAGCACCCAGCTTCACTCAACGACCAGCAAGCTACAGTGCTGGACATCCTATGCCAAAGAACTAGCAAGACAGGAACACAACCCCACCCATTAGCAGAGAGGCGGCCCAAAATCATAATAAGTCTACAGACACCCCAAAACACACCACCAGACGTGGACCTGCCCACCAGAAAGACAAGATCTAGCCTCATCCACCAGAACACAGGCACTAGTACCCTCCACCAGGAAGCCTACACAACCCACTGAACCAACCTTAGCCACTGGGGACAGACACAAAAAACAACAGGAACTACGAACCTTCAGCCTGCAAAAAAGGAGACCCCAAACACAGTAAGATAAGCAAGATGAAAAGACAGAAAAACACACCGCAGATGAAGGAGCAAGATAAAAACCCATCAGACCTAACAAATGAAGAGGAAATAGGCAGTCTACCTGAAAAAGAATTCAGAATAATGATAGTAAGGTTGATCCGAAATCTTGGAGATAGAATGGACAATAGAATGGACAAAATGCAAGAATCAGTTAACAAGGACCTAGAAGAACTAAAGATGAAACAAGCAACGATGAACAACACAATAAATGAAATTAAAAGTCCTCTAGATGGGATCAATAGCAGAATAACTGAGGCAGAAGAACGGATAAGTGACCTGGAAGATAAAATAGTGGAAATAACTACTGCAGAGCAGAATAAAGAAAAAAGAATGAAAAGAACTGAGGACAGTCTCAGAGACCTCTGGGACAACATTAAACGTACCAACATTCGAATTATAGGGGTTCCAGAAGAAGAAGAGAAAAAGAAAGGGACTGAGAAAATATTTGAAGAGATTATAGTTGAAAACTTCCCTAATATGGGAAAGGAAATAGTTAATCAAGTCCAGGAAGCACAGAGAGTCCCATACAGGATAAATCCAAGGAGAAATACGCCAAGACACATATTAATCAAACTGTCAAAAATTAAATACAAAGAAAACATATTAAAAGCAGCAAGGGAAAAACAACAAA
This sequence comes from Pseudorca crassidens, assembly GCF_039906515.1. Taxonomy (NCBI): domain Eukaryota; kingdom Metazoa; phylum Chordata; class Mammalia; order Artiodactyla; family Delphinidae; genus Pseudorca; species Pseudorca crassidens. The sequence goes on along the minus strand of NC_090304.1, from coordinate 37,797,715 downwards.
TAACACACAAGGGAATCCCCATAAGGTTAACAGCTGATCTTTCAGCAGAAACTCTGCAAGCCAGAAGGGAGTGGCAGGACATATTGAAAGTGTTGAAGGAGAAAAACCTGCAACCAAGATTACTCTACCCAGCAAGGATCTCATTCAGATTTGATGGAGAAATTAAAACCTTTAGAGACAAGCAAAAGCTGAGAGAGTTCAGCACCACCAAACCAGCTCTACAACAACTGCTAAAGGAACTTCTCTAGGCAAGAAACACAAAAGAAGGAAAAGACCTACAATAACAAACCCAAAACAATTAAGAAAATGGGAATGGGAACACACATATCGATAATTACCTTATATGTAAATGGACTAAATGCTCCCACCAAAAGACACAGATTGGCTGAATGGATACAAAAAGAAGACCCATATATTTGCTGTCTACAAGAGACCCACTTCAGACCTAGAGACACATACAGACTGAAAGTAAGGGGATGGAAAAAGGTATTTCATGCAAATGGAAACCAAAAGAAAGCTGGAGTAGCAATTCTCATATCAGACAAAATAGACTTTAAAACAAAGACTATTAGAAGAGACAAAGAAGGACACTACATAATGATCAAGGGATCGATCCAAGAGGAAGATATAACAATTGTAAATATGTATGCACCCAACATAGGTGCACCTCAATACATAAGGCAAATACTGACAACCATAAAAGGGGAAATCGACAGTAACACATTCATAGTAGGGGACTTTAACACCCCACTTTCACCAATGGACAGATCATCCAAAATGAAAATAAATAAGGAAACACAAGCTTTAAATGATACATTAAATGAGATGGAGTTAATTGATATTTATAGGACATTCCATCCAAAAACAACAGAATACACATTTTTCTCAAGTGCTCATGGAACATTCTCCAGGATAGATCATATCTTGGGTCACAAATCAAGCCTTGGTAAATTTAAGAAAATTGAAACTGTATCAAGTATCTTTTCCGACCACAACGCTATGAGACTCGATATCAATCACAGGAGAAGATCTGTAAAAAATACAAACACATGGAGGCTAAACAATACACTACTTAATAACGAAGTGATCACTGAAGAAATCAAAGGGGAAATCAAAAAATACCTAGAAACAAATGACAATGGAGACACGACGACTCAAAATCTATGGGATGCAGCAAAAGCAGTTCTAAGAGGGAAGTTCATAGCAATACAATCTTACCTTAAGAAACAGGAAACATCTCGAATAAACAACCTAACCTTGCACCTAAAGCAATTAGAGAAAGAAGAACAAAAAAACCGCAAAGTTAGCAGGAGGAAAGAAATCATAAAAATCAGATCAGAAATAAATGAAAAAGAAATGAAGGAAACAATAGCAAAGATCAATAAAACTAAAAGCTGGTTCTTTGAAAGGATAAACAAAATTGATAAACCATTAGCCAGACTCATCAAGAAAAAAAGGGAGAAGACTCAAATCAATAGAATTAGAAATGAAAAAGGAGAAGTAACGACTGACACTGCAGAAATACAAAAGATCATGAGAGATTACTACAAGCAACTCTATGCCAATAAAATGGACAACCTGGAAGAAATGGACAAATTCTTAGAAAGGCACAACCTGCCAAGACTGAATCAGGAAGAAATAGAAAATATGAACAGACCAATCACAAGCACTGAAATTGAAACTGTGATTAAAAATATTCCAACAAGCAAAAACCCAGGACCAGATGGCTTCACAGGCGAATTCTATCAAACATTTAGAGAAGAGCTATCACCTATCCTTCTCAGACTCTTCCAAAATATAGCAGAGGGAGGAACACTCCCCAACTCATTCTATGAGGCCACCATCACCCTGATACCAAAACCAGACAAGGATGTCACAAAGAAAGAAAACTACAGGCCAATATCACTGATGAACATAGATGCAAAGATCCTCAACAAAATACTAGCAAACAGAATCCAACAGCACATTAAACGGATCATACACCATGATCAAGTGGGGTTCATTCCAGGAATGCAAGGATTCTTCAATATACGCAAATCAATCAACATGATACACCATATTAACAAATTGAAGGAGAAAAACCATATGATCATCTCAATAGATGCAGAGAAAGCTTTTGACAAAATTCAACACCCATTTATGATAAAAACCCTGCAGAAAGTAGGCATAGAGGGAACTTTCCTCAACATAATAAAGGCCATATATGACAAACCCACAGCCAACATCGTCCTCAATGGTGAAAAACTGAAAGCATTTCCACTAAGATCAGGAACAAGACAGGGTTGCCCACTCTCACCACTCTTATTCAACATAGTTTTGGAAGTTTTAGCCACAGCAATCAGAGAAGAAAAGGAAATAAAAGGAATCCAAATCGGAAAAGAAGAAGTAAAGCTGTCACTGTTTGCAGATGACATGATACTATACATACAGAACCCTAAAGATGCTACCAGAAAACTACTAGAGCTAATCAATGAATTTGGTAAAGTAGCAGGATACAAAATTAATTCACAGAAATCTCTGGCATTCCTATACACTAAGGATGAAAAATCTGAAAGTGAAATCAAGAAAACACTCCCATTTACCATTGCAACAAAAAGAATAAAATACCTAGGAATAAACCTACCTAAGGAGACAAAAGACCTGTATGCAGAAAATTATAAGACACTGATGAAAGAAATTAAAAATGATACAAATAGATGGAGAGATATACCATGTTCTTGGATTGGAAGAATCAACATTGTGAAAATGACTCTACTACCCAAAGCAACCTACAGATTCAATGCAATCCCTATGAAACTACCACTGGCATTTTTCACAGAACTAGAACAAAAAATCTCACAATTTGTATGGAAACACAAAAGACCCCGAATAGCCAAAGCAATTTTGAGAACGAAAAATGGAGCTGGAGGAATCAGGCTTCCTGACTTCAGACTATACTACAAAGCTACAGTAATCAAGAGAGTATGGTACTGGCACAAAAACAGAAATATAGATCAATGGAACAGGATAGAAAGCCCAGAGATAAACCCACGCACATATGGTCACCTTATCTTTGACAAAGGAGGCAGAAATGTACAGTGGAGAAAGGACAGCCTATTCAATAAGTGGTGCTGGGAAAACTGGACAGCTACATGTAAAAGTATGAGATTAGATCACTCCCTAACACCATACACAAAAATAAGCTCAAAATGGATTAAAGACCTAAATGTAAGGCCAGAAAGTATCAAACTCTTAGAGGAAAACATAGGCAGAACACTCTATGACATAAATCACAGCAAGATCCTTTTTGACCCACCTCCTAGAGAAATGGAAATAAAAACAAAATTAAACAAATGGGACCTAATGAAACTTAAAAGCTTTTGCGCAGCAAAGGAAACCATAAAGAAGACCAAAAGACAACCCTCAGAATGGGAGAAAATATTTGCAAATGAAGCAACTGACAAAGGATTAATCTCCAAAATTTATAAGCAGCTCATGCAGCTTAATAACAAAAGAACAAACAACCCAATCCAAAAATGGGCAGAAGACCTAAATAGACATTTCTCCAAAGAAGATATACAGAGTGCCAACAAACACATGAAAGAATGCTCAACATCACTAATCATTAGAGAAATGCAAATCAAAACTACAATGAGATATCATCTCACACCAGTCAGAATGGCCATCATCAAAAAATCTAGAAACAATAAATGCTGGAGAGGGTGTGGAGAAAAGGGAACCCTCTTACACTGTTGGTGGGAATGTAAATTGATACAGCCACTGTGGAGAACAGTATGGAGGTTCCTTAAAAAGCTACAAATAGAACTACCATATGACCCAGCAATCCCACTACTGGGCATATACCCTGAGAAAACCATAATTCAAAAAGAGTCATGTACCAAAATGTTCATTGCAGCTCTATTTACAATAGCCCAGAGATGGAAACAACCTAAGTGTCCATCATTGGATGAATGGATAAAGAAGATGTGGCACATATATACAATGGAGTATTACTCAGCCATAAAAAGAGACGAAATTGAGCTATTTGTAATGAGGTGGATAGACCTAGAGTCTGTCATACAGAGTGAAGTAAGTCAGAAAGAGAGAGACAAATACCGTATGCTAACACATATATATGGAATTTAAGAAAAAAAAAATGTCATGAAAAACCTAGGGGTGAAACAGGAATAAAGACACAGACTTACTAGAGAATGGACTTGAGGCTATGGGGAGGGGGTAGGGTAAACGGTGACAAAGCAATAAAGAGGCATGGACATGTATACACTACCAAACGTAAGGTAGATAGCTAGTGGGAAGCAGCCGCATAGCACAGGGAGATCAGCTCGGTGCTGTGTGACCGCCTGGAGGGGTGGGATAGGGAGGGTGGGAGGGAGGGTGACGCAAGCGGGAAGAGATATGGGAACATATGTATATATATAACTGATTCATTTTGTTGTGAAGCTGAAACTAACATACCATTGTAAAGCAATTATGCTCCAATAAAGATGTTTAAAAAAAAAAAAAAAAGAATATAGATATATACATGTACATGTGTAACTGAATCACTGCTGTACACCTGAAACTAGCACAATATTGTAAATCAACTATACTTTAAAAAAGGCAGGGGGGCTTGACTAGACAAAAGTTGTGTATTTTGAAGTACCTGTGGACTTGCCTGGTATTCCTGGAAGATTGGTAGGTATTCTGTTTCTACACATATTGTGTTTCTAGCCTCATGGAAAGTGGTTCACTCTGGTTGCTATAACTTATGTATTTATACAGGAATGAAGACTTAATGGACATTTTGCTATAGAACTGAAATGTTAAGTAAAAAAGATGGCCAGAAAAGAGAGAAACCACTTTTTTGTCTTAATTTCTTTCAGGTTCTCTCAAGCAGTGCTGCCAGTAGTACCATCACAGCACTGTCACCTGGAGGAGCACTGATGCAGGGAGGGACACAGCAAGCCATAAACCGTATGTGCTGGACCTCATGTTGCTGTCCCTTTACCTAAATAACCTCAGAAGAGCAATTTGAGAAGAGTGCTAAGTTTTATTGGTTTCTCTTTGGGACATTTCTGGAATTTTTGTTTTGTTTTTATGCATCCAGATCCTAAAGCATATTTAGACAAGAGTTGATGTTTCAGTATTGTTTTAATATTACAAACAGTGGCACGTTGCTGTGTCACACTAGTAATGTGTGATATTGCTCGTCACACATTTTTTTTCCTCTCCTCCCTCTTAAAGCAAAACCTGAAAATTCCTCCAAAACCCCAAGGAAATTTAAATTCTGTGGTCTTTCAGCCACAAAATCAGTAACTTGTCTCAGAATAGCACATCCTGGTTTAGTATTGGTAGAGTGCGCATTCAGATTTATTCTCTGAGTTGTCATTCTTTCAGAGACCACACACAGGGGAAAATAGCTTTTATCCTATGGACCACTTTTTCTTTTGCAGAGATGGTGCCAAATGATATTCAGTCTGAATTGAAACACCTGTATGTGGCTGTTGGGGAACTTCTACGGCACTTCTGGTCCTGCTTTCCCGTTAATACGCCATTCCTAGAAGAAAAGGTCAGAACCGATTCCAAACACAGCCAGCTGTTGTAGTAGTGTAACTTAGTGAAGTGTTATCTTGAAGTTGGAAAATCGTATTGGATGTTTACTATGTGCCAAACACTACTTTGCATATATTGTTTCATTTAAGCCTCACAGCATCCTGATGGAGTAGGTATTGACACCCATTTTGTATGCAAAGAAACTTGAGATCCAGACCAGTTCCATAACTTATAATCGTGCATCTTAAAAGTTAACTGAATCACTTTGCTATGCACCAGAAACTAACACAACATTGTAAATCAACTATAATTCAATTTAAAAAAAAGGTAGTAATAGCTTTACTATATAGATTGCTCTTACAAACAATCTTTAAGAGAAAGATAAATACCCCATTTAAAATAATAGGCAAAACATTTTTAACAGGCGATTCACTAAAGAATGCAAGTGGCCCAATAAACCTAGGAAATTTTCATACTCAGTATTCAAATAAATTATCTTTAAAGCTACATAAAAAGCGCATTTTTCATCTATAATTTGTAAAAGGATAAAAAACTTAGAATGATCAGTGATGGCCAAGTTGCTAAGAAGAGAGTCCTTTCCTCCACTACAAGTGGAGGAAAGGACTTTTACCTTTTTAAAACACGCTTTGGAAAGGACTTTTACCTTTTTAAAACACGCTTTGACCCAGAAATTCAACATTTAGAAACTTAACCTAAGGAAATAATTAAGAATGAATGTATGCAAATATCGAGCCATAGAGATGTTTCTCTACTACTGTCTGTGTAGAAATGGTCTAAATATCTACCAGAAAGGGATTGGTTAAAGATACATCCATTTTAAATGACGACTTAGTATTTAATGACTTAAAGATGTTCCCGTTAAACCAAGTGGAATTTTAAAACAGTGTATACTGTATATTTTCTACATATGCATTTATACGCATGCACAAAAAACATCAGGAAGGATATGAATTATAAACCAAAAGAATCTGAATATATTCAATATTGCTTCTCTGCCTGGTGGAGCCAGTTAATCTTAAAAAAAAAAAAAGAAGAAGAAAGAAAAAGAAACCTTATGTGTGTTTTTCTCTTGATCCCTGTAGGTTCTTTGAGAGTCTGTAATTCATTATTTCTCTCATCTTTTTTTAGGTAGTGAAAATGAAAAGTAATTTGGAACGATTCCAAGTTACAAAACTCTGCCCATTCCAAGAAAAAATTCGGAGACAGTATTTAAGCACAAATGTAAGGCAACAATTTAATTTTGGCCTAATATTTTTCTCTGTGTAGTAAAATGATGAAATTTACTTTGTTTTCCTGTAAATGAGTATATATGTTGTTTTTTTTCTGTTGCTGGGAATACTGGAGGTTTTTTTAAGGCTGCTTTTTTTTTTTTTTTTTTTAAGAGCATTTATTTATTTTATTTTTGGCAGCATCAGGTCTTAGTTGCAGCACGTGGGATCTTCGTTGAGGCATGCGGGATCTTTCGTTGCGGCGCCGCGGGCTCTTCCTTGCGGTGCGCGGGATTCTCTCTAGTTGTGGTGCGTGGGCTCTGTAGTTGCGGCACACGGGCTTAGTTCCCCGGTGGCATGTGGGATCTTAGTTCCCTGACCATGGATCAAACCTGTGTCCCCTGCATTGTAAGGCGGATTCTTTACCACTGGACCACGAGGGAAGTCCCAGGAATAGTTTTTTAATTGTAAAATGTATCATACATTCAGAAGTGTATAAAATACATTTGCTCTTTTAAATAGTAAAACAAGTATCTGTGTACCCACCAATCATGGTAAAAATAGAACCAGTACCCTGAGTGTCCCTGTCCCACTCTCTCAAGGCTATGACTAACCAGGATTTGTAATAATCACCTACATGCCTTTCTTTATAGATTTACAACCTATATGTATGTTCCTAAGGGTATTTATTTTGAAAACCTGAGTAGCAAGTACAAATGTAGCAATGCAGAGAAAGGTAGAATTGCCATTCTATGAAAGTAAGCTGAACAGTTCCTGGATTATGGTCTGCCTTCAGCTTCCCTGGTTGACAGCAGGGCATGGCAAGTGGGTAAGAAGTGTCACCTTATGCCCAGGATTTTTAGCGTTGTTTTTAATGGAAGGCTAGAACAACCACACAAGATTGTTTCTCTGTGTTAATGCAGGTCTTCTCAGAGGTGACAGGGAAAAAAGTAGTATGTACAAACTTAGAGTTCAGTGTTTCAGTGAGTAGGATAATCAAAACAAGTTTTACAGTTGAAAGTTGAAAAATCTTCATCAGTAATATTTTTAGTAAATTTTTATTCCCTAAACATTCTAAGTGGTTTTTCTTAAAATATAACAACGTTATTTATAATCAGAAAAGAAGCTCGAAGTGTCTTCCCACAGCAGAGCAAGGGTGACAAGTAGATTTCAGTTTATGTGCCTTCTCAATTGACTGTCACTACCTGGAGCACTGTAGTCAACAGGATTCTGAGGCCATGTGCGGCCTTACAGGAGGCTGTGGCATTCATCTCTTCTAACTGGTTCTGTGGAGCCACTGCAGCCTATGGAGCAGTGTAGTTCCCGGACAGAAGTAAATAACATAACACTCCCCCTTGTGCGCGCGCGCACACACACACACACACACACACACATAGTGATAACAGGTGTGGTAAATAAGAGTTTATTTTGTTTTTAACTATCTCAGATTGAATCTAAGTTATTGGCATGCTACAAGGATTTAGAACTTCCTGGTCTCTGTCCCCATACTGCCAAAATTGACTTGCAGACTTTTCATAAGACTTTTACTTCCAACCATGTAAATTACACTCTCCACTTGCGAGGAAACAGATAATCCAAAGACACTCTGCCTTAGGAGTCTTTATCAGCTTAGATCAGTGTGGTCCTGTTGACTTCTAGTTATGTCTGTGACGAGGGTAAAATTGTTTTCTGCTCAAGATACGTAGTCCTGACCTAAGGCATGACATAATACTTGTGTGAAGCTTTGAGACCATTTAGATTTTTCTGTAATCTGCTGAGTTACATTGAAATCCTGAAGTGTTAGACCTGGAAAAGACCCTAGAGAACATAGAAAAGTGCTTCACAAGGTTGCCTGTGCAGCAGAATTAAGTGGAGGAGCTTTTGAAAATCAAAAGATTCCTGGGTCTCATCCCAGACCTGTTGCCTCAGAATCTTCAGGGGAGTGGGGCATTTTTCAAATTTTCTCTAAGTTAGTGTTGATGCTACCCTCTTGATCTTAGTCAAGAGGCTTATGTTTATATCTAGAAATCACCAGTTTAGTTCACCTTTCTCATTTGACAAAAGAAACTAAAGCCTAGAACCCAGGATTTCATGTTGTCCTATGGCTGATTAATGACAGGGCAGACATACAGTGCAGGCAAAGCAGGTGAATTTCCAGCCTCTACTATACCCCACCTTCCCTCTTACCTTTCTATACAAAATGTGTCTGATAACACCTTCACAGAGGGCTTGCATGTTACCTCATTGGAGAAACAGAAAAGAGCTTGGGAACAGCACTGAAGTATGTGCCAGATCTGGATCAGAAGCAGTAACTTCCCCAGCCTTTACCATTGTTGCCTAAGTGTCTTGCTATGTTTTTCAGTTGGTAAGTCACATAGAGGAGATGCTCCAGACAGCTTACAACAAGCTCCACACGTGGCAGTCACGGCGTCTGATGAAGAAAACGTGAAGTGTCCGTGGCTCTCACAGGTTCTGTGAGACTGAGAGAACTGTGACCTGCAGTGACTCTGGAAACCTGGCCTGTCAGACATGCAGGTGATCACACAGAAGTGACAAGAAACATCTGTACCATGCCGACTCGGAGCTGATGCTATTGTACTTGCACATTGAGAACTGAAAAGAAGGGAACTAGGATTAAACTAAAAGCTAGGGAGGTAAATTAAGGCAGAACCAAAATGAGCTAAGTTGCAAATATATATATATATATTTTAAAAAGACACTGTTTACAGCAGTTACTCAGGAACTGCTTTTGATTCACATTAAGCTGCTTTCAGGAATCTAAAAAAAAAAAAACTTTTTAAAAGGGTGCATTGATAAAATCTGAGGATTTTTGGTTTTGTTTTGTTATTGTGTAAATTTTTTTTCCTAAGTTTATGGCACAGGGTACACCTTAAGTATTTCTCCTCCATCTTCCACTTGGATCCTCAAGTTTTGCTGAATTCTAGTTGTACCTTACATCAGCAAGCTAAAGAGAGTACTTTAAAATAAAGCAGAGGGAGACTGTTGCTCAGCCATCCAGAAACAGTTGTAGTCAGAAGACATCATTGGTCCTGTGTTTCCTACGGAAATAAGAAACAATAAATATTGCACTGAATGTTTGTGGTTTGGAGTCCCTAAAAGATAAAGAGGGGACATATTTGCAGAAAGTCGTGTGGGGTTTTTATGCAGAATTTTGTCAGAGGACAATGCGCTGCATGTTTTTCTTTGAGTGCAAATGTACATTGCTAAGATTTTTTTTAAGATGGCATGTGCTTTGAAAAGAAATTGCATTTTTAAGAGTTTAAAAATCTTATGAGTGAGAAATATAAGAAATCTTACTTATTTTCACCTCTTTAGAAAAAATAAAAGATGTTTCTCATATCTCTTTTTCTCCAGTATCTGACTGTTACTGTCCTTGGCGAATTGATAATCATTGCATAGTGACTGCAAAGCCTAAATGCAAAAAAAAAAAAAAAAAAAAAATTTGTTTTTGGAATCTGTGCCATATCTTGTTCCTGATAGTATCAACTCACCGTTTATCTAAGACATTAGATGTCTTATATTAAAAATTACAGAAAAAAGTAAAACTTTTTATAGATACTCTTTTAACTGTAACACATCTTGTGGATTCTCCTTATGTGTGGTACTTACTTGGGTGGGCTGCTCGAGGGCTACTCGTTTTTTTAAGCCATTATACAAGCTGGTTATCTCTCATAAAATGGCTACAACAGGTTTTCAACCTGTTCAGACTTTGAACCAGTAAAAGGAAAGTAGCAACATCATTCTTCTGCTTCAGCCGTCCCATTTCTCCTTCAGATCAGTTTAGTAATGGTGTGTTACACGTCACAGTTTTACAAAGTGCATTTCAAATGAATTATTACCACAACTACTCTATAAGCAATAGCAATCGAGCAGATAGAAAAATGTTTGAAATAGAAGAAAGAGTATGTCTGGGAAAGGCAGACGTAAAGAAATAAAATGCTCTGTTGAGTGCTCTGTTAAAGATTAAGTGATAAATATAATGGAACCTGAAGGAAGAAACCATTGGGGGAATTGGGTGGACTTCACTAAAGAAGTAACATTTTAGCTAAGCCTTGAAGGGTGAACATGGAAGTGCATGATGAGGATGTGAAGACTTTGAAACCCACACACACACGTGTTGGGACAAGAGTGTTTGTTGGATTGGAGAGTTGGAAGTGAAGAGGCTGGGAAAATCAGTTTAATTCAGGTTTCAGATGGCTTTGTAAGGCCAAGATAAGAAATTCAGACCTTACCCATTAGGCATGGGGGACCTGGAGAAAATTTTAAGCACATGAGTTGTTTTTCTGAGGGTATTTTGCTTGTTCTGTTTGTTTTGTTGGATTAAAAGTCCAGCAGTTGGGGATGCCAAAACCTAGAAGGCTTTGGAACAATCCAGACTGGAAACTAGGTCCAAATTAAAGTGGAATTCTGGTAAATAGAAGAGGGAACTGAATAAAGACTTTCGTTACGGTGTATGATTAAGTCTCATAAGGAATGAAGGACTTAAGGGGGATTTCACCAGAGGTAGCTCTCACTTTCAAGTCCAGCTTACATTTGAAATATTTGATCCTTGGAGTCCTTTCAAAATGAACTTTGGCAGCTGTTTAGACCTATTACGGCCCCACCTTCACATTGTGGAAAATGATAGCAGCCGCTGGTGATTGAGAGCTGCGATAAACCAGTACTGTTCCTAGCACCTTCAGAAATGGTTTTGATGTTAAGTAATTTACCCCAGTAAGTGTCAGAGCTTACTCTAAACTGCTAAGCTTCTGCAATCACTGAGATGGGACAAGATGCTTGTGAAGTTGGAAGCTTTTATTCCCCAGCCCAGGCTTCCACTGCATAGTTTTTCCTTTGACTGCCCCGTCAGTCATTCCTGCCTCCAATTCTATTCTGTACTTCTTTTACAGCAAATCACATTATGGGGTTATTTTGCCTAGTGGGTCCCATTAGCCCAAAGGGCTGCAAAATACAATAGTATAGTGAAAGCATGTCATGCCTTAGGAGAATGAGTTTCTCCTAGAAAAACATAAAATCAGTAGTGCTAGTCTACTTTGGACTTAACACTGCAAAATGAGTAGGATACTTTGTGACATCTGCTTCAGTCTGGAAAGCAAGATTGCTTAAACACCTGTAACTTAGGAGGGTAAGCCACTCATCCAGGCTGAGGGTTTAATCCAGAAAGTGATTTCCTATTGGTGCACATATCATCTGGAGCCAACAGTGGCCCTCGTATGGAAAGCTGCCCGTTTTAAACTTAGATTTGCTATTTCCAGTGTCAGAACTTGCATGGGAGTCCTCAGTGCATTACCTCTGCCCTTTCCCAATTTAGCTTCTTCAAGACTCAGCTGTTTTCCCAGTTCCTGAGGCCAGGGGAGTCTTAATTATTTTCAGCTCTTAAACTGTCCAGAGCTGGAGCATTGCCTAGAACCTGGTTCAGGGGTGATCAGCCTTAGTTTGTAGTCCATATCCTCGATTGGGTGTGTATTTAAGTCACAGAAAAGACCTTGGAATTCAAACTTTGTAACCACAGAGCCCTGTTTTCATAGTCTTTTGCAGAATCCCTAATATTTATGACAAACATGGAATTATACCTGTTGAGGTGGAGCCTGCGATCCAGCTCTTTCCACTCCCCCTAACAAAACAGCATGAAAAACCTACACCCTCTCTGGCCATCTGGTAACCTGCTGTGTTTGTTGGGATGAATGATAACAAAAGTAGGCCGAAGGCAGTCCCCTGGCAGTCCAATGGTTAAGAGTTGGTGCTTTCACTGCTGTGGGCCCGGGTTTGATCCTTGGTCAGGGAACTAAGATCCCACAAGCTGTGCGCGCAGCCAATAAATAAATAAATAAAAATGAATTCTCTTTAAAAAGGAAAGTAGGCTGAGGTTGAAGCATAAGATAAACTGGCTTGTATTTATTTATTTATTTATTTATTGGCCGCACAGCACGGCTTGCCGGATCTTAGTTCCCCGACCAGGGATTGAACCTGCATCCCCACTGCAGGGTCTTAACCACTGGACTGCCAGGGAAGTCCCTAAACTGGCTTAAATTTAAAATTTTACTCATCTGTAATCATAGAAATAAATAGCAAGATGGTAGACTTAAACCCAACTTACTAGCAATTGAAACAGACTGAACACTCTAAAAGACAAAGATTGTCAGATTGGATTGAAAAACAAGACTCAACTACATGCTAGTTATAATCACAGAAATGTCCATACCTCACTGGATTTGCCCTCCCCTCATGTCAAATTCAGGTTCACTAGGTATTAGAATTCAAAGACCTTTATTACTCAGATTTATATCTTTCTGGTTCGAGGACCTAAGTGGGGAACAGAGCAGTGAAAAAGGAATGACAAATACAAAATCACTGACCATTAATGTCCATTTTTTAAATTATTACAAAAGTATAATATTTTTAAGGTTTGAATAGTACCGACATATATAAAATAATAGAAGATGTTTCTGTATCCTTACCCCCAAATCTCATTCTCTTGAGGTAGTGCTTAGTGTATTTTCTCCTGGACATTTTTCTATGTGCTTAAAATTATTTTTCTAACCTACAATCTAAGATTTTTCTAGCAAAGAAACACCTGTGCACACATTTATACCCTTTAAGATAAGCCCTGACAATGGGGCTCTTCTCCATAGAGAACCCATTCATGGTCCCATTTCTGTAAGCTAAGTTTTTATGAATTTTGATCTTATCCATTAGTGTGCTACTTCTGGCACCTGGTTATCCATAAGAACAGGCTATGTCTGGCCTGAATGCAAAAATTCCTTGGAATTTTACTTGTACAATCGGATTCTTATCACCCAAGAACATTTAGACCCACAGATATAAAAAGTAGAGAAAAAGTAGTGTTATAACAGGCCCTCCCAGAATTGACTGCAGCCTCAGCAGCAGTAGAGACATGGTGTAGCAGAGCCATTAGAGCACAGTCATTGGACCTACACTGGGTTCAAATCCCAGCTGCGTAGCTCACTAGACGTGTGACTACTTAATCTGTGCCTTGGTTTCTTCTTCATCTGTAAAGTGAGTGTTATAGTACTTAACTGATAGGATTACTGTGAGGATAACAAATAGAGTATATATAGGGCACTTGGAGCAGAGTCCAACACATGACATGTGCTGGGTGAGTGCTGTCCTTAATGCTGATACAGGTTTTCACTGAGCCACACGGTGAAAGGCAGCATCTTCTCGATTTCACTGTTTAGAAATCTAAATGGAAGAAAATTTCCTCAAAGAACAGTAAAGTGCTTACTTTTGTACTTCTACCCCCAAAAAACTGCCCAAATCTAATTTTCATGGCTTATCTTTAATAGATGTATTAATAGTCACGTTTTTGTGGTGCCCTGCATTCTCCCAATTACTTTAAAATATACATATAAAATTGCTTATAACTGATTTCACACTTCAGTTGCAGTATTTATGAAATAAATTCCATTCTTTTGAGAATGTGAGGAGAACATTTCTGTGTTCTTCCCTGGGATGTAAAATATAGGTCAAGAGACAACTGTACGTTAAAAGATACTGTAAATTAGAATCCAAAATACATTTGAAATTAATGTTTCATTTCATATCTTATGTTTGATATTTAGGGAAACTCCCTTTTTTTGGTGAGAAGGGGAAGGGAAGCACATCCTGTTATCTTTTAAGTACTTGCTAAAATTTTTTCGTAAAAATAGAGGTTGGGATCTATGTAGAAAATAAACATGGTTACTGGGGGTAAGCGGGGGAAGGGATAAATTGGGAGATGGGGCTGACATACACATTACTATATATAAAATAGATAACTATTAAGGACCTACTGTATAGCACAGGGAACTCTACTCAATACTCTTAATGGCCTATATGGGGAAAGAATCTAAAAAAGTGGATATATGTATAACTGATTCACTTTGCTGTATACCTGAAACTAACACAACATTGTAAATCAACTATACTCCAATAAAAATTAAGAGAAAAAATAGAGGTTGGGATCAAAGAAAAACAGGTTGAAAATATGCTGAGTTAGCAGGAGAGCAACCTTGAAACTTGATAAAACAGGTGAAGGGGTTTCTCTTCAAAACAAGGTCACTAACAGGCTTCAGGGAGCACATCCCCAGACCTAAACATGGTGATTTGTCATCTGGACAGTTGCATATCGCAAGTATAGCTTAGTTAGGCAAGAAGGAATTTCTTTAAAAACATAATAGTGATCAATTTTCTGTGTTACATGAATAGGTTAGTAAAAATCTAGTAAACGAGAAAGCGCTCAAGCTCTACAGCTGAGCTACCTGGGTTCAAATCCCAACCCTGCCACTTAATAGCTGTGCAATTACTTCATCACTTCATGCCTCAGTTTCCTCACTTTTAAAATGGGCATAATAAGCGTACTTACAGATTTATTGTGAAGGTTAAATAAGCTAATAAATGTAAGTGCTTAGAATACTGCATGGCACAAATTAAGCACTCAATAATTGTTCTTCGTACCATTTATTATTATTTACCTTTACCTGGCTTCAGCTCAAAGCTTATTGACTCAGGCTGGCATAAAATATCAACATTGATAGAGACCAGAGAGTAAGGGAAAAAAACTAATATTTATTAGATCTATTTGCTAGATATTTGCCATGTTATATGTACCTTCTTAATCCTTAGGATTCACTGAACGATTATTTATCAAGCTCCTACTATACATCAGTCTACAGACCCCACCGTATAAAATCTCCGGGTCAGGAAAAGGCACTGTCCTAGATGATGCGTAGAATAGACTGTGCCTTCATGGAACTTAATAAAACTGAGTCTCGGAAAGGTGAAATGACTTGCCTAAATACCCTGACTCCAATTTGAGAGTGGAGAGCTAAGATTCAGGCTCAGCTCTTCAAAGCAAATCTGTGCAGCTGCGAACTATTGACCTTTCTCTCCCTAATCGCCTTACTGTCTCCCCACCCTGCTCAGGCAGGCTGGAACTTTCTTTTCTCCCTGCTCTAAATAATGGAGAAAGGGAGATCTGTGCTATCAGGCCACACACTGACAAGCACATGTGGCTCTGAGGCTGGGAGACTGCTTCATTCTCCTGAAGTGCAGTGACGGACACAGATTCTTGGATTTGAAGCCCTAAGGGAGGGCCACCTGGGCTCCAGCTCTGCTGTTGATGCCTAAGCCTCTATTATGTGCTGGGTCCTCAGAAGAATTCAACGGACCTTCGCTGTCCTGTTTTCTCCTGACATTTTACTTTTTAAAAATTAATTTTGTTTTTTAGCAAAGTTATTCATGCTCATAATTTAAAAAATCAAAAACACTAAAAGATGCATACCAAAACATCAAATCCACCAACTTCCCTCATCACAGAATTAATCACTTTCAACTCTTTTAGCTTATATTTTACCATTCTCAATTTATCAATTTTGTTATTCTCCACTATTATGGTCATTAAGGATTTAGTGTTCTTATCATTACTCCCATTTCCCTCTCTCCAGCCTCCCAATATAGTTCACAGTTTTTTGATGATCAACAGTGCTCACATTTTGATAATGTGAAGATTGTTTGGTGCTTCAGTCAGGGTCCTGGCAGGAAATAAATGGCACCCTCAAATTGGGTGATTTAAGGAGATTAATAAAGGGCAGTTTTCCAAAGTGTAGGCAGAGTAGAGAGAAACCATAAGTTATAGTGCAGTATCCTAGTTACCAGGCCTAGGCCTGATGAGGCGATGGAAAGAAATGGCTACCAGGAGAGAAGAGACCCTGACAGGAGTTAAGGGACACAACCCACCCACAGTCCCACAGGGAGGGCTCCATCTCACTTTCCCTCTCCCCCAGTCTCTGCAGGGAAGGCAGAGGGCATGGAGGCACTGTTCCTGTGTGGTTGCTTCAGGTCAGCCCCTCAGGACCCAGAGCAGGGTGGAGAAGAAGAGAGTGGACCTGCAGGGCAAATAGAAGATATCGAGCATCACAGCCGAGCAGGGTCCTAAGGTTCCCTTAACTTTCTTGACCAACTTTTCTTTCACCACAGTTTCCAGTTGGCTTGATCTTCTAACACTCCTGTGGCCACTTCACTCCAAACTCTGAACAGACTGTAAAACCCCTCAGCTGGCCCTTATATTTGAGCAAGTTATTTAACGTGGATTAGAAGCTCCATGTGCACAGGCAGGTCTGTCGAATAGAGGACGTCCACCGGGGTAAGTGGGGGGAAGCCGCTTTGCCAGCCAGGTCTCTCACATGTCAGTATTTGGGGAACTTTTCTCTGAGACCATTCAGTCTCTCCAGAGAAGGAGCCGCTGTGTCTCTACCTGGGAGTATAAGCCTGGAGACTAGCTTTCTGGGAATTGCCTCAGGAAGGGGGTTCTCTGTCTATAGACATTCTCTTATGCGCCAGTGCCTCTCACCACTTTGCTTGTGTCCTGATTGCATTTCCCCAAAGAGTAAACCCCTTATTTTCAGTGAGGGTGGAGGCAAGAGGCAGTCATTTTGTTGCGCAGGTGGGGAAGGAATCCGGGAATCTCCAGTCTCTTAGATCCCTTGTTTCAGGCCCACACTGTACTCCTATCTTCCATAGAACTTGCTCCCTCCAGCGCCTGAGCCTATCTAGTGCAAATCAGCTTCCATCTCTTCACCACCTCCCTCTGTGGCCACTTAGATTTCACTCTCGTGTTAGTCACACTGATTTCAGCTTTCTAAAATGTGGTTGACAGACCTCAGCTGCGGTTGTCTCCTCTTCCAGTCTCTTGGTCGTTGTGTGATTATATGTTTGTATGTTCTTTTCCCATTATTTTAGTAAGATTTGGGGAAGGAACTGAGATAAACATATGAGTTCAATCTGCCACGTTTAACCAGAGATCCACTAGTGTTGAATCATGGTTATTTTAGTGTCGAGGTGAATGCTCACCATTTCATGACTAAAGACGCCATAAGATGACTGCTCTAAACCGACTGAAAAAAAATGTACAACCTAAAAGTTGAAACTTATGTTTTATTCGGCAGACATACTGAGGACTTAAGCCCGAGAGACAGCCTCTCATATAGCTCTGAAGGATCCTTCAGAAGAGGTAAGGGAGGAGCCAGCATATATAAGAGTTTTGCAAAAACAAACCAGGTAGTTGAACATCAAAAGGTTTCTGCTAATTAAAGAAAAAACAAACATCTCAAGTTAATGAATTTAGCGCTTTTCTCTGTATGGGAAGGTGCAAGAGTCTGGGCTCACTGAAATCATTCCTTTGATATGCACCTCAACTATCTAGGGCCAGCATACTGTTCTTTTCCATCCTGAATCCACTCAGGGTGCACCGTTGGGGGTGACTGCAGTGGCCGATGACTTGATGGCCACAACATCCTTTGTTTACTGATTTGTCAAGCAGCATTCTTTGTCCACAACCCAAACCCCTAGTAGCTATCCTCCGTTCCTTGTCATAGAGCACGCCAAAGTTACTGAGCTCGTGCTTTTTCCCCTGCTGTGTGTGTGAGCATATCACATGATCCCACTGCTAAGCTGTTCACTAGCCCAGTGTTTTCTAAAGTGTGGTTAGCACACCCGCAGGAGGTTGAGTAAATATCAGATGACTGAGAATTTCAAATTTCTAATTGTATAGTTATATATTTTAATGTGTGTGTGTATATATATATATTTAATGTAACTGGCATATCAGGCACATTTTTTTTTTTTTTTTTTTTTTGCGGTACGTGGGCCTCTCACTGTTGTGGCCTCTCCCGCTGCGGAGCACAGGCTCCGGACACGCAGGCTCAGCGGCCATGGCTCACGAGCCCAGCTGCTCCGCGGCATGTGGGATCTTCCTGGACCGGGGCACGAACCCGCGTCCCCTGCATCGGCAGGCGGACTCCCAACCACTGCGCCACCAGGGAAGCCCTCAGGCACATTTTTGCTAGGGATGAAGCTAAGTAAAATAGGGAGTCAATTTAAAGAAGCACGTTGAATAGAGTAGTATGGGTGCTATTCAGGAATGGCAAACATTGTGACAATGACTGATACTTGCTAAACACCAATGCTGCTGAGTTGCAGCTAGCTAGTGCTACATGATCCAGAAAGGAGACTTAAGAAGCACGTTTCTTTCTAAAAAAGCCCTAGCGGGGCTTCCCTGGTGGCACAGTGGTTGAGAGTCCGCCTGCCGATGCAGGGGACGCGGGTTTGTGCCCCGGTCCGGGAAGATCCCACATGCCGCGGAGTGGCTGGGCCCGTGAGCCACGGCCGCTGAGCCTGCGCTTCCGGAGCCTGTGCTCCGCAACAGGAGAGGCCGTAACAGTGAGAGGCCTGCGTACTGCAAAAACAAAAAAAAAACCCTAGGGCCTGTGTTCTTCCCCCAGCTGGAATGGAAACTAAGGATTGTCCAGTGTGGGCATCTCACTGTTTGTTTTTGTGGAATGGACATAGAAATCCTTCGGGCCTGGTTGGAGTTAGCCCGTTGTGAGTTGCAGAGTGTGGGCACTAGAAGAGCAAAGCTGGCCTTTAGAAACTGCCTGCCTCTTTAGAGCTGCATTTCTGCCCCCAGAGAGCCCCCTTCTTTGCACCTTTGCTCCTGCAGCTCTGAGATGCAGGGTGAGCACATGGGAGGGGCTGGTCACTGACAGAGCATTCAGTTCTCAGCCTCAGGGAGGCCTCTCGCTTGTCTCAGAACTGCCCCTGGCACAGCTCCAGTCCAGATGAGGCAGCGCAGGTGGGGAAACAGGTGGTATCAAAGGTCTCTCCCAGCTCCTGGAGGCCATCCCTCTTCTTAGATCAGGGCTCTTGAGAGCTTCCCAGAAGTATCTTCATTTCAACATTCCAGATTGCCCCCCAGCGATCGAAAAGGAAGCTGACATTTATTGGGCACCTACTGGGTGCTGGGTGCTTTACATTTAAACCTCACAGCAACCTATGAAAATGGTATTATCCCCATTCTACAGAGGCCCCATGAGAGGAAGTAATTTGCTCACGTTCTCATAGTGAGTGGTGGAATCAGGAGTCAAACCCAGAGCAGTGTGAGGCCAAAGCAAAGAGCCATACTGAGGGAAAGACGACAGCAGGCCTGTCCCCTGGAAACATGGGCCTCACCCTGCTGCTGTCTGGATATTGCATGGCTGCCTCTCTTTCCAAACTGTGAGAGAAACAAAACCGAAGGAGGCCAGGGTCTCGTGGGCAGGGGCTGCCTTTCTGAATCCATGCAAGGGGCAGAGACCAGCCAGCGTAGGGTGGCCAGAAACAACCATGTACTTTACATCATAAGCTAAGTATGCCATAAAAAACCAGGAAACTTGCAGCCCCTCCCTGACCAGCCCAGCCTTGTATATACAACCAATTTTAGTACTAGGTAATAAAGCATCTTAAAAAAAAAAAAAAAAGGTTGGATAAAGCAGTCATTATGTGCAGGTTCTAGAAGATCCTCACCTGAGGAAGGGGTCAGGCTCAGCCTGGGTGCAGGGCCAGGAAGAATGCTCTGAACCAATTAGAGTCTGAAATAGATAAAACAAACGGTCAGAGCAGTGACCACAAACTTGCTTCTCTCCTCAGTTCATTTCCTGAGATAGGAATATGGTTTATTGAGCTATTTCCTTGTTTTTCCTATTTCAAAGATGCATAAGGCTTAGAAAGTGACTTGCCCAGAAACATACAGGCAGTAGGAGTCATGTCAGGGTTTGAACCTGACTGGCTCCCAAAGCTGAGGTTCCCATGGAGACCCTCTTCCTGAAGGACAGTAAGTTTGGTGCAGCAGAGGAATGCAGTACAGATGGAGGCTCTGCCATCTGCCCCTCCTTGTCCCTTAGGAGACGTGCAGAGTATCTCTCCAAGTGGAGGAGTTTGCAGGGATGTCTGTTTTCTGAAAGGCCTGGACAGAAAGATAGACAGGGCCCTCCTCGGAAAGGGTCAATCTGGGCTTTGTTTTCCCCAACGTCTCTGTCCCAGGACTAACAAAATGGCAGGAAAACAGGCTGACAGGAGCTGTCCAAAATGATCACGCCAGCCCCTGGCGCACCCCTGCTGCTCAGAGCAGTGAGGGAGCAGCCTCCATGGAGCGGTGCCTGGTGTCAACTTCGTTGATTTTCTACTTCATTAGGTCAGTGAGAGGCTGCGGCTTCCACAGAGAGCCCTCTTCAGCGTGGCCTAGCAATTTCCTGAGAGGAACTCCCCGTTGTCCCTGCTGTCACGGGCAGTAGCTGCACCTGGTCTCCCTGCAGAGAACTTGCCCAGATGCCACCTGGCTTTCATGTCTTTGAAGCCTGGCTATAGCACATCTGGCTGTGTGACTTTGGGCAAGTGCCTTCCCCTCCCCAAAACTCAGTTCCTGTTTCTGGAAAACGGGAGTAATGATGTGCCCTACTCCACAGGGCAGTTGTGAAGATTAAACAGTGCTTTTAAAGGGTTTAGTAGGAGTGCTGGGGACATACATATTAAATGTTCAGTAAACCTGGGAGTGATTATTATTGCAATGCTCAGAAAGTCTGCACCCGCGAGGTTTGGTGTCCTAGCACTGACTAGGAAGTACCCTTCAGCATCACAAGTAATTTCAAAATAGCTCAAATCCCAGGCTCGCCCTTTGGCAAAGTGAGAGTGGAGACGACAGTGATGTCCATAGCAGCATTGACCAAGAATTCTCCTTACTCTCAAATCTCCCTTCATCAGTCAGCAGAAGTTAAGGCAACCCTTTTCCAGTCTTCCACCTCCACTGCCTCCAAAATTCCCTTGAGATATTTTCTCTTCCTCTTTATTATACAGATTAACATCCTGTAGGCCCAAATCCTCCCTTCCACTACCAGGCCAAATACACAGTCTTCCCCAACCAGGGACTGATTCTGCATCACAAAAGCCCAAGGCACAAGTTGAGCAAAAACCGAACTCCCCTCAGAGACCGGGAAAAGAAGTTGAACAGGAGAGGGACTGCCCCAGGGCGCAGGGAAGGCTATGAACCTTGCCCGGTCCACTATCCACACAACTGAATTTCAGGCTCCCCCCCGGAGATGCGCACAGAGGGCTGAGAGGAGGAGCGGGTCATACCAGGAGCGGTTCCACTTGGCATTCTGATTTGGTTTTCTCCTGGAAACGGAATCTCTCTGAAGAGGCCGCCCCAGTTCTTGACACTGAGGCAGTGAGTTTTAGCTCCATCTCTGCTCCCGGGGCACCCACCCTACCTTCCCTGTCACTTTGACTCCACACTGATAAACACCCACCCTGGTTAAGAGCCTGCCAGCCCCTCAAATGCCTCAGGGGCCACTTTATGGGGTAGGGGTAACAAGGCCCTGGGATTCTTGCCTAATCCATGGCAAACTATCTCCTGCATCACCAGCACCTCCTCTGCCAGGGAGAGCAAAGTCTAAAGGCAACTAACACACTGTGCAATTTTCAACTTTCACCCATTACCCTAAAGAAGGTTTACCACCAGAGCCTCACAGCCTGCCCTGAGAAATCAATTCCATGTGGGAGGGAGTTGGTGGACTCCAAAGAAGAGCCTTCCTAGCCTGTCCCGTTTCAAGATTTTTCTCAGAGAACTCCTGCTGGGTCTGAAATCTTCCAGGGAAACCCAGCTGGGCTTCCTCCCTAGGCTGTTCCTAAGTTCCAGGCACGACAGTGGGGTGTGATGGGCCCGAATGACACTCAGCCCCACTGGAGTCTGCAAGGGAGCCCTGCCAAGGGTGATCGCTCTGGATCGTCGCCCAAGGCAGGAAGCTGTGGCCCCTGGTTACCATGGAGATCTTGGCACAGGCTGTGCCCATCTATGGCTGCCAGGCAGCCTCCCTTAGGAAATGAGGAAGAGAAATTTGGTTGCTGGAGAACTAGCTCAGCCTGGGAGGAGACTCCGTGACACCATGAGCCTGCAGCCGAGGGGGCTGCAGAGGAGGCTGAGGCCAGGAGCTCTGTGAGAACAGCTCTCTGCTGAAGCGGCCTCCTGCAATCCTGTGGCTTCAGTGGCTGGGGTGTGGCCTCCTGCTGAGCGAGGCCTCTCCGCCAAGCTGCCAGTCCCAAGCCAGGGCTTGTTCGAAGTGGCTCTGGTACAGTGGAAAACCCCAGAAGCCAAGCCGGGAGTAGAACCACACCCACAGTGCCAAGGAAGCAGCCCAGGCTGGTGGAGAAGGCCGTGGTGTCTGGTGCAGGGAAGAAAACGCTAGACTAGTTGGGAGGTTCCTGTTTCTTAGTCACCACCCCTGAAACACTACGGTAGAGTCAGGAGCACTTCCCTTCCCTTCCCTTCCCTTCTCCCAGCCCTACTTCCCCACTGCGCAATGACGTCTGCCCTGCAGGCCAATCGAATTGCTGAGAGGCCCTGCAGTGTAAGCAAAGCAGGGGCAGGTGTGAGGGGCTGATCTCCCTCACTGATTCAGTGGGTAAAGGAGGGCCAAGGCTGTGAGGGCCTCTCCTAGGCTTTCATCCCTTCTGTGGCTAAAACTGGAAGATCAGCTCAGTTAAAATGTCCTTTAAGACAGCCTGACGCTGCAAGTATGTTTGCACAGAGGGCAGAGCTTGGCCCTGCACACATGTGGGCTTTGCCAGGCTAATGGAGCACCAGGAACAGGGAGGCTGGTTAGATTATTAGATAGGGCCCTGAAGCAGCCCTGTGGGCAGATGAGCTGTCTGGACCTTGGGGAGTGTTTTTCACATTTGTCCTTTGATATTCGGAAAGCAAAGGGCTAACTGCTTTCCAGGCTGTGAGGCA
This sequence comes from Pseudorca crassidens, assembly GCF_039906515.1. Classification (NCBI taxonomy): domain Eukaryota; kingdom Metazoa; phylum Chordata; class Mammalia; order Artiodactyla; family Delphinidae; genus Pseudorca; species Pseudorca crassidens. The sequence goes on along the minus strand of NC_090304.1, from coordinate 37,774,333 downwards.
CCCCAGGAAAGACAGAGGGGCAGAGTAGCATAGGAGAAGAAAAACTAGACCAGGAGTTTGAAATCCACCTGGCTGCTTTCCAGCTATGAGGGGCGTGAAGCAATTACTTTTTTTTTTTTTTTTTGTGGTACGCGGGCCTCTCACCGCTGTAGGCTCTCCTGTTGCGGAGCACAGGCTCCGGACACGCAGGCCCAGCTGCCATGGCCCACGGGCCCAGCCGCTCCGCGGCATGTGGGATCCCCCCGGACGGGGGCATGAACCCACGTCCCCTGCACCGGCAGGCGGACTCTCAACCACTGCGCCACCAGGGAAGCCCCTGCAATTACATTTTTTGAGGTTTGGTAGTCTCACCAGTAAAACAGAGGTCAAAATTCTTGTTCTGCTCTCCTCTCTCGGTTGAGGTGAAAATGCCTTGAGAGAATGGATATGAAACCCCCCCCCCCCACCAAGCTACACATAAAAGAAGGCCCGATGAGCTTTACCCAGCTGCAGGGAAGCCTTCTCCATGTCTGTACCCATCACAGCCTGTGGTCCCTCCTGGGGGTCAAAGGAGCTCTCTTTTGTTCCTCTTAACAGAATCCCAGGCTCCCTTCTGGTACCCTGGAAAAATGAGGTGGGGTACCTTTTCGGGTCAGGGTGCTCTGAGCAGGCTCAAATAATAGGGCAGAGGGCCTCCTTCTCCAGTAGAGCCTGCGTTGTGAGGTGCAGCTAGATGAGTGCCTGTGTACCCCAGTTTAAACAAAAACCTAGGACCCAAATTTCAGTGAGGGGGCCCTGCAGTCAGCAGCTGCACAGCTAAGAAGACTTCCATTCATTTCCCACACCTAGCCCCAGGAAATTACCAATACACTTCCCTGGTGGTATTCATATTTACAATTGGCTTGATCCTCTTGGACTTTTAGAGGAAATTGCCCTTCTTTTTTGAGCTAGGCTTTGGAATGTAATTCTCCATCTGGTGAAGCTTTGAAACATCTACACAGGAATCAAAGAGATGGGTTCCTATTATCAGTAATTCACTTTCAAAGCCCTGTGAGACTGCTTTTTATTAACAATCCAGTACCCACCAGTGCCTTGGGAATTTTGGACCCCGTTTTGGAGCTAATATGGGGACAAGAGAGTGCCAGGCATGGATTTCCTGTTGCCATGGGTGGAGCCAGGAGCCTTGGATGTCTGTCTCCACCCCCACAGTAGCCCCAATCACTTTCCAAAGTAGGGGGCAGCCTTTGCCACTGGGTCCTGAGCAAAACTGGAAAAATGAAGGTGTGTGTGGAGGCTCAACTCCCTAGTTCAGAGCCTCCCGGGATGTTTGAACTGGAAGAGAGAGACCCTCTTATGTTTAGAGGCAGGGATGCTGAGACTACAGAGGGAATGTGACTGCCGTAGTGTCACCCAGAGGCCCATGACAAAGCTGGGGCAAGAACCCCAGGTCAGGGCTGCCTCTTCACCGGGTTGCTCACTCATCTTTGCCAAGCCACCACTGTCACTGTCCTTGCCACCCAACCTGTCAGAGGGAAAGGCTGTCGCAGCTTCCCACAGTCCTCCCCTGCTGTGATTAGATAAGGGACATCTTCTGTTACACTGGGAATTGTCTGGCTTGGAGAGGCCCTGGGACTCCCTCTGCAGCCCTGATACTGGAAGGCCTCAGTTTGGGAGCCCCTTATATTCTGGTGTCAGTCTTTGCCTTGGAACCCATCAATGGGATGGAAGATTGAGGCCTAACTCCCTGCCAGGGAAGGATGGAGAGAAAAGGGCACAGGTCTTATCTCTTTCCTGGGGTAGAATGTGGCTGGAAGGGTAATGCCTTAGTCCGTTCAGGCTGCGATAACAAAATACCATAGACTGGGTGGCTTATGAACAACAGAAATTTATCTCTGATGGTTCTCGAGGCCTGGGAGTCCGAGACCAGGATGCTGGCAGTTTCCAAGTTCATAGACGGCAATCTTTTTGCTGTGTCTTCACATGGCAGAAGGGACAAGGGCTCTCTCTAGGGTCTCTTTTATAAGGACACCAACCCCATTCATGAAGTCTCCACCTTCATGACCTAATCACCTCCTAAGAGCCCCACCTCTAAATATTATACTATTCTATTGGAAATTAGGTTTCAACATATAAATTTTGGCGGGACACAAACATTCAGTATACAGCAAAGGGAGTTTAGGGTTTCTGAGGGGATTGTTAGGGGATCATGTCAGGAATGAACCCTGGAGGGAATGACAGTCTAAGCCAAAAAGGGAAACAGAGGCAGCATCTAGTGCCCGAGGATGAGCCAGCTTGGAGGAGGGGAGAAGGAGTTGGGGGCAGGGAGACATCAGGATAGCAGAAGAGATGGCACCCAGGAGAACTTGGGGTCGGGTTGGAGTCTTCAGCTTCCCCTCCCATCATGCGAGAAGAAGATGCGATTGGGGCGATGACATGAAGCAGTCTCCCAGGGGCAGGCACCTGCTCTCTTCCCGGAGAGAGGAGCCTCTGCTTTGGCACATACGCAGCAGGCCCTGGCCTATCAGGGATGGAGATGGAAGAGGCTCTCTGCATCTTGGACCCTGCACCTTAGGAAAGTCATCAGCTTTGCAACTGTGGAAAAGGCTGTCAGCGAGTGTTCAGAGGTGCCATGGGGACATGTAGGGTGTGTCAGAGAAGAGTATGTTTTGTGCAGAGGTGGTTGGAGCTGTGTGTGTTCTGAAGCTTTCTGTTGTGTAACAATGTCCTTACTCAGGACCCTCCCCCATCACCTTTCAACCACCTTGCTTTCACCCTATCTCTCCCATTTCCCCAAAACTTCAGTGACTTCCACTGTCCACCAAAAACCAAAAACCCAAACCCCCAAATTTCTCAGCCTGGCATTTAAAGCTAAAGATTCACCAGACGTACCTTGAATTTCCTGTCTCCAGGTATTTGGTCTCTGCTTTCTCAACACCTGATCTTCATTAATTGAACTTTTTTTCTGGGCTGAGCTCAGATCCCACCTCTTCCAAGAATGCTTCACCGGTATCCCTGGCCAAAGGACCTCTCTCTCCTCTGAATACTAGAGCAATATTTTCTACATCTTTTGTGTTAGTTTACATTCTATCTTGCACTTTAACTATAGAGGGGGATGTTGGTTTTCTCCACTAAATGGTGGAGAAAGCTTTGAAGGCTTATCAATTTGTCTTATTCATTTTTGTATCCCTAGCACCTAGAATGGTGCCCTTTACACAGCAGGCACATCATTCAGAATACATTTATTAAACAGATAAATGCTGGTGATGTGGAGATGAATGAGAAAGTTTCTGTCCATTAGGAGCTTACAGTGTACCGAGAGAGAGAGATGCACAGCAATAAGAACTAATTTAATACACAGCCCAAGGAACAGCATTTGATCTATGGAGGTGTGGGGTGTGGGTGGGCAGGGATGGTGCGAAGGGCATCATGTGGGTTGAAGGAACCGCCCAGGTGGAAGTGGGTGGCATATTTGGGGAACGTGGTAAGTACCCTTGGGACTGGCATGAAGGAAAATAGGAGATAATGCCAGAGAGGGATGTGGGCACTGGATTATAGAAAGCCTAGTGTGACTTTCCAAGGAATTTGAAGTTTATCCTGGAGGCCACTGACTGAGGAGCCATTGAATATTCTTGAGGAGGAAGATAATAAACACTTACTGGATAAAGGAATGACTCTGTGTTTTGGGTAGACACCATTCTCTGGCCAGGGTCACTTTAGGAAAATCTTATGTTGGATGTTAAGTAGCACCCATTCTCTGAGGCCAGCCTGTCCCCTGGTCAAACCACCGTTCTGTGAGATTTTCCCTTTTAAAGAGGCCACACCCCCCCCAAAAAAAAACACTTGGTCAGGGTGAGAAGTCTGTTCTGCCTTCTGAAGCAATTTCCTGCCCTACCCCCGGCTTTTATATAGAAATTCTTCTGTTTGGACTGCATTAGTCAGGATACCGTATTACTTAGGGTTCTCCAGAGAAAGAAACAATATATATAAAATGAGACTTGTCATAAAGAATTGGCTCATGAGATTATGGAGGCTGAGAAGTCCCACGATCTGCTGTCTGCAAGCTGGAGACCCAGGAAAGCAGGTGGTATATATTCCAGCCCAAGCCAAAGGCCTGAGAAGCAAGAGTGCCAATGGTGTAAGTCCCAGCCTGAGGATGCAGAGACCCATGTCTCAGCTCGAGCAGACAGGCAGAGACACCCACTGCCACCCACTGCCTCTCACTGAAAACTGAGCCTGGGACTGGCTTGGGCCCCCTATATAATTTCTTGACCTTTGTGGAATTGGGGGGTAAGGGGTGGGGGAGGGACAACATCCTATACAGAAGAAGAATCACAGGCTTTGGAGTCATCAGCCTGGGTTAAAGTACCAGCTGAAGTCAATTATTAACTGCAGGACCTTGGCAAAGTCAGTAATCTCTTTGAGCTTCAGTTTTCTTATCTGAAAAATGGGGATAATTATGCCTGCTCCAAAGAATTAAAATGACGATGAGTATGGGGATTGCCTAGCTTGCTGCCTAACACACAGGAGGTGCTGAGTAAATGGTACTTGTTTGATTCGTATTTGTAGAGTTAAATAGAAGCTCCTGTTCTACATGAGAAGAAGGAAGCTGCGCTTGGAGTGGTGCCTTAATTTAGGGGACTGCAAACTTTCTGCCTAGATTATCTTCAGAGGTTGTCCCAGAGCCCTCCTGGTGAAGGTTCCTACCCGTCTCCCCAGCCTAACGTCTGCTCTCCATGCTCTGCCGTCCTCCTCCGGACAGCTGCGGTTGCACTGATGGGAAGCCAGGGGCCCAGCCCTGACTGAATGAGGACATTGTTGCAAAGACTGAGGAACCACAGACACTGTTGCAGTCCTCCCTGCCCTGAGGAACCCTGGAGAACCTGTGGCTGGCCCTCAGCCCCTCCAGCTCTGTGTTTGGGGAGACAGCCTAGGTCCTCCCTAAACCTCCTGGCCTCCTGGGCTCCTCCGGGCCTCCTGGAGGGACGGGAAAACGGTTAGGATGTGCTAGAGAGATGCCCTGTTTTTCTGAAGATGAGGTTAGAGTTTTCCCTTCAATACCAAGGAAGCCATGATTAGGGATCTTTCTCAGAGCTGACGGCTAAATTGGTGCCCCAGGTGCAGGGAGGACATAGACTTACCCATGCCCTTAAGAGACTCACCCGCAGGTGGGAGAGCAGAGCCACACACACCTCGAAGGCAAACAGGTTTGAAGGATGTATAGACTTGGGTGGTGGAAGCAGAGAGGAGGGAGATACCGACTCTGTAAGTGTATGTGGGGGGGGAGTGGGGGGAGTAGCAGAAGATGGGTACAGCTGGAAGAGGTGGAGGAGGAAGGCCGGCCGGGAACCAGCGTGAGCAAAGGCCTGGAGGTAAAATTAATGTGATATGCTAAAAACAAACAAACAAAAAAATCCCAGACTGTTCTTAGGCGTGGCTGGGACACAAGGTGCTGGGCCGGTGGGGCGGTAGGGAGTGCCGACCAGAGAGGCTGAAGTTTTACTTTTGAACTGTGGGACTTGGAAGGTTTAGCAGTGGGGGACAAGCAGTGTCAAGTTTTGGAAATCGCTCGACTTAGGTAAGCAGACTGACGGTGTGCTAGGCATTTTCTTTCTTTCAACAAATATTTGTCGAGTGTCTATGACGCGGTAGGAGCTGTTCTGGGCACTGGGCAACAGCGGCAAAAATTCAGATCGAGCCTTCCTTGAGAGTAACTTTCACATTTTATGGAAGAGGAAACTGAAGGTCGGCTTGACCCCGGCTGATGACTCTGGCCCGGACTTTAGTGCGGAGGTAGCGTGGCTCTGGACAGCCCTTTAGATGTCTCGGCGCACATGGGTCGGTTAGCCTGCGGGTCCTCAGGATGCGCGCGCGCAGCCGGGGCTTCTCTACCGCCCCGCCCGGAGCCCGCCTCCAGCCCAACCCACACGTGGGTTCCCGCACGTCCGCCCGGCTCCCCCCTGACGTCAGCCTCGCGGTTCTATTTAAGGCCCCTCCCGCTCTCGAGTCGGAGTACCCGAGCAGCTGCCGCCAACTCCGGGTCCATCGCCGCTTGCCGCCGACGCCCGCCCGCCCGCCCGACGTGTACTCCCGGTATGATCGGGCCCGGCGCGCACTGCGCCCGAGGGGGAGAGCGACTGCTTCGGGCTAAGCTGGCCCCGCGCTGCCTGCTCACGGGAGGGGTGGGCTCTGCTTCCCAGAGGCAAAGTCCTGCGACCTGGGCGGTGGCTCATGCCACAAATGGGCTCTGGGCCCGGCCGCACCCTGCTTTGGCTCTAAGTGGGCACAGTGGCCTCTGGCCGGGCTGGGGAACCAAGGAGGTGGCCGCACCTAATCTGAGGTCGAAGGCCTGGGTGGATGCAGAAGGACCCGGAGACTACAGGTCTGAAGGGTGGGGGTGAGGGCATACCTCCGGGCTCGAAACGAGCAAACAGCACAGAACTCGAAGGCGGGTTCCGGGAGTCCATGGAACTGAAAAAGCCTCAGCAGTCTTGGGCGGCTTCCTGGAACCCGGAAAGGCGCTGGGTGCCGCTCGGGTTGTATTTTAACCCTCGGACTCTCGAGAGGTGGGCTCCTTGGGGGCAGCCGCTGCCTGCAGATTAAAGGTCGCTCTTTGCGCAAGTTACACGTGTTAAGCAGCTAACGATGTTATAGGGCGCTATGCTAGACATGGTGCATGCAAATTTGAAGCCGAAAGGGTACCAGCTCTCCCGCCTCTCAGACAATGTAATGAGAGGAGGATCATCCGGTACCTTCCCCTCCTTTTGACAAATGGGGACTGGTTGGGGCATCTCTAAGGTCACAGTGAGTGGGTGGCAGAGTTGGGGCGTAGACTCTCTTTCTTCAGGGCTTCACCCGCGGGTATCCCCACATTGAACGGAGCACTGCAGCCCAGAGCTTAGGTTTTGGTGAAACCAGATGTCCGCTGAAAGAACTCCCTTCCCCCTGTCAGGCTGCGAGAAACCTTACAAGGCTGTCTAGAAATAGCAGTGATTTGTAAGGAGAGACTCGATTCTAGCTTGGTGACTCTGGGCTGCCTGCCTGGAATTCCTCTCGGATATTTTTGCCCTTTGGGGCAGCGTCAAGATTAGACGTGGTGCTTTCGGGATGCAATCTACGACAATCTCTCCAGTGAATGCAGTGCAGGTTTGGATTAGCAGAGCCGAAGCCCCCGTCCCCGGCTGTGGAAATCGAGGGTTCCACCAAGTATCTGTTAATTTTAGGGCTCCAGGCTTCAGGCCTCTGCAGCTTCCTGTAGTAACAAAATTTCCTCATACCGGGCCTCACGCCTTTGCAACGAGGATCACGGCGGAAGCCACACGAGGTGCCTCCCTGTGGGTTGGTTAACAGTCTCGGGTTCCTAATATCACGATTTAAAATCTGGCTCTGGCAGCGCGCCAGGCCGGGGAGGCTGCCAGCCGGGCTTCACGTTGTTCGTGTGTGCGTAGGAGCGCTAGTTTAGTCTAAAGTCTGATTCTGAGCTCACTCTGACCCAGAGAGCAGCATAGTTTCTGGTCACGTCCGCTCACGGGCGGGGTCTCGCAAGCATCCGCTGTGCTGTCTGGTCTAGGGCCCACGTCTCCGTAGCCGGCGGCCACTAGCACTCTGAAATGCGCTTGCGCTTAGGGTTACTGAATGGATAGGTGGGTGGGGGAGGGGTAACTGCTAATCATCCGGGTCTGGGCGGGGCGTAAAATCCGCGGGCTCCGCTGCTTCTTCCGGGGCGGAGGTTGGGGTGAGGAAGAAGAAAACGAGGGATTGAGCATGAGCAGAGCTCACCTTGGCGGTGGGCAACGCAGTGAGGCCGTCAAAGGCCCTTTGCTCACGTACCTGTTGTCCTGAAGGGGCTTGGCAGGAGTCCTGGTGACGGGAGTAGAGTTGGGCGGGCGGCTCACAGTGATCTTGTTTGAGGAAAGGCCGGCTCCACTTGGAGTTAACAAGTCAAGATGAGTGAGCCCTCAGGAGGCTATACTTACACCCAAACGTCAATATTTTTTTTCCACGCCAAGGTGAGGACGTTTACACCAAGATCCTAGTCAGACCAGATCCTGGCATTAGGCCTTTCAATTCTCCTTTGTCTATCTTTAAGTTTTTTCCCTCTCCCTTTTTAGTCATCTCTTGTGATTTTTAGTGGCAGCTACCCCAAAAGGAAGCAAAAGAAGCTTTTCCAGAACACTTTTGGTTAATAAGCGTTAATTTAAAGAGGATGCAGTGACAGTGCATGTTTTTCCCCTTATAGATTCCTTTCGGTTCTAAGTCCAATATGGCAACTGTCAAGGATCAGCTGATTCAGAATCTTCTTAAGGAAGAACATGTCCCCCAGAATAAGATTACAGTGGTTGGTGTTGGTGCTGTTGGCATGGCCTGTGCCATCAGTATCTTAATGAAGGTAAGTGAGAGCCTATCACTCTGGAAGCCAAGGACACCTTGACTCCATCCATCCTCCACTCACTCTCCAAGAATTGCATTATCACATTGTATATACAGATATTTAGGTTCATGCACTCATTCAAAGAACTTTATGTGAAACAAACTTGTAAAACATGATGCTATACCAAGAGTATCTAAACTACAAAAATTAAAGGTTTTTAGGCTGGAGACCCAGTTTCTTAAATTCACTGTGCTTTATTAACCTGCGTTAGTTGCCTACAAATGAAAAAGTAGAGTCCATGCCTTTAAACAAGCTAAAATTATTTAAAAGTAATTTTGGAATTGAAATTGATATATATACGTGGTAAAAATTAAACTGAATGTGGGAAGTCTTCCACCCATGTTAATCCCCTCTGCCCCCCTCCTTGGATAGCAGTTTTGGTACCAATTATGGAGCTAAAATTTAATTAGAAAAAGAGAACTTGTGAATGAATAAAAAGTACTTTTGGGGACTTCCCTCGTGGCACAGTGGTTAAGAATCCGCCTGCCAATGCAGGGGACACGGGTTTGAGCCCTAGTAGGGGAAAATCCCACATGCCACGGAGCAACTAAGCCCGTGTGCCACAAGTGTTGAGCCTGCTCTCTAGAGCCCGTGCTCCACAACAAGGGAAGACACCACAGTGAGAAGCACGCACACCACAATGAAGAGTAGCCCCCCTTCACCGCAACTAAAGGAAGTGCGCACGCAGCAACGAAAACCCAACACAGCCAAAAATACATAAATTAATTCCTTTTAAGTTCAGGTTTGGAGTTCCTAATAAGAGAGTGAAATGATGAATTCTGGATTCTGAACAGAAAAGGATTGAAATGAGAAGGGACTGAAGGCAGAAATGAGCTATGCAAAGGTCTTGTAACTACACAGCTTGCTCTATATGTTCTTAGACCACATAGTATACCAACTCTTATTCTTTCCGCATTGGTTCAGAAATTGATGTCATTTATTTTTCCCACGCCTATGAAACACCTGTGATGCCCCCTAACTCAGGTGTGGCTAAGAGTAACTGGCAGTAACTGGCAGACCACTCATTATACTGTAGATGATTAGGGGTGGATCGGCTAGTATACCTCTTTGGTTTTAGTCCTCATTCCATTTGTATTAAAGCTGTTGCTGGTGCTCCTTGTCTGAGATGCACCTACGAACTTTTAAAGGTTCATCTGAAAGGATTTTTTTTTTTAATAAGAAGATGTTGGGGGTAGGAGTTTATTAATGAATTAATTTATTTTTGGCTGTGTTGGGTCTTTGTTTCTGTGCGAGGGCTTTCTCTAGTTGTGGCGAGTGGGGGCTACTCTTCATCGTGGTGCGCGGGCCTCTCACTGTCGCGGCCTCTCTTGTTGCGAAGCACAGGCTCCAGACGCGCAGGCTCAGTAGTTGTGGCTCACGGGCCCAGTTGCTCCGCGGCATGTGGGATCCTCCCAGACCAGGGCTCGAACCCGTGTCCCCTGCATTAGCAGGCAGATTCTCAACCACTGCGCCACCAGGGAAGCCCCTGAAAGGATATTTTTCACCAACATTTTGTAATGCACAAATCTGTCTTTATGTAATAAAACTGTTAGTGTTGGTTAGTATGTGGAAAACATGTAACCAGGGAATGATCCAGAATATCACTTTTTAAAGTCTTAATACTAATCAATATCTATTTAATGGCTAACAACCTAAAATCAATGTGTAAAACTGAATTTGAGAGACTAAACAGAGCAGTTTTGTATAATTGGTTGTTAGTCGCTGCCAATCCAGTGTTCTGCTTCTGTACAGTAGTGGTGGACCTCCTGCAGAGGTTGCTCCAATGAGGAGAGACGATTGGAGAGAGGGTCGGTGCTTTTTCCTATGTATAGGTCATCTGGGAGTCAGCTCTTAAACGGAGGCCTGCCTCTACTTTGAGGTCTGTCCTGATAATAAAGTAGCTGAACTCTCCTACTCCAGAAATATAGAAATTTTGCATGCCCTTTTAAAAGTTTGGAAATAGCAATTTTCCATTAAACTGAAAATTTTTTGTCTTTTAGGACTTGGCAGATGAACTTGCTCTTGTTGATGTCATAGAAGACAAACTGAAGGGAGAGATGATGGATCTCCAACATGGCAGCCTTTTCCTTAGAACACCAAAAATCGTCTCTGGCAAAGGTTGATTTCAACATGTTTGTATTACACTCTATGCTAGACTTAATTCTTTATCAGGCTTGAGAATCCTAGCTCTTCAAAGATTTCTTTTTTATACAGGATAAGAGAGCCTTTGAACAATTTTGCATTGGTACCTATGGATATCAATGTTTGAATTTCCAGCAAATGGTTTTAAATGGAAATCCAGTTTGTCCATGATGTGGAAAGCATCTGAATTAGAATGTAATTAGCAAAGCTTCGTAGGTCCATATTTTGCCACATTGCTTCAACTATTTAAATATATACTTACTTCCACTGCTTCCTTTCATACACTAACACAAGGTTGAGACTAGGGCAAATGAGTCTGTTCAGCAGATATTCTTGGCGTAACCCTATCACACCTTACAATTACCAGCCAGGAAACGGACATAGGCCCTAATAGAGTCTGTTTTGACACATGAAAATCATTGACCATTTATCTGACAGGTGACTCCCTTCATTATCTTCAACCCAGGGTTAACCACCCTGTGCCATAGGGTATCTAGAAGCAAGACATGCTTGATAAGTGTACAGTTGCCCCTGCTTAAAAAAAAAAAAAGAGCCTATCCCTGAGCTGGTATGACCACCATTAAGTAGTTAAGTAGAAATAGGAGTATGGAAGAGTGTGAGCATTGACCTCAGGTGGCAAAAAATTGGGGGATGTGTCTCACTTGATATGAGTATGAAATAAATTTTATTTCTTTCAGCTCCCCCCAATCATTGTTATATAAAGCCAACCACATAACTAAAACCAGAATACAAGGAAGGTGTTGATGTATTCTTCTTCCATGTAAGTGGCCACAGTGATAAAACTCCAAAAAGGAGGAGTCTGGGCATTTATATGCCACATAGGCAAAACACTGATAAAACTGTCCATTAAAAAAGTTAATGGAACAAACTTGCTGGAGTTTTCTTAAAGCCCTTAATCTGGTTATTGTTTCTCTTTTGTCTAGACTATAGTGTGACAGCAAACTCCAAGCTGGTTATTATCACAGCTGGGGCACGTCAGCAAGAGGGAGAAAGCCGTCTTAATTTGGTCCAACGTAATGTGAACATCTTTAAATTCATCGTTCCTAATATTGTAAAATACAGCCCACACTGCAAGTTGCTTGTTGTTTCCAATCCAGGTGAGACTTTTAATGGCATAAAAATAGATGAGCTAGAGTAAAACTGATAGTATCAATATATATCATAATCTGTATATATATTTATTTCTCATATTTTTCATTTTCCTCCTGGGAGTGAGTTTGTGTTTTTGTAAAATAGTTAAGTTTAAAACGTTAAAAGAGATACAATGCCATTAATGTAGTCTGCACTTTAAAATTTGTTACTTGCCTAAGAAGATCTTGGATAAGGAATAAGTTTATGAATAATGTGTTATTTATTTTTTAAAATTATTTATTTTTGGCTGCGTTGGGTCTTCGTTGCTGTGCACGGGCTTTCTCTAGTTGAGGCGAGCCAGGGCTACTCTTCATTGCGGTGCACAGCCTTCTCATTGCGGTGGCTTCTTGTTGTGCAGCATGGGCTCTAGGTGCACAGGCTTCAGTAGTTGTGGCTTGCAGGCTCAGTAGTTGTGACTCGTGGGCTCTAGAGCACCAGCTTAGTAGTTGTGGCACACGGGCTTCGTTGTTCTGCGGCGTGTGGGATCTTCCAGGACCAGGGCTTGAACCCGTGTCCCCTGCACTGGCAGGCCGATTCTCAACCACTGCACCACCCACGAAGTCCCAATAATGTGTTATTGATGCACAACTTATTTTCATTAAACTACACTTCTTGAATACTTAATGTATTTGCTATATTGTACACAGTATAGAGGCTTAAAAATATTAACAAAAATATTGATTGGTCATGATCAATATCAAGATCTATACAGAGCCATGTATCCTGAGTAGTCAGTCCTTATCTAATGATTCACGTAGTATCTGTGCCTAAATATTTTCTTCACAGTGGATATCTTGACCTATGTGGCTTGGAAGATAAGCGGCTTTCCCAAAAACCGTGTTATTGGAAGCGGTTGCAATTTGGATTCAGCCCGGTTCCGTTACCTCATGGGGGAAAGGCTGGGAGTTCACCCATTAAGCTGTCATGGATGGATCCTTGGGGAGCATGGAGACTCTAGTGGTAAGCATAACTTATTTTCTCTTATTGTTTTCAAGAAATTGTGTAAAAAAAATTGACAGGAGTATCGTTACTAAATCAGAGCCTAAATCAGATATCCATTCGTTAGGGCAGATGGTTTCCAGAAATCTTATCTTTTGGTATAATTGTATGCTAAGAATTGCTAAGATTTAAGCCATTTTGCATGACATTTTTTGGTATAAGGGATGGGAAATGAAATTTATTTATTATAATGGACATATTAAATAAGATGATAGTGCTTAGGATACTTCATTTAATATCACAGCTATTTGGACTCAAACTGCTTGTTCCTGAAAAGGTAAGCCAATCCAAGTGGCGTGTATGAGAAAGAAATCTATTATTATCACAGGTGAGAGATGTTATAATTTGTGCAGAGTTCTCAGTTCCTTATGCCAAGAGAATTCCTCTTACGATCTCATAATATCTCAATAAGTTAGGAAAACAGATTCGAATATAGTGAAAATTCTTAGCTTTACATAATCTAATCAATGAAAATCTAAAAGTTAGAGTATTGGTAGTCTTGACCAGCTACCAAAAGGAGACAATCCTCCTTAGATAAGAAAAGACAATTTTAGAAGAATGGGTCAGAATTACTAGTCTGCTGGCTGGTGCATGGGAATAAATAAATTCTGTTGTATTGCTTTTAGTGCCTGTATGGAGTGGAGTGAATGTTGCTGGTGTCTCCCTGAAGAATCTGCACCCCGAATTAGGCACTGATGCAGATAAGGAACATTGGAAAGCAATTCACAAACAGGTGGTTGACAGGTAATAGATCTCATAATTTGTAACACAGAAGGTTGAAACTTATTATTTTTATTTAGAAGATTAAAAGTTTGGGGAATTCCCTGGAGGTCCAGTGGTTAGGACCCTGCACTTTCACTGCTGCAGACGTGGGTTCAATCCCTGGTCGGGGAACTAAGATCCTGCAAGCCGTAAAGATTAAATAATAGCATTTGCATTTGGTTACTCTGTCAGAAAACTTGTTTTCTAAAGCTTTGTTAAAGCTTATAATATAAAACAGGTAAAGGGATTAAAAATCGCAGACATTATAACGTGGTCAAATATTAAAATGGCAGTTTAGGCCACGAAGAGATATTCTAGGCAGTAGTGCATTCTGACTTGCCAATCAACAGTTAGAGGAGAGAAAGACCACGTACAGCTGGGACAGTCAAGGAAGCCTTGGTGTAAATGCAGATTGACGCAACTATTGAAGGGCTGTGAAGACAGATGCTGAATCTCTGGCTTTATACATCTATGAACCTTTCCCTCATCTTTACAGTTATTCATTTCTAGTTGTTAATGAACGTTTGTAAAAATAAACAGAAAAGCAACAAAAATCGCAGACATTAATGCTACAGTCTATCTTTATTTGCCATAATTATCAATTTACAGTATGATAAATCTTTTCTGTATTTGTAATGTAAACTAAGATAAATCAAGTTAGATTAAGTCTACCCTATTTGAGATTCAGTCTTCAAAAGCATATGATTCATTTAGTTAGGAATAAGAATTTTTAAATCTTATATAGGGACTTCCCTGGTGGTACAGTGGTTAAGAATCCACCTGCCAATGCAGGGGACACAGGGTTCGAGCCCTGGTCTGGGAAGATCCCACATTCTGCAGAGCAACTAAGCCTGTGCACCACAACTACTGAGCCTACGCTCTAGAGCCCGTGAGCCACAACTACTGAGCCTGCATGCCACAACTACTGAAGCCCGCGGGCCTAGAGCCCGTGCTCTGTAACAAGAGAAGCCACTGCAATGAGAAGCCTGAGCACTGCAATGAAGAGTAGCCCCCGCTTGCCTCAACTACAGAAAGCCCGTGCGCAGCAACGAAGACCCAACGCAGCAATAAATAAATAAATTAATTAATTAATTAAAACTTATAATAGTCTCTGAGTAGAAACACAGCTAGCTTCTTATTTATTCAGATGATTATAAAGTTTTAAGCAAGGTATATATTCATAATGGTACAAAAAATGAAAATCATTATTAACTGTCAGAAATTATTCAAATAGGGAAACTTTCAACATAGTGGCATTATCTACTTTAAATAAGGTAGCCATGTGTGGATCTCAAGTTTATGGAATTGGAGAATGAATCATGATGGGTGTAGGCAAGGCCCTCTTATTTGTATTTGTTTAGTTAAAACCTGTTAACCCATCATCCAACCCAAGAAGTGTTGACAGTCGCTGTCAACTAACTGTAACGTTTGTTGAGTTGGAGTTAGTAGTCTGCTGGTGCTTGGAAACGAGTGAATTCTGTGCTCCTCCCACTGATCCCTGTGTACTCCTCCCCCCACATACACACTCTTGAGATAATCCCAAGTCAAACATGCTATATGTAATCTTGGATTTGCATTTTAAAATTAGTATTGCATTTATAAGAATCATCCATTTTGTTGCATGTGGCTATAGTTATTTGTTTTCACAGCTATGTGATAGTCTATTGTATGAGTACACCACAGTTTATCCATTCTCCTTTTGGAGAGCGTTGGGCATGTTGCCAGGTTTTTGCTATTACCAGCAATACTGTTGTGAACATACCCATACATAATATCCTGGCATACATGTGCAAAGGTTACACTTAGGTATATAATGCAACTTTACTATATTTATATAGTATTATTTACTGTAAAAATGATTTATTATAAAGCATATGTTCAGTGAAAGCTTTTTCTTTGTTCCTCCCACCCTACTTTTCCCTACCCTTCCCTGTCCTTTCCTACACTTCCCTACCCTACAGTGCTTATGAGGTGATCAAACTGAAAGGCTACACATCCTGGGCCATTGGACTATCTGTGGCAGATTTGGCAGAAAGTATAATGAAGAATCTTAGGCGGGTGCATCCGATTTCCACCATGATTAAGGTAGGTCTATGTAGTAATAGGTTTTACTTGAATGCCATTATTTCCTGTTCTTTAAAAGAAAAAAAAACTTCTGAGAAAGCAATTAATGTTAAGTCCTCAATCATTGATTTAAGTGAAATAAATTAATGCACCTGCGACTTTCTTTTCTGAAAAGACATGGTTGAGCTTTAGGATTAATGTCCACCAATACTGTGTTGAGCACATAGATACTTGATAACTTGTTGACTGAAAGACTCTACTCAATTTTGTTGAGATGGGTGGAAGACTATAAAACAAATTTTTTCCTTTGGGAAAAACAGAAATCACACTCATGTTAGAGTTACCAAAGTGTTATACAATAAAAATGGGAAATTCCCTGGCAGCCCAGTGGCTGGGACTCCGTGCTCTCACTGCTGAGGGCCCAGGTTTGATCCCTGGTTGGGGAACTAACATCCCCCAAGTCTCGCGGGGCAGCCAAAAATAAATTGCAAAGTACGATGGATAATGGCAATAATTTAGATTTTCTTTTAGAATGGAAATCTTGCTACTATGTTAATGACTTTCTTTTACACTGTTCATTACATCCTAACTGAAATTCTGGAAAGGAATTTCTACTTATCAAGTTTTATTAAGTAAGCTTCATAACTGTAAAGAATGAAATTCTTGGGAGATCCCAGAATGCATAGAAAAAACGTAAAATATTTTTCATTTCGTCCTCAGGGTTTGTATGGAATAAAAGAGGATGTCTTCCTTAGTGTTCCTTGCATCTTGGGACAGAATGGAATCTCAGATGTTGTGAAAGTGACTCTGACTCCTGAGGAACAGGCCTGTTTGAAGAAGAGTGCAGATACACTTTGGGGGATCCAGAAAGAGCTGCAGTTTTAAAGTCTAATATCATACCACTTCACTGTCTAGGCTACAATAGGATTTTAGTTGGAGGTTGTGCATACTGTCCTTTATATCTGATCTGTGACTAAAGCAGTAATGTTAAGACAGCCTAGGAAAAACATCAGTTTCCTAACATTAGCAATAGGAATGGTTCATAAAACCCTGCAGCTGTATCCTGATGCTGCATGGCACTTATCTTGTGTTGTCCTAAATTGGTTCGTGTAAAATAGTTCTACTTCCTCAAGAGGTACCACTGACAGTGTTGCAGATGCTGCAGTTGCCCTTCAAACCAGATGTGTATTTAACTCTGTGTTACATAACTTCTGGTTCCTTTAGCCAAGATGCCTAGTCCAACTTTTTTTTCTCCAATTAATCACATTCTGGGATTGATGATAAATCCAGTATTGCATGTCTTGTGCATAACTGTTTTAAAGAATCTTATTTTATGTACTATATGTATCAGAATAGTATACATTGCCATGTAATGTAAAAAAGAAAATCAACATAAATAATGCAGCCAAGTATTTGTTATACCAACTAAAACAATAAATAAACCTTGAACAGTGACTACTCTGCTAATCTATTAAGATACAAAGTGATAAAGCTGTTATTTGTTAATTACATTTAATGGAAGCCATTAGGTTATTCTTGGGCAACACTATGATGATTTTTTAAGGGGTGCTGTTTCTAATGACCAGACTAATAAGAATTAATATATTAAGGGTGTGACTAGATTGACTAGCTGTTTTGTTACTATTTCCATTGTAATCAATTGTTTTAATATACTAAGGCCCAAAGTACTGAGTTACCTTGATTATAGTGCTGATCATAACTTGTACCCTACAATTCACACAGGTAACATTCTATACATGAATGTAAAAAACATTATTTGCCAACTGAACATAAGCAGTGGTACTTTGCCACTACAGGGGGACAGAAATTTTTAAGAACCTTTACTCTCTGGAGGCAGTAACATAATGGTACTTAACAATTTTAAACCAAATAGTCCTGGTGGTTGTCTACTCAAAAATTTTCTTTAAAAAAAAAAACAAATTTTCTTTAGATTTCCCTTAAAATATTTCTATAACTGTGACCTTCTCCAGGCCTAAAAACCATACTTACAGAGGTTAACTAGAACAACTTTATGGTCATCACTCCTCCAGGATTTTTTTTTCCAAAGTTTCTTTCTTGAGAGCTGGATAAGGGAAAGAATTAGGTTTTGTTTTGTTTTTTAATGTGTCTCAAATGTAGAAGGACAAGACTAACCTACATAGGCTTGACAATTAGCTGTTATAATAGGATTTGCTTTCATATAGGCTTTGAAAAAAATAACAGCCTTAAGATATAATTTACATAGCACAAAATTCACCCTTTTAAAGCATACAATTCTGTGGATTCACATAGTTGTGCAGCTATTACCACTATCTAAGAACTTTTTAGTTACCCCCCAAAGAAATGTGCAATTATTCCTATAGCCTTTTGTAGACTTTGATGCATCTTCAGTCTTTAAAAAAAAAAAAGGATTTACCCTTACTTCATATTATTTCATACAATAAATTAGCCAGTATCAACGTGACAAAAAATGCTTAACAGATTTATTAAACTAATCTTTCATGAATTTTCAGATTTAATCTTACAAAGCTTCCTTACTTTCTGGTACATTGTGTTCCACGTTCACCTTGCACCTTCCTGCGCCAGGCAAGGGTAGGCCAACTCTGCTAGGAGCCCTGATTATTTTTACTGTTGTATCTCATTTTAGTCTTAATAACCTTGGGAAGTGGATTAAGCAGGACTTAGACTCATCTCACACAAGTTGCCAGTTAATGGAGGAAGCAAAGGGGACGTCCAGAACATGTGCCTTGGGCAGGTATGAATGAAGAGCCTCTTTTCACCTAGAGCAGGAGTTTGGTCACTACTAAAATGACCCCTCTTTTGGCCTGAGGCAGGTGTAGAGCTTGAATCTGGAGGTCATCCAGGTCAGCTGTGTCTCGCTCACAGTCCTGTGGTAAATGAGGTATAAGGGCCAGGAGCTGCTGTGGAAGAAAGCACACAAGCAAGTGGTAGTACAGGACCAACAGTCACTGCCACTCCTGTGAACCCCTTGCTTGGGGCTGGTAGTAGGTTGTGAAAAGCGCCATAAGAGAAACAGGAGAGACGTAGGGAGCTGATGGTAGTTGAGACATTAGTCAAGGAAAGCTAGAGGAAGTGCTGTTTATGTTCAAAACTGAAAATGAGGAATCAACTTTGAGAGGGGCTGGGGAAGAACTTTCCAGATATATGGAACAGGAAAAAGCTGTCCAAAAGCTGGAGGGAAGTGTGGTGAGTGTCTTGAGATGAAGTTGGAGGGACAGAAGGCGGCCAAGTCTTGAATGCCTCTTAGGTTGTGGTAAAAACTGGTTAAGTGTAATGGAAAGCCATTGAAGGGTTCTAAGCAGCCTCACTGCATGATCTAACTCACATTAAAAACAAACTACAGGCTTTGATACAGAAAATAGATTATCCTTTAGATTCTGAAAAGGATTCAAATGCAAGTGATGACAAAAGATGACAGAGGAGGTTGTGTCCCCTTCTGTGAGTTATAAATAAATCCTTGGCATAAATTAAAATCACCCTTAGAAAACTAGACATGGCCTTTCCTTTTCATTATTACCCTCTGTTCTCTCAAGAGAAATTCAAACTTTATTTCACCACTCAGTCCTGAAGTTATAGAACTTAATCATAATTTTTTAAATTCCTGCAAATAAATGCTCGGACAAGGGCATGTAAGTGCACTGAAGTTTGTTTCTGAAACTCAGGCTGATCATTCCCAAGTCTGCTCTTTCCTTAAATTCCTTTTCGTCCTCGGGGCCCAGGTCCCTTCAGCATGCCGTCTCATAGAGAGGTAAGTTAGGTCGGTTCAGGCCTTGAGCTCTGCCACATATGTCCCAAGATAGCTGCCCATCTTCAATCTCGCCTCCACTAGCTACTATCAATTCAGATTTGGAAGCACCGTCCTCAGGATGCTGGTTTTAGCTGGTCCACCGGAGATTATGGGGCGCTCCCAGGAGAGTTCTTTCCCACGACGACTTCGAGCCTGGCCCCTTGCCCTCCACGTGGTAGTCTGGCCTCCAAAAAGCTTCGCCCTAAAATCAGTCCGAAGCCCAGGCCGGCTGAAGGAAATGAAACAACACACCAACATCCCTCTCTTGCACACTCTTCAAGACCGTCTAGAATACCACCTACCGGTATTAAGAGAACATAACCACAGGTGGCGCGGAACGCCCTTGGGCCAGAGGACAAGCCTGAGCCAATGCGCCTGCGCCCGGGCTGGCCGGGGGCGGAGCTTGCGTGCTGACGGAGGAGAGCCATGCGTGGGAGCGTGCTTGCGGAACGGTTCAGGGAGTAACTGTTGCTGTGCTTCACACCTCAACGGACTTTGCTGTCTTTTTTTTTTTTTTTTTTTTTTTTTGCGGTACACGGGCCTCGCAATGCCGTGGCCTCTCCTGTTGCGGAGCACAGGCTCCGGACGCGCAGGCTCAGTGGCCATGGCTCACGGGCCCAGCCGCTCCGGGGCATGTGGGATCTTCCCGGACCGGGGCACGAACCCGTGTCCCCTGCATCGGCAGGCAGACACTCAACCACGGCGCCACCAGGGAAGCCCTGCTGTCTTTTTTTAACTGGTGTAACTTTAAAAAGCAGCCTAACGGCCGTACGTTGCACATTCAGACTGCCTATACTGTTGCGCCACGCTAAGCGTTTGTGAGTGACTGGGACTGGAGCGAAAATGGTGGCTGGGGGCAGCGAGAACCTTTAAAAACCTGTTGGTTCCCCAATCCCTAATACGGATAGATAGACTGGTCCGTGTTCCACCCCTCGACCAGGAATTTTTTTCTTTGGCTTCCCCCTGCTCCTGGCTCCAAAATTCTGCAAACTCAAGAGGTAGTTCCTTAGATGTTCAGTGTGGTTAGTACATCGGTAGGTATGAGAGTGATTAATTCAGGGACTTTGATTTCACTGAAATTGCATTATCCCTATCAGGTTCTCAAAATGTCAACTGTCAAGGAGCAGCTTATTGAGAATCTAATTGAAGAAGATAAAGTCTCCCAGAGTAAGATCACCATTGTTGGAACTGGTGCTGTAGGCATGGCTTGTGCTGTTTGTATCTTATTGAAGGTAAGTGATAAGCCTATACTGTGGCTGAAAATAAGTAAGCACTTACAGGTCTTGTAGATGATCATAAGTGCAGGGTTGCAGGGTTAATCCCTTGGAACAAATAAGTATCATCTGATTTTTACACAATTTAAGAAACATTTATTTGGAGTTTACCATTTGTTAGGCATTGCCAGACTATTTAAATTTATTCCTAGGAGACACACTGATTATATTATTTTGTTAATAGTATAACATTTTCTGTTAAAGTGATTCAGCACTTTGTCTTCCTTGAAGAGTAATGGGTGAAAATCATATTTCCCAATGGCTTATACTTAAAAAAATTTTTTAAATTATATAAGCATTACATTCTCATTATAAAATAAAAAGTACCAAGTTTGATAAAATAACAATGGAAGTCCTTTAATTTTCCTTTCTATTTCCAGAATATCTTTTCATGTACTTGTTGGGCATTTGTATAGCTTTGGAGAAATGTCTGTATCAAATCTTTTGCCCATTTTTCTTTTTCTTTTTTATTATTATTTATTTATTTATTTATTGGCTGCACTGGGTCTTTATTGCTGCGTGCGGGCTTTCTCTAGTTGTGGCGAGCGGGGGCTGCTCTTCATTGTTGTGTGTGGGCTTCTTATTGCGGTGCATGGGCTTCCCATTGCGGTGGCTTCTCTTGTTGCAGAGCACGGGCCCTAGGCGTGTGGGCTTCAGTAATTGCAGCACACGGGCTCAGTAGTTGTGGCTTGCAGGCTCTAGAGCGCTGGCTCAGTAGTTATGGCACACAGGCTTGGTTGCTCCGCAGCATGTGGGATCTTCTCGGACCAGGGATCGAACCTGTGTCCCCTGCATTGGCAGGCAGATTCTGAACCACTGCACCACCAGGGAAGTCCTTTTGCCCATTTTTAAATTGGGGTTTTATTTGTTTTTGAGTTGTAGGAGTACTTTTTATATTCTGAATATTAACTGCTTATCAGGTAAATGGTTTTCAAATATGTTCACCCATTCCTTGGGTTTCCTTTTTGCTCTGTTGGTTGTGTCCTTTGGTGCACAGAAGTTTTAAATTTTAATGTAGTTCAATTTATCTGTTTTTACTTTTGTTGCCTGTGGTTTTGGTGTCATATCCAAAAATCGTTGCCAAATCCAATGTCATGAAGCTTTCCCTCTATCTTTTCTTGTAAGAGTTTTATAGTTTTGGGTCTTACATTTAGGTCTTTGATCCATTTTTAGTTAATTTTGTCTATGGTATAATGTAAATAGTCCAACCTTATTCTTTTGCACATAAATATCCAGTTATCCCATTTGTTGAAAATGTTGTCCTTTCCCTATTGAATGATCTTTGCACTCTTGTCAAAAAATATCTGACCATATATGTGAGAGGTTTTTTTCCCCCGGGCTCTCTGTTCTGTTCCATTGGTCTGCATGTCTCTTTATATTAGTACCACACTGTTTTGATTACTGTAGCTTTGTAATAAGTATTGAAATCAGGAAGCTTGAGACCTCCAGCTTCGTTCCTTTTCAAATTGTTTTAGCTATGCAGAGTCTCTTGAGATTCCATTTGAATTTTAGAATGGATTTTTCTATTTCTTTTTTTTCTTTTCTTTTTTTTTTTTTGCGGTACACAGGCCTCTCACTGTTGTGGCCTCTCCCGTTGCGGAGCACAGGCTCCAGACGCGCAGGCTTAGTGGCCATGGCTCACGCGCCCAGCCGCTCCATGGCATGTGGGATCTTCCCGGACTGGGGCATGAACCCGCATCCCCTGCATCGGCAGGCGGACTTCATTGAACGAACTCATTGAACGTCTACATGTTCGACAGTGAGGCAAGAATCTTCTTACTCCCTCTGGGCTGCTAGATAGCAGACTGTCAGACAAAGATGGAATATAGAAAAGAGATGAAATTAGAGGGTCAGTCAGGAGGTCCAGTAGTTGATTGACATTTCAGTAAGAAATAAGAGAGGGAAGAAAATTATTCAAGAGATAAAAGGACATGAGTTTGCAGATATGAAGAATTCACTGAGGGCTCAACACAATGAATCAATAAAAGCCTACTCCAAGGAATATTATCATGAAATCTCAGAACTCAAATTGTACGAGAAGGTCAGTTGTTAGAGCCCATTTATTTTCTACTAGAATCCATTGTACCCTGGCAAATGTCCAAATGAAGGAGAGTAGTTCAGGACCTTTTCTTCAAGTCACATTGATGTAAATTGTGGGATAAATGGAAAGTGATGAAAGATATTAAAATATTCATATTCATATAGTCCACTGATGTGAAGGGTCATAAGGGCTGTAGTGAATACCATGACACCTGCATATTTCATGAAAGGTGGACTTTAAAGGTTTTATCAGGACATGTAAAGTTTTTAGGAGTGGATAGCAGTACAACCTACTTCCTTGTCCTGTACAGAGCAAAGTGCCCATAGCAGTTTTCCTTAGATTAATTTTTTTTTTCTATCTCTCTACCTTACTATGGTTACTCAGGACCTCCCTAGAGAAAAGATCCTGGGATACTCTTAACTATTCCTTTAGATTCTGGTAGGCTTAACAATCCCAGGCTCTCTATTCGGAATTGTATTTGAGAAATGGCTCGTATAGATGTAGTTAATTCTTAAAAAACAAATAAAAACTTTTAGGGATTATTTGAGCTCCATCTTTGACAGTCAAGACAAATGGGGATGGAAAGATTCCCTTGAGAGAATTTTCTGGTAACCTGTTGAGAAGGGAGATAAATCAAGTTGGAAATATAATTGAAAAGCAGGCTGTGTTGGTTATTAACTTACTGGCACTCAGCTCCAAATTCAGCTTTGTATACTCTGCTTTGTGATGCTGGCGCTGGATCTCCACATAATCGTTTTCTCCTTTGCCAGTTGGCATCTTGTTAGGTTCTGCCAATAGGGAACACTAGAGGAAAGTTGGGAGGCAGGAGGAGAACCATGACCTGCTGCTTCCTGTTTGCTTATTGTTCTGTTCACTGTCATCCCAGCTGTATCCCTTTGTCCCAAAGGTAGCAGTTGGTTCTAACCTCCACTTTCTTTTGGAGCCACCAGCATTGACCTCATCTTGTCCGTTTAGTGGTGTGAGCAGTAGGCAGATTTTGCCTCTTCCAGAGTCTGAGCCTAGTTCCATGAAGCACCTCCTTTAGACTCTCTGCTTCCTCAGCCTTGGGGGTGGTAGCTTCAAGCTGCAGTTACTATCTCTGGGTTACCATAAATGTTCCCCTTCTGTTCTTTCAGCCGTTCAACATCTGTCTAACCAATTCCCTATATTAAATTCCTTCTGTTGAAATGCTTAGAGTGGTTTCTGTTTTTCTGTCCAGACCAGACAGATACACAGATGTAAAAATGGATCTGTAAGCATGATCTGGTTTTCTTATCAGTTAGCTGAAAAGTGATATATGATTCTTTTGGATGAAACTCCTTATCCTTATCCTATTCCTGATGTATGACACATAATTCAGTAAATTTTAGAATTTACAGTTTTCCAGAAAGGCCAGATGGTGCCTGATGTGGAGGGTGGGGTGGGGAACAGTAGTAAATAGGGACTTTGATTCCTTTCCCTTACTGTTCACCTTTGGAATCTGGCCACTGGAATCTGAGGGAATACATTCCTTCTTCTTCTTCTTCTTCTTTTTTGCCACATGGCATGTGGAATCTTAGTTAAACCCATGCCCCCTGCAGTTAAAGCACAGAGTCTTAGTCACTGGACCGCCAGGGAAGTCCCCTGCATTCCTTCTGTTATAGTTCTATAATAAATTAGAGTATAGTACAGTATATAGAGACTGTGTATTGTTCATGTAACTGGAAAAAATCTCAGTAGAGCTAGCTTCAGATATTACTAAATTCTGGAATTCAGACATATCAAGACACAGTCTCTGTATATCTTAGTCCATACTTCCTCTGTTGGCTTAATCCTTGGGCAGGGTCTTTGTATATGGTGGTGAAGATGGCTGTACAGTTTGTTCTTAGAGTCTTATATCATTAGAGCTTATGATTGCAAAGAAAAATGAGACTTCATTTCTCATCTTCCATTTTCTAACCTCATAGACATTGTGCTCATTTGTTATGCCTGGGCCATATACCCATTTGTGAACTAATTGATGCAGCCAGAAGGAAGGATGGAACAATTGGTTGGGTCTCCCCTAGGTTGGAGGGCGGACGTTAATTGTAATATACTGAGCCACGTGAAATGGTTTCCCACAGGTGGCTACTTTTATATTTTGGCCATAAGCATTCATACTAAAAACAACTTCAACCAATTCAGAAATTAGGCATAAGGGTTAAATATAATAAAAACCTTTGAAAGGATTTCATAACTTTTCATTCGTTTTATACTGTTACCTGAAGTGGAAGAAAACCAATTCTAAAAAACTTAACAATTACGCGAAGGCAAAGCAATTAATAATTTTTGCTACATTCTGTTGTTTACCTTAACTTCTGGTCTCTCTAGGCACATTAAAAGACTTTTCTTGGCCATGCCTTTCAGCTTGCAGTTCCCCTACCAGCGACTGAGGGATTGAACCGGAGCCACAGCAGTGAAAGCTCAGAATCCTAACCACTAGGGCACCAGGGGACTCCCATAAAGACCATTATTTTTATACCACTTTTTCTATTAAAAATGTAACACTCCTTTGATTATAAAATAACCACACAAAATTTTTTCTCTTTCTCCTAAAACTGAAATGGGAACATTTTATTCAGGACTTTCATGTATTTTAGGATTTGGCTGATGAGCTTGCCCTTGTGGATGTTGCAGTGGACAGACTGAAGGGAGAAACAATGGATCTTTAGCATGGCAGTCTTTTCTTTAATACTTCAAAGTTTGTTTCTGGAAAAGGTTAGTTTTATAAAGTTATTTTCAGAGCTTTAAAAACAAGTAATGAAGTTTATCAAACTGTTGTCAGTAAATATAAAATTAAAAAATAACACTATTGTAATTAGGACATATAGTTTAGAAGGCTAATTTTTTGACGGAAAACATTCCAGGGGCTTCCCTGGTGGTGCAGTGGTTGAGAGTCCGCCTGCCGATGCAGGGGACACGGGTTTGTGCCCCGGTCCGGGAAGATCCCACGTGCCGCGGAGCAGCTAGGCCCGTGAGCCATGGCCGCTGAGCCTGCACATCTGGAGCCTGTGCTCCGCAACGGGAGAGGCCACAACAGTGAGAGGCCCGCATACCGCAAAAAAAAAAACACAAAAAAACAAAACATTCCATTCTAATTGGAGAAAATTTGGTAAATACAAAAACACTATGAAGAAAATTTTAAATCTCGTCTGTTAATGGTTTTGTTTCTTTCCTTTTTTCATTTGTTTTTTACACAACTGACATATAAATGCTTTTTAAACTTGCCATTCAGTCTTATATATTTTCTCAAGGATATGCAGTCTTGAATAGTTTTGTAATATTACTGATACATTTATCTATATTCTTTAACCTGTTTTATTTATTTATTTATTTTTGACTGTGTGGGGTTCGTTGCTGTGCACAGGCTTTCTCTAGTTGCGATGAGCGGGGGCTACTCTTTGTTGCAGTACACGGGCTTCTCATTGCAGTGGCTTCTTTTGTTGCGGAGCACGGGCTCTAGGCTCGTGGGCTTCAGTAGTTGTGGCACGCGGGCTCTAGAGCGCAGGCTCAGTAGTTGTGGAGCGTGGGCTTAGTTGCTCCGTGGCATATGGGACCTTCCCGGACCAGGACTCGAACCCGTGTCCCCTGCATTGGCAGGCTGATTCTTAACCACTACGCCACCAAGGAAGTCCCTAACCTGTTTTTTTGATGTGTGTTTTTAGAGGATCATGTTTCAGGGTATAGTTTGAGGCTATAGAAGAGGAAATGGAGAGCTTAGCCCCATTAGCATTAGCATCATGTGTTGGTCAACTAAGAAGCCTTAGAGCATTAGGAAAAATAACTTTTATCATACACTGACGTATGTAGTATGCTTTTTTTTTTTTTTTTTTTTTTGGCCTCTCCCGTTGCGGAGCACAGGCTCCGGACGCTCAGGCACAGCGGCCATGGCTCACGGGCCCAGCCGCTTCGCGGCATGTGGGATCTTCCCGGACCGGGGCGCAAACCCGCGTCCCCTGCGTCGGCAGGCGGACTCTCAACCACTGCGCTACCAGGGAAGCCCTGTAGTGTGCTTTTTGGTAATGTGATTCAACAGATGTACTTTCTACTAGAATCCCTCTTATCTAACATGATTGGAACTGAAAGTGGTTACTTAATTTAAAAATGCCTGTTAGAAAGAACCATCATAAAATTTTATATTGACCTAAACATGTTAATGTACTTAGAACTTCATTTGCTGATTTTCTGATTGTAGGGCAAGGACTTTGAGTATGGCTCAGCTGATTGGAGTTTTGCAGTGTGTTTTTTATAGCACACCAGTAGTAATCATTTCTATTTCTTTAAAGTACTGTAATTAATTTAAAGATACTCATGAAGCAGTCTAATCACAAAATTCTATTAACTTTTTTTGGTTTTTCTCCATTTTTATTTCTCTCATACCTAAGAGGAAGATTTTTAAACAACCTTCTTTTAATATGTCTTTCTAAGGCATTCAACTTAATTTTCATAGTAACAATCATTAAAAAAATTAATTATGAAATACTTAAGATATAAAAAGTTTTAAGTATAACAAACATCAGTGTATCCAACACCCAGCAAAAGAAATAAAACATTACCAATTCACTTGATACATTCTGTGTGTTACATCTATTCATATCTCAATCCTGAATGTGGTGTTTACCTTTACCGTGTATTTCTTTCACCCTCATATTTTAGTGATTTACATCATATTATATAATTAATAGATATATCTGGCATAAATATATTTGGGTATAAGCGTGACAGATTCTTGATATGCAGCAACTCATGAGCAGAAGTATACAGATGTACTAGACAGAAGTCTGCTAGTTGAGAGTGTTCAGTGTGCCTTGGGTATCAGTATGTTTTACATCAGTTAATCTGTTGAGTTTATTGAGTGGAGTCAAGTTAAAAGAGCTACTCCTATATTAAAATGCTTTAAAAAATCATTCAGCCTTTAATTTCTAGTCATATGGCAGGATAAGTACCTGAATCAATCCTTTTAGTAAAGGGGAAGAAGTAAAATTATAAAAACATACTTTTTGATTTTATAAAAAAATCAAAAAGAAGATAAATATAAGAAGAGGGACAACATATAGAACTAAATAAGAGTTTAGCAAGGATGCCAGACACAAAATTATTAACTATTAATATTAACTATTAATAATATTAACTATTATTATTAAAAATCTATTCAAAAACAAGCAAAAATTTTTAAAGGTATTATTTGTTATCAAATATAGGAAGTACCTAGGAATAAATCTAACAAGACATGTATAAGAGCTTTTATGCAGAAAATAATACAGCCTCATTGAAAGATGTTAAATATCTAAATAAATGAAGAGATATGCCTTGTTCATAAAAGTCTCAATATTGTAAGATGTCTGTTCTTCCCATATTGATTATAGATTATATGCAATCACAGTCAAAACCCAACAAGTTTTATTGTTGTTGTTGTTGTACATAATAAACTAATTCCAAAATTCATTCAGAAATTCAAAGGTCCAAGAATAGACAAGATACTTTTTTAAAACATTGTTAAAAACACTTATTTTGATACAGTCTATCATAAATAAGTCAGTAGAGGCTCCACTCTGCCACAGATGCAGCTGTGCAGTGAGAACCCTGTGCCATCCAACTGGTAAATGTCTGAAAGATGTTCCATTTCACCTCCCAGGCAGAGTGCACACCTTCCATGCTCTTCCTGTCCATTGATCGCTTCCAAATCCAGTTGACCAAATAGTCCTTTATCCCCAAAGCAGGTTCACAACAGTAGATTCAGGCATTCTTCTCAAATCCCAGGTAAATCTTAAAAGGAACAGAGCTCCAGTGGATGGCAAAGTGCCCGCCCTTGAAGAGCTGCTGCAGCCTTTGCTCAGCTTCACCATGGCAACAGCCTGGGCTGCGCAGTCAAGAATACTCTTGAAAAAGAACAAGGTGGTGAGAACTTGCTTTACCAGATATCAAGACTTATTACAAAGCTACACTAATTAAGTGCAGAGACAAACAAAAGATCGTTATATAACACTGATCATATTGTAGATCAATGGGAAATTTGCAGACTTATAAATTCTTTTTCTTATGGCAATAGTTGTTTTTATGGAAAGAAATAAAATTGAACCCTTTCCTTTTTTTAAAAAAAAATATTTTTTTATTTATTTGGCTGCAACGGATCTTCGTTGCGGCATGCAGGATCTTTAGTTGCGGCATGTGGGATCTAGTGCCCTGACCAGAGCTCGAACCTGGGTCCCCTGCATTGGGAGCACAGAGTCTTAGCCACTGGACCACCAGGGAAGTCCCCTGAACCGTTTCTTGATAACACACACAATTCCAAATTGGTTAAAGACCGAAAATATGAAAGGCAAAACTTCAAAGCTTCTGTTTAGAAGATAACATAGAATATCTTTATGACCTCAGGATAGGGAAGAATTTATTAAACACAAGGGCACAAAAAGCATAAACAGTAAAGGAAAGAGTATAAAGTTTAGTGTTTATGTTCTTAAAAAGGCACTAAAAGAGTGAAGAGACAAAGTGTAAACTGAGAGAAAACATTTGCAACATAAACAACTGGCAAAGGAATTGTTTTCAGACTAAAAGTACTTGTGTAATAAATAAGATAAATATAGGTAGCCCAACAGAAAAATAGGAAACGACTTGAACATTTCACAAAAGAAGAAACTCGAATTGCCTATAAATATAGGAAAAGACAATCTCATTAGTAACCAAGAAAATAAAAAGTATATCAATATACCATTACACACCTATTAGATTGGCAAAAGTGTGATAATACTAAGTGTTTGTCAGGATGTGGAACAATAGGTTTTCTCATGCATGACATGTAGAAATGTATTATATTAAAACTATGTTTTTTTTTTAAGTTTGTCATTACCTGGTGAAGTTGAACATGAACATATCCCAAACCTAGAAATTGCACTCCTAGGTATATTCCCAAGAGAAATTTGTGTACATGTGCACTAAGATACATGTACAAGGATGTATAGTGTTGTCATTTGTAATAGCCCCAAACTGGAAATAATTCATTGTATAACAATACTAAGTTGATCAATTATGCACTGTAATATTACACAGCAATGAAAGTGAATGAACTAGAGGGACACACATTAACATGGATAAATGTCAGATAATAGTTATCTAAGTAATACATACCTTATGATTCAAAACAGATAAAAATATGTTATTTGAATATGAATAGGTAGTAAACCTTTTTAAGGTTTTAAGGTAGTATGAGACCAGAATCTGTTATTGTGGATCTAATGATCAAGTTAGGGGTATAAATACAACATAACCACAGGAAGATAACATAAGGCACTATAAATAAGGACTATGTGAGAATTATAGGCAGTAAGCGCTATAAAAATTCAGTGAAGTCAGAGTAGTATTTATGAATGATATAATTAGGGGATGCCTGGCAGAGGAATTGGTATTTGAAGAAGCCTTTGCTCCAGACCACTATGGTTTGCTGTCTCTGGGAGGACTGAGTTATATTTAGAAAGGAAAATAAATAACAGGTAAGGAGATGATGGCATTAACAGAATCAGGGTACCTGGAAAATCTGAAATAAAAATAAGACACAAAGCTAGTAAGTTAACTTGTTGGCAGATTGTGAAAAGACTTGATATTTTACACTGATATACACTTTAATTGAAGTTGTCGGACATAATATTTCAAATAGTTGATCTGAGCTATGGCGAGATGATTCTGGAGAAGTTGCGAGGCTTTTTGCCAGTTTATTCTCTAAAAGTCGAGGGGGGAGGAGGGAGAAAACGAGGGGCTGGGATAGAGAGTTACAGAGAGAGACACAGAGGTTGAGAGATTACTTTGGATTTCTGTGGTTAGATAAGACTTTATGGAAGATGATGTCAAGCAAGGTCTTTGAGCAAGAGTGAGTAGACTATGTATGCAGAGAGAGAAGAGAACTTCCTCCTGTAGATCTTTTTTTTTTTTTTTTTTTGCGGTAAGCGGGCCTCTCACTTTGTGGCCTCTCCCGTTGGGGAGCACAGGCTCCGGACGCGCAGGCTTAGCGGCCATGGCTCATGGGCCCAGCCGCTCCGCAGCATGTGGGATCTTCCCGGACCGGGGCACGAACCCGTGTCCCATGCATCGGCAGGCGGACTCTCAACCACTGCGCCACCAGGGAAGCCCTGTGTAGATCTTTTATTTGATACAAGGGAAAGATAATCTCTTAGATTAATGTGAAACTTGCCAGCCTAAGAAATGAAATTCTCTAAGTTTGTCTTTCTAATTAAAATCTTTACTGGGGCAGGAAAACCATTCAGATGTTTACGGTTTATAAATTGGATTAGAAAGATATAAGAATGATCATAGAGATGCAATAGTATGTTTAAAATCAAGCAAATTTCCTTTTCAAAAGAGCATAAAAATAAGTTTTTTTAAAATGGAGATGGCATATAGAGATTTTAGCTAATTTAGTTTTTGACATCCAAATAGAAAATAACTTCTAAGTATATGATAGTTTTTAAAAAGTCCAGTATGGGATAGTGAGCATTGTAACATATTGTCGTTGTTTTTTTTTTTTTTAATTTACTTATGTTTTAAAATTTTTGGCTGCGTTGGGTCTTCGTTGCTGCGCGTGGGCTTTCTCTAGTTTCAGTGAGTGTGGGCTACTCTTCGTTGCGGTGCGTGGGCTTCTCATTGTGGTGGCTTCTCTTATTGTGGAGCACGGGCTCTAGGTGCACGGGCCTCAGTAGTTGTGGCTCGCGAGTTCTAGAGCACAGGCTCAGTAGTTGTGGCGCACAGGCTTAGTTGTTCTGCAGCATGTGGGATCTTTCCGGACCAGGGCTCGAACCCGTGTCCCCTGCATTGGCAGGCAGATTCTCAACCACTGCGCCACCAGGAAAGCCCCTGTCATTGGGTTTAATAGGTGAAACATTTTACAACTGGTCATCAGATTTAGAAGGTAATTAATTTTCTTGTGTGAATCAAGAACTTGTTTATGATCTCAAATACATAAACAAGTTATAATAATTTTAAGTAAATAATGTAAGTAAATACATTCTCACTCTTCGAATCATGAAACACACATAAATTCTCAGAGTTCTAAGCTTCTGATTCATATGGTATTTCTAAAAATCCAGAGAGCTGACTTGCAGTGCCTCAGGCCTTAATAACAAATGAGAATGTGGGCTAAAAGCCATGGTAGGTTCTGTTATTATTTTTATTTTAAAAAGCCATGTGAACATTGGTAAATCATAGTAACAAAATTTCCTTCAGATTATACAAGATAACATTACTATATGCAAAATTTGTTCATCTGCAAATGCCAGACATGAAGGTAGTACTTTAATACCATCATCATACAATAGACTTTTAAAGAATTAAAGCACAGTGATTATGGCAGTCTTGACCAAATAGTTTCTTTTGTTTCCTTCTTTAGATTACAGTATATCTGCAAATTCCAAATTAGTTATTGTTACAGCAGGTGCACGGCAGCAGGAAGGAGAAAGTTGCCTTGACCTGGTCCAACGTAATGTGAATATCATGAAATCAATCATTCCTGCCATAGTCCAAAATAGTCCTGACTGTAAGATGCTTATTGTTTCAAATCCAGGTGAGTCCCTTCTACTCCGTTTACCTGCATAAGGATGATATTTCCATACCATTCCTTTTTTTTTCTTTTTAAAACAATGTCATTTAGGTAAATTTATGACAATAAACCGCGCCCATCCAAATACACAATACTTTGTTTTTTTCCAGCTTTACTGATATATAATTGACGTATAACATGTAAGTTTAATGCATATAACGTGGTTATTTGTGGTGGGAACACCACAAAAGAAAGGAGAGAGAAGATTCACTAAGAGAAGATTTACTCTCTTAGCAACTTTCAAGTATATATATAAAATATAGTAGTGTTAACTATAGCCAACATTAGATCCTCAGAACTTATTCATCTTACATCTGGAAGTTTATATCCTTTGACCAACATCTCCCCATTTCTCCTTTCCCCTAGCCTCTGGCAACCACCATTCTATTCTCTCTTTCTATGAGTCTGGCTTTTTTAGTTTCCACATATGTGATATCATACAGTAATTTTTTTCTCTGTCAGACTTATTTCACTTAGCATAAGGCCTTCAAGGTCCATCTATGTCACAAATGGCAAAATTTCCTTCTTTTTTGTAGCTGAATATTCCATTGTATATCTATATACCACATCTTCTTTAGACATTTATCTGTAGATGGACATCAAGGTTGTTTTCATATCTTGGCTATTGTGAATAATGCTGAAGTGAATATGGGAGTGTTGGTATCTCTTTGAGATACTGAATTCATTTCCTGTGGATATATGCCCCAAAGTGGGATTGCTAGGTCATATGGTAGTTCTATTTTTAATTTTTTTGAGGAACCTCCATACTGTTTTCCATAGTGGTTGTAGCAATTTACATTCCCACAGGCAGTGCACGAGTGTTCCCTTTTCTTCACATCCTCGCCAACATGTGTCCTCTTGGTGATAGCCATTCTAACAGGTGTCAGGTGATATCTCACTGTGGTTTTCATTTGTATTTCCCAGATGATTAGTGAAGTTGAGCATCTTTTCATGCACCTGTTAACCATTTGTATGTTTTCTTTGGAAAAATGTCTGTTTGGTTCCTCTGCCCTTTTTTTTTTTTCCGGTACGCGGGCCTCTCACTATTGTGGCCTCTCCCGTTGCGGAGCACAGGCTCTGGACGCGCAGGCTCAGCGTCCATGGCTCATGGGCCCAGCTGCTCCGCGGCATGTGGGATCTTCCTGGACCGGGGCACGAACCCGTGTCCCCTGCATTGGCAGGCGGACTCTCAACCACTGCAACACCGAGGAAGCCCCCTCTGCCCATTTTTAAATCGGAATTTTTGGTATTGAGTTGTATGAGTTCCTTAGATGTTTTGAATATTAACCCCTTATAAGATACATGGTTTGCAAATATTTTTTTTTGTTTGATATAGTCCCAGTCATTTATTTTGCTTTTGTTGCTTGTGCTTTTGGTGTCATATCCAAAAAAATCATTGCCAAGACCAATGTCAAGGAGTTTTTCCCCTACATTTTCTTCTAGGAGTTTTACACTTTCAGGCTTCTGTTTAAAGCTTTAATCCATTTTGAGTTGATTTTTGTGAGCAGCATAAGATATGGGTCCAGTTTCATTCCTCTGCATGTGATTATTCAGTTTCCCAACACCATTCATTGTAAAGACTGTATTTTTCCACTGAGTATTTTTGGCTCCCTTGTCAAATATCTGTTGACAGTATCTGCAAGGGCTTATTTCTAGGCTCTCGATTCTGTTTCATTGGTCTATATGTCTGTTTTTATTCCAGTACTATACTGCTTTGATTACTATAGCTTTGTAATATAGTTTGAAGTCAGGCAGTGTGATGCCTCTAACTTTTTTCTTCTTTCTCAGGATTGCTTTGGCTATTTGGGGTCTTTTGTGGCCCCACATGAATTTTAGGATTGTTTTTTATATTTCTGTGAAAATGCCATTGGTATTTTAGATTGCATTGAATCTATGGAATGCTTTGGATAGTATGAACATTTTAACAATATTACTACTTCCAATCCATGAACATGGGATGTTTTTCCATTTATTTGTGTCTGCTTCATTTTTTTGCATCAAAGTCTTATAGTTTTGAGTGTGCAGATATTTAATCTCTTTGATTAAATTTATTCCTAAGTATCTATTGTTTTTGATATTATTGTGAATGGGATTGTTTTCTTTATTTGTTTTTCAGGTAATTTGTTGTTAGTGTATAGAAACACAACTGATTTCTGTATTTTGTATCCTGAAACTTCACTAAATGTACTGATTAGTTCTATTAGTTTTTGGTGGGGTCTTTAGGATTTTCTATAAATAAGGTCATATCATCTGTTATCAGAGACAGTTTTACTTCTTTTATTCTAATTTGGATACCTTTTCATTTTGGCTCCTGCCTTATTGCTCTGGCTAGGACTTTTCAGTACTGTGTTGAATAGGAGTGGTGAGAGTGGGAACACTTGTCTTGTTGCTGATCTTAGAGGAACAGCTTTCAGGTTTTCACCTTTGAGTATGTTAGTTGTTGGCTTGTTATATATGGCTTTTATTATGTTTAGGTACATTCCTTCTCTACCCACTTTGTTGATGTGATATTGACATGAACAGATATTGAATTTTGGTAATTGCTTTTTCTGCATCTATTGCGATGATAATAAAATTTTTATTTTTATTCTGTTAATGTGGTATATCACATTTATTGATTTGCATATGTTAAAACATCCTTACATCCCAGGGATAAATCCCACTTGATCATGATTTATGATCCTTTCAATATATTGTTGAATTTGGTTTGCTAATATTTTGTTGAGAATTTTTGCATCTGTATTCATCAGGGAAATTGGCCTGTATTTTTCCTGTAGCAGCCTTATCTGGTTTTGGTATTAGAGTAATGTTGGTCTCATAAAATGAGTGTGGGAGTTTTCCCTACTCTTCAATTTTGAGGAAGAGTTTGAGAAGGATTGGCATTAATTCTTTAACAGTTTGGTAGGTTCACCAGGGAAGCCATCTGGTCCTGGACTTCTCTTTGTTGGGAGATTTTTGATTACTGATTCAATCTCTTTACTCATTATTGGTCTGTTCATTTATTCTATTTCTTCATTATGTAGTGTTGGTAGGTTTATGTTTCTAGGAATTTATCCATTTCCTCTAGGGTGTCCAATTTGTTGGCATATAATTGTTCATAGTAGTGTCGTGATCCTTTGTATTTGTGTGGTATTAGTCGTAAGGTCTCTGTTTTCATTTCTGATTTTATTTGAGTCTTCGCTCTTTTTTCCTTAGTCTAGTTTGTCAATTTTAACTTTTCAAAAAACCAGGTGTTAGTTTCATTGACCTTTTCTATTGTCCTTTTAGTCTCTGTTTAATTTATCTCCACTCTGATCTTTGTTATCTCCTTCCTTCTGCTAACTTTGGACTTGGTTTGTTCTTCTATTACTGGGTCCTTGAGGTTGTTTATTTGAGGTCTTTCTTTTTTCTTAATGTAGGCATTTAATGCTGTATAGACTTCCCTCTCCGAACTGCTCTTGCTTCATCCCGTAAGTTTTCGTATGTTGTGTTTCCATTTTCATTTGTTTCAAGATATTTTAAAATTTCCCTTTTGATTTCTTCTTTGACTCTTTGGTTGTTCAGGTGTGTGTTGTTTAATTTCCATATATTTTTGAACTTTCCAGTTTCCCTCCTGTTAATTTCTAGTTTTGTAACATTGTGTTTGGAAAAGATACTTGGTATGTTTTTGTTTTTGTTTTTTTTGCGGTACACGGGCCTCTCTCTGTTGTGGCCTCTCCCGTTGTGGAGCACAGGCTCCGGACGCGCAGGCTCAGCAGCCATGGCTCACGGGCCCAGCCGCTCCGCGGCATGTGGGATCTTCCCGGACTGGGGCATGAACCCCTGTCCTTTGCATCGGCAGGCGGACTCTCAACCACTGTGCCACCAGGGAAGCCCTGGGATCCATTTTTTTTTTGGATCCATTTTTATTGTACAGTCAATGACCTCTCCAGATTTGGTAAAATAATCCTTTAGGTCCTTTTTGCTGGTATCCCAGCTCAGGCCACCAGTGAACAGTCTTCCTGCATCCTCCTTGTTCTTGCTGACATTTATCTAGTAGCCCTCCGTGCCGTTCTGGTTGCCAGCCTGGGGCGCCGTGCTTCCGCCTTCAGCACCCACCGTGCCCCCAGTGCCGGCTGGCCACTTGCCTTCAGTGGTGGCCTTGTGTCCGTTGTCGGTGGCGCCCATTGTCTCCATGGGCTGCTCCTCATCCGCTTCCGACATGCTAGGCCGTGGCGTACGGCTGCAACCCAGAAGCTTGCCCGGGCCCGTGTGGTGCCTCCGCCTCTAGTTTTTTTCTTATAGTGACTTTGTCTGGCCTTGGTAAATGGGTAATGCTTAGAATCAGTAATAATGGCTCCACTTTCATTTCTGATTTTAGTAATTTGAGTCTTCTCTCTTTTTTCTTAATTCATCTAGCTAAAAGTTGTCAATTTGTTGATCTTTTCAAAGAGCCATTGATTTTTTTTCTATTGTTTTTCCATTCTCTATTTTGTTATTTCTGATCTTCATTATTTACTTCCATTTGCTAGATTTGGGTTTAATTTGTTCTTTTTTTTCTAGTTCCTTAAGTTGTAATGTTAGTTTGACATCTTTCGTGTTTTTTAATGTAAGCATATATGGCTATAAGTTTACCCTTTAGCACTGCTTTTTCTCTGACCAATAAGTTTTATGTTATGTCTTCATTTTCATTCATCTCTAAGTATTTCCTAATTTCCATTGTGCTTTCTTCTTTGATCCATTAGGTTGTTATAGAGTGTGCTTTTTAATTTCCACAGATTTGTGAATTTTCCAGTGTTACTTCTGTTATTGATTTCTAAATTCACCTCAGAGAGTTGTTTCAGAGAATATACCTTGTATGATGCCTGTCTTTTTATATCTGTTGAGACTTAATTTGTGGCATAACGTATGGTCTATTCTCGAAAATATCCTATGTGCACTTGAGGAGAATGTACATGCTGTTATTGTTGGGTAAAGGGTTCCATTTGTCTGTTAGATCTAGTTGGTCTGTGGTGTTGAATTCTCTATTTCCTTACTTACCTTCTGTTTGATTGATCTATCCATTATTGAAAGTTGGGTATTGAAGTCTTCAATTATTATTGTAGAACTGTCTATTTCTCCCTTCAGTTTTTGCTTCATGTATTTTGATGGTCTGCTATTAGATGCATACATGTTTATAATTATTGTTTTATTTTCTTTCATTTTCTTTATTGAACCTCTAATTAGTATGTAATGTCCTTCTTTGCCTACTGTAAACTTTTTTGATTTGAAGTCTATTTTATCTGACATTAGTATAGCCACCCCTGCTCCCTTTTGGTTACTATTTGCATAAAATATCTTCCTCCATTCTGTCACTTTTAATCTCTTTGTGTCTTTGGCTTTAAAGTAAGTTTCATGTTGACAGCATGTACTTGGCTTCTGTGTTTTGATCCATTATGTCAGTCTCTTTTGATTGTAGAGTGTAATTTGTTTACATTTAAAGTAATTACTGATAATGGGAGCTTCTGTCATTGTGCTATTTGTTTTCTATATGCCTTAGAGCTTCTTGTTTCTCATTTCCTGCATTACTGTCTTCTTTTGTGTTTATTTTTTGTAGTGAAATATTTAAATTCCTGTCTCATTTTCTTTTGTATATATCCTATAGCTATTATAGCTGTTTTCATTTTGGTTGCCATGGAGGATTACCTTTAGCACCCTAAAGTTATAATACTCTTATTTGAATTTCTACCAGCTTAACTTCAATAACATACAAAACCTCTGCTTCTTCATAGTTCCATCCTCACCCCTTTTGATTGTTGATGTCACAAAATTGCATCTTTGCACACTGTTTGCCCCAAAATATAAACTAATAATTATTTTAAATGCAATTGTTTCTTTTTTTTTTTTTTTTTTTTTTGCAGTATGCGGGCCTCTCACTGTTGTGGCCTCTCCCGTTGTGGAGCACAGGCTCCGGACGTGCAGGCTCAGCGGCCATGGCTCACGGGCCCAGCCGCTCCACGGCATGTGGGATCTTCCCAGACCGGGGCACGAACCCGTGTCCCCCGCATCGGCAGGCGGACTCTCAACCACTGCGCCACCAGGGAAGCCCAAAATGCAATTGTTTCTTAAATTTGAAAATGGGAGTTACATACCAAAGTCACAGTAATACTAGCTTTTAGACTAATTTTTTTAATGTATTAGTCTCTTAAATTATGCAGAAAATAAAAAGTGTAAGTATAAACCATTGTTACAATATTACTAGCTTTTATAACTGCCCATGCATTTACCTTTATTGAGATCTTTATTTTTTCACATGGCTTCAAGTTATTGTTTATTTCATCCTGCAGGACTGCCTTGAGTATTTCTTGCAGGACTGGTCTAGTAGTGAAGAACTCCCTAAGCTTTAGTTTCTTTGGCAAAGTCTTAATTTTTCCCTCACTTTTGAAGAACAGTTTTGCCGGTATAAGACATGATTCTTGGTTGACAGTTGTTTTCTTTTTATCACTTTAAATATATCTGCCCAGTACCTTCTGGCCTCCAAAGTTTCTGGTGAGAAATCTGCTGATGATCTTGTTTTTCACTTTTCTTCAGTCTTTTTTCTTTCTGTTCCTGAGTCAGTAATTTCCATTGTCCTATCTTCACGTTTGCTGATTCTGTCTTCTGCCTGCTCAAATCTGCTTCTTAGTCCATCTAGTGATTTTTTTCATTTCAGTTATTGTGCTTTTCAGCTCTAGAATTTTGGGGGTGGGGGTTCTTTTTAGGTTTTATATTTCTTTATTGATATTTCCGTTTTGTTCACTCATCATTTTCTTGACTTTCTCTACCTCTTCCTTTAGTTCTTTGAGTATCTTTAAGACAGTTGTTTTAAAGTCTTTATCTAGTATATCTGCCATCAGTTTCTTTTCCCTCCAGGGACAGTTTCTGTTGATTCATTTTTTCCTTTGAATGGGCCATACTTTTATATTTCTTTGTGTGCCTTGTGATTTGTTGTTGTTGTTGCTGTTGTTGAAAACTGGATGTTTGAATCTAGTAATATATGACAACGTTATCAGATTCTATCCCTTCCCCAGGGTTTTTGTTGTTATTGTTATCGCTTTTGTTTTTTGATTGTTGAAGGCTGTTTCTGTACCAAGGACCAACCTGAGGTGTACTCTTAAGGTCTTTGAGGTTTTTTTTTTTTTTTTTTTGTGGTACCTCACGGGCCCAGCCGCTTCGTGGCATGTGGGATCTTCCCAGACCGGGGCACGAACCCGTGTCCCCTGCATCGGCAGGCGGACTCTCAACCACTGTGCCACCAGGGAAGCCCCTTTGAGTTTTTTTCTAGGCCTGTGCTTTTCCCTGGGCATACGTGGTTACTTTCTAATTTCCCCCAAATATGTCACTGCTTTTGTATGTTCTGGTCTTTAATGTCTGGCTCCCATGAGGGGAAAAAGAAATACTAAGGGAAGGGGGAAAGGGTGCCTGCCCTTTACATTCCTTGGAGGTTACTTTAGCCAGAGGGGGAGAGGCTTGCAACAGTAGTGGGGAGGTGCAACAACAATGGCTTTGCTCTCTTTGTCTACCCCTCTGTCATCAGAAGCAGTAATCAGTCATTAGAGAACAGATCTCTGATATTTGGAGGAAAGGGTGCTTTTCACAGGCTGTGCACAGACTGCTTTCCGTACATGTAAACAGCCCTGCTACTCTGCTAAGGGCTGAAATTGGCTGAAACTAACCACAGTTTAACATACAAACCTTCCCCTAGAAATTTCAAGCTTTCGGAAGACTCCAGAGTTCCACCAAAAGTTATATCAGACAGATTCTGGCAGTGCAGTTATTGTCTAGTTGGGGAGATAGATTCCTGGTGCTTCCTACTTCTCCATCTTCCTAGAATCCTCCAGTATTTAACTAGATTTTTAAACCTAGGAAACTGTTTTGTGAAAAAGCAAACTCAAAGTCATCTTCCCAGATACTCCTGCCTTTTTGGAAAGGGTCCATACCTGCTGTTAACCATTCACCCATGACCTGGGTGATTATCTTTGTATCATATATCCTTCATAGTTCCTGTGACAAGCATGTCCTAATATTTTACACATAGAAAAAAAACAAGCTTGTATACACCTATAATTACCAGGATCTATAAGATCCAATAGGTAACCAAAATCCCTCACCAGATGTTTTGGTAATTCTTAACTAATTGGACTATCTTATTTTGCCCTTTTATTTACTATCACTTGTACCTTATTAAAGTTATTGATAGATGCATTTGTGTGTTCAGTTTCTCTAAAGCAAATTTATTTCTTCTTCTAGTCAAACTATTTCCACATCAATTGGAAGTTTCAGGTCAATATCCCAAAATATCTTTTCACTGTGATAATTTTTATTGGTATGTTTCATTTTCTTAAATTTCCTTAAGGGGACCTACAAACCTTTGTTATGCCACATAGCTTTGGATAAGAGATTAAATTAATGCCTAGCAAATGAAACATATGTTAATATTACAGTATCATTTCATATCTTAACAAAAATGTCCCTTACCCATGTATTGTACCATATATTTCCAGTTACAGGGACCACTAGAGACCATTTCCCAGTAAATGCAGGAATCTAACTGATCTGGTGGCTCAGTTATAACCCAGCCACAAAGGAACATGTTTTAGCCAATACTGGTTTCCAGATGTCATGGAGTAGTCCATCTTTATAGGGAGGTCACAGTGTTAGGCTTTTGTCTGCCCAATCCCAGATAATTGTACTACAGGGACTGCTAGTTTCTTTTTCATTTGAAATACTATTGCTATAAGGGAATAGTGATTAAGATCACATTTTCCACTGTAGTCCTGTATGATTTGAATACCAAACACTGCAACACATTACAGATCAGTACTCATTCCAGTTAGTCCTCTCAACAATGCAGTGTCCAGCATTAAATTATTTGCCCCTTGTTCATTTAGCAGAGGATCTATAGTTACAAAGAATCCTCAGGATACTGCTAGTACTTATCTAAAAATGACTCAACTCTTTTATGTTATAGCCTCTGATTTTCCAGTGCCTAACTAACAATTGCAGGGGAGTGACATCATGATTTAGTAGGATGTCTTTCCAGGTTCTGAATAGAGCATTTAGTTTACAGCATGGGTCAGTCTTTGTCTTAAAATACCAGCCTTGAAACTGCTTGTTCTCTATCCTCCCTTTTACACCAGTGGTTTTAATTTCATTAGGATGGTTAATAGCAACTAAAGGATTATGTTTTTAGCCATTTTCTTCTCAACCCTCTTCTCTTTCTCAAGACATTTTGTTAATTCCTCAGAGGGTAAACCTGTCATCCAGATTCTACTGGTAAGATTTGTCCCCACTTATCTACTGCAAAGCTTTCTTCAACTCATACACCACTAGTCAATCAATCTCTAGGCAAAACTTTCCTTCCTTTCTTTTTACTTACCCCACAGAGTCTTGGTTATATTGAGGATCTGAAAGTTAATTTTAATTTTGACATCAATTCTCTTGCCCTCTAGTAGTGCCCCTGGTTTTGGATTGATAGTCAAATCACAGGACACCACAATAAGTGTAGTGCAGGCCCAACTTTCCTGTGTTGAGCTTGTCCATTTACACATCAGTGTAATTTGCTACCGAGTGTGTTGTGTGCAGTCCTGGGGCCTTAAAACTGTGCCTAGGTAGTTGCAAGACCATCTGATACAAATAATGATACTGTACATTGTGTGTTTCTTGTCCTGGATCCTTTTCTCAAAATTATATAAGAGCTAGGTTAAAACTTCTTTGTCCTTTGAGTTTTACTGTCAGTCCAAACCCGAGATCGCTGTTGGTGGCAATGCAAAAATAAAATACATATTTATTGTAGAAAATAAGAAAATTCATAAGCATAAAGAAGATAATGTCACCCTGGGGTTTCCCTGGTGGTGCAGTGGTTAAGAATCCGCCTGCCAAGGCAGGGAACATGGGTTCGAGCCCTAGTCCGGGAAGATGCCACATGGCGCAGAGCAACTACGCCCATGCGCCACAACTACTGAGCCTGTGCTCTAGAGCCCGCAAGCCACAACTGCTGAGCCTGCATGCCACAACTACTGAAGCCTGTGTGCCTAGAGCCTATGCTCTGCAATGAGAAGCCACTGCAATAAGAAGCCCACAATGAAGAGCAGCCCCCGCTCACCATAACTAGAGAAAGCCCACATGCAGCAACGAAGACTCAATGCAGCCAAAATATTAATTAATTAATTAATTAATTAAAGAAAGAAGATAATCTCACCTGCAAGCCTGTCACTCAAAAATAATCACTATTAATAATTTGGTGGATTGATATGATTCTAAAGTTCCTATAAAAATGCATTATGTTTTTTACAAGGCTGAGATAAGAAATTACATAATGTTTCATAATGTTTAGGATTATGCTATTTTCCTTTGAAAATGTATTATGAACATTTCCCCATATTTCAGTATGTTATTGATTTAATAATATATTCTTGGGAAAAATGTGTAACTTGGCTTATAATTATATAAAGTTTAAATTTACACTGGCACCTTAGTAACAATATTATGTGGTCAGCAAGATGTATATGCCAACTTTCAAGGTGATCAGAGTCTATGTTTGGATATTTAAGAAAAAATTTAAAATTAAAAGTTTCATTTTGAGTGGCACAATGACCTAATATTCCACCTTTATGATGAAAGAAGGGTGAACTATTATTTGAAGTGAATAATGAAGTTTATGAGAATAATATAGAAATTTTTACTGCCTATTCATAAATAATTTCAAGACGACATCTCTGAGAAAATTTTAAGAGTGGTATTGACATGTAGATTGCTTCAGAACAGATGCTTGAAAAATATTATGTTCTCTCTGAATCAACTTCTCATGAATTTGATTTTCTTACTTTCCACAACTGTAGTGCCTATGAGATTATCAAGCTGAAGGGGTATACCTCTTGGGCTGTTGGACTGTCTGTGACAGGTCTGATAAGATCAATTCTGAAAAATCTCAGGAGAGTGCATCCAGTTTCCACTATGGTTAAGGTAGGCTTAAATAGAATCTTCACTTATCATCTTTGTTTAAATATTGCTGAGTCTTTACTATGTGCCAGGCATTATACAAAATTTTGAGAATATGTTGGTGAACAAAATAGAGGCCCTGACCTCATAGAGTTTAATGAAAGATAGGAACTTAATAAAACAATTGCAAATATATAATAACACATTGTGTTAAGTGCTATGATGACAAACTACGAAGTTCTTAGAGTATTCAAGAAGAGAATTTACTCTGCGGAGGGGGTGTTTGTGGTGGTTAGGGAAGATTTCCTAAGGAAGTAAAATGACCTAATCGGAATAATGAGTAGAAGTTAATTTGCAAGGCTGGACTAATATTCCAAGCAGAGGGAACACATGTGTAGGGGACCTGAGGTAGATATAAGTAGAGAGCACCTGACGATCTGAAAAAAAAAAGTCAGTGGTTGAAATGCACAGAGCAAAGGGAGCAAAGGGAAGTACATGATAAGGCTGGAGGAAGTAAGCAGGGTCAGGCCACTGAAAGTCTTATAAGGGGGTCCTTACCATAAGAGCTATGGAAAGCCACCAAAGGAACTTAAGAAAGGGACTGGTTTTACAGTCTTTTTTTGTTAAAAAGATTCCTGGGGCTGTGATGGATGGAACAGATTTGAAGGGGACAAGAGTAGAGGTGGGTAAACTTGGGAAGAGGATGTGCGTTAGCTCGGAACAGAGAGGATGGTAGTAGTAGAGATGAAGAGGTGGTGGCAAATTTGAGTTATACTATATTTAAGAGGTAAAATTCATAGGTCTTGATAATGGAATGAAGTGGGAAATAAGGGAGATAAAGGTCATTCTTAGGTTTCTGTTTTGCACAGTTAGATAAATGGTTATATAATGCACTGAGGAAAGGCATATTCAAAGAGAATCAGGTTTGAAGATCATGTTTGTAGTTATGGAGAAATTGAATTTGAGGTGCCTTTGCAATATCTCAGAGGAAATAGTCAGTTAGGTACAAGCTTCTGGAATTCATAAGAGTTTGGGGTTGGAGTTATAAATATGAGCATCATCAGCATAAAAAGTGTATATCAGGGCTCTTAGTTAAAAGCCACAGAAGCCAACCCAAACTAGCTTAATAAAAAGAAGATATATTGGCTCATGTAACCGAAATGCCAAGGAGGCCCGAACCACATGCTCAAACTATATCATTAGAGCTACCTTTTCTCTCCACAATCTTGGCTCATCTTTTCACTCTTATTGGCTTCAAGCTCATGTGGACTTTTTCCATGGGGCAACAAAGATGGCCCTCAGCATCTGCAGGCTTAGAGCCTATAGTATCAGAACCCTGCCTCTCCCTTTACCCATATTAATTTCTTGATAATTGGCCTTTCTGGGATCACTTGTCCATTCCTGTGATACTTGTCAGTTCGGAGAGAGGCAGTTCCTGAAAGGAAAAGAGAGGTTCTGTCAACATTAAGAAAAAAAAAAAAAGAGAGAGAGAAAGAGATACTAGACAGGCAAAGACAGTAGATATCCCTTCCACATGGTAGCTGAAACCATGAATTTCAACGAGCTTGCCTAAGGAGAGAGTATAAAGTGA
The DNA here is from genome assembly GCF_039906515.1 of Pseudorca crassidens. Taxonomy (NCBI): domain Eukaryota; kingdom Metazoa; phylum Chordata; class Mammalia; order Artiodactyla; family Delphinidae; genus Pseudorca; species Pseudorca crassidens. The sequence continues at coordinate 37,729,575 of NC_090304.1, read as the reverse complement.
GAAGACAGATTGAGATTGAGTCTTGAGGAATTTCAGTATTAACAGCAGAGTTTATAGTGTGAGTCCACGAAGGTGACTAAGTGGTGGCCAGAGTTAAAAACCAAGAGAACATGGAATCATGGTAACCAAGTGAAAGGAGGATGCCTTAAAGATGAAAGGATTGGTTTTCTGTTCTTGATTGATGTGAAGTCATATAAAATAAGGGTTAAAATGCCAGGAAGGTAAAGTAACAGAGGTCATTGATAACCTTAGCAGATGTTTAATAAAGTAATAGAAATGAAAAATTCTGATTGGAGTACACCAGGGTTTTCTTAACTTCGGCACTGTTGATTTGGGGCTGGATAATTCTTCATTATTGGGGCTGTCCTGTGCATTGTGGGATGTTAGCAGCATCCCGGGCCTCTACTCATTAGATGCCAGTAGCATACCAGTTTTGACAATCAAAAATGTCTCCACAATTATACTCCAATAAAGATGTTAAAAAAAAAATGTCTCCAGACATTACCAAATGTCCCTTGGGAATGTTTGGTAAGGCAAAATCACCTCCAGCTGAGAACCTTTTAAGTCGACTGGAGAAAGTAAAGCCAGTATAAACAGCTCTTTTGAGGTAAGTGGCTGTGAAATTAAGGAGAGAGAGCAGTAACTGGAGAGGAAAATCAGGGCAAGGCAGGTTTTTTTGTTGTTGTTTAAAAGATAAGATGTAAAGAAGATATTGAAGATAGAAGTAATAAGCAGAGAGGGTGGGATCCAGAGCATTGGTGAAGGTATTAGTCCCAGAAAGGAGGAGGGACAACTATCTTTTTTAATAGGGGATAACAAAGAGAAGATAGGTAGTGAATCATATAGGTTGGTAAGTTTGGCATTGGAAGCATCTGATGACTTCTTTTTAGTGAAAGGAGACAAAATCATCTACTGAAAGTCAAGGGAGGTATAGAAAAGTCAGGTGTTTGAGAAGATTTGAAATCACCTTTGTAGACAGTGAGAAATAGAATTTGACAAAAAATAAAGGCAGAATTACTGTCAGGTGGATGCTTGAGGTAGATAAGTATTAATTTTGACAAAAGTTAAAGATCAGCTTTGTTGTGTGGTTTTCTCTAGGGACCTGAGTGCAGGAGTGGAGAAAGTAGATAACTGAATTCATCTGGGTTTGGGTTTTACTTGTGGAGTGTTAAAGGGGGAGAGAGAAGAGAGGAAGACAGAGAGATAGATAGAGGTGTAGGTAGTTTTGGTGTCTATACTTGTTAAAAATGAGTTTGACCTTCTGCTAAAGGGTCACAGTCAAATTCAAGACCGTTGCCCTTAAATGTTATCTACATACAAATGAATAAATTACAAAAAGAAAATGAGTAATAAAGAATTTAAGAAATATTTATAAAAATTAAAATAGGCAAAGGGTCTTAGGGTGTAGCAAAAGAGTTACAAGAAAGGAATATAAGTTGGATATGGAGGAACCTCATAACAAGGTTCAGAGTAAGATACTTGGGGTGGGAGAAGGTCCCATGAGCTAAAGAAGACAAGAAACTGGAAAGAAAGGGAATTGGTTTGTTTATCCACATGGACAATGAAGCCACCAAGGATAATGGCACAAACTGGGATAGAGAGAGAAGATTGCTAGGGTCAAAGTCTTTTATGAATGAGATGGAATACTCAAGAGGTTTGTAGACGGTCATTAGAAAGGAAAGAAGAGCTGAATAAGATGGGCCTCAAAAAATAGGGGGAATTGTTTTTGTTTTTAAGAGAGCAAGGGATTAATAATCTGGAAGAGACAGTGAGGGGTATACAGTGGATTCTACACTCTTCCTCTTTTGAGGATACAAAGGGCTGTGGGAGAATAAGCAATTACCCCCAGAGGGCTCCTGAAGAAGAGTCAGGGAGGTGTCAAATGAACGCTCCTGGAAAGAGGTTGAGTAATACGGGAATTTCATAGTCTTTACTGAACAAATCAGTGGATGAGTTATAGTTTATGGGAAATACTTAAACATTTGACATTAAGAGCAAAATCATTTGTATGCTCTTAATCTTTTTTCCCAGTTACTTCATTTCTATTACTTCACATTTTCAGCAAATAAAGTTGCCAATAGAGTTTATTTAACATTAATATATTAACTTGATTTTTTGTCAGATAAATAGGGAATTCTCTTTAAATAACCATTTCCTCACTTCACGGCCAGTCTATGAGGAAAGGAAGCAAATTTCAGTGCATCCAGGGGTCATACTGCCAACCAGGCATGACGCTTAAAGGGAAGAGGATAGGCTAAGGGGGGGGGGCAGCAGGTCATGGCAGTACACAGGGCTAGGCCAGGGCAGCCTTGGAGGTCAGGGCCCTTGTTTCCAGTCTACCCAGCAGCCCCCAAATGGCATAATGGCATGGACATACATTTCCAGTTCTAATCCAAGAAGCCCTTTCTAGCAGGAAGAGATACAGTGAAAGGAGAGAGAGCAAATTCCTGAAACACCAGCACGGAAGGCAGGAGGGCTTTTGCCCCAGCCACGCTGCCTTGTTCCTGATGCCACCCAACCCCTGGCAGCTCATGTTAAAGCTCTAAAAGGTATTGTGCTACACAGAGGGAGCAACAGAATGACCAAGGACAGGAAAGGGAAGCGGGGGCAGGCAAGTGTGACTGCAGCTGGAATGTGGCTGGGAGGGGAATGTGGGCTGACAGTCTGGTGGGACAGTGGCCTTCCATGGCGAGGCATGGACCAGAGTGGAGTGAATGTGAGTAGAGCCTGGCAGGGGACCCTGAGGAGAAGACATGTGGCTGTTCTGATGGAGATCAGGAGGTTGAGTATAAAGTGGTTACCAAAATGAGGGAGTTGGACTGCAGTGGAAAAGGTGGATAGGGAGTCCCTCTGTGGGCCACTAGAGTAAAGCAGGAACGCTGAGCTCCTGAGGAGAGCCCCAGAGACGGTGAGAGGGAAGCCTGGCTGAGTAGTGCCTGTGGGCTCTGAACTACTATGGGAAGCTGGGAGGCACCACTCCAGGGTCAAGGAGCCTCTCCCTTTCTCAACGCTGGTTCTGGTAACTTTACAGGCACAACTGGAGGAACAACAAGACTTTCCCATTGCCTCCTCCAGCCCTACATTCTGGGGTAAGAAAAGGCAATGGGTGGTAGGGGGCAGAGAGGTGTGAGAGGTCTACTGGGTCTTCCTACCTTCCAGGGAGGAGGTGGAGGCTGGTTTGTGGGCATGTAGACATTGTGTGGGTTACCCAGGTTGTAATAGGCTCTAGCAGCTGCCTCTACAGCCTTGGCTTCAGCTGCAGGAGTGGAGGGAACATCAGGGCTGCTGATGGGAGGCTCCATGGCCCTAGGATAGGGTGGTGGCCATGGCTGCACCCGTTCCATGGCCCTGTCCATCATGGAAGGTCCTGGATAGAAGCCAAGTGGTAGCCAGGAGGGCAGGAGTACATTCCACTGGTGACTAGCGGGGGAATTACGTAAACCCTGCTGAGCATGTGAGTACCTGGAAGCTTAGGCTCCACTGGAGGCTCCACCTCTGGAGGCTTGAGAAGCCACCTGTTAGCATCTGTTGTCCAAACTCAGTGGCATCCCCTCATGTAAAGATTATACAAAGCAGAGCCTGCCCAGCCACTTCCTGCTTCTGCCTTCACTGTTCTCTTGATTATTTTACACCAAACACAGCCTGCTTGATCTCACAGTCCTTCATCAGACTGCATGGCATTCTTCCGCTTAGAAAGAAATATGACAAGGGTAAGGGGTAAAATAGACAGTGCCCTTTTGGGCCCCTTTGAAGGCATCTGGCACATTCTTCATGTCCTTAAACACAAGTTCTCACATGGTCATAGGACATTAGGATGCTCTTCGTACTGTTGACGATCACTCTGCTGCCCTCCGAATGATTCTTGAGCTCCGTAGTCTCTCTGTATATTCTTATTCTGAAGCCGTCTTGCATAGCTGCTTTTCCATATCAGGTTACTGAATAATAACCTAATTTTGCCTTTTAGGGCTTATATGGAATAAAAGAAGAAATCTTTCTCAGTATCCCTTGTGTCTTGGGCCAAAATGGTGTCTCAGATGTTGTGAAAGTTAACTTGAATTCTGAGGAGGCGGCCCTTTTAAAGAAGAGTGTAAACACACTTTGGGATGTCCAAAAAGACCTGATATTTTAAAACCTTTTAATGTTCCATGTTTTATAGAACAGAAGATAGTAGACTGTATATTTTACATTTTGAAAGTATCTTCACCTGATCTTTCAAAAATAAAAGAACATTGGACCTATGACATAACTCCAGCCTCTCAAGGCTAGAAAAAGGAAATGGTAAAGGAATTTCTCTATTTCTCTATTCTAATGATACTCAACCTGTACAGATGTAAGTTATACTTCCGAAGTATGTCATATATGTAAAAGTTGTCTTCAGGTTTAGTAGAATATGTATACTAACCCATTTAATATAGAACTTATGATTCTTCTCATAAAACAACAGAATTTCTAGTACTGAAATTTCGTTTTGTGCTTTCCTCCATTAGGGCACCAGCATATTCACTTTATATTGCTTCATTAACTTTATGTGTTTATATATAATTTTTACTAAGTACTTATTTTTAAGACAATGTATATCAGAAGGAAAATAGAAATATAACTTCATGGTATAAAAAAATTAAATATCTTCAACCCTGCAAGTATTATACCAATTAATATAAACTCAAATAGTTGATTTGGTCCCTCTGTTGAAATACCACACAGGGAGTTTAGACCATCCTCTAGGTTATTCTTTTAGCAAACTACTACTATGCTTGCTGTGTTATGGTTATGAGTTCAGTATGACATGATTTCTGCCCTCAAGTATTTCACAGTGAGTATTTAGGGTACCTCATCTAACTGGTTATTGATGGATGCTTGGTAACAGTCTATTGGTAGCTCCCTCTTGGTGTCCAAGGTAGGAGTGCATGTGCTTCATACAAAAATATATATTTCCTTGATTCCACAAAGAATTTAAGGCAGCTATAGGAAATACACAGTGAAACAAAAACTAAAAAATCAGGACCAAGGTAATTTACAAATTAGACTAGGACAGGACCAGTGGGAAAAATTAGAAGGCATATATGCAGACCCTGAGGACCTACATGGCTGTAGTGGAGGCAAACCCATTTGGTCAGAGAGTTATGGTTCATTCTCTGTTATTCTTGCTATTTAATAGCTTTCATTTCAGTCATCTATTACTGAACATAATTAGTTTCCCATTATTTTGTTGTCTTTACTTTTTTTTCAACTTTTCCCTTGAATGTACAAAATATGGTCATGAGAGTTTAGTTAGGATGGGGGGAGGGGAGTCTTCTGTGGATTTTGCCTCGTTTTAAGCTCCTCTCTTACACCAAATTAAGCTTCATTTTAGGAGATCCTTGCAGAGATCAAAAAGCTTCAAAATATACTTTCTACGGGGAATATTCTAGGAAATAAAACTGCTGTACATCATGTGTTCTCAGCTGGAGCAATATTGCCCCAAGGGGGTGAAAATTGGTTCTTGGGGGGGGGGTTGGTGAAAAAAACCTTTGATATTACAAGGGTTTGGCTCTCCAAAGCTCAACCCTACCAGACAAAAGTCTCACTCCATAATATTTAATCTCATGCTGTGGGGGCAGGTGAGGGAGCTGAACGATTAGGGTTAATGTCTGAAGAAGCTCTTGAGGGAAAGATAATGAAAAAAGGCTGAGAAACAGTGCTGTACATTTTGTAAAAGAATTTGTCAGATGTGTATTATGTTTTATGATTCACAAATGAGTAAGAAAACAGTTTGGGTAGAATGTGGTGGGAGAAGAGAAGTGGAAACCTTGGTTCATCCCCAATTAACGGATGAGAGGGGGATTTTATTAGATTCTACATTTAACGACTTCATAAATAATGAGTTGTAGAAATGGTTTTCAATTGTATATATGGTTATCAATTAGCACTGCCCTGATCAAATTCTTAGGGTTTTGTATCTTATTTAAAAATCTCCTTTGCATAGAGGGTTTAAATTAAATGCTTTTTCTACTTCAGCTCGTATTGGGGTGGTAAACAGTAGCCCTGAGATCCCTTTCTCCCACGGCCCTGGTGAAAAATTCCCAATCAGGAGTCAAAAAGCCCTTATCCGATACATCTAGACAAGATTTCGTTAGAAATAAATTTACCTGGGCTCCCTGGTGTTCCTTGCCTCTCTGGGCAAGGAACACTCCGTTTGAGAGCAGAGTCCCTCTAGTTCAGTGTGCCTGCCAGCCAGGCAGAAACCCGCCAGCCACAGCAACCTCAACCTGCAACAGGTGCAGGCGCAGTGCCTTTAGGGCTCGCCTCCTGGCCTCGCGCCTGCACCTGGCGCGCTTGGCCCCCGCGAGGTCCGCACGGGCTGGGCGCCGCCTTACGCAGCCTCAGTAGCCAACGGTTTTCCTCCTCTGAGCTTCAACCAGCTTCCCCTCCGCTTTCCTCCATTTTCTTCCTCTTCCTTGGGCGGCCATGAGCTGGGCCGCGGGAGTGCTGCGGGCTAGCGGGAGAGTGGGCGCCGCCGGAGTGTATGCTTTTTGCTTGGCGTTGACTCTGGGTCCCCTGCAGGCGGCATGCATCCCCCTGAGGGGCGGCTGGCCCTTCACCCGTGTGAGGGTGGCCAGGAGTACCGCGCGCCTGGACGTCCTAGGCCCAGAGCCTGGGGACGGTGGGCTCGTGGACCCTGGGCTCGGTCCTGGAGCTAAGAGCTGGGGGACGAGAAGAATGGGGGCGCGGGGGGCGGAGGGAAGGAAGAGCAGAGGCTTCAGGGCAAAGGCTGAAATAACTTTACCGGTGGTAGGTCTCATTTTTGGTGGAGGAGACCCTTTTCCTTCCTTCACTCCCTCCCAACCCCTCTTCACTGTACCCACCTTCCTCCTCCTCCCCTTGGTTTGCCTCCTGGATGCTGGGCTGCTGGTCATTGTCGTTCCCTGTGTGTCTGCAGCGCCTCCTTACCCGCCGGGGCCCAGGAGTTCTCTATATGCCCCCTCTCACTACAGACCAATTCCAGATCAATCGGAAGTGGCTTTGCGGCTTTGCCGTTTTTCCTCAAGATGGCGACTGTCAAGCGTGACTTCTAAGATTTTCGCTTCAGAAGAGGCCGTTCATCCCAGTAAGGAAGTGGATCAGTTGCTATGGCCTGTGCATCTTATTAAAAGTAAGTTATACGCCATTCTCAAGTTAATCCAAATCAGCCCCTTAAGAAGAAAAAAAATTAAGGTTAGGGGATCATATATAAGCGAATTCGTGATAGTAGAAATTAGCTATGCCAGAGAGCCATTTGGGCATTTTGCCTTTAAATAAAAAGTTTTTTTCCATCTGCCTGTGCTGCTTTGCTCCATGGCTGCTTCCCAGCACAGTCAGCTGTAGCCCCAGGGAAGCACCTGTTGTCCAAGAGCAGTCGGTAGCTTGCCGCTTCAGCTCTGGACAAGTATCAAGTGCTTTGACACATGTAAGAAGGTATGTGGCATTTTCAGAAGGTAGCGTGGTCCTCAAGTGAGTTACTGGTATTTTACATCAGCAAAATAGCTCAATTTTTGAGAGGTTACACACAAACTTTCTCTTTATGCATTTTATTCTTTTAGAATAAAATAAATACATGCTGCTGTAATAAAATTGCCTTTAATCACTTAAGCCTAACCTTGACTCAAGCAGTGAATGCCTGTAAATATAATAAATGAAAAAAGTTAGTATTTTTATAACATAAAACAGTATCATTTATAGCTTGTCAATCGCATTTTGTCATCCAGCAAAAATAAAAAGCCTGGTAGAGAATTTCATACCTGCAAATGATGGAGACTATTTTTGTTAAGACTGTCAGAATTTACTAACCACAGTTACGACATACAGCCCAAAGAATGCAGTCATCTCCTTATCATGTTAATTGTTCTCTTTTGAAGATGTGTTGTGTTGACTAATTGAACAGTAATTCAAGTAGAGTGTCTCAGGAGAAACCACTTGAGCTCTGTCTTTGGCGTCTGGCTGGCGGCTCTGAGCATTACCAAAGGCTCTGACTCGCCCTGACTTTGTGTCGTCTTTTACAGGCCTCATTTTCCGCGCACGGCTTCATTCCCAGTGGGCTGGAAACAACCTAAGGTTGTGTTTTGTTTGGGAGTTGTTTGGTCAGGACCTTTTGAACAGTACTGTCCCAATGAAGTACTAGATATTATTTATGTAAGAATGAGTCTTTTTAACAATAATATCCTTTCAGAAATTTCTCACTACTTTGTAACTGCATGACTTAACCTGGTGATAAAAGCAGTTATTAAAAATCTACCTTTTCCCCCACCCCCCAGAAAAAGTTATGTGCTCTGTGCCATTGGGTTAACCAAGTTTTCCTTAGTTGGAGGCAAGGCCACCACATACCATTGTGCAGGTTGTGTCTAGTTTAAGAGGTGAGTGGGGGCCTATCCAGCTCCTGCTGGCTTAACCCAGAGGAACAGGTGCTCTCTTCTAATTGTTCCACCCAAAGGGGGCTGCTTTTTCTAGTTCTTATGATGGTATCCTATGTGTTAGAAGCGTCTGTATGTGAAAGCATCTTGACATTTCACTTTCACTCATGTGGTGATACTATGAGGTCCCCCTTTGCTTGACTAGGAAACTCTGCTCACAAGTAAAACAACTGGAGAAATAGGGGGCAGAAAACGAGTGTGCAACTTGTCAGTTGTGGTAGGTGTCCTACTAGTAACAAATACAATAATCCTTTTCCTTTAAAAATCTCTCTCCCATTTCCTGGTCTCTATTTTTATTTCCCTTCCTTCTTTATTCATGTTAGGTTAGTTTTAGTGTTTAGTTTTCTTAGTATTGATGTAGCTAATAAAGTTATCTTCCACTTTTAATGGAGAGACACAGGACTAAAAAGATCTGACCCTATTCTAAGAATATTACCCTGATCTGAACACATAACGTTTTGGTAAATCATAATAAACTCTTTTAGCTATGATTTGCTTTTATTAATGGAATATCTATAAGATTTCTTCAAGCTACCTTTCTGTAGCCTTTAATCCTGGCATGATTTATTGGATTTAAAGGATTAGGCCTGGATTTCACGTCTGAATGACATAAGGCACTGAGAGCATCAGGTACTGTCACCTGCTGCTTCAAGCAATCATATGAGTTCCTCATGACTCATTTTGTCCTACCAGCTATAATGCCTTTGTCAGCAGTGTCCTCATTGCTGAGAAGAATACACATACATGAAAACCAACACATTCGTTTACAACATTGATTATAATGAGAATAACAGTATGCTTTGTATACATTATCTAACAGCCCTGAAAAGTAATTATTAGATCTACTTTATAGAGGAGAAAAAAGCCACAGACTGTCTCAAGTTACCTGAACAGATAAGTGTATATAGATAATATATACATAATACATTGTCATTAACTAAAGTCCATACTTTAGTTTTTACCTAATGTTCTTTTTCTGTTTTAGTATCCCTTCCAGGATACCACATTACATTTAGTTATTCATGTCTCCTTAGACTCCTCTAGACCATGACAATTTCTTTTTTAGGCTTTCCTTGTGTATTTTTGTTTCCCCAGCCACGCCACGCGGCTTGCAGGATCATAGTTCCAAGACCAGGGGTTGAACCCAGGCCCTGGCAGTGAAAGCACTGAATGCTAACCATTGGGCCGCCAGGGAATTCCTGAGGCTTTCCTTGTTTTTGATGACTTTGGCAGTTTTGAGGAGTACTGGTCAGATATTCTGTAGAATGCTCCTCTGTTGGAATTTGTCTGGTGTTTTTCTCATAGTGAGACTGAAATAATGGATTTTGGGGAGGAAGACACAGAGGTTAGGTAGCATTTTCATCACATCATTTCCAGAGTACATACTATCAACATGATTTATTACAGTTGATGTTGACCTCAGTCACTTGCTGAGGTACTGTTAGGTTTCTCTACTGTAAAGTTACTCTTTTTTCCGTCTTTGCATGCTGTGCTCTTTGGAAGGAAGTCTCTGTACAGCCCACACTTAGGGAGTGGGGAGTTATGTTCCCTCTCCTTGGGAGTAGAGTATCCTCCTGAATTATTTGGGTTTCTTCTGCATGGGAGATTTGTCTTTTCTCTCCTTTTTATTAATTCATTCAGTCATTTACTAATATCAGTATGGGCTCATGAATTTTATTTTATATTTTGGGTTATAATTAAGCGCATCTTTATTTTGTTTCTCAAGTCGTTCCAGCTTTGGCCGTTGGGAGCTCATTCAGTCGACTACTGTGTCCCTTTGACATACCCCCATCAACATAGGGTTTTTGTTTAGTTTGAGCACTTCTGTAGCTTCTGGCATATAAGATCTTGCAGCTTCTTCATGTCATATATTTTCTGCTTCAGTTGTAAATCAACCTTTTTTTTTTCCCCAAGGAGCCCTGATTCCTTTTATTGGAGTATGATATTATAACCCAAGATCTGAATGCTAGGTGTGCTCATTTCTACACAGAACATTTTAAAAACTATCTTTCAAAGGTAATTTTATCAATAGTGTAATTCTGTCCATGCTACTATAATCTTTGTAAATAATTTAGAGTATCCAGAAAGCATTGGCATCTCATTAGGCAACAACGTTTTCCTTGTGATACAGTTTAGACTTCTAGGCTAATAAATTATAATCAAATCAGCCAAGCACTTTAAATTTCCATTAATTAGAATAAAGTAAAAAGATCCAACAATATAAGTTGGACATGTACTTAAATTATGGATACTTGATCATTTATTTCTAAGTACTAGCTCAAAGCCATTGGTTTTTTTCAGTGAAGATTTTAATAATATTATATATTTAATAATATATAATGAATATAATATGTAGTTATTTACAACATTATTTTTCAAAAGGTGATACATTCACAAGGTTAAAAAATAAAAGTAATATAAAAAGATATACATAGTATGTATAGCTGATTCACGTTATTATAAAGCAGAAACTAACACACCATTGAAAAGCAATTATACTCCAATAAAGATGTTTTTTAAAAAAAAAGATACACGTAGAGAAGTCACACTTTCATCCTGTTTCCATCCAACCTTTCCCCTAAATTCCACTTTAGGAAACCATTTGTCAGTTTCTTATGTATCCTCTAGAGTTTCTTTTGCAAATACAATATATAATTTTCCTCCTTTATTACATATTAAGTAGCATGCTAGAAATATATAGTACTGATTCCTTTTTGCATGTAACATTGCTTGATAAAAGAACTGTAAAATTTTAGAGTTGGAAAGGGCCCTATATTTTAACCTATTTATTGAAAAAACTTTTATTGAGCTTCTATGTGCCAGGTTAATGCTAAGCACCAGATGAGTGAAAATGAATGACTTCCTCTTCTCTAGGAGCTCGTAGTCCGGTGAGAAATTCCTTCTACAGAATCCCTTCTTTATCATTGTGCAGCCTCAACTTAAATTGAAGAGGTGTTCACTACCTTCAGAGACTGTTCTGTTTATTAAATGGCTTCTCTGTTTGTTTTCCTAATTGTGAGCTGAAGCTTTCCTCCTTGTAGCTTGTATCTCTTCTAGTTTGGACTTTTATATCATGATGACATGTTGAACAGATTCAGTATGTCTTCCCTGAGCCTGATAATTCATAAGGTAGATATAGATTGCCAGTGTAAGAATTTTCTTTCATTCTCCAGTTAATCCAGAAGCCCCCTCTCCCACTTGACTAATGTCTTTTTAGGGCTTGAGTGATGAACTTGCCTTTGTGGATGCTGATGAAGGCAAATTGATGGGTGAGACAGTGGATCTGCAGCATGGCAGCCCTTTCATGAAAATCCTAAATATTTTTTTCCAGCAAAGGTTACTATCATAGCTAAATACCATAAATATTCTAATAGTACATTAATAAATATCTAAGAAAATCATATCTTTATATCATGACTTCCCCAATTGTTATAAAGTTGGTTGCTCCCTACCCTGTAGTCTCATAACATGTTCAGATTTCATTAGGTTGTACTTAATTTGTTTACAGGGCTTCCTACAGCACCAGACTGAGTTCCTGTGAGCAGCAGTAATAGTAATTATCATGACAGTAATCATTAATTGATTGCCCATTTTGTGCCAGCCACTGAGCTAAAGCACTTTATTTTATTTAATAACCTCAGCACAATTCTGTGATGTTTCATAGATGATGCATCTGCACATCAAGGTTAAATAAAAGTGATGGAGTAAAGATTTGATCCCTTTGTTTTGACTCAAAAGCCTAAGCTCTTAACTACTGTACTTTATTTACTTGGCACCCAGGAGGTAATTGTATGAACAAATGAATGAACCAATATCTCCCTGTTCAAGGGTCTTTTCATACCACATCTATCTCTAAGTAAACATTCTCATTTACAGAACAATGTACATTTTGACCTTTTATTCTATAAAGTGCAAGAGGTATGTATGTTAGGAGGTTGTTAAAACAAATGTACAAGGAAAATTTAGTACTAATTTCCTAAAATTAAGAGTGCCCTGGGCATTGTAGAAGATCTGAGGGAGCTCACTCTTTAGTAAGAAGTGTGGTGATTGAGCTGGACAGGAAATGTGTACTTAAATTTTAGATGTTTTCTCCCATAATGTTTTCTATTCAAATCTTTCCCCAGATTACTTTGTCACTGCAAACTCAACATAGTGATTATCACAGCAGGTGCAGGCCACATAAAGAGAAACATACCTTGATTTAATCCAGAGAAATGTGTTCGTGTTTAAATTAATGATTTCCAGTATTATCTAACACAGTCTCCACTGCAAAGTGATTATTGTTTCCAATCCAGGCCACCTTTATTTTGGCTGTGCAGTGAATAATAATTTTTTTTGAGTGGGGGGGTGGGTTTAGTAACTTGGTAGAGAAAAATAATGGGCATTAAACTCTAAACTACCGATATAGCCAGAATAGTTTCCTGTTTTGTTAATTTAACATGTATTTTGCATAATCAGTGTGTGTACCATAATGAAGATTTCTTTAAATACTAGCGTATATGAAGATAATTTGCGGAATCATAGTGTGTAAGTCCAAGTTTTACAAACTAAAGACTTCCATATCTGAGCTGTTTTCCGGATTGCTGAGGGTGCTGAAGTGAAAGCACAGTACTTTATTGACTAACCCTCCAAGATTGTACTAGACTCCTCACTGGTACATGCACAAAGTGGACAAATTTAAGATATACTTTGGAAATAAAACATGCAGGACCACTGACAGATTTTGTATAGTGAGGGACAGGAAAGAGTAAAAAATGACTTCTGGATTTTTACCTTGAGCGATTGATTGGATGGTAGTTCCATTTACCTGGATTGTGATGCTCTCAAGGAGGTGGGAGTCAGTGAAGGAAGTAGGAGGGAGTGTTGAGTTTAGGGGGAGAAAAACCAAGATTTCCAATTGGGACATGTTAAATTTGAGATATCTGAAAGGATACTCAGGAGATATCAAACAGGTAGCTGGTAGCTGATTATGAATCTGGAACTCAGAAATCTAGGTTGTGATATTCAGCCAAATTACTGTATTTTTAAAAATGCATTTATTTATTTATGGCTGCGTTGGGTCTTTGTTGCTGCGTGCGGGCTTTCTCTAGTTGCGGCGAGTGGGGGCTACTCTTCGTTGCGGTGCGTGGGCTTCTTATTGCGGTGGCTTCTCTTGTTGCGGAGCATGGGCTCTAGGCGCACAGGCTTCAGTAGTTGTGGCACATGGGCTCAGTAGCTGTGGCTCGTGGGCTCAGTAGCTGTGGCTCACGGGCTTAGTTGCTCTGCAGCATGTGGGATCTTCCCAGGCCAGGGCTCGAACCCGTGTCCCCTGCATTGGCAGGCGGATTCTTCACCACTGAGCCACCAGGGAAACCCACTCTCAGCTCTTCTATTCAACATAGTATTGAAGTCCCAGCCACAGCAATTAGACAAGAAAAAGAAGTAAAAGGTATGCAGGCTGGAAGGGAACAGGTAAAACTGTCACTATTTGCAGATGACATGATACTCTATGTAGAGAATAATAAAGACCACACAAAAACTATTAGAACTAACAAATGAATTCAGCAAGGTAGCAGGATACAAGTTAATATGCAGAAATCAGTTACATTCTCTACACTAACAATCAAATATCAGAGAAAGTTAAAAAAAATCCTGTTTAAAATTACATTAAAAAAAAAACAACCTGGGAATAAACCAAGGAAGTGAAAGACTTATATGCTGAAAACCATAAAACATTGATAGAGGAAATCAAAAATGATTCAAAGAAATGGAAAGCTATCCCATGCTTTTGGATTGGAAGAATTAATATTGTTTAAATAGCCATACTACCCAAAGCAAGCTACAGATATAATGTGATCCCTGTCAGATTATCCATGACATTTTTCATAGAACTAGAACAAATAATCCTAAAATTTATATGGAACCATAAAAGACCCAGAATTGCCAAAGCAATCCTGAGGAAAAAGAACAAAGCAGGAGGCATAACCTTCCCAGACTTCAGACAGTACTGCAAAGCTACAGTAATCAAAACAGTGTGGTATTGGCCCCAAACCAGACATATGAATCAATGGAGCAGAATAGAGCCCAGAAATAAACCCACACACCCATGGTCAATTAATCTATGACAAAAGAGGGAAGATTATACAGTGAGGAAAAGACAGTCTCTTTAGCAAGTGGTGTTGGGAAAGGTTGACAGCTGCATGGAAATCAGTGAAGTTAGAACACAGCCTTACACCACACACAAAAATAAACTCAAGTGGCTTAAAGACTAAAATATAAGACATGACACCATAAAACTCCTAGAAGAGAACATAGGCAAAGCATTCTCTGACATAAATCGTACCAATGTTTTCTTAGGTCAGTCTACCAAGGCAATAGAGATAAAAGTGAAAATAAATAAATGGGACCTAATCAAACTTACAGTCTTTTGTACAGCAAAGGAAACCATCAACAAAAAGACAACCTATGGACTGGATGGAAATATTTGCAAATGATATGACTGACAAGGGCTTAATTTCCAAACTATAGAAACCGCTTATACAACTCAATAACAAAAAAACAAACAACCCAATCAAAAATTGGGCAGAAGGCCTAAACAGACATTTCTCCAAAGAAGACATACAGATGGCCAATAGGCACATGAAAAGATGCTCAACATCACTAATCATCAGAGAAATGCAAATCAAAATGACAATGAGATATCACCTCACACAGGCCAGAATGGCTGTTATTAAAAAGTCTATAAATAACATGTTGAAAGGGTGTGGAGAGAAGGGAACCCTCCTACATTGTTGATGGGGATGTCAGTTGGTGCAGCCATTATGGAAAACAGAATGGAGGTTCCTCAAAAAACTAAAAATAGAATTGCCATATGATCCAGCAATCCCACTCCTGGGCATATATCCAGAGAAAACTATAATTTGAAAAGATGCATGCACCCCTATAGGGTTCATAGCAGCACTATTTACAATAGCCAAGACATGGAAACAACCTAATGTCCACTGAAGATGAATGGATAAAGATGATGTGGTTGTGTGTGTGTGTGTGTGTGTATGAAATAAAGAATGAAATAATGCCAACATGGATGGACCCAGAGATTATCATACTGAGTGAATGGTTTAAGAAGATAATGGCACATATATACAATGGAATATTACTCAGCCCTAAAAAAAGAATGAAATATTGCCATTTGCAGCAACATGGATGGACCTAGAAGAATATCATACTACATGAAGTAAGTCAGACAGAGAAAGACAAATATTATATGATATCACTCCTATATGGAATCTAAAAGAAATGACATAAATGAACTTATTTACAAAACAGAAATAGACTCACAGACATAGAAAACAAACTTATGGTTACCAAAGGGGAGAGGGAGGTAGGGAGGGATAAATAAGGATATGGGATTAACAGATACAAACTACTATACATAAAGTAGATAAGCAACAAGGATTTACAGTATAGTGCAGGGAACTATATTCAATATCTTATAATAACCTATGATGGAACACAATTTGAAAAAATACATATATACAACTGAATTACTTTCTGTACACCTGAAACTAACACAATATTGTAAATCAACTATACTTCAATTTAAAAAAAAACTAAAATAGGATAATGACCCCAAAATACAGATAGTACTAAAAAAAAAAAAGTGTGTCTCTTCTAGAGAGCAATATAGTTAGACCTCATTTTATGCAGTGTGAAAATCTCTGCCTTTTGAATGGACTGTTTATTCACATTAACTGTTACTGTGATATGTTTGGATTTATGCCTGTCATTTTGCTGTTTGTCTTGTGTCTTCTTTTGTTCCTTGGTTTCTCCTTTACTGACTTTTTTTGCATTTTCTCAAGTACCATTTTAATTAATTAATTTTAAATTATGTTTTTTGAGGGTTTTTTTTTTTAGTGGTTGCTCTTGGGGTTACAATATCAGCTTAAGGTACCTGGATGTACTTCACATTTTTGCACACTTAATTCCAATAAAATATAGAAACTTTGCTCCATTGTAGCATCAATCCCTCACCCACTTTTGTGCTATTATTGTTGTATATGTCTATATGTATTAAAAATTCAACAGTACAGTGTTATAATTGTTGCTTTATATAATCTTAAGTCTTTTGTAGAAGCTAAGACAAAAATATATGAACTTTTTAATATTAACTTTCTTATTTTTCATTTTTGGTATTCATTTCTTTGTCGAGATTTGAGTTACTGTCTGCTGTCACTTCCTTGCTCTACTCTAGTATCTTTCCCTTCCTCTTCTGGTTGTTATTGTCAAATACCTTCTATCTGTATATCTTGTAGGCCCAACAATAAATTTTATATAGTTTTATGCAGTTGTGTTTTAAATAAGAGGTAGGTGTATGTGTGTGTATGTATGTATACACACACACAAACATTTTTATAAATAAATTATATTTCACTATTACCAGTGCTCCTTTCTTCATGTTGGTATGAATTGCTGCCTGGTATCACTTCCTTTCAGCCTGAAGAAACTTCTTCAGTATCTGTTGTAAGGCAGGTCGGCTGCTAGCAGTGAATTCTCTCAATCTTTATTTATTTGGGAATGTCTTTATTCTGCCTTCATTTTTGAAATATAGATTTGCTACATATAGTATTCTTGGTTGAGTTTCTCTTCCAGCACTTTGAATGTCATTCAACTGTCTTCTGGCCTCCATTGCTTCAGATTAGAAGTTAGCTGTTAACTTATTTTCTTTCTCTGGTATGCAGTGAGTCTGTTTTCTCGTATTTCCAATATTTTCTCTGTGGCTTTTGACAGTTCAACTATGGTGTGTCTAAGTAAGAATCCCTTTCAGTATATCCTACCTGGAGTTCCTTAAACTTCTTGAATGTGCAGATTAATGTTTTTCATATTTGGGAAGTTTCACCCATTATTTCTTTGCATGTGTTTGCTCCTTTCTCTCCTCTCCTTCTGGTACTACTATAACGCATGTTGGTATGTTTAATGGTCTCCCAGAAGTCTCTGTTATTTCTTGTTTTCTTTCTGATCCTTAGTTTCTATAGTTTACAAATTACCAGACATTTTCTATTAGACCTACCATCTCCAAATAAGGCCTTTTTTCTATACTTAAGACCTTTACCTTTTCCTGTCCTATTGCATTGGCTGGGAGGATCTCCAGTAAGATGTTAAATAGAAACAGTGATAGTGGGTATATCCTTGTCTTGTTCCTGACTGTAATGAAAATACTTTTAATTTTTCTTCATTATTTGTAGTTTGTTTTGGATTTTTGATAGATATCTTTTGAGGTTAAGTTTCCTTTTCTTCTTAGATTGTTGAGTTTTACTTTTATTAAACCCTAATGGATTTGGAACTTCATCAGGTTTTTGTACAATTCAAATAATCTTTTTCTTTAAATCTCACATGGTGTAATATATTAATATATTTTCTGATATTGAACCATCTTTGCATTTCTGGGGTAAAACTTCCTTGGTCAGGAAATATTTTTCAAAAACCCCACTTAAGTATATTTGCTAATATTTTATTTAGTACTTGTGTATCTGTGTAAATAAATAATATGAGTTTACTATTTTTTATCTGGTCTTTGCTCAGTTTCGGTATCAAGGTTTTACTATATCCCCACCAAAAAATTTTTTCTGTTCTCTAATAAAATAGGTTGCATAAGAACAAACTGTTCCTTGAAATTTTGATATAACTTGTTTGTAAAACAGTTGAAAGGGTGAGGGGCTAGATTTTTGTTAAAAGTTCATTAATGTAATTTGTTTATTCAGATTTTCCATTTCTTCTTAAGTCATTTTAGGAATTTTTCTAGCTGTCCATTTCATCCAAGTTTTATACTGGCATGTGTTTCATATTTTATGACTTTTTAAACCTTTACTGTGTTTGTGCTTACCTCTCCTGTTTCCTAATATTATTTGTTGGGGACACTGTGCCCTCGTTTTGCTAGATGTTCTTCTAACTTATTAGTCCTCCTCTCCCCAAGAATTATTTTCTATTTTATTGATACTGATGTTTTTAATCTTACTACTTTCTGCTTATTTTTTAAAACTTCCTTTTACTTTATGGTTAGTAACTTTTATCCTTGATCTTTCTTGTTTTTTTAAAAAAATGCATTTAAGAATATAAACTTAACAGTAAGTACCACTTTTTCTTTTGTTTTGTGGCACTTTTATTGTCATTCAGGTATAAATATTTTGTAATTCCTAGTTTTATTTTCTCTTTAACTCAGCAAGAGTATGCTTTTAGCTTTGAAACATTTTAAAATTTGTTATATGGTGGTTGATTCTAACATAGCTGAATTGAGATCAGAGAAATGCAGGTTAACATCCACTCTTTGAAATCTGTTAAGGCTTCCTTTGTGACCTAGTTAATAGTTTTTGTAAATGTTCCTTTATGTATTTGGGGGGTGGGAATGGACTTAATTGGATGATCTTTCTATATCCATTCACACTTATTGATTTGGTTTAGTTTTACTAAATTACAAATTTTTAATTATTACTGATCTGTCAGTTTCTGATAAAGGTAGTTACTCAAATCCACCTAGCGTTTCCCGATTTTTTTCCAATATATTTTGAGGCCACTTCAATGAGTTGCATCTAAGTTCATGATTATTATGTATTGTTGGATTGTTTCATATATTATGTAGTATCTCTGTGTATCCTTAATAATGCTTTTTTATTTTTGAAATTCTCTTTTGTTTGCCATTATTGTATCTGCACTAACTTTCTGGCTAATAGTTACCACTTTTTAAATTCAATGAGAAAAAAATTCTGATAAAATAATGTTTAAAATAGTTCACATACCCAAAACATCAGACTATGCCAAATTTTTTTCCCTTGCCTAGTGGGACTAAGGCCTGATTATGTTTTGCCTGACAGTTATATTCCATGTATACTTGTTTCTCTGTTTCCCTCTTAACTAAGCTTTTTGCTCTAAATGGATTATTCTCTGAGAAAAATTATTTCAAAGACTTGATAAGGGATATTGATTTGTGTTTCTTAAATTTTTTTTAATGGCATGAATGAATGTGTTTCTGCACAAATGTCTATACAAAGTAGCAACAAAAGGTTTTCATAATTTATTTCTATTGGGTAGATATTGTTGAAACTATGGTATAACTGGAGTTGGACAGAGAACTGTTTTTGTTCCCCCCAGCGAAACATCAGACTTAGTTTTAATTTAGATAAACGTAAAAAAGTTCATCATTTAAAGTGAGAACTTTTTCTGTCTTGAATTTTTTCTTCTCAGTGGGTATCTTAACTTTGTAGCATGGAAGTTAAGAGCATTTCCCCAAAACTGTGGTTATTGGGAGTGGCTGTAATCTGTCCACTGCCCCTTTCCATTTCTTGACTGGGCAGAGGCTTGGTGTCCACTCTGAAAGCTGTCATGGTTTGTCCTTTTAGAGCACAGAGACTCAAGTGGTAAGCCTAAAAGTACCACTGAGCTGTGCACACTCTCTGAAATATATTTAGACTGTATTGATCATATATTTAATCATAAAGTAAAATACCTCCTGGGTGAAAGGACTTTTATTCTACTTTAGGTCCTTTTAGTAGTGTTTTAATTTTTAGCACATTATTTTTTATAATAAAATAACTTACCAGAAATACAAGTTTG
This sequence comes from Pseudorca crassidens, assembly GCF_039906515.1. Taxonomy (NCBI): domain Eukaryota; kingdom Metazoa; phylum Chordata; class Mammalia; order Artiodactyla; family Delphinidae; genus Pseudorca; species Pseudorca crassidens. Next base: position 37,709,566 of record NC_090304.1, on the reverse strand, counting down.
AAAAAAATGAGAATGTTACTACAATCCTACATATATGTACAATTAAGATTATAAGGCTTTCTTAACACAGCACTAAGTAACAAGATGTAGTTTACATTTAACTTGGGATACTCTAGTTCAGAAAGGTCAGTATTGTTAATTCAAGTAACATGAATTCTTCCTATTAACTGGAGAAAATTAAAGGGAAGAGGAGGAGGGGTGCTAATATGATAGCAGTCCTTTTTATCTTACTTTCTTCTGGCTAAGAACCCTTGAAATCGATCTAATACAAACCCCTGGCTATGGAAAAGGACTTGAAGTGATAAAAGTTAAATCTTAATAATTTATAGTTGAAAATTTCAAAACTGTCACTTTCTTGTTTGGAGAATCTCTGCCAAGACGATAGAATTATGGGCTCCATCCCTTAAGATTTTGATTTAGCTGATTTGGGGTAGGGCTTAGACATCTGAATTTTTGATAGTTTTGTTGAGTGTTCCTAGTTATAAACCACTCAGGGCAATTGTAACAGTTTTGCTAAGGTTAAAAAAAAACAACCACCACCTGTTATATAATACTATGTAATGAATGGATTTGGGGGTATCTTTTTCTTAGTTCCTGTGTGGAGTGGAGTGAACATTGCTGTGGTCTCTCCAAAGGTTCTGAACTCAGATAAAGGAACTGATAAAGACCTGAGCAGAAGGAAAATGTCCGCAAAGTAGTGGTTGCCAGGTAGTATGTTTTTGTTTATTTTTTTTGTTATTTTTCTGTACGCGGGCCTCTCACTGTTGTAGCCTCTCCCGCTGCGGAGCACAGGCTCCGGACACACAGGCTCAGGGGCCATGGCTCACGGGCCCAGCCGCTCCGCGGCACGTGGGATCTTCCCAGACCGGGGCACGAACCCGTGTACCCTGCATCGGCAGGCGGACTCTCAACCACTGCGCCACCAGGGAAGCCCCCCAGGTAGTATGTTTTGTATTTTCAGTACCTTGGAAGTTAGCTGTAAGCCTGAATTGTGCCAGAGGGATGAGACTTGGGTCCTTTAAGTATATGTTGTTGTATCTGCCGGACTTTTCTTTCCTTAGCACTTCTACTTTTATTTTGGTGTGATCATATTCACATTATAAACTCTTAAGCAGTTAGGGACTAGACTAAGTCTGTCTCACTCACTGCTGAGCCTAACCCAGTATCTACCATATAGTAGGCACTCACTTGTTAACTGACAATATATTTTTTCTAATTGTTGCTATATATTCTTTACAGTTGATAGTAAAATTGGTTTCACATTAACTTTTGGATCTCCGTACTTACCGTCATAACTGTTTTCCTACCTTACATAACCAACTCCTATAAGAAATTCCTAGGAGAAATTATTGATGGAAACATTTCAGATTTGTGGCATTGTCAGGCTGCCGCAATATGGATGTTCAAAGACAAGTATTTCTTCTAAAATTAACTTATGTTCATGATTTCTTCCAACTCCACAGTGGCTGTGAGGTGATTAAAAAGAAATGGGGTGTTGCCCTACCTGTGTTGATTTAACAGAAAGTATTCTGAAGAATCTTAGGAGTGCATCCAGTTTCCACCATGAGTAAGGTAGGATATTTATGTTTGAAAAAATATTTAATATCAACATAAGATAGAGGTAAAAGAGCATTGAAGAAAATGTTTGAAGTTGATCTTATGGAAGCACCTCTCTTCCTAAAATCTGTTCTTTGCTGCTGCTGCTGAAGAGACAGAGACAAAGGGATGGTGGTAGAGGAGGAAGAGGCCTACCTTTGTAGACCTTTGTCCTGGCCTAGTGTGGTATTTCTTATACATTCTATTAGATAAAAGTCTTATTGCATCTTTATTATTTAACTGAGTGAACTAGCTCTACAAATATCTAGTAACATTGGGAACCACTGTGGTAGTTCTTGCCACATTTTGAGTTGTTCTCTAGCAGTTTCAATGAGGTCCAGTGAAGAGACCTAAGAAAGAAGCACTGATCTCAAAAGTATTAGCAGTTGGTCTCCTGGGGAGGGGGAAGTTGGGGCCTGGGTAAGATCCCTCTGCTAGTTTGAATGGGAGAAGGTAAAGTAAAATGGAATTAAATCACTGGGAATAAAGTAATAGGAATTTTGAAGTGGGTCCCCTGATAGGAAGTGGTTTGGGGGCAAGGAGATAGGAAAAGGAGGGTTGGTCCCAGCAAACATGGCAAGAGGTTGGGGCCTATGTGGGAAGATGGCAGATGAATTTGAACAATAAATATGTCTAGTCATCTGTTTTAAATTGTTCTTTACTTGTATCTTTTTTTTTTCTTTGTGGCTTGTGGGCTCTAGAGTGCAGGCTCAGTAGTTGTGGCGCATGGGCCTAGCCGCTCCGCCGCATGTGGGAATCGTCCCGGACCAGAGCTCGAACCCATGTCCCCTGCATTGGCAGGCAGACTCCCAACCACTGCACTACCAGACCAACCACTGCACTACCAGAGAAGTCCCCTTTCCTTGTATCTTTTTCTGCCACAGTTCATACTACAAATCTGTTAAATACTCAGTTCACCCAGCAACTGTTGTTTCTCATATTGCAGACCTTTGTTAGAAGAAAGGAGAAAGGAATAATTTTTAAGTCTTTACTTTCAGGGCCACTATTGAACAAATGAATATACCTTAGTGTTCCGTGTATCCTGGGCGAGAATGTTATTACAGACCTCATAAAGGTAAAGCTGACCTCTGCAGAAGAGGCCTGTCTGAAAAGGGTGCAGAAACTCTCTGGGAAATTCAGAAGGAGCGCAAGTTTTAAAGTTGCTTAAAACTACCATTCTGAAGTTATCGAAAGAGAGAGAGTGGTTAGTTACAGGATTAAATACGTCATACTTTTGAATACACTCAAATTCCTAAAAGTCGGAAAAAAGAAGGAGGGAAGAGTGACTCCACTATTTAGCCCCTCAGTTTTTTTACTTAGCATCCAAATGTTGGATGATACTTATTTTTTGTAATTCCTAAGTCACTGCATCAAATAAGGTATTTTGGTACCTCTGATGTACCAGTACTTGCCTTGTATATTATTATGTAGTTGCCATTTGGTCCAAAAGAATGTATGATGTGTGTTTATTGTGTTTAGAAACCGTGATTCTTTTCATCAAGCGTATGCTAATTATTTCGTTCTGGCTGGCTAATACAACTAAGTTCATTTTGTATGCTATAAAAAAGCTGTAACTTCCTTTACCATGTAAAAATAAATGTATACACAAAAATAACTCATTTAAACGTTAGCTTCAGGGCTTCCCTGGTGGCGCAGTGGTTGAGAGTCCGCCTGCCGATGCAGGGGACACGGGTTCGTGCCCCGGTCCGGGAGGATCCCACATGCCACAGAGCGGCTGGGCTTGTGGGCCATGGCTGCTGAGCCTGCACATCTGGAGCCTGTGCTCCGCAACGGGAGAGGTCACAACAGCTAGAGGCCCGCGTACTGCAAAAAAAAAAAAAAATGTTAGTTTCAAACCTAACACTAGATTCAACCTTGCTAGTTTCTATTCTGATAATTTTTACAAGTAGATTTTCATTTTTTAAGAAAAGATCTAAACTATATAAACTCTTCAGTGATGAGTGAGACCAAATGTCTTTCTTCTCTTGGGAGAAGTATAGAGTAGCTGTCTGGCTGCCTGAATACCTTAAAACATCTTAAATTAGAATGTTCATTTCTTTGTAACTTCATGAACCTTCTAGTGCTCTCATTTTGACAGAGAAAATTCTGTTCTGCTAGATAAGCTTTTTAGGACATGTAGATCATTGGATGGGTGGCCACAATCTTGACTACAGAATCACTCACCAGAAAGACTGACTTTAGATGACAATAAATGCAGAGAGGCAGTGTACACTGTACCTTCCTCCTTAATTGTGGCCAGACCATCTTGCCTAGTTAACATAAATTCTCAGGTGTGTAGCTTGGTACTGGCCACTCTGCTCCTTTCTTGATGAAAACAGTTAGTTACGGTTCTGTCAGGCCTGGAAAGGAAACAAATCTAGGCAGGACTAGGCAGGAACTGGTACGAGGGTACCAGCCAGGACCTTTCACAAAGAAAAGTCACTCAAATCCCTCAATTTCAAATATTTGAAAATTTAGATTTCTGTGTGGTATTATATCCCATATTGAATAGAATTCACTTTATATGCTAGAGGATAAATAATGCTAAATTTCAACTCACGATGGATGATATACTTTGCTAAATTAGAAGCCGAGCTTCTTATTTAGGTTTCATATATTTTTCCTAAAGATGTTCAGTAAAAGAGAAAAATTATGCAACAAATTTTATTTAGCATAGTCAGTCCCAACATTCAGCACAAAAAGAGTTTACAGAGGATAGAAAGTGCATTAATAAAAGCCAGTCTTTACCAAAAGAAAACAGAAAATATATTATTGATTCAAAATATTTTACACTTGAATGATAAACTGCAATAACTTATTCTGGGCACCTACTGATATAAGAGAAAGGAAGAGAAGAAAAGAATGCTTTAGAAGAGCTCAATCTCCAGCTGGTATCAGAGGAGTCAGTAGAGGTCACTGAGACCGGCAGTCTTTCTTGCTTTCTGCATTAGTGCCCTCAGCTGGAACTGTTTACGGGACAGAAGACGTACATGCTGTGAAGGGGGAAAAAGTTTCAACAGTTTAGACTGGCTCTGATCCAGGCCCAGGCATGAACTATCAGTTTGTAACCTAGGTGGGAGCTAAGAACCTAAACTCATATCAACTTTCCTTTGGAGCCAATACTTTAGTACATGTGGCTTTTTAAACTCACTGGATTGATGCTGGCAGGTTGTGTTAAGGAAAGCAGTCTTCTGAGACCCTATACAAAGGCCTTCTTCACAGGGAAAGCACCACATTGCAGGATCTGGCTCAGGAGTTCAAGCTGCACTTGAGACAACCAAGATGGCAGGGAAACATGTACTGTGATCCTAACAAAAGTTACAAAAAACTTTTGTACAGACTGTGACTGTTTGTTCCCACTTGGCTAAAAAAGGGGAAGGGCAAGGATGAGTATAGCACAAGGCCAGCTTTTGTCCAGTGCCTAGCAAACAGTGTACCTCTCTTGCCTCTCCATGTGTATCTATCTTTCCCTAGGCTATGCCACCCAAGCAGGGGACAGTGTACAGAAAGGAAGTCCTCTCTAGGGTCCCAGCTATTCATGTGCTTGCACCAGGTCCAAGAGTGGTTTGGCCACACGCTCATAGTAAGACAGGCAAGATCAGCAAGCAACCTGACCAGCCTCGCATGTGCACTGAAGCATCAGCAGCAGCTGTACTGAATATCCAGAAGATGGCTGCTATTATTCCTAAAGCCATGCTCTTCATGACCCAACAGAGAGAAGTAGCCAAACTTGGCTTACAGATCTTCATGTCTGTACAATAGCATTAAGCCTGGAATATAACCTTTATTCAGAAGGGCTCTATTACCAGCAGGGCAAACCCAATACTTCCAAGGCTGTTTGATTTGGGAAAACAGGTATAAAACTATGCAAGTCTAAAAAAATTAACAGAGGAAAAAAACAAAAACAATAAGGGTGGGGCAGTCAATGATCTCAGTTTAGATGATGTGACCTGAAAGAATCAATGGAAATCTGACTGTACCTCATGATCCACCTAGGCACAGTAGCAAGAGAGAAGGATTACATTCAGCTTGATGATATCTTGTGGGGTGGGGAACTGCAGCCACTAGCCCACTTTTCTTCCCCTACTCAGATGATCCTCAGCCCCCTCTGTAGGTGGGAAGACACTGCTCACAGCCATTTATCTCACTTGCTCTCTTTTGGAAATACAAAGAATTTTAACCCACCTCCTACAGAGAAACCCTCTTGATCTGTGGTTTTCAAGGTCAGTGTCTCTAAAACACATGTTCCGAAACCCTGGAAAGCAGAGCGAGGAAGACATACCTTCAGGAAGACGTCCAGGTCTATTACTCCCCGCCTCAAGGCTTCTCCCAGGTAAAAGATAGTGTCTTCAATAGCATTTTCCTCTGCATACAGATTTAGGATCTGTTTGTATAGTGGGGCTGTGGGAATGATAACTTCATCAATATCATTGTTTTCAGACTGATTTTCCATTTTCTCCAGAGCAGAACTGAGTTCTTCATCCTTCTTTCTCAAAAGTTCTATGTTTTTATCAACCTCAGCCTGAAAACAGAATAGTCCAAGCATGATGATTTTATACTAATTGTAATTATCTGCTTGTCAGACATCTACAATTCAACTTCACAGAAACAGACTTGCTAATAAAACAATGCTTAAACAACTCATGGATGAGATTCATGTATCACATTAGTCAAAGTTAGAGGAAAAGGTGTGCTCTAACATGCTGAGTGAAAACAGGAGATGCTGAGCTGAGCACTTTTGGTGGCAGTGATAAGCTTGTCACTTACCAGTGACAAATGATACTGCAAACTAAGCCATCAGACAAGACACTTTCCAGCAGGAGGTTCCTTACGTGAAAATCATAAAGGAGGTCCTTCTTTCAAAACAAGTGGCCATCTGCCTCAGAGGAATAACTTTCCCCAGTCTGTACAGATGATTCAACACATAGAACTCCAAACAGTTGAACTTTATTCACAAGATACAGCAGGTGGTAGTTGCAGGCTCTGAACTGTACTGGTGTCACTTTGCTGAACTTTTGAAAATAGCTGGCTATTGAGCAGCTCACTTTATACTAGAACCATTTTATTAGAGTAATGTGTACATACAAATCACTTTCTCCAAAGCCCTCTAACACTTAATAACTCTTTACCCTTTCATCAAAAATGCACACTTGCTGGAACAAATTCTCCATCACAGGAATGAAAGTGAAGAGTGAAGCTGGCACTCAAATTATGCTAGTGCCTCTAATCACTAAACAAAAGAAGTCACAGGGCTGACTTGACTCATAAGGGCACAGCAGTCTGATAAAAATGTGAGAAAGCTTAAGAGCTAAAGGTTGCATACACTATGGGTTATTAAGTTAGAAGGGCTCACCTAGAAGGGGTCACCAAAGATACTTTAAATATAGTTCAAACAACATTTGGAAACAAAAAAGACCTGACCCTTAAGTTTGTACCCAGGGTCTGCAGATCTTTATCACGACTTAGAGCTCTCTCAAATTCTTATTTCCTAGTAACTGTCTGGTAACATCAAGCGCTCAAACAGTCCTCCTTTGGGTCAAAACATTATCCCCCGGGGTGAAGGTGCAAGCAAAACTCCTCTGAATACATCCACTCCCCAATCAAAGACTACATTCCAACCACAGGCTGCATTTTTTTTTTTTAACAAAGCTGTAGAGGAGCTATGTGAAAATGCTTAAAGGTGTGTATAATTTTCGGAACTCTTTAACTATACCCACAATGTTCAGGGTAACCACAGTATATACAGAACACTTTGCCATGGCTATGATTCAATCTAACTAGTACAACTATTCAATGAGTTACTTACTACTTCTTGATCTAAACGGGTAACCATCTCTTCCAGTTTCTGGTGACCTTTTTTCAGGTCTTCCTCTGTTCGTTTCAAGGCATTGAGCTCTGCCTGGGCACGATCCATTTCCTCCTTCATCCGCCATCTCAGTTTGTCACTGACTGCTGAGATGAGAGAGGCTCGGATAGTGTCCTCGCTGATTGTGCCATCCCTACTGGGACCTGCAGGAGAAAAAGGCAGAAACACTTGCTTATTTCCCAATCTCTTTCTATTCCTTTCACAAGAGCCATCACAAAACAGGACAAAATATGAGTCAACACTTTCAAAGTGCGAGGAAAGAAAAAGTTTATGTCACAACTTCATAAAACATAACATTTAAAATCTGAGTTGATTCAGAAATACTTTCCCTGCAAGAGATTACTATTAATCCATATTTACCCACTTTCTTGCCTTAACGGCCCAAACAATTAGCTATTTTCTCAATGAGGCAGAGGCTTTATCCCTACAGATTATTCCTAAGTCTCCAACAAATGGGACAACAAATTTATACCAAGGTAAAACATTTGATTCAGGTCCAGTCTATTCTCAGGCTTTACTGCTAAGCTGAAGGAGGAAGGAACCCACTCTAGAGGCCAGTAAGACTGAAAATGGGCAGAGTTTCCTTAAACTAATATACAGGTTAACGTGGCTTCCCTTCTGTAAGACTTTTACTCCTTTACCCTTTACGAAAAGAATGGGAGAGAGCAGATGTGCAAAGGAGAATGCCATCCAAAATTCAACAGCTGATAAAATTCTGCTTATTCTCAGATTCTTTACTCTTCTCTCCCAAATGTACCTTCCTAGTCAGTGTCTTATATAAAACTTACTCCTCAGATATTTCCTTCAGAAGGTCCTCCCTTTTAACTAAGTATGGATACTCTTTATGACTGTCAATGTTCTTTAGTTAGGGTCCTAAATCAGCAAATGATAAATGGTATTTTCAATTACGTTTGATGATGGAATACACATGGGGAATTATACTTACCTTTATTGCTTACAATGAATAAAGAATGATTACAGATTAACAGAAAGTATCGCTTCCACTTTGAGCTGAAAACTGTTATCACCTTGACGCTGAGTTCTGCTTACTAGGGGGGAAAAAACCCTTCAAGTCAGTTTGTAAAAATGTACCCAGAGTCTCACCACTCATGTTCCCATCCATTATAGGCTCCTTCCTGGTACCATGCAAAGTTGACTGTTTCTTCAAGGAAACTGCACTGTCCAAACCACACCGCAACCAGCGCCACCTGTGCTCTTCAGCGTCCCATCTGATCACAACTCTCGCTATTCCATACACTGGTCTGGTCACTCTACTTTTTGTGGTTTTTGATTCGTAAAGTTGTTTTCTCCCAGAAGCTGGTCCATACCCAGGATACCCTGAGTGCTTTTCTGGGCTTTTGTAAATGACACTGGGAGACAGACCTTGGAGTTCTCAGGTGTTACAGGTTTCAAAAAAAGAGTCTAAATCTAGAGTTGTGTTTTTTTCCCCTCTTTTTCTTGTTTCCACCACAGAAGAACTACGTTTTTTTTTGACTTGGGTTCTACTAAAATGAGTAAAGACAGTGTCTCCCATGGCCAGGTTTTCCTGAGGAGTGTCATTCGTCCATCTGCCCTAAGGACACTGCTTGTACATGGTGAAAGGAAAAGCCCAATATCAGACTCTCCCGCTTAGAGTCTCCCTCTTTCCTGTTAGAAACCTCCTGCTGAGGAGCCCAAACAGTATCCATCCTCCAGTGTTTACAAGGAGGCAATTAATACTTCTGACTGATTGTTAAAATACAAATCCATATATTATATGCTTTTCAGAGTTCACTTCTGATTTTACAAAAATATGTCAGCGTATTATTTCATATTTCTGAGAAGCAAAACTATTAACTTTCAGACAATGTGTGCTCTGGAATTCAGAGTTGTAAAGCCAGAGGGCAACCTGAGGTCTTGTTTTTCACATCCCTGGCCTCTCAACACCTGACTTTTCCAAAGTGTTCTCATCAATTTACCAGCTACTGCATCACCTCTGGGCTCATTCCACTCACATTTTCCTGTCATCTTCCTCTCTGACCACCTCTTTATTCACAACCTCCTGTATAGACACTGGGATGACTCTAGCAACCTCCCCAAATTCATCAATTCTTATCTCCACTCATTCCTTTTCGTACCTTTGACCTCCCTTTCTTCCACTCCTGGTCCCAGTATCTCCCCTCAGTCCCAACTCCTTGCCCATCTCTCTTAGTCCTGTATACAGGCTGCCTGCCATGGCAGCCTCTCTCTCATTCTGTCAGATCACCAGGACTTCTAATTCCAAAGGCCTCACCTGCCATAACCTAACCCAAATCCTCAATCCTTTGGATTCTTTCAGAAAGCCTTAAGCCCTCCTTTTACCATTTTCCCACAAAGGCAAAAAAAATCCTCAGAACATCTTCAAGGATTGAAAGGACCAGATGGGAGTCTTCCACTCTCTTCTCCCATTCTGCTTTGGAACAAGAATCCTAACCCTTTAATTATGTGCTTCACTCCTCACCATTCAAAAGTACCCGCCTCCCTTTCTCAGCATGATTTAAAGACTTCGCAGCTGTTTTATTTTCTGATATAAATCGCACCAATGTTTCCTTAGGTCAGTCTCCCAAGGCAATAGAAATAAAAATGAAAATAAACAAATGGGACCTAATCAAACTTACAAGCTTTTGCACAGCAAAGGAAACCATAAGCAAACTGAACAGACAACCTACAGAATGGGAGAAAATATTTGCAAAAGATGTGACCAACAAGGGCTTAAAATTTCTAAAATATACAAACAACTCATATAACTCAACAACAAAAAAACAAACAACCCAATCAAAAATTGGGCAGAAGACCTAAATAGACATGTCTCCAAAGAAGACATACAGGTGGCCAACAGGCACATGAAAAGATGCTCAACATCGCTAATTATTACAGAAATGCAAACCAAAACTACAATGAGGTATCACCTCACACCAGTAAGAATAACCATCATTAAAAAGTCTACAAATAACAAATGCTAGAGGGTGTGGAGGAAAGGGAACCCTCCCACACTGTTGGTGGGAATGTAAGTTGGTGCAGCCACTGTGGAAAACTATGGAGGTTCCTCAGAAAACTAAAAATAGAACTACCATATGATCCAGCAATCCTACTCCTGGGCATATATCCAGACAAAACTATAATTGAAAAACATAACATGCACCCCTATGTTCATAGCAGCACTATTTACAATAGCCAAGACATGGAAACAACCTAAATGTCCATCAACAGATGAATGGATAAAGAAGATGTGGTACAATATATACAATGGAATACTACTCAACCATAAAAAAACACGAAATAATGCCATTTACAGCAAGATGGATGCAACTAGAGATTATTATACTAAGTGAACTAAGTCAGAGAAAGACAAATACCATATGATATCACTTATATGTGGAATCTAAAATATGACACAAATGAACCTATCTATGAAACAGAAACAGAGTCAGGGACATATAGAATAGACTGGTGGTTGCCAAGGGGGAGGGGAGTGGGAGAGGACAGGAGTGGGAGTTTGGAATCAGCAGATGCAAACTGGTATATATATAGAATGGATAAACAAGGTCCTACTGTATAGCACAGGGAATTATATTCAACATCCTGTAATAAACCGTAATGGAAAAGAATATGAAAAAGATTGTATATATAACTGAGTCACTTTCCTAATTAACATCATCAACTATACTTCAATTAAAAAAAAAAAGACAAAAAAAATGACTTAGCTGTTTATTTGTAGAGAATTTATGCCAAACCAAAATCTCTAGTTTCTTACATCGCACTATTAAGTCCTAAGTGAGAGCAAAAAGGGGTAATTTCTACAAGTTTAGAATTTTGTGCCCAAAGGATGATTTACAAAATAATGACTAGTGGAGATGGTATCTCATTAAGTCCCCATTTTATGATAAAGATGCATTAACAACAGGAATTTAAAAACAGGAATTTAAAAACTTGTTTCTAAAAGAACTTTCTTATTATATCCTATATGAAATGGTTCCTGTGAGATACAACAAACCTTCTCCCAGAGATTGGGGAACCCAAATTATATGAATATGGTTAGGTATTCAAATGTCTGGTCAGTCATATGCAGCAGTTAGTGTCCCATTTATCTGTGTAGAAGTTATCTGAACTAATACAAGCTTAAGGGTCTTTTTGTAACTAGTCTGTATTTTTCACACACAACCATATCAACAAACTTTGTTAAAATCACTACATTAAAATGAATCAAGGGACTTACCTGGTGGCGCAGCGGTTAAGATTCCAAGCTCCCAATGCAGGGGGCCCGGGTTCAATCCCTGGTCAGGGAACTAGATCCCACATGCATGCTGCAACTAAGTGTTCGCATGCCACAACTAAGGAGCCGGTGAGCCACAACTAAGGAGCCTACTGGCCACAAGTGAGAAGCACATGTGCCACAACTAAGACCCAGCAAACCAAATAAATAAATAAAATAAATATTATAAATAAAATGAATCAAGTTATAATAATGTTGAATTTTCAAAAACCAATTTTAAAAAACACACTTAAATCCTGGAATTTACATTCTGTTTCTCTTATAAAATACGTTAAGGCAAATGCTACAATACAGGGCCAAATAAGTCCTTCCAAATAAGTCTCCAGCTAAAGCCATTAACATTCAAAATGGGAATCAAGCTGAGGCAGCAATCACCTGGCTTTCTATAAAGGTCACAGTTCACCCGAGGAGGCTAGAAATGCCAAGGTTAGACTTAGTCCTCTCCTCTACCACACATAGACCTTTTTATACAGTATATTTGAACACTTTAAATCCATCTACTTTCTAAAAAGAAGAAAAAAACTAATTAAGATCTGCAATGTGAATGCCAAGAGAAAAACCCAGATTAAAGTTCAAAATTGAATGAACCATGACACTTTAAGAGATTGTTTATATAAATAAGTAAGAAAAACGTTTGGTAGAAGGTTCTTATTCTTGATTGCTCTTCAAACAAAAAAATCTTTATTTTCCTCAAACGTCTTAAGAGAAATTTTAATATTCTTTATACCTGCTATAACAAGCCTTGGATTAATGAGTTTGTGGCAAACTGCCATACCTCAAGTCCCCACACATTGTTGACCTTTACTCATGCAGAGTCGGATTTCAGAAGTGCCCTTCTACAATTCCAGATTAGCAGCAATTGAAAAGGTAACATAGATTTTGAGAAACAATCCTGAACAAAAACTTCATTTAAATGTCAGATAGGATCCAATCACTAAACTTAATCCTTAGGAAATAAGACGATTTTTCTACTATTAGGAAACCAATACTCTACTCAGTGGATCTGATAATTCAATGAATAATTTAGGCCAGTATCTTCAAAGTACACTGGTATATACACTACCTGATTTTAAACCATCTTTAAACACTTAAAGATAATCAGTTTTATTTATCTCCTAACAGTACTTACTGATGATCATTACTTCCTACAACTCAAAAAGGAGCTCATTTATATTAGAGAAAGAATCCATGGTAACCTCAAAGAAAAATACAAAATAACTATAAACAGTAACTTTTCTGATCTTACCTCTAACCAGCAAAGTGAATCACTTGCCCCCGCCCCCAGCATTTTTCCTTCCTGAAGTTACTTGCTCAAGACCCACATAATGATCTTTGGTCGGGCATTTGTGCTACAGAGCAAACTATGGAGCCTAAGCAATCTGAAACAAAAGACTATTGACCCATCTACTGAGAAACTGGGTCAAGCCCATGTGGATCACTGGATCAAGCCCGTATTATTTCCTTTTAGAATAAAAACAGAAAAACAGGTCAATCTCTGAAACAGGAGAAACATTTCAAACAACTATATGAGCAGAGTCATTCTGATTCGTGCTATTAAACACAAATCAGGCAAATTCATTAAGCTGCTTACAAAAGGCTTTTATTTATAGTCTATGAATATATAAGCTTCTAATACTACTGGCCAGGCTCTGGGTGGGCTATGGAACTTTCTTCCAAAGAAATCAGGGGACCTCAATTTATCTTTTAAACACTATTAGAGCAGTACTCTTTATTTAAACTCTAGAAAGTTTCTATTACCACAATCAATGAGAAAAAGAAAAACAGGTTTACACTTCTTGAAAATAAACACACAGCACAAAGAAAGATTTAGATTAATTTACATAACAATTCAAGTTTCAAAAGTGGAGGTTAAGTATAGACCTTTTTTTTTTTTTTTGCGGTATGCGGGCCTCTCACTGTTGCGGCCTCTCCCGTCTCCCGCTTAGGCTCCAGACGTGCAGGCTCAGTGGCCATGGCTCACGGGCCCAGCCGCTCTGCGGCATGTGGGATCTTCCCCGACCGGGGCACGAACCCGTGTTCCCTGCATTGGCAGGCGGACTCTCAACCACTGCGCCACCAGGAAAGCCCTAGACCTTATTAAAATAGATGCCAAAGTAGTAACTACTTCAAAAAATAAATGGCGCTACAAAATCATTCAGCTATCATAATCATGAAAGATACTACAAGCAGGCTTAAGCACAAAGGGCAATTAATCTGAAGGACAGATTCCATCCTTTAAAACCAAATGGGTCAGAATCAAAGTCATACCTTAAAATTATTTTGTGAACAAGAACAATTTAAGAATCTACCATGTTAAAGAACAAAACTGGAGGTATCATGCTCCCTGATTTCAAACTACACTACAAAGCTTTTCAGTAATCAAAACAGTATGGTACTGGCATAAAAACAGACACATAGATCAACTGGACAGAACAGAGAGTCCAGAAATAAACCCACACTTATATGGTCAATTAATCTATGATAAAGGAGGGAAGAATACAGAACGGGGAAAAGACAGCCTCTTCAATAAATGGTTTTGGGAAAACTGGACTTTCTCACACTATATACAAAAATAAACTCAGAATGGGTTAAAATTAAATGTAAGACCTGAAACCGTTAAGACTCCTAGAAGAAAACATAAGCTGTACTAGGGATGTAATGTACAACATGATTAATACAATTAACACTGCTATATTTTATTTATTTTTGTTTATTTATTTATGGCTGCCTTGGGTTTTCACTGCTGCGCACGGGCTTAGTTGCAGTGAGCAGGGGCTACTCTTCGTTGCGGTGCGTGGGCTTCTCATTGCAGTGGCTTCTCTTGTTGCGGAGCAAGGCCTCTAGGAGCACAGGCTTCAGTAGTTGTGGCACGCAGCTTCAGTAGTTGTGCTTCGCGGGCTCTAGAGCTCAGGCTCTAGAGCGCAGGCTCAGTAGTTGTGGCGCACGGGTTTAGCTGTTCCGCAGCATGTGGGATCTTCCTGGACCAGGGTCGAACCCATGTCCCCTGCACTGGCAGGTGGATTCTTAACCACTGCACCACCAGGGAAGTCCTGCTATATGTTATATAGGAAAGTTGTTAAGAGTAAATCCTAAAGAGTTCTCATCACAAAGAAAAAAAATATATTTTCTTGTATCTGTAGGAGATGACAGACGTTCACTAAACTTACTGTGGTAATCATTTCATGATGTATGTAAGTCAAATCATTATGCTGTACACCTTAAACTTATAAAGTGCTGTAAGTCAATTATATCTCAATACAACTGTAAGAAAAAAAAGTTAAAAAAAAAAAAGAAAACATGGGGAGTACTCTGACATTGGTCTTAATATTTTTTTGGATATGTCTCTTCAGGCAAGGGAAACAAAAGCAAAAAAAAACCCCAAAAAACAAACAAACAAAAAAACCAAATGGGAGACTACATCAAACTAAAAAAGCTTTTGACCAGCAAAGGAAACTATCAACAAAAAGAAAACGCAGCCTACTGAATGGGAGAAGATGGCTGCAAAAAATATCCGATAAGGGGTTAATATCCAAAATATACAAAGAACTCATACAAGTCAACATCAAAAAACAAACGGCCTGATTAAAAAATGGGCAGAGAACCTGAAGAGTTTTCCAAAGAAGGCATACAGATGGCCAACAGGCACATGAAAAGATGCTCAACATCACTAATCATCAGGGAAATGCAATCAAGACCACAATGAGGTATCACCTCACACGTGTCAGAATGGCTATTATCAAAAAGAAAACAAATAATAAGTGCTGGTGAGGATGTGGAGAAAAGGAAACCCGTGCTAGTAGTAATGCAAATTGGTGCAGCCACTATGGAAAACAATATGGAGGGGTTCCTCAAAAAATTAAAAATAAAACTACCATATGACCCAGCAATTCCACTTCTGGGTATTTTTCTGAAGAAAACAAACACAATCATTCAAAAAGATGTATGCACCCCTGTGTATTGCAGCATTATTACAATAGCCAAGATATGGAAGGAAGCAACCTAAGTGTCCATCCATAGATGAATGATTACCCCTCCTCAGCGTATGTGACCACATCCTCTGTCCCCACACTGGTCCGAGCCACCATCTCAGACCCAGATTCTTGCAGCGGCCGCCTCGGGGTGGGGAGCTCTGCTGCCACCCTTCCCTCCTGGGGTCTGGCACAGAGGCATCTGTTATAATAGCAATCAGATCAGATCACTCCTCTGCTCAAAGCCTGCCCGTGGCTCCGCAGCTCACGTAGAGGAAAAGCCACAGGCCTCCTCCCCCTGACCCACAAGGGCTTACTTG
This sequence comes from Pseudorca crassidens, assembly GCF_039906515.1. Taxonomy (NCBI): domain Eukaryota; kingdom Metazoa; phylum Chordata; class Mammalia; order Artiodactyla; family Delphinidae; genus Pseudorca; species Pseudorca crassidens. Next base: position 37,693,525 of record NC_090304.1, on the reverse strand, counting down.
AGCCAGCCGTTTCCCCTCCGACCCCATCTCTCTGTGCACGCCTTGCTCACACCACTAGTCTCTTTGCAGTTCCCTGAACCATAAACATACTCCCACCTCAAAGTATAAGGCACAGAAGCCTTTTTCCAGTCTTGGAGATCTCCAGGTCACCATCCAAGCGAGCAGAGCGCGGATGGGGCTGAAACAGTAAACCAGTGTGTTTGGGGCTCAAGGAGTGACAGGAGGCCAGTGGTGTGAGCAAGGTGGATATAGAGGAGGTGAGATCAGAATGCAGTCCTCACCCTCCAGGTCTTCCTGTGCCCCTCTTTCGTCTGAATGTTCCTAGGTAGCATTTATCTCCATCTGGTGCATTGTATACTATGCTGTAAGTTTGTTTTCTGTCTTCCCCCATTGAAATGTAAACTCCATGAAGGCAGGAAGTTACTTTGTGTTGTTCTTACTCCTGGCATGTAGCAAGCACTTAGTAAATATATGTTGAATGACTAAATGAATAAACAAATAACTGAAGAAAAAAATAGATGAATGGATAAAGAAAGTGTGGTATGGGCTTCCCTGGTGGCACAGTGGTTAAGAATCTGCCTGCCAATGCAGGGTACACGGGTTTGAGCCCTGGCCCAGGAAGATCCCACATGTGGTGGAACAACTAAGCCCGTGCACCACAACTACTGAGCCTGCACTCTAAAGCCCATGAGCCACAACTACTGAGCCCATGTGCCACAACTACTGAAGCCCACGTGCCTAGAGCCCATGCTCCGCAACAAGAGAAGCCACCGCAATGAGAAGCCCGCGCACTGCAATGAAGAATAGCCCCTGCTCGCCACAGCTAGAGAAAGCCCGTGCACAGCAACAAAGACCCAATGCAGCCAAAAATTAATTAATTAAAAAAAGAAAAAGAAAATATGGTATGTATTTGTGTGTATACGTGTGTGTGATGTACTGATGGTACATCCTCCAATGAACTTCATAAAAGAGCCAATTTGTCCACTGACTTTCTTCACACGTATATTCATAACATGTAGAGGTTTCATTGAGTGGGACCACACTTTTCTGGGTACCATACTGGACCACACTCTAGTAACATTCTTGAACATTTACTTGATAAATCTTTTTTTTTTAAGATTTATTTATTATTTATTTATTTATTTTTGGCTGTGCCGGGTGTTAGTTGTGGCATGCGGGATCTTTGCTGCAGCGCATGGGCTTCTCTCTAGCTGTGGCATGCAGTTTTTCTCTTCTTTAGTTGTGGTGCACAGGCTCTAGGGCACATGAGCTCTGTAGTTGTGGTGCGCAGGTTCCAGAGAGTGTGGACTCTGTAGTTTGCAGCACGTGGGCTCTAGTTGAGGCGCACAAGCTCAGTAGTTGCGGCATGCGGGCTTAGTTGCCCCGCAGCATGTGGGATCTTAGTTCCCTGACCAGGGATTGATCCCGCATCCCCTGCATTGCAAGGCAGATTCTTTATCACTGAACCGCCAGGGAAGTCCCGATAAATCTTAAATCTTTCTTAATTTGGATTAAAATATCAAACAACTTCATCACTCCCAGATCACTGCCACCTGGGTGCACCACCAGCACATCAGGGTCTGACAGAGAGTGCTATGCATGAATCAAGGTGGAGTGACTGGTCCCTCATGCCACTCTTCCCTATCCAATAGAGTTTGGAATTCTCCATGGGAATGCCCAGCTGGGGACCAAAGCTTTTCTTGAATGCCCGTTTTTCAGCCCTGAAAACATACAGATGACCAATATCCACACCTGCTTCTGCTGTATTCTGGCATGTGCTATTAAGAGAACAAACAAGTATTAATGTTGCCTCCTAAATTTATTCCTTGTAACTTGGTGCCGGTCAAGTAGTTTTAAACCTTTAAAATCAGAGTTCCAAGTTCTCTTATAGTTTTGGCAATGCCAACTTGGTAAAAGTTATATGCCAGTCCTAACAAAAATGTTTTACTCTTAAGAAGCATAATTGAATCTGAAGAAACAGAAACTTAAAGTTTTAAGTTTTTTAGATATCAAGAAAAGTTTACCTTCCTTCTGATGCTTTTGTTGATATATAATGCCTGCAATGGGCAGAAAATCTAAGGAAAACTGTCCAAATTCCACAGCTTTTCCCACTGATCTTCCAGTAGAAAATGTTTTTGCTAGTAACTTGCAAAGATGATATACAAAAAATACACCTGGGACTTCCCTGGTGGCACAGTGGTTAAGAATCCGCCTGCCAATGCAGGGGACATGGGTTCCATCCCTGGTCCGGGAAGATCCCACATGCCACAGAACAACTAAGCCCGTGCACCACAACTACTGACCCTGCGCTCTAGAGCCTGAGTGCCACAACTACTTGAGCCCACATACTGCAACTACTGGAGCCCACGCGCTCTAGGGCCTGCGTGCCGCAACTGCTGAGCCCGCGTGCTGCAACTACTGAAGCCTGTGCGCTCAGAGCCCATGCTCCGCAACAAGAGAAGCCACCACAATGAGAAGCCCAAGCACTGCAACGAAGAGTAACCTCCGCTCGCTGCAACTAGATAAAGCCCATGTGAAGCAACAAAGACCCAACACAGCCAAAAAACAAAACAAAAAGAACACCTGGTCTTACAGTAACTTCAACGAAGAATTTAAGTTATAGATCACAACTTTTCCCTCATTAAATAATACAACTGAATTAAAATATCACTGCAATTGCCCAGACCTGATGGAAAAGCACCACCAACAGGTTTTTCACTATTCAACAGCTGCCTTCACTGCTTAGTCAATGCCCTCAGTGAGCACCAATCTCATGAAGGTGGTTTTAAAAGTCAGGTTAGGCAGGAAGCTGTCTGCCAGGTGACAAAAAAGCTATAAAAAGAGATGACAAAACAAATTCTCTGATTTTCTTATAAAGGTGGTTGTTCAAAATCTACATGTAATGGAGTCAGAAAGAGCTGTTTTAAAGTCCCAAGATCTGCATCAATCCTCAGTCTTCTGCAGTGTTTCAGAAGAAACTGCTATTAAGAATGTAATCTCTATTACTTCTTTTTTTTTTCCCCCAACCTCACTGCATAGCATGTGAAATCTTGGGATCTTAGTGCCCCGACCAGAGATTGAACCCTCGCCCCCTGCAGTGGAAGTGCGGAGTCTTAACCACTGGACCGCCAGGGAAGTTGCCTCTATTACTTCACTTTAAGTGGTCCTTTTACTTCAATATTGTTGGAGATGGTTAAAAATCAACGCTTGCACAGGCATCCACATCAATAATAACACATGAGTTAATTAATGATGCCATGAAACTGGTGTTTGTTTTACATCATAAAGTCAAAATCTTTAAAGTGAAACTATCAAGTTCCACAAAGGATAAATAACCACTTTCATTCTTTCTCATGGCCTTAGTAGCACAGAGAATAATAGCACAAATCCTGATGGCCACTGACAGACTGGGAAAATGTTGACTGTCTGTGAACTCTAATATTCAGATGATACTTTTATGTTTCTGCTTTCCTTTAGGACGATTTTGAAGTTCAACAGTTTTGCACAATGTACTACTAAAATATGAAAAAAATCACGTAGGTAAGCAACAAAGGGTAGAAAAACAACATACATTAAAAGGATATCCTAGATTATCATAAAATGATAATTTGTTTTTAGCCTTTCTAAGAAAGTACTCTTAAAAGTACTTCAAAGAGCTTCCCTGGTGGCGCAGTGGTTGAGAGTCCGCCTGCCGATGCGGGGGACGCCGGTTCGTGCCCCGGTCCGGGAGGATCCCACATGCCGTGTAGTGGCTGGGCCCGTGAGCCATGGCCGCTGGGCCTGTGCGTCCGGACCCTGTGCTCCGCAACGGGAGAGGCCACAACAGTGAGAGGCCCGCGTACCAAAAAAAAAAAAAAAAAAAAAAGTACAATATTAATTGCTTTGATTCTTGTTCTAAAAACAAACACTAGATTTGATTTAAAATGCACCCTTTTCCGAGAGGCAGCCGGGAAGATGGCGAAAGAGTAGGACGCGGAGATCACCTTCCTCCCCACAGATACACCAGAAATACATCTATACGTGGAACAACAACTACAGAACACCTACTGAACGCTGTTAGAAGACCTCAGACCTCCCAAAAGTCAAGAAACCCCCCAAGTACCTGGGTAGCGCAAAAGTAAAAAGAATAAACAGAGACAAAAGGATAGGGACAGGACCTGCACCAGTGGGAGGGAGCTGTGAAGGAGGAAAAGTTTCCACACACTAGGAAGCCCCTTCGCGGGCGGAGACTGCGGGTGGCGGAAGGTGAAAGCTTCGGAGCCGCGGAGGAGAGCGCCGACTCAGGGGTGCAGGGGACAAAGCATAGACATTCCCGCACGCACAGAGGATCGGTGCCGGCCAGCACTCACCAGCCCGAGAGGCTTGTCTGCTCCCCCACCGGGGTGGGCGGGGCTGGGAGCTGAGGCTCGGGCTTCGGTCAGAGCGCAGGGAGAGGACTGGGGTTGGCCGCGTGAACACAGCCTGCAGGGGGTTAGTGCGCCACGGCTGGCCAGGACGGAGTCCAGGGAAAAGTCTGGACCTGCCGAAAAGTCAAGAGACGTTTTCTTCCTTCTTTGTCTCCTGGTGCGCGAGGAGAAGGGATTAAGAGCGCTGCTTAAAGGAGCTCCAGAGACTGGCGCGAGCCGCGGCTAAAAGCACGGACCCCAGAGACAGGCATGAGACGCTAAGGCTGCTGCTGCCGCCACCAGGAAGCCTGTGTGCAAGCACAGGTCACTATCCACACCCCCTTCCGGGGAGCCTGTGCAGCCCGCCACTGCCAAGGGTCCCGCGATCCAGGGGCAACTCCCCTGGGAGAACGCACGGGGCGCCTCAGGCTGCAGCAATGTCACGCTGGCCTCTGCTGCCGCAGGCTCGCCCCGCACTCCGTGCCCCTCCTTCCCCCCAGCCTGAGTGAGCCAGAGCCCCCAAGTCAGCTGCTCTTTAACCCCATCCTGTGTGAGCGAAGAACAGATGCCCTCCGGCGACCTACACACAGAGGTGGGGCCAAATGCGAAGCTGAGCCCCTGGGGGCTGTAAGAACAAAGAATAGAAAGGGAAATCACTCCCAGCAGCCTCAGAAGCAGCGGATTAAAGCTCTACAATCAATTTGATGTACCAGCATCTGTGAAATACATGAATAGACAACGAATCATCCCAAATTAAGGAGGTGGACTTTGGGAGCAACATTTATAATTTTTTCCCCTTTTCCTTTTTCTGTGAGTGTGTATGTATATGCTTCTCTGTGAGATTTTGTCTGTATAGCTTTGCTTCCACCATTTGTGTGACGGTTCTATCCGTCCGTTTTTTTAAAAATTTTTTCTTAATATTTATTTTAATAACTTTATTTTATTTTACTTTATCATCGTTCTTTCCTTCCTTCCCACCTTTAGACAACGAGTCATCACAAACTGAAGAGATGGACTTTGAGAGCAAGATTTATTATTTTTTGCCCTTTTCCTCTTTTTGTGATTGTGTATGTGTATGCTTCTGTGTGAGATTTTGTCTGTATACCTTTGCTTCCACCATTTGTCCTAGGGCTCTATCCGTCCCTTTTTATTTTTTCTCTTAATTTTTTATTTTAATAACTTTATTATATTTTATCTTACTTTATTTTATTTTACTTTATCTTCTTTCTTTTTTTCTCCCTCCTTTGTTTCTTTCTTTCTTTCTTTGTTTTCTTTCTTTCTTTCTACTTCTACTGTCTTTCTTTCTACGTTGTTTCCCTTTTATTCTGAGCCATGTGGATGAAGGTCTCTTGGTGCTGCAGCCAGGAGTCAGTGCTGTGCCTCTGAGGTGGGAGAGCCAACTTCAGGACACTGGTCCACAAGAGACCTCCCAGCTCCATGTAATATCAAATGGCGAAAATCTCCCAGAGATCTCCATCTCAACACCAACACCCAGCTTCACTCAACAGCTAGCAAACTACAGTGCTGGACACCCTATGCCAAACAACTAGCAAGACAGGAACACAACCCCACCCATTAGCAGAGAGGCTGCCTAAAATCATAATAAGTCCACAGACACCCCAAAATACACCACCAGACGTGGACCGGCCCATCAGAAAGACAAGATCCAGCCTCATCCACCAGAACACAGGCACTAGTCCCCTCCACCAGGAAGCGTACACAACCCACTGAAACAACTTTAGCCACTGGGGCTAGATACCAAAAACAACAGGAACTACGAACGTGCAGCGTGCAAAAAGGAGACCCCAAACACAGTAAGATAAGCAAAATGAGAAGATAGAAACACACAGCAGATGAAAGAGCAAGATCAAAACCCACCAGACTAACAAATGAAGAGGAAATAGGCAGTCTACCTGAAAAAGAATTCAGAATAATGATAGTAAAGATGATCCAAAATCTTGGAAATAGAATAGAGAAAATGCAAGAAACATTTAACAAGGACCTAGAAGAACTAAAGATGAAACAAGCAACGATGAAAAGCACAATAAATGAAATTAAAAATACTCTAGAAGGAATCAATAGCAGAATAACTGAGGCAGAAGAACGGATAAGTGACCTGGAAGATAAAATAGGGGAAATAACTACTGCAGAGCAGAATAAAGAAAAAAGAATGAAAAGAACTGAGGACAGTCTCAGAGACCTCTGGGACAACATTAAACACACCAACATTCGAATTATAGGGGTTCCAGAAGAAGAAGAGAAAAAGAAAGGGACTGAGAAAATATTTGAAGAGATTATAGTTGAAAACTTCCCTAATATGGGAAAGGAAATAGTTAATCAAGTCCAGGAAGCACAGAGAGTCCCATACAGGATAAATCCAAGGAGAAACACGCCAAGACACATATTAATCAAACTGTCAAAAATTAAATACAAAGAAAACATATTAAAAGCAGCAAGGGAAAAACAACAAATAACACACAAGGGAATCCCCATAAGGCTAACAGCTGATCTCTCAGCAGAAACTCTGCAAGCCAGAAGGGACTGGCAGGACATATTTAAAGTGATGGAGGAGAAAAACCTGCAACCAAGATTACTCTACCCAGCAAGGATCTCATTCAGATTTGACAGAGAAATTAAAACCTTTACAGACAAGCAAAAGCTGAGAGAGTTCAGCACCACCAAACCAGCTTTACAACAAATGCTAAAGAATCTTCTCTAGGAAGAAACACAAGAGAAGGAAAAGACCTACAATAACGAACCCAAAACAATTAAGAAAATGGTAATGGGAACATACATATCGATAATTACCTTAAATGTAAATGGACTAAATGCTCCCACCAAAAGACACACACTGGCTGAATGGATACAAAAACAAGACCCATATATATGCTGTCTACAAGAGACCCACTTCAGACCTAGAGACACATACAGACTGAAAGTGAGGGGATGGAAAAAGATATTCCATGCAAATGGAAACCAAAAGAAAGCTGGAGTAGCAATTCTCATATCAGACAAAACAGACTTTAAAATAAAGACTATTACAAGTGATAAAGAAGGACACTACATAATGATCAAGGGATCGATCCAAGAAGAAGATATAACAATTGTAAATATTTATGCACCCAACATAGGAGCACCTCAATACATAAGGCAAATACTAACAGCCATAAAAGGGGAAATTGACAGTAACACATTCATAGTAAGGGACTTTAACACCCCACTTTCACCAATGGACAGATCATCCAAAATGAAAATAAATAAGGAAACACAAGCTTTAAATGATACATTAAACAAGATGGACTTAATTGATATTTATAGGACATTCCATCCAAAAACAACAGAATACACATTTTTCTCTAGTGCTCATGGAACATTCTCCAGGATAGATCATATCTTGGGTCACAAATCAAGCCTTGGTAAATTTAAGAAAACTGAAATTGTATCAAGTATCTTTTCTGACCACAACGCTATGAGACTAGATAACAATTACAGAAAAAGATCTATAAAAAATACAAACACATGGAGGCTAAACAATACACTACTTAATAACGAAGTGATCACTGAAGAAATCAAAAAATACCTAGAAACAAATGACAATGGAGACACGACGACCCAAAATCTATGGGATGCAGCAAAATCAGTTCTAAGAGGGAAGTTTATAGCAATACAATCCTACCTTAAGAAACAGGAAACATCTCAAATAAACAACATAACCTTGCACCTAAAGCAATTAGAGGAAGAAGAACAAAAAACCCCCAAAGTTAGCAGAAGGAAAGAAATCATAAAGATCAGATCAGAAAGAAAGGAAAAAGAAATGAAGCAAACAATAGCAAAGATCAATAAAACTAAAAGCTGGTTCTTTGAGAAGATAAACAAAATTGATAAACCATTAGCCAGACTCATCAAGAAAAAAAGGGAGAAGACTCAAATCAATAGAATTAGAAATGAAAAAGAAGTAACAACTGACACTGCAGAAATACAAAAGATCATGAGAGACCACTACAAGCAACTCTATGCCAATAAAATGGACAGCCTGGAAGAAATGGACAAATTCTTAGAAATGCACAACCTGCCAAGACTGAATCACGAAGAAATAGAAAATATGAACAGACCAATCACAAGCACTGAAATTGAAACTGTGATTAAAAATCTTCCAACAAACAAAAGCCCAGGACCAGATGGCTTCACAGGCCAATCTATCAAACATTTAGAGAAGAGCTAACACCTATCCTTCTGAAACTCTTCCAAAATATAGCAGAGGGAGGAACACTCCAAACTCATTCTACGAGGCCACCATAACCCTGATACCAAAACCAGACAAGGATGTCACAAAGAAAGAAAACTACAGGCCAATATCACTGATGAACATAGATGCAAAAATCCTCAACAAAATAGTAGCAAACAGAATCCAACAGCACATTAAAAGGATCATACACCATGATCAAGTGGGGTTTATTCCAGGAATGCAAGGATTCTTCAATATACGCAAATCAATCAACGTGATACACCATATTAACAAATTGAAGGAGAAAAACCATACGATCATCTCAATAGATACAGAGAAAGCTTTCGACAAAATTCAACACCCATTTATGATAAAAACCCTGCAGAAAGTAGGCATGGAGGGAACTTTCCTCAACATAACAAAGGCCATATATGACAAACCCACAGCCAGCATCATCCTCAATGGTGAAAAACTGAAAGCATTTCCACTAAGATCAGGAACAAGACAAGGTTGCCCACTCTCACCACTCTTATTCAACATAGTTTTGGAAGTTTTAGCCACAGCAATCAGAGAAGAAAAGGAAATAAAAGGAATCCAAATCAGAAGAGAAGAAGTAAAGCTGTCACTGTTTGCAGATGACATGATACTATACATAGAGAATCCTAAAGATGCTACCAGAAAACTACTAGAGCTAATCAATGAATTTGGTAAAGTAGCAGGATACAAAATTAATGCACAGAAATCTCTGGCATTCCTATACACTGATGATGAAAAATCTGAAAGTGAAATCAAGAAAACACTCCCATTTACCACTGCAACAAAAAGAATAAAATATCTAGGAATAAACCTACCTAAGGAGACAAAAGACCTGTATGCAGAAAATTATAAGACACTGATGAAAGAAATTAAAGATGATACAAATAGATGGAGAGATATACCATGTTCTTGGATTGGAAGAATCAACATTGTGAAAATGACTCTACTACCCAAAGCAATCTACAGATTCAATGCAATCCGTATCAAACTACCACTGGCATTTTTCACAGAACTAGAACAAAAACTTTCACAGTTTGTATGGAAACACAAAAGACCCTGAACAGCCAAAGCAATCTTGAGAACGAAAAACGGAGCTGGAGGAATCAGCCTCCCTGACTTCAGACTATACTACAAAGCTACAGTAATCAAGACAGTATGGTACTGGCACAAAATCAGACAGATCAATGGAACAGGACAGAAAGCCCAGAGATAAACCCATGCACATATGGTCACCTTATCTTTGATAAAGGAGGCAGGAATGTACAGTGGAGAAAGGACAGCCTCTTCAATAAGTGGTGCTGGGAAAACTGGACAGCTACATGTAAAAGTATGAGATTAGATCACTCCCTAACACCATACACAAAAATAAGCTCAAAATGGATTAAAGACCTAAATGTAAGGCCAGAAACTATCATACTCTTAGAGGAAAACATAGGCAGGACACTATGACATAAATCACAGCAAGATCCTTTTTGACCCACCTCCTAGAGAAATGGAAATAAAAACAGAAATAAACAAATGGGACCTAATGAAACTTCAAAGCTTTTGCACAGCAAAGGAAACCATAAACAAGACGAAAAGACAACCCTCAGAATGGGAGAAAATATTTGCAAATGAAGCAACTGACAAAGGATTAATCTCCAAAATTTATAAGCAGCTCATGCAGCTCAATAACAAAAAACCAAACAACCCAATCCAAAAATGGGCAGAAGACCTAAATAGACATTTCTCCAAAGAAGATATACAGACTGCCAACAAACACATGAAAGAATGCTCAACATCATTAATCATTAGAGAAATGCAAATCAAAACTACAATGAGATATCATCTCACACTGGTCAGAATGGCCATCATCAAAAACTCTAGAAACAGTAAATGCTGGAGAGGGTGTGTAGAAAAGGGAACCCTCTTGCACTGTTGGTGGGAATGTAAATTGATACAGCCACTGTGGAGAACAGTATGGAGATTCCTTAAAAAACTACAAATAGAACTACCATATGACCCAGCAATCCCACTACTGGGCATATACCCTGAGAAAACCATAATTCAAAAAGAGCCATGTACCAAAATGTTCACTGCAGCTCTATTTACAATAGCCCAGAGATGGAAACAACCTAAGTGTCCATCATCGGTGAATGGATAAAGAAGATGTGGCACATATATACAATGGAATATTACTCAGCCATAAAAAGAAACGAAATTGAGCTATTTGTAATGAGGTGGATAGACCTAAAGTCTGTCATAGAGAGTGAAGTAAGTCAGAGAGAGACAAATACTGAATGCTAACACAAATATATGGAATTTAAGAAAAAAAAATGTCATGAAGAACCTAGGGGTAAGACAGGAATAAAGACACAGACCTACTAGAGAATGGGCTTGAGGATATGGGGAGGGGGAAGGGTAAGCTGTGACAAAGCGCGAGAGAGGCATGGACATATATACACTACCAAACGTAAGGTAGATAGCTAGTGCGAAGCAGCTGTATAGCACAGGGAGATCAGCTCGGTGCTTTGTGATTGCCTGGAGGGGTGGGATAGGGAGGGTGGGAGAGAGGGAGACGCAAGAGGGAAGAGATATGGGAACATATGTATATATATAACTGATTCATTTTCTTGTAAAGCAGAAACTAACACACCGTTGTAAAGCAATTATATTCCAATAAAGATGTTAAGATGTTAAAAAAATAAATAAATAAAAATAAAATAAAATGTACCATTTCCCCCGTATTCCTATTTTTTAATGTATGGATATCATCTATTCTAAGTTATAAAATGCTTCATATCTATTGTAGTGAAATGAGTTAACATAAAAAAGATCTTTAGGAACTGAGGTTCTCTACAAATCAAATACTATCGTCTCAGTGAGAAACAGGGTAACAAATAGCACTATTCCTATTTTACTGATGATGCCTGAGCCATAATGGAGAGATTAACAACATTTAGTGTGTTTTGCTTGTGGATTAATGATCTCCCATCATCAGGTTTCTAACTCAAGGATTTAAATTACATTGTTAAAAAAAGAGCTATATTACAGAAGGATGAGAACATTTTTAAAAAACAAAACCATTGCCACTAGAATCTCAATAAATAGAACGTATCAATGACAAAAACAGCTGAAGAAAATGCTCTTTTTGGGGGAAGGGGAGATATTTACAGCAGATCTCAGGATGCTTACAATTGATCAGAAAATGTAACAGAACAGTAAACTTCACAAGATTCTACATTCAGACACTCAGTAAAATATTTAGGTCAACTTCTATATATCAAGCACTGTTCTAGATGTTGGGCATGTGTGTATATGTGTGCGGGGTTGGTGATGGGAGTAGATTGGTCAGGGTAGGCCTGACTGCTCCACACAAAGGAAACAGGTAGTGGACGAATCCTAAAACAGAAGAGTAGTAGGAGATGAGTTCAGAGAGGTAACAGGGGGAGGAAAGCAGGATTACAAAGGGCCTTCTAAGCTTCAGAAATTTGGATTGAACGCTGTGTGAAATGGGAAGACATTGGAAGGTTCTGAGTAGAGGAGTGATATAATTTATTTATCTTTTAATAGGATCATTCTGGCTGTTGTGTTAAAAACAGATGTAGGAATTAAGGAAAGAAGAAGGCTTTTTAGGAGGCTTTTGAAGTAAATTAGATGAAAGATAACGGTGACTTGGATCAGCACTGGATGTGATCAGATTCTATATGTATTTTGAAGATAATTGGTTCTTGATGAAGAATCAAGGATGACACCAAAGTTAGAGTATTGAGTAGGTATCACTGGAGGTGGGAAAGCATCATAGAAAGATTGAGAGTTTAATTTTGGTCACATTGAGCTTGAAATGTCTATTAAATATCGAAATGGAGATATTGAGAAGGGAGCTGGATATAAGAATCTGGAATTCTGGAGAGTGGTGTAAGTTGGAAAGAAATTTGGGAAGTGTGGACACAGAAATGGTATTTAAAGCTATGAGATTGGTAGAGATCACCAGGAGAGTGAGTATAGAGAATGCCAAGGACTGAGCCAGGGGGCATTCCAATATTAAGAAAAGGAGGGACTTATAAAGGAGACTGAGCATGAGTACCAGTGAGATGGGAGGAAAAACAAGTGAGTCTGGGGTCTTGGAAAGCAAGAGAGGAAAGTGTATCAAGGAGATACAACTGTCAAATACTGCTGACAAGCCAAGTAAGTGGAGACTATTTAATTGGCCATTGGATTTAACATCATAAAGGTCAATGGTGACCTTGAGAGAAGCAGCTTAGTGGAAGGACATGAGGGAAATCCCACATGGAGTGGTTCAAGAGTGAAAGGAAGAAGAGGAATTGAAGCTAATGAGTACGGATAATTGTTTCAAGGAGTTTTGCTGTAAAGGGGAATGAAGAAATGGAATACTGGTGGCAGGGAAAGGGAAATTCAGAGGAGGATTTTTAAAGGTTTTTAGGGTATATTTTTGGGTGCTGATGAGAGCAACCCAGTAGAGAACAAAAGCTGATGATGAGAGGGGAAACTGCTGAAATGATGTCCCTGAGTAAATTACAGAGGATAAAACCTAGTGGGTAGAAATAATGATCTGTGGTAACAGGGAGAAGGCAGATATGGTAGGGGCAGATAGTCATGTAGAGGGGTGGGGGTCTGTAGAAGTTCTTGTATTGCTTTCATTTTCTCAACTGAAGAAAATTATATTTCAGGTAACTCTACTAATAAGCAACATAAAAAACCAAGAACTATTGGTCTGCAATAATTTGTCTTACTTGATCCACCCATATTTCCCAATGGTGCTTTCTTCTAAAGATGCTCATCTGTTTTTACATATAACAAGGCTAGGAAAACGTAAGTATCTGTTAATAGTTCAACACACATTAACGTTCACCAATAAATATGTGAAACACAGGAAAGAGTGACAAGAGTCAATCAAATTTACTTTTATGCCCTGGTAGAAGGCTCATTTATATGATGATAAATCATTTCAAGTTTTAGAGTACAGGACACTGATCATTAAGTGTTTTTGCTCTAAAAAGAAAGAGTATTCTAACATTTCACATGTAAAAGTGAAATGGGGGGAGGTGTGATAAAATTGATGATATTTAAGGGTACAAATTTATAACGAGTAGTAAGCAAGCCACAGAGATCTAATGCGCAGTATGATGGATATAGACAATAATACTGTATGATAATTATGTAATGTAATAAATACTGCTATAATGCAATCATATTACAATATATAAATCTATCAAAGTAACAGACTGTACTCCTTAAACTTACACAATGTTACATATCAAACATTCAATAAAAAACAAAAGTGAAATGCACTTTTCACAACAGGAGACTCTGACTTTCCTTATGTGGAGAAATACAGTTTTGAACGGTACTTACCAACAGTGGTCACAGGAGGCTGGGAAGGGTACTGGGAACTTGTGGTGGCAGGATACTGACTGCCAGGTGGGTAAGGACAGCCTGGGTAACCACTAAAGAAAAGAACATAAAATATTAAATGTTAAGATGACCCAACTCTACAGTATCTCTTTAAGAACCCCATTCAGGGGACATCCCTGGCAGTCCAGTGGTTAAGACTTCACCTTCCAATGCAGGGGGTGTGGGTTCAATCCCTGGTCGGAGAGCTAAGATTCCACATGCCTCGTGGCCAAAAAACCAAAAAACATTTAAAATAATCCAGAAGCAATACTGTAACAAATTCAATAAAGACTTAAAACAAACAAACAAACAAATCCACCCCATTCAGGAGGCTAAGCTTGATATTTCATTGTCTTACCAGTTAATGACTTTACAGTTTTAGAGCTACAGGTGTCTATTCAAGCAAAGCTCCACAAAAATTCCATTAATGACACTGGATTTACTCTTAAAGTAAATGATTAAAATACTCTTGCTTGACCCTGGTTTTTTTTTTTTTTTTTTGGCTGCGGCATGCGGGATCTTAGTTCCCTGACCAGGGATCGAACCCGTGCCCTCTACAGTGGAAGCACAGAGTCTTAAACACTGGACCACCAGGGAAGTCCCTTGGCCCTGGTTATTTGAGGGTCACCTTCACAGTAGCAGAAAGCAACTCGAGTTTTTCTAAGGGCAGTCCAACAGTATCAGAACTGAGAGCAACAAATATTTTGTGAGAACTTTTCCATTCTGATTTCCTAGCATACAGGTAAATAATATTATTTAATTTTTACCTGTGGTTCATTGATAACCTTTTTGAATGTCTGATCTGAAAATACTCCTCTTGAGATAAAGTTTTAAAAGCTTCCTCTTCACTCTAAGGAAGGTTTGTGTCATTCCTATATTCACATCAGAGTTGGAAGAAACTTTCCTTAGAAGTATTGTCCTCCAATCTCCTATCCAACATTGTTTCATAAATATCATTTACAATATCCCTGACAAATGGTCATCTTTCTCTACTGAACACTAACTGCATTTTGACACAGTAACCTCTAATTAATGGTCCTAAATTTGCACTCTGTAAGATCACTTGCATATTAGAAAACTTCTAACATTTTCCCCTCAGTCCTCTCTTTTTCAGGTGAAATATTTTTAATTCCTTCAACCATTCTTCACAGCTCTGATTTTCAGATCTAATCACTTTCCTCTGAATGATCACTAATTTGGCAGTGTATCCCTTACAATGGAGAAGAAAAGGAACAGGATGATTACTATAGCTACCTGTTAGTTGAACAATCAATTTTGATGAATCCTATTTTATCTACAATTGTCAGATCTATGGCATTTGCAATTCTGATTAACATGCCTTCTATGAGTCCATTAAAATTACTGACTAAAAAGACCCAGCCCAGAGTCCCGGAGCAAGAGCTCTAAGTTCATAGTCAGTAATCCTTTTATAGGGCAGTGGCTCAAAGATTCTCTCCTATGTGTACTACTAGTTCACACTTTATAACCTGTCACCAACAAAAAAGTTTTGTGTGTAACTTGTTGAGGATTCAATGTAATCATGATACTCTTATCGATTAGTATAAAAGTAAAATGAAAAAAGAAAAAGGTTAAGCATTTCTGTTCCCAGTGGACACATGCTGAATGCTATTGCACAGTACTTTTGTTCTAGTCTCTCTAGTAATCCATGCTGCAAGGAAACAATGTCAATCTTATTCAAATTTCTGAATCTACCTTTTTGAACACTGGAATAAATTTGCTTTTTCTGGAGTTCCTCCCATATTGCATACTTTTTCAAGGACAATCTGTGATTTTATTGCTGAATTTTTCAGTAAGTGGTATAAAACTCTTCTAGGCCTACAGATACTAAATTCAGAGAACTCCCTGTCTCTTTATTTAGTTTGCTTAATTTCTCCTTCGTAGTTATTCTCTATGTTCAGGGTTAACAACTTTTCTTGAGTAAAAAAATAATTTAGTAGTACTATTTTCTGTCTTTGTACATTATTAAACAATTTGCCCTATGTAGGAAATCTTTTTCAGATTTTTAAGAGCCCTTTTGGACTAAATGTATTTAAAAAGAATTTTCCAACACTCTTATATTCCTTTTTCTTTATGTGCCCCTTCAAAATTTACTGTTTATTCTATTTAAAGCACTGTTTTCAAGTGCTTGAGGCAGGAGCTAAAGTATGAATCCATCTCTTCCTCAAGATACTAATAATCAAAATAGGGCAAGATCCCTGTAAACAATCCTGATAGGATAAAGAAAACAATAAATGCTAAATAAAAGTTCAGGAAATGTATACAGTTGATCCTTGAACAATACGGTTTTGAACTGTGCTGGTTCACTTATATGCAGATTTTTTTCACTAAATACATACTAGACTACTATACAAGCCACAGTGGGTTGAATCTGAGGATGCGAAACCTCAGATATGACAGAGAGGCCCGACTATAAAGTTATACTTGGATTTTCAATTGCAAGGAGGGTCGACACCCCTAGCCCCCCGACCTCCCCCTGATGTTCAAGAGTCAACTGTAGTGGAAAATCAATACCAGCTAGAGGAGATCAGAGAAGGTTTGGGGAGATCTGTAATATCTATGAAAGTTGCACCTTTATTAAAACTCTTCAGGGGCTTCCCTGGTGGTGCAGTGGTTAGGAATCCACCTGCCAATGCAAGGGACACGGGTTCGAGCCCTGCTCCGGGAGGATCCCACATGCCGCGGAGCAGCTAAGCCCTTGTGCCACAGCTGCTGGGCCTGCACTCTGGAGCCCATGAGCCACAACCACTGAAGCCCGTGCACCTAGAGCCTGTGCTCCGCAACAAGAGAGGCCGCCACAATGAGAAGCCTGTGCACCACAAAGAAGAGGAGACCCTGCTCTCTGCAACTAGAGAAAGCCCACGCACAGAAATGAAGACCCAACACAGCCAAAAATAATAAATTTAAAAAATAAAAAAAAAAACCTCTTCAGTCCTCCTACTCATAACCCTATATTCTCCAGCCATATTAGAGTGCTTCCTTATTCTTTCCTGGGATTTTTTTTTGGCTTTCACACCTATGATTACATAAATTTGAGTGGGCTGAACTTAATAACCGGTAAGTTTCCTCTGATATAAAATGTTATTGCTGTTTGCTGCTCCCTCCACCTCTAAATACTTACTTTTCTTTTAAACCAGTTCCTTCATTTATGAAGCTATCTTTAAGCTCCCACCTCCAAACAGATATGACCTCTCCTTTAAAGCTGTTTATCACAGCACTTAACATTTTCTGTCTTTTCTGATATCAGAAACTGTTTTCTAATAATACATGCTTGCTAGTACATATACCAAAACTGGAACAACTATCCTTGACATACTTTTTAGTTTCCTTGCATACATGCTGCAAGGTGCTAAATAAAACTTTCAAAAGATCTTAAAATTTTAAAGAGACCTTAGAGATCATCTAGTCCAACTTTCCACAGCAAGAATAAATATTCTCATATTCACTGTTGTAAAATAAAGATTCTTGAATCACTGATTTACTAATTCTCCTTTAGGATAAAGCGAGAAGACAAAGAGGTCCTGAGGCTCTTCTGCCAAGACCTTGCATATGCAGAAGGATACAGACAGTAATGTGAGTACAGTTACCCTTAACAACTCATTAGCCTGTCATGAGGCTCTTCTGCCAAGACCTTGCATATGCAGAAGGATACAGACAGTAATGTGAGTACACTTACCCTTAACAACTCATTAGCCTGTCATGAGATTAGCATGTCATTAAAAGTTACATTTCAAAAAAAACCCAAAAAACAAAACGCATCAAATCTTGAAAAATAGCTACCTCAAAAAGGAACTTCTAGGCTTCCCTGGTGGCACAGTGATTAAGAATCCGCCTGCCAATGCAGGGGACATAGGTTCGAGCCCTGGTCCGGGAAGATCCCACATGCCGTGGAGCAACTAAGCCTGTGCACCACAACTACTGAGCCTGCGCTCTACAGCCTGCGTGCCACAACTACTGAGCCCGCGTGCCACAACTACTGAAGCCCACGCGCCTAGAGCCTGAGCTTCGCAACAAGAGAAGCCACTGCAGTGAGAAGCCCATGCACCAAAATGAAGAGTAGCCCCTGCTCGCCTCAACTGGAGAAAGCCCGCAGGCAGCAACAAAGACCCAACGCAGCAAAAAAAAAAAAAAAAGAATAAATTTTTTTAAAAAAGGAACTTCTTACAAATAACCTCACAAAAGACACTTTTTTTTTTTTTTTTTTTGCGGTACACAGGCCTCTCTCTGTTGTGGCCTCTCCCGTTGCGGAGCACAGGTTCCGGACGCGCAGGCTCAGCGGCCATGGCTCACGGGCCTAGCCGCTTGGCAGCATGTGGGATCTTCCCCGACCGGGGCACGAACCCGTGTCCCCTGCATCAGCAGGCGGACTCTCAACCACTGCACCACCAGGGAAGCCCACAAAAGACACTTTTAAGGTTATGTAAGATGAGTAAGATTTACATTTCTGTCAATATTTTCAGCCTTCATTTTTATCTACAAGTTTCTCTGAAGTGGCTTCATTGTTCAGAAGTCCATTTCCTTATTGTGCTTCTAATAACCATTCCCTATATGCCCAAAGTTCCTTCTTACTAGCAACTGTTCATTATAACAGCTTGTAATTTCAAGGCTTCAGATAGAATTCCATTTCTAGAACTTAATCAGAAAATTAAAGGTCTCAAGAAATCTAAAACTTACAACTTGTTTATATATAACAATCATAGGAATCTTTCTTTCTTGTCTCTGACAGATGTTCATCTAGTCTGCTTACCCAGATAAATGTGACAGAATACTTACTACCTTATAAAGCAAGTTCTTGAAATTAAGAAAGGCCCCCAAATAAATGTTTGCTAAATTTAACTTATAAGATCCTGCATATTATATATGTATATACATATATTTATTTATGGCAGGTGTTCCGGAATTCTAGCTGCATTTATCTGTGACGTTCTATGGAGCTAAGAAGAGTTAGCAGGGTTAAAATTTTTTTGTTAATTTCAAGTAGCTGGAAAATTTCATCTAGGCACCAAGTATATGCCAGTCTTGCATTCTAAGTTATCCCCAAGACCACCTTTGGAAAGTACTCCTAGATTACCCCTGGAACAGGTACACATTTAAAACATGGATTAATAATTATTTCTTATCGATTTTTCTAGTATGTATTATTCATAGACTGATTTCACTATTAATTTCATTTACCTGTTATGTTATTAACATATGGATACTAAAGGTTGGTAGTACGTGTAGTCTATGAACTGAATAAATATGGGGATGAGACTGACCCCATCACATGCACCATTAATTCATTCCCTGTAGTTTACAGAAAAGGTCAGTTTTTTAAAAAGGATATTAAAATATTTTTCTCAGTGGCTGAGGTCATCATAATTAGTATTCCATTAATCTTTCAGCCATTTACACTGGATATACAGAGTTCTTAAAAGGAAAGAAACAAGGATTTCAAGGTACAAAACTAATCAAGATTATTGTCATTTCCCCACCCCTTTCCTCTCTCTGAATAGAATGGAGCTGCATTTCTCTAAATGGAAAAAACTCCTCTTGAACTATGTATCTACCATAAAATTTCAGCAATAAACTGAGTTTTACCTTCCATTAAATTGCAACCATTTTCATTTTAATGCCCTAGTTAGCACCCATTATTTTTATTCTAGATCTAATAGAATTTCTAATACAATTATTCAAAAGATAATTTTTCATTACCTGGGATTGGGAGGGTATCCGGATGGGTATGCAGAAATTCCACTTGGCATGCCTGGCATGTAGGAAGCTAAAAATAATTTTTAATATTTTAAAATAGTATGCATAGTCCTGGATATATAGGGTATCAAATAAGACACACATCACCATCAAACCACAGCAAAATTTCATACAGTTAAAGAATTCAAATCTCAGCACCAAAAACAAAACACTCCAGCCATATTAGTTTCACTGCAACTAATAAATAACTTCAAACCACATAACTCTAAAAGCATTAAATGTGACAATTCCAACAAGGATTAACTGGCGAACAGGTCAACCTGGTCAGCTCTTCAAGCTCTCAACGAGTCTATAACCTGAGACAGGAGCCAATTCAGTTTGGAATTTAGAGGAAGGTAAATGTGCCCTCCTCTGGTCCAAGGTCAGCTTCTTAGAAAGTGACCTCTTTATTATACCTAAGATATCTTTTGAAATTTCTTGCAAGATTACGTTGACCGATTAGCACAGCTGGTTTTGTTGGCTTGACTGAGGACTTTAAACGACTTCAAATTACTACAAGAAGTCCTAAACAAAACTTATATTCAGCCAGACTGGTTAAAACAAACAAAAGCTTGGAAATACTAGGTGGAAAAAGGTTCAAATCTAGCAAGCATAAAGAATGCTTTATATATATTTTAAAGAGAACACTAATGACAAAGAACTAGTCAGTGATGCCAAGAGGCTAACCAACATCGAGGAAGAAAAAGAGAAGAAGTTAATCTTGGCCTTAACTGGAAACAACTTGTCTGAGAATCAAATTAACCTCAGTGAAATTTTTCTCACTGAATATAATTAGCCCTTAATCCAATCAATAAATATTTTAGTGCCTTTCTGTGAAAGGCACTGGATTAAAAAAGAAAGAAAGAAAGAAAGAAAGAATTCCTGGCCTCAAGTTGCTTATAGTCTAGTGAAGGAGATAAACACGAAAAGAATAAAAATAGAGTGATAAGTGTCATGACAGGGGAAGTACAGAGTGATATATATGGGATCATACAGGAGGTAGCTAATTAAATGTAGGAGGTGGGGGTAAACAAGAGTGATCTAGTAGATGAATGGTACACAAAGGCTTGAAGAGAGAAGTGGAACACTCAAGAAGTAAACTTTTAGAGCACATAATGCAAGTGGATGGGAGAAGTATGCTGGGCTCTGACTAAGGGCCTTAAACGTCTTTATCAGAGTTGCTGAGCTTACATCCCCAAGTATCAGTGTTCACAGTCTTCTTGTTAGGGTGAATCTATAGATGTCATAAGTAAATTTTTTCTTAAGTATAATTAAGCTAAGGATGATGTTCAGTGCTATTTCATAAAGGGAAAAATACCTCCCAAAATGTCATAATTGCTAGATCTCATAAAACATTTCTTCTTCCTGGGCCAAAACACAGTTGATCTTTATGAACATCAAAAGATGAGGCCACTATTAGGTGTCAGCAACATATATAGTCAATTACTAGTTTCTCTCCCCATTCTAGTTTCTCTTAAACACATATAAACTACGACTTCACAGTTATAAGCAATTTCCTCATAATTATAGGCAATTTCCCCTTCTAAGGTTCTGAAAAGCTAGTAATTTGACCAAAATCTCCAAATTTTGATTTTGGGAAATAACAAAAGTTGAGTCCAAGACTGGTAAGGAAGCAGATAATGAAGTAATTTCAGAGCCAGAATAAAATGGAATACAAATAAGCATAATACATGGGGTTATTATAAGAATTAAATAAGAACTAATATGAAGTGCTTAGCTGTGTCTCATAGTCACCACTGAATAAATGTTGACTATTACTGTTAGTTGTCAAAAAATGAGGTTTGGGCACAACACTTTTTTAGTGTGACTTATAGCTAGTTCAAAAGTCTTCCTAAAACCAGAGATCAAAAATGTTTACAGTAGGGCTTCCCTGGTGGCGCAGTGGTTGAGAACTGCCTGCTAATGCAGGGGACACGGGTTCGAGCCTGGTCTGGGAGGATCCCACATGCCACGGAGCAACTAGGCCCGTGAGCCACAACTACTGAGCCTGCGCGTCTGGAGCCTGTGCTCCACCACAAGAGACGCTGCTATAGTGACAGGCCCGTGCACTGCGATGAAGAGTGGCCCCCGCTTGCCACAACTAGAGAAAGCCCTCGCACAGAAACAAAGACCGAACACAGCAAAATAAATAAATTAAAAAACTCCTACCCCCAACATCTTCTTAAAAAAAAAAATGTTTACAGTAATGATGATGATGATGATGATGATAATAATAATAATAATAGAAGTATATAATTTCTTAACTAGAAGATCGTATTTAAGTATGGATCCAAATTTCTGGGCTGTTCCTTGATGTGTGGGTGTAGGACGGAATTCAGACTTTCATTTCTTTGCAGTCATACATAACAATAATGAATATCATTTAAATGTATAAAATGTATTAAAACTGTAATGGACAGACAATAAGTTGGTCTCTTTTAGTAATTTACTTATATTAGCTCTATATTGTTTAATGTGATTTATAGTGAGTGAATGCAAAATGGAAGTGTAATAGTGATCTCTTTAGTGAGGTCTCTTTCTTGAATGCTGCACTTCCAATGTTAACATGAAACTAGAAGAAATTTAGGAAAAAGATGTTGCTTAGGGGACTAACATTCTGAAAAGGTTACCTTTATCTTAAGTGGTCACTGGCTATGTTACTTGAGCAAATAAATATGAATGATGATCTAGGAAATATTTTGCATTTCAACATTAGATGGGCAAGATAATCTAACCTTGGATATTAAAGTCAACAGAATTTATTAAGATGAAAACAAATTTCTGATCCAAAAGAATCCCTAGAATCTTTATTAAAAGAGCAACAAAATGCTACAGCCAAGCTTATTCTGGGAAAGCAGAGAAGGAAAAGGAAATGGATTCAGAAAGTTCTGTTAGATTCCCATTCAGCTTGTTAGTCAAGATGCTCCTCAAGGCAGAATGGATTAAAAAGGAAGATGATAATTTTCAGTGGGAGGAAAATGAAAGCTCACATAATCTAACTTATAAGATAAATTAAGTCTGGTTAATTATCTTAAACAAAATTTGTTTTAAAAAAATCACAGCTCAAAACACAATGAACAGGTTTAGTAAAGTCAAAACAAGTAAGTACAACCAACTCTCAATTATCCAGGGTGATTTTAAAGTACCAGTAAGAATTATTTTTGAAAAACCCAGAAATAACAGAGATAATGTACACCAGTTAGGGGAGAACTGATATTGACTCCATGCCCCCACCCTCTCCACTCAAAGTAAAATCATGAATTGGTTGTACTCAAGAGAAGAAAGCTGAGAGCTAGATGTCCATTGTGTACACCCAGAATAGCTGAATGTGAATTATATAGTTTACTTTATAATTGATTCTTATCTATAGCACTGATCCTGGAGTTGCAAACAAAAGGAGGTCAGATTGCCTTTCAAGTTGTATCTACTTCCAAACGGATCAAATAAAGCTATTCCATGGCATGCATAATTTAAAAAAAAATTCCAGCTCTATTCCAGCATTCTTTCTCCTCCATTTTGGAATCCAGCACACCCATAGTTAGATTTCTACCCACAAACGAAAGCCCAAATGCCAGTCTTTGTTGAGAATCTGTACATGCAGATGTGGGGCCTCAGAATACCTCCAAAAAATCGACTAACTTGATAAGCTAAAAAGCAAATTGAAGTCATCAAAAAAAATATTTTTACAAGATTTTGTTTTCTTTTGTTTATATGAGTTTAAAAATCAAATCTCAGTTCTACTTACTGTTTGGTGGCCCTGTTGCCTGGTATGGTGGATAGGATGCTGAAATAGTAGCACGAGAAAAGACTGGAGGTTCTTCTCCAAACACCACAATCATAACTTGAATAAGCCCCAACAAGTCTGACTGTGGCTAAAAATGGAAAACAAATTTAAGTCATTTACAGATTTACTTTTTGGCAATAAGGAAAAGTCTGGCCATTTCTTATCTGTTTTCAACTTAGCGCGACAATTTCCTTTGTAGGACCCCAAACGTGAAAATTCCATTTAATTAATTTAATACAGCTAGGTGATTTCTACTTATTATTTATGTGTAGCAAGGCTGCTACTTCATGTATATAAAAACAGCACTAGCCAAAGCAGTATACTGCAAAATTCAGATGGTACTGTTCTTCATTTGACTCCATACAGCTAACCAAAATTTATTATATTTCCAGTGGACAAATTAAGGATGCTGGTATGGTATAAACTCAGGGATGGATGTAAGCAGTAGTCACAAATATTATTTAAGGCCTTTAAAAGATAACAATGTTACCTTGGAAACACATGTTCCTAGATTAATTTTTATTAAAGATAGTATTATGAACTCTGAAATTATAAGTAGACTCCATTTTAGAAATCACTAGATTGTTGTACAAAAGATATAAATTATTAAAGGATCTTTCCTTCCAATACCATAGTTACAAAGAGAGTGCCTGTATCCCATAAAGGCTGCTAAACTTTTTTCTCAAGTACCTATTGATCACTAATTTAAGACAAACTATGCTAGGCAAAGTTGTTCAAACTGACTTATCTGATGGTTGTTTTCACCCATTATATTCTGTGTATATCTCACCTCACACACTTCATTCATTAGTTCATCAGGTTCTGAAGGATTACTCAATTATCTTGATCAGTTAATCATCTTCATAACTTCCCTTCTCCTGACAGAAGAGTTTACTAGCAGCTTTCAACTTTCCAAAGCACCAATTTTGTTCCATTCTGTCCCAACGTATGGACAGTGACAATAGATAACATTTCAGAAAGCTTCTTATGAAAACTTACTGATTCTCACTATTCCAATACCCTTCTTATGTTTGTCTGTAAACTTACACACTGAGACAGGGAGTAAACATGTATAGTATCTGTGTAGCACCAAGGAGTGTAGGCTGGAGATTATGGCTGGTGTGTGTATGGGGTTGCTACTGAGAATCACACAATTTAAATCTCTTGTTAATTATTTAGTCCAACAAAACTCCCTAACTAAATCATAAAATGATTTTAAAATCATGCACTTTAAAAATTGAGATAATTCACATACCATAAAATTTACCATCTAAAGGTGTATAGTTCAGGACTTCCCTGGTGGTACAGTGGTTAAGAATCTGCCTGCCAATGCAGGGGACATGGGTTTGATCCCTGGTCCGGGAAGATCCCACATGAGACAGAGCAACTAAGCCCGTGCGCCACAACTACTGAGCCTGCACTCTAGAGCCTGAGAGCCACAACTGCTGAGCCCATGCGCCACAACTGCTGAGCCCAAGCGCCACAACTGTAGAAGCCCACGCACCCTAGAGCCCATGTGCTGCAACAAGAGAAGCCACCATGATGAGAAGCCCATGCACCACAAAGAGTAGTCCCCATTCGCCACAGCTAGAGAAACACCGCGTGCAGCAACAAAGACCCAATACAGCCAAGAATTTAAAAAAAAAAAAAAAGTGTATAGTTCAGTGGTTTTTCTCTATCACCACTGTCTAATTCCAGAATATTGTTATCATCCTCAAAAGAAATCTATCCCTATTAGTGATCACTTCCAATTTCCCCCTCCCCTCAGCTCCTGGCAACCACAAATCTATTTTGTCATTGGATTTGCCTATTCTGGACATTTCATGTAAATGGAATCATACAATTCGTGTCTGGCTTTTTCCACCTAGCATATTTTCAAAGGTTAACCCATGTTTGTAGTATGAATCAGTACTCCATTTATACAGTCTTATAACCATAGTTTTGTCAAGACAAATTTTATTTTAATTCTTTACCATACCATTCCTTTCACATTAAAGTCTTTGAAGGAAGAAAAATTAATCGTTAATACCTACTTCCAGGCCTATTATAAAGCAACAGGTCATGAATATTTCAGAATGACAAATGACTAATTCAGAATGATACAGGATACAAAAAACATAGCAAGAATGTTAGTTTATTTTAGCTCAAACACCTAAGGGTCAACTGAAACATATAGTATCTTTATAAAACTTTTTTCCTATTGAAAACCCTGAAAACTTGAAGAGCAAAATTGCTTTCTTCTCTATCCCTTTTTGCTTTTCCAGCAAGCAATAAAAAGGTCAGATTTTACATTCTAAGCAGTATATGATACACGTTCAGGATTAGGATTAATAAGCAGTTGAATTAGTAAAATCAAGATAAATGAGAGCAGCCCTAGTTCATGTTCTGTGCCATGCTAGATTACTACAATAGCCTTCTGTGCGGGTTCTAGTTTTACTTACTGATTATGATTGAGAGAATTTTCTATAAAAGTTCACGCTCCCCTCCCATTATACAGAGTTGTTGCTGAGAATCAGTTGCTTAGGCAGAAACTACATTTTCCAGTCCTTTTTGCAACTAGTTTTTACCAATGGACCATAAGCAGAAGAGATTTAACTTTTAAACCAAGGTGCACAAGAAGGAGGGCTACCAATCTCTTTGCTTGTCTTCCTTGATGCGGAGGACTCTGAAGCCCCGGGAGATGGTGGCACAACAAACTGGAAAGCGCCTGGTCCCTGAAGCTCAAGTGAGGGAAAGCTGCCTGCCAGTGAGGCAGACTCCCAGTGGACTATTACGTGAGCAAGAAATTTCCAGCGTTAAGTCTCCAGTATTTGGCGTTTTATGTTTTAGAGCAGCTAGTGATTTTCAGTCAGAAAGCTAATTAATGTATTTATCTAGTACACTTCAGACATTATACCTAACAATCATTGCATTTAATGCCTTACTTTTGTTCAGAAATCTAAAATGACTCCCAGCTGCCTATTCAAGGATGAAGTCCTTAGCTAAAAATCAGGATCTTCCATGATATAACCTTGAACACCATACCAAAGTTAGCTACCCTTATGTCTTTTTTGTTAGATTTGTGGAATATAACATACATACAGAAATGTATGTAACTTTAAAGAGTAACAATAAAGAAAATATTTGTGTAGCTATCATCCAACTTAAGAAATAGAAGTTTGCCAGCAACTTACAAGTTCCTGACTGCATCCCCCTCTATCTATTCTATAGTTACCCACTTCTCTGACTTAGCAGATAATCATTCTTTTCTTTAAACTACTACCTTATAAACAATTTTCTAAACAGTATGTTTAATTTTTTCTGTTTCTGAACTTCATATGAATTAAATCAAACTGTGGATTCTATTGAGACTTATTTCAACAATGTAAGATACATTCCTGTTAAAGAGTATAGTTATAAATTCATTTTAATTGCTGTATGGTGTTCCACTGAATGAATACACAACTTCTTTATTCACTCTCCTGTTGTTAACAGTCATATGGGTTGTATCCAGTCTTTGGTTATTTATGCTGCCATGAACATTCTTGCTCTGTTTCCTAGTATGTATGTGCAAGCGTTACTCGTTTTTTTTGGCTGCATTGGGTCTTCACTGCTGCACGCGGCCTTTCTCTAGTTGCAGCGAGCGGGGGCTACTCTTCGTTGCAGTGCGCAGGCTTCTCATTGTGGTGGCTTCTCTTGTTGCGGAGCACAGGCTCTAGGCATGCGGGCTTCAGTAGTTGTGGCTCACGGGCTCTCAAACACAGACTCAGCAGCTGTGGCACATGGGCTTAATTGCTCCATGGCATGTAGGATCTTCCTGGACCAGGGCTCAAACCCGTGTCCCCTGCATTGGCAGGTGGATTCCCAACCACTGCGCCACCAGGGAAGCCCAAAAGGGTTACTCTTGTGCAGTAGTTATCAACTGGGGGTGCTATATTTGTCTCCCAGTGGATATTTAGAAATGTCTAGAGACATTTTCAGTTGTCACAACTGTCATGCTACTGTCATCTTGTGGATAAAGGCCAGGGATCCTACATCCTATAATGAACAGAACAGCTCTCCCACAATAAAGAATTATCTGACCCACAATGCCAGTAGCACTGAGGTTGAGAAACCCTGCTCTAGTGTACATACCAAGGAGTGGAATTGCTAGGACATAGGGCATGGGCCCTTACAACTTTACTAGGTAATACCAAACTAATTTCCAGAGTAGTGTGTCAATTTTGCTCCCATCAGCAGTGTCTAAGAGTTCCCTTTGCTCCACATCCTCTCTAAGCCTTAGCGTTGTCAACTGGTAGTGCAAATTTAATGCACATGTAATGGTATCTCGTTATGGTCTTAATTTATATTTCCCTCACTACTAGCAGGATTAAACATCTTTCCATATGTTTACTGGCCATTAGGATTTCTCTTTTGTGAAGTACTTGTTCAAGAGTTTCATCTATTTTTCTATTGGGCTTCTTTCTTTTAATGATTCCCAAAAATTATTTTTATGTTCTGGACATTACCCTGTGGGTGTTAAGTACTATAAGTATATTCTTTCAGTCTGTGGTTAGTCTTTTCAGTTTTTAATGTGTCTTTCATGAACAGAAGTTCTTAATCTGCATAAGCTCAAGGTAAAATTTAGTAGTCTTTTCCTTTATAGTAAAAGTTTTCCATCTTGTTAAAAAAACCCTCACCTATTACAAGATCATGAAAGGCAGTCTCCTATATTATGTTTTAAAAGTCTTATTTTTTTGCCTTTCACAATCTACCTGAAATTGATTTTTGTATATTATACAAATAGGAATCTCACTGTCCCAACTCCATAACTGAAGTTAATCTTATCCCCACTTACCTACTATAACACCACTGTTATACATCAAGTGTTTATGTATAGGCATACCTTTTCTTACTGTGCTTTGCTTTATTGTCCTTTGCAGATACTGCAGTTTTTACAAATTGAAGGTCTGTGGCAACCCTGCATTGTCACGTGATGGTTAACATTTTTTTTTTTTTTTTTTTGCGGTACACGGGCCTCTCACTGTTGTGGCCCTTCCCGTTGCGGAGCACAGGCTCCAGACGCGCAGGCTTAGCAGCCATGGCTCACGGGCCCAGCCGCTCCGCGGCACGTGAGATCCTCCCGGACCGGGGCACAAACCCGTGTCCCCTGCATTGGCAGGCGGACTCCCAACCACTGCGCCACCAGGGAAGCCCCATGGTTAACATTTTTAACAATAAAGTATTTTTTTAAATTTATTTTCTTGAAGTATAGTTGATTTACAATGTTAATTTCTGCTGTACAGCAAAGTGATTCAGTTATACATATATATATTCTTTTTCATATTCTATTATGCTTTATTATAGGATACAACAAAGTATTTTTAATTAAGGTATGAATACTGTTTTTTTAGACACAACGCTATTACACATTTAATAGACTACAGTATAGTGTAAACATAACTTTTACATGCATTGGGAAACCATGCAATTTGTGTGACTCATTTTATCGCAACATTTTGCTTTACTGCAGTAGTTTGGAATTGAGTCCACAATATCTCCAAGGTATGTCTGTATAGTGGATCTTTTTTCTGGGTTATTTATTATGTTCCATCTACCCATTGGAATATTTCTCTGACAATTCCATACCATCTTAATTACTAGTTTTTTAAAATGCATTTTGATACCTCTAAGGCAAGTCCCTTCCAGCTTACTCTTCTTGGCTATTATTAATATTTGCATTTCCATATAAACTTTGGATTCAGCTTATCAAGTTCACAAAATTAACAAATATGCAAAGAAACAAACACTTCTGTTAAGAAATAGATCAGGGCTTCCCTGGTGGCGCAGTGGTTGAGAATCTGCCTGCTAATGCAGGGGACACGGATTCGAGCCCTGGTCTGGGAGGACCCCACATGCTGCGGAGCAACTAGGCCCGTGAGCCACAACTACTGAGCCTGCGTGTCTGGAGCCTGTGCTCCGCGACAAGAGAGGCCGCGATAGTGAGAGGCCCGCACACCGCGATGAAGAGTGGCCCCCGCTTGCCACAACTAGAGAAAGCCCTCGCACAGAAATGAAGACACAACACAGCAAAAATAAATTAATTAATAAACTCCTACCCCCAACGTCTTCTTTAAAAAAAAAAAAGAAATAGATCAATTTGTAGAGAACCAACATATTTATAATACTGAGTCTTCCAATCCATGAAAAAGGTTCTTTCAATAAAATTTGGAATTTTCTCCATAATGGATTTGTACATCTTTTGTAAGGTTTATTCCTACGTCAACAGCATTAAAAATATAAACTATTCGTAAACCAGTTAATTCTCTATTCTGCTAAGTCTAATCTGCTATTAAACCCATCTATTGAGTTTTTTGTGGGTTTTTTAATTTATTTTATTTATTTTGGCTGCGTTGGGTCTTCGTTGCTGCGCGCGGGTTTCTCTAGTCACGGAGAGTGGGGGCTACTCTTCGTTGCAGTACGTGGGCTTTTCATTGCAGTGGCTTCTCTTGTTGCAGAGCATAGGTTCTAGGCGCGTGGGCTTCAGTAGTTGCAGCACGTGGGCTCAGTAGTTGTAGCTTGCAGGCTCTAGAGCGCAGGCTCAGTAGTTGTGGCACACGGGCTTAGCTGCTCCATGGCATGTTGGATCTTCCCAAACCAGGGCACGAACCTGTGTCCCCTGCATTGGCAGGCGGATTCTTAACCACTGTGCCACCAGGGAAGTCCCTCTATTGGGTTTTTAATTTCTATTATTCTATTTTTCAGTTGTAAGGTTTCTATTTGGTTCATTTTAAATATAATTATAATTAGTTCTCCATATTGAACATACTAATCACAATCATTTTCAAGTCTGTGTCTGATAACTGGGTTACCTGGGGGGTGGTATCCTGTTTCTACTCTTTTTTCCCTCTTTGTCCTATCTCTTGATGTACTTGATAATTTTAAATTGTACACCTGACACTTCGTGAAAAATTAGACAGGCTCTATATATTATCTCCTTCCAGCAACAGTTCACTCTATCCTATGGCCGGCAGATACCGTGAGAATCACCTTAATATAATCAGGCACTGAACTGATTCAAGGGTGGAGTTTTACAGGGCTCATTCTGCCTGAGTTCCCACTCATGGGGTGTATTCCTCTAGTGGTGCCAACTGAGAGCCTAGGATGTTTACTCATACCCCTCCTCCTTGTGAGTGGTTCCAAACTCATACTGCCTCCTCAACCTAAGACTGCTGAGAACTTGGCTATGAATTACAGAGGCTTTCTGCTTAGCTTTTTAGCATCTTGTCTTTGAAATGTAGGAATTCAGCATATCCCTTGAGGGGGAAACTCAAATTATCTGGCTCACTTCTTTGTAGCTTCCTTTTCTCCCAAATCTTGGCTCCTAAGATATCGGCTGCCTGGCAGACAGAACAGCAACTGTTGTCTTTTCAGCCCTGTGAGACTGTTAGAAACTGTGCAGTCTTCTTTGCCTCTAGCTAATGCCCTCTGCCCAGATTCTCAGCCTCTCACTCTGTACCAAGAATCAATAAATACTCTTAGGGAAAACTGGCAGAATGTTGACTCATCTCTTTGCAGCAAGGATCTTGGCCCTTCAAGTCCTAATTGCCTCAACAGTTCTCCAAAGCCTTCCTCAGATGTTGTTTGTACTTTGGCTTTTCCAGCATTTTTTTGGATAGAAACTGCCAGAGCTATACCATCAGAGGCAGAAACAGAAGTTTCTTACTAGTATTACTTCTTGATAGGAACACTTTTAGTAATGAGATTTGAACAGTTTCACAAATATATGCCACCAGTATACTACTGGGTTGGCCAAAGTGTCTTCTGTTTTTAAGTAAAAATAAAAGGCACATTTTTCATTGTCACCAAGAACTTTATTGAACAACGTTGTCATCCTTTTGTTCCACTACCTTCTGCCATTTTTCAGGCAACTTCATAATTCCATATTCCCAAAACGTTTTATCTTTTTGAGCAAAGAACTGTTCCAGATGCCTTTTACAGTCTTCCAGGGAATTGAAATTTTTTCCATTAAGAGAATTTTGTAAAGACTGAAATCAATGGAAACCTGAAGGTGCAATGTCTGCTAAATATGGAGGATGAATCAGAACTTCCCAGCCAAGCTGTAACAGTTTTTGCCTGGTCTTCAAAAAACACGCCATCTTGTGTTATCCTGATGGAAGATTATGCGTTTCCTGTTGACTAATTCTGGACGCTTTTTGTTGAGTGCTGCTTTCAGTTGGTCTAACTGGGAGCAGTACTTGTTGGAATGAATCGTTTGG
This sequence comes from Pseudorca crassidens, assembly GCF_039906515.1. Taxonomy (NCBI): domain Eukaryota; kingdom Metazoa; phylum Chordata; class Mammalia; order Artiodactyla; family Delphinidae; genus Pseudorca; species Pseudorca crassidens. Next base: position 37,661,716 of record NC_090304.1, on the reverse strand, counting down.
TTTTCCAGAAGGAACTCATAATAGAGGATTCCCTTCCAATCCCACCATATACACAACATCACCTTCTTTGGATGAAGACCGGCCTTTGGTTGGTTGGTGGTGGTTCATTTTGCTTGCCTACGATCTCTTCCGTTCCACATTATTGTACAGTATCCACTTTTCACCTCCTATCACAATTTATTTTAAAAACGGAATGTCTTCATTACATTTAAGTAGAGAATCGCATGCGGAAATACGGTCAGGAAGGGTTTTTTTGCTTAACTTATGTGGAACCCAAACATCAAAGCGATTCACATAACCAAGCTGGTGCAAATGATTTTCAGTGCTTGAGTTGGATATTTTGAGTATGTTAGCTATCTCCCGCGTCGTATAATGTTGACTGTTCTCAATTAACGTCTTGATTTGATTGCTATCAACTTCAACTGGTCTACCCGACATGCAGCATCATCCAGCGAGAAATCTACAGCATGAAACTTCGCAAACCACTTTTGACACGTCTGATCATCACAGCACCTTCTCCATACACTGCACAAATCTTTTTGTGCGTTTCAGTTGCATTTTTTCCTTTCATGAAATAATAAAGCATAATATGCCAAAAATGTTGTTTTTCTTCCATCTTCAATATTAAAATGAATGGCTGCACAAAAATTCACCAATTTTGATGTCTTTTTTTTTTTTTTTTTTTGCAGTACGCGGGCCTCTTACTGTTGTGGCCTCTCCCGTTGCGGAGCACAGGCTCTGGATGCACAGGCTCAGCGGCCACGGCTCACGGGCCTAGCCGCTCCGCGGCATGTGGGATCTTCCCGGACCGGGGCATGAACCCGTGTCCCCTGCATCAGCAGGCAGACTCTCAACCACTGCGCCACCAGGGAAGCCCGATGTCTTTTTTTAAATGCACGTTGATAGGACAGCTATCACATACAATCTAACAAAATTGTTTCAAATGAAGTTAAAGACAACTAAGTGCTACTAAAGTCATCTTACGGAAAAAAAACAACTGAACCTTTTGGCCAACCCAATATACATATTTTTTTAAATAAATAAATAAATTTATCTATCTATCTATTTATGGCTGCGTTGGGTCTTTTTTGCTGCGCGCGGGCTTTTTCTAGTTGCAGCAAGTGGGGGCTACTCTTTGTTGCAGTGCGTGGACTTCTCATTGCACTGGCTTCTCTTGCTGTGGAGCAGGGGCTCTAGGCACACAGGCTTCAGTAGCTGTGGCTCACGGGCTCAGCAGTTGTGGCTTGCGGGCTCTAGAGTGCAGGCTCAGTAGTTGTGGTGCACGGGCTTAGCTGCTCTGCAGCATGTGGGACCTTCCCGGACCAGGGCTCGAACCCATGTCCCCTGCATTGGCAGGTGGATTCTTAACCACTGCGCCACCAGGGAAAGCCCCCCAATATTTTTTAAATGCATTTCCCATATGTGAATTCTATCTATTCTTAAAGGTTCAACTCAAGCAAATAAAATAGTGACTATGTGTATTCTATAAACTACCAAGCTCTATAGAAATATGTTTCATTTATTTATTTATTCTTGTAAATTTATTTACTTATTTATTATTTATTTTTGGCTGCATTGGGTCTTCGCTGTGGCACGGGGGCTTTCTCTAGTTGTGGCAAGCAGGAGCTACTCTTCGTTGTGGTGCATGGGCTTCTCATTGCAGTGGCTTCTCTTGTTGCGGAGCAGGGGCTCTAGGAACATGGGCTTCGGTAGTTGTGGCATGTGGGCTCAGTAGTTGTGGCTCACGGGCTCTAGAGTGCAGGCTCAGTAGTTGTGGCATGTGGGCTTAGTTGGTCCACGGCATGTGGGATCTTCCCGGACCAGGGCTTGAACCCGTGTCCCCTGCATTGGCAGGAGGATTCTTAACCACTGCACTACCAGGGAAGTCCAGATATATTTCTTTTAAAGAGCTTTTTTGAATTACCCAGCTCAGTGATTAGTGATCTTATGTGAATTTATTCTCCTTTAATCCTCCTTGAGAGTTAACAGAAAGTAAATGCTAGTGAACAAAATATATAAAATACAACGAATTCTCAGAACACTCTGTTAATACTTACGTGTTTCCATTCATGTAGATAAGGAAGATATATCTTCCCGTTAGCATCCACATGCTTTCCTGTTTTAATAGTCATTGAACTAGTAGGCTTAACAAAACAGATAGGGGGATTATATGGGTATGTGTCCAGCAGCCACAGGCATATTGGAATATTATATGTAGTACCTGAGAGAGAAAGAGAAACTTCAGTTACTCTACTTTTATTATTTTTCAATAATGGCTTAGTAGGTAAGCAACAAAGAGCTACAACTAAGCAACACTTTTTTAAAAAAACACAACAAATATTTTATGTTTCAAAGTTCTGTTTAACATCAGTTTCTCAAATTTTCAGTTTGTAAAATACATGAGCAGGATTAAGGAGCTAATTAATCACTACTCTGCCAGTGTAGTAAGTGTACTTACTGCCATAAAAACATTATTCACAAATTATCTTTTGGTTCAAGCCACTCTTTGTTATTTGACTCTTGTCACTTCAGTTAATAAAGTTCACTGGTAAAGGATACAGAAGGACAGACAACGGTGTCCTTTTGGAAAGTGATATGCTAGACTTTAAATTCCCTTGCCAAAAGTCACACTGTAAGACCTAATTCAAGTGTCAAACAGATGCTGACTGGTGGACACAGCTTGACCAATGAATATGGCATTTTCAGTGGTAGTTTCACAATCAATGATGTCATCCCCCTTTTTTTGCTTTATGTAATAGAATCTCTCTCAGTTGAGAAATTTGACTATATATAGTCAAAATGAACAGTGTTTCAAAGGATCTGATGGTTAACATATTGAACATAAATCAAAGACTTTTCTTCCTAAGGTTAAAGTCCAGTGTCCCAAGCAACCATTTGAATCACTTAACATAATTCAGATACATTTCCCCCACTCAGAAACAGTTTTACTTCATAAAAGTATATACACATAAAATTCACTTAAAGAAATCAGACAGTTATGGGACTTCGGATTTATTTTTTACCCAAAAGTACTTCTAGAATGAAAAAAAAAAGACTCCAATAAAATATATCTTAATACATAAAACATAACTTTATTTCCACCATCTAGAATTCTTTGCTTTGTGAAAATGATGGATTCTCTAGAATTACTTAGGCTTAGGAACTCTGCCATACAAAAAAATGGTGAAGGAACAAAGGTTTAGTTTAAATAAAATGTACATGTATGTATGCGTGTGTGTGTGTGTGTGTGTGTGTGTGTGTGTGTGTGTGTGTGTGTGTGTGTGTATGAAAAAGAGAACCCTTGTGCACTGCTGGTGGGAATATAAATTGGTGCAGCCACTATGGAAAACAGTATGGAGATTACTTAAAAATTAAAAATAGAACTACCATATGATCCAGCAATTCTACTTCTGGTTATTTATCTGAAGAAAATGAAAACACTAATTTGAAAAGATATATGCACTCCTATGTTCACTGCAACATTATTTATAATAGCCAAGATATGGACGCAACCTAAGTACCCACTGATAGATGAATGGATAAAGAAGATGTGGTATACATATACATAATGGAATATTACTGCGCCATAAAAAAGAATGAAATCTTGCCGTTTGTGACAACATGGATAGACCTAGAGGGTATTATGCTAAGTGAAATAAGTCAGACAGAGAAAGACAAATACTGTATGATTTCACTTATATGTGGAATCTAAAAAACAAAACAAATGAACAAACAAAACTAAACAGAAACAGGCTCATAGATACAAAGAAGAGGTGGTTGCCAGAGGGGAAGAAGGTGGGAGAAGAGAAACAGGTGAGGAAGATTAAGAGGTACAAACTTCCATCTGTAAAATAAATGAATCACAGTATGATATGTACAGTGTGGGGAATACTGTCAATAATTATGTAATGTTTTGTATGGTGACAGATGGTAACTAGATTTATCATGTTGATCATTTTGAGAGGTACAGAAATATCAAATCACTATGTTCTATAACAGAAACTAACACAGTGTTATAGGTCAATTATACTTCAAACACACACAGATAAACAAACAGAAAAAGAGATCAAATTTGTGGTTATCAGAGGTGAGGGCTGGGGGGGAGGGAGAATTGTAGGACAGTAGACATGAGGTACAAACTTCCAGTTATAAAAAAGCAAGGGCACTTCCCTGGTGGTGCAGTGATTAAGAATCTGCCTGCCAATGCAGGGGACACAGGTTTGTACCCTGGTCCGGGAAGATCCCACATGCCATGGAGCAACTAAGCCCATGTGCCACAACTACTGAGCCCAGGTGCCACAACTACTGAAGCCTGTGTGCCTAGAGCCCATGCTCTGCTACAAGAGAAACCACTGCAATGAGAAGCCCACGCACCGCAACGAAGAGTAGCCCCTGCTCGCCGCAACTAGAGAAAGCCCGCGAGCAGCAACGAAGACCCAACGCAGCCAAAAAAAAAAAAAAAAGTTAAGTACTGGGAATGTAATGTACAACATGATAAATGTTATGAACACTGCTGTATGTTATATATTAAATTTGTTGAGAGTAAACATCGCAACTTGATGAAAACTTAAGAATTTCATCACAAGGGAAAAATATTTTTTTGTTTCTCTAATTTTGTATCTATATGACTGATGTTCACTAAGCTTACTGAGGTAATCATTTCTTGATGTATGAAGTCAATCATTACGCTGTATATCAAACTTATATAGTGCTATATGTCAATTACATCTCAATAAAACCAGAAGAAAAAAAATAATAAATGTCTTTAATTATGTCTACGATAGTCTTCTGCCTCCTTCTCTCCCCCACATACCTTTTTCCCTCACCAGAGCTTACTTCCTGGGGTAAAGGCAAAGTCAATAATCCTGAAGTTTACTCGTATTTGCTCTATAAAATGCTGATGCTCAAGTGTTTTTTCCCTCTACCTGGGATGTCCATTCTGTTATGAATGGTTCACTCATCCTTTAACACCAAATTGAACGTCATTTCTTTGATGACCTTCCCACGTGTTCTTGTTCTCTATAATCTCACAGCACCTTTATATTTCATTATTCTATAACGGGTATAGAATAGTGTAAATATCTATTTATTCCCTGTTTCCCCTATTTGTGTATGTTCTTCCAGGGAAGGTACATCCTTTATTCACCTTTGTATCCCTAGCCCTTTTCCCCCACGCATAGCAGGTACTATATAAAATCAGTGGGTAGGTTACTGAGACACAGGTCTTAGCTAGTCACAAGGAATAACTAACAGAGCTGTCCACAGTTGCTCATGAAGCTGAATGCTCCATTATCATTGTAAGTCTTCCAGCAGAGGGTGGCTGACTGACAGAGATGTAATTATCCATCATCAGCATTACAACCATAAATAATAGCTACTTTTGATATACCAGCCTCTCTGCTAAGTCCTTTACATACATTATTACAAATGAATTCTTCTTTGAGTTAGGTACTATTATCCAAATGTTACAGATGCCCATCGTCACAAAACTAATACATTACAGAGGGAGAACTAAAACCCTACTCTGCCCTGACTGTAAAGCCTCTATCTTAGTCACTATACTATACAGCTTCCCATTGTCAGATAAGTTTGAGTAGGGTGGGAGCTGAACTAGGAGGCAGCTAAGATCCCTTTCTAGTTCTAAGATTCTCTGATTCTATCAAACAAACTCTTCCAGTGCACTGAGGCACTTATTTGTTGATATATCTGGGTAAGGAAGTAGGGGAAAAAAGATGAAAATATGAGGTGCTGCTGCCAAATGAAGTTCAATTAGAATAGGAGGTGAAGTTTCTATATTATCATGAAAGTCACAAAAAAGCAAGCTTAATTACCTACAATTCTTTGGCAACTAAATGTGAATTAAAATGCATCTATGCTGGAAACACGAATCACATAAGACATTTACCTCTATAAGGCACAGGAATCGTTCCAGTGAGGTTCATTAGTTCCCTGGAACTGCCATCATTAAAAACTGAAAGGTAAGAATAATGAGTTAATCAACAAGCATTCTCACAGATGCTCCCACGTAAGTTATTCTTATGTTTCAGAAACAACAGTTAAAATGCATTATTACCCTTGAAAGGACTAACTTGTTAATGTTCATACATTTTGTCCAATAATAAAGTATCCTTTGTTGATTCACTTAATGGGATCAGCTTTGAATGAGTAAAGATGCTATGAATTACTTGGAAAAATAAATGTTAATGCTACAGTCCCAATAAATATGAGCTCTGGATCCCCAACCAACATGATTATAAAATTACTTAAAAATCACTATTAACTGACACCATATTAAATATTAACCTAATGTTTTCAGATGTTTATTCCCACTCACTGTCATTCTCAATCCCAATGTAGTATCCCACAGTATGAAAAAGGAAAAAAGTTTTCACAGTCAAATACGGACATCTTCTTTTAATACAAATATTTCTCACATCGCACAAGTTTTCCTACCTGTAATTGACTGAATAACTGGGGCACGTACTTTGTGTTACATGGACTGCTATTATCTGTAATAATGATTTGGAATTAACACTATTACATAGAGGAAAGGCTGTAATGTGCAGTACAAGAACACAGAACTGTACTGTTGACCTCAGTTCTTTTACCTACTATTGACAATTATAAACTGTGCTGTAATTTATTCTGATTTTGTATTTTTAAAAGACCACCGTATTTAATTTTAGGGTTATATTTACTCTAAAAGCATGTTGATGACAATGGTTTAGACTTGGTCCAGCCTGTGTGGCTGTATATATAATATTTGTTCAATGATGCTGGAATCTTTGTCAGTTTATTTTGTTGTTGTTGTTGTTGTTTTGGGTTTTTTTTGCGGTACGCGGGCCTCTCACTGCTGTGGCCTCTCCCGTTGCGGAGCACAGGCTCTGGACGCGCAGGCTCAGCGGCCATGGCTCATGGGCCCAGCCGCTCCGTGGCATGTGGGATCCTCCCGGACCGGGGCATGAACCCGTGTCCCCTGCATCGGCAGTCAGACTCTCAACCACTGCGCCACCAGGGAAGCCCCCTCTTTGTCAGTTTTGATCAACATTTATTCTTTTAGTATTCAGTAAAAACTATACACTTACCATAAAATTCTAGCCTTTGTCACTTTATTCCCCCATTGAAGCCATTTTTAAATTAACTCTAATTTTGGTAATATGAGTTTTTTTGCAGATCTAAATACCATAGTACAGTATGTGGACAGGAAGGAGAATTATGCCCTAGTTTGGGAGAGGACTTCCGGTTCATGACTTTGTTGTTCAGGATATTCAGGATTGATTCCCCCTCTGCTGCCTCTCACCAGGCTCCTGTTTACAAAGCCCTGGAGATGAGTGGGGTTTAGAGTGAGAGTCTCAGCTACAAAATTCAGCTCTTTGCCCTCATTGCCAAGGGCCTCACAATGGGCAGGAGGCAGCATGGGTTTCCCTTGGCCCTGGCACATTTGGTGTTTACCAGGAGACGGGGTTGGAGAGATTAGGTTAGGATTGGTGGGGCCAAAAAGACTGTTTAAAAAAAAACCAAAAAAAACCCTCTGAATATTGTCATTTCTTACTTAAATCACAACTTTATTTCATCTCAATAGAAGGTGGACACAAATTGTCACCTACCTACTCTACAGAATTAAGGACAATAGTTTTTAAGTGTTTTCTTCATCTATAAAATGAAAAGGATAGTCCAGAATATAGTTTTACAAAATGTGTTCCTAAGAATATAAAGAGATGCTCTAGAGAGAAAAAAGGTTCACTAGTTAATTAACTTTAGAATATACTGAACAATGTATTATCTTCTCTCCCCCCTTGGTGAGGCATAATGACACATTAGCATATTAAAGGCTCTGAGAAATCTTGTTGCAAAGAAACCCATTTAATTTTGTTTAATCTATAAGTGCTCAAACTTAACCTCAGAATCCCCTCTACCCATGCCCCCAAAGCAACATTCTTCACAACTATGTATACTATTTTGGGAAATGATGGACTAAACTATTTTTAACATCACCTCTAGTTCTAAATTTGCATTAGTTCTATGTTAGAGTAGTATATTAAAACTTAAAATAACTAAACAAATGTAAGATGTTATTATTAGATCTTGTAATTTCCTATCTCTCACAACTTTTTTTAGGTGAAGGTTAGTCCTACAATGAAAAAACCAACAAACTTAAAGGGAAAATGGGAAACCTACAATTATTAACAAAGAGAGTAAACTCAAAGTATAGTACTTGATATTTTTATTATATAAACTCACCATATGAATCCAATACAGGTTTGAGATCTTTGTATAAAGTAATAACACTGACAGTTTCACGTACAGTTAGGTCTCTGTATTTGTACTGAAAAGGAAAATTACAAATGAATTTAGTTTAAAACCAATGAACATATTTTACTGCTAGGTTAATTTTCTTAAAATCTTATTAATAGCACTCTTCTTAAAAGTATAATGGTTCTGAGTGATCATTAACATTAATTAAATAAAGACTGAAAGAACCCCAGTAGCTTTTTCTCCTGCCACCTATTCAAACTTTTACCTCCATTTTAGCTCTTTTTCCAACTTAAAAGGTCCTCCGCCAAATCAAATCTTAATCATTCTCAAAGACCTAGTTTACATCACTTTCCTTCTCTTCTTTCTTTTTTTTTTTGCGGTACGCGGGCCTCTCACTGTTGTGGCCTCTCCCATTGCGGAGCACAGGCTCCGGACGCGCAGGCTCAGTGGCCATGGCTCACGGGCCCAGCCGCTCCACGGCACGTGGGATCTTCCTGGACCGGGGCACGAACCCGCGTCCCCTGCATCGGCAGGTGGACTCTCAAGCACTGTGCCACCAGGGAAGCCCTCACTTTCCTTCTCAATGAATCCTTTTCCAGACTTCCCTTTAGCCCAAAACGATCTCTCCTCTCCAGCATTCATCGTCAATACTATTTTGCAATTTACCATGTGCTGTATTGTATTCTCATACCCCTGCCTTGTACCACTCCAGTCCAGGAAAACTAGGAACCTTGCTTACACACTCTTAGCAGATTAGGAAATCAGGAGATGGGGATCCCCATCTGTTCACAACACACTGAAGCTCACCAGCTGACAAGCTCCATTCATGCACAAAGCTTTCAATCAGCTTTTAGTGCTTCTCTCTTAAAAAGGAACAGTCAGTTATTCCAAAAAGAAAGACTCCAAGAAACATGTCACAGACGGAAAGAAGGAACTAAGAATAAAAATAATGCAAGGAGCAGAAGAAAACTTCAAAAAGAATTAGCATTAAAAATTTCAAAGAAAGAAGAAATGATATTGTATCCATAAAACAAGAACACTCAGAAAAGGACTCTTGGACATAAAAAAAAGTGAGAGTAGAAATAAAACATCTAATAGAAGGATTAGAATATAAAGTCAAAGAAATCTCAGAGACCAGCACAAAAGACAGTGATAGACAATAAGGGAGAAAATACAAGAAAAATTAGGAAATAAATCCAGGTCTACTCAAAGGCATCTCTTCAGCAGTTCTTGACCTCTTTTGTCCTGAAGCACCAACTTTTCCATGCTATGGGATCAGTACTATTACCACACACATATTTTTCTTTCTCCTGTCTTATTCACACAAAAACATTCCTTACCTCCCTTCCCCCTCCACCTACAACCAAACTTCTCTCAGTTCCCCTTTACAGCAAAAACTCCTGCAAGGAGCTTCCTACTTTTGCTGTCCGTACTTGCTCTCTTCCTACTCTCTCCTCTTAAAGCTTTTTATTATGGAACATTTCAAAGGTATCCAAAAGTAGAACAGTATAATAAATCCCCTGCTTCAGCACTACACCCAGCTTCAACAATCAACTCATAGCCAATCTTATTTAATCTATAATCTCATTCACCTTTCCCTCCTCCTGTATTATTCTGAAGCAAATGGTAACATCATATCCTATTACCCATAAATATTTTAGTACGTATCTTTAAAAGATAAGAACTTTAAAAAAAAGCCTACAATACTATTATCACACTAAAATAATCACTATTTCCTTATATCATAAAATATGCAGTCTCATGTCATTTTTGTTGTTGTTTGAATGGAGATCCAAATAAAGACCACATATTTCAATGTGAAAATGTCCTTTAGGCCTCTTTTAATCTACAGATTCTCTCCCACCCCTCTTTTTTGATAATAGCTTTACTGAGATATAATTCACATACCATATAATTCACACATTTAAAGTGACTTACGTAAGGCTCAGTGGCTGTTAGTACATTCAGAGTTGTACAACCGCCACCACTATCAATTTTAGAACATCTTCATCACCCCCAAAAGAAATGCACAACCTGTAGCAATCACCCACTCACTCCACCAGCGACATCCCCTTTCACCCTAGACAACTGCTAATCTACTTTGTTTCTATCAATTTGCCTATTCTGGACATTTCATATAAATGGAATTATATAGTCTGTGGTCATTTATGACTACCTTCTTTCACTTAGGTTTTCAAGGTACATTCATGTTGCTGAATAATATTCCATTATATGGATATAACACATTTTAACTACTCATCAGTGGGTCCATTTCTATTTTAACCCCTTCAAACTTACTTGTTGAAGAAATCGGTTCATTTGTCCTATAGAAGCTCCCACAGTTTGGATTTTGCTAACTGCGTCCCCTTGGTGTAGTTTAATATGTATGTTCCTATTTCCTTTGTATTTCTTGTGAATTAGTAGTTGGATCTGGAAGTTATGATCTTTTTCATGATTTTTTTCTAAATTTTACTTTTTTTTTTCCTCCACTGTCTTCCCCTCTCTCTGGCAAGATCATTTCACAGATGATGGTGTTTTTCCATCAAGTAGCATATGACATCTAGGTATCTCTCCGTGATGTTAACCACTGATGCTCAAAGACTAGACCCTTTCTCTTCAAACCCACTCCAATCAGGGTTTTCCACTTTCACTGAAATTGCTCATTAACATCACCAGTAACTGCCACACATGGCCATATGCAATGGCCAATCCTCAGTCTTCATCTTAACCTATCACAGCAGCATTTGACCAAGTCAATTCCTTCCTCTTAACACATGTTCTTCACTTGATTTGCAGGGCACCACTGCTGCTTTTTCTCCTCTTTGTGTCTACCCCTTCTCAGTGTCTTTGCTGGTTCTTTCTCTTCTCCTAACCTCTTATCTTAATAATATTGAGCCCCAGGGCTCAGTCCTTGGTCCTCTTCTTTATCTCAACTCACTCCTTTGGTGATCTCCATGCATGGCTTAAAATAACATTTATACACTGATAACTCCCAAATTTAAAAATTCGAGTCTGAACCTCTTTACTGAACTCCAGACACGTATATCCAATTACCAATTTGATATCTCCACTTGGATATCTAATGAATGTCAAATTTAACATGATCAGAATTGAACTCCTTATCTTCCCCCCAAAATCTATGCCTCTTACAGTCTTCCATGTCTGTATCCTTCTAGTTGCTCAGGACAAAAGCTTTGACATTATCCTGGATGCTTCTCTTTCCTACACATCCACAGTGAGTCTGTCGGAAAACCCTGTTAGCTCTACCTTCAAAAATATCCAGAACCTGATCACTACTCACTACCTTCATAGCTACACTTAGGTTACTACAACTGCCTCCTTGGAGCTGTCTCTGCTTCCACTCGACTGAACCTCCTACAGTCTAGTCTCAGCACAGCAGCTAGAGCTATACTGTTAACAGATCAGGGGCTTCCCACCATACTCTAAGTACAAGTAACAGATCAGGGGCTTCCCACCATACTCCAAGTACAAGTAACAGATCAGGGGCTTCCCACCATACTCCAAGTAAAAGCCAAAGTGCTTACAGTGGCCTGCAAGACCCTCCAAAATCTACCACCCCTTTATTCAGCACTGTTTCCCCTTGCTCACTCCAGTCCAGCCCCCTTAGCTCCCTTTGCTGTTCCTCTATCATGCATGACAAGCTTCTGTCTCAGGGCCCTTGTGCTTGTTTTTCCTTCTTCCTGGAATGTTCTTACTCCAGATTGTTCCAGTTTGCTTCCTCACCTCTTTCAGGTCTTGCTCAAATAGACCTCAGGAAGGCCTTCCTTTACTACTCTCTAAAATTGCAACCTATCCTAGTCTCACGTTTGAGCACTCTATTACCCTTTCCTGCTTTACTTTTCTCCAAAGTACTTAACACCTTCTAACATGCTACTTAATGTACTTACTGAGTTGTTTGTTGCCTTCTAATAGAATTTAAATTCCACACTGTCTGTTCACTGTTGTATCCCTAGAATCTAAAACAGTGTGAAGTGCATTACAATCTTTAATGTGCCAGCTCTCTCCTACCTAGTTAGTAGTGACTCCACCTCTAGGAATGCTGTAGATGTAGCATGTAAGAATACAGGTAGTTGTCTGTATGAAAAATATAAAAGTTATTTGTGTAAAGCAAGATGGACCAATAGTATAAATATACCTCTCTTAACTGCAAAAACAATGACAGAGAGGTTGTTAAACTAAAAGCTGTATTTAAGTTGGGAGCTAAAATAAATGCTCAAAGGAAAAAAATACCTGTAGTAAAATATCAAAAGATAATATACTGTTCTATGTCAGTTATACCTCAAAAAAGACATAAGTAAAAGCATAAGTAAAAGGTGGCCCAAAGTAACATGTTGGGTGATGGAAATCCCAGAATCAGGTAAAGAGTAAAGGACCATCACCCTAGCAATGTGTCCAAGGTCCTGGCTACCAATGCCTACACTGGACCACACCCAACTGAAAGGATAACACCTGAAGCCAGCCCTCCACCAGGAGGAAGAAATTCCACAAATTGCTTCTATTATCCTACTTACTATTCCTACCTATCTATCTCTTCACAGGCTGGAGAGAAAACGTGCCGATACTCAGAACTGACATCACCATTGTAAGAGACTCAGTTTTTCAGAAACCAAGCCAAGAACCAAAAGACAGAATGCCCTCTCCCACCTCTTCCCTATGTCCTTTTTTGTTCTTAGGATATGAAGAGGGTGGACGGAAAAGACAGGTGGAAGTATAAAATATCTTCTAAAGATGTCCTGCCTCTGTCTTTGAAGGCAGGTTCCTCTACAGAAAGTTTAGGAAAACTAATTATGGTTTTAAAAATTCAAAACCAATATTTGAATATTCCTGTCCTTGTATGTAAATACCTTCATACATATAAATTAAGGAATAAACCTTAAGGGCAATGTTATCAACTTTAAAGATTAAAAAAAATGGTACGGAACAGATACTCTTCAGTTACATAGTATATAAAACAATGTACTTTAAAAAAAAAAAGCAATATATAAATGTTACAACACAGACCTCTGCCACAATCTTCTAGGGCTCCCTAAAACTTCCTCTACAACTATGGATAATTACTTTATCGAAAGAAAATCAAATCAACTATACCTCAATTTTTTTAAAAAAGAAAGAAAATCAGAAGCCTAGAAGATATGATTAGAACAAGCAAGAGAAGCTTTATTTAAAAAACCATCACTCTTTAGAGATTATTTGCTCTTCAATCAAAGACTATGGGGATGATTTTACTGGGGGGAAAAATATTTTTCAAAGGAATAAGTTCATACATAATAGTGTATTTTAATACTACTGAAAACTGTTTACACTTCTTTGCTTCCTACCATTCTTGTTTTGACAAAAGTATCTAAAGCTAATCGTTTAACTGGAGAAGATTCTGCACTCAACCATTTCACATACATCTTATTCCAATTAGCTTTGATAAACTGAAAAAAAAAACAAAAAAACCACCCAGTTCACTCTGGTATCAGATGCCACATTTTAAGTAGTTGTCAAAATAACTCACGGCTTTAAATACAAAATGCCTACCTCCTTTTATAAAAAAGAAAAAAATACACTGGTCTTGAACAGTGAAGATTAAAAATTTCAAACCAAATAATTCCGCGTTATAAGTATCATACAATTAAAGGTAGTCACTCTTAGCAAATCAAAGTCCCTGAAATGGTAATGGAATTCTATTTATTTCACCCGATGTAGTGAGGTACCGGTATTCTGGCTTCTCAAGGACGTTTTTACTTATAACTGAGCCAATTCAACCAAGTTATGATCTCCCGCGGGTCGGCTATTGAGCTGCGTGAAGAATACAAACTGAAAAGAACACAATCTCCGGGGGCCGGGAGGGAAGGGCGAAGACGCACGAATCCTACACTGGGACACGAGTGGAGGAGTGCCCACGACCGAGTTTTAAGTACAACCCTCTCTTTGTGTTGATAAAAAACTAAGACGAAAACTATACTGCCCCAAAGACTGCTCCAAACTCTCTCCCAGAAGAGAGGAGGACGGGCGGCAGGTGGCAGGCAGCCTCGGCTCCGCGCCTTTGTTGACCGTCGCCGCCCCGCGCCGGCCCCGGCCCAGGATTCCGGCACCGGGCGACAGGCATCCCGGGGCTGGGGCGGCGGAGGCGGCCGGGCACTGCCCGGGGCTTCGGGCTCGCCCGGGGGGGCTCGCTAGGCTGGTCGGAAAGGCCCGGGCGGCGCGGAAGGGAGCGGTGGGTGCGCGCCGAAAGGCGAGCGCGCCGCGGCCTCACCTTGGACACCATTTTCTTGAGCTGGCTCTCCGACCCCGCCATGGCGGCCGCCTCGCGACTCCCGTCCCCACAGGCAGAGGGTCAGCCGCTCCGGGGCTGCCCCAGGCTGCCCCACACAGTCGCACACCGCGGAGCCAACCCCCCACCCCCCCACCTCTACCAACAGGAAGTAGGCCACCACGCCAGCGCTTCCGGTTCCCTTACGTCACTTCCGAGGTCGGTGACCAAGGGTGGGCGTGGCTAGAGCTTGGCAGGCCGAGCAGTCTTGTGCAATTTTGTGCTCTTCTCTTCAAATGGCCAGTGTTTTTACACTAGTTCATTATGGTGTGAATCTTTCCAAGAGTGCACTTTTGTTCCGAGGGTGGAAACTCTGAGCCGGGGTAAGATTGGCAGGTCTTTGACAGTTGCCCTTAGACTAAGAGCGCAGGTGCAGGGAGGGGAAGAAGTACGAAGATCTTGCCAATGAGCTTAAACGACAAACATCAAGTGGGAAGGCACTAGACTGGAGTCAGAAAACAGTTCTGCCACTGACTTGCCCTTCTGATAATAGCAGGCAAATGCACTCCTAGTTCGGGCTTCAGTTTTTTCCAACTCTAGGATGAAAGGCTTGCAAAAGGCGATGCCCAGCGTCTCTGATTATCAGGTGGTTTTTCATTTTTAAGGTGAAAAGTTCATCATACTACATTCCCGAGGGCAAAGTGCAGAGCCCTCGTTTCACAGGAAGCCAGGCAGTAATTTCTTCTACAGGAAATCATTCCCCTAATCCAAATGCTTGGATTAAGCATTTTAATCCAAGCCCCCATTTCTCCTTGGTGCCCAGACATCCTACCTTCTACCTTGGATTCCGTGTGTGTACTAGCCTGTCCACTAACAAAGTCCAAGTCTTTGAGGGCAGACTCATCTTCAGATCCTCATTGTCTTATTATACAGTGCAAGAGTAGGTACTCTATCTTAATTGAATTTCTATACCCATAGAAGTTCCTCATGGTCATTTATATTAGTCATTATTATTGCACATCACCACCAGTTTTGTAAGTACAGTGCCGTTCGAGGTACTGTAAAGCTTGGGCTTGACGGTGTGAAGTATGATTATTTGGATGATATTAGCATAGTGCTACTGGGGAACAGGCTGTGGTATTAATTCTCTTCTAAATTGGCATCTAAGTGAAGGTCACATACACAAAGAGGGCCTAATTGACAACATGTGGAAGCATCATTATACATTGTTGCCAACACACACAAAATAAAGTCTATTTTAATAGGTATCTTTCTTTGGACACTATATATTAGTTAAGCACACAGCTCCAGTCAAACCAAACTATAGGGCAGTCTATCCTTCCCTACACCTCTTTGTCACTTAAAAGTAATGTGCTTTTCAAACTATTCTTAAAGCCACAGCTTACCCAGGAGCACCTCCAGTTACAGCAATTCTACTTTTATCAATTGGAAGAGTGTAGGCAATATATTGTTCAAAAGGTGTTCTTGTTAAAAATAATTTTTTAAAGTTTGAAAACAATTAACAAAATCCATTCTCTTCATTTTGCACTTAAGCCACTTAAAATGAAGTAACTAAATATCCTGGGGACTGTATGAATTATAGGAAAGAATCTTTCTCCTCAATCTGAATATATTTCCTTCCACCCAATAAATTAGGAATCCCCCGGTAATTTTAAAGTCAAAGTTTATTTTATTCAATATTCTTGATATTTAAGAATAACTACAATGTAAATTGGAAAATAAAATATTTATCTGTTACAATATCAAAGAAGCATTTTAATCCAAGCTCCATTGAAAACCATAACAAGAGACACTGCATGATTTTGGAAAGATGAAAAAAAGTGAAAGTTAATAGAAGCATCATGAATGTCAAATTATCACCAAATCACAGTGAGGTGGTGGTGGTACTGCTTCTTGACTTATATATAGAACTTACTATATGATTTATAATACTCAACACTCAAGGAAATATCTGATAGAATTACTTCTATATTGTGGGCTTCTGTAGGGCAAGGGCTATTATTACTCATCTTTTCACTTCTCAGATTCTAACACAGTACCCGGAATAACAGTAGACGCAATAAGTATTGTTGTAGTGACATGTTCCTTTTATAATTAATGTAGTGAATTCTTAGCAATTCATCTATTTATACAGTATCTTGTAATTAGGTTATTCTTCAAGAGCACAATTAGGTATCTGATATTAGAAAAGGCGACTTTAAAAACACAAGAAATGGTCCTTTTAGTTTTAATTTCTTATTTCATACAAAAGGACAGTGAGGATATACTATTAGAGTTAACACCAAAATAACCTACCCATGCAGTGAAATTACACAGAACTAATGCTCTTCTCTTCAAATGGCCAATGTTTTTACACTAGTTCATTATAGTGTGAATCTTTCCAAGCATATTAAATACTTTTCTACTTAAACATGGAACACTGAATATAATTTCACCTTTTCTTTATGATTTAAGCTCATCATTATAAGCACCCATTATTATTCTAAATCAGCATTAGTTTGACTGTTTCGTCTCTACCTAAGGTATGTCTGCCCGTATAATCCATCTGGCTCCTATCTCATTGACCAGGTTTGGGTTACCTATAATATGCTTTCAAAGCACCTGGGACTTCTTCACAGCACTTATTACACTTGCATTGGACATTTATTTGTGAGACTTGATTACTATGTTTCCATACTAGATTATAAGCACCATGAGGGCTTGGACCTAGTCCAGATTTGCTCACCACTGTATCTGCAGTGCCCAGTATGGCACCTGGTGTATAGCAGGCTCCCACTTATTTAACTGAATGACTAAATAACTAAACGCCTACTTCAGTGCGTACCTCCCCCATTCCCCCCAGCTATTTGCTGAGGGCAAGTCTGGGAAGTCAGAGAATCAGTCTTTCTAAAAACTATATTGAAAAAAAAAGCCCCTACATGAGAATATAAGAATATAGAACCCCAGCTTTAGGGTCTTGTGGTAACTATTTCTGCTTTTATGCTTTTTCCCTCTTCTCGTACTTAGAAAGAGTAGAGGTTGTATGTAAGTGTCCCTTAGTCATGAGATCTTGGGCACTAAACCTCAATTTCCTCCTCTATAAAATGATGATAATAGTCCCTTCCTCAGTGGGTTACTGTGAGGATTAATAAATAATCCTGAGGAATAAAACAATAAAGTGCTCATCACATTGCCAGAAATACTAGAAGTGTTGATGTTAGTTCTTGCTCTTAGCTGTGCATCACATTCGTAATAATATGCTATCTTTCACATATGAAGATATTGTCATTATTGACCCATCACCAAAGTAAATCATTTCTTCAGGAGTAGTTAAAGGATTTGCTCAGACAATCAGCCCACCCAACCTCTCCCCATTAAGACCAATGGCTTTTACGAAAGCCTCATATTTTGGCTTTAAACTGCTTGGCTTTCATTCATAACCTACTTCCACTAAAAATACACATTCTCTATGGTTCTACTAATGTCACAGTGCGTTCTTGAGATGTCGGAGATCTTATATAGCCTAGGAAGAGGTTATAGAAAATTCCAGAAAGGACAGTCCCACTGGAAATTAAAGTACACTTTTTCTTCATATATTAAAAAATTTCATTTTCCTTTTTACTATTTTAAAGTACGTGTAAAATTCTTTTCCATTTTTGTGGTAGCTAATCAATTTGAAGAGGGAAAACAAAATGCTTTATTATCATTACTACCCACTGTTTTTAAAGAAGAAACATTAATAGCTTAAATTGTGGATCCTTTGAGTGTATGGCTGGCACAGATTTTGTAAATCCATACTGGGCTTTCGGCTTATCATGGTTATTATAACAGTCAAAGAGTAATTTTCCTTTAAAAATGTATCATTTTCAAAGTATTCCCAAAGTGCTAAAGGTGCTCATTGAGGATACATAATTTTAAAATGATGCATATTGCAGATGAACGTTTATCTCTGCTGTAGGTTTAAAGAACAGTATAGATATCTCAAGAACAACAAAGAAAATTAGATTTTTTTCCTTCTTATCTAACTACCTAAGGATTCATATTACAAAGCCAACCAAGAAACCATCTACCTTAACCAAGCAGTTTGTAAGGATAAATAATAAGACACAGAAGTTCTCAGCCCTATATATATGTTGGTAGAATTAAACGACCTTTCCTTTCAAGTAACTCTGAACTTTAGAATCAAAGTTTTAACTGTTGCTGGAGACTATGTATTGATGATGCACTGCTTTGGAGTTTCTCAGTCACTGTATCTTCTTTCACTGTGGTCCCGATGACTTCAGACACTCCACTGGTTCCAAGGATGCAAGGCAAACTTAAAAACACTTCACTATTTATATCATAATATCCCTGAAATGAAAAAAATTGGGATTATATTAGAGCCGAATCACTGCAAAAAAGATAATACCATAAATATGGATATTTCCTAGCTTTTCTGGTCCTAGAAGTACAAAGTGATACAAGTTGAACTTAAAAAAAATTGTTCATTTATTTTCTAAATTCGAGTCACTGTTTCACAAAATTTTTGTGAAACGGAACTTGGTCAAAGACACCCACTTTATGGGGAGGTAAGCTAGCCCCCTGCAATATGAGTAACAGGCTGGGGGTTAAGAAAAATGTCAGAGTGAATTCCCAGGGGAGGGGTTTAGCATGGACTCTGAGTGCAGTCAAATTTGGTAATCTGTTTTCAGTCTTTCCTTCCATGTTTTATTTCCCTTCTGGTATTCCTAAGTTTTCATGAACATTTGGTTAAGCATTTGTGCCTCATCTTAGCTGTGCTTTAGGGACTCTATACTTGGAATAAAGCAGTAAAGGACAAACTGAACTGGAGAAGCAGACTGATGATTGGCTAAGACCAGTTGGCACGTTGGTCTGGGGTGACCTGGCTGGCTGAGGAGATAAACGACAAGAAGAAGTTTGTGGAATTTATAAATGCTTCTCAGGGATTCCAAAAATTAATGGGGGTGAAGGGCAACCTGGTAGAAGCCCAGACTTCCCATAGCCAAGCAGGACAGAGCTTAGACCAAACTGTCTTCTCCCATGTGTTACTCTAAAAGGTGGTGATACTGAAGATACCTGGGTTACAGTGTGAACAGCACTTTTTCTGGCTTTACATTAATAATATAAATATTTTAAAATATGATGAGAGAATGAGAATAGCAATTACCTTTGCTAAAACTGATACAGAATGCACTTTCTTTTTATCATTCACAATACTGTCAACCAGGTCGGCTACTGACAGTCCAACAGACCAGGATCTTTGACCTTTTACTCTTAACAGTTCCATGGCTCTAGGTTATAAAAAACAAAAACAAAACACACAAATCACGATTTTAGAAAATGCACAAAATATGTACACTTAGTTTTAGCTTCTGTTTAAGATATTAATTAGATATTTTTATGACACAGAAGTGAGTTATACAGCAATTGTTAGGAAAACCTACAGTCCAGTAATGAAGCTTTTCTTAAAATGTCAGGCAGTTCACAGAGAGTCAATACAAATGGCCTAATAATATAAAAAGATGCTCAGCACCACTAATATTTAACTAAATATGAGTTAAAACAATAAATACATCAGTTTTGCCCATCAAAATTGGCAAAGATTAAAAAGACTGATAACTACTTTTCCAGAAGCTACAGAGAAACAGGCATTCCCATAACTGCTGTTGAGGGTGCAAAATTATTCAACTTTTAAGAGGAAGATCTGGCAACACTTGATCTAGAAATTCCTCTTCTAGGAATTTATCCTATAGCAATATGCTCAAGTGTGCAAAGATATACATGTAAGTATGTTTGTCTTATTTGAGACACAAAAAATTTTGGAAATAATTCATGAAAAGAGGACTTGTTAAATAAATCACTACCAAATGTAGTGCCATATAGCTTTTATTTTTTTAATTAATTAATTAATTTATTTTTGGCTGTGTTGGGTCTTCGTTGCTGCACGCGGGCTTTCTCTAGTTGTGTCGAGCGGGGGCTACTCTTCGTTGAGGTGCACCGGCTTCTCATTGCAGTGGCTTCTCTTGTTGCGGAGCACAGGCTCTAGGCACGTGGGCTTCAGTAGTTGTGGCACGTGGGCTCAGTAGTTGTGACTCACAGACTCTAGAGCACAGGCTCAGTAGTTGTGGCACACGGGCTTAGTTGCTCTGCAGCATGTGGGATCTTCCCGGACCAGGGATCGAACCCGTGCCCCCTGCATTGGCAGGCGGATTCTTAACCATTGTGCCATCAGGGAAGTCCCCTAGTGCCATATAACTCTTGAGAAGAATATAAAGTAGATTTATATGTACAATAATGGGAAAATATCCAAGATTTATTATTAAGGAAACAAAGCAAGTTGCACGATAATATAAATAGCATACATTATTATAAAAATAATAATAAATAATAATGATAATGTTTGCAGAAGCATGGGAAAAAACGTTTGGATACGTGGACACTAAACTGTTAACAGTGGTTGTTTCTGGAGAATGGAATTGCCCCTGCTTTTCACTTTCTCCTATATAGATATCTGCAGTATTTAAAGTTTTATCTTTGCTGTATACCAGAAACTAACACAACATTGTAAATCAACTATATTTCAATAAAAAAATAAATAAAAATAAAGTTTTATGAGAGCATACATTCGTTTTGTAACTAATTAAAAGTGATACAAATTAAACAAACATGTTTGAATTCCTTCCTTTTAAAAGCTATAAATGCAGCATTATATAGAGAAGCAGATTAGAATGGATTATACAACATACTACTCTTCTCAATAAGAGAATATTCTTTCTAGTTGTTATATTCTAAAAACCATAAACTGCAGGTTTAAAAAGCTAAAAATCACCACTCAGAATTCAGGAAAGGATGTTATTATGTGACAGTAAAACAACAAATGGCATGAAAATATACAGTATGTAGAGTCCACCCTATCGGGTCCAGACCCCAGGAAGGCCTCTGAATAAACACAAAAGATACGAGGATCTGTGCATTGTACTTTGTTTTTGCCTGAATTTATAATGTGGGTTATCCATTCATATTAGACTAATTTCCAAATGTATTTATGTGTAATTAATAAATACATATTGATTTTTAAGTGGTATAGACAAATTCTCTTCTACATTTAAGAAAATATCCAATACCCTCAGATATAGGATCCTATATCCTAAATATAGGAGCAGTAAATCACTGCCTACAAATAAGGAAACTATTCTACCCTCTAAAGAGTCAACTGTATATTGAAATATTAAGCTTGCAAAGCACTCTTAGATCTACTTTGAGATAAGAAATCAAAGAATAGAAAACATTGTTCTCATGTACTTTGGTTCGTCCATACTAGTAAGTTTTGTTTGCAGAAGCCCGATAAGTACATGCTGTGCAAACAGCTGCTACATTAGCTATGAAGTGTATGGTTTTTAGTTGGATAAATGCAAAACTACACTCAGTATTACCTGTTGGACAGCTGCTGAGAGTTATGCCTTGTTACGTCCTCTTGGCCACCCCATGTGGGCACTAAAAATTAAATGAAAAACTGATTATATTTCATCAATAACTCTCTTAGGATTAAGATGTGATAAATGATCATCTGCAGTTAAGGGTATTAACTGTATTAAACTGTATTAAACTTTTTTTTATTAACTGTATTAAACTTTTTTTTTTTCTTTTTGCGGTACGCGGGCCTCTCACTGTTGTGGCCTCTCCCGTTGTGGAGCACAGGCTCCGGACGCGCAGGCTCAGCGGCCATGGCTCACGGGCCCAGCCGCTCTGCGGCATGAACCCATGTCCCCTGCATCGGCAGGTGGACTCTCAACCACTGCGCCACCAGGGAAGCCCTAAACTTTAAAGAAACATTTTCCCCCCTTCTAGCTAGAGTTATATTTTTCCACTGGTGGCACTAAATGTGCTGTACTGATTGCCTGGGGTGAGAAAGACTTTGAGCTGCAGTTCCCCCAAAACATGATCCCCAAAGTCTACTTGCAGCCCCTTACCTGTTCTCTCTCAACAACACTGGGCCATTTTACTGTCCAAGTAGAAAGCTTTCTTTTCTCAGCAGGCAATGCATAATAGGCTCCCATGTGCTGCAAGCACTTGGCATTTGCTCCACTGGGAACCATACATACATACATACATGCCACGCGGCTTGCAAGATCTTAGCTCTGGCCAGGGATTGAACCCAGGCACAACGGTGAAAGCGCCAAGTCCTAACCACTGGACCGCCAGGGAATTCCCACAAGTCTTCTAAACTGCATTCAAGATTAGGCCAGTTAGTGATGTGTCAGCAACCAAGGACAGCTTCCCCTCCTCAAACTGATTATAAGCTTCCAGGGGGCAGGGATCATGTGTTTTTCTTTTGTGTCCTCCAACACAGATTCTTTACCACAGTAAAGAATGCACAGGATGGGCTTCCCTGGTGTCACAGTGGTTACGAACCCGCCTGCCAATGTAGGGGACACAGGTTCGTGCCCTGGTCCAGGAATATCCCACATGCCACAGAGCAGCTAAGCCTGTGCGCCGCAACTACTGAGCCTGCGCTCTAGAGCCCGCAAGCCACAACTACTGAAGCTCGCGAGCCACAACTACTGAAGCCTGCGTGCCTAGAGCCTGTGCTCCGCAACAAGAGAAGCCACTGCAATGAGAAGCCCGCGCACTGCAACGAAGAGTAGCCCCCGCTCGCTACAACTAGAGAGAGCCTGCACGCAGCAATGAAGACTGCAACGAAAAATAATAAATAATTATTTATTTATAAAAAATAAAAATAGTAAATAAAATAATTTTATTAGTAAATAATAAAAAAAAATTTATTTTAAAAAAGAATGCACAGGAGATAATATGAGCTGACCTTGCACACAATCCATAATTTTATAAAGTATTTTTATTTATTTATATATTTTTAATTGTTTTCTTTTTTTTTTGCTGTGCTGGGTCTTGGTTGCTGCGCACGGGCTTTCTCTAGTTGCAGTGAGTGGGGGCTACTCTTTGTTGCAGTGCTCGGGCATCCTCTAGCAGTGGCTTCTCTTGTTGCGGAGCACAGGCCTTAGAGCACATGGGCTTTAGTAGTTGTGGCACGTGGGCTCAGTAGTTGTGGCTCACGGGCTCTAGAGCGCAGGCTCAGTAGTTGTGGCGCATGGGCTTAGCTGCTCCGCGGCATGTGGGATCTTCCCAAACCAGGGATTCGCAGGCAGATCCATCCTTCCATCCTTCCTTCCTTCCTTCCTTCCTTCCTTCCTTCCTTCCTTCCTTCCTTCCTTCCTCCCTTCCTCCCTCCCTCCCATCCTCCCTTCCTCCCTCCCTCCCTTCCTTTCTTTCTTTATTTTTGGCTGTGTTGGGTCTTTGATTCTGTGCGAGGGCTTTCTCTAGTTGTGGCGAGTGGGTGCCACTCTTCATCGCGGTGCGCGGGCCTCTCACTATCGTGGCCTCTCCTGTTGCGGAGCACAGGCTCCAGACGCGCAGGCTCAGTAGTTGTGGCTCATGGGCCTAGTTGCTCCGCGGCATGTGGGATCTTCCCAGACCAGGGCTCGAACCCGTGTCCCCTGCATTGGCAGGCAGATTCTCAACCACTGCGCCATCAGGGAAGCCCCAGATTCTTAACCACTGTGCCACCAGGGAAGTCCACAATCCATAATTATATTAAACAAAGAGGAAAACATAGTTGCAACAGTTAAGTTGAAAAACATCAAAAAGTTTTAAAAGTTTTTATGTTAAGTTAAAAAAGAAGCTAAACCAAACATTGTTACATGAAAAATATAAATACATGTGGACAAATTAAGGGGTTTTAAAAAATGTTTCACTTGAATGGAAGGGCTATACATGAATTATTTTCTAAAACAAAATTTTGGCACATTATTAGTATATTCACAATATAGAGAAAATTGCAGGGAAATATCTGCTAAATGAAACACAGCATTCACAGACCTTGGAAAGATAAATAAAAAGGGCAGGTAGGTATAAGAAAAGACAAATACAAAGAAGTCTGGAATTTAATTATGAGTATTACTGCCATTATATAATACACACATAATCACGTTTTATCTTTCCTCTGAGTTTGGACTTATAAGAGCCATGAGAAAACAATGTTTGGGGAGAGGGAGAAAGCTTCACTATGTTCAAATTTGCTTCTGACACAGTCATTAGGATTTTCAGTTAAGTTTAGATGGACTGAATTATTTCATTTTTTTGTTCATTTACTGCCCAACCCTTCACACTTCCTAAATATATATTTATCCTAGTTTAAGAATCCCTTTCAAATAATGCATCTAATCAATCCTAATCTTTCTGGTTCTACTCCTTAAAAACAGTAATCCCCTGACCCCCAAAATTTTAATAAACAATGACCATGTGATCTCTCTTTTCCATTACATATAACACCTATCCTTTAGGTTAAGATTGATGCCCAAAGCAGATGATCTAACACTCTGTTTTGAGGTCCAGCCCTTGGGTTTCTAAAACACCATTTGAAGGAGTTATCTGCAGTTTACATATGATTTCAACGTCACAGCTAAAAATAGCAGCTCCAAAGCACATGTTCTACTGACTAATTTTGTGGGGCACTGTATGAATGACCTTTGGATACAACAAGATGGTATCAGGATCATTCATTAATTTCAAAACATATTTACTGAGGCCGTTCCAAGCTCAACGGGTTTACAGTCTGTCGGGGTGAAGAGACAAGTAAATATGCAATTATAACACAGTGTGATAGTGGTTATAATACAGGCATAAACTTACTTAACCTGGAGAATTAGGGAAGGCTTCCTGGGAGAGGTGGCACTCAAGCCCAGTCTTTTTTTTTTTTAAATAAATTTATTTATTTATTTATATTTATTTCTGGCTGCACTGGGTTTCTGTTGTTATGTGCGGGCTTTCTCTAGTTGCGGCAAGCAGGGGCTACTCTTTGTTGCAGTGTACCGGCTTCTCACTGCAGTGTCTTTTCTTGTTGCAGAGCACGGGCTCTAGGCACGCGGGCTTCAGTAGTTGGGGCACGCGGGCTCAGTAGCTGTGGCTCACGGTCTGTAGAGTGCAGGCTCAGTAGCTGTGGCGCACAGACTTAGCTGCTCCGCAACATGTGGGATCTTCCCGGACCAGGGCTCGAACCAGTGCCCCCTGCACTGGCAGGCAGATTCTTAACCACTGTGCCACCAGGGAAGCCCTCAAGCCCAGTCTTGAAGGGTAAGCAGGACTTAGCCAAATTAATGAATGTTCAGGTAAAGGAAGCATCAGGTGCAAAGGCAAGGCGGCATGAGAGTGCATGAACCCTTCGGGAAGCTGCAAGTTGATCATCTGACTAGCATAAAATGCTTGTCAGAATGGCAGAAGATGAGGCTGAGGAAGGAAGCATGACACAAATCCTAAAGGGTCT
This sequence comes from Pseudorca crassidens, assembly GCF_039906515.1. Taxonomy (NCBI): domain Eukaryota; kingdom Metazoa; phylum Chordata; class Mammalia; order Artiodactyla; family Delphinidae; genus Pseudorca; species Pseudorca crassidens. The sequence continues at coordinate 37,635,863 of NC_090304.1, read as the reverse complement.
TATATGTCATGTAATTCCTCCTCCAGGCTGTAACTGTCATTTGTCTCTGAAATACTTAAATAATCTCACTTACATATCTGCTATTCTTATAACTCTGTTTCTAAACCCTAATATTGCATTATTTCAAAGTGTAGTTTTCCACGTCCCTTTGCCAATTTTCTATTCATAACCATCTCGCCGTCTTGATCATTGTAGTAACAGCTACCATTTAGTGAGTGTTTACTCTGTGCCAGGCACTGTACTAAATGCTTAAGATAAATTATCTAATTAAGTCACAGCAAGAAAAAGTACAGCTTTGGAGTCAGACCAGGGTTCAAATTGCAGTTCTGCCCTTACAAAATGTGTAAACCTTGGACAAATTGTTAACCTCATTGAATCTTAAGCTTCCTCACATATTGATTTGGAAAACTACCACCTCCTTCATGGAGTGTTTTTAAATTTTAAATGAGATATGCAAAGCATTTAATACTCAATGAAAAATAATTCTAATTTTGCTATTACTGTGGTGTCACCTATGCAGATATAACCAACTGGTGTCCATACATGAAACCAGCAGAGGGAGCCTCTAATCCATTTCTGGCTTCAAGACCAAGGTAATTATCGGTGGATAGAACTGTCTCTGAAACAAAGTAGAAGACAGGATAAAAAGTACCTAGAAGGGAGATAGGGAGATGGGCTGGGGAGTACATAGGTACCTTCAATGGTATTTGTATTGTTCTTAATTGAGTATGGATTCATGAATGTTTGTTCTACTATGATGCTTTAAAACATACATATATGCTATACATATTCTTTTATATGTGTCAAATATTACATAATGTTATATTTAAGTGATCTCAATTCACGTGCACCTACAGCTCTCCATTTCTAGTTCCTACTTGAGAGCTCCCTTCCTTGTGCTTTTGTCTTACTTCCCTTGGACCTCTCTTATTGCAAGTCAACACTGCCTTTAATTATAGTCATTTCCTATATTAGACTCCAAGCTGCCTAAAGACAGGGTCAGGTTCTTATTCATTTATGTAGCTCCAACAGCAGTCAGCACAGTACCTTAGGTTTATTTATCAAGTCACACCATCCTTTATTTTCTCTTTACAATTTGAGATATTAATATAACCATATTGTGAAATGTTCTTATTCATTCAAAAATTATAACTTATTAGGGGGACTGGTTAAATAAATTTTGGTATATACAGTAGTTTAAAAGGATGAGCAAGATCTATATATGTTATTATGCAATCATCTCCAAGTCATATCAATAAGTAAAAGGGCAAGATGGAGAATGATGTATTATGTATATTTCATACATGTGCTTGTCCATACACAGAACATTTCTGTAAGGTTGCATGGCTTCTAGAGAGACGGACTGGGTGTCTGGCATAAAAGGGAGACTTATTTTTCACTACATATTTTTTTGTACTATTTAATCCTTTTACAATGTGAAAGTATGACTTCAACTAAAAGAACAGCTTAATAATTTACTCTTTCAATAAGGAGAAGGTACACACACAAAATTCAAATTGGATCAGAATAAACAGCAGTTTAACAAAAGAATAAATATCTTGAGACAACATATGGTTAATTACCACATAGCTAGCAAGAGCTTTTAGCTCAAAGGAATGAAGGAATCACTGTGCAATGATGTGATCAGGAAAAGCTTCAAAGGGTAAGGTAAGGGAGACTTGACCTAGGTCTTGAAGAATGAGATTTGAATATGCTGAGAGAGAAAGAGAAGGGATTATGGGAAAGGTAAATGCAACGGGCAAAGGTCCCTGTGGCTGAAGCAAAGCTGTGGGGTGGGGCCGAGATGCACAAGACCTGGGTTTTAGCCCCGCTTTGACCTGAAAAGCTACAGCCTCCTGGGGAGGTCACTCTTACCATCCCTGACTCCATTGCTGGCTCCCTACAACAAACTGTAATTGATGATCCCTTGGGTCGCTTCCAGCTCTCTAATAACATGACTCTCTCCATAACTGTAATTGGGGAGGAAGATTAAGACTGCATTTTGGGACTCCTTGAATGGCAAGCAAAAGAATTTAATAATTTGGTCAGAGGAAGCCTGTGAAAGTTTTTGAAAAGAGGAACGTGACTTAGGAACATTGAATTAATATGTGCAACATACTGCAAACACTGTAAGTTTTAGCTAATACCATTATTAATTTGGCATCATTTACAGGGTAGACTAGAGGGAAAAGAGCACATTAACTGGGAGATCTGCAATAATCAGGCAAGCAGGAGATCAACATGGACCAGAATTCAAATGGTAGTAGTGAGTAAACTCTGGGGTCTTGAGTTTGTTTGAATCCCTAGACATTTGTTACTCTAATACATCTGCTCCAAGTTCTTATTTGCTCCCCTCTTCTGGTTCTATTGATTAGTTTTTAGTGTGAGGAAGCATTCTGAGCCTGAAAAGCTATCTCTGCTTGAATCACACTGTCAGGTTTTGTCAAGGTTTATTCTATAGCCTGACTCTTTCTAGCACTGAACTTTCTAGGTGGCCAGTGCAGATTTATACAGATTTAAAATCTTCCTCCAGTTCTCCAGTTAAATGATCACTTCCTCACAGGCAGAGAAGTTCTTTTCTACATTGTTCTCTACCCTACAGCACCTACAGGCTGAATAGAGTAATAGTAATATACTTTAAATGAGGAAGCAATGATTAATTTTCCCCAAATTACCTTTTTAGCACATTACCCGCATGCTCAAATACCTTTAATATTTCCCCTCTGCCTGAGAATCACTTTCCAGCTCTTTATCAGGTATTCAAGGATCTCCAAAATGTGAAAGCAACCAAGTTTATCTGGTTGAAACTCTGCAACAACCAGTCTAGATATTTTTATCCCATGACCATGCCATACTTAAGTGTATGCCTTTGCCTGTTTTCCCATTCCTGGAATGTCTGTCCCATTCTTTGCTATTTATTCAAATCCTATTCATTCTTCCAAAGTACAGTTCAATGATGGCCTACACAGAATTTTCTCCAGTCATTTCAACCCATGTTAAATGCTCACTCATAAGTGTCTAAGCACTGTAAGTCTAAAATATATTCATTTTGGCACTTAATCAAATAGTATCCGATACTTTCATTGTTAGCCAAAACATCTTGTAAATATTTTTCTTGTTGCTCTAAAATAATTTTTAAGTATGATGAAGGAAGAGACTATGCTCTGTGCCTCTTTTGTATCATACTAACATCTTATATAGTAGTGAGAAGAGTAGATACTCATATACTTGTTTAAATGAATAAAAATGAACAAACTTAGGATAAAGCACTTTTATCACCTAACCAACCTGACTTTATAGCATGAGGGAAAAATAAAGAAAAAAGAGATTCTTGAATCAAATAGGGAAAGCATTCATTTGGGATAGGAAAAGGGGCTTTCAAATCCAGGGGACTGTATTTTTTTTTTTTTTTTTTTTTGCGGTACGCGGGCCTCTCACTGCTGTGGCCTCTCCCGTTGTGGTGCACAGGCTCCGGACGCGCAGGCTCAGCGGCCATGGCTCACGGGCCTAGCCGCTCCGCGGGATATGGGATCTTCCCGGACCGGGGCACGAACCCGCGTCCCCTGCATCGGCAGGCGGACTCTCAACCACTGTGCCACCAGGGAAGCCCGAGGGGACTGTATTTTATGAATGCTTTCTGTGGTAGGGACAGAGCAGAGAGCAAGTAGCTGGTAAAAAAAAAAGGCCATAAGGGTAAATAAAGAATGAAAATTCTGTTTAAAAAGGTGAGAAACAGACAGGAGGTATGTACCTAGGGAGAAAGTCTGAACTTAGGGAAAGGTAAGCAAGATTGTAGGATGCGAGAGTAAAGGCAAGAGTTCTGTATATGCTTTAGGGTTTATGTAAATGTTGCTCTCCAGAAAATTAAACTTTTAAATTGATCCTGGATGCTGAAATTCAAATACAAAATATAAAAAGATAAATAAAAATATATAACCTAAGGGGGTCTTGCCTTTTACTTACAGAAAAGTAAATACAATCAGAATGACATGTTTGCAAAGTATATTCACAATACGGGGCCTGTCACACAAAAGGCAATGTGGAAAGAAAGCCAATTAAGCGCCACAATTTTGGAGTCCCCAAAACTGTGCATATCATGCATATCATGGCCTCTGGTGATGTAGGTTATCAATATACATAACTAATAAACATGTATTTCTTACCTTTGTCTTCTCCCTGCTCACCAATAACCCATACTTCTCTTCCTGAAGTCTGTGCCTTCAAAACATTTGTAATAATATATTGTAATCTCTGTGAATCCAGATTGCAACCAATTCCAATCACTCGATTTGCAGGAAATGCACTCAGTTTCCACGTCACATAGGTCATGATTTCCACTAAATATTACATACAAGGTGAAAATATAAATATTTTAAAAAATGTACTTCTAGCCTAGTTCCTAAACAAAATATTTATTATTTTAATAAGTATATTAAAACTTGTATATACTCTTCTTAGGTCCTAAATGCACTATGAAGCATAACATATTTTAAAATTTATTATATATTATGTAAATTTAATATATTTTAATTTTAATTAATAATTAAAAACAACTAACCAGGTTTCAGCATGATCTTACATAACTTTGCTGTTAAATATAAATTTTTAAGAGAGGAAAACAGATAATTTCCTAGAGCAGTTAAGCGAGAAAGATGAAAACTGGGTACAGAAAATCAGAAAATAATTTTTTTCATTGATCAAGTTCTCTTTTATATCTAGCTTAAGCTGAATTTCTATCTTTAAATTAAAATACTGATTCATATACTACCACCATGTTATACAGCATTATCAACAAAAATACAACTATTTTTTTCTTATGTGACAAAAGGATGTCAGGAATTTTTTTTTTTCTTTTTTTGCGGTACGCGGGCCTCTCACTGCTGTGGTCTCTCCCGTTGCGGAGCACAGGCTCCGGACACGCAGGCTCAGTGCCCATGGCTCACGGGCCCAGCCGCTCCACGGCATGTGGGATCTTCCCGGACTGGGGCACGAACCCGCATCCCCTGCATTGGCAGGCGGACTCCCAATCACTGCGCCACCAGGGAAGCCCGGATGTCAGGAATTAAACCAACATTCCTCAATCAATTGCTATAGGAGAACAAGTGAAATTCATATCATACTCCTATATTGGGAACATTAAAAAAAAATCTGTTCACCAATTTGAGTCCAGTACCACCTAATTCTTTGAAAAAAATTTCTCAAATAATTTGAGAAACAATTTAAAATACAAAATGTTAAAAATGCACTCTGGTGTGCTCACTAACATTTTATGACACTTCAGAGTTAACAAAGGAGCCTTCTATAATCTACTGCATCTTTCTCTTGGGCATTTAACCATTTTCTCACTGAGAAAGGCATGGCTAACAACCTGGAACATATTAATAGTAATATTATATAAAAAATTGTAAGTTGTAACCTTCTAGTTAATGACAGTCAGAAGAAGTAACTGGTTGACAGGATATGGAAAATACTGCATTGTTCATCATAAGAGCAATTTAACTGAATGCTCTGGCTGTCCCTTTATAACCTTGTTTTATGACTTTTATCAGAAATGGCAATTCTACTGATACACTGGACCACCAAATTTATTTAAAATAAAGTCTTGTACCTGGCTGAGATGCAACGAGCAGGATGCCATGTGGACTATAATGTCCCAGAGCTGCAACAAAGGCTCTGAACATATCCACATTTCTCTGTACCACGTCGAGGTAGGACTGAGAACTACCCAGAGAGTTGACTGTGAAGATCACCACCTTGGAATGAGTAGAGGCAGACAAATCTAATGAATAAAAAGAAACAGTCTGAGTTCAAGATAAAGGTTTTAACCAAGTTCTTGTTCATGATAATCAGGTTCTTCTTTTCTACAATTAGACAGCTTTTAGCACAATTGCCTCTAGATCAATCCTGTGTCCATAGGAAGGATACAAAGTGCTGAGGTTTGCCTCCAGAAAGAGGATTAAAAGCAAGAGTGTATCCCAGGGGAGGAAAGAGCAAAAAAGATAAAATAAATTACAGAATCCAGACTCCACAAACAGGGAATTAGGTTTCTACGTAATTCACAATTTTCTTAGAAAAAATAAATAATATGCTATAGGCAGAATGCACCTATAATCAATTACATCACTGATTTTTTTTTTAAGCTCTAGGTCCATCCATGTTGCTGCAAATGGCATTATTTCATTCTTTTTATGGCTGAGTAATATTCCATTTTTTATATATACCGCATCTTTTTCTTTTTAATTTTTATTGGAGTATAGTTGCTTTACACGTTGTGTTAGTTTCTACGGTACAACAAAGTGAATCAGCTATACATATACTTATATCCCCTCTTTTTTGGATTTCCTTCCTATTTAGGTCACCATAAAGCACTGAGCAGAGTTCCCTGTGCTATACAGTAGGTTCTTATTAGTTATCTATTTCACACATAGTATCAATAGTGTATATATGTCAATCCCAATCTCCCAACTCATCCCACCCCCCCTTCCCCCTTGGTATCCATACGTTTGTTCTCATCACTGATTTTTAAACTGCGAGTTTAGGAGTCCTAGACCTCCTTGAAAGTGACTAAGAGGCCATGTAGGAATGGGAATAAGCAGAAAGAAAGCTGGCAGGCACAGCATAGTGTTGTTTGTATCTGTTTTATTTATTAAGGATTCTACTCCAAAGAGGAAAAAAATTATTTGAAAATCTTTAAATCAAGATAAAACATCTTGGCTCATTTTTTTTACTGACTTTTCCTTACATTGAAGCCCAGTGTCTTGGTTTTAGGTTCTTTTAATGGGGCTTACATGTAAGCAACTGTTATGACTTAGGAAAAGCTGTTCTCCAGAATTCACGTCTCTGATCCTCAAGCATACTTATGCTATTTTACAACTACATTACTCTCTATTACACAGTGTATTTTACAGAAGTACATGCCAAAACAGTGGCCAGAATTATAAGTATCAGAAACAACAGAAAAATAATAAAGTAACTAGGGTGATATCAGTTCAGTCAACATGTGTAAATGATTATTAGCATCTCAGCAAGACAATGAGTAGATTCCAGGGTTTATAGTCTTAATTAAGCCTATAAGGCCATTTTCCTAAACAAGTTGCAGAATGAAACCCTTGTGTAAGGTGTCCACTGGGAAATGCATTATCCAATTTTAATTCATAATCTGACACAGCTGTGTGGGTAGATCCAAAAACTGAAGTCCTGCATCTTAATTATGATTCTTCATGAGTCCTCTTAAGTAAATAATGCCTATGTTCTAGTGTCCAGAATAGATACCTGGTAATGAGTCAAAATCTCAGCATTGGAAGACATTAGAACTGAAAGGGATACAGTTAATACTTCCATGCCACTTCTATGTGCCAGGTACTGTTCTAAGACCTTGACCTGTATTTACTCATTTAATGTAATCCACAACACACTGTGGGGCAATATCATTCCCATTTTACAGATGAGGAATCTGAGGCACAGAGAAGTTAAGTAACCTGCTCAAAGTCATAGAGCTAGTAAGTAGCAGAGCCAGAATTCAAGCCCAGGCAGACTGGCTTCAGAGTGCTGTTCAACACTATGCTATATTTAGAAACTCAGTCCTATACCCTCATAAAGTTGAGGAAATTGATATCTGGAAGGATTAGGTAGCTTGTCCATACTACTGTATTAAATACCAGTGAACAGTTGAATTTATGACCCTACAGTTTGGCCCCAACCTATCTTGCCAGGATCATATTTCCTTTCTTTTCCTTCTTTAGCTTCCTCTACTTTGAATGATGAAATGCCCTCACCCTCAAGGTTGACTTATAAGTAAACAAAGTAGTAGCTGTCTAATATGATTTCAGAAGTGCAAGAAAGCCTTCCTACTCTAAAGCCTTTTAATCTCTCCATAGGCCTGGGGTGGACACAGGCTTCTGTAAGTTTAAAAAGCACCTCAGGTGATTCTCACACAAGGGATCAATCCATAACCCATGTTTTAAGAACCACTGGCTATTGAGAAAATTTTACTTTGCTCCATATGTCAAAAACAGCTTTTTTTGTTTGTTTTTGGCCATGCCACACAGCATGTGAGATCCTAGTTCCCTGACCAGGGATCCAACCCATGCTCCCTGCAGTGGAAACCTGAAGCCCCAACTACTGGACCGCCAGGGAACTCCCAACAACAACTTATTTTTTAATTTGCAACTATTGAACACTTTTTTCTTGAGGCACACACATACACATACTCATACACCCAAATATCTATGCTTGTATATGCAGAGACTATTTCTGGAGTGAATCATAAGAAATTGGTAACAAACATGTTTGAAACTCCTGCTTACTAACTGTGTGACCAAAGCCACAATCTCTCTCAGCCATCTATAAAATAAAGTAAGAGAAGTAATGGAATATATGTAAACTATCTAGCTTATATTACTGGATTCCCTGAAAAAAAATGGCATCTATTATTATGATTCAGGATAAGGGACCAACATAATAGTGTCTTCAGCCAGGAAATGACATGATCAAAATAATATCATAGGATAATTATTCTATTAGCTATGTTTAATATAAAATAAAAGTAATCAGCAGAAAGGAAACAGGAACCCTCATATACTGCTGGTGAGAGTATAAATTAGTACAGCTTAATAATATACATTTTAAAAACACCTTTGACCCAGTAATTCTACTTTATCCTACTAGGTAGAGAAATACACAAAGATTTTTATTACATTACAATGTTCTCTGCAGCATTATTTACAATCACAGAAAAACACAAAAAAACTAAATGTCTACCAATAGGAGACAGACATCCATATGATGGAATATTATTATAAAGCTGTTCAAAGATATAGAGCTATTTAGACCTCTATGTGCTATTAATAATGATCTTCAAAATGATACTATAAATTAATCAATAACTTAAACACAGAATTGCGATATGACCTAGCAATTCCATTTCTGGGTGCATACCAAAAAGAACTGAAAAGAGGTGTTCAAACAAAAACTTGTACAAAAATGTTCACAGCAGCACTACTGACAATAACAAAAAGATGCAACCCAAATGTACATCAACTGATAAGTGGATAAATAAAATGTGGCATATCCAGACCATAGAATATTATTCAACCATAAAAAGGAGTGATAAATGCTACAATATAGATGAACCTTGCAAACATTATACTAAGTGAAAGAAGCCAGACACAAAAGGCCGCATATTGTGTAATTCCACGTATATGAAACATCCAGAAGAAGCAAATCCAGAGTAGATCAGTGGTTGCCAGGGCCTGGGGAAAAGGGAAAATGGGGAGTGATTGCTTAATGTGTAGAGGGTTTCCTTTTGGGGTGAGGAAAATGTTCTGGAACTAGATATTCGTGACAGTTGCACAACATTGTGAATATACTGAATGTCACTAATGGTAAATTTATGCTATATGTATTTTAACACAATAAGAAAAGGGATAAAAATATTAAGTGCAGGGCTTCCCTGGTGGCGCAGTGGTTGAGAGTCCGCCTGCCGATGCAGGGGACGCGGGTTCGTGCCCCGGTCCGGGAAGATCCCACATGCCGCGGAGCGGCTGGGCCCGTGAGCCATGGCCGCTGAGCCTGTGCGTCCAGAGCCTGTGCTCCGCAACGGGAGAGGCCACAACAGTGACAGGCCTGCGTACCGCAAAAAAAAAAAAAAAAAAAAAATTAAGTGCAAAAAACAAGTGCAGAACCAGTTTCCCCAATCTGACTCCTGAAGCAACTACTCTTAACAGTTCCTCAGTATTTGTCCAGATTTAGTCTATGCACACACTGTTTGTTTATGTATGTATAGTATGCATGTTTGCAGGCTCATATATACCTATGCACAGCCCTCCCCAAAGTATTTTAGTAGCTATTTAAAAAATCCAAATGGAGAAAAGTACAACTCTAGGATGATCATCAATGCCTGTCATGATGGGGCATTACTAAAATTTCCAAATGAGCTTACTTTCCCAAAATTATTAACACACTTCTCCATATCACAGAACATATTTGAGATGTTAGCTAATATCATATTTTAAATTACCTCATGTAATAGTAATTATCAGGAATATGCAATCAAAATTAACAAGGGGAACATGAAAGTTGCCCCAATATAGTGCTCATTCATTCAAAACTCCTTACTTGGTGGCAAGTACCACATCCTATATATCTACTCCAAGGATTCTATTCTTTCAATTATCTGAAACAATAGTTATTGATGGTTAATGAGACACATAGGAAGAAACAATTTCCTCAGGTCCTAAATGGCCTCACAACCTCTAGGGTCCATGTACTAAACAGTCTCCTGGAGTGATTTGGAAGAGTGAAGAGGTCCCTTAAGAACTTCAGTACCTGGAAATGAGAGGCACAAGAGACTACCCAGCTCCCCAAAGGATCCTCTGTACAAGGCCTACAAAAGAACCATTAAAGGAACTATTGTACTCTTTCTAGAGAAGGAAAATAAATCCATTGTATCCTACAGGGATCCAGAGGCTTGCTAGAACTATTACACCCAATTTTTATAACCTATAGGTATAATTTCAACTTTTTGATCCACCGCGGTTCTTAGTACATTCAGCCTTGTGAAACCATGTCTCAATATTTTATTTGGAAAATATGGTTAAGAAAATAACCATATTTTATTTGGAAAATATGGTTAAGAATATGGTTTAAAAATATGGTTAACATTCCCCAGTGGCGCAATGGTTAAGAATCCACCTGCCAATGCAGGGGACACAGGTTTGAGCCCTGGTCCAGGAATATCCCACATGCCGTGGAGCAACTAAGCCCGTGCACCACAACTACTGAGCCTGTGCTCTAGAGCCCGTGAGCCACAACTACTGAGCCCACGTGCCACAACTACTGAAGCCAGCATGCCTAGAGCCCATGCTCTGCAACAAGAGAAGCCACTGCAATGAGAAGCCCACAACGCACCACAACGAAGAGTAGCCCCCACTCCGTGCAACTAGAGAAAGCCCGCGCGCAGCAATGAAGACCCAACACAGCCAATAAATAAAATAAATAAATTTATTAAAAAAAAAAAAGAATACACAAGACCTGAGTAAGGAAAGGCAAAGGAAAGCTAAGCAACTATAGCATATTACAACCTGACTCTAGCTATAACCTGGTTTTTGGAGACTAAACATTCTCTAGTTCAATGGCTTTCCACTTTTTTTTTGATCATGCATCCCTGGTAATAAAATAACTTTATTCCCACATCCCCAAATCTGGTATTTACCTACATATATACATCTGTACTAATATATTATGTACATTGTTAAATATATGCAAATCTTTTGAATTAAAAAGATTTTAAAAATTACTTTTTTAACATTCTAAATTTTATTTATTAATGATACAAATCCCTCTTTTGTTCGTATTAAAATTCATTTTAACAATATATTTTTAGTGAAAGCAATGTGAATGAATTTTTTTTTTAATCTTGGTTTAGCACTTTGCTATATACCAAGAGGTATGTATTAATTCCCACTTTACAGATGATAAAACTGAACTTTGAGAGATTATATAATCTGACAAATGGCAGAGCTAGTATGCAAACCCCCATGTCTAACTCTAAAATCTGTGTTCTTAACCAATATATTATGAAAAAGGAAGCAATCAGAGAAAACAATTTATACTAAGGTATAATTCAGAGACTGAAAATAAATCCTTCCAACCAATTTGAATGTTATTTGCTTATCTGACTCTTATTAACCTAATTAGTTGCAATCTGTATGACTTTAGGTAAGTCCCTTAATTTATATGAACCTCAGTTTCCCAATATGTAAAATGAGGGACTTGGACTAGGTGATCTTTAAGATGCTTTCAGCAATAAAATTCTAGGACTCAAGGCAGAGCACAGAGAATTTTTAGGGCAGTGAAACAACTCTGTTTGATACCATAATGGTGGATACATGTTTGATTTGTCCACACCTATAGAATATACAAAGACAAGAGTGAACCCTAATGTAAACTATGGACTTTGGATGATAATGATGTGTCCAGGGAGGTTTATCAATTATACCACTTAGGTAGGGGATACTGACAATGCAGAGGCTGTGCATGTGTGGGGGCAGGGGGTATACAGGAAATCTCTGTACCTTCTGCTCAATAATACTCTGAACCTAAAACTGCTCTAAAAAATAAAGTCTACAAAAAAATTCTAGGACTCAAATATAAGGGCAAACAAGGCACAAATCTTTTAAGCAGAATAACCAGACCTTTGCTGATCTCCACATTAGGCAGGTTGAATATGTCAAGGTCCATTATCACTCCTTTAGTCCCTTCTGAGAGGTCTAAGAGGACCAGTCTGTCTGCAATGCCCTGTACAGTACAATAAGAAAAAGAATAGCATTACACTGCACATGGCCCATTACTCAGTTTAAATTCATTCAGAAGTGAGAGCTAAGGGAGAACGAATACATAGGCCTATGTGCTCTCTTATGAAGGAAGTAGCACAATAGCAATAAAAGGGACATGAAAGCAAGAAAATACTATGCACTTGAATAATGTGATCCTTTAGGCTTAACTAAAAACTGGGCTCTAACAGGGCTTAACTCAGAAGTCACAGAGTGCAGGTTTTTTTTGATGGGATAATGAGTAATAGAGATGACATGGTGCACTCAATATGTTTGTTATTGTTCTTCCGTTTATGTTTTCGTTTTGTCATAATTTCCATTCTGAAAGAACTTAGAGTGATTTTTTTTGGTCTATTTTAGCATCAATGTCAACACTAATGCCAAGTTTCTCTTAAAAAGAAAAAAAGATAATAATCATAAAGCTAAAATAAAACCAATTATCATGCAGTTCTCTCCCCAGAGATCTCATGGAAAATACTTCACATGCCTATAGACAGCTTTCTAGGTGCCATGGTGGGCTGACCATAAACAACAGGATGGAAACTCCTAAGAGTCGATTTATCTTTGTGGAAGTCCTTTTTCCAAAGCAGCCAGGGATATGAGTATCTCTCCTATCTTAAGGTGCAGGAGCAAGACTACCCAGGGATCTACCAGACTATGAGGCAGAAAGTGTACAGGAAGCAATCCAGCCTTGCTACTTATTAACTTTGCAAGACTGAGCAAGTCACTGAACTTTGTCTTATTTCTTGGAGTTATGAAGATTAATTATGTGACAAAGGGCTGACAAAGAGCAGTCCTCTCTAAATGGTACCTATTAATTTTATTAACATTAACCACACTCATAAGAGAAATGCAAAGAAAACTATGAGTTACCATTTTTCATTTATCAGACATGCAAAGATCCCAAAGTTTAACAGTAGTGTGAGAAAACAGGTATTCTCAAACACTGTGGGAATGAGAATGAACTAGCACAATTGATATGAGGGATAATTTGACAATTTCTGTCAAAGTTTAAAAACACAGGGACTTCCCTGGTGGTCCAGTGGTTAAGACTTTGCCTTCCAGTGCAGGGGGTGCAGGTTCGACCCCTGGTTGGGGAGCTAAGATCCCACATGCCTCATGGCCAAAAAACCAAAACATAAAAACAGAAGCAATGTTGTAACAAATTTCAATACAGACAAAAAGGAAAAAAAAGGTCTGCATCAAAAAAAAAATCCTTATTAAAAAAAAAATAAAAACACAACTCCCTTAATCCATCAACCTCATTTGTAGAAATCATCCTACAAGTTTATTAGTACATGTGTAAAATGATACAATATGTATAAGGATATTCAAAAGACTAGAAACAAACTAAATGTCCATCAATAACCACAACAAGGCAGTGTTACATAGTGGTTTAGAGCAGAGCTTCTCAAGCTTTAAGGGATCGCCATTTAATAGATCAGTGAAGCACATGGGTTACCAGAAATTTTGTAAAAATGCAGATTTACTTCCTTTGATCTGCAGTAGGGCTTGAGATTATGTATTTCCAATAAAATCTCAGATGATGCCAATGCCACACGTTGGGTAATAAGGATCTAGAATACAGGCTCTGTAAATAGATTGCCCAACCTCAAACCCTGGCTCCTTTTATTAATACTGTGACTTTGGGTAAGTTGGGTAACCTCCCTATGCCCTGGTTTCTTCATTTGTAAAATGACAGTAACGATAGTACCTAAGCCACAAGGTTGTTGTAAAAATTAATCAAGTGGGACTTCCCTGGTGGCGCAGTGGTTAAGAATCCGCCTGCCAGTGCAGGGAACTCGAGCCCTGGTCCAGGAAGATCCCACATGCCGCAGAGCAACTAAGCCTGTGAGCCACAACTACTGAGCCTGAGCTCTAGAGCCTGCGAGCCACAACTACTGAGCCCATGTGCCACAACTACTGAAGCCCATGCACCTAGAGCCCATGCTCTGCAACAAGAGAAGCCACTGCAATGAGAAGCCCATGCACTGCAACGAAGAGTAACCCCCGCTCACTGCAACTAGAGAAGAGTCCGCTCGCAGCAACGAAGACCCAACGAAGACCCAACGCAGCCAAAAAAATCAATCAATTAAAAAAAAAAATGAAACAGGTGTTTAGACAAGTGCCTGGATCTAGTAAGCATTCAGTAAGGGTTAGTTACTGCTGCTACCATCACTTCAACTACTGCCATTATTATGACTACTACTGCACTAGTTGAATATTGTTGCACTATTCGAATATTGTACCTTGTATCAAAATATTAACATTTAAAGGGAAAAACGGAAAAAAACTTTCCAACTAGACAGTTCACAAACAAAGAAATACTGATAGTGCGACTTCTAACAGTTTAAGAAATATGACTTTAAGGGGTCTTCCTACACTTACCAAAAACAAATAAAATTGATAAAACTTAGTACTGTTAGCAACGACAAAAATCAGGTTGATGTGTGCATTGTTATTAGCAGTGTAAATTACACGGTTATTCGCAGTGTAAAGTTCTGCCCTTCTGAAGAGCAATCTAGCAATATGTAATAAGTACCATAAAAACCATTCATGCCCTCTGACTCACTAGTACTATTTCTCAGATTACGTACCCCTAACAGAAAATTCAGACAAGAAAATAAACAACTTGTAAGGCAATGTTTATAGAAGCATTCTATTTACTAACAAAAGGTCTACAAACATTTCAAATTCCACTTAAGCAGGAAGAGTGCATTCAGATGGAGTGTGGAGGAAATGAAAATATAATATGGCAAAAGTTAGCATATACGGTTCTGAACAGTTAGCTTTTAAAATCTTCTAGCTCCCTGGATACAATTTAACTATTTGCTCTAGTAGAACCTACCTCCAAGATATACGTGAATCTTAAATGGAAAGGGAAGAATTTAGATGGCAATCAATCAAACGTTAATAGAAAAGAAAACCAAATACCGGCTATCAAATAAATACATGGAGGAAGAGCTAGTCCAGCAGTCCCCAACCTTTTTGGCACCAGGGACAGGTTTCGTGGAAGACAATTTCTCTTCAGACCGGGGGCGGTGGGGCGGTGGGATGGATGGCTCAGGCGGTTATGGTTCAGGCGATGGGGAGCGGCAGATGAAGTTTTACTCGCTCGCCCACCGCTCACTTCTTGCCTGGTTCCTAACAGGCCACAGACCGGTAGTGGTCCTCGGCCCGGGGGCTGGGGACCCCTGAGCTAGTCTATTCTGGTCTACATGGCTCAAATGACACAGACATGCTGTTACCATGATACTGGGCCCTGGAGGGTCTTTCAACCTCTATGAAGGGGAACTTAAGCCTTTCTGAAAATAATTTATATAGAAAAGATCTAGTAAAAAGGACTGATGGAAAAATAGGCAAATCTCAAACTATTGTAAAATATCAAATTAGGAACTATGATCCTAAAAGAAAGTGGAGTAATTACACAAGAAAAGGCAATTGTTTTTAAAAAATGTTAATTTTAGAAATAGCTAAATTAAGTATTATATTAAATAAGAGTTTAATTAAAGCAGCAGGACTCAGAAAACACAAAAGAATTTGTGACTAAGTCAGATGAATGTCAACTTGAGGTTTCCCTTGGATTAGGATGATGAGCCGATTGTTCAAATCATGTTTTCAAAGCCTATTCCACGACTAACTACTAATTAAGAAGCAACATTACTGATGACAGCTTTCACATATTTTTTTGTCAGCTTACTAAATATATTTTAAGGCAAAATGAAGTTTTCCCACATGACAAAATGAAGCCATTACTTCTTGTGTGTTAAATAGAAACTGCCTAAAAGTGTAGCAATATGACAGATGTATTTATAACCACTATGCTTACATACCTTTGCTGAAATTGCTAATGTGCAGGCAATTCCCAGTTCTCCACCGCCAACCACAGTAATTTTATTGACTGTTTTATTCTCATGATTTGCCCAGTTCTTTGAATTTATATCTGAGACACCTAAAAAGTAAAGTGAACTATCATAAGAATTTAAAAATATCAAAAATCTTTTTAGCATCTTAAAAAAAATACACCAAAGTTCAATAACTTGGACAGAAAACATGGTACTAGGCACTCCATAATAGACATTCAAAAATATTGTTGAACAAATGAAATGCAAGAAAGACAGGAATCTCATAATAAATATTCTACTAAATAGAGGCTATCATTTTAAAAAGAAAATCTTTCCAAACATTTAAAAAATATTATATAAAACTCTTAAAAAAATAGGATTTCCATAATTCTGAAAAACATTGTGATTCTTACTGCTCTAGTCTACAATGCAAAAAAATGTTTAACATGAAATTTTGCAAGCATGGGTATTTTGCTTTATCCTCAATGAGAAACAATGAGAATCATAGATTCTCTGGTCCAGTATACTGAATGAGGCAAAAAGCCACATAAACATATAATGAAAAAAGCTTGGGATCATTAATATATATCAAGTGGTTTTGAAAATAACAAATTATTTTAGCTGTCAGGATAAAAGTAATCTTTTACATTTTAAGAAACCATATTCATTGGAACTGTATGGTAATACTTACCTTACAATAAACATATAGGAATTTTTGATTCAACACAGATATGTACATACACAAGCATGTATTTATTTAGAGAAATCAAGTAGCAGAGAGTAAAGGATATTAATGAGAAACTGTAAACTCATAACTCTTATGATTAAACAAAAATACAAACCTTCAGTGATTTTTGCAATATAGGCTAGCAAGTCTACCTGCTGTGCCTCATCAGATGATGGCAGAGAATACAGGGGAAGTTCTTCTTGAAACTTGGCAATCATTTCTTTAATTAATCCAACAATGACAGATTTAGGCTACAGAACACACACAAAGGGAAAAGTTATGCAAAAATTTTGCTAAGGAATACTACCTTGTTACAGAGTTAGCCAAAAGAAAGTATTACGTCATGCCCTCATTTTTCGAAAACTACCATACAAATTATATGATACTTTTAACTGTTTTAATACATTTAATTGAAAAAAATTAATTTTTTAGCTGAAAAAAAAAGGGAGAAATGCTAACCCACATCTCCAAAAAGTGGGAAAACAGCATAAATGTGCTTACTAGCAGAGTACCTATATCTGGGAATGGTCTTGTCTGCCTTTTTTTAACTTTTTATTTTGAAATAATTGCAGACTTACAGAAAAGTAGCAAAAAAATAGTACAAAGAATTTCCATATACTCTTCACCCAGATTACTCGAATGTTAACATTTTATCAGATTTGCTTTCTTAGTCTCTTTTCCTCTATTTTCTGAACCGAGAGTAAACTGAAGATATGATACCCCTTCACCCCTAAATACTTTAGCATATATTTCCTAAAAGAAAGAACAAAACATTCTCCTATATAACCACTATCAAATCATAAAATTAATACTGATATTTATCTAATCCAGTACCGTTCATTTTAATTTAACTGGTTAAGCAACCTTAGTGAAATGCACTTAACCTCTCTGAGCTTCAGTATTATTAGCAATACAATGTGAATAATAAATCCCAATAATATGAGAAACAAATGAGCTAATGTATGCAAATTGTATGTTGTGAGTGTAAAATACGTTTTTTATTATTATTAGGAATATTCAGTGGCTTGCTCATTCTAAAAATTGCTTAATTTCTCAGAGTCTAGGTTTCACTCTAATAATTTTTTTTTTTGCGGTACATGGGCCTCTCACTGTTGTGGCCTCTCCCGTTGCGGAGCACAGGCTCCGGACGCGCAGGCTCAGCGGCCATGGCCCACGGGCCCAGCCGCTCCACAGCATGTGGGATCTTCCCGGACCGGGGCACAAACCCGTGTCCCCTGCATCGGCAGGCGGACTCTCAACCACTGCGCCACCAGGGAAGCCCACTCTAATAAAATTTTTATTAGAATAAAAAAACTCATATACCTTTAAAGACTAAGCAGATAACATAATGTGTGAAGTTGTCAAGTGTAAGAAAATTTGGGGAGATGGTCACTGTGGTAAATTGCAAAGAGTACATGTATAGTCATTCAAATTCATATTAAGAACAAAACAAAGCAAAATAAAACCACTGTGCTGTTCAAACAAAATTCTGTAGGCCTAATGCAGCACACTGACTCTCTTGGGGAAAATGTCTGCAATCCTTGGCCTAGATGACCTCTAGATTCCTTCTAGCTCCAAACTCTGTAGAGTTATACTATGTAATTCCAACTGCACGTGGAACTTAAAGTTTACGTAGTACTTTTAAAAATCATAACATCATACTTTTTTTAAATTGAAGTATAGTTGATTTACAATGTTGTGTTATAGCTTCAGGTGTACAGCAAAGTGATTCAGTTATATATATATATATATATATTCTTTTTCAGATTCTTTTCCATTATAGGTTATTACAATATACTGAATATAGTTCCCTGTGCCATATTATCTATTTTATATATAGTAGTGTGTATCTGTTAATCCCAAACTCCTAATTAATCTCTCCCCCTCCCCCAAATGTAGTTCTTCTAAATAGGGCCATTTAAATAATATAATATCTTCTTAAGACTAGTTTTAGCTTATAATAAAGAGGTTCAGAATAGTAAAATGGAATCAATACTGTCTGATCTGAAATCAAGCACAACCTTGACTAGATTATAGGACTATCTCTGAGTATTTATTAAACAAACAAAAGTATGAAAAGAGATGCCAAAGAAAACCAGAAAGAGGAAACAGGAAAGATAAATTCCCACAATAGGGCACAGATGTCAAAATACTGTTAAAGGATAGTATTTTTTTTTAAAGTTGTAAAAATGGATGAAAGAGATAAACAGACAATTCAAAAAAGAAGAAACGTACATGATAAATAAATGTATGATAAGATTTCAATTTCTCAAATAACCAAAGAACTAAACATTAAGGTTAAGACATCATTTTTGTCCTTCCAACTAACGAATTTTTATCATGCCCTATTCGTCACATTTAACTGGTAATCTTATTTAAATCACCAAGTAATGCAAATAATGCACAGGTTCATAAAGTAAAAGATTAATGTTTCCCCACCTAAACTCCACTACTGACAATTTGGTATGCAGCTTTTCTTTTTCTATTTCTTTTTTTCTTCTTTATAAAAGTTTTATTTATATGAAAAAAATAGAAAACCATAAAACAATATGAAATGCATCCACAATTGCATATCCTTTTACAATATGTATATAAAATAAGAAGTGATAATCCTAATGCCATCCTTTACTTCAACCTCACTCCTCTCTGACAGATCCCTGTCCTCCTGTCCTACAGCTTTCTGGGTATATACAAATATATTATAAATTATCCTTTCATAAAAGTTGTAGTTACTTACAAAAATGAGAGCAGATTCTACATCCTTCTAAGTAAATGAACCATAGAGATAAGCAAAGGTTTGTTTTGTTTTAATGATAGTACCTTCTTTTATAGCACCCTTTAGAGCAAAGGTGCTGTAAAACAGGTACCCCCCATACTGATTTCTACTGATGGTAGAATTACAACATTTTGTCTACCTCTTGGAGGCCAATTTGGGAATATATAAGAATAGCCTTCAAAACATTTTAAAACTTTGATCCAATAATTCCATTCCTAGAGATTTATCATTAGGAAATTATTAAAGATTTATAAGATATATACATTTATATTTACATATATATTTAAGGATGCTCATTATTAAATTTCTAACAGCAATCTACATCAGGCAACCATTAAAAACCATGTGTTTTGAAAATATTGTTTAATATGGAAAAATGCTCAATATAATGATAGATGAAATATGCAGAATACAAAATTGCATAATGTGAGGGCTTGTATTTTTGTTCTGTTTTGTTTTGTTTCTGTTTTTTAAGTCTGGGCCATTTATTTTTATTTATTTACTTTTTTACTTTTATGTTTATTTATTTGGCCATGCCAAATTAGTGGGATTAGTTCCCCGAACCTGTGCCCCCTGCACTGGAAGCGCAGAGTCTTAATCACTGGACCACCAGGGAAGTCCCTGTGAGGGCTTGTAAAACACATAAGTTACAGTTTCATGCACTGCTGTGGGTGAATTTTTAAAACTTAATGCTCAGTTAAAACACAGCATGTAATAGAAGATTATATACAATATGATTCAATTTACATAAAGGTTAAAAACAGGCAAAACTACAAATAAATACACATATTACATAAGAATCTTTACTGCGGAGGAACTAGGAAATAATGCCCAATATTTTGCTAGTAGCTCTTCATTTGCTTTATCAAACGGCAAACAACTATAAAAAGACAGGGAGCAAACAATGGTTGCCTCCCAGACCTGGAGAGAGCAGCTTCATGCAGGGTTCTGGGTCTTGGGTGACTCTGGGGAGCTCAATTTCAAATTATTTTTAAAGATCATAAGAAGAATTATCATTGAAAGAAAATTCACTAACTTATTTGTACCATTAGGATCAAAGATAAATATTCAGAAAAATAAAAACTTTTAAAAGAAAATCCAAATTGATCTTACATGGCTCCAGTTTTGGAGATACGGCAAGTATATTCTGCCTTGAGCATCCACATGTTTTCCAACTAAGATTCCCATATTTGCAGTTGGCTTTAAGAAGCAAATGGGGGGAGCAAAAGGGTGAGAATCCAAAATCCACAAACGAATTGGTATGTTATATGTATTACCTATTTGAGACAAAATAAACACATCTTCAAACAATAATGAACCACACACATTATATTTATGGTATAGCTAGGTGGCATTTTAAAACACAAGTCTAGTCAAGTTTATAGATAAAGGATTTATGTAAACTGAGGCCTATTTTCCTATTTTCATCCACATTCACATTGGAAATATGCTCCCATTAAAGCACCAGTATAACGTTTAAGGAAATATAATCAAGACAATGGCCAGCTTATTCAATTCAATTCAATAAATATTTATAGGACCTACTGTGCTAGGAGTATGGGATACATCTTCTTTAGGTAACCTTCTTTGCTCCACCCAATTTATTTGCCTACAAGTCTGTTTCTCTTTTTACACTATAAACGTCTAGAGATGATTATGTATTATTATTTCCATGTCCCCTACAACAAGTATAGTGCCTAACATACTGGATACTCAATAAAAATTTCTTATATAAATAAGAATGAATGAATGGGGACTTCCCTGTTGGTCCAGTGGCTAAAACTCCGCACTCCCAATGCAGGGGGCCCAGGTTCGATTCCTGGTCAGGGAACTAGATCCCACATGCCTCAACTAAGAGTTCACATGCTGCAACCAAAGATCCCGCATGCCACAACTAAAGATCCTACGTGCTGCAACTAAGACCCAGTGCAGCCGAATAAATAAATAAATACATATTTTTTAATGAGTGAATGAATGAACAAATGAAAGATGCATTTGATACTGGCCCTCAAGTTGCTCATTAATTGCAGATAGTGTAACATACAAGCTGGGTTAGATACATACAACTTAGAGCTGAAAATAACCTTAACAGTCACCTTGTCCAGTGGCTCTTAAATTTTAGTGTACTGAGATAGGAACCCAAATGAAAGCTCTTCCATGTACATGTACCATGTAACCATGTACCATGTACTGTGTAACCCTGTACCACATACTATGTAACCATGTATGTCATGCCTACTGAGAGCCAAAATCTCTGACTGTTTTGGTTTACAGGAAGCCCAAAGCTAAACCTAATATAAGTGCAAAAACTAACCTTAAACTAGAAATTTGATCAATTATCTTAACTGTTCTATTTTATCTCCTGATATTTATTCCTGCTTTCACAGTCTTAATGCATATGTCTTTCAATATATTTAAAATCATGGCTGCTCAGGAGCACAAATGCCTAGGTTCAAATCCTAGTTGCACACATTACTAGCTATATGATTTTAGGCAAGTTACTTAACTTCTCTGTGCCTCAACTCCTTCCTCTACAAAATGAGAATAATAAAAGCTCCTACCTCATAGGATTGTTGTGAGGATAAAATTAGTTAAGGTACATAAAATGCTTAGAACAGTACATGACACGGTAAGTACCATGACGGGTTGGCAATTTTTACAATTTACCTCAAACCCACTTTGGAAATAAGCAAGGTATAAATAAAAAGTTTTCTTCTCCACTGCAATCTTTTTCTTACTATGGAAATCCTCTACTTTTTTCATCCTGCTTCCTCCTGCCCTAAGCACAATGATACTCAGCTCTGTCTGCATATTAGAAATGCTTAAGGAACTCTGAAACATACCAATATCCAGGCCTCTCCCCAAAAGTTTCTGATTCAGTGGGACAGGGTCTGGACAACATTTTTTAAAAGCTTCCCATGTAATTCTAGAGAACTGAAAGTCACTACATAATAGAAATGTCCTAGTACTATTTCTACTATTTTATATCAGCAGTTCTCAGAACCATATTCCTCTTCTAATTTTATCTAAGTATTAAAAAAACTTTTTATTTGGGTATAATTGATATATAACACTGTATTAGTTTCATGTATACAACGTAATGATTCAATATTTGTATATATTGCAAAATAATCACCACAATAAGTGTAGTTAACATCCATCACCATACATAGTATCTAAGTACTTACAGTATGGATACAGGCATAGCTGTTGGTACTCTATGATTACAAAGTCATGTGATCACAGCACCAGAGTGACCAACAGGTATTGAGACACATCATCACATTCCTCCAGAAGTCACCCTGTCTAATGTTATATACTCTAGACCAGTGTTTTTCAAATGTTGGTCACAATAAATAGGTCATGAAATTAATTTAGTAGGCTGCAAACAATAATATTTAATTTTAGTTATATACATATATAACTATGTATACGAAAGTATTTCTTATTGTGGGTCACAATCAAACATTTATAAGCCACTGTTTGGACCATGCAATTTTTTTTTTTCCCACGCTGTGCAGCATGTGGGATCTTAGTTCCCTGACCAGGGATTGAACACATGCCCCCTGCATTGACAGTGCAGAGTCCTAACCACTGGACCTCCAGGGAAGTCCTAGGCCATGCAATTTTTTTTGTTTTGGAGTGGTAGTCCCAATCTCGATGGAGCCATTTTCTAATGTTAATCACTACACATTAAAGAAAAGGAAAGGAATGTCTATTGAAGGTATCTTCCTGGTTGATCAAGGATCTGCTGCCTCGATCAATGCCTCTCCCCAGCAGCATTCATGCATTTTAATATCACACTCCTGGCAAAGCGCATGGTGAGCCTGATTCCCATGTCTATAACTTGTAAGATTTCACTACTGGTATTCTCTGTGCCCTTCTTCCTTCTTTCTCATTCTTTTCTGTCAGCAAATGCCCTGCCTCCTACCCTGCCCACTTAATTTCAGTAATTCATTAGCAAAGAGTCAGGACTCCTGGTAGAGTCCTCAGATTTAAAGTAATTATATCATAAGGACATAATTTAAGTTAGTTGTAAATAAAGTTCAGATGGGTATCATCTTACTAAGATGATACACATCTCTAAACAATGGGTGGGTGAAGGAAAAGTGTCATCACAACCTTGACACAATCTTGGAGGGATAAGAAATAATCCAGAAAATTTCTGCAGGTATATATAAGGAAATATCAACAGAAGATTCACCTGGGGAACAGGACTGGGTGGGAGGTTAGATATAAGCTTAACCTCATCTCTTTTCAATTATTAAAAATTTTTTAACATGAGCATGTACTATTATTATACTAACAAAACTAGTAACCAGATAAAAGTAACAAAAGCATGCAAATAATAATGGCCAACGTTTATTAGGCACTTACTATGTGCCAGGAACTATGCTAAGAGCTTTACTTAGACTAATGCATTTAATCCTCAAAATTGTAGAGTTAGGCTCTATCATTGGCCCATTTTACAGATGAGAAAGATAATACATTCTGACCTTCTGATCAGCAGGAAATAACTAGTATGCATCACAAGGAGTTGCTATAATTCCAGTCAAAAGCAAAGGGGAAAAAGAGTGTACTACCAAAAAAAAAAAAACCAAAAGATATTGCAGGTACCATTACTACCTTGGAATTACTACCAGCATAAGAATCAATGACCTGACTCCACCGCTCTAGGAAGATGCAGAGTGCCAATGAGTGGCATCTTAAGATAACTTTTATGCCCTCCTGTAACCTCCCCACATTGTCCTAGAAACTGAGGGCTACTAAGCAATGATTCATTTAAATTTGTAAGTTCCTCTGTCAATATGCAACTACCCTTGAAATCACTGGGGTTGGTAAGAACTATGGAATCAGTCAATCAATCAATCAATCAATCATTGGGGTGGTAAGAATTCTTTCTCTCTCTCTCTAACATCTAACCATAATAAACACAGAATACAAGTAATGGGAAACAGGTCTCAGTAAAATTCTCTAGGCAGCCAGAAAACAGTCTGAGAGCTTGGGAAGGGAGAAGCAAGGAAAGAAAATAAAAATCGACTCTATACCTGCTCTGCCTACCTCACTGCAATTTTTTCAGAGTCCACTGCTACCTACTTTCATCTCCAACCACATTCCTATTCATAAAAACCAAACTGGATTTCTAAGCATTCTCTGTGGCAAAGGAGATGTTATGATTGGACATACACAGAGGAAGAATAAAACATGAGTGAACCTCTGGCAGTAAGTCATCATGGGGGCAGGGGGAAGCAATAAAGGAGGGTTTGTAACAGTCTAGCCACTACCATAATGAAGCACTTACTTTGAAAAAAGTCCCCCAAAATACATCTTCTTGGTGTCTGTTGGGCAATGTGCTCCTATAATACAGCGATGAATTCTTTGTAAGAGACAGCAAACTGCACTGCTCTCTCCCCATTTGGTTTCCAGATCTTCCTCAGCCCTTTTTCAGTGCACCTCCTCTTTCATATACCCAGTAAGTTCATCTATTCCTAAGCCCTTCAGTCAGTAATCAAAGAAACTAACTCAATCATTCAACAAATATTTACCGAGCATTTTCTATAAGCACAGCACTGTATATTAGTGATTTTGGATGTTATTCCTCCTGAGATTATTTGCATTTTAAAAGGGGAATGGATTTTTAATGGTGGAATTCCAAGCACCACTTCAGAGAAATAATTGGAACCAATGCTCCTCTGGTGTTCTTCAAATCATACTAGATAAGCAAGCTCCTATGACACCCATCTGACAGGTTAGTCCTGTTAAACGTTGAAGGAAGTAGGTCTAGACAAACAGAATTAATTATAGGGAAGTTAGTGATTTTTTTTTTATTTTTGGGCAAACACTTAGCTATTTTAACCTGTCAGGTGATCTGAAAATATGTTGCTTTTTTTGAGCTTTAATGGCACCTGTGTTTTAAAAATTTCCTATTGGGTTTTAAGTTCCAGTCTGATACCAGCTGTGTGGACTCAGGTAAACCACGTGACCAGGACTCAGTTTCACCAACAGAATGGGGATAATGCTACATCATATAGAGGGAAAGGGAGGGGAACAAAACATTCAGGTAATGGGATAAAAAGGTGGGATCCCTGCAGTTTGCTATGGAAAGCAGAGTTAACTCTCCACAAGCGCAGGCCTATGTCTGTCTTGCTCGCCTCTGTACCTCAAAACCTAGCAGAGTAGTGGGCAGATAGTTGACATTCAATAAATAAATATTCGTTGAACTGAACTGAATTTGTTGGTATTAACCTAAGCCTTCCTTCACTGGGACAGCATTCTGCTACATCCAGTAAGGTTCAGTATAGATCATATACATGTTAAAACACTTTGAGGGGAATTCCCTGGCAACCCAGTGGTTAGGACTCTGAGCTTCCACTGCTGGGGGCCCGGGTTTGATCCCCGGTTGGGGGAACTAAGATCCCGCAAGCCACATAGCGTGGCCAAAAAAATAAATATTTAAGGACTTCCCTGGTGGCGCAGTGGTTGGGGGTCTGCCTGCCGATGCAGGGGACGCTGGTTTGTGCCCCGGTCCAGGAGGGTCCCGCATGCTGCGGGGCGGCTGGGTCTGTGAGTCGTGGCCACTAGGCGTGCGCGTCCAGAGCCTGTGCTCCGCGGTGGGAGGGGCCGTGGCGGTGGGAGGCCCAGGTACCGCAAAATAAATAAATAAATAAATATTTTAAAAATAAATTAAAAAAAAATTGACCAGCTCGTAAAAATGTTCTCTAAAAAAAAAAACAAAACCACTTTGAGAATGTTATGGAACTAAACAAATATAAGTTTTAATTAAACTGCTCTTTTAGAAAATTCCCACATTTTCTCAACTTCCTTACTTACCCTGATACATCACAGGAATAGTGCCGGTGAAGTTCAGCAGGTTTTTCTGGGAACTATCTTTGAAAACTGGAAGAAAAAAAAAGCCCCAGAATGCACAATCAGAAGTAGGAAGAACTGTATTAAAGTGTGTGCATGTACATACACACATACAGAAACACACATAATTTCTAAACACCATCATCTAGGAATCAGTAAATATGTTGACAAGGGCAAAGAACTAAATGATGTTCTCTTAGAAGGCAGAGCAGGTAGTTGAAAGAACACAGGACTTAAGATACTGAAATCCCAAGTTTTTGGCCGACTTTTCCTACTTAGAGGTGATGGAAGAAATTTTCACACATTGAGATACGGAGAAGTCATCCTAGCTTATACATTATTTAACTTAAGCTTTATGCTAACTAGAATAGCCAGTTTTGTGGCCCATTAAACATACATTGTACATCTGCTTTAATCATTAAAGAAAAGGGTGCATTGTCCAGAAGTAAAGAATGCCTGTTTTGAAGACAGAGATAAATGCCTCCCTTCCCTAAAACATCAACGCTAGCACTCCTTCAATGATAAAGCTCCCTTCACAGGTGCCAAGGCCATGCTGACTCATTGTGTGCATGCTCATTTGTCTTTTTTTGAAACCTTGAAGGAATGCACCCCTGTGATGTTTGATGTTCTTTGCTCTGACAGATATAAAACTGTGCTGAAAACCATGCTTCTTCGGAAAGCTCTTCAGAACTATCTGAGGCTATAGTGCTCAGACTGGCTCAAATAAAACTCTTTTCTATTCCTATTATAGACTGTTTATTATTTCCGTCGACAGAGGCATGTGACTTTTGGTTACTTTAACCTCTTTGAACTTCAGTTTCATCATCTATAAAATAAAGATGTAAAATCTATAAAGACTGCATCATAAAGTTGTCACAATGATTAAATGAGATGATATGAAAACCCTTAATAAGAAGTAAAGGATTATAAAATGTGGGGACATTATCAAATAACTGCCACATGTAACATCAGTTATAAGCACTTTCAGATATCAGATTATAACTTTTATAATCAGAAAAAAGAAGTTAGTTTTACTTTTGAAAGTGACCTTTTAGAAGGATTAATAATTATCTTTGCTTTCTCTAACTCCATTATTCTCAACCTTTTCTCAATCTTCACATCCCTGAAATTTCAACTTACCCATCTGGGACACACTGATGGAGAATCAATGCCCTAATTTCTGAACTGAATACTGAAAACACGACATCTGGTTTCAAACTGTCAAACTGCCTTGGAATGTGGTCCTTTAAGGACTTCAGTAGCTTACTATACTATTTATGCAGGGGAAGAAAAAAGTCTAAATAGATTTGATGACCTATCAGAAAGGGAGAAGAAGAAAAGCCAGGCTGACAGAAAACTCAAGGCCAAGAGTGTACATAAGTACAAATATTTACCTTGAACTATATGGGTGAAAGGTAACAATGGGTGAAGGGATCACTCTAAGGCAAAACTAAAATGGACAGAGGAGTGGAACAGGGATTGTTTCTCAGGGACACAGAAGAACCTGAAAATGTGGTAGAGAAACTACAGGTGTAAATAAATAGTCATTGTCCAAATTATTCAAAAAGCCAAAAGAAAAATGATTATAATACCTGACTAACATTGTCTTCAATAATAAAATGCACCTTGACAATATTAATCCTATAGCGTGAGGGTTTAATGGCACCACAACCTACTTCCTCTAGATGGGGGAAATGAGAATTAACTGGTATAACAAAGGCTTAAATCTATAAGATTACTTATAGATTGTAAAAGAACAAGTATTATTCAAGCAGAGGGCAAGATGGACATGAGTACAAGCCCCAACTCCATGCCTAACTAGCTGTGTAATCTTAAGCAAGTTATTTAAACTCTCTGAGCCTCAGTTTCTTTCTCTGAAAAATGAAGATGATAATACGCACCTCACAGCTTTGGTTGTACAAGAATATGTAAAATAATATAGATAAAACATTTGGAAGTATATCTGGTGTTCAATAAATAGTAGTTGTTAAATCCCCCATCCCAGGCATTTATGCAGCACCAGATACCAGGGTGCTAATCAAGAGAGGCCAGACACAGGTAATCCAGAATCTAATCATTTCTTCCACACATAAAATTAGCTATTCCTAAGAAATACTCCAATAATGCCTCAAATTTTCTAATATATTATTCTGAATTAGACATATTTTTGTAACCCAAGCTAATTCAAATACAAAACATACCCATGTAGAATAAAGGAGTTTTTCAAAACTGTGTGTTTTGACTAATTCGTGGGTCCTGAAATCAATTTAGTGAGTCTCAATCAGCATTTTTTTTTAAAACGGTATGGAATGGAATAGAAGAGAAAACACCAAGGTGTACATAATACTTTAGTTGTGTGTATATGGGGTCATGATATAAAACACATTTCCAAGTGTGGGTTGTGGTCAGAAATTTTGAAAGATAGTAAAGTAAAATCTTTCTCAGGTAACCAGACCCTCTATATTAAGTGAAGAAGATAACTAAAACTTTGTTATTAATTTATTATCAACCATATATGTGGTAGGCAGAATAATAGCCTCCATGGATGTCCAATATCCTAATCCTTGGAACCTGTGCATATGTTACCTTACTTGGTAAGAAACTTTTCAGATACAATTAAGTTAAGGACCCTGACATGGGGAAATTATCCTGTATGATTAGAGTGGGCCTAAGCTAATCACATTTGGTTCTTAAAAGCAGAGAACCTTTTCTCTGGAGATGTGACTACAGAAGGATGGTCAGAGAGATGTAACATTGCTAGCTTTAAAGATGAAGGAAGGTGACCTTGAGCCAAAGAATATGGGTGACATTTAAAAACTTAAAAAAAGCAAGAGAATATATGATCTCCCAGAGCCTCCAAAAGGAACTAAGACCTGCCAACACTTAACCTACAGAGACCTGTGTTGGGCTTCTAGACAAATAACTGTAAGATAGTAAATTTGTGTTGCTTTTTTTTTTTAAGATTTTTTTTTTTTTGATGTAGACCATTTTTAAAGTCTTTACTGAATTTGTTACAATATTGCTTCTGCTTTATGTTTTGGTTTTTTGGCCTCAAGGCATGTGGGATCTTAACTCCCTGACCAGGGATTGAACCTGCACCCCCTGCATTGGAAGGCGAAGTCTTAACCACTGGACCACCAGGGAAGTCCCTGTGTTGTTTTAAGCCACTAAATTTGTGTTCATTTGTTACAGCAGCAATAGAAAACTAATACCATATAAATTTTATTAACTTAAATTTCCTCAAAAACCACAGGTCATAAAGTGTAGCTCAAAATCAGGGGATAAAAGAGAGAAATGAGAAATTATAATAAGTTTGTAGATCTCTAGGAACAAATAATTAATAGTTTAAACAATGTAGCAAAAACTAGAGGATACAATTCTTACCATAGGTATCCATGGAATATCTGAAATGTGGGAAAAACGTATTTACATTCTTCAGTTCTTCCATAGTTAGATCCCTGAACTTGTACTGAAGAGAGAAAAATGAACACGGAATAAGAATAAAATTATAAGCAACAGAACAATTACAAATTAACATTTAACTGAACACTTACTATGTGCTAGGCCCTGGGCTCTGAGTTTTACAAACATGAATAGTATTTGACTTCATCCTTTTAATAACGACCCTATGAAGTAGGCAGGGCTTATAACTGCTTGACTTTATAGAAAATGAAAATGAAAGCTAGAGAATCAAAATAACTTGCTGTGGTAGACAGCAAGTTAAGTAGTGAAGCCAGAGCTCAAACCCAGTGCCTGGGCCTTTAATCACTATATCAAATGCCTCCAAATACTTCCTGAAGGCTTAAGAAGTAGGGCAGGATGTAGCACCCCTGTCATCACTGTAAGATCCACCTCTCGTGCCTGAATATCTCATTCACTTGAGACATCCTGAATTTCCCTACCTGGTACCGCAGCTGGGTTTCAAAGGGAAAACAGAAAGCATGCAAAGGTTTGCAGTCAGGTTGAGTGACCTGCCTCCTCATTCATCCAGATGTAGTCTCAGAAATACTACCTTGGTTGCCCTGTGGGCAAAATCATTTAACTTCTTTGAACTTATTTTCTCATTCGCAAAGAGAAATTATACCCACCTCCTGGACTTGTGCTAGGCATTAAATGAAAAAAAAAAAAGTATGTTAAGAGTCTATTACCATTCTGAAAATGAAATTAAGAAAACAATTACGTTTACAATAGCATCAAAAAGAATAAAATACTTAGGAATAAATTTAACAAGATGCAAAACTTACACTCTAAAAACTACAAAACATTGTTGAAAGAAATTAAAATAGATCTAAATGAATAGAAAGGTATCCCTTGTCGATAGATCAGAAGACTTGATATTGTTAAGATGGCAATGTTCCCCAACAGATTCAACAATCGCCAATCCATATCAAAATCCCAGCTGACTTTTTTTGCTCATTTGCAAAAATTTACGAACGGACCTTAAAATTCATATGGAAATTCAAGGAATGCAGCCAAAACAATCTTAAAAAAGAATTAAAAAGAGCTTCCCTGGTGGCGTGGTGGTTAAGAATCCGCCTGCCAATGCAGGGGACGCGGGTTTGAGCCCTAGCAGGGGAAGATCCCACATGCCACGGAGCAACTAAGCCTGTGCACCACAACTACTGAGCCTGCGCTTTAGAGTCCACGAGCCACAACTACTGAGCCCATGTGCTACAACTACTGAAGCCAGTGCGCCTAGAGTCCGTGCTCCGAAACAAGAGAAGCCACCGCAATGAGAAGCCCGGGCACCGCAACAAAGAGTAGCCCCCGCTTGCCGCAACTAGAGGAAGCCCGAGTGCAGCAACGAAGACACAATGCAGCCAAAAACAAATTAAAAAAAAAAAAGAAGTCGGAGGATTCATACTATAATCAAAAAGACAGTAACAAATGTGGGAAAGGATGTGGAGAAATCAGAACCCTCATATACATACACCACTGCTGGTAGTAAAATGGTGCAGCTGCTTTGGAAGAGTTTGGCAGTTCTTCAAAAGATTAAACACAGAGTTACCATATGACCCAACAATTCCACTCTGAGGTATATACCCAAGAAAAATGAAAACATGTCCACACAAAAACTTGTGCACCATTGTTCATAGCAGCATTATTCATAACAATCAAGAAGTGAAAACAATCCAAATGTCCATCAACTGATGAATAAAGTGTGACATATCCATAAAATGGAATATTCAGCCATAAAAATGAAGAACTGATACATACTTGGATACACCTTAAAAACATTACACTAAGTTAAAGAAAACAGACACAAAAAGCCACATATTGTATGACTTGTATATAAAGTACCCAAAATAGGCAAATCCATAGAAACAGAAAGTAGCTTAGTGGGTGCCTAGGGTTGGAGGAGACTGGGAGAAAATAAAATAACTGCTAAGAGATCCTATTTCCTCTCTCTGAGTCTTAAGTTTTTCACAGGCAAAAGAGATATAGCTCTACTGCCTGCCAACTTCAGCAGGTATGTATGAAGATCTCATGATTAACATATGTAAAAGTGAGATATTAAACAAAATATGTATACAATAGTAAGTACCGACAGGAAACGAATCGACAAAGCATACCTAGGTTACAGAAAGGCCTCTGAAAAGAGCTGTCTACAATTCACATTAGAGCCTAGAACGGTACAGAAAATTAGAGGGAAGGAGGAAGGTCATTTTAAGATGGGAAAGAATTTGGCAGAAGAAAAAGTGTATAATTAACAACTTGAGGACTAGAAACATCTCTTACTCATTTTTATTTCCCCATAGCATTTAGCACAGGGTACGGCTTCAATAAATGCAGGCTAATTGGATGGGAGTTAGCAAAGAGGCAGATTTATATGAGTAGAGTGGATATAGAAAGCAATTATGATCCAAAGGACTGAGCATCGATCACTAAGATCACTAAAACTAAGAATCGATCAGTATTAACTACAGCAGGGTAAAAATGAGTCCCAGATTCAGTGAAAACAAAAGTGAATGAAACCATCCCAACTCCAGACACTACACAAATGTACAAAAGGCTGCATTGTTGTCACCTGGAATATATATTTATTATGAACCAAATAATTTTTGTTTTGTCTTCTATTTGATGTTATAAGCTGTTTTCTACATCCTTAACATCCTCTGAGAATGTAATGATTAATGGCTGCATAGGGCTATATACCAGAACTGATCTAACTGCAAAACTGACATAAAAGTTTGTCAAAAGCACTCTTTGTTAGGGCTTGAAAATCCAAACATCACTACTAGTCGAATATGTGATTTGCCTTTCTGACGAAAAACACCTATTTTATCTGTCCTAGAAAAATAAAAAGCACATCATTTTCACTATATATGAAACAGAGTATCTTCTTAGTGTAATATTAAGACATATATTCCATTACTGTTCCTATACCACCTAAGAGAAGCTTGTATAACATTCTCCAAGGAATATGCCTCAGACAATGCCATTTGCTTAAAGGGTGCAGGCAGGGAACTAAAGAGGAAAACTGGCCCATGAGATTCTAAAACTAAAGCAATTATACTATCATAAAAATCAGTTGAAAAATTGAGGAGTTACTAGAAGTTTAACTTTATCCACTATACTACAGTATGTTTATTTAGTAGACTGATACTTACGAACATCAAGAGTACTCCTGTATGACATTGCTCAAATGTTGGACACCCTGAGGAATACTTTGTGGCATCATTTTATTAAAAAAAAAATTAAACATTAATGAATCTTACAGATCAAATCCAATCCTATTATTTCATAACTGAGCAAATCGAGGTTAAGTTACCTGTCCAAGGTAACTTGGCCAGGGGAGTGGGAAATAGGAATTAGGGAACCAGAGAAGTTTTCTAAACTTAATATTTAATACAATTAAAGAATATATATACAGGGCTTCCCTGGTGGCGCAGTGGTTGAGAGTCCACCTGCCGATGCAGGGGACATGGGTTCGTGCCCTGGTCCGGGAAGATCCCACATGCTGCGGAGCGGCTAGGCCCGTGAGCCATGGCTGCTGAGCCTGCGCGTCCGGAGCCTGTGCTCCGCAACGGGAGAGGCCACAGCAGTGGGAGGCCCGCATACCGCAAAAAAAAAAAAAAAAAAAAAGAATATATATACATATAAACATATATGTACATATATATACATTTTGAAGAATAAACACTCAGGCACCAACTCACCCATGTTTGATATAGAACAGTGCTGTCCAACAAAACTTTCTGCCATGATGGAAAAGATCATTATGTGTTCTGTCCAATACAGTAGCCACAAGTGGCTACTGACACTTAATATGTGGCTGGTGTGACCAAGAAACTCATTTTTAATTTTATCTAATTTTGATGAATTTAAAGAGCCACATGTAGCTAGTGGCTACCATACTGGACAGCACAGACCTTTCCAATTCTATTACACCTGTCTGGGTGCTCCTTCTCTTAACCATTCAACTGCCTACCTTAAATTGTGTGGTCACACTCCTTTGCTTTTGCCCTCCATAGTTTTTATCGCATTTGTGTGCGTCCCTAAACACCACACTGTTGTTTCGTTGTTTCTTGTTTTAATCAAAATATAATCTTGCATATAACCTCCAATTTTTTTCACTGAATATAATGTTTCTAAGATTCACTTGTATTGTTGCATGTTGTAGTTCATTCATTTTCACTGCTGCATAGTATTTTCCATTGTGTGAATGAGTACAGAACAAATTATCCTTCCTTCTGTCAATGAACATTTGGGTTGTTTCTACTTTTTAATGATGAGTAATTCTGTGAATGTCTCTTGCTTCATATATTATGAATTCTCTATGGTAACTACCACAGAGTTTAAAATTCCCATTCATCCACATCCTCCAAACCCTTTGAAATGACCTTAATTTATGACAATCTAGTGAGAGAAAATGGTGTTTTACCATGCTCTCAATTTGCTTTTCCATGGTTACTAATGGGTTGAGCAAACATTCATTTCCCTGATTCTTCTTTTTTTAAAAAGTGATTATTCGTGTCTTTTGTCCAATTTTCTATTGGTTTTAATATTGATTTGTAGGCTAATTTATATATTCTGGATACCAATACTTTGTCAATTATGCATTAAAATATTATTCTCCAAGTTTGTATTTTGCCTCTTCACTCTCTTCATGGTGTCTTTTTATACATAAAAGTTCTTAATTTGAATGCAATCAAATTTATCACTCTTCTTTGAGTATTTTACGTCTTGTTTAAAAAATGTTTGCATACTCTGAGTCCATGAAGATTCTTTCCTACGTTTATCTCTATACGTTTTAAAGCTCGTCTTTTACACTTGAATCTTCAGTCCACGGGGAATTTTTATGTTTGGTCAGAGGTAAGGGTCCAATTTCATTTTCGCCTGTATAGATAATCATTTGTCTCTGCATTCTCCTTTCTGTAGTTATCTGCAATGCCTCTTCTGTTTTATATCACATTTCCAAACACGTGTGAACATGGTTCTAAGCCCTCTAGTCTGTTCCACTGGTTAATTTGTCTGTCCTACACCAACATCACACTAAGCCTCCATTACTAGTCTTGACATCTGGTAGAGCAAGTCCCACACCTATTCTTCTGTAAAAATGTCAAGATTATTCCTGGCCTTCTGCCCTTCCAAATGATTTTAGAATCAGTCTGAAAAGTTCGCCAAATACCCTGTTAGAATTTTGATTGGAATTGCATTGGCTCTATAGATCAATCTGGAGAGAGCTGACATCTTCACATCCATGAAGCTGGAATATTTATCTAGGTTGGAATACTTATTAGGTTTCATTTGTTTTCAATAAGATTTTTCATGTTCTCCTTACAGTTGCTTGATTTTAATGTATTGTTCACTTCACAAATGTTTCAGCAGTAAAATTATTTCCAAGTATTAAGTTATTATATTATTTGCCTACCTTGAGGGTTAAGGACCTTTGGAAATACCTGCTGGACTAACGTGTTTCTAAATGGTCTCCTTAATTTACACATCCAACAGACATTTATTAAGCACCTAAGTGCCAGACTCCATGCTATGCACTGATGATAAAAAACAAAAACCTTCCTCAACTATACTGGTCCCACCCTTGAGAAAATTATTGTCTCTCTTTTGTCTTTTTCCTGCATTCCAGTTCCACCAAAATTATGAAGTTCTTTTTCTATTCTCAGCTTTAGCAATTCTTCCCCCTGGACAATACACCATGCTTCCGTCACTGAAAAACTTGATAGAGTGGTTCTTTTAATTTCATGTTCTCTGAAGAGGAGACAGGAAGGGTGTAATCCTAAGGACGATGATACTTCTCTTCCTACAAGACCTACACACCTGTCACAGTAGATAAAATCATTCAAATCAAGTATATAAACAATTTCAATCATAAGGCTTCAAAACCTCGAAGGGGTGTACAAACTGCCCCAACAAAGAAAGACACAGGCAAACCCAACTAAAGAGAGAGCAGTTTATCTTGAAAGGAAAATGTAATCAAAAGAACCAGAAAAGTATGTGCATGTATATGATTCATATTTAACTGCTGCCATTACATTTTGCTACTGTTTTATTCTGAATGTATCATGTCTCATGCTTCAATAAAATTTTAAACAAAACAAAAAAACGGCATAAACGTACCGTTTCCGCATAGGGAAGTTTTCAGAAGCATTATGAATCATATAACTAAGAAACTGGTGGAAAAGGTGGTTGCCTCAGACTGTACACTGGTGGGGAATCAGACAGCCTGAACTAAGAGCCTGGTGTAACATAGAAACTGGCGTTAGTCATGCCCGAGAAACGCAGGTCAGACTTCCGGGTCAGCCCTCCACCTCAACCTTTCAACATTACGAGGATCTCTTCCGGGCCTTCCAACCCTGTCTTCATTCTTAAGTCTACACAGGTCTTTCATTCACTGCACACTCAGCACTCCGTCGTGTCAGGTTAGGTGATGGGAATTCTACAGCACTCTCTGCCATCAGAGTTCACCGCCCGAGTAAGGTTTGTATGTAAATAATTACTCCACGATGTGATAATCGATATTTCTGAAAGCAAGTAAAGGAGGTAGTGATTCTGTTTCTAGGGAGTGACATCTGAGTTGAGTCCTACAAAGGATTAGCCACGCGAATCATAAAAAAAAGGGGGTGGGGTGAGGGCAGGCCATTTCTGCAGAGAGAAAGGCATGGTTAAAGGGACTGGCGAGGGCTGGAAGCTGAGACCAAGAGAAGCTGGTGGCGTGAGAAGGTCTCACAGCGGGTGGAGGTTGGGGGATCTCGGATTTGCAGGCGAAGCCAGAGCCCCGGCCTCGGGAAGGAGAGGTCCGCGCCCTCCCTGCGGCCACTCCCCGCAGTCGGCTTCAGGCCAGCCCACCCCCCGCTCCAAGCCCCTTGACAAACCGGGGAAACGCCCCAAGGAGGTGGCCCGGCCAGGGGTGGAAACGCCCCCAAGCCCCGGCGCCCCAGACCCTGCCCAGCGGGCTGGCCGCACCTTGCCAAGCAGTCGCGTCACACCCTCACTGTTGAACTCCATCTCCAGCCAGGACCGTGAGTCGGGTTCTGAGACCCCAGCCCGGGAATCTCCTTCCGCACTGTCCTGGACGGGGGCTGCCGAGGATCAAACTTCCCGAGCGGTTCAAGGCCCCGCCCCTTCCCAGACTCGAAAGTCCACCGGTGTCCAACGCCCTAGGCTCAGCGAGGCTCCGCCCCGAGTCGCACCACCGCTCCTCCGCGAACCCCGAGCGCGTTCAGAAACGCGTGAGCGCCAAGGAAACCACGACCCAGCTTGCTGGAGGGAAACTTGGGGACATCGGTGAAGACAGGAATAGGAAGGACCCGAGGAGAAGCAGTAAAGGAGGTAGAAGATATTGGCGCTGTTCTGGGAGAGAGTTTCGAGAAGGATATGATAAATTCAGTAGAGTATCGAGAAAGATCAAGAAAGACCCCAAATTGTGGTTGGATTTAGGAAGGAAGAGGTAATGGAGCTTCAAAAGAGAAACTTCGGGGGGGCTGGATAGGAAAACGGACGCAGGAGGAGAATTGTCAGAACTGGGAAATAAGACAGCCGAGTGAGGGTGGTGTGCCTTTGGCGGGGCGGGGCAGAGCATAACAGCGTTGGTGGCCGAGAGAGGAAAAAGTCAGGCAACAGAGTTTGAAGACAAAAAAGGTAGATTGGTGGTTAATGTCATCTGGAGAAGTAAGACGAAGAGATGCAATTTGCGGGCCTTGTTTGGTTTCCTTGAATGAGTTACTTACCTGCTTTGCATCCCTGGTTTGAGCCAGTGGGCCTAAAAAGTCCTGAGAGCTGGCTATTGTAACTGTCAAGAGGTTGGGTGGGCAGGAAGGTGATTGTATTTATAGGAAGAGCCAAAGGTAGGAATGCTGTGATTCTATTGGGAGAAGAAAGCGAAAGACTGGAAGGAGCACTTATTTATTCAACAAACTTTTGTTGAGCATTGGCTACTTGCTAGATATTGTCGGGGAGGAAGAAATTTTCCTCTATTCTTCTAGCTTCCTCTGGCTGTCTAAGAAGTAAACTGACACCAGACAGAATAATAGGAGAAAATCAAACAAAAGTTAATAGCATGTATACCTGGGAGAGACCCAGGAGAACTGAGTGACTCGCCTTAATGGCCGAAGCCCTCACCTTAAATACCATCTTCAGCTATGGCAAAAGAGGATGTTGGGGGTTGTGGTTTGAGACTTCAAAGGGGAGAAAGGCAGTTCACATGGAGAAAGTAAATACTTGGTAAACAAATGTTTGCTGGCCCTTGCAGAGACTAGGTGACTCTGATTTCTAGGCTCTGCCGAGTTCCCGCCACCACACCTATCCCATATTCTTTGCAGATATCTCTGGTGACACCTTAATTAGGGGAACGGGCCTTCTCTCTAAATCCTTTTAGGCAGTTAGGGGGAAGTCTTTGGGGCCTTAAAAATGGACATCCTAAGTTAACCCTCCTGCCAAAGAGACACGTTTTAGGGTGACAAATTTTGCTCCCCTGCAATATTTTTCTAGGTCTGAGGATACTGCAGTAAACAAAATAGACAAAAGTATCAGCAGTCCTAAGGCTGTCATTCTTTTATTAGTAGGAGGAGAGCAAAACAATAAAAATAGTAAGTAAATTAGACCATATGTAAGAACTGATTAAGTGTTGTGGGGAATAATTTTTAAAAGGCAGGTTAAGGAAGTGAGGGTAGGTCTCCTTGAGAGGTGAGAAAGTAAGCATTCCATATTAGAGGGCAACCAGAGCACTAAGACAGACGTGTGCTTGGGGAGAGTCAAAACCGCGGGGAGGCCAGTGTGGCTGGAGTCCAAAGAAGAGGTGAGGAAGCAGAAGTAGGCTACGTCAGAGAAATAAGGGGGAGCCACAGATGGTTTAGGACAGTGATTCTTCCTGTGTGGTCCCCAGACCTGCAGCCTCAGCATCACCTGGAACTTGTTAGAAATACGGATTCTAAGGCCTCACCCCAGACTTAACAGAATCAGAAACTCTGGGGATCAGGTCAAGCAATCTGTTTTAACAAGCCTGGGTGATTCTAACCACTATAAGAACTTTGCGGACAACTGGTACTCTGGCTTGTCAATGCCTTCCCACCAGAGACCATCAGGAACACACCCATACTTAAACAAGTTGGGTTGATTACCCCTTCCGGTGAGGGAGCAGATACTGTGGAGAACCACTGGGACAGCTGAGTAAGAGTGTGGAAAGAACCTATTATAGGATTTGGGCTCTGCGTGATTTGGGAGAGGGCTTAAGGAATCAAAGCTTTACTTTGGATTGGGTGCTGTCAGAAGGCAGGGACAATTCTATGATTGGGTATCTCAATATATATTATCTCTCAGATGGGTAAACTAGAGCAAGTTTAAGGCTGTGATTGGTAGAGAACCAGTAGTCTCATTAGCAGAGAGAAGAGGATGTTTGGGTATTTCCTGGGTTGCACAGTGACCTTGTTTTTGTCTCTGCTTAGAAGAAATTATGACGAGGCCTTGTTTGGTCTCATTTTATCATGGTCTGAGTGACCCTGTCTGATGTCAGTGTTCTGAGATGGTTTATATCCAACAGGAGACAACAGGAGCCTGGCTGTGAGGGCCAGGTCAGCTTGTAGCAACACTGAGACCTAGCTAGGTCAGTCCGGTTCCCAGATGCAAGGGGCTGCTTTTTTCTTTCTTAGGCTTTTGCTCTGAGAGAGAGGAAGCCACTGGAGGGTTTTGAACAGAGGAGTGACACGATCTGACTGAGTTGAAAAAGAATAAGTCTGACAGATGAGTTGTGAAGAGACTTGGGGTGGGGGGTGGGGAGTGGAGAGTGGAAGCCGGGAGACAAGGTAGGAGGTGAGACGGTTGAAGGATAAGAGGCTTGTTAAGAGCACCTCAGCCAGATCTAACACACCTCAGAAACTTCGAAACTTCCAGAGATTCTAAGATTTAACAGATCCTATCAGAAATCCATTAATCAAGGAAAAGCTATCAAGTTAGAAGTAAGGCCTGAACAAGGTTCTTCCATCTTTTATGAAAGAACCTTTTATGGAAGAGGCCTTCCATCCAAACCACCAATTCTCTTCTGGTTTAATAACTATGGATGAATTATAGGCACTAGGAACACTCTACGCCTGTTGTGTGTGTGTGTGTGTGTGTGTGTGTGTGTGTGTGTGTGTGCGCGCGCACGTGCACACACATGCATGTGTGTAGCTATCAGTTCCCATGTGGAAGGTACATTGCTAAGAGTTTTATGCGCTTCATTGCAGTTAATCTTCACAAAACCCTAGATGGAATTATTATCAATTATTATCTCACTTTTACTGTTGAGCAAACTGAGGTTTAGTGAAGTATTTCCTATTTCCTTGTTTCTGATATCCTGTTGAATAAGAGATGTATTACTGACAATGTTCTGGGGAGAAAAGGTTACAAAATTAAATATACATACCAGTTTTAACCCCACTTTTGGGAATTTGTCTTAGAGAAATAAAAGTACCCAGGATGTATGCATTATACAAAGATGTTAATTATATTAAAAGAGAAAAAAAGTCCTCAGGCTTAGAAATGGGAATAGTGTATATTCTGCTCCTTTGTTTATAGTTTGAGAAAAAACACAAGAATGGTTTTTCTTGGTCCTCTGCTTCTGATCTCTGTTTACACTCTTTGCTTTCATAGTTATGTGTCCTATCAGACACATTGTTTAGGGATAAAACCTCGGTATTCTGAATATCAGACAAATGTATCCTTATCATTTACTTCTTTAAAAAAAGTTTTAATTGTAAAATACACATAATGTACAATTTACCATCTTAACCATTTTTAAGTATACAGTTCAGTGGTATTAATTACATTCGTAATGTTTTACAGCCATCACTACCATCTGTCCCATAATTCTTTTCATCTTGTAAAACAAACTCTGTACCCTTTAAACAATAACTTCCCATTCTTCCCTCCCTCCAGCCCCTGGCAAGCACCATTCTGCTTTCTGCCTTTGTGATTTTGACTACTCTAAGTATGTCACCAGTGGAGTAGAGGGTCCAGAAACAGACCCTCATATATATGGTCAATTATTTTTGACAAAAGTGCCAAGACCATTCAGTGGGAAAAGGACAGTCTTCTCAGCAAATGGTGTTGGGAAAACTGAATATCCATATGCAAAAATGAAGTTAGATCCTTATCTAATACCATATACAAATACTAACTCAAAATGGATCAAAGACCTAAATGTAAGCCCTAAAACAATAAAACTCTTAGAAAAAAATATAGGACAAAAGCGTTATGACATTGGATTTGGCAGTGATTTCTTGGATATGACACAAAAGACATAGGCAACAAAAGAAAAAAATAGACAGATTGGACCTCATGAAAATTTAGAACTTTTGTTCATCAGAAGACAGTATTGGGAATTCCCTGGCAGTCCAGTGGTTGGGACTCAGTGCTTTCACTGCCATGGCCCAGGTTCAATCCCTGATCGGCAAACTAAGGTCCCACAGGCTATGTGCAGCACGGCCAAAAAAAAAAAAAAAAAACCAAAAACACAAGACAGTATCATTTACTCTTTAGATGTGTGGAGCTTATATTGTTATTCATTGACTGACAGCATATGCTGCATCTCAGGCCATCCTTCCACAAATGTCCTTTGACCTTGTGAAATGAAACTGCAATCTTTCTTTTCTTAAACTAGTTCTTTTTTCTCAAGATTTTATATCGCCTCTCAATTTTCATGCTCTGTCTGAACTGGCGTGCTTTTTTTTGGTCATTTTGCTGCTTCTCTGGTTAAGTAAAAAATTGGCAACGTGCAAGAGAAATGTGTCCAAGAAATTTTGTTTATGACAATCACAGCATTGTTTATGGTGATAAAAAGTTGGGAAAAAAATCTAAATGCACATTGTGCCGGTTACTAATTTATTGCCTTTCAGTTCCAAATACACCATTTATTGCTTGCTCTGCTATTGTGGAGGTGGACCTTTTAAGGATTTCTCTCTTGCTAGTGGGCACAATATTAAGTTTTGTCAATAGAGGGCCTGGGGGTGATACTGCAAGGAGGAAGAGACTTCC
Source organism: Pseudorca crassidens (assembly GCF_039906515.1). Taxonomy (NCBI): domain Eukaryota; kingdom Metazoa; phylum Chordata; class Mammalia; order Artiodactyla; family Delphinidae; genus Pseudorca; species Pseudorca crassidens. Next base: position 37,593,848 of record NC_090304.1, on the reverse strand, counting down.
TCCTTCCAGTGTGCTTTTGTTCTTGGTCCTACTGTGTGGCTGCCAGTGGCATGAGTCGGGATATCCAGTAGTGCTCACCTCTGTCGAGTTTCAGTGGCCCCTGTGTAGGGTGCTTTCCATTGAGTTTCAGTGGTGCTTCTGCTACTCAAATGAGTTCTACCACCCCCAACAAGGTGGCTTCCCAGTACATTCTACTGGTGTATCCCCAGAGGGTAGATTCTCAGCAATGATCAGTAAGCTTGACAGACACCCCCCATGGAGACTTCCCAGCAAATTCCACCAGCATCTCAGAGGGTGGTGCCCTACGTTCCAGGCTCGGCCTACAGCAGCTCATTGGATATCCCTACCATGACCACCACTTGTCCAAGTTTTGGATCTCAACCCTGGAAGGGCAGAGACTCTTTCAAGTTTATTCCTTCCTTGGATGCTTTGCCTCAGTTCTAGTGGTGGTGGCTGCTCCCTATATATGCTATTCCTGTGACATGTAGAGCTTTCTACCTCTTCCATTAATCTCCTGTTCCTAGTTAATAATTCTTTTTATCGAACATTCTCTGTTCAAATTACTGTGTAGTTTCTATCTCCTGACTAGATCTTGACTGATATACCCATTATTAGGAGAAAGATGAGGGAATTCCCTGACGGTGCAGTGGTTAGGACTCGGCGCCTTCACTGCTGGGGCCTGGGTTCAATCCCTGGTCGGGGAACTAAGATCCCACAAGCCATGTGGCTCGGCCAAAAAAAAGAGAGAGAGAGAAAGAAGAAATACACGTGGAATATTATACAGGAATTAAAAAAAAATAAGTTAGACTTCTGCTTCTGTCTATGAAGAATCAACTGCTACAGGAGTTGTCTTCTCTCCATAAACAAATAGAAAATTGCATAAAATATATGAAATAATTATTTTCAGATCTTGCACAAGGGCCAGCACCAGACTGTGAACTTTGAAAGAAAGGAAACAAAAGAGATGAGCTTTAAAAGCCCCTGCCTACTGCCCAGAGGCAGTTTTCAGACTGCAGCACAGAGAGGGGTTACCCAAACGAAGCTGAATTGAAAAGAAAGATAGTGGCGTACCAAGGAGGCCAAAGTGCCAGGAATTTACAGGATGTAGTACTGAAAAGAGGCAATTCCACAGAGAAAAAACTCTGGACATCTCCACAGGGACCCTTGTGAGTCTTTAGCTGAGTTCTGTCTGTGCACACATGGGGTAAAATTCCATGAGGCCCGGAAAAGAACCACCCAGAAACAGTAGGCCAAACATTTCTTGGAGCTCCCAGAAGGGCTGGGAGTTGTGGGAAATTCCACCGATCAGAAAGACCTAATACCATTGGCATCAGAAAGAGCGCTTAAAAGGGTCATAACTCAGTAGTGGGGATGATTATCTCTAGAGTAAAGGCTGCTCCTGGCCCACCAACAAAGCTTAAAACTTGCCTCAGAACACTCAAACTGATTGCAGGTAACTTAATTGCATCCCAGAAGAAAACCCAACACTATCAAAAAGAATACAACAGGGCTTCCCTGGTGGTGCAGTGGTTAAGAATCCACCTGCCAATGCAGGGGACATGGGTTTGAGCCTTGGTCCTGGAAGATCCCACATGCCGCAGAGCAGCTAAGCCTGTGTGCCACAACTACTGAGCCTGCACTCTGGAGCCTGCGAGCCACAGCGACTGAGCCCACGTGCCACAACTATTGAAGCCCGTGTGCCTAGAGCCCGTGCTCTGCAACAAGAGGAGCCACCACAATGAGAATCCCATGCACTGCTACAAAGAGTTGTCCCCACTTGCCACAACTAGAGAAAGCCTGTGTGCAGCAACGAAGACCCAACGCTGCCATAAATTAATTAATTAATTAATTTAAAAAAAAAGAATACAACAAAATCCAGCCCTCAACACTGTAAAATTCACCATGTTAAACATCCAACCAAAAGTTACCAGGCATTCAAAGAAACAGGAAAATATCACCCACAACAAAGAGAAAAATCAACCATTGAAACAGGTCCAGAAATGATAGAGATGATAGATTTGCAGACAGCTTCCTTAAAATGCTTATTATCAATCTCATAAATATACTCAAGGATGTAAAGGAAAACATGAACACCATGTGGAGAAAAATGAAAGGTAGAATTAAAAAAAAAGAGAGAAGTTGAACTTCTAGAGATGAAAAATACAAAATCAAATTAAAAATACACTGTATGGGATTAACAGAAGTTTCGAAGATTAGGGGGAAAGATGAGTGAACTTGAAAAAGACAGCAATGGAAACTATCCAAAATGAAACACAAAGAGAAGAAAAATGAACAGAGTACCAGCAAGCTGTGGGACAGAATCACACTGGTTATTGGTCTAATACACAAGTAGTGGAGGTCACAGAAGGGGAAAAGCGGGGACAGAAAAAGTGTTTGAAGGAACAGTAGCCAAATATTTTTCTAATTTGATGAAAACCATAAGCCCACAGATTCAAGAAGTTCACCAAACCCCTGGTAGAAGAAACATGCAGAAAGTTACACAAAGCAACCTGAAAATAAAATTGCTGAAAATTAGTGAGAGAGAAATTTTTAAAGAGGCAGTTTTCGTTCTTATTTTTCTTAACATCTTTATTGGAGTATAATTATTTTACAATGTTGTGTTAGTTTCTGCTGATTCACTTTTTTATACATACATCCCCATATCCCCTCCCTCTTGGGTCTCCCTCCCACCCTCTCTATCCCAACCCATAGGTGGTCACAAAGTACCAAGCTGATCTCCCCGTGCAATGCAGCTGCTTCCCACTAGCTATCTGTTTTACATTTTGTAGTGTATACATGTCAGTGCTACTCTCTCACTTCGTCCCAGCTTACGCTTCCCCCTCCCCGTGTCCTCAAGTCCATTCTCTATGTCTGTGTCTTTATTCCTGTCCTTACCCTGGGTTCATCAGAACCGTTTTTTTTTCTTTTAGATTCCATATATATGCATTAGCATACAGTACTTGTTTTTCTCTTTCTGACTTACTTCACTCTGTATGACAGACTCTAGGTCCATCCACCTCATTACAAATAACTCAATTTCGTTTCTTTTTATGGCTGAGTAATATTCGATTGTGTATATGTGCCACATCTTCTTTATCCATTCATCTGTCGATGGACACTTAGGTTGCTTCCATGTCCTGGCTATTGTAAATAGTGCTGCAGTGAACATTGTGGTACATGACTCTTTTTGAATTATGGTTTTCTCAGGGTATATGCCCAGTAGTGGGATCGCTGGGTCATATGGTAGTTCTATTTTTAGTTTTTTAAGGAACCTCCATACTGTTCTCCACAGTGGCTGTATCAATTTACATTCCCACCAGCAGTGCAAGAGGGTTCCCTTTTCTCCACACCCTCTCCAGCATTTATTCTTTGTAGATTTTTGATGATGGCCATTCTGACTGGTGTGAGGTGATACCTCATTGAAGTTTTGATTTGCATTTCTCTAATGATCAGTGATGTTGAGCATCCTTTCATGTGTTTCTTGGCAGTCCGTATATCTTCTTTGGAGAAATGTCTGTTTAGGTCTTCTGCCCATTTTTGGATTGGGTTGTTTGGTTTTTTGATATTGAGCTGCATGAGCTGCTTGTAAATTTTGGAGATTAATCCTTTGTCAGTTGCTTCATTTGCAAATATTTTCTCCCATTCTGAGGGCTGTCTTTTGGTCTTGTTTATGGTTTCCTTTGCTGTGCAAAACCTTTGAAGTTTCATTAGGTCCCATTTGTTTATTTGTGTTTTTATTTCCATTTCTCTAGGAGGTGGGTCAAAAAGGATCTTGCTGTGATTTATGTCATAGAGTGTTCTGCCTATGTTTTTCTCTAAGAGTTTGATAGTGTCTGGCCTTACATTTAGGTCTTTAATCCATTTTGAGTTTATTTTTGTGTATAGTATAGGAAGTGTTCTAATTTCATTCTTTTACATGTAGCTGTCCAGTTTTCCCAGCACCACTTATTGAAGAGGCTGTCTTTTCTCCATTGTATATTCTTGCCTCCTTTATCAAAGATAAGGTGACCATATATGTGTGGGTTTATCTCTGGGCTTTCTATCCTGTTCCACTGATCTATATTTCTGTTTTTGTTCCAGTACCATACTGTTTTGATTACTGTAGCTTTGTAGTATAATCTGAAGTCAGGGAGCCTGATTCCTCCAGCTCCGTTTTTCTTTCTCAAGATTGCTTTGGCTATTCAGGGTCTTTTGTAAACAGACACTTTTCATATGATCCAGCAATCCTCCTCCTGGGATTCACCCTAAAAAATTAAAACTTATATTCCCTTAAAAAGCTGTACACAAATATTTATAACATCTCTATTCAAAAAACAAAATCTCTATTCAAAATAGCCCCAAACTAGAAACAACCCTATTGTTCTTTGACAGGTAAATTGATAAACCGATACATCCATACAATGGAATAATATTCCATAAAAAAGAACTAACTCTTGTACAACATGAATGAATCTCAAAAGCATTAATGCTAAGTGAAAGAAGCCAGTGGAAGAAGGTTATGATTCCATTTATATGAAGTTTTAGAAAACGCAAAAGCAGATCAGTGGTTGCCAGGGGCCAAGGGATTTAGGGAGAAGGGATTGACTGCAAAGGTGCACGGGGAGCTTTTTGAGATGATCACAATTTTTTCTATCCTGATTGTGGTGGTAGTTACAAGAATGACACATTTTAAAATACATATCAACTGTACACTAAAAATGAGTGTGCTTTATCACATGTGATTTATACCTCAATAAAGCTTATTATTAGAAACAAAAAAGGAATGTGTTTAGATTTTTTATCAATTGACCCAGGAGGATGTCCGTGATGTATTGTTATAGGAGAAAAGCAAGTTACATAGTAGCACGTGTAGTGTGATCACCTTAAATAAAACAACACTGAAAAAACCCCTCTGTATCCCTCTATATGTGTAGTGATATTTGCAAGCTTGTAGAGAAGTCTTGGGCAGAAGAACACACACTAAGCTGGTAACACTGGTTACATCATGTGACTAAGAAAGAGGGGGAGAGTATTACGTTTTTCTTTATACATCTTTGGATAGTTTCATGTTTTACAATGATTTATCATGAAAATAAAGGGAATATGAAAATAATAGGGAGATGTGTATGTAGGAGGAACTTTGGTGGAGGGAGAGGTCCACTGTACCAGTGCAGGGAGGTCAAAGGGATCAAGATAAGGTCATTAAACGTGACAAAAAGGAGATCCTTGGTAACCTCCGAGAGAGCATCTTAAGTAGTGAGGTGGGGGCAGAAGTCAGGATGTGATGCATGGAAGAAAAGCATGGACTGGAAAGAAAGGCTTTGGGTATGGACCACTTGTTTAGGAATTTTGGCCGTAAAAGGCAGTTAAGAAACAGACAGTTAAGAAGGGAGCCACAGCAACAGTTGGAGGTTTTTGTGAGTAGAGGACAAGGATACTTATGGCTTCTTGAAGGCCAAGAAAAGAGAACCAGGACTTCCCTGGTGGCTCAGTGGTTAAGAATCCGCCTGCCAGTGCAGGGGACACAGGTTCGAGTCCTGGTCCGGGAAGATCCCACATGCCGCGGAGCAACTAAGCCCATGTGCCACAGCTACTGAGCCTGCACTCTAGAGCCCGCGAGCCACAACTACTGAAGTCCGCGTGCCTAGAACCCGTGCTCCGCAACAAGCGAAGCCACTGCAATGAGAAGCTTGCGCACCGCAACAAAGAGTAGCCCCTGCTCGCCGCAACTAGAGAAAGCCCGAGCGCAGCAATGAAGACCCAATGAAGCCAAAAATATAATAATAATAAATAAATAAATTTATTTAAAAATAATAAAAAGAAAAGAAAAGAGAACCAGTGGACAGGAGCTGACCAAAGGAACTGAAGAATGGTATAAAATGGTGGTGAGACAGCCCTTGAGATGGGAGGGGAGGGATTGCAAGGACAGAAATAAAGAGTTCTCATTTCCCTAGAATTCAGTTTTGTTTCACTCACGGCTGTCATAGACCTAGGAACACACCTTTCCCAATCCCTGTCTCTAGTCTAAAGAGCCCAACTTCCTAACAGGCAACTGGGCCCTGATCTGGAGCATCACCTGTGTGACCTAGTGCAGGTCACTCAGGCTCTGTAAACCTCAGTTTTCTCATTAGTAAAATGGGATAAATAATAGTACCTACCTCATATTGTTGTTGTGAGATAACGCATTCAAAGAGCTTAGTTTGCTGCTCAACTGCTGGTCTGGGGGCAGTCTCTCTGACCTGTTGTGGCCTGGGCCATATAATCAGTGATGTCACAATGCCCTACTAGACTCCAGCTTCTCTATTAGGGAGTTGCAGATCCTTTGGAGCTAAGGACTGGAACTGATATGCGAGACCTCTCCCAACTGAGGGTTTCATGAGCATACTCCTTTGTCAAGATCTTGGTGAATAGTCTTTTGCTGTGCAATCGTGTCTTAGAAATTGTTTTACTTATTATCATGATCGTGCTTGGCTGGATGCTTTCTGTTGGATTTGCATGTTACATGGGCACATTTCCAGAGTTTGTGGTAAGGAGTGACCTTGCCTGTTAATCCCTCGTAGTCAGTCCTGGCTCTGGCTAACCCTCCCAGCTGGCGTTTCTGACCAAACAGGAAAGATAGTTGGGGTCTCACCACTAATAAGAGGTCAGGATGTGGTGGGAACAAAGTTTCCCAGGCTACTTCCCATCCCATTGGGACATCGTTAAGCCTTTCCCCCTCCACTTGGGTACTTAACATCACTTATTTCAAAGCACTATGGAATTTATAAGGGGTCTGGTGGAGACAGTGCCTGACTTCTGGATTTCAGGCCAAGTGGATCAGTGGTTGCTGGGAGGAAAGGGAATGTGGACATTGGTGGGACCTTTTCAGCAGCCCTTCCAGTCACATACAGAGCCAACGAGTTGGGCCAGCTCTGCCTTTGAGTTTCTTTCTTCCTCAGCCTCCAACTCTGAAATGGAAGGAGAGGTAGGCTGTTCAGGAGAGCAAGACACACCTGAGGAGTCGGATTTTGGATGAAGATCTGCAGCTGTGAGTGGGCGTGAAGGTCTGTTGGGCTGGATTCTTCCCTTTCAAGAGAACTCAGTGGCACCCTGAAATCTGGAAAATAAAATAGACTGCGGAAGGGGAAAGAATTTGGGGAGTACTGCTGAGGACAGCAAGCCCTGGTTCGAAGATTTGTCAATAACCGTACCTCAGGGGTATTCTTTTCAAAGACTGTTCCATCTATTAACTTATTTTCTCCATGCAAACTCTGTAACAAATTAGACCAGCATTTTTAATGCCCTCTTTGGCAGACGCTGAAACTGGAGTTAGTGTAAATTTGAGTTCAAGTCCTAACCTTGCAACTTCCTAGCCATGTGACCTTGAGAAAGTTCAATCTCTCTGAACCTCAAGTTTCTTCCTCTGTATAATGGAGATGTTCCAGTACCTTTCTGTTTTTGTGAGGATTACATTTGGGAATTCATGTAAAGCATTTATTGCAAAGCTTGACAATTAGCATTTAGTAAATGCTAACTTAACAACTAGGCAAAATAATGAACCAGTCAACAAAGAGTTACTGGTGACTATACTTACCTAGGGCCACACAAACCAACCCATTTGTGAAGCTGGGTGCAAGCATAGATCTCAGGACTTAATACCTCTCTCACTCATTCCACTAGACCAGCCTGCCGATAGGAAACATTAGTAGCCGTGTCCTTTTAGCAAACCATTTCCTGGGTTTCTCAAATCCCACCCCGTGTCATTCAGACCAGTTTTTTCAAAGATGTTCCCATTGTTAAACTTAACTCTAAGAGTCTTAGTAATATGCCAGTTACAGGAGCAAGTTTTCTGGGAAGCTCCTCCAGAAGGCATGGGTATCTATCTATCAAGTCCCAGGCCCATACTAGGAGCAAGGCATGATGGTGGTTCTTTTGTTTGTTTGTTTTCTCAATCTGCCCCAGAATTTCTATGAGAGTATTGGCCCAACAGTCAGACCTGTGTGGGGTGGGGATGCAGATGGAGGCACTGGGCACTTGTTCAGCTTGAGCCACTGCCACAGTGTGATCCTGACCAAACCACTGAAACTATTCTGTGCCTCGGTTTCTCCAGCTATGAAATGGGCATAATAGCCCATCTTCCTTTTCTTCCCTTCTCAGGGAAGTTGATAGGAGGCTTCCCCTGCACGATGAGGGTTTAACTGTGCCATTTTGCAAAGTGCAAGATTTTTCTTCTTTAAATAGCCTAACAATAGTATTTAAGTAATTGCTTATAGCGTACATACCCAGTCACTCCTCCCAGTTAATCCAGGGTGTGTTTTATTTGGCTTTGTTCACAGCAGTGTTTTTTTTTTTTTTTTTTGCATCTGATTGCATAAAGCAAGTAGTCAAAATTTTGGCAGGTGATGAGTTAATAAAGATATCAGCTAGATCCTAACCACACAGAGTCACTAAAGAATGGGGCCCTCCTGCTAAGGGCTCTTCAGCCTCTACACATCTGGCATCCTGGCCAACTGTCCCATAGCTACTCACTCTGATCCCCAAGGTCACAGGAGCTGATGTCACAATTGGTGTCTGAGCTCTGACCACCAAATAGCCATGGCGAGCCACTTCAGGCCAGACTAGACCACGAAGCTCCTCAGCCAGGAGCTATCATGCTGGACCATCCACCACCTGGTCTTGAATGAAGACAGCCCAGTTTCCAGGACTCAGGGAATAGAGCACCACACCTTTCAGAACCGCCTGTTTCCCCCTGCACACACCACCAGCTAAGCAAGAAGCCCCACAATGATCGTTGTCTTCTGGATGCTTCTCATTGCAGGAACGATGTGGAAGGGATATAAGTATCCCCCAGGAGGGGTAAATGTGCCTTCAACTGTGTTCTCTCTTCCCACTTTGAAATGTATTCCCCGAGATAAATGAACTAAGCATCAAAATCCAACTTTAGAAACAAATACTCTCTTCTTTATTAAGTTATTGTAGCATACCTACTTCTATTCTTATTCACTATCTACTTAGAGTTGAGAGAGTTCCCTCTTTCATGTGATCTTTTATACATCTTTTCCTAAGAGTCTTTACTTTTTTTAAGTTCTTCAGTGTCTTTCAAAAAAACTGGAGGTATAAAGATATTTCAGGCCCAGACTCAAAGCTGTCTGACAGTGCTGACCTAGTCTCATGCTCATGGGACACTTTATATGTTCAGCCTTCTATACCACTTAGCCCACACCAGCAACCCACGCTTAACTGTCCCTCATCAGGTAAACACTGGTCTGTAAAACGGTTCTGGTGGCAGATGTCTCTTTCCTCTCTCCTCCTGTTAAGACCTTGGATGTTCATCTTTTCTTTGCCTCTTGTCAGCTCCCACACTGCTAAGCCCCTGTGGCAACTGGGATTGGAGGCATTAGGTGAGACAGAATTGGACACAGCTACCCCTGCCTGCCCTTGAGGGCAGCTATCTCAGCCCCACACCCTAGCAAGCACTAGACAAGACCCACCTGACATACTTTTTTCTTCCCAGATTCCGGTGGAAATAAGCAATGATCCTGGTGAAGTAATGCAGCTCTGAAGCTTTCCTGACCAGCTGTACTGTTCCTGTTGGTTTCACATAAAGTAATTGCATACCATTTTATCACATTTTATGTAACAAGTTACCACACTTTTTTTTTTTTTTTTTCAAGTTACCGCACTTTTAAAGATGAAGACTTGGTATTCTGTTAGCTCAAAACAGGGAGATGGAGGGTCGGGAGGTAGTTGGGTGGATGGGAGTGATTGGGTCCCCTCTGCTTCATAGTCTGTAAGAGTGGCATTAAGACTAAGATACCTACTTCAATTTGTCCCCTATTCTGTACCCTTGAACATAGAAATCCTCTAGAGCTCTTTAGACCTATTTCCCACATAATACCTTTCTCCTGGGTCCAAGGTCCAGGGTCCAGGCAGGGGTGAAAAATGTAAATGTTACAGAAAGGGTTAGAGATTGCAGCAACTTTAAGCCTATTCTCTGGGGGTATTTCTCTGTGGCCTTTTCACAGCTATCATTAAGCCCAAAGCTTACACCACGTGGGGAAAGGGCATTTTCATATTGGGTGCTAGATACTAAACTATACAGTATTTTAATCCTTATAGTAACCTCAGCCTCATTTTACAAAATGGCAGAAATGAAGTTGAGAGGCTTAAGTACCTTACCAACCCACACAGTTCTCGGTAGCAGAGTCAAAATTAAGGTCCAGGTCTTCTCTTTGGTATGCTTTTACATGCCAAGGAAAGGAGCCACGCAAGAGAGGCTGGGTTATCCAAGATCTTGACTACCTCTTGGTTCAAAAGTCTTCCTCACCTGAATAAACAAGAAGTTGCCTTTTCTTTTAGCAGTGACTGCTGCTGATCCAGGCAGCATGTGTAGAAACAAAAGCTAACCGCCCAGTCCTCAGTATGGTGCAGTTTGAGTTCATGAGACCAAGAATGAGAACCTAAGTATAAGACCCATGCAATTAATGTGGGCGTCTGAGCCCTAGGATATTCCTAATGAGCCCTCTAAAAGTGGTTTGAGCTTTCTGACCCTGAAAGAAAGAAAGAAACCCTAACAGGAGCAAATACTTTTAAAATAAATTATATGGAACTGCTCCCATTCTGTGGTTGCTTTGGGTTGACCAATGGTTTCATTGTTCAAAAGTATACACTTACCAACAAAGTAGATCTTTGGTTACACAGACAGCATATTGTTGATGACTATTTGGCATTTGTTTGCTAAAGTATTTTTAAGTGCCTCTATGCACTGTATGGATTACTTTTTTTAATAGAAAAAGTGAATTCAAAATTCGTAAGCAAAAATTTATAATTTATAAATCTAGGATACTAGCATCTTTTATGATACTTGTATGACCTAGACTCAACACATTCCATTGAGTTAAGTGCCTACATTCTCTGGCTGCATGGCTGTGCCCACTTGCCTCATATATTCCTAAGGACTCATCTTCCCAGCTATCTCAGGCTCTTTGTATTATAGGGGATTAGAACCACTCAATTTCTTGAAAAGAGGAACTATATACCCAGTTCTTCTTCTTCCCTTGTTCCCCGACTATACCTCCAAACAGTTCTCCTAACTTGGGTGTCTGATACCAGAATAGTTCTCTAAGCTGGTGGTGCAAGAGGGGAGAGGTGTCAGTGGCAGGGGCTGAGCAGACGGGAATGTGTAAGGGAGAAGGAACAGAGGTGTGTGTAAGGAGGTAAACCCCATCTCTGAAGTCTGATGAGTCTACTGGGGTTTCTAGCTGGAATAATGTTCAGGGTGATGAAATAAGGAATATGAGTTTTAGTAAATAAATGCAAACCAGTGAAAATATCAATAAAATATTTTTAATGCCTACAATATCTTTTATACATAAATTGCAAAACTTTTATCTGTATATGCAAAAGTAGATTCTCTTGCAGGTCAACAGCACCAGAAAACAAGCTATGCTATGTAAATGTTTCTTTAAACTTGATTTGTCCATTATGTAAAAGACATGGATTTAATAACTCCAAAGACATCTATATTCCACTCTTAATCATACACTAAACACCTGAATATTTATTTCATCACATCCATTCACAAAATAAATAGTAGTCTAATATATTCAGCACATTGAAAATAATACAACCAGTCTCTCTTCATATATTTATTCTCTTTCCAAACATGTTTTGGTCTCCTGCTATATCTCAGAAATGTACTAACAGCTGCTTTTAAGTTATAAAATACAAAACAGTATTTCTTGGAAAAGATCTTGGGGATTACATTAAAAAATGAAATTTCGAGTTCCCATAGACTTTCTTGTTAACAGTCTTTGAACCTTCTCACGGCACACATGTAAGGCTGCCTGACATGTCGTAACCCTGGCCTCCAAATGGACATAATTGCATTTACAGTTTAGAGAAAATACAAAGACAAGTTCTGAAAGTAGCCTTTAAAGAAAGTCCCCCCTGCTTTGACATAGCAATACCTAAAGCAAGTGGGACTGTGCAATCAGAGCTATATGAGTTTTATGAAAACTACTTTCCCTTCACATCGTATTTGAGGATGCCGCATCCATGATCATGTAACATTATTACAATACTGAAATAACATTACTACATTCATGACTTAACATTATCCAATAAAAGGCACATCTTCAAATATTAATAAAATCTGAAAATCAAAACAGTAGAGGACACATTAAAAATCAAGCACTTAATTTGTAAACTTGATAAAATAACAGCCTATTCCAGTTTCTTCAAAGGTTTGTGAGCTTTTTGTAAGAGTGGTCAGGAGGTGCAGAACAAAATGGAAGACAGGATTTGGAAACAAGGCTAAGATTAAAAGATTCAGAACCTTTTTTTTCCTAATGAGCTACAGGAGTGCCCTTTTGTAATGCTGATGCTGAAGAAAACTGAAATGAACAGCTGTATTATAGAAGGAGAAATGCACCCAGAGGTGATGACACATAAGGACACAACCTGACTTTTTCTACCAAGTTCTGGAACTTTTAGCTAGCACAATGGTGCCTTTCTGTACAAATAACTGCACAATGTCATTGAGTAAAGTGCTAGTAAGCTTTAAGCCACCAGAAATCTTTCAGCTGTGACAAGCACTTGATCGCAACTACCGATTTCAACGAGTCTGAATAGTGAAAAAAATATATTCAAGCAAACTTTTGAAGGGGAAAAAAAAAATCACATAAGTGACAGCAAAAGAAATAATGTTCCAAACCTGTTTTATTACATGGAATATCACACTACCCTTGAATCAGTTTCACTGAAGGTATTTGAGATTGGTAGTCAATAGGCTTTTCTGCCACCAGTGTTTAACGGTTCTATGTGATCATTAGAAGGGTGTTATTCCTAGTGATGAAGACACCTTTCATAGGATTCAACCTCAAAATTAAGTTCTTGCATTTTTAAAGTTTGAAACTCAATTCAAGATGAGTCAAAAGTCTTAAAAGGACTGGTATTCCCATTAAGGATGGGTCATCCCATTAAGGAAGGCTAATAGTGATAATCTATAACACCCAAAGTTGAGAATAAAGAAAGCTTTACGGATAAAAAAGAATATACAAAAACAACTTTTAGACCTGTTGAAGAGTAAGGATTCTTGTAGGATAACCTCACCTACTTCCTAATCCCCACCAGTCAATGGCTTAAGATAGCCACAATGTTTATTACAGAATTGTTCTACAAGCTTATGTCCCACTGTCCCTAACCCTCAGAGTCAAGGACAAATGCTCTCTGGCATCATCATACCTCATTTTCTGTTGCTGACTTTACTTGAGACTTGGCTTCTCTCCAGCCAGAACCTAGGTCAGCCCGATTGGAAGTGCTTGGACTTGAGGCTTAAGAGATATAACAAGTCTATAGATATGACTTGAAGAAAGGTGAGAATGAAGAAGTTCCACAGCCTAGTAAATACCAGTAACAGGGAACATCCTTTCCACATGGGAAAAAAATCTCTTCACAGTGCATAGTTTGAAATAAAAGTGCAATATGGGCAAAGAGAGAAGGTGGTGGTCTTGATACACATGAATTTAGTTTTTGGTTTTTTACCATTAATCACTAAAGAATTTAAGATAAAAATACACAGTCATTAACATGCAAAGGTCCAGGGCACCTTGGATTCCAAAATATCTCTATAATGGGGGAGCGGAACGGGGAGGAGGGGAGCCTCACATGTCACTTCCTTATTTTTTAAACTATTATTACTCTTCCAAATCTAATGTTTGAATAAAATAAGTATTTTTTCTTCGATATAAAAATGAAATTTTTAGATAAAAATCAAACAGCACAGTGACCTTGTCTATTTTACACTAAAGCCAACGTAACAATAAATCTGAAAGTAAACCCTGGAAAAGAATATTCTTATATAAAATGGCATAACTTGTATTTTAACTTGGAAAAATTTTTGTTAATTGCCTGATCACCTAAATTAGTGAATAAGAATGCTCAGCATCCAATCCATGAATAATGCAGAATACAATTTATTCTACTTTTTACTTCAAAGTCACAGAAATGACATCCATATAATTATAACAGCTACTCTACATTTTCAAGTTCTCAATCCAAACATATAGGTTAGGACAGGTCACTTTATTGCTGGCAGCATTAATGCAAGGGCCAGTTTCCTCATCAAGACAAAATAGATTTGATTGGCAGCCAGGCAGTGCCGTACTCACACATCAGCAGAATTACGGAAGTAAAGGAGCAATCCTTTTGTTTTTTCCTTTTAGAGTAGCAAAGGAATAACGTAAGATTGGCTGACTTGTGAGCGGCCCCACATGAGAGTGCATAGCTCATCAGGATCAAGGGTGGCACCTGTGAACAGTTAGCTTCGTAAGAGCACTCACTGGGTGTTATGTCATCTGCATTACAGATTTCACACTGGAAAGTATCTGAAAATACTTTATGCTCTAACGACAGCCTGCAGATAGATGACAGTATGCATTCCTTCTCCTTGAGTACCCAAGTAGAATTCTAAAATAAGGGGCTTCTTCAGTCTGAAGGCAGGACTTCCTTGCAGCAGACTGTTTTCAGAATTTCACAAAAATAAATAAAAGCAGCAGCTAATGCTTCTTCAGCTTCTTGGCCTTTCGACGTCTCATTTCTTCTTCTTCACGTCTCATTTCGTCTAAATCTTCTTGCATACCTAGTCTTAAACTGTCAGGGAAAAAAAGGGGGTATTTATCAATATACATGAAATTACCACTCTCTTTAAAAAAGCAAAAATGAAATTTCAACTGGGAGCTTACATGGAATGTGCTGATGCACTCAAAATGCCTCAAGCCTTTACCACTGAAAACAGACTAAGCAGGAATATTTTTACCAGGAGCCACTGCCACTGCCTCAAGTTATAGTGGAAAAAAGACCTTACATGTAACCTCAACACCTTAATATTCCCATTACAGTAATAAATATAAACCATCTCATCAGCTTTAAAAAATAAAGAACAAGAAACATTTATTCAATAAATAACATTCTTTTCTTTTCCCTTCCCAACACTTTAGTTTGATATTTTATCTAGTTAGAGGAGGGACGGCAAGAGGGAGAAAGAGGTTTAATATTCTGAGCTGAGAATGAGGTGAATTATTTCACCAAGTTAACATTATACACAAAGTAATCATTTATTACCCCTACGCAAGAAATGATCATTTATTTGATATCAGGTGGCCAAACAGGAATCAGACATAGGGAATTTCATATTCCTCAACAGGTCCTTGAGGCCAGCGGTGGTACAGGTTAGCAAGACTGAGATGTATCTGATGTGGAAAGGGAATTAAGGATGGGGAAAGAAAAATAACATGCTACAATGGGATCAGGGGAGGCCTCTAGCATTTATTGTGTGCCTACATGGGTGAGTCACTGCACTGGGCAACTTGTACACATTATCTTAATCCTCACAAAACCTCAATGAATGAAAACAGTATATTCTCAGTTTACAAATGGGAAAACAGATTTAAAAGGCTAAGGAATTTGTCTAAAGCCCCACAGCAAGTAAGTAGGATTGGAATTCAAACAGCATGGCCCAAAGCCCCTGCTCCCAATGATGCAACTGAAGGAGGGAACAGAAAAGAAGTTTTAGGACATTTCTGCACAAACGTGTTACATCTGTGCTTACCTCTTTGCTTCTTCCTTCTGCTGCTCTTTCCAACTACTCTCCATGTAACGTAAGGCATAATCGCTTTCATCTTTGTATCTGATAAGAGAAAATCAAAGTTGTTAAAAAAAAGAAAAACCCAATTTTCTAAAGGAACTACATCCTCCTGTTTTTAAAATCAACATCGTTATAACTAAATCAAACATACATTTAGGATTATTCCTCCTTGTTTGGCAGACAGTGAGGTGGGCAGAGGTTGGGTAAAGGGGAGATTCTAAAGTAAAGACAAATTAAATGACCCCTTAATATTTCCAGAAGGCAACTATTCCTGAATCTAATTTTGATCAAAGTACCAATCCAACAACGTTTGCTCAACTCACTCACCTCTATTTACATGACAGTTTATATTAAAATCATGAAAGCACAATATATATGAAAATTATTATATATATATTAATCTCTTTGAGTTTCATGGATTCAGAACAGAGATTGAGGCAGATAACAGCTTGACCAAAAGCATATAGCTAACTTATGACACTACTAAGATTAGGTTTTTAGATCTTATTTTTAATCCAGTTCTTTCTTCTGCTAAATTTTTTTTAAAGACCTTTTCTTACTATTGCCTTCTAATATCCATGACTTCAAAGGAGAGGGCAAGTGCTGACAGATTTACTTATACAGTTGGCCCTTGAACAACATGGATTTGAACTGCATGGGTCCTCTTACATGAGAATTTTTTTTCATACTACAGTGCTACACAATCCATGACTGGTTGAATCTACACATGTGGTTACCACAGATAGGGAGGAACTGGTACACAGAGGAACCATATATACGGAGGGCTGACTATAAGTTACTTATGGATTTTACCTAACCCCTATATTGTTCACAGGTCAATTGTATACTACCTCATTTAATCCTCCCAAATGTCATTTAAAAAATAACTTACTCAAGTTTACCCAGCTAGTAAGCTGTGGAACTTCCATTCAAACCCCGAGCTTTGCTCTATATCAGTGCTTCTCTAACTTTAATGTGCATGTGAATCACTTGGGAACCTTATAAAGCTGATCTGGATTCAGATCTAAGGTGGGGCCTGAAAGCCTGCATTTCTAACAAGTTCCCGGGTGACGTCAATGTTGTTGGTCCCACACTGCTTGCTGTTCAGGGACCACACTTTTGAGTAGCAAAGTTTTTTACATCAAAGAAAAGCAGGTGTCAGATCAAACTGGCTTTCAACATAGCTCTGTGGATGGCTTTCTGATTTCAAAGCCAATCCATTTCTACTACACCATGCTGCTTCACTCTCATTAAATATATATCTTATAAGGAGAACAGTTAAAAAGGGATATTTTTTGGCCCTCATACAAGTAACTACACAAATAATTCTGCATTAATTCTTAAATATTAAGTGCCAAAAAAGTAAATCTAAACAACCATGCAAGGATTCCTAATTAAGAATTGTATTCAATGCCTCTACTATTAATGTTTATTTTTTTTCCCCATAGCATGGGATTATTCAAAATAAAAAGTATATATATCTAAATCTTCTTTAGCCTTACTTTTTTCGGTCATAGCCAAAGATTTCTCGAATGTGCTTGGATATTTCTTCCTGAGGTTCTCCTTCATCTTCAATAAAATCTTCCATTTCAGAGTCATATTCATCATCATCTTCCTCCTCTTCATATTCTCGCTGCCTTTTGTAACTACCAGGGAAGGGAAGCCTTTGAGGACCTAAGAATAGAAAAGCCATTATTTATAAGATCATTAAAACTTAGTAGTCCCAACAAAGTCCTATGTAAGCTGAGATTTTAAGAACTCATTAAGATGGTAGCCTCGAAAACCAGAGCCAGGGTCTTCCCTGGTGGCACAGTGGTTAAGAATCCGCCTGCCAATGCAGGAGACACGGGTTCAAGCCCTGGTCTGGGAAGATCCCACATGCCACGGAGCAACTAAGCAGTGCGCCACAACTGCTGAACCTGTACTCTAGAGCCTGCAAGCCACAACTACTGAAGCCCGCGCACCTAGAGCCTGTGCTCAGCAACAAGAGAAGCCACCACAATGAGAAGCCCGCACGCTGCAACTAAGAGTAGTCCCTGCTCAGCACAACTAGAGAAAGCCCGCGCACAGCAACGAAGACCCAACGCAGCCATAAACCAACCAACCAACCAGAGCCACCAACTGGTCCCCAGCATGAACTCATTACTACATCATCCCTGTTGCTTCATGGTACCCACAAGTAATAGAATTCCTGTCTATCCCAGGGCTTATTAGAACTGTTAAATTTTCTAGCTTAGTAGTTCCTACTCTTTTGGATTTAAAAGACTAGTACAATTTCTTTAAAAAAAATTACAAATCACTAAAGGATCACTAATTTTACTCATGCCAAGAAAAGATGCCAAAGGTAACAATCTACCATCTATTATCACCATAATTCCATTAAAGTTTTAAAAAGTCCAATGAAGTATGACAGATTCTCAGATATGGATAATTGTTCAAACTGAGCAAGTCTGACTTTAAGGAAAAACTCACTGCATCATCCTAATTTCTGTCATTTTGTCAACAGACTGATTAAAAATTCTGCAAAAGACAGGCACTGATCAATAGACCAGTATCTGGGAAAAACTGCTTTCTAGTCCTTGATTACAGACACTCCCTTTGTTGTTCTACAGTTGTTTTTAATATGCGTGGCTTGTCTCCTTAGCTCGGAGTTTCTTTAACTTTAGCACTCTGACATTTTGGGCCAGATATTTCTTGGTTGTCAGGAAGCTGTCCTGTGCAGTGTAGGATATCAGCCTGGCCTCCATCTACTAGATGCCAGTAGCATCCCATCCCCAGTTGTGTCAATCAAAAATGTCTCCAGACATTGCCAAATGTTCACTGGGGACCAAAGTTGTCTTTGGTTAAGAACCAATGTTTTGACTGAATTAGGTAGTTTAAACTATGGAATCTCATCTTTTGTTTCTTTTTATATTCTCCATGGTGCCTAACAAGTGCTTCAACAAATCCTTAATACTGTGTAGAAACTCTGACCTAGCAGTTAGTAGGTACCACCAATGATCCCATACCTTGGGACGGCAGAATCCTACAGGACTGGTAGCTAGGGCCACTGTAAGGAGCAGAAACACAAGGCCACCTAAAATAGTTCCTGGCACATAGTGGGTGCTTAACAAATATTTAATGGACAAATAATGCAACAAAAGGCTTCAAGCTTACAAATACACGCCAGTCCTTGAAGACAGGTGTCCATAGTCTTCATGAAGAGGTAAAGATGAACTCATTCATTGAACCACAAAAGGCATATACACTCACCCTGTCTTACAAACCCCATAGCTAAGTTTACTGCACTTGGAGACATTACAGGAGTAAACACAGAAGGCCCTAGATAAGTCTCTTTCTAGAGACTTTTCCAAGCCATGGTTACTAAAGGAACTCTCTGGCATAGGACAGACAAAACATCAGGATTCTATCAACACAAGAATACATTTGAAAGCACATAGAAGAGTTCAGAGGCTCTTTGGTTATATAAAACAAAATATTCTTTCCAATTTCCTAGTGACAAATAAATACTTTTAGGGGGAGGGGAAATTTTACCTTGGGCAGATCTGTAGCCAGATAAGGCAGGCTTCATTCCATTCATCTGTCCATTGCTGGATCGGCTGATTATATTCTTGGAAGAAATCGTTTCTGAGACAACAGTGCATTTGGGCTTCAGAGAGGGACCTGAGGTACTAACTGTTCGCCCAGGTCCAAAGCTGCTCACTGGTCTACCAGGGCCTGAACTGCTGACAATTCGTCCAGCTGGAACTACTGATTGGCCAGGGCCATTGACTGACCGCCTAGGGGCCCCTGAGCCACTCACTGGTCGTCGAATGTCATGTGGACCGCTCACAGGCCGCCCAGGGCCACCAGAGCTGCCCACAGGCCGCCCAGGGCCACCAGAGCTGCCCACAGGCCGCCCAGGGCCACCAGAGCTGCCCACAGGCCGCCCAGGGCCACCAGAGCTGCCCACAGGCCGCCCAGGGCCACCAGAGCTGCCCACAGGCCGTCCAGGGCCACCAGAGCTGCCCATAGGCCGCCCAAGGCCACCAGAGCTGCCCACAGGCCGCCCAGAACCACCGGAGCCACTGGTAGGTCGCCCAGGGCAACCTGAACTGCCTGCAGGTCGACCAAGGCCACTTGTACCACTGACTGTCCGTCCTGGGGGATTTAAGTCACTGGTTGGCTTCCTGGTCCCACTGACTGATCGCTCGGGTCCTGAGTTGGAGCTGCCATTCTGGCGCCTGGGCACGGGGCCAGAACTAACTGTGGGCTGAGCAGTTCCTGTGCTAGGCCTCCCAGGGGCCGAGCTGGAGCTGCTGCCTGGCTGCCTGACACCTGGACTCTTGGCCTTATTGTGTGGGGTGACCATGGGTCCAGGCCTGGAACGGCTAGGATGAGGAGATTTTTTGGCTTTGTGCTCAGTAGCAGATTTTGGAGTCCCTTTAGCAGAAGTCTTTGGGATACCTGGTGAACAGGTGCTGGAGTGGGGCTTTCCAGCCCCATTGAAAACAGGTCTGTCACGGCCCTCACAAGGCAAGGGTTGGGCGCAATTGCCAGATACTACTTTGGTCCTTTCTCCTGGCATGGATTTGGATGAAGATAAACGCAAGTGTTTCTCATTAGATGTGCTGGGTCTGGATTTCTTCTCAGCATAAGGAAGGGGAGTACCCTTGGAAGAAGGATGCGTGTCTCCGGAACCTTTGCTAAGTTTTGTGCCCACACTTTCTTTCTGAGAGGGTACTTTTCTGGTTGGTGGTAATCCTGCATCTATCTCAGCTTTCCTTTTCCTCCGCTTTTGTTCAAGGAATTCTCGCTCCCTAAGTTCTTCTGCAGTCATAGGCCGCTCTTCTGTCTTCTTCACTACCTTTATCTCCACCGGTTCGTACTGCTTTTTCTCGGCCAGCCTGAGTAGATCATTGAAGTTCATGAGTGGTGGGGCACTTTTAAGGGGGACCTTTGGCTTGCTCTCAACTTTGGGAGGTTCTTGCTCTTCCTCATACTCTTGCTCTGACTCTGCTTGATTGTATTCTAAGAATTCATCCTCTTCCTCCATCTCAAACTCTTGGTCTGTTCCCTGGCTAGTGTGGGTTTGCATTGCCTGCCTCTTCTTTGACTTCTCCTCAACAGGAATCCCATTGTAACCATGGAAATTATCCTTTGTCCTCTTGGCCATAGCTCTTGCTTTCTTGTCATGTTTTAGCTCAATTCGCTTTTTCACTAGTTCTTCTTTTCTCCTTTTCTCTTCCAACGCTAAAAGAGGCAAAACAACATATTATTTCAGGGTCTCGATAACAGTATGTTTATCTGAAATCAGTAGGTGGCCAAAACCAAGCAACATTCAAGTTACAGTTTGAAGAAGTTTGAAGACATCTAAGAATCAAATGAGGAAGTCATTAAACAAGTATCAATTTGAGTCATCTTTACATAATGAGTGGGTCACATATGGGTTTTTCTATATGACTAAGCAAGGGAGAGTCTTGGCTTTTAGCTTTAAATATAGAAAATAGTTCATACCAAATAAATATACCAAGTTAAGAGAATATTCGTACCCACTTAACAGTTGTTATTAATTATGAATCAGTGGATACTTAAACTTACTGAATTAGTTTCCTTGTCATTTGCATAAAGTAAACCTACTGCTTGAGTTTACTCGTTTTACAAAAGTGTCCCTATTTTAACCTTTTAGGTAGCACTCTTATTTATTTTTTTAATCTTTTCGGCTGCGTTGGGTCTTCGTTGCTGTGCGCGGGCCCTCTCCAGTTGCGGCGAGTGGGGGCCATTCTTCACTGCTGTGCACAGGCTTCTCATTGCGGTGGCTTCTCTTGTTGCAGAGCATGGGCTCCAGGTGTGCGGGCCTCAGCACTTGTGGCACACGGGCTTAGCCACTCCATGACTATGTGGGACCCTCCTGGAGCAGGGCTGGAACCCGTGTCCCCTGCATTGGCAGGCGGACTCCCAACCACCGCGCCACCAGGGAAGTCGCTAGATAGCACTCTTAATAACATATTTTTAAAAATTAAAATACAAAGTAGGTAGAAGCAGATTCAGAACCAAGGTCAAGGGGGAGTTCCCTGGTTGTCCAATGGTTAGGACTCAGTGCTTTCACTGCCGTGGTCCCGGGTTCAATCCCTGGTCAGGAAGCTAAGATCCCACAAGTCATATGGTACAGCCAAAAATCAAACAAACAAACAGGAAAAGAACCAAGGTCAAAGAATGGAGTTCTTACTGGAGAGCCAATATGGCCAATTAGAAGATATGGTCACTATACCCAAAAAGCTTTTAATTTAAGAGGAAATAAAAGATAACATCCATACAAATGATCAACATTAGAATATACGTAATGCTATAAATACAGCTGACTCAGACACACACAACAAATCCATCAGCCTGTTATGACATTACAAACATCCACTGGTTAGGTACAAGCTAGTTGTGAAGACAGAAGACTTTAAAATTGAGAATAAGGCTATAGATTCATACCTTTTTTCCTGAGCTCTTCTTCTCTTCTTCTGAGAAAAGCCTGGACAGCTGCCGACTGGACACCCTTAACTTTCGGGTCTTTTTTGGGAGGCCCCACTGCCAAACTGTATCTTTTCTAAAAATAAGAACAGAGGAAAAGTTATACACAATTAACTTTGAAGCAATAGAGAGGTTTAAATGTTGACTGAAAAATCTATTCTGAATAATTAAGAGATCACATAACCCACATGAAAACTTAGCTATAAAATTTCAGGCTAAATATGATTATACATGACTATTTTTAGGTGCAGAGTTTCTTTCAACATCCTCAATAATACATAAATGAACAATTGAGAGAAACACTATTTTCAGGCTATTTTCCCAAAAAGATACCTGGCCTGGGGGAACTGAAAAAAATCACCACTAAAACAGATTGAGTGCTTTAGAATTCTGATTTAAAAGCTTAGCCTTCTTCAGAACTTTCCAAACAGAGAAAACTACTATCACAACTGTCTTCCTCCTGAGTACCCTACTCCAGATGATTTTCATAGCTGCTTCATAGGTTACTTTGCTTTCAACATGAAATAATGAGATTCTACTTTGACCATGGGCAAAGCTGGTGGCCAGCCATAGCCAAAAAGCATTTCAAAGAAATTTAAGCAGCAAGAAGGGCCCAAGTCTCCGTAACCTTTAAGTGCAGCTCTATGTTCGTTAAAAAATATTAATTTGCCACACAAACCCTTTTAGACAGGTTTCCATGTCACCCAAAAAGTACTAACATTATCCTGGAACAGATGGTATTTCTCAGGGCTTTGATTTTTATCTAACTGCATTGGGAAATGACTAAAACTAGAATAATGTTCACTTAAACTATAAAAGGAAAAATATTTCCTTTTATTTTATTGTTAGAGAAGTATGATAAACAGAGCTAATAACTCAGACCAGGATGATTAATCTCTAGGACCATTCCAAATTAAATTTAAGGGCTAGGAAATAAGAATTTTTTAATGCCCTCCTTCTTTCATCTTAGGCAGATGACATTCTTATCCACTCAACCTGTTGCTGTGCTAGTTAAGAAACACTAACCTATGAGAACAAATTGAGCTACTTAGGAACCAAAAAAGTGACTCCCAAAATGTGTATGAAATTCCTGGAGGAAAGCCAAAGGACTCATGCTTACTACACAGCTGCCAAATAGAAGGCATCCTGAAACAGGCCGGAAGTTCCAGCTAAGTTAGTCTACCAACAAAGCAGCTGGCCAAGGAAGCAGGCCCTAATCCAACCTGAAAATCCTACGTGATAGCAATGCTTGAGACCTGACACATCCCACATAGAGAGAAATTCCAAAAGAGAGCATCCAGATTCCTTTCCCAGTCCCCTTGGCTGTCATAATAAAATCCTTTAAGAAGTCCATATCTTTGCAAATTTAGTTGCAATCCTTTCCATAGTGGATTGCGACCCAATATGTAAAGGAGAAAGGAAAGGGAAAGGAAAACAGGAGAAAAAGAATATTGCTTACCTAACTAGATACATAAAATTTATCATGGTTTACAAGAACCTCAAACATAGGCCTTATCCACAGGAAACTCACGTTTTCTTAACAGAAGTGCTACCATGAAGATGATTCAAGTTGCATAAGACACATAGACTCATAAGCAGAGGCACACACTCACTCTACCCCATCCCATCAAGTAGATATGTGAGAAGAGGAAGGGTGGATTTGTGTTGCCAAGGCTCAAGATTTTTCTGTCCCTGCCAACTACATAGCCCAGAGATTCACCTGCCAAATCAGAGCTTACACAGGGCTCCCCCTACCCCAAAATGCCAATATACACATTAGTGTTAATTATTTAAAATAGGATTGGTTTGTTACCTAGGTATGACAGCAGCAAGTGAGCACTTCCTAATTTGATTTCAGGGTAGACATCTTTCTTCCTATCCTGGGACTTAAAGAGGTAGGTAATGAGATATGACTAGCAGAAAAGCTACTCTTGACTGAATACAAGCACTGAACGAGAAAACCACAGTGTCAATGGGGCAGTTTAATGCCTTGTTTACTAAGCTTCAATCATTCGCATATCACCTTCATGATTTTTGCCCTTTTATAGTATACCACTTGTATTATTATTTACTAATTTTAAGAAAACATGTAGATCAAACACCATGACTTATTACTACAGCTTTACCTCAAGCAATAATACCCATAAAATGACAGGCTTGAATTTTAGTTATATTTTTCCAAATCCTATCAAAATATATAACTTAAAAAAATGCAACTATGAGAATAAAACGTATTTATGTATCACCTAAAATCATGGTACAGCCAAAGCTACGTGTACTGCACTTTGGGAAACACCGACTGGGAAACATAAGCACAAGAAAGGCAGAACACAATAAAGAAACAAGGGAGGGGGTTCAGGAACTCGGATTCACTCAGGAAAGAATCCCAAAGACTACTTTGAGCTTTTTTCAAAGTATACACCTATTTTCATCAATTCACATGCCAATTTCAAATTCAGCTTTTGTTTTTAAACACTGCTAAGTATCCCTTAAGGATACTTATTAAGCTGGCCTCACATTTAACCCAACAATTTTGCTGTCCTTGTCCTGTCCGTATGATGGAGAAGGAATTCAATAAATCTATACGACGTCTTACTTTGCGGGCCTGCTGGGAAACAATTTAAGTAGGACAAGGTCCTACTTGATGAGGCTTAATCTTATTTACTGACACGAGCTGAGTCATAATTAATAGTTTCTTACATCCTCTGTAGCTTGATGCACTCAAAAGCAGATACCAGGAGAGTATTAAAATATTCTCTTAGGCAAAGTTGAGATCAAAACCTAGAAATCTGGGGAGAAAAAAAAAGGGTTGGGTCTCCAGAGATAATAATGATCTTCTTTTTTAACATTTTTAATGAGATTTAATTCACATACGATAAAATCCACCCATTTAATATGTATGACTATATTCATAGAGTTGTACAACCATCACCACTATCTGATTCCAGAACATTTTCACCTTCTGAAAAAGAAATCCCTTACCCTTCAGCAATCATTCCCCATTCCCCCTTCACCTATGCCCCTGGCAGCCACTAATCTACTTTCTGTTTCTATGATTTGCCAGTTCTGGACATTTCATATAAATGAAATCATGCACCTAGTGTACCATTACATAGTGACTGAGATGCATCATAAAATAAGGTAAAATTTAGAAGCCGTAGGTAAATGATTATGTAGATAATTGATTATACAAAGTAGGTAAGATTTTTCAATTAAAAAAACTTTTTTTTCTTCATCTGCTCCAGAATTTCTACGTGAAACTCTCTCTCATCAGATTTTACTGAACACTTACAAGTGTCATCAAAACACCAACAGGGTTACTACCCAAGGCTTTATTAGGCTGGAGTTGGAGAGCCGGAGTAGGGAGCTAGATGGATTCGAGCTTTACAGACGGCAACCTTCCTCACCACCCCACTTCCGACAGCAGTAGCTCCAGCCTGAGCGCCAGCCTGCCCAACACATTCCAGACTTGCCAGCCCCCACAACCACATGAGCCAATTCCCTAAGACATATCCTACTGGTTCTGTTTTTCTGGAGAAGCCTGACTGCTACAGTGGTCTTTCCTATCTTACTACTTTCACTTAGCATAATGTTTTCAAGGTTCATGTTGTAACATAGTCAGTACTTCATTGCTTTTATGGATGAATAATTTTTCATTGTATGGATATACCACATTTATCTAATCATCAGTTAATGGATATTTAGATTGTTTCCACTTTTTGGCTATTATGAATAATGCTGCTGTGAACATCTGTGTACAAGTTTTTCTGTGAACGTGTATTTTCCTTTCTCTTAGGTCTATCACTATAGACGTTCCTAACATTGAGCTGGCTAGACTTTTGAAAAAGGGGTTGCAGTCAGACCCTGGTATTAGAAGATTTGCTGTAACAGAATATTTTATTAGACAGTCTCCTTCCCCCACAGAGGTGCCCAGCAGAGAACCATGTGTTGAAAAGAAAGCTTCAGGCTGGGATTACATTATATTCCATTTAATAAGGCAGGAGAACTGTCTGCACTTTCTCCCACATCAGATGGTCACATTTAGCTCTAGCAGCAACACATCAAGATGCATCCACCAATTCTGTATCTGACTCAAGGCACCAGGCTGCTTCATTGTTTGAGCTTCATGAAAAGCAGCTGGACAAGAGTTTCTTTTATCCTAAGTGTATCCATTTTATTATACTGCAAGCCAACTCAGTCATTCTGCTGGGCCCCAGTGAACGATCCACAACAGTGAAAGCTCATGCCATCGAAATACAGTATCAGAGATTTTGCCAATATTTGTAATTCTGAAGCCAAGTGACCTAGAAAATATTAAGTCACTTTTAAACACATGTGTTCCTTGCATTGAAACTATACTGTCATGGTCAGATTAAGAAAATAAGGAGCTTTCAGTCTGGAAATATATGTTCACCAAATATGTTATATTAGAATCAATAGTCAATTCCTTCTTGAAAGCTGTTCTTTACTCAGGAGATAATATATTGTTGTAATTGTAGAAAATATAAATTTCCTGATGGTTTTATATAAATTAGAGGTTTATCATTGGTTACAAATAGGAGTTAGAAATATTCAAAGAATATATCCAGGACTTCCCTGTTGGCGCAGTGGTTGAGAGTCCGCCTGCCGATGCAGGGGACGCGGGTCTGTGCCCCGGTCCGGGAAGATCCCACATGCCCTGGAGTGGCTAGGCCTGTGAGCCATGGCCGCTGAGCCTGCGCGTCCGGAGCCTGTGCTCCACAACGGGAGAGGCCACAGCAGTGAGAGGCCCGCGTACCGCAAAAAAAAGAAAAGAATCCGCCTGCCAATGCAGGGGACATGGGTTCAAGCCCTGGTCCAGGAATATCCCACATGCCATGGAGCAACTAAGTCCATGCGTGACAACTACTGAGCCTGCGCCCTAGAGCCCACGAGTCACAACTACTGAGCCCGCGAGCCACAACTAATGAAGCCCGTGCGTCTACAGCCTGTGCTTCACAACAAGAGAAGCCACCGCAATGAGAAGCCCCGCGCACCGCAATGAAGAGTAGCCCCCACCCGCTGCAACTAGAGAAAGCCTGCGCGCAGCAACGAAGACCCAACGCAGCCAAAATAAAAAAGAATTTATCCTTAACTTTAATAATGACTGCACAACTTCTACAATCCTCTCAAAACATCATACTCAGGGAATGAATGCAGGCCTGGAAAACCACTGATTTGCATTAGGCTTGCTTAGCTGGGTAGCTAAGAGGGTGAAAATAAAACCACCAAAAAGCATGCTATTCGAGACTGCTATGGGGTCAAATGTAAATTTTACTATTATTGTGTTTAAAAAATATACCAGATTATATAAGATGTATTAATAGTATCAAATAGATACCTCAGAGCCTCTGGTCCAACCTCATGTTAGAAATGGCCCCCAAAAGACAACTGTGTATTTACTGTCTATCACTCACACAATTTGTAGCAGTGTCTGAATTAGAATCTAGGTCTCCTGACTCAGGGGCAAAAGTGTTCCCACTACAACATGCTTCACTTCTAACCTAACCCCAATATTTTCATCTCTAGCTCGAACCTCATTCTTAAATGCCATTCCCTAATTTCTACCTGCCTCTTAGATCGTGCCATTACCCCAAACAGGTCCACCACTGAACTTTCCCTCAACCTCACTCTATTTCTGTTAACTATGCTGGCACTCTCCCAAACAGGCTGTATATCTCTGTCCTCCAGTTTCCATATGCTGTTAGTTTGGTCTTTAAATTTCTCTCCCATCAGACTTTACTGTACACTGAGAAGTGTCATCAAAAAAACAATAGGGTTACTGCCCAAGGCTATATTAGGCTGGAGTTGGGGATAGGGAGCTAGATGGATTCAGGCTTTATAGAAGACAACCTTCCTCACCACTCCATTTCCAAAAGGCTCTCCTCATTCAACACAGGGTGGTGATTAAGAGCAAGATCTCTGAAGCCAGTTTGCCTGGACTACATTCTCTGCTCTGCCATGACTAACCCTGTCACTTATTAGCTGTGTGACTCTGGGAACGTTTCTTCATCTCCCTGGACTTCAGTTTCCTGATCTGTAAAACAAGCTTCCATATATAGTTATTATGATGATTAAATTAATTAATATACAAAAAGTGCCTAGAACAGTGCCTGGCACAAAGGAAGCACTATAAATGTTAATTGTTGTTACTCTTATCCTTATTATTCATAAAGAGATTGTCTAGGTAGTGATGGGGAAGAGAAAGAATCTCTGTGGGGCAGTAGTTTCTAAAAGACCCCTTCCCTAAAACACCAGTTCAGAAGTACTGCTCCAGGCTAGAAATCTAAAGCTGCCCCAGGCACTACAAAAGTCATCTTCAGATCTAAGAGTGGGAAATAATCCAGTTATAATCAACTATCGTCAAGGGCTACAAAGTGACTGCCTGCAGAAACTTTTTTGTTGGCCTGTACTATTCTTTAAAAGGAAGTACAGATGGACAAAAAGCACACGAAAAGAGGCTCAACATCACTAATTATTAGAGAAATGCAAATCAAAACTACAGAATGGTCATCATCAAAAAATCTACAAACAATAAATGCTAGAGAGGGTGTGGAGAAAACGGAACCCTCCTTCACTGTTGATGGCAATGTAAATTGGTACAACCATTATGGAGGACAGCATGAAGGTTCCTTAAAAAACTAAATACAGAATGACCATATGATCCAGTAATCCCACTCCTGGGCATATATCTGGAGAAAACCATAATTCGAAAAGACACATGCACACCTATGTTCACTGCAGCACTATTTACAATAGCCAAGACATGGAAGCAACCTAAATGTCCACTGACATAGGAGTGGATAAAAATGTGATACATATATACAGTGGCATATTACTCAGCCATAAAAAAGAACAAAATAATGCTATTTGCAGTGACATGGATGGACCTAGAGATTGTCATACTGAGTGAAGTCAGACAGAGAAAGACAAATATCATATGATATCGCTTATACGTGGACTCTAAAAAAAAAATGGTACAAATGAACTTATTTACAAAACAGAAATAGAGTCACAGATGTAGAAAACAAACTTATGGTTACCAGAGGAAAGGGCGGGGAGGGATAAATCAGAAGATTGGGGTTGACATATACACACTACTATATATAAAACAGATAATAAGGACCTTTTATTATCTAATAAAATAGATAATAACGACTGTGTATAGCACAGGGAACTGTTCAATACTCTGTAATGGCCTATATGGGAAAAGAATCTAAAAAAGAGTGGATATATGTATATGTATAACTGCTTCACTTTACTGTTCACCAGAAACTAACACAACATTGTAAATCAACTATACTCCAATAATAATTTAAAAAAAATTTTAAGCTTTTTAAAAATAAAAAAGGAAATATAACCAGCACAAGGAATATAGCTTGTATTTTATAATAATTTTATATAAGTCAACTATACTTCAATTTAAAAAAAAGGAAATGTTACTACTATAAAGTACCTATATTCTTACCCTCAAGGGTCTATAGCTCCCCAAATCCTTATATCCTTATATGAAGGCTTCCCCTTACTTTTTGATCTGAGGGTCACACCAGAGCTACAGTATCTTGTCTGGGATGATTTTCAGACTGATCGTGAGAAAGACCATTTAACTTGCCTCATGCACTACAAGCCATCAATTATAGTTACTTGTAACCTGTAAGAATCCAGATTCTAAGCTCTTCTATTATACTAAACAAGACAACCACTTTGTTTTTGTTAGAGCAACCCAGGGAGAAAAATATTAAGGGCAAGGTTACCAAAAATATCTTTCCTCCTTTAAAATAACAGAGCTAATAACAGTGACTGGTTACATCACCTTGATCAGCTGTTTTTTTGTATTCAGTTTTCCACTGAGAAATGATAGCATGCCTAATATTTCTAGGCATGATGCAATCCTTCTTTTATTTTAACTAAAACATTATAAAGGTAACTATTTCTCTTAAAAAGAAACAATGTAAAAGAAAGCTGTCTCAATGGGAACTGTTCATTGCTTTTCAAGTCAGATATAGTAGACACACCTTAAAAATAAAAGCCCTGCAAACAGTTCCAAATGGCTGTACAGGTGTTTCAGCTTTTAGCCTCCCTTGGATTTTAGTCCAATCAATGCTAGTGTACTTCTTTTCTGTAGCAAAGGTGTGACACAGGAACTTGATGACTGAAATCAAAAGTCAGCTCCGATAGGATCCAAATGGAAGGTGGGGGAAGAGATGGCTAAAAGAGAAACATGAACCAAGCACTAGAGAGCGATGGAGTTATCTGCAATTACTGCAAAGCCTCTGTGGTTCTCAGACCATAATTCAATCAATAAAGTTTTTGTCAAGCAGGGTGTGTGTGTGTGTGTGTGTGTGTGTGTGTGTCCGTGCAGAAATGTTTTTCTTGACTTGGATGGTGGCTTATAAGGATACTTGCTTTGTAACAGTCTTACACTGTACAATACGTGTTAGATTTCACAAGTGATAGTGTGCTCTAAAAGGCTTTACTTTGAGCTGATAAAGCAAATATTCAATAACTTAAAATAATTAGATGAATCGAGTAAAAACAAGATAATGGATTAAATTAAATACAATCTTGCTCTATTCCTCAATAGTTTCTTCTGTGACTTACTTTCATCTGAAGTAAAAAGATAAGAGTTATAATGCTGATAACTAAATCAAACTTCCAGGCTTACTAGCTTTTGGGGTGGGTGGGAGGGAAAAGCATGCTTTCATGAAGTACATGCCTATGTTCATCTATTAAATTTTAAATGACCGCCAATTTACCCATTTCCCTTTTTGCTTTCAATCTTTGTTATTCCAATCATAGATAAATCGATAATATATATATTCTGAAATACAGACATAGTTTGAAAACTTCTGCTCTATGAAATATGTACTTTTCTCTCAGCAACCATTGGTTTTTAGAATAAGAAACGAGTAACTTGGTTCTGATTCTTCCACAGAATAGTCTTCGGCATCAGGGCTAGTATTATCTATCTCTGACCTCCACTGAAATTGAGTAAGATGTAGAATGAGATATGGACCTAATTTATGCAAATATGAATGTTACTAGATCCAATATCGACTTGTCTAGGAAATTTACAGATGCAGAAAGTAATTCTGTCATTCAAGATTTCATAACTTCAAGATCATTCGGAGTATTTGGGATGGGATGTGAATATATATAATAAGCTGATGAATATCAGTTTTATTTACCAGTTATTTTACTATTTTTAGATCAATATCTTCAAAAGAGTAAAGAGAATGAGCCAGCCTCAAAAGACAAGAAAAGCACAGGGGAGGGAAAAAAATATTGCAAATATACAAAAATCTAAGAAATGAATAGTGAGAGCTCAATAAGGTCCAGTTGAATTGACTTTAAAAGAGAGCCATTTGAGCTCTACACCTCATCGCTCAAACTGCAGGTAACACAATGCAATCTATCGGTTTACAGCTGGGCTGTGGTACCCTCTGATGATAGAGAAATGATTAGTTTATGCAAAACAGCTACACCCCCGCAAAGCAGGCACTCTCACTCACTACCTCATTTAAAGTCTTACACCGCTCTGCGAATATTAGCGAATTAGCAAACCTTAGTGAGTAAATGGGACCTAGATTTGAAACAAAGACAAATCTGGAAGACCACAAATAAATGGAAGCTGAAACTATTTCACTCATTCTGTTGGCCAAGGATTTCGTGGAATCCACTCAACTCCCGCCTTGGGAGGTGATAATTCAATCACCTGGTTGGTTGGGAGTGGGTGGGACCACAAGTCAAAGAACTTTTTTGGGAAATCACAAAACGTTTGACCCAAAGATCAGCGGGAAATCGCCTCAAAAGCTATCAGGCCAAGTCCCTAAAATTCCTGAACTCCCCAACCTCTGGGTTGAAGTTTACGCCGAAGCTAGAAACTACTAGCGCTAGATTCCACTATGTGCCAGGCATGGCTCTACTCACCAGCGCAAAGTTGCAGGGTGTTAACAGCCTAAACAAGCCGCTCGTCAGAAGGCTCCCGCCTCGCATCTCAAGCCCGTCTTCACCCCCAGTACTCAGAAGTACATGTCCAAGAGAAAAAAACAAAACCACCAACCAACCAACAAACAAAAACGGCGTCCAGGTCTTTCCTTTCCCGGAGCCGACAGACGGATTCCTGGAAGTTCCATGGGCCACACATTCGGAACTGAAAGTCCAGGATCTCCTACAGTCGCGCCCCGGCTGGTACTTACCGGCACGTTGTTGACACCTTGTGCTTTGGAAGCTATCAGGAGAACTTCCCTGAAGTCCATTCTGGCCGAGGCGGAGGGCTGGGCCAGCCTCTCGGAGAAGAGTGAATCTGCGCCTTACCGAGGCGACCAGCAACATCCGAATGAACTGCCTGACCAACCCCTCTCCCACCCCTCCTCTGCACAACCACTTCCGGAGCCTTCCAAAGCTGTCTGCCCACCCCCTTTCCTCCAGCGGCCAGTACCCTTCCAGGTCCGCCGCTTCCCTCGCGATTCTTTGGCGTAACTTCCGCTTTCAGGCTCGAGACACGTAGAAACGTAGTACGTGGCTGTTGGCGTCGGCTCGAAGGGGCGGGACTAAGCCCTTCACCGACCAATGAGACTCGGCCTAGTAAACTGTGGGGTGTGGCCAAGGGAGAATCGCTACCCTGAGGGCCTTGGCTTGAGGCGTGACAATTATGATGCTCATTGTGAGCCCTCGGTAGGGTGGGCGAGGTGAGGGGTTACCTACCAGGCCTGGGTTCGCTGGGTGTCACAGGTGGACGCTCAGGTTTGAGACGGCGGCGTCCCAACAGCAGAACCGACAGGTCTCGAGCAGGGGGTTTCAGTTACCCGTTTGTAGGCACTCGCCAAGCTGCGCAGGCGCAAACCGCCCCGACTGGTCGTCTGTCTTGGGTACACATTACTCAAAGCGTCTTGGCACAGGGCGTGTGTGCTCACCTCCTACACACATGCACGCGTGCCGTGTATAGAGGCGCCCGCTTACAGCTTGTGCCTCATCCAGATAATAAGCCCCATGTAGGGCAGCGAACTGTGTATTTTGCTCAGTGGGTAAATGGAGGAATTTCTCACATACACCCCAGGCCTGGATATACTAGGCTCACTGATCAAAACGTACATATATTTATATGTACATATTCATATTCGTTGGGAGTCCAGTCGAGATTTCCTCTTAAGGTTATCTGGGGTAGTTTTTACTCAGTAAAATACACTAATTAGGCAGGCCTGGGGCTGTGGGTAAGAATAGGCCCGGGTCGACTACAAACAGTAGGGATCTTTCTGGTGTGATTTTAATGCTCCAAAACTGGATGTGCTGATGGCACATCATCGTGCGCTTAAAACAGGTGAATTTTGCAGTATGTAACTTATCTCAATAAAGCTGTTTAAAAATATTAGGCAAAGCCTCTCTGTCTTCCTTTTTCAACCGAAGTTTAACGCTGAGGTGTGGCCCTAACTACCTTTCTCCATTTAAGGCTGCCCAAACAACAGACCAAAATTAAGCCTTTGTCCAATGGCAGAACTGTAGTTCTCAATGATTTTAGGCCCTCTGTGGAGCCCAGCATAGCATACTGTAACTTATGCCATAGTTCCTTTCAAATACATACCCATCTATTTTAAGTAGTTCACACTTGCCGGAGGCCAACTCTACAAATATTTCCCCCTCAAAGGATTGTAAGTTATATGGAATCTTGGGTGTAATATATTGAAAAAACTAACAGATGTCAGGTTCCTCATCTATTAAAAATTAAAACTAAGATTTTAAAAGTTCCTTCAAGTGGTTCTCTCTCTATTCAGCGGGTAGAGTCAATGGTTTCCCATTGTTCCTAGGATGAAGACCAAAATCTTAGTCCTATCGTGGTCTGAAAGGACTGCTATGAGTTACCCTGGCTTCTTTTTTTTTTTTTAACATCTTTATTGGAGTATAATTGCTTTACAATGGTGTGTTAGTTTCTGCATTATAACAAAGTGAATCAGTTATACATATGTTCCCATATCCCCTCCCTCTTGCGTCTCCCTCCCGCCCTCCCTATCCCACCCCTCTAGGTGGTCACAAAGCACCGAGCTGATCTCCCTGTGCTATGTGGCTGCTTCCCACTAGCTATCTATTTTACTTTTGGTAGTGTATATATGTCCATGCCACTCTCTCACTTCGTCCCAGCTTACCCTTCCCCTTCCCCGTGTCCTCAAGTCCATTCTCTAGTAGGTCTGCATCTTTATTGCCGTCCTGCCCCTAGGTTCTGGCCCTCTTCTTTAACGTCATCAACTTGACCCTTTCATTCTGTCAGAATTGCCAAGCTCTCTTCTACTCCAGGTCCTTTACATATAATCCCGTCTGTCTGGTATGTGCCCTCTAGCCTTTGCAGGACCAGCTCCAACTCGTTCAGCACTCCATAAGCTTGTGGTGATTGTTATCAGGGTTCAAGCCCCAGGTTTCATGACTCTTAGGTATTGTATGACCTTAGGCAAGTGCGTAACCTCTCTCTGCACCTCAGTTTAATCTGTAATAGTAAAGTAGCAATGATAGGATTGCTGTAAAATAATGCATGTAAGTGCTATAGATTAATATCTGGCTGTTATGGGATGAGTTGTGCCCTCAAATTCATATTGTTGACAGAAATAAGCAATAAAAAATCTGTAATGGGACTAGAAAAGAGTTTTATTTGAGCCAAACTGAGGACTATAGCCAAGGAGACAGTCTCTCAGATAGCTCTGAGGCACTGTTCCAAAGAAGCATGGTTTTTAGCACAGCTTTGTATCTTGTCAGAGCAAAGAACATCAAACATTACAGGGTACATTCTTTCAAAATTTCAAAGAAGATAGATGAGCACGTACACAGCAAATCAGCCTGGTCTTGGCACCTGCAAAGAGAGTCTTATCATCAAAGGAGTGTAGCTTTGATGTTCCAGGAAGGGAGGTATTTATCTCTATCTTCAAAAGAGACATTCTTTACTTCTGGACAATGCACCCTTTTCTTTAATGGTTAGAGCAGATGTACAGTGTATGCTTAATACGCCACAAAACAGGCTATTCTAGTTAGCATAAAGTTTAAAGTTAAATCATGTATAAGCCAGGATGACTTCCCCACACCTCAATATGAGAAAATTTCTTCCATCCAAACACCCAGGATCCCAGAGTATGACCATATTTGTAGATAGGGTCTTTTTTTTTTTTTAATCTTTTTTTCTTTAGCCGCACCACACGGCTTGCGGGATCTTAGTTCCATAACCAGGGATGGAACCTGTGACCCCTGCAATGGAAGCGAGAGTCCTAACCACTGGACCACCAGGGAATTCCCTGTAGATAGGGTCTTTAAAGAGATAACTAAGTTAAAATGAGGTTATTAGAGTGGGCCCTAGTCCAATATGATGGTTGTCTTTATAAGAAGAGTAAATATGGACAGAGGTACAGAGAGAATACACAGGGAGAAGATGGCCATCTATAAGCCAAGGAGGAAGGTCTCAGAACAAATCAGCCCTGCTGACACCATGATCTCAGACTTCTAGCTTCAAAAATTGTGAGAAAATTGGGGTCTTCCCTGGTGGCGCAGTGGTTAAGAGTCCGCCTGCAGATGCAGGGGACACGGGTTCGTGCCCCGGACCGGGAAGATCCCACATGCCGCGGAGTGGCTGGGTCCGTGAGCCATGGCCGCTGAGCCTGCGCGTCTGGAGCCTGTGCTCCGCAACCGGAGAGGCCACAACAGTGAGAGGCCCGCATACCGCAAAAAAAAGAAAAAAGAAAAAGAAAAAAAAGAAAAAAAATTGTGAGAAAATAAATTTCTGTTGTTCATGCCACCCAGTTGTGGTACTTTGTTATGGCAGCCCTAGCAAGCTAATACACTGGCATATGGTGACTATTCAATAAATGTCAGGTATTATTTCTCAAGGAAGGTCTCTCTGAACTAGCTCAGGACCCGTTTCATAAATTCTTACAGCCCCCAGCATTCTGCTTCATAGAACCTATCACAATTTGTAATTATGTATTTGTGCTTTTTTCTTTCTAATTACTGGCTCTCTCTAGTGTTAGATTGTAAGGTCCCTGAGAACAGGGACCAAACCTATTTTATCCATTACTATTCCTGTCACCAGCTCAGTTCCCAGCTCATGCACATAAAAGCTGCAATAAACACTTTGGGATACATAGTTGAAAGTTGCTAAAAGAGTAGATTTTAAAAGTCCTCACCACAAGAAAAAAATTTTTGTAACTAAGTATGGTGATGGATGTCAATTAGACTTACAGTAGTGATCACTTCACAATACATACAAATATTGAATCATTATGTTGTACACCTGAAACTTATATAATATTTTATGTCAATTTACCTCACTTTGAAAAAGGAAAAGGTCTACCATTTAAAAAAAACAAGAAAGCATTTTTTGGGGAATTCCCTGGCGGCCCAGTGGTTAGGAGCTGGGCCCTGGGTTCAGTCCCTGGTTGGGGAACTAAGATTCTGCAAGCTGCATGGCACGGCCAGAAAACCCCCACATATTTGGCCAAAAGAAAGCCCTCAATATTCAATATCATAATAGCTGATTTAATCATAAGTGCCTGTAGTAAGGCACTTGTTCCTATTTTATAGATGGAAAAACTGAGGTTTGAAGAGGTGAAATAACTGGGCTAATATTGTACAACAGGTTAATAAGAGAACCAAGACTTAAATCTGGGAGAGACTGGCCACCATGCTAGACTGCCTCTTTATATTTCAATTAATCCATGAACAGGTATAAACATATACACGTGAAATTATAGATAATCTAAGAGAGCTTGGATTACATAACTAATATATGGTTACTCAAAATCACCAAGAACAATTGCTGAATGTGGGAGTGAGATAAGGAATAAGAGGAAAGGAGCAATTTTCCTGCACCCAAAGAAAATTTGTATCACTGAATTCAGCAAATATTTCCTGAGAAACTGCTGTGTGCCCAGCGCTATGTACAATACAAAGACCCAGCTCTTGCCTGGCCAGGGCTTTAGTTCTTGTATGAACACTAGTAACAATGATGTCAGACAAAGTGTTAACTGCATTAGGGGTACAAAGTACTGGGGGTTGGGTGGCCAGATTTAGCAAATAAGATATTTATCTGAATTTCAGATAAACACTAAAAACAATTTGTTGTTTATCTGAAATTCAAATTTAACTGAGTGTCCTGTATTTTATTTGGCAACCCTAACAGTGATGGAGTTCCACTTAGAACATGAGCAAAGACAGAGAAGCACGAAAGCATATATGTGTTCAGAGAACAAGTAGATGTGTTTAGAAGAAAATAAGGTCAGAGAAGTAGGTGAACCCACGTTGAGAAGGTCTTGAGAGCCACGGCAGGAGAAAAGGAGGAAGAGGAAGAAGTAACAAAGAATAGTCAGGGGCTTCCCTGATGGCGCAGTGGTTAAGAATCCGCCTGCCTATGCAGGGGACACGGGTTTGAGCCCTGGTCTGGGAAGATCCCACATGCCGCGGAGCAACGAAGCCCGTGCGCCACAACTACTGAAGCCCGCATGCCTAAAGCCCATGCTCCGCAACAAGAGAAGCCACCGCAATAAGAAACCCTCACACCGCAACGAAGAGTAGCCCCCACTCACCGCAACTAGAGAAAGCCCACACGCAGCAACGAAGACACAATGCAGCCAAAAATAAATAAATAAATTTATATAAATAAATAAATAAGACCAGTCAGAGAGGCAGGAGAAGAATCCCAGGAGTAGAGTGCAGTGTTCCAGCAGGCCCTGGAGAAGACTTGTTCAGGAGAGGACAATCTAATAGGTCTAGGCTTCAAATGTCATATGCTACCAAGAGGTTCAGTAGGAATAAGACTCAGAAGGTCACTGAATTTAGCAATTGAGTTTTTATATGAAAATTAAAATCATATGGTATCAGTTATATGGGGAATCTAAAAAAAGATGTTAATGAACTTACTTACAAAACAGAAATAGACTCACAGATATAGAAAACAAAGGGGCCAGCAGGGGTGGGGGAGATAAATTAAGAGTTTGGGATTAACATATACACACTACTACGTATAAAATAGATAAACATCAAGGACCTACTGTATAGCACAAGGAAGTATATTCAATGTCTTGTAATAATTATAATGGAAAAAAATCTGAAATATATATATATGAATTATTTTGCTGTACAATTGAAACTAACACAACATTGTAAATTAACTATACTTCAATTTTTTTAAATACCTAAAAAATAAATTTAAAAATAGAAAAGGAGGGGCTTCCCTGGTGGCGCAGTGGTTGAGAGTCCGCCTGCCAATGCAGGGGACACAGGTTCGTGCCCCAGTCCGGGAAGATCCCACATGCCGCGGAGTGGCTGGGCCTGTGAGCCATGGCCGCTGAGCCTGTGCGTCCTGAGCCTGTGCTCCGCAACGGGAGAGGCCACAACAGTGAGAGGCCCGCGTACCACAAAAAAAAAAAAAAAAAAAGGAAATTAAAATAATAATGAGATATGCTTTTCACCCATCAGATTGACCAAGTTCAAAAGTTTGAGAATGAGCAATGTTGATGAGGGTCAGGGAAATAAGACACTATGGTGGGAATATGTTACTTTAACCTCTTGAAGGCAATGTGACAAAGTAAGAAAATAATATCATATAATAAAGGCTAATGCTATGTGTTTATTGCATACCAGCTGCTCTTCTAAGCAGTTTCCTTTGTATATTAACTCATTGAATTTTCACAGCAACCCTGTGGGGGAGGTCCTATTAGAGATGGGGAAACTGTGGCATTAGAGATGAGGAGGTTAAGGGACTTGTCCAAGTTCATCCAACTGGTAAGAGGATGAGACAGCACGTGGCTCCAGTCTGTGCTCTACTACAATATCCTGGCCCTATCAGTCAAAAATCTAAAAGGCAACTACTCTGACACAGAAATATCCCTTCTAGGAAAATGGTCTACCAGAATATTTACACATGTGTGCAAAGACAATTGAATGACATTATTTATTGCAGCATGGTTTGAAAAACAATCTCAATGTCCATTAGCAGGAGACTAATTAAACACATTTTGGTACAGGCTTAGAGTGGAAAACTATGCAGCCCTTAGAAAGAATGAGGCAGGTCTATAAGTATGCATATGGAATGATCTCTGAGCCATAGTGTTGGGTGAAAAGAGCAAGACATAGAAGTGTGCCCCTACTGGGGTAAAAAAAAAAAAAGCGAATATAGATGTGATACACACATACACTTGTATATACAAAGATTATCTCTGAAGGGTTGGTTGCCAAGAAAATGAGCTAGAAAATGATTGCTTCTGTGGAGGAGAGAACTCAGTCACAGGTGGGAGGGAGGAAGGTTTACTCTCCATCTCATTCTCTTTGGTGCTGTTTGAATGTTTCTCCTTGTGCATGTACTGCTTTTTCAAAATACACCATTTTTTTTCAGGCTTTAAAAAAGAGATTATAATAGCCAATGGTTTTGTAGCGCTCTCCATTTTATAACGTGCACTCATGCGCATGAGTTTCTTTGATGCTCAAGTGATCTTAGAGGAAAGCCTTATTGACCCCTTTCTGGAGAGTCATGTTATAGACATGAGATACTCTATCAGAGACCGCCATTTGGAATGGATTCTCTAGAGTGCTGACCTACAGCAGTGGTGCTTTTATTGTCATACGTGAGAGGCAGAGGCCTGAGCAGTGCAGGCCTGTGTGTTCAGCTGTCTCAGCACACAGAGTTCCTCCAGTAATTATACAAATCCAACCTGACAGCAGGGCTTTAATAAGCAGTTTCATCCATGTGACCTGAGGGGAACAGAGTGACCAGGGCTTAATGAGTGGGAGGAAGAATGGGTGACTTTGGGAGGTGAAGACATTTGGTGATGAAGAAAAGGTGAGATACATGCAGGAATGAGGTGGGGAGGGTGGGGGCTACTGGGAGAAAGAAACTCAGAAAGGTTGTGTGAGCAGGGAATAATGGAACGAGCTGTCTTTGCCAATCGCAGGTCTAGGCTGTCATCTTAGCTCTGCCTTGGAAGGGCTACGTGTCCTTAGAACAGTTATTTTTTGTATTTTTTAAATGTGTGTATTGCACAGTATTTTTTTAACATCTTTATTGGAGTATAATTGCTTTACAATGTTGTGTTAGTTTCTGCTGTACAACAAAGTGAATCAGCTATACATATACACATATCCCCATATCTCCTCCCTCTTGCGTCTCCCTCCCACCCTCCCTATCCCACTCCTCTAGGTGGTCACAAAGCACCCAGCTGATCTCCCTGTGCTATGCGGCTGCTTCCCACTAGCTATCTGTTTTACATTTGGTAGTGTATATATGTCCATGCCACTCTCTCACTTCGTCCCAGCTTACCCTTCCCCCTCTCCGTGTCCTCAAGTCCATTCTCTACGTCTTCATCTTTATTCCTGTCCTGCCACTAGGTTCATCAGTACCGTTTTTTTTAGATTCCATATATATGCGTTAGCACACGGTATTTGTTTTTCCCTTTCTGACTTACTTCACTCTGTATGACAGACTCTAGGTCCATCCACCTCATTACAAATAACTCAATTGCATTCCTTTTTATGGCTGAGTAATATTCCATTGTATATATGTGTTGCACAGTATTTGAACACAGTGCTTGATGTAAAAACATTTCGAACCCTATAAATAACATAAAAGCCCCCATCTGCCCCACTTAATTTCACCCCCCTTACCAGAGGAAAGTACCATATCATGCTACTGGGGTTTTTCTGAGGTGTTTTGATATGCACCATTATGCGTAAGGTACAATATATAGGTTATATACATATATAGGATACAATATAGATTTCTATTGATACATAGAATATATAATATTTTATATTAATACAAATAGAGAATAGGTATATTTGGAAACATAATTTGGTTTGTTTACAGAAATGAGATCATTCTATGTGTGAATATATGTATATGTAAAATTTTTTTTCAGTTTAAAATACATTGTGGAGCTCTTTTCATGTCAGTACTGTTAAAAACCAATATTCATCCGAATAAGTTTGAAGATCTAATTAGCTTTAATCAATGATTCACGCATCAGGCAGCAACCCATCTTGTAAATAGACGGGAGCTCTAAGGGGACGTTGTATAAACTGGAAGATTTTTATAGGAAGAAATGTGGGGCAAGGGAGCTATTAGCAAATGAAAATAAAAGGTTTTTTAAGGCCAGGATGTCTTCTTTTGGGGTGGGAAATGGGCAAGGTCTTTATCATGCAAACTATCTCTACTTCGGGGAGGAGGATGGGAAGGAAGAGGGCACAGATGACAGATCACCTCTGTGTGCTGACCAGAAAATTCCAGAGACGGTTAAGATTTCATTTCTGGTGAAGGTTGAAACTACAATTAGGTTAGGTATTAAATCTAGATTTAGTATCACAGGAACGAATGGCGCCATTTTGGGTTTTTCTCCTTAACAGGACATATTGATCTACTTTATTTTTTATGGATGCTACGTCATATTCCATAATATGTATTTAGCAGAGTTTATTTAACCACACTACTATTGATGAATTGTAAGGCTTTTTATAAATTTTTACTATCACAAACAATGCTGCAATGAATATCCTTTTACGTGCTTTACTTTTTGTTTTTGGCCCTGCCGCACGGCTTGCGGGACCATAGTTCCCCGACCAGGGATCGAACCTGTGCCCCCTGCAGTGGAAATTCGAAGTCCTAACCCCTGGACTGCCAGGGAATTTCCTCCTTGTACATATTTTAATGTGCAAATATTCCTCATGTTTTCCGGTGTTCGATTTTTTGTTGTTGTTAAATTTTATTTATTTATTTTTGGCTGCATTGGGTCTTCGTTGCTACCCACAGTCTTTCTCTAGTTGCAGTGCGTGGGCTTCTCGATGCAGTGGCTTCTTTTGTTGCGGAGCACGGGCTCTAGGTGCGTGGGCTTTGGTAGTCGCGGCACGCGGGCTCAGTAGTTGTGGCTCCCGGGCTTAGTTGCTCCTCAGCATGTGGGATCTTCCTGGACCACGGCTCGAACCCATGTCCTCTGCATTGGCAGGTGGATCCTTAACCACTGCGCCACCAGGGAAGCCCCCTGTGTTAGATATTTAGGTACCTAGAAACTGGATTGCTGGGGTGAAGTGTATGCACAATTAAAATTTTGATAGCTACTATTTAATTGTTTTCCCTACTATTTAATTGTACGTACCAATTTAGATTCCCATCAATAATATACTGAAGCACACTTTTCTCTATACATCAGCTCTGGATATTGTCAAACCTAAATTTTTGCCAATTTAGTGGTTTAAAAATATTTCATTGTTGTCTTATTTTTCCTATGCTCAATTACTAGCCGGCATCTTTCATATGCTAATTGATCATTTGTTTTTCTTCTTCTGTAAATTGTTCACATTTGCAGTGGATATTTTGATTATTTTGCTGGCATCCAGTCCACTCCCTCTCCCAGAGTATAAGAGAAATTCCATCTGGGTGTGACCCTACTCTCAGCTCTACTGAGTGCCACAATCAGCATAATCTCACCCTTGTTTTCCAAGTGATTAAATTAAAAGGCCTAAATCAATCAGG
This sequence comes from Pseudorca crassidens, assembly GCF_039906515.1. NCBI lineage: Eukaryota > Metazoa > Chordata > Mammalia > Artiodactyla > Delphinidae > Pseudorca > Pseudorca crassidens. Next base: position 37,551,237 of record NC_090304.1, on the reverse strand, counting down.
CAGGAATGTGTATTCCTCAGGTATAGTAGTAGGTACAGTGCCTAGGGCCCACAGTCTTTTCATGAGCACATGAAAACATCTTAATTTCTTCTAAAATCAAAAGAAAAGAAATGAACTTTTAGGCTAAAGAAGATGACTTTATAAATGTTATGGACTGAATTGTGTCCCCCCAAAATTCATCCCCAATCTCTAATGTGATTGTATTTGGTGATAGAGCCTTTAAGGAGGTAATTGTAATTAAGGTTAAGTGAAGTTGTAAGAGTGGGGCCCTGATCCCATAGGACTGGTGCCCTTATAAGGAGAGGTTGAGACACCAAACAGTTCTCTCGCTCCATGTCTACATAGAAGAAAGGCCATGTATTTTGTCATGGCCCCTGAACAGAAGAATACAATACGTAATATTTGTGTATCCATCTTTACTATCAGTGCAGTCATAAAATGTAATAAAAAAAACCTGTTTTAATGGGGGAAGGGAACCATGAAGGCAAAAGTGTCTGAGGCCCATAAAAGCCATAATGTGGCCCTGCAATCAGGCCCTAACATTCTCTTGGTGCAAGCCTTTAGAATAATGGTAAGGAAAGAAGACTGCTTTGGATGGTTAGGTGTGCTGATATGAGGCCTGGAACGGCTGCAGCTACTTTGCTATTACAAGGGAAGCTAATACCCTAAAGAAAACAGAGAAAAACAGACTAAAAAATTACAGAAATATGCAATCAGAGCTCTGAGTCCTTATGCCTCTCTGCTTAAAAATACAACAAAAATAATTTTTTTTAACCAAGTAATGCATGCATGCATTTGTTTTGTTTTATTTTGTTTTTTTGCGGTATGCAGGCCTCTCACTGTTGTGGCCTCTCCCGTTGCGGAGCACAGGCTCCAGACGCGCAGGCCCAGTGGCCATGGCTCACAGGCCTAGCCGCTCCACGGCATGTGGGATCTTCCTGGACGGGGCTACGAACCCGTGTCCCCTGCATCGGCAAGCAGACTCTCAACCACTGCGCCACCAGGGAAGCCCTGGGTTTTCTTTCTTTTTTTTTTTTTTAATGAATTTATTTATTTATTTTTGGCTGCGTTGGTTCTTCGTTGTTGCACGTGGGGTGGGCTTTCTCTAGTTGTGGCGAGCTGGAGGCCACTCTTCGTTGCCTTGCATGGTCTTCTCATTGTGGTGGCTTCTCTTGTTGCAGAACACAGGCTCTAGCCGCGCAGGCTCAGTAGTTGTGGCACACAGGCTTAGTTGCTCCACAGCATGTGGGATCTTCCCAGACCAGGGCTCGAACCTGTGCCCCCTGCAATTGCAGGCAGATTCCTAACCACTGTGCCACCAGGGAAGCCCCATGCATTTGGTTTTAAAAGTTAAATAGTAAAATTATTATTTTTTTAAAAATTAATTAATTAATTTTGGCTGCATTGGGTCTTTGTTGCTTTGCACGGGCTTTCTCTAATTGTGGTGAGTGGGGGCTGCTCTTCGTTGTGGTGCGTGGGCTTCTCATTGCAGTGGCTTCTCTTGTTGTGGAGCATGGGCTCTAGGCGCGCAGGGTTCAGTCGTTGTGGCACGTGGGCTCAGTAGTTGTGGCGCATGGGCTTAGTTGCTCTGCGGCATGTGGGATCTTCCCATACCAGGGCTCAAACCCATGTCCTCTGCATTGGCAGGTGGATTCGTAACCACTGTGCCACCAGGGAAGTCCCAGTAAAATTATTTTTAATAAGACTAGTATTTTATACCACTCCTCTCCATAGTCCCCAGGATGCCCCCCCCCGCAATGGCCACCACCCTCAATTCTTCTGGATGCCTCCCTAGTATTTAACTTTTGTATGTCTAAAAAGTTTCTTTTTATTTTATTTTTTATGTATTTGGCTGCACCGGGTCTTAGTTGCGGCACATGGGATCTTTTTAGTTGCAGCATGGGGGCTCTTAGTTGCGGTATGTGGGACCTAGTCCCCTGACCAGGGATCAAATCTGGGCCCCCTGCATTGGGAGTGCAAAGTCTTAACCGCTGGACCACCAGAGAAGTCCCATAAACAATATCTTTATAATTTCTTTTTTACTCTAATAATGATAACAGGAATGGACACATGTAAAGTGTTTAGTGCTCAACAAATGGTAGCTTTAATGCTATAAATCATCAAAGTAACGCAATGAGGAAAATATTATTTTTACCCTTCTGATGAAGAAACAGAGGCGCCAGAGAGGATGTTACTCTCATGAGCTTTCACACCTTGTAAGGGGCTGGAACTAGGATTCTAAATCCAGAGCCACAGTAATTCACAGATCACCTGAAACCACCATCTTGAAAACCGCTGGGGTGGAACGTGATACAACAGAACTTGCTGAGAATAAAGAGGGTAAGGCATGGTGGGGCTGCGGACCTGGATTTAGTGAAGCCCTGGAATAGGGTTGCGGGATAAATTACACAACACCTAAATTTGGATTTCAGATAAACCCTGAGTAATTTTTTAGTACAAGTATGTACCAGCTAAAAAGTTATTTGTTGTTTATCTGATATTCATATTAACTGGAGGCCTTGCATTTTAATTTGCTTAAAGAGGTACCTAGGAAGCAAGGGCATCATTTCAGCGCAGGGAGTTAGCCCCAGCCAGGAGCCCGCACTTAGAGCGTCCGTGAGGGCCAGTGATAAATCCAACCCCTGCCACTAGGCGGCAGTAGAGGACTGAGCAGGACATGGGGAGGGGCTGATGGTGGCTGCAGAGCAGGCCGAGGAATGGGCTTTGGGACTGCTGTCCATCATGGCTAGAATTTCAAATCAAATCACAAAGGAAGGAACAGGCAGCTCACAGAAAAAGAACAGCTTATTCATGACTAATAAACATGAAGAGAAGCTCAGCTCCATTCATAATTAAATGAATAAACCTGAATTAAAATGAGATATTTTCCAACTCTCAAATTGGCCAAAATAAAAATATCAAAAGGATTAATAATACTCAATGTTCTGAAAGTGTAAGGAAATACTGTGTGGGTGGAGACTAGCAGATCACCTTTGGATTAATATAAAAATTTAAATTGCATGTAGCCTTTAACCAGTGATTTAACTTTTAGGGATCTATCAAACAAATTTGCTTTCACATATATGTGGAAACATGAAGATGTTCATTGTTGTACTAGCCATATACACACTAACAAACGTAAGGTAGATAGATAGCTAGTGGGAAGCAGCCGCATGGCACAGGGATATCGGCTCGGTCCTATGTGACCGCCTGGAGGGGTGGGATAGGGAGGGCGGGAGGGAGGGAGATGCAAGAGGGAAGAGATATGGGAACATATGTATATGTATAACTGATTCACTTTGTTATAAAGCAGAAACTAACACACCATTGTAAAGCAATTATACTCCAATAAAGATGTTAAAAAAAATAAAAATAAAACAAACAGCCTAAACGTCCACGCAAAGGGACGTAATTAATAAATGGTAACATATCCAGATAATGGAATACTATGCAGCCATTTAAAGAATGCTGTAGATCTATATGTTGATCAGTAAAAAATTCCAGGGTATTTTGCCAAGTGAACAAATCAATGTGCAGACAAGTCTCGCAATGTGCAGAACTTCCCTCTCTGTTACACACGAATTTGTTAATTTGTGTGTAACAGAGAGGGAATGAGATGTATTTATGAATTCATAAACCAGTTCTAAGGGGTACCCAAGAAACCGTCCACACTAGTTCCATGATGGAGGGAGGCAGGGGTCCGGGATGGGAAGGAAGTTTACTACCCATTGCATGGGTTTTACCTGTTAATTTTTTTTTTAATAAATTTATTTATTTATTATTTATTTTTGGCTGCGTTGGGTCTTCGTTGCTGCGCCTGGGCTTTCTCTAGTTGCGTCGAGCGGAGGCCACTCTTTGTTGTGGTGCGTGGGCTTCTCATTGCAGTGGCTTCTCTTGTTGCAGAGCATGGGCTCTAGGCATGCAGGCTTCAGTAGTTGTGGCACACGGGCTCAGTAGTTGTGGCTCGCGGGCTCTAGAGCACAGGCTCAGTAGCTGTGGTGTATGGGCTTAGTTGCTCCGCGGCATGTGGGATCTTCCCGGACCAGGGCTCGAACCCGTGTCCCCTGCATCGGCAGGCGGATTCTTAACCACTGCGCCACCAGGGAAGCCCACCTGTTAATTTTTTTAAACCACGTGTCGATATTACCTTTACCAATTTAAAATAAAGTAGAAGTTAGAAGAAACAAAGAATGTCGAAGTCAGACTAAGAGGTAGAAGGTAATGTGTCCAAAAATGAGATGGGAAAAGGGAAATGGGTCCAGTCCCTGGGCAACTGAGAGTGTCATGAGGCAGCAGCAAGCTGGGCAGTTCTGTCCAGAACACATGGAAAAACCTATGGTTCCTAGAATGCCTGGCCTCCTTTGGTGTGAGCTAGAAAAGTGCCCACAACCTCTGTACTCAAGGAGCTGCTGTGGAGGGACCCTGACCACTGGCCGCTTCTCAGGCAGCCGGAGCATAAGATGACATTCATACAAACTGTGGATGAGAAAGACCAGCACAGGGCAGGGCCTGAAGCCTCTCCTCACCTGGGTACTTTACTTCAAGTAAGACAGTCTGAGACATCACTTTTTTGGTTTGAAAGAGCCTGTGGTCATGTTAGTCATTGCGGTTTTTGATGCTACTGATAGGAGAGGCCTAGAATATTAACAGTAGCAAGAAGAGAAAGGCAAAGAGGCCAGAAGTAGGGGCAGATGCTAAACGGGAAAAACAAGAAGTTTAGTCCAGGAGAGAGAATTTAGAATGAGAACAGTGGCTCTCAAAGTGTGTACTCCAGACAAGGCCCTAAACATTGAAAAACACTGACTCCACCTCCTAACACATATGTAATTAAAAAATAAAAAAGGTATGGATGTCTCTAAGCTCTGAATTTTCCCACTGTGACTGTTTTGATCTTTTAAATACCAAACATAAAATCCTTTCCTCATCTTTCTGCTTCCCTTATTTGCTAATACATGGAACTTGTGATTTAGATAGCTGGAGTTTTTTGTTTTTTGGGTTTTTTTTTGCGGTACGCGGGCCTCTCACTGCTGTGGCCTTTCCCGTTGCGGAGCACAGGCTCCAGACGCGCAGGCTCGGCGGCCATGGCTCACAGGCCTAGCGGCTCCGCGGCATGTGAGATCTTCCTGGACCAGGGCACGAACCCGTGTCGCCTGCGTCGGCAGGTGGACTCTCAACCACTGCGCCACCAGGGAAGCCCCCACTTGCCTGGCTTTTTGATGGCTACTTCAGTGCTACTACATTGGAAGCTCTAGAGGTGGGGTCAGGAAATTGAATTTTAACCAGATGAAGAAATAATAATAAATACTATAGTAGCCAGCCTCCAAGATGGCCCCATTGCTTCCCGCCTTGTGATAGTCACACCCGTGGTAGTTTCTTCCCACATGGTACTTGGGTTAGCATCTGGCAGAAGTGAAGCGATTTCACTTCCGAGATTAGGTTACAAATGTTTTCGGCATCCACCTTGGGGGCCCGCTTTCCCTGTCTTTCTTCAATCTGTCACCCTGGAGAAGCAAGCTTCTACGTTGTGAACAGCTCTTTGGAGAGACCTGTGAGGCAAGGAATAGAAGCCTCTGTGCAGCTGAGAACTGAAGCTTGTCAACAGCCTTGTGAGTGAGGTTGGAAGAGGATTCTTCAGCCCCATTTGAGCCCCGAGATAATTGCAGCCCTAGGCCAGCAGCTGACAACTTGAATGCAACCTCTTGAGAGGCTGAGTCAGACCATCTCTGCTAAGCTACTTCTGCATTCCTGGCCGTTGGAAACCATGAGATAAGAAATGCCTGTTGTGTGAAGTTTAGGGTTAATGTGTTGAAAAAGAAAACTAACAGAAGGACCATTTGTTGAAAGCTTACTATGTATCACACTCTCTTCCAAGTTTCAACACACATTATTCCATGTGAATTTCTTAACATATTTGTGAGGTAGGGATTATTGTCCCCTTTTTACAAGGGAAGAGACTAAAATTCAAGGAAAGTGCTGAAATACCACCATTTTGCATATAAAGGTTATAAGAGAAGATCTAAAATGTTAAGTGAAAATATTACAAAGCCAGTTACTTTAACAAAGAATAAAAATTTTTACTAAAACTGAGCCTTGGTGTAATTATCAGAAAAAATCATTTTATATCTCTTCCCAAAAATGTACTCTCAAAGGTACCCAGAGTAGCAAATTAGTTGGCCATTCAGCATATATTTTTCACTTAAATTTTGGAGAATTCCTGCCAAATACAGCATTTTAAAATTTAGGCATAATTAATGCTAAAGCATAATTAATGCTTTCTGACAATTAATTGGTACTAAAGTACGTTCCCTTTCTGGTGAATTTGTTTATTAATTTGTGTCAATAAAATCATGTCATCAGCACAAATGAAAAAAAGGAAGAGGAAAGGTTAAGAGAGTTTAAGCGGAGTGTTCTCAGGAATTCCCTGGTGGTCCAGTGGTTAGGGCTCTGTGCTTTCACTGCAGAGGGCTTGGGTTTGATTCCTGGTTGGGGAACTAAGACCCCTCAAGCTGCATGGTATGGCCAAAAAAATTATAATAATAATTATTAATTAATTAAATAAAAAGAGAAAGCGATAGAAATTCTATGGTAGAATATCTCAATAAATCTCATTTTCAGGGATAGCTGACTACAGGGATAATAAATCTGTCATTGATAAACAAGACAAGTAACAGTCACTCATCTTAGCCAAGAGAGGCATGTGTAGCTTTTAAAGATTCCGCAAGCCTCACGGCGCAGGCCAAAAAAAAATTGGCATGTTACTTCAATGGGTAGTTGACTTGCTAAACTGGGATTGTAGCCTTGGCCTCTGGACTCCTGAACTGGGGCCATTCCTATACTTGAGGCTTTCTCTCTGTGAAATCCCAGACATTCCTCTCATAGATGCAAGGTGGAGCTGGGTCATAAGTCCTGAAGGCACCCTGGATGTCAACATGGACTTTACCAGCTGTGAAGTGTGACTTGACCAGTGGGAGGAGACAGGGGAAGCTCTGACTTAGGGAGCTGAATGTTATCTAACTCTCTCCCCCTGACTTCTTCCTCCAGCTGCGCTCCTCTCTGCTGCTCTGGGGAGCAACAGAGACAGTATGGATTTTTAGAACCATCTAGACCTGATGTCAAATCCTGGCTCTGCCACTTACTTGCTATGTGACCGTGGCCTAGCAACTTTGCCTCTCTGTGCCTGAGCTCCTTACTTTCATTCATTCATTCACTCAATCATACATTTATTCAAAAATATTTATTGAGAACTTACTAGGTACTAGAATTTCATGGTGAACAAGATAAAGTCCCTTATCTCCAAGAGCTTTCATTTTAGCAGGTGTGAAGGGGTGCTGGGGAGACAGACAACAGGCAAGAAAACTAATAGATAATGTCGTGTGGGAATGGTAGTAGATGCTATAAAAACAATAAAATAGGGTAGAGGGATAGAGTGGGCAGGGGTGCTGCTTACATGAAGAAGGAGATGGTAATCCCTACTTCACAGGATTGATATAAAGATTACGTAAGATACAACATGTGAAGCACTTAGCACTGTGCCTGGGACAGAGTAGTAATAATGGTAACAATTACTGAGTCTTTCCTATGTGCTAGATAACATTCCAAGTACTAAAGATTTATTAACTCATGTAATCACCTCGTTTTATAGATGAGCTAACTGAGGCACAGGTAGGTTGGATTACCTGCCTAAGGTCAGGAAGTTAACGTGGCAGAATTTGGACTTGAAACCTAACATTCTGGCCTCAGAACCTATGTTTTTAATTGATTTGCTAAATGTTAGTGGCTCTCTCTGCCTTCCATATTTTGATTAATAGAGGAGGGAGAACCCAGAAGAGGGCATATTCAATTTTGTTGGAGTTGGCAGGGACAGAGGCCAGGTGGGACCTAGGGTAGCTTGTGGAGCAAATCCAAGGGCATCTGGAAGGTGAGTAATCATGTAACCTGGTGATGCAACTAGATGGCAAAGAAGGAGAGAGTTGAGGATAATGGAGTCATGAGATAATGGGGTAAACAGGGTGTCATAATCAGCTTAGGCTACTGTAACAAAATGCCATAGACTGTGGGGCTTAAACAGTAGACACTTATTTTCTCATAGCTCTAGAGGCTAAAAGTCTGAGATCAGGGTGCCAGCATGGTCAGGTTCTGGTGAGAAGTCTCTTCCTGGATTGCAGACTGCTGTCTTCTAGCTGTGATATCAATGGTGGGGAGAAAGAGAGAGACAGGGAGAAGGCGAGGCCGAAGGCACACTCTCTGGTGTCTCTTCTTATAGGGGCACTAATCCCATCAAGAGAGCCTCACCCACAGTGACCTCCTCTAACCCTAATTACCTCCCCAAAGCCCTATCTCCAAATACCATCATATTGGGGGTTAGGGCTTTTATATTTGAGAAGGGGCACAATTCAGTCCACAGCAGAGAGGATGGACAGGACCTATGGAGCTTACTGCTAGAATCTGGATCCACAAAGCTGCCACGGACAAGAATCAACAGAGATAAAACATAATAGGAAAAATACCAAGTCCTAAACTTAGATGCAAAAAATTACAAAGTCAAAGGATGGAAGAAAATATTTTGGATTTAATTAACTAGAAGCTTAGCCCAGGCTGGTGGGACAAGATGGTCACCAAAAGAGCTGGCTTTTCTCCTCTGGTCAGGTGCAGACATTACCGGGACAACATTATATCTGGGCAACCTCCCCAACACAGTTCTAAGGTGCCTTAAAGCTTTAGTGTGGGGCCTCTCAGACCCCGCTACCTCAAAACAAATCCTGCCATCTGCAACCCTTTTCCCCAGGTATTTTCAAATAGGCTTGTGGACTTTATGAAGCATTTTATATTAAATTTTTGCTGACTATATGTTATATAACATGCCACAATACACTAGGTCTTCATATAGATAAGGGACAGCAGGTATCAAAAAATTAAGAAAAATACATGAAATTAAAACTGAAGGTTGAGAAAATTAAAATTGAGAACAAGCCTAGGATTATTTTTTTTAAGTGGTACAAAGCCATGTTCAGGCCAGCTCCCAGAACATTAAGGAACCACTGAAGTTCTGCAGGAATACGGTTTGAGAGCCATTGCTTTACTGTATAATCATCTCCATTCTTGTTAGCCCTTTAACTGCCTCATTACCAGTGGACTTTTTTTTCCTGTGGCCACAATATCCAGTCCTTCTTGTTCTCCCTCTTCATCATTTCTAGCTCTCCTCCCTACAGGCTATATGGCATGTTTAATCAGACATTCATTCATTTGCCAAATATGTATTGAGCACCTACTATGTGTCAGGCTCTGTGTTAAACACTGGTGATACAATAATGGCCAGAAACAGGCATGGTCTCATCTCTTATGGAACTTCTAATCTGGTAGGGGAAAAAAAATCAAAGAGTCTCATTAATTGTGCTCATAACTGTAAATCGAGGTGACATCTCTAAAAGAACAAATATCAAAGGCGGTGGTCACGGTGTTGTCCAACAAAGTTCAGTCACCTTTGCTAGTAAATTTACTTAAGTCAAGGAAGTCATAGGGAGTTAATTATCACAAGTTGACAAATGAGGACAGTGTCTTATGATAAGCCCGGTATACAATCTTGAGTAAACAATCCAATTTCATACAAAAACCATTTAAACAGAAGTAATTTCCTATAAAAAATATTTATGGTCTCAAGGTTGTTAGCCGCAATCCCTGGAAACCGTGAAAACCAATGTGTCATAACACAAGGAAGTTCTTTACCTCTTAGCAAACAAACTTAGAAGCTCAACTTTATAATGACAGGCTATAAGTAAATATAGATTTAACATAAATTTTATAACTGATATGTAAATATTCTCTATTCTTTTTATTATCTATCCAAGATGTAAGGCCAGCTAAAAACTTTGTCTCCAAGCACCTGTCTCAACAGTCAACTTATTCTTTTCAAGATTCCTCATTAAATGGGGAATTAAGGCTTGTGGCTTCTGGCTTCAGATATAATTTCTGGCCAATGCTGATTAAAGAATTTTGGGGGGTTTATCATTTCTGTTTCCTCATATGTGACCTAGGTCAAGTCCCTTAGCCTCTCTGAGCCTCAAGTTCCTCATGGAGACAATAATAGTGCCTGTATCATAAAGATATTGTAAGAATTAAAAAATATATAGGGAGGAAATTCCCTGGCGGTCCAGTGGTTAGGACTCCACGCTTCCACTGCAACGGGCATGGGTTCCATCTCTCGTTGGGGAACTAAGACCCCACAAGCCATGCGGGGCAGCCGAAAAAAAAAACCAACAACAAATAAATAAATAATCTGAATTATTTAAAATATATATATATATATATTTATATATACACACAGCACCCAGTACAGCGTCTGGTATATAGCAAACACAAGAAAACAGTTGTTATTATTAATACAGGAAGTAGAGCTTCTAGGAAGTTAATAGAAACAGATCTTTATATCATGCTTAAGTAAAGAATTTACAAGTTTATTTCCCGGATGAACTAATGTGGTTCATAGCTATCACAAAAGCAAAAGCTGTTTTGGAGAGTAATTTGGCAATTAATCTGGAATGGTGTTTGTGAATCATAAATATAATAATTTCCTTTGGTTTAATCATCCTACTTCTAAAATTCTTTCCTAAGAAAATAATCAAAGATGTGGGCAAAGATTTATGTGGAGCATGTTCATTATAGCATTATTTATAGTAGGGAAAAAATGTACATATTCAACAATACGGGAAAATTAAATTATGGTGAATTTATATTTTAAAACTTGAAATATGCATGTAAAACAATTGGAAGGAAATCTACCAAAACACTCAGCTGTGATTATCTCTGGACTGTGGCATTATAGGTGATTCCTATTATTTATGCTTTTCTATATTTTCCAAATTTTTTGTAATGAATATGTGTTACCCTCACAATCAAAGAAGGTTCTTTTTAATAGCCTCATAGACAGATTTTCTCCCTAACCTTTGTAAAAGACCACACTGGGATGACAGAATTCCAATATGGGAAAGGACTACATAAAAAGCCTCTGTCTACACTCTAATGTCACCTCTACAGTTTGGATCTTTTCCGGATTTCTCACGGACTACTGCAACAGCTTCCTAACCACTCTCCTTGCCTCCAGTATTGACTGTGCCATCCTGTACTCCATACTGATGACTGCTAATATGAGCTTCCTACAGTGAAAACCTGTTTGTTCACCCCCATCACCTGCATGACTCCCCAGCGTCCTAAAGCTGAAACTCCCTAGTAGGGCAGATCCATCACAGTCTAGTCTCCAAATACACATCTCTTCCTGCTTCATTTCCCAGCACTCCCCCTGGTACTTATGCTCCAGACATACCTAGTCATGCTCTTTGCACACAGTCACTAATCTGGCTGGTAAACCCAGATTATTCTTCAAGCTGTCAGATGCCCTTCCCCTAGGAAGCCTTTTCAGACACCTCCCTCTGCAGACAGCATTAGTTACTCTTTGGCTACCCTTTCTTTGGTGCCCGCTTTCCTTACAAGTTCTTGTGGCTACTGACTGATTTATTTGCTCATATCCCCAATAGGATGCACCTCCTTGAAGACTTTCATTTGATAACTATTTAATAAGTGCTCATCAGTGCCAGGTCTGTGCTAGGCATTAGCCTTTCAAAAAATACATTGTTTTCTTCTTCGTTTCTGCCTGGCATCTAGCTCATACTTATTGAATGAAGGGTTATCTAGTACAGAAGTTCTCAAACTTCAGTGTGCATATGAATCACTTGGTGAGCTTGTTAAAATAAATGCCAGGGCCACACTCTAAAGCTACTGAGACAGAATGACCTGGGCTAACACCTGTATGCTTAGCAAGCTTCCCAAATGATTCTGATGCACTCCAAAATCCCACTTATCTTCAGAAAAGACTCTGCCTAAGTCATACCAGGCAGGTAAATGCTCACTCTGAATTTAAGTTTCCTCAAAGGAAAGCACTATTTACTGAGTACTTTATAAGTATCAGCTGCCTTATATGTTGAATCCCCACAAAAACTCTCTACGAAGACTACTGGTTTCCTCCCTTCAAAGGAAATTGAAGTTCAGAAAGATCCAATTGATTCAGGAGGGAAGCAGGCAGGGCACAACCATTAAAAGAGTGACACAGCCATTGAGGATACAACATAAACTGGTTAGAACCAAGTAGGCCCAAGATGGCAGAAGATTTGACTTCCAGTAGACCTTGAACCTCATTATAAGCTCATTGTAAGGCATTAGCATGCTAAATAACTCACCCACAGGTGCCCGTGAGAGTTCCGAGACTGACCATAAAAGGCCAAAAAGTGGGCAGTGGCCCAGTTCCTGGAAATCCCTGCCCCTCCCCCCAAATAGCTGGAATAATCCTCCCACTTGTTAGCCTATGACATTATCCAGCCCATAAAAACTTACCACCCCATGTTACGGGGCGGCTCTCACCTTCTGAGATGGACCACGTTCTGCCTATGGAATGTGTATCTATGCTTTCATTTTACTATGGCTTAATTCTTTCCTATGCAAAGCCAAGTACCCTTGAAACAGGAGGGAAGGGGACAGTGTACAACTTTTGAAAGAATGACACAGCGGGACTTCCCTGGTGGTCCAGTGGTAAAGAATCCACCTTACAATTCAGGGGACGCGGGTTCGATCCCTGGTCAGGGAAATAAGATCCCACACGCCGCAGGGCAACTAAGCCCTAGCGCCACAAGTACTGAGCTTGCACGCCTCAACTAGGGAGCCTGCGTGCCACACACTACAGAGCCCACGTGCCCTGGAGCCTGAGCGCCACAAATAGAGAAGAGAAAACCCACACACCACAACTAGAGAGAAGCCTGCGCGCCACAACGAAGAGCCCACATGCCGCAATGAAAAATCCCACATGCCTCAACGAAGATCCCGTGTGCCACAGCTAAGACCCGACGCAGCCAAAAATAAATTAAATAAATAAATAAATAAATAATAAATCTTAAAAAAAAAAAGAATGACATAGCCATGGGACATGACAAAAACTGGTTAGAACCAACTGGGTCCAAGATGGCAGAAGATTAGACTTCCAGTAGACCTTGAGCCTCATTATACACTCCCTGTGATACATCAGCATGCTAAATGACACAGCCATAGACCATGACAGTTCTGAGGCTAACCACAAAAGGCCAGAAAGTGGGCAGTGGCCCAATTCCAGGAAATCCCCACCCCTTCCCGGAAATAATTGGAATAATCTTCCCACTCATTAGCCTTTGAAATTACCCAGCCCATAAAAACTAACCACACCATATTTTATGGCTCTCTTGCCTTCTGAGATGGCCCACACTCTGTCTGTGGAGTGTGTTCCTCTCTAAATAAATCCACTTCTTACCTATCACTTTGTCTCTCACTGAATTCTTTCTGTGCCGAGACATCAAGAACCTCAGATTCACCGGGAACACCCTTACTTGGTGGTCTGTCCCAGGAACTCGCCCGAGACCTGGCACATGACCATCCTCTCATGCCCCATTTTCCTGCAGCCTCTTTACAAAGGATATTAATAAATCTACTTCTTACCTTTCACTTTGCTTCTCGCTGAATTCCTTCTGCACCGAGACATGAAGAACCTGAGCTTCATTAAGTCCTGAGACCAGGTGTGCGGTTTTAGCTGGGAGATTGTGGGTTTGAGTCCCCTCCTAAGCCAGAGATTGTGGGTTCAAGTCCCATATGAGGTGTGCAGTTTCACAATCACTTGCCCAAGAGAAGTTGGTGGTTCTGGGACTCTAACCAGGAACTGCTGGCTTCCAAAGCTGTTTCTGAAACCAGGCCGGACCACATGAGGTCCTCCTGGGCACAAAAGCCTTTCCGGATCCACCTCCTAGACCTTCCCTGGGTTCCAAAGTGCAGATTCAAACAGCTACTAATCAGGGAAACAGGGAATGCAGGAACAAAGGAGGAACAATCAAGAAACTATAGCACAGGATCCTGGTTCCTCCTCAAGGGATGTACATAACAATATCTTTTCCGGGAGCTGAGGCCCCCACCCAGGTGGAGGATGGCAACTTCAGGCTGAGCACAAGACTCCTGGAGCATCACCCTGTTACTCCACCAACAACCAATCAGAAGAAAGTCACACACCCTACAGCCCTCACTCTAAATTTTGCCTATAAAAACTTCTCCCTGAGGGACTTCCCTGGTGGCCCAGTGGTTGGGACTCCACGCTTCCAACGCAGCAGGCGCTGGTACGATCCCTGGTTGGGGAACTAAGATCCCACATGCCACGTGGCACAGACAAAAACAAAAAACAAACAAAAAGCTTCTGCCTGAAAACCACTGGGAAGTTCAGGGTTTTTGAGCACAAGTCACCCGTTCTCCTTGCTTGGTCCTGCAATAAACATTTCTCTGCTCCAAACTCTGATGTTTTGGTTTGCTTGGCCTCACTGTGTGTCAGGCACACAAACTTATATTCAATAACATTTACTTCACACAATAAAAAATAGGCAACTCGGGAGGGAGGGAGACGCAAGAGGGAAGAGATATGGGGACATATGTATATGTATAACTGATTCACTTTGTTATAAAGCAGAAACTAACACACCATTGTAAAGCAATTATACTCCAGTGAAGATGTGAAAAAAAATAGGCAACTCTAGCTTGATGTCTAATATATATATATATATATATATATATATATATATATATATATATATATATATATATATTTTAAGTAGACTAGTTCTGGAAATCCACAAATGTGGTTACTGCTGATTTAAATGCAATCCCCCTTCTATCTCCTGAGCCTGTTTCCTTGGCTCTCACTGCAGCAAGTGGAGATGGCTTGTAACACTTCCCTGTACCACAGTGATTTAGGACACTTGTTGCAGAGCGGTGTGTGTGTGTGTGTGTGTGTGTGTGTGTGTGTGTGTAGGAATGGGGGAACTGCTCAGCATCTCCACTTGACTGCTGCCTTCCCCTCCTCTGACCCCCACCTCTGAGCCTGGCCAGGGCAGGAGCCGGGAGAGGAGTATGGTCACAATTCCAACTGTTTTAATTTGCAGCTTAAATCTCATTGTAATACAAAGCAGAAATAGAGACACAGACATGGATACCAAGGGGGAAGCGGGGGTGGGATGAATTGGGAGATTGGGATTGACATATATACACAATTGATATTATGTATAAAATAGATAACTAATGAGAATCTACTGTATAGCACAGGGAACCCTACTCAATGCTTTGTGGTGACCTAAACGGGAAGGAAATCCAAAAAAGAGGAGATATATGTATACATATAGCTGATTCACCTTGCTGTACAGTAGGAACTAACACAACATTGTAAAGCAACTATACTCCAATAAAAATTTTTTTAAAAATCCTGTTGTAATACATGCATATAACGCATTACCAAAGCCCACTCTTCTCTGGATGGGAGCCAGGAAGCGGAGCTGGAATAGGAAAGCGTTTGGAGAGGGCTGAGGTAACACAAATAACTCTCCCGACCCCTGCACAGGGTGCTGCAGCCTCACTGGCTTTGCTCCACTTCCCTTCCAGTTAGGAGGAAGCTTTTGGAAGGTCCAGCCAGGACCGGGCAGGCCCAGCCAGCCCTCGATGTCCCTGCCTAATTTTCTGGTCTTGGAGATCTGAGGACAGAGGGGTGGGGTGGAGGTGGGAAGCTGAGGCTGTGGTCATTGTATCAGCCTCTCCTGCTGGACCATGAGCTCCACAAGGACAGGGAAGGTCTGTTTTGTTCATGTCTGTGGTCCAGATCCAGCCTGGCCTACTGTAAGTGGTTAATAAATACCAGTTACATGAATGAATGCTTATATCTGAGTGAGGTAACTAGAGGAAGAGTCTGGTCAGGGGAGTTCATCTGTCAAGATGGGGTCTTTGAGAGGAAGAAATAGGAGGATCTGGTCTGGCCTGTTATCCTAAGACTGGTCCTTAAGGAGCTGATATTGAGGAGAGAATTACTCATTCAGGGTCCTGGGGCTTGATGAGTGGGATCTTCTAGGTGTTTTTATATTTGTTTGTTTCTCAAAAACCATCCTCCTGCTCAACCCCCAGACTCTTCTCTTTTATTGTTTCTACTTCCTCATACTAACTTCCCAACGCTGAGGAAGGAACCACCCAAATGCACAACACAGAGAGCTCAGGGTCTGGGTGGAGGTGGGGAGGGGGGAGACTGAGGTTGTTGCTGAGACACCTGAACTTGGATGACCCCAATACAAGGACTAACTAAAACACTTGGACTTCACAGAGTTTGGAAGTCTAGAATCTTGGGTGTTGGAGGTCATCTAATCCCATACACCCCACCAAAATTATGAATCTCTCCTGAGGCATCCCTGTTATTGAACTCCATTAGGAGACCCTTGATTTGGCAGTATTACAGTTAGAGAAATCCACTCGTGTCTAAGGTCTAATGATGCCCCTGTCAGTAAACAAAGGAAACAAAGGAAAGGAAAGAGGAGTAAGAACCCATGTGTGTCGGCCCCAAGCCCAGAAGCCAAACAAAGAGCCCAGAATGTCCTTAGGGACACTGACCCACAAATTATCTCAAGACAGCATTAAAATTTAGCCCTTGGGGCTTCCCTGGTGGCGCAGTGGTTGAGAATCTGCCTGCCAATGCAGGGGACACGGGTTCGAGCCCTGGTCTGGGAAGATCCCACATGCCACGGAGCAACTAGGCCTGTGCGCCACAACTACTGAGCCTGCGCGTCTGGAGCCTGTGCTCCGCAACAACAGAGGCCGCGACAGTGAGAGGCCCGCGCACCGCGATGAAGAGTGGCCCCCGCTCGCCGCAACTAGAGAAAGCCCTCGCACAGAAACAAAGACCCAACACAGCCAAAAATAAATTAATTAATTTAAAAAAATTAGCCCGAATGGAGGGTCTGGAGAGTTTTGTTAAAATCTTTGTCCTTTTCCTAAAGGCTCCAGGAGCAGACCCTGCATCCCAGGCTACATCAGCTACTCTAGGGCTCACCTGCCTGGCCCAGGAGGGGTCCAGCAGGACAGAGGCATTCTGGAACCAATGTCTTCAGAAGATGGATTACACTGGGATTTGGTACCCCTAAGTGGACTCCTGTAAGCAGAGAGAGCAGGAGAGACCTGCAGGAATGCCCTGGGCTGGGGTTGGGAGAATGGACCCTCAAAGCAGACCATAAACTGTTGGAGCACACAGTCAGGAGTGAAGGTGTGTCATTGTCCTGTGCCCTCAAAGCTTCTGACCTACTGCAATAAGGAAGCAGAACCACCATCTGTCACCTGTTCTGGAAGGAGGGAGCCAAATCACAAATACCATAGATCATTTGTGTAAACATATGCTTCTCTGGGTGTGTCTGTCGCCTCCCCTGTGAGTGGACTGGAGGTGTCAGAAATATCCTTGACATATCTGTTTACCTGTTTCCCAGTTCTCCTTCTTTACCCTTAAATGTCATGACCCCCAGGGCTTGGTCTGGTCCCTCTTCTCTACTCCCTCAAGACCTCCCTGGTTAACTGCATCCATATAGCCTTCAGAATGGCTATGGCTTCCAAATCTATACCCTCTCTTCAACTTGGTCCTGAGCTCCAGATGTGTATCCAGCGCCTCCCAAACGCCTCCACTTGGCACACACATTCAGCTCACTTCTAACAACTCACCAACTCACTCCCCCTGCATTGCTATCAGAACATCTAAACTTGTCACACCCTCCTTAGTATTTATTCACCATTGTCTGATTTTCCTCCCCAGATCTCCAAGTGGGGCAGGGGTGGGATGGGGGGGGTGGCCCTGAGGGCTGGTTAGAAGTGTTCTGGGGATCTGGAACAGACATGTAGAAATTAGCTGAGATTCAGCAGCAGGTCAGGAATCAGGTAAACAACGGATTACGATGCCAAGTGGGGCAAACCAAGTGAGCAGAATATATCCCAGGGCAAAATCACAGCGGTCAGAGGGAGCAGGCTACTGGTGAGAAAAAGCCCCACAAGAGGAAGCAAGGCAAACCCAGAATGATGGTTGGTCACCATTTCTGTGTATCCTCCATGTGTCTGGTGTGTAAGAACTGAAAACAATCAGAGAAACTGATTTCTTTTTTTTTTTTTAAGGAACAGAAGGCAACTGGCTTCCAGTCATCTACTATGTTAAGTCCAAACTCCCTAGCAGAACATTCAGATCCTTTCTGACCTGGCACATTCTTACGTCTCCAGGTTCACCTTTTTCACCCCCCAGCTCACTCCAGTACTACAGGCATTTCCCTGTATTCAGTGTGTCTCTTGTGCTTCTATGTACGTACGCAATTCCCTCCGTCCTATGCTGACTGAAAAAAAAATGCACAACGTGAGAGTTGTGAGTTGAGTTATATGTGGGGAAAATGAGGAATATAGCCTGGGAGACAGCGTCTCAGATAGCTCTGAGGAACTGCTCCGAAGATATTGGGGGGGGTCAGTATTATATATGATTTTAGTGAAGGGACATACGTGTAATCAAGCACACATTTGGGCAGAGGGTTTCTGCAAGTCACGAGAAAGTTGTTGCTAGTCACAAGGAGCAGATGTCTCTGTTAATGATTTTAGTGCTTTTCTAGATATGAGGGATGCAAGAAATTGGGCTCATAAAATCTTCTGAAAATATCTAACTATCTGAAGCCCTGTTCTGCCAGTTTTTCCCAGAGCACAGAGGACCTCATTCCTGATCTCCACCCTGAACTCCTTTCACGGTGTGTGGAAGGTCAGTGACTGCAGTGGCTAGTGACTTTGTAGAGGCAGAAGGCAAGTGACAATTTTTAGTTGGCACCTAGAACATCATTTTCATTAGTGTCTACTCAGTGAAGACGAACTCATCTTTGTAGATTTAGCCCCAGCTTTCTCAGCTCCTCCAGGCATGCTGAATGATTCTGACATCTTTTTGATGTCACAGGAGACATATCTTCATGCCTCAATTATTTCAGTTGCCACACTCCATAATTACTGTTTACTTGCCTGCCTGAACTGAACCCTGTGAGGACAGAACCTACGTATATTTTTTTCTTTTGGCTGCACCACGCGGCCTGTGGGATCTTAGTTCCCTGAACTAAGCCTGAACTTGGCCACTGTCTGAGAAGTATCTCTTAGGTGACATTAAAGGGTTTGGCTAGAAAACTGACACATTTGCACATATCTTCTTGCCCAATTCCTCCATTTTACTGATGAAAAAACTGAGGCTCCGAAAATGGATTGATGTGCGCAGTTATATATAGCTAGTAAGTCACAGAGGAGGAAGGACTAGTACTAAGTACAGTATTTTAACTTTTAATCCAGTGTTCTTTCCAGGCAGCACACTTTGTAGGAGTGTATGTGTGTGTGTGTGTGTGTGTGAGACAAAGCACTTGGGGCAGCAATTCTAGTCTCCCATTCTGGTAAGGTGAATCTCCCCACAGTAGAACACGCATAGTTCAACCTTGGCCACTGGGACTCTGTGTAGGAAGAGCCTGGAGGGGATGAGGGAAGGCTGGGGGTGAGCCTCAGTCCCAAGCCTTGGCTCTCACCCTTATTGCTCCTGGCTCTGAATCTCTGTTTTTCAATTCTGTCACTAGAAGAGGGCTGCTCCCTCCTCTGAGAGGGTGTCAGGTGGACAACACAGGCTTTAGGGAAAGTAGGCAGAGTCCAAAAGAAAAAAGAAGAGGCCCATTGTGGGAGGGGCTCACAGGAGATCTCAGTCTGTGGGCTTCTCCCCAGCCAGCACAAGGAGGGGTCCAGCACTAGGGTCTCAGTGTCATCATGATGCTAAAATTCCTTTATGGCTGCTAATTAGAACTAAGTAGGGCTGGTTACTCCACCCCAATTCCGAAAGCCTGACACACAGCTACTTCCCTCCTATGGCAGATCAAAGATCACCGGGCCATCCTTTAAGATGTATCTGAAATCTCCATCTCCAGGAAGACCCCTCTAGACTTAAATTTCCTGAAAGCAGCAGCCCTTGCCCTTCCCAATCCTACACATGTTGGGCTTGGGAGAAACCTTGGAGAACATCCACTCATCTTATATATGAAGAAATCAAGGCCAGAGAGGGGAAGCATGGAAGTGGCAAACCTGGGACAAAGTCCCAGTCTATTTGACTGCCTACCATTTCTCTCATGTAATTCCCATGATTCTGAACATGCTTGGTTCCAAATGTGCCTGTGTACTTTTAGTCTGTGTGACATCAACATTAATCTGCTTAAGTTGCATTTTTGGTGGAGTTAGTTCACACTCCTTTGGGTCCTTAAGTATGCTCAGGTCTGCCTGCCTATCATTCCTGGTGTGTTCTTGTGTGTGTTACAGCTGTCTCTGAGTTGTGAGAAGTGTGTGCCTAAGGGCAATTGAGTAACTGGGTTTATCATGGGTCTATAGGATGCTGCATGCCTACATATGTGTCTCTTTTTACCTTGAAGGATGTGTGTCCATCTGTGGTTGTTCGTTTTGTGTCCATGTACTTGTTTGATGCCTAAGAGTAATTGTGATCCTGTGTGTGTTTGTGCATATGTATGGGTCTATGGGCTGCTACATGTCTCTTTTCATGGTGAAAGTTGTACGTCTGCTGACCATCGTGGGTCCATTTGGATGTGGGTTTGTACACAGTGAAGGCTGTGGGTCTAATTGTAACTGTCCGTGCGGACTGCATGTTTAAAGGCTGAAGGGAATCTGTCTTTGCCTTTTATCCCCGGGTTATGAGAAAAATGTGTGTAGCCGTGTGACCAGAGCAAGAATGTGTTTGTCTCTCGGCCAATCTCCGTCCTCACCCAGGGCCTGCGGTCACGGTTACTTTCCAGGATGCCTTGGCACTGATTCCCAGACGGGCGGGACCTGCAGGGCCCCGCCTCCAGCCACCAGGGATAGGCAAGCCTCTCTACCCTTGGCAGTAGCGGCCGGGTGTGTGGGTGTGAGGGTGTGGGAGTGTGGGTGGGTGGTGGGCGGGGTCTAGCCCGCAGCCCCAGCCACCCTCACTCCTCCCGCCCCCCACCCCCGCAGCCGACTCCAGCCTGCTCATTGGCCGTGTCTGCAGTGACGTCGTGGGGATCGCAGACAAGAACCCTCAGCGCCCGGCGCGCGGGAGGTGTTGTCCATCACTGGGGCTTTGTTACGTCGTCGCCTCCTCACCTGGCTGCGGGCGCGTCCTGGCAGCTGCAGCCTGGAGCCGGGTGCCAGCTGCTGCGGCCGCCGCCTCCGCCATGGTGTCCCCGGTCACTGTGGTGAGTGTGTGAACGAGCGAGCCAGTGTCCGGCGCGGCCACAGCCCACCGGCCTGGGGACTGGGCTGCGGGAGGCCAAGCAGCCGGGGGCTGAGGAAGGGCAGGGATCCCGCGGCGGCCCGCGTCCCCAGGCGGGAGTCGGCGCTGTCACGGTCCGCCGCATCCCAAACCTCTGCACCGTTCCTCCGCGCGCCCCCAGCCGGTCGGAGGGAGGGAGGAAGACAGTGGGCACGTGACTCGGAAGCGTGACTTTGTTGATCGCTGTGTGTCTGGCGCGGGTCGGCTGGATCGCTGCCTGGGAGAGGAAGGGGACGGTAGCGGACCGCAGGCTTCTGCGTGGGCAGACCAGAGCGAGGCGTGGGAGAGGGCGGGGGAGAGCAGGAGGGTGACTGGGACCTCCTGGGAATCCTGTTCCAAATTTGTTTCCTCCCTTTCCTCATCTTATAGAGAAGTCTGGGGCGGTGCAGGGCACGCCTGTGAGTCTAAACAGCCTTGATAACGCGCTGGAGGAGAAGAGGTCGTTCTCTATTGACACCCCTTGTTCAGACTTTCTCACCTGAACCTTTGTCTCTCCCCCGCCCCCCTCCTCCTTCTAGTGCTGGGTTCTCTGTGACTATCAACACCTCCCCAGCTGCTACTGCTGTTTCTCCTTCTAGGAAACATGGGGCTGGGGGAGGGGTGTGGAGTAGATGCTTCCAAGGGCTGGCAGGTGGAGGCTGGGGAGATCTGGGGACTGTGAGGATAAGCCGTCCCCTCCTCTGCCCGTGTCCCTGCCCTGACCAGCCTGCATGGGGGAATCTCCATAGGAAGGAACTTAGTCATCTCTTCTCACTGTTCTCACCCCTGGCAGAGCCAGGGCAGGCTTAGACCCTGGACCCACCATCTGCCTCTTCCCAGCCTCCTTCATCACAGCCTGTTCAGTCCCAGGTAACCAGGGACTGAAGGTCTGAGAGTCTGAGTGTGTACCCAGAGCCCTGGGCTAGGCGGTTCACCCAGCCAGAGGCCTGTCACTTGGGGCAGAGCATGAGTATACCGGAAACCTCAGCTGCTCTGAATCACTCGCAGAGCCCCAGTACCAGAGGCCCAAGAAAAGGAGCTTCAGGGGATCACAGATTCAGAATATCTGCAGCAGCCCCCTGGTGCCTGCATGGCCTTGGACACAACCTTTCTTTAGCTGCCCTCCCCCCTAATCCGGCTGAGACCAAGTCAGCTGCTCTAACTTCCCCCTCTCAGTTCCTCATCTCCTCCCAGCCTGACTGCTGGCTTCTGATCAAAAGCTGGGAAGAGAACCTCTCCCTCCCCTTCCTGCCTCTCTTTCTGATGGGCCTGGAGTTGCTGTTATTCTCTGGGAAATGAGGCTGACTGACACCCTCTCCACCCCCCCAATTCCTGAGATTGCTGGTATTTCAGGGACAGTTTTCTTGCTCCTAACTCATGGGTCCATATATCTAGGCAGCATCCCTGTCTCCTCTCCTTGCCCTTGATGGTACCTCAAGGCTGGGGCAGCTGGAGTGGAGGCTGAGTTTGCAGACTGGCCAGGGAGAGAGCCTGTGGGGGCTGAGATGGTTGACGGTGCCCACACATTCCTGGCGCTCACCTGGTGTCGCTGGGCCTGTGTCCTGGCCCTACTGCTGAGGATCACGAGTTGGCCAGTTGTGGCGTCTCTGGGATTTCCTGCTGTCTCCACTCTATTCCAGACAGCTGGGGGCTGATGCTGGCAGAGGGAGGCCAAAGGGGCTTTGGGGAAGGAGAGGGAGGGGGCAGGAAGGGAGAAGCATTGGGCTGCAGGATGGGACACTATTGCAGTCTGTTTTCTGTGCAGTGAGTGACTATTCTGGTCCTGCCCCGGGGCCAAGAATGGATGCAACTAGCAGGGACAGGGGAGCCCTTTCTCTTCCTAATCAATTAAGCCTCAGGGTAATGATGGGCTTGTTCACACTCTGCTGGCTGCTTGGGGCAGGCCAAACTGGGTTTCTGTGTGTCAATCCTCTCTGCTTGGGCGGTGGGCCTGTCTTTGGGGTGGATGCCTGGGCTGAGGGTGCTGGCTCTGAGCCCCGCTTTGGGCTTCTGAGCTCCCACGCTCTGAGTGCTGCCCTTGTCCTATGTCCTCCAGGTGAAGAGTGAGGGACCCAAGCTAGTGCCCTTCTTCAAAGCCACTTGTGTGTATTTTGTGCTCTGGCTGCCCTCGTCCAGCCCGTCGTGGGTCAGCGCCCTCGTCAAGTGCCTGCCCATCTTCTGCCTCTGGCTCTTCCTTCTGGCCCACGGCCTGGGATTCCTGCTGGCCCACCCCAGTGCCACCCGCATCTTTGTGGGGCTCATCTTCTCTGCTCTAGGTGATGCCTTCCTCATCTGGCAGGACCAGGGCTACTTTGTGCACGGTCAGTCATCACAGTAGCTACCTGGGAGGAATCCTGGGGTTGGGGGCTAGAGGACCCTGGGGGGCCAAGGATTTGGGAAAGGGAGGTTTTTTTAAAAAACAAGAATATGGGGAATTTGAGGGGTTCTGTGGCCAAAGACTGTTGGGGCCCCTGTCGGAGGATGACCCTGCCGGTGATATGGTGATCAGTTCTGGAGTGCCACAGGAGAGTCGGGGAGGGTATCTTTGCCTTCATGGATTTCTTCCCACCCCTGTTACTCTCAGAAGAAAGCTCCTGGGTTATCCCAAGCACTCTACTCCTACCCCTGCCTCCCGTCACTGGTTATGCGCCTGAGCTTGCCTTCAACATCCCATCATCCCCTCTCACTTTTAGGTCTGCTGATGTTTGCTGTGACCCACATGTTCTATGCCTCGGCCTTTGGCATGCGGCCACTGGCTCTTCGGACAGGTCTGGTGATGGCAGTACTGTCGGGCCTGTGCTATGCCCTCCTCTACCCGTGCCTCACGGGTGCCTTCACCTACCTGGTGGGGGTCTATATGGCCCTTATCAGCTTCATGGGCTGGCGGGCTGTGGCAGGGCTACAGCTGGTTGGGACTGCCTGGCGCTGGACTGAGCTGGCGGCGGGCAGCGGTGCACTGCTCTTTATTGTCTCAGACCTGACCATCGCCCTCAACAAGTTCTGCTTTCCTGTGCCCTACTCGCGGGCCCTCATCATGTCCACCTACTACGCCGCCCAGATGCTCATCGCCCTGTCAGCTGTCGAGAGCCGGGAGCCAGTGGAAGACTACAGACTGAGCAAGGCCAAATGAGGGGCCAGGTGCTCGTCACCCCTCTCTGCTCCTGGCGCTGGGGTCCAGAACCTGGGAACCTGCAAGAGCTGGATCAGGATGGCTGAAGTACCAGCCTGGGGCAGCAGGTACCACCTGTGAAATACACAAGTTTGAGGGGATAAGCAGCAAAAAGGATCTTTCTAGCAAAGCTAGTGGTCCAGGACAATGCTGAGAACTAAAAAGGGCCAGCTTGATGCTCCTTGCTGGAGCCAGAAGAAGATATCTCCCCACCTGTACCACCCCATCCAGACTGTCAGAGCCCCTCTGGAGGGCCATGGTGCTCATCCTCTCAACCTCCCCTACTTCTACTAGGTGGAAGAGTCTAACTCGCCCACTTCCAGTCTTTCTGATTTGCACAGAGTTGAGGGAGGAGGGGAGGAGTCTGTGCTGAGATGACCCACGTCCAGGGCTTGAAGCCCCTTTCACAGGCCGCTAGTTGGGAAGATTGGATGGGGTGGAGTCTCCCTTTCCCACATCTATCCTTGTTACTTGAACAATCTTAATCTCTAAGTGTTGGGTGGGAAGGTGAAGGGGTGTCTATCCAGGTAGGCAAGACTGGGGACTACTTTGGCCTGGGAGTTTGGGGTACCAAGGGTTCAAGTTGGTCCCATCTCTCAAAGGCCATCCCAGAACTCAGGCCCCACACCACCACCCTCAGACCCTATCCCCAGGGCTAGGGTGAACCACGCCAAAGGAAGGGGCCAGCCTGTGTGTGCATCTGTATGTGAGTGTTTTGTGTGTAGTCTGTCTCCCAGCCTATCTATATCTTACTCTGCCAGCTGTCTCTGACCTGCTGTGTGTCAAAGTCTTTTAGGGAGAGGGCCTCAGGGAGCTGCTGAGGGGTTGCTGAGCCTGGCTCAGAGAGCTGGGACGCCCCCCACATACACACCCACTCTCAGGTCTTTCCTCCTTGCCCCTTCTGCACTGGGAGTGAGAGGAGGGGGCTCCAGTGACACTCTAGGGTCATAAGACCCGAGGCACATTCAATGCAAGGGGAGCAAGGATGGGACAACTCCATCCTATTGCTGTGTGAAAAAAAATAAAAAATACCCAAGGGCCATTGGCTGCTCTGCTTGTCTGCCTGTGTGGCACGTGCCTGTCTTGCAGAGGTGGGGGTGTGGGGCATGGCACCAGGGGCCCTGGATGTCCTCACAGCCTGGGTCACAGTCCTGGCCGGTGCATCTTGGCGCCAGGCTGGCTCCCTGGCTCTGTTGACACTGCTGGTTGGAGCTTGTCTTACTTGCTGGTCACGTGTGTGGGTGAGGATGTAGATCAAGAGGATGGGGGTTGGGTAGTATTTGCCACCGTCCAAACTTGACCTTGATGCACTCCCCTGTGCACAGGTGCCCAGCACCTTTGGTGACTCCTAGTTACCCAGTGTCCTCTACTGCTACCCAACTCCTCCCCTCCCCACCCCAGACCTGCCAGCTGCTCCAAGATTCCCTTCAAGCATCTCCTTTCTTCCTGGACTCTGGGCTCAGTTGAACAGCTGGGAGGAATGAGATTAGATTGTCTGGTTCATACTTTAGATTTGAAGCCCTGGCAGAATAATGTGTCACCCCACTCCAGGGGCATTTGCATCTTAATGGGCAGTGCCCTGACCCAGAAGTAAAAAGGGAAGCCTTGGGTGGTGGTGAATACGCCATCAGTAGAGGGGTTGTACAGTTGTGGGGATGTGATAAAGAGACTCAAGCCCCATATGGGTGTTGAATGAACCAGTGATTTTCAAACTGGGGTTTTTACAGAGATCCCTGCTAGTGGGAGCTAGCAAAAGAATAAAGTAGAGGAGGGAGGCTCAAAGACCCCCTATCCTTGTTTCAAGTCCAGTAGGTTCTTAAGAATTTTTTTTTTTCAAGGAAGGGTTTTCTGCTGCAAAACATAAGTTTGAAAGCCGGCAAGCAGGATGACCAATCCGTTCTAGCTTTCAGATGCTCTAATTCTCAAATAGTGGGAACCCCAGACACTGAAGAGGCAAGGTCCTGATCCCTTCCAACCCCTGAGCTCTGAAGACATACCTACCTGGAGTGAAGAAATGGGAAGGGCAGGATGGGGAGAAAGATGCAGACTTTGCCCTCTATGCCCGGAGGGAGGGCAGGGTGCAGTGTGGCTGTGGAGGAGGGGAAGGCAAGGCGAGGCCCAGTCAGAAGGGGGCTGGTCGTTCCCCATGTGGGTGGGTTTGGACCGAGCAGGGGTCGTGGTTCTGTGTATCCCCATCCTACGCCCACGTCTATCTCCTTGGTCCCTGCCGCACACCATGGTTAGGAACAGGCACAGGCGCACTCACTCAGTTTATTGTCCCATGCCTTCACTGAATGTTTACGTTGACAAGCACCACAGAGGGAACCAGGTCTCTCTCGCTGGGACCACACAGAGGATGGGCCAAGAAGCCCCACGCACATCACAGCATCCTCCTGATTCCTGGTCTGGGCTGGAGCTCACATAAGGTACTTTGATTTCTTCTGCAGACTCTCAGTGACGGAGGCTAGAATTGCCTTGTCATCTTTGTCTGAAAGAGCAAAGCAAGTATTTGTTAGTATGAATGATGCTGGGGTAAGGGAAACTCCAAATTGCCGGACTTGCAGTCGCTATGCAGGAACCAGGGGCTGGACCCTGCCCGGAATCCTCAGTCCTTGCCAGCCCCAGTCTCCCAAGGTCAGCTGGGTGTGTGGGGCCAAGAGCTGCCAGTTATTTGGCATTTCGCATTTGCCACGCATTGTGCCAGGAACTTCTGTGCACTATCTCATTTAATCCTCATGACAGCCCTAAGCAGTACATGGGGAAACAAGCTCAGAGTGGCTTGCCAAGGTCACATGGCTGGTGAGTGTTGGAGCCAGGGCCCTGTGCCCATGTGCTTACAACCAGAATTAAGTTGTCAGGGATCTCTCTAGCTGTGGAATGAGAGCTGGATGACTCCCACAGGGCCTTCCCTGGCCTAGTTCTGTTACACAGTTCAGCAGCCACTGTGGAGGCGTCATCTCAATGCCAGACACTTAGCTGAGTACTTGAGAGACAGAGCAACAGGACCAGGTCCTTTCCCCAGAGAAAGGCATCTATAACAGGATGAAAAAAAAGCATCTGTAACCATGGAAACCATGGACACCAATAGTGTGCCATGGAGACTTCGGAGAGTGGCAGAGGATGAGGCTGGAGAGGTAGATGGTGGGGGGGGGGGCTTGTTGATTGTGATTTTTATCTAAAGGATCATGGGAAAGCTAGGAGGGAGTTTAAACAAAGAGGAGCAAAACAGGTCATCTTTGCATTTAGACAGTTCATGCAACTGGCTGTTTAGCTGTGAAGACAGTAGAGTGTGTAGGAAGAAACAGAATACTTCCCCTATATGTGCACCCATGAGCAGAAACATAGCACACGTATGTGCAGAGGGAGGGCCTCCCTCCACTAGGTTCCCTTCAGTGCCTCCCATCTATCCTTATCTCAGACCAGTAGTCTTCAATTTTGGTTGCGCATCAGAACCACTTGCAAAATTTGTAAACATAAAGATTCCTTCCAGAACCCTGCCAGGGAGATTGCGATTGGTAAGTCTGGTTTAGGCCTGATCACTGGCGTCTTTTTCAAATGCAAGTCTAGGCCCACCAAGGGTTGCAAACTACAGACTACTGAGGGATTGCAAACTCCCAGGTGTGCAGGGGCCAGGCACATAACAAATGACATCGAGAAGATGGGACAGTGGTACGAACTATGGCCGGTTGGAGAATGTTTACACCACCCCATGTCAGATTAAATAAAACCCTGCGCCAGCCATAGGAAAAGAGCTGATCAACGGCTCAGGAGGCCGCCATTTTGCGCCTCCGCCCCACGCGGGACACAGCCAGGCACCCTCACCGTCCCGGGCCGGCCGGCGCTGCACCCTCACCGTAGACGGTGAGCGTGCAGCTGCTGCGGTCCTTGCCCAGCTCGTTCTCCACCACTACGCTGTACTCTCCGCTGTCCTTGAGTGTGCAGGTGGGGATGACGATGGTGCACACGCCGCTGGTGGAGTTGTACCAGAACTTGGAGTTGGCCGTGATGTTGACGTCGCCCTTGTAGAGGGTCACGGTGGGCCGTGGGTTCCCAAGGAAGGCGCAGGTCATGGTGCAGTCCTGGCCGCGCAGCACGGTGTGCGGCTTGAGCGGGGTCAGGAAGCGCGGCGCGTGGCGCCAGTCTTTCTGCTGATACGGCTTCAGCTTGGCGCTCTGGTCCTCGGCTGCGCCCGGATGGGACACGAAGGGCGGTGAGCGCACACCAAGGCCCCCATCCATCGCGCGCCGGCTTAGTGCTCCTAAGACGCCCCGGAGACCCAGCTCACGGAACCCCGAGGACCTGGGTTAGATTCCCACGCGCTATCAACTCTGGGGCCCCGACTTTATACTGGTTCCTAAGGTTCCCCTTCCGCCACCCCCCCACCCCCATGGGTTCCAAGACCTAAACCAGGTCCGCGGGGTTTTACGCTTTTCCAGACCCGGGCGTCCTAGACTTCTTTCCAGCCGCCAGCCTCCGGACCCGAGCTGTTATCTGGCTTTTAACTCCCCATCCAAGCTTTCCCCAACGCCCTCGCAGCCTCCACGGTCTCTGCTTTCTCCAATTTAGGCCCTCATTTCAAGATTCCCGCAGCTATCCTTACCCTTAATGCCCTCCCTCCAGGGTTTCTGGATGTCATCCCTGCTCCCTGGACTCTCCCTGAGTCCTCAGTCAGGACCTCAGTCAGCCTCTCAGCTCCACAACCCCTCCTCACCCTCCGGCACCCCACTGTCATCCCCGCCCCCAAGGGGACCTCCCCACCCCACCTCCGCGTTAGTCCCACCCCTCAGTGTACCCCCAAGGAATCTCCTCCCCTAGGCTTCCAGACCTCTGCTTTTCTCCCCCGGGTCCCCGATGTTAATTAACCCTTTCACCTCAGTGCTCCTCAGATTTTACCTCAAATCTTGGGTACCCCTTGCAACCCTTATTTCATGCCCGCCATCAGGGATCCCAGACGTTACCTGAACCCCCAAGTCCCCAGACTCACTCTTGTCCTTGTTGACGAGCCAGGTATCCCTGGAGTCCAGCGGGTCGCTGT
Organism: Pseudorca crassidens; assembly: GCF_039906515.1. Classification (NCBI taxonomy): domain Eukaryota; kingdom Metazoa; phylum Chordata; class Mammalia; order Artiodactyla; family Delphinidae; genus Pseudorca; species Pseudorca crassidens. Next base: position 37,521,864 of record NC_090304.1, on the reverse strand, counting down.
CACCGATTTCGTTCCGGGCCAGCACCCGGAAGTAGTACTTCCTGCCGGGGAGCAGCCCGGTCACCGTGTACTTGTTGCTGAAGACGTGCTCGGCCACAGTGAACCAGGTGGCGGTGCTGGCATCCCGCTTCATGATGACGTAGTGGGCCTCGCTGTCCTCCTGCACGTCGGGGCTGTGGTTCCAGGTCAGAGTCACCGTGTTGGGGACCTCCTCGAACAGCTGCAGGTTTGTGGGTGGCTGCGGAAAATCTGGAAGGGTCCGAAGGTCCATCAGCTACCCTGGGGGCTGAAGTATCGTGCCCCCACCCCCGCTACCTGCCAAGCCCTAAGGAGGATGGGATGGGGCACCTTACCTTCTTCTAACTCTCAGGCAGCTGGGGGTCTTGGAGTCAGAAAGAACTATTTATGAAGTGTAGCTCTGCTATTTACTAGCCCTGTGAACTTTGGCAAGTTACTTATCTTTTCTGAGACCCATTTCCTCATTTGCAAAATGAGGCTAACAATAACTATTATGGAAATGTTGCGTAAAGTGCCTGGCATGTAGGATCTGTTCAATAAAAGTTCACCCGTTCTTCTCTTGGGGGTTTAGGGCTTTATTGTAAAGCTTCCAGCCGTCTCTAAGAGGCCACCCAATTTGGGGGGGCTCTCATGATTTTAATGGAGAGGGGTACAAAATGCATCAATGCAGAAGAACGTGTCACATACTCTTTGGCATAGTGACTAATGTAAATTTAATAATGCACAATGTGTTAAACCTCAAAACGTACAAAGTTTCCTGCAACCTAAGATAATGAAAAGGCTCTTTCCAAAGTGTTTACTCACCACCTTTATTATTAAAATTCTAAATATCTGGGGGGACGGAAAAATAACAGAAGGCTCATTTCAGCTGTGGTTCAAGAATTCTAATGAAGCTGGATGGCAATGACACCGTGGGACTGTGAAGGTTCCCCCAAAAGGCTTTCTCGGTGACCACATCACAAACTTTAAAAGTATTTCCAATAACATATAGGCAAATCACCCCAAGTTTTAATGGATTCCTCTCCATCTGTCCCTCCTGCCTCTTACCCATTCTCTGCTCTCTCTATGCTCACAGACCCTACTCTGCATATGCCCCGAAGCTCTCCACATATGACTGAGACTGAAACAAGGGCTGGGTCCTAGTTCAATGCCTCTGGGGCTTCAAGACACTGAGAAAAAGTGAAAACAACCCTCCGCATTAAGGCAAAGGCTGATAAAGTCTTGCTTTGTGGTGCCCAAGAAGCCTTGACTACCTTAAGGCATGACCTTACAGTGGTAGGGACTCAAGCAGCCCTAGGGAGCGTGTGCAGCGATGCCTCCCCAGGCCTCTACCTGTTGTCATACCTGCCACACGCACGTGGATGTCATGGTACGCCTCTCCGAACTCATTCTGGAGCAAGATGCGGTACACCCCTGAGTCGGAGCGCTTGGTGCTGCTGATGAGGAACTGGGAGTGGTTTTTGCTCTTGGTGATGGCCTCCCTGCCCTTGGTGGGCACGCCATCCTTCAGCCAGATCACGTTGGGTGGTGGTGAGCCCTGGGTGGTGACAGGAGATGGCACCAGGGGTCACCTGGGTGGTATTTGGGGGCAGGCCCTATCCCACTGTCCAGGAGTCTCCTGCCAGGCTCTGAGGCCAGGGGTCTGGCGAGGGGCAGAGGCAGAGGCAGAGACTATGATAGCTGTAGCAGCCAACTTGGTTAAGTGGTGGGCGTCTGGGGGCCAGGGTAGGACTCACAGAGAAGGCGGCGTGGATACAGAGGGCTGTCCCAGCGCGAACCACCATGTGACTTTTCAGCCGGGCACTGAGGTCAAACTTGGGAGCAGCTGAGATGGAGGAGACAGAGATGGGAGCATGGAACACTCTTTCCAGAAGACTTAGCTTTAAGCCTCCCCTCCAAAGCTTTTCCCAACCTCTTCTCCTTCATGCTCTCACTACAGGCCATACAGACATCTAGCAACCCTGCAATGCTGTGAAGCATTTATTTATTTTTTCTCATCTGTCTCCCTCTATTATTACATAAGACTCTTCAGGGCAGGTCCTGTGTTTTATTTTTTTCTAAATCCCTAACACCTCCCTTGGCACACAGTAGATACTATTCGGCACACAATGAGTGGGGTTTTTGGTTTTTGTTTTGTTTGTTTGTTTGTTTGTTTTGGGCAGGGAAGGCCCTGGGGTTATCCCTAGCTCTGTCCAGGCACAAGCGTGGACGACTCTTTGTTGATCACAGCATTGCCCAGTTTTCTCCTGTGGGATGAGGTCCCAGAGAGGAAGGTGTGGAGCTAGGATGTTGGGGCCTACACTCCAGCCCTGTCTGCATCCCTCACCTGGTGGTGGCATGGCACAGACCCCCTCGTCCAGCTCCACAGGCTCCCCACACCCAGCCTCGTTCACAGCCCGGATTCGGAAGAAGTATTTCTGCCTCTCGGTGAGGCCTCCTACTGTGTAGCAGGTGCCCGAGACGGGGATCTTTGTGCACTTGGACCACTCCTTGGTGTCTTCGGCCCGCATCTCAAGGATGTAGCCGGAGGGTGGGTCTCCCTCGGCAGGCTCCAGCCAGGCCAGGGAGATGCTGGAGTTGGAGGAATCCGACACATGCAGGCCCTGCACCAGGCCCGGGGGTTCTGCGTGACACAGACAACTCGTCAGCCCCCAGATTCTTCTCCACTCAACGCCATGCCCAATTCCTGCACTCAATACCCCTGAAACTTAACTTTCAACACCTCTACCTTCAACACTCACAGTTAAAACGCTCAATACCCAGGCTTTCACCTTCAACAATCTCTAAATTTAATTCTCTCAGTCTCAATACTTTCACCCTTGAAGTCAAAACCCTCCAAATTCAATATACACTATACACTCAACCCCTCTGTATTCAAAACTCTAGCCTTTAGCTCAGCCCTCTGCACCACACCCATTCATGCGTGATATCCCCATCTCACCACCTAAGCTCAGCACCCACCCAACCACGTACCCAACACCCCTGCTCAATCCTCAAACATGCTTCTACTACCTCACCTAACCAGACATACTCAACATTTGATAAAAACTTTTTTCCACCCAGCTCCTCGCTGTCCCTGACTCTCAATCCTTATTTGCTGGCTTTCTCTTGTGTGTGAATCTTGTCCCTCTATCAGGCTGGCGGCTCCCAGAGAGTGGAGACTGTGTGATCCACTCCTGTTAGACTTTCCCGGGAAGAAATCCTCTTTCTACCTCCAATGGCTAATTCCACTATGTGTTGGGGCCTGGCAGCACCATACTCACTGACAGGGTCCTTGGCTACCACTGAGCTGGATGGCATACTAGGCTGTCCAGGGCCTGCCTTATTCACAGCTACAACTCGGAATTCATATTCTGTGTCCTCCAGGAGACCATCCACAGTGTACTTGGTGCCTGAAATGGGAATTTGAGGGGTAATGAGGCCAGGGGTGGTCCACGTGGTAGGAGACCATAGAGTGAGTAGATGTGGAAGAGGGGGTCATGAGATGCTATGAAAACCCACAAAGGAGTTGGAGGAGGGAGTATGTTCAGAGCAGCACGGGTACATGGGTCCACCCAACAAAGTCTCCCTTGGTCCCTCCTGGGCCTTTGTCCCTCGACCTCACCCTGGATGGGTTCCTTGTTGACTGGCACCCACAGGTTACTGCCTTTCTTCCTCCGCTCCACAATGTAGCCGAGCACTGGGGCTCCCCCATCTTGGGTGGGGGCGTTCCATGTGATGGTCACAGCCTCTTTGGTCACGTCAGTCACTTGGGGCTGGGAGGCAAGACCAGGGGGCTCTGTGGGAGAGAGAGAGAGGGCAGAGGTTAGGTGGGGGAGCATGTAGACAGTTGCCCACCCCATGCTGAGCTCTGGTTCCTTCCTTAAAAAAACTTAAGCCAATGATTAACTCTGGTTGCACATTAATGTCATGTGGGAAGTAAAAAAAAAAACCCCAAAACACCACCAAAAACTAGTGTCTGGGTCCTGTGTCCTGATATTCTAATTCAGCTGGCCTAGGGTGGAGACCAGGAATCAGCATTTTTTAAGAGACCTCAAGTGATTCTAATGTGTAGCCAAGATAGAGAGGCGCCAACTTGAATTTTCCAACCTGTGGCATCCCCAGTGGCACAGTTTTTAATGTACTGTCTTGACACACAGAAACATGGAGATCAGTTGGGAGGAGTGTAGCAAGTAATTAACTAGTGATCATAATTAAAATGCCAATGTTGTCAAGGGTTTTCTTTGGGCAAAAAATTAGTGGATTCAAGGCTATCCCTAAAGTAACATTACTCTCCCTTGCGTATGGGATGATTTCTGGAATGGAGAAACAAGTGGAGTTATCTCCCGGGAACTGTGCACAGTTCTGGAGGTACCCACGGGAGTGTGTTGTGCATGTGATCTGACTGGAAAAAGTTGACAATTCCCGTCCAAAACGATCTTCTGCTCTTACTCTAGAAGCCATCTGTCTCGTGGGGCAGCTAGAGATGACCCTGCGGAATCTCCCACAGACCAGCACTCCTCACCGGCTGAAGGTCCCCACGGTGGCCCCTGAGGTCCCCATTGAGCACGGGGCTATCTCACTGACCAATAGGATTTCCTGCAAACACTTCCTCTGTCTCCAGCGGGTCGCTCACTCCTTCCGAATTGACGGCCAGGATACGAAACTGGTAGGCCTTCCCCTCTTCCACCTTGTTGGTGGAGAATTTGGTGACTTTGCTGTCCACCTCACCAATCTTAATCCAGGACTTCTTGCCGACTGCCTTCCGTTCCACTATGAACTGTGTTATAGGCCGCCCGCCGTTGTCCTTCGGGGCCTTCCACTTCATGTGCACACAATTACCCGAGAGCTCCAGGAACTCCACCCGGCCTTGGGGAGGCTTGGGACGGTCTAAGGACAGAAGAGAGCATCAGAATGTCTTCGGAGCAAAGGGCCAGAAGGGCTTCATCCCACTGGTTGGAGGTCCACCAGACTGAGACATAGCTAGATTCTGAGCTTTGCGGATCCCTTGCCCTTCCCTCTGTCACTGTTTTCCTAAGACTTGCCCAAATGTCTTGATCCCTGCCCCCCCGAGATTCCTGTCCGCCTAGGAATGAGTGAACTGGACCTGAGGGACCCCCGCCTCAGCTAATTCCCACTTACCTCTTCCAGACAAGGTCTCCCCTCCTCTCAGCTTCCAGAACTCCAGTACTTTCTTTTATTACAGTTTATTTTATAATTACATGTCTGCCGGTTTTTATCCCTTTTGGGTTGAGGGACTGCTGGGGATAACTCATCCCTGTGTCCTCAGTACTGAGAACACAGAGGAGGTGCTCAGTCATACTGCCAAACTGAATTGGAACCCAACCCATCCAAACCCACAGCTTGATGGAGATGCAGGTGGAGGAGGTGATGCTGGTGTGTGTGTGTGTGTGTTGCATGTTGAATATGAGTTCACTAAGGCCAGCTCCTCATGTCTTTCCTTAACTTTATGTTCAGACCCATCCCAAATACCATTTCTACCCTCATTCCATCTTTCTCTCCAATTTCATTCTATCCTCAACCCTATCTCACCTCCCCTCACTCCATTTCACTTCCAACTCCAATATTCTTCGCAATGAACCTCACTTTCATCCTAAATTCCACCTCTCTTTTACCTCATTTCCACCTTACTTCCAACCACATCCTCATCTCCAACTCAGTTACAATACTTCAGCAACATCTGAAGGTCAAGTACGTGCTGTGCACTCTGCAACAGTCTTTAAATTCACTTGAAATAGGCACTTTAAAAAAACCACCCTGAGAAGCTGAGGCTCAGGAAAGATGAGAAGCTGAGGCTCAGCAAAGTTAATGGACTTGCCCAAGGCCACCTAGTTAGGAAGTTAGGAAATGGGCTTCTTCTGGCTGCAAAGCCAGCACTTCATTCCCATTCTCAACCCGAACTCCAGCTCTCTCCTCAGCCTGCGTGGCGCCCCCAGCCCAGCCAAGCCAGGGTCTTGGCCTCACCCAGCGCGCTGAGGTGCAGCGTGGCTGTGGCGGAGCCATGTTCATTCTTGAGCTTGAGCATAATGATGCCACTGTCCTCCCGCGCGCAGTTCGAAATGGTGAGCAGCGCCTGGTCTTCCCCACGCTCCATCGACACGCGTTCCTCCTCCGTCACCTCCATGCCGTCCTTGTACCACGTCACTTTGGGCAGCGGCTTTGCCCGGAAGGGCACTTTGATGTTCGCAGTGTGGCCCACCTTCACGGTCACCGGGTGCGCGGCCAGTGCCTCCAGTACCGATGGGTCGATGGTTGGAGGATCTGCAGAGAGGGGCGGCAGGGAAGGCTCGAAGAGCAGGGACGCGGGAGGAGCCGAGGGGTGGAGGAGGATCCCATGGGGGATGGGGGAGGAGCTAGGAGTAGGTGGGCGGGCCAGGCGTGGTCTAGCTTTGTCCATAGTGGGCGGCGACCTTACCTGCAATAAATACCGAGGCTTCGCTCTCTGCACCCTTGGCCCTGAATGTGTACTTGCCCTCGTGCTCTGGCCCCATATTGGGGAAGATGAGCTTGTGTACCGCACCCTGCTTCACGATCTGCGCGCCGGTCAAGTCCGTGATCTGCGGGGCGAGGGGCGGTCATGAGTGCGAGTGTATGCCCGGTCGACCTCTTCGTCCTTCATTCCCTTCCCTGGCCCCTGCCTCGGACCTCCTCGGCATCCTTCAGCCACACGCCATCCACCTTTTCGTCGTTCAGCACTACGCACAGCTCAGCCGAGCTCCCGGTGGCCGCGTGCACGTCGGACATCCCGCTCTTCACGGTGGCCAGCCGCTCTCGAGAGAAAGGGGGCAGGGGTTGGGTTAGGGTATCGGGGTGGAAGGGACTTACGGGAAAAGGGCTGGTGGCATCTATCAAAATCATTTATGATGAGCAAGATGTTTGGAAATGGGCAAGTGGGTGATGGTCGGTGGGGGCATTAGAGCAGGTAGGTGGGGGGCGGTTGGGGAAAAGTCAATGGCATTGGGAAATGGCAACTGGGAATTCTGGGAGATGGCTAATGGGAGGCTGATCATCGGAGAATGGTCAGTGGGGACATAGGATGCTCAGGTGAAGAAGGGGACTAGATGGTGGGATGCAGGTGGTTAATGGAGTTGGGATATTTAGCTGGTTATGCTGTTCTGTGGGATGCCCAGCGTTTATTGGGAGTTGAGGGTGGTCAGAGTCAGTGAGGAGTGGTCAGGGATAGTGAGTAGGGGCTGGTCAGGGTCTAGGGGTGTGGGGTGACCAGGTTTGCTGGGGACGGTCAGAGACTGGAAGTAAAGGATGGATGAAGTCAAGGGATTGGGGATAGAGTTCAAAAGATGAGGGATGGTCAGTGTCTAGGAGGTAGAGATGGTCAGAATTTGGGAGATGGGGGTGGTCAGAGTGGGGAGGTAGAATTAGATCATGGTCTGGAGGAGGATTGAAGTCAGTCAGGGGGCTGATGGGTGTCCACAGTAGGAAACTGTTAGGGCTGGGGGCTTGGTCAGTGGGGACTGACAGGGTGGGCGTATACCTTCCACAGTGACTACAGCAGTACTGCAGTATTCCATGGGGTCCCCATCCTGCATGGCCACCACAGTGTACTCGCCACTGTCACTGAGCTGTGCATCCTCGATGACCAGCTCCGCTCGCTTGCCCTCATGGTTCATGCTGTATTTGGAGCTACGCTCCAGCAGCTGTCCGTCCTTCTTCCAGCGCAGGGTCACATTCTTGGATGTCAGCTCACACTCAAGGCACGCACAACTCCTCTCTTTCACACGCACGTTCTTGAGGGTGCTCACAAACTTTATAGGGATGCCTATGGACAGACAAACAAACACTTGGTCCTGCTCCCAACCTCCTTCTCTGCATCTAGATGCTGCCCTGATCCTCTTTTTGACCCTAGAAACCACAGGGCCTTGTGACATGAAGTGTGTACCCGACTCACAGAAGTACCCGGCAGGGAGGGTCCCAGCTCTGCCTCTTGCTTGCCAGTGACTGTATGCAGTGCATTCACTCCCTAAGTCTCACTTTCCTCATACGTAAAATGGGACAACAGCTTTCACCTCCTCACGGCACTGCAGGTGATATCTCTAATGTCCCCTTGGAGCTCCAGCCATAATTGCATTGTCTCTCTGGTGTCTGGGCCTTTACACATGCTATTCCCTCTCCTGAGAATGTCCTCTTCTCTTGCCCCTTCCCTGAAAACTGAATTCCTTTTTGTTTTACTTGGTAAAGCTTTGCCGTCATCTCATCATATCCTTTTTGACATTGCCACGTGGTACCTCTTCTCTGGGTTCTCACAGCCTCCATGTCTCCCTCAATCACAGCAATGATTGTTCCATGTCACTTGTGTCAAGAGTGGTTCACATGTATGACCCACCATCATGTGCAACTCTCCAAACTAGGTATAATATAAGAATGTAAGTAGTCAAGAGTGATGTGCTATAATATATGATATTAGAGCCATAAAGGCTAATAATTTCTTGACCTGTGATCTCCCAGCCGATAGTAAGATCCTAGAGTGTCTTGACTCCTTGCTTAAGAACTTTTGTTCTAATTCCATTTCCACACCTGCTTCTCCCACTAGACTAGGAATTAGCAGAGAGAACTCTCTATCTTTCTAGTAGCCATCAAAGGGCCTTGCAAGGAGGAGATAGACAGATACATGGATGGATGGATGGATGGATGGATGGATAGATGCTTACATGGAGGTTGCTGTGGCATGAAGCCCACCCCTCAAGCTCTGGCCCAAACACTCACGGTCAATAGTGAGCTGGGCCTTCTGAACCAGGTCCCCCACCTCGGCAGAGAACTCGCCACTGTCACTGAGTCTGGCATCCTTAATCTTAAGCGTGTGGGTCAAACCATCCTCAGACACAGTGATTTCATACTTTTCATCCCTCTTCAGTTCCTTTCCATTGAACTTCCACACAAAGTTGGGCACTTTCTTGGAGAGGTGGATCTCAAATACAGCTGTCTGGCGCTCCATCACCTTCATTGGCTTCATCTCTCCCAAGAACTTCAGAGGCTCATCTGCAGCAAAGAGTAGGAGGGGCATTCATTGGGCTGTATCCCTGATCCCTCCTGAGGGGCAGGATGGTGAAGGGGGGGCATAAAGACTCAGGTGTCATCGGCGTCCTGTAGCCCACAGTTGGGGAAAGCATCCTTCTTTCCTTCTGCTTGTGAATCCTAGAGTCTCCTCCCATAATGTTCATATGGTCTCCTCCCCAGTAATGTTAACAGCAATTTTAGAAAGAATATTTCTCTATGTGATTTTAGATATGCACCAGGCACTATTCTAGCCATTTTGCACATATTAAAGCATTCAGGTAGACTCTACCATTATTTCCCATTTTACAGATGGGAAAACTGAGGCAAAGAGAAGTTAAATCACTTGCCCCAAATACACAGCTCATAAGTGACAGAAGCTGGGCTTTGAACTCCAGTAGTTCAACTCCAGAAGCTGTACTCTTAACCACTATGCTACACTGCCCCACGGCACTTTATCTCATAGTCCTCTCCCTTATACCCCATGTCTCTCTCCGCCATTAACTCGCATTCTCATGCAATCTGTGCACAGCCCCATGGTCCTTCCTCCCATGTCCCCATGGACCCCATCCTTGGATATTCCTCTGCCCTGACCCTGACTGTGTCCTCCTTGTGCTGCCTGGTGCCCACACTCTTACCCAGCACTGTGAGCTTTGCACTTATCCTCTTGTTGTCCACGGACAGGCTGTAGGTGCCTGCATCGTTCATGTTCACGTTGGTAATGACCAGCATGTACTTGGTGCCCACCTGCTTCACGTCATACTTGCCCAGGGAGTACTGGATCCTCAGTGGCTCATTATCCTGCCTCATGGAATAGGTAGAAAAGCTGATGAAGGGGTTTAGGAGGAGATTTCTAGAGGTCTCCATTCCCCAAAGCCAGCCTGAGCTGGAGGGTGCCGTATCTACCTCTCTAAGATCCTCAAACACACTCAGAGGCCCCTAAGATCTCTCTAGCCTCATCATCTGGCTCGGTGGGATCCAGGGTCTCTGCCTCTCCCGAGGCCCGAACTCTTAATATGCGTGAGTTCACTAGATACTTTCTCTTAGAGGCCCATCTTCAGTGACCTGCAGGACTAATCCAGCCTTTTCAGATGGGTAGACTGAGGTATAGAGAAAGGGAAGTAACTGTCTCAAATCAAACAGCAAACTGGTGGAACATCTAAGAATAAAGCCCAGCTCTCATCCAGTTTCAACCATACCACATGGCATCCTTTTGATGGGATGGAGGAGAGGAAAGGGCTTATGGGTAATGAGAGGGTCTTGGAAGGAAAGGGGTGCAGAGAAAAAATGATATTCCAGGGTGGGCCCTTCCTAGGTGCTCTCCCCACCTTGATCCATGTCATTTTGACATTGGGGTCCTTCAGCTCCATTATGCAGTCAAAGACCACCGTGGTATCCACCTTGGTCTCTCTGTCTTCCAGGGGCTTCAGAATCTGGATGGTCTGAGAGATTGTGGTAACAAAAAGGCAGGTAGGTGTCAGAGGCATCTGGAATCTGGAATCTGCCCAGACTGTGTCTCCAGTGCTGGAGGAGCCCCCTGAAGGTCTGGGGAGAAATGACTAGGCTGATTAGATAACTGTGCTCCCCGCCACCCCCCTCCCCCTACAACGAACAACTTGAAGATTTAGGGGGAAACGGGTACGATAAGGGAAGAGAAAGGAACCACCATTTGCGGAATAGTCACTATGTACCTGGGCCCATTACATAGGCCTTCTAATTCCAGTGTAGATGCTTAACAGTTATGAGTTGTTGAGTGACTAAATGAGAACACCACCACAAAAACAAATGAAAAAGGAAAGTATAATTTTCATTTTGCAGATGAAGAAACAGGATCAGAGAGACCCCCAAGTTCACTCAGTTAATAAGGCAGTAGAACTGGACTTTGAACCCAGGTCTGTCTGACTCCAAAGTCCATGCAAATACATTAGGGAGCAGTGAAGAGAAAAGAGGTAGAAGGAGGGTGACCTGAGTTCCTTGCCTGCCCTTGCAGTAGAGAATGCCCTTGAGTACGCACGTGCATGGTGGGGAGACCTTGCCACCAGGAGTCACACAGGCACTAGCACTTTCGGTAAGGCCCAGCCCCTGGCCTGCAGCTCCCTGCTCCCTGATGGGCACTGACCTCTACCTCCACTTTCTTCATCCCTTTGAGCTTCTTGAGCAGTCCCCGGAAGTCTGTGAAACCATACTCCATGCAGGTCTTCTCAAAGTCCTTCTTGGGCACCTGGGACAAAATCTCCAGCATCTCTTTCTCATCCGTCACCTTCTTCTGCTGCTTCTTGGGGGGAGGGGGTCCCCTGGAAGGAAGTGGGTGCCAAACTTGGACTTAGTGCCTTTCTCTGAAGACAGAGGGGGCCTCTCCCAACCATGAGATGCTCCTCCCTACTCCATGGATTCTTGGAGGCTGGGCCATTAACTCAGGGGGCTGCTGTCTTCCAGAAGCTCTAGCCTGGAGGGTGGGGGGACCACACCCTAGGCAGAGGAGCCTCCCAGCCTCACCTCTTCCTCAACATCTTTTTGAAATCCAATTTTTCTTCACCTGAGGACAGAGAGAGGGACAGGGTCAGACAGAGGGAGTTTGGTCCCTAAGAGGAAAGGCCAGGAGAACGGGGCTGGCTCACCCTTGGTCACAAGCAAGGACACGGTGTAGATGGCGTCTGCATGGTCATTGCTTGCAATGCACTTGTAGTTGTCAGAGTCATCCGAGGTCAGTGGCTCCAGCTGGATCAGAGTCAGGCCATTAGCAGGGGAGGTGGGGAGGGAACCACAGGGGGACTGTCTGTGAGATGGGAAAGGAGGGTGTTTCTTTTGGGCTGGGGGAGGAGCTGAGTGCTGGATGCGTGTGTGGAGGATTGAGCAGGTTCTGTGATTAGGAGGTGCCAGGTAGTGGTCAGTGTGCGTGTGTCTGTTTGGAGCCTGATTCTGCATTGGATTCTCCCCCTTGGCTGTGAGCTCCTGGATGACAGGGACTTCCTCTGATTTGCAGCTTTATCTGCAGTTTCTGACGCTGGGCTGAGTACGCCTTTATTCAACACGGATTTACTCCTCTGTACCAGGTATTGGCCTGAGCCCCTGAGGAAATGGGGGTGAACAAGGCTGCCCTGGCACCTGTAGAAAGGCACTTAGGTACCAGTGGGTTCCTGGAAAGTGCTTGCCGAATGAATGACCTTGTGTAAGGAGTGGCCAGTGGGGGGGGGGGGGGCGCTCTGGGGCAGCTTGTGTGTGCTGTAGGGGCTAAGGGTCCTAGAATGCGCCTTCGGGAGGAGAAGGAAGCAACCATTGTCTGTAGGGAGAAGGGAGGCTCTTTGCCTTTCACAGTGGGAAGTCCGGGCAGGATGAGGAACAGGAGTAATTATAGGTCTAGGTCTCCCAGGGACCCATCCCTCCCTCTCCTCAAAGGGTCTGGAGCCAGAGGCTGCATGCAGAAGATAGCTAGACCCTAGGATGATCGGCCCTTGGCATTGCTCTTCTGGAAGGTTCCCCTGAAGAGCCCAGGAACCCTCACCCTCACCTACACTCTAGGACCAGCCCCTCCCTCCGTGCCGGTCCCGCTCCAGCTCAGCCTGGCTCCGCCCACCGTGGTCTTAGCTCCTTCTAGCCACGCCCATAGCTTTGGTTTCACGTTCCTTTTGGGCTCACTCACCTTCTGGAACCTCTCTTTCTCTTCCATTTGGTCTTGCCCCCTCCTTGTTCTGGCATTGTCCTAGCTCTGCCTTGCCCCGCCCCTAATTTTGGTCCCCTGCTCACTCTGGCAACCCCCCAGCTCCTGACATGGTTTCTCTTATCCTGCCCCTCCTCTAGGGCAATGACAGCCCCTTTTCCCATCTCCCAGTTCTTGGGTCTCCATTGTGGATCTCTTGTTTGCGACAGGACCTGCAGCCCATGCCAGGGGTCCCCGCCTCCGACCTTATGGGTAACTGGACCTCGCACCTTCAGCACGTGCTCCTTGTTAACGCTGTCGTAGAATATCTTGGCGGACTCCTTGATGGGGGTGCCGCTCTCTCTCTTCCAGGAGATGTTGGGTTTGGGGTTCCCCTGCACCCGGACTCGGAACATGGCTTTATCCCCTGCAGTGGGCACAGGACCTATTTTTTCCCTCTTAGCCTCCAAGCTGCACCTTCTACCTGCTCCCAGCCCTGGGCAGGGCAGGGACCCTCGGCCCGACCCAGCCAGTGATTGTGTATTGAGAGGACAATGGTGGTGGTGGTGGCGGCTGGGGCACTGGGGAGGAAAGGGAAGCACCCAGGGGCCTGGGGAGACGCGGGGAGGGACGCACCCTCGGGCGCGGTGACCGGCTGAGGCTTATCCACGAACTCCGGGATGCTCTCGCCAGCAGGGATGTTGGAACTCCGGGTCACCAAGCTGAAGAACTCTGTGGTGCTGGAGGACTTCCTCGTCACGATTTCCTCTGTGGCGGCGGGCGAGAGGTCAGAATGGGCCACAGGCGGAGCTTAGCCTGGAATTGGAGGGCTGACATTTTCTTGAGGGGACGGTGGAGCATTTTAGGTTAGCGGGGGGCAGGACCAGCACTGGCCGAGAAACAAGGTCCTTAAAGAGTCGGTGGGTCATTGCGTTATGGCAAATTTCAACCACTAGGGGAGCCAACGCCTCATCCACCCCCTGGTCAATCTTTATTGGGTCAAAGCCTTGAGTTCTACTTTTTTCTCTCTTAGACGGAAACTTGTCTTTGGGATTTTATGGGCGTCTTGGGCTTCTCTTCTGGAAGTTCTGGTCCCCCAGTAGCATTAAATAGTGACCAGAGTTCTAAAGGCTGCACCTGGTCTACACATGTTTTTTTATTTGACCTTTACAATGTTTAAACAAAAAATAGCCCTACATCTAAAAACAGAGATTTCACATAAAAATGCAGACTTCTGGATCCTCAGCACTGGACTCACATTCCCATATGGTAACAGAACAGTCAGTGGGAGGGAGGTGAAGAGTGACTGTCCCTTTAGATGGACTATATCCTGTCCAGTTCACCTCAGTCTTTTTTCTGCATTTATGTTCCCTGCCTGGACACTATCGGCCAGTGGTTTTCAACGCTGGCTGCACGTCAGAATCCCCGGAGATCTTAAAAAAACAAAAAACAAAAAACCACCAGATTTAACCCTCTGACTCACATATCGCTGTTTTTTTTCACTCCCCTCTCCCCCCACTCCTACACTAAGATGACTCTGATGCGCAGTCAGGGCTGAAAATCGCTACTATAGTCAATTGAGTTTGCAACTTCTGGTCTTGAGTCCCGGCTGTTCCACTAGCTCTGCCTCACTGGCCAGGAGGAATTGGTGTAAAGTGTTTATCTGGTCTTCACCTCTGTGCACAGAGGACTCTGAAGGAGGGGGCAATGACTGGGAGGACAGGAATTCAATATCCTGGTCCCTGGCCATCTTTTAATCACTTTCCTCTAGAGACATGACTAAAACAGTCTGTTCTGCTCTGAGACCATTTCTCAGCTTTCCCTTGGATCTGCCCTCCCCCAAGTCTGGTCCCCAAGGGCTGAGTGCCTGGAAGCTCAAGTCAGTTGTTTATGTGTTCATCTTCTCTCCACTGGCAGCTCCAGGTCTTCTCTTTCTTAAGTGAGGCAGGGCCAGCATTATTATTCATAGGTAGATAAGGTTGCTACCTCCCTAACTTCCTCCATGCCTGAAATTCTACCATCAGAGATGGTATTTGCCTATGGCTCTGATCTTAAGCAATTGAGAGTTCATCAATCACTCACACACATCCATGTGACTGATTTTTCCTAAGCTTTTTTTCTGGAGGTTGGATCTGTGGGTGAGCATCTGGCTGGCTAAGCTTTATCAAAGCACAGATTAGAAACACAGGTTGGGAAGGGCTGCTGGTGGTATCTTGGGCTCTCGAGGGGCCCAGCAGTCGCAAATACTGGAGGAAGAAAGGCTGCCCCTACCTGATTACTGACCCCCTCCTCCAGCCATCCCACTCTACTTGCCTCCCACGATCTTGGTTGTCTGGGAGAAGGTCTGCATGTCGGTGGTGGAACTGGAGAACTCCACGGACACGTGCTCCTGAAGCATCTCCTTGTGGTGAATGGTCGTCATGGTGACAGCAGGCGTGGGCACTCACCTGGGAGGACCAGGGAGAGGATGAGGCCATGAAGGACAAGGAAGGGAGCAAGAGGGAGACTCAGAGATGTTCTTATGTGTGTGTGTGGTGGGGGGGAAGGGATGGGACAGGTGGACACAGAGGGAAATGGCTGTGCACAGGGGAGGGTGAGGAGAGGTTGGGCAGCAAGCCTCTTCTCTCTGGCCTCTCTTCTCTTCCCTTAGTGTCTCCCTTTCCCTGGTTGGCTACAAGGACCAATGGGCCTGTCCCCCACTGACTAGTGCCAAACTATTCCAAGTACTTGGAGGGAGAGGAGGTAGGATTTAGACTTACCCAGCATACCCAGTAAGGCCCAGAGGGAGTTGAGGATAACTACTGATAGCTACATGGAAGTAGGGGGGCACTGCTGGAGGTTTTATCAGGAGAGGATGAAGTCAGACCTGAGAAGGAACTTCCTGACTAAGCCACACTGGAGCAGGCCTTGAAAGGAAACTGCGGATCTTCTTGCTGGGCCCTGGGGAGCCCTGGCATTGGGGGAATGCTAAGACAGGTGACAAAGCACTGCTACAGCTCTGCTTTCGTTTACGACATGGTAAAGACAGAGATTGAGTTTTTATTTCTTATACTTTTTTTTTGAATTGGTAATTCAATCATATAGTTAAAAAGTAAAACAATATAAACATCTATGTGAAGAGGCTCCCTCCGGCTCCCAAGCCCCTCCGTCTCCCAGCCCTCCCCAGCAGGTAACCACTTGTGGTCTCTGGGCTCCTTCTGGAGCTCCTTCATGCAAATATGAACATGTTTTTGTCTCTACTCTTTTTTAACACATAAGGTAGCCTATTATACACGCTATTCAGCCCTCTTTTCACTTTCTTCATCTTTCAGATCTTTCCATCCCAGTTTGTAAAGTTTCCCCATCCTTGTTAATAGCTACACAGTATTCCAACGAATGGGTATACATACCATCTTTTATTTAACCAGAGTGGCGGTTTTTAAACCTCTGTTTTGTTTATGAGAAACTGATGTTAGAGAAATAACCTGTCCAAGGTCACCCGGACTAGAATCCTGGCCTCTTGACTCCCAGTCCAGTGTCCTTCCAGGGGACCCCAAAGCCTTCTTCCAAATTAGAAGGTTTGGGGCTAAAGTTAACCCCCTCATCCCATGATATCTCTCTGCCTGGCCTGCTTCTCCCTCCGGGTTCTGAGACCACTCCCCTGTCCCAGCTCCTGCTGTCCCCCTCTGGGCTCAGAAGTTAGCAGATTCTGCCCCTTTCCTGAGGGAAGATGCAAGCCTTACCTTCGTGTCACCAATCCCTTGTAACCCTCGAATGCTGTGTCCACCGCAGCTTTGGAGGTGCAGCTGGTGCCTGGGCTGTAGACTGACCAGTCTCCTTCTTCCTTTGCCCCAGCAATGGGGCCACCAGGAGTCACTGGTTCCTTAAGTATCTGGCCCCCTGGGGGCGATCCCTTACTCAGGCTCTGCAGCTGTCCCAGCGAGCTGGCACACTGCTTTGGGGGGTGGGGGGACTGAGGCCAGGGCTGGAGGAAACGTGGGGCATGGGGCAGGCAGGTGGCTGAGGGGGGTGGTCCCGGGGTACCTTTTCTGTTCCCTTGTGCAGAGCTTTTTGTTCTCACTGCTGCCGGGTGGGACCTTCTGAGCTGAATGGCAGTGTGTGTGTGTGTGTGTGTGTGTGTGTGTGTGTGTTTGTGTGGCCAACAGGGCTTGGGGAACAAAGCGACAGGTCTGTGTTTTCCAGGGACCAGGAGGGGGTGAGTTAGGGAGAGTCTGGCAGGTCTGTCATTTTGCACAAATCCAGGGGGCACCGTTCGTGTTGTGCTCTACACGTGGTGCCTGCAGAGGCTGAGTGGCCTCACAGGGCCACCCCAGGAGAAGAGGGGGAATTGTTAGCTCTTTTCCCCGCTCCCGTTTCTACCGCCCAACCCCCCTATTCTGGGCAGAAGGGTAGAAGAGCCCACCCTCTTGTTGTAGGGTGGCTGGAGAGCAGGCCCCCCTACTCTGGGCCCTCCGTCCCAGCTGCACAAGCACTCCCTGTTCTTTCCTCATTGTCTGTAGTATACCCTCGACCAGCCCACTCAAGGCTACCTTGTAGGGACCTGCTGGTTAGCAGCCCTGCCCTGGACTCCCTCCTGCCCTGGGTTGACCCACACCTGTCATCAAGGGCATGACAACTACTTTTGCTGCATCCCTGGGGGCTGGGATAAGAATAGAGCAGGAACATCTAGGAGGCACAGCGTCTTTGCCTAGGGGCAAATTCCCCAGGCTCCTTGGGTGGGGCTTCCTCTCAGCCCAGGCCTTACAGGGGAAATTGCTGGCTTGCAGCTGCTCTTGAGACCTGCAGGGCTAACAAGGGATAAGTGGGCTGGCCAACAGGGAGGGGCCTCAGTGAGCTGAAGGTCTCCCTGCTCCAGCCTTGGCCTCTCTGGCCCATCTGTCGAAGCTGGTGGCCTGCCAGACACTTTTCCTTCTCTGGAAACCTCCAACACCTGTCCCTGTGGCTCCCCATGGCTCCTGGCTCCTGGCTGGGTGAGATGGTGGGGGTGTGTGAGGATCCTGCTCGATGGACTTTGGCTTTTCAAATCTGGATTCAAGCCACACTCCCAGCATCCACAAGGGGGTCCCACGGATCTTGAGGGCCAGGGTGTGTGTGTGTGTGTGTGTGTGTGTGTGTGTGTGTGTGTGTGTGTGTGTGTGTGTGTGTGTGTGTGTGTGTGTGTGTGTGTGTGTGTGTGTGTGTGTGTGTGTGTGTGTGTGTGTGTGTTGCTAGGGATCTCAAGGCCCAGGGTGTGTGTGTGTGCGTGTGTGTATACAAAGACGGGGATACAGGGAGTGGAGGGGAGAGGCAATCACACAGGCCCAGTTTTGCTCAAAATGCTCCATTTATTGCTCTATTCAATGACCATGAGCAAATTATAAAAAGACACCAAATGTCTCTGTCTGCTGTGGAATAAGTACTTAAAGTCAGCAATAAAAACACGTGGCTCCAAGATAACACATGTTGCCAAAGAGTCATGCATGCCCTGCTGACGGGCTCTCAACACACGCATGGACATGGGACACACGCAGAGCTACACGTGGTGAGACTTCTGGGAGGGATTTCCCACAGTGACACCGAAAAATGTTTCACACATATCTGGGGCCGAGTCCCCACCCCACCCTCGGAGCTCCCCCTCTCCCATCGTGGCCCAGGTCCTCTAGGTTCACTGTCCCCATCTGTCCCCTTCCTCCCTGATGCCTCGCGGGTTGCTCACTGCCTCCTGCGGGCATCTGACACCCAGAGGCCACCCTGGCTGCGATACTCCTCCCACCACCACCACCCAGAGACCTCTCCCCAAGCTGAGATCTTTCTGCCACCCCCTCAGGAGCTCCCTGTGCCTGACCTCCAGGTCCTCAGGCCCCCCGTCCTTATCCTGGTCCCAGTAACTAGGGGCGAAGTGCAATCTGCCTGTTGGGAGAAGTGGGGCTGGGGGCTGGGGGCAGGCACCTCTGCCAGGGCCACTTGGGGGCTGGAGCTCATTACCCTTCTCCCGGGCTGAGGAGACACAGTGTCCGGTACAGACAGCAGAGATGGATGGACAGACAGAACACGCTGCAGCAGGACACGTAGAGTGCGGCACGGAAATGTTTTGGATCAAGTAGCAATGGAACCATCATTAAAAACCGAGGCCCCAGGTCGCGCAGCGTGGGTCAGGCCCTGGGGCCCCAGGCCTGGCCTGGCACACCCCTCCCCCACCCTCCCCCACTCCCCAATATGTACAGTAGGAAGAGCTACGTTGTGGGGGGAGGCAGGGGCCAGGCCCAGGCTGGGGAGCAGACTGAGGAGAAGGAAGCGGGAGGGACAGGGGGCAGGCTGGACCCGAGGCAGGGCCCTGGGTGTGGCCGGGATGAGGGCCCAGACTCAGGCTGGGTGGTACCCAGAGGACCTCGGGGAGGAGTGTGGTCACTCGGGGGACTGGCGGGACAGCTGCTTCTCGTAGAGGCTCATGACGTGGTGCACGAACTGGTACTGCTCACACGTCTGGATCATGCCGCCCCTGCCCGGCAGACGCACAGTGGGGACGGGGTCATGGAGGGACCTGCCCCCAGATCCACAGAGTGCCAGTCATCTGAGGCACATCAGGGACTCTGTGCAGCTTAGAGAAGCCAACCCTGGCCAGCCACTCCCCCTGCCCCTTCCTGTCCCTCCCAGCTCTGGCACAGACAGCAGGGACACAGGTGACATGTCCCCCCCCACTCAGCCCCTGCCCCTCTGTCCACCAGCTCTGTTTCTCTCCCCTCTTCATCCAGCCACCAACTGCCTGGATCCGGTTCCTTTACCCATCTGTCCTCCCTACTTCCTGTCTGCTGGTCAGTCCCCATGGAGTGTGTCCCCTAACCCTCACCCTATGCACACATCAGTCTCTCTCTGCTGCCCCCAGGGCTCTAGCTCCCCACGTGCTCAGACCCTGCCCATGGGCTGACCTGTCCTGACGGAGCTGGCACGTGGTCTTCAGGATGTCCACCACGCCCTGGTGCCGCAGCTGCTGGCAGCAGATGCTAGTGGCGATGAAGCAGCCTGTCCTCCCAATCCCTGCACTGAGGGCCGAGGGCGTGGGTGGGTGAGGGGCAGGGCAGCCTAGGGCTGGGGGAAGTTGCCCTGCCCTCGTGGGTGTCTGGGAGGACCCACCTGCAGTGGACGACGATGGGGGCGCAGCGGGGCCCCTCCTGCTGGGCTGCCTCCTCCACCTCCTGCACCAGGTGCAGGAGTGGGGGGGCCCGGTCTGGGGTCTTCTGGTCAGGCCAGGATGTGAACCAGTAATGCTTCAGGCCTCGCTCTTCTGTGCCACTCTGTCCAGGACACAGAGGCCCACCCCAGATACACGTGAACTCTTTGAGCCCACAGATCAGCCCAGAGATGGATGGAGGGAAGGAGGAAATACACAAGAGGGAGGCCACAGGGAGTGGGGCCTCGGGCCTCTGCCAGCTATACCACATCACCCAGTGGCACCAGACAGAGACCCGAAGCCAGGTGGGCAGCAGGGGCTGGTCAGCAGCGTCAGCACTGGTCTTCACGTGGGTTCTGCCCCAGCAACTCCAAGATCATCCAAGAGAGGCGAAAAGTCCCTTCTCCAATTCACTCCTGTCTCCTGGTCACCCCTTAACAGCCCAGTCACCCCCCAAGAGCCCTGGGACCCTTCCTCTTGCCTCAGTATACTTCCCTGCCCACCTCCAACCCAGGCAAGTGTTCCCCCCTCCGTGCTATCCTCTCCACCACCACCGCCTCCACTTTGGTCTTTATCATCTCTCGACTGTGTGAGACCCTCCCATCTCCTCCCTGACAGCCTCAGCTCCACAGTGGTCAAAACGGTCTGTCTACAGCACAGGCTGCTCTGCTGCTCAGAACCCTTTGATGGCTGTCATTGCTCTTAGAAGCATTGCTCAAACCCACCTTCCCCGGTCTTCAGCCAGGCAAATAAGACACACATGGTTCAGTATCTACCCTCCAGGCCCAACTCCTGCTCCTGTGAACTTGCACTTGATTCTCTTGCACTCCAAATGGTTTGCAGATCAAACCTCTGCTTCCCCCACCTCCTCCACGTATACACACATAGAACTATTCTATCTTCCACGCCCTTACTTTTACTTTCTCTCTGCCTGGAATGCTCTCTCCACTTCTTTGCTTCCTAGCCAACTCTTACTCATCCTTCAGAACCCCATTCAGCACCACCATTTCCAGGAAGCCCTCCCTAAGCACCCTAGCTGACAAAGGGTCCTTCTTCTGTGCTCTTACCTATTTCTATGTCAGTACTTACCATTTTATAGGTGCTCCTTGAGGAGAGAGTCCAGGCTTTGGACAGCTCTGTGTTCCCAGTACCCAACCCAGAACCAGGCTCAGAGCAGGTGCTTGTAAAGGTTTATGGACAGAAGTAAATACCCCCAAGCCCCAAGTTGTCCCAATTCTTCCCTAACCAGTCCGGCAGCACTGAGAAGATGAGACAGCCCCAGCATATCTTTCGGGGGGAAAAAGGAAGCTGGTTCCTTGCACCCCTGTGTTACCTGGCTGTGGCAGCTACCACGGCCTCTGCCCTCTACCTCCTGGCCCTTTCCGCCCGCAAGCAAGCCTGTATCTTGGAGATGCTTAGTTGGCACCAGTCCTCCAGGGGCTGAGCTCTCCTTGACACCCCCTCTTTCACCTTTTCCAGTGGGAGGGGGCAGCTCAGAGGAACAAGTCTCAGGCCCTTGACATCCTATCCAGACCCTGTGGCTGCCAGCATCAGTGGACCTCCTAGGCTGTTTCTGGATAGGATGTCAGCTTACTGGCATCTAAGCTCATCTTCCAGACTTTGGGTTATTACAGTGGCACCACTTTCCCCAAACATGGGTCATATGATTTCTCAAAAACAGAACGCACTGATTCTCCTGACTCCAAAGGAACAATCTCCTCTAATGCTGAGCCTGGAAGAGGCTCAACCTCAGGGTGGGAGGATGCCTCCCCCCACTCTTTTGGGCTGTTCTGTAATTGCTCGTATTTCGTATGTCTTCTTCTCTTTTTTTTTTTTTTTTTTTTTCCTTTTTCTGTGCAACCACAACCTCCCTGTGCAGCCCAAATGCAGCAAGGAGTGCCTGCCCTCTGGTGGACGGTGTCATACTACAGGCTGGAAGCTCAGGTAAAGGGATGTTCTAGGCAGGACCTCAAAGCTCAGTTATAAGGACAGTGCTGGAAGCTGCTGAAGCCCCCTTTTCCAGACAGTCCTGGCCTTGGGTACACTTGAAGCAGAGCTGGAAGACATTATGAATGACAGTGTGGATGGAGAGAACCTAACGATATGAAATGCACTGAGGGTTTGGTCCTTCTTCTGGCCTCCAAGTCTATTCACCACACTCTCCCTCGTCCCTGCTTATCAGTAAATCCTGGGAGTGACACACGCCTTAATTTCAGCTATCATGGCCTCTGGGACCCTGTTGGCTGTGGAGTCCCCCATCTGCCCAGCCCAGTCCAACCCCAGGCCTCACCCTGAGAGCAATGAGTCGGAGCCGGTAATCCTCAGTGTGGATGACTTTCCGCACAGTGATCTCCACGCCGTCGTACACCACCTGCTCCTCCGGCCAATACTCGGTGCACTTCTGCAGGGGCCCAGATCAGGCTGTGATACCCCCAGCACCCCAGCCATACTCTCCCCAATACCCCTCCCAGGCCAGCGGGAAGAGAGGTAACAGGGCAGTAGGTTTGCAGTTAGAGAGTTCAAATCTCAGCTTCCTAACCTGTAAGTTACTTCCCTTTTCTGAGCCTGAGTTTCCTCACCTGGAACATGGAAATAATACCCATTTTGAAGGACTTTTATGGGAGTTCGATTAAATGGGCCGTGATGCGTACAGAAGTAGCCAGCATCAGCCCTGGCAGGCTGAGCAGCAGCAGAGCATCGTGTTTAAGATCCTGAGCCCTGGAGGTGGAGAGGCCACAGCTCCAGGCTCTGCCTCTGACTCTCTGTGTGGCTCTGAGCAACTGACTTAACTTCGCTGAGCCTCACATTTCCTCCCCCTGGCAGGCAGTGAGGTGAACATACCAACCTCACAAAACTGCTGTAAGGATTAATACGGAAACGAGACGCTTAGCTCAGGGCACAAAGCAGCAGACACCTGGTAAGGTACAGGGGTGCCTACCTCGTTCATCTCCTCGATGTTGGTGATCATGACAATGATGGGCGTGTGCTCCTGCCACACCATGCGCCAGAAGTCGCCAACTGTGCTGACGATGGGTCCCTGAGTGGCGATATACACCTTCTCTTCCCCACCGTAGCCCTGCGGCCAGCCAAGGCCAGGCCATCAGGGTCAGAGGCCGTGCTCCTGGGGCCCAGTCCCCACACGCAGGCTCTTCCGGGGGGCTGGCAGGAGCCACATGGGCTTAGGGACAAGCCTAGAGGATGGATCCCATTGACTCGGGCCTCCCTTTCAGGAAGAGGCCATCGGGATGGGGCTACATACCCGGATGTAGTTGGCGTTGATGTAGGAACTCAGAGGGTCGTCAGGGTCTGGTGAGGTCAGACACACTCTGCTGTGAGGGTCTGGGGTGAGGGAGACAGGTGAGGCTGGGATTTAACATATGCAGTCCCCCTGGTGCAGAGCCCACTTTGCCCCATTTCAGGGCACCCATATTTCTTCTGGAACTTGAAGTTCCTTCTTCCCTTGCCCAGAAGCAGAACACTGACCCATCCCTGTGGCCCACTCAGGCAGGTGAGGCCCAGGCTGAAGAGGACAGTAGAGAGAGGCCTTAGGTCTCTCCCTCTGTAGGATCCATGCCGCCCCTTGCCATGTGTCCCTTAAGCTTCCCTGTCCTCACTGTGCCTCATGTTCTGGGGAGGAGACAGCTAAATCTGTAAGAAATTCCCTAGAGGATGAATCCTGGCCAGCAGGGCTGAGTTCGAGTATACACTGTCCCCAACGTGCCGTGTAAGCTTGTAAAGCACATGGCCTTTCTAAGCCTCAGTTTTCTGATCTGTAATATGGGGGCAAAGATGCCTACTTCCTAGGACTGTTGGGAAGATAAATAAGAAAACAGATGGGAAAGTGCAATGTGAAACTGTAAAGCACTTTATAGCTAAGATTTGGGTAGGACGCTGAGGGAGAATATTACCATGAAAGGAGTAAAGTCTTCCACGTCTGAGATGAGATGGCACACACGTGCACAAGGGTTCCCCCCTACCCCCAGCTATTCACATGTCAAATCCCACAGCAGCAGATTCTCACAACGTCCTGCCCTTCTTCCTGGGTTTGTTTTGTTCCAGCTACAGCCTCCCTGTATTGACTAGTCTGCTCTGTGAGCCTGCAGAAGCTGGGCTTGAGCCGGCGGATTGTGGGGTGGGCAGGAAGCTGGGGCCTGGGGCCCGGGGCCCGGGGCTCCGGTCTGGCTTTGTCACCAATTGGCTGTCTTCTCCCTTCTCTGGGCCCCAGGGTCTCTTCTGTGGAGGGAGGGCTGGACTAAAGGCCCTGCCAGTGTGCCCCATACGGGGCTCTCAAAGGCCGTGTGAGGAGCGGTCAGGAGCCTACACCACTGACCAGTAAGGCTGGGTTCAAGTCCCGGCAGTGTCAGTGTAGGCCATTTACTTAGTCCCCCTGTGCCTTCTCTGTAAACTAGGGACATTCCTTCCATCACAACCTCACTCATCTTGTAAACGTTCAAGAGTAGATGTTAGTGAGTCCTCAGACCCGTAACTCGGCCCAGCATATGGTGAACACTATAGGGCACGTGTCTGCTGTTATTACTACCATCATTACCAGTTCCACTATAAGCTAACAGGTTAAAAGAAGGATCCCACGAAGTGAGAGAGCGGCATGGACATATATACACTACCAAATGTAAAACAGCTAGCTAGTGGGAAGCAGCCGCATAGCACAGGGAGATCAGCTCGGTGCTTTGTGACCACCTAGAGGGGTGGGATAGGGAGGGTGGGAGGGAGGGAGATGCAAGAGGGAAGAGATATGGGACATATGTATATGTATAGCTGATTCACTTTGTTATACAGCAGAAACTAACACACCATTGTAAAGCAATTATACTCCAATAAAGACGTTAAAAAAAAAAAAAAAAAAGAAGGATCCCAAACCCGGTAGATGAAATGGGACATGACACCCACAAAGCCTCCCCTCTCTGGCCCTTTCATGCCCTGGCCCCAGTGCTTGAGGTTTGGGCAGGTGATGGTGGGGGAGGTGGGGACAGGGCAGCTCCTGTGGAGGAGGGAGCAGAGGGGCGTCAGGTATGGGGAAGAGCGAGGGTAAATGGAAGGAGGCTTGGGGTGACCAGCGGGAGAGAGGAGGGGCAGCACTGTGTGGGCCACCTCCCTTCTCCTGGTGGTGCCTGCCCAGATTAGGACTCAGAAGTGGGCACTAGACCCCCTGGCCAGACACCAGGGCCTTTGATATTAAAGAACCACCGTGAGAATGGTGATGGTTCTACTGACCCTACCGAGCGTGGACTCTGAGCCTGACACTGTGCCTGAGCACGGGGGCTCCTAGATCAGCCAGGCCCGGTCCCCCTACTGCTGGGCAGGCAGTCGAGCAGTGTATGGCCTGTGAGCACTGGGGACGAGGGAACAGAGGGGACTTGACTTGGCTCAGATGGAAGAGGGGGCACCTGGGTTGGGTCTGAAGGACCAGTAGAAAGCGGAGTAGGGAGCACCACTCTGTCCAATTCAAGTGTACAGGGCCAGGTGGGAGTTGGGGAGAGATGAGGCTGGAGAGGAACCAGCTGACAAAGGGTCCAATAAACCATGCTCATAAGGCTGGACCTCAACCCAAGGATTACAGGGTAACAGTGACAGTGTTTAAAGAGGAGAATGACACGATTAGTTTTCTGTTTTGCGTGATTTTGGTGACAATGGTAGAAGATGGACAGAAGGAGAGAATGTGGGACTCAGCAGACTAGTGAGATTACTGTCATGATCCACATAGGAAGTGTCAGGGTCAGAGGGCTGCCCTAGCCCTGCACAACTCCAGGGGGCACTATGTCAACGCAGTCCATGTAAATCGCACCCCTGGAATTGTGCTACATGCAAGTCCGACCCCCCAAAATCACTGGGCAACATGGAAGCCCTCACCCCATAAAAGTAATTTGGCAGTGAAGTTGGAGAGGGGGAGCTAGATTTGAGGGATATTCATTCATTCATTCATACAGGTGCAGCTCCCCTGTATCTTGTCCTCAATGCTGCCTGCTGGGTCACTCTGTACTGGAACTGTCCATGGATCTCTCTCTCACTAGACTGCGAGCTCCCTGGGCACAGAGTCTGTGTCTCTTTCATGTCTGAATTCTCAGGCCCTGGGCATGGTGTAGAATGAATGAGAAAGCAAACCTCTGGCTGTCCCGGATCTGAGAGGGGGCTTTGCCATACACCCTAGCCTGGTCTCTGAAGGCACAGGGTCAATTCTTGTTGGCCACAGAGAAGGTCTCTGTTGGGCTCGGGGACCTGAAGGCTCAGGGCCTGGCTGGAGGCTGGAGTCTTCTCAGGAATCCAGTGGGGACCAAATGGAGTGATGGCCCGGCTCCCATATTCCCCCAGTGGCTATTCTGAGTGGCCAGCAAAGCCCTAGATTGTGGCGTACCCGAACCCCTCCCTCCAGGTTGGGCTGGGTGGGTGGAGGGCGGCAAGAGGAGGGAAGAGGTGAGCAGCCCTGAATATTGCATCCTGGCCTTAAATGGTGCTTTGTTTAACCGGAACTACCTAGACACTGTGTAACCATAGCAACCACAAGTCGATATTTTAAAAGTTAAAAATAAGTCATGACATCTTACATGTTGTTGGAGTTGCTAATGGCAAAACTGCTTTTTTAAAGCCTCGTTACTCCATAAACTGAGTGGAGTAGGTTTGTGGATTTGCTTTCAATATATCACCCTCTATGCTAGCCCTGGGGCCTGGGGCCAGAACTTGGCAGGGGTGACAGGCAGATAGGGGCTTGATGAAAGTTACCTGAAAATGACACTCCAGGGCTAAAAGAGGAATATCAGGTCGCCTGGTCTAACTGCCTTCAAAGGGGGAAAATCCCTATCAGACCTTCCAGGGGACTGCTCATGCAGTCTAGCTTGAATACCCTGACTGATGGGGAGCTTACTACTGGACAGGCAGCTCATTCCCTTATGGGGTGGCTCTGCCTGTTAGAGGACTCACAGTCTGGCCAAACTGAACTCAAGGTAGACAAAAGAGCCCAATTCTGGGGTCACAGGCCCAGTTTGAAACTCAGTTCTGAATGTCTTAGCTGTGTGACACTGGATGAGCCACTTATCCTCTCTGAGCCTAATGTCCTCTCTTTAAAATCTGCCCATTCTGAAGAGACCAAGGATGTGATAAGACTTTTCAGCCACCACGAACTGTCTAGGAGCTGCTGTTATTGTTCCTCTTTCTCTCTGGGCTTCCACAGGGCAAGGGTCTGGAAAGTGCTGTGTGAAGGAACAAGGAGCCCTCTACCCTCTAAAGGGGGTGTTTCCCTTCACTGGGTACCTGCACCCTCCGTCCCCGCTCCTGTGACTGTGGAGGCCCACTCTGGGGTTAAGGCCTTCCTCAGGGTGAAGTGGCACCCAGGTGAGGGGGAGCCTTCCCCCACCCCCTGGGGCAGTGAGTACTCACTGGGAAGGATGGTTTTGTACCGGTTCTTCCGCACCAGCCCAGGGATGTTATACTCTTTTGGATCCACAAAGTTCATGGGAATTTCCTGCAGGAGGAGGACATGGGGGTGTGAGGAGAGGTGGGTTGACTTAAGTGCATGCATTCATTCAACAAACACTGACTATTAAATGAGTTAGTGCACATAAAAAGTATCTAGAACAGACCTGGCAAACGCTGAGTGCATAATAAATGTTATTATCACCATTGTTTATTGGGGGCCAGCCT
The DNA here is from genome assembly GCF_039906515.1 of Pseudorca crassidens. Lineage (NCBI taxonomy): Eukaryota > Metazoa > Chordata > Mammalia > Artiodactyla > Delphinidae > Pseudorca > Pseudorca crassidens. The sequence goes on along the minus strand of NC_090304.1, from coordinate 37,494,400 downwards.
GGCACATAGTAGACACTCAAAGAAGAACAGAAGAAAAAGTGACCTGGCAAATCACTGCCTTCTTCTGCACCCTGTGCTGCAGCCACACTGAGTGGTTTTACTGACCCGTGTTCCTACCCTGGGTGTCTCTACCTCAGGACCCTCGATAGTGCTGCTGACTCTGTAGTAACATCCACCCCATCCTCATCTTCTCATGTCCTCCTGTCCATCATAAAGCCACCTCCTCCAAGAAGCCTTCCCTGATTCTCCAGCAGGAAAGGAGCCTCCTTCTGGGCCTCCCAGAGTCGTATTTGCACCTCCCAATCACTCTCTATGTCAAGAGTTCCAAGTTGGAACTTCTCTGCCTGGAATGTGAGGTCTTTTCCGATCTGGCCTTTCTTCACCACCAGCTGCTCTGAAGAGACCCACCCTCCAGTTGTGCCCATCTCTTCCTGTGGCTAATTTGTCAGTATCCAGCTAGCCTCCAGGTCTGAGCTCACGGCACCCAGCTTGTGGGGAGCACCGGTCCCACCCCTCTTCATCACCCCAAATCCTTCCCAGCCTTTAAGGTTCACCTCTTCCCCCCGACCTATGTTCTCTGGGATGACTCCTCAGTGTCTGTCTTCTCTTCACGCCCCTTCCCTCTGTCCACACGCTTTAGCACCTGACTTCACATGGTTTACAGTGTTCACTGTTTGTGGACACACTACGTATGTGCTTTGTACGATGAGGATCATAATACTTACCTTCTAGGGTGGTTGTGAGAATCAAAATAAAAGGCATGTGCAGAAGCGCCCATGGAGTGGACGTGTGGGCACCCCCTCTTTCTTACTCTCTGAGCAAAACTGACAATGATCTACTGAACCGGAGATGACAAGGGGATGCAAGCCCTTTCGTCAAGAGGAGGTGTGGCTGTGGGAATGGCAGCTGAGGCTGAGTGGTCGAGGAAGGCTTCCTAGGGGACTCCAGGGTGGGGGATGATGACAGGGAAGGCACCGGGGCGGGGGCGTGGTGCAGGGCCCAGTTTGAAGTGGACAGTCCCTGCAGGGATGGGGATATAAGTCCGGAAAAGGAGTCTGGGGCTCGTTGAACTCAGGTAAGGCAGGCTGTGCCACATTCTAGAGAATCTGGAGCAACGGGTCAGAGGGTGATGGAGGGCTTCTCAGAGGGGAAAGCCATCGGGTCCAGGTAGGGAGCAGGGAGGCCTGGGGCGAGGGGAGCTGTGAGGGAGGCACACGGGTTCTCCATCCCTCTGGCTTCTCCCAAGAGGGACTCTCCCCAAATGCTCATGGCCTCTTGCCCGTTCCTACCTACAGAGGTGGGCGAGTTACCCAATGAGTGTGTTTGATTGAGGAACCGGGCTTTTGGGCCCCAGCCCCTTCCTTCCTCCTTCTTTCCCGGCCCTCCTGCCAAGAAAGAATTATAGGGCTCCCCTATGAGGTGAGGCCGGCGATGTACCAGCACTGCCCCGGGGTGGGTGGAAAGTTTGTTCACTCTGGTGGTTGGTATTAGGAAGTTCCCTACTGCTACATACCTAATCCTCATGCTAAACCTAGCCTTTATCAGCAAAAATAAAGGTGTTTTTGTGATTTTCCATGTCTTGGCTCCTAACTGGTTGAGTGCTCAGGCAGGTAAAACAGGGGTGTCATTTATGGGCCCCTCGAAGTCCAACAGGAGGCAGCTGGAGGCTGCTGCCTAAGTCTAGAGGGGAGGCTGTCAGGACCCCCCTAAGCCTGAATCACAGAACTGGACAGATTTCAAAGGAGGACGAACAACGTTAGGTGATGTCGGGCAGGGGGAGGGTGGGAAAACGGGAGAGTCAGAAGAGAAGGCTTTCAGGAATTCCCTGGCAGTCCAGTGGTTAGGAGTCAGTGCTTTCACTGCTGGGGCCCAGGTTCAATACGTGGTGCCTCGCGGCGTGGCCAAAGAAGAAAAAAAGAAGAGAAAGCTTTCTAAGTCTTTCTCAGGCTTTCAGAGCACAGTCCTGGATGATAAAGACTTGGGAACGCCACAAACACCAATCACCCCATGGGCGCTTTGCACACGTTCTGCATCTCTTGAATCCTTGCAATACCCCTGTTATTTTTACTCCCATTTTCCGGATGAGAAACTGAGGCCCAGAGAGAAAACAAGACAGTAGGAGAGGTGAGAATGAAATGATGTTCATCTATCAGATGCTGAGTTTGGGGTACCCCGCTCCAAAGCCTTGCTGGGGGGATGAACATGTGCAGAACGGGCTGCCCCCTGCAGGGGAGCCGGCTCAAGGGGACTCACAAAGAATTCTGCCTGAAGCAGGAAGGGGTCCAGGGCCTTCTCGTGAAGCTCTTCAGCCTGGAGGACACGGGAGGCGCTGAGCAGATACTCGCGGGCCGACTCCTCGCGTGGGGACATGAGATAGCCGAACCCCTCCTCATTGCAGCCCGGGGTGCACATGTCCAGGGTCAGGGAGACGTTGGAGCCCCTCCTGGAAGGACCGGGTAAGGAGGGGTGAGTATCAGGGTCAGGGACGGCCATCAGCTGGGGGCCTTGGAGCAGGAGGATGAGGGAGGGAGAGATGGGGGTGGGAACCAGGTGGGCTCCAGAGACAGGAGTGGGTGTGACATCTCCCCTGACACAGGGAGCGTGCGGCTCAGCCCCGAGGCTTAGGCTGCCTGTGGTGGAGTAGCCGAGTGTGGCCTCAGCCCGGTTCCCAAGGTTCAATGCAAGGGCCCTGAGCACTCTCCTCTGCCACTGCTGGAGGTAGTTCCCAGCCCTGTGGCCCCAGGAAGCTCACAGAGAGGGTGCCTGCCTGGAGCAGAGAAGCAGGGCTCGACCTTCTATATACCAGCCCCGGACCGGCAGTCTGCAAGGACGCAGAATCCAGGAGAGGCCTGGGAAAGATGGGGTCCCAGGGGCAGCACAGCGGCAGCGAGGATGAGCAGACGCAACAAACCCTACTGTGTTCAGGGCACAGCACGGGAAAGCCCTCGTTACACGGAAAGGGGATCTGAGTGCTACAGCGGGGACGAGAATGGCCCAAGCACACAGTGAGGGGGTGGCAGAGGTGAAACAAAAAGCTAGGTTTTCCGAGTCCTCGTCCAGTGCTCTTTCCATGACATCATGTGGGCACCTCAACCTTGGTGTGATCTGGCTTACCCAGCCAGGCCCCCAAAAGAGAGTGCTGACACCTCCCAACGTGTGCTCTGTGGAACACTATGAGACACTATAAAAGAGAGCTAGTGGGAACCTGTATAGCACAGGGAGCTCAGCTCAGTGCTCTGTGAGGACCAAGATGGGTGGGATGGGGGTGGGGGTGGGAGGGAGGTCCAAGAGGGAGGGGATAGATGTATACATATAGCTGATTCACTTCACTGTACAGCAGAAACTAACACAACATTGTAAAGCAACTATACTCCAATAAAAAATAAAAAAAAATTGAGTTCAAACCAAAAAAAAAAAAAAGTAGGGTTCTGGGGTCAGATGGCTTTGAGGAATGCCACACACTCCCCTTAGTCAGTCTACAATGACTACAAGCACGTTAAAGGTCCTGACAAGTCCTGCAGTAAAGAAACCTATCCAAACCACAAGTGTATGTGCGAGCATGCACGTATGTACACTTATGTATGCCCATGTGTTTGTGTGTAGTAACAGCATTTCTTAGCATTCACCTTGGGGCATCCTGATCTATGTGAATCTGACCTGAAGAGGATGTGTCTCCACTGGTGGGCTTATGAGCTCAGCTCTTCCCTGGGCACTGGGAGGCAGAGTCAGGCATCTGCCCTTCCGATCGGGAGCTGAGAGCTCCAGGGCCCACAGAGCCCACCTCTCCACTGAACCCACCTCTCCTGCAGACCCATGGCCTTGACAGTCAGTGAGGCAGGGTCGGCCTCAAGCTTGATGTCCATCACGCAGTCAAACACAGGTGTCTCAGGGACAGGGTCCAGGTCCAGGAAGTCATCCTCGACCTTCTCCTCCATCCACTCAGAGTAGGTGAAAGAGGGCTGACGGCTCACCGACTGGCGCCTGTCCTCGGGGGGCAGCGGGCTGGGTGGCTCTGCGGGAGTTCTCAGGAGGTGCCACACCTAGTTCGGGGCATATGGCATCATGGCAGCCCCCCTGGGTGAGGGGGTGCCCATGGAGTTGAGGCCCCTGCTCCTCCATGTGTCTGGAGCAGCCCTACTCTCCTGGGAGCTGTCTGCATTGCACCAGCCCTCACCTAGATGAGAGGCTCCACCCCTGTCATGTCCTCCCAGCCCCCTCCACCTCCAACCCTCAGGTTCTTGTGGATTGAAGCCTTCTTCGTGGGGTGGGGGTAGGGTTCCTTCTCCAGTCTTCTCCCTGCCTCAGCCCCTTTCCCCAGCCAAGAACGCTGCAAACCAATTTTGAGAAAGACGGCACCTCTCCCCCCAGGCTGGGTGCATTGGTGGAAGGAGACGGGTACCCCATCCTCAGCCCTACCCAGAAGGTGTAGTCTGTAGGTCAAATGGGAGAAGGTGGGGATCGGGCCTCAGGGTCACGGAAGAGGAGCACGGAGGCTGGTTCAGGAGGAGTCTTACCAAGGTGGTGATGAGGACCACGGACAGAGAGACCAGCAGCAGATTAGGGACGTCCCAGGTCCCAACAGCCAGCCAGGCCTGGAGAACATCAGACAAACAGGTCAGGGTGATGGGGGGGGGGGGTGGGCAGAGTTCTCATGTTTCAACAGGGATAAAATCAAGGCTCTGAAAACTTTGGAGCCGGTCTGGGTGGGGGACAGGGGGAAACACTTCAGGAGCCAGTAAATATCTCCTGAACTCAAAGAAGCCCTAGGCAGGGGTTGGTGGGACTGGAGGCCCCTGAGCATTCCCTCCTACCCTGGGGCTCCCTGGAGCGTACTCACCGAGGGTCCCAGCTGCTCCAGGAGCGTGAGCACGGAGGAGATGAGGTCTGTGGCATTTTGCGACCAGATGGGGCCGTAGCCGCTGAGCCAGAGCATCCCGCAGGCGAGCTGGGGCGGCCGGGGGCAGCACACTGAGCCCGGAGCCTGGGCTCCTTGCTCCCATATACCCCCATCTCCCCACCCTCGAGAGCTCCCCTTCAGCCTCAACCTGGCCCCCCAAGGCCCAGACTGCGCAGCTGGGGCAAGGGCCTGGGACCTCTCCCTAGAGAAGAGCTGACTCAAGGGAGCCAAGAGAAAGCCCTTCCCAGAGGGGACCCTCCCACCCCACCAGGTACACATAACAAGGAGAGTCTCCCAGAGATGCCTCCAGAGACAAGAAGTCCTCAGAAGAACCCCTGCGGGGCCAGGGGGTTGGGAGTGGGCCTGTGTTCCTACTTCTGAGGTCAGGGTGTGAGGGGTTTATGGCTCAGAACTCCAGCCTTCTCCTCACACCAGCCCGAGGGCTGGAGTCACGAGGGACGCCACGGAGGCCCCTCATCCTTCTGTGTCCCCAGGCGGCCATCTCGGGGAGGAAGTGGAGGCCGTCCCTCAACCCGCCCTCCCTCCAGGCCCCGCAAGGCCTGTGATGTCCTTACCAGGAACTGGGAGGCAGCCAGCAGGCACAGGCTGCTCCTGACAGCGAGGGAGGGGCTCCTGGCGTCTCGAGGTGGTGGCTTCTGAGCTGTCTCTGAAGGCGGTGAAGGAGACGGGGGCAGTGGCACCTCTCTCTGCAAGGCCGTGGGCCCCTCGGCCTGGTCCAGCGTCTGCATCCCTACCGGCTGGGGGACACCTGCGGAAGGCGGACACACGGCCGGTGATCCGGGCCCTGCCGACCCCGGCGGACCGCTCCTTCTGGGGCTGCCGTGGCTTCCTCTCAATCCGGGATCAGTCAGCCTGGCTCCGCTTCCAGCAGTCACCCTCGATTAGCAAAGCAATACTCACCTACCTTCGTCAGAAAGAGCTAAGTGTGGGTGGACAAATTATTTCTCTTTGATTTCTCCAGTAACAGAGTTAAAATGGCAGGAGGTTTTTCAGGGAGTTAACATCGTGGTGTTTACACAGCTTCATTCTTTTCCCATTCCTTAAGGAAACGAAAAACCACCACCTCAAACTCAATTAAGAGAGAGAGGGAAAAGAAGGTACGGCATGACCAGGCCGTGACCCTGAGCAGCCCACCCGTGCCTGCCCTCTGGGTTTTCGTCTCTCATGCTCTGCGCCCCGACTCAGTATGTGTGCCGGGGGGGGGAGACGCCGGACACTTGACAAGGTCACAGCCCCGTGCCCCTTCCCCACCTCAAGACCCCACACTGAGGGGGGATGGGGGTGGTCAGGATGGTGTGGAGGAAAATCTCGGTGCAGCAGAATTGATGTCAAACGTCTAAGATCCAGTTCTGGGTCTATCCCTGGTTGTGTGACCTTGGGAAAGTCACCCCCTCCTTTCTGGACCTCAATTTCCACACCTCGAAAATGGGGGTTGGGGGTCCTCCCTTAGTTTTCTTTTTTAAAGTTGTTGCTGTTTCTGATGTGGACCATTTTAAAAATCTTTATTGAATTTTTTACAATATTGCTTCTGTTTTACGTTTTGGTTTTTTGGGCACAAGGCATGTGGGATCTTGCTTCCCGACTAGGGATCGAACCCGCGGCCCCTGCATTGGAAGGCGAAGTCTTAACCACTGGACCGCCAGGGAAGTCCTCTGGTTTTCTAACTGTGCTTTAAGGAGCCCTGGTGTTTTCTCAGGTGCACCAGCTATGACCAAGTGCTCTGGGTCCCTGTGCCTGGGCCTCGGCCGTGGGAGCTGTTCAATACCGTTCCATATACTGGGTTTCCTCTAAGATGATTTCAACACAAGGTTCCACGACTAAACAAGTCTGAACAGCACTGGCTTGGATCTGATGCCCTGGTGGAGTGTGGAGATTCCAGCAGCACCACCGCAGTGAGCCCCAGAGGTTGGAGTTCCCCATTTAAACCCACACCGTCCAATCTATTGCCAAGAAGAGAGGCACCAGCAAGACGGACGTGTACGGCTTGATGGTGGGGATGGGACGGTCCACATATCACTGTGTATATATATGGGACAATGGACTCCTTTTCTGGTTGGGAGACAACGGAACACCCACAGCCAAGACCACGCGAGGCCAACATAGTTGTCTACATGCTCGCTTGGTTACGTGACAGGTATTTGCTGAGCATCTCGCATGGCCTGGATCAACAATGCGGTGATCCTGGGGATACCTGTATTTCTCTCCCAGGCTCCTCCTTCCCAGACCTGACCCTGTATAGCTCCCTACCTGCTGTGGTCCAGCCACACTCTTTGGCAGTTCCTCGGGTAAGCCCACACCCCATGTTTTGCATATCCTGCCCGCTCTGCCAGGAATATTCCCCCAACATCCTGCTCCCCTCAACTGTCCCCAAAACACTTTGCCAAGTTGACTCCTAATCATCTTGTAGAACTCAGTCAGCTGCCTCCTAAAGGAGGGGCTCCCCTACCACACACACTCAGCAACCCACGTCTCTCCTTCATACGACCAGCAGCAACAATACACCTGGCGAACACACAGCCCTGCTTTGAGTGCTCTGCACGTTCATCTATTCACTCTTCGTGGTACCCTATGAAGTTGGCACTACTATTATCCTCATTTTACAGAAGAGAAAGATGAGGTGCAGAGACGCTAATGAGTGGTTGAGGTGGGTTTGAAGTGAGGCACTTGGACAGGCTCTGAGCTACAGTACACTCACTCCAGTCTGTCAAAATTATTTGTTGAATATAATCTCCCCCAGTCTCTGTAAGTTCCACGAGGGCAAGAGCAGTATTGGTTTTGCTTATCCTGACTGTCCACGACATGTAGCGCTAGTCCTGGCATGTAAGTCTACAATCAATATTTCCTAAATGAGTGAATGATGACGGGTAAGTGATAAACAAGGATAATAATACATTCTTTGAAAAGCTGCGATGAAGACGGTAGATCCTATAGATGAAACATCCAACTTGGCACCTGGCATCTAGTAGTTGCTCAAGAAACATCAGATTATAATAATGACAACACGTAACTCCTGCCTTCAGAAGGCTCAAGTCAGCTGGGTAAAACAGACCAGTGGATGAGTGTTTACAATACAGTGCATTACGTGAAAAATCTAAGTGCTCGTAGAGCCTAAGGGCCTCTACCTTTGCCCAGGGAGGCTATAGTTACTAACCACAAGACCAGATATCTCAGATCCAGCCGCTGCTAAGAGATGGATCACGTAGGAAGCCAAGAGTTTCCACTATTGATAAGCAGAGGGTTGATTACCCGAGTGGCAAGTTCTCCACCCACACCTTCAGAAAAAGCAGTCGATGTGTGACGGCAAATACGGACAGGTAGGAGGGGTACAGCTCAGGGGCCACCTGGCTTGGCTCGTAACACACACTGTGGACTTTGGGCAATCCTTTCTCCCCCCTGGGTCTCAGTTTCCTTATCTGTAAGAAGAGGGAGAACACAGTGCTTCTTAGATGCTTCTCCCATCCTTAGAGCAGAGGGGACATGGGTCTTTGGGGAAAAACAGCAAGTCACATGATCCTGGACTTTGCTGCTTTGTTTGAAAATTCATGGGTGTTCTTTATTCTATTCTATGGCATATCTGTGCTTGTTTTGATCTTAAAATAATGTTTTCTTTTTTCCTCCCAAAGCTTGGAATCAAATTTATGCTTCAGGAAAATGTTCTACATTTATCCTGTGGCTTTGCCCTCAGGGGTACATGCACCCCAGTCTGAGAAGCCTGGAACCTGCCTGCAATAAAACGTCATCATGCTGCCGTTAGTAATGACTCTGTAGATAAATATTTAATAATGGAGAAAGAAATTTCGATGGTGTGGAGTGAGAAAGGCAAGGTTACAAAACAGTCTGCTCTCCTTGGCCTTAAAAATTAAGAAAGTATATAAAAAGGTGGAGAATCCCCGATGAAAGACGAGAGGCTAACTCAAGTGGTGCTCGGAAAGCGTGCAGCACACCGGACGCCGGGCACACAGGAAGTGTTTAATGAACACCATACACGGTAAATGGGAAGAACAGAAGACAGGTAGTAGTAACAATAGTTCTTTGGAGGAGGGTGAGAGTAGAGTGATTTTTTTCATTGTTTACATATTCTTTATTTTTATTTTTGGCTGTGTTAGGTCTTCATTGCTGTGCACAGGCTTTCTCTAGTTGAGGCGAGCGGGGCTACTCTTTGTTGCCAGGCACGGGCTTCTCGTTGCAGTGGCTTCTCTTGTTGAGAAGCACGGGCTCTAGGCACGTGGGCTTCAGTAGTTGTGGTGCGCAGGCTCAGTAGTTGTGGCTCGCAGGCTCTAGAGCGCAGGTGCAGTAGTTGTGGCGCACAGGCTTAGTTGCTCCACGGCATGTGGGATCTTCCCGGACCAGGGATCGAACCTATGTCCCCTGCATTGGCAGGCGGATTCTTAACCACCGCACCACCAGAGAAGTCCCTGTTTATATATTCTAAATTTCCTCCAATAAGTAAATAGGCACATACGTATAGAGATAAATATATGTGTATATACATATACATATATTTATTTGTAGTGAGGAAAAATATCTTTAAAAAGAGGGCACTGTTCTGAGTTCAGATATTATGAGGCCTGCTTAATATTCCCAGGTTCAGGACCCCAACTTTCACCTGTCACACCTAAATGGCATGTGGGGGGACTGGGAGAGATTGAGAGTGAGTGCAAGTCTCTGTGAGACCCACCCAGCCAGAGAGCAGCCACTCAGAAGACAGGCCCCCTGACATCACTTTTGCATATGAAAGATGGCAGGTTAACAGCCTGGCACCTTAAGGGGGCAGAAGAAAACCTGCAGGCTGGCGGGGCCCTGTATGCACCTCTCAGAGACAAGGGTGGAAGCTGTTTTTTTGTTTTTAAACCCACAGGGTATCTGGCAGCCCTGGAGGCTGGATGAGTCCAACTGAGTGCCTGGTAGATGCCTACCTTTCAGAGCAGGGTTTATTTAAAAGCTTTTCTGGGCAGAAATCTAACATTTCTTTACTCAGGAAGATACTTCTTCTCACACACACTATATTCTGCCTGTAATTCTGGAGGGGATCCACGGACCTCAGGTTAAGAACCCGTGATCTCAGGGGTGGGGAGCGGAGGTCTGTGATCAGGTGGTAGAGGTGGGGAGGTAGAGAACTGGGCTGATTTTAGTCTCTGCTCATTCATGTGTGAGTCCGACACATTTATTGAGCACCGATTATATATCAATACTTTGCCAAGCACCAGGCTAGGCTCTGTGGATACAGCAGGGAACAACACAGTGCCCGCCCTCATGGACCACAGAGGTCCTGGGCTCCTTTGTCCTTTGTCCTCCAGGTCCTGCTCCTAGAGATCACGCCAGCCCTTCTCCTCACCCTGCCCACCCTTCCACTCACTGTCTTGCTCCGGAATGAGAATGCCAGATCTCTTGGGTAGGCTCTGTGCAGCTCCCAAAGCGCTTGTGCGCACGCAGTTCCTTTTGCTTCTCTGTGAGGTAGACATTGGCATCATCAGCCCTGTTTTGCTGGTGAGAGGCGGCTGCTTGTGTCAAGGACTGGCTTTTCAATAGTTCACAGCAAGGTGGCTGCTTTGCCATGCACGAAGCCCTGACTCAGAAGCACCTTGCTGACAGTGACAGAACACTGGGCTCCTCTCGGGCCTGCTTCCTGCATGGGGTGAAAGGGATTTTCCAGGCATGGAAATCGGGCTGAGCGAGGTTCAGTGGCTTGCCCAAGTACGTGCAGACCCCAGATGCAAACCCAGGCCTTCCTGACGCCAAGTGGTCTTTCCGCTTTGCCAAATTGCTTCTCAGGAGAGGTCACTGCAGCAAAGGCAGGGAGATGATGAGAACCTGGGAGGGAGGGAGTCCCTGTGTCTGGGGATCCTTGAACCCTAACCAGCTGCATGGGGGTGGCGGTGCAGCTTTTGTGCCAGATCCCGGCTCCTCAAAGGCTGTATCTTATGAAAGGAAGGAACACTGGAAGGCAGGCGCTCTGCATCCTGGGCCAGAGCTCTAGGGGCCCTGGGTAAGGCGCGCAGGCAAGTGGCCTTGAGGGTTTACCTTGGGCATGTGGAAACACCACGATCCCTCTCCCGTCACCTGGCACCCAAATCCCACCATTAAACTCTGCAGCCATGGTGTGCCCCGGGGCCGGCGCCGCCCGAGCCCGAGAACATGGCTGTTCCTGTTGGTGACTCATCCTCGGAGCTGCCAGCCGCGGAACTGGAGCCGGAAGGCTGGCCCGCTTCTGTTTACATGAGGAGGGAGCTCTTGTCCCATTCAGCTTTTCTTCTCTTCCCAAACGTGGCCAGGAGGGACCTCCCCACCATGCCCACGTAGCCATGGGGGCGCTGACCAACAGAACATCACACTCAGCCCTGCCTGGGCTTCTAGAACCACTGATGGGCAGAGCCAGACCAGCCTTGAGGGGCATCTGGTCTAGTTTGCTGGTTTCTCAGATGGGGAAACTGAGGCCGAGAGGGAAAGTGGCTTGCTGTAGGTCAACAGTCAGCCAAACGTAGAGCCAGGACCACTGAGGGCTAACACGTACTGAGCGCTCACTGAGTGCTTCACGTATCTTAACCCATTTAATCCTCACAACAATGCTAGAAGGTACTGCTCTTACTCCCATCTTACAGATGAAGTAACTGAGGCACACGGGCGTTAAGTCGCTTGGCCAAGTCAGCTAACAGTAGGCAGAAGCTAAGACTAGAACCCGGGCAGCCTGCGGCCAGAGCCCATACCGTTAACCAACCCACCAGATGAGACTAGCTCAGGTGATCAGCTCTCCACACCACAGCATCTTGAAGAAATCTCCAACACTCCTGACCCTCCATGTGTTCACAAGTACAACGTCATCTCTGTGGGAGATGGTGCTGGGCTCCACAGCCCATCACTGTGTCTGAAACCCCACCCTTAGACACAGACACTTGTTTATAGGATTACTGCTCTTACCTCACTGTGGGGATGGAGGGGAGTGGAGGCGGCGGGGGGCCTGTCTGCAGACACCTGAGGGGGCTGTGCTAGGGAAGGGGGCACGTCAAGAGCTGAGAATGGGACCAGTGTGTGGAGGCTCTTGGGAGGCAGATTTCCAAGTACCTCAGAGACACTATTGGTTTGGTTCCAGGCCGCTGCAATAAAGCAAACACCGCAATAAAGCAAGTCACACGAATTTTTCGGTTTCCCAGTCCATACAAAAGTTATGCCTGTACTCTACTGTAGTCTATTAAGTATGCAGTAGCATTATGTCTAAAAGAACAATGTACACACCTGCATTTAAAAAAACACTATTGGAAAAATGGTGCCGACAGACTTGCTCAACGCAGGGTTGCCACAAACCTTCAGTTTGTGAAAACCGCAGTATCTGTGAAGCGCACTCAAGCAAAGCGCAATAAAAGGAGGTACATCTGTAACAAGAACGATCTCTAGGACCCGGCCCTATCCAGTCGGCACTGCAGCTCTTGCTGTCCCTACAAGTGCCTTGTTTCTGGGGAGGAAGCTCCTTGGGGGGGACTCCTAGCCAAAGCTCTGGAGTCACCCAGACTTAGCTTTGAAGCCCGACTGTGCCACTTACCACCTGTGTGACCTTGGGGAAGTGACTCAATCTCTCCTCTGGACAACAGATCCACTAAGCCTTGCTGGCTGGGGTCTGAGGATGCCATAAGGTAAAAAATGCCCAGTGCTTAGCCTGGTGCCTGGCGCACGGTGAACGCTCAGTAAACAGCAGCAGAATTGAGAGAGGAGGGGGAAGAGGGGAGGGAGGGGAGCATGAGGGACAGGCAACAGGACCGGGTCCCTTTCATCTGCCAGGTGAGCCCCTCAGGAGGACAGTGGGTGCCCTGCCCCCACGTGGGCGAGGGCTTTGAGGCTGCCGACTGGCACCTGGGGTCGGTGGATGAAGTGGGCATGGGCCGGGGGTGGAGGAAGTGGGGCAGCTTTGCTCTCTCAGTTAATTAAATCTGAAATGCTAACAAGCTTTCAAAACAAAAGGCAACTCAAGTACTCTTTGGATGGGATATAATAAAATGGTTCTATCTGAAATTGCAAACAGCTTTGTTGCTGCAAACAAAGCCTCAGTTCTTTGTGCCTCTCTGGAGCGGAGGCCCAGAAGTACAAGGGTGAAAAGGGTCAGTGAAACTCTGAGGGTGCAGCTACCCCCTCCCCCCAGCCCACGGTGAGAACTAAAATAACCAACGGAGAGGCCCTGGGCAGTGGGTACCAGAGGTCCCTAGTGCCTGAGACTTAAGCCCAAACATGTGGGGAGGGAGGGACAGAATTGGGAGAGCCTCTTGCTCCACACTCCCATTTTACAGATGAGGAAACTGAGGTCCAGAGAGTAAGAGCCAGAATCAGGCTTGGCACACATGTCTTTAACCCTCTGGTTCAGTTTTCACTCGTTAAGCCAGCATGGGATGTTTCACAGGGGCTGCCTGTGGGTACCTGAAGGTCTGAGGCCTCCCTCCCTGACAGCAGAAGGCTGGGTCCTGGTTTGGGGTTGCTTGGTGGGTCCTGGTAAATGCTCTCAGAGGTCTAGGAAAGTCCAGGGGATAGGAGGTGAGCAAGAGCCAACCGAGACCCCCCAGGACAGATGTGCTGACAAATTCCAACCCTCCAGGGGTTGTTGCCCTCAGTAACTGGGGAGGCTCACAACACTGGCAGTGTCATGAGGCTGGGTAGCAGTTCTAGCTCTGTGAGGAGTGGGCTGTGTGACCCTGGGCGTCTCACTGCCTTTATGGGCCTCAGAGGCCTTCTGTAAATTCAGAGTGTGCCTGGGGGTCTTTAAGGGCCCTTCTAAGGCTAAAGATCCACAGTTGCCTTTTTTAAAAAAACGAATCTGAGCCCCTGCTTTAGTTTCGTCCAATGGCTTTCCCTTGTTCTTAGAATAAAGGCCCAAATCCCTGCCACGGCGATCAATAAAGGCCCAGCATGCTCTGTCCCCTGCGTATCTCCCCAGCTACCACCCACACCGTTTCCTCCTGGTTCTCTGTGTTCCAGATCCTCTGCTGGAACCAATCTGGGAAGTAGAAAACTCTGGAAATGCGTGCTTCTGCTCCAAAAAATTCTTACCTAGTCCTAGGAAACACATAAGCTGTAAGCCGAAGCGCCCTCCTGTGCTATCTGCGGTGGGGTGGGAGGAGCGGGGCACCTACATTCCCACCACTTGGGGAAGCTGGTAGGCCGTGTCCAGGGACACACTGGGGAATACTCTGCAGCCCTTAGAAGCAAAGGATCAGAGGACACATGGCACCATGGAAGGACCTCAGAAACACGGCTGAGCGAAAAGAATGAGACCGAACACAACAGACACAAATTTTAAAAATATATACACACGACATATTGCCACTCATTCTGCAAGAGCACACAGAAACGCACAAAATACGCCTTAAACACGTTAGAACACACTAACTGTGGGGAGAGGGGACCTGGCGGTGGGAGACAAAAGAGAAAAAAATCAGTGAATGAAACCAGAGAGGGGCACTGCGGGGACCCGTGAAGAAAGCAGGGCCACAGAGGAGTATGACTGACAGCTCTGAACCTACCACCAGTCACTACCCCCTGCTCCCCCAGGTAAAAACAAAACCAGTTGAGTTGGAGGGGGGGCCAAGGTCCAATGGGGAAAGAATGAACGAAAGCAGAGGACCCTCCATCCCGTCTGTGTCCTGGAACTGGGAGAATTACAGAGTGAGAACTTGTTCCTCCTGCCCTGGGAACGGACACCCACTGAAGGACTCATGGACTTAGTGAAACAGAGCTGCCTGTCAAGGACCCCTGAGTCTCCCCTTCTCTGAACTGGTTCACCAACATGACATGACGTGAGTCATTTCGTTGGCTTTCTATGGGGTGGGGGGAGGGATTCCATGCCTTGGTGACTGTCTCCACCGATGCCCCCAAAGGCTTAACCAGCCCCCATTAAGATCCCTGGGGTTGGGTCAGCCCCCGACTCTGTGCCTGCCCTGCTGAGCAACCCAACCTGGAGGGAGGTGACTCACCCCAGGGGGCCCCCATGATCCCCAGCTACCACTCTTGCCTGGTGAGGATTAATAAATATTTTCCAGTGGCCAATCTTTTTTTTGTTTTTTTGGCCACGCCGCGCAGCATGCAGGATCTTAGTTCCCCGACCAGGGATCGAACCCACACCCCTGCAGTGGAAGTGTGGGGTCTTAACCACCAGATCGCCAGGGAAGTCCCAGATGGCCAATCTTTTAAAAATGATTTTGGAAAATATGAGGGGAAAAAAACCCATAAAAGCATAAATGAACCCCAAGTCATCCATGATCCTACCACACTGAGAAAGGCACTGGTTTCCTTTAGATATATTTTCTAGTACTTTTTTCTCTCTCTGTGGGTGGATTTTTTCCCCCACCATTCTGTATACAGTTGGCTCTCTGTATCTGTGGGTTCCACAGCTGTGGATATGGAGGGCCAACTGTACCATGCCATTTCACATATGCGACTTGAGCATGGGTGGATTTTAGTATCCGTGGGGAATCCTGCAGTTAACCCCCTGCAGATACGGAGGGACAACTGTACAGGCATATCCTGAGAATATGCCTTTTTGAATTGCAAGGATTCAACTCTTAAGCAGTATGGTAGACAGCCTCCAGGGGGCCCTAGTGATCCCCCTTTCCTGGTATTCACACCAAGGTGCCAGACATGTAAGAAAAGCTTTCTTGGACCTTCTATTCCAGCCCAGCACCAGGTGAATACAGCTGAGTGAGTGACCTCAGTTGAAGCCATAGGGAACAGAAGAACCCCCCAGCTGAACCCCTCATGACCCTCTGAATCATAAACAAATAAAATGGTGGTTGTTTTAAGTGAGTAAGTTTTGAGACAGTTAGGCAGCAACAGATAAACAAAGCACATCCTGAGACTTGAAAAGAAGAAATGAGCTTAAATGGAAGGAAAGAGGTTGTTGTTTTTGTTTGTTTGTTTTTAAGGTATAAAGAAGTTCCTGGGAGTTGGGGTATTTAGTCCCCGGGCCAAGTCAAGGAGAAAGGTGACAGCATCTGTCACTGCATATCTTAGTTATACAGTGATGCCCATTTGTCTGAAAGGGCTTGACATCAACCTGGGTGGAGGCACAGGACTGAAGCAGATGGCCTCTTTCTTCCAGTTGCAAAGACTCTTTGTAGTTTCATCATACATCCAGGCCACTCCCAGGAACGTCAGCACTGTTTCTATACAGGAAAATGGATGACTGGCCTCTCCAGCAAGTCTGGCTCCTCTTCCCACCTGACTTTGCAAGTAAACAACACTCCCCTATGTGTCTGTGGTGGCATGTGGTGGGGAGTCATGAAAGAGCCACAGACCCGTATCACCCACTCCACATCTGAAGGTCTGGCCTGGGACTGGATGCCTGGGCCCTTGATGCCTGGGAACGTGCACAGGTGTTTTTGATTGTTGTTTATACTCCACATCCTGGCAAAATCATCACCATCATTATTAGCTACCATTTATGGAGCACTGCGTAATAAGCATTTCACACACATCAGCTTATTTAAACCTCCCAAAATGTTTGTGAAGATCTTATCACCCTCATTTTGCAGTGAAGAATTTGGAGCTCAAAGTGGTCAGACTATTTACCTGAGATCAAGCTGCTGGTCAGCAGCAGAGCTGAGATTGGAACTCAGGTCTCACTGCCCCTCCAGGACCCCAAGACCCAGCTAGATGGGCTCCTGCCTCCATATCTGTCCTGGTGTCTGAGGACAGTTAACCGCTACCATCGCTGATCAGTGAGTACCTGGGTTGGTACATTTCTTCTCAATACAGTGGTATCGTTACGGACTACTCTTTAAATTAGGGTTCTCAGCACATCTGGATGGTGTTGTTTGCCTTTCTTTAATTTCTATCCTAAAGTCTCAAAGACAATTCATAGTACCATTGGCCACATAAACACACCTAAATGCATTAAAAGTCCCGAATGAAAACAGAGCCATCGATTAAAGAACTAAAAGTCAACAGCACCTAAGCTGCTGAGCGTTGATGGGCACAAGTGACATCTCAGTAATGATACTGTTTCCAAGTCTGTCTTTTCTACGTTTGTCCATCTGGGCTCCTGCACCTGGTCCCAGACCATTTGAACCAGTACCAGGCACCAGATCAGGGGGCTCTGTGAGAACAAGCATTAGCAGGTGGGGGATAAGGCCCATTCTGAGGTTAACCTGTTCCTTAAGATGCTTTGATAGCTGGTTCCTCAAGACACGAGCCAGGACCCTACTCATCCTTTAGGTCACAGTTTAAAGGCCACTTCTTCCAGGAAGCCTTCCCTGACTGCCCCCCCCCAGCCGAACCCGCCCAAGATAACGTAATGTTATGGTTGCACACTTCCATGGTACCCTGTCCTCCTGAGAGCAGGGACCAGATCTCTCCTGCTCTTCACTGTATCATCAGTACCTGGTACAGCACTGGGCACAAAGCGGATGTTCAATAAACGCTTGCTAAATCAATAACAGGGTCAGGCTGCCTTTTCAATCAGCCCTTGTTGGCTTCTGGCGAAGACCTCATCCATGTCATGGTGGGATGGCTGTGAAAGCTACGGCCTGACTCTCCCTGATGACCGGGGTAGTCACTGCGTGATTAGGATAACAAAGATTTCCTCAATACAGGCCTTCCCTTTACTTTATAAAAGACCACCCAGGATGGACAGTGGTCTCTTGCTGAGACCTAGACTTTGACCTCCTCAGAGGAGGGTCCATCTGATATCCATGATGGTACAGAGCCTAGGGCTGGGCTGGGGGTAGCCTTCAAAGCACCAGGACTTAAGGTGTGGAGAAGTCAGCTGTTCCTACCAAAGGGGCAATGACCTACTCAGGCCTTCAGTGGCTACTCACAGCCTTGCATAGACCCAGCTGATCATAACACACTTAAATCTCAGGGTGGCGGGGACTGCCATGGCTCCAACCAGCTGCCGGCTGTAGGAGGCCTTTGGGAGCACCTTATTCCCCAAAGCAGTGTGGTCCTTAGATCTGGCCCCTGGGCTCCCTCTCCTCTGGCCATGCCACTCTTCATGGAGCAAAAGGCTCCCAGGGCCCAGGAGGTGTGCCCACGCCCCGCTTTCCAGGCCATGCTCTGGTTACGAGGACTCCAGAACTCTCTGCCCGAATGGCCTGAAGGCTTCATGAATGCACGTACACGCTTCTGAGCAGGGACGTGGCCTTCCCCGGGGGTATATTTAGGTCTGAGGGGTGGCCAAGTGTCAGCTAGCAGGGTGGAGTGTGAACCATACTTGCACGCACAGACTGACGTGCCCCCATGCATTCAGACGAGGGCCCTTCCAGTGCAGGACTGAGCAGGGGGTGGTGCCCCATGAGGGGCCCCAACGGCAGTCTGACCTCGGTCCCTGCAAACATTAGGAGCAGGCCTGCTCATGAACCTGCCCACTGGAGACGCTGTGAGCAACGTGGTGACGTCATGCCATCACCAGCACCTACTGTCGCCTTATTCACCTCCTTCCCCTGCCCTGTATCCCTGAGGAAGCTGCTGGTCCCAGGCTAGGCCTGCACTGGTGCTGTTCGGGCAGGAGCAGAGGTCCCAGCATCAGCAGGGTTGCCTGCATTCTCGCAAATGTGAACACCTACACACAGAAGGGGAGAGAGTGTGAAGTTTGAATGTTTAAATGTGTTTGGGTGACTGTGAGCAAGAAAATGAGGGAGGAAGTGAGCAAGTGAGGGGGAGTGCAAGAGCAAAGGAGGGTGAGCACGTGAAAAAGCGCGTGCGCACGCGAGAGGAGAAACCTGTGTATGCCCGTGCACGGACCTGGAGATACACCGGTGCCCACCACAGTACCCAGGAACTGCGTGCAGTGAGGGAGGGCAGGAATGTGCCTGCTTATCTGCATGTGCAGGAGAAGGGGGCGTCGTTGCAGGAAAGAATGAGACCTAAAGAGGAAACAGAGAACAAGCGTGTCCATCTCTAAGAAGCATCTCTAGCGGAAAGGGGTGGATGACAGGGTGATGGAGTTAAGAGGTCCTGGGTGTGCAAGAGGAAGAAGACTCATAGGTGCGGGAGCTGCACGTGCCCAGGGGACTGCGTGTGGGTATGTGCACATGCATACGTGAGCACGAGGCTGTGACAAGTGACAGCAGACATGAGTGTGTGTGCGCCTGTGTGGAACGCCTCCGGGGGTGCGAGTGAGCGTGCCTGCCCCGGGGGCAGCTGTGGGCTGCCTGCAGGTGTCGGCGATGCCTGAGGATGTTTTCACCCAGAAATCTCAGTCTGGGAGGACTGGATGACGCTGGCTAGGGTCTGGGTGACCGCGGCCCCGGGAGTGTTGGCCATGTCGCCCCCCGCCTGGCAGCTCCTGTGGGGATGAGTGAGTCACCCAGGCACGGCTGGTCCTCACTCTGCCTTGCCTCTTAGTCTCGCCCAGTGGGGAAGACAGCTGGGAGGGGGAGAGATTACTCGAGGGCTGTATTTTTACATCATCATTATGCAACTGCTTGCAGTGTCCATGGGCTCATTCTAAAGGCCCAACGCCCCAGGTCTCTGGGCCTGTATGCCTCCATCTCCTTTTATGTCCAAGGTGCAGCTTAGGTTGGTGGTTTTGGCTGACGAACACTGTGGAAGTCTACTCCTTACCAGGTTCCAGGACCACCCTATTTACAATGCCAACCATCCCCCCGCCCCCGGCCACCCAGTCCCGGTCCTTTCCCACCTCCCCCTTTTTGGCTTTAATTTTCTCCACAGCACTCATCACCATCTGCTATACTATATATTTTACTTATTTATTGCCTATCTTTCCCTTAATAGCAAATGCCTATGTCATTTGCCACATTCCAGGCATTGTTCTGAGCTCCATTTAATCCTCCAACAACCGTACATGGTAGTGAATGTTATTCTTGCCATTTTGTAAATGGAAGGCAGAGAGGTTAAGTAGCTTGCCCAGGATCACCCCAACGGTGAATGGTGGAGCTACGCCTGGGTCCAGGATGCCTGCTCTTAACTAGGGCACAATACTGTCCTGTAAGGGTGGGAAATTTTCTCAGGTTGCTTCATTGTTGAAACTCCAATGCTTACAGAGTGCCCAACACATGGAAGTGGTCAGTGAATAATGAGTAAATGGATGAAGAAATGAGTGAATGAACGTTGCCATGGAGGATGGAATAGAGAGGTAGTTGCCTTCAAAGAGCTCACGGTCCCATGGAGGAAACAGACAAAAAGTTATTTCAGTATCATATGAAGACGGCGTCATGGGTGCCTAGAAGGGCATATAACTTCCCTGGCCCCTGGCAGGTGGGCTTTCCAGAGGAAGGACACAGATAGGGACAGGCACAGTGACATCGCCCAACTCCTCCAAACTCCTCCCTGGGGACAGACATACCTTAGTTCTTCCTGCCTCAGTCCACAGGGTGCCAGAAGATCAGAATGGCTCAATGGCGACAAGGAAGGCAGAATGGGGTAGCGGCCAGGAGCCTGGGCTCTGGAAGGAAACTGCCTGGAGGGACTCCTACTCTACTGAACACTGGATGAACCCGGACAGACCCTCCAACCTCCCTGAACCTTGGTCCTTTCTTCTATGAGACGGTGATAGCAAATAATACCAACTTCCTAGGGTAGCAGAGAGGATTGCATGAGATATAGGTTGTGATATTATGATTTATCAGAAATATATAATTCGTCATTCAGATGACCAAAATATATATTTCTCATATATATTTGGTCTTCAGCCACAGTTCCTAACTCACAGCTCCCAAAGTCTTTGGAATTTCCTGAGCTACTAGAGCAGTGGGATCATATTTGGTCTCTTGTCCTTAGTTCCTGAAAATGCTTCAGGGAAGGTGACTTTTGGATCCCACCCAAGGGTGGGGGCTGGTTGCCAGGAGAACCAACCATGTGATTAGAGCACTGGAACTCTCCAGTCCCAGACCCGACCTCCAGGGAGAGGGGCTGGGGGTTGAATCATTCGCCAATGGCCAATGATTTAATCCACGATGTTTATGTAATAAAGCCTCCAGAAACATCCCAAAGGACGGGACCTGGAGAGCTTCCGGGTGAGCGCATGGAGAGGTGGGGAGAGTGGTGCTGGGAGAGGGTACGGGGGCTCCGCGCCCCTTGCCTTGCCCTACGCATCTCTTCCAGCTGGATGGTCATCTATATCCTTTAACAGCCTTTTAAAATAAACTGGTAATCTAGTGACTAAAATGTTTCTCTGAGTTTTGTGAGCCTTTCTAGCACATTAATTGAACCTGAGGAGAGGGTTGTGGGAACCTCTGATATATAGCCAGTCAGTCAGAACTGCAGGTAACAACCTGGGCTTGCAACTGGCGTCTGAAGTAGAGGGCAGACTTGTGGGATTGAGCCCTTTACCTGTGGAATCTGATGCTATCTCCTGGGAGACAGTGTCAGAAATGAGCTGAATTCTCAGATAACCTGCTGGTGCTACTGCACCTTTGCATACATGTGAAAGCATTTAGCACAGTGCCTGGCACAAGGTAGGCCATGTGCCAGGTCCAGCGGAGATGACCAATAATCCTCTTTGATTCTATTCTGGTTGTTGGCTTTTGGGGAGGAATGGGAGAGAAGGTTGGAATTAAACAAATCACGCTTATTACTGTAGCCTCTCTGCGGTGGCTTCATCCCATTTTCCAGAAGCAGCTCAAAGCAGGGCAGGGACCTCGTCTGTCATACTCACCACTATATCCCTAGCACCTAGTACAGTACCTGACACATAGTACATGCTCAATAAGCATTTGTTGAATGAATGCTTGTGTGATTACATTTATTTTCCTTGTGAGGATAAATGTTCATACTGTTGCTGTTTCCATTTGCAAATAAAGGACTGCAGGACCAGCGGGTTACATGACTTGTCCATAAACACACAGCCTGTGTGCAGAACAGCCAGACTCCAAGACCAGACCCCATGCTCTTTCCTCCACACCATGCTACTCTGGATTCCTATACACGGTGTCCTATTTTCTGTGGATTTTTTCTAGCCACTGGGGCCATCCCTGGTTGTAGAATCATCTCTGAATTCTATGACTCATATCTGAATCACAGAACTGTTTAATAGCTGAAAGGGACTTGCGCTGTCACCTCGACCTCCCACCCACTGTGGAAATTTCCTCTCCAGTGTCTATCCAGACAATACTTGAATACCTCCAGTGATGGAACACTCATTTTCTCCTGCATTATCAAGTTCAATGACTGGACTATTTTTAGAGTCAGAAAGAAAGTTCTGCATCCCGTGGGCCAACAGGCCTCTTTTAAATTTCTATGTATTGGATTTATGCCCTCTTCATAAGACACATACAGAATGAATATGCCGTCCCCTTCACAAGACAGCCTTTCAGATGTTTGCAGACAGCTCTTACGTCCCTTTGGAGAAGTCTAGTCCTCAAGCTAGCTGTTTTGGGTCCCACAGCGACACTGGTGCAATGGCATCCATCCTAGCCCATCTCAACAGGCCGTCCTAAGTGTTTTGAGCAATGGCACCCCCTACTGGATAAGGTGAGAATTATACTGAAGGGCTCAATGCTCAGTGGGAGGCTGGAGGAACTTCATCCATAGCTGGGGCAACTGCTCATGGGGTGAAAAAACAACCACTTATTTTAAAGAGTCATGGCTTTAGAGTCACACCGAGCTGTTTTCCATGTCTGTCTTAAAGAGGGTCACTGAAGACTCGACACTCTAAGGTTCCTTGCCAATCCTGAGGTTTCTGACAAGCTACAGGTTTGAGAGTTCAAAATTAGAATTCAGAATTGGTTATTTCTTAACAAAAAGGTTTGGAAAGGGAGATGTGAGAATATGTGTAGTGTTACAGGATTATGGTGATTTTTCTTTTTCTCTTGTCTTTATTTTCTAATGTTTCTACAATAGATATTTGTTATAAGGAGGAAAAAAAAACAATAAAAACTTTTATAAAAGGAAAAAACACAAAAAAGTTTCCCCCACCTTCCTTCATTCATTCCTCCCAAGGCTGTTAATCATGACTTGGGTATTTGGTCTACAACTGGACGTGCTGCTTCTCCATGGGCAGGAGTGCCTTGGTAATGTTTCTGTGGCGAGAGCAATGGCCCGTGGTTCAAGTGTGGTCAACCAGACTCAAGCAGCACAATCTGACATTCACAGCCAGGCTTCTCCTCAGGGCTGTCAGGGATTTTCTCCACTTCGTCCACCCCACCCTTGGCTCATGCCACGGTCAGTCTGTGTTTCCTAATCTTACCTTTCGAAATCTGCCCAGCACACCACAGGCCAGTGGTCATGTCCTGATCAAGCCTGGACTCCCCAGCTCTTCACCCTTCTCTCCACCCTCCCCGCACACCCTCAGCTGCCTCTTCTTCCCTCCAGATGAGTCTACAGCAGCTCCAAATGATAACAGGTCAGAAAGACATCAGGGATTAGAGAAACAAATCCTCATTGAAACGAAGACCTACAGACCAGCTGAGTCACTCCTCTAAAGCAAATTCACAGCCACCCAGGCTTTCCTCCAGCCCCAGTGCCATCCGGAGCTCTCTTCCTCCATTTGCAGCTTGGGGGGACCTGGTGCTGGGAAGACTCACCCGGCAGCCTCTCGCTGCAGCACATGTCCAGGGCCCCTCCCTCGGAGTCATCAGCAGTATGGTTCTCTCTCTCTCTCACTCCTGCAGCAGAATGAAAAATGTGAGATGAGGCTGTTGAGCTGGGATCAAGACAAAACCCTGAGCAAAGAGAAAAAGCCTTTCTTTCTTGCACTGTGTCCCTTGGAATAACCCTGCCCCATCAGGGGGACCAGAGGAAAAGACCAACCTACAGAGGGGTCAAGCTGCAGAGGCAGAAGCAGAATTTTACAGGTGTCTTCCAGGTGGAATAACCACCAGCAACATCTCTAAAACCACCATCAGCACCATCATCTCTGCCACAGAAGGAGGGCTTACTACGTTCAAAGCACTTTACAAACTTCATCACACTGAATCTTCATCAGGGCCCCATGAATTAGGGATCATTCCACTGGCTCAGAGAAGTCAAGTAACCTGCCTTAGGTCACACAGCTCATTAGGGTAGAGCTGGGTACGAAATTACAGTCTAGGACTCCAGGCTCACACTTTCACTGCTGTGCCATTCTGCCTCCTAGTTCCTGTGGGTTTGAACCATGGGTGAGCAAGAGGGATCTGGGTAACATACAGTGTGTGTCCAGCTCCCCACATCTGCACATTCCCTGTGCCTCAGGCAGTAAAAAGTGGTATGCAAAACTCTTCTCTGGAAATAGCTAGAAAAAATAGCTGTATATGTATATGCATTTTCTAAATGTTCTATTTCTTTTTGAACTCAGAAAACCCTCTTTCTAGCTCATCAGGGCACCTTCCAGGACTATGCTGGGGACTAGTTTTTCTCCTTTACCCAGTAAGCTGGGAAGAAGGTTGCTGGAGATTAGTCAGACCCCAGACAGTGTCTGCACTTAGACATACCCTGAGGGTAATTGCGTTGCTCTCAGGGCTTCCCCTGCTTTGGGAATAGCCTGCCGTGCAGGTGTGGGCTCCAGTGGCTCTGCCTGCCCTTCGTGTCTGACCCCTGGCAGTAGCTGACTGATCCAGGGCTGGACAAACCCACTAGGCTGGGCCAATCAGACCCTCTCCTCTGCACATTTAAAATGCATTCTGGGGGCTGAATCACGGTAGCCACAGTGTCCTGGAGAGAAGGTCCAAACACATCTGCTGCCGTGGGTCTTGGAGCTACTTCATTCCGGCCCATCTTGAGTCTTGATTGGGCAAAATTTCTGTTAAGGCCATAAGATGCCCCAGTATCCTTCCAATAAATTCCAACATTTTAGCTCAAACCAACAGCATCTGATTTCTGAAATTGGCAACCAGAAGAAACTTTAATACAGCTAGCATAATACTAGCTAGCTAGCATAATACTTGCTATTATTGCTAGCATAATACTTGCTAGCATAATACTTCCAAGAAGTTCAGGAGGTCAGCTGCCTCTCCACCCACTAGTCCTGCAATCCTGCCTCTCGGACTGGTCCTGAGGCTGATTCCAGGCCCAGCTGCAGATCGGAATCAATGAAGGGCAGACAGACCGGGTTAAGGATGGTGACCATTTTCATTCTGACATCTTCTGCTCTCAATTGGCAATTGTTTTATTTTTTCCTCACTCCAATTGGCAGGGTCTCTGAGAATCCCAAATCCCAGGGCCCAGCTCTCCTATGGAGAGAGGGCTGCTATCTTCAAGGCCCTTTAAATGTCTCCTGAGTCTCTCCACTTTTCTCCCTCTTCACTACCTACATCTTGGCCCAGGGCAGCATCTCTTGCCTAGATTACTGTGGCAGTCTTTTAACTGGTCTCTGGCATCCACTCAGCCTGGCCTCCAAAACATTCTCCATATGGCTCCAATACATACGGCTTCATAGGTTGTGCACTTTACAACCTGTACATCTGGATGGGGCAGGCCTGAGCTAGAACTTTTTCACAACTCAACGTTTATCATATAACTTTCCTTAAAAAAATACTTGAATGGCATCCTATTACACTTGGAACAAAGGCAATGGCAACCTTTGACATGGTTTATCAGATCTTGAATGGTCTAACCCTTGTTCATCCCTCCAGCTTTATTTCATGCCCCTTTCCCCGTTAACCTCTGCACTCTAGCTACACTGGGACAGGCTCTTTCCTTCATGATGCCTTTGCACGTGTTTTTCTCCCTGCCTGGAGAGCCCCCCACCCGCTACAGGAGCTCTACTTCCCAGTACTTTTGTTTTTTTTAAACATCTTTATTGAAGTATAATTGCTTTACAATGGTGTGTTAGTTTCTGCTTTATAACAAAGTAAATCAGCTATACGTATACATCTATCCCCATATCTCCTCCCTCTTGCGTCTCCCTCCCACCCTCCCTATCCCACCCCTCTAGGTGGTCACAAAACATCCAGCTGATCTCCCTGTGCTATACGGCTGCTTCCCACTAGCTATTTTCTTCCCAGTACTTTTTACTCACAGCACTTGACAGAGTTTGAAATTTCATTTTAACTCAGGCCATTATTTGACTAACGTTAGATTATAAGCGACAGGAGGGCAGGGACCACCATTTGTTTCATTTACCATTGTATCTTGAAAGCCTCGAATAGTGCCTGGTTCACAGCAGGTGTTCAATAAATAAACAAACACTTGTTGAATAACTGAATGTTGCCCTGACCTTCTTGGAAAAACATCAGGAACCTCAAACATGGCCATCATCTGAGCTGCCTTTGTGAAGGCAGTTTTTTTTGTTTTTTTGCGGTACGCGGGCCTCTCACTGCTGTGGCCTCTCCCGTCGTGGAGCACAGGCTCCGGATGCACAGGCTCAGCGGCCATGGCTCACGGGCCCAGCCGCTCCACGGCATGTGGGATCTTCCCGGACCGGGGCACGAACCCGTGTCCCCTGCATCGGCAGGCGGACTCTCGACCACTGCGCCACCAGGGAAGCCCTGAAGGCAGTCTTTGTGAAGTCACCTGGAACCTTCCTCCACAGCTACTGTCCACAGCAGGCCCAGAATCACACATCGGGAAGGCCTCTCATTTAGCAGAGGAGGAAACGGAGGCACAGAACCGAGGTCTGACTTGTCCCAGGTGATATATCGAGTGGGTGGCCATGTGGATTGGGATGGAGAACACCTACCCCCTACCTCCCGATCTGAAGCTTTTTCTTTATTTATCTTGAAGAGCGCCCCAGCTGGAGGGCAGCCCCAAAGGCCTGGCCCCTAGCTCAGTGCAAAAAGGTAACTGAGGTATCCTGATACCTCTGGAGGGGGACCCATGTGTGACTCACAGCTGCTTTCACACCTTAAGCCTCCCAGGCCCCAAGCCGTGTTCAGAATAGCTCAGCGCTGCATGTGTGCAGCGGACTCTATAAATAAGCTTCCTAGAAAATGACTAATTTCATAATCAGGAAAGCAGAAAGAGTAGCACCTCTCGTCTGTAGAGGAAAATGGAGCTAGAGCCTGCTCTCGGCCGGGCAGTTGAAGGACTCCAGGCAACCTCGCCAAAACCTGCATGTCTAGGCTGTTCAGGGGAGGGTTTTAATTAGATTTCCAAAGAGAAGAGCTCGTCCATTCAGGCTGAATGGAGAAGCCCAGTCTCTGGGAACTGCCCTCCTTCCTCCCTGCCAAGAGCAGAAATAGCTGCTTGCAGTAGATTACTGCAGGCTCCTTCTCTCCTCTTCTCCACTTCTACCAGCCGGGCAACAGGAGCAGAAAACTGGCCTGTGACAACAGGCAGCAACTTGCTGCACTGGCCCCTCACTGCTGCTCTTAGAACCAGAGAACCCCAGACATAAAGGGACTTGGAGATCACCCTGCCTGTCCTTCCCTCACCGATGGAGAATATCTGGGAGGGAGGAGAACTTTTCCAAAGCCATTGCCCCATTCAACAAGCGTTTACTGAGCACCTCCTGTGAGTAAGGCACCAGGGCTATCCTAGGAACACAGTGGTGAACAAGCCAGGCCCTTCCCCCCCGAAGCTCCCAGTCTTCCAAGGGAGACACACAGGCAAACATGATCGTTCCCACACCTGCTTTAATAGGCTGCATGCATTTGATACCTTGGGGAGCTCAGCTTGGCTCGTGGTGAGGGGGCGGAGGGTGGATATCTTCTGCAAGGGAAGATAGGACCTGGTTCTTAAAGGATGTTTCTAGGTGGATGAGAGGGTCACAAAGGAAAGAACT
The DNA here is from genome assembly GCF_039906515.1 of Pseudorca crassidens. NCBI lineage: Eukaryota > Metazoa > Chordata > Mammalia > Artiodactyla > Delphinidae > Pseudorca > Pseudorca crassidens. The sequence continues at coordinate 37,466,909 of NC_090304.1, read as the reverse complement.
TCCTTCATAGTGCAAACAGCAAGAGCAAGAGCTGAGCATCTCGGAGGCCTGAGATGTACGGAATATTTGGCATTAACTGGAAGCAGGTTGGTCAGTGGGATGGGGAAGTGATGGAGGCCGGGCACCAGCAGAGGCACCTGAGCAGGAATCCTGTCCTCTTCCAGTTGACCATGGGGCTTCCTCTGAACCAAGATGTGCCACAGGCTCCCCCACCCCTGGGCTGAGGAGGTCTGTTATAGAAGGGCGATCCGTGGCATGTGTTCGAGGAATAAACATTAGGCCCAGCTGGTGGCATCTGATCTGCTCCCAATCTACTCCTTTTTTGAAACTGGGGTGAAATTCACATAACCTAAAATTCACCATTTTAACCATTTTAAAACATACAATACATTCACAACGCCGTGCAACCACCACCATTATCTAGTTCCAGAAGAGTTTCATCACCCCGAAAGGAAACCCTGTACCCATTAAGAAGTCACTCCCATTCTCCCCTCCCTCAGCCTCTGGCAACCACTAATCTGCTTCCTGTCTCTCATAGATTTGCCTATTCTGCATATTTCATATAAATGGAATCATACAAAAGGAGCCTTTTGGGTCTGGCTCCGTTCACTTAGCATAACATTTTCTAGGTTCATCCCAGTTGTAGCACGTATCAGTACTTATTTCTTTTTAATGGCTGGAAAATATTCTACTCCATGGATGAACTATATTTCATCCATTCATCAGCTGATGGACACCTGGGTTGTTCCCACCTTTTGGCTACTGTGAGTAGTACTGCTATGAACCAAACTTCTCTTTTAAACTCTGCTCCCAACATGCTTACGACTTTGGGCAGTCCTCTCTCACCCTGGGCCCCTGAGGCCTCATCTATAAAGTCAGGTGGTAAGATCCTCCTTGAAGCTTGAACGTCGTCACCGTCATTTGTCCATTCGTGTGTGAAGGTAATGTGTACCTGGCTGGGTACTGGAGACCTGGCCTGGACCAGCCCACCTACCTTCCTGGAGCTCATGGCTGGTGGGGGAGACAGGACAGCTAATGCTGTGGCCTGGGAGAAGCGTGCTAACAGAGGCCTGTCGGGGATGGGCTGGGAGCACCTCACCTCTGCCTGGGCGGTGGAACGGTGGATGGGTGGGTGCTGTCAGGAAGCATCCGGGAGCGGATGCCAGCTTTGCCCAGGTCGTATGCAGAGAAATAGCTGACAGGTTTGGGGAGGGGGGCAGAGGAGCTTGCGCCCTCTTCCCAGGTGGGTGAGGGGTGAGGAGGAACTGGGATGCTGAAGCCAGATTCCTGGGTGGGAGGCTGAGCCCCCAGGAACCTCCTGACCCAACCCCAGGCAGACATGCCCTCTACCTTGGGCTTCATGCTCCTGGGGCTCCCGGGGCCCTCTAGACACCCCGAACTGTCAACTCAGAGCCTCTGCCACCCTCCTGAAGCTCCGATCCCACCAGACATCCCTGTTCTCTGAATTCAAACCTATCCACTCCCACTTCTAGGCCTTTGTTTGTGCTGTTACCTCAGCCTGATGTTTCCTTTCCTCCTCCTGCCAAGTCTTACTCATTTGCAGTGTTACCTCTTCCACGAAGCACCCCCTGATCTCCCGGGAAGAATCACGCTCTCGCATCCCTGGGCCACGCCTCCACACCCCTGGCTCACGCTCTTCTCTGCCTCTGACTTTGTTCTGCTGCTTAGTTAGCTGTCTGTGCACCTGTCTCCCGCACCAGGCAGCCAGTGACGTAGGAGCATCCCCACCCCCTCAGCCACCCCCTGCATCCGGGGTGTTCAGGGCCCGAGCCTGTTGATGTACATGTTAAAGGTCAAATGGAGGGCAGTGGAAGGGTCTCAGGATTAATGGTTTTGGGGTTCTGGGAGGGCAGAATCTAGCCAGGAGCTTCCCAACCTCGAGAAGATGGCCAGACCATGGCCGGAAAGAGACCCATAATGCCATCCAGATTTTCATCAGCACGTTCCGTGTAGAGGGGCAGAGGACATTCTGGCTTCATGGAAAACCAGCTGACCACCTCACGCAAATGAATCATGTGTCCCAAAGCAGGCAGGTGGAGAGGCCTCGCCCCTCCTCCCTGGGGCGGCGGCAGGGAAGCACACACACGCTTGCTCACTGCGCTCACTCATCATCATCCCTACGGGGTCTGGATGGGGAAAGGCACCATCGGGGCCAGGGCAGGAAGCCTTCTCAGCACAAAGCACATGGGAGATGTGAATGGAGGAGAGAGGCCGGCTTTAGAACATCCAAATAGGGAAACTGAGGCAAGAGAGGTTAAGTGACTTGCCTCAGGTCACACAAGGTGTGAACAATTGTTTTCAGGTAGTTAAACCAGATTCCCTTTTGGGAGTTACCTCCCTCTTCCCCAGGTGCTCTGCTTGTCCCTTGCTACAGGGAGGGTCCAAGACCAGAGGTCACTCTGTGTCACACCCCAAAGCCTTGTAACACGCAGCCTTCCTGCCTAAGTTAGTTTCTGTTGCTGGCAACCACAGAGCTCAGACTGATGCATGCCGCAAACTAGTGGAACAAACAGGCTCCGAGCCCAGGACTCCCAATGCTTAGTTCACTGCTATTTCCATCCTGCCAAGCTGCCTACCCTCCCTGCCCAGCTGTCCACTGTCCAGCCATCTGTCCCCACGTCTGAGCAGACTGCAAACTCGGAGTGTTCTGGATCCCAAACACAGGGTCTGAGTGTTCTCCGCTTGGGATGTGCCCAGATGAATGATGCCTTCTCCAACTTGCTCTGTTGGTGGGAGACTGGGGCATGGGCCTGGCAGGCACCCCAGGGAAGGGAAGATGGAAGGGTGCTGGAGAGGCCCAGCTTGCAAAGGGGTGGGGGTGGTTCGGCAACAGAGTTTTCCATCTTTCTTGTGAGTCCGATTCAGGGACTGGAACATTCACGTGTTTGGCTAGTGTTTACCAAACACCTACTACGTGCAGGCCACGGGGTGAGGCCCTGGGGATACAATGAAGTACACGCTCTCACGGCACAGTGGGGCAGTGCAGGTAAGCAAAAGGCAATGGAACACAGGTGGCCCGTTTGATGGGAGAAATGCAGGGTGCTGTGGGGGTGCTGGTGAGGCCCCCAGTGAGGCAGAGGAGTCAGGGAAGATTCCCAGGAAGGGATCTCTGATGAGACATGAAGGAGGAGCGGCGGTCAGAAGCTGTGGAGTGAGAGAGGAGCAGCTGGGGTGCGCCGGGCAGAAGGAGGGCCCGTGAATGGGCCTGGAGTTGAGAGGAAGCAGGGCACACTCAAGGAATGGAAAGAAATTCAGTCTGACAAGGGCATGTGGGAAGGGAGTACGGACAGGGAGATTTACCGAGGTGCTCACTTGTGATGTTATTTCTTCGTGTCTTCCTCCTCCCTCCCCTTTTTCCCAGAGACATAAGGCAGACCTTAATTCTCACAACAGCCCTAGAAGGAACATACTATCATTACCTGTAGTTTCTAGATGAGAAAATAGAGATCCAGAGAAGTGCAGTGACCTGCCCAAGGCCACAACGCTAGTAATGACAGATCTGCTTCTTGCCGCCCATATTCCTCAGCTCTCTTCTCTTCTGGCTTTCAGCCTTCGTTGTTAACAACACTCTGAAAATAGGAAGAGAGTGAACACGAACGTAACAGCAGACTACAGCAGTTGCGTTATAGATGTTCTTTGAAAAATCCTCACCATAGGTCTTTGGGCATCATCCCATTTTACAGATGAAGAAACTGAGGCTCAGGGGGTGAAGTGACTGTGCTAGACTCTCACAGTGGGTGAGTCATTGAAGGAGCCTGAGGGAGACTCCAGTCCCCAGGGCTCTGAAGGAGCTCACTGCTGCGGGGCCATTACCTTGTGTGTCCTCCCCAGGAGCAGAACAACAGGAAGTGCTGCCCTGGACCCCGACCTCAGGTTTCTCCACCTGAAGCAGCGGCCCCGGAAGCCCTCCTTGGGAGACTGGCTGGAGTGGAGAGTGTGCATGATGGTGGCAGCTGTGCTCCATTACTAGGAGGAACAAATGTGCTCCATGGCCAAGGACCCAGCAGCCCTGGGCTCTAGTCCTAGGCCACCGTAGGACCTTGATCCAGTCATTTCCTCTAATCTGAGTGTCAGTAGCCACAAATGAAAATCAAAGGAATCGAATTTAATGACTTTTAAGGGCCTTTCCTTAAGGTCAAGTTTCAATTCTGGGGCTCTCAAGGTTTGATGAGGCGGAGGTGGTGGAGTGGCAGGGAAGCAGCAGAGGGTGCTCCCAGCACCAGGGAAGCAAGCCCTTGGCCCATGCAGCCTGGGGCAGAGGCTGCCCAACCTTCAAGTGGGGAAGGTGTTCCCACCCCAGCCAGTTACTCATGGAGGCCCAGCTCAGCTGTGTGGATCAGTATGTCCTGAGGACAGTCCTATCCGTGTGGTGGACAGGAGCCCAGAGATGATCAATCAAACAGCGGGATTTCAGAGTTCAAAGGTCATCTGGTTTAACCATCTGCTCTGCAAGATTCTGAAAACATCCCCCTTCTGCTCCCTCTTTCTGCACTCCCCATACTCCAGGTATACAGTTTAATTTACAAGGAGGAAACAATTACAAATGTGAAGGCGTGATCACACCTCTCAGGAGGGGGCTGGTCTGGTATTTCCATTCTGTTAGATGCTTGCTCCTACTTATGATACCTTGGAATGCACTTTTCCCTTCAGGGAAAAGCCCCCTTTTCCCTCCTCTGCTTGGAAAACTCTTTAAGACCCTTTCAAGACCCTGTTCAAATGTGACCCCTTCAGCAGAACCCTCCCTTAGGAAGAACTAGATACCTGCCTTCTGTTCTCACACTCTATTCGGTGATCATCTATTGGTTTAAAAACTTATTTTATTTTTTCGTTTTATTTTTGGCCATGCCACGTGGCATGCGGGATCTTAGTTCCCCGACCCGGGATCGAACCCGTGCCCCCTGCCATGGAAGTGCAGAGTCTTAACCACTGGACTGCCAGGGAAGTCCCTCGGTGATTATCGTTGATGCCTGTATCGCCACCTCACATGGAGCTACCGGAACACAAACCTGTGGATTATAATCACGGCAGCCTCCTTTTACTGAGTGCTTACTGAGTGCTGGATGCCTTGCCAAGTGCTGTACATGTATTACATCACTCATCCTTCACCAAAACCCTATGAACTAAAACACCGTTAGCCCCCTCCTACACATGTGGAGATAAGGACTTGGAGAGACTGAGTCACTTGCTCAAGGTCACCCAGTTGGTAGGCTGCAGAGGCAGGCTTCAAACTCCGTTTGCCTCAACCCCAGGCCCAGGCTTTAGTGAAACCGCTAGGTGTGTGGCCTCTGATGTGGACGTTCCTGTTTCCTGTATTTAATACCCTAGCTGGCAGCAGACAGATATTCAAGACCTATTCTTGAAAAAATAAATGAAAAGTAAGCTAGGGTTTGAGCATTTATATATGGCTCATTAAAAACGCCACAAAGCGCAGGCTTTGGGATTGGGCTGCCCGAGTCTGAATCAAGGCTCCCTCACTGGCTGCCTGATCTTGGACAAGATACTTGACTTCCCCGTGCCTCAGGTTCCTCATCTGTGAAATGAGGAAAGCAGTGTCTACACTTCAGAGGGTTCTTACGGAGATTAAATGAATTTTGATCCTCACATGAAGTTTTTATATGAGATGCATGCAAAATGCTTAGACAGGGCCCAGTAAACTCCTAAAAATGCTGTCGTCTAGTGTGTCAGGCGTTGCCTGCTTCTCAGTTAATACAGGACTTCTCTCCCATAGGTGAGGTCCACGGAGGCTCTGGGATGAGTCTGGTGGTGTGCTAGTAAACTGGTTCTCAGACAAAAGAATCTTTTAAAATAAATAAAAAATTAAAATGCCATGATTTGTGGCATTTGCTGATTTCCCGGGTGTAAAGGCTCCCACCATGGCTGATTTCAAGCTATGAATGTGAAGGGTCATGCTCCCAGTCTTGGAGGAGATGAGGAGTTTTGCTCAAACTCTCTGTGCCTCAGTTTTCTCATCTGTAAAATGGACCTAACTCAAAATATTATAGGTACACAGTAGTAGTACCTAACTCAAAATATTATTGAGATGAGAAAACATAAAACTCTTACAATAAGAGTTCCTAGCACAGAGCGTACCATGTAAGTGGTAACTAATATTACTGTTAAGAGTTTTCACAACACTCAGTCTCACTGCTGCTTGTCTGGCTCAGACACTGGCCCCATCCCAGCCCCTGGCTTTCCGCCTGACGCTCTGGCAGGCAGAGTCTCTGTCTTGGTCGTCTGCCTTCTAGGACTGAGGCCTTGTCCACTCTTACAGCTCTGCCCCCCCCCACTTGGGAGGGGGCACTGCTGGTTATACACCCACCCTGATCACAAATGATCTTGTGCTTCTGGTCTCTACCTGTCTCTGGTTTTAGCCCTAGACGTCCCTGATGCCAACCCTGGGCCTCGATGCCAGGGCTGCCTGTGCCTTGGTCTGGATCGTCCACGAAGATCCTGTCTGGCATCTGCTCTGCTCTTCGTCGCTTACAAAACCACTTCTCATAGGGCTCGTCTGCACTTACAGAGGGGAGAGCTGGGGTGCAGAGCTAGGTCTGCTCCCACCTGCAGCTAGGGAAACCTCTAGCTCCTGCCATACCTCCCTGGGGGGTCTGGTCCTCTATCAGGGCCTCACACTCAGCCTCTGATTTAACCCTTCTGTGCTCAGGTTGGGAAGATCCTGGCACTTCAGGGTTTGGTAAAAGAATCAGGCAAACAGTCAGAGGCAGGGCCTGGGAGGCAGAGGCTGTTTGGAAACTTTAGCTAGGTCTGAGGCATCTTTGCCAGGAAAGAGAACAGAGTGTGAGCCAGGAAGCTGAACGGAATGGGAAAGAGGAAAAAAAAAAAAAAAAAGAAGAGGGGACCAGGAATCAAGGTTGAAAAGGGTCTGGAAACCTGAGGCCTGGGGTGAGCTGTCAACAGACTCTTCTGTCACTGGTGGAATGCCTCGATACACAACAGACTGGCCATTCTGAGGCTGCATACCTTAAGGCAGCCACGGTCCTCTGCAAAATAGCATGGATTCGGAGGCCAAGAGACACCGGTGAAACGCTGTGCTCTGCCACCCTCTCCCCATGGGGCCCTGGACCAGTGTCCTAACTTCTCTGAGCCTCGGTTTCTTCCTCTGGGCCATGGAAGCAATAGGAGCTGCTGGCCGCAGGGTTGTGGTAATGACCGAGGAAGTGACTGAAGCGCACAAAGTATGAGGCGACCCAGGGCTGACTTCCTCCTCGTCACCACAGCTGACCTGGCTTGAAGCTGCATCTCCTGGTGCCCTCTAAGTCAACCCGGCACGGGAGCCAGGCAGTGCCATCGGCTACAAAGCTCTGTCTCCTTCTTCCTCAGGCTCTGCCAGGTGTTCTGGAGCTAATGAGAACGACGCAGGAGAGACCAGCTTGAGGATGAGCAGGGACTCTCCGGGAGAACCATCCCCTCCCCTCTGGAGAGCCCCGGGCTGTTTCCAGGTCCCCAGGGTCAGACCCAGAGCCCTCAGGAAGGTGGGGCGCCAAGAACTGAAACCCGATGGTAGGATTCCCCAAATCCTCCTCCGCCATGTGTATTGCCCCGCCTCCCAGCCACGCCCACTCTTGCTTCTCAGCTCGTTTCCCCCATTCCTCCTTCCTGGACAGGGCTCCCTGCTCTTCTCCTCCAAGATGTGGCCCCTGCTCCTCCAGGGCCTGCCTCAGCTCATGCCGCCTCCAGGAAGCCTCCCCGGGGAGTCTAGGGCACGTTGACCTCTCTTCTGGCTGAATTCTTCCCCCACCGTTTTGATTTGTAACTTGGCACCTCAAAATGGACCACACTCCACCCTGGGCTGCACCCTCCCTCTCCTGTCCATAAACTTGGCTTCTGTGTGCTGCCCAGGCTGGGAGGGGGCAAGGGATGAGCCTCCTTCTATAACCCCCAAGACAGGGAGTCCAGTGCAGAGAAGGAGGGATGGAAGGCCAGGCAATGTACATCCAGCTCTTTCTGCACATTCAAGTTTGGAAGGAAGATGGGAAGGAGCGACTAAACAGTAGAAAAGAGGGAAGGAAGAAGTGAGTTAAAAGGAGTGAAAGGGGAGGGAAGGGCCGCTACATGAGACTCAGGACCACAGTCACAAGAGGACAGATCAGACCATGATCCAGGCTGCCTTGGATCATGCTTTAAGGCTCTCTATAGATTTCGCGATTATGTAACTCTCTGGCTCAACAGACTCCTCTTTGAAAAACCCTTGGAACTCACCTCCTCCAGGCGGCCTCCCATGACTAACTCTACTCTTTTGCCCATCCCCTTGGCTCCCTGAGCTGTACTGCTTTGCACTCATCAATGCCCATCCATTTCCCATGATGCCAGGTCCTCTGCGGGAAGGGCTGGAGGTCTCTGCCTCACTGGCAGTGAGTTTAACGCTACATTTTTCATCTGTAGTCAAAGATTACACTGTCTTTTTTCATCACCTTTCTTTGAACAATTTCAGACAGTATTTTGGGGATATATTTTGCACAGTTATTTTAGACCCAATCTGCCTCTAAGTAACCTTGAGACAAGACCTGCTGTAATCTTAGATCCGTGTCTTTACCATCAGGCTCGGTATGTTGGGCCTGCGAGGATCCCCAGATGACTAAGTCGTAGTCCCTGCCCTCAACCAGCTTGCAGTCTTGTGAGCAGAGTCAAATTTGTGCTGTCAACAGAGGCTGTGTAACGCGAGTGCCTGGGAGGGCGAAAGGGAGAGTCTGGGAAGCTGGACAGGGAGGTGATGTCTGGGCATCTCAAGGACAAGCAGAGTTCACCAGACAGTGGGGAGGATGTTCCAGGCAGAGAACACTGCAGGGGCAAAGGCCAGGAGAAGTGAGAGGGCAAGGTGAGCTGGGAGAAGGCGGGCACCTCAGTGTGACTGGACAGCGGGCAGGTGAGGGGCCTCACATCACACGGCAGAGGGCTTCGCGCATCTGGCGAACACACACTGACTTTAACTCACAGCACACTTTTCCTTAGTTAGATTAAGGCAGGGACCGTCATTCTAGTTGGCATCTAGAGATCTGTGTGTGTGTCAGGGAGGGTGAGGGTGCAACAACACAGATGACACAAAAGACCGCATGCCACGAGTCAGACAGAGATGGCAACAATGGTTACCTCTGAGGGCAGGTACTGACTGGGAAGGAGAAAGAAGGGACTTTGCGGGATGATGGAAATGTTCCACATCTCAAGCCCGGTGATGGTTATTCAACTTCATACAATCGTTGAAACTCACTGAATGGAACGCTGAAGGTCTGTACATCTTCTCATTCGTAAAACAGACCTTAAAAATGCGTGTGAGCGTTCTTGCTTGTCACAATGACTGAAGGGTCCTCCTGGGAAATATTCAGGGGAGTGGCCAGGGATGCTGTCATAACAAAGAACTCCCCCACCCAAAGGCCAGCAGGGTCCCTGTTGAGAAACACTGCTGTAGGCCACGGGGAGCTACAAGGGGTTCAAAGAGCAGAAAGAACTGGCTACGTCTGGGTTCTGGGAAGACGGGGCTTTTGAGGTGATGGGAGCCCACAAGGTCCAGGTATCTTGGGTGTGAAGTGACACAGAGGTGGACATATGACCTCCACTGCCACTCCTGGGCCTTATATTTGGCCAACTCCAGCCCACTGGCCCGAAGCTGCCCAGGCCCAGGAGGTGCCCTGGGATGTCCCTCTAAGGCATCCCAGAAGGAGGCCAGCTAAGGAAGTCAGAGGCGGCAAATGTCAGAGGGAAAAGGACACATCCCACCTCTGGCCTCCCTGCCTCATGATAAGCACCAGGGATGCTGACTGCGATCACCTTCCTCTGAAATGCAGTCTCAAGGAGGCGGGGCGCCCTGGGAGACCGGAGTCACGGGAAGCAGGGCTGGATACTGCTGCTGCTGCTACCAAAAGCCATGCTCTGAAATCATGGGCAAAAGAAGAACACAGCCAACTTACAGTAAAACGCTTGCCTGACACCTTCCTTCAGGAAGCCTTCCCTGACCACCACGCTGGGCAGGTGCCTCTGCTGTGTCCCCACAGCCCTCAGCTCATCACCAAAGCACAATTACTACCTAGGTGTGAATTCTGGCTCTGCCACTTACTTGCTGTGTGCTCCTGGCAAGTTACTTAAGCTCTCTGAGTCTATTTCCTTATCGATAAGCTGAGGATAATAAAAACCTTGTGCAATGAACTGTGATAAAGATTAGGTGAGATAACGTAGTAAGCACTCAGAAAAGTTAGTATTTCAGATTACTGTAGCGAGCGTCAGTACAGACCACTGTTGCCCGGTTACTCTCTGGTGCCCCCAACGGACACACACAAGCTCCTTGTGGGCAAGGTCCTCATGGCGTGTGGATTTCCTGGAACAGTGAATACCTGCGTGCATGAATGAATTCCATCCCTAAGATCTCTCCTGAGAGCTTTCTTTTCCCACTCACAATGCCTCTAAATCACAATAATTCTTCAGAAATGGAGGGTGGATTCATTTGTATTCTGTTCCCTTGTCTGTCTCCTCCCTCATGCCATGCAGAAACCTACACAAAATTTACTTAAAAAAATGAATGGGTTCTTCCTGGACCCTCCAGTCCTAAGACTTCACTTAGTGGTCTTTTTTGATGAGTACACAAAAATCCTTAATAAAAAGCACCCCGTGGTTCCTCAAAAAATTAAATACACATTTATCATTTGATCCAGCAATTCCACTTCTAGGTATATACCCCAAATAACTGGAAGCAGGGGCTCAAGCAGATACCTGTATATCAACGTTCATAACAGCATTAGTCCATCATTCACAATAGTCAAAAGGTGGAAGCAACCCAAGTGTCCATCAACAGATGAACGGATAAGCAAATGTGTTATATACGTACAACGGACTATTATTCAGCCTTAAAAAGGAAGGAAATTCCGACACACACTACAACACGGATGAAGCCTGAAAACATTATGCTAAGTGAAATAAGCTAGACACAAAAGGACAAATGGTATATGATTCCACTTACATGAGGTACCTAGAACATGTGAATTCATAGAAAGTAGAAGAAAGGTTACCAGAGGCTGCGGGGAGGGGAGAATGAAGGAGTTATTGTTTAATGGGTACAGAGTTTCAGTTCCGCAAGATGAAAAGAGCTCTATGGGTAGATGGTGATGACGGTTGCACAACAATGTGAATGTATTTAGTGCTACAGAACTATATACTTAAAATGGTTAAAATAGTAAATTTTATGTATTGCACCGTAATTTTTAAAAGGCACACCAAAACAAATCAATAAAATGTTGGAGGGACTCCATCTGAAATCTGACACTCCTCCATCACACCCTCAGCGCTCTGTGACTTTGGCCTCCCGGCCCATAATGTCCCTCTCCATCCTCTCCATGGCTCCAGCTCTGGTGTCCATTGTTTTCTTTCTACCCCAGGACCCAGGACCACGTGCTCTGTATCCATGAAATCAACCTGCATCTGTCCACAGACGACATGTACTTTAACCTTGTGCTCTTTTTTCCCCCTCCCCCGGGTCCTGTCATACCCTATTGGGGACGCTTAAATCAGATGCCTTGAGAATCTGAGATGTAAAAGCTGTGTGCTTGAAGATGTTCACTGCTATGTCCACCAATTAAGAAATGATTAAGTAAAGTATGGAAGCCATTGAGGATAGAAGAAGGTCATGTATGAGTACAGAAGTTACAGGGAAAATGTTAAGTGAAAAATGTTGGGTACAAAACTAGATGTGGACTCATTTCAACTATAAAAGATACAGATCTATAGAAGAAACAGAATGGGACATATAAAATCGTGGTTCATTTTACAGTTGTTCTATAGTAGGTTGTGTTATTTTTACAGTGTAATTTATTTTTCAAAGGCTGGCACACTCTTAGGCAGATAATGAAATATACAATCTTTGGAGTCCACTTCAGACAGCCACATGCCACCCACCACTGAAGTCCACTGAATCCCTCCTGAGCGGCTTCCAGAGAGTTGGGGGAGAAAGGGAACATTTCCACTCTTAAGAAAGACATATCAAAGCTTGGTATGTCTCTGTAATGACGTCAACCAACCACCTCACCATGCAAAGGAAGGGCAATTCAGGGTCTGTATCTGCAATCACAGTAACAGGAACCAGACTTGGCCAAGAACAGTTTATCCCCTACATTAGCTCAAAGTTAGGAATTCTCACCAAGATGCTTGCTCGTTTACAAATTGTGGATCCCCTGCATCTAGCTCGAGGAGATCCCTTCCCAACTCAGCATGCCACACCCCAGGTATGGAAACTTGCGTCAAGGCTGCTTCAAGGGGGACACAGGAAGGAGGGTGGCTTTTATTCTATGTGCCGCCGCTGAGTGGGAAAAGCTTTCTTCTGTCTAAGAGTCTGGGGAATTCTGGAGCTTTCCCAGATATTGGTGGCCAAGGTGCTTGTCTCACGTCTCACCAGATGCAAAAAAGATGGGGATGATATTGAAGAATGGGGGAAGACCTTATTTTCCGTAATGCCATGGTTTAAGGTAAGGAAGAGCTTTTTGATGATGGTACTGTTCAAAACCTCAATGGGTTTTTAGTTTTTTTCTTCAGCTGACCTGAGTTTCCAGTTCCTAGAGGTGAAAAAACATGCAGAATCAGATGGAATTTGGACCAGGGCACCTAAAGAGTCTATGATCCTAAGAAGACTTAGACTACCTGTCAACTTGCCCTCTCAGAAGGTCCAGCCTAGTATCTGGCTCTGTCTGCTTGATGGAAGCATCCCGTCTCCTCTGTGACAGGACTGCCTGTCTACCTCCCATCCACCAAATCGTCTGAGTGCCACAAGGAGCCACAGGCCCACACTGTGACAGTGGTCACTGTCCTCCAGGAAGACAACAGTGTGGGCCTACAGATATCACAGACCGTAGTGCTTAGTGCCATAGGGGCCCTAGAAGCCCAAGCCCTACCTCCTAGACATGGGGAAACAGTTTGGGAGAGGGGAAGGACCTTGCCCCAGGTCACTTAATTAGTAGTAAACTTCGGATTGAACACAGGTACTTACACACAGATAGCCGCGCTGACCCACACTGGTAAGAACATATTTCCTGGTGTGTGAGTTCAATTTTTGGTAAAGAGTGCCATGAAATGTTCACACACACCCTGTGTCCAACTGAATGCAGACAGAAAGCTTTAAACAATTAACCATCTTCTGGAGTTTTTCCATTCGCACTTATAGATCCATTTAAACAATTAATTGGGTGCTTAAAGAATTTATACTTCTGTAAATAGTTTCTCTTTCCCCACTGCCCTCTCTGCCATTTTTGGGAATCTGTCAAGTTATTGAAGATGATAATTCCTTGTCCTGCAAATATGGGCCTTTGGGCTAGAGATGAGTTTCTTTAAAATCTCTACAAGGGAAATGGCTGAGGGCATAAGAATTGCACAAGGGAAAATTTGAAATGAAGCCAGAAGGTTGTATATTTGCACTGGAAAGGGGATGAGGGAAGACCAAAAAATGTTACCATTTTAATTGTTTTACAGTCATTTCAGGTATGTTTTACTTTTTCGCCTTAGTCAGCCATACTGAACATACAGACGTGACTCAAATTTTCATCCTTGAATGACATCACAGATATTCAAATCATCTGAGCTTTATCATTTTGATCATACATAGCTTACTTATGCCCTTACTATGCTACAACAACTTTATTTAGTCCAAGATAGGAGGCTTCGTACATAAATGGTGGTTTCCAACATTCATTCATTAGACAATTATTTAGTGAGCCACTGCTGAGTGTCGGGCTTGTTTTCTAGGCATGACGAACACAAGGAGAACAGGACTCCAGTTCTCTTGTACTCATTAACATCATACGACCTCTTATTCCTCAGGCCTGTAAGCACCTATGTGATCTGGGCCTGCCCCTCTCTCCTACCGTTTTCCTTTCCACCCTCCCTCTTGACCTATGTTTTCCGGCCACACTTGCTGTTCCCTGAAAACACCAAGCTATTCCTACCCCCAGGGCCTTTGCACTTGCGGTCTCCTTTTCCCAGAATGCTCTTCCCCAAGGTCACTTCCTCACTTCATTCAGGTCTTTGCTCAAATGCCACTTCCTTGAAGACAATTCTTTTTAAAGGTAAATCTCTTCCCCCACAGTCAACCCTCATCCTGCTTTATTTACCTCCAGAGCATTGCTCACCTCTTGAAATGTTATAGTTTGCTTACGTTTTCTTTTCTGTCTCCCTTGGTAGAGTTCGGACAAGAAGTTCATCTTTTTCAGCAATGTATCCCTAGAGCCTGTGAACAGCCTCACATGTAACAGATGTTTCTATGTATTTGGATAATAAGTGAATGAATGAAGGAGGAAGGAAGCAACTGGCCCTGGACACTTTGGGGTGCTCGGTGAGCCAGCTTTGCAGGAGTCATTCTGGTACCCTGTCAGATCATGGCCCTCACTCCTGAGCCTCCCCTTCCCCCTCCCGCTGGGCTCTGTCTGAGAATGGATGCCCAGCCACTCAGGCTCCAAACCTTGCCGTCACTTCTCATTCCTCCCTCCCTCCACTCCCACATCCAATCCGCTGCCAGCTCTGGTGACACTGTAGCCTCCTGCTTCAACTCCTCTTTCTCTTCATTCTTACAACCCCTCGCCCCCCATCTCCCCTATCCAAACCCTCCTTAACTCTTACCTATACCGCTGTCATTGTTTCCTACCTGGGCTCCCTGCCAGCAGGCTCTCCCCCTCCAATCTGTTCTCCATGGGGCAGCCAGAGTGAGTTTCCTAATGGCCATGTTTGATCATGTCTCTCCCCCACTCAAAAACTAAAGGCCGATGATCACGTGGCTTGGCACTCAAGGCTCCCAGCAACTGCCTCCACCTTCCTACCCAGGCTTCCTTCTCATGGCTCCTCTTTTAGCCTTTTTGCCCAGTTGGAATGAATTGCTTTCCAGTTTCTACACACGTCCTAGAAGGCCCCACCGCCGGCTCTCTGCTCATGCTGTTTCCACTACTTATAATATTTTCCTCCTTCCTTCCGTTGTACAAATCGTTTAGACCCAGCTCAAATGCTACCTCGCTTCTCCAAGAAGCCATTCCTCGTCTTCCAGAAGAATAAACCCCTCCTTCTCGCTTCTATCCAAGGGGTCATCTGTCTCTCTTTTCGGACAGGTTTCAGGAAAGGACAGGCAACGTGACATAGAAGAAAGAGTTCAGAATCTGGGGTCAAAAGCTCTGAGCTGGAGACACAGCTCTCTGGCTCTGAGACTTTTACAGTACAAATCCTTAGATAAGTTAAACTCTGAGTCTTAACTTCCGCATCTATAAAATGGGAATAATAATGCTACTGATATCATGGGTGTGTTATGAGGATTAAATATAAGTGACAGTGTGTAAGAAAAGCTTTGACTGTATATAAACTATCAAATTCAATCATCCTTAGGTGAGAAATAACTGATAAACAAAAGTGACTTCTCCCAAGGAACTTCATGGATGTCCTATGCTGGCTGAGCCCTAAGTCCAGGAATAGATCAGTGGAGGAGGGATTTTTTGAGGGAGAGGGACTTTCAGGATTCAAAATCTCATGTCCTTTGGCAATCTGAAGAAGGGAAGAAGTGGAGGGTGGACTTCCCTGGTGGCACAGTGGTTAAGAACCCGCCTGCCAATGCAGGAAACACGGTTTCCAGCCCTGGTCTGGGAAGATCCCACACGCCACGGAGCAACTAAGCCCGTGCGCCACAACTACTGGGACTGCGCTCTAGAGCCTGCAAGCCACAACTACTGAGCCCGTGTGCCACAACTACTGAGCCCGTGTGCCACAACTACTGAGCCTGTGCTCTAGAGCCTGTGCTCTGCAACAAGAGAAGCCACCGCAATGAGAAGCCCATGCACCATAACGAAGAGTTGCCCCCGCTCACCGCGACTAGAGAAAGCCCGCGCAGCAACGAAGACCCAACACAGCCAAAATAATATGTAAATAAATAAATATAAATTAAAAAAAAAAAAGAAGTGGAAGGTATATCCATAAGGCTGGGGCCTTAATGATATTAACAGCTACCTCTTCGGAGCTTTTTCTATGCCCCAGGCCCTGTGCTAAGTACCCTACATAAATGATTTCATCACAGAGTAATAGAAGAGGAAAACTATAAGTGCTCCCCCCCTTCCCCAGCCCCCCCCCAACAGTTCAGACCTAAAAGATATCCTGACACCAATCCAATGATCTTATTTTTTGGAGAAATTGAGACCCAGAAAGATTGTAAGCATTCACTGCAACTGTCCAGCCAGATCTCTTCACTCTGAGGGTGAGACCCATGGCACTGCAATAACCCACGGGCCACTGCTCATTATGAAGTCTATGTAAATGGTGCTTCTGGAGCACAACGCCATTTACAGGCACAACCATGTGAGTGGTGGCCCCTGGAGTTATGCCAGCTGGTCACCCTGTCTCTGCTCCATGCCAGGTTGCTCACCCAAGAAGGAAGCTCTTGAGAAAAGAACCTCAGGCCCCTAGAGACTGAACACTGTCCTCCTTGCCAACTCCCCCATCCAACAGAGTCTTCTCAAAGATGACTGACTTTATCCATTCCCCATCCAGCTTGCACTCCATCAACATACCTCTCGGGGCACCCTCTCTGCACCAGGCATCGGGTTCAGCTCTGGGGATACCCAGCTGCCTTTGAGGGAGCCTTGCCTGAGCCATCACCCGAGCCTGGTGAGGCTGTAACTCAAGCTTCCCCAGCAGCTCTGTCAGCAACACCAAGAGGCCGCACTCAACAAACATCAAGGAGGGAGAGGTGGCCGGACAGGAAAGACTCAGAGACCTCTACAAAGGGATGATGAAGGGAGCCTGGTTGGATTAGAAGACCTAGGCCCTTAAGGAGGGGGGTAGAGTGAGGGGGAAGGCACACAGTCAGGTCAAGGTGGGGGAAAGGGGGATGACTCCTTGACCATGACATTACCTGGTCCAACTAAGGACACTGGTTCAGTGACTCCTGGGAGAACCAGGACTAACACCCTGGAATCTGATCTCCTGTCCAGGACTGCTTCATTCTCCCAAACTAAATCTCAAGATCTCCTCTGAGGCTGAAAGAGGCAAATTAAAGGCCAGCCTTTTTTTTTTTTTTTAAACAGTAAGTATGGTAGGAAATGAATGGCACCTGATGCTCCAAAAGGGGCAGGGCTGGAATTACAGAGACTTTCCTGACACACTCCGGTAAATTTTTGGGATCTGGGGTTTCAACAAGGATAAGGATGGAATTGTATAGGAGAGAACATGAGTATGAAAGCCAGGGATGCTAGATTCTAATGCAGGCTTTGCCAGTAACTCTCCCGTGACCTTGGTCAAGCCACCTCACTGGGTCTCAGTTTCTCCGTCTGTAGAATGAGGGCGTTGAATGAGTTCCCAAGATTCACCTGGTCTTGACCCTCTAAGGTACATGATCCTTGGTAAAGTAAACCCCTCAGAAGTCTGACCCGAGCAATCTCCACGTTTTGCAGGAGCCTGGGCCTCATCCAGGAAAAAGGGGCATGCTGGGGGAGGGGAACACGCTGGGCTTTCATTTTGGGGGCGGGTGGGGAACTGGTGGTTTAAGCTACACGGTCCGGGGGAGGCAAAGCGAAGCGAAGCGAAGGCTGGGAGCCCCGGTTTACAGGCCAGCAGGCTAGCGGCGATCTCCAACCTTCCTCCGGAGCTTCAGACCCTGGAGAGGTAGGTAATGCAGCCAAGAGCCGCGCACCAGCCACGGCAGCAGAGAGGCTCGCACCCCGGACCACCATCCCGATCCCTCCCCTCCCTCTCCGGAACCGCGCACGAGCTTCGTGGGGAGTGGCCGCTGCTCTCTCCCCTCTACCCAGCGCCGGGTCCCCTCCCAGGCGTGGGGGACCCCTCCCCCAGTCCCGGGGCGTCGGGAGCTCCACGGGGGCGTGGCGGGGGCGGGCGCTGGCTTCTGCGCCTGGGGGTCTGGAGGAGGTCTCAGTTGCCGGGGCTCCCTGGGAGGGACCCCGCGCCCTCCACCTTCCACCTCCCCACACAAAGGCGCCGACGGAGGCGCCGCACTTACCGGCCAGAGCGGACTCCGGGCGCCGACGAGCGGGCGGGTAGGCTGGCGGGAGGATGTGCGCGCGCGAGTGTGCGTGTGTCCCTGTGTGTGTCTGCGCGAGTGTGTGTGTGTGTGTGTGTATATGTGTGACGGGGACCTCGCCGAGCTCCGTGCGTCTGCGTGTGCGGGGGCGTCCGTCCGTCGGTCCGTCTGCCCGGCGCTCAGTCCCGCGCTCCGTGCGCGCTCCCTCTTCAGATCGCCTCACCAAATGCGCTCCGGCTGCGGAGTCTCGGGCGCAGCCGCCAGGTCGGCTCCTCGCCCTTAGTCCCGGCTCCGCCCCGCCCCCGGGCGGGCTTGCGCCGCTTCCCGGGAATTGCGCAGGGCCTGAGGGGCTGGCTAGCGCGGGGGCGGGGAGCTCCTGCGGCGCCCAGGGCCCAGGTGGGGCGGGGTAGCGGACCCTTATTCCCTGACCCGGATCTCGGGCGCCCCCCACCCCGCAGCTCCGCTCGAAGTCCCCTCAGGCGCCGCCCCCACGCCGAGGTTGCCTGGACCTGGAGGGCGGGGGAGCGGGAGCACCGCATCTATTTCATTCATGATTTTCTCCTCTCGGGAGCCCCAGGCCCGGGTTGCGCTGCTACGGCGGCCGCCAGAGGGACACCGGCGGGGCCGTGCGCGCCGAACCCGGTGCAGGACCGCCAGGCAGACAGCTGGGGGTAGGGAAAAGTGAGACAAAGGGGTCATAGCCGGGGGGTGGGGGGGAATTGCATGGAGGGGGTGCTGTGGCGCTCCCCGCATGATGCCCGCACGATGCCGTTGCCGCACCTGCACAAGCAGAGTGGTTGCATACAGCGGCGCGCACAGTGCTGGATACCCAGGACCCGCTCCAGGACTCGGGAGAGGCACTCGCCTTCCCACCATTCCCTGTTCAGTCTCTGAGGAGCAAGACCTTTCTCCGCCAGGTCTCACCCTCCTGACGCGCATCACGGGGCGTGTACCTGTCTAGGCTTTCTCGTGGGCACCGGCGGCCTGGACGCGCAAGGAGCTGCCCACGCGCCCCACAGTCCCACTTTTCCCAGGCTGGCACCCCGCTGGCCGGAGGTTCCTGGCATTCCATCCCGATGGGGGCTTTTTGAGACGTTGGGAGGCATACAGGGCCGGCATCCTAAGCTTCGTTTTCACATGGGGAAACCGAGGCGCACCATCACAGGGCTACCACCCTGGTTCCAGCTGCCGTCCTCTTTCGCCTGGATCTCTGCAATAGCCTCCTTACTGGTCTCCCCGTTGCCACCCTTGGCCCCCTGCAGTTGATTCTCTACGAAGCAGTCAGAGCTATCCTTTTAAAACGTAAGTCAGATCGCGTTGCTCCTTTACTGGAAATCCTACAATGGCTCTCCATTCGTTCAAGTGAAAGCTAAAGCCCCTGTAATGGCTTGCAAGGCCTCTCATGAGCTGGCTCCCTTTTATTTAACTCCGTAACCTCACTTCCTACCACTCCAGTCACGCGGGCCTTTTTCAGTGCGTCACCAACATGGCAGCCACCCTGTGGCCTCAGGACCTTTGCACTGCTATTTTCTCTGGAAACTTCCTCCAGATAGTCAAATGGCTTGCTCCTTTACTTCTTAAGTGTGTCACCTCAAAGAGGCCTTCTGTGACCACCCTATTTTAAATGCAGACCCACTCCCCCCATTTTCTCCATGGTAGTCATGACCTTTATTTCGTGTTCCTTGCCTGTAGGGTTCACTAGCCCTTCACTTCCAGCTCTCACCTTAGTCCTTTGGCATCCTAGTTCTCCAGCCTTACCACACTACTCTGTTCTCTAAACAAACTGCATTTTCCCATTTCTAGCCTTTGTTCATGCTGTGCTTTCAGCCTGGGATACCATCCCCTGCCATGTCTTACCTAATTTTTAAGTTCCAGTTCAAATACCTCTTTCTCTATGGAGGCTTCTCTCATATTCCCAAAGACACTCAGTCCTCATTCCTTTCTGTTTGCTATAGTAACGGTTCCTTGTCTTTTACCCCAAGTGCCGTATGAAGTCCTGAGTCTCCTCTCTCTCCAGTTCCCAGCACTGAAGGGACCATCAGTCCATGTTGGTGGATCAAGGGCAGTGAATGGGAGGCCCTGGGCTGGGCCTTGATTCATCTTTTTTTTTTTTTTTTTCTAGGAGGGGCACAGAGCCCAGCTGGGTCTTGTTATCCTCAAGTTGTTTCTTGTGGAACAAGGGGAAGGGTCAAATGTCAGATAATGGGGAAACTGTGGGTAGATGTGTCAGCCAGTGCTCAAGGGCCCACTCTCCCTCCCTGAAAGTATCATCTCCGTCATTCAGCACAAGGCTGGTTTTCCCCAGACAGTGTCAGTGTAACAACAGCAGCTACCGTAAATGAGCGTTTGGTGTGTGCCAGGCCCTGTTTTGTATGTTTTCAATGCTCTGTTTAGTCTTCATGGCAATTTTGCGAGGCAGGCATTTTGATGTCACCATTTTCAGAAGAGGAACCAGAAAGAAGTGACTTATTTACGGCCCTACAGTTGATATGTGAGGGGTATGTGTTTCAAATTAAGATCTAGCTAATTCCAAAGCCCAAGCTCATAGGGCAGAGACCCTGGTGACTGATGAAGTGAGGGAGCCTCAGCAAGGTCACCCTGGCCCAGATTTTTTTTTAAAATTTATTTATTTTTGGCCGTGTTGGGTCCTTGTTGTTGCATGTGGGCTCTTCCTAGTTGTGGCGAGCGGGGGCTACTCTTCGTTGCGGTGTGCAGGCTTCTCATTGCGGTGGCTTCTCTTGTTGCGGAGCACGGACTCTAGGTGCATGGGCTTCAGTAGTTGTGGCTTGCGGGCTCTAGAGCGCAGGCTCAATAGTTGTGGCGCACGGGCTTAGTTGCTCCGCGGCACGTGACGTCTTTCCAGCGCAGGGCTCAAACCTGTGTCGCCTGCGTTGGCCGTCGGATTCTTAATCACTGCGCCATCAGGGAAGCCCTGGCCCAGATTTTTGCTGAAGCCAGCTTGGGAGTCACAAGGGCGTGGCTCTCCAGGGAGGGTGGGAGTTGGCAGATTTCTGTCAGTGGTGCCTGTGATGTCCTATGGTGGAGGCTAATTGCTGTCCTTCATAAAGTCAACTTTGGAAGGCCAGCACTGCCTCCTAAGGAGAATGATAATATACCTAGAAAATAGTAGGGGATCAAAAATGATCTTTCTCCTTTGCTTCTTGTAGGGAGTTTCTATCACATAGAGATATACCCAAACTTGTCTTCTCATCCCGTGTCTGCCCTGTACACCCTCTTATTTAAATGTTCCAGATTCCTATAGTCCATTGAGCGTTGCCCTCGGGTACAGATAAGGAAAGAAAGTCTGACATTCATTGAGGGCTTTACAAATAAGCTATTCACGTTGCTTCCATGGACTCTCTTCTTTCTTCTTCACAAGCCCCTTAAAAGGGAGGTTCTGTTATTACTGATGAGGAAACTGAGGCACAGAGAGGGCAAGGGACTTCCCTACGGCCACAGCGCTCACTAATTAATAGCAGTAATGAGATTCTCACCTACGTCTGACTCTGCACTCAGCAAGCACCCCTCTTCCTTAACCCCATCACCATGGAAAGCAGCCCCATCGATTTCCTTTCTCTTCTCTTATGGGGAAGAAAGAGTGTTCTGTGAGGTTCATGGCAGTGAAGTAATTGTGAGGTTGGGAGGATTTAGGCTTCTTGAGTCATTTTGTATGACTCATTTACCCGCTCTTGATGAGGGGAGGAAGAGGGCTTTGGGAGAGAGAAAGCTGGTCTGAGTAACCAGAGAGTGGCTTGCTGGTGGTTTCTGATGCACTGTTGGAGTCAATATTTCTAGCTTATGACCTCACTTGCAATTCACTGTATCAGTAATGAAATGTTTTGCTTCAGTGAAAATGTCCCCCATCCAGATTTTTATTTATTTACTTACTTATTTATAACCCACCCCAATCAACAAAGGATTTGAGGTTGCTTACCACAGGAGTAGAAACCATAAAACAATGTTAAAATATCAATGAAGATAGAGAATCAGGACCAAGGAAAATGTAAATAAACTTTGAGAGACAAGGCTTAATCATTACAGCCGGTGTTTATTGAGTTCTTCCGGCATGCAAAGGAATTTGTGTGCATTATTTCATTTAATCCTTAAAAGAGTCCTACGAGGTGGGTGCTATTATTATCTTTATTTCGGGATATAGGGAACCAAGGCTCAGAGAGATTAAATACGATGCCCAAAGTCATATAACTAGTCAGTGGTAGAGCCAGTATTTAAATCTAGTTTGATTTTGGAACTCATGCCCTTAACCACTGTCCCGTCCTGCCTCTCCAGGGGACAAAAGACCACACACTTGTAGACCACAGGGGCCTCTAGAGTACTGGGTTTGAGTCTCAAATTCGGTTCTAATTTTCTTGGATATCAAAAAGGAAGGCCACAGCAAGTTACATAGAACTAATGCCCTCACATCCTTCAGGTCTTTGCTCAAT
This sequence comes from Pseudorca crassidens, assembly GCF_039906515.1. Classification (NCBI taxonomy): domain Eukaryota; kingdom Metazoa; phylum Chordata; class Mammalia; order Artiodactyla; family Delphinidae; genus Pseudorca; species Pseudorca crassidens. The sequence continues at coordinate 37,444,457 of NC_090304.1, read as the reverse complement.
GTCACTTTCTCAATGAGACCTACCCTGACCACTCTTCTTAACTGATGCTGGAGCCTGCCTGCCTCTTCAGCAGTTCCAATCTCCCTTTGTCTTTGCTCTTATAATGGCACATTTTACCTTCCGAAGTACCGGACGATTTATAAGCCATGTTATATATTTCAAATATGTTATATGCTTTATATAGCGCATAAGAGGTTTTACTATATATTTTATAGTAATAAATATACTTATGAATTACAAATTAGGTTACTTTATCTGTTTAATATGTTCACTATTTTGTTGTCTGTCTTCTTCCACTAGAATACCAGGCCGCTTGGGGGAGCATCATTGTCTCTTTGGATTGCTTTTGGATCCCAAGTGTCACGGACAATGCCTGATATATAGCAGGTATTCAGTACATTTTTGCTGAATAGTTGAATGATAATTTCAGAGAGGAAGGACAGAACAATATATGTAAAGTGGCAAAGTAGGTCATGTTGTTTTGCTAGCTCATGTTTTCCTTTCCTTCCCACTTTCTTTTCTCCTTTTCTCATTTCCTTGATGAATTTAGGCAGCTCTAGCACTTAGCTCTCAGAGCAAGTCTTCTGAGGCTTTTCTGATGGTAGACCCTGAGGGTCCCTATGGCCAGTGACATGGCCATAGGTCATGTTGTTTTGCTAGCTCATGTTTTCCTTTCCTTCCCACTTTCTTTTCTCCTTTTCTCATTTCCTTGATGAATTTAGGCAGCTCTAGCACTTAGCTCTCAGAGCAAGTCTTCTGAGGGTTTTCTGATGGTAGACCCTGAGGGTCCCTATGGCCAGTGACCTTTGTGTCATTGTTACAGCAAATGCGTAAATGGGATTCATGGTGCTGATTTTGGTGGAGTCTCTCAGTGAAAGCCGGACATTATCCCCACACTTAAATTGGCAAAGGTAATCCTTTCAGTGGTCTAAGAATAGTGTCCAAGTACCATTCCCAACGATTTGAGTTTTATAGCACATGCTATGGGGAGGGAGACGGGAAAACAAAAAAGCAGAGCTTTTGTGTGAAACAATTGATTTAAAGGGAGGACATCCTTGTGTTCCGAAGAGCTCACCTCCCCAGTTGTGTTTCCTGGCTGCAAGCCTGAAGATGGAAAAGCCAAGGTCGTTAGCGAGGTTTATCAGAGGAGAACCTGAGCTGAGACCAATTGCTGGGGTGGGTGTGGGTGTGGGTGTGATGTGAGCTTGCTTGGGAGCTGCCCACAGATCCTGGCCGAGCCTCCGGGAGCCGCAGATACCAGCCTGTCAGCTCAAGGTGAAGGCCAAGGGCACAAGGCTGCCAATCCCAGGAAGAAACATCAGAAACACTTGTGTCAGGAGGAGTGGGAGTCAGAACTTTGTCTCTCCCGTGGTCACTGCTCTGGGCTCCTGCAAAGCAGATTTATTCAACGAATATTTTGTGGAGCACCTACTCTGAGTTAGCCATTGTTCCAGAGGCTGAGGACATGTTAGAGAACAGGATAGTCAGCTTCTCTGCTCTCACGGAACTTACAGTCTAGTGGGAACACACTGCCAGTGAACTGGGTGAAAACAATGACTAAAAGGATCATTTCAGACAGTGGTAAGTGCAATGAAGAAGAAGAAAAGAGAGTGTGGGTGATGGGGAGTGTAGGTGGAGAGGAGACGCTTTGGATTGAGGGTTCAGGGAAGGCCTCTCAGAGGAGATAACATTTGAACAGGACTTGAGTTACAAGAAGGAGCTGATCTCAGGCGGCCTCAGCCTGCAGTGGCTTGAAGCAGGATTTTGGTTCCCGTGGCCAGAGATTGAAGTCAGGCTGCGGCAGTGAGTGTGCTGAATCTTAGCCACTAGACCATCAGGGCCAGTGGCCAGTGACAAGGCGCTGGCCCGTCAGCTTTGTAGAAGTGAATTTCCACAAAGAGACAGAAAGTAGTGAAACAAGTAAAGTGTTTATTAGGAGGAAAAAGGGTATATGTGGCTAGACACACGGGCGGACTCCGAGAGAGAGTCGTGCCCTCGTGGTAGTTTGAATCACTTATATGGGGCATTTCTTCCAGGTTTCTCTTGGCCAATCATCTTGCTTTGCCTGGTTCTGAGTCCAGATTTGGTTTATCTCAGGGTCCTTCCCTGTGTGCACGTGCATCTCTTAGCAAGATGGATTCTGGTGAAGAGGCCTATGGGTAGGTTGACATCACTTACTATGGAGTGACGCCCCCTCCCTTTTGACCTCCAAGGAGCCTTTCTGCGCATGTGTAGTCGGGAAGGTCTCCTTGACCTTGAGAATGAGAAATATGTGGTCTCTTATCTGGGCAGGGCTCAGCGCCTCTCTCGCTCCTGCTATTTTGGAGTTTCTGTCCACAGGGGACAAACTCCAGCTGCTCAGCCTGGGGCCCATCTATCTCCTGCCTCAGAGCCAGCTGAGCAGAGTAGGGGAAGAGCTTCCCAAGCAGAACTTTCTCTTCTGGGCACAGCAGGAAGGCCAGAGAGCGAGATGAGGTGGGAGAGGAGGGCAGGAGCCAGGCCGCAGGGGGTCTTGAAGGCTGTGGGAGGAGTTTGGGTTTTATTCTGATGTGCCAGGAAGCTACAGGGAGGTTTCTCAGTGGGGAGATTGATGAGACCTGGATCTGAAGTGTGAGTGTCTGAGACATCACAGAAGCACCAGGAATCGCAGCCCTTCTGCTCTCAGAGGGCCCTCAGAGGCTGTGTGGCCCCATGCTTCCCAAGCTGGCTGTGTCTCTGAATCATTTGGGGAACTGCTTAAAAAATATGGATTCTCAGGCCTCCCCCTGGAAAATCTGGTTCAGTAGGATGGAGGTGAGGCTCAGTCTTAAGGAAGTTCCCCCAAATGATTCTGCTAATTGGCCAGGGTTGGGAGCAACCAGCCTGGTCAAGGCCCGCATGTTAGGAGGGGTGTACTGAGGTCCAGGGAGGAGAAATGCCTTGCCTGAGGGAACTCAGTTAATGGCCAACTAGTGTCCTGACCCCAGAGCAGTGCGTGGCCAGGGGTCTCTGGAAACAAGTCACAGAAGTGACCGTTGGCTAACCAAACAAAGGGGAATTGATTGGAAGGCCATGGGGAAGCTCATTGGTGGAAGGGAAGACTGAAGGACCATGCTTAGAAAGGTGGGGTTCAGGAAGCTCCAGAAGTTTTCAGGGTTGGGAACATCTCCACAGTCACACCTAGGTGTCACCACAAGGATACATGAGCACCTTTCCTGCCACTCGAGGTCCTGGGAGAGTGAGAGTCCGATTGGCTGAGTTCTGGTTGTGGGCTCACCCCACTGGCTAGGGGAGGGCACACCTTGATTGACAGTCCCATCATACCTCGCCCAAGATTTCATCCAAAAGGAAATCAGAAGGCTGTTACCACAAGAGCAGCCCAAAATGTTCTCTACATCTGGCACCTCAGAGGGCTGTAAAGATCTGTCATCATTGTCATCATTGCCATGATCATAGTAATACTTATTTGTCTACTACTTACAATGTGCCAGGTACTATTCAAAGCATGCTACATCTATTAACTCATTTAACTCATACTTTAAGGCTATGGGGAGGATACTGAGATAGATACTGAGCAAGGAAACTGGAGCAGAGCAGGTATGTAGCGACTAACACCTAGATCCTGCTTTTATAGGTTCCAAAGCCCACTTATACCTGTTGTCTAATTTCCTCCTCATGACAACCTATAAGGACAGGCACTTTTACAGATGGAGAAAGTGTGTGCACATGTTCTAGAGTCACACAGCTACTAAGTGGTGGAGTCTTTGGGTTCATATATTCACTCATTCATTCATTCCCACACTCATTCGTCCAATAGCAATTGGCTGTCAGGCGTCAGGACTGTGCTGGGTTCTGGGAGCTCACTAGTTAGCAGCTGTAGTTTCTTCTCTGCAGCAGTTTGCCAACTCCAGGGGCAGGGGCAAGAGAAAAGGCTTCAGCGTGTGTGTGGGTCAGGAACCAAACCAAACCCAACCAAAGCAGGGGCCTCATGTTAAAGAGTTTGGACTTCATCTTGAGGGCAACCGCGGAAGGATTTTAAACCGGGAGTTTGTGTTTTATGAAGACAACTCTGACTGCAGTATGAAGAATGGACTGGAGCGGGGTAAGAATAAAGGTAGGGAGATAGTTAGGGGGCTGATGCAGTGATTCAGGTGAAAAAATCATGGTTGCCTGGATTAGCATGGTGGCCCTTGAGGTGGAAGGAAGTGAACAGAGTCGAGAGAGAAGTGGAATTGACAGGACTTGCTGATTGGATGAGGGTGCAGGGGGAGGGAGGGGTTTAAGAAGAGAGCAAGGTTTTTGACCTGGGCAGCTAGGTGAGGAGTGATGCCATATACTGTGGGTAAAGGACAGCTGAGGGGCCACTTGGGTAGGGAGATGATACGCTCAGTTTTGGACAAGTGGTGTTGGAAGTTCCAGGGGACAAGGACACGGAGAGATAGGAGTTTGTGGGCCTTTGGCCTCCAGTTCCTATGCTCTACCCACAGTGCCTTGCTAATTTAGAATCTCGATCTGTCAAGAACACTCAGAAACCACAGACTGTCAGATCTAACTTGAGAGATCCCCTCACATTTCAGATGAGAAAAGAGACGCTAGAGGAAAGTGGTTTCTGGAAGGTCACAAAGCGAGTAGATGTCTGAGATGAAGGCCTTCTCCCTACCACCCCCAGTACCCTGGTCCCGAGGGTGCACACAGGAAACTTGCAGCTCAGTCTAGACTCCAGAAGGGCTCTGTTTGGCCTACAACTAATTCAAATTAGTCGCCATCGTTAAAAAAAAATCAGGACATTGCAAGTACAAATCCATATAAAAATAACAGAAGATCTGGTAAGTTCAGGCTCACACGCCTACGTGACAGCGACCAATGAATCTGGGTAGCAGTTGCTCCCTTGAGGCAGACCGTGTCCTGTTTGCCATGGTCTCCGCTCTTACCGCCTTTACTGAGGGCCTGTGTTATTTGCCATGTGTCAGCATGCTTGCTCTGTTGTTTTTCTTAAAGGGGAAAGTCATATATTTCCTGGAACCCATCTAAGAGACCTCTTATCTGACCCCAGCTTGCTTTCCCTGGTCTCTGTAAGCAGTTGAATTATGACCCTATTGCTTCCCCTCTGTGAACCACACATTCCTCATTTGTAAAGTGAGGTATTTGAATATGATGATTCCAAGATCCTTTCTAGTTCTGGCTTGCAAAGGTTCTCCAAGTTTGCACTTCAGAAATGAGTTGTGCTATTGACAATGCTTCATTGTTCTGCAGATGGTTTTTGAGGGATTGCTCACCCTTGACTCTTTTGTCCTTGAATTATGGTTTATCTAAGCCCTTGGAAGAAAAACGCCTTTTGTTTTGGGAGTTTATCCTTCATCTTTTGATTTTGGAAAAAAAAAAATACTTCAAACAATGCAGCATAGCTGCGGTTGCTAGGAAGGGCGAGCAGCCACAGAGGCTGCCTGGAGACAAGGCCATCAGAAAACTCTTGTCTCCCTTCCCTCTTTCCCTTCTCTTCCTTCCCTCCCTCCCTCCTTCATTCTCTCTCTCTCTCTTTTTCTCTTTTGAGCAAAGATATCATCATCAATAACCTCTTCTAAAAAGACCAATCTTAATCACCAATAGAGTTTAGGTTGTCCTGAATCCAAAGGGTAATTCCTAAAGACCGCCCCCCCACCAGCCAAACTAGTAAATACTCAGTGAAATGACCTCCGGGGTTTTAATTCTGGTTCCACCACTCGATTGTCATTTGACCTTGGACAAATAATTTTTTTCTCTGGGCCCCAGTTCCCCCTCTGTAAAACAGGTTGGAGGAAATGGTTGGATGCTCTTGTAGTTCCTTCTAGCCCTAATATTTTAGAAGGAGACTGCCAGGGATTTAGAGAACAAGGTAGCACCAGCAGGTAATGTCTCTACGACTCTCCTTCCAGGTCAGCAAGGCTCTGGGACCCCTTCACCTTGAAGCCATAATATTCAGCTGTAGGTCTTTGGCTTTCTCTCCTCTGGCTATTTAATCAATGGTAAAGAGAGGATTTCTATCCACCCTTCTCAGTAGGTGTGACGCGCCCCGGCTATCAGCATTTTAGCATCGTTCCTTTATTATATGAAGGGCCAGTGACAGGATCTAAATGTCTCTGGTTAATTATTTTTCAAGTCCAGTGTCGCCCTTCAGACTCTGCCGGTCTCCAGCTGCAGGGATGATTAAGTGACGATTTAAGCAACAGGTGCGCCCCCTGGTGACCTATGTAAAAATTGCAGAAAGGCTCAGCCATTCAACAAATACTGAACTTAAATCCTGCCTCTGCCTAACCTTCAAGGCAGGATTAAAAAAATGGACACATATGTCCTGTAAAGTAATATATAGTTTACAAATGGGAAGGTTATATATGTGAAGCTTTATTTACACTCGCAGAACCAACTCTTGCCCATTTGGCGTGTCCACCCTTCTGTAATTGGGGTAGAGGATATATTGAGTTTGACACGGCCATCCTTTAGTTACACCTGTCTCTCAGTGAAACAATGGAATCAATTATTCCAGGAGATAATCAGCTTTCTGTTGTTGGAGATGTAGAAGCAGATGTTGCAGGCATCCTTCTTGGGAATGTTAGAAAAGGTTAGGTATAAGTTTAGATTCACTGATTCAAATGAGCGAATATTTATTGAGTACCTACTATATCTCAGAAACTTCCTAAAAGACAGGATGTACAAGTTGTGAACAAAACTAAGTCCTTGTTTTATGAGCTTACATTTTATTGGGGGAAATAACCTCCAATGTTATTTTCTAATCAGAGATTCTCAGATTCAGCAGTTCCAAGTAATGGTAGTCTTGCTTGGCAAACATTGGTAACAGATTTTGGCCAGGGGCTCAGGGCCCTAAGGAGATTTTGTATATCAGAGTGAGAGCAGCTGAGACCTCTGGACATCACCCTGACAGACAGGAGCCCAACCACTAGGTGCTGTTCTGAATTCTGAAAGTGGAGAGGCTGGTTCAAGGCTTTTGTTCTCCAAGGTACAATTAGTCCTGGCTGTAGCCTGTGGATGGGAGGAGAGGAGAAAGAGGAACATGTATAGGCATCAGGAGTTGCATATATTCTCAAGTCACCAGAGCTGGAAGACATCTTCGAGATGATCTCTTCAAACATCCTCATTTTATTTTATTTATTTATTTATTTATTTTTTAAATTGAAGTATAGTTGATTTACAGTGTTGTGTTAATTTATGTTTTTAAAATATTCCTTTCCATTATGGTTTATCATAGGATATTGAATATAGTTCTCTGTGCTATATAGTAAGACCTTGTTGTTTATCCATTCTATATATAAAGGCTTACATCTGCTAACCCCAACCTCCCACTCCATCCCTCCCCCAGCCCCCTCCCCCTTGGCAACCACCAGTCTGTTCTCTATGTCCGTGATTCTGTTTCTGTTTCGTAGATAGGTTCATTTGTGTCATGTTTTTGATTCCACATACAAGTGATATCATATGGTATTTGTCTTTCTCTTCCTGACTTACTTCACTTAATATGATAATCTCTAGTTGCATCCATGTCACTGCAAATGGCATTATTTCATTCTTTTTAATGGCTGAGTAGTATTCCATCATATATATATATATACACACACACCACATCTTTTTATCCATTCATCTGTCGATGGGCATTTAGGTTGTTTCCATATCTTGGATATTGTGAATAGTGCTGCTATGAACATAGGGGTGCATTTATCTTTTTGAATTATAGTTTTGTCTGGATATATGCCCAGGAGTGGGACTGCTGGATTATATGGTAATTCTATTCTTAGTTTTCTGAGGAACCTCCGTATTGTTTTCCACAGTGGCTGCACCAACTTACATTCCTACCAACAGTGTAGGAGGGATCCCTTTTCTCCACACCCTCTCCAGCATTTGTTATTTGTAGACTTTTTAATGATGGCAATTCTGACCAGTGTGAGTGGTACTTCATTGTAGTTTTGATTTGCATTTCTCAGAACTCTGAGGTCCCTCCCAATACCACATGTCTGTGATTCAGCTAACCATTCATTACAAACCAGTATCCCTTAACTGACAAAAAAAAAAGTGATCTTGATTTTAAATCAATCTTAGTATGAATTAGCAATAGGTGAATTAGCGATAACACCCTCATTTTAGAGGCAGAGTAACTGAGACACAGAGAGAAATGCCTTTCCTGAAATCACAATCAATGATCATTAGCAAATGGGAATTAAAAATTGAATTTGTATGTATTGATAGGAGAAAAAACATATTATAAATTAGTGTGAATAATGTGATTCTAATTTTGATTAGAAGTCATATGTGACTATCTTTTGGAGATGAGATTGCAAGGGTTTTAACTTTTCTTTGGTACGCATTGATGTATTTAAAAATATTCTACAGTGAGGATGCATAATTGTAAAAAAAACCCATTATTCAAAAGAACTTGTATTTTCAGTGACTCAAAGGAGATAAACCAAAACCCAATAGCAGTGATAGAACACACACACACACACACACACACATTTTTTTTTTCCACTTTTATGAATCTTCCACATTTAAAAAATAACTGTTGTAGAGATTGCTAGTCTTCCCTGTATGCAGTTCTCTCCTCTGGGCATGCAACAAGCAGGATTACCCTTCCTTTGCTCTTGCACTTATTGTAGGATCATATGACTAATTCTGGCCAATAAGTGGTGGCCCATGTGATCAGAGGAAATGGCCAGGATTGCCTCAGGGCCACCGCATTTAATTTCCAGTGTGAGTCTTTCTAGCACCAGAGAATTCCAAGTCTTGTACTGAGATTGAGGCGTCTTAAGATGGAAGCTTCCTGCACCACTGAGCGGTGGACCAGGAGGACAGCTGCCCTGAAGAGGTGCTCAGACATGCTGTGGACTTTGTATTAAAAGGAAATAAACTTTTCTGGGTTATGCCACTGAGATTTTGGTGGTGTTTGTTGCCCCAGCATTACCTAGTCTATTCCGACTAATACAATAACATGTATAACTTACATACTATATATAACTTATATATTAAAAAGAAGTATTACCATTTCATGAAATATAATCAAACCTGTACCATAATCAGAAATGTTTATGTCCAATTTTATATTAAATTATATTTTAAAGACTAATCAACTAAGATTGATTTAAAATCAAGATCACTTTTTTTTTTTTTCAGTTAAGGGATATTGGTTTGTAATGCATGGTTAGCTGAATCACAGACATGTGGTGTTGGGAGGGACCTCAAAGTTTTATCTTGCACATTTCACAAGTTCATATATAGAGAGGTATATAGCAACCATCCAATACAAGTTAAGTTGTCTAAACCAGGGGTCCCCAACCCCCGGGCCGCAGACGGGTAGTGGTCCGCGGCCTGTTAGGAACCAGGTCGCACAGCAGGAGGTGAGCGGCCAGTGAGTGAGTGAAGCTTCATCTACCACTTCGCATCCCCCGCATCGGTCGTATTACCGCCTGAACCACTGGTCGCATTACTGCCTGAACTAACCCTCCATCCCACCCCCCCGTGGAAAAATTGTCTTCCACAAAACTGGTCCCTGGTACCAAAAAGGTGGGGGACCGCTGGTCTAAACCAATGGGTTCCAAAACTTTGATGAGCTGAAATACCAGGAGAACTTTAAAAAAATTGAGACTCCTAAGTCACACTTCTGGAGTTTTGGTTAAGGAGGTCCAGGATAGGACCTAGAAATGGCATTTTAAGAAATCTGCCGTGTGATTTCAGTCACAAGTCTGGGAATAGCTGGTCTAGAGGATGACTTTCAAATTGAATTTGTCGTTACTTAAAATTAAGCTTCATTTAAATTTTGTATTCACATGAAAACTGAAATCACTTTTGTAAATTCAGGTCAGGTTCTTTCAAAGCAGAATCCAAGATGGGGGTTCATGTGCATGTGATTTATTAAGGTGTGCTCTCAGGAGAAGCCTGTAAGGGAACGGGGAAAGCCAGGAAGGGGAGGGGAAGAAGCTGCGCAAGAATATGATCTCAGCCAAGTCTAGCCTCAGCATGATTTTGCAGATTGCTTGGAAGTGCAGGTTGTGCCACAGAGCTTGCCCCATTTGGGGTCAAGGAAGCTGGGCTTCTGCACAGCCCCCGCACTGGGCAGTCATTGGCTAGGGGCAGCCTGGGTTGGGGGAAATGTAAACTGTGAGGTGCCTGCAATCACCCAAAGACAATTTTTGGGCGGAGGTTGGTAAGCTCTTAGTAGGAATTCAGTTGGTAGCTGGGGCATAAGGGTACCGAACTGGAAAAGAAGATCTCAGGGATACCAATAACATCTGCTATAGTCTACCTCTGCCACCACTTAGGTCCACCTGCATCTCAGATGGAATTCACTTCATCTTGTCTCAGCTTCTCCAGGATTCTGGATAGCCATAACTTACAGTGAAAGTTACAGGAGAGGAATGAGATGAGTCACAGCCCTCAGTTCCAGTATCTGGCCCTCAGGCTGCCATTGACACTTATCTTCTCCTTTCTCTCCCACACGTTAGAGATTCTCTTCACCTCCATTTAGCATTTCTGCTGGTCTAGGTGGCTTGACTGGTGGAGTAACCTAAACCCTCAGGGGGTCTGAACCCCTTATTATCATGTCCTTATCAGGCCATGGTTGCTGTCTTTTGCCCATTTACAGTTAAACTTGGCATGAGAGTAAGAAGAGACACCCAGTGGCAAACATGTTCTTCCCTGCCCCCACTCTTGTGGCAGCATCCCTACCTTCTTATGGTGGTAAGGGTCCATCACTGCTGGAAGTAAGGTGAGGCCTTGCTTGGACTGGTGGTATACTGGCACAAGGAACACAAAGTGTCCAGGAGGCAGCCATACTTTTAAGTTCAATGAGACTCTTATTTTGTTCCCTGGTGTAAGCAAGCTCCCTCTGGGGACCAGGACCTCTAGACGCCCAGAGTCCAGAGTTGCAGGCATGGGAAGCACAAATTCCCTAAGGGGGTCACAGGGAATAAAGGTGAGCAGGGGCCTCTCCTATTTCCATCTCTTGGTTCCTAGATGGAATATTCTACCCCTGGAGGACATTCCACTTATACTGGCCATTGGTTTAAGGATACCTGGCACCTTGCATGCATCTTGAAGAGGTCATTTAACCAGTATCAGATTAGCCTCTTTTGGATGATGTGGTATGTGATAAGACCACTGGATTCCATGTGCCCACTGCTTTCTTCTTTGGCCATTGATAGGGTCCCTTGGTCCAAGGCAAAATTGTCTATGGCTTCATGACGGTAAATCAGATAACTCCGCAGGAATGGGACTAGAGTGAGGAAAGTGAGGTGCCTAGGGTGCACACCTTAAGATGAGTACCTTAAGTGTACAAAGCTCACTCTTTTGTACTCTTCTGTACTGCTTCACCTTGGTGCAGGCCCTGACTCTGTGAGCCTTCAAGTAATGGTGTTAGTGGAGACACTCCAGGCAGGAAGGGCAAATGATATACCCAGAATATGTGCCAATCCAATCAAGATGAATTGCTGCCACCTCCAGGATGGATGCTTCCAGTGATGGCCCACACGGCCCACATGGCCGTAGGTGGCTGGTTGGCCTCCTTGAAGGATGATACCGTACTAGGGGCCTGAGTGTTGGTCTCTGTTGCTGACAGGTTGGGTATCAGCAGCAGCAGTAGCCAGATCAACCTTGGGGAGAGAGAGATGGTGCTGTAGGGCCTGTGCATAACCTCCATCTCTGTCACCATGGCTGTTCCACTCATGATCCCATTTCACCAACGCTAGGGTGGCCAAGGACAGAGGCTGGCTAACATCTACTGGATCCTGTCCGCTTGGTTTTTTCATGCCTTTCCTGCAGTAGAAGCCCTCTGGTGGGCATTAATGTGTGATCCAAAGTGTACAATTCATCAGAAAGAGGCATGCACCCCAGTGTTCATTGCAGCACTATTTACGATAGCCAGGACATGGAAAAAACCTAAATGTCCATCAACAGAGGAATGCATAAAGAAGATGTGGTTCATATATACAATGGAATATTACTCAGCCATAAAAGGAACGAAATTGGGTCATTTGTAGAGACGTGGATGGACCTAGAGACTGTCACACAGAGTGTAGTAAGTCAGAAAGAGAAAAACAAATATTGTATATTAATGCATATATGTGGAACTGAAAAAATTGGTATAGATGATCTTATTTACAAAGGAGAAATAGAGACACAGACATAGAGAACAAATGTATGGATACCAAGGGGAAAGGAGTGGGTGGGATGAATTGGAAGACTGGGACTGACATATATATACTATTGATACTATGTCTAAAATAGATAACTAATGAGAACCTACTGTATAGCACAGGGAGCTCTACTCAATGCTCTGTGGTGACCTAAATGGGAAGGAAATCCAAAATAGAGGGGATATATGTATACGTATAGCTGATTCACTATGCAGTACAGTAGAAACTAACACAACATTGTAAAGAAACTCTACTCCAATAAAAATTTTAAAAAATAAAGTAAAAAAAAAACCCAAAGTGTACAATTCATCAGTTTTTAGTATATTCACAGAGTTGTGCAAATCTTAGTACATTTAATTACCCCAAAAAGAAACCCTGTACCCTGTAGCAGTTATCCCCCATTCTTGCTTCTCTCCCCTTCTCCCTGCCCCAGCCCCAAGCAACCACTAATCTACTTTCTTTCTCTATGGATTTGTCTATTCTGGGCATTTCACATAAATGGAATCATATATAATATGTTGTCTTTTGTGTCTGGCTTCTTTCACTGAACATGTTTTCAAGGTTCATCTATGCTATAGCATGTATCAGTACTTCCTAATGTTTTATTGCCAAACATTGGCCATTGTATGAATATACATTTTGTTTATCCATTCATCAGTTGATGTACATTTAGGTTGTTTCCACTTTTTGGATATTATGAATAATGCTGCTATGAACATTTGTGCACAAGTTTTTGAGTGGACATATTTTTTCATTTCTCTTGGGTTGCTGGGTCAGATGGTAGCTCTATGTTTAGCATTTTGAGGAAATGCCAAACTTTTCCACAGGGACTGCACCATTTACATTCCTGCCAGCGATGTGTGAGGGCTCCTCTTTTCCTACCACAGATACCTCCAGTACCATGGGATCTGTGGGTCATATGGCCTGTGTGACAGGGTTGCTCGTGATGCAGGCTGAACTTGCTGCAGAATCCTTTTTTGCTTCGAGTTCCTCTCAAAACTGACATCCTTCCACGTCCTCAATAAATAGGTCAGAGCAGTATCCCCCAGTGTGGTATATGCTGCTTCCAAACCCCAAAAGGCTTACCAAGGCTCTTTCTTGGTAGCAGTAGGCATAAGGTACAATACCATGTATTTTACTTTGAAAGGGATGTCCTGGCAAACCACTGAACCCCTGAAAACTTCACTGATGGGGCAAGCAGGCCCCCGAATTTCTGTGATATTTATCTCCTGGATATCCAGAGTAGTTGCCACTTCATGGTTACCAGGTCAAATTAATATGCTGTCATCAATATAGTGGACCAGTACAGTATTTTCTGGAATGTCCACATGGCCCAAGTCTCTTCAGGATATTTTGTGACAGAGGGTGTAATTGTTGTATATACTTGTCCATCCCACCTGAAGCAAACTCCTTCCAATCCTCCTTCCTGATAGGTATTAAAAATAATGCCAGGGCTTCCCTGGTGGCGCAATGGTTGAGAGTCCGCCTGCCGATGCAGGGGACGCGGGTTTGTGCCCAGGTCCGGGAGGATCCCACATGCCGCGGAGCGGCTGGGCCCGTGAGCCATGGCCGCTGAGCCTGCGCGTCTGGAGCCTGTGCTCCGCAACGGGAGAGGCCACAACAGTGAGAGGCCCACATACCGCAAAAAAAAAAATAATAATAATGCCAGATCAAAAGCAACACTGTACCAGAGGCCATGTTACTGTGTTCTAGTAAAGATGCTAAATGTAGCAAAGCAACTGCACTTGGTCCTAATTCTTGGTAGATGTGATAGTCCACTGCCATCTGACATATTCATTTGCTTCTTAGAAGGGCCAGACTAGTGAATCAAATGGACACATGGTGGAGACAATGACCTCTGTATCATTTACATCTTTGAGGGTAGTACCAATTTCTGCTGTTCCCCCAGGAGTGCAATGTTGTTTTTTATTTATTATTTTGTCTAGAAGAGGGTATAGTTTCAGGGACTTCCATTTGATCTTTCATACTACAGTAGCTTTTACTCCATAGGTCAAGGATGAATACGGGCTTTCGCTAACTGCTAGGTAAGACCATTTCAAATATATATTTAAGAGCTGGGGAGATGGCTACCAGTTGGTCTGTGGACTCAGTGGATTCACTGTGAGATGGACTTGGTCCAGGACTCTGTTTATTACTTGACCTTAATCTGCCACTTCTCTAAAAGGAGACAATGATGGTCCTTTGGGTCCCTGGGTTTCTGTGTCAGCTCAGACTCTGTAAATTACAGCCGTCAAAAGATCTAGGTATTTCTTTTTACCCCACCATTGGCACTACAGTTATCCAAATACTTTGAGGAAGGACTGGAGGTATCACTACTATACACACTTACTGCGGTGTTTCAGGGCACTTCCCCCAAGGGGACTCAGCCTTCCTTTCTTTAAAAAAAAAATAAAATATAGGTTTTTTTTTAAAGGTTTTATTCTGAAACAATTTCAAACTTACAGAAAAGTTGGAAGACTAGTACAAAGAAATTTTGCATGCTCTCTCGCAAAAGTCCTATTCAAGTTTCATCAAGAATGTCCTGGGTCTTCCCTGGTGGTGCAGTGGTTAAGAATCCACCTGCCAATGCAGGGGACACTGGTTCAATCCCTGGTCCGAGAAGATCCCACATGCCACGGAGCAACTAAGCCCGTGTGGCACAACTACTGAGCCTGCGCTCTAGAGTCTGAGAGCCACAACTACTGAAGCCCGCGTGCCTATAGCCCATACTCTGCAACAAGAGAAGCCACTGCAATGAGAAGCCCGTGCACCTCAACAAAGAGTAGACCCCGCTCGCCGCAACTAGAGAAAGCCCGTGTGCAGCAACGAAGACCCAACGCAGCCAAAGAAAAAAAGTAAATAAATAAACATCCACCTGTAGCTACTAACTCCCCCAAAACAAAACAGAACAAACAAACAAACAAAAAAAGAATTGTCCTTTATAGCGACTTGTCCAGGATCATGTGTTGCATTCACATATCAGGTCTCTGTGGTCTCCTCCAATCTGCAACAGCTCCCCTGTCTTTCCTTAACTTTCATGACTTACATTTTTTGAAGGCCAGTCATTTTGTAAAAGGTCCCTCAAAATGGTTTTGTTTAGTATTCATATATGATTAGACCTAGGCTATACATTTTGGCCAGAACACTGCAGAAGTGATGCTGTATTTTTCTGATTGCAACCCTACATGATGTGGATTTGTCCCATTACTGGTGGTATTAATTTGATCACTTGATCAAGATGGTATCTACCATATTTCTCCACTATAGTTACTTTTCTCCCTTTTGTAAACAGTAAGAATTTTGCTGGGAAATACTTTGAAGCTGTAGTAAATCTCATTCCTCATCCCATTTTAGCACACTAATTTTAGCATCCATTGCTATTTCTTGCCTTAATTATTACTTCAGTGGTTGCCAATGTTGATTTTCTGATTCCATCAATTTTCATTTGGCATTCGACTATAAGGAAACACTTTTTCTTCTCCCCACTTATTTCACTCATATATCTGTGTCATTGTGGACTCATTGATTTCTATTATTCAACAAGTTATAATCTGGTACTATCAGTTATTTATTTTGATGATCAAATTGTCCCGGGTATTAACAGTGAGAGTTCCTTTACACTAGTCTCTCTGTTCGTTTTACATATCTCCATCATTCTCTGAACATTTCTTTACTTTCTAGAATAATAAGACTTTTCCCAGGTCACTTTGTTCTTTTCCTGCTCTAGTCCTGGAATCAGCCACTTTTTTTCCCCAAGCAGTCTTACTTTCTTTAAATGGACAATGGTATTTAGAAATGAATACCTATTGAGTATTGCTGCTTCCAGGCCCCCTCAACTGTCAGAATTAGAATATATACATACATACATACATATATGTGTGTGTGTATGTACATATATGTGTGTTTGCGAGCATGGATGTGTGTGGATTTGTGTGTGTGGGGGGTGTCATGCATATACACACATATAAATATGGATATCTCTATTGGTATATGTTGAAAATCGTTAGTTTATACCTATACCTTCAATTCCCATCCAACACCAATCCAACGGGGTTCGTAGCTGTCCCTGGAATTGTTTGTATTTGCTTTTCCCAACCTAGAGAAATATGGCTCCTATTATGCTTAATATATTTACTTATTTGCTAAACCTCCTGAATACAACCAACAACCTGACCCCTCTGGGCCAGCACTCTGCTTGGACACCCTCCTCGTGGAGGCCTTGATCGCACTGCTCTGCCTCCCCCCGGCTCTGACGTCCTCCTTGCATGGGCTCATCAGCCTCCCTTTCAGTTGATGGGTCCTGGGTCTGAGGCCTGGCTCAGGTCTGACATTCTATTGAGGTGGCTGACCTCAGCCTTCTGTTCATTCATTCTTGATTTCTTTTGGCTATGTATATTAAGTGATACCTTTTTTTTTTTTTTTTTGCGGTACGCGGGCCTCTCACTGTTGTGGCCTCTCCTGTTGCGGAGCACAGGCTCCGGACGCGCAGGCCCAGCGGCCATGGCTCACGGGCCCAGCCGCTCCGTGGCATGTGGGACCTTCCTGGACCGGGGCACAAACCCGTGTCCCCTGCATTGGCAGGCGGACTCTCAACCACTGCACCACCAGGGAAGCCCTAAGTGATATCTTTGATGCCTGAAAATCTTTACTGCCCCAAGGAACACTGTGCTCCATTTTCCATCTCCATAGAGTCCTCCAAGTTCTGACATTGCTGCTCATTGTGGGTAATTAAGGCTATCTTGCCTCTGATGATTAGTGCTACTCTTTGGTCTCTACTACTCTGGGATCCTACCATCCCTATTGAAAACAGGGAGCCCAGCTCTGTAACAGTATCTCCCACTGCCACCTCTGGCTTCCAGAGGACAGCCACCAAGGAGCTTCTCAGCTGACACCCTCCTCCTCATTCACTCCTTTTCACCTTGGTAGAGGTAGCATCTTCTGGGCTGTTCTGAGGAGCAGAGCCTGAAATGGGGATTCCTGGGATTAGTTAGTGGAGTGTTCTCAGGAGAGACCTGTAAGAGAGTGAGGGAAGCAGAAGAGGGAAGGGGTAGAGCTAAGCATGGAAATGGTTTCAGGTAAAGTCAGGTCTCATCTTGACCTTGAATATAAACTGTAACGTGGAGTCTGTCCCATCTTGAGGCAAGAAAGAAGGGTTTTTGTACTTTCTTTTCTGCCAGGCATCTCAGGGTGAGCTGGCTCCAGCCACCCAAGGACAAGCCTTTGGAGAAGGTTGCAGGTGTGAGCTACTAGCAGTGGCACCTGCACCAGCTGGTGGCTGGACAAATGGAACCAAAACCACAAAAGAAGTCTCAGGGATCTGGACAGGTCACCACCAGTGTCTGTTCTCCCTGGACAGATCTCAACCCTAGTTAGCTCTGAATCTGCTCAGTTTGTGTCTGCACCCTCTCAGCTAAACAATGTCTGGAGAAGGAATCTTACTGAACGGTATCACTTTAAGAATGACCAATGACTTCAACTGAATATTCAGTGCTGACGGGTAACCATGGTGTATTTCTCTAGTCCATTCATCTCTTGTTCTCCTTGAGCACTATTCCATGACTTCCTCTTTCCTTAAGCCTCTGGTACCTTCTCCATCATCCTCACTGTCAGCCAATGACCTTAACTGGGATAACAGAAACAATCAGAAGAGAAATTCCTCAAAGCTCCACCTCTATATCTGTCACCTACCAGTATCTTTAACCATGTGCCTCTCTTCCCTTCTGTTACTACAGGTGAACCTTCTCTTTACTTCCCTTCTTTACTGTAGATGAACTATTACTATCCCTACTAAGACCAACCCCACGCAGTAGGAGTCCAGGTTGTAGGGTGAAGCCCCACCCAGATGGCACTGCTGGCCCAGCAGGGGCCACTCTTATCCAAGTCTAAGGGCTGTACTACCCAGAGCTAGGAGGGAGCAGGGGAAGACATATTTCAACCTCTCTCTCCTGCTTCCTGATCTCCTGCTGGTGCCTTCCATTGGCTGAACCAAAGAAGCCCATGTGTTGTGGTCAATAGAAGGTAGCTTCCTGGGGCACAGAGAAAGGAAGAGAGGGTGGAGAATTGGTTGAGGTGGGAGCAAATGGATAATAACCAGCACATATATGACCTGTATACTAATGATTTCCAAATACATATCTTCCACTGGAACCTCTTAATTCCAGATTTGTATGTCTCGTTGCCTGTTGAATTAGTTTACCCATTGCTCCATAAAAAGTTACCATGAACTTAGAGGCTTAAAGCAGCACATATTTATTGTCTCACAGTTTCCATGGGTCAGGAGTCAGGGCATGGCTTAGCTGGGTCCTCTGCTCAGGGTCTCACAAAGCTGCCCTCAAGGCACAAGTGGTCTTTTGTATGTGATCCTACGAAGCCTCAAGGGTTTCAACTCTGGACCGGTGTTTTTAAAATGGTGGGAGTTTGCCCAGCCAGTGATCGAGGGACTGTGTTGTTCCCTGGGTGATGGAACAGAGACCATAAAGGGGAAGGGTCTTGGGTGCCAGTTGCTACTCATTGACAGATACTCTTCAGTCTGGGTTGAATCTGCACACATCAGTCCTGTTATCAGGACTTTTGTGTCCATGACTTTTGGGTAGTTTCAAGTTGTCTTTCCAGGGGAGCACGATTGAAACAAATGACCATATCTCTCTCAAGGCAGGTGTATTGGTGAAAGTTTATAGTGAGGACAGGATTCTGGGCTGTTTTGCCCTGTGCTTATGGAGGCCCACAGAGAGCTGCAGGGGAGAAGAAGACACCTTCCCATGGTGTGACTGCAGCTGGCATACAGTTGTGGACAAGTACAGTAATTCCTCACATACACTTGCTGTAATACTGAACCCCAGATTTTTACAGGAGGGAGAGCTGAGGGAATAAATCTATGGCAAACAAGCAGAGTACAGTGGTTATGAAAACGGTCCTGATTTTTCACTTTATTTGTTAGAGATGCAGGAATCTCACACAACTGAGTGGACGAGTTCCACGGTTTGGTGTAACCTAAATTAATAGGAAAACGTTTTTTTCATCTCTGGCAACTGTAGAAAACAATGACTAATCAACTTTCCGTACCCTCTGACATTTAACACTTTGGCATCTACTTACCTTTCCATATTCATTTATAACTACTCCTCTCCTGTTTTTCGACATCATCTTCCAAAACCCCACCCATGGAGGATATGGTTAATGGATCCCAGAACTTTGTCACACTGAGTCTGGCTGGAGATGGAGAATTCTTCTGCAGACGGTACCCCACAGACTCTACCAGTCAACTGGTGTTAACCTGAGAGGGAGGAAACCTCCCTGTTGTTCAGTGCTCCCTAAGTAGTTTTGGTGCCTTTCTTGAAATTATCTTATGTCTGCTTGCTTTCCCTGTCACAATCTCTTCCTGTCGAAAATTTACTTGTCTTAAATTGAGGCACCTCCTAGGATTGTCGTGAGTATCAAAAGACCAAAAAAGATAGCTGTTAGGAACTTGCTTTGTAAATGAAGGGCTGCATAAAGGTAAGAGCTCCTGCCCTGAACTTCCTACCCTTCCCTGAAGATGCCGCTTGTTTGTGGTCCCACCCCACAGAGTCCTAAACAACCTCACCCTCTGTGCTCAGCGAGCTCTGAGATGGTAGTTATTGGTAGCCAACATCCCCTGCCCTCATGAGAACACCCTGTAGTTCTATATCTTGTCCATTTCTACATTTCTACATCTTGGACTTACAACTTCCAGAAACGTGAGAAAATAAATTTGTGTTATTTAAGCCACCCAGATTATGGTATTTTCTTAAGGCAGTCCACACTGACTGAAACAGGCAAAGATTTCTTACATATGCTACAGAAAAGCATTAATCATAAAAGAAGAATGTTGCTAAATTAAAGTTCATCAAAATCTAAGACTTTTGCTCTTTGAAAGACTCCTGTAAGAAAATGAAAATATTTACAATGCATAAAACTGACAAAAGATATGTATTCAGAATATATAGAAAATACAACTCAGTAATGAAAAGACAAATTACAAAAATGGTCAAAAGATTTGAACAGACCATTAAATGAAGAAGATATGCAAATGACAAATACGCACATAAAAATGTTGCACATTAGTATCAGAGATGCAAATGCAAATTAAAATCACCATGTGATACTATTAAAATGGCTAGAATTTAAAAGAAAACACCAGGTGTTAGAATTCGGAGGAGTTGGAACTCTCACTCGTTGGTGGGGATGTAAAACGGTACCACTTTGGAAAAATAGGTTGGCACATTTTTATAAAGGTAAACATGTACTTTCCATTTGGCCCTACAATCCTAGGTATTTACCCAACAGAAGTGTATGTGTGTATATATATATATGTCATACACGTGTCATATATATGTCATATATATACACAGATATATATCTTATTCGTGAATGTTCAAAGCACCTTTATTCACAATTTCCAAAGATTTGAAACAATCCAAATATTCAACTGCAGGTGACTGGATGCACAAATTTTGGTATGTTCGCACAATGGAGTACAACTCAGGAATAAAAAGAATGAAGTACAGATGCATGCCACAAAGAAACAAGACACAAAAGATTACACGATGTAATAGTTCATTCTAAATGGGGAAAAATTATTCTTTAGTAACAGAATACAGATCAGTGGTTGTCTGGGGTAGTGGGTAGGGTTGGGAGATTGATTGTAACAAAGCATAAGGGAACTTTTTGGGGTAATAGAAAAGTTCTATATCTTGACTGGTGTGGGTGATTACATAGGTATATATATTTGCCAAAATCCATTGTGACCATACCATTGTATACATAAAATGGGTGCCTTTTTAATATGTAGATTTTAGTTCACTGAAGTTGATTACAAAAATATAGACAGGATAAACTCTAAGGATAAAAATTGTCCTTTAAATTGACTAAATACAGTTTTATTGAATAACAAAAGATAATATTAGCACAGGTATATAACTCATACATTTACATTAGCTCAGAAAGTTGTTAGGGAATTAAATGTGTTCATATATAAGGTGATTAGAACACTGATAGTGATACGTAGGTGTTAGCTACTACTACTACTACTATCATCATCATCATCATCATCAAATTACATCTTAGCTTTTTTCTATCTGATGAACAATGGGACAAATCACCATGGACACCAAAACTTAATTAAAGTTTATTACACTAATGAATATTCTGTATGAGCTTACGGCACATGTGAATTGATGTGTGAAAGCGAGAGGAAAAAAATTGAAAGGAGGGGCTCAGGGGACAGAAGTGACCATGAAAACAAAACCCCAGCATGACTCAGAAATTAAAAGTACAACAAAAGAGTCAAAACACCCCTTAATCAAGATACAGATCTATTCCATCATCACAAAGATCCCTTGTGCTATCCTTATAGTCACAGTTCTCCCCTTCTCTTCCCTCTGCCTTATTCTTAGTAACCACAAATCTCTCTTCCACCTGTATAATTTTGTCATTTCAAGAACATTATATAGATGGTATCATAAATAGCCATCTGAGATTGGCTTTAAAATTTTTTTAAATTGAAGTATAGTTGATGTACAATATTATATGTTACAGGTATAAAATATAGTGATTCACAATTTTTAAAGTTTATACTCCTTTTATAGTTATTATAGAATATTGACTATATTCCCTGTGTTGTACAATATATCCTTGTAGCTTATTTTATACATAATAGTTTGTACCTCTTACTCCCCTACTCCTACATTGCCCTTCCTCCTTCCCTCTCATCACTGGTAACCATAGTTTGTTCTCTATATCTGTGAGTCTGCTTCTTTTTTTCTATATTCATTAGTTTGTTGTATTTCTTAGATTCCACATATAAGTGTTATTGTACAATATTTGTCTTTCTCTGTCCGACTTGTTTCACTTACCATAATACCCTCCAAGTCCATCCGTGTTGCTGCAAATGGCAAAATTTCATTCTTTTATATGGCTGAGTAGTATTCCATTGTATATATATACCACATCATCTTTATCCATTCTTCTGTTGATGGACACTTAGGTTGCTTCCATATCTTGGCAGTTGTAAATAATGCTGCTATGAACATTGGGGTGCACGTATCTTTTTGAATTAGCGTTTTTGGTTTTTCAGATACATACCCAGGAGTGGAATTGCTGGGTCATATGGTAGTTCTATTTTTAGTTTTTTGAGAAACCTCCATACTGTTTTCCACATTGGCTGCACCAATTTACCTTCCCACCCTCAATGTATGAGGGTTCCCTTTCCTCCACATCCTTGCCAACATTGTTTTTTGTGTTCTTTTTGAGGATAGCCATTCTGACAGGTGTAAGGTGATATCTCGTTGTGGCTTTGATTTGTGTTGCCCTGATGATTGGTGATGTTGAGCATCTTTTCATGTGCCTGTTGGCTGTCTGCATTTCCTCTTTGGAAAAATGTCTATTCAGTTCTCCTGCCCAGTATTAATCAGGTTGTTTGTTTGTTTTTCATGCTGAGTTGTATGAGCTGTTTATATATGTTGGATATTAACCCCTTATTGGTCATATCATTTGAAATATTTTCTCCCATTCTGTGGGTTGTCTCTTTGTTTTGTTTTTGGTTTCCTTTGCTGTGCAAAACCTCATAAGTTTGATTAGGTCCTGTTTGTTTATTTTTGCTTTTATTTCCTTTGCTTTAGGAGACAGAGCCAAAAAAATATTGCTGTGATTTATGTCAAAGAGTGTTCTGCCTATGTTTTCCTCTAGGAGTTTTATGCAATCCCTATCAAAATACCAATGGCATTTTTCATTGAACTAGAACAAATAATTATAAAATTTGTATGGAAACACAAAATACCCTGAATAGCCAAAACAATCTTGAGAAAGAAGAATAGCACTGGAGGAATCACACTCCCTGACTTCAGACTATACTACAAAGCTACAGTAATCAAAACAATATGGTACAGGCACAAAAACAAACACATAGATCAGTGTAACAGAATAGAGAGCGCAGAAATAAACCCAGGCACTGTAGTCAGTTAATCTATGACAAAGGAGGCAAGAATATACAATGAAAAAAAGACAGTCTCTTCAATAAGTGGTGCTGGGAAAACTGGACAGCTACATGTAAAAGAATGAAATTAGAACATTCTCTAACACCATATACAAAAATAAACTAAAAATGGGTTAAAATCTAAATATAAGACTGGAAACCATAAAACTCCTTGAGATTGCCTTTTTTTACTCAGTATAATCACATTGAGATTCATGCAAATTATTGTGTATATCAGTAGTTCATTCTTTTTATTTCTGAGTATGGATGTACTATAGTTTGTAACTATTCACCCACTGAAGGACATTTGGGTTGTTTCCAGTTTTGGGCAATTATAAATATGTTGTGTACATGTTTTTGTATGGTCATAGCTTTAATTTTTGTAGGATAAGTCCCCAAGAGTGAAATTGCTGGGTTATGTGAAAAAGGTATGCTTCGTTTATTAAGAAACTGCCACACTTTTTTCCTGAGTGTCAATGGGTGAGAGAATGGCATTGTATTTTAATTTTATTTTCCAGTTGTTTGTTGCTAGAATATAGAAATACAATTGATTTTTTTCCTCTTTGGCCATATAGCATGTTATCTTACTAAATTCAATTATTAATTCTTGTGGCCTGTTGGAGTTTTCTTAGGACTTTCTACCTCAATAGCACATTGTCTGTAATAAAGAGAACTTCTTCCTTTCCATTTGTATATTATTCATTTATTTTTTCCCCTTATTTCACTGGCTAGCATCTCTAGAACATTGTTAATAAAAGTCATGAGAGTGGATATTCTTGTCTTATCTCTGAAATTAGAAGTGAATATTCATTGAGTATATCACCACAAAGTATAATGTTAGCTGTAGATTTTACATAAATGTCCTTTATCAGATTTAGATGTTATATTCCATTACTGTTTTTATGTTAAAATATATATATATATAATTATTATTACTATGAATGGGCATTGAATTTTGCCAAATGCTCTTTCTGCATTAAGATGATTATATGATTTTCTCCTCTAATCTGTTAATGTGATAATTATATTGATTAATTTAAAGAGTGATTAAAAATTATAAAAACATGTATTTTACATTTACTTTCATTTTTACCATTTCTAGATCTCTTTAGATCAAAATTTCCATTTAGGGTCATAGAACTGTTATATGAACTCTGGCTAATATGTCTTGTAGTGCAAATCTGCTGGCAATGAATTATTTCGGCTTTCAATTGTTTGAAAAAGTCTTTTGTTTTTACTTTCTTCCTTGAAAGATATTTTTATAGGGTGCAGAATTCAGTCCTTTAGAGTGTCACTCCATTGTCTGCTGGTCCTCATAGTTTCTGAGGAGAAGACTTGCAAATTTTACCTTTGGCTTTGTTTCTCTATATATAATCTTTCTGTATTCCCTGGCTGCCTTCAAGATTTTCTCTTTATCTTTGATTTTCAGCATAGTAGGTGTTAAGGTCTGAATTGTGTCCCCCAAATTTGTAAGTTGAAGTTCTAACCTCCAAGGGGATTGTATTTGGAGACAGGGCTTTTAGGAGGTAATTCAAGTTCAATGAGGTCATAAGGGTTGGTGGGGGGGTCTTAATCTGATAGTATTGTTGGCCTTATAAGAAGAAGAGAGAGATCTCTGTCTCCATGTGCATGCACCAAGGAAAGGTCATGTGAGGACACAGTGAGAAGGCAGCTATCTGTGAGCCAGGAAGAGAGTTCTCACCAAGAACCAAATCAGGTGGCACCTTGATCTTGGACTTCCCAGCCTCCAGAACTGTGAGAAATAAAGTTCTGTGGTTTGTCACCCAGTTTATCGTATTATGTTATGGTAGCCCACGCTGACTAAGACAGTGTGGTATCTCTAGGTATTTTAAATTTTATTTATCCTCATCGGGGTTCTATGAGCTTCTTGGATCTTAGCTTTGACATCTTTAATCATTTTTGGAAAATTCTCAACCATCGTCTCTTCAAATATTTCTTTTGGTTGTTGTCCCTCTCCTTCTAATGAGACTGCAGGTGCATGTATTTAGACTATTTGATATTATCCTCCAGTTCATAGATGTTCTGCTTTAATTTTCACTCTTATCTCTTGGTGTTTCAGTTTGGATAATTTCTATTGACCCATCTTCAAATTCACTGATTCTTTGCTCTGATCTGTCAAGTCTATTGATGAGCCTGTCAAAGGAATTCTTTACCTCTGACATTTATGTTCTATTTCTAGCATTTCCATTTGACCCTTTCATATGATAGTTTCCATCTCTTTGCTGAAATTCTCCATGTGTCCATGCAGGATCTCTTTCTGTCTATATCATTTAATATATTTAAAGTTACTGTCTGTTAGTTCCAACATGTGGATCCTGTTTGAGTCTGCTTGTATTGGAGTCTGCTTGTATTGTATTGGAGTATTTTTATTTACTTTATTATGCCTCTTATAATTTTTGATTCAATGCTGGACTTCTAGTGTAGAACAGTAGAGACCAAGGTAATAGTATTAAGTGTTCTCTTCTTCTGTCTTGTCATTAGCATCTGGGGGTTGAGTCAACGCGGACAGTAGTTAAGTTTCAGTGGTGATGTTTGTAATTGTTACCTTCACTGCATGGTAGGCTTCAAATTTCTGTAATGATGGGCTGCTGTTGCCTTGTGCTTGTATATAAGGATAGGATCTGGGGTGCCAGTGGATTTTTTCTCAATGTTCCTGCTACTCCTTTAGCTTTCAGATATATATATATATATATATATATATATATATATAAACTGTATGTATATCCATGTTTGTGCTAAGGGAGTGTCACTATGCATGGCCTTGTTCAACCCCTTACTGTTGTTTGCTACTGAGCTCAAGGCTAGTAGTGAAGGCTGGGGTGGTTCTGGGTTGACCTTCTTAAGCTCCGGTCTTAGGCCAACCCTGTATATTGATTGTTTTCTGAATGACGAAACAACCTTGTATCCTTTAAATAAATCACACTCACTGTGGTATATCATCCCTTTTATATATAGCTGGATTCTATTTGCTAATATTTTTATTAGGATTTTTGCATCACTTTTCACGAGGGACGTTGGACTGATATTTCATTCCTAATATTGGTTATTTGTACCTTTATTTTTTTCCGTGATCAGTCATACGTTTATCAGTTTTATTGATTTTTTTTTAAAAGAAACAGTTTTTGGTTTAATCAGTTATCTCTATTGCTTATCCGTTTTCAACTTCACTGATTTAAATTTCCCTCTGAGCTCTGCTTTTGCTGCATACTGCAATTTTGATATGTGGCTTTCATTTTCATTTAGTTCAGAATATCTTCTACTTCCTTACTTTTTCTTCTTTGACCTTAGGTTATTTAGAACCATGTTAACTTCCAAATACTGGGTATTTCCACATATCTTTTTGTTATTGATTTTTAATTTCATTCTTTTTTGTTCAGAGAAAATACACTGTAAGCTTTCAGTCCTTTTAAACTGATTGGGACTTCAAGTATCGTGAGCCTGGATATGGTGTATTGCAGCGGTCCACAACTTTTTTGGCACCAGGGACTGGTTTCGTGGAAGACAATTTTTCTACAGACCTGGGGTGGGGGGATGGTTTCAGGATGATTAAAGCGCATTACATTTATTGTGCACTTTATTTCTGTTATTATTACATTGTAATATATAATGAGATAATTCTACAACTCACCATAATGCAGAATCAGTGGGAGTCCTGAGTTTGTTTTCCTGCAACTAGCTGGTCCCATCTGAGGGTGATGGGAGACAGTGACGCCGAAGTGTGTTGCTTTTGTCCAGCCTACTCCGTAATCTCGTTTTGGTTGCTGTCACTGCAGAATACCCTGCTTCACAAAGATAGGATGTTGGAAATGGAAGCAGGCTTTTCAGTGCTTTTGTGGCAATCTCAGGATACTCCATCCTGACTTTAATCCAGAACGTATGGAGATTTGAAGTTGTCTCAAACAGACTTTTAAGGCCACCATCATTTGCGATCTCAAGCAGTTGATCCTCTTCTAGCACGGACAAAGTGGATTCACCTGGCTTATTCACAAATGGGTTGTGGATCCATTCCTTCCCAGTTCGGGGGTCTTTTGTGGTTGGGAAGTAATGCTCAAACTCTTTTGAAATCTGAGCTAGGTGATCGTGCACCAGCTGGGAGAAAGAAGGCCCTGGCTCAGCCTCTTTCAAAATCTCTGCTAATGTTTGAAACATGTCAAAAATCCCAATGTTCACTCGTCGCCCCCATAATTCCAGCTTGGCTTTGAATGCAGCCAACTTATCTGCCGACTTGAACACAGTTGGCATTCTCCCCTGAAGTGACAGATTGAGTTCGTTGAGCAGGTTGAATATGTTGCACAAGTAAGCAAGTTTTGTGACCCATTCTGTGTCACTGAAATGTGCTGCCAGTGGTGACTGTTTTTCTAAAAGAAATTTCTGGAGCAGCTCTCATAACTCAGAAACTCTGGCCAGTGATCTACCTCTAGAAAGCCATCTCACTTCTGTGTGTAAGAGAAGACGTGTGTGCTCTGCGTCCAGCTCCTCACAGAGCTGCGTGAACAGACGTGAGTTAAGGGCATGTACTTTAATGTGGTTGATAATTTTCATCACATCCTGCAAAGCGTTGTTAAGTTCAGGTGACATTTTTCGGCTGCATTTCTGCTAACAGAAATGGCTGACATTTTAGCCAGCATTTCTCTGTGGATGGCTCAGTGCATACACTCACCATTCAGAAGCGACCTCTTTGACCAGAGTAGTGAAACCAGAAAGCTGTCCAGTCATGGCAGCCGCTCCATCCATGCGTATACCCACACAAAATGACCCATTCAGTTTTCCTAATATGTAATCATTCAAAGACTTGAATAGTTCTGCAGCTGTGGTATTGGCTGGCAACAAAAGTGCACACAACATATCCTCATGCACATCCTCCTGAAAAATATATCGCACAAAAACAAGCACTGTTGCCTTGCTGTCAACACTGGTAGATTTGTCAACCTGGATTACATACATGGTGACTCATTAATCCTCTAACAATTGTGCCTCAATATCCTCTGCTATTTCATCAATTCATCTAGTTATGGTGCTAGCGAAAGAGGAACACGTGCCACCATTTGAACTGCAGCCTCTCCTAAAAGTTCACGACAAATGTCCTTAGAAGCAGGCAGGATCAACTCTTCACTAATAATAAAGGGCTTCTTAGCTTTAGCAATGCGGTTAGCCACTAAGAACGATGCTCTCATTGCAGACACATTTGATGAAGTGGTGGCCTTCAGTAGTTGCTTCTGTTCTTCGTGTTCACATTTTTTTTCTTTTGAAAAACTCCAGAGGCTTGTCTTTTAATGCAAGGTGCTTGGTCTCCATGTGGCAAATCAGTTTTGAAGATGTCATGGCTTCACTGGATAGCCAGTCGCCACATATTATACAAAGCAGGCTTGGAGAATGTGAATCACCTGTTGCAAGGAACCTGTAATTTAAGTAGGACTCTTGGTATTTTCTTTCAAATGCAGCTTTCTTTTTGTTGGCAGTCTTAGAGTCTCCTGCTGTCTTATCATTGGGTCTTTGCCTCTTTTCAAAGAAGCTCTCATTTGCTTCTTTGTTTTTTACTCACTTTGGCTAGGGTTAGCTTGTGAGCTTACCAAAACTGTGACTGAGACAAATGTGCAGTGCAGGAAAGAGGCGCGGACAGAAGTGGTAAATAAAATAATGGGTGGGCCATGCATAGCCTGAAATAAGTGTTGGATTCTGACTTAAAGCCTGCCACCAGATGCAGCTTAATTGTCACCTGCCACTCACTGATAGGGCTTTTTTTTGGGGGGGGGGCGTGCTGCATTGGGTCTTCATTACTGCGCACAGGCTTTCTCTAGTTGCAGCGAGCGGAGGCTACTCTTCATTGTGGTGCATGGGCTTCTCATTGCGGTGGCTTCTCTTGTTGCGGAGCACAGGCTCTAGGTGCTCAGGCTTCAGTAGTTGTGGCATGTGGGTTCTAGAATGCAGACTCAGTAGTTGTGGCACACGGGCTTAGTTGCTCTGCAGCATGTGGGATCTTCCCGGACTAGGGATCGAACCCGTGTCCCCTGCATTGGCAGTTGGATTCTTAACCACTCTGCCACCAGGGAAGTCACACTGATAGGGTTTTGATATGAGTCTGCAAGCAATTGATTTATTATGGTCTCTGTGCAGTCAAACCTCTCTGCTAATGATAATCTGTATTTGCAGCCGCTCCCCAGCACTAACATCACTGCCTCAGCTCCACCTCACATCATCAGGCGTTAGATTCTCATAAGGAGTGCACAACCTAGATCCCTCACAGGTGCAGTTCACAGTAGGGTTCGCGCTCCTGTGAGGATCTAATGCCGCTGCTGATCTGACAGGAGGTGGAGTTCAGGCGGTAATGTGAGCGATGGGGAGCGGCTGTAAATACAGATGAAGCTTTGCTTGCTTGCCTGCCGCTCACCTCCTGCTGCGAGGCCCAGTTCCAGGGGTTGGGGACCCCTGGTCTATTGTGTCAAACTTGACTAAAGTTCTCAAAGTTTGATATATTTAATTATTAAATAAATTTCTAAAAATGACAAGTAGCTTTATTAGGGTACAACTTGAAGTCCTTAAAGGGAAGACCTAGGACATAAGACTGAAAACGTTTCCTGGCCCTTGACAGACTGAAAATATAGTGCTGATAAGGATCCTGAGTTGAAAGATGTATGTGCTACATCCTTTATCTTTTGTAAGAAGGGTCAGTGGACTGTGCCTGATATTGAGAACTGTGAACTTAACTTGTATTATCATTTAAAGTTAGAAAGGTAACTACTAAAAATTAAGAATGGAAACTATAAACAGTGATTCCCCCTGGGGGTTGGAATGGGAGGGCTTTTATCTCTGATTATATGCAATTCTGTGTCATTTTAAGAAAATATTTCAAATCTGTGTGTATGTTACTTCTATGATAAAAAGAAAACAGTCCAAACAAAGCAAAGCAAAAGATAGTGTGGGCCAGGCCATGGAGGGCCTTGAATGCCAAGCAAAGATGACTGCACTTATCTTTTAGTTACAGAACCTCCTGCTACAGGCTCATATCCCTTGGCAGGGCCGCCTAGACTCACTATTTACTGAAGATTCTAGAACAGTGATTCTCTACAAGAAGGGTACTGGGTGGGCGGGGATGGGCAGAGGTAGAAGTTGACTAACATCTTGTGAGGTTATGTGTGTCCAGCAAATCTGGGCCTCTAGTGACCAGTGGGGCCCTAGGAAGGAAGTTACAAGGGCTATCCTGCATCTTGATAAGCCTTCCTCAGGCACCAGTTTCCACTGCAGCTCCTGCATTTGAGACAGGCTAGGACCTGGGACCCTTTGCTGTAGTGCTCACACCTGGACAAATGCCTCCTTGAGCAACGGAATACAAAGAAACTACAAGGGACTGAAAATAACTGCGTGCATGTGCAGCTGGGGCAACTTATGAACAACAAAATACAAAAAGACCAAAAACCCAACTGCCGCTTCTAAGGTGTTGGGATCAAAAGCAGGGTACTGCCCGTGATCCCTGCACATAGCACCACCAGGGGGGTGGGCAGACCACCTAAGCCATCCCTCTAGCCTGATTCATGGGCCCACCCCTACCCTCACCCCATTTAAGGGACCAGCTCGCCCCCTTTCAGTGAGCGAGCAAGGGAACCTGTTACTTGTTTTCGATCCCTTGTGCCGTAGCATGAGTCCCAGTACAGCCTTGCCTGAATCTCTTGTCTGGCCTCTTCTCAGTTTCTATTGATTAAGGAGTCCAAGAACCCTGGTTGGTAACACAGTTACCCTTTGAGAAGGCAAAGAGCTAACCTCTGAGATTAGCTCTGCCTATCTCAGAAAAGTTCTTCCCTTTCAGCAGGGTCTGCTCACCCCCTCTGGTGAAAAGAATAGAGGAAAGGTAAGAATTTGCTTAAGAATGATCTTGCTTTCAAAGCCAGTGATAGTTTTTGCAATTAGTCCACATCCTTATGGCTCCACCTTGGGGTGGGGTATGTGGGGGGTCATGGCACACCCTCAGGAAGAGACAGGAGATAGGAAGCTTCCCCCTGACAGCTTTGGGTGCTGGCAACCTTGACTGTGCCAGAGCTGATTAGGGTCACCAGAACATTTCTCTCTTCTGGTCCGCCTTTCTATATGGCTTTGTTCCCTCCAAGCATTCAAATCTGTGAAATGGGGACAATAATGGACATTTCATACAGCAGATGACCAACAATTATTTGTGCTCACAGGGACATCAGAATAGTTCTAAGCATATGTACAACACTCTCAGACTGGCTGACCAGATTCACACCATGGACTGTAAGTGAGCAGGCCAGTCCTCTAAGGAATGACCTTGTCTCACCGAAAGGTCTCATTAAGTGCCCTTCATTGTTTCTGCCAACTGTTGGCCCTCAGACTCTGTGATGTTCTTTCCACCCAAGGCCTCCTTCCTATGACAGTCCTTTGCTGATTGCCTCCATGGCTGCATTTCTAGGGAGAAAAGAGTCCTGGACACTGTTTCCTTTTCCCAATGACTTGCATCCACCTATTTCTAGTTCAAGGTTATTGACCATTCTTCCATGGTGTGTCTGAAATTGACCTTTTGGTCAATTCAACATCCTCCCCCCCACCCCCACGTGCTCACGTACACTCACACACAGACACTCACATAAACACTCAAATACATACGCACCACATAATTTTGGTTGTCTATTTTGTTTTATTGTGGACTAGAAATTATAACTTTTTTCCTTTTTGTGTAGCCCATCTGAAGGACAGTTGCGGAAGCAGGAGAGCGTGGTGCTGGCCGTTGGGGATTCTGTACATAGGCTGTCTGGGAATAAATCTGGGCTCTAAACTTAAAGCTGTATGATCTCTGTTAATGCTCTGTGCCTAGTTCTTTGTCTAAAAAGAGAGGATGATATTAGCATCCACCTCTTAGGGTAATTGTGGACATGAAATGAGAACAATGTACCTAGTGCCTGGCACATATTGGGTACATAATCATTGTTGTCTATTACCAGCCCAAATGCCAGCTGTGCCCTTGCCCTCTGGCTCCTGGATCTCCCTGTATTCACGATTTTCACTCATACCAACCTGGCAATAGAGCTCAAGGCCTTTTCTAGTTCCCACAACTCATTTCTCAGTGTGATTATGAGGATGAAATGAGATGACACATATGATTCAACTAAATGGTAACTGTTACCATTATTTCCCCCCCAAACAAATGTGTGTTCCATGATCCCCAGAGAACCTGCTTCACTAAAGCAGGGGTTGGCAAATGACAGCCTGGATGCCAGATCCAGCCCACAAACTGTATTTGTAAATAAAGTTTTATTGGAACACAGCCACACCCCTTGCTTAGTTATTGTCTATGGCTACTTTCATGCTGTAGTGGCAGAGTTGAGTAATTTCAACAGAGACCCTATGGCCCACAAAGCCTAAGATATTTTCTATCTGACCATTTACAGAAAATGTTTGTTGATGACTGCACTAGAATAAAGGATGAAGACACATTAAATTTAGTTTGACACAGAGGTGAGAGAGGAAGATGAACTATTACAGGTCACAGCTGGCTGAGCTGAGGCACAGATAAAGTGACTGGAGGCTGTGATCACCTGGGAAATTAAGGTCAGGGAAGCTGGGGAAACAAGATGAAGGAGGCTTTTTAAAAAAAATTTAATTTATTTTTGGCTGTGTTGGGTCTCCGTTGCTGTTCACGGGCTTTCTCTAGTTGCGGCTAGCAGGGGCTCCTCTTCGTTGTGGTACGCGGGCTTCTCATTGCAGTGGCTTCTCTTGTTGCAGAGCACAGGCTCTAGGCATGCTGGCTTCAGTAATTGTGGTGCACAGGCTCTAGGCGTGAGGACTTCAATAGTTGTGGCACGCGGACTCAGTAATTGTGGCTCTCGGGCTCCAGAGGGCTGGCTCAGTAGTTGTGGTGCACGGGCTTAGTTGCTCCGCGGCATGTGGGATCTTCCCAGACCAGGGCTTGAACCCGTGTCCCCTGCATTGGCAGGTGGATTCTTAACCACTGCGCCACCAGGGAAGCCCCGAAGGAGGCTTTCAATGGCGTTCTGAGTGTGCTTCATTTACAATCCAGCTTGAACTCGCAGATAAAACCTAGAACCAGGAGTAGTCACCCAGAAAGAGATACTCTCAACAACTGGAGAAGTGAATATATGTGTAAGAAGGGGGCTGCTTTGAAAGAGTGGAGAACAAGCAAGAGGAAATCTGACTCCTTGGATGCCAGGCAAAGGGACAGAAGGTCTAAGCTGCCAACATATTCTAAGATCTGGCTCTCTGCCAGCACTGAAAGTGTAGAACCATCTAATCCCTGAGTGGAAGGTATGTGGAGGCTCTGTCATCCAAGCCGTTCCTTCTATGGAAGGGGATGCTGAAGCCAGAGAGGGGAGGGGTGAACCCAAGTTTATACAAAGGGTTGTTGCATGAGGGGCCAATATTTCACCTTTTTTCCTTTAATTGAAGTATAGTTGATGTACACTATAGCAATTTAATTTGTAAAGGTTTGCTCCATTTATAGTTATTATAAAATATTTGCTATATTCTTTATGTTGTACAATATATCCTTGTAGCTTATTTTATACCTATTAGTTTGTACCTCTTAATCCCCTACCTTTATAGCCAATATTTGATCTTAGCACACTCTCCTCTGAGCTAACCTTGAATCCTGTTCCTACTTCACTTTCCAGATGCTGTCCTGGGACTGGGCTGAGGCCCTGTCCCCATAATTTAGAGAGGGGGATTCAGTTGTTCCAGCATAAACAGCCAGCTACAGTTCTCCACTGAGAGTGATTTTTTTTTTTTCTTATTTGTGCTTTCGTCTGGTGCCAACATTCTAGATTGAGAGCTGTTGTTAGAAGTAACCAATGAGAGGCTGTGTAATAAAAATTTGGCTGGCCTTTGTCCCTGGCTCCTGGGAGGTAGCATCTAAATGCTTGGAATTTTCAGAGTGATAGCAGTGTATTTATTATTCATGGTGGGTCTTTTAGACCATACTTGATAGTTTATGGTAATGAGGTGACTCATGGTAAGCCCTGGATAATTTATGCTAACTAGATGACTCAGGATGGGGGCTGGCCAAGCCAGAAAGACCAGCCATGTGATTAGAGGGTTGGGGCTTTGAGTCCTGGGATGGGGGAGTAGCCTGGGATTGAGTTCAACCACATGAGCAATGAGTCAATTAATCCTGCCTATATAATGTAGCTCCAATGACAACTCTGGATTCTGAAGCTCATGTGAGCGTCCCTAGTTGGCAATACTCTGCATATTACCACCCATTGGTGTGCCAGGATGGTGACGCATTCTCGAGGGGGATGGAAGCTTCATGTATGGGACTGTCCCAGACCTCCCGTTATATGCTTCTCCTCTTGGCCGATTCTGATTTGTATCCTTTTGCTGTAAAAAAAATGTAATCATAAGCATAGAACTTTCCTGAGTTTTCTGAGTTATTCTAGAGAATTATTGAAGCTGAGGGGATAGTACAAACCACTGAATTTCTAGCCAGCTGCCCCAAGAGTGATGTTGGCCAGGGGTCCTCTGAACTTGTGGCTGGTGTCCAAAATGAGAGCAGTCTTGTGAGGACGGTGCTCTTCACCTGTGAAGTCTGGCCTAACTCCGGATAGTTGGTGTCAGAAGTCATTGCAGAAGCTCATGCTTGTGTCTTTTCTTAGGATGTGGTTGAGAATGTTGAGTTAGGAGAGTGTCCTGAGGGCAAAGCACATCTGATCTTGGTGCAAAGTACAATTGCAGTTCCCCTGGGAAATGGCCTATTTATGGATCATGAATGTGTGACTGACAAGACTTTGGTCCTCATGTTGGACGGACGGTCCTAAGGGATTTGAATGATCAGCACTTCAGCTTCATTTCTGGTATCACTTTGTCCCCAACTCTGTGTGTCCTTTTTTTTTTTTTCCCCATGTTTAATTTATACTGCCATGGATGACCCAGGTGTCATCTGGGGTCTTGCATTCTTACATTACCTCTGTCTCCAGGATCTAGTTTATAGTTGGTCTCTTTTTTTTCTCTAGTGTATCTTCTCATAGGGAGGTTCATCTAACTGGATTTACACACACCCACACACACGTGCGCACACACAGCTCCCCTCTCTACTCACAACTGTACCCACATTTATATTTGTAAGTGTGGTGTAGACGTCATTGAAGATTTGAGGTCATGGAAAGAGGCCATATGTTATATCACATAAACAGATCATCTATGTGTAAATATTATACATTTTTGTTCTAAAGTATCCTTTCAGCCCTCCCTCACTAGAGGTTTCTCACTGGCCCTTTATGCTTCCTGGTACCCAGCTAGCCATCTGCCATCTTTCTAGCTCTCCTCATCTTTTTTCTCTTTTTCTTTCCTTCTTTTTCATGAGCAAAAATAAATTCTTCACATTTTCTCAGTTGCCTGATGTGTAGGAGTCACTTAACTCACTTCTGGATTTCTCTCAGAGGGAATTGATCCTCTGTGGGAGGAGCCAAAGTCAGGAGCCTCCTATCCAGTCAATTTGCTCTCAGTTGTATTCCTATATTCTAGCAATGAACAATAAGAAAAATGAAGTACAAAATAATGTATATAATAGCATCAGAAAACTTAAAATACTAATTTGATAAAAGGTATGCAAGACCTGTATGGTAGAAACTACAAAACGTTGCTGAGAAAAATTAAGGAAGATCTGAATAAATAGTAAGATATACCATTTTTATGAATTCAAAGACTTTTAAAAGAAATTTTATTTATTTTTGGCTGCATTAGGTCTTCGTTGCTGTGCGCGGGCTTTCTCTAGTTGCGGTGAGCGGGGGCTACTCTTCGTTGCAGTGCACGGGCTTCTCATTGCAGTGGCTTCTCTTGTTGCAGAGCACGGGCTCTAGGTGCATGGGCTTCAGTAGTTGCAGCACGCAGGCTCAGTAGTTGTGGCTCATGGGCTCTAGATCACAGGCTCAGTAGTTGCGGCGCACAGGCTTAGTTACTCTGCGGCATGTGGGATCTTCCCAGACCAGGGATCGAACTCATGTCCCCTGCATTGGCAGGTGGATTCTTAACCAGTGCACCACCAGGGAAGTCCCCAAAGACTCTTCATTCTAAGATGTCAATTATACCCAAATTAATGGATTCAACACAATGAAAATCCCATCAGGACTTTTATAGCAATTGAGAAGTTTCTCTAAAATTTATATGCAAGTGCAAAAGCTAAAATAACCCCTCCCCCAAGTTAGAGGACATACACTACCTGATATTAAGTCTTACTACAGGGTTTCCCTGGGACACGGGTTCGAGCCCTGGTCCGGGAAGATCCCACATGCCACAGAGCAACTAAGCCCATGCACCACAACTACTGAGCCTGAGTTCTACAGCCTGCGAGCCACAACTACTGAGCCTGTGTGCCACAACTACTGAAGCCTGCATGCCTAGAGCCCGTGCTCCACAACAAGAGAAGCCACCGCGATAAGAAGCCCGCACCCTGCAACGAAGTGTAGCCCCTGCTCGCCACAAATAGAGAAAGCCTGCATGCAGCAACAAAGACCCAATGCAGACAAAAAAATAAAAAAGACTTACTACAAAGCTACAGTCATCAGAACAGTGGTTGTTGGTTTAAAAATAGACCAGAGAAAAGCTATATGTAAATGAATGAAATTAGAACACTCCCTAACACCATACACAAAAATAAACTCAAAATGGATTAAAGACCTAAATGTAAGGCCAGACACTATAAAACTCTTAGAGGAAAACATACGCAGAACACTCCATGACATAAATCACAGCAAGATCCTTTTTGACCCACCTCCTAGAGAAATGGAAGTAGAAACAAAAATAAACAAATGGGACCTAAGGAAACAAAAGCTTTTGCATAGCAAAGGAAACCATAAACAAGATGAAAAGACAACCCTCAGAATGGGAGAAAATATTTGGAAACAAAGCAACTGACAAAGGATTAATCTCCAAAATATACAAGCAGCTCATGCAGCTCAATATCAAAAAAACAAACAACCCAATCCAAAAATAGGCAGAAGACCTAAATAGACATTTCTCCAAAGAAGATACACAGATTGCCAACAAACATGTGAAAGGATGCTCAACATCGCTAATCATTGGAGAAATGCAAATCAAAACTACAGTGAGGTATCACCTCATGCCAGTCAGAATGGCCATCACCAAAAAATCTACAAACAATAAATGCCGGAGAGGGTGTGGAGAAAAGGGAACCCTCTTGCACTGTTGGTGGGAATGTAAATTGATAGAGCCACTGTGGAGAACAGTATGGAGGTTCCCTAAAAAACTAAAAATAGAACTACCCTATGACCCAGCAATCCCACTACTGGGCATATACCCTGAGAAAACCATAATTCAAAAAGAGTCATGTACCATAATGTTCACTGAAGCGCTATTTACAATAGCCAGGACATGGAAGCAACCTAAGTGTCCATCGACAGATGAATGGATAAAGAAGATATGGCACATATATACAATGGAATATTACTCAGCCATAAAAAGAAATGACATTGAGTTATTTGTAGTGAGGTGGATGGACCTAGAGTCTGTCATACAGAGTGAAGTAGGTCAGAAAGAGAAAAACAGGGCTTCCCTGGTGGCGCAGTGGGTGAGAGTCCGCCTGCCGATGCAGGGGACGCGGGTTCGTGCCCCGGTCCGGGAAGATCCCACATGCCGCGGAGCGGCTGGGCCCGTGAGCCATGGCCGCTGAGCCTGTGCGTCCGGAGCCTGTGCTCCGCAACGGGAGAGGCCACAACAGTGAGAGGCCCGCGTACCGCAAAAAAAAAAAAAAAAAAAGTTCCTCGGGACTTCCCTGGTGGCGCAGTGGTTAAGAATCCGCCTGCCAATGCAGGGGACATGGGTTCAGTCCCTGGTCCGGGAAGATCCCACATGCCGCAGAGCAACTAAGCCCGTGTGCCACAACTACTGAGCCCACGTGCCACAATTACTGAAGCCCGCATGCCTAGAGCCCCGTGCTCTACAACAAGAGAAGCTACTGCAATGAGAAGCCCGTGCCAACGAAGAGTAGCCCCCGCTCGCCGCAACTAGAGAAAGCCCAGGCACAGCAACGAAGACCCAATGCAGCCAATAAATAAAGAAATAAATGAATAAAAGTTTAAAAAAATAAATTATAAAAAAAGAGTTCCTCCTATTTGTAAAAGTTCCTGTAAAATGATAATTCTGAATCCAGTGAACCAATAAGAAAATGACTATAGGTTACAAATTCACAATTTCTAGAAAATAAAAATGGCTCAAACATACAGAAAAATGAGAAACCACACATATAATAAGAGAGATGCAAATTAAAATTGAACAGGGTTATCTTTTATTCATTGAAATATGAAAGACCCAGTAGTTTGGTAGTGTACTGTGTGTATAGTCTGGAGACAAGGCCCTCTCACATTTCTGGTGGGAGTGAAGATTGATATAGCTTCCAGGAAGGGCAACTTGCAACATATATAAACATATATGAAGTGTCATAATTTTTCTACCTGTAATTCCTCATCAAGGAATTTAATTTTAGGATTATAGTTGTACATATGCAAGATACATATGTACAAAGTTCATAAATGCAGAATTATTTGCAATAAAAAGGATTAGTAACAGCCAAAATGGCTATCAATACTGTGTAAATTATGGTCAATCCATACAATGGAATACTGTATAGCTGTATAAAAGAGCAACAAACCTGATATGGAAGGACCTCCAAGATACAGCAAGTTAAAAAAAGAACATAGAACAATAAGTATATGTATGAATATATACATATATTCATATGTATGAATAATTCTAAATATTACACATACATATATGTATAATATATAATATAAGTGTTACATATACTATTCCTTCTCATACAAATATATTGATACACACTTGTTTTAGATTAAACATCTCTGGAAAGGTTTAAAAAAACTAATAACCGTAATAACTATATTTGTCTTTGTGGGTAAGGCATAGATGCCTGAAGGCCTGGAATGGAATGACCATTTTCAATGTATGCATTAAACAATTTTTTTAAAACTATGAATGTATTGCTATTTCAACAATAAAATTTTGAAACAAGGAAAATAAATTTAATGATATAACCAAGAGGAGACAGATATAAAAAGATGAGAGAGAGAAAGAGGGAGTTGAGGGAAGAGGAGAAGAGGAGAAGGAGGAGGAGAGAGATGTAGAAATAGATTGAGAGAGAAAAGAGATTTGCTATAAAGGCAAGCAGAGGAATCAGGCTGTGGACGGAGGAGAATGGAGACCTGGGTGGTCTTTAAGCCAGGAGATAGAATACCATGTTTGTATGTTGCAGGGATGATCCAATAGAGAAGGATCACTGAAGATGCAGGTGGGAGAGATAATCATTGTCTAAGGTGTTTCTGTGTAGGAGCAGGGTGGGAACCGGCACACAGGTAGAAAGGATGGCTTAGGATAGGAGTGTGCAGAACTGTTCCCTGGCATGACAGGAAAGGCAGAGAAATGAGCTCAGAGGCAGATTGGCTGATAGATTTGGTGTCAGGAGATGGAGAAATTTTCAGCAGAGCATCATCTGAGAGTGATAAAATAGTGAAGAGGAGATTTCAGGGGAGAGATGGTGTGAAATATTTCCCTTGGAGAGGGTAATTATAGAAACATTACATAATCACTCAGCAGAGCCA
Organism: Pseudorca crassidens; assembly: GCF_039906515.1. Taxonomy (NCBI): domain Eukaryota; kingdom Metazoa; phylum Chordata; class Mammalia; order Artiodactyla; family Delphinidae; genus Pseudorca; species Pseudorca crassidens. The sequence goes on along the minus strand of NC_090304.1, from coordinate 37,404,711 downwards.
AGTGGATACCTGAGGTGTGTGGACATACATTGAAACTGAAACCGCTGGGCATAGTTGGATGTTGTTTTTCACCCATTCTCAGCTCCCTGGCAACAGGCATGGAGTTAGTGGGAGTCAGATTCAACCAGGGTAAAAGACTTGATGCACACATCAAGTGAAGATGCTTACATGGGTGGCAAATAAACACGTGAAAAGATGTTCGGCGTTCCTCACCATTAGGGAAGTACAAATTTAAACCACAATGACACTACATACTACACACTTCTTAGAACGGCTAAAATAAAAAATACTGGTAGTTTCAAATATTGATAAGGATTTGAGAAACTGGGTCTTTCATGTCATATGTTGCTGGTGGGAATGTAAGGTGGTACAGCCACGCTGGAAAACCCTTTTGCATTTTCTTAAAAAATTGTACATACACTTACCATACAACCCCGCAATCTATTCCTGGCATTTATCCTAGAGAATGGAAAATTTTTGTTCACATAAAAACCTATGTACAAATGTTCATGACAGGTTTATTTATAATAGCCAAACTGAAAACAAACTAGATATCCTTCCACTGGTGAATATTGAAACCAAACGTAGTATATCTATACCATTGAATACTACTCAACAATTTAAAAAAATCAGCAACAAACTGTTGAAACATACAATCACTTGGGTGGCTCCTGAGGATATTATGCTCGATGAAAAAATTCAAAATCAAAAGGTTTGATAGTGTATTATTCCATTTATATAACATCTCTGAAATGGCAAAATTATCGAGATGGGGAACATATCAGTGGTTGCTAGGGGTTTGGGAAGGGGAATGGGGTCGGTGTGACTATAAATACATAGCTGAAGGGAGTTTTTTTGTGGTGAAGAAACAGTCTCATATCTTGAAAGTGGTGGTGGTTATACAATATAATGCACGTGATAAAATGCCCTAGAATTAAACATAGTGGCATAAAAAATGAGTCATGCAAAGATGGGTGAAATCTGAGTAAGATCTGTAGTGTGGATAATTTTATTGTACCAAGGGAAGTTTCTTGGTTTTGATAATGTACTTTATTTATGAGGATTTCACCATTGGTAGAAGCTTGGTTATTGGTACACAGGACTCTCTGTGCTATTTTTGCAACGCATTCGTCTATAATTAATTCAGAATGAAAAGTTAAAAAAACTGAAAGGTTAGTTTGTTGGATTGACTACCTACATGGATGCTGAAGACACAGAATGAGGACAGGGTTATGCTGGAGAGAAATCTATAAACCGAGTGCACTGCCGGAATATAATGTAATAAGCATTCACATACTCACCATCAAAATTAAGCATATATAAAACTTTTGTCATATTTGTTTCCAATCTCTCCTTAAAAGTGAATAACTAAAATGTTACAGATTCATCTGGAGGCCCAAACCTGCATCTCTTCTGCCAATGATCTCTTCAGAACTTCTGAAGATGACATGCATTATTCTCTCATGTGTGTAACAGGATATTAAAACAGAAGTTTTGCTCTAAATATCAAGATACTATAGACACTACATTTTGAAAAAGGTACAAGTGACATGCAGAATTTAAGCAGGAGAGTTCTGATAATTGGTTACCAACTCTTACACCATCATCCATATCAAAGTTGTTAAAACTTTGAGTTCAATTTTTATATGAGGAATAAAACATCAAATTCAATTTAAAGATGAACCATCTCCCCTGCTCCCAATTTGACCTTTGCAGGCAAAAAGTCTGCAGCAGAGAAGAGGGTACATTCTGTTGCTTCTCTCTTTTGATCCCCACGTTTCTCCTTGTCTCACCTTCCTACTGTTTCTAGCTGTGATTTCTGACCCTGGAGGGTTGGATATATTCCAGGGAGGAAGGTCAGGAGAGCAGGACTTGCTTTTTTTGCTTGTCCTGCTGGGGTAACTTTGCTGGCTCTCTCTGGACTTGACAATATTGTAGAATTGACTCCAACTAATTTTGCAAAACTTATGCCAACCTCTGTCGCTTCAGGGCCATGAGAGACATTGCTCATTGCTTACAGCACTACAGTCTTGTGACCCTTCTTAAAAGGGATCTAGCAACCATGACCAAATACTTGGGGTGTCACAGGGAATAAAACTTATTTACATACTGATCACCATTTTCTAAACAACCTCTGTGCTTTCACTAGCAATGCCACTATGAATTGCTTTTTCTCACATTTCCATCTGTCCAGATCCTATTTATCTTTCCTTGCGTACCTCAAAAGGTTGGTGTGGCTGGCAAAAGTGGCACAGGTTACTTGCTTGGTAAACTGTAGAATCATTGATTCAAACTCCAGGTATTTCAAGAAGCCTTCCCTGATCCACTTGCCACCACGTACATACTTATTAACGAGGCCTTCTCCCTCTCTGCTCCCCATCTCTGTGATTGTATCCTGGAAGAATTCAGAGCCAATTATAACAATATGTTAGGTGTGTATAAGATCCCTTCTTCCATATTCTACTATAAGCTCCTGGAGAAAAGAACCAAATCTCATCTATTTTTACAGCCAGCGTTGGTACATTGACAATATTCGTGTCTAATATATACCTTACTATCATACAGAGAGAGCATTAAGCAACCTTCCTGAATTCCAGGTAGCTGCCACATATACCTTCACATGAGAAGAGTGTGTGCTCATGATTATAGTCAGAGTGTAGAGACATGAACTTCTGAGGCTGCCTGACTTACAACTGAAGTTACCTTCAGTCCATGTCCACGGTGAAGTCAGACCCTACTGCCTTATTCTGAAGACAGGTACCCAACCACAAATGTCATAAAACTCAGACTGGTGCAATCCTATTACCTCAGTATCTGCTTGGGTTGCCTAGGATGGGCTTGTGACCCAAGTTGCTCATGGATTTAGCATGAGAATCCAGGTTCCCTGACTCCAGGTCTTCTGATAGAACACTCTGAAGAACACTCCAGGTGTTCTTCCCAGTCTAGCACTGGCAGGTTCTATATTCCTGCCTATCCCAGGATATTTGGATGCTGAGGTGGACTTGGCTGGAGGCAAGGGCTTCCTCTGCTGGAATATAGGGTAATGGGAATAAGTAGAGGTGTAACGCCTGTGGCCTTAGCACCTGCAGGGACTCTACTTGAAAAATGTTTTCATGCATTGTGCACTGGTATGATGTCAGAGTGTGGACTGAAGGCTGTTAGAAGATTCAGCACAGTGAGTCTAATGATTTCATCAACTGTAAACCTTTTGCGGAGGATGTTGTCCATCATGGGAGCCACCTGTATTCATACTGCCATGCTTTACCTGGGCAGTTGGGTGTGACATCCTTCTTCAGGATGGAAGCAATTTAGGATTTTTAAATGACCCCTCTTCTGAGCACCCTTGACTCCCAAACAACTCTATGATAGCATGGATCACATTGTATGGCAGCCTGTCCCACACTAGGCTGCTTCCTTCCACAGACTGAGTTCCTTGAAGATGAATATGTTGTCTTTGAACCTCTAGTGCCTGGTTCAGGGGCTGGAACATCGAAAATCTTCAGTTATTGTTTATAAAAAGAACAGAAGAATGACTGAGTGAGTCTGCTATGAGAAGCCTGCTTAATGATATCTTCAAGAGTAGCAGTAGATAGGTTAATTGCAATGGTCTGTTAAAGGGCGATTATTAAAAAAGGATACACTGGTAATAGGAATATTTTATTTTAACCTAGAATTCATTCACCAAAATAAGGGAGAGAGAAGGATTTTCCTTTGATTATGGATCATAAGGTATAGTTCTGCTCTTTCTTGCAGAAAGCACATTCATTCAGCATTGTCTATGATTTGCAGTTTGGATTTATTAGAGATCTTAACGTCATGTATAGTATTCCGCTTGATGATATTTTTCAATATGGCTAATTTTTTTCAATCTTGTATAGTTGTCAGGCTCATTCCTAATGAAATTACAATAATCTTGAGACTAGCTTTTATTGCCCTTTTAAGCATGCATATTAATTTTCATCAAAAGTATAATTCTCTTTACATATTCATATTTCATTGATTTATACTGTACTTTGATAAATTAGATAATTACATGAACAAGTCCAACTGGCATAAGGAGGGTTGGAAACAGGCCCAATTGGTTCCTGTGAAGCAGATAACACAGTGCTATAATGTCCAGGTGTACTAGATAATCAGTGAATGGTCCTGAGGACTCAGCCTTTACTGGACATCAATCAATATATTTTCTGAATGGAATGGACAGGCTTGGTTAAACAGATAGATTCTATTAACCAGAGATTTACTTAAAAGGTGTTTGCTCTATAAAGAAATAGCATAGTGCTTTATCAGGTAGGTTTAGATAATGTTTGTTGAATTCATGCAGTTGTGGATGACACCTCCCAAAATGTGCCACGAGGGACTTTCATATCTTTGCTCTCTTCCTGAAGAAAACTCCTGAATATCATGCATGATCCACCCTAAGGCGAATCTAGGAAGAAAAACCATCACTGGCTTCGGAAAGAAGGCAACTCACGAACAAACCCTTTTCTTTCCTCCATTCTTCTCCCCAGAGGCAGCAAGCAGACTTGCAATGAAAGGGAAGCACCTTCCTCACACTGACCAACTCCAGAGGACACTCTCTGTCCTCTTGAGCAGGAGGTGCCTGAAGGAGACCTGGTGACTGAGCCATTCTTTCAAGATGCTGGACAACCCTGGGTTCAGGTGGGAGCTACTTGAGAATGATAGTCACCGAGCATCTTCTAAATTGCAGGTCCAGTCCCATGCACTGTGGATTCAAAGACATGCTTTTTCTCCCTGAAGACCTCACAGTGTGGTGGAGCAGGGAGACATATAAATGAATCATTACAGTACAATATTATAAGTGTTATAACAGAGGAATTTTGCAGCCAAGTGTGTTCAGTGTGGGCTGCAGGGACTGAGATTAAGCATCCAGCTCTAAGTTATTTTGAAATTTCTCTGCAAGGCTCCTCATGATGGACATTTTCAGCCAAAGCTATACAGTTGATGAAATCACAGCTCACAGGGCTGACTCTCATAAGAACCCTCAGTCTAGGTTTGTGGCATCACATCAAAGCACCCTGTCTGGTGCATAGGCTACAACACTGTCTTTCTGCCTCCTCCCACCACCCTGCATTCTAGCTGAGGAAGCCCTCACCTACAGCTAAACCCCACTGCAGCATTTAGAAATCAAGGGTTGCATGTAGGATATAGACTCAGCAGAGTGCTGGACAACAGAGTGCTGGAAAGCACTGGATCTGGAATCAGGGTACCTGAGTTCTGAGTACTGACCTGTGTTATAGAAATGATTGATGAATCTATAGGTAAACTTGGGGAGAACTGATATCTTAGAAATATTGAGTTATGAACATGGACTATTTATTTAGTTCTTTGATTTCATTTATCAGAGTTTTGTAGTTTTTTTATATAGATCTTATACATATTTTGTTAGATGTATACCGAAGTATTTCATTTTGGAGGATGCTAATGTAAATAATATTATATTTTTAGTTTCAAATTCCACTTGTTCATTGTTGATATATAGGAAAGCAATTGACATTTGTATATTAACTTTGTATCCTACAACCTTACGATAATTGCTTATAAGTTCTAGGGGTTTTTTTGGTAATTCTTTTAGATTTTCTGTATAGACATTCATGTCATCTGCAACCAAAGACAGTTTTATGTCTTCCTTCCCAATCTATATACTTTTATTTACTTTTCTTACCTTATTACATTAGCAAAGACTTCAGCAATGTTGAAAAGGGATGGTGAGATGGGACATCCTTGCCTTGTACCTGATTTTAGTGTGACAGCTTCAGGTTTCTTGGTGGAAAAGTTTCAGGTATGCTGTTAGCTGTACAATTTTTGTACAGCTTGTAGCTGTTAGCTGTACAAGATAGTCCTTATCAAGTTGAGGAGATTCCCCTCTATTTCTAGTTTACTGAGAGTTTTTATCATGAATGGGTGTTGGGTTTCATCAGATGATTTTTCTGCATCTATAGAAATGATAATATGACTTTTCCTTTTTACTCTGTTGATGTTATGGATTACATTAATTGGTTTTCAAATGTTGAAACAGCCTTGCATATCTGGAATAAATTCTACTTGGCCATGGTGCATAATTTTTTTTTAATTTATTTTATTTTTTTATTTTTGGCTGTGCTGGGTCTTCGTTTCTCTGCGAGGGCTTTCTCTAGTTGTGGCAAGCGGGGGCCACTCTTCATCGCGGTGCGTGGGCCTCTCACTATCGCGGCCTCTCCTGTTGCGGAGCACAGGCTCCAGACGCGCAGGCTCAGTAGTTGTGGCTCACGGGCCTAGTTGCTCCGCGGCATGTGGGATCCTCCCAGACCAGGGCTCGAACCCGTGTCCCCTGCATTGGCAGGCAGATTCTCAACCACTGCGCCACCAGATAAGCCCCCTGGCAGGAGTTCTTTAGACCCAACCAAGTTGTCAATTACTTGCCACGCAGTCTTAATTTGGATGTTTGGTGGTCGTCTGGGTGCATCTTTTCAAGTCCAAAGAGATAGAGCAATAGGAGAATGAGAAAGACTGAGGGGGAAAAGCCTTGGCCTCAGTGCGCTTCTTCACGGCCAGAGAACTGGTCTCTGCCAGATCCTGCAGGCGACGTCAGCTGCCACTTAATGGGCTACTTGAATCTCCATGGCTCAGGGTAAGGCCCAGCCACCCTTCAGAGGGGAGCCATAGCCCAATAGGCGGATCGAGATTATGGCCTTTGAGGCCCCGCATTGGGTGCCAGGAAAGATGTTGCAGGAAAGAGAGTGGGGTGCGAGAGGATGGTCACATCCCAAGTCATGTCTGAGTCCCTGGGATGGCCGCCAAGTGTGGGTTCTTGGCTTTGTGCAGGCAAGAATTCAAGAGCAAGACATAGTAAAGTGAAAGAAGGTTTATTCAGGGAGATACACACTCCATAGACAGAGTGTGGGCCATCTTGGAAGGCAAGAGGCCACGGTGCATAATTTTTAACGCCCTTTTTAGATTCTATTTGCTAACATTTTGTTGAGGATTTTTGCATCTATGTTCATGAGAGATATTGGTCTGTAATTTTCTTTTATTGTAATGTCTTTGTCTGGTTTTGGTATTAGAGCAATGCTGGCTTCATAGAATGAGTTAGGTAGTAGTCCCTCTTCTTCTATCCTCCAAATAAGATTGTAGAGAATTGGTAAAATTTCTTCCTTAAACATTTGGTAGAATTCATCAGTGAACTCATCAGGGCCTGGCACTTTCTGTTTTGAAAGGTTATTAATTATTGATTCAATTCCTTTAATATATATGTCTATTCATATTGTCTGTTTCTTCTCGTCTGAGTTTTGGCAGACTGTGTTTTTCAAGGAATTCATCCATTTCACGTAGGTTATCAAATTTGTGGGCGTAGAGTTGTATAGTATTCCTTTATTGTCCTTTTAATGTCCATGGGATCTGTAGTGATGCCCCCTCCTTTGTTTCTGATATTAGTAATTTGTGTCCTCTCTTTTTTTTTTCTAGTTAGCTTGGCTAGTGACATCAATTTTAAGGATCTTTTCAAAGAAATAGCTTTAAATTTTTAAAAATTTTATTCAAGTATAGTTGATTTACAATGTTGTGTTAATTTCTGCTGTAGAGCAAAGTGATTCAGTTATACATTTATATACATTCTTTTTCATATTCTTTTCCATTATGGTTTATCACAGGATATTTAATATAGTTCCCTATGCTATACAGTAAGACCTTGTTGTTTATCCATTCTATATATAATAGTTTGCATCTGCTAATCCCGAAGTCACAGTCCATCCCTCCACCACCCCCCTCCACCTTGGCAACCACAAGTTTGTTCTCCATATCTTTGAGTTTGAGAAACAGCTTTTGGTTTCATTGATTTTCTCTATTGATTCTCTATTTTCAATTTCATTGATATCTACTTTTATTTTTATTATTCCTTTTCTTTTGCTTACTTTATATTTAATTTGCTCTTCTTTTTTAAATATTTATTTATTTATTTGGCTGCATTAGGTCTTAGTTGCAGCACGTGAGATCTTCATTGTGGCATACAGGGTCTTCTGTTGCAGTACATAGCCTCTTCATTGCAGCACACAGGCTTCTCTCTAGTTGTGTGCAGGCGTCAGAGCATGCATGCTCAGTAGTTGCGGCATGTGAGCTCTCTAGTTGTGGTGCGTGGGCTCTAGAGTGCATGGGCTCAGTAGTTGCGGCGCATGGGCTTAGTTGCCCTGTGGCATGTGGAATTTTAGTTCCCCAACCAGGGATCAAACCCGAGTCCCGTGTATTGGAAGGTGGATTCTTAACCACTGGACCACCAGGGAAGTCCCGAATTTGCTCTTCTTTTTTTTGCTTTTCTAATATATGCATTCAGCATTATAAGTTTCCCTTTAAGCACTGCTTTCACTGAATCCCACAAATTTTGATAAGTTTTGTTTTCATTTTAATTTATTTGAAAATATTTTAAAATTTATCTTGAGTTTTCTTCTTTGGCCCATGTGTTATTTAGAAGTATGTTGTTTAATCTCTATGTGTTTTGGGATTTTCCAGTTATCTTTCTGTTATTGACTTCTAGCTTAATTCCATTGTAGTCTGAGAGCAGACACTGAAAGATTTCTATTCTTTTAAATTTGTTAAGGTGTGTTTTATGGCCCAGTATGTGACCCATCTTGATGAATGTCCCATGTGAACATAAAAAGAATGTGTATTCTGCTGTTGTTGGATAAAGCAGTCTATAGATGTCCATGATAGCAAGTTGATTTATGATGTTGTTGAGTTCAACTCTGTCCTTACTGATTTTCTGCCCACTGAATCTTTCCATTTCTGATAGAGGGGTGTGAAAGTATCCAACTATAATAATGGATTCCTCTATTTATCCTTGAAGTTCTATCAGCTTTTGCCTCATGTAGTTTGATGTTGTTTTTAGGCATATAGATATTAAGAATTTTTATATCGTCTTGGAGAATTCACCCCTTTATAATTATGTAATGCCCTTCTTTATCCCTGAAATTTCCCCTGCTTTGAAGTCTGCTTGATGTGAAATTAATATAGCTACTCCTGATTTTTAAAATGTGTGTTAGCATGGTATAGTTTTCTCCATTCATTTACTTTTAATCTGCATGTGTCTGCACATTTAAAGTGGATTTAGTATGGACAGCATATAGTTGGGTCTTGTTTTTTGATTCAGTCTGACAATCTGTCTTTTGATTGTGTATTTGGACCATTGACATTCAAAGTGATTATTGATGTAGTTGGATTAATATCTACCATATTTGTTACTGTTTTCTATTTGTTGCCCTTATTCTTTGTTCCTATTTTTGTCTTTTACTTTTTCAGCCTTTTGTGGTTTTAACTGAGCATTTTATGTGATTCTATTTGTACTTTCTTAGCATGTCACTTAGCATGCCTTTCTTAGCATTTTCTCTCCTTTCTTAGCATAAAAGTTACACTTTATCCTTTCCATTTTTTGTTTTACATCTTTATTGGAGTATAATTGCTTTACAATGGTGTGTTAGTTTCTGCTTTATAACAAAGTGAATCAGTTATACATATACATATGTTCCCATATCTCTTCCCTCTTGTGTCTCCCTTCCTCCCACCCTCCCTATCCCGCCCCTCTAGGTGGTCACAAAGCACTGAGCTGATCTCCCTGTGCTATGCGGCTGCTTCCCACTAGCTATCTATTTTACGTTTGGTAGTGTATATATGTCCATGCCACTCTCTCACTTTGTCACAGCTTACCCTTCCCCCTCCCCATATCCTCAAGTCCATTCTCTAGTAGGTCTGTGTCTTTATTCCTGTCTTACCCCTAGGTTCTTCATGACATTTTTTTTCTTAGATTCCATATATATGTGTTAGCATACGGTATTTGACTTTCTCTTTCTGACTTACTTCACTCTGTATGACAGACTCTAGGTCCATCCACCTCACTACAAATAACTTATTTTCGTTTCTTTTTATGGCTAATATTCCATTGTATATATGTGCCACATCTTCTTTATCCATTTATCCAATGATGGACACTTAGGTTGTTTCCATCTCCTGATTATTGTAAATAGAGCTTCAATGAACATTTTGGTACATGACTCTTTTTGAATTATGGTTTTCTCAGGGTATATGCCCAGTAGTGGGATTGCTGGGTCATATGGTAGTTCTATTTGTACTTTTTTAAGGAACCTCCATACTGTTCTCCGTAGTGGCTGTACCAATTCACATTCCCACCAGCAGTGCAAGAGTGTTCCCTTTTCTCCACACCCTCTCCAGCATTTATTGTTTGTAGATTTTTTGATGATGGCCATTCTGACCAGTGTGAGATGATATCTCATTGTAGTTTTGATTTGCATTTCTCTAATGATTAATGATTTTGAGCATTCTTTCATGTGTTTGTTGGCACTCTGTGTATCTTCTTTGGAGAAATGTCTATTTAGGTCTCTGTGTATCTTCTTTGGAGAAATGTCTATTTAGGTCTTCTGCCCATTTTTGGATTGGGTTGTTTGTTTTTTTGTTATTGAGCTGCATGAGTTCTTGTAAATTTTGGCGAGATTAATCCTTTGTCAGTTGCTTCATTTACAAATACTTTCTCCCATTCTAAGTGTTGTCTTTTGGTCTTGTTTATGGTTTCCTTTGCTGTGCAAAAGATTTGAAGTTTCATTAGGTCCCATTTGTTTATTTTTGTTTTTATTTCCATTTCTCTAGGAGGTGGGTCAAAAAGGATCTTGCTGTGATTTATGTCATAGAGTGTTCTGCGTATGTTTTCCTCTAAGAGTTTGATGGTGTCTGGCCTTACATTTAGGTCTTTAATCCATTTTGAGTTTATTTTTGTGTATGGTGTTAGGGAGTGTTCTGATCTCATACTTTTACATGTAGCTGTCCAGTTTTCCCAGCACCACTTATTGAAGAGGCTGTCCTTTCTCCACTGTGCATTCCTGCCTCCTTTGTCAAAGATAAGGTGACCGTATGTGCGTGGATTTATCTCTGGGCTTTCTATCCTGTTCCATTGATCTGTCTTTCTGTTTTTGTGCCAGTACCATACTGTCTTGATTACTGTAGCTTTGTAGTATAGTCTGAATTTAGGGAGCCTGATTCCTCCAGCTCCGTTTTTCGTTCTCAAGATTGCTTTGGCTATTCGGGGTCTTTTGTGTTTCCATACAAATTGTGAAAATTTTTGTTCTAGTTCTGTGAAAAATGCCAGTGGTAGTTTGATAGGGATTGCACTGAATCTGTAGATTGCTTTGGGTAGTAGAGTCATTTTCACAATGTTGATTCTTCCAATCCAAGAACACGGTATATCTCTCCATCTATTTGTATCATCTTTAATTTCTTTCATCAGTGTCTTATAATTTTCTGCATACAGGTCTTTTGTCTTCTTAGGTAGGTTTATTCCTAGATATTTTATTCTTTTTGTTGCAACGGTAAATGGGAGTGTTTTCTTGATTTCACTTTCAGATTTTTCATCATTAGTGTATAGGAATGCCAGAGATTTCTGTGCATTAATTTTGTATCCTGCTACTTTGCCAAATTCATTGATTAGCTCTAGTAGTTTTCTGGTAGCATCTTTAGGATTCTCTATGTATAGTATCATGTCATCTGCAAACAGTGACAGCTTTACTTCTTCTTTTCCGATTTGGATTCCTTTTATTTCCTTTTCTTCTCTGATTGCTGTGGCTAAAACTTCCAAAACTATGTTGAATAAGAGTGGTGAGAGTGGGCAACCTTGTGTTGTTCCTGATCTTAGTGGAAATGCTTTCAGTTTTTCACCATTGAGGATGATGCTGGCTGTGGGTTTGTCATATATGGCCTTTATTATGTTGAGGAAAGTTCCCTCCATGCCTACTTTCTGCAGGGTTTTTATCATAAATGGGTGTTGAATTTTGTCGAAAGCTTTCTCTGCATCTATTATGACCATATGGTTTTTTTCCTTCAGTTTGTTAATATGGTGTATCACATTGCTTGATTTGCATATATTGAAGGATCCTTGCATTCCTGGGATAAACCCCACTTGATCATGGTGTATGATCCTCTTAAAGTGCTGTTGGATTCTGTTTGCTAGTATTTTGTTGAGGATTTTTTTCATCTATGTTCATCAGTGATACTGGCCTGTAGTTTTCTTTCTTTGTGACATCCTGATCTGGTTTTGGTATCAGGGTGATGGTGGCCTTGTAGAATGAGTTTGGGAGTGTTCCTCCCTTTGCTATATTTTGGAAGAGTTTGAGAAGGATAGGCGTTAGCTCTTCTCTAAATGTTTGATAGAATTCGCCTGTGAAGCCATCTGGTCCTGGGCTTTTGTTTGTTGGAAGATTTTTAATCAAAGTTTCAATTTCAGTGCTTGTGATTGGTCTGTTCATATTTTCTATTTCTTCCTGATTCAGTCTTGGCAGGTTGTGCATTTCTAAGAGTTTGTCCATTTCTTCCAGGTTGTCCATTTTATTGGCATATAGTTGCTTGTAGTAATCTCTCATGATCTTTTGTATTTCTGCAGTGTCACTTGTTACTTTTCCTTTTTCATTTCTAAATCTATTGATTTGAGTCTTCTCCCTTTTTTTCTTGATGAGTCTGGCTAATGGTTTATCAATTTTGCTTATCTTCTTAAAGAACCAGCTTTTAGTTTTATTGATCTTTGCTATCATTTCCTTCATTTCTTCTTCATTTATTTCTGATCTGATCTTTATGATTTCTTTCCTTCTGCTAACTTTGGGGTTTTTTGTTCGTCTTTCTCTAATTGCTTTAGATGCAAGGTTAGGTTGTTTATTCAAGATGTTTCCTGTTTCTTAAGGTAGGATTGTATTGCTATAAACTTCCCATCTTAGAACTGCTTTTACTGCATCCGATAGGTTTTGGGTCATCGTGTCTCCATTGTCATTTGTTTCTAGGTATTTTTTTGATTTCCTCTTTGATTTCTTCAGTGATCACTTCGTTATTAAGTAGTGTATTGTTTAGCCTCCATGTGTTTGTATTTTTTACAGATCTTTTCCTGTAATTGTTATCTAGTCTCATAGCGTTGTGGTCGGAAAAGATACTTGATACAATTTCAATTTTCTTAAATTTCCCAAGGCTTGATTTGTGACCCAAGATATGATCTGTCCTAGAGAATGTTCCATGAGCCCTTGAGAAAAATGTGTATTCTGTTGTTTTTGGATGGAATGTCCTATAAATATCAATTAAGTCCATCTTGTTTAATGTATCATTTAAAGCTTGTGTTTCCTTATTTATTTTCATTTTGGATGATCTGTCCATTGGTGAAAGTGGGGTGTTAAAGTCCCCTACTATGAATATGTTACTGTCGATTTCCCCTTTTATGGCTGTTAGTATTTGCGTTATGTATTGAGGTGCTCCTATGTTGGGTGCATAAATATTTACAATTTGTTATATCTTCTTCTTGGATTGATCCCTTGATCATTATGTAGTGTCCTTCTTTGTCTCTTGTAATAGTCTTTATTTTAAAGTCTATTTTGTCTGATATGAGAATTGCTACTCCAGCTTTCTTTTGGTTTCCATTTGCATGGAATATCTTTTTCCATCCCCTCACTTTCAGTCTGTATGTGTCTCTAGGTCTGAAGTGGGTCTGTTGTAGACAGCATATATATGGGTCTTGTTTTTGTATCCATTCAGCCAGTCTGTGTCTTTTGGTGGGAGCATTTAGTCCATTTATATTTCAGGTAATTATTGATATGTATGTTCCTATTCCCATTTTCTTAATTGTTTTGGGTTTGTTATTGTAGGTCTTTTCCTCCTCTTGTGTTTCTTGCCTAGAGAAGATCCTTTAGCATTTGTTGTAAAGCTGGTTTGGTGGCGCTGAACTCTCTCAGCTTTTGCTTGTCTGTAAAGGTTTTAATTTCTCCATCAAATCTGAATGAGATCTTTGCTGGGTAGACTAATCTTGGTTGTAGGTTTTTCTCCTCCATCACTTTAAATATGTCCTGCCAGTCCCTTCTGGCTTGCAGAGTTTCTGCTGATAGATCAGCTGTTAACCTTATGGGGATTCCCTTGTGTGTTACTTGTTTTTTTTCCCTTGCTGCTTTTAATATGTTTTCTTTGTATTTAATTTTTGACAGTTTGATTAATATGTGTCTTGGCATGTTTCTCCTTGGATTTATCCTGACACTATGTGCTTCCTGGAGTTGATTAACTATTTCCTGTCCCATATTAGGGAAGTTTTCAACTATAATCTCTTCAAATATTTTCTCAGTCCCTTTCTTTTTCTCTTCTTCTTCTGGAATCGCTATAATTTGAATGTTTGTGTGTTTAATGTTGTCCCAGAGGTCTCTTAGACTGTCCTCAGTTCTTTTCATTCTTTTTTCTTTATTCTGTTCTGCAGTAGTTATTTCCACTATTTTATCTTCCAGGTCACTTATCCGTTCTTCTGCCTCAGTTATTCTGCTATTGATCCCTTCTAGAGTATTTTTAATTTCATTTATTGTGTTGTTCATTGTTGCTTGTTTCATCTTTAGTTCTTCTAGGTCCTTGTTAAATGTTTCTTGCATTTTCTCTATTCTGTTTCCAAGATTTTGGATCATCTTTACTATTATTATTCTGAATTCTTTTTCAGGTAGACTGCCTATTTCCTCTTTATTTGTTAGGTCTGGTGGGTTTTTATCTTGCTCTTTCATCTGCTGTGTGTTTTTCTGTCTTCCCATTTTGCTTATCTTACTGTGTTTGGGGTCTCCTTTTTGCAGGCTGCAGGTTCGTAGTTCCTGTTGTTTTTGGTGTCTGTCCCCAGTGGCTAAAGTTGTTTCAGTGGGTTATGTAGGCTTCCTGGTGGAGGAGACTAGTGCCTGTGTTCTGGTGGATGAGGCTGGATCTTGTCTTTCTGATGGGCTGGTCCACGTCTGGTGGTGTATTTTGGGGTGTCTGTGGACTTATTATGATTTTAGGCAGCCTCTCTGCTGATGGGTGGGGTTGTGTTCCTTTCTTGCTAGTTGTTTGGCATAGGGTGTCCAGCACTGTAGTTTGCTAGCTGTTGAGTGAAGCTGGGTGTTGGTGTTGAGATGGAGATCTCTGGGAGATTTTCGCCGTTTGATATTACGTGGAGCTGGGAGGTCTCTTGTGGACCAGTGTCCTGAAGTTGGCTCTCCCACCTCAGAGGCACAGCACTGACTCCTGGCTGCAGCACCAAGAGCCTTTCATCCACACGGTCCAGAATAAAAGGGAGAAAAAGTAGAAAGAAAGAGGATAAAAGAAAATAAAATAAAGTAAGATAAAATAAAGTTATTAAAATAATTATTAAGAAAAAAAAATTTTTTAAGTAAAAAAAAACAAAAACAAAAACGGAGGGATAGAACCCTAGGACAAATGGTGAAAGCAAAGCTATACAGACAAAATCTCACACAGAAGCATACACATACACACTCACAAAAAGAGGAAAAGGGAAAAAAATAATAAATCTTGCTCTCAAGTCCACCTCCTCAATTTGGGATGATTCGTTGTCTATTCATGTATTCCACAGATGCAGGGTACATCAAGTTGATTGTGGAGCTTTAATCCGCTGCTCCTGAGGCTGCTGGGAGAGATTTCCCTTTCTATTCTTTGTTCTCACAGCTCCCGGGGCTCAGCTTTGGATTTGGCCCCGCCTCTGCTTGTAGGTCGCCGGAGGGCGTCTGTTCTTCACTCAGACGGGACGGGGTTAAAGGAGCCGCTGATTTGGGGGCTCTGGCTCACTCAGAACCGGGGGAAAGAGGGGCACGATGCGGGGCGAGCCTGCAGCGGCAGAGGCCGGCATGACGTTGCACCAGCCTGAGGCGCGCCGTGCATTCTCTCGGGGAAGTTGTCCCTGGATCACGGGACCCTGGCAGTGGCGGGCTGCACAGACTCCCGGGAGGCGAGGTGTGGACAGTGACCTGTGCTCGCACATAGGCTTCTTGGTGGCGGCAGCAGCAGCCTTAGCGTCTCATGCCCGTCTCTGGGGTCTGCGCTCTTAGCCGCGGCTCGCGCCCGTCTCCGGAGCTCCTTTAAGCAGCGCTCTTAATCCCCTCTCCTCGCGCACCAGGAAACAAAGAGGGAAGAAAAAGTTTGTTGCCTCTTCGGCAGGTCCAGACTTTTCCCTGGACTCATTCCCGGCTAGCCGTGGTGCACTAACCCCTTCCGGCTGTGTTCACGCTGCCAGTCCTCTCCCTGCGCTCCGCCCCTATCCTTTCCTTTTATAAAAACTTTTTTCTTTAATAGTGGTTACTATAGAGTTTGCAATATACAGTCCCAACTAATCCGAGTCCATTTTCAAATAACACTATAGCACTTTACAGATAGTTTGAATAGCTTATAATAACAAAATAATTACAATTCCTCCCTCCGTCCCTTGTAACATTGCTACCATTCATTTCACTTATTTATAAGCATACATAAACATGTATGTATGATGATACATACTTAAGTATACATAATTGAACACATTGTTGTATTATTATTTTTAACAAGCTGTTTTGTGTTAGAGCAATTCAGAACAAGAAAAATAAAAGATTTTATTTTGCCTTCACATATTCCTCTTCATTGCTCTTTCTTTCTTAATGAAGATCCAAGTTTCTGACCTATATTATTTTTCTTCTCTCCAAATAACTTATTTTAACATATCTTGCAAGTCAGGTTTATGGGTTAGAAATTTCCTCAATTTCTGTTTGTCTGAGAAAGTGTATTTCTCCTTCACTTTTGAAAGATAATTTCGCAGGATACAGAATTCTAAGTCAGTGGTTTTTGAAGAGAAGTCAGATGAGATTCTTATCTTTGTTCCTCTGCACTGAAGTTCTTTATTCCTCTGGCTTTTTTTCCTTGCCTTTGATGTTTCTGCAGTTTGAAAATGATATTCCTAGATGTGCTTTTTTTTTTTTTTTGTCATTTTCCTGCTTGGTGTTCTCTGAGCTTCCTGGATCTGTGGTTTGGTGTCTGACATTAATTTGGGGAAATTCTCATTATTATTGTTTCAACTATTTCTTCTGTTCCTTTCTCTCTTTCTTCTCCTTTTGGTCTACCCATTATCTGTATGTTACACGTTTTATAGTCGTCCCAAAGTCTTTGGATATTGTGTGTGTGTGTGTGTGTGTGTGTGTGTGTGTGTGTTTGTGTGTGTTGTCTTAGTTCTCTTTGCTTTTCAGTTTTGGAAGTTTCCATTGATATATTCTCAAGGTCAGAGATTTTTTTTCCCCTCAGCCATGTTCAGTCTACTAATAGGTTTATCAAAGGCATTCTTCATTTCCGTTACAGTGTTTTTGATCTCTAGCCTTTCTTTTTAGTTCCTTCTTAGAATTTCCTCTTCTCTGCTTACATTGCCCATCTATTCTTGTATACTGTCTACTTTGTCCATTAGAACCCTTAGCATATTAATCGTTGTTGTTTTAAATTCCTAGTCTGATAATTCCAACAACCCTGCCATGTCTGGTTCTGATGCTTGCATTGTCTCTTCAATTTATGTTTTTTTCCTTTCAGTATGCATTATAGTTTATTTATTTTGATTGCCAGACATGTTGTGCTGTATAAAATGAATGGCTGTAAATAAGCCATTAGTAATGTGGTGGTGAGGTGTGGGAGGAGAAGTGGTCAATAGTCCACAATTAAGTCCCCGTTTGGTTTTTTTTTAATTAATTAATTTAACTTATTTATTGTTGGCTGCGTTGGGTCTTCATTGCTGCACATGAGCTTTCTCTAGTTGCGGTGAGTGGGGGCTACTCTTTGCCGCGGTGCGTGGGCCTCTCATCATGGTGGCCTCTCCTGCTGCAGAGCACAGGCTCCAGAATGCAAGCTCAGTAGCTGTGGCGCACGGGCCCAGCTGCTCCACGGCATGTGGAATCCTCCCAGACCAGGGCTTGAACCTGCGTCCCCTGCATCAGCAGGCAGATTCCCAACCAATGCACCACCAGGAAAGCCCCAGTCCCCTCTTTTAGTGAGCCCAAGCCTCTGGACTCTGAACTTCACAAGTGCTTCTCAGTCATCCCCCTTTGCTTGGTTGGGACAGGATGGCTAGAGTGGGCTGGAGTTGGGTATTACCTTTTTCCCAGGTCAGTTAGGCTCTGATAATACCCCAGCAGTTTAGGCTCTGGCTAATAGTTTCTCATGAGGCCAGGCCCTGACAGAAGAACAGACTCTGGTGTATTTCAGAATGGTTTCTTTTCCCCTCCCCCTGCTAGAAGCACAAGGAGATTTACTGTGAAGACCTGGTCAAGCTTCTGGAAGTAAAATTCATAAAAGTGTGGGTGCTCACTTATGACTGGATCCCCCTGGCATTTTTAACCCTCAGTTTTGTCCAGGCTGCGCCTCCAGGCATTTGTCGATTACAGTTCAGGTTTTCCTACCCTGGCATGGGATCTTGTGGTGGTTTCCACTCATGAGCCTCTACTCCAGTAATTTGTGACTCCCTGTATTTGCCTGTCTGTCTCTCCAGTCTTGGGGGTTATAGTTTACCCTGTGTTGTCCTCTCTCTTACTGATCCAAAGGGTTGTTGATTTTTCAATGTAATCAGGTTTTACTTGTTTTGAGGATAGAGTGGTGACTTCTAAGCTCCTTACATGAACTGGAAATTGGATGCTCCCCTGGAACATCTTTTTTTATCCTCTTGCTTTCAACCTATTTGTGTCTTTGGATGCTAAATGAGTTTCTTATGGACAGCATAGAGTTCAATAATTTTTTTTTAAATTAATTAACTAATTAATTAATTTTTGGCTGTGTTGGATCTTTGCGACTGGGTATGTTTCTTCTTTCTCTTGTTGCAGCGAGCAGGGGCTATTTGTTCTGGTGCACGGGCTTCTTATTGCGGTGGCTTCTCTTGTTGCAGAGCATGGGCTCTAGGTGCATGGGCTTCAGTAGCTGTGGCTCGCGGGCTCCAGAGCACAGGCTCAGTAGTTGTGGCGCACGGGCTTAGTTGCTCCGTGGCATGTGGGATCTTCCCGGACAGGGCTTGAACCCTTGTCCCCTGCCTTGGGTGGCGGATTCTTAACCACTGTGCCACCAGGGAAGTCCCAGTACATGTGTCTTTTTGAATTATGTTTTTCTCAGTCACCATTCCTTTTAAACTTTACCTTAGCCCAGCCATCTTCATAAATACCTCTTTAATTAAACTCACCTCAATTATTCCATCTATTTGGGGCACTTATTTTATATTAGGACACTGCCAGATACACAAAGGAGAAGACTTTTGAAAAGCAGTGAAATCTGGGTTATTAACAGCACATTAGCTTTGAGAAGCATTAAGTGTTCCCTATTCTTCTCCCTAAATTAAGGAAAGCAGCAGATTCCTCACTATGACAGCAACTTTGAATGGTTGGGATGGAGCGGAGGACAGGGAGAGTATCCAGGAAGAGGGAACAGTGTTGTTTTCCCAATTCAGATCTCCCACAGTTGAGGCTGCCAGCACTCAAAGTCGCCAGGAGGGAGTTTATGTCTTTTTACCCTGTCTTTTCCTGCTGGAGCCCCTGTGGTTCCCTGAATACTCCAACCCCAGGTGGAGTTATGTGAATGGGTACTAAGAGGAAAAACCCAACAGTGGCTTTGGAAATAAATACTTGATAAATGTATGTTTCCTCCATTCTTCTTGCTGGAATTGACAAGCTGATTCATGCTAAAGGGAAGAGCTTCCTGGGACTGACAGTCACTAGAGGACACTCCTCTGCCTCTGAGAAGTGCCAGCAGGAGGAGGGGTGAAGCCTGGTGACCAAGCGAGGCTTATCGAGGTGCTGCACAGTCCCTGTGATTTCCTGTTCAGGGACCTGCTAGCAAATGAGCGTGTGGAGTTCTCTGAGTCATGACCCCTCGTGAGATGTTTCTCAACACTTGGTCCAACTCTTCTCCTGTCTCTCAACCTCTGCCCATCCCCACCCAATTTGGTGCGGGTCCCTGCAAGGGATTGTTGTTGTGGAGCCTTTTGCTGCCAACTGTGTGTCTGGGCAGCAATGCCAAGCAAAGTAAGCCTGCACTGGGCGACTTTATATTAAGAATAAAGCATACCCTCCTTACTTATCATTCAAGGCCCTCCATGGCCTGTCCCACCCTTTTTCTTTATCATAGTTCTAATGTGTGCATGTTTACAGTTTCTTTCCAAATGGCACAGAAGTATATCAAATAAAAGATGAAAGTCTTTCTGAATCCTATTCTCCAAAAGCAACACTTTGTTAGTTATTATTCTTAAATCTTTCATTAGTTATTATTATAACTTTGAACAATAAAATTCGGTTTCTCTTTTTAAAATTGATCTGTGCTAAAGTGGATAAATTGACTTCCCTTTGAGATGTAAAGAAGTTAGCACACATACCAGTCATACTTGGGTCTCTTGGAACAAGTATGGCATGAGTGAGAGACAGATTTCACCAGAATCGGGTTTTTTCTGACGAGTGTGGCAGAGGGGAGTGGGATAAGGGCCAGGAGGGTGTGTGCAAAGCAGTGATTATAGCAACAGGTCATGGAATCTAAACATGGCAGGAATGGAAGTGAGGGCATGAGGGAATCATGGGCAATGAGATGTGTTGAGTCAAGAGATGGGAGGTCAGGATGGTATTTGCTGGTCATTGGATTTGGGATACTAGGGAAAATAAATTGTGCAGATCAGAGGGGAAGGGGAGGCAGTGCAAACTTGAAACATAATTTGGAGGTGATGCTATTGTGGGTGATGACGAGATCCGGGACTGGGTGATTAGAATGCAGTGGGAGACAAGGTTAAAGGAAGGAGGTGTTTAGAAAGCTGAGAGGTTAGAATGTTGGATTAACCATCTAAATGTATATTCGAGTCCCCAGAGTGAGGCTGGGGTGGTGCTGGAGATGACTATAAACCAGGTACTTAGGCTAGAAAATAAACATTCACATACCCACCTCAAAATCAAGCATATATTGAAGTTCTATTATATTTGCCAATTTCTCTTTAAAAACGAATAAATAAAACTAAAGATACAACTATAGCCCAAGCCTGCAGCTCAGTTGGATCTGTCACTCTTCAGTTCTTCTGAAATTGATGTGTCTTATTCTCCCATATGCATGACAGGATGTCAAAATAGAAGGTTTATCTAAATATCAAGATATTCCACAAAATACATTTCAAGAGGAATGCAACATGACTTGTAGAATTTAAAAGTAAAGCTTCTGACCACTGGTTACACAACTCTTAAGCTATCATGCATATCAGGGTATAAAAATGTTCAGAACTGAATTTTTCTGTAAGGCTTAAAATGTTGAATTTAATTTAAAGGTGAGCCATTTTTTCCTCTCCCGCCACAGGGCTCTCGTGATGTACAAAATCCAGCCAAAGCTGTACAATTAATAAACTCACAGGACTCACAGGAATGACTCTCATACGAACCCGTCTAAGTTGGCGGCACAGCATCAAGGCACCCTGCCTGGTGCATAGGCCACCAGCACTGTCTTCCTGTCTCCTCCCACCACCCTGTGCCCCAGCTAAGGAGCCCTCACCTACAGCCAAGCCCTGCTGTGGCACTTGGAAATCAAGGGTTGCATATAGGATACAGCTGAGTGCTAGTCTGGGAAGACCATTGGATCTGGATCTGAGATCTGAGTATTGAGCTGTGTTCTAGGAATGATCAATATATTTGGTTGGAAAAACTGTAAACTGTAAATGGTATTATTTTCCTAGCTACCGTGTATTGTCTCCTAAGTATCAAGAGTTTATTTGTTAGCTCTCCTTTCTGGGGGGGTGTTATCACACCATCTCATGGCGACCCCTCCCTGTCTGCCCGAATGCTGTGAGGAATGAGTAACCACTGGCAGAGAACAGTTAAGAATTCTGTACCAAACGCAACTTTTTTATCAATACGATTGACGTGAAGGTTCAAATGTTTTCAATCCCGCTCCTCTTGGGGACTGGCGATGAAACTGACTAAA
Source organism: Pseudorca crassidens (assembly GCF_039906515.1). Taxonomy (NCBI): domain Eukaryota; kingdom Metazoa; phylum Chordata; class Mammalia; order Artiodactyla; family Delphinidae; genus Pseudorca; species Pseudorca crassidens. The sequence continues at coordinate 37,382,958 of NC_090304.1, read as the reverse complement.
AGTCACAGCCGGAACAATTGGTACAAAACCTTGAGGCTTACAGACTGTTCCAAAAGCTAGTGATAAATGGTTTCCAAGGTAATTTCTATTTTGAAATCGACACTGAAGTTGCAATGGCCAAATTAGAACTAGTGGGCATGTTTTTTGACTCTCCATTGGTTGGAGCAAAAGCTAAATAACCACTCATAAGTTTTCAAAGGTAAAGGCTGTGTTTTTCACTCCTAGAACCCATGGCAAACTGGCCACCTTGTCAGGGACAAATATCTCCAGAGGACCTTTCCTAAACCTGATTTCCTGGACTGTTCTTACGCAGGCAGAATCTAACTCTAAGGACATTCTTTTCCCAAAGACCAGAGAATCCAATGAACTCTAGATACTCATTTAGAATGAAGTTTTTTTATTGGCAGCATGCTTCCAAACACAGGCCCAAACATGAATCTTAGAGGAACAGAGTCTCAGAGAAAAATAAGGATTCTTCTTTTTCTATATCATCAAGTAGAAAACAATTACAGACAGGGTTTTATGATTTTAGACAAATATTTTTTCCCATTGAAATGAAACTAGAAGTAGAAAGCTTTGAATAAGAAAAGATTCAAAGAAGATAACATGAGAAATTTATTTATAATGTACAGAGAGATACAGATATTCTACTTTCAGAAAAACGCTTTTCTGAGAAAAACAGAAGAGCCAGGTTTTAAAAAATCGGTTTGAAGGCACCGGGGTGTCACTGAGGCATTTCAGAGGCATAAGGCTGAGAGAAGAGTGGATAACTGCCAAGTCTGGCAGGGCAGCATTGCCTCTCAAAGTCACTTCTTTTTATTTATTTATTTATTTTTGGCTGCACTGAATCTTCGTTGCTGCTCGCGGGCTTTCTCTAGCTGTGGCGAGCGGAGGCTACTCTTCGTTGCGGTGCGTGGGCTTCTCATTGCGGTGGCTTCTGTTTGTCGCAGAGCACGGGCTCTAGGCGTGCAGGCTTCAGTAGTCGTGGCTCGCGGGCTCTAGAGCGCAGGCTCAGTAGTTGTGGTGCACGGGCTTAGTTGCTCCGCGATATGTGGGATCTTCCTGGACCAGGGCTCGAGCCCATGTCCCCTGCATTGGCAGGCGGATTCTTAACCACTGCACCACCAGGGAAGTCCCTCTCAAAGTCACTTGTGACTGACCAGGGCAGAGGCTCTTCAGCACCACCCTAGACTGCTTCTGGACATCTCCAGGGTTTCCTGGAGAAGGCTTCCTCTGTGTCCATCCACCTCAGAAATATCCTGCAGAGCCCTTTGGGGAACCAATTTGAGGGTTTGCCATCTCTGCCACTGCCTAAAGAAGCCAGTGAAGAAGTGAATGATGAGATTGGTACAGCCATTAACACAGAGCAGGATAAACACAGTGCAATGAAGGAAACAAAAGAAGGAATTGTAACCAGTTTGAATGCCCCATCCAACGAATGAGTGGATGCCAGCAGGCAGGCCACCAAAATATGACCACCATTGTGCACAGGTTGGTCACACACAGCCTAGTCATTTGCATCCAATGGGAGCCATACAGGAATATGATTAGCATGTCAGGCTGACACTAGAGAGAACCACAAATACGAATATCAGAGTGATGTTAGCATCCTGTCAGCATAAGATGTGCCTGTACGAGCCTCTTGTTTTTCTTAAAGTCTTTAACATTTTAATGTCTCTGAATCTACAGTTCAATCTACAGTTTGTTTTACAATGAATGATGCATCATATTTAGTGGCATCTTCCCTTCCTTCCTTCCTTCCTTCCTTTCTTTCTCTCTGTTTTAAGTTAAATTTCTTTTTTGATTTTTATACAGTTTTTAAAGGTTACTTTCCATTTTCAGTTTCTACAAAACATTTGCTACATTCCTAATGTTTACAGTACATCCTTGAGCCTGTCTTACACCCAGTACTTTGTACTCCCACTCTCCCATGCCTGTATTGATTCTTCACCCCTCCCCACTGGTAACCACTAGTTTGTTCTTTATATCTGTGAGTCGGCTTCTTTTATGTTATATTCACTTCACTAGTTTGTTGTACTTTTTAGATTCCACATATAAGTGATATCGTACAGTATTTACACACACACACATACACACACACACACACACCATATCTTCTTTATCAGTTCATCTGTTGATAGACATTCAGTTTGTTTCCATGTCTTGGCAATTATAAATAATGCTGCTACGAACATTGGGGTGCATGTATCTTTTTGGATCAGTGTTTGTTTTTGTTTTGGATATATACCCAGGAGTGAAATTGCTGGGTCATATGGTAGTTCTATTTTTAGTTTTTGAGAAACCTCCATACTGTTTTCCACAGTGACTGCACCAATTTATTGATACATTACCACCAACATTGTATGAGGGTTCCCTTTTCTCCACATCCTCACCAACATTTGCTATTTGTAGACTTTTTGATGACAGCTATTCTGACAGGTGTGAGGTGATATCTCATTATGGTTTTTTAAACAAAATTTATTTATTTATTTGTTTATTTATTTATTTGGCCGTGCCGGGTCTTAGTTGCGGCACACGGGATCTTCGTTGCCGCATACGGGATCTTTAGTTATGGCATGCGAGATCTAGTTCCCTGAACAGGGATGGAACCTGGGACCCCTGCTTTGGGAGCATGGAGTCCCAACCACTGGGCCACCAGGGAAGTCCCTTACTGTGGTTTTGATTTGCATTTCCCTGATGGTTAGTGATGTGTTGAGCATCTTTTCATATGCCTGTTGGATATCTGCATTTCCTCTATGAAAAAATGTCTATTCAGTTCTTCTGCCCATTTTTTAATCAGATTGGTTTTTTTTTTGATGTTGAGTTGTATGAGCTGTTTATATATGTTGGATATTAACCCCTTATTGGTCATATCATTTGCAAATATTTTCTCCCATTCAGTAGGTTGTGTTTTCATTTTTTCAATGGTTTCCTTTGGTGTGCAAAAGCTTTTAAGTTTAATTAGGTCCCATTTGTTTTACGTTTGCTTTTATTTCCTTTGCTTTAGGAGATGGATCCAAAAAAATATTGCTTCAGTGTAAAATATTTATGTCAAAGAGTGTTCTGCCTATGTTTTCCTCTAGGAGTTTGATAGTATCTGGTCTTACTTACTTTAGGTCTTTAATACATTTTGAGTTTATTTTTGTATATGGTGTTAGAGAATGTTCTAATTTCATTCTTTTACCTGTAACTGTCCAGTTTTCCCAGTACCACTTCTTGAAGTCTTTTCTCCATTGTATATTCTTGCCTCCTTTGTTATAGATTAATTGACCATAGTGATGGGTTTCTTTCTGGGGTTTCTATCCTGTACCATTAATTTATGTGTCTGTTTTTGTGCCAATACCATTCTGGTTTTTTTTTTTTTTTACATCTTTATTGGAGTATAATTGCTTTACAGTGGTGTGTTAGTTTCTGCTTTATAACAAAGTGAATCAGTTATACATATACATATGTTCCCATATCTCCTCCCTCTTGCGTCTCCCTCCCTCCCACCCTCCCTATCCCACCCATCCAGGTGGTCACAAAGCACTGAGCTGATCTCCCTGTGCTATGCGGCTGCTTCCCACTAGCTATCTATTTTACGTTTGGTAGTGTATATATGTCCATGCCACTCTCTCACTTTGTCACAGCTTACCCTTCCCCTCCCCATATCCTCAAGTCCTTTCTCTAGTAGGTCTGTGTCTTTATTCCTAGGGGTGTACCCCTAGGTTCTTCATGACATTTTTTTTTCTTAGATTCCATATATATGTGTTAGCATACGGTATTTGTCTTTCTCTTTCTGACTTACTTCACTCTGTATGACAGTCTCTAGGTCCATCCACCTCACTACAAATAACTCAATTTCGTTTCTTTTTATGGCTGAGTAATATTCCATTGTATATATGTGCCACATCTTCTTTATCCATTCATCCGATGATGGACGCTTAGGTTGTTTCCATGTCCTGGCTATTGTAAATAGAGCTGCAATGGACATTTTGGTACATGACTCTTTTTGAATTATGGTTTTCTCAGGGTATATGCCCAGTAGTGGGATTGCTGGGTCATATGGTAGTTCTATTTGTAGTTTTTTAAGGAACCTCCATACTGTTCTCCATAGTGGCTGTACCAATTCACATTCCCACCAGCAGTGCAAGAGTGTTCCCTTTTCTCCACACCCTCTCCACCATTTATTGTTTCTAGAGTTTTTGATGATGGCCATTCTGACCAGTGTGAGATGATATCTCATTGTAGTTTTGATTTGCATTTCTGTGATGATTAATGATGTTGAGGATTCTTTCATGTGTTTGTTGGCAATCTGTATATCTTCTTTGGAGAAATGTCTATTTAGGTCTTCTGCCCATTTTTGGATTGGGTTGTTTTTTTTTTGTTATTGAACCCATTCTGTTTTGATGACTGTAGCTTTGTAATATAGTCTGAATTCAGGGAGTGTGATTCCCTCAGCTCTGTTCTTTCTCAAGATTGTTTTGGCTATTTGGGGTCTTTTGTATTTCCATACAAATTTAAAATTTTTATGTTCTAGTTCTGTGAAAAATGTCATTGGTATTTTGATAGGGATTGTGTTGACTCTAAATTGCCTTGGGTAGTATGGTCATTTTAACAATGTTGATTCTTTCAATTCAAGAACATGATATATCTTTCCATTTGTTTATGTCATCTTCAGTTTCTTTCATCAGTGTCTTATAGTTTTCAGAGTACAGGTCTTTTGCCTCCTTAGGTAGGTTTATTCCTAGGTATTTTATTCTTTTTGAGGCAGTGGTAAATGGGATTGTTTCCTTAATTTCTCTTTCTGATATTTTATTGTTAGTGTGCATAAATGCAGCAGATTTCTGTATATTAATTTTGTATCCTACAACTTTACCAAATTAATTGATGAGCTCTAGTAGTTTTCTGATGGCATCTTTAGGATTTTCTATGTGTAGTATAATGTCATTTGCAAACAGTAACAGTTTTACTTCTTTCTTTCCATTTTGGATTTCTTTTATTTTGTTTTCTTCTCTGATTGCTGTGCCTAGGACTTTCAAAACTATGTTGAATAAAAATGGCGAGAGTAGGAATCCTTGTCTGTTCCTGATCTTAGAGGAAATGCTTTCAGCTTTTCACCATTGAGTATGATGTTAGCATTGGGTTTGTCATATATGACCTTTATTATGTTGAGGTGTGTTCCCTCTATGCGCACTTTCTGGAGAGTTTTTATTGTGAATGGATGTTGAATTTTATCATAAGCTTTTTTTCTGCACACATTGAGATGATCATATGGTTTTTATTCTTCACTTTGTTAATGTGGTGTATCACATTGATTGATTTGCAGATATTGAAAAATCCTTGCATCCCTGGCATAAGTTCCATTTGATCATGGTGTATGATCCTTTTAATGTATAGTTGGATTCGATTTGCTAGTATTTTGCTGAGGATTTTTGCGTCTATGTTCATCAGTGACTTTGGCCTGTAATTTTCTTTTTTTGTGATATCTTTGCCTGGTTTTGGTACCAGGGTGATGGCAGCCTCATAGAATGAGTTCAGAAGTGTTCCTTCCTCTGCAATTCTTTTGAATAGTTTAAGAAGGATGGGCGTTAACTCTTCTCTAAATGTTTGGTAGAATTTACCTGTGAAGCGATCTGATCCTGGACTTCTGTTTGTTGGGAGTTTTAAAATTACTGATTCAATTTCAGTACTGGTAATTGGTCTGTTCATATTTTCTATTTCTTCCTGGTTCAGTCTTGGGAGATTGTACCTTTCTAAGAATTTGTCCATTTCTTCTGGGTTGTCCATTTTATTGGTGTATAGTTGTTTGTAGTAATCTCTTATGATCCTTTGTAGTCTGTGATGTTAGTTGTAACTTCTTTTTCATTTCTGATCTTATCGATTTGGGCCCTTTCCCCTTTTTTCTTAATGAGTCTGGCTAAAGGTTTATCAATTTTGTTTATCTTTTCAAAGAAGCAGCTTTTAGTTTCATTGATCTTTTCTATTTTTTTTAGTCTCTATTTCATTTATTTCTTCTCTGATCTTTATGATTTCTTTCCTTCTACTAACTTTGAGTTTTTCCTGTTCTTCTTTCTTTAGTTGCTTTTGGTGTAAAGTTAGATTGTTTATTTGAGATTTGTTTTTTCCTGAGGTAAGTTTTTTATTTTATTGTTTTGTCTTCCTTCCCAACCAAAAGCATTTTGACCAATATATAGTGCTTTAAATTAAAAAAAAAATTTATATTGGAGTATAGTTGATTTAACAATGTTGTGTTAGTTTCAGGTGTACAGCAAAGTAATTCAGTTATACATATACACATATCTATTCTTTTTCAAATTCTTTTCCCATTTAGGTTATTACAGAATATTGAGCAGAGTTCCCTGTGCTATACAGTAGTTCCTTGTTTGTTATCTATTTTAAATATAGTAGTGTGTGTATGTCAATCCCAAACTCCCAACTTATACCTCCCCCCACCTTTCTCCTTTGGTAACCATAAGTTTGTTTTCTAAGTCTATGAGTCTGTTTCTGTTGTGTAAATAAATTCATTTGTATCATTTTTTAAGATTCTGCATATAAGCTATATATATGATATTTGTCTTTCTCTGTCTGACTTACTTCACTTAGTGTGATAATCTCCAGGTCCATCCATGTTGCTGCAAATGGCATTATTTCATTTTTTTAATGGCTGAGTAATATTCCATTGTATATATGTACCACATCTTTATCGATTCATCTGTCAATGGATATTTAGGTTGTTTCCATGTCTTGGCTATCGTAAACAGTGCTGCAATGAACTTTGGGGTGCTTGTATCCTTTCGAACCATGGTTTTCTCCAGATATATGCCCGGGAGTGGGATTGCTGGATCATATGGTAGCTCTATTTTTAGTTTTTTAAGGAATGTCCATACTGTTCTCCATAGTGGGTGTACCAATTTACATTCCCACCAATAGTGTGGGAGTGTTCCCTTTTCTCCACACCCTTTCCAGCATTTATTGTTTGTAGACTTTTTGACGATGGCCATTTTGACTGGTGTGAGGTGATACACTCCTGAGGTAAGTTTGTATCATTATAAACTTCCCTCTTAGAATTGCTTTTGCTGCATCCCATAGGTTTTGGATCATCTTGTGTTTTGATTTCATTTGTCTCTAGATATTTATTTCCTCTTTGATTTCTTCAGTGGTCCATTCGTTGTTTAGTAACATATTGTTTAGCCTCCTAATGTTGTGTTTTTTGCATTTTTTTCTTGTAGTTGATTTCTAATCTCATAGTGCTCTGGTCAGAAAAGATGCTTGATATAATGTCAGTTTTCTTAAATTTACTGAGGCCTGTTCTGTGGCCTAGGATGTGATCTATCCTGGAGAGTGTTCCATGTGCACTTGAAAAGAATGTGTATTCTGCTGCTTTTGGATGGAATGCTTTCTATAGACCATTTGGTCTAATGTGTCATTTAAGGTCTAGTTTTCCTTATTGATTTTCTGTCTAGATGATCTGTCCATTGATGTAAGTGAGGTGTTAAAGTCCCCTACTATTATTGTGTCATTGTTGATTTTTCCTTTTATGTCTGTTAATATTTGCCTTATACTTTGATGTGCTCCTATGTTGGGTCCATATATATTTACAATTGTTATATCTTCTTCATGGAGTGATCCCTTAAGCATTATGTAGTGTCCTTCTTTGCGTCTTATAACAGTCTTTATTTTACAGTCTATTTTGGCTGATACAAGTATTGCTACTCCAGCTTTCTTTTGATTTCCATTTGTGTGGAATACCTTTTTCCATCCCCTCCCTTTCAGTCTTTATGTGTCTCTAGATCTGAAGTGAGTCTCTTGCAGGCAGCATGTATACACAGCCTGTTTTTGTATCCATTCAGCCAATCTGTGTCTTTTGGTTGGAGCATTTAGTTCACTTACATTTAAGGTAATTATCGATATCTATGTTCTTATTGCCATTTTGTTAATTGTTCAGATTTGTTTTTGTAGGTCTTTTTCCCCCTTTCATCTTTTCTTCTCTTCTGTTGTGATTTGATGACTATCTTTAGTGTTATGTTTGGATTCTTTTTCCTTTTTTGTGTGTATATCTATTATAGATTTTTGGTTTGTGGTTACCATGAGGTTTTTGTATAGCAGTCTATATATATATCTATAAATCTATCTATCTATATATATATATATGATTGTTTTAAGTTGCTGATCTCTTAATTTCAAATGCACTTTAAAAATCCTGCATTTGGGGCTTCCCTGGTGGCGCAGTGGTTGAGAGTCCGCCTGCCGATGCAGGGGACATGGGTTCGTGCCCTGGTCTGGGAAGATCCCACATGCCGTGGAGCAGCTGGGCCTGTGAGCCATGGCCGCTGAGCCTGCACGTCCGGAGCCTGTGCTCCACAACGGGGGAGGCCACAACAGTGAGAGGCCCTCGTACCGCAAAAAAAAAAAAAAAAAAAAAAAAAAATCCTGCATTTGTATTCTCCTCCCCTCATGCTTACTGTTTTCAGTACCATATTTTACATATAATTGTTCCGTGTATACCTTAACTGCTTATTGTGGGTACAGATGATTTTACTGCTTTTGTCTTTTAACCTCCTTACTAACTTTGTGTGTAGATGATTTCCTGCCTTTACTGTATGTTTGCCTACTGGTGAACTTTCTCATTTTGCAATTTTCTTGTTTCTAGTTATGGCCTTTTCTTTCTTGCCTAGAGAAGTTCCTTTAACATTTGTTGTAAAGCTGGTTTGGTGGTGCCGAATTCTTTTAGCTTTCGCTTGTCTGTGAAGGTTTTGATTTCTCCATCAAATCTGAATGCGAACCTTGTTGGGTAGAGCATTATTGGTTGTAGGTTTTTCCCTTTTATCACTTTAAATATACTCCCTTCTGGCCTGCAGTTTCTGCTGAAAAAATCAGCTGATAGCCTCATGGGAGTTCCATTGTATGTTATTTGTTGCTTTTCCCTTGCTGCTTTTAGTATTCTCTCTTTACTTTCAATTTTTGTCATTTTGATTACAATGTATCTTGTTCTGTTCCTCTTTAGGTTAAGCCTGCATGAGCCTCTGTGCTTCCCGGACTTGGGGGACCATTTCCTTTCCCAGGTTAGGGAGGTTTTCAGCTATTATCTCTTTCAATATTTTCTCAGGCCGCTTTTTTCTCTTTTCTCCTTCTGGGACACCTATAATGTGAATCTTAGTGCACTTGATGTTGTCCCAAAGGTCTCTTAAACTGTCCTCATTTCTTTTCACTCTTTTTGCTTTTTTCTGTTCAGCAGCAGTGATTTCCACTACTCAGTCTTCCAGCTCACTCATCCATTCTTCTGTATCATTTAGTCTACTATTGATTCCTTCTAGTTTGTTTTTCATTTCAGTTATTGTGTTCTTCATCTCTGTTTGGTTGTTCTTTATATTTTCTAACTTTTTGTTAAAAACTTATAACTTCTCACTCTGTGCATCCTTTCTCCTGCAGGCCAGAAGGGAGTGGCACCATATATTTCAAGTGATGAAAGGGAAAAACCTACAACCAATAATACTCATCATCACTCTGAACTCTGTCTTAGGTAGATTGCCTATCCCCACTTCACTTAGTTCTTCTTCTGGGGTTTTATCTTGTTCCTTCGTCTGGAACATATTCCTCTGCTGCTTCATTTTGTCTACGTTGCTATTTGTGTTTTTATGTATGTGGTAGGTTAGTTACATTCCTTGACCTTGGAGAAGTGGCCTCCTGTAGGAGGCGTCCTGTGCATCCCAGCAGTGTACTCGCCTCTCGTCACCCAAGCTACATGCTCTAGGGGATTCCCCTAAGAGGGCTGCAGGGGTCCTTCTGCTGTGGTGGGCTGACTACATGGGCAGTCGTCTGGTTAGTTGCCGGGCCGTGCCTTGCGTGGATGCTGCTGGCTACTGTTTACTGGTGCCTGGTGGTGAGGTGTCTAGCTGCTGGATCCTAGGTGGCCCCGGGGCTAATGCTGCCTCACTGGTGGGAGGAGTCAGGGTCCTGAAGACTCTGGCACTGCTGCCCCCCCACTGGCAGATGAAGCAGGTCCTGGGGTTAGTGCCAGGCTCCTGGCAGGCAGAGCTGGTTCCTGGAGTCTGGCTGCTGGACCCGGGGATCCCAGAGCTTCTTTCAGATCGTTGATGTTAGGGGGCCAGTTCCTAACACAGATGGGTGTAGGGTCCAGGGTATCCCAAAGGTTGCATTTGTCTGCTAGTGGGTGGGGCCAGGGCCCAGCTGGCCCGAGGGTAGGCTCTGACCTACTGTCGGCAGACTCTGTCCATAGGCTGCTGGATTGTAGTTTTCTTGTGTCTGGTACCTGCCCACTGGTGGGTGGAGTTGGGGCTTGGCCCTCTGGTGGGCAAGGCCGTGCTTAGGGGCATGTCTAGAGGCAGCTGTGGGCTGTGGAAGTCTTTTGGCAGCCTGTCTGCTGATGCGTGGGGCTGTGTCCCAGCCCAGTTAGTTGTTTGGCCTGAGGCGTTCCAGCACTGGTGCCTACAGGCTGTTTGGTGGGGCCAGTCTTGGTGCTAATGAGCCAAGATATCAGCCACCAGCAGCGATGTTCATGCAGTTGAATGTTCCTAAAAATGTTTGACACCAGTGTCTATGTCCCCAGGGTGAACCACAGCCATCCCCCCCCATCTCACCCCCCACCTCTCCAGGAGACTCTCCAAGACCAGCAGCTAGGTCTGGCCCAGGCTCCTATCAAATTACTGCTTTTGCCGTATGTCCAGGTGCATGTGAGATTTTGTGTTCACCCTTTCAGAGTGAAGTCTCTATTTCTCCCAGTCCTGTGGGGCTCCTGCAATTAAGCCAAATGCTCTGAGGGCTTGTCTTCACAGTGCTGGACCCCCAGGCTGGGGAACCTGACTTGGGGCTCAGAACTCTCACTCCTGTGGGAGAACGTCTGCAGTATAATTATTCTCCAGTTTGTGGGTCACCCACCTGGCGGGTATGGGATTAGATTGCATCGTGAGTCTCCCCTTCCTACCCATCTCGTTGTGGTTCCTTCTTTATGTCTTTAGTTGTAGAAGATCTTTTTCGGGCAGGTTGCAGTCTTTTTCACTGATGGTTGTGATTTTGGTGTGCTTGTGAGAGGAGGTGAGCTCAGGGTCTCTGCTTTGCTATCTTGGCCGCTCTTCACCATGTACTTCTTATTCATGGCACTGAACACAGGTTGCAGCTCTAATTTTTAAGTGTATGTCTTTTGGGTTTTTTTAATCTCCCTTGTTAAAGTCAGTGCTCAGTAACACCTAGATCTGCCTGGGTTTTTTTGGTTGTTGTTCACTCTTGTATCCTCAGCATCTAGCACATGTCCCTCTCTGAGAGACCACCTGTTATAATGCTCCTGTTTAACACAGGACGAAGCCGAGGCTTAAAGAGTCAAAGGATTTCCCTGAGATGACATAATGAACACCAGCTCTGGGCTCCTCGAGCCCTGCCTGAGGCTTTTCCACTGTTCTTCACCACATCATTTATTATGGAAGGAGCCCCCAGGAAAAAATCTTCATGTGAGCTCAGAATGTGATACTCCGAGGTGTAGAAACTGCTAGTGGCTCCAGATATCCATGTCTTCTTCTCTCACATAATAATTCTGAGAGTTTTAGACCAGAAAAAGGATCCTTATCCCAGCCTCCCTTAATGCTGTATGGCAGCATGTGATTAGGCACTGACCAATGGGAGGTGAGCAGAAGTGATGTAACCAACTCCTGGGTTGTGCGTTTCCTCCTCCTCTTCTCCTCTGGATGGAATGCTGATGTGTCCAGGAGCTACGCAGGACGTCGGGGACAAAGTCACCTCTCTACACCTCTCTGCAGATGGGAGCAGCAATTTAAAAGAGCCTTGGTGTCTAAGGCCTTGGAGGCACCAGTCCAGTCCTAGTAACTTCTCTCTTAAGTCAATCTTATAATGAATTTCTTTCTAGAGAAGCTCAAATCACAAACTGAAAATACTTATAAGTCCCTGTGTACTCCTTCCTCTTTAAAGAATATCTGCATTCCATTCTCAAGGCATTTATGATGATAGTGAGAGATTATTCCAAAGAAGTGACACAGATAGAGGTACCAACAAACAAAGAAACAAACTGAGGAGACACAATGAGAGATTGATCCAATCACAATGAGATAGAGAAAGTCCCAGGAAATACCAACTATGATGAGGCTGTAAGATGAGGTGGATTTTCTCCATTTGCCATGAACTCTCATTTACATCTTCTGTTTCCTTCTCTATATCCTGGGAGATCTCTCTGTGTCTCATGATGGCCTCCCTTTCCCTCTGGCTCCTGGTTGCTTTCAGTGGAAGGGAGACACTAACAGTGATGGGAAGGCAGGAGGAGAGCGATTTGGGGATTTTTTTTAGCTTCCTGGCTTTCTCCTGCCAGGCTGTGATGATGTGACTCTACGTACAGGGATGTAGCCCCTGTCTGGTGGCCCTTTCCTACAGCCACAGTGACAACTACAGCTACAGCCCAGAGCCCTCCCTGAGTTCTAGTAACTTCTCCTTCCCTTGTCTTTCAAGCCTAGTGATGCTACGGCTCCCTTCTGTTACTTTCCTCCGTGGGGAGAGGTCATCATCCCATGTAACTTTCCCTCATCTGCTCATATTAGTAAATTGTCCTTTAATTAAACTCTTTTTAATCATTACATATTCGGCCATCTGTTTCCTGCTGGGAGCCCGAGAGATACAGAAAGGAAAAGAACATTTGAAAAGGAAGTAAAACAGATGACTGGATTATTCACATCACTTTAGCTTTGGGATGCATGCATGTGCCCTATCTTGCTCCCTGAATTAAGGACAGCAGCAGATTTCTCACCACGATAGCACATTTGAATGATTGAGAAGGAGGGGAGAGTAGGGATAAAGTCTAATAAACAGTGTTGGTTCATCAATTCAGATCTTCATGGCTGAGGCTGACAGCACCCAGAGTTGCCAGGAGGGAGCTTCCTGTCTCCTGCCTTTTCCTGTTGCAGCCCCTGTGGCTTCCTGAATACTCCACCCCCAGGTGGAGTTATGTGAATGGGTACTAAGAGGAAAAACCCAACGCGGCTTTGGAAATAAATATTTGATAAATGTACCTTTCCTCCATTCTTGTTGCTGGAGGTGACACGCTGACCCATGATGTAGGGAAAAGTCTCATGGGATTGACAATCTCTAGAGGATGCTTCTCTGCCTTGGAGAGGTGCCAGCAGGGGCAGGGGTGAAGCCTGGTGCCCGGGTGAGACTTATCAAGATACTGCACAGTCCCTGTGATTTCCTGTAGAGAGACCTGCTGGCAAATGAGCGTGTGGAGTTCTCTGAGTCATGATCCCTCATGAGATGTTTCTCAACATTTGGTCCAGCTCTTCTCCTATCTCTCAGCCTTTGCCCATCCCCACCACATTCAGTGCTGGTCCCTGCAAGGGATTGTTGTTGTGGAGCCTTTTGCTGCCCAACTGTGTGTTTGGACAGCAATGCCAAGAATAAAGCACACCCTCCTTCCTTGTCATTCAAGGTTCTCCATGGCCTGTCCCACCCTTTCTCTTCATCATAGTAGTAACGCATACAGGTTTACAATTTCTTGACAGTTTCAATTAAATGGTAAAAGTAAAAGTCTTCCTGAATCCTATTCTCCAGAAGAAACAACTTGTTTTAGTTTTTTTTTCTAAATTCTATCAGTAGTGGTTATAGATTTGAATAGTAAACTTATATTTCTAATTTTTAATTTATCAGTATTAACAACAGAATCAATTGATCCCCCGTGTAAGATATGATTCCCCACATAAGATTCTCCATATAAGAATTTAGAATATGGCTGAGATATTTGGAATTATCAGACTGGGAATTTTAAATAACTGTGATTAATATGCTAGGTATTCAATTCATTTTGGGGACAGAGAAAGTATTCTATATGATATTGTAATGGTAGATGCATGATATTCTGCATTTGTCAAAACCATTGAACTTTACAACACAAAGATTGAACCCTAATGTAAACTATGGAATTCAGCTTATGATAATGTGTCAATATCGGTTCATCAGTTTCAATAGATGTGCCATATTAATGGAAAATGTTAGTAACAGGAAAACCTGTGTAGTGGAGTGGGGATGGGGAGAGGGAGTATATGGGAACCCCCTGTATTTTCTGCAAAATTTTTCTATAAATCTAAAAGTGCTTTAAAATAGAAAATCTATTAAAAATGAATAGGCAAACCACCAACTAGATGAATATTTATAATACACATAACTCACGAAGTACTTATATTTAGCACATAAAAACTCCTACGAATAAATAATGAAAAAGGGAAAGAATGAAAACAGGCAAAAGGTAAACAGACACTTCAAAGAAAAACAAGTAGCCAATAAGCATATGAAAATATGCTCAATTTCATAAGTCATTTGGGAAATTCAAATTAAAACATAATGAGGGCTTCCCTGGTGGAGCAGTGGTTGAGAGTCCGCCTGCCGATGCAGGGGACACGGCTTCGTGCCCCGGTCCGGGAAGATCCCACATGCCGTGGAGCGGCTGGGCCCGTGAGCCATGGCCGCTGAGCCGGCGCGTCCGGAGCCTGTGCTCCGCAACGGGAGAGGCCACAGCAGTGAGAGGCCTGCGTACCGCAAAAAAAAAAAAAAAAAAACGGGGATGACATTATGACCTACCTATAGGTTTGTTGTGAACATTAGTGAGTTAATTATATAATAGTTCAGAACAGGGACACATGGTAAGTACTATATACTTATTGGCTCCTGTGATCATTTTTATTATTATCTCTTTCTAGAAGTTTCATTCAACATATGTTAGTGTTTCTCTTTCTACTCTCTATATCCCTTAACACCTTTTTCTTATTTTCCATCTCTCTGGCTCCTAGGCAGCTTTCTGGGTAATTTCTACAGATGGATCTTCTAAGTTTCTGGTCTCTTTTCCACTGTGTCTAATCTTCTGTTTAACTCATCCACTGAATTGTAAATTCAATTTTTATATTATTAATTTCTAGAAGTTCTACTTGAGATTTTGTTTTTAAATTTGCTGGGGCAGCTTTGGCTTGGTCTTGATGCTGACTCACATTGTCAATTCTCTTTTATGTCTTTAACCCTATTTAAGCATAGCAATACTATAATTCTCCATCTGAAAATTCCAGTGCCAAAGTCTATCTATGTCTGATTTTACTGTCTATTGTTTCTTCTATCTTTTCATATGGTGCCTTGTTTCTTTGTGTATTTGTAATTTTAGGCTGTCAGATGCTCACTTTCCTTGGGACTTTATTTGTGGGAATTCCTTGAGGTCTGAATTATAGTTGAGTTCTTCTAGAGAAGACTTGTGGGGGTTTTTTTGCTGATTGACTCGGGAAACTTCCCAACATGGCTCTCGTCTATCAGGATGTCCCCAGAAACCTCATCTGTCATTTGAAGTTTTAGGGAGACAACAGGTTGTGTGAGTTTGGACCACAGTGTGTCTTGTGGCTACAAATTCTCAAGAGAAAATTTCTCTTCACCTACATCCAAGCTTGGTCAATTTCTTGGTGGTTTTATTTCTCACTAATGAAAACTACACCAAGGTTAGTCTTTGAGGTCTCAATTTTTCATGGGGCACCCCTGTTAGACTTCCCACTTTTGGGTTGTCCTAAAACTTTATCTTCTACCCTTGCTAGATCATGCAGGGCTTGTAGTAGTCATACTAGGAAATACGAGTTTCCTTCTGAGAGCAAAGGGGTCCATTTAAGGAATTTAAGCAAGGAAGTAACTTGATCAGCTCTGCACTTCAGAAGAGTCTCTCAGGCTGCTGGGAGGAGAATATATAGAATATAGATGAAACTATAAATCTCTCGTCACATGGAAACAACTGCATGAATACTATGATACATGCATACAAAGTATACAACTATTTATGCTGTTTTGTAATATGTAATATATTTCCAGTTTGATAATTATTAATTGTGGAACCTGTTTTGTCCTAGTTCCTTATCCTTAAAATGAGATGCTTTCCAGCTGTGATGAATCTAAAATGAAACCCCTGGTACGTGTGGAGGCTTCTTTCCTTCACGTACCCTCCCCTCTCCTTGGATTTGTTTTGTTCCAAAGAGAGTGGAGACCTCAAATGGGGATCTCTCTGAGGCCAAACTTGATCCCAGGATGACTGTCATTCATTAGGTCCTTTATGGTTCCTGGAGGCTCCCCTTCTCATCATTGTGATATTCTCATCAACGTAGGCTCCTCTCCGTGGCCCCAAATTTTGTTATGAATTCTTTCCGTTAGAATTGAGAATGCGGGGCAGTGTCATTTAGAAAGTCCCTATAAAGGACAGTATGCCTGGAGCCAGGTTCTCTTGCAGACACCGAGTTATTTGAACCAATAATGTCCCATTTTTGCCAAAATGAATTTCATTTGGGCCTTTCCTTTGCTCACACAGCCATACATGTGTCCATATCAAAGCATTTATCACACAGTACTTTAAGCATCTGAGGACATGATTTCTCTCCCACTGCACTATGAGCTCTTTGAGAATAACGAAGATGTCTTTGAGTCCCAGGGCCTGGGATAGTGCCTGACCCCGTGCTCAGCAATTTTTTTTTGAAGTGCATACACTTGTATCTGCAAGCATGAGTGAATTAGTGATTGAATAGATGACTTGGAGAGGTGAAGGTTGGGAAGTCATTCTGGGCAGAGAACTTTTAAAGCTTCACTGTGAGAAACATCTGCCAATAGAAGAGCAAAACAAAATGAAGGCAAAGAAAACTTGACAGGTTAAAGTCCACTTTAAAATGTACCCAACAGTTAAGAAGCCCAGCCCTTGTGGGAAATAGAATGTACCTGTAGTTGACTTAGATTAGTTTCCCAATACCTGTACTATTTGGGAAGCAGTGTATTGAGAGAGTGGGGGAGCAGGCCACAGTGACATGGAGAGTCACAGGGGAGTCCAGGAAAGTGGAAGCAGAATACGCTGGGGTTGGAGGTGGGGACAGAAAGGTCCCTGGGTTGCAGGATCCTTCCTATAAAAACCCCTTTGGAAAATGGGCTTCACCAATCTCTTGTCTCTTCTTCTTCTTCTTTTTTTTTTTAAAGATTGTAGCCTTATTTTATTTTATTTTTTTGGCTGTGTGTTGCGGCATGTGGAATGTTAGTTCCCTGCCCAGGGATCGAACCCGTGCCCCCTGTGTTGAGAGCACAGAGTCTTAACCACTGAACCAACAGGGAAGTCCCTCTTGTCTCTTCTTGACCAGGGATGGAAGACTAAGGGTGCGTAATCAGAATGACGGTTGATCTATGGTGGCCCTGCCATGGGGTGCTGGAGGACTGGATCAAAGTTAGTCTGAACTGGTTGGATGGAAGGAGAAACAGTTATATGACTTCAGCGAGGGAAAGAGGAGTTAAGCTGGGGAGAGCTGAGGAGGGCAAGAGGTTGGAGCCTCCCTTGTGAGAGCAACCATGATCCTTGAATAGGAAATCACACGGCTTCTCAGATTCTTGGCAACACCAGATAAGGCAGCAGCTTCTCCAGGGCTCTCCCAGCCAGAGGACCAGAAGTTTACTACAGAGTCAGGGGCTCCAGGAAGGACCTCCTGCTTCAAGGCAGTTCTGAGCTGACTTTCTACTGGAGTAGAGGAGAAAGAAGGCTTATTGAATTCCTTTCTTCCCATCCTTTGTCATTTAGGTCAATCTGCTCTTGTTCGGACAAGGGCTCCTCAGAAAGTCAGAGGATCCTGGAGGCAGGAGTTCCAGGGCTCTTAGCAGCTGAGTGGTCAGGGAAGCCTGCGGCCAGGTTCATCTGAGTGGGGAGAGCCAGCTCCTCTCTGGTCCTTCATACCGTGTCCTTCCATCTGTCAGCTGTTCAGATCTGCTGTCAGGGAGCATGGTCTGGGGGGATTCTGGGAATGAAAAACTTGGGACAACCAATGCTCTAGTTTTCCTCGTTGGAATTTCTTTTTCCTCCAAGCATCACATAAATTCATTCACAAATATTTCTTGAATGGCTGCTTTGTGCAGGGCACTGTGGCAGGCACTGATTATAAGGAGTGAGCATCACAGACAGAAATCCCAGTGCCTGTTAAAAGTTACATTCTGGACACACGTGTGTGCGTAGTCGGTAGGCTTGGATTAACTGAGTACAACTCTGGCTGATTTTTCCTGTTTGATCTGGTCGTATTCAATTCAGTGCTAGCAACCTCTGTGCTGTGAAAGGCATCGGTGTTCCTTTCTTTCCTGAAGCTCCCCGCATTGTGCTGACCCGCATTTGTTTCTTTCACTCCATCAGTTGCTCTCCAAGGCTCACAGGTGCCCAGATCTCACAGGTGGAGGGGATATTAGCGGCCACACTGCATTTGGGGAAACTGAGAGTCAGGGAGGGCATGTGCCACGTCAAGGTGAGACACAGAGCAGGGAACAGAACTGTAGGCTCCTCCCTGGGGCTGGCGCTGCCCCCTCCGCCTCGCCACAAAGCCCTCCCTTTCACTGCTTCACCTTTGGGTGATCTTGCTGGGGAGGGAACTGCACTGATAATCTCACCTTTTTCAGAAAAGGGGCACTGTCTGAGGATGCGATCACAGACCACTGGAGGCACTAGGACCGCCCCCGGGTTGGTCAGCAGCCAAACTGCTGCTCTGACTGACCCTGGTGGCCATGTGACCAAGGAGCCTCTTGTGTCGCTATCAAGGTGATGACGCTTTGCCCATACCATTGCCCGCCGGATGGGTTCTCCCTGTCTGCCTGTCTCTGACTCTGTCTAGGTCTTTTGCCGTCTTTGTTCCCTCTCTGTTTATCTGTGCCTGCCTCTATTTCTGCTTTTCTTCTTTCTGTCCCTGGTTCTGTATGTCACTCCTATCCATGCCCTCATTCCCAGACCTTCACATCACCTTCAGCAGTTTGAGGGGATTATCTCTGCCGGTCCTCATTAGGGCCCCATTCTTCTCGTTAACAGCTCAGTCTGGGGACCATGGAGGTGTGTGAGGACCATGGGAGAAGCAGGGGCAGGACTTGGAAGGTCTCTGGAGAGTTTCTGCTGGATCCAGAGCTGGAGTCATAGAGTCAGGCACTTCCCTGAAGTTGGTGTCAGCTCCAGGGTGTGCAGGCAGGCCCTATGAGGGAAACTGAGCATGCAGAACAAAGGCAGCGGGCATCTGGTCCTTTGGTAGCAAGCGTGTGGAGGCAAAGGAAAAGGGAAAGGGCTGGGGAGAGTAGCTCCCAGTAGCCTTGCTGACTCTGGAGGAACGGATGCTTGGCGTTGGGCCTGAGCTACTTGTGGGGACCAGAGGTTTATGAGTAAAGGATGTTTGTAAATACCCCTGTATACTTTGTGAAGACAGTGACAAGAAGATTCCAGTGCATTTCCACGTGTTTTGTGTTCTAAGGGATGTCCAGCAATAGCTAGAAGGCCCCTGACTGTGGACCCAGCCGCTGCAGCCTGCCTGAGCACCCGGGCCCTAGGGGAGTTCTTCTGATGGCTTCTACTCTAACCCTAGGGGAGCTCTATAAAGAGGACCCCTTCTTGGGCTTCCCTGGTGGCGCAGTGTTTGAGAATCCGCCTGCCGATGCAGGGGACACGGGTTCGTGCCCCGGTCCGGGAAGATCCCACATGCCGCGGAGCGGCTGGGCCCGTGAGCCATGGCCGCTGAGCCTGTGCGTCCGGAGCCTGTGCTCCACGACGGGAGAGGCCACAGCAGTGAGAGGCCCGCGTACCGCAAAAAAAAAAAAAAAAAAAAAAAGAGGACCCCTTCTGATGGCTTTCCAGGGGTCTTGAGCCTGGATTTTGCTGACTCAGCTCATTGCTTTCTGTGGTCAAGTGGCAGATGGAGTGGGCTTCTCCATCCCTTTCCTCTGCTGACAGCCTCCGCCTTTCCTGTATGCTTCTCTTCTCCTTTAACCATGAGGTCTTGAATGAAAATTGTGCTCCTACTGCTTCCCCTTGTTATCCATGCCACCTGCTTCTCCTACATGCTAGACCTGAGCATCCTGCTGGCTATCAGCCACAAGTGCTGCATCTCTGTCGTCCTCCTGCTCTGGTAACCCTAACACGCAAGCCCAGAACGCATTAGCTGTTGTGTGTCCTGCTCAGTGTCTGTTCCTACTGGTGGCTCTTTTCAGAAGGGGCAGCTGTAATCTGCACAGCTCCCTTGAACTGGAGCGCCCAGAACTGGAGCGCCCAGAACTGGAGCTCACTGTGTGTGTGTGTGTGTGTGTGTGTGTGTGTGTGTGTGTGTGTCCGGCCTCAGCCTGATCATTGAGGTACAGCACAGCTCCCAGTTGTGGCTGCCTGGCAAGCTCTCTATGGCCACCTTGCTCTGTCGCCATCTTACCCCTCTATGGCCCATCGCTTAGCATGGCTACATTCCTTGTATGGTGGATGGATATTTATTGTGGTGAGAGCAGGATCTGTCTTTTCTTGGGATCTTCTGTCCTGAGTAAACAGCAGTGCCCCCCGTACTTCTTTACTGGCTCTCTTACACCATTAATGCAATCTATTGAGATCCAACTATATACTATTTATGAGATATTAATTTAAAACCTAAGGATACAA
Organism: Pseudorca crassidens; assembly: GCF_039906515.1. NCBI lineage: Eukaryota > Metazoa > Chordata > Mammalia > Artiodactyla > Delphinidae > Pseudorca > Pseudorca crassidens. The sequence goes on along the minus strand of NC_090304.1, from coordinate 37,362,542 downwards.
AAAGATTAAAAGTAAAGGAATGGAAAAAGATTCACCAGGCAAACACTAACCAAAAGGAAGAAATGTAGTTATTGATATATTAATATTTATGGTTATAAGATGTACACAGGAGTTTTTAGTTATAAAAAGGATTATTGGGCTTCCCTGGTGGCGCAGTGGTTGAGAGTCCGCCTGCCGATACAGGGGACGCAGGTTCGTGCCCCGGTCCGGGAAGATCCCACATGCTGCGGAGCGGCTGGGCCCGTGAGCCGTGGCCGCTGAGCCTGTGCATCTGGAGCCTGTGCTCCACAATGGGAGAGGCCACAACAGTGAGAGGCCCGCGTACCGCAAAAAAAAAAAAAAAAATGATTATTGCATTTTTGTAGTTGTAGAAAAATGTTAAAAACATAATTTTAGAAAGAACCATTTATAATATCAGAACTGTGGGAAAAAATCTGAAGGAATGTATAAACTTAAGAAAAATTTTTTGAATGACATTAAGGATTACTTAAGTAAATGAAGTGATAGCATATGTTCATGGATAGGAAAATTTAACATTATAAAGATGAATTCTCTTCAGTTTCTCTATTATATAGTCAATGCAACTCCAATAAAAATCTCAATCGGATTATGTGAAGCTTTGATAAACTGATTTTTAAATTCACAAAGAAGCATCAACAATAGACAATATGCTTCTGAAAAAGAAGCATAAGGAGAGAGGATCTGCACTTTATTATGAAGCTGTAGCAGTTAAGACTATATGGTACAAACCTAGTGAGAGACAAACTGACCAGTAGATTAGAAAAGACAGCCCAGAAACAGATTCACTCAAGTACCAAACTGAAATACAGTAGAGCTAGCATGGGAGCTAGATGGGTAAAGGAGGAACTTTTTATTAAATAAAGCCAAGAAAAAATTGTTATTGTAGCAGAGGGGTTTTTTGGTGTGCACCAGAAACAAATAATAAAATGTCTTACTCAGGGTCACACTTTCAATAAATGATTCTGACCCTTAACTTCTATATACAATCCTCATTGTGTTACCTTTAAGAAGCTGCTTAACTCCCTTGGGTCTTCATTTCATCATTCATAATATTGGAATAGCATCTACCTGCAGTTCTTCTTAGGTTGTCGAAGCAGGGAGAAGCAAGGAGTCAGCTTTTAACATTTTGGTTTCTGGTTTTTGAAGTATCACATAGGATGAAGAGGGGAAAGAAAAGAAATGTGACATTCCACGTGGCGCCACTAGGTGGCAGTCGATGATTATTGTGGGGCTCGTATCACCCTTGACTGGCCAGCAGGGGGCTGACGTCCATGAAGTTTGGAAAGCGATCCAATTTGAAGTAGGATAGCAAAGGGACCCATGTTACTTCTGGGTGGTTATTCATGGATGGTAGTAAGGACAGCTATTCCTGCCAGTGTAGGGCAGTGTCTATGAAATCAGCCTCTGGAATGGTCATTCCCAGTCTCAGATCCTGGATCTAACAGGATTACTAACTTTGCTACCAGTTACGTTGCTTAACCTCACTGACCCTCAGTTTCTTCACGTGTGAGATGGTGGTGCCCGCTTATGGGGTTGTTTCGAGGTCCTCAAACACAAGTGAGTGCTCAGCACATGGCAAGAGCCCTAGGACTGTCAGCAACGCGCTCATCCTCGTCGCCATCATCTTTATCATCCCATTCCTTTCCCACACTTCAGAGCCTCTGAATCTTGGTCCTGAAATTCAAGTCCCCAAGGCCAGCAGGGTCTGAAGCTGCTCAGGCCACGTCTTCCCCTGTGAGTCTCTGGGGCAGAGCACCGGGCCCGAACTGGCTCTTCAGGGCGAGCCCATTTCCACTTCTGCTGCTGCATCTCTGTTAGAGTAGATACCTTGTGCAAACATGGGCTGTAAACTGTAAAGCCCTCTAAAGGTATAAAGCGTCGTTATAGCTGGTATAATTCTCTCAACTCTTACAGGGCTACTGGGTAAGAAGAAAAGAATGAGACTCCTGGCCCTTGGGTCCCCGCTGAGGGCAGTTCCCCTTCACGGCTTCCTAGCTTCAGGGAGCCCAAGTGACTCCCATGTCACCCTCTCCTCCCCAAATTCCTGGTGAGGCCTGGCTGCCACCTGGTGAGGCCTGCCAGTCTGGTTTTCTCTGGCTTCCCTCTGCCATGTTTGGCCAGTGCAGGGCGGGTAGGGGGTGTGTGAACGCCGTGGTGATGGGTTGGGCAGGTGGCTGAGGAGGGGGAGGGCAAAGGTGCAGGCCCAGGCCTGAGTTCAGCTTCGGCCTGCAGCTCCCTGAGGCGGGAGTTGCTGGAAGGAGGACACCCGTGGGGCTGGGGCCCTACAGTTCTCTGTACTACGCCAGCTCCTGATATGGGGCCAGACTTAAGAAAACCAGTACTGGGGGGCTTCCCTGGTGGTGCAGTGGTTAAGAATCCGCCTGCCAATGCAGGGGACATGGGTTCGAGCCCTGGTCCGGGAGGATCCCACATGCCACAGAGCAACTAAGCCCGTGCGCCGCAACTACTGAGCCTGCGCTCTAGAGCCCACGAGCCACAACTGCTGAGCCCACGTGCCACAACTACCGAAGCCCGCGCGCCTGGAGCCTGTGCTCCGCAACAAGAGAAGCCACGGCAATGAGAAGCCCCATGCACCGCAACAAAGAGTAGCCCCCGCTCGCCGCAACCAGAGAAAGCCTGCGTGCAGCAACGGGGACCCAACACAGCCAAAAATAAATAAATAATTTTTTTAAAAAAAAGGAAACCAGTACCAGGGAGCTGGGCGCATGCCCAGTTTACAGATAACTGTGCAGTTTGCAGTTATGCTTTAGGAGAATGGAGGGGAGGGGCTTGCTGGAGCAGAATATGTTCCAGAGTATAAAGGTCTGTGCAGTATCGAGCCACCTTCTCACATGCCTTTCAAACGCTGAACTGTTCCTGCCTCAGAGGCACTCTGTGTGCAGGCCTGCCATTGCTCTGTGCTTGCCACTCTTCTCTGCCACCTGGATCCGCCTTTATCCTTTAGGCCCAGTCAAGTTCCCTTCTTGGAATACGTCCTGGCTCACAGGGCGCTTTCCTCGGCTGACTCCTGCAGCCCCTGCGAGCCACCCCATAGAAGTGACACAGCACATCCTGCTCTATAATGACATTCATGAGTCTGTCCTCCAGGTTGGAAACTCCCCAAGAGCAGGGACCACGTCATTCAGTCATTGGTTCATTCATCCATTTGTTCAGCAAATATTGATTGAGCACCCGTTGCCTGGAGGGCCCTGTTTTTGGTGCTGGTATTTGCACAGGAAGCCAGGCCTGAAATCCGGCTCCTGACTCCTGCCTGGCCCAGTGCTCTTTCCAACAGCCCCTCTGCCCCACCCTCATGCCCCAGAGCCCGGCCCTCTGGTTGGACTTCAGGCAGGCAGGGTTCAGGGCCCACCTTCCTCTCAGCCCAGACAGGCAATCCCCTGTGTTTGGACGGCTGGGAGGCACCTCTCCACCATCTCTGGACACTACCAATCAAGGAGCGATAGGGAGACATCCTTTCCTCTCTGGTCTCTGCAGCCTCCCACGGTGTCCATGGGCACCAGGTCCAGGCTTGCCGGGTCTGGCTGGAGCCCTGGTCAGCCACTCCTGGCCACGGGACCTCGGGCAACACTCGCTACCTCTCTAAGCCTGGTTTCCTCACGTCTAAAAAGGAGATAGCAAGAGTGTCTTCTCCCTGAGAGTTTTCTGAAATTCTACACCTTCGAGAAATGGTAGTTCCTGTGCTCCCCTGCCCCACTCCCAACCATAGGCCCGAGGTCTGCAGTCAACTCCCGTCCACGGCAGGCCCCAACTTAGCAGACTCGGAGTTAGGAGGCCCATCTCTCTCCTCTAGCACCCAGCCCTAGATAGAGTAATAATAATAATAATAATAATAGTTACATCTCTCTTTTTGGTAGTACGTACTCTGTGCCAGGCACTGTTACAAGCACTTCACATGTATTAACTTGTATAATCTTCACTACAGCCATATGAAGGGAGTACCATTATCACCCCCGTTTTCCAGATGATGAAAGTGAGAGACAGAGAGGTTAAGCAACTTGCCCAAGATCACACAGCTAATAAGTAGCCATCAGAAAGCAAGAGATACTCTGTGTAATTATTGTAGCGCCCGTTGCCACAGCAATGGCCAAGGTAAAAAGGTAAGCCTAGGATATGTGAAGTGGGGCATAAAAGATGTCCAACACACGTAGGCCCCTTCCCAAGGCACCCAGATGCCCTGTGAGCCCAGCCTCTGCTGTCTCATGCTCCATTTGGGCCCACTGGGCTGTGCTGCCTGGTGTCAGAAGCGGGTGGTCCACGCCCCCTCTCCTGGGTACACAGGGCTTCCAGGGAATTCTCCCAGTTTGCCTGAGCCCACAATCATTCGCTGCTCTTTGAAGTGAAAACCACCGTGCTCACACCCGCCCCCCCAGGAGTAAATCATCAGGTTCCCAAATATGTTTCCGAGTGTAAATTTCCTCCAAAACGTTTAACTCTAAGCACTTCCTAAATTGCTTATGACAGTCCGAAATGCCATGTTCCATCCTGCTTCTGTTCTAAGGATCAAAGCAGGGGCAACAGCCAGAGAAATGCCGGGCTGAGGGGCCGTTCAGGACAACTCAGCCACCGGGGGCGGGGCGGGGGGATTTCTTAAGAGCCCGTAGCACCCTCAGCTCACTCAGGGCTCTTGGTGGTACAAAGACAGAACCAGGAGGGCAAGGCTCACGTCTGCTGTCTCAGCACTGAGGTTCTGTACAAGATTTCATTTGGAAGGAGGTTCTGTGCTAAAAATAAAAATTGCTACTGGGCTACATTATCACTAAGGTCTTCATGGGCTCCCATCTCCTGGGGCTCGTTTGTTCATTCCACAGATATCACTTGAATGCCAGGACCTGGGAGGCACAGAAGATCCCGTGGTGGATAAAAGTGTTATAGTCTCCGCCCTCGTGGAGGTCAAAACCCAAGATGGAAAAGACAAAAAGCAAGAAAACAATGATTAAATAAAATAATTACACAATGTGGTGGGTACCATGAAGGAAATCAACATGGTGATGGGATCTGGAGTAACCTGGGGCCTTCTCTGAGAAGTTTAAGCTGAGCCCTGGAGGATGAAAAGGAACCAGACTTGGCGAGAACCAGGGGAAGAGCATTCTTGGTGTGGGGAACCGCAAGTGCAAAGGCCCTGTGGCAGAAAAGAGGTAAGCGTCTACTATGGCTGGAGCAGAGGGAGGGAGGGAGAAGGACGGCCTGAGTTGGGTTTATTCTAAATGCACAATCATTGAAGGGTTCTAAGCAAGGGTGAGCTACTATCCATTTACAGGTAAAAGATCACTTTTCTGCCTTGCAGGAGGCGAGGAGGTCCATTAGGAAGCTGCTGTAGGAGAGGAGGACAATGGGCTGCGGGTGGCTGTAGAGAGGGGGGAAGTGGACGGTCTGAGTCGGAGCTGGTTAGATTTGCTGAAGGACCTGGTATGGGGGGGCGGGGTCTGTACAACAGACCCCGTTTTCCCACCTGCATGAGGTGGGTGTTCCCAGAGACGCCTCCTCCTTTGCCCTGACTGCCCGGTGGTCTTCTCTTCGTTCTGCGTCACCTGCCACACTGGTTTCTCTGTGCTCAGATACTCCGAGCTCGTTTCAGCCTCCAGACCTTTGCACTGCCTGGGACGCTAGTCCCTGATCTCCTCGTGGTCGGTAACTTCTTGTCTTGGGGGCCTGAGCTCAGCCATCCCCTCCCCTAGCCACCTTCCCTGAACACACAACTGGTACCCCCTACTCAGACCCCCTCCACCCAGGCACTCTCTATCACGTCACCCTATTTTATGTTCTTTCACTATCTGAAAGGATCTTGCCCATTTACCTGCTTGTTCCTGTCTCCACCTGGCTCCACTAGAATGCAGACTCCGCGAAGGCAGACAGAACAGCGCCTGTCTCCGTCAACTCCCCCCACGCGCAGGGGTGGCTGGGGGCGGCCGGGGGCGGCCCTGCAGTGCTAGATATGCCCACAAGAGGGCGCCCATAAATTTCCTTTTCAGTTTCTGGCTGGAAAATCTCCCAGGAGTAAAATTAACAGAACCCTAACTGAAATTTCACAATTTGCCTAGTATCTGTAGTATATACCCATACTGTCATGTATCATGGTCTTTCATGTTTCTGGGAGTAAAATAAAATGTTTTTCTGTGGGATTTTGAGATACCGCCTTGAGACGGGGAAGGGAATCTGCATGGGACCCTGGCTCACTCCCACACCTCTTCTCTGCTAAGCTTTCACTGACTCTTACTTGAGCCAACTTGTCCTTATGTCTCCACTGATTGTAGCCAGAGACAGATTATCTTCAGCTAGATGGGACCTAAATTAACATTTTCTTGACCATAAATATATATTTGGCCATGACGCAGAGATTTCCCAACCAACTGGGTAAGACTAAGGAAATGTCAGTTCAGATCAATCAGTGAAGGCTGGTAAGGGTTTGACATAATAAGGGAGCAGAAAGCGCTGGTTGGTGATTGAGCATTGCTGTAATGGGAGGCAGCTGTGAAGCAGCAGAACGAGCGCGGGGCCAAGATGGGAGCACAGGAGTGAGTCCTATTTTGTATCCTGGTTCTGTTGTCTTCTAGACACTTGATGATGGCTGTGAGCCTTCTTCTCTGTTTGTGAGAACGATAGTGCTCTGGCGGACATGAAAGGTGCATTGTAAACAGGTAAGCAGGCGGTGGTGGTAGAATGGGGTGAGATTATAACCGCTGCTAGCACCGTCACGTTTGCAACCCCTCACACTGGGACTGAGGGTCCCACTGTGAAAGAGGGGCTCATGTGGAGTTGGGAGGGGACCCAGGGACTGTCTGGATGTGTCACCTAAATAAGGAAGAGGGCCAGAAGTAGGATCTGGGAACTGGAGAAGGAGGCCGGGGAATCCCAGAGCTAGGAGGAGTAGCCCAAGACAGGATGGGCGAGGCAGAGGGATGATTCTGGAAAAATATTTGCAATAACATTCCCGGCTGCTGACACAGGACAGGTGTGAACAGGCTGCATTTAATGGCCAGGGAGGGGATGGGCACGTTCCAAACTTTTTTCTAATAGAAAATGTGTTGCCTTCAATATAGGAAGCTGGGGAAACGTAATCATCGTTAGTAGGCACTTTGATTATTTTTTCAAATCTTCCTGGTCGCTTTTATAATCTCTTACTCTTTACTCACTTTTAATTTTCTTTTTATTTCTTTAAACATATTAACATTATTGTTCAATCGTCTGTATCCCAGTCTCTGAAGTCTTTGTGGGTCTGATTCTACAGAGTGCTGTTTTCTGCTGCCTCTCACTCGTGGTGGTCTGTTTCCTTGGATGCGTTGAGATTTGGACTGTGAGGCCCTTTTGGGGGGGAATCCTATGATAATACTGTGTGGTTTGGCTTGAGGTACATTCCTGCAGGAGGACTTGTGATTGCTTCCCTGGGCATCAGGACATAAAATAGACCAGGGTCCACTTGAAACTGAAAGGATAATTTAGGGGAGTTTTAAGACCACGCTACCATGTCATTTCAGACTCCTGCTTGGTCAAGCAAGGGTCAGCCAGTAGCCCTCAAATCTCAGAGGACAATTTTTTTCTCCAACTACCCCAAATCAAGCCTGGCACAGACACTTTTCCTTGTTTTTTGTTTTTCTTTTGTTGTGTGGTTGCTGTTCTTATCTCTCACCGTTTTCCTCAGGATATAGCCCTTCCTGAATCCTGGCTTTACGTGGAGGGGTCTCCAGTGTGACTCCCCAGCCTGCGTGGGTACAGAATTAATGCTGAGTGTCACCCCTCCCCCATTCCTGGCAGAGTTCTATGCATAGCAGTTCTAGGTCACGAGGCTGTGCAGGGTCCCCCAGAGAATGTGACCGTTTCTTTACATGCATCCACTTGGACTGGGGGCCGGCTTCACTCCTGGCCTTAGGTTCCCCTTCCTTGAAGTCTCTTCCACTGATTTAAAAATATGTTTTTTAAAGATTTTTTTCTAACATTTGGATATGTTTCCTAGGCAGAGAGTTTCAGGGAAGCCTCAGCATCACCTGGGAACTCTTTAGAGATGCAGAGTTTTAGGCTCCACCCAGACCCACAGAATCAGAATCTACATTTTTATACAACCCCAGAGGACTTACATAGGTTGAGAAGCACGGCTTTCCTTTACCATATTACCTGAAACAGAAGCAGGACAGGCACTTTGCATGGATATTCCAGGATAGGGACAAAATGAAACTGTCCTTTTCCTTCCCCCTGGCTTCTCCCGGGTCCAGTGGCTCAAACGAAGAAAGACTAGGATTGGGAATTCCTTGGCAGCCCAGTGGTTAAGACTTCGCCTTCCAGTGCAGGGGGTGCAAGTTCCATCCCTGGTTGCGGAGCTAAGATTCCACATGCCCCGTGGCCACAAAACGAAAACACAGAACAGAAGCAATATTGCAACAAGTTCAATAAAGATTTTAAAAATGGTCCTTATCAAAAAAAATATTAAAAAAAAAAAGACTAGGATTAGTATGATGTCTCTGTCAGCTGCTGCCTTTCTCAGCTCCACAGAGGCCCTGGATGGATGGACCCAGCCCTGAGCAGTTCTTGAGCTGGGCATGACCCCCAGGGATGGGCTCAGAGGTCTCAGTGCTGTCCCTGCCCTGTGTTTGTAGGGCCAGGGAGCCCTTGTGCCTACTGAGTTTTCTGCCCCTTTTTCCCCGTTCCCCTCCCTGATGTCCTGCCTACATGACTGATCTTCTGCCTTAGTTTCTCCGCTCTGAATGGAAGCTGGATGGAGCTGGCCCTGAACCCCAGCTTTGACCCCCTTCTATTCTCAAAGACAACACGGCAAAGCTAAAGGGACAGGGCTTTGTCCCTCAATATTCAAGAGTCTATTTCCCTGGGAAAATAAGTAGACAAAGGAAACAGTCCAAACAGTGTCAGGAACCATAACATTAAATAAGATTACTTTAACTTCTGCATAATAAAATATCCCCTGTCCTGCCTGAACTCGGCCTTGCATTAACTTCTTCACGTACTCAGCATCCCTGAATCTTGCAGTGCGGCTCCCACTTACTCAGCATTCATGCTGAGCGAGGACCTGGGTTCAGCACTTGATGTACATGATCTCATTTAACTCCTACACCATCCCTGTGCAGAGATGAGATAAGGGAGGTCCAGGGAGGCTCAGTCAGTCCACTGTCCAAGGTTACCAGGTTGGTAAATGGTTGAGTTTGGATTAGAACGCAGGTCTTTGACACCAAAGCCCATTGTCTTTCCACTCCTCTTTTCTGCTCTCCTGTGTGCAGCACCCAGCAGAGCACCTGGCACAAAGTAAACCCTCAATACATGTTTACTAAAATGAATGAGTCTTGCCATATAAAGACTACTGGTTATTGAATGCCTGCTATGTGCAAGCACGTTCTCTATGTTAGTTTGCATCCTAACAACAATCCAGAAAGGTACTGATGATTATTATTTGTTTTAAAGATAAGCACACTGAAGGTCAGAGAGGTTAATTAAATTTCCCAAAGTCACACAGCTGATGAGTTATTGATCCAGGGTTTGAATTCAAGCCTTTCTTTCTGATGCCTAAAGCCATGCACTTTTGGTTGTACTTTTGGTTTGCCCTCTAATATGGGGAATTTAGTCTTGGGAAGGGGTGTCTTGAAGTTGACATGATACCAGTGGTGCTGGAGACCCCATGAGCAGTGAGAGAGAATCACCTGGAGGCAGATGGTGGCTGGAGAGTGTCCAACAACATGAGGGAGTGAGCACCCTGTCTCTGGGGTGTCAGACAGCTGTCTCCACGAGGCCCAAAGGCTGGAAGAGGGCAACTTGGGAGTTCCCTTTAGCTCTGACAGTCTTGATCAGCCCTGGAAATCTCTGGAGAGGGTGACTCAGAGCCATCCATCCTGAGGACGGTAGTTCAGAAGGGCACAGTCCTGGTTATTCTAGTTTCTAGGTGGTATTTGGGAAAGTCTTCATCGATGAAGAAATCACCGGGGAGTGATTAACAACGCTCGCATCAGCTCCTTTCCTCCTTTGCCGACCTCACCCAGTGAGTGGCCTTTCACAGGGGCTGGTTTCTTCCACACTTACAGAAGCAGAGAATGTGAAACAACAGGTTCTGACCTTGGGTCTCATCTGGGAAAAAGATGAAACCTGAAATAAATGGAACCCATTAGGTTTACAATTGAATTTCAAAGGGCTGGGCCCCTAAAGTGCCCTCTTCCAATCAAATAATCTGAGCTCTGAATGCACTAAACTGTCCTTCGAAGACCGGTAATGCATATTGTCCCCTGCCTGCCAGCTGTGTTGAGTCAGTCTTCCTGAAGTCCACCACCAGCCTGGGACCCTAGCCACTTGCTTTATCACATTGAAAGGCTTAAAACTATCACTAGTAACAGCAATGATTTACATTCGTACAGAAGGTTGCAACTGACAAAGTACTTCCATGTTCATTCCCATTTGAGACTCCAGAGAGCCCATTTGGAGGGGTAACGTGGGAAGAGTTATCCTTGTTATACAGACCAGGAGCACGGGACTCTGAAGGCAGAGTGCTTAAGGTACTTGGCTTCTAAGGAGCAGATCCAGGACCCGAATCTAGATTTTTTTTTTTTTTTGGCTGCACCTCACGGCTTGTGGGATCTTAGTTCCCCAGCCAAGGATTGAACCCGAGCCCTCGGCAGTGAAAGCACAGACTCCGAACCACTGGACCGCCAGGGAAGTCCCAAGATTTCTTGATTCCAAATTCAGCTACAGCTACTAACTGCCCTTCCTGAGGGAGATCGTGTGGCTTGCATCAGTGCAGCGCTCAGAATAAATAATCTGACGTAAGGAGAAGAGTGTTACTTTCATAACCTTGAAGGTAAAAGTGCTTCAGTGGATCATGTTAGGCTACTACTGTTCCCGGCCCCTCCATCACTCCTTTCCTGTATCACAGCAGAGACTCCTTTGCGGGCTCCACTGTGGTTACAACAATGTTCATGCCTCTTTTTGTAAGGGAAGGCAGTGTTACATAGTGGCTGGGAGCACGGGTTCAAGTCCTGCCTCCTCTTCAGCTGTGTGACCTTGCACAAGTTAGCTAACCTCCCCGAACCTCGATTTGACACTGCTGGCCTCATGGGGATGGTGATGATGATTGAATGAGATAGCGTCCTGGAGAGCTTAGCATAGAGATCAGCACATAGTAGGTGCTCATTAAATACAGACTGAACACAGCTGTATAAAACAAGGACTGTAGGTCAAACCCTGGCACTGCCAGGCTCATTCTTGGAGCATTCGTTCAAGCAGCATTGACTGAACACGTGCTCCATGCCAGGTACTCCTGTGTGCACTTCTCACTGGCTCCTCACAGCACCTCTATAGGAAGGCATCATTATTCCCATTTTACGCATGAGGAAACTGAGGCTTACTTGTCTGCTACTGTCTTTCATACGCTAGGATTCATACTCAGCTCTATCTGACTCTTATTCCAATGCTCTGCTGTGCAAGAGAAGGTGATCAGTATACAGAGATGGGAAAGGGTGTGTTATTGATTGAGAGTGGGGTAACAGGAGCCCCCGAATTGGGGTATCCAGGGACTGGACCTCTAGAGCTGTAGCTCTCACACTTGCTGTGCAACTTTGAGCTGGTCACCTCGCCTCTCTGGGCCTCACCGCATCATCTGCACACCAAAGAGGTTAGACAGATCATCTCAAAGATCCTTTCCAGCTCTGGCCTGCTGCAATGCACCTCAGGTTTCAGAAAGATTCTAGTACACGATCCTAGAATGGGAGAAGCATAACAATGGCCCCCGAACTCTCAAATTAGTTTTTCCTCGTGAACCCATGTGTTTCTGCATGAATTCAGAATCTGCCTGAGGAAAGCTCTCAAATTATCCTACAGGGATTAGCCCAGCTAGTAATTACTCCTATTATTTTTTATTGTATTTTATAAGGTGCCTTTCATCCAGGATCTCAAAGGGCTTCTCAAACATTCATTAGTGGAGCTCTGCCCCCTCCTGTGTGGATATGAAAGGCAGAAACAGATTTTAATGTTAGAAAGAGGAGGTGGGGGGAGAGAGAAGGGGACTGGGATCCCGGGATTAACTTCACCTATGAGTTCAAAGGCGATAAGAGCAGAAATTTGCCAGGGAAAGCCTCACCTTTGGGAGTTCAAGAGATACTCAGTGAAGAGCAGATGGATCAGGAAATATTCCTCCTTTAAAAAACAAATCAATTCCTGTGTGCCTAGGAGAGGGTCGTTCAGTTTGGCTCAGTTCAGTTTGGCTGCTTTATTTCACTTTAGACTTGTCCATGAGCTGTCCTTTGAGCTGCTCTCTAGCACTCAGGCCTGTGCTGATTTGAAAGATGTGAGGGAAGCAAGGCTTTCCGAGTGTACCCACTGCAGACTTGGGCACACTGGGGTAAGTAGTAGGGCACAGGAACCTCCCAGGAGAGTCCTGGTGGCTGCCTTAAACAAATGGCTAAGGCCAAAGAGGCACATGAAACGATGCTCAACATCACTGATCATTAGAGAAATGCAAATCAAAAGTACAGTGAGATATCACGTCACACCAGTCAGAATGGCCATCATCAAAAAATCTACAAATGATAAATGCTGGTGAGGGTTTGGAGAAAAGGGAACCCTCTTGCACTGTTGGTGGGAATGTAAATTGATACAGCCACTTTGGAGAACAGTATGGAGGTTCCTTAAAAAACTAAAAATAAAATTACCATATGATCCAGCAATCCCACTACTGGGCATACACCCAGAGAAAACCATAATTCAAAAAGACATATGCACCCCAATGTTCACTGCAGCACTATTTACAGTAGCTAGGTCATGGAAGCAACCTAAATGTCCACTGACAGACAAATGGATAAAGAAGATGTGGCACATATATACAATGGAATATTACTCAGCCCTAAAAAGGAACGAAATTGGGTCATTTGTAGAGACGTGGATGGACATAGAGACTGTCATACAGAGTGAAGTAAGTCAGAAAGAGAAAAGTGAATATTGTATATTAACACATATATGTGGTATCTAGGAAAATGGTACAGGTGAATCAGTTTGCAAGGCAGAAATAGAGACACAGCTGTAGAGAACAAACATATGGACATGAAAGGGGGAAGGAGGTGGGATGAATTGGGAGATTGGGATTGACATATATACACTAATATATATAAAATAGATAACTAATGAGAACCTGCTGTATAGCACAGGAACTCCACTTAGCTGTACAGTAGAAACTAATACAACATTGTAAAACAACTATACCCCAATTAAAAAAAAAATGGCTAAGGCCAAAGCCAAGATGCCCCAGCATGTGGCCAGTGGCTACCCCAACACCTACTGGGCAGTAGGTGAGGGAGAGTGAGTTTGGGTTTAGTCCAGGGACCTGATTGACAAATGACACAGAAGGACCGCTTTGAGTCACCCATCATGAGGCCACTCCATTCCTCTCCTCCCTACTCCCCTGTACCATGACCAAGACACCTGGCTACTTGTACCAAGTTCCTTTCATCCCCATTCTGATGAATGGATAGGAGGGATCACTAGGGAGCATGAAAACCTCTCCCAGGGTTGGGTGAGGGGCCAGTGGTCTTTCCTGCTGGTGTGTGAGCTCCTGGAGGACAGAGCCCTGCCTGCCATTCACCACTTAACCCAGCACATGTTCTGGGCACAGAGCGGTGGATGCTGAGAACATATCTGTTGACTGCAGGAGCAGATCATGAAGCTGCCACTCTGTTGGCTGGTCTGATACAGATTAGACAAGGATCCTTCCTCCCTTTGGCTTGGAAATGGTTGGATGCAAAGGACAGCCAGGGCCACACAGCTCCAGTGACTTCAGAACCAAAGACGGAAGTCACTGTTAAGCTGGGGGTGAGGGTGACTATGATGCGGTGACCGAGGGCCCAGAATGAGGTGGCGTGGGAAGCAGGGCGTGCGGTGTGAGGTGGCAAAGAGGAGGACTGTCCTGGCCGCTGGGAACATGAGCGTCCTTTAGCATGTCAGGCTTCCAGCACTTTCACTGCTGGGGGCTCCAAGGCCCCATGACTGGTCCACTCAAGGTGAGACAGCCTGGAGGGATGCGGGTGACAGGAGAGAAGGATGAGGCCTGGCCTCGCCCACAGGGAGCCGGTAGTTCTGTTTTGGAGATTAGACTTCCACACAGAGCAATTAGAGAACAATGCAAGATTTGTCACTGACTAGATTGCGAGTTTCCTGTGTGGGGAGAGAGGGCCTTATTCATGGCACTCTTTCTTGTTGGGCCAGACAAAAGTCTAGGTACTGTTTCTGCTCCAGATACACCGAATGATTAGTTGTCACATTGGATGACACGAAATGTTAAGTGGCCTAGGTCAGAAAAGGGAAGAGTCTGGAGGCCAAGATGTTGGGGAAAGCTTTAAGAGGGAGGGGGAGCTGTGGTGGTTGTTAATAAATGACCAGTGAGAAGAATACTCCCCACCTTCTCAAAGGGCCTTCATATCACAAGCCTGTGTGTTGAGGTTGACCAGGGAGGAAAGTGAGAGGTTCTAAGTGGCAAAGGGATTGCTGTATATTTAGTTACCCAGTGAGAGGGCATCTGAGGACTTTGCCTGCCGGGGATCCATTCTCTTCTCTTCTATCCTCACTCTCAGTCTGTGGGGTTTCTTTGGGGCTGACACCACCTCTAGACTTTGTGGGTATGCCCAGGGCTCAGACTCAGCACTGGACCCTCCCGGCCACAGGATCTGTCCAGGGATGAGCACATGACACACGCTGAGCCAGTGAAAATCCTCTTCAGGACTTTCTCTAGCACTCCTGGAGGCAAGGCACTCTTTCCTTTGGGGTTGCAAAGCTAGAAGAATGTAAGCCTGGAGCTGCTGGGGGTAAGCCTGGCCACTGGAGAAAAAACTATCTAAAACTGAAGCTAACACAGAAGAAAGCAGAGCTGCAAGGTAAAGAGGAACTTTTGCAAACTCTTGATAAGTTTTCAGATACATAAATCAGTGCGTTTCTTTTTTTATTCTCTCTTAAGCTACTTAAATTTAAGTTTTTGTCACTTGTGAGAGAGAAAACCCTGTCTCATATGCCCAGCTGGTGAGTGAACTCACCCATCATCCATCCATTCTGTCCATCCATCCATCGGTTCACATACCTTTAATGGACAAAGCAGTTGCTCAATGCATTTTTGGTTGAATTAGTGAAAGACTAATTTGTCATGATGTGTTTGATGACAAAGATACATCAGCTCCCTTTAATCCTGGGGGAGCTTTGTCAAGAAAGGGCAAACCTAGTTCTGAACTCAGAACTTGGAAGTCAGTTAGGAATTCAGTCCCCCAAAGAGTACCGACCTTTTCTTCAGTGTCATTAGCGCAAAGCCAGACGGGATCTTTCCTTCGCCAAACATGATTCGGTTATGCTGGTGCCACAGCCCAATGGGAGGGTGCCCTCCCAATGGGAGGGTCCAGGATGTCACTGACAAGCATGTGGGTTTTCTTGTTGGAGCCGGTGCCAGTGCTGTGAGCTCTGCAGTGACACGAGTGTGACTTGCCAGGGAGGACTTACTTGCTTTACCCTCACGGGACCTGTTTTGCCCATTGTATGTGGTGATCACACGAAGTGCAGAACTGCCCAAGAACCTCAGAGACAGTGCCAGCTCTTTCAGGATGACTCTGTAAAAAAACTCGAGTCAGAGAACATAGAAGTAAACCAGTCACTGATCTCACACTCCTGTTTCTCCAGGGAAGACTGTGACTCACAGAGAAGGGGAGTACCCAAGGACGCTTAGAGAGTGATAAGGAGAGACAGGATCTGGACTCTAGACTCCCAATCTGGTGTTTTTCCTACTCGGCCACTCTCCCTCCTTGGGCCACAGCCCAGAACACGTGGAGTTTGTCTCCAAGGGCTCATTTCCTCTTTGATCAGTCAGGGCTGTTGGTAGATCAGGGAATGCTGTGGGCACTGGACTGTATTTCAAAGATGTTCTTCACGTTGTCTGCCATCATCTGCTTGTGGGCCACGTGGCACAATAAGGATGGATGGACACGGTGGTCATAGAATTGGTGGGAGGGCACCTTAAAAGTCACCTTGCCCAACCCCCTTCTGAGGTCTGGCTTCCCTCTAGAGCACCCGCTGATACACTTGTCACATTTGCAGGTGGCAGAGAGTGGGGGTGAAAGAGCTGTGCCCTTGGTTTTCTCTCTCTCTCCTGACTCCTCAAGGACATAAATCCATCAACGGCCTCCTCTCTCACTCTCTAAAGTCTTCGGTCTCTTCCTCCTTGTCTCCTTCCTCTGGATTAACAAATGTTTTTGCTCTCCTTTTCTCAAAGCAAACAAACCAATAAACGATTGATGCTTCTTGTTTCAGTTTTCCCAAATGCTTTGTGACCTTCGTATCTTTCTCTTCCACAAAATTTCTTGATTCATTTATGTCTGCTGTTCACACTTCTTCATCACCCACCCATTCCTTAACTTTGGGCAGCCTGGCTTCTCTCAGAAGTCACCACTGACCTCCTAATTATGAAATCCAGTGTTTTTTTTTTTAAGCCTTAAAGTTTCTGTTTCCTTTGTATTGTTATTTAAGATGTTGGTCAGCCAGTACTCAATCTCCCTCCATACGATGTTGCCCTGGTTCTCTTTCTTCCCCTTAGGCCTCACCTTCTGATCATATCTCTGTTTTCACTTCGTGGCTCATTTGTTCTGATGCCCCCCCAACCCAGAGACCTCGTCCATCCATTGATGTCTCTGTTCGTTCAACACTCAGTTGAGTGCAAACTGCCATGCCAGGAACTGGAGGTCCAGAGACAGATCACAATCATTCTTGACCTCAGTGAGCTTATTTTCTAATGACGGAGCCAGAGAAGTTCATCCCAGCATCATGTGATGACATCATGCAATGCTGGACCAGTTACTTCACAGATTCAAGAAAATGCAGAACTGAGAGCAGAAAAGAACCTTGTCATATTCTCACATTTTACAGGAGCGGAAACTGAGGCACAGGGAGAGGAAGTCAGTGTCCTGCAGTCCTACAGAGAGTCAGCAGAAGAGCCAAGCGTAGACCTGAAATCTCTTCAAACACATCTCTGGCGGAGAATGGCTAAAGATGACTTTTCTAGTGAAGTTGGAAGGTATGGGGTGCAAAAGAGTATTTGGAGTTTTCTCCAAGATACAAATGCATTTCACTGAGTTCCTTCTGCAACTCAAGACCCATCATTGGAACCTGTGTTTTGCTTCAAATACTCCAGCAAGAGGCCATGCGGTAGAGGTCCTACAGTTGGGGCTTCTTTATGGAAAGGGAGAGAAACAATACCTGCTGAACACTTAATATGGGCCATAAAACCAAGACCCAGAAGTTAAGTGATCTTACATCAGATTGAAAGCAAAATCAAGATTGGAACTCAGGTTTCCTGTCCCTGGTCTATTCTTTTCCTATGGCCAAGAGCCATAAGCTGCCTGAGCTGGATTGCTGGGCTGTCACCTGTCCAGGACAGAGAGGGAGATGACTGACTGTGAGCCTTCTGGGTGCGGGAGCCCCACTGCAAGCCCACTGTGTGCTTTTGGATAAGAACCTGCTCTCGTCTTGACCCCCAGACAGAGCCAGCATCATGAGCGTGCAGCCCCTAAAGTTGCACAGGACTCTGTGCTTAGAGGGGCCCCAGGCTTGGTTCAATGTTGCCATCTTGAAATCCTTAACAATCTGTAACCAAGGGACCAACAGGATGACGTAGCCAGTTCTGCTCCCAGATTACAGCCTTTGTTGTTGCCGCTCAAAGCACTTCCCAGGTCACTCATTTGAATAGTTCACTGTTGTCCCTATCTTTATCCCCCTAGGAAAGGCTATTGGAAAGATCACCCGAAGGGGACTTGAAACTAGGCCAGCCAGGTGCCAGCTAGGTTTCCTGGATGACTTCCGGGAAGGGTTTTACCCTCCCTGGGCATCCTGGGCCACAGCAGAGGGCAGGATTCATCGCTAACTTTGCCAGACCCGGACCCCAAACCACTCACCACTTTAATCATCTCCTTTGGTTCAAGAGCCCTCGGCAGCTCCCTACCTAGAGGAGAGTCTAGCCCGCTATGGTTCCAACCTACCTTTACAGCATTTTCTCTCAATGTTCACGCATAGAGAGTCTCTGCTCTGACCAGAGTGTCTTCTTTTCCTTCACTGGGTCCACCTTCAGTACTCTGACCTCTGCGTCTTTCCGTGCCGTCCTAGTGCATCGCCTTATTCTTCTCACCAGCTGATACTCCCCCATCCTTCGAGGTCTAGCTGTGGCCCTGTCTCCTCTGTAAAGGCCCGTCTCTGACCACCTGTTCTATATCCTCTCTCCCAACGAGGCTGCATAGTCCCTGAAGACGGAGTCAGTGTCCCAACTCTATTTTCCTCACCAAGCCACACACCCAACGGCGGTCAGTGAACAGTCGCTGGTGCCCTGATTCTCACCAGAGGAGAAAAGGCAGGAGATCCATTTGCTGGTGAGGCTGGGTCGTGTCCTCCCAGGCATGGCTTGTTTGCTATCGGAAATGAGGCAGCAAGGGCCTCGTCAAACCTGTTTCCCCAGCTGAGGCTCTGGACCCAGGCTTGTCCCCAATGCCCAGGCTACCACAGATCCCACTGGGAGATGTTGCCTCAAATGTTCAGGGAAGGGAGGCAGCTTCCTGACAAGGGCAGAGGAGTGTGGGGATGCTACAGGTAGAAATGTCAGGCTCCAGAAGGGGATGCTTATTGTCTTCTGGCTGATCAGACTCTATCCAGAGTTTGGGCATCACGTGATTAAATTAAAGGTGGGGAGTGGAGGGACTACCCGGAAGAGGAACCCATGCCAAGTGGGAAGTGAATAAATTGGAGGAAAGAAAGCTTGAGAGAATGTGACCCATGTCTTTAAAACAGTCAAAGGGCTGCCATGACCAGCAGAGGTGGACTCGTTCAGGGTGGTCCCTCAGGGCCAAGGTTGGACCAAGGCAGGGAAGTTACAGGGTAGCAGGGTTCTGCTCAGGCAGACCTGTCAAACATGGGAGGGTCACAAAGGGGAAGGAGTAAGCCAGCTCTTCCTCAGTAGGGCTGTCCAAGCAAAGGCTCCATCCTCACTGATCCCTCAACTCACCTCTGTTTCTCTGCACAACTTATCCCTCCATTTCTCAAAGAGATCTTTTTTTTTTTTTTTTGCGTTACGTAGGCCTCTCACTGTTGTGGCCTCTCCCGTTGCGGAGCACAGGCTCCGGACGTGCAGGCTCAGCAGCCATGGCTCACGGACCCAGCCACTCCGCGGCATGTGGGATCTTCCCAGACCAGGGCACAAACCCGTGTCCCCTGCATCGGCAGGCGGACTCTCAACCACTGCGCCACGAGGGGAGCCCTCAAAGAGATCTTTAAAACTGCATCTTCTCTCCTTAAACCTTGGCTCCTACTCTGGTGTAAATGCATCAACCCTTCTCCACTGCCCCCATTTTGTTCCATCAGCTCTTGCAACAGTCTCCTAACCAGTGCCCCAGCCAGCCGCCTAGATTCCCACCAACCTGCCTCCATGCTGCCAGAGTGAGATTTCTAAAATGCAAATGTGCATCTGTTACGCTCTTGCCTAGAGCCCTGCAGTGGATTCCTGGTGTCCTCATGAAATGGCTGAACTTTCAAGGCTCTTCATGGTCTGACCTGGGCAGCCTCATCCCTTGTTCTTTCCCCTGCATCTTACACACCAGCAGTACTGGAGGCTTAGATCCCTGCTCCACCACACTCACTCCTACCTCTGGGCCTTTGCACATGCTGCTCCCCCTCACCTGGAAGCGTCTTCTTTCTTATTACCATTCCTATCCCACCCACTCCACTCCTCCCAGCTCTCTGCAATTCATCTACTAGGCTTCAGGTTCAGTGTCTCATCTTCCAGGAAGCATTGCCAGGCTTCCCAAGTCTGGGTTAGATATCCCTGCCGTATATTGCCTTAGCATTCTGTAGTGTGTGTGTGTGTGTGTGTGTGTGTGTGTGTGTGTGTGTGTGTGTGTGTGTGTGTATGTGTATGTAATTACCTGTACTCCACCCCCTTCCCCAGTAGAGGGCAGGGACCATGTCTGTTTTTTTCACTCCACATCTTCATTGCCTAGTTCCTGACACATAGTAGCTGCTCAGAATATATTTGTTGAATGAAATATTGTCCTTCTTTGCAGAGATGCTATAGAAGGGATTCCTGCTTTGGGCCCTTTCTACCTCTGGGACCATGTTTCCATAAAACACACCCTTTCCTACCCTTAAGTGGTATTTTATCATGTGCAACAGAAATGGTCAATGCTCATTTCTTGTTTCAAACAAAAATTCACTCTAGGTGGTGGTGCAAGGGGCCGCAGGGGACTCTTCATTTGGTTTCACAGTATGATTGCAGAAGGAAGACTCAGTGGTGAAATGTTTGGTTTCTGTAGCATCGAGCTCATTCTAGGTAACCCGGGGAGGGCGATGAATTTTACACGGGGCTGTTTAGACAGCCTGCCCCTCTGGGTAGTATCTTACTTCCGTGGCTTCTGTAGAACCTGGTGCTATTATCTCACTTGGCAGAAACAAATGGACAGGACATCAATAGCCAAGAACATGAAACTTGACCTACACCTCACACCTTATACAGAAATAAACTGAAAATGGATCATAGATTTAAATGTAAAATATAAAACCATGAAACTTTTAGAGGAGAACGTAGGAGAAAAGCTTTGTGATCTAAAGTTAGGAGAAGAGGTCTTAGACACGGCACCAAAAGCACAATCCATAAAAGGAAAGACTAGACTAATTAGACTTCATTAAAGTTAAAAACTTTTGCTGTAGAAGACAGTGAAAAAGATGAAATGACAAGTACCATTTGGGAGAAGATATTTGCAAACTACCTGACAAAAGACTTGTTTTCAGAATAAAGAACTCTAAACTCAACAGTAAGGCAACAAATAATCCAATGAGAAAATGAACAAAGGACTTGGACACTTTACTAATACACAGGTGGCAAATAAACACAGGAAAAGATGTTCACCATCACTAGTTGTTAGGGAAACGCAAATTAAAACCACAATGAGATACCACTACACAGAATGGCTAAAATAAAAAATGCTGATAAAAATACCGATAAAACAAATGCTGGCAAGGATGTGGAGATACTGGGTCTTGCATATGCTCTTGGAGAGCATGTGAAATGGTAACAGCCATTCTGGAAATCTGTCTGGCAACTTCTTAAAATGTTAAATATATACTTGCTGTATGACCCATGAATCTCAGTCTCGGGAATTTATTTCAGAGAAACGAAAACATTCTCACACAAAATGTTCACAGCACATGCTCACATAAAATGTCCTATATGCAAATGTTCAAAGATGCTTTATTTGTGGTAGCCCCAAACTGGAAACGACCCAAGTGTCCTTCAATAGGTGAAGGTTGAACAAACTGAGGTACATCCATTCCACGGAACACTACCTGGCAAGAAAAAGGAACGAATAAATGCAACCACTGGGAAGTATCATGAGGCTATTATGCTGAGTGAAAAAAGCCAATCTTGAAAGGTTAGATACTGTATGATTTCATTTATAAAACATTCTCAAATTGACAAAATTATGGAGATGGAGAAGAGCTAAGTGGTTGCCAGGGGCTTGGAAAGGGGAGGAAGGGTGTGATTATAAAGGGGCAGCGCTAGACAGCTGCTTTGTGGTGATGGGCAGCTCTGTGTCTTGATGTGGCAGTGATTATACAAATCAATACATATACAAATATTACAAAAAGAGTGAGTGCGTGCAGAAACTGGTCAGACTATGTGCCAGTCAGTCAGTAATGCACTATAGGTGTGTAAAATGTCACCATTGCAGGTAGCTGGATGATGGGTACACGGGACACCCCACACTATTTTTGCATCTCCTTGTGGGTCTACAATTATTTCAAAATTAAAAGTTAAAAAGTGGACTGAGAAGAAAGAGGCAAAGGATCCTCATACTTATTAAACATCTGACTTGTGCTAGGTGCCTTTAGTCTGTTCATTTCTTCAATAATTTATTGGATGCCTTCTGTATACCATTCACTATGCCTGAAAATTAAAAGTAAACAAATGGTTACTGCCTTTTTGATATTTACAGTCTAGATCAGAAGGTTAAGTAACTTGCCCAAGATCACACACTGGTAAGGGATGGAACTGAATTCAAAACTATGGACCCAGATCATTTCTGGAAATTACATAGAAATCAGAGTTATCTTCTATGGAACATTACAACCAAACTCAGAAGTTATAAAAATAGAAAAATAATTTATCTTTTATTTCCTGCTGATTAAAATTTCATGTCATGTCAACCTTAATTAAGGCTATAACCTCAACTTTGTGTTTTCAGTCTCAAGAAGACTACCAGTGACTATCTATATCATAAAGATAATCTAGCCACACAACCGAATAAAGGTGATGACTTATTTTCTCAAGAAAATTTGTAATTCAGTGGATACCACATTAAACATTGGAATAAAAGAAATGTATAAGCCAATGAAATTCAAAAAACATAAAACAATGACCCCTGACCTCAAAAGCAAAGCTGTCTCTAGAATTTTTTAAAGTACCACGTGACCATTATATATTTACACTATTGGTTTTGTCACTTAAAAAAATAAACTATGTGCAGAGCAATTATATTGGGAGGTGATTATTCATCAAATCTCTAGAGGGTGCTTTTACTCTATTAGAGGATTTGCTACAGGGTTTCCTTATTTACAAGACATTGGGGGGGACCTTCAAGATGGCAGAGGAGATCACCTTCCTCCCCGCAAATACATCACAAATACATCTACATGTGGAACACTCCTACAGAACACCTACTGAACGCTGGCAGAAACCTCTGACTTCCCAAAATATATACATATTTTTATCCTTTTTCCCTTTTTGTGAGTGAGTATGTGTATGCTTCTTTGTGTGATTTTGTCTGTATAGCTTAGCTTTTACCATTTGTCCTAGGGTTCTGTCTGTCTGCTTTTTTTTTTTTTTTTTTAGTATGGTTTTTAGTGCTTGTTATTGGTGGATTGGTTTTTTGGTTTGGTGGCTCTCTTCTTCTTTTTATTATTACTTTTTAATTTTTAATAATTAAAAAATTTTTTTTATTTTAATAACTTTGTTTCATTTTCTTTTTTTCCTTCCTTCATTCCTTCCTCCCTCTCTCTCTCTCCCCCTCTTCTTTCTTTCTTCTTCCTTCCTTTCTTCCTTCTTTCCTTTCTTCTTTCCTTCTTTGCTTGCTTCCTTCCTTCCTCCTTTCTCCCTCCCTCCCTCTCTCTCTCACTCTTCCTTCCTTCCTTCCTTCCTTCCTTTCTCTCTCTCTCTCTTTCTCTCTCCCTTCCTTCCTTCCTTCCTTCCTTCCTTCCTTCCTTCCTTCCTTCCTTCCTTTCTTTCTTTCTTTCTTTCTTTCTTTCTTTCTTTCTTTCTTTCTTTCCTTCTTTCTTTCTTTCTTTCCTTCTTTCTTTCTTTCTTTCTTTCTTTCTTTCTTTCTTTCTTTCTTTCTTTCTTTCTTTCTTTCTTCCTTCCTTCCTTCCTTCCTTTCTTTCTTTCTTTCTTTCTTTCTTTCTTTCTTTCTTTCTTTCTTTCTTTCTTTCTTTCTTTCTTTCTTTCTTTCTTTCTTTCTTTCTTTCTTTCTTTCTCTCTTTCTCCAGTTTCTTCTGAGCCATGTGGCTGACAGGGTCTTGGTGCTCTGGCCGGGTGTCAAGCCTGTGCCTCTGAGGGGGGAGAACCAAATTCATGATATTGTTCCACCAGAGACCTCCCGGCTCCACATAATATCAAATGGTGAAAGCTTTCCCAGAGATCTCCATCTCAATGCTAAGACCCAGCTCCACTCAATGACCAGCAAGCTACAGTGCTGAACACCCTATGCCAAACAACTAGCAAGACAGGAACACAACCCTACCCATTAGTAGAGAGGCTGCCTAAAATCATGATAAGGTCACAGACACCCCAAAACACACCACCAGACGCGGTCCTGCCCACAAGAAAGATAAGATCCATCCTCATCCACCAGAACACAGGCACTAGTCCCCTGTACCAGGAAGCCTACACAACCCACTGAACCAACTTTAGCCACTGGGGACAGACACCAAAAACAACGGGAACTACGAACCTGCAACCTGCGAAAAGGAGACCCCAAACACAGTAAGTTAAGCAACATGAGAAGACAGGAAAACACACAGCAGATGAAGGAGCAAGATAAAAACCCACCAGACCTAACAAATGAAGAGGAAATAGGCAACCTACCTGAAAAAGTATTCAGAGTAATGATAGTAAAGATGATCCAAAATCTAGGAAATAGAATGGAGAAAATACAAGGAACATTTAACAAGAACCTAGAAGAACTAAAGAGCAAAGAAACAATGAACAACACAAAAAATGAAATTAAAAGTTCTCTAGAAAGAAGCAATAGCAGAATAACTGATAGGTGGCAGAAGAACGGATAAGTGACCTGGAAGAAAGAATAGTGGAAATAACTACTGCAGAACAGAATAAAGAGAAAAGAATGAAAAGAATTGAGGACAGTCTCAGAGACCTCTGGGACAACATTAAACGCACCAACATTCGAATTATAGGGGTCCCAGAAGAAGAAGAGAAAAAGAAAGGGACTGAGAAAATACTTGAAGAGATTATAGTTGGAAACTTCCCTAATATGGGAAAGGAAATAGCCAGTCAAGTCCAGGAAGTCCCATACAGGATAAATCCAAGGAGAAACATGCCAAGACTCATATTGATTAAACTATCAAAAATTAAATACAAAGAAAAAATATTAAAAGCAGTAAGGGAAAAGCAACAAATAACATACAATGGAATCCCCATAAGGTTAACAGCTGATTTCTCAGCAGAAACTCTGCAAGCCAGAAGCGTGTGGCAGGACATATTTAAAGTGATGAAAGGGAAAAAGCTACAACCAAGATTACTCCACCCAGCAAGGATCTCTTTCAGATTCGACAGAGAAATTAAAGCCTTTACAGACAAGCAAAAGCTCGGAGAACTCAGCACCACCAAACCAGCTTTACAACAAATGCTAAAGGAACTTCTCTAGGCAGGAAACACAAGAGAAGGAAAAGACCTACAATAATAAACCTAAAACAATTAAGAAAATGGTAATAGGAACATACATGTCAATAACTACCTTAAACGTAAATGGATTAAATGCTCCAACCAAAAGACATAGGCTGGCTGAATGGATACAAAAACAAGACCCATATATATGCTGTCTACAAGAGAACCCACTTCAGACCTAGGGACACATACAGACTGAAAGTGAGGGGATGGAAAAAGATATTCCTTGCAAATGGAAATCAAAAGAAAGCTGGAGTAGCAATTCTCATATCAGACAAAATAGACTTTAAAATAAAGACTATTACAAGAGACTAAGAAGAACACTACATAATGGTCAAGGGATCAATCCATGAAGATATAACAATTGTAAATATTTATGCACCCAACATAGGAGCAGCTCGATACATAAGGCAAATGCAAACAGCCATAAAAGGGGAAATTGACAGTAACACAATCATAGTAGGGGACTTTAACACCCCACTTTCACCAATGGACAGATCATCCAAAATGAAAATAAACAGGGAAACACAAGCTTTAAATGATACATTAAACAAGATGGACGTAATTGATATTTATAGGACATTCCATCGAAAAACAACAATACACTTTCTTCTCAAGTGCTCATGGAACATTCTCCAGGATAGATCATATCTTGGGTCACAAATCAAGCCTCGGGAAATTTAAGAAAATTGAAATCATATCAAGTATCTTTTCTGACTACAGTGCTACGAGACTAGATATCAATTACAGGAAAAAACTCTGTGAAAAATACAAGCACATGAAGGCTAAACAATACACTACTTAATAACCAAGAGATCACTGAATAAATCAAAGAGGAAATCAAAAAATACCTAGAAACAAATGACAATGGAGACACGACGACCCAAAACCTATGGGATGCAGCAAAAGCAGTTCTAAGAGAGAAGTTTATAGCAATACAATCCTACCTCAAGAAACAAGAAACATCTCGAATAAACAACCTAAACTTACACCTAGAGCAATTAGAGAAAGAAGAACAAAAAAACCCCAGTGTTAGCAGAAGGAAAGAAATCATAAAGATCAGATCAGAAAGAAATGAAGGAAACAATAGCAAAGATCAATAAAACTAAAAGCTGGTTCTTTGAGTAGATAAACGAAATTAATAAACCATTAGTCACATTCATCAAGAAAAAAAGGGAGAAGACTCAAATCAATAGAATTAGAAAAAAAGGAGAAGTAACAACTGACACTGCAGTAATACAAAGGATCATAAGACATTACTACAAGCAACTATATGCCAATAAATTGGACAACCAGGAAGAAATGGAAAAATTCTTAGAAAGCACAACCTTCTGAGACTGAAACAGGAAGAAATAGAAAATATAAACAGACCAGTCACAAGCACTGAAATTGACACAGTGATTAAAAATCTTCCAACAAACAAAAGCCCAGGACCAGATGGCTTCACAGGCAAATTCTATCAACCATTTAGAGAAGAGTTAACACCTATCCTTCTCAAACTCTTCCAAAATATAGCAGAGGGAGGAATACTCCCAAACTCATTCTACGAGGCCACCATCACCCTGAGACCAAAACCAGCAAAGATGTCACAAAAAAAGAAAACTACAGGCCAATATCACTGATGAACATAGATGCAAAAATCCTCAACAAAATACTAGCAAACAGAATCCAACAGCACATTAAAAGGATCATACACCATGATCAAGTGGGGTTTATCCCAGGAATGCAAGGATTCTTCAATATATGCAAATCAATCAATGTGATACACCATATTAACAAATTGAAGGATAAAAATTATATGATCATCTCAATAGACGCAGAAGAAGCTTTTGACAAAATTCAACACCCTTTTATGATAAAACACTCTCCAGAAAGTAGGCATAGAGGGAACCTACCTCAACATAATAAAGGCCACATATGAAAAGCCCACAGCCAGCATCGTTCTCAATGGTGAAAAACTGAAACCATTTCCTCTAAGATGAGGAACAATACAAGGTTGTCCACTCTCACCAGTGTTATTCAACATAGTTTTGGAAGTTTTAGCCACAGCAATCAGAAAAGAAAAAGCAATAAAAGAATCTAAATAGGAAATTAAGAAGTAAAGCTATCACTGTTTGCAGATGACATGATACTATACATAGAGAATCCTAAAGATGCTACTAGAAAACTACTAGAGCTATTCAGGAAATTTGGTAAAGTAGCAGGATACAAAATTAATGCACAGAAATCTCTTGCATTCCAATACACTAATGATAAAGAATCTGAAAGAGAACTTAAGGAAACCCTCCCATTTACCATTGCAACAAAAAGAATAAAATACCTAGGAATAAACCTACCTAAGGAGCAAAAGACCTGTATGCAGAAAACTATAAGACACTGATTAAGGAAATTAAAGACAATACAAACAGATGGAGAGATAAACCATGTTCTTGGTTTGGAAGAATCAACATTGTGAAAATGACTATACTACCAAAGCAATCTACAGATTCAATGCAATCCCTATCAAACTACCAATGGCATTTTTCACAGAACTAGAACAAAAAATTTCACAATTTGTATGGAAACACAAAAGACCCTGAATAGCCAAAGCAATCTTGAGAAAGAAAAATGGAGCTGGAGGAATCAGGCTCCCCGACTTCAGACTATACTACAAAGCTACAGTAATCAAGACAGTATGGTACTGGCACAAAAACAGAAATATAGATCAATGGAACAGGATAGAAAGCCCAGAGGTAAACCCACACACATATTGTCACCTTATTTTTGATACAGTAGGCAAGAATATACAATGGAGAGAAGATAGCCACTTCAATAAGTGGTGCTGGGAAAACTGGACAGCTACATGTAAAAGAGTTAAATTAGAACACTCCCTAACACCATACACAAAAATAAACTCAAAATGGATTAAAGACCTATATGTAAGGCCAGACACTGTAAAACTCTTAGACGAAAACATAGGCAGAATACTCTATGACATAAATCACAGCAAGATCCTTTTTGACCCACCTCCTAGAGAAATGGAAATAAAAGCAAAGATTTAAAAATGGGACCTAATGAAGCTTAAAACCTTTTGCACAGCAAAGGAAACCATATCTATTACAAGATGAAAGGACAACCCTCAGAATGGGAGAAAATATTTGCAAATGAAGCATTTGACAAAGGATTAATGTTCAAAATTTACAAGCAGCTCATGCAGCTCAATATCAAGAAAACAAAAATCCCAATCCCAAAATGGGCAGAAGACCTAAATAGACTTTTCCCCGAAGAAGATATACAGATTGCCAACAAACACATGAAAGGATGCTCAACATCACAAATCATTAGAGAAATGCAAAGCAAAACTACAATGAGGTATCACCTCACACCGGTCAGAATGGCCATCATCAAAAAATCTACAAACAATAAATGCTGGAGAGGGTGTGGAGAATAGGGAACCTTCTTGTGCTGTTGGTGGGAATGTAAATTGATACAGCTACTATGGAGAACAGTATGGAGTTTCCTTAAAAAACTAAAAATAGAACTACCTTATGACCCAGCAATCCCACTACTGGGCATATACCCCGAGAAAACCAAAATTCAAAAAGAGTCATGTACCACAATGTTCACTGAAGCTCTATTTACAATAGCCAGGACATGGAAGCAGCCTAAGTGTCCATCAACAGATGAATGGATAAGTAAGATGTGGCACATATATACAATGGAATATTACTCAGCCATAAAAAGAAACGAAATTGAGTTATTTGTATTGAGGTGGTTGGACCTAGAGTCTGTCATAC
The DNA here is from genome assembly GCF_039906515.1 of Pseudorca crassidens. Taxonomy (NCBI): domain Eukaryota; kingdom Metazoa; phylum Chordata; class Mammalia; order Artiodactyla; family Delphinidae; genus Pseudorca; species Pseudorca crassidens. Next base: position 37,333,787 of record NC_090304.1, on the reverse strand, counting down.
AGAGTGTAGTAAGTCAGAAAGAGAAAAAGAAATACCGTATGCTAACAGATATATATGGAATCTAAAAAAAAAAAAAGTGGTTCTTAAGAACCTAGGGTCAGGATAGGAATAAAGATGCAGACCTAGAGAATGGACTTGAAGACACGGGGAGGGGGAAGTGTAAGCTGGGACGAAGTGAGAGAGTGGCATGGAGATATATACACTACCATATGTAAAATAAATAGCTAGTGGGGAGCAGCCACATCGTACAGGGAGATCAGCTCGGTGCTTTGTGACCACCTAGAGGGGTGGGATAGGGAGGGTGGGAGGGAGATGCAAGAGGGAGGAGATATGGGGATATATATATATGTATAGCTGATTCACTTTGTTATAAAGCTGAAACTAACACACAATTGTAAAGCAATGATACTCCAATAAAGATGTTAAATTAATAAATAAAGACATTGAGTTATTGAGAAATTAATCACTTCATGTACAATCACAGTGACGGGGAGCAGACCTCAAAATGACCAAGATTGAATCTCCTGGCTCTGCCAACCACGCAAGTGGGGGCCTAGCAGGATTTGCGTTGATTTAGAAAAATGTAAAAAGTGATGCTGCTTCTGTTTGAGTCTTGTGGGTTACACTGACTTGTGTGTGTGAATATGGTGAGGGGTGGGGAGAGAGAGAGAGAGAGAGGTAGAGAGAGAAATGTGCCTTTCATGCATTTAACCCAGCACTTGCTTTGCACGTCACCTTGCTGGGACATATCAGTTATGTAAAATGAGGGAAATATTGATTGAATTTTAGCACGAATGCCCTCCAACATGCCCTCTATTTTGAATTGGTTTAAAAAAGATCTGTGTTTAAGAACGTGTATGTGGTAGAGCCAGCATGTGCATCCAGGTCTGGCTGACTCCAAAGCCCATCACTCAGCATTAGAGTGAAGTTAATTCGCCAAATAGTGCCTGGAATGGGATTGCAGTTGGGGCTCTAATCCCAAAATGAGAGCTGCCTGCCATTGCTCTTGATGGCAAACTGGAAGGGAAGGTGGAATCCTCCTCATCTCTGCTCCATTGCACTTGTCTGTGCTCCAGCCCGACTCTGTTCCTTAAGCCCAGTGTCCCTGTGCCAGTCAGAGCTAGACCGTGTGCAGTGCCTCCCATTTGCTTTCATACATGACCCCCTGCCCGGACTATCATTCTAAGAAGAGTCCTAAGTCCTCTTTGAGCTGCTGCTAAACTCCATCTCCCCAGAACGTCCTTGCACAATTAATAATCCTGTTGCCAAGGGCAGGACTTCAACCCTGTCAGGTTTGCCTTTTCTCTGACCAATGGTCCCAGCGTTTCTAGCATTGAAACAGAGTGTATTGTGGGAAGACGTTGGAATAAGAACAGATTTTTGTTTCCAATGTTTTTTTTTTAATGCCAGACTTTGAACAACTTTATTATGATTTTAGAATTAGTTATTATAGTCGAAAGTTTGTTTTCAACAAATATTTCTATAAGTCAAGCATGAATATTTTACAGTTTTGATGGGAAGAATATATTTATTTAAAAAATAAAGATTGTGATTTTATATATACAGGAAGTTCAGCTCATCTTTGTGCAAGGCTGCATCTGCTGGTGTGTGACCTTTAAGTACTTGCTGTAACCTCTGTGAATGAGAGTAACCTGAGGTGTTCAGAACTGCCCCCACTGGTTCGCCTCCTGACTCTGATCTGGCTTACTCATGGACTCCTTGGCTTGCATCACCCAGGAAGGTCCGTCTCTCCTCCTGAGACCTGCTTGCCTGAGTCCCGAGCCCCCTTCCCCTGATAATTAAGTGTATTGAGATGTCTGAGTGCTGATGTCAACCTGACCCTCAGGATGGGGCGAAACCAAGGAGCCAAACTCATTATCACCATTAGGATTTGTAACAAAATAATCCAAACAGTTCCAGTCTTCAGGGGAGACAGACAGGGTCTGCCTGGGGCACCTGCAAGCATCAGCATGTCGTTCCCTTCATCCTGAAGTTTCTCTTTCTGTTTTTCTTTCCCAAGATCATGATGGCTTTGTGATATTTCCTGATTATAAAAGTAATAGACATTCTTATTTTTAAAAGTGCAGAAAGGTACAAAGAAGTAAAAATCAACCATAATCTCACTGTATCCTTCCAGAAATATCACTATATTCTTCCTTTTTCTAGACCTATGTAGCAGAAGGCTTTTTATCTGATAGTAGTGGGACTGTGCTTAGTGGGTTAAGAAAAAAACATAGTTTAAATAAGAAATGATAATAATATCACACTGTGTATATATATATGTACTTTAAATCTTTTATTTCGTTTAAAATATATCGATGTTTTAATATAGCCTTTTATGTCACTTGTTACTCTGCTGAAGGGAATTCACGTTTATCTTTCTCATATAGTCACCATAATATTTTGTCTCCAAATTCTTGTATTGGCTTCTTTGAAGAAGAAAGAAAACTTAAAAACATTTATGAAGCATTCTGAGAGCAAAATCTTGAACCTTTACAATTATCCCCCTCCCCCAACCCATTATAGCTCCCTCACTACAAGAGCAATTGAATTCTTCAAAGAATTCAACTTAGTTTTTAAAAATACGTTTCTCTGTTTTTACTCATTTTTTCTAATTTCTATAATATTTAACTATGAATATAATAATAAGTAAATTGGAATAAAGAGGCTAGAGAACTGTAAAACTGACTCCTGCCAAACACATGAGCTGTCTGGCGGGAGCACAGGTGGCTGGGCACAAAGGTACACAGCCTTCCATCCAGAACCTTCAGTGGGCCTGAGCAGCGGCCCTGGAGGTTTTCCAGGTGGAAAGGGAGGGTTGACTCAAATGATGAGTCCCCTAGGTGGTTGGATGTCAATTAGGAGAGCTGACACTGTAAGCAAACACACACACACAACAGACATTAATATAATCTATTTACAAAGTTTGAAATCCATATGGCCCACTTTTTGGTTTAACCTGTTTACATGACAGTAAATATAGTCTGACATCATCACTTTGAGTGATTGCATAGTATTCCATTGTATGGATATGCCATCTTTACCTAATCCCTTACTACGACCTTGTAGACTTTGTTTTCTTTTTCTTTGCTCTTGTTTGTATTTTTAAAAATTAATTTATTTATTTATTTATTTTTGGCTGTATGCGCTTTCTCTAGTTGCTGTGAGCAGGGGCTACTCTTTGTTGTGGTGTGAGGGCTTTGCATTGTGCTGGCTTCTCTTGTTGCAGAGCACAGGCTCTAGGTGCGTGGGTTTCAGCAGTTGTGGCTCGCGGGCTCAGTAGTTGTAGTTCCTGGGCTCTAGAGTGCAGGCTCAGTAGTTGTGGCGCACAGGCTTAGTTGCTCCGTGGCATGTGGGATCTTCCCGGACCAGGGCTCAAACCCGTGTCCCCTGCATTGGCAGGCGGACTCTTAACCACTGCGCCACCAGGGAAGCCCTGCACTTGTTTGTATTTTTATATACGTGTTTGATTATTTCCTCAGGATAAATTTCTAGTAGTGAAATTGCTGCATCAGGGACTTCCATGGTGGTCCAGTGGTTAAGACTTTCCCTTGCAGTGCAGGGAGTGTGGATTTGATCCCTGGTTGGGGAGCTGAGATCCCACATGCCTCGCCGCTAAAAAACCAAAACATAAAACAGAAGCAATACTGTAACAAATTCAATAAAGACTTTAAAAATGGTCCACATCAAAAAAGATCTTAAAACAGAAAAAGAACTTGCTGCATCAAAGCATATCCACATTATTAAGATTTTGATAGGCATTGCTACCAACTCTCCAGAAAATGTGTACCAACTTATATACCTCCAGTAATGTAACCCCCAGATTTTCCTATTGGTCCCATAGCCGCTCCCCTCCTCACCCAGCCTCCCAGTGAGCAACAAAAAAAAACTCTCAGGAGGAAAATGTTTGAAGGGTGTGAGATGAAGCTTCCCCATAGAGATGCCAAGTGGGCTGAACAGTGGTACCAAAATGGTGAATCCATTAGAAACAGAAAATGCTCGGGGAGGGGAGGAAGTGGTGTGGGACTACCTTTTCTTTTCGTGGAATCTCAGGACAGCATTAAGTAGCAGAGAGCACCAAGAATGAGGTCCTCAAAGACCTGGCTCTGATGGGTAGCTCTGTCATTTACAGGTTGTGTGACCTTTAGGCAAGTCATTTAACCTCGCTGAGCCTCAGTTTCTTCATCTATAAAACAGCATTATCCTGTGTTAGAGCGTTTATCTCGGCCTGCCTTGCCTTACATACGGCTGGACATGTTACAGCCTGACTCTCACCAGGGAATTGCTGCCTTAGTGCAGGGAAGGAGCTGACCTTGGACTTCTGTGCTTACAACCTGGGTCCTGTTTAGCTTCTATGAACAAGTCCTTGTTTGCTACCACAGTTAGGGTCTTCACCTTGAACTCAATAACCACATTGCCCATATTCTTGATTCCTATCAAGCTGGGTCCAGAAACAGCTGGAGACTGGAGTGGAGGGTGAGGGGAAGAGGAAGAGGGTTGCGAATGTCTAGGACAATTCCATTGTGTGTGCCAATGATTAACATTAGGTTTATTTCAACACAACCTGCCTGATCTTGAACTTCAGACCGCAAGATCCCCCTTCCTGAACCTGCCTGCTGCTGGACTCTCTGTCTGGTCCCAGCCGCCTCTGTCCTGCCTGGCTGCACCTCGTTTGATAATACCATTTCTTTTAACTAAAGCAGTTCCTTTAAAATAAACTCTCGCTCACAGGTAGTGAGCACATATTAGATGCCGGGTACTGTGCCAAGAATTATACATGTATTATCCCTACTGACAGTCCCAGAAGGTAGGCATTTCCATTTTACAGGTGAAAAAACTGTCTCAGCAAAGTTTAGCAGCTTTCCCAAGGTCACACAGCAAGAGTGTGAATAAGCTGGGATTTGAACCAGTCTGTATGCAACCAAGCCCATGTTGTTAGTCATCGCCAACGACCAGGAGAGGCAGGGAGGACAGGTGTTCCACCCTCTTCTCATTTTTTAGAGGAGCAAGCTAAGGCTCAGAGCGTGTCAAGATCACACACCTGGTCTGTAGCAGAGCCAAGCCTAGAACCAGATCCCAATAAAGGCACCCCAGATGGAGCTGTCACGCAAAGCAGTCACTGAGATATTGAGGGATAGATAGCCTTCTGATTCCTAAAGTGGGAAAAAAAGAGGAGACACTTTAAAGTCTTGAAGAGGGATTTAAAGTATTCACTTAAAGGCTTTTTGGCAAGAGCCCATGAAACATCTGTTGAGGCAGGGATGAGTTGTCCCTGTTCCTGTCTACAGGAACCTTGAAATGCATATGCAAAGTGACAAAAATTCATGTGCAGTTGGGAAAGAGCACTTCCTGTTATACCAGGGAAGACTGACTAGAGGGATGCATTTTCAGTAGTGGTTGAAGTGTTGATATAATTTGAACAGAGTTGGTGGTTCCTGGAGACCTGGTAAGTGTACAGTCCTGACTTCAGGCTGACACATACCAGATGGCTATTGTGAGCCAAGCAGGCAGTAGAGCAAAATGTACATGCTTAGTGATGTTATCTTTAAGGTATCCTTACTGAATGTGTAGGCTGTGTTTGCTTGTTATGTTATTGGATGAAATAAAGAGAAGAATGATCTTCTAGGTTTCAGACCTACGCTCACTCCCTGAACCTGACCTTCACAATGCCCTCGCACTGAGAGCCGTCTACGGTTTTAGACAGGGGTCTCCTCGACAATCTTCCCATGAGTTCCTGTTGAGGACATATCTTCTTTAGTCACCTGTTTTAAGTGTTCATAAAGTGCTTTCCCATCCATTATGTCATTTGATCCTTACACTGTCCTTAGGAGGAAAATGTGCAGGAAGTATTCCTATTTTACACAGGAGGAAATTCAGTGTTTAACGTAAAGGTGACAAGTAGGCTTCTATTCACATTGACTTCCTGGACCACCGTATTGAGGGTTCTGAGGTAAGGTCTAGGGGTTCAGCAAAAACTAATGCTGTGATCAATTAGCAATGTCTGCCCTGGACACAGATAAGGAGGTACCCATGCTGGTAAATTAAAGAACTTAAGCTTCCTAATTCCCAGCCATGGTTTTTTCCTACCGCATGTTCCTCATAGAGGGCTTGTGGGAGGAGGTGCAGGTATATGATACAAGTAGGAAATGGTACAGACTAAATGCTCAGTGTGGTAGGCTGAAAATGGCCCTCCAAAAGATATCCATGTCCTAATCCCTGGAATCTGTGAATATTACCTTATATAGCAAAAACAAACAAACAAACAAAAAACCATGTGTTTTGGGTGGACTTTGTGAATGTGATTTAGGATCTTGAGGTAGGGAGAGTATCCTGAATTATCCAAGTGGGCCCTCAACGCAATCATGTGGGGACTTCCCTGGTGGCACAGTGGTTAAGAATCCGACTGCTGGGCTTCCCTGGTGGCGCAGGGTTGAGAGTCCGCCTGCCGGTGCAGGGGACATGGGTTCGTGCCCCAGTCCGGGAGGATCTCACAGGCCGCGGAGCGGCTAGGCCCGTGAACCATGGCCACTGAGCCTGTGTGTCCGGAGCCTGTGCTCCGCAACGGGAGAGGCCACAACAGTGAGAGGCCCGCGTAATGCAAAAAAAATAAATAAATAAATAAATAGAATCCGACTGCCAATGCAGGGGACATGGGTTCAAGTCCTGGTCTGGGAAGATCCCACAAGCTGTGGAGCCACTAAGCCCGTGAGCCACAGCTACTGAGCCTGCGTTCTAGAGCCTGCGAGCCATGACTCCTGAGCCCACGTGCCACAACTACTGGAGCCCACGAGCCTAGAGCCTGTGCTCTGCAACAAGAGCAGCCACTGCAGTGAGAAGCCCATGCACCACAACAAAGAGTAGCCCCTGCTCGCTGCAACTAGAGAAAGCCTGCGCGCAGCAATGAAGACCCAACACAGCCAAAAATAATAATAATCATAAAAATAAATTAAAAATAACTTTTAAAATTAATTGTAAAAATAAATGCAATCATGTGTATATTCACAAGAGGGGCCAGAGAGAGATTTCAGAGAGAAGAAGGTGAAGATATGGCAAAGAGAGATTTGGAGATGTATCCACAAGCCAAGGAACGCTGACAAGGAGTTGGAAGCGACAAGGAATGGATTCTTCCCTAGGGCCTTTGAAAGTCGTGCAGCCCTGCCAACACCTTGATTTTGGCCCACTAATGCTGATTTCAGACGTCTGGCCTCCAGCACTGTGAGAGAATAGATTTCTGTTGGGTTTTTTTTGTTTTTTTTTTTTTGTTTTTTTGTGCTGTACGTGGGCCTCTGATTGTTGTGGCCTCTCCCATTGCGGAGCACAGGCTCCGGACACTCAGGCTCAGCGGCCATGGCTCACGGGCCCAGCCTCTCCGCGGCATGTGGGATCTTCCCGGGCCGGGGCACGAACCCGTGTCCCCTGCATCGGCAGGCGGACTCTCAACCACTGCGCCACCAGGGAAGCCCATTTCTGTTGTTTTAAGCCACCAAGTTTGCGGCAAATTGTTACAGCAGCCACAGGAAGCAAATATACTCATTAAGTTTTTTTTGTATTGAGGTATAGTTGATGTACAATATTATAGAAGTTTCAGGTGTACAACATAGTGAGTCACAATTTTTAAAGGTTATACCCCATTTATAATTATTATAACATATCGGCTATATTCCCGTGTTGTCCAATATATCCTTGTAGCTTATTTATTTTATACATAGGAGTTTGTACCTCTTAATTCCCTACCCTTCTCCTGCCCCTCCTCTACTCCATCTCCCCCCTCCCTGGTGACCACTGGTTTGCTCTGTATATCTGTAAGTCTGTTTCTTTTTTGTTATATTCACTAGTTTATTTTAGTTTTTAGTTCCACATATAAGTGATATCATACAGTATTTGTCTTTGACTTATTTCACTAAACATAATACCCTCCAAGTCCATCCATGATGTTGCAAATGGCAAAATTTCATTCTTTTTCTTATAGCTGACTAATAGTCCATTGTGTGTGTGTGTGTGTGTGTACCCCACATTTTCTTTATCTATTCATCTGTTCATGGACACTTAGGTTGCTTCCATATCTTGGCTATTGTAAATAATGCTGCTATGAACATTGTACCCTCAGTAGTATTAATTTTCCCTCTTTTTGCAATCTTTCTGAGCTCTGGAAAATAAACATGCACATGTATTATGCAACAAATAGTATGTATTTCCATATAAATTTCATTGCCAATAGGAGAGACCTCCAATATGAGTAGATATGTTTAATGCAGAATCTAATGTCTGTTAAGACCATGCTTAGATGTTTACTGTACAAGGATGTTTACTCTACATGGATACGAATTAAGAATTAATCAGTCTGCTCCATTTTCTACCAGAACAGTTATTTGTCTGACATTTTCTTCAGTCCATCTTCAATAGCTCATGGGTGGGATAATAGCACTTTGAACAAGTGTGAGCCTTTCATTCTAAGGGAAAGGTTTGCCTCTACAGTCTGAGGGTGTTTTTTGTTGTTGTTTGTTTTGAAGGTGTTCGGGCTACAGTTTTTCCTCTTTCGGGAAGAGGCTGGTAAAGGAGCAGAAGTTCGGCCTGCCATAAAATTAGTACACAGGCAGGATGAGCCAGCAAACTGGAAAAAATAAATCATGTCATTTCAGTGCATTGCCCCTGGAGCCTAAATTAGAAAATAAAGTCCATTATGAGAAATGAAATTCTTAATAATGAAATCCTATTCATGAATGGATGTGTGTGGGGGAGGTTATGAAATGTGAATTGGGAGAGGTTGAGCATGTTAATATCAGAGGATTCAAAAGATGGCTGTCATAGATAGTCACAATGCAAATATTAAATTGTGAGTCACTGTGCCACTTTTGTTTTTTCATATTCCACAGATGCCACACTCAGGAGCAACATCTGCTATAAGAAGATGCAGAAGACATGGAGCCATCAGAAAAATCACTGTCAAAAGAGCCTCAGGGAAGATTTTCCCCAGAGTGGACGTCCCTGATGGGTGGCTGGTAGTCCTGGGTGCTTTGCTTGGACTGAAGGTATTTAATGCAACCACCCCGCCCCCATTTCAAATGAGCCTGAGGCTTAGAGTTCAGTGGTCTACGGTGAGTTAACGTGCAGTAGAAACCTTACTCCTTGGCCTCAGCCCTTTCCTAGTGACCACACTGCTTCCCAGGGCACACACTGCTCACCTTATTAAAGCCGGCATGGGCCTCATCTCCAGGCTCCCCTAGGCACGTGCTAAATCAAGTTAATCTATAACAGGTATTTATTGGGTGGGATTAGGAAACTGGCCACTTTACCCTTGGCTGGGTAAGGAGAAAGTTCCATTTAGAGTGTGTTAATCTGGTTTATTAGGCCCTACCCGAGTTACCCTAGGGAAACAAGTTTCAAGTTACCTTGGGACCAGAACAGCCGGGAATGAGCAGGATTTAGCAGCACTTCAGTTAAGCCACATCTTCTCTGGCCTAGAATAACCTCAAATCACTGCTGTCTTTATGTACAGAAACCCTAAAGGAACCCCACGTGAGCTAAGGCATCACATCACACACTTTCATTACCACCCAGCACCACCGAACTCCTCCATCCTAAGCAAGTGCAATATTTTATTCAGGAAGTGGGTGGGTATCCTGTTTTTGGGACTGGGTAATTTATTTTAGTAGTTACAAAGTCCTGAAAAAAAAAAGATTCCTTTCTCAGTATGGCTCCGACAAGCCCTGGGGAGGTATAGCTGGTGAAATCTGTGGCAGCCAGCACAGAGGAACTGCTTGGGAAGGTTGTCACGTAGTCAGATCCGTGGTTGAAGGGTATCTCAGCACATGATCAGCCTGCCGTGGTCCATTGTCCTGTCTGTGCTTTGGGCCTTGGTGGCAGCCCTGGTGATGATGGTTATTTACAGTGGACATGTACTGGGGAGTCTGCTGTGTATTTTAGAGAGGCTTGGACCCTGCAACCACATTCCCCAGACTCTCTTGCCAGCAGGCTTTCAGATAGGCTCTGTCAATTAGGCACTGGTGGGAGATTGTCAATAAGACAGAAGCAGAGAAGAGGCTCTTCTCCTGCTTTGGACTTCCATTAGCATCCCTGCAGCAGGTGTAGAGAGCAACAGGTGCCTTTGGTATTTATAGCACTGGCAGGTGGGACATTTTCCTTAAAGCCTATATCTACAAAGTGGTCCAGGTACCAGCATGCAGTGCCCCCACCATGATCTTAACACCAGTCACCTTTGGAAACCTCTATGGCTCAAAGCATCAGCCTAAGCTCTCTTTCTCCGAGGTCTGGACTCTTGGTAACATCACTTCTGTCCTGTTCTTCCAGTTTTAGGGATGGCAGCTTCTTCCAGCAGTTTCTATGCTCTAGATTAATTGATACACCTTTTTTTTTTTTTGCTCTCAGCTATTCTAACACTGTATAGTCACTTCCCTATATTCAATTCTTTCTGTTTAAAATACCTAGAGAGGTATATGTTCTCATGATCAGACCCTTCCAACCCTGACTGATATTTAGGCCTTCAATAAATACTCGTTGAATGAATAAATTGTAATGCCATGCTAATATTCTTAGAGCTCATCGTTCAAAAGAAAGAAACATGTCTTTTCCAGCATCCATAGATCAAGTTACATGGAAGGACTCTGATTGGCCTTGGTTGGGTCACATGCCATTCCCCCTTCCCCCCCCCCCCCCAACCTACACCTTGGACCAGTCCCTCTGGACAAAGAGCTGGAGCACATTGATTGGTCAAGCATGGCTCAGGGACTCAGCCCTATGGTTCACAGGATGCTGAAATTGACAGTCCCACCTGCACCACTTGGGATGAAGGAGAGGCACTTCCTCAATGGCAGGAGGAAGTTGGGCAGAAAAAAAATTCCCCACCACAATGAACTAAGAGTCTTCAGGGGGAAATAGACACGTTGACATTGTTATCATACATATGGTGAAGCACCCAGTGCTCTGGGGCACAGAGGAGCATTTATTCTACAAAGCACTTTGCATACACGATATCATTTGTTCCTCATTATCCAGCCACTAAGAAGCAGGCATTTTCATCTTCATTTCACAGAATCTTCTTTAGCCTCCTGTGACTGGTCCCTTCTCCCCTTTTTGACTCAGAGCCCCTCTCTGCCCAGTTCCCTTGGCCAGGCCACACCCACCCAGGTTTTCTCTCCACTTCCACGTATCTCAACCCCATTCCTTTTTTTTTTTATTTTTTGCGGTACGCGGGCCTCTCACTGCTGTGGCCTCTCCCGTCGCGGAGCACAGGCTCCGGACGCGCAGGCCCAGCGGCTCGCGGGATCCTCCCGGACCGGGGCACGAACCCGCGCCCCCCGCATCGGCAGGCGGACCCTCAACCACTGCGCCACCAGGGAAGCCCCCCATTCCTTTTTTATGTAGAATTATCCTGAAGGAGGAGTGGTTGCAAGCAACTCTTCCCTGGTCCCATGTCAATACTGGCCTGACCATCATACAAAGCACCAACCGTGAGGCAGGCGCTGCACCAGTGTCTTACACACATTCTCTCAACGAGGCTTATTTACAACCTCACGAAATAGTAGTAGAGTCCCAGAAAAATTGTGTGACTTGGCCAAGGGTACACAGCTACTTGGCAAGAGTCAGGGTATAAAGCTACCTCTGTCTGGCTCCCAAAATAGCAGCATTTCCCCCACTTCGTCTTCATGCGAATGGAGGAATGGTTGAAAGAACTGGGGAGGTTTAACCAGGAGGACAACACACTTAGGGGTGTCATTATTCATTCAAATATCTAATGGGCTATGAGATAGAAGAGAGAATTCATTGGAATTTTTATGGCTTCGTGAGCCAGAAACAGGGCTAACTGTAAAAGTTATAACGAGGTAGAGTTCTGCTCAATATAATTAAAATGATAGAAAAAAGTGTGGACATTTAAAAAGACAGTGCCAACAGCTTTTAAGTGAATGGGGAGAGCGAGAGAATCCTGGCTGAGGGAGCAGACCGGTGGAGGGTTTTTGCAGATTCTATGATTATGAAATTACTCCTTGCTTTCTGCCCACCCCATTTCCTGAAGTTAGAATTCTCACAAGGCTGACCCAAGATTCCAGGTCAACTCCAGATGGTAAATTGATTTTTTTTACATGTCAAAATGACACATTGGTTATATATATATATAAAAAAAACCCACAAAAGCATGTTTTGATAATCAGATACACCACAGGGATGTTTTGCAAACTTTTATGCATCTTTAAGCATTTAACTCTGCCTTCAACTTTTCCAGCGTTTCTAGTTTCATGTTTATCCTTTAAAAAGTACTCCATATTTATCCAATTAAGATGATTCTTGCTGGAAAATATTTTTACTGATTTTAATATTCTGCCTCAGACTCTAAGTGAATTGCCTGAGGAAAAGGACCCAGATGGGGCATGAGCTGAGGCGCTAACAATACCGCAGAGCAGGAGGCGTCTCGGAGGCACCATTTTGGCTCTTCTTTTTGTCTCCCTCTGCCTGCCTGTGGGTCCCTCACCCCAGGCTCTGAGCTAAGGTAATGATGTGGAACTGTCTCTTCTTCCTGAGGCAGGAACCCAGTTTGTCCTTCACCATGAGGAGAATCACCTGTAAGTGTTCATGTTTGGGGCTGAACTTGGCCTTGGAACTCAGGACTCCCTTCCTTCTTGTCTGTGGCATATGAGGAACTACATGGATGATATTTCCATGGCCCCGATTCCTAAGTGCTACTCAGGTGTGCTCTGCCAAAGTTCCGTTTGCAGGTGAGGAAACTAAGACCTACAGAGCTTTGATGTCTCACGAGAGGCCATTCAGCTAGTAACTGGCTGTGTAAAGACTTGAAAGCTGTCCCTTCTGACTCTTTGCCCATCTCCTTGCACTGTCCCACACGTCCCCTTCAGGCCACCCAGTGTCAACATTGACGGAGGAGGAAGCTGGGCCAAGGAGAGATGGGGCTCTTGCCTCAGGCCTTCCGTGGTGGGTCTGATCACAGCTGGAGGCCTGGTCTCTGGTGCCCTGGATTCAGGTCATAGGTCTTGATTCTCCTTTCTGATCCGCCCCACCCTGGGGTTATCCGGGCCCTGTGAGCTCTTCCTGGTTGGGTTGTGTGCAGCCTCCATGGCCTGAGACAGCTGTGTCAGAACGTGTGCCCTGGGCTTCACCACTGCTGCCCTTAGCCAAGGCGACCGTGGCTTCGCTGCTCCTGAACCGGTCCTGCGGAAGGCGGGGTGCATGTGGACCATGAACATGAGTCATGTGACTAACTGAAATTAGGAACCATTAGGCCCTGGGTCAACCTCCAATTTACAGCCTTTTCTCCTCTGATCCCCGCAGCCTTGTCAGCCCAGGACTTAGGTTGGGGCTCCTGACAATCTCTTTTTATTTGTTTGTTTTGTTTTTCTTAACATCTTTATTGGAGTATAATTGCTTTACAGTGGTGTGTTAGCTTCTGCTTTATAACAAAGTGAACCAGCTATACATATACACATATCCCCATATCTCCTCCCTCTTGTGTCTCCCTCCCACCCTCCCTATCCCACCCCTCTAGGTGGTCACAAAGCACCGAGCTGATCTCCCTGTGCTATGCGGCTGCTTCCCACTAGCTCTCTTTCTTACGTTTGGTAGTGTATATATGTCCATACCACTCTCTCACTTTGTCCTGACAATCTTTACTCCCTCACCTGCATATAACCATCGAGCATAATTGTGAGCCCACGCATTGTGGGCTCTGTGCCAGCTTCGGGCATGCAGTGGTGAACAGAAAGGATACAGCCCCTTGGCTCACAGAGTCACAGACGGGAGGCAGAGGTGGGCAAATCAGCAGGCAGCTTCATACAGTAAGGGAAGCACCAAGCTGGAGAGCTGTGGCGTGTGGACAATGGCAGTCCCTCCAGCCCCGGGGGGTGGTGGGAGACTTTGCACAACACATCCAGTCTTTCTCCTCTTTCCCCTTTGCCCCCCCGAACCCAACCCACCGCCTTCTCTTTCCTCTCTTTCTTGCTCTCTCACTAAAATGCCCTGAGTGCCTATCATTTAAGAGATACTCTTCTAGGTGTTATGTGGAGTTGGCTCCAGATTTCTGTGACCATTCTTAGTGGGTCCTGGACCACATTTTAAAATAAATAAAGTCTATCTTCTCCCATTTCCTGATGCTTTTGTTTCCCAGCCACCCAGGAATCCAGTTCCCTTCACTATCTCCAGGTTGTCCAAAGTCCCTCATTGTCCCACCTAACTGGCCTCTCCCTCCAGGAAGTGCGCCTGGTCTCAAAATTACCTCTAGCTCATGTCTGCTTACTCCCAAATCAAAACTGCTGTTTTCTCAGGACCTCTCAGACAGGTGCACTGAGATTAGACTAATTCTCTTTATTTTCCTTACCCTCTATTGTGGGTTGAATTGTGTCCCCCCAAAAGATGTGTTGAAGTCCTAACTCCTGGCACCTGTGAGCGTGACCTTATTTGGAAATGGGGTCTTTGCAGACACAGTCAAGCTAAGATGAGCTCATACAGGATCAGGGTGGGCCCTAATCCAATGACTGTCTTTATAGGAAGAGGAACGTTTGGACACACAGAGAGACACACAGGGAGAATGCCACAAAGGAGGCAGAGACTGGAGTGATGTGCCCATAAACCAAGGAATGAGGATTGCCAGCAACCACTAGAAGCTAGGAGGACGCAAGGAAGAATCCTCTCTTAGAGCTTTCAGAGACAGCATGGCCCTGCCTACCCCTTGATTTAGGACTTCCTAAAAGTCCTAAATTAGGACCAGTACATCCTACTGAATGCGTTTACTTGTAAGGACAAAGGAATCTCTAATTCATGGAATTTCAGGTGGTGTATGTCCCCTTCTCTGTGAATTGTCCCCACTTGTAGTCCTTGCTAAAATCCCTTGGTGATCATGGTAAAAACAAGCTACTCCATCGCAGCTGACTGGTCGGGGTAGATAAGCGACCGAAGGCCGTCTAAGCCATTGAATAATAACAACCAAATGGATTCCCTTTTTCAAAATTCTGAACGAAGAGGCACAGAGACAGTGACAAGCAGGTAGCCGGTGCTGGACCTGTAAAATCTTGTAGAGTCAGGGCTGGAGTCAATGTCATACACAAGCAGAAGTTGTGGGGAAGCAGGAACCATGAGAAAGCAGAAGGCCCCGTTCTACAGAGAGAACAGGACAGATGTCCAGAGGCACAGAGACAAGAGAGAGAAAATAGTGACCGTGGCTACCTTGGTTCTTGAGAGTAACTCAGTGTTTAAGTCCAGTCCCACAAAAGACTTGGCAGCAGGGAATAAGGAGCCACAGAAGGTTCAAGGGAGTGGCAGGATTTCACTCTATCATTTTATTTGGCATTCTGTCCTCCTACCATCTCACCCACTACTGCCCTTGCCAACAATCCATATCTCTACTTGTCAGATTCATCAGAAACTCAGTGGCCTTGGAATGAACTCAGTGCCTTCTGCTTAGGAAATCCAGATTTTGTCTGGATTCACCAACTATCCAAAGCACAGTGTGGAATTCTTTCATTTAGAAACTGAGATGACAGCCAGTTCAGCCTCCGATGGTCCCTTCTTCTATATTCTCCAACAACTTGCACCACAGCAAGCCAGCTTGGCTGGTTACCACGGACACCACACTCTCGCTATAATCGGAGCCAACAGGCAGCAGCTAACAGCAGATTTAACCAGTGTGTTGTCTTCTAGTGAAGGCAGAGCTGAGGGAGATGTAACTTTTCTCACTCACATAAATAGTTTAGTGTGCGGGACAGGGTGGTGGAGGAAAGAGAAGTACAATTCTATCAGATGTCACAACCCAATGTCCTTGTTTAAACAAGGGGTGAATACTGGCCAGTGGAACCTTGATCATATTTTCTATAAAGTCAGGAATATTCCAGAGTTGGGTCATGATCATTGTTGGCTGAGTTTTCCCTAAGACCTCAGGTTTTCTCATTTGCCTTTGTACCTAGTAACATCCAACATGTATACAGCACTTACTGTATGCACATTACGTACATTTGTTCATTTAATCCCTACAACTACTCTACGGAGTAGGTTTTATTACTAGTCCCATTTTGCAGATGAGAGCATGGAGGCTCAAAATGGTAAGGTCTCTTCCACAGGCTCTAGCCTGATGCCCGGGGGCAATTGCTAAAGCTCCCAGAGCCATAGTCTATAAAGTAGGATGTTAATCGCTGCTCTGCTTACTCCACAGGGATGTTATGAGTCTCAATCTAAAAGAAGAAAGTGTGTTTTGCAAACTGTGTAGAGCCATAGATGGGATTCTTTAACTCAAGTCAACATTTTTTGAGCACTTAGCCTGGGATGGGAAATATGCTAGGTGCCAGGGATATAAATAAAAATGAATAATATAGGGTTGTTTGTTCATTTCAACAACCGAATAGTGAGTGGCTCCCAGGGACCAGGGACTGTGCTATGCACTGGGAATGCATCTATTGCTGAGACAGGGCCAAGTTCTATACTCACAGAGCTGTTTATGGTACACAGAGAAGATAGACGTTCACAGTGTGAATTCAATAATGTTCCATGAATGCCGTTAGAAGAATTACAGGTGACATGGGGGCACCTACCAGGGATCCTAACCTGGTCTAGGAGTCCAGGAAGGTCTTCCCCAGGAAGTGATATTTAAATGTCTTCTAGGAGCAGAGACTAGGGGAGATGGGTATGTAAACCAATAGAGCTATGATAGATGGATATAGAAGGTAGAGAGGTGGGTTCTTGCCACAAGAGAGTCAAGGTAGATGTATTCCCCAGTTCTGAGTGTTGCTGTCACAATTTGGACACAACCAGAAAATTTTCCATAGGAGTAGCTATTTAAATATGTGACTGCAATCAGGTGACTAAGACTCAAAATAGCAAACAGCAAAAAATACTTCCTGCTTCACCTTCTTTCTCTTCCTCTCCCTCTCTCACACACACAGACATACACACACCCCCATATGAATCCAGTTAATCTGGCAAGTAAAATATAAGATGTCCACCATATCCTCCTAACCCAGACCGTATTAACTGAGGTTCTCAGAGTATCTCATCACCAGATCTTGATGACGGGTATATAAAATGAAGCGAGAGTCACTTTCACTTTTTAACTGTGAAGCATTTTCATAGATAGAAGACAAGAGACTGAGCAAGACTTCTAAGCAATCCCTGCCCTGTCCCTCAACCCACAGCCCTGAAAATCTGTGAGATTGGTTGTATTTAGAAAGCGGAGGCTGCTTGAGGGCTGGTGAGATAGCCATGAGCGGGTCAGGAGAGTTGCCCTAATCCTACTTTCATCACTAACTTGCAGAGTGATCTTGGACAAGTCACTTCCCTCCCTGAGCCCCATGTTCCCCATTTATAAATAGAGGAAGTTGGAAAAGTCCTCTTGAGCTAGTTTTATGAATTATGAAAAGGAACCTCTACCCTACCCTATCCTCCCAGGCTAAAGCGGGTCCCTGGGTTATATCCTTGGCAGTTTTCCTTGTTAGAACTTATCATTGTTACTTCTTCTTTTCAAAAAAATCTATTTATTGGGGCTTCCCTGGTGGTGCAGTGGTTGAGAGTCTGCCTGCCGATGCAGGGAACACGGGTTCGTGCCCCGGTCCGGGAAGATCCCACATGCCACGGAGTGGCTAGGCCCGTGAGCCATGGCCACTGAGCCTGCGCCTCCGGAGATGGTGCTCTGCAATGGGAGAGGCCACAACAGTGAGAGGCCCGCGTACCGCAAAAAAAAAAAAAAAAAAAAATTTATTTCTTTATCTCTATCAGTATTTGCCCTCTCCAAAAAACTTGAACTCCAGAAGAGCCGAGACTGTACTGTTCACCACTGTACTCGTATGTTTTAGCCTGTGTCTGGCACACATTAGGAGCTCAATAAACATTTGTTGCCTGAAATGTTCCTAGCAAGCACTCATCCCCACCCCAGCCCTGCTGGTTTGGTACCAGAGAGCATTGGGGTTTCCTAACTGGTATCTGTGGGAATCTCTATGCTAACAAATGTGTGGGCTTTTCTGGTTGTTTTGTTGTTGTTGTTGTCGACATTCCAAAGGGTCACTTTAGCGCCAACATTGAAGTGATTACAATGAGCCCCCGTTTCAAAAAAATTGCCCCTGTCCTTTCCAGGGCCATGGAAGAAATGAGGCCAGAATCAAAAGTTGAGTCAGATTGAAGTCAGTTGCTGCCCATAGTGTGACAGTGAGGATTAGCAAACCTTAATGTAGAAATTGTTTTCAAAGCTAAGAATCGTTAAGCATTGTGCAGTCAGCACTTCTTAGAGTGATTTATGGAGTCGAACCGCCTTTGATTTCCTTTTGTAAACCATCACTTGAGCTGTATTCATTCACTGGTTTGTTTGTTTGGACAGCATTTCTTTTTTTAGGCTTTACCACGTGCCAGACCTTGTGCAAAGCAGGGTGAGGGACGTAAAGATGGATGCGCACCAGAAGCCCATGGCCAAGTAGAGGAAAGAGGATCTACCAAGAACTGCAAGGCTGACTCTAAGAGGTCAGTGTTTGTGAGCCTGTTTTGTTTTTTTGCGGTATGCGGGCCTCTCACTGTTGTGGCCTCTCCCGTTGCAGAGCACAGGCTCCGGACGCGCAGGCTCAGTGGCCATGGCTCACGGGCCCAGCCGCTCCGTGGCATGTGGGATCTTCCCGGACCAGGGCACGAACCCGTGTGCCCTGCATCAGCAGGCGGACTCTCAACCACTGCGCCACCAGGGAAGCCCTGGTGAGCCTGTTTGATTAAAGTCTGTCTCTTGCTGCTAGACAGGAAGCCGCAGGAAGCCAGGGGATAGGGTTTTTGTCTTGTTCCATATTGAATCCCCAGTGCTGAATGGTGCTTGGTCTGTGGTAGGAACTCAACATATACTTGCAGAATGAGGGAAATAGTGCCATCTAAAAGAGATTAAGAAAATGTGCTGTGGGGATTGGAGAGGTAGAGATTAGTCTCAGCTGGGGACATCACATGATCAAAACTGAGAGGGACCATCAAGGTTAGGGTTAGTGTTCCCACTGCTGCTCTCAGGCCCATTTTCCAAATGAGGAAACTGTCACAGAGGGGGAAAGGGATTTGCCCAGGGTCACACAGTGTTAAGGGCCGAATTTTGCCCCTTCACCCCCAATTCATATATTGAAATCTTAACACCTAATACCTCAGAACGTAACTGAATTTGGAAGTAGGGTCTTTAAAGAAGAAAGTTAAAATGAGGTGATTTTGGGGCCCTAATCCACATGACTAGTGTCGTTATAAGAAGAGGAGATTAGGTCACAGATAACATGCACAGAGGGAAGATGATGTGAAGACACAGGGAGAAGATGGCCGTCTGCAAGCCAAGGAGAGAGGCATTAGAAGAAACAACCCTGCTGACACCTTGATCTTGGATGCTGGCCTTTAGAATTGTGAGAAAATAAATTTCTGTTGTTTAAGCCAGCCAGCCTGTGGTATTTTGTTATGGCAACCCTAAGCCAACTAATACACACAGTAAAGTTTGGACTAGAAGCCAGGTCTGCTGAATCTCTCTCCTAAGCCCTTTACATGACACCATCCAGATGGTCCATTTGGTACTCTCTCCAACACCCACTGCTGATGAGGAGGATGACGATGATGATAACAGCTAACGCACGTATACTGCCTATCATGTATCACACACGCTTCTCAGTACTTTACACACAATAGCTCATTTAGTTCTCCCAACAGCCCTGTTAAGTAAGCATTATTTATTGTCCCTTTTAAAAAAAAATTATTTATTTTTGGCTGCGTTGGGTCTTCGTTGCTGCGTGCAGGCTTTCTCTAGTTGCGGCGAGCAGGGGCTACTCTTCGTTTCGGTGCATGGGCTTCTCACTGTGGTGGTTTCTCTTGCTGTGGAGCACAGGCTCTAGGAGCACGGGCTTCAGTAGTTGTGGCACGTGAGCTCAGTAGTGATGGCTCGCGGACCCTAGAGCGCAGGCTCAGTAGTTGTGGCGCACGGCCTTAGTTGCTCCACGGCATGTGGGATCTGCCCAGAGCAGGGATTGAACCCCTGTCCCCTGCATTGGCAGGAGGGTTCTTTAACCACTGTGCTACCACGGAGGTCCTTATTTTCCCATTTTTACAGATGAGGAAACTGAAACACAAAGAGGTTGAGCAACTTGCCCAAGAGCATATGACAACTCAGTGCTTGTACTGGGATTCAGGCCCAGGCAGTCTGCTCCAGGAACATGCCCTCACCCATCTGGCTATTCTCCAGTGTTATGTCTACATGCCAAGCCAGAGGCATTTTCAAAGATGAGAGGTAATGATGGCACTTTGAGGCCTCACTGGGTTTGCTTTCCTATAGCCATAAATTATGGACATACTCATCCCAATCTGAAGTGGCTCACTGGAAGCATAAAACAAACAAGCAGAGGGAAGCAGGAGCCTTGCTAAAGAGGAGAGCATTAGGATTTATTTGTTCCAGAATCTTCTTATATGTTAGGACATCAGTGAGGAAACATTGAAATAGCAGATTTCAAGCCTCCCTCAAGCAAAAACATCTTCTTTTTTTTTTTTTTTTTGCAGTACGCGGGCCTCTCACTGTTGTGGCCTCTCCCGTTGGGGAGCACAGGCTCCGGATGCGCAGGCTCGGTGGCCATGGCTCACGGGCCCAGCCGCTCCGTGGCATGTGGGATCCTCCCAGACCGGGGCATGAACCCGCGTCCCCTACATCGGCAGGCGGACTCTCAACCACTGCACCACCAGGGAAGCCCCAGCAAAAACGTCTTCTAATTCAGTCCTTAAAAGTGAAACAACCAAACCACTTCAGCCAAAGCACTTTGCAGTAAGAGGCCTGGGTTTGAATCCTTTCTCAACCACTTACCAGCTGAGTGACTTGGGGTTTATGAAATCCATCTGAACCACAGTTTTTCCTTCTGGGAGATGGGGAAAATGACACCCATCTCACGGATTAGACATAATATATTCAAAAACATTGTCACAGGTGCCTATACGTAGTAAGTGATCAATAAACAGAGCTCTTGTTAGCTAAGCAAAATGACCATACCTAAAGGTTCTCCTCTGTGAAGCCTTGCCCAATGTCTCATCCTGTCTGTCCAAATTCATTGCTTGCTCTACTGGCTCTTGAGGGAAGTTGCTTGCACTTCTATTTGTCACTCAGTTTGTCCTTCCTTCCATCATAGAAGTTGATGACACACCTATCCATCTGTGCATCCACTCAGTAAAATTGTAGCATTTTTTTTATGTCCCAGTGCTGTGCCAGGCACTGGAAGTTCACAGGTGGATACAATAAGGTCCCACCCTTGAAGGTGTAGGGCTTTTGGGGCAACTCAGGGCTGGGTGTGCCCAATAGGCAGGGGTACTATAACAATAACAATACAAATTTACAATTATATTGTACTGAAGTATTTATCATAGGAAAAACAAGCACTTTGTTCAATTTCTAGACATTTATTTTATGATTTAGAACTATTTTAATAGAATAAGGGAGTCATAATGTTTTCTTTTCCAATTTAACTTCCAAAGGTTTGCTTTGGCAACAGATACATTAAGGAATAATTGCAAAGACTGTATTAAATGGTGGGCTAGAAAAAGCTCCAGTATTTTCTGGGGGCTGAGGTAGGAGAGCCCCATTGGCCCACTGGACTCCCCAAGGGCAGGAACCAAGCTTTCTCCTAGCTTCATAGCTGTCCTTCAAGCTGAACAGAGCTTAGATGCCACCTTTTTCAGGGCAGCCCAAAAAACGGCGTGGAGAGTGTAGATGGGGGGCTCTTGCCCAATACTCCTCTAGTCTGAGCGGTGGAACTCATATATTTTCTGTTTTGTGTGAGGAAACAGAACCCCAGATGGTGAAAGGGACTTGCCCAAGATCACAGGAACAGACAGTGGCAAATGTTTTAATAGTTAACATTTATTGATTCCTTCTTACGTCAAACATTGGCTAAGGGGCTTTACATGCTTTTTCTCATTTAATCCTTCTGACAATTCTGTGATGTAGGTACCCTTATTTTCTCCATTTCACAGATGAGGAAAATGGAGGTAAAGTAAGAGACTTTCACAAGGTCATCTAGCTATTACGCAGCCAAGTCCGGATGTGCACTCGGTAGATGGTGGTTGATGTTGGAATAACAGCCCGATCCTGGACCTGTACGAGGGGCAGGATGAAGCATGCGGACCGGTGGACACCTACCTGGGCGAGCAGTGCACAGTCTCGGCCAGCGACTGTTACCGCCCGGCGCGGGTGGCTCGGGGACTGAGCCTCCGACTGGCTACTCCCAGCTAGCTTCTCTGGGGGCGCGAAAGTCCCGCCCCCAGCCGAGGAGAAGGCAGGGATTGGCTCTCTCGATGCCGATTGACGGCTCAGGGCTCGAGCGGCAGCCGCGGTGGAGGCGGGGCCACGAGCAGGAAGTGAGAGTGGAGGCGGCTCCAGACAGGCTGGCCAGCGGGCAGCTGCCGCCACTTTGACGAGTCGCCGCCGCCACTGCGGAGATGGAGGGGCCGGGACTGGGCTCGCAGGTGAGTGCGGTTGGGCGCAGGCTGTCCCGGGGGCTCGGAGGGCGGCCGCGGCTGTGGAGAGAGGGAGGGCATGGGTGTTAGGTAGCTCCCAGAGGGGCCTCCGGGGGCAGAGGGGCCGGGTCCAGGGAGGAGGAAGCCTGGAAACACCGAGAATGATGCAGGGAATTCTCTCCGAGGCGAACGGGAAGAAAAGGCAAGGACAGGGATGAGTGCCATACCGGCCCTCCATCCACCTGCGGTCCGGGGCGCCCCGTGCCCGGCAAGGACCCATGCGGGCCCTGGGAGGGGAGGGTGGCGTTCCTGGGAGAGGTGTCAGGTGACACACCTGAGTTGGACCAGCCCGTTTTGACATTGGCCTGGAGTCTATGAGGTTCTAATCATTTCTTTTTCGGCCGGGGCGTCTGGGAACCCGCCTTCGCTCCTCCCAGCCCTGTTTTAGCTCTCGTTTCCACATCCTTGCTTACTCTTTGAAAGATTTGAGGCTGTTTGTTTAGGCTGGAGAAAGGCGGGGGGGGGGGGGGGGGGCGGTGGCAGGAAAGGGAGGTACGTGATAGCTATCTGCAAAATCCCAAAGGACTCTGTTCTGTGGAGGAGGTCGTACTAGAAGCCAGATGTAGTTTCAGAAAACAGAAGGGGCCAGTGGGGAAAGTTACAGGAGATATATGTTAGCTCCAAGAAAACTAGATTTTTGTCCTTTTTGCTTATGGTCCCGACTGGCATATTATAGCTGTTTACTTAATTTTTGTTGAATACATGAAAAATATTCAGATTCAGCCAACGTTTAGTGAGTTCTTAGCATATGCCAAGTGCTTTTATATGCATTATTTAATTCCAGAATTGAAGCATCCTTAAGAAGGAGATATCATCCCCATTTACAGATGAGAAAACCGAAGCTCTCTCCAGCAGCTGGAGTGAATTAGGTAGTAGATTTTCTGTCCCTAGTGGGATTCAAGCAGTTTGAGATGATTGGGTTAGTTGGCCTCTAAAAAAAAGTATTTCGCATATTGAGTGTTCCCTCACACTCCCCCTTTCCCTTCCTGCTTTCAGCAATCTGATGTAGGTTTAAGTGAGGAACAAGACAGGTGGGGAAGCTGTCGGGTGTTCTTGCATTTTGATAGAATAAAAAAGGTTTGCAAGCAGACCATATATTACAAAAGGGTGTAGAATCTTCACATGGAAACTATGTCTCATTTGTTGTTTGTTTTTTTCCCCTCAGAGTTTCAGGGAAACGTTGGTAGCAGTAATGATCATACCTTAATTACTGCCACTCATTTACAAAAGCCTTCAAGTGCTTAAAGTTCATTACCTTGTTCTGCAGGGAAGATTGCCCTGCCCGAATTCCCTGCCAGATGGAGGGAGAGAATGATTCAGGGGTTGAAATTAAATGGGCCAAGGTAGAGAGATCATTGTTGTTGTTAATAATTATTGGTATTAACTTTTTCAATAATAGCAATAGATTTTACCTATATAAGATGCTCTACAGTTTGCAAAATACTTCCTTATTGTTATTCCTCACTGTGACCCTGTGAGGTGGGGAGGGATTATTATTCCAGTTTTAGAGATAAGAATTGAGGTTCAAAAAACTGGAGTCATGGAGATCCCTGGTGGTCCAGTGGTTAGGACTCAGTGCTTTCACTGCTGTGGCCCGGGTTCAATCCCTGGTCGGGGAACTAAGATCCTGCAAGCCGTGTGATGTGGCCATAAAAAAAAAAAAAAATTGGAGTCAGTTGTTAAAAGTCAAATAGCTGCTGAGAGAGCCAAGACTTCATTCATTCTACCAGGTGTTAAGCACTGTTACAGGTGCTGGAGATAAATCAGTGAACAAAACAGATAAAAACATTCCTGCTCTGGTTGAATTTGGTTCCCCTGATTCCAGCTGATAGGTTTTTGCCAGAACTGTCTGGCCCCCAGTTTTCCTCTCTGACCTCATTTTTTACTACTTTCTTGCTTGCTCAATCAACCACAGCTATGCTGGCCCCAAGGCCTTTGCACTTAGTATTCGCTCTATCTGGAGAACTCTTTCTTCATATAACCACATGGCTTACCCCCCCCACCTTTGTAAGGTCTTGACACAATCGTCACCTCAATGTGGTAGGCCTTCCCCATCACCACCACTACCAGCAACATTCCTTAACCTCCTTCCTTCCTTTATATTTCTTCTCGGCTTTCAATACCATTAACATACTCTGTAAATAATTGTCCAGTGAATGAGCTTGGATACTTAGCTCTGTTAATACAGGATGCTTCTGTTAATGCCATGAGAAATTTTAATGGCTGTCAGATCTCTGTTTCTCTCTTTGTTTTATTTGATAATCTGTCAGGATTTTGACCCTCATCAGAGTTTAAATATGGTTTTCTAGATCTTGGTTTTCTCTTAAATTAATTAACAGTACTTATTTACTATTTAGAAAATATAATTGGATTTAAGATATCTCCATGTGAGAAATATCTCTTATATCTTAAGTATGTTCCAGTCATCTATTGCTGTGTAACCATCCCAAATCATAGTGGTGTAAACCAGCCATTGTCATGCTCATGGACTGTGCGTCAGGACTTTGGCCAGGGCAAAGCAGGGGTGGTTTGTTTCTGCTCCACCATGTCCGGAGCCTCTGCTGGAAAGACTTGTCACCTGGGATGACTTGCTAGCTGGGGCTGGTAACATCTGATGGTTCCCTCACTCACATGTCTGGTGGTTGATGCTGACTTTGAGCAGGGACACCTACATGTGGCCTGGGCCTCTGGACAGCATGGTAGCTGGGTTCCAAGAGTGAGCATTTCAAGAGACAGAAAGAGGAAGCTGCCAGTTTCTGAGGCCTGAACCTGCAAGCTGGCAGAGCATCACTTCTGTGGTATTTTATTAGTGAAGCAGTCACTAATAAAACTCTTATGAGTTTGCTGGTGTCTTAAGAATTTGCTTCGTCTATTCTGTTACCTTAACATTGTAGGCAGCCATACATCAGTTACGCTTCCACTGCCACAAAGGGTGTTTGTTTATGCAGTGATGCCTTTACCAGTACACATGTCAATAATGACTACTGTAACAGCTCCTCTTAGAACCATACAACATGGATTTGGAAAGAACTGTATAGCTATATTGACCTGCTCCTTTCATTTTACAAATGTAGAAACTGAAGCCAAAAATCGGGTAGATGATTAGCCACCATCATACAGCCGCCTGAAATCTGAGACTTGGGCCTTGTTCTCAAGGAGTTTACCTTTCACCATGGTAAAATGAAACAACTAGAGAGTACTTAGAAAAACATTTTCTTGATAACCAGAGAGTAATTTCTAAGAAGGATATAGTATCATGACAAACTTTGCTTTAATCTTTGTGATGGGAATGTATGGTTGTTTTCCTTAAACATTTTTATGCGACTGTCTCTGAAGGTAACCTCTCCCAAAGCAGGTCATCTCCTTTCTCACCTGTAGCTCTTATGGCAGAATCCTGGGAGGGAGTGATACCTAGAGCACAGGACATAGCTTAGAGCTGTGGCCGCTAAGCTTTTTTGGTCATGCACTCCTATCAGTAAAGCAGTGTTGAGCTTGCACCCCTAGAGTAAAACCGCAGTGTGACAAGTAGGATTTGAAATGTTCATTTTTGTAAAATGTCATGTGTTGTGAGATTAAGGGAATGATGAGTGGCACGTGCACTGCAAGCTGGCTGGGAGCTCAGGCCGCCAGCTGTGCAGTCCAAATCATCCAGGTACCACTGACTGCAGTTTGTTGTCCATGGTTGGCCATTGATCACTCTAACTTATGTGTTAATGGGGATGATTCCGTGTCATGTGGTTGGCTGGGACTTAAAAAGTTCAGCTCCCCTCTGTTTGATGTACCTGGGGGCTGGGGAAAGGAGCCAGTCTCTAAATTCATATTGTCATGGGGCATGTTATTGTAGGATTTGACAATGTGTTTCTAAATTGTATTCATGAGTGAATAGCTTAGTATATACTCATGGTAAGGTTTTGAATTAAAGATAGTAAATGTAAGTCTGCTTCAAATCAGCCTTCTTGATAATTTGTAATTTTTTTTGGAGGGAGGCTGGCTTTTTGTTACATCAGCTTAGATTGTCTTTGTTTCTACTTTATGTGGCCAGTAAAGAGCACCTGCTATGAGAAGTGTCAGCTCTGCCATTTTCTTGTTTGCTTGTACTTTTACTATCGTTATTATTTCAGTTCGTGGCTTCTTGGTAGTAGTAATCAGTTTAAGCCACTTGCTCATTTTGGGAGGGGTAACTTTAAAATTAGTAAGTAGTTAAAATGAGATACTATACCTTGAAAATTACTTAGCCTGATGTATACTGCAAAATGTTGAAGGTCCCACTGTAACCCCTCTGGGTGTGGACTTTTACTCTGTTCCCAAGTTACCTTGTAAACAGACCATGAGGAGTGACCTACTTGATATACAGATTAAGTGAGGCTGCGAGGGCTAAGAATTCATAAATCTTTTTTTTTACATAAATTCATTTATTTAATTTATTTATTTTTGGCTGTGTTGGGTCTTTGTTGCTGCGTGGTCTTTTCTCTAGTTGTGGCGAGCAGGGGGTACTCTTTGTTGTGGTGCGTGGGCTTCTCATTGCGGTGGCTTCTGTTGTTGTGGAGCTCGGGCTCTAGGCGCGTGGGCTTCAGTAGTTGTGGCACGTGGGCTCGGTAGTTGTGGCTCGTGGGCTCTAGAGTGCAGGCCCAGTAGTTGTGGCGCAGGGGCTTAGTTGCTCCACGGCATGTGGGATCTTCCTGGAGCAGGACTCTAACCGGTATCCCCTGCGTTGGCAGGCGGATTCTTAACCACTGCGCCACCAGGGAAGCCCCCAGAATTCATAAATCTTAAAGAAGCCAAATGTATAAATTTTTGTGGGTTCCCCTCTTTTTTTTTTTTTTAAAAGGAAAAGTCATTATAACAGCTTTAACATTTTCTTCCGTTACCTAATGGGTCACTGAGTGGTTGGCCTTGAGTGCACTTGCCTCACTTTGGAGACCATTGACTTTGAAAACAGGCTTTGAGTTTATATAATCATTTTTAGGTTTTACTCTGATCTGGATTTGGACAAAAAATGATGACGTGAACAGAAAGTACCTCTTGTTCTCTCGTCTTTGTCACCCATTTTTGCCATTTAATCACATATTGCTTCCATTATCACTTTACGCTCTTTGTCTCTGACTTAGCTGCCCAATTAGACTTAAACTCCTGGAGGATACGTACCCACATCTTCTGTTTTCCTAGCATAATGCTTTGCACATCATAAATACACAGTAATTAATTGCTGAATAAATACATGCTCTTTACATTGAAATGTGTAATCCACCTCAACTTTCTGCATGAAAAGTGAAGCTGATGTCCTTAATGCCTTAAAGCATAATGAGAAGCAATAAATTTGTATCTGTATAATATGTGACATTTATTTGTGATGAAAAGTCTGTATATAAACAAAGTCTTGATCTTCCTAATATATAAATGGAAACTGATATACAATCCACTAGAAAAACAGTAGACTATGAAAAGGCAACCCACAAAAGAGAAAGTATGAGAGCCAATAAAGAACAAACAATCAAACTCAGATTCATTAGTAACTAGGGGCATGCAAATGCAAAACAAGATGCCGTTTTTTTAGCCATCAGATTGGCAAGATTGTAAAAAGATTGATAATATTCAGTTAGGAGGTTTGTAGGGAAAAAGAACACTTACATACTTGCCTGTTGGGAGTGTGAATTAGGGAAGGTCAGTATCTGTTTATGTTTAAAATACACATATTTTTTGACCCAGCAGTCCTGTGTTGGGGAATCAGTGTTATAGAATGTACAGGATGTTAATTATAGGGTTGTTTAGAGAGTGAATGCTGAAATCAACCTGCATGTCTAACAATAGGGAAATGGTTGAATAAATTATGCTAGGTCTATACAGTGGAATAGTATTCAACTATTACTTGTTACTGACCTGCAGCGCTGTACATGATATATTGTTAGGTGAGACAGGCAAGTTGATGAATAATTATATAACTGGATCCCATGTTTGGGGATAAATTTTGTTAAATATAAGAAGAAAATGATAAAAACCTATGTATCCTGTGTAATGTTATATATGTTAAAGTATATACACATAGTGAGGAAGGATACACCAAACTGTTAATAATAGTATCTCTGTTGGTACAAGATTGGAAGGGAAAGAGTCCAGATTATCAACTCTTTATTCACTTTGGTATTGCTGGTGTTTTAAACTGAAAGTTTTAAAATTTTATAATTTAAAAAGTCTAAGTTTTATATGAAAAGCAGACTGATTTCTCTGTCAATTTTAGCTACATCTGCTGTTTATTGACGCTGGAGAAATTCTGAGTATAGTATATTCAGCTCTTTCCTTGACCCCTTGTCTTCTTCCAGTTAGATGTAATTATAGTTACTGTGATATGGTGAAAAGTAATGTTCTTATTTATGTTTTAATCTAACTACCTATATGTTTATTATTTAGCTGTGTGAGTGTGTGTGTGTGTTTGTGTGTGTAAAATAAGAGTGTCATGCAGTGAGGTTGAATTTACCAGATAAATCGGAACTTATGTATTCAAATAAGCATTTGTGGTTCTAGCTCTGAGTAAGATGGAGTAAAGCACACTCCACCCTGTCTGTCCCACTGAATGCACTAGATAGAAAGCTATTTAAGGATTCCCAAAAGAAAATTTTAGCAGGTAGGGTGGGGGAAAAAACCAGAATTCAGAAAACCACTGAACCAGGAACTAATTTACCTTTTTCCCATCTGGGTCCCCTCCTCTCTTCCACCGCCCTCTCCCTGGACTTGAACCCTGGAAGTGAGCATCCCTGCAGAGAGAGAGCACTTCTGGAGAAGCCCTCTAGTTCAGGTTCAAGGAGCAGGAAAGTGGACTCCTGGCAGCACAGGCACTGAAACTCTGAGGCAGGAGGACTTCCTCTCTGAACAGAGGAGTTGTAGTCCCAAGACAGTTCTTAGAGGTGACACCTGAAGCATGATCCATAAAAGAAAAAAACTGATACATTATACTTCATCAAAATTAAAAATTTTTGTTCTATGAAAGAGATGTAAGAAATGGGAAGGTAAGCTACAGACTGGGAGAACAAGTTTACAAATCACATATCTGACAAAGGACTTTGGTCTAGCATGTGTAATATAAGGAACTCTCAAAACTTAGCAATGAGAAAATAAATAGCCTAATTAAAAATGGGTAAAAAGACTTAGACAATTCACCAAAGAAGATAAACAGATAGCAAATAGCACATGAAATGACACTCAGCCCCATTAGCCATTAGGGATATGCAAATTGAGACCATGATGAGACACTACTACACATCTATTATACTGACAGCATCAAGCGCCAGAGAGGATGCAGAGCAATTGGAGCTCTCATACGTTGCTAATGGCAATGCAGAGTGGTACAGCTACTCTGGAAAACAGTTCGGCCATTTCTTATAAACTTAACATCAACTTACCAGAGGGCCAAGCAGTCTCACTCTTAGAGAAGCAAGAACATATGTTCACACAAAATGAATGTTTATACAGCTCCATTTATAATTGCCAAAAGCTGGAAACAACCCACGTGAGTTTGAATGGATAAACGGTGATACATACATATAATGGAATACTTTATAGCAAGGAAGGAACTATTAATAACATACAGCATTATGCTGAGTGAAAGAAGCCAGTCTTAGAAGATTATATTCTGTCTAATTCCATTGTATGACATTCTGGGAAAGGTAAAACTAGTGATGAAGGACATGTCTGTGGTTGCCAGGAGTTGAGGTAGGGAGAGGGTGTGGCTAAAAAGGAATATCCTGAGGGAGGTTTTTGAGGTGTTGGAACCGTTCTGGATCCTGATGGTGGTAGTGGTTACAATTTACAGAACTATATACCAAAAAGTGAATTTAACTGTAAGGTAACTTAGAACAAAAGGATTTGCTCCTTCAGAGTAACCTGTTGAGGGGTTATGGACTTACTGCAATAAAACTACTATTTGTTAAATCTTTTTTGGAATTCCTGGAGAATTGATGTAGTCACATCATTTCAAGTATCTTCAATTTTCTGTTCTTAATGTGTATTCATCCTTTGAGAATTTTCTTAAAACAATGAAAAGTTGGTCAGAGAGACAGTTGTGGTGAATAAGGTGGATAAAAGCCAGGTAACAACTTTATGGTAAAGAACAAGATGGGATTATAAAATAGCCAGTTTTGATCTCTAGGAATGATTTGCTAGGTATTTGATGTGAACCTCCACCTTAAATGCAACTAAAAATGCTGGATACAGTATAAAATCTTAAGTGTTTTATATTTTTGATGCTATTATAAATTTTAAAAAAGATTCCTGAGGATTCTCTGTGTACAGGATCATGCTGTCTGCAAATAAAGGTAGATTTGCTTCTTTTCTAATCTGTATGCATTTTTCTTTCCCTTACTCTGTTATTGTGTCTAGGACTTCAGTACATTGTTGATTAGAAGTGGTGATAGTGGGCATCCTTGCTTTGTTTCAGTCTTTAGAGTTCAAGCATTCAGTCTTTTACCGTTGACTGTATGGTAGCTGTAGATTTTTAAAAAATGCTCCTGATTAGGTTGAGGAAGTTCCCTTCTTTCCCTAGTGTGCTAAGAGTTTTTATCATACATGGGTGTTGAATTCTGTCAAATGCTTATTCTACTGAAGTGAGTATATTTATTTTGTTAATATGGTGAATTGCACTGATTTCTTTTGAAATGTTTAAGCTTGGTTGTAATGTATATTATCCTTTTTATAAATTACTGAATACAGTTCTGCTAATATTTCATTTAGGATCTTTTCATCTGTGTTCATGAAGGATATTGAGTCTATAGTTTTCTTTACTGCTTATGTCTGTTGCTTTTAGTATCAGGATAATGCTGCCTTCTAAAATGAGCTGGGAAGCAGTCCCTCTGTATTCTGAAGGAGTTGGTATCATTTCTTCCTTGAGTGTTTTCATAGACTTTGCCAGTTAAAAGTCATGTGGGCCTGGAGTTGTTTTGTTTTGTTTAATGGGAAGTTTTAAAATTATGAACTCAATTTCTTTAATAGATAGAGTGCTACTCATTTCTTTTTAAGTCCATTTTGATAACTTGTGTCTTTCGAGATATTTTATGCATTTCACCTAGGTTGTTGAATTTAGTGGCATAAAGATGTTCAGAGAAGCCCCTTATTACCCTTTTAATATTTGCAGAATCTTATAATGATGTCCCCTTTTTTAAACTTGCTATTTGTCTTTGACATCTTTTTTCTTGATCAGTCTGACTAGAGCTTTATCAATTTTATTGATTTATTCTTTCCAAAGAACCAGCTTTTGGTTTCAGTGATTTTATGCATTTTTTTCTTTTTTATATTTCATGGATTTCCCTATCTTTATTGTTTCCTTCATTCTGTCTACTTGGGATTTAATTATTTTTTTCTCTAGATCCTTAAGATGAAAGCTTAGATCATTTATTTTAGTTTCTTCTTTTTTCCTATTATAAGCATTTAAAGCTAAAAATTCACTCTATTTAGAAAATGTTGTTTTGTTTCCAAATATTTGAGAATATTCCACGTATCGTTTGGTTATTGATTTTTTAAAACATCTTTATTGGAGTATAATTGCTTTACAATGTTGTGTTAGTTTCTGCTGTATAACAAAGTGAATCAGCTATATTTATACATTTATCCCCATATCCCTTTGCTCTTGCACCTCCCTCCCACCCTCCCTATCCCACCCCTCTAGGTGGTCACAAAGCACCGAGCTGATCTCCCTGTGTGATGCAGCTGCTTCCCACTAGCTAGCTATTTTACATTTGGCAGTGTATATATACCAGTGCTACTCTTTCACTTCGTCCTAGCTTCCCTTCCCCCTCCCCGTGTCCTCAAGTCCATTCTCTACGTCTGCGTCTTTATTCCTGTCTTGCCCCTAGGTTCATCAGAACCTCTTTTTTTTTAGATTCCATATATATACGTTAGCATACGGTATTTATTTTTCTCTTTCTGACTTACTTCACTCTGTATGACAGACGCTAGGTCCATCTGCCTCACTACAAATAACTCAATTTCATTTCTTTTTATGGCTGAGTAATATTCCATTGTATATATGTGCCACGTCTTCTGTATCCATTCATCTGTCGATGGACACATAGGCTGCTTCCATGTCCTGGCTATTGTAAATAGAGCTGCAGTGAACATTGTGGTATGTGACTCTTTTTGAATTATGGTTTTCTCGGGGTATATGCCCAGTAGTGGGATTGCTGGGTCGTATGGTAGTTCTACTTTTAGTTTTTCAAGGAAACTCCATATTGTTCTCCATAGGGAGGACAATTTACATTCCCACCAACAGTGCAAGAGGGTTCCCTTTGCTCCACACCCTCTTCAGCATTTATTGTGTGTAGATTTTTTGATGATGGCCATTCTGACCAGTGTGAAGTGATACCTCATAGTGGTTTTGATTTGCATTTCTCTAATGATTTGTGATGTTGAGCATCCTTTCATGTGTTTGTTGGCAATCTGTATGTCTTCTTTGGAGAAATGTCTATTTAGATCTGCCCATTTTTGGATTCGGTTTTTTGTTTTTTTGATATTGAGCTGCATGAGCTGCTTGTATATTTTGGAGATTAATCCTTTGTCAGTTCCTTTGTTTGCAGATATTTTCTCCCATTCTGAGGGTTGTCTTTTGGTCTTGTTTATGGTTTCCTTTGCTATGCAAAAGCTTGTTTCATTAGGTCCCATTTTTAAATTTTTGTTTTTATTTCCATTTCTCTAGGAGGTGGGTCAAAAAGGATCTTGCTGTGATTTATGTCATAGAGTGTTCTGCCTGTGTTTTCCTCTAAGAGTTTGATAGTGTCTGGCCTTACGTTTAGGTCTTTAATCCATTTTGAGTTTATTTTTGTGTATGGTGTTAGGGAGTGTTCTAATTTCATTCTTTTACATGTAGCTGTCCAGTTTTCCCAGCACCACTTATTGAAGAGGCTGTCTTTTCTCCATTGTATATTCTTGCCTCCTTTATCAAAGATAAGGTGACCGTATGTGCATGGGTTTATCTCTGGGCTTTCTATCCTGTTCCATTGATCTATATTTCTGTTTTTGTGCCAGTACCATACTGTCTTGATTACTGTAGCTTTGTAGTATAGTCTGAATTCAGGGAGCCTGATTCCTCCAGCTCCGTTTTTCTTTCTCAAGATTGCTTTGGCTGTTTGGGGTCCTTTGTGATTCCATACAAATTGTGAAATTTTTTGTTCTAGTTCTGTGAAAAATGCCATTGGTAGTTTGATAGGGATTGCATTGAATCTGTAGATTGCTTTGGGGAGTATAGTCATTTTCACAATATTGATTCTTCCAATCCAAGAACATGGTATATCTCTCCATCTGTTGGTGTCATCTTTAACTTCTTTCATCAGTGTCTTATAGTTTCCTGCATACAGGTCTTTTGTCTCCCTAGGTAGGTTTATTCCTAGCTATTTTATTCTTTTTGTTGCAGTGGTAAATGGGAGTGTTTCTTTAATTTCTCTTTCATATTTTTTGTCCTTAGTGTATAGGAATGCAAAAGATTTCTGTGCATTACTTTTGTATCCTGCTACTTTACCAGGTTCATTGATTAGCTCTAGTAGTTTTCTGGTAGCATCTTTAGGATTCTCTATGTATAGTATCATGTCATCTGCAAACAGTGACAGTTTTACTTCTTTTCCAATTTGGGTTACTTTTATTTCTTTTTCTTCTCTGATTGCCATGGCTAAAACTTCCAAAAACTATTTTGAATACTAGTGGTGAGAGTGGGCAACCTTGACTTTTTCCTGATCTTAGAGGAAATGGTTTCAGTTTTTCACCATTGAGAATGATGTTGGCTGTGGGTTTGTCATATTTGGCCTCTATTATGTTGATGTAGGTTCCCTCTATGCCTACTTTCTGGAGAGTTTTTATCATAAATGGGAGTTGAATTTTGTCAAAAGCTTTTTCTGCATCTATTGAGTTGATCATATGGCTTTTATCCTTCAGTTTGTTAATATGGTGTATCACATTGATTGATTTGTGTATATTGAAGAATCCTTGCATTGCTGGGTTAAACCCCACTTGATCATGGCGTATGATCCTTTTAATGTGCTGCTGGATTCTGTTTGCTAGTATTTTATTAAGGATTTTTGCATCTATGTTAATCAGTGATATTGGCCTGTAGTTTTCTTTTTTTGTGACACCTTTGTCTGGTTTTGGTCTCAGGGTGATGGTGGCCTCGTAAAATGAGTTTGGGAGTGTTCCTCCCTCCGCTACATTTTGGAAGAGTTTGGGAAGGGTAGGTGTTAGCTCTTCTCTTTGATAGAATTCACCTGTGAAGCCGTCTCATCCTGGACTTTTGTTTGTTGGAAGATTTCTATTCACAGTTTCACTTTCAGTGCTTGTGATAGGTATGTTCATATTTTCTGTTTTTTTCCTGGTTCGGTCTTGGAGGGTTGTAGTTTTCTAAGAATTTGTCCATTTCTTCCA
The DNA here is from genome assembly GCF_039906515.1 of Pseudorca crassidens. Lineage (NCBI taxonomy): Eukaryota > Metazoa > Chordata > Mammalia > Artiodactyla > Delphinidae > Pseudorca > Pseudorca crassidens. Next base: position 37,298,903 of record NC_090304.1, on the reverse strand, counting down.
GGTGGTCCATTTTATTGGCACATAGTTGCTTGTAGTAATCTCTTGATTTTTAATTTAATTCCATTTGTGGTCAGAGAATATACTCTGTATGAATTCAACCCATTTAAGTTTGTTGAGGCTTGTTTTATGGCCCAATGTATTATCTGTCTTGCTGAGTGTTAAATGTGTACTTGAAACAATATCTTTTCTCTTGTTGGATGTAATTTTATGAAAATGTCAGCTGGATCCAGTTGGTGGATAGTGTTAAGTGTTCTCTGTCCTTTTCTGATTTCTCTCCTCTTCTCTATGCAGTATGGTTTTCTGTTTACTCATTCCATCAGTTGCTGAAAGAAGTATTAAAATATTCAACTTTAATTGTGAATCTTTCTATTTTTCTTTTTTGCTTCATGAATTTTAAAGTTCCTTTTGGGTGCATATGTATTTAAGATTGTTATGTCTTTTTTTCCTTAAGTCACTTAAAAATTTGTGTATTTATTTATTTTCTTTATTTTTCTGGCTGCATCGGGTCTTAGTTGTGGCATGCAGGATCTTCATCGTGGCACGTGGGCTTCTCTCTAGTTGTGGCGTGCAGGTTTTCTCTTTAGTTGTGGCTCCAGAGCACATGGGCTCTGTAGTTTGTGGCATGTGGGCTCTCTCTTTGAGATGCACGAGCTCAGTAGTTGTGGCGCGTGGGCTTAGTTGCCCTGCAGAATGTGGGATTTTAGTTTCCTGACCAGGGATCGAACCCATGTCCCCTTAATTGGAAGGCAGATTCTTTACCACTGGACCACCAGGAAGTCCCTGTTATGCTTCTTAATAAATTGGCTTCTTTAATATTTTGCAGTGTCCCTCCTCATCTCTGGTAACATTTCTTGTGCGGATGTCTACTTTGTCTTATACTAATATAAGCACTACATTCCTTATGCTTAGTATTCCTTTATGCATGGTATATATTTTTCTGTCCTTTTACTTTTAACTTATGTATGTTTTTATATTTAAAGTAGGTTTCTTGTAGACAATATGTAGTTTTTTTGAAAAAAAAAATTTTTTTTTAAAATCCAATCTAACAAACTCTGTCTTTCATTTGGTTTTCTTTAGACCATTTGTATTTAATGTGATTATCAATATAGTTAAGTATAAATATATTATCTTGTATGTTTTTTCCTTGTCTGTTTTTGTTCATTTTTTCCCTACTTTTCCTGCATTTAAAAGAATATTAATTGAGTGTCTTTTAAGTGTTTTATTTTATCTCTGCTGTTGGCTTATTATATGACTTTGTTTTATTTGTTTAGATATTGCTCTTGGGTTAACATTATACACATTAACTTACCACTGTCTTTCTGCAAATACTATTATAACATCTCTTATAACAGTATATTTCTGTTTCTCTGTTATCATCAAGGAATTAAAAAATGTAAAAAAGTGTGTTACATTTACCCACATAATTATACATATTTACCCATGTAGTTCTATCACTCTTTATTCCTTTGTATTGGTTCAGATTTCCATCTGGTATTATTTTCCTTTAGCCTGAAGAACGTCCTGTATCATTTCTTGTAGCATTAGGTCTGTTGGCAGTTTTCTTAGCTTTTGTTTGTTTGAAAAAAGTGTATATTTCACCCCTATTTTTCGAGAATATTTTTGTCGGTGTTTCCAGGTTTAGTTTTTTCTTTCAGCTTTTTTTGCTTTTGTCTTCTGGCTGGTACTTACTGATAAGAAGTCTGAATTCATTCTTATCTTTGTTTTCTTGAACATAATATGTCTTTTTCCTTCGGCTGCTCTTTTTATCATTGGTTTCAAGTGATTATTATATGCCTTGGTGTAATATTATGAGGTCGGTTCTGCTTGGGTTTGTTGAGCTTGTAGGAGCTGTGTGTTTATAATTTTCACCAAATTTGGAAGATTTTTGTCTATTCTTTAGTCAAATATTTAAAACTATTTCCTCTTCCTCTTCTGGGACTCCAGTTATACATATTCAAGAACTTGATTCATTGGGAGATATCCTTAGGGTGTGTCTACCACGACTCCCTGAAGCAGAGGCCTACTGTCAATACCCATGACCCTCCACCTACTACAAGTAGCAAAAGCCATTGGTGCCTTTGCAGATGACCTTTGTTTTATGACAAAATATATAATTTGGAATTTTCTAATATTAAGCATCTAATCCTAGTGGGTAGAATTAAAATGAAAATCTTCTGTAAGATATACCTCTAATACTGAAAAATAATCTTTTAATTAATAGATATTGTTGATAGTACCAAGTGCTTCATGATGTAATTGAATGTGACATTAATTCTCTTACTGAGCCTTGTCAAATTACTCTTACTCTTCAGTGCAGGAATCACAGCCACAGCCCCCACCCTCCAGGATTTGGTCGACGCGAAGTCTGTGCACATGAAAACAAAGAACTTGCCAAGGCGAGAGAAGCTCTTCCTCTTATAGAGGATTCTAGTAACTGTGACATTGTAAAAGCTACTCAGTAAGTCTTCCCAATGTTTTGTTTTATCCTTAGGTTCTGTTGAATTGTTATAATGACGCATGTGTGGTTCATGGCACTCCAGTGTACACCTTCCTCCCTTCATTCTCCAGTGATAGTATGTTTGTCATACCAACATCAGAGCATTTAATACAGTACACCTTAGCTGTTTATTATTAGTCTCTCCCATTATATTGTGAGCAACTTCTGAGCAAAAGCATGTCTTTTTCATCTTTGTAACCCCAGTACTTTTACACAGTTGCTGTCTTCTATTAAATGCCCAATAAATGTTTGTTGATTGAATGAATGGTTTTAAATGACACTAAAACTAGACTCTGAGTTTGAAACACAAATCTGAATCTTTTAAAATGTACTACAACCTAAATATGAAGATGGGATAGAAAAATATCAACTCACACATTGGTGTGTGGTTTGAACATTTATTTATTGAGTACTTTCTATGTACCTATTTTTCTGGGTGCACTAGAAAAAAGTCAGTATAATTGAAGTAGGTTTTCTGACCACTTGAAACTATAGTCGGTTATTTTGCTTGCACTGAAAATGAAATATGTTTTGAAAGTTTCCCCTTAAGATCTCCATTTGTGGGTTTTTGCATTAAACCATTTCCAACGTTTTCACCCTTGTGGATCTCATTGACTGTTAACATCTACCCCACCTCTTGCCATTGAATATATTTTGAAATATTTTATCTGTCAGATTATGTTAATTAGTAATCCATTTTCTTAGTACTCAGATATAAGCCTGCCCATCAGAGCTTCTAATCTGCATGAAAGAAACTAATGTTACTATACTAACTTGATATAATTTCTGTCAAAAGCAAAGATGTTTGGTGATTAGTTAACCTGTTTGGCTTTAATGTAGACTCATGTATTGCTTATGTTAGTTAAAAAGTTATTGACAATTATTTGAATATTCTAATTACTAATTTATATGAACTCTGGAGGCTCTGGGAACCACTACATTAGGTGAATATTGTTTGATATTGTTTGTATTATTATATTCATATGAATATGAGAGTGGTCTTAAGGTAAATAGATATTTGCTTTAATTAGAATGGAAACATTTAAATGTTTCTCTGCAACCAATAAAGCTCTGTAATGATAAGTGTGAGAAATTAGGTTATGTTCACAAGGAATATCAATAAAAACTCACATTATGTATATTTCCCCAAATTTTCTTCAGGTCTTGGACTTTAAGTGGTTGTGAGAATATATTTAGGTAGTATTTGGGAAGGGTGAAAGAGAGCTAGCTAGGATAGGTGTTTTTGTATTTTCTAAACCACCAAAATCCTAATTATTGTGTACCCTTTATATTTCTTATGTAAAGGGAGTATTTCTTTTCCAGTAAAATGTTAAAGTTGATATTTAAAAGATGGAGAATATAAATATTGGGTCAGAAAGTTCATTCGGGTTTTTCTGTAACATCGTACAAACTTTTTGGCCACCCCAATACATATGTATCATTATCAACAATTCATTCTCTTATTAATATTTTCACTTAGCATTGTCAAATGGGTACCTCCATCTTTTAAAAAATGCCATAAAGACAGACAGACAGGTGCACACACACGTTTTGGTGAGGCAGAGGTTATTTAACAGTGTAGGAAGTAGAGACAATTCTGCCATTTTGTTTGATTTTGACCCTTGAAGACATATCGAAACTTTCAGTTCCCTCTAAATAGAAGTAAGTTTCAGAGAAAGCGCTAAATGGTCTGGTGGGTCTTAATAGTTTCTGTGGAAAAGAAATAGTGCTAATGAACGATTTTTTAAATTATTTTAGCATTAAAAAGGAGGTATTTCTCTCCTGTTTTTCATTCTGATAGTGAGTCAGTTAAATAACTCTCTTAAATATCCCTTCAGTCTGTCCCTCCTTTTACATTTCTGTTGCCTCTTTTTCTTCAGGCTCCCATTGCTGCTCTCCTGTCTCTATTGTAAGATCCTCTAGACTGGTCTCTCAGTCTTGGCCTTGAATTAGCTTCCAAACTGCCACTAATGTGATCTTTCTTACAGCCCAAAATCTGAGTGCTTTCCTCTTTAAAACCTTCAGTGGCTTCCCCTTGCACTATAAAGTCTAAATTTCAAAGCATGGCAGAGAAGGTTCATGCAGTCTTTGCTTACCTCTCCTAGCCTCATCTCTTGCCATTGCCTTTCTTATGCTGATGCTTCTGTGGTGCTAAATTGCTTATATTTCACCAAACATCCACACAGTTTTATATCTCTGGTTTTCGTACATGCTATTCCTTCTGCCTGAAATGTCTTCCCTTCACCCTATAAAACATAGCTTGTATATCAGGTTCCATCTCCTTCAGGAAGGGCTAATCATTCCTTCCTTTTCTATACCTATACTGTGTGCATATTTTATTGTTGAATTTATCCCATTCCAAGTTTGCTTTTAGTCTCTCTCCCTTATTGTGAGGTCATTGCTTGGACTTTGTTTGATTCAGGGATAAGATTGTCATACAGAATCAACACCATGTATTCCTGGTGCATTCCTGGTGGAAAATCAAATGAAATTTATTGAAAGAGGGCAAATGTGAATGTTAAAGTTTATTTAAGAAAATCAAGTTCAGCTCCAAATGGATTAATCTGATCATTCAATAGCCAGGTTTACTTTTGTTGTTTGGCTTTATAATCTGTCCTCTTTGTGCATATCTTTGTTAATTATTGTATTTCTATGTTGGCTGAAAGACAGATGGGATAAAGACATGGTAAAAGGAAGAAATTTTGATATTTGAAATTATTTTAATGGTATCAATTATGCATTTTCTTATTTCAGATATGGGATTTTTGAACGATGTAAAGAGTTGGTGGAAGCAGGATATGATGTCAGGCAACCAGACAAAGAAAATGTGTCGCTTCTTCATTGGGCTGCTATTAACAACAGGCTGGATCTTGTAAAGTAAGATGGGATATATTAGTTGAACCATCTCTAATCCTTTACTGTAAATGAATATTTGAAACTTTGTGCCATGCACATTGGTTATCATAGTATTGAAAAGGACCTCAGAGATCGTCTGGAGCAGGACTCTCACTGGCCCAAAAAGGAAAATTAAAAATAAAGCCACAGGGGACATCCCTGGTGGCACAGTGGTTAAGAATCCACCTGCCAATGCAGGGGACAGGGGTTCGAGCCCTGGTCTGGGAAGGTCCCACATGCTGCGGAGCAACTAAGCCCGTGCGTCACAACTGCTGAGCCTGTGCTCTAGAGCCCGTGAGCCACAACTACTGAATCCCGCGTGCCTAGAGCCCGTGCTCTACAACAGGAGAAGCCACTGCAATGAGAAGCCCACGCACTGCAACGAAGAGTAGGCCCCACTTGCCACAACTAGAGAAAGCCCGCGCGCAGCAACGAAGACCCAATGCAGCCAGAGAGTGAGAGAGAGAGAGCCACAGAGACCCATCATAAAGATAGAGTTCAGGCAATGAAATTGAACACTTTTTGAAAAGGGAAAGCATAACACATTTTCCAGGATAGAACAGATAGTTTCATCTAGTTTAGAAGAATCACTGAAATATTTTATGTTGTAATAACGCCAGGAGGAATGGTTAGGTAGGGGAATAATTTAACTTTAAAAACAAAATTAAATATGGAATACATTTTAAAGTAGGCATGTGTGGGATTGTATAAAATAGTTCCCTTTCATAAAGCACTACTGCCTACCCATTGTTTTTGTTTTTTCTTTGTTTTATACCTTAGCATGTAAAATGTGTATGTGTGTGAATGTGTATATGTTTTGTATTATACGTACTTAAAATCCTTGAGGTTTAAAAAAGTAGAAATATACTAAAGTTTAGAATAAACAGATATACAGATATACTCACAAGCAAACTCCTTTTCTGTGGAAATAAACTGGTGTATTGTTTAGATAATATATATGAAGCACAACTTTGAAATAGCGAGACTAATGCCTGTAAACTGCTGAAGAAAATAAGTCTCTTTACTTTATAGTTTCACTTTATACAGTGTATCCCATCTGTGCCCCCAAAATAGAGAGTGAAATGCTCAAAATGTCTAACTCCTCCAAAAGGATTTTGAATTAATTTTTGCTACCTACTTTTAGAATTCATTCCCACATAGTAATTCTAATTTTAAACTGTTAGCAGTGACATAGTTTTACCTTTCTTCTTGCCAGTTAAGTAGAATATCTGTCATAGAAACCTTTTTTGAATATAAACCATTCCAAGAGTGTTGTGGTGGTTAGAATATGCAGAGAGTAGTTATTATGTGTTTGGTGTATAGTTGTCATGGAATGCTCATGACAGCAGGAGTAACTACTTAACATGATGAGAATATTTCACCAGGGATCTGTTTGATGCTGTTGTGTGAATCTTTCAGACCTCTGTAGATCTGAGTGTTTTTAGGGAGGGGTATTATTATAATTTTTGTTTTCTAATACATTTATTACTAAGAAAAATTGATGTTTTCTTTCTTAGTATGAATTTTAAGTTTTAAATCTTATTTTCATTTATGTCTGCTTTTAACAGGTTTTATATTTCGAAAGGTGCTGTGGTAGATCAGTTGGGCGGAGATTTAAATTCAACTCCTCTTCACTGGGCCATCAGGTAAAGGTTTCTTTAAATACTGAAATTGCTGTTCAGAATCAAAAGTGACTTACTCATTTTCTGAATATTACAGACCAGCACTTTCCAGTAGAATTTTCTGTGATGATGGAAATGTTCTATTCTGTGCTGTCCAGTAAGGTAGCCACTAGCCATACATGAAATGCAAAATGTGGCTAATGCAGTTAAGGAATGGAATTTATAATTTTAATTAATTTTAACTAATTTGAATTTAAATAGCTGTATATGACTAGTAGTCCATATTGAAAATTGCAGTTACAGACCATTTGCAAGGCTTTCTTTCCTTTTTACCCCTTCATTCAAAAATAAATAAATAAATAAATAAATTACAGTTTTAAAGAGTTTCCAGAGATGATGTTTTTGTGTTTAATTTGGGGCTCCACTATGATGCTCAACCTCAAATATTTGTATTATATTTTATAATCAAAATAAATATGTTTAATATTTGATCACATGGATAAAAGTGGTAGTTCAGTGAGTGTAAACTCAATCAGTTCTTTTCTCTCGTATGTGTTGGCATCTGAAGCTGAAGTTAGTAAGTGTCTGTGCGGATACTTAAAAACTTCTTCATCTTTCATTTTAACTCCATTCTTTCTGTGGTTGGTGGGATTGATATGAACCTGAAAGTGAAGTAAATAATTGTTCATTTAAGGCAAGGAATTGAATCTTTTCTCCATAGCCAAGGATTTTTTTTTTTTTTTTTTTTCATAGCCAAGGATTTTGAGGAATCTGGGGTTAGCTCATCCCCCTGTTAAGCTACTGAGGTACAGTGCTTTACAGAGAAATGAGCCGTATTCAAAGAGAAATACGTAGTTCCTAAGAAAAAGAGTATCACAGTATACCTGCAGTCTGTGAATGTTATGCTGTGGCATATCTGCTTCATGATTATTTTTTGTTTTTAAAATAGCAGCAGTAAAGTCTAAGTGGTTTTTAATTTCCATTTTTATCATTAGTTATGTAAAATTATTTACACATGGTAGTAATCTTACACATAAGATTTAAGGTAGATTGGGAGGTTATTAAGTTTATTACCTGCACTCAAGAAGGACCGTCCAGATAGTTCTAAGTTTGGAGCATCTATGTAAAAGACATTTAGAGAATCTCCAGTGTTTTAAAAATCTGTGTATTGTTAGGCAGTACTCTTTAAATCTAATCAAAATCCTTCGTGTCTTAGGAACATTGGTTTCTCCCTGAATTTTTCTCTTTTTTGTGCGACAGAATACAGTATAATTTTTGTCCTTTCTTTCCAGACAAGGGCATTTACCTATGGTCATATTATTACTGCAGTATGGTGCAGACCCCACTCTTATCGATGGAGAGGGATTCAGCAGCATCCACCTGGCAGTGTTATTTCAACACATGCCCATTATAGCATATCTCATCTCAAAAGGACAGGTATGTTTTGAAATGTTTCTTGTACTCCAGCTGTTGTAAATCTGAAGGGATTCAGAGGATGATTACTAGTAGTCTGTCCTCATTTTTTTTTTCTGTCCTCATTTTTAAAGTAGAAGTTACAGATATCCAAATATTCAAATACTAGCCTCAGTAAGTCTAGCTATAGAATACTGCTTTTCCAGCTTCACTGGAGCAAAAAGGATAGGTCATTTAGCTCAGTAACATATAATAGATGTTTCTGAAACTTGTAAGCCTATAATAGTTTTCCTTATGATCCCAAGTAATTTGCAGAGTTTTTCAAAAACATGACTTCAAAGCCTGTATTTTTCTTCTGATTGAATGTGGAAATGGTAGTCAGATCACTAAATTAACCCATCATTTGCTTGCATTATTTAAGTCCAGTGGAGACCAATTTGAATGTATGTTTCTTATTGTTCCCTAAAGTAAATCCATGAAAAATCGCTTGCCTTAAGTGGCATCCATTTATGGCACTGGTTAAATTATAGGTTGCTGGCGGTGGGAGTTTCACTGTCAGCCCTACTTGCCTGGGATATGCTTTCTGGTAGCAAGTAGTTTATATATCAGTAGTCTCGTCTGTAACAGGCGTGGAAACATGTTTGCACAAATGCTGTTGGGATGATTGTGTTCTCTTCAAATAAGCACTTTCTCTTAGACTCAAATAAGCACTCTCTCTTCAACTCAAGTAGAATAATTATAACTTCCTGGGTCTCATTTTGGAAAGCTATATGACGAGTCATCTTTTCTGCTTCTCTTTGGGCTTATTCCTCCAAGGCCCATTAGAATATTCAGTAATTGACTTTTTTTTTTTGGCTTGGTTGAGGTATCATATACCTCAAATCTGGGTCCATTTTATTAAAAGAAACATATCCTCTTGGAGGTATGATTTCCCTTTTTTTCTATATTCTAGAAAATAAAAAAGAACTTTTCATATTTTACTTTTTGAAACATAAGTTCAAAATTGCAAGTTGCCTCAGAAGATCAAGAGTTCACTATTACTGGAAGTTTTTAAGTAGAGACTGGATGACTTTGTGTAAGAGGGGGTAGTATGAATTAATGTTTCGGTTAAAGTCTAAACTAAGTGACTTCTAAGGTCTCTACTGTCTCATATTTGATGGTGTTTATCAACATTTTTCTCTTTCCCTTAGCTCTCTTCCACTCACAGCGTACGACATTTAAAATCATATATTCAGATTTTCCCTTTAAAAAGTTTTGTAGGGATCAATGGATTTTAACCCTATGGATGTGAAGCAGAACATTTTTTTATTCAAATGATATTTGAATCCTTCTTATAGACACACTAGTGGTATTGAATGTATTAAAGAGATACTTCTACTAAGAGAGGAGACAGAATCTTGACTTTGTTTACAATTAGGCTGATTGACTCTTCTTTTTGAACAGAGTGTGAATATGACAGATGTAAATGGGCAGACACCTCTCATGTTATCAGCTCACAAAGTACTTGGGTAAGTGAGTTTAATTGAATTGCCTTATTCTGACTCTTGATCCAGCAATTTAAGTATCTTAGTCTTTGTGAGATGACACAGCATTCTGAGGAAGAAAGTAAGATTTTCCATCTTGTGACTGTGATATGGACTTTTAATATAGTTGTAGTTAGAAAAGCACCATTGAAGTAAATTTTCTGTTTTCTGGTAGCTTTGGGGAAAAGTTTGAAAGCTACTAATACGAAAAAATATTTCCTTACAGAACAGGTAGAGATTCCACAGCATATACTTATTAACATGACGTACATTTCTTAGTTTACATTTTTCAAGAATGGCTACAGGTTTAAATGCTCTCATAATTTGAAATGTAGTTGAGAAATAGACTTTCCAGAAAACAATAAATTTTGAGGTTCTCTGACATTGTTGACTGCTCTGAAAATATTAATTATAACTGATCTATGAAAATAGTATGTTTATATGTTCATATCAGTTATTTACATATTTAAGTTTTTGTGATTATTGATCACCATATTGTGATTATTGATCATCACTTGTGATTATTGATCACCATATTGTCCAACTTCTGTTATTCTTCTATTCAAATACGTGCTACAGTTTGCCCTGTATCAGTTTTGTTTCCAACGTTGTACTTAATTTCTGATTCTGCTTTACTTAAGATGTCTCCCCTAGGAACTGAGTTAGTTCTGATGCCATTTCCTTTTAGCTCATGTAGAGGTGGGGCTGGGGTAGAATTTTGTCAGAAAGCATTTTGTCATTGCTGGTAACTGTAAAGTCAGGTATAATGTTTAAAAATCTTGATAGAATAAGTAAGGTAGAATATTGTTTTATTAAAGGAATCTCTTGAGTAGTCATAAAAGAAGGGAAGGTGTTGACGATAAAGTAAAAATATTTCATTGAATTCTGCTTTCAAATCCATAACTTTCTATGATAAACAAATATTTTAGGACATTATTTATACCACTTTATGCAGTAATTGGTTGGAGGGAGAATGTGAGGTTAGCTTTGGTTTATCTCCTCAAATATAATGTTGTACATTTAATTTTTTAATTGGATAAATAACATAGCATTTAATGTTGGCCGAAGTTAAGTGTAAAAAAAATGTTAACCAATAGAACAGCAACATGAAAGTAAAAATTTGAAAAACAAAAGCTGTTATCCCACAGTATTGATGTTAAAATTACATTATATAGCAGACTATCACTTAATAGATGTCTCTTGGGGCGGGAACTCTCCAGTATTAGCACCTAGAATGGAACTCTGCACAGAGAAGTTCCTCAGTTTTCAGAATACTTACTGATTGGTTCATTGATACGTTAGCAAACAGTTTCATTGTTTACATTTACCCTTCAAATCATTCAGCTGTCTAATATCTCTTGGTGTTTTATTGTTTTGAGACAGGTCAGAACCAACTGGATTTCTCTTAAAGTTTAATCCCTCTCTCAATGTAGTTGACAAAATACACCAAAACACTCCACTTCACTGGGCAGTTGCCGCAGGAAATGTTAATGCCGTTGATAAACTCTTGGAAGCTGGTGCTAGCCTGGATATCCGAAATGTTAAGGTATGACCAGGTGTTTATCTCCCTTAATTTATTATATCTTGAGTTAGAAGACTGATAAATTAACATAAAGATAAGCTATACATATGTTTTCAGTTACCACGAGATAAGTATAAACAATAATAGTTGGCTACCCTTGGAATAAATACAGTGAATCTGTGATTCTGGTGAGTTTTTAAAAATGTTTAGCATCTATGGTATTGATATATCAAAAATATAATTGAACTTTTTTTTTTAGGGAGAAACCCCTCTTGATATGGCTGCGCAAAACAAAAATCGGCTCATTATTCATATGCTAAAATCAGAGGCCAAAATGCGAGCCAACAAAAATTTCAGACTTTGGAGGTGGCTGCAGAAGTGCGAGGTACTTTCATTCGGGGCCTATTCTGGGGGCTATAAGAACTGTTTTGTTCATTTGTTTTTGTTTTTTAAGGCATCAGGGGAAACCAGGGAGCTGGCCTAGTGCTGCATTATATCTGCTGATTATATCTTTCCCACACATCCCATAACCCACAGTTGGAAATTTGGCACTTTTATTGGCAATTTATTGTTGGTCCTTATCTAGATGGCTCCAAAGCTCCACGAATGGCCAGGAAAATCTAAGTTGTAATAGAGAATATAATTAAAATTATTAAAATGGGGTATTGAATTGATTTCACTATTTAACGTTTTCATATATGATAACATCGTCTTATCGAATAATAATTAGTAATTATACCTTCAGGATGACTCTAGATTAATAGGCATGGGATTTCTATGCAGAGGGTCATCATGAATACTACACCAATTTTGCATTTAGGTATGTGGAGGGAGAGAAAAAGAAGTAACGGTTACTCCTCAGTCTCCTTTGCCATCTCCTCTGCTCTCTCCCCCCCTTTATTGGTAGAGTGCCCTGTTCTTTCTAGTCATTCTCTTGGTGATTTCATGAACTTCCATGGCTTTAAATGCCCTCTCTATGTTGACAACTCCCAAAGTTATCTCTAGTTCAGACCTTTCCGTACTTGTATATCCAGCTACCTTGATTTGTCCAGTTGACCGTCCAATAGGCATCATCAACATAACATCCAAAACTGAGCTCCTGATCTCTCCTCCCCACTGTCCCTAACTGTTCCATCTACAGCTTTCCCCATCTCAGTAGGTGGCAACTCCCACTCTCCAGTTATCTTTGCCTTTTCTCTGTCAAATCACGTATCCAGTCCGTCAGGAAAACGTATTGGCTAGTTCTGCCCTCAGTATATATCCAGAATCTGACCCTACTTACCATTTTACCATGGCATTTTGGTCCAGCCACCGTTATCTTTCATGTGGATTTCTGCAGCTGTCTGACATCTCCCTGCCTCTACTCACCTCTAGTCTCTTCTCAACAGAGCAGCCAGGTGAATCTTAAAATGTAAGTCAGTTACTATCATTCATCTGCTCAGAATCCTATGATGTCTCCCGCTTTCTCCCAGAATAAAAGCCAAAGTCGGGCTTCCCTGGTGGCACAGTGGTTGTGAGTCCGCCTGCCGATGCAGGGGACACGGGTTCGTGCCCCGGTCCGGGAAGATCCCACATGCCACAGAGCAGCTGGGCCCGTGAGCCATGGCTGCTGAGCCTGCGCATCCGAAACCTGTGCTCCGCAATGGGAGAGGCCACAACAGTGAGAGGCCCACGTACCGCAAAAAAAAAAAAAAAAAGCCGAAGTCCTTACATTGGTTTCCATCCAGCTTTTTATATACTATAAAATTCAGTTAGTACATTTGTCTGTCTAGAATTTAGGCCCCGTTGAGAGAAAGACCTTAAATTCATCGATGTGCCCCTAAGTGCCTGGAACAGTGCCTAGCATATGGTACACACTGGAATATTTGTTGAATGAGGAAATAGTGTGGCTCATCTGTGAGTACTGTATCTGGGATTAAAATTTTGAGATCCACATTTAATTGTTATTTCTGTACTGAGATTATGTTGCTTGTAGATTCCAAGTTTACCTTTTTTAAAAAGATATCTAGACTTGCACATTTTGTGTTATCATGCAAATTAGAATTGGAAGCATATTAAAGATTTCATATCATTTGAAATTATCCGTCCTCAGAACGTGGCTCAGGGAAGTAAAGGTTGAAGAAGATAGGGCAGAATATATTTTCTCCCTTTGCTGTCGCATGAGCCCTGCTTACTTCCAAGGTCATGTATGTTGCACTTAAGGGATTGCATTGTACAGATGTGGTGCCTGGCTTCAATGCAGATAGCCACACTGTTGGTTTGTAGACGCTTCATTCTCTTAACTTTTCAGAATAAACCCGAATTATTAGCATCCTGAGGATATGTTTAAGTCTTTGGCCTCCATGTGACATTTGACACTGAGAACTACTCCCTTCTTGAAGCTCTCTCCCCTGGCTTCACTGGAACCTTTCTTCTGGTTCTCGTCCTGCCTTTCTGGTCATACTGATCACTCTACTTACTTACCTTTTGGGACTTACCTTTTTGACCCTTGAGTGTTTCCAACGGCCAAGATTCTGCCCCTTTCTACCTGCACACAGTCCTCAGGATGCTCTTCATTCCTGGTTTTCCCACCTGTATACTGATGAACACCAGGTTTTCTCCTGTGTGGTAGGCCTGCTTTTCTGACTGACTCCTGGCTATCTCCTAGACGTCCATAGGCATCTACAGTTCCATGTGCCCTAAACGCAATCCAGACTTGTTCCTTCTAACCTTCTTTATCAGGGGATGGCACCATCCAGTGCCCAGGTTGGAACTCTTATACTCTCTTCGTTGAATCTTGGGTGTGTTGATTTTTGTGTGGTCTTTTTGTCTTGCTTTATGCTTTCTGACATATAATACTGTTTGAAAGAAATTATTTTTTTAAATGTCAGCTATCATCAACACTTTTCTTAAAAGATCACCGTTTCTTGGAGTGGAAGAAAGCAAAACAAAACATGTTTAAGCAACGTTTTATTAATGTAAGGCTTTTAAAAGATTGTTTCCAAAAAAAAAAAAAGATTGTTTCCAAGGTTTGTAATTTCTCAAACTTCAGATTTATCAATCTGCAATTTTGAAGAAAAATTCTGTGTTCTGCTGTTGTATTAATTGTTACTGTATATTTAGGAAGTAGTTTTTCTATTGAACTAATTATTATTAGATACTTAGGTGGTAAAATCCATAAAGTTCTAAAATTCTGAATCTCTTAATAGCTCTTCCTGCTGATGATGCTTTCTGTGATTACCATGTGGGCTGTTGGATACATATTGGACTTCAGTTCAGATTCTTGGCTTTTAAAAGGATTTCTTCTAATAGTATTGTTTTTTCTGACATCTTTGTTTCCAAGGTGTGTATATTAATCTCTGCAAGGCTGGTTATAGCATTTCCAATTTGAGTGCTTATTTCTATTGCTGATTAGCTGGAGTTGCAGATTTTTATTGAACTGTGCATATTACTTATCACATAGAAACATCCTCAGGGTGGGAGGGAAGAGCTTTGCTGGCATATGATTTGACTGAAAGCAAATTGGTCAATCCAGTAATTTAACTGCATTGACAATTGGTGGAAAATAAATATCCTAGCTCACTTTTTGAATTGTTAATCTCAGTGAATAATGGGGAGATTTTTGTAACTGTTTTGCATCTTGAAGCATTTTTGCCCATTTTTCAGAAATTTTGTTTTTTCCTATTCTAAATCTAGATTCTAAATCTAAACTAGTAAACTAGTTACTTTTGCTCTTAATGTTTTTTAGTTGAAACAACCTAATTAAATCACAGGAAGTTATAAAATAGTAACTATGGTATGGTTCTATTTTTAGGAAAATATTCATACATGATATATATAAAGATTGCCTGGGTTCAAGTCAAGCTTTACCACATAACAGTCTGACCTTGAGCCAGTTGGTTTACCTCTCTGTGCCTCGATTTCTTCATCTGTAAAATGAGGATGAAAATTGTGACAATGCCTGCTTCATCGTTAATACAAATACAATGGTTAAACAGTGGCCGACACAGTACTCAATAATCATGTCACACCCCAATCTCTTCTTCTCACCTCCCTTTCCCAGTAGAATGGCACCCAGTTCCTCACATGAATAAGGGGTACCATCCTTGGATTATTGTCCTCCTCTGTTCTTCCTTTCTCCTCACTTCCCCCACTCAGCACATTACCAAGTCCTTCCTGCTCTCTGGTCTGCTCTCTGCCTCTCCTCAGCTGGCACCCTAGACCAAGCCTCCCAACTGGTCTCCTGATTCCATCTCTTACCTGCTGTAGTTCCTCCTCACTTGGCAATCAGGGTGGTCTTTTAAAAAGGCAAACCAGTTTCTGTCTTTTCTCCTTGTGTAAAGCCCTCAAGTGGCTTTTCCTTGTTCTCAGAATGACATCCAAACTCCTTGCCTGTGAGGTATTATGTAATTCATTCCCTCCCCTCTGACATCATCTCTTCCCTTCACTGCCCTCCATCCTTCTTTCTGTTTCTAAAACACGTCAAGCTCATTCCCACCTTTGGCCTTGGCTCTTGCTTGTGTCTCTGTCTGAAGGGTTCTGATACCATATTGTTGCATAGCGGGAGACGTCAGTCAGGCCTCAGTTCCAGCGTCCCCTCCTCAGCGAGGCCATGCCTGACTGACTGTACTGCATCACCCCATTGTATTTTCTTCATGGCACTTAATCACTGTTTCCTGGAATGTAAGGCTCATACAAGCAGGACACTTGTCTCTCCTGTTGAACATTTCAGTCACTGAAAGGAAAATGTAAGGATGATAATCCATAAAAGAGAATCTGGAAGGAAGTGCTGTGTTGCTCTCTTCAGGGTGCGATTATGAGTATTTCTGTGTCCTTCTTTTGATTACCAGCGTTTTGTAGAATAAGCATGAGTTGCTTTTGTTATAACAAAAAACAAAGCATTAGAGGAATTTTACCCCTTAATCACTCAAGAGCAGGACAGTAGGCTGGAAATGAATTTAAATGTTAAATAAAAGTTCAAATTTCTGAAAAATAGCAAAATGCCTAAAATTGTCTGCTATTCAGAAAACTTATAAGTTAGAGATATTCATTTATTTTCCACTAATTGGGTTGACTTGGTCTTCAGATAAATTTTAAGCCAAATTACAATCATCACTTTTTCTTTTTTCCAGAGAGAAAGCAAAGGCTGGCTATATCTACTCACCTAGGATAGGGGCATTTGAGATTTTGTTTGTTTTAATAGAAACTCACATTACAAAAAATGTATATGGAAACTTCTGTTTGCGAGCTGAGGGCTTCGTATGCTAGGCTTAGCATATGTACACTATTCAAACAGGAGAGAAATTCATATGGTAACTGCTTTTATTTCTCCCACTCTATAGAGTCCCAATTTCACGGAGGTAAGCAGCTGTAAACTTCCACTGTTATTAGGCTCCACGGGAGGTTGCTTATTGATCCAGGCTGCTATGAGATACCTGTTAGAAGTAGACAGGTCGTAGTAGCAGGCTGTTACAAACTAGGTGGTTCACTGCACCACTTAATTAGGTCAAACATATTTTGCGGCAAAATCTCAGACAAGCCATGCCGTGGAGATTACATGGGCGCTGTTTGGCCTATTCTGGCAGCATACTGGGGACCTGAGGTTTGGGATCTTTAGTTGTTGTCAGATATTATTTTATCATAATTGTGTTTATGATCTTGATAGCTTTTTAAAAACCCTTTAATATCTACCATCACCCTTTTTTTTTTCTGGTATAAATTTTAAAGTAGATCCAGGTAAACTCTATTCATGCACTGATTTACTATATCGAGTATTTATTGTAAAAGACAGATTTTTTCATTTGAAACAACAATATTAAACGTTTGAGTAAGTTATATGTGGACTTCCAAGTTGCTTTTGACCCAAGCGAGACGGTTGGTGTTTGATGACTAGTGTCACCGTTAGCCTTTATGTGTCTTCTTACATCGAGGGTCTGCTTTGCAAGCTGTTTGTGGGATGAAAGTGCTCAAGGTTGTGTGCATCTGTATGTTTCAGAAATACACTGCTAGCCTCTAGAAGAAAGCTTGTTAAATGCGAAGGTGAATCTCCAAGGACTTATATTTTTGCATTTTGGAGTATTTGAAAATATGATATGCCAGAAAAGAAAGAAATACAAATATATGTTGCAATAGAAGTAAAAAAGATTTGAAAGTGTAAAGTTATTGGGAATGGAATAATCTATAAGTTAATTGTGGGAACTAGAACATTCACTTTATGAGGTCCCGGTGCTTCAGTTTTCTCACATGTAAAATGGGGTGATGATGGTGTGTAACTCTGTTACCACATGGAAAGTGGCGCACAGCACTCAGTGAAAGCTGTTGTTGTTATGTGAGGGCATCATTATTATTACTATTATTACTTAAGGGGATTTAGAGCTAAAATTAATATGATTCGAGCTTATTTTCACTAATACTTTATCCTTTTTTTTCTTGTAGGTTCTTGGTCGGGTATAAGAGCCTTATGTACTTACCAACAGTCTTTTTGCTGAGTTCCATTTTTTGGATATTTGTGACTTGGTTCATCTTATTTGTTCCTGATATCCTTCCAGGTTACATTTAAATGCATATCTCATTTTGCTTTTAAAAATTACTAATGCCATTGTTAGAAATTTAGCTACTAGAAGAGATCCAGGGAAAGTAAGTCAAATTTATATTCATTTAATGGTCCTGGTTGAAGATGTTTAATGTTGGAAATCTACTGAATTCTGGATGATCTCAGAGTACACTATGGAAACAGCAGGTGTCTAGTATTGATTACTCATAGGAAGGAAACAATATAATGAATTACTGTTTTATTTAGATCCATAAAAATTTGTTGTATTGCCTTGAGATTCTCTTCAAGGTCCGATGGTTCTTTTAACTTGGTCAGCAGTTATAGGTGATGAATAAATCTTCTGGGTACCAAGGTCTCCTGCATGGGAAGAATACTGGAGGAAATATGTCCTCCTCAGCAATGGTCAGTGCAGTGTTATTATCTAAGGCAGTGATTTTCAGTACACAGTATAAATAAATTTGCATTGCCACCCAAAACATATGTGAAAAATGTTTCAGAAAGCAATAATCTGAATATGTGCTTTACTCTGATATTTTGTTGTTTCATCCTATTCTATTTCCTTTTTAACAAGTGCTGGTCATAGCCCATTTATTTCTTTCATGACCTACTAATGGATGGCAGCCCGTAGCTTAAAAAATCTCATCTAAGGGATAGGTTTATCACTTGAGGAGCAGGGCCCAGGCCAAGTCTAGTCACCTAGAAGTGGGGATAGGGGTTACTTCTTACTTCATAGTTACTTATAGCTCCCATTGGGAAAGAGGCATTTTCTCCAATTTTTGATGTTCCCACCTCTTTCCAGGCTCCTTTTTCCCCTTCGAAGGACCCTAGGAAGACATTAAAGTCTTGTTTTCCTTACAGGGTAAGGGAAGAAGGGGTATGGTAGATAGACATGTACCTTTAAGCGTATTCCTTTAGCTCTATGTTATTTCTCTTTCTAGTAGTGACACACTTGAAAAGAAAGAATACTGTTTATGAGAGAGATGCATACGCTCAGTTCAAGAATACTTTTTCATAGGAATAAATGTAAAGTGAGAGAGGCATATGAGTTCTCAGAGTGCATCTCCCCTCACTATATAGCATGTTTTTACTTTAAGGATGCTTTTTATTTCTGAGCATTAGCTCTCATATTTTTCAGATTCCTTTAATCTAAATGAATGGCACAGCATACTACGGAGGGCATTTGACTTTTTTCAAAAGATTTTATTACATCTAACCTTTGTCTCGTAATTATTGATTTGAGAGCAGCTTTTTAAGCACTAGCCTTATTACCACCACTTAATAAAGGCTTGGATGATATCATAATGTGATACAAAAATACTTTATCACTTGTAGGAGTCCCAAGGCTGGTAAATCCTGTTGTAGTTGACATGGTACTGAAAGGGCTGGCTGATACTTTTATATACCAACTCACATGCAGTGGAGTAAGCACAGTTTAAAAATTGTGTTTCTTGATGAATTTTTAAAATGTGAGAAACTCACACTATTCCAAATTTTGTACCTAAAATGTGATAGTTTTTACATTGAATTATTTCAAATTTGCAGCATTAGTATTAACAAACATGTTACTGCACTGTAGTTTGAAAACCTCAATTACAGAGGTATTTAGTTAGTATTCAGCTTCGTATTCATTTGAGTTTACTGCTGTTCAATATTTATGAAGATGTCATTATATCAGAAGAACTGTTTTGATTTCCGTAGCTGGACAGAATCTTAAGATGTTGGAGTTGACAGGAAGGTATTTTACTCACACGTACAGCATGAAGCCGTTTGTTCTAAGCACCCGTGTGAGGCCACTGCTGGTGAGGGCAGGTCGGTCAGTAGGTGGCGCCATCAGATCAGTGGTTTTCAGGCTGAATGGTAAATGCTGTTAGAACCGCCTCGGGTGTGCACTGAGGCGCTACCCTGGAAAGACCCAGCCTGAGAGTGTAGACTAGCCGTGTTGCCAAGTGTGGATTGCATGGGGCTTCCACTCCCACAGCTGCCTTGCCCATCGTGGGAAGAGAGTCTGGGAAACTGTGGAAAGAGTGTGGTCTTTGGAATCAGACAGAATGAATTGGAGTTGAGGCTTTTTTTTCTTACTAGTTATGTACCATTGGGCAAATAATTTCACTGAGTCTCTGTTTTTCTGTAAATTGGAGATAACAGTACCAAGTTCATGGGGCAGCTGCAAGGACTACTGCGCTAGGATGTCTGTAAGGTGCTGAGCATAGTCCCCATTCTGTAAAGAATACCTGTTATTTTATTATTATTATTAATTGCTCTTATGAATAAAATCTGTGTGGAAGGCTACATGTTGGGATTAATTTTAAGAGCAGCTCTAGGTTAGCTCCTCAGATGAGCAGTTTCTTCTGGTGCCTTTTATATGTTCAGCAAATAATGTGTTTATCTTTTATGAGGCAGGTTTGAGAGGAGAGAGGACCTAACTAATGAGTTTGGAAGTAAGATGAGGATTCAGGAAAGAGATGGCGAACCACTGAACGTTACATTTGTGATTCTGTCTCTAGCTGAGTTACTTAACTCAGAAGGATAAATATGTGAAGCCCCTAATGCTGGGTTTCAGAGGATCAACGTGTACAAGTGCGCATTGTTTCGGGAATGACATAGGTTCCGGTCAAGTGAAAAAGAACCAGGAGCTTTGACTAAAAACCCAGCATGGGTAGTGATGCAGCTTTCAAGGAAGCCAGTATATAAGGACGATGTGAGTGTCCAAGGAAAAGACATCAGCAATCTCACTGTCTTCTGCCCTGGTCAGGACACAGCTGAGATGTGTTCTTTTAAAAGAGAGCAGGAACAAAGCAGGAACATACCCAGGAGAGCGTGTTGTAGGAGGAATGCTGTTGCTGCTTATCCTGGAGGTGTGAGCGCTGCCTTCCAATTTCAGGTGTTTGGAAGTCTGTCATTTGGAAACCAGTGCACTGTATAGAATGAGCACTCAATAATTATTGAACAAATGGGGAAGCAGCTTCTATAGGGTCTATCTATAGGACACCTATAGTGTAGATCTACAGTGTAGAAATAAAGGAGCTAAAGAATGAAAACCAGTTAGTCCAAGTTATAAAAAGGCAGATTTTAGAACCACTTTGAGAAACTTTTTAACTGCAAAAGGGTCACAAGCTAACTGGTGAGGTTGCGATGTCTACAAACAACTATGACCTAAGGGCTAAGTGCTGTAGAATAAGCATTCTTAGGTTCAGGGAAGGGAGAGAATCCTTTCCCATAGGGAATCTGGAAAGACCTAAAGGGGGAAGGAGGATTTTAAGTTAGGTCTTGAAGGCAGTTAGGACTCGGACGTCCCAAAAATGTGGTTTTAGAAGTAGATGGGGTGAAGTAGGGAGCACTTGAGGGCAATGAACCACACAAAGCAAGGACATGGAAGCAAGGAATGTTTGGCTTTTATGTGAGGGAATGTAGTGCAATTCAGGTTACTTGGAAGGAGAAAATCCATTGATTCTCCTGGGATTGGTTTTGAAAGTTATTCAGAATAAGAGCCCAAAATTTGGTCCAGTCAATACACATGAGATTATCATGTGATTAAACTGAATGTGTTTTTGAGACTGTGTCATGTGTGTTGATCAGGATTTTATGGGAATTAAATTTCAGTTTCACACAACTTTTTTGGATCCTATCTTTCTTAAAGCCAGGCCCATCTGCAGATAAACAGATAAACTAAACCAACAGGATTCGTTCCTGCCTACCTGAACCAGATGTGGTTGTGTTGTTTTTTGTGGGCTAGAGCAGTGCTTCTCAAACTATAATGTGCATGTGCATCCTCTAGGGATCTTGTTAAAATCCAGAGTCTGCTTCTGCAGGTCTGGGGTGAGGTCTGGAATTCTGCCCTTGTAGCAAGATTCCAGGTAAAGCCATTACTGTGGGACCCATGGACCACACTTTGAATAGCAAGCGTTCAGAATTTTATTTTATGGCCACCTTTTCCACTCTGAAGTTTAGCACAAGAACATCTTGGCAACACCTTGGAAGGCAGATACAGTTACTATGTCAATATAGTGATTTTAATTGGGCAAGGAGAACTGGTTTACTACTGGCAGTATCGGTTTTTTATTGCACATTCATTTGTCTTTCCCTGGGGCAGAGTTTTACTTTTTTATACAAAGAATTTGTACCATTTCAAAAACACTTCAAAGTGGGTAATGTTTATCCTTGAAACGCTTTATCTTAACTTATCCGTAATATCTGCCTTTCCAAATAGTATCTGATTTGTAATCTCTTTGCAAGGAGAGCAATTTGTTTCTGAATTAACTCAGCCTAATACAGTTACAAGGATTAAGTTATGAAAACTTTCCAGTAGGAAATCTTTGCTGGCATTAATTTAATATATAGGGAAATAGTTTTAGTTGGCCTCTCTGAATTCAGTGGTTTGTTTCTTTGACTAATTTTGTTAAAATGATCAGAAAATACTGTTTTAGATGTGCACAGGAGAGCCACAGTTACACCGTTTAGATATTAATTTATTTGGATCTGGAAGGTTTTTCAATTTTTAGGAGGTTCTTCATATATTATAACTATTCCTATCAATATTTTATGAGTTTCAACTAATGAGAAGAGATTAATTATTAGCCAACTGTGAGCAAATTCCTACAGGATTAGAGCATAGAATGGGGCCAGGTTTGAGGGTAGGGATATGTGTACGTAAGGGAAGGTGAGGCTAGAATGCAGAGAGAAGAGACTCTTAGGCACCAGTGATGAAATTTTCTTTCATCATAATTAGGCTGTTCTTACTGGAAGTCTGATACGTTCCTTAACTTTGCTTTAACATTTAGCAGGCACCATTTTCTATTTCGTTTTCATTCTCAGCCTAGTAGCCTTCCTCTACTTTTTCTACAAGACTTGGGCAACTGATCCAGGCTTCACTAAGGCTTCCGAAGAAGAAAGGAAGATGGTGAGCTTTCTCTGTAATGTTACTGATTTTTTTATAGGAGGGTATGGAAACTACAGAGGGTCACGACCATGTTGGTTTTTGTCGTGCCTATGTCTCTAGTGCCTGGGACCTAATAGATGCACTGTAAATGTGGGATGATTAAAATCAACAAACAGATTTCTCCACTGTCATTTATTTATATGAAAGTTTAAAAAATATTTTTATTTTTTATTACAGTAATATCCCACTGGGACTTTTTCAGGTATAATTTCTGTCAGTAGATGTGAGCGCCTACTTCTTTATAGTAATACTTAGATAATGATCATACAGTTTAAATTCCCCCATTAAGTACATGGAGGGTATCTAGGCAGGGGTCAAGGAGAGTCCTTCTCCTTACTGGCTGAGAAGAGGCCCCTTCTCTTCCTCAGACATGAAATTGTCAGATGACATGATGTGTCTTCCATTGCTTGTGAATGTTTAGAAGTTGGGGAGACTGTTGTCTTCTTTGTTACCTAAAGCCAGTGTTCCTGAAAGACTGCCTTTGGTGCTTATAACCATCAGTTCTGATGTGTAGGTGGTTTTTGTTCCTTTTTTATGAGTGTATAATGTATGTATTTATTTTTCTATAGCATGTTATAACTGAAAAATCATTGCCATTCATGGAGAAAAGGGGGGGTGTAATTTTTATGCATTCTAATTTATGGGCTATGGTTGAAAATGCAGCCTTGAAAAGTCACATATTTCAAGCACAGAATGATATGGTGGCAAGTCTTCTAAGTTGCTTTTCTAGCTACCTCAGTTTGAAGAGAGAGCTGTGAGAATGGTATGTAACCATGCATCATCCATTCCCCAACAAAACGCAAACGTAAGGTCAAACTTGATGTCTTTCAGAATATCATCACCCTTGCAGAGACCGGCTGTCTGGATTTCAGAACATTTTGTACATCATGTCTTGTGAGTGAGTCTTTTCTTTATAATTTTTTTCCCATCGTAAAAGCAAATTCTTGGTTACATTGCTCATGTAAGCATTTCTCAAATCTTCATGGTATATTTATACACCTTTCTTTTTACCAGGTGTAAAATTTGTTTTTTAAAATTTTGCATTACTGTCAGAACAGTCTTCTGCCTTGAACATGTGGGAGAATGATGTTTGTAATCTCTTGAAGTTGCCTGTGGTTAAATCTCTTTGTGTGTTTTCTTTGCTTTTCCCTGCCATGAAGCATATGTTAGAACTAACTTGGAGTCAGAGGCTCATGATGACCCTAGAAACCACTTAATGAAACCTTTGATTTAGCAACTGAAGATTCATAGCCTAAAGGGAGGAAGTAACTTTCCCTAAATTATTGGCAGAACCAGAAGTGTAACTCGGTTCCCTTTTTCTTAGTCCAGGGCTCATTCTGCTGTGTGGTGCTGCCTCTTTTCCCCTTAGTCAGTGTCAGTAAGCTCTGGAATTCAAATCCCTTTTAGTGATGGCCTAATTAGACATGTGGATATAAATAGTAATAAGGCATCCCAGAGCCTCTAAGTGAATTGATGATCGATGTAGGATTATTTGTGCCAATGTCGTTATAATTTAGGAATAAGATTTTGCTTTTGATTTGTTACCGCTTTGAGATTCTGATTTTTGCTTAGATCTCTCTTAATTGTCCACTTAGATAAGGAAGCCATTACGGTCACTCCACTGCCATGTGTGCGACTCCTGTGTGGCTCGGTATGATCAACATTGCCTGTGGACTGGACGGTGCATCGGTGAGAGGCTCAAGTTTCCATTTACCATTTTGAAGTTCAGCTCTCTTTAGTTATGTGTGTGACTCAGAAAAAGTGGAAAGCATGTAAGGGGTCCACTCTTGCTTGTCAGAGAATCAGCTTTGTGGTCTAACACCTTTGGAACACTGACTCTTGATGTTAATAATAATAATTAATGTCATTTGTATAATATTTTAACATGTATAAAGTACCTTCATATATAGTATCCTTTTTGAACATCAGAGGTTGGTATTATTACCTCCATTTTAGAGTTGAAAAAATATTAAAGGTTAAATTATTTGCTTGAGATCACTTTAGTAGTGCCAGTCTTCCACTCTAGATACCATGTCTTTTCCATATTTTGTGTCTTGTCCCTTTTATTCACCTTCTCTACTTGCCTCTAAGGCTCAGGTAGGTGCTAGAACCAGAGATGGCAGGGGTCTGGGGATTGCCTTCCACCCAGGCAGTGTTCTGATCTGAAGCCCTGGGTTTCCTCCGAGCCGTCACAGTAAAAGCCAGGGCTTTATTATGAGGAACTTCAGAGGAACTATGGTCACGGGTCTTCAGGGGAGGCTATGCATGTATAATCTTGATGAACAAAAGGCTGCCTCAGCTCAGGCAGCTTTCCTTGGTGCATTTTGATGTTCTCCACTGTTCCTAGAGAACAGGTGAAGAGAGAATTCCTGGGCTTCTGGGCTTCGTGTACCCCATCCCACCATAGAGATGAGATGATTGGCATTATAGCAGGCACCTTTGAATGGCAGTGGGAAAACAATAGGATGAGGCCACATATTTTTATCACATTGCGTTTACGTAGTGTTTTCGTATATATCATCCTGTTTGGTTGCCACAGGCCTGTGAAGTAGACAGAAGAGATGTTTTCCCCATATTAAAAGTGAGGACACTGAATCAGAGAAGTTAAATGATGTACCTGTAGTCACACAGCTTGTCGTTCGTAAATCTGGGTCTCCTGATTCCAGTGGGTGTTGCTCCTTCTGCTGGGCTTTGCTACCTCAGGAGGAGGTGGGAATGTGATGGTGGCTAAGGAGCTTTTGTGTCATCAGCATCAAAATGCTGCCGTCTCCAGCATCAAGGGGGCAGCGTGTGCAACAGTGGGGCTTGGTTGCCCGGCCCCCTCACCCCTTCTTTGCTTCTGTAGGCCTTTCTCAGGCCGCAGGTTGCCCCTCTTTTGCTGTGTCAGTCTCCTGCAATATATCTGTTGCCCCTCAGATTTGTTTTCTCTGTTCCCCTGATTAAGTCAGTACTTGATGTCCGGAAGTTGTACTTATATAATCTTATTACACGGAAGGAAGGAAGAGACAGGGTATGACTTGCCCCAAATCCTGCCTCCTCCCCTCCCTCCAATGCTGTATAGGCCATCCTAGAGCTGTATTTGCTCTATCCAAAAAAGAAGTGTCTTCTTTTAGGTAGGTAATGAATAAATATTAGTTTAGTGAACATGGACAATTGAACATGACATATCAGAGCTGTTTGGTTTGGGTTTAATGGTATTTAAAAGCAAAACAACTGCTTATTTCTTTTTTACTTTGGTGAAGGCTTTTGACAGGGAAGTGGTTTAATAAGGTCTTGATCTGGAAAATCATTGGAAGAAAGTATTAAACATGTTTTTCTTTTTGATGTAGGTTTTGGCAACCATCATTATTACATATTCTTCTTATTTTTCCTTTCCATCGTGTGTGACTGGATTATATATGAATCTTTCATCTGTAAGTATAAATTTTTCTTATAGCAAACTTATGCACCTGCACTCACATATACTTTTTCTTGTAAACTCTTGTATCTCACATTCCGGCTGGATGACTATAAACCATACCCTAATAAAAACGAAACAAATGTCTCTGAGACTCTCTCAGCATTGGGAAGCTGCAGGAAGTGCTAGAAGAGGTTAGTTGTCGGTAGTTTGGAAGAGATTCTACTCTAAAGTGACCTTGATAAATTTGAGAAGTGGTCAGAAATAGAGACTGATTGAAGGTAAGTGCAGATTTATCCTCCAGTGAAATGAGTAAAAATCAGGTAGGTGTTCAAGTACAAAGCAAGGGAAGTGATAAGTAAATAAGCTAGGAAAAAAAAACGTTGGTGCTAGAGAGGTTGTGGGAGGGAGGTGGAGGTGGTCACAGTAATTAAGGAACAAAACTGAAAGCTCATGCCATTTGACAGATGTCAAGTCACAACTTAGAACTGATGGGAAAACAGTAACAATGATCGACAGGTCGGAAATAATAACTTGGAAGAAAACACTAGCTCACTTATTCTGCATCCCTGAGAAAGGCAAATAACTTTTCATCAGCAGTGCAGAAGGGCGTTGAGGGGGTCTCATGTAGGGAGTGACGTTGAGCTGTTCCAAGGTGAGTGACTAAGAACAGGGTTTAAATTGAAGCAGGGAGGATTTTGGTTAGCTCTTAAGAATTGCATGACTATGCTTTTCAGACCTTGGAATAGGTTACCTAACCAGAAACACTGTGCTTGTAGTTTATTTTGACTTTATTTGTTTAACTGTTTATTATTCATTTATTCTGAAGGTTTTAGGAGAATTTGGATCTAGAGGCAGAGGCTTCGCTACTGATCTGTTTCCATCCACCCTCCTGTTGTATTCATGCTTAAGTCTTAGATTTTGCCAGTAGAATAATACTAGTTTGTTGCTTGAGCTAAAATCTGAAATGATTCAGGAAGACGTGGAAAGTTTTTTCCTACAATTTTTCTTTTCCCCTTAGCATCCCAAGTCCCACCGCACCTTACACTCCCCACCCCACTCACCCACTGGCTTTCTCTAATTTAAACTTTGTTTAGTTTTTGAAAGACAGTTCCTCCTGTGCTGTCCCCAGCCTCCCAGATCTCTTCTCCAGAAACATCCAGTATTACAAGTTTTGTTTTGTTTAGGGTTTCATGTTTAGAGATTGTTAATTAAAATCTACGAAATGATCTATTTTTAGCCCTGCCGTAGGCATGGAGGGGGTCTCAGTTACCTTGTCAGCCCTTCTCCGTACCAGACACCTTTGGTGTCTCTGATCACTAGGGAATGCTTTCGTAGCTCACTGTAACTGCCACCGTCTCAAATGGACCTAAGTCAGAAGGTTGTGATCCCTGATCTCAGTTCTTGTCAAAGGCCATCAGAAGTCCTAAGCATTGAAATTTTAAAACCTCTTAGATTATGTCCTGTGGTGTAAGAAATAAAAGATTTTTTTGACAGCGCTGCTTTCTGTCGAAAGAGCTGCCTTTTTAAGGCCTGAGAATAAAGCATATTCCTGGAAAACCTTTTTAAGCTGGCCCATGGACCAACTTGTCCCTTGGACTTGATCCTCGGGGAGAGGAGCCAGATTTTACACCACTCTTGTCTCTCCCCATTCTCTCTCTTCACTAAAAATAGTCATCTTTGTGTGGTGGCTGTGTCCAGCATACAACTGTATTGATAAGGACAGAAGTAATTTTCCATCACATTCATTCTTTCCAAGTTGCTTCCTTATTACATGCGTTTGGTTCTTCCCTCCTCTTTGTCTTTATTCTCTGGCTCTGAACCAATTTTTGTATCACGTTTTTTTGTTTCTTAGGAACAGTCCCACCTTACATTTACTAACAGCTGTATAGACTAGCTGAACATGTTTTGTTACTTTTATCCCATTTATATTCTGACAGTATTTCTTTACACCGAATGCACGCATCCTGTCATTTATCGTTATTTCACAGACGGCAAAAACGAACTTGTGCTCCATTTTTCTAATGAGGCCTCATTGTCATCCCACCTCCTTTGTTTCTCATTAACGCTCCTGGTGCCAGAATGCTGCTGTGCACCCTCATCCTCCTCGTGGGATCCGGTTCCAGCTACTCTGACTCTGTGCAGCCTCCATGCATTTCCCCTTTTGTGAGGTCTGTTTTCAGGGTGGACAGTAAGTCACTCAAAGTGTCAGCATCCCGCAAGTTACAGGGAGAAAGATTTTAGATCATTGTTAGAAAGAACATTGTAACTGTCAGAGTTGTTTGAAGATGAAAATGATTGACCTGGAGCAATATGCGTTCCCTATCATTAGCCAGTGACCACCTGATAAGAATGTATTGTTAGTACATATTAAAGTGTTATATTGCATAACATAATGTATGTGGCCATTTGCAGCCATATCTTTGATAAATCTGAAATCAGTCCTATGAAAATTTCCATTCAAAGTCATGCTGTGTTATCAAAAAAATTCCCAGAAGGGAGCAGTAGAAATCCATAAGCTGAAAGAAAGTAGATACTCTTTCCCACTCAGCAGCTGTTTCCTCTGCCTGCTGTTGGAAATGATATTCTTTTTTTTGTTATGTCAGGTACATGGAATGCATCTTTCTTTGCAGTCCTAATGAGAAGCTCTAAAGAAAGTGTAATTTACCTTAAGTTTTTTACCTTGATTGTTACTCTATGATGATTGCCCTTAGAATTCTTCTGGCATATATTCATGAAAGATCGTTGGAAATCAAATGAGACTCAAAAAGAAAAAATGGACAGACAGTTGATAGTTAAGTCATGGACTCATTTTCTTCCTGTCCCAGGAGCTCTTAAGTGCTGCTTTGGGAAAATGTCTGAAACTACTTATCAAATTGTCAGAGGCATTTATGAAACCTCAAGGTGCAAATCTACACAATTCTTATTTCCTTGTCCTTTATGAATGCTCATGATGCCTGTTTAAAGTCATTGGTTTTACATAACCTTGAAGATCTGTTCCCTTATTTCTGCTGCTTCCTACCTGTGTTCTTACTGCTGCTCTTGGCTGTGGTTAGGGGGTCAATATCATGAAGACCATAGTGAAGGCCTCACTTTTGATTGGCATGTAAATAGATGTTCCTGGGGAAAAACTGAGCTGCGACCATATGAATCTTGTTCTCTGTTCTTTTCCTAGGGGTGTCTGACTCATGAGTTCTCTCACCTGGCTTTTCTACCCCTGCAGGATTAATTATGGTCCCAGTGCAGAAGTACACCCAGTAACTGCATGCTGTAGGCTGTGGTCCAGTGGTATCTAGGTGCTTATAGGATTTCTTGTGCCCACGGGAATGGCCTGTTGATCTGAACCCTTAGTAAGAGTTTATATTCTGTTCTGTAATAGACCCTTATCTTGCTGTGACATGGATACGATAGAGAATTTTCTAGGACAAATGTTTATTAAATATATAATCATTCCCAGTTATCAAGTCCTTGAACAATTAACTTCTGGCCAGTGTATTTTATACTGAATATGCTAATTTTAGTGATGTTTTTATAGACCTTTTTTGCTTTTATTCCCTCATTGCCAACTACCAGTGCAGTATTATCATGGCCTTAACAGTGAGGTATCTTTTTTTTTCAATCTTTGTTGAGCTGACATTTATTTGGAAGATAAAATCTTAAAGTTGAGTTCTGATCTGTGCCATCATGTCTTACTTTCTCTTCTCCCTAAACAGAACTGCAGTGATTTTTATCTTCTTGAGGAATGATCACTAGTTTGTTGCCTTTTTAAATAATGGGTTCCTTTTTTGTGAATTCACAGATTGGTCAAATCATTGTGTCACAACATTCAAAGCAGATGGACTGTGGACCTACCTCAATCAGATCGTGGCCTGTTCCCCTTGGGTCGTATATATCTTCACGTTAGCAACTTTCCATTTCTCATGGTCAACATTTTTATTACTAACTCAGCTCTTTCAGGTATTTATCTTCTTATAATGCCTTTGAGTAAAATTTCCAATACCCCATAGTGAGATAGAAAGACTAGAATTTCAAATCAGAAGACTTAGATTTGAGTTCCACTTCTGTCACTTACTCTGTGGGTCTGGGCATGTCATTTGACTCCCGAATTTCAGTTTCCTTGTCTGTAAAATGGGGATAATAATGCCTGTCTACTCTCGCAGGGTGGTTTAAAGGTTAGAGTAATAAGGTGTTAGTGTAGCCCTAGGATTTATCTAATCTGACCTCTTTTACAGATAGAGGTACAGAGAGGTGAATTGAATTGCTCAAGGTCACCCAGTGAGTGGCAAAATCAGAACTGGAAACTTAGGTCTTCTGACAGTTCATTTCAAGGGGTTTTTCCATCATATAATTAAATTATAAATTATATGGCGTATGAAAGCATGGTATGAACTGTAAAGCATTGTGCAAATGCGAGATGATTATGTTCCCTCACTTTTCCCAGCCCTGTTTGTTATCCTTCTTATTATGCAGTACTTAAGTGGATGGAAGTGGGGAAGAAATGAAAGATGTATCACTAACCAACAGACATGGTAATTACGCTTGCAGAGTAGGTCGTGACCGTTAGAAAGCTCATGCTCTGGGGCAGTAGCCACCACCTTCAGCTTTCTGTGACGCTCCTGTCCCCTCCCTGCTGCCTGCCTTCGCTTACGAGCATAACCTCATCCTCCTTGTTGCTACGGCCTGCCCCCGTGGAATAGACAGCCGTGATCATCTGAGCTGGTTATTGCCAGAGCTCAGATCATTAGAGCATTACTCAGCAAAAGCAAGATGTATTCCATTTTTATGGGAGAGTAACCAATTCTGCAATAATAATAAAAAATAAAGTAAGAAAAAGGGGGGAAAGGCTAAGGAAAGGAATTAAGCTAATAATACTGGCTGAACTGAGGTTTCTGAATAATACCTGTCCTAGTCTCCTATCTGACATCTACAGACTCAGGCAGTAAGAATGGATATTAGCATCAATGATTATTAATATTATAATCATTTGTAATACCTCATATTTATATATGCTTTACGTATTCCAAAGCACTTTCCCGTCAATGGCCTCACAGACATTTGAGATGGAGTCTGTGCCAAAGTCGTGTTTCCATTTTATGGATGAGAAAACTAAACCTAAGAGATGTTGAGCGCCTTGCTTATGGCCATAGGGCTCAGTCAGAGGTGGAGTTAGAAGCAGAACCTAAGATTTGGGACATCAGTTCTAATTCTCTTTCTTCTTTCCTGGACTCTTAGAATAAGTACATTTGAGGCTATAATATCTTTACTTTTTAAAAGAAAGTTTGTTTATACTCTCTGAGGCAGGAGAGTGGACTCAAAATTTTGGATAGTTTTCAAAAACGGGAATTCAGAGTAAAGTTGTTTTCTTAATGAACAAGACAGTCCAGTTATTTAAAGCCTTTCGTTTCCTGAGTGCTCAGGTGAGTCATGGTTTTGACCGTAGGGAGTCAGACTGAGCATATAGATGGCTGGCAAGGACCGTGGGCTTTATTCTCACACTGACTGAGGTGTCCGCCCCACTTCTGCCACTTTCTAAGCTGTGTGGCCTTGGACCAGTTACTTCATCTCTGTCAGCCTGTGCACTGAATCATTTTAAATATCTTATCACAAATCCTTAGAGAATCCGATGAGGATGCTGTGATAATCTCTGTCTTACAGGTAAGGAACTTGATGTTTGAATTATTTTGAGGATTAGGTGAGATAGCTTAGTGAAAAATACTGGTTTTAATGATTTGAGAGTTTTTAAAGTTACCTTAATTCTTACACTTCCCCAAATTTATGGATTTAAATGTTCTTCACTTCAGATTAACTTTTTTATTTGGCCCTTTTCAAAGAGATACTAAGAAGCGTATAGAGGTTGAGATAATTGCATTAATGCTGACCTTATGTTGTTTGATTCACCTGGAAGTTGAATGCTGAATGTGTTGAGAGTCTAAACATGGCCGTAAGCCACAGCTTGAATTACTAAAGCAATCATTTCACGACTGAGTCAATGCACTCTGCTTTCTTGAAGGTTAATAAAAGTCAGACAATAAAAAAAAAAAGAATTGCCCAGCCACTAGATTTACATAGGAGTCTTGTTTTGAGCTGCTCTGTCCTTGCCCTCACCGTGATCATTGGTTAGCAGTCCAGGTGATGTTGCCTTTAGGGGAGAACTGAATGTTTGCCAGTGTCCTGTGATGCGATGCCAAGAGTGATGAGCCTCGATGTGGTAGTGTTTTTCATGTACCTTCCCACCTTCATTTTCAGATTGCTTTTCTGGGCCTGACCTCTCATGAGAGAACCAGCCTGCTGAAGCAGAGCAGGCACATGAAACAGACATTGTCCCTCAGGAGGACCCCATACAAGTAAGTGGGACCTATTCTGCCCACTGAGCCGGTGGAAGGTGCTGGCCTCGCCATTGGTTTCCCGACCTAGTGTCACCACCCACAGCCCTGCTGCCATCCTCTAACTGGCTGACGGAGTTGAACCTCTTCTTTCTTGGAAGCCTCAGTGACAGGAGATGAGTGGTAAGG
Organism: Pseudorca crassidens; assembly: GCF_039906515.1. NCBI lineage: Eukaryota > Metazoa > Chordata > Mammalia > Artiodactyla > Delphinidae > Pseudorca > Pseudorca crassidens. The sequence goes on along the minus strand of NC_090304.1, from coordinate 37,266,054 downwards.
TCATGAGCCCCAAGGTGGTAAGATTTAGTCTGCTGGACTCAGCACAAACAGTAAGTGACTTTGAAGTTTTGCCAAGATGGGAGATCTCTTCAGTCAAGCCACATGGTCACAAGGTTGCATATTGCTGGCATGAAGTCAGCGTGAGATAACTAAGCACGTGGCTGAGAAAGCCAGCCACGGGGCTCTCCGTAGAAAGCGTTAGATTGTGAGCTTTGCCAGGATTTTCAACCTGACTTTCTATCACCAGTAATTCTTTTAGCCCGATGTTTAAAGTGCCCACCTGTGTCAGGGAAGAGTTACTTTTTCAGGTTTGGGATATGTTTTCCCCAGAGCACTGGTTGTGTAAAACCTGTCCCCAGCTGAAAATGAGAGTGTTTGTAGGATTGCCGTCATCTTATGAGATGAGAGATCAGGGTTTGAAGCTTATCTTCCTGTCAGATATGTCGGGATCTTGGAGGCTGAGAGCGCTGCAGAGGTGACCCAGTGCCCTCTAGGGATTTGCCTGCTCACGGCATATCTCATGAGCAGTCTATTTTAAAGCACACTCACGGTACAAGATGAAACTGTTAGGCTGTTAGACAAGGAAATCAGAGCCTGGGATATGACTATGATGTGTGTTTAGAGGAGAGAAATTGACTTAATTGGGAAGAGACGGCCAAAGTGATGGAGTGTAGAGAGTCGTGTTAAGCTTGTGATGATTGTTTCAGACTGGCAGTGATAATAAAATCCCTTTCTCAGTGACTTAACCGGAGGAATATTTACTCCACCGAAGTACGGACCTCTTTGTGACAGAGGTGGAATTTTAAGCTGAGCCTTGAAAGGTGTGGGGTGGGGAGCAGGAAGGAAGGGCATCCCGAGCCCTGGAGAAGTGTCTGAATAAAGGGCCAGAGGTGAGAGAGCTGGGGCGTTTTGGGGAATTGCTAAGACATGGCAGCATTACTGGAGGAACTAAAGGTAAAGCCTTGGAGCCACTTTGAAACTAGCTTCCAAAGATTTGTCTTATTGTCTTCCCCTAAGTTACTTTTACTCACTAGCCAGCTCTTGAACTGGGCCCTGTCGGTCCCCAGCATGCCTCCCTGCTTCCACCCCATCAGTTCCGTGTGGGCAACCCCCTGCCTGGGAAGCTACCTTCTTAGAAGCCTTGGAAATTTCTTGACCACTCTCAGTAACCAGCAGCAGTGGCACATGCATCCTCACACACAGATGTGTTCTGATGTGTTTAAGACGTTGGGTTAGGCACTTGAAAGATGGGACATATGCCTAAAAATGAATATTCATGATAACTGGAACAGACAGTAGCATTCAGGAATTTAATGGAGGAAAAAATGATGCTGAAGATATGTAGTCAGGAAGGCTCCAAAGGGGAAGTGGGCCTTGACCTAGGCCTTGAGAACTGGTAGGGCTTAAAAGGATAAGGGTGTTACCTGATGGAAGAGTAGGGGAGTGTGGGTTCCAGGGTAGAAGAATGGCCCATGCAGTTGTGATCATGGGAAAAATAAAGCCAGAGTAGCTATAACAAAAGATGAGTTTGGAGCATCAATACCCGAGGAGTCCTGGGCTTTAGTGTATAGGGCTGTGAGTACAAAGATGAGGGATTTGGCTTTGAGCCTCTGGGCAGAGGAATGTTGTTAAAGGGTTTTGACTGGGAGGTTAGGGGCTATGAATATATCAGGTGTTTGGAGGACCAGTCTCCAGTATGTAGGATGAATTAGAAGGAATTGAGACAGAGACACCATTTAGAGTTTCTTAGAATTCGAAGAATCCCATCTTGTTGATCATAGTTTTTCTGGCCTGTCTGTCCTTTGAGATAGTCCAGGTCTGAATTAGAGCAGTGGGAATGGAAAGAAAGAAACTTAATGGTGGCAGTGACTGTTCTAGTGAGTGGGGACCCAAAATGAACTTGAGTTGCTGGGCACAAGCCAGGGAATCTCAAAATAGGGATTCAGGTCCAGAAATGGAACTGGGCTTCAGTTTTAAGGGCCATAAATTCAAGAACTGTCTGATTCACCTCTAGATTCCTGCAGGATCTTGGAAGGATGTATACTGTAAATTCTCAGTGAATGTTTATGTTTGAATGAATGTTTGTCAAATGCTAACAGGAAATGTAGTAAGACGTGTTCTCTTTCTTTCTTGGCAGCCTTGGGTTCACACAGAACCTCGCGGATTTCTTTCAGTGTGGCTGCTTTGGCTTGGTCAAGCCCTGTGCAGTAGACTGGACGTCACAGTACACCATGGTCTTTCACCCAGCTAAGGAGAAGGTTCTTCGCTCAGTGTGAAGAAAAGCAACCCACAGCTCTCACTCTGATTTGTTTGTATTTATGTTGATGCCCTGTGGTCTGCAAGTGCAGTGAAGATTTAGAGTTCACCTAATCCCAAAGGAAAACACAGGTGGTTTTTAAAGCATTTGGTAAAAACAGAAGTTCTCGAGAAAGGCTTACACTTTTTCAGACTTAGTAAGATGGACTGTTTCTGAACAATCTTGGCAGACATCTAAAAAAAAAAAACTTTTATATTTTTCACAAGAAAATGCAAGTTCCTTTTTTTTTTTTTTTTTTTGGAGATAATATTCACCAATTACGGAGAAAATGTGGTATTTTCAGATACTTTTATTGGCTGTTTCAAAATAGTATTATTCTTTAAACTTGTAATTTTTGATAAATTATTTGTCTTTGTTTTATCTATAAATATGTAAAAAGTATTTAAATAGATGTACCTGTTTTGCTTTCACACTTAATAAAAATTTTTTTTTGTAGTTGAGACTTAGTTTCTGACACTTGACACTTCTTGAATCTTAAATTGAGAAAAGGTATATATAGGATGTGAAGAAAAATTCCCAAATCCCAGGAATGAGCTGAGATCACTGTTAGTAGCAATAACAAGATTTAATTTTGTTTTCCGTTTTGCTTAGAAAATTGAACGGGAAATCTTAAAGATTAATTACAATTTTTACTTAGTACCCTTAAAACATTCGACTGGTGTGATTGTAATTGCTCATTTTCTTTGTTCTGGAAGAAATGCTAATTCAACTTGAACTCGTGTGTGTGTGTGTGTGTGTGTCTGTGTGTGTGTGTGTCTGTGTGTGTCTGTGTGTGTGTGTGTCTGTGTGTGTGTGTGTGTGTGTGAATATGCCCCTAGACATGCATGGCACCTTCCCGCTGAAAACCCCTCCTTAGGTTCCCATTGCGCTAAAATTCTTATCGTGTCCAGCTGGCCCTGAATGATAGCGCCTATTTTGTTTACCATCTTGTTTTGGACCACAGTTTGTACTCTAATGGCATAGACCTTTCAGTTCCTCAAAGACCTGTTCTCCTTTTTTCTACAGAGGCTTTGAGATAAGGAAACTAAAGCCTAAAGAAGTTTGTATTTTCTTCAAGGTCAAATGGATACCAAGTGGGCTACCCACTCTGAGGTCCCAGCCTCCTAGAATACCACCTGACACGTATGTGTTCAATAAATATTTGAATGAATTTGTTGTATGAATGCAGGGTTTTAAAGCAGTACATGATGTGATCACAATTGTGGCTTGAAGACTGATTCTCATTTAAGGGACAGAAGGACTTTTTCTCTCTCCCTTCCTTTCCCACCAACACCCGCCAAGTAAATATTCTCAAATTGTGGTCCATAGACCAGTTACATCAGAGTCACAGGGACAGGGCAGGGGCCTGGGGCTCACTTGTTTAAAATTCAAATTCCCAGAGCCACTGTATTGCAGCACACCTAATTGATATATAACATGGAAAGCACATTTCATTCATTTTTAAATTATTCCACAAATATTTATGGAGCATCATGCTAGGTGTTGCAGGCCATAAAACATTTAATTGGGCATACTAATCATGGCATTTACAGTCTAGAGGGGAAGCTAAGATACATGAAACTATAGTATAATGTAGAAAATACTAAAAGCTATAAAAGGGGTGCAAATTAAATACGGTTAGAGTTTAGAGGTTGGGGAGAGCCTCGGTGGGTGTAATCAAGGAAGTGTTTATGGATGATAGGGCATTAGAAAGGGTTTTCAGTGATACTGAGTTTGGAAATGGGGAGTTGGAAGTGAAAGGCATTCAGATGGAGAGAACTCTATGAGTAAAGACAACGGGAAAGTCTAAAGTATAGTCAGAACAATGACAGCCTGGGTCTATAGGATGTTGGAAGTGGGGAGCTTGGTTAATAAGTTGGAAAGGTGGACGGGGGCTAGATCACCAGGGGCATTGAACGATGTTAAGGGAAGGAACTGTAAGATTAAAGTGAGCAATAAGGAACTATTTCTTTACCCTTGTAGGTAAAAGTTCTTGAAAACCTTGTCAATATCTCCAAGTCCTCTCTCCCATCCTCCTCCTAACCCATCTGCAGTCAGGCTTTCACCTCCAGCACCTCATGGAAACTGCTCTTGTCAAGCACACCGGTGTCTTCTGTGTTGCTAAATTGCGTGTCAGCTCCAAGTCCATCGTACAGAACCCACCAGCAGCATCTGACAGGTGCTTCCTTAATATACTTTCCTCACCTGGCCTCCAGGAGAGCACCCCTGAGTTTCCTCCTCCTCTCGCTGGTTGCTCTTGAGAGCCTAACATCTCCTTTGCTGTTTTTCCGCCGCCCCTACCATTTAATTGTGGAATGTCCCAGAGGCGACTCCTTGATCTTCTTGCCCTTTATCTAAACTCACTTCCTCTTCCTTTGTAATCTCATCGGATTGTGTAGTGACGTATACCATCTATGTGCCCAAACGCACCAGGTTGTTAACTCCAGTTCGGACTTCCTTCTCAAACTCCAGACTGTGTACTTGACATACCCACTTAAACATCTATAGACATATTAAATTTAACTTGTCCAAATTGAAACTGAACTTCTGATTTCTACCCTAGCCCCATGTGCACAAATAAAACATAGATTTTAAAAATCGATTAAAAATAAAACATACAATACATTTTAAAGTAAATGAATAAAAAATACACAACCCTGTTCCCTACCCTCAGTGTTCCCCATATCAGTTGATCAGAAACTCCATCCTTTCCATTACTCAGGCCAAAACCTTAGAATCTTTTCTTGATAACTTACTTTTTCTCGTAATACCACAGATTCATTTCTTTGAGAAATCCTACTGGCTCTGTCTTCAAAATATATCCAGAATTGAATCCTTTTGGCCACCATTGCTGCTGTAGTCCTGAGTTACCAGCGCTTCTTGCCTGGATTACTACAGCTTTCTTATTTGGTCTCCTTGCTTCTACCCTCACCCTGTTACAAGCAGTGGGGTGATCCTCGTACAAAGCAGATTGAATGACGTCACTCCTGGGCTCAGGAACCCTCCAGTGGCTCTTCATTTCACCAGAAGAAGAGCCGAAGCCCTGACAGTAGCCTGCAGGACCCTATAGGATCTGACCGCTTCTCTTGCTTTTCGCCTTGCTGATCCCACATACCTCCCAGGCATGCTTCTGCCTCAGACCTTTCCCTGCCTGTTCTCTCTGCCTAGACTGCTGTAACCCCAGAAATCCATAGTGCCTTTCCTCACAGCTTTCTTTGAAATGTCGGTTTCTCAATGAGGCCTACCCTCATCCACATTTTGGAAGTTGTAACATCCTTTTCTTTCTTTTTTTTTTTTTTTTTTTTGCTGTATGCGGGCCTCTCACTGTTGTGGCCTCTCCCGTTGCGGAGCACAGGCTCCGGACGCGCAGGCTCAGCGGCCATGACTCATGGGCCCAGCTGCTCTGCGGCATGTGGGATCCTCCTGGACCAGGGCACGAACCCGTGTTCCCTGCATCGGCAGGCGGACTCTCAACCACTGTGCCACCAGGGAAGCCCGTAACAGCCTTTTCTTGCCCTTTTCCTCTTCTTTACCCTACGCTACCTTTTCCCCCATAGCACTTACCACCTTCTGACATACTGTGTGATTTATTTATTGTCTACTGCATACTGTCTCCCTCTCCATCCTGTCAGATTATAAGGTCCATGAGGGATCTTTGTTCTGTTCACTGATGTATCCCAAGCACCTAAAATACTGTCTAACGCGTAGTATGTGTTCAATAAATATTTGCATGAATCTGCTGAATAAGTCTGTTGAGTGGAATTGAGGGATTTTAAGCAGAACACGATGTGATCAGAGTTGTGTTGAAGGCTGATTCTCAGTCTGGGGGCAAGTGGACTTTTTCAAGTTATATCCTCTCTTATTTTCTCACCAACCCCTGCCAAGTTAGTGTTCTCAAATTGTGGTCCACAGACCATTCACATCAGAATCAGGGGCTGGGGGGTGGGTGTGGAGGGTGGTGTCCAGGGATAATGTGTTTGCAATTCAAATTTCTCATCTCAGACCTTTTGAATCAGTCTCTCAGAAGAGAGTCCTGGAGTCTGAATTTTGTCAGGTTCCCCAGATGCTCTTACATGTATGTGCTACAGTTTGAGAATCACTTACTTTGGGAATTGCACTCCCATTATTCTATTGTGGCTTTTCCCTCGGGTATATGTAGGTTTGAAAGGCACCCTGGGTATGCATCCTGGATATGTCAGTTATAAGCTACTTTCATCTCTGGGCACATGAGTTAGCTTTCTGGTGCCTCCGTTTCCTTATTTGTATTGTGGGTAATATTGTGGGGTGTATACACCTCCAGGTGCTGTTAAGAGGATTAGATGAGTTCATACATTGAAAGTGCTTAGAATTGGCACATAGTAAGGGCTCAATAAATGCTGGCTATTCAGAAATCTTTGGAAAATTGACCAGAGAGAGAGAAGCTAGTGGTAGGGAAATGTGCCACATCTTCCCCTTCTACTCTGCGTTGTGTGTCTGGGCTAGGACTCCGAAAATTACAGTCTCCTTGTCAGCCGACTTTCCGTTAAATTCTGCCAGTAGACTGGAAGCAGGAGGGGAGAAGGGACTTACTCCATCCTACTTGCCAGCTGTTCCCCTCAGTGCTCTTCAAACAATGGCCCTTCACCCCGACAATGACAGTTGGAATCAGTGTCCAGCTATTTCCCTAGATCAGCTCCATGGTGCCCCTTAGAAGCACCAGCAGTTAGGCAGGGCGCTTTCCTCAGAGGTCTGACTCCTAGCCCCCCGGAGAGCTGTCCTTGAGGCATGTAAATGAGGGTACCCCCATCTCTTCTCTTTGTTTCCCCAGCCCCAGGGGTGGTGTAGCTACTTGCTGCAGTTTGTATCTCTGTGTTAAGTCAGTGTGTCCCTTGTTCCTTTTTCAAAAATTTTAGCACCAATTTCCTCTATTATTTTCTCTCTTAAAAAACAAAACTAGTGTGATTTCTGTTTTTCTGACTGGACCCTGACAGATAAAAAATGTTAGAGGTAAACTTTTAGTTGTGGTCTAGGCAACCAGTAGTGAAGGCACAGGAGGGAAGGGCAGGCCCCGTTGCTGACTGAGGCAGAGGAGGAGTCAAGGATGGCTTTGCAGTGTTGAACCCAGTGAATGAGGGGGCGGTGGTGCTGTTCTGAGAAGTAAAGGAAACAGTGTGGAGAGACTGGGTGGTGAGTTTGGTAGTTGGGGCCTGTTTGAGATACTTAAAGCTATCCAGTGGAACAGTTAAGACAGCTGGAAGGAGGCCAGGGCATGGATGGGAGTCACCGGCACAGGGATGAGATTGTCACAGGAGACACCTAGAAAAATGAGATGAAAATGAAAAGGGAGTTCCCCTCCCCAAATGGGAAGATCAATTCTAAAAATAGACCAAAGATGAAAACCAATGCAAACAAAAAAAAAAGTGAGAGAGGAGAAGGGCAGGAATGTGACCTTATGGAACATGGATCTAGGGAGCTGGAGAGGAAAGGGAGGGGGCTGGGAGGAGGTTGGGTATGAGGGCAGTCGGGAGACGGAGTCATAGAATTCAAGGAGAGGAACTAATTTCAGAGAGAAAGCAGTGGTCAGGAGTGAAGGCAGGGCTGAGAAGAGCAACTGAGGAGAGACCGGAGAGTTTGTGCTCAGGAGGTGCGGCGGTGTGGCGGCATGGGGGGATCGGAAGCCAGATGCCGAGGTGCTAAGGAATAAATGGGACCTAGTCTTACAGTTTGGCTCTGAAAGGAGAGGGGAGAAGGCAGTAGCTTGGAGGTAATAGCAGGGCTTTGTTTCTGTTTTGTTTTAAAGTCAAAGCAAGCCCAGTCGTGTGACTCGTATCACCATGCCGTAACTTCATTCCTTTTCCCAAATGCCTGTATCGTCACGTTGGAGAGCACACATTTGAATTGATCTCACAAACAGTAGGCAAAATCCTGATGCTGCTCCCTGCGACTTAAATGAACGGGATGGACACTGATAGCAGCTCTCTTGGATGCAGCACATCCACTATTTCAGGTGCACGTTAGTCAAGGAAGTTAACACGATAGTAAACATCCCCCAAATCTTGGTGACCTAACACAACATCAGACTTATTTCTCCTTCTTGTCACAGTCCATTTAGAATTAGCAGGTGTTCTTCCATGCAGGGACCCACGCTCCTTCCCAATTAATGGCTCCACCATTTCCTAAGGCCTCAGTGTCCACTGGGCCTTCTGTATCCACAGATGTGCAAAGAGAGAGTGGAGATTTTTCTGGGGGTCTAGGGGGCCGGGCCTCCATTGGCCAACTCAGCATGTGTCCTGGTCACTGGTAGGGAGGCTGGGAAATGCAGTAGAAGAGTGTGCCCAGGAAGCAGAGGAGAAACACAGACACTGCTGAACCACAGTAAGGTTCTTTGTTTTGTTTTTCATTTCCAAGCCCCTCCACTCCAGTATATAATAATCTCTTCTTTTATATTCTAGTAGAATTTGCGTTTAGTCCAGCCTACAGTCTCTCCCCCTTCACTCACTCCACAAATGTTTATTAAGTGCCTACTATTTTTCGAGCACTGTGAATACAAGTGTGTCACATTCTAACAAGGAGGCAGATGGGGGTTTAAAAATTTAATGCAATGAGATAAGTGCTGTGTTAATTATGTACTGGCTATGAGAATACAGAGGTGGATTAATTCTCCTCAGGTAGTTCAGGAATAGATTTTGCAGAGGAGATGGCATTTGACCTGTGACTTGATTACTAGGGGTTCACCAGGCTAAGGAGTTGGGAGGAGGTTCCATCTTCCTGACATTCCAGGCAAAAAAATAGCGTTCACAAAAGCATGATGGGGTGAGGGTACTTGTAGTATTTGGAAAGCTTCAGGTCTTTGAATGTAGCTGGGGCTTGTATGGAAGAGATTGTCTAAAGCTAAGTTGAATGGGTTAAGTCCAAGACCAATTCGTGAAAGTCCTTATATGACATATTGTTATGGGCAGAACTGTGCCCCCCATACCCCCAAACTCCTATGTCCAAGTCCTAACCCCCAGTATCTCAGAATGTGACTATAATTGGAGATAGGGTATTACAGAGATAATTAAGTTAAAACGAGGTGATTCAGGTGGTCCCTAATCCAGGATGACTCGTGTCCTTATAAGAAGAGGTAATTACAACACACACACATACAGAAAGGGAAGACCATGTGAAGACACAGGGAGAAGGCAGCCATCTACCAGCCAAGGAGAGACTTCAGAAGACAGCAACCCTGCTGACACCTTAATCTCAGATTTCTAGGCTCCGGAACTGTGAAAAAACGATTTGTGTTGTTTAAGCCACCTATTCCGTGGTACTCTGTTATGGCAGCCGTAGCCGATTGATACACATACCGAAGAGTGGGCGTGGAGGAGTCAGAATCAGGGAGGCTTGGGGAATGAGGCAAGGGGGGATGTGGGAGAGGGCAGAGCTAAGGATGACTGAAGTTTTTTGCTTGTCTCCTGGGTGTGTGGTAAGTGGGGCTGGTAACTGAACTGCAGTGGAGGAATAGGTTGCACTGTCTGGTAGTCATTTCACATGTATCTTACCCCTCAGCAAGCCTGGAAGTCCCTAGTGTGGGGGACTTCCTAGTGAAGGGCCAAGGTAGCATATTGCTTTTAAAGTCAGTGCAGGTTAAAGGGGGTTTGGTTTAGTTAATTCATTTCATCCCTGGTGTTATTAATTGTTCGATCGACAATGATGGGATCTCTTATATAGCTCTGGGAAAAGGTTTACAAATTAAAAATACGTTGTCCTAGGCTTCCTTCCCCAGAGATGTGGAATGTACAATATTTCCATCCTCAGGCCGTTTGAGTGGAACTCAGTGGCTGAATTACCCCAGCGAGAGTCTCTAGGCAAGTAAAGCATATTTGTATATTATCTCTTTGAAAGTGGGATGGGACACAACCTCTGCCAGCTGTTTTTTTGTTGTTGTTTTTTTCTGAACCATTCTATTAATGCCAATCAGAGAGAGAAAATGATTAAATGTAATTGCATTTTGAGCATCAAAAAATAGATAGATAGATAAATAATGAAGTCAGTGCAAGGCCTTGTCCATGACAGCAAGTAAGCAACCCTGAATAAACGCTCATTTTAAAGAACACCTTTTTGGGACTTGGAGCATAGAAAAAGCCACGGTTTAGTCAAGTGTTTCACAATTTTTGTCAGTAGATTTTCGTTTGCTCTCATTTTCTGCAAATAATGGAGAAGTGCATGGTGGTGGGAGAAATGCTGTGGTTGTTAAAAGCAGAGGCGAGAAAATACACACGCTTGAGCCGTTGAGATCTCGCCGAGGAGGCAGAGGAAGACATTTTTAATTGGCTGCGTTTCATTCGTGAGTCAGGCAATCTGATGGAGGAGAAGTTTTAAGACAATTGCTAAACCTTAGGGAATTGTCCCAGAATAAAAGGAGATCATCCTCATGTTGTTTATAACACAGAAGCAAACTCCACGTTTTGTTGCCATTTCTGAGTTTTCATGAAATGTGTAATATTGCAAAGCCCATGATACGGACAGAAGGATCAGCTCGTCAACAGTTTTATTAGTTTGATTTTCCTTTGAGAATTTGCTACCATGTTGTCTGTTTCCTCCGGGACCCCCTGTTTTCTTCTCCATTAGCGCTAACTAGAAAGAAGCTTAGCCAACAGATTCTAGGAGACGCCTTCCCTTTGCCCGTGGCTTCCTCCTCCTCCTCACTCTTTCCACAGCTGACACCAAAATTCGTTACATCCTCTGCACAATTTTTTTTTAAACTATCTCTCTGTTTTTTTGAAAATTTCCCCCTATTTGAAAGAAAAGATCCAGAGACGTAGAAGTTACCACTTAAACTTTTATTTATGGCCTCTCCCACCCCAAGTATCGTAAATAATAAAGCATTTGTTACGGATTAGACTTTTAATAATTTTCTTCCAAAGATCTCTTCTAACTTCAGGTAAAGACTGTGATCACTTCTGAAGAGAAACACTGTCCAACTACCAACAAAAGGATGTTTGGGGAGGGGTTTCCATCTGGGTAGGATACTTGGCAAGTGCTTTAGGCCGATGAGAGACCTGAGAAACGGTGCACTTTTCACTCTTTCTTTTCCACTTGATGTGTAAGGCCCCCAAACCCAATACCTGTAGGGCCAAAATTTTTGGCATAGCAAACTGTGAACGAGAGAGAGGAGGACAGGGGAGAGAAGGGGTTGGTCAGCACCATCATTTCAGTTCCCTCTGTCTGAGCACAGTCCTTTTACCTGGGAGAGGCATCCTTTTGACAAATGTGTTTGTAAGTTAACTTTCAAACACATTGAACTGTATTTATTTTAGATCTGCTAATAAAACTGTTTATACTTCTTTGCACTTCCCTAGGTGTGTTCAGAGACATTTTCTCATTTGAGTCAACATAATCTGGCTGCCGACTGCCTGCCCAGCCTCATCCCCTCCTGCTTCCACCTCCGCCTCCGCCTCTGCCTCCCTGCCTGCCCTTCAGATACACAAAACTGCTTGCAGTTCCTGGAACGAGCCATGATGGCCTGGCCTTGGTGCCTTTGCACTCACTGCTCCTTGTTCCTGGAACGCCCCCTCCCAAACCCACGTTCACCCTTCAAGGCCCAGAGGAAGCTTCTCTTCTAAGAAGCTTTCCCGACACCCCCAGCCAATCACTTGCCCCCTTTTGCACCCTGCATTGGGTAGCATCCTCTCCTAGAGCTCGTACCACTTGAGAATGCAATTACTTCTCTATAGGTTGATCTCCCTACTGGCTGTGGCAACATTTTAGAATTTTATAGCCTGTGAATGCTGAGAACCCTCTGTACCCTCTACTGCCAGAAGAAGGCAGCCCCTGTCAGATAGTGCATCAGTTTCCATCCTGTCTCATCCTGGGAGAAGCTGGACCACCTACAGTCTTGATTAGTAGCGTCCTCCCCCTTGCCTCTCCCCAACTCTTACACACATTTGGGGATCCTGAGGCACCATCATTGAGTGAAAGGGTGGGAGGACCCCGCTGAGAAACAGAAAAGGCCTGGGAGAGGCTCTGAGGGTGAGGACACATTGCCCTGGCCCTAAAGCGTCCCTTATTCTTTGTAGCATCAGGAAGGAGCTAAGCCTCTATTGCCTCTCTGCAAGACAAAGGGATGATGGAGGCAGTTAGGGGCAGAGCTGTGAGGACCAGAAGGGAAACCAGCTTGTCAGTTCGCTTTCTGTGATCATGAAGTGATGTGCAACGTCAGAAACAGAAATGTCAGAAAGGAAGGAGGGAGAGAGCAAGGGAGGGAAGGAAGGGGGCTGGGAAAGAAGGAAGGGAGGGAGGGAGGAAGGAGATAGATGTGTCTTGATAAATTCAGGAGAGGCAGAACACAGTTCATCCGTGCACCCCGCAATGCTGTCACCCTTATCTGCCAGTCAAATGGACAGAGTGTTCAGGTTTTTGAAAGGAAATGTGATGTTTTTGTCCAGACCTAAGGCCTCTTCCAAGGCCAGTCAGGACACTGCTTCCTCCTTGTCCTCTATCCCCCCAGGTGCTCAGGAACCACTGGGCATCTATAAGTATCAGGTCCCCCCAGATGTCCCTATGGAGGGGATCAGAGCTGGGTCAGGCGGGAGGTTACTTTCCCTTAGGTGGCTTTGCTCCCCATCCTGTGAGCTCAAACCTGGCTCAGGCTGAGAAGCCATGCCTCCGGGCAGACACAAGCCTCTCGGCAGGAACACAACTTCCCCTGCCAAGAACCCTCCCTGGGAAAACATCTCAAGAGAGTCTTCTCTGGAACCACTCACCTTTGCAATAAAGTTCCCCATCTTTGTCAGTAACGTTCGTGGACTCTAGACTCTTCCCACAGATAGCACAGCGAAAACAGGTCTTGTGCCAAGGCTGCAGGGCACAGGAGAACAGGCAGGTGGATATTTAGTAGGGCAGGCAGGGCATTTATTTCCGTGTTAAGTCCCCTGACCAGCAGCATGTAAAGGCATGCCCTTGTCTTAACAGTTCACCCACGTAATTGGCCCCCGGAATAATTATTCTGGCTACGGGCTTGGCCAGCGACTCTTAGGACCCCTAAAAACGAATAGATCAAGGTGATTTCCATATGTATTCCTTCAGAACAGACTAAATAGAATAGGGCTTCCCATTTCTAGAAGATCCAAAATACTGAAGAGAGGGGAACTTGGACTTGAGGCAGTGGGTAACATATTGAATATAAAATGAAAAAAGAAAAAAGGTGAAGAAATGGGCAATCATCCAGGGAATTCAACTTCATTTTAATTCTTTGTGTATTTGTTTTTAATTGAAGTATAGTTGATTTACAATGTTGTAGTAGTTTTGGGTGTACAGCAAAGTGATATATATATATATATACTTTTTCAGATTCTTTTTCATTATAGGTTATTATAAGATACTGAATATAGTTCCCTGTGATATACAGTAGGTAGGTCCTTGATGTTTAACGTGTGTATACGTTAACCCCCAACTCCTAATTTATCCACCCCCCCCACTTCCCTTTTGGTAACCATAAGTTTGTTTTCTATATCTGTGACTCTATTTCTGTTTTGTAAATAATTTCATTTGTATCATTTTTTTAGATTCCACTATTAGTGATATCATATGATATTTGTCTTTGTCTGACTTACTTAGTACGATCATCTCTAGGTCCGTCCATGTTGCTGTAAATGGCATTATTTCATTCTTTTGATGGCTGAGTAATATTCCACTGTGTGTGTGTGTGTGTGTGTGTGTGTGTGTGTGTGTGTGTGTGTGGTATATATAGCACACACACATTTATATACACCACATTCTTTTTTTAAATTTTTTTTGGCCACACTGTGTGGCATGTGGGATCTTAGTTCCTTGACCAGGGCTTAAACCTGCACCCCCTGCAGTGAAAGCATGGAGTCTTAACCACCGAACTACCAGGGAAGTCCCTATACACCACATTCTTTATCCATTCCTCTGTTGATGGACATTTAGGTTGCTTCCATGTCTTGGCTATTGTAAATAGTGCTGCTATGAACATTGGGGTGCATGTATCTTTTTGACTTAGAATTTTCATCTTTTCCAGACACATACTCAGGAATGGGATTGCTGGATCATATGGTAACTCTATTTTTAGTTTTTTAAGGAACCTCCATACTGTTCTCCATAGTGGCTGCACCAGTTTACGTTCCTACCAGCAGTGTAGGAGGGATCCATTTTCTCCACACCCTCTCCAGCGTTTATTATTTGTAGCCTTTTTGATACTCTTCCTGTATTTCTGATGGAAGAGAGTTGTGTGACTTGGATCATCCAGAAGACTGTCTGCTTTCTTATCTGCGTGTCTTCTAGGCACAGCCCGGGGTCCTCACCTGTATTTAAATGGCCTGTCCTGGGGTGGAGACTGCGCCTATATTTGGAGTCAGACACTCTCTGTGGGCTTCCTCCCCCTACTTAGTATAAACAGGATTTTTGTCTTTCTTCAGGCTCAGATCCTTTGGTGAACACCTTGGCTTCAGGCCTGAAACTGGAGCTTGTAGACAGTGTGTGTTACTGTCTCAGACATCAGATGACTTTCCCTATTGCCAGGACATTTGTGAGCGAGGATGCTTCTCACTGCTGTGGGGTGTTTGCTGTGTGCATCAGTGTGATGCCAATATCAGGCTGAGTTATGCAGTGGTGACAGCTCCCAGGGCTGACACTTTTCTGGAAGGACTGTGGACACAGGATAGGGGAGCCTGTGTGCCTTTGTTTCTCCAGAGCTCCTAGCTGGGTGCCTCCCCCTAGTGGGTTAACGCTTATTGCATCGAATTCCATCCACCAGTTCCAGTTTCCTAGGGCACTGCAGGGTGACAGTCACAGCCCAGGAAAGTGGGTAAGGATGGGTGGCTCCTAAGTGGTTCCTGGGAGCTAAGGAGGGTCTGGCCTCCACCCGCCCTCAGTTCCTACTTTCTTCTCTCATTCCTCCCAGCATCCCATCTGACTCATATAGAAGTCCTTACCTTGCCACCTCCCATCACCTTCTCAGCAGCATAGACTGACTTTCTGCATCGAGGGCACTTCTCCGACTCTCCGAACTTCGAAGTGAACTTGGAAGGGTTGCTGGTGGTGGCAGAGCGTGCTGGCTTTGGGGACCTGGTGGAAATTGACAAATGAATGAAACCTATAGACTTCCCTTGGCAAACAGTACTAGCTGTGTGACTTTCAGCAAGTTACTTAACTTCTCTGTGCCTTAGATGCCTCATCTGGAAAGTGGGGGTAGTCAAAGTACCTTCCTCACAGGTTGTTGAGAAGGTTAAATGAGGCCACATGAGTAAAGCACTTAGAACAGTGCCTCCCTGGCCTGTTGTAAGGGCTGAGGAATGTTAGCCAGAATTCACTTACCTCTTTCCTTTCTGTTGTAAAGCACTTCACAAGTGTTCCACATATGTTAGCTTGTATAATTACCCTTGTCTTGTTGTTATATTGCTGTGATTGTTCGTTTAGGGTTTTCTATACCATCTTGAAACCCACGGGTCTGCTTTCCAAAATGAGTAAAAATATTACAGGGCAAGATGGGATCTTGACAGTTGATACTAAACAAACCATAGTCCAATGAGCTGATGCTTATCACAGTTCAAATTGTCACCCTGCATCCAAAGGTCCCCTGTCCTCTTGAGAGCAAAGTCTAAGAAAGAGGCACAATAATAACCCTGTGATTCCATATCTTTTGGCGTTTCCTTGTACGTTTATCGTTTGAGCCTCACCATAACCCTCTAAAGGAGGCAGGGCTAGCTGGAGGAGAGCATGGGCCAGAGGGGTAAGTGCCCAAGGTTAGCAGCTCATAACTGGTGGAGCTGGGATGAAACCCAGGTCTCCAGACTCTTCCTGGCTGTGCAGCACCACAGGAAAGCCCTAACGTAGAAGAGTGAGCTTTGGGTAATGTGAGACAGAGAATGCAGCTGGTATCATCTTTCTTTTTAAAATAGCATCTCCAGTTGGGCTTGAGTAGTGAGAAAAATTTATATGACTAATCACACATCCCTGCAGTTTTCCAGGCTCTACCATGGGCTACTCTCTTTGGAAGGGACCAGATGACTCTTCAGATGCTCTCACTATTCTCTGGGGGACACTGCCTCAGTTGGGCTGGGCCTTTCTGCCAGTCCCGCCACAGAGCTGAGCCCGGGTACCAGCTGGCCAGGCAGCAGCTGCAGGCCAGTGACTGTCAGTGTATATATTCAGTTTTGGACTGGAGGTCAGCCTGATCATCAAGTAGAGCAGACTGGTAGATGGAGGTGGCACAGTGTGAAATCCTGGCTTCCCTAGGATAATGTTGGGGAAACCTCAACATTGTACTGGCAACAGGCAGCATGGGAGACCTACAGAAAGTTATAATTGTCTACTTCTGAGGCACGGCCCATCCCCACAGAGCCACTCCCCACTGCGATGCACACGTTAGTTATCTTACAACCCAAGGGAAGAAATCTTTCAGTGACAAGCACACAGAGGATGGCCATTGCGTCCCTGCCATATTTATGTGATTTACACAAAAAATGCTCAACGAGGAAGAAAAGAGACTCCATGCAGTTTTGCGAAGGTCAAACAATAGAGCATCTGTACATTCTGGGTTTTCTCTTGACATGCAAACCAAGAGCCATGGTGTAAAAGTAATTGCCCTTTTGAAAGGCAGATAATTTAAAGAGAGTCTTCTTCGGAGAGATGACACATTGTTAGAACTTGGTCAGACTGAGTATTCCTATTGTTGGCAAGTCAGCAATAGAGTCCATTCTCCCACTTCCAGAAAACGTTGCCATGGGAACAGAATGAACTGTCCTGATAGCTGGGGCTCTACGGGCTGGGAGAAGCGGGACAGTAACTCACTGTTGGAACTGGAGGCCCAGGTGTTCACCCGTGTCCGTGCTGAGGCAGCCGGCACCTTGCCCATACCCGATCCCCTTGGGGCCGTACTTGCGCCCGTAGCAGACCTTACAGTAGATCTCTGACTCGTGAGCTGCCACTGTGGTGCTGTCCAGAGCCTTCCTGCAGGCCACTGTTGAGGAAAGGATGGTCAGGGGGTTAGCATTGAGATTCCTCCCCGCCTTCCCTGCACCCCCAATACCCTGACTGGGGCCAAGGGACTCAGCACAAGGGCCCCCCCCACCAGCCAAGAACACAACTTTGATTCCTGACCAGAGCATCTGTCCTGAGTCGTAGATTCCAAGGCAGTCCTGTTTCACAGATGAGGAAATTGGAGCACAGAGAAGGGAAGTAATGTTTTCAGTGGTACCCAGCTAGAAAGAGGTGGAGGCCAGGACTGGAACCTGGTGTGTGGTCTTGGACCAGCTAAGAATATTGTCCCTGAATGGGGACAACATGCACTCCTGAGTGTCTCACCACAAATGACATCGGGAAGTGTGAGTGTATTTGTGTGTGCGTGAGTAGGGGGTGAGGGGCTGAGGCAGGGGAGGAACTTATTTTTTTCTTAATCATATCAGAATCAGCATTGAGCAGTTTCTCTACTTAAAATGGATTTTGAAAAGCACTTTGATATTCAAGGAGGTAATTATGGCCGAGACTTCTTTTGATCCACTTTTGGAAGCAGGGGAGGCAATGAAGACCTGCTGTTAGGCTTATATTGGCTCAAGCCCCTTGGTTACTGTATCACCTAATGTAAAGTACCCCCCATACTTTACCCTAGTATAGTTATTATACACATGTTGTGTATATACATTATACATAGTATGTAAGACAATCGCCTATTTTTCCAAAGAGAAGATTAATAGAAAATCTTCTATTAATTAGATTTTTCTATTAATAGAAAAATTTTTGCCAACTTGAATAAATAAACGTTTAAGGATATAAATGAAAGTGTCAAATATCTGCTTGTAACATTTAATTTAATAATATAGATCAACAATATATGGATTTGGAGATGTTACTTTTTTCTAATCTGACACAAATTCAGGAAACAATTGTATCCAAATTATTCCTCTGCATCTTCAACATCAGCATCTCCCTTCTCAACAGTGTCTTTCTGAGGCAGCTGACTCAGCTCTCCAGAGCAGCTCATCCCTACTTCTGTCTGTGTCTTTTAGAGGCAGCCCTGTTTACCTGAGAAGGAGGCTGTCACCTGGAAATTGTATCTCAGCAAGAAGTACCTATTAGCAATAATATTAGGGCAGCATTAAAAAGTATGTAGGATCTCCACAGCCTAATACCTTGCTATGTCGCTTTGTAATGATGATCCTTAAAGATTGTTTAGGGTGCTACTTAGTGCTTGTAATAGTGAGGTCATATATCCACAGGAATAATAATATATGGCCATTCAATTTATTTTCTCCTTTTTAAAAAAGCAGTTCCGTCAAGTGATCTCTATAAGCCATCCAGCTTTGAATGAGGTTGTTTCAGTCTAATATGCCTTTCTCAAGTGGTTATTTATTTTTTTTTTAAAAAAAGTGTTATTGAATACAAGAGTGGGAGAAGAAGATAAGGTTGTAGATGAGGTAGGATTGGCCAGAGGTTGATGGTTATGTGGCTGGGGAAACAGGCGTATGGGAGTTCATTAAATAATTATGTCAATATTGTTTGTAAGAATTTCTATTAAAAAACAGTTTAAATAAATGGAGTAATTGAGAGACTGTCCTGTAGCATGAGAGACTTTATAAGACTCTGAAGCCAAGGCAAACCCTTTTTATGAGGAATAATTTTGGGGGGAATTTGCCTTATATTTGAGCATGTAAGGTATATACCTGTCTCTGCCCTTCCTGTAGCTGTCAGTTACTAATCTCCAGAACAACTTGGTTTTCTTTGTTTTTTTTTTTCAGAACAACTTGTTGACTATTCATTTGTGTTCTATACTCTGAGTTCTTTGAGGGCAAAACAGTTTTAATATCCCCAGAATGTAGCACAGAGCCTAGCCCAGAGTTAGTCCTCCGTAAACATTTGTTGAGTGAATGAATGAATGAATGCATGCATGCATGCATGCATGTGTGAATGAAGATCAGTGACTTGTCCACGATTATACAGTGGTAAATTGCAGAGCCATGACTGGCCTCAGGTCCTTTGACTCCTACTCCAGTGCTCATTCCCATCATTCCAGGACTGCCTATACCTTGTCTTGTCCTGGCCAATTCTATAGCCACTCCCTGGCTTCTGACTAGCTTTCACACACACAGGCACAGCAGAGCTGTGCTGTGTAATACCATAGCCACTCACCCGCCACATGATGTTATAATGTGTATATTGGTGACATGTTGAAATTACAATTTTTTGATATATTGGGTTAAATGTTTTAAAATTAATTTCACCTGTTCCTTTTCACATTTTAAAAAATAAGTTTACTAGAAAATTTAAGTTTCCATATGTGGTTTGCATTATATATCTTTTGGACAGCACTGGTAGGGGGGTTAAGATTAGTATAGAAGTTTGGAGAACACTGGCCAGGAGACAAACTAAGGTAGACTCTGCCTCTCTGAACTCTATTTCCAGCAACTACAGGTTGACCTGTGGACAGACCACTGTTGTGACGATACTACAGAAAATCACGCTCCTCTCCAGGATCCTTCTGTCCACCACTGCAGAAACCTGTACTGCTCAGACCCCCATCCCACCCACAGGTTCTAAGGAGAATATCCAGGGGTTGAAAGGGATGCAGCAGCAAATGCTTACATCGTTCTTCCATGGCTCCGTTAAACAGGGCATCCTCCTGCTGCCTGGGAAAACAAGACACCCCTCGCCATGGAAAGCATCCCCACCGTTGCCTGTACCCACTCAGACATCCAAGTTGATGAAAGGAGAATAAAGGCCTAGAAAACTGGATCTCAGATGAAGAAACCCAGCTTTCTTCTTACATCAACTTGTGTGGCAGGTATAACCATCTCTATTTTATAAATGGGGAAATTGAGGCTCACAATGGTGACTTACCCAAGGTCACACAGTTAAAGTGCATGGTAGAGCCCATACTCAAACCCTAGTCATTTTCACTCCAACTCCAGCGTTCTTTCCAATATTCCTTTCCCCCACTCTTTTTAAAGAGCACTAACTATATTTGGACAAGAGCCAGAGGGTTATGGAATGAACTCTCTTGAGCAGTGACTCTGGATCATTGTGATGATAGTGGTGAACCTGATGAATGTGTATGATGGCTTAAAAAGAATTACGCATCATTAAAACCTAAAACATTAGTAAATCCACACACCCAATCACTCACAGCAGTTTCCCCCTATTGCTTGGTGACAGTTATGTTTGTTGTGGGAGGTAAGGGATAATGGAAACTCCTGCAGCAGAGAAAGTGCTACTATTTCTGGAGGATGAAGTGTCTCCATGCCCTAACAGATGGAGCCCAACCCTTGAAGTTCTGTTTGAAACAGCTTGAGGCAACGTGATGCCTTGCGGCTGCTGGGCTGAAACATGGGGGCGGATGGGTCACGAAGGGTTGGGGAGCGCGCATCTGCGAAATGTCCAGTAAAGCTAACCCTTAAGCCAGACCTACTGGAGGGGAGCAAAGAAGGCAAGTGGCCAAGACAGAACTGCTCTCCTAAAATAGGATTAAGCTGCTAGGAAACTCTAGAATGCAGTCGTGTTGAAGAGACTGGACTGGGAATCTGAAGGTACAGACTCTGCTCCTGGCTCTGCTGCAGATGCCAGTGACCCAGGCTTAGAGACGAGAAATGACTTGTCCAAAGTCACGTGAGTTGGGTAGAGCCTGACTCCCAGGTGGACCACGGGGTTTTAAATGCCCCCCTAGTTTTGACATTTGTGAAACTGTGTCCAGCAGGGGACGGTAAAGATTCCCCTTGTCAAGTTGATGGTGCCCCAAACGCTTCCCTTTCCGACGCTTCCAGAATTGTCATCTGTTGCCCCCCAGCCTGACACAGGTTCTTTCTTAGGAAAGACCAGTTGCAGCTGGCTTCAGTGACCGCTGGCCTGTGGGGACAGCACATCAAGCCAAGTCCATCCTGGCTGCAGATAAGTGATGGCTTTCTTACTCTGTCAAGTCACACTTTGTAAATGTCGCCACTGGGTCAAGTTTTCACCACTGGGAGCTTGTTCTGACTTTGAGCTTCAGGGAAACGGCCTCTGAGCTGGACAAGTGGTTGGAGAGGGGGTGCTCAGGAGAGCACCATCCCTTCTGTAGGTGGGGCCCCAAAGTGATACTCCTAACAAGTTCCCAGGGGATGCTGATGTTGCTGGTCCCCAGACCATACTCTGAGAACTACTGATACACAGTATCTGTGACTAAGTGTGAACTTCGAAGTGCTGAGGGGCCGTCATGGCGTTCACCCAACTCACTGCAGTGGAAACAGGTCTTGTGGAAACTCCTTCCGTTGCACTGGATTTCTTCCGCATGGTAGACGGTCTTTCCGCAGGCTCCGCATTTCGCTCCTCCGCCCCAGTTTGGCATCTTGAAGACTCTCTGGTCAAGGTCAAGTCTAACAGGACATAAAGCAAATACCCTAAATTTAGGCAACCTCCAGAGTGAGCCAATCCCAATCGACATATACACACTAATATATATAAGATAGGTAACTAATAAGGACCTACTGTATAGCACAGGGAACTCTACTCAGTACGCTGTAATGGCCTAAATGGGAAAAGAATCTAAAAAAGAGTGGATATATGTACATGTATAACTGATTCACTTTGCTGTACAGCAGAAAGTAACACAAAACTGTAAATCAACTATACTCCAATAAAAATTTTTTAAAAAAAGAGTGAACCAATCCCTAGTAGTGCTGTGGTCTGAAGGCCAGGATCCAGCCCCAGTTTGTTGGTGGTTCATTCATTCCTTCAGCAAATGGTTATTGTGTGTAAGTCACTGGATAAGCTCAGACACTCAGAGCAAGCTCTGAGCAAGTTACTTTACCACTTGGGGACTCAGTTTCCTCTTTTGTTAAATTTCAATAGCCCCTGCTCCTGTGTACCTCACAGGGTCCTTAGAAGGAATGGATAAGCTAGTTTTGTGTATCTGAAATTGTATGCAAATATTCAGTATTGTTATTTTCTTCCACCTAAAGTTTTAAAAATTATTCCATCAGAAGTGGGAATAACCTATGAAAATGGTATTCTTATCTAGCTCAGCGCTGCTTGAGTCACCTTGGGTCTTGTTAAGAGGCAGATTCTGGTTTGGTAGATCTGGGGAGAGGCAGGAAATTCTGCACTTCTAAGACTCCAGGCAGGGCTGTTGCTGCTAGGAGGGCACCACCCTTCGGTTAGCAAAGCCTTGGCTCATCTTGCTGATAAAAATACATAATATATAAAAACTCTATTCAGATTTATTTCATCTATCCATTCATTCCTTTTTAAGAAATATCATTGCCCAGGCAATGAGCTATGTTGGCACTGCACTAGATCAGTGGTTTGGAAGCCTCCTCCTGCTTTCGGGGCTACCAGCAACTTGCCATGTGCATCGAGATGAACTTCAGAGCTTCTGTTTACCTCTGTTTTCCCACCTATGATATGAAGAGGGTCATTCTTTTCCTTGTTGCTTCACAGTGGAGTTCAGAGGATGTGCAGGAAGGTACTCGTCAGAGCTCACAGGGACAGGTGATGCTCCTGCAGGTCCTTGCACACCTTCAAGCACCCCCTGCCGCCAGAAGCTGCTGATAGCCAGCCCCAGGCCATCCTTGTCTCCCCACTAGAGAATTATGTTTGAGAGATACTAGGCAAGGAGGGACATCAAGAAACTTTTTTCTCTTTCCTCTGTGTCTGTCTGTAAGTATGAATCCAGTTTTCAGTTTCCCCAGAGCGGAACTAAAATAAGTCATCAGTACTCAGTGAAATCTGAAATCCTGCCAGTCCCAGGGGGGCTGAATTTTCTCTGAGATCCTTTGGTTTCTAAGAAGCCTGGTGTTCATCTTGTCATTGACACCAAGCACTATCAGACAATTCCAAGTGGCTGCCTCTGACCTTCTCTTTCCCTTCTGGGAAGCTAGTCACCTTCTTATAATAGTTGGCAATTAACACTAAGCCTCCTGGGTCACCTGGTCTGGATTGTGTCTCCCAGCCTCGTAAGAAAGACAGGTTTTGCTAAGAAACAGAAGGTAAATAGCAAACAGACCATGGAAACCGATACTAGGACCAAAGGGAAACGCTCCACCTAAATGTCCTGCAAGGAGATTTTCCTGCTTCCAAAAGCAGGTTAGGTTAGCCAGGAACATCCTACCCTTCTCAGAGAAGCAGGTTCTTCTTTCTATTCAGTAAAATCTTAGGAAATAAGTTTTTTAAAAAGGAAACATTTAGTGCTACTATTTCTATAGTTCAGATTGCTTAGTTTAATGGGAAGCGTAATGGATTTTGAATTGAAAGGCTTGGGATCAAGTCTGCATTCATTTACTCATTTATTCATTTAATCACCATGCATTTACTACCTACCTATCATGTGTCAGACACTGCACTAATTACTCGGTGAGGAATGAAGGAGAGGAAAGCTTATAAAAATAGGTAATTTGTGTCCTGTCCCCTAGCCTTGAGAAGCCTACATTCTAGTGAGAAAGATAGGCAGGAACCAGAATACTCTGTACCAGAAAAGAGGCTTATGAGAAGTGCTATGCAAACTCAAAGGAGGGCATGGCTACCGACATTAAGATTGGGGAGGAAAGCAGTGAGTTATTGGAGGATCACAGAAAACATCACATCTAAATGGGGTTTTGAAGGGTGAATAAGAGTTCACCAGATAGAGAAAAGGGAAAAGGATATTTCAGGCAGAGAAAAGAGCACACAGAAAGGCATGGAGAACTTAATATGCCCTAAAAGAGCCCAAATTGTTTATTTTTTACTTTCAGGGGCAGAATAGATTTTCAAGATTGCCATCTCATGTACAAACAAGGTGAGGCATAAAAAGTGACATTTGGGGGTAATTTTTTACCCAATTTCTTTTTCCAAGATCCACCCTTCTCTGACTAAAGATGGTATGTTTTTCTGGAAAAGGGTAGAATCATAATTTTCTTCGTGTTCATTTTGGTCCTGAGTTTCAACATAATGTAAAATAGAGGAGAAATGCAGTATATATCCAGGAATGTGACAGTGACACTTGTGAAATTAATGATGTGAAAATTTTCAATGAAAACAACCCCAGGTCAAATTTCTCATTTCAAATCTTCAATGGAGATTTCATTGGCATGTCCTGCAAGTTAATGGGAAAGAGATATGCTTCTTAGGGGTGTGTGTGTGTGTGTGTGTGTATTCAGCAATTGTCCACACATGATACTTTCCAAAGTGCGTATAAGATTACAGATAATAGCTTTTTCACAAGGTAATGGAGCCTGGCACAGGTTGTTATTAAGTGACCATAAATATCTGACGTACATTTATCAGGACTTGAAACTCAAAATAGAAATCCATAAGCATTCAATTAAACAGGTGCTCAGTTGCACTTCTAAAGATGGAAATGTAGCTATGGGGGCCTAACACAGACGACGTCTCTGATTTCTTCTTCAGATGCTCAAAGGCCAAAAGGCAGCGTGTGTTGTAAAGCATCCTGAATTGGAAGACACAGGTTCTAATCTTGACCCTGCGGCCTTAACGTGGGTCAAAAATGACGATTATGTCCTGCACTTTCCTCACAGGATCACTGTGAAGGTCATGGAAAGATGATGGAATTCAAAGCAGCACTGAGAAGCTGTTCAAAGGTAAGTCATTGTTCTTCACTTTATTTCAGTTTACTCAAATAGCACCGATCTGCTAATTAAGTCACTATGATTTGAAAGCACACATAGGTCCTGGCTTACATATCTAACCTTCTCAGCCTCCTGCATTGCTTTGGAATTCCTGTGTCTCAACACTCCCCTAGCCAGGCCTGGAATGCGAGTTTACGCAGGCAAGATACCAAGGGGTGGGCCATTTGTTTATCAGCGTTGCCTGACACAGGCAAGGGTCATTGAAGGTGGGACACCAAATATAGGCTTGCCCGTCACTCAGCCCCATTTGTCACCTGGATCACAGTCTCCATCACATCACCTGGCACTACTCCCTGGGCCAGTCCCAGAGATGGCTGTGTTGTCACAAAGTCGTGTGTCAGGACTGAAAGGGGGGACAGTCGAATTTAGGAGGATGAAACGGAATGCAGGACCCTGTGATGTCAACTAGGGAGAGGGTGGACTCCAGACTTTTAGATACCAGATCCCAGTGAGAGACTTACCTGGGTGGATTTCGTAAGGAGTAGTGCTGTGGAAGAGATTATACTGGGAATGTGCTATAGTAGGGGCTGGAGAAGGCTGTAAACCAGATGCAGGAGGCCACAGTTCTAGTTCTGTCTTGCCTCTGCAAAGCTGTGTGATCTGAGAAAACCATGCAGGCTCTCTGAACTTCAATATCCTCTCTATAAAACAGGCGTCCTAGTCCCATCTATTTCACTATTGCTGGGAGGACGGTAGCTGTTCGTGTGAGTAAAATCACTTTGTAAACCGCAGAATGTTATAAAACGTAAGAGCTAATGAGTTCTGCCACAACTCTAAGTTGTCACGTATCAGTCTGAATTTTTAAAAGTATAACTGTACTGTGTAACTTGGGCACATTCTTCCTAATCCAACACTCTGTTTTTCTTTTTTTAAACTACCAACTGTGGAGCTGAAAGGTGATACCTTAGGGCAAAAGTGGGTGGTGTAGATAAAATGGGTGCTCAGTGATTCTGTTCTTTCTTTGTTAGGGGTCCATTAAAGAACCAGGGAGGGAACCTTAGGCTATGGCTTTGAGCAGAGACCTCCAGCGACAATGCTGTTTTCATCTCAGTGTTGGTTTATTTGGTTGTCCTATTAGGTGCCTGATTCCACATAGTGAGTTAAATTGTCTACACTGACTGAGGCAAAGATTTTGGATCATAGAAACACATATCTGGAATCTACGTGATAATCACAATTATTACTAATATAATAATATTGTTATAAAGCCATGGCGTCTGATGCCCAGCCTTTGGGCCAGGCCCTATGGTAAATCTCATTTAAGCTTCACAACAACCCTTCAAGGTAGGTGCTTTTACAACATTCACTTTAGAGATGGAGACATGGAATCTCAGGGAAATTACATTGCCCAAGGTCACGTGGCTAGTGTGTGTCACATGGCTAGGTTGGAATTTAGGTCGCTCTGACTCCAAAGCTGTGTTCTTCTGTTAACATTAGCTTCTATTTATTGTTTACTGTGTATCAGTTGCTATAGACATACTATCCTTAAATACAACAGCCCTGCGTAGCAAATTTTGTTATCCCCATTTTGCAGATGAGCAAAATGAGGATCAGAGGGCTTAAGTGACTTGTCTGAGGTCCTACCACCAGTAAGCGGCAGAACCACAATTCAAACCCCAGTTTAAGCTGGTTCTGTGTCCCGTGTTCCTGCTTACAACACGCTCGAGAGGGCACAAGGGTCAGCACCTCCATTAACCAACCTTCCCAGCTGATGGGAATTGGGATCTGATTGACCCATTGTCTCTCCATGGGACAGAGAGAATACTCATGGGTGGGAGTAAAAGAGGGAGGCGGAATTCAGTTCAGTAAAATAAAAGACTTTCTCAGAGTCAGTGCTCTTCACACATGGAAAGGGCTCCTTTGGGGCTGGAGAGTTCTTTCTCACTATTGATTTAGCCTGGCAGGGGATGGGTGTCCAAGTGGCTGTAATGTAGTGAAGGCCCCTTCAAGGGTCCTTCAAGCCCTGAGACAGGTTTAGGGATCTGATCGCTGACTAGAGCCTCACCTTGCAGAAAAGCTGCCCAGTAGTGTCTCCTCTCAAACACTGCCTCTTCTCTAGTCTCTTAATCCAGGTAGAACAGATGATGTGGGGAAAGAAGGGCTTTGGAAAGAACTAAGCCAGGTTTCAAAAAACACTATCTGGGGCTTCCCTGGTGGCGCAGTGGTTGAGAGTCTGCCTGCTGATGCAGGGGACACGGGTTCGTGCCCCGGTCCGGGAGGATCCCACATGCCGCGGAGCGGCTGGGCCTGTGAGCCATGGCCGCTGAGCCTGCGCGTCCGGAGCCTGTGTTCCGCTACGCGAGAGGCTGCAACAGTGAGAGGCCCGCGTACCGCAAAACAAAAACAAAAAAACACTATCTGTTCAACCACGGGCAAATTACTTAAAATCTTTGAGCCCATGTCGTCATGCACATAAAGAGAGAATGAGAAGACTTGCCTTAGAAGGTTGTTTTCAGTTAAATGAGATAATAATAGCTAACATATTACACATCAATGCTTATACGTAGCAGGTGTTTAATAATTTTAGTTGCTTTCACTATTACTGTTATTATTTTATCTCCAAAATGGTTTTAAAATCCATTTTCTTAAAACAAGTAAATCTTTCCAACTCCTTCTCCATGGCCCTTCTCTTCAGAGTGTGAACCAACTCTGTGTCTCAGCCTTGAGAGTGTGCTGTACGCAAGAACAGATGCAGCCAGGCCAGGGAAAGAGTCAGCCTCCTTGGGGGGATCGGGGTGCCTGGCACCAGGGACGGCACATCAGGCAGGGTCCTGAGCCTGTGCCCCGGGACACCCGCTTCCTCACTTTGGCGGCTCTGGTGCCTACCACCATCTGACCTCTCTGGTGCTCTGGACTTTGAAGGGAAGCAGTGAACCCAAACAGAGTCACTGTGGCCCAGGGAGACCATGGCCTTCAGCTCCCCGGTGTAGGACATTCAAGGTCAGCGGCTTCCTCCTAAGCTTCTGAACAGATATATGAAGTCCCCCTTCCAGAGGCCCTTTCACAAAGCCTGGGGAGATAGGTTGCTTAATCCCAGCACAGAAATAAACCCAGCTCTCATCGCTTTAAAATTCAGAGTAGACACACCTGCCCCTTAAACTAAGGCTGTAATGCACAGGTCATATTATATCTTTCCTGAAATTATCTCTGAGGTGTGGCTGACTTTTACTCTCAGAAACTCACTTTGTTCTATCCTGGCCTTTATAATTGTTTTTAAGACCACGTTGCACCCTGGTTTACATCCTGGCTCTGCCACTTCCTAGCCGTGTGATCCTGAGTAATTACTTTGCTTCTTTGAACTTTCATTACTTCCTCTGAAGAATGACTTCTTGCAGGACTTTTGGTGACAGTTAAATAGGCTAATTTTGTTCTGAGCTTGCACAGGGCAGTAAACGACCAACAAATCACGATCTACGCTTTCCCGTGATGAGGTCCGTGATGAGGCTCCGAAGCTTCCATCTTCCTTGGTCCCAGTAATAAGACAATTATTCTCTCTTCTCCTGAATTCCTTCATTGTGATGAATAAC
This sequence comes from Pseudorca crassidens, assembly GCF_039906515.1. NCBI lineage: Eukaryota > Metazoa > Chordata > Mammalia > Artiodactyla > Delphinidae > Pseudorca > Pseudorca crassidens. The sequence continues at coordinate 37,237,663 of NC_090304.1, read as the reverse complement.
TGAAGTTTTTCGCATTTGAAGGCATCACATTTCTCTTTGGCCATGAAGGCCAACTCTGGATATAGTATTCCCAGACATCTGAGTGGCACAGTTATGATTGGAAGTTTGCCTGCCTCATGAGTTATATTCCCTGTGTATTATATTCCTTGTCTGTGTCCTTCCTCTTGTAAAACAAATTAATCATCTTCTAACTCCTGGTCAGCTTGTTATTTGCTCTGACCTCTGGACTTTTATCATCACATTTGTACTTAGCAGGAAATCCTCCTGCAGCCCATCAGGTTTGGCCCTGTGCCTTTTCTCCAAGGCCTTGAATATTTGTACAGTTTTATTAGACTTACAAAGTACTTTCTTATACTTTATCCCATTTGATTCTAACAAATCCCTTTGGGATAGGTGGCCTTACTTTAATTTTACTGCTCAGAAATGGAAACTCAGAGCAGTGATGCTCAGAGCTAGAATTTGAACTGCCTCTATGACTGATGCTCTTTGCTTTCTCCTATTTCCTTCTTCAAGTTCCCAGGATTTCTGAATTTGTATTCTACTGAGAGTCTGTCTCCACTTCTTCCAAGAAGTCCATGGCAATTTGCCTGTTGAAGGACCCTGTTCGCTCTTTCCTTCTCTCTCCCCCCGCCTCCTGGCCTGCCCCCTCCATCTCCAATGGACGGCTTGTGCAGGGGCTGCAGAGCACCTGTCTGCCCGCTGAGAGGGCGCTGAGCCTGAGGGTCGGCTGTACGCTCTGCCAACAGCCAGGGCTCATTTTATTTTTTTATGTTTTTTGACCGTGCTGTTTGGCGTGAGGGATCTTAGTTCCCCGACCAGGGATTGAACCCACGCTCCCTGCAGTGGAAGCGCAGCATCTGAACCACTGGACTCACAGGGAAGTCCCCTGGGCTCATTTTAATGACTGAGTTGTTCAGAATGGAACCAAAGCCAAGCCAGAAGAATCCCGGACATTTTCTGGATCAGAAAAAGCAGTTTTACATAAATTGTAATGAATTGGATGTACCCAGCATTGAGATTCAGTCCCAAAAGTCAGCTGAGGACACAGGCTCTTCCCTATTTTCTTGTCCTGTCCATGTTGATGCCCAACCTTCCCTGCATTAGTGATGCCTCTACTTCACACCAGTTCCGACACATGAGATGGTCAGTACAAGCTCATTGAATTGCATTGAGTTGTACTACAGAGAGACAAGGTTCCTCAGACCTGTTCCCCAACCCCTCCTTCTTGGGGAGTCACTTCCCCAGCTCAGTGAAGGGAACAGAAATTAGAGGCAGTGGCTTTGATCTGAAGGCAGCAGCTCCACTCAGACTATTGTTTAAAACCACTTCTTATTATCAGTCACACTCATGCCTGTCATTCACTGGGATGTAAAAAAAAAAAAAAAAAAGTCCTTTACTGAAACCTAGAGGAAACACTGGGAATCACCCCTCAGCCCCGGCTTGGAATTATCTTCCCGGTAAACAGAGCTTTTAATGGGTTTTCAATACAGCAATGTCTGTTTTGGGTCTTGCTTTGATTAGTTTCAAATTATTAAAAGCAAGCCAGTTGCTGAACACCCTTGGGATATAAAATCAAGTTTAAATCAACAACTCCATTGAGTATTACCTATGTGAGAGACAGGGTAAGGTGAAATATAGACATGAGTCATTCACCCACACCTTTGAAAAGAACAAATCCTTGTATTTTGCGCATTGGAAAGCTGGCTTCTGCTGTATCGTATCTATTGCAACCACTTTGTAACTGTGCAGTGCTTTACAGTTTAGAAAACTGTCACCACGTCCACATCCATCATTGCAGAGGAGACCAAGACCCTGAGGGCAGGAACTTTCTCAAAGTCACGCATCCTTTCATTTATGTGGTCCTAGGACTAGAATGCAGGTCTTTTGACTAAGACGATAAGAAACATTATTCCATGAATAATGGAAATAGTTTTAGACCGAAAATAATCCCTTACTCATTCTCTGTGGATTTTCCTTGAGCCCCCAAATGCTAATCACCCTTTTAGGAATGTTCTAGACAACTAGGTCCACCCAGAATCAAGCATAACTTGAGCCTCCCCACACGGAACCAGAGTGGATGCTGGTACTTGGGACGTGAAACACACCCTTGCTCTACGGGACCCTTCCGAGTCCCAGCTGGCCACCAGGCCAGCCCACCCCCAGCCCTGATGCCCTTCGCTCCACTCACCTGCCTGTGCGGTCTCTGTCGGCTCAACTGCCTAAGGGGGCTCACGTCCTCTTTAAATATATGGGGGCTGTCACCAGCCTTGGCCTGCGGAGGGGAGGGGAGGGAGGCCGAGGGGAGAGGGTGAATGAGACATGAGTAACACAACTGCTATCAGAGGCTGGAAATAGCCGGTGACCAAAGCCCTGAGTGTCGTCCCGCCCACACCAGCTGCGAGGCCCTTGGAGAACAGTATCTCTTGGGTTCTGTTTTAATTGCCAATCGTCTATGGCGCCAAGGGATCAATTCGTGGAGTGTGTGTTTCTGATCAAGTGGTGGGAAAAGGAACAAGAGCAAAGAAAGGTTTTACACCTAAAATCATTTTTCCTGGCTCCTACCCCCCTAACCTTCCTGGAAGTCAATGCAAGGTACCTGCATATGAATCATGAACCATATCTGGGAGCCCTTTGTAACTCTGAGACGCAGGTCACTGTGCTCGTGAAGAAAACTCAGAGCTAAAAATAGGAGTCATGGTTGTCTGAAATGATAGTTAGATAATCTCTTCAAAGGAGCTTGGGAAAAAAAGGTCAGTTAATCATTAGGGTCCTGTCACTTCATGGCCCGCTATCCTATGAAGAAAACCTTTCTTTCCAAAGGTTTGAGTTACTTTGTTATCTTTTTCTGCTTAAGAATTTAACACGGCTGTGCATCCTATTTACAAGTCTTGGTAAGTCTCTCTGAACCCACATTGTTTTTGGAGGTCTCATTTCTCTTTGCCTGAAATGCGCATATATTTTGATCAAGCATCAAGGACTCATATAAATTATAAAATTTGATAGCTGGCAAGAAGTTCAGAGATTTACTAGACCAATTCTTCATGTTATGGCTGAGGAAACTGAGGTACATAACTTGCTAAAGGCCAAACAATGAGTCTTGGTAGGTCCCAGATGAAAATCCAGGTTATCTGTCTCTTAGGGGAAGGCAGTTTCCACTAGTTTTGACCTAGCTGTTGAGGTTAGGTGTAGGTAATACCCAACCGAGGGGGATATGAAATCCAGCCCTTCCAATCAGCCATATTAGGCTGTTCATTACATAACCACAAAGCGGTTGAGTGATGGAAATAACTGTAAAGAAGGTTGTGCTAATTTCACGAATATGAACACAGCAAAAACCTAATATGCGATTTTCCTAGTCTATGTTTTCATGCAGAAGTGTATTTGTTGTAGAAATGGGGAAATGGCGAGTATTCTAGAATGTTAAAGTTAGAAGGTACTTTAGAAGTCTTCCAGGATAGCAGCTTTCAAACTTTCAGGATAGCAGCTTTCAAACTTTTTTTTAGAATGATAATACTATTTTCTATAAATAGTCTTAAATGGAACATTGATATATAAAGCAAATAAAAGAGGAAATTCACTGCTTGAAATAAATAGGTGGTCTATTATAATGAATAGGTGGTCTACTCACATAGCCTTTCTCGGAACCCCCAAAGTGGCTTCTAAAATACTTTTTTGAGACAAAATTTGAAAGTCACAAATGTAGCCCACAACTTTCATTTTATAGTACAGATGTTAAGGCCCAAAGAAGGGGTTTAGTTCCCTTAAGGGGAAATGCAATGTGTATAGTAGAATTATTTCTGGAGCCAGAAAATCTGGGTTTGACTCTAATGTTTCTGACCTTTAAAAAAATGTTGTCTGATTATACAAGTAATACAGGAATGCATTTTTATCGTGAAAGACTAAATGATAAAGATGTATTTACAGTAAATTGTAAAAGTTCCCTCCCACAATCCTACTTTCTTTCCCAGAGTTAACACCTGACAATATTTTGGGTTTTACATAACTTGAGTCACCTTTTAAAAGGATACTTTAGTCACATTTATTGTGATTTTTGATATATATGGGCTTATTCCTTTCATCTTTTTTTTTTTTAAATAATGTTTCTTTTTTCTTTTCTGGACTTTTATTAGATTTAATAGTTTTCCTTGTCATGTTTTCTTTTATGACTTAGAAATGATCCTCTTCCTCTAATTTAAAAGCTATGCACAGATAGATAGATATAGATTTAACTGGTAGCCATATTTTATTTCTGCTATGAGATGAGAAACTAAGTGGCACATATATACAATGGAATATTACTCAGCCATAAAAAGAAACAAGGGACTTCCCTGGTGGAGCAGTGGTTAAGAATCCACCTGCCAATGCAGGGGACATGGGTTTGAGCCCTGGTCTGGGAAGATCCCACATGCTGCAGAGCAGCTAAGCCAAATAAATAAGTAAATAAAGAATTGCTTTAAAAAAAATGAAATGAAATTGAGTTATATTTAGTGAGGTGGATGAACCTAGAGTTTGTCATACAGAGTGAAGTAAGTCAGAAAGAGAAAAACAAATACCGTATGCTAACATATATATATGGAATCTAAAAAAAAAAAAAAAAACAGGTACTGATGAACCTAGTTGCAGGGCAGGAATAAAGATGTAGACATAGAGAATGGACTTGAGGACATGGGGTGGGAGGGGGAAGTTGGGGCTAAAGGAGAGTAACATCAACATATATACACTACTGAATGTAAAATAGCCGGTGGGAAGCAGCAGCATAGCCCAGGGAGATCAGCTCGGTGCTTTGCGATGACCTAGAGGGGTGGAATAGGGAGGATGAGAGGGAGACTCAAGAGGGAGGGGATATGGGGACATGTGTATGCATATGGCTGATTCACTTTGGTGTACAACAGAAACTATTACAGTATTGTGAAGCAATTATACTCCAATAAAGATCTATTTAAAAATAACAAAAAAAAACCCTAATTATAAATTTACTGCTTTCTTCATTCAACTACTGTTACTTATATATTTTTTGTATCTTACTTTTGTAACTCTGTGTATTGTGTTGTTTGTGTGTGTGTGAGTGATAGAATGTATTCTTGATGAATTTATTGAGAAAGTCTGTTGTAAGTGAACTAGAAGTGAAAAGGTCTTTGTATTAGTTTGCTAGAACTGCCGTAACAAATACCATACACTGGGTGGCTTAAACAACAGACATTTATTTTCTCACAATTCTGGAGCTAGCAGTCTAAGATCAAGGTGTCAGCAGGGTTGGTATCTTCTGAGGCCTCTCTCCTTGGCTTGTAGATGGCCATCTTCTTCACATGTTTTCAGATGGTCTTCTGCAGTGTGTGTCTGTGTTCTAATCTCCTCTTTTTATAAGGATACCAGTCACCAGTCATATTGGATTAGGGCCCAGTCATATGACCTCATTTTAATTTTAAAGGCCCTATTTTCAAATACAGTCTCATTCTGAGGTTCCAGGGGTTAGGACTTCGACATACGATTTGGGGAAGACAATTCAGCCTATGACAGTCTCAGCTTTGCCTTACACGTGAATGCTAGCTCAGCAATCTCTACAGTTGTACTGTCCAATACAGTAGCCAATAGTCACATATGGCTATTTAAATTGAAATTATTTGAAATTAAATGAAATGAAAAATTCGGTTCCTCAGTCATAGCAGCCATATTCCAAGTGCTTACCACCCACTGTGGCTCATACATCCACCTTGAACAGCGTAGCTATAGCGTGTTTCCATCATTGCAGAAGTTCTGTTGACTAGCACTGCTATAGAGCGGCTTCATCTGAAAAATGATGCACATGCCTTTTGAATTCTATCAGGAATAGATAATGTTAAGCATGTGTTGGACACATGGCAGGGTGTTCAATGAATACTAGTTGAGTATTCACTCAACAGTGAGTGAATGGTAATATTAGGACTAGAACCCACTGTTTCTGCCCCATTGTTCCCCAAGAATAGCCATAAATGAGTCAGCTGTTGTGAAACATAGGACACAAGGAAGATCAGGCGAGAGAGTAAGAAGGGACGATGATATTAAACACACGCCTTAAAACACTGTCTTTATACCCAAATCAGAATAAACTTTATTCTATTTAATTCTCTCAATGACTTTGTAAAGAAGATACTATTATACCCATTGTATGAGTGAGGAATGAAATAAATACAGTTCTTGAAAGCTAAGTAATTACCCCAAGGCCACATACTTAAGTCAACAGTGAGTTGGTGGCAATGTCAGGACTAGAATACGCTGCTTTACCCGCTCCGTTCTCCTAGGATAACTAAAAACTGGAGAGTCATTGGGAAACACAGATGACTAAGGAGACAGGGAAATTCAAACCCAGATTGAACTTCAAATCCCTTCTACAACATTGATTCCCAAATTCATTTGACCGCTGTCCCCTCGGTAAACATTTTTGTTTACACATACACACACAACACACATATGTATGTATATATATATGTAAATTATAAACATTACTGTAATATACACTATAAAACACACTCCATGCTACGCACTAAAAAAGATAAAAATAAATGTAATAAAAGTTCTAATTCTTTTTCTCATGCTCTAGTATTATTTCACATGCTCTCTAGGATGCTGGTGCCCCCTTCCACTTTGGAAACCACTGCTCTAAACCATGCCATACTAAGAGGGAATATGCTGTCGAAGAATTTACAGGCCTGGGAATCTCAGCTTTCATCTGCTCATCCAAACCCCTCTGAAAAGAAACATAATTGGACTATAATGTATTCAACGTCAGCCACATTCTTGGAGTAACTAGGGCTTTTCACTATTTCTATGCACCAGTAGTCTGACATTTTGTCATTGGCTGTTATTTCAAAGAGAGAATTAATTTAAGACTACCATTCAAAGGTTGCTCCTGGCCATGCGGCCCATCCATGAAAGGCAGAGAAATGAGCAAAGCAACACTTCAGTGAACTAAGACGGTTCCTTTTCCCCAAGAGATAAAATATATATATATATATATATATATGTATTTGTCCCCCCTGAAATGGAGTGAGACTTGGAGAAACAAATAATTGATGTACTTGCATCATTCAGATTTTTGTATTGGCCTCTTTGTTCTTATGGCCATACATCACTTGCTGATTACAGCGATGACAGCATTTCTTACATAATGCCCTCAGCTTAAAAGCATTATCAAGTGTTTGATTCTCTCTCAGATGTGATCTCTCTCCTCTCTCTGTCCCTTTCTCTCTGTTTCTCTCAAGCAGTGGGGGGATATAGGTGTTATTATTCCCTTTTTACAGATGAAGAACCTGGCTTGAGAGGTGAGGTCACACAGCCAGTAAATGGTGAAGTCAGAACTTGAACCAGGTGCTCTGCTCCAGAGCCAATGCCCTGAGGGAGGTTTCACGTGATCTGGTCGGCATTACATAGTTGGGAGAGAGGACACTAGGTCTGAGAATCACTACAGGTCAGAGTGCCTCTGCAGCCAAAGTACCAACTCAACTTCATCTTGCCCTGAGAGATTCGCAGGGCTTTATTTACATCAGTGGTCCCTTGGATTCAGTCGAGGCTGTTTCTACATTCGCTATTCAGCCAAGACAAAGCCTCTAGGAGGAGCCTGAAGCAGTGCAAACCCCTTAAGCGGTTATCACGGGGACGGCAAATTGACAAACGCAAATCCACTCACGGAGGTTCTAAAGCTGATCAATGCGATCATCTTAGGAGCTGTTTCCGTGGGTTGGCTAGCATCTATCACTGTTCACCTGTGTCAACAACAGAAATTCTTTTGAATCCAGTCCTTTTTATCCCTGCTCCTCTTATTGCCCTGGCTCAGATGTCTTGCCTAGACTTTTTCAGAAGCTTCCCGCTGAGTTTTCCCCACCTGTCTTCCATCTCTCACACTGCTACCAGAGCTGTCTTTCGAAACACAGATCTTACGATGGCAGCTTCCAGCTTAAAGACCCCCATTAGTGCCCCCTTACTATGTGATCTTACTAAAAACTTTTGACATGGCATTCAGGTTTCTCCTCCTTGCCCCAAATTAACTTTCCAACTTTTCCTCCCACCGCCCCACTTTCCTTTATTCTATCTTCCAGCCTCTCCAGTCTAATCACTGTTCTCTAAAAATAGCCAGCCCTCTCATGCCTCTCTGCTTTGCTCATGCTCCATCCTCTGCCTGGAATGTCCTCCCCCTCCTTAACCTACCCCCTCGATGGAATCTTCCTTGGCCTTCCATGAGCTGCTCAGATGCTACCTCTTCAGTGCAGGCCTCCTCACCCACCCCTTTCCAGGTGGGACGCACCACTCTCTGCCCGGCCCCCAAACACTCCTTTCACACTCCTCATTTCAAGGAATTTTGACTGGTTTTTCATATGTCATTTTGGCTCATGAGATGGTGAACTCCTTAGGGGAACAGAGAGCATCTTTTTCATCTTTGTGTCCTCTGTGTTGGTACCTATAGGCATTTGAAATTTTTTGGTTGAATTTATTCATCTAACTGAGTGGGTTTTTTTTAATAATCATTTTTATTTACTATTTATTTATTTGGCTGCATTGGGTCTTAGTTGCGGCACACAGGATCTTTGTTGCGGCATGCAGGCTTCTTAGTTGTGGCGTGCATGCGGAATCTAGTTCCCCGACCAGGTATGGAACCGGAGCCCCCTGCACTGGGAGCCCGGAGTCTCACCCACTGGACCACCAGGGAAGTCCCTAACTGAGTGGTTCTGAGAGGTCTTGAAAGGGCTAAATTCCTAACAGATCTGAGATAAGGAGCAAAAGAGAAAGCACAAAATCAGCATGAAGAAATTACTTATTTAAGCATACTCCATCTAAAATGTTAAAATAAGGATTGGGTGTACTTTTTGAATAGTTGGAAGCCTTTTACTGGCTTTACCAAAAAGTTCATGCCATGCCTAAAATGGAAATAGCACCAGGTTGGAACAAACAGATTGGGTTTCTAGTCCTTCCTCTGCGATGGACTGAGCTGTGTGCCCTTTGGCAAGTTGGTCCTCCTTTCTGATTTTTTCTTTACTAAAATGCTTGACAAAATGACTTTAAAGGTGTCTTCTAACTGTAAAATTTGAAGGTTATTATCTTCTAGTTAGGAAGACTAAGTCTTTATTTCCCTTTGAGTGTGATGGTCCCTTAGGAACAAGAGCAGACATTCCACATCGTCATAAAAACACTTTTCTCCTACTGTGGCCCCATTACATAAAATTTAGGTATTAGAGGGCTTCCCTGGTGGCGCAGTGGTTGAGAGTCCGCCTGCCAATGCAGGGGACACGGGTTCGTGCCCCGGTCTGGGAAGATCCCACATGCCACAGAGTGGCTAGGCCCGTGAGCCATGGCCGCTGAGCCTGCGCGTCCGGAGCCTGTGGCACAACGGGAGAGGCCACAACGGTGAGAGGCCCGCGTACTGCAAAAAAAAAAAAATGTAGGTATTAGAAAAAGCACCAAATATTTTATGAAGTGAGAGTTCCTGATACAGGGTAAAAAACAAAAACAAAAGCAAAACAACTAACAAAAAATTCCTTACTGCCAAAACATCACGCCTCTGGCCCTTTAAAGTTGAAAGGCCATGCATAAGGCTAAGAAAAAGACCTCAGAAAGATTAGTTGATCTGATGGGTTCACAAAGATGGAGGAGAGAATAAAGTGGTCAGGTCATACGTGAAGATGGTTTGGAGAGGAAGGAGAAGATGCTTGGAGGTGGAGTTTTAAATTCAGGTCTTTAGGGAAGGCATTCTACAACACGTCACAGGTACAAAGGGAGTCGGAAATCCTCAATGTTGTGAGTGCAGCTGTATCCCTGGCACCTGTTAGATGCTGTGACAATTTCCTTTTGTGTAACAGGAAACTTGAAAGCCCTCCAATGTTCTGAAATGCTATTCTACCCATTTTTTTTAAAAACTAGGCTTTATTTTTTAGAGCAAGTTTAGGTTCACAGTAGAGTTGAGCGCAAGGTACAGAGAATTTCCATATACATGCACAGCCTCTTCCAATGTCGGTATCCTGTATAGAGTGGTACATTTTTTGGAATCGATGAACCTACACTACACATCATTATCATCCAAATTCCATAGTTTACGTTAGGGTTCACTCTAGGTGTTTTACATTCTGTGAGTTTTGACAAATGTATAATGACATGTGCCCATCATCATATTATCATACAGAGTAGTTTCAGTGCCCTGTAAATCCTCTGTGCTATGTCTATTCAACCTCTTTCCCCGCTAACCTCTGAAACTTTTTATTTCCTCCATAGTTCTGCCTTTCCTGGAATGTCATATGGTTGGAATCACACAGCACGTAGCCTTTTCTGATTGGCTTCTTTCACTTTGTAATATGCATTTACGCTTCCTCCATATTTTTACATGGCTTGATAGCTCATTTCTTTTTAGTGCTGAATATGGATGGACCACAGTTTATTTAGCCATTCATCTACTGAAGGACATCTCAGTTGCTTCCAAGTTTTAGCAATTATGAATAAAACTGCTATAAACATCCATGTGCAGGTTTTAAAAGTTTTCAGTTCCCTTGGGTAGATACTAAGGAGTGCAATTGCTGGAGCATATGGTAAGAATATGTTTAATTTTGTAAGAAACTGCCAAACCGTCTTCCAAATTGACTGTATTATAGTCCCACCAGCAATGAATGAGAGTTCTTGTTGCTCCACATCCTTGTCAGCATTTGGTGTTGTCAGTCTTCTGGATTTTGGCCATTCTAAAAGGTGTATAGTGATATCTTATTGTTTTGATTTCCAGTTCCCTAACAACATAAGATGTTGAGCATCTTTTCATATGTTTATTTGCCATCTTTGTATCTTTGGTGGTGAGGTGTCTGTTGAGGTCTTTTGCCCATCTTTTACTTGGGTTGTTCATTTTCTTATTGTTGAATTTTAAGAGTTCTTTGTATATTTTGGATAACAGTCCTTTATCAGATATGTCTTTTGCAAATGCGGCTTGTATCCTTATTCTCTTTTTCAGCATCTTCTGCAGAGCTGTTCTCATTTTTAATAGATCCATTCAAGCAAAATTCTACTTTTAAATTGTTTAGCAGAAATCTCACTTATCCAGAAATTTCTTTCTAGCCTATAGAAATAGACTTTGTTTTATTTGTATTTCCTTGATTTAGGAGTTATAAACAGAAGTTAGAAAAATCATCTGTCATCAAATTTGAGTTATAACTTACAATGTGTGTTTCAAATATCCATTGAGGGGATGTCTTGGGGTTGGGAGATTTCAATCCAATTTCTTAAATCCACTTTGCTATATCTGAAGTCATAGACCAAGGGATTTCAACTAAGTTTCCATAAAACCACAGGAGATAAAATTTATTTCTCGCTGAGTATATGTATTGTTATGGCAATGTCTGTCAGCTGGAATGTGGGCTAAGTAGATGGTGAGATGTTTTGTGAGTGAGGAACAATTTCCTGAGAAGATTAGCTGGAACCTAAGAAAGGTCTCCCATTTCCTGGAAGATGAGAAGGTTTTGCCTCATGAGTATATGAAAGAAAAGGGTCAGGGCAATAAGGAGCTCTAGTTACAGAATGACACAGTGCTGGAGGGAGGCCAAGTATACGGGGTGACAACTGTGGATCTTTTTTATAGATGTGGATCCTTTTATAGATGCTGAGATATGGTGCTGGTGGTTGTGTTATAGTTAACTTGCTTGGTGACATTTTGATTCTGTGAATTCCTTCTAGTGAGTTGTCTCCAAATGCTAGAATTTGAAAGTGCTCCACGAACTCTTAGAGGCTTTAGAGCCAGTACGGTTAGATGACAAAACTTGAAGATCATGAGACCCTGTAATAGTTTCAGTCTGCAAAAAAAGATTGTATTATTCATTCTCTGCTGGATGTGTGAAGGCAGATATCATAGACCAGCTTCAATAAAAATGTTTTCCTTGTAGATCCAAGGAACCAGACACAGTTACTCAGAGACGAACTGGTGATTGTGGGAGTAGGAAAACATATAGCAAATCTTCAAATACCTGATGAACTGCCATATATATAAGGAGGGAGTAAATGTGTTTCAAGAAAAAACAAGGACCAATAAGAATAGACATTGTAGATAGGCTGATATTGTTTCAATGTATAAAAAAACTTTAATCCATCTAATAACACAGTGCATCCTTTTTCACTTTATGATAATTATAGAAAATGAAAGAAGTTTTACAGCCCACGGTGGAAAAGAGTAGTCCAATGACTCCCACCTGCCTGAGGGCTGAGATGTTTACTATCTTGGCAACCTGTAATCCATTCACAGCACAGTGATAGGGAAGCTCTGTACTAATAGGATCAGTGGTCTCTGAAAAGAATAAATTCCCCGTCATAGGGAATTTTCAAGCAGAGTTTGGAAACAACCCAGATGAGGTGCTGTAATGGCAATTTTTAAAAATTCTTTAAAATTTATGAACTTTTTATTGTATAGTTTTATACATTCTGACAAATACGTAGTCTCACATAACTACCACAACAATCAAGATACACAATAATTACCATCCTCCAAAATTATTTTGTACTTCCCCTTTGTAGTCAAATCCACCCCCCCCCAACCACTGGCAATTGCTGACCTGTTCTCTACCCCTAAAGTTTTGCCTTTTCCAGAATGTCATGTAAATGAAATCATACAGTATCCAGCCTTTTGAATCATGTTTGTTTCACTCAGCATAGTGTATTTGAAATTCATCCGTATTGTTGACTCATCCAAGGTTTGTTTCTTTTTATTGCTGAGTAGTATTCCATTGTATAGATCTACCACAATGTCCATTCGTCAACCAGTTGAAGAATATATAAGTGACTTCTGGTTTCCAGTATGGCATGTAAGGATCTTGGAAGTCATGATTCCATTCTAACAACAAGTTAAAAGCTGAACAAACTGAAAATTAACAACTCTTCTTATACCCATCAGAGAATTGAGACCACAGGAAAAACTACTGCCCCCCAAATTGGAGAGACAGATAGGTGGATATAGAGAATCACAATTTACTGGAGCAGAAGCCCACAAGTAGAGACCTTCATGGGAACCATTACTGGGTTTCTTTTACTCAGTACCTCATATCTAGCTTTCAACAAAAAATTACAAGGCATATTAATAGGCAAAAAACAGAGTTTGAAGAGACAGAGCCAGATTTAGATATGGCAAGAATGTTGGAATTGTCAGTCCAGGAATTTAAAACAACTATGGTTAATATGCTAAGAGTTTTAATGAAAAAAGTAAACAACATGGAAGAACAGACAGGTAAAGTAAGCAGACAGATGGAAATCCCAAGGAAAAATCAAGAAGAAATGCTAGGAATCAAAGATACCAAAATAGAAATGAAAAATGCCTTTGATGGTCTCATTAGTAGACTGGACACAACTGAGGAAAGAATCAGTGAGCACGAGGGCATATTAACAGAAATTTCCAAAACTAAAGCAAAGAGAAAACAGACTTAAAAAATGGAACAGAATATCCAAGAACTGTGTGACAACTATGTAACATACCAGAAGAGAGAAAGGAGCAACAAAAAAAAAAATTTGAAGCAATAATGACTGAGAACTTCCCAAAATTAATGTCAGACAGCAAACCACAGATCTAGGAATCTTAAAGAACACCAAGTAGGATAAATTCCAAGAATATTTGGGTTGTTTCCAGTTTGGAGTGAATAGGAATAAACTACTAATTCTACAACCAGTAGCATACAGGTTTTTGTGTGAACATAACTCTTCATTTTTTGAAGTAAATACACCAGAGGAGAATTTCTGGGTCATAAAGTAAGTTCATGTTTAATTTTTTAAGAAACTGCCAAATTGTTCTCCAAAGTGTCTGTACCAGTTTGCATTCTCATCAGCAGTGAATGAGAATTCCAGATTCTATATCTACCAGCATTTGGTATAGTCAATTTCTTGATTTAAAAATTTTAGTCATTCTAATAATGGTATTTTAATTAGTTGTTCTAATAAGTGTTTTAAATTTGCATTTCCTCAGTGAATAATGATGTTGAGAATCTTTTCATGTGCCATCAATATATCTTCTTTAGTAAACTGACTGTTCAAATCTTTTGCCTATTAAAAATTGGATTGTTTTCTTATTGTTGAGTTTTGAGAGTTCTTTATATATTCTGGATACAAGTTCTTTATCAGTTATGTGATTTTTCAAAATTTTTGCCCAGTCTGTGATGTTCTTTTCATTTTTTAAACATTTTTCAAGCCTTTTATGACTCCACGATTTTCATTTTGATGGAGTCCAGGTTAATAATTATGTCTTCCATGGATTATGCAAACTTTTGGGGTTGTATTTAAGAACTTTTCCTAACCCAAAGTAACAAAGATTTTCTCCTATGGTTCCTTTAAAATAAATGTTTGATAGGTTTACATTTTATATTTAGGCATATTATCCATATTGAGTTTATTTTTGTATAAGGCATAAGGTGTATGTTGAGGTTCACTCTTTTGTGTATACGGTTGTCTAACTGTTCTGTCGCTACTTGCTGAAATGACTGTTCTTTCTGCATTAAAGTTCTTTTGCACGTTTGTCAAAAAATTGTATCAGATCAATTGACCATACTTGCATGGGTCCATTTCTGGTCTCTCTATTGATTCTGAGCACTACTAAAATCTCTGGGGAATGTTAATTTTTGTTTGTGCTATTAAGTCAGTCCAGTGAATTTTCTTTATTTCAGAAACTGTATTTTTCGGGTCTGAAATTTCCACTTTGTTCTTCTTTATAGTTTCTATTTTTCTGGTGAGAACATCTATATTTCCATTCATTTCAAGAGTGTCCACCTTTACTTCATGGATCATGGTTACAATAGTCACTTTTTTTTTAACATCTTTATTGGAGTATAATTGCTTTACAATGGTGTGTTAGTTTCTGCTTTATAACAAAGTGAATCAGCTATACGTATACATATATCCCCATATCTCCTCCCTCTCGCGTCTCCCTCCCACCCTCCCTATCCCACTCCTCCAGGTGGTCACAAAGCACCGAGCTGATCTCCCTGTGCTATGTGGCTGCTTCCCACTAGCTATCTATTTTACATTTGGTAGGTATATATGTCCATGCCACTCTCTAATTCCAATATGTGGATCGTCTTGGGTTTGGCATCTGTTGGTGCTCTTTTCCTTTGAGAATTGGGCCGATTTTCTCTATTCTGTGTTTTTTGCTTTTTTGTAAGTCAAGTAATTTTGAATTGTATTCTGGAATTTTGAATATTACGCTGTGAGGCTCTGGGCCTTATTAAAATCTTCTGGAGAGCATTAATTTTTATTTGCTTGCTTATTTTAGCAGGCAATGTGCCTGGTTATGTTCATATTCCAAGTTGTATCTTACCTTCTGAGAGTGGTGGGTGCAATGTCAGTTCAAAGCTTTTGCCGTGCTCTGTCTGTCTGCCCAACACATACACCATTCAATTGTTTATCTGTTACTTGGGCAGTGATTGATATCATAGTTTAGGTCTCAAAACTTTTTCTCTTCTTTTTGGGTCTGTGTTGTACATGCATAACTCAGGAGTGAGTGAGATTGGTGCTTGTTCATAGTCAGAATGAAGGGATTTCCAAAAAAAAGGAAAATAAAAAGAATTAAGGGATTTGCTTCTCCAGCTTTCTCATCCTTAGACTTGCCCTGACTCTCTGTGGCTCCCAGGGGCCCTTTTTTGCAGTCTTCTGGCTAGTAAGCCATTGTTTCTCCCAGAATTTTAACCCATGCACTTTCTGAGAACCTGGGGTGCCTTCTAGGCAGCATGAAGAGAAAGAAGAGAGAAAAATAATAGGAATCCCTCCCATTCTCTTCAGGCCATTGGGACTCTTTCCCGATTTGTGCAAACCGAGAGATGGTTGTTTGAGTTTTAGGTACGCACACTACTGCTGCTGCCATCGTGACAGTGAAGCTTTAGGACTGGGACTGGCATTGAGGCCCGGGAGGAAAAAAAAAAAAGAAAGAAAAATTAAAGGATTCTCCCCATACTCTTCAGCTTTAAGGGCCCCTTTTCCCGATCCTCTGGCTAGAAAAGGGGGTTTCTTTCAGATTTTTTGCTGTCTCTACCTGTAGCACAGCTCCAGGACTCAGCCCACCCTCGGATCAAACCCAAGAGATAAAGGTAAGAAAAACCGAGTAATCTCACTGCCATACCAGTTGTGCTTCAGGTTTTGACTTCCCTCTCAGTCTATATGCTATCGTTTACTTTTTGGAGTCCTCAGCTAGTAGCTTTTGAATTCTCTCTGGAGGTTTTAGTTATAATCGATGGGAGAGATAGGCTATCATGGGTTCACTCTGTCTTGATTAGCACCAGAAGTTTTGTAATGACAATTTAAATACTGGATGACCACTCTTACAGATCATTATTCTCAAACCTAGCAACAAATTTGAATGAACTGGGAAACTTAAAAAAACATAAATTCCAGGACCCTACCCTAGACTCATTTCTGAGGATGGGAACCCGAGAAACTGTAGAAGATGTTTCTGAGTTTCTGATATAGCCAACCTGGCACCGGTTTTGGGGGGGCCCGGAGATAGGGTCCAAGCTGGAAGTGTGAGAAGCCCTGGATGAGATGATCTCCAAGGTCCTTTCTAACCCTGAGATCCTCAGACTCTATATTATTCAGAATATCCCGTTCAGAAAGCTGCTTGTTAAGTGAGGTGCCTAGCCACTTCCCTCAAATGTTTAAGCTCTTGATCACATAGGTCATCTATGTGATGCCACATAGCTGCCACAGAGCTGACCAAAAAATATATAGAACTGATAGGCAAAGTCAAGATATTAAAGCCAACAGAAGAACGAATGGACTCCTAACCTATAAGATTAGTTTCATGGAAGTGACAACTTTTTGCACTAAAAGCAGCAATAAATTCTAAATCTGCTTTATGTGGTGTTAGCCAGAAGGGAGACCATGTATGCTCGGGTCTGAGGATTAGTGGTTTCATTAAGCATCTCCTTTTCTCCCTAGGATTATCCCTTTCCCATATATTTGACAAACTTCTTTTGGTTGAGTGCTGTTTCTGCTTATGTGCTAGGAATCGCTAGTGACTTTAAATTTGCTTTTCATAAAAATTTATTTCTAAGGGACTTCAGAAATCATTTCCTTGAGCTTGCTTCTGTAATGATAGAAGAGGAAACCAGGCCTGAGAGGTTATGTGCTTTATTTAGGGGGTCAGAGCTGGGGCCAGAAGCCAGATGTTGGCTCCTAAGAAACACATTTTCTATATGACTGAGCTGAGGCAGGTGAG
Organism: Pseudorca crassidens; assembly: GCF_039906515.1. Lineage (NCBI taxonomy): Eukaryota > Metazoa > Chordata > Mammalia > Artiodactyla > Delphinidae > Pseudorca > Pseudorca crassidens. Next base: position 37,220,484 of record NC_090304.1, on the reverse strand, counting down.
ATCTTGGATGCGGAGTCTCCTGGAGCCCCCGGGAGTCTCCAGTAACTGAGTAACTCAGTAACTGAGCTGGGTCAGATGCTGCGGTGAGTGGGCCGTGGCTGAGTTCCATGCAGTGCATTTGTAAAGGGCATTTTGACCTAAACATGCTTTAGCTCCTGGATTTGCAGTTACTAAAATATTGGCAACCAAAATGGCCCACAGCTTATAAAGTGACCCACAGTTTACTGGCACATCCTATTCTCTGCGCACTGGGAACTAGACAGCCCCTGGCCACCTCTGGAGCTCCCCAAGCCCCATTTACTTTCAAATGTGCTGCACGGTATTGTATAGTCAGTGTTAAATCAGGGAAGCAGAACTGCGATGAGTTATGAAGTCAGGGATTTTTTTTTACAGGAATTAGACCTCACACCATTGTAGGAGGAGCTGGGATAGTGAAGGTTTGAAAGGGTGAGGTGGAGAACCAGAGCTGGCACCAACAAGTCAATTCAAGGAGCCAAGCATTCCTCGTTTGGAAAACTCAAAAGCACAACCATAACACGAAGGGGTTTTTGTGAAATGGTGTTCTGGCTTAGGCAACTTGATACAGCGTTAATCACTGTAGGTAGAGAGCCTTAAATAGAAACAGCTGTCATACCTTGAGAGTGATGTTCCTGAAGCTCTGTTCTCATTTGTCATGAACAATCTGGAAACAGCCTGTTTCACCACAGTCTGAAAACGTGTGATAGCTTTAGTGTGATGGAGCAGTGGGGCGTGGTGCCCTGGAATCAGAAAAGCTTTGTCACCAGGCTGATCTGCACGTGCGTGCTGCCTTTGCACACATACTGTGGGATTGGGACATGCTCCTCACACTTTCTGAAAAGCTACATATTTGCTTCCTCATTTGTAAATGGCACCAATAGTAACCACCTCATAATACTGTTTTGGAGTAGGTATAGTAGTAGATGCTCAATAAAAATGACTCCTTTTATCTCTCCAGTCCCACCCTTCCCCCTAGTACATCTAGGACGTGTAGTATTTCTCAAAATGTCTCCATGTAGAAATGCCCTTATTGGCTAAGGTGGATTTTGATCATGAATATAGAACTATAATTTAAATTCAGCATTCCTGGCACTCCGTCATGCCCCAGATTCCCAGTATCAACAATTTTGGATTTGTGTGGACAGTGAGAAAGACCACTGTTTGGCAAGGGAAACACCTGAGGTGAAGCTCATGGCCTTTATCCCCCAAGAGAGAAACAGAGCACTCTTTAAATAGTTAGAAATCTGTTGAGTGGTTTATAAAAGTGAGTGTGGTGACATCAGCTCCCCTGGAATCCTTCAGTTTTCCTGGGTTAGAAGAGAGATTCATCATGAGGTTAGAGGGAAGAAGCAAGTTGAAGCTGATATCAAAGTTGGAGACAGAAAACCATTAAAAACAGAACTTGGAAAGCATAATATTCTGGAGCCAGTAATTTTAGGAGGATACAGACCTACATACTTAATAGCCCTTGAGGGCATTACTGTATCATAGATGGTCTAAATTGTTTGTTTGTTGAATTTGAATTTAATAAAATAGTGCTCATGAGTTTCTGAAACATGAAGAAAAGTTTAAATTATATTCAGAGTACTCTGTTTAGGAACTGGAAGGGTATATTATCATTTTAGAAAGATTTTAATTAGTAGTAACTAAAAAATTTTTTATTCAGGATAAACTTTTAGAAGATTCATACACAGAGGATATTTTATTATCAAAAGTGGCATTGTTTTGCATAACAGTTCTAAGCATATAGTAAAAATTGAATAAATGCTTTTTTTTTTGGTGACAAAACCTGGGATTGAACCAGAATAAATACTTTCTTTTTTTTAACATCTTTATTGGGTATAATTGCTTTACAATGGTGTGTTAGTTTCTGCTTTATAACAAAGTGAATCAGTTATACATATACATATGTCCCCATATCTCTTCCCTCTTGCATCTCCCTCCCACCCTCCCTATCCCACCCCTCTAGGTGGTCACAAAGCACCGAGCTGATCTCCCTGTGCTATGTGGCTGCTTCCCACTAGCTATCTATTTTACATTTGGTAGTGTATATATGTCCGTGCCACTCTCTCACCTTGTCCCAGCTTACCCTTCCCCCTCCCCATGTCCTCAAGTCCATTCTCTACTAAGTCTGCATCTTTATTCCCATCTTGCCCCTAGGTTCTTCATGACCATTTTTTTTTTTTAGATTCCATATATATGTGTTAGCATATGGTGTTTGTTTTTCTCTTTCTGACTTACTTCACTCTGTATGACAGTACCTAGGTCCATCCACCTCACTACAAATAGCTCAGTTTCGTTCCTTTTTATGGCTGAGTAATATTCCATTGTATATATGTGCCACATCTTCTTTATCCATTCATCTGTTGATGGACACTTCGGTTGCTTCCATGTCCTGGCTATTGTAAATAGAGCTTCAATGAACATTTTGGTACATGACTCTTTTTGAATTATGGTTTTCTCAGGGTATATGCCCAGTAGTGGGATTGCTGGATCACATGGTAATTTTATTTGTAGTTTTTTAAGGAACTTCCATACTGTTCTCCATAGTGGCTGTATCAATTTACATTCCCACCAACAGTGCATGAGGGTTCCCTTTTCTCCACACTCTCTCAAGCATTTATTGTGTGTACATTTTTTGATCATGGCCATTCTGACTAGTGTGAGATGGTATCTCATTGTAGTTTTGATTTGCATTTCTCTAATGATTAATGATGTTGAGAATTCTTTCATGTGTCTGTTGGCAATCTGTATATCTTCTTTGGAGAAATGTCTATTTAGGTCTTCTGCCCATTTTTGGATTGGGTTGTTTGTTTTTTTGATATTGAGCTGCATGAGCTGCTTGTAAAATTTGGAGATTAATCCTTTGTCAGTTGCTTCATTTGCAAGTATTTTCTCCCATTCTGAGGGTTGTCTTTTCATCTTGTTTATGGTTTCCTTTGCTGTGCAAAAGCTTTTAAGTTTCATTAGGTCCCATGAGTTTATTTTTGTTTTTATTTCCATTTCTCTAGGAGGTGGGTCAAAAAGGATCTTGCTGTGATTTATGTCATAGAATGTTCTGCCTATGTTTTCCTCTAACAGTTTGATGGTGTCTGGCCTTACATTTAGGTCTTTAATCCATTTTGAGTTTATTTTTGTGTATGGTGTTAGGGAGTGTTCTAATTTCATTCTTTTACATGTAGCTGTCCAGTTTTCCCAGCACCACTTATTGAAGAGGCTGTCTTTTCTCCATTGTATATTCTTGCCTCCTTTATCAAAAATAAGGTGACCATATGTACGTGGGTTTATCTCTGGGCTTTCTATCCTGTTCCATTGATCTATATTTCTGTTTTTGTGCCAGTACCATACTGTCTTGATAGCTGTAGCTCTTTGTAGTATAGTCTGAAGTCAGGGAGCCTGATTCCTCCAGCTCCGTTTTTTTTCTCAAGATTGCTTTGGCTATTCGGGGTCTTTGGCGTTTCCATACAAATTGTGAAATTTTTTGTTCTAGTTCTGTGAAAAATGCCATTGGTAGTTTGACAGGGATTGCATTGAACCTGTAGATTGCTTTGGGTAGTAGAGTCATTTTCACAATGTTGATTCTTCCAATCCAAGAACATGGTATATCTCTCCATCTATTTGTATCATCTTTAATTTCTTTCATCATTGTCTTATAATTTTCTGCATACAGGTCTTTTGTCTCCTTAGGTAGGTGTATTCCTAGATATTTTACAGAATAAATACTTTTTAAGAAGAATTCAATATATAAAGGGCAAATCAGACTCGGAGCTTAACTCATGGAATATGGATGATTCTCTTGCAAACTTTCAGAAATGTAGTTAGTTACTTGACTGTTGAAGGACATTGATAATATATTCCCTACCTATTTTTCTACAAATTGTTGACAGTCACGACAAGTCCAAATAGTTACTGATCCAACTGAGCAAGTAATTGGCCTGAATGACCTCAATAGAACATTGAGATATAAAATCACTTCTGTAAAGTTGATACTTTTTTTTTTCAACCTGAAATAATGACACTTTTGTTTCCAGCTTACCTCTTGTTTCAGGCTCTCAAGATTTGAAAACTACCAGTCAGTGGTAAATATAGTAAAGAATCTGCAGTCAACCCACACTCTTCTATATAATAAATAGGATTGCTCAGACAGCTTATCTGCTTAAATTCTGAAAATCTCTTTATCCTTTATCTGCAGAAACCCTAATCGCTTGAAAAGGAAAAGGCTGAGGAAAGTTGTTTTAAAGCTGGGTTTAAACAATTTTTTTTTTTTTTCCTGCAGCAAATTCTATTGCTCTAGTTCCCTGGGTTACTTGCATCTCTTCCCCATGCTATTACCCTTTTAGGTATTTTAAATGGCATGTTGCATTCACTTGAACAGATGTGAGTTGCTTGCATTTTCTGGTGAGATAAGCATTTCTTAAGGCCTCTTCTATTCAATCATTGGCTGGATTTCATCAGGTCCCGGGAACAGGGATTTAACTGGTCTGGGAACTGGGAAGCCTTGGCTCTGAGTTTCACTCTGTGATTTGTTAAGAGTCCTTTGGTTACCAGCCACAGGTATGATTGGCAACTTGAAGCAAAGGAAATTTCTTGGAAGGATAGCAGAGGTGCACAGAATCAGGTGACTGAAAATCAGGCTTGAACTTGGGCAGGTGCCATAGCTTTTCCAGAGGCTGGGAAGCAGGAACGCCAGCAACAGTCTTGCAGTGGGGACAGAATGGTAAGAACGCCACTGAGAGGATGAAATGAACATCAAATTCCAGGGAGGTTGGCTTAGACTGGATGTCAACCCCACTCTTGATAGACATGTGCTAGGACCCCCAGTTATAGTCCACTGGGCTCCACCCAGTAATTCCTTAAGAGGAAATTCAGGAGGCAGTTTGAGGAAAGAAATTTCGTGCTGGGCAGATAACTTTGTCCACTACTGTGCTACAACCTGGCATCTTTAAAGTTGTTTCCAGCTTTAAAAATGGACACTTTCCCATGAAAGCCTTTGGGGTTACCATGTGCCAGTGATGCTTGTTTCTATGAATGCCTATAAAACCAGTGAACATTAATAAGACAAACTGGAAGAAGACGTTTATGAACACTAGTGGGTTATGTAGCTGTATTAGTTACCTACTGCCGCATGGCCATATCACTACAAACTTAGCATCTTCAAACAACTCAAATTTATTATGTCACAGTTTCTGTGGGTCAGGAGTCTGGGAGTGGCTTAGTTGGGTTTTCTGCTTAGAATCTCATAAGGCTGTAGTCAAGGTCATGGCTGCGGTCTCATCTGAGGTCCAAGTGGGGAAAGATCTGCTTGCAAGCTCACTCAGACTGTTGGCACCATATTCAGTGTTTCAGTTTCTTGCTGGCTGTTGGTGACAGGCCACCCTCAGCTGCAACAGCTGCTCACAGGTCCTTTGTTGGGCTCCCCAAACATGGCCACTCTGACTCCTCCAAGCGGGAAAGGCAGGCTCTTAATCATGTACACACACACTCACACACACCCCATCACCTTCACTGTGTCCTGTTGGTTAGAAGGAAGTCACAGGTCCCACCCACACTCAAGGGAAGGGAATCCACAAGGGCGTGAACACCAGGAGGTGGGGGTTATGGGGCAACTTTACGAATCTGCCAGTGGCAGAGCTGGGTGGGACAACCCCAGAGCTGTCTCAAAACCTGACACATCTCCTTTCTTTCTGTGCATCTGATTTCCCCAAACCTCCATCCTAGGGAGGTACTTCTCCATGTGTAGACCTGAGAAGGGGGGCAGAACAAAACCTGGCCTGCAGTCTCTCTAGCTCGGCTATCGGGGAGCAGATGTCAGGAGATTCACCTCCTTGGAGCTACAGTGACTGCCTGTCTGGGTTGGTGTTTCTCTCAGTTCTCTGTGCAATTATGTAGTAGCCTCCGCTGAACTGTATCTTTAGTCTATATCTACTACTGGCAGCTTACCTTCTCTGTATTGAATGGATTTACTTTCTTTCATTTATTTGTGTGTACATACTGTCTTCCTCAATGATACTATAAGCAAAGGCAGGAGCCATTTCTTAAATCAGGAACCATCCACATGCCCTCCAAGTAGGTTTATAAAAGACAAGGCAGAGGAACTTTGGGGGAAATAGTTCATATTGGCTCTCTAGTGGTGTGGAGGAAGAGGGATCTCTAGGTCAGCGTGCAAATCTGCCTCTTAGCTGTACTTGGTTGTGCAAACAAAACATGTATATTTGAAAGCTTTGAGCTTGTAAATGCTCAGATTACCCTGAAACAATGTGCTTGGTTCCTGCTGGAGCTGCTGGGCATGCATCTGGAGGCAGATGGGTAATGAACAGATAAAGAGATAAAGACATGGGTTAAGTCCTTGCGTACACTGGCAGTGTGACCCTGGACTTGCTGCTTGAATTTCTGGGAGCCTCGGTGACCTCATCGCCCTAGCTTGTAGAGATAATGCCTTTAAAATGTGTAACAGTGCCTGGCACATAGGAAACAAGCAGGAAGTAGATATTACAATGATCCTTTAAGACCCTGACAAGGGAAGGCATGTGTTAATTCTTAAGGTACAATTTGTTGCATAACCAGGGGATCAGGGAGGTGCACACTTAACACATTATAGCTCGTTCCTTCTCTTGGAGCTCATGGAGGGTTTGCTGTGGTAGTTCCTTGAGTGTGGACGAAATTAGAATCCTTACTGCTACTTGCCCACCCTTGGAGCTGGGCCATTTGGAAAGTGTGGGAAGAGGACTGTAGCTGCAGCCCCTCTTCTGTCGACAACGGGACGGAAGAGGGTGGATGCTGGCCATGCCATGCCATGCCAGGGCAGGAGCATCCCAACTCACACCTCTCATTTCCAACCTCCCAGGGCGTGGTGGAAAGCCCAGGGGACTAAGCTGGCCGTCCTTGGCCAAGCAACGCTTCTCTGAAGCCATTTTCACTCTGTAAAAGTGGGGCCATGTGGAAGATCAAAAGAGGGGAAGAACGTAGGCAATAAACTTGGCATATCTAAGGAAACCCAGGATGTATTCTCCGTACTAAGAATTTGCCTCAGAGGCTCGAGAAATTTTCCTTTTCTTCCAAAAGGCCAAATGCAAAGTTAAATACATTTTAGAAAAGTTTTAATTTGAACAACTTATGATTAAAAATACATTTTATAAATAATTTTTCCATAGACTTGATTAAGTAAGGATTGTTGCGAACTTTACAAAAAGACATACTGCAACAACAGCTGAAAGAAATTACAAAAAATATAGCTATAGCCCTATTTAAAAATACAACATTGTACATCACAGCGTTTTCTTTGTGCAAAGTTGTAGAGAGCGCTGCGTTAGGCCTGTCACAGATTCACTCAAAGGGAAGTAAACTTTAACACAGTTACTAGGCATAATAGTATAGGCACAGCTGGAACAACGAATTCTTTCCCCCAGAAGTTAATATACCTCAGTTCTTTTATTTTGTAGGACTGATGGCTGAACTTAGCTTAATACAAATATATATTTTATGTGTGTATGGATATATATAAGTATGAAAACAAGTGTCTGTTTTGAAATTAAGTAAACTCCCAACGTATTTACAGCATTTTCAGAGAACGTGTTCTCCGTATCAGTCTGAGGATATCATCTCTGTTAAACAACTCTAGAAGATTAAACGAGGCCGAATCTCTCAATTAATGGACATCCTCCGTTGAGACTTCCAGTTTTCGCTGTGGAACAAAGAGAGTTCCTATGGAGGTGTTATTAGCACCGTCGGAATCCACGCAGGAGGAGCCTTTCGGCTTCGTTGGTCCACCTGGGGTACGGAAGAAGCTTTCAGCCACTAATTGGGACCCTTTGGGTGTCACAGGAACAGGCTGATTGGAAAGAGAAGAATGGAGAAAAGTCAAACCCATGCAGACAGGTACACCTGGCAACCTTAGAAAACTGGACTGGAGGGACACGTCACATGATGGGAACCTCGCATGCCCTGAAATCTGCCGGCTGAGCCTGCATGAGTTTCATGTTCTCAATTATTTCTGCTAAGGTGAGACAAAAAGCTCATGATAACCCCATAAAATGGACTCCTTGGTCACTCTTCCTGGGTTTGGAAGGAAGGCAGGCCTTTAATCTCGTCACTCTCCCAAAGGAGAAAAGCAAATGTGAGTCTCCCGTGATGTTGATATTGGGGACTTAATAACCTAAGGAAAAGAATAAATGGAAATACTCTTACCTGTTGTGCCCCTGTCACTGCAACTGATTGTCCATTTGTTTGGTTCTGGCCCAGGACTGATACGTCGTACTTGGTGGCCCTTCCTTGCTGAGTGCCTGCATTTTCTGGTGTGACACTAACAGCCTCTATTCTTGGAGACACAGGAACGGTTCCAGGCCCGGGGCTGGCGGACACCTGCATACCAGGGGAGATGAGGCCCAAGTGCTGCAGAGTGAAGTTTACAACGGCTGAGCTCGGGTTCTGGACGGGAACGGGGTGGCTCGAAGTGAGAGCCGAGCTGTTCCCGACAGGGACGGCTGCCACGGAAGTTGGTGAGACCATTAGCTTCAAAGGTGTTACATGAAAAGAGGGAAAATTAACAGCAGTGAGTTCAGATGATGTCACTGGAATAACACCTGGAAAGAAAAGGGGGGAAAATATCTTAAAAGCACAGGCATTTGTCCGAGAAGCATACAAGGCTTGAGTGAACTTGAGAATGACCCACATTTGAACAGTGTTTTACGTACACTCACCTGCAATCGGGGAGCTGTAGATCCTGTGGTTTGGGGAAAGTGTACCTGAGCTTTCTTTACTAGACAAAATGGACTCTGCCCCCAGGGTTGAGCACTGGGTAAGAGGGATTAGGTATCCTGATGGGAACAAGGTCTAGAAAACAAGGAGGAAGCGTTTATTTTACACACAAATATGGAAGAAAAATGGCCAAGTGCCTCTTCTGGGGCTAGTATCCCTTGGTGGTTCTCTCATCAGACTAAAGCCGCCAATGGTATGGGCCACGGGCAGGCCAGCTATAATGGCTCTTTGAAGACAATAGCCCTCCTTCCCATTCCAGTGCTTGTCCTGAATAATACAAACCATGTGTTTCTTAAATGCCATCTGTGGTCTTCGGAAGTGTCCTAAAGCTAGCACTGAACCTGCTTAAGGACAGGATTTACCCAGCACATCCCCCCTGACCCCCACCACTGACGCCCTAAGTCCTGCTACCAGACTTCTTGGTATGATGTGGTACTGTCAGAACAAGTTTAATGCAGCTGGACACCGTAAAGGCACTGCTGTGTTATTATCTGATTGTCCTTGAATTGTGTGGGATGGTATTTCCCAAGAATATTCTGAGGGACTCTAGTCCTATGGGATGCAAGCAGGCACTCTGCGAATCATAGTCAAATATGTTTGGGAAATTCTGAATTAAACAAAGGAAAATGGTCTTTATGACAGAATTTCTAAGGGACTTTTATGATGGCATGCATTGTTCTCCAAGGGGGCAGCATGTAACATTTCCTAGGTTATTCAGCAACTAAATTTTTGGTAGTATTGGTATTTAAGGAAAACTTTAAGAAATGTTGATTTACAGAAAGGGAATGCCAAACCATAGGCCAAAAATACAGCCTCCTGGCTGTTTTTTTTTTTTTTTTTTTTTTGCGGTGCGCGGGCCTCTCACTGTTGTGGCCTCTCCCGTTGCGGAGCACAGGCTCCGGACACGCAGGGTCAGCGGCCATGGCTCATGGGCCCAGCCGCTCCGCGGCATGTGGGATCTTCCCGGACCGGGACACGAACCCATGTCCCCTGCATCGGCAGGCGGACTCTCAACCACTGCGCCACCAGGGAAGCCTTTTTTTTTTTTTTTTTTTAACAACGGCAGAGTGAATAGGTGCAACAGAGACCATATGGCGCACAAAGCCAAAAACATTTACTATCTGGTCCTTTACAGAAAAAGTTTGCTGACTCCTGATTTAGAGCAAAGGAATTATACAACTATACATTTTTTTCCCCTAGTACTTTAGGTTCAAATGATACCAAACACCCTTATAATATACAAATGAAAGGGCAGGGCACCAGGGTTCAAAAAATTACAGATAAAAAAGAGAACTGATTAATTCGTATTAGATGCCCAATTGTCATGAAGCAAAAGCTTTAGGGAGTAAAGTTACATTCCAAACCGAAATGGCCAGAGTGTTGGGTTGTGTGTGTCTGCACCATGCCTGCTGATCACTGTACTTTTCCAAACAGAGACAGCCTACATGGGTGGCTGAGCCGCCTGAAAAGTCTGCTCAGTCTTACCAGGAGCAGGATTGGTAAAAGAGAAAAAGCAGGTCTTGTAAACTAGGGGCCCTCCTTTTATCTTCCTCTGGATCTTTCTTCTCGCCATTGTCAAAACAACAGTCTATACTTTGATCTAGCTGTTAATAGGTCTGGTCAGAATCCACAATGCTAAAGGGTACCACAGACTTTCAATTTTGTTTCTTAGATGCTTAGTTCTATTCAATATCTTTACTAGTAGGTTCCTTAAAGACTGCAGCAAAAAAGAATTTTCAAGGGGTAGATTTAGGTGTTTTACAAATAGCTGCTCTTTGCTATCTTTAATCGTACTCTCTCATGGTATGAGTTTTTCTGGTTGCCGGTTTAACTCTTTTCCAGCAAGACCTAAAGTACTCTAATAATAATTATCCTTCCATTTCCTACAAACTATATTCATCGCCACATTTTTTCACCTATAATGCCAATTCCTTTTTTTTTAAAAAAATTAGAACTATTAAAATAGCAGGATGAAAGAATTTGACATATTTCAACTTGCACATCTTCTCATTGAGCCTACATTACCACTCTTACCCCTCTTCCTATGACACTATCCTGTTTTATTTTCACCATACTTCTTATCATTCACTACCTGATATGTTTGTTTGTATACTGTCTTCTCTCCACCCCTAGAAGTGTAGATTCTCAGTAAATGTTTGTTGAATGAATTAACACATGAATCTCTCACTTTCTTTGTTCTGCTCAGTCCCTGCTAAAAAGAAATGGTCAAAATGAAGTCAGAGATGAACAAAGAAGCAGGGGACGTGAAAAATCTATCCAGTGAAAACCCTAATCCTGAATAACTAAGTGAGCAATAGGAGACCATTATTAAATCATACCCATTGGCTCAAAGAGATTATGGACCTCCCAGAAAATCGAATCAAGCCAAAGCCTTGTGATTTTCCCCCTCGCATGGACATTAGATGCAAAATGATACTATGCTAAGATAATGGATGTTTTGAATGGTTACCATGAGGCCATCCTTAGGGAAGATTTGACAAACTCTAAAGCCTCCTTAATAACAGTTACAGATAATACCCTTCAGCTTCTACGGTGCCTTAAAAGGACCACAAACCCCTTTATGTAAAACATCATGTAGTAAATGCACTTAACCTCACAAAAACTGTAATATGGCCCTGGGGCAAGTGCTCAAAAGCAACCACCCCCAAAGGCAGGTGCTGGGTTTGGTTTGATCCAGAGCACAGGTTTGATGCAAAGCATATTCTCTTTACACCCAATAGACGATCAGGAAAAACTGGCAGAACAAATTCTTTATAGATGTGGAAAAACAAGATGAAGGGAAGTAAAATAACTTGAATTAACAGCAGGGACAAAATGAGAGATTAACTTCTGCTTCCACGTTTAGTGGTGTTTGTTTATTTGGTGATGCTGTCTTTCATATATAATTGTCCTAAGGGAGGAAAACGAGATAATGTATGTGAAAGTGCCTAATACTTCTGCTGTATGGTATGTGGGTAGGCATCCAATAGATGTTCATTCCTTCCTGAATAAAACTCCATCTAGGAAGAAAATTGTCTAGAACATCAAAATCTCTAGAAACCAATGCATCAAATATACCTAAAATTAGCCAAGCTAAGTTTGATTTTTCTATTTGCACAAAATGGAAATTTTGGTTTAAATTTTAGGTAGAAAGTAAAAACAGGGGGAACAATTTCTCTTCTAGGCAACGGATGCCAGTTACATGACATCAAACAAACATCAAGTAATGACTCAGAAAGCAGGAGTTAAAGGGACCCTATGTGTCCATCCATTCATTTGGGGTCACGGCTGCTTGTAAATTATTTAAGACTTTCATGGCAGGTGTTTGCATTCCAGTGTGTGACGGGAGAAATGGACTTAAGGACAACCACCCGCAGTGCTTTAAAAAGAGAGCAAATAATCCCTTCCTCCAGAGGTTAAAAATGTCCCTGCCATCATCCCAGTAAGGGGATTAGCTGTCTGAGGCCTTGTTTGGATTATGGGATGCTAAGGAACAGTTCCCTGTTTTCTGAGAGACTGCTGTTTGCTCTGGTAAATTTCACAAGCCACCAGATTCTCTCCTAATCAACTGGGGAGCTCCTAAAGCTTTGCATAGTTCAAGGCTGTACTTACTGTGGAGACATTTTCAAGTCCTTTTAGGTCTTCTTTAAATTTCTTTTTGGAACCATTGTCCTCGAGCATGCTTGCCCTCTTTGAGCCTCTTTCTCCAGCAGGCTCCCTGTCTCGGTTCTTTGTACCTTGTCGCTCTAGCCCTGGCAGCAAGCTTCCAGGCCTGGCAGAGGCACTGGACTTCGGTGCATCATTGGCTGCATTCTCTGTGGTGGTATCCGTGGAACCTTTTGATCTCGTGGCGTTAGAAGAGGGGGTGGGGCAGACCGTGGGGCTCAGGCCTTGGGGCGGCGTCATCGTTTGGGCCTGGGCAGGCTGCAGGTAGATGGCATATGATGGGCCCGAAGGGGCCTGAGGTAGGATCACGGGCACTGCCGATGGCAATGGGCTGGGGATGAGGGGGACCACCCCCAGGGGCTGGATGAGGGACGGTGCTGTCATCTCTAGCTCAGCATTTGCTGGAGGGTCCAGAGGGGCCACTGGTTTGCAGTGCCCAGATCTTGCCAGTTGTACTTTCACTTTCTTTCTGGGTTCACTAAAAGACAAGATTTAAAACATGATACGATGGAAACATGTTCTCTAAAATGTTCTACCACTTCAGATTGCCCCAGATCGAAGCTATGCTTTTATGAAACTAGCAGATAGTTTCTGTAATGATTCCGTATAGAAAAGATTCTCTCACCAGTTGCCAAGGCTAGTGCCTATTCTTAAAATAAAGTAAAATAAGTAATCCTATCGATGCAGGTAAAGTAATGCATCCTGTTACTAAAGAGCGTTGCCTACCTTGATTGCTCTTCTAACTGCATTTTGCAAATAGCTGCGAGCTGAGCCATTTTACTGGGGAAAGGCACAGAATTCTGAGAACTCTCAGCTGGTAAAATAAAAAGAAGGTGGGGGAGAGGATTGGTCAAAGCAAAAGAATACATGTTCACACAGATGAAACATCACTGAGGTCAAAGGAACATGCACCGCTCCCCCAAATCACCCAGCAATTAAACAATAAACCCCACAAATCACTTTTTATCCTTTAATTCATATATAGCTAGTCTTCAAGTGGGTTTGGGACTATGGAAGTTGAAACAATTCTCTAGCAAGTCCCGCGGGATCAAGTAAGCTAAAAAGTCGGATAAAAAGGAATTCTTCCGAACAGAGCCCTGACGTGATTGTAAACATACCTTTGTTGGTTTTGATAGGGCTAGTGGGAGCAGAATTTATCTTTCTCCGATCACTTTCTATGCTCTTTACCAGTTTGATGAGAGATGGGTGTCGAGTGAAGTTTGGTTTCCCACGTGCGGAAAAGAGGTTTTTGGCACAGTTCTCTTTAGAAGACCGCCTCCCTTCCAAATCAGAGGGAGCAAAAGGAAGCACTGGGCCAAGACCTGAAACAGGAAAGGGCAGTGTGTTAATACACGGTTGGTTCGGCCTCCTTCTGGGGTATGAGGTCAGAGTGTGATTCTAAAATGATTTTAGGAATTAAACTGGCCATAGTTAATAGAGCACCTACTATGTGCCAGATACCGTTTTAAGGGCTTCACCTACAAAACCTTGTTTATCTTATTAAATAAATTCTGAGATAATATTTCACACTTTAACATCTCTGAAAGCTGTTGTATCTTATAACCAGTGGTGTGCTACAGTGTGACTGTTACTGATTTTTTCTTTCTTATTGATATATAAAACATTGTGCATCTCAGAATCAGTGGAGACTTAATCTGATGAAATATGGTGACCCTCACTACTATGGAGTGAATGTTTGTGTCCCTCCCCACTCCCCCACCCACCAAATTCATATGCTGAAACCTAATGCCCAATATGATGGTATTGGGAGGTGGGGCCTTTGCGAGATGCTCATGAGGGTGGAGCCTTCTTGCATAGGATTAGTGCTCTTATAAAAGAGACCCCCCAGAGCTCCCTAGTCCCTTCTACCACGTGAGGTTACAATGAAAAGACGGCTGTCTAGAAAGCGGGTCCTCACCAAACACTGAATCTGCTGGTGCCTTGATTTTGGACTTCCTAGCCTCTAGAACTGTGAGAAGTAAATGTCTGTTGCTTATAAGCCACCCAGTTGATGGTACTCTGCTATGGCAGCCTGAACAGGCTAAGACACTCTCTACAACTTGGGTAGGTACTTCTCAGGAAATGCATCCCCATTTCAGAGACATTTCATACATTAACTGACTCACGGTCTCTTAGCTTGTAGAATGTGGGCCTGGGATATGAACCTGATCAGTCTAGCCCAGAGCCTACACTGTGAATCCCTGTACCAAAGGACCTCTCTCTGTAGTTATATCCAAAATCACAATAACCTCTTCCCACTTGTGGGTGAGGAAACAGTCTTGGAGAAGTAACCTGCCCAAGGCCACAAGGCTGATAAGTATCAGAGCTGGGACTGGAACCTAAGCCTCCCTCTGCTTCCACAGCCCATGTTCTTCCCACTTTCCAGCACTTCTGTGTGGGGATCTTGGTGGAACACAAAATGTCAGAATCCCAGAGTTGAGAAGGAGACTAGAATATTGATACTGGAATGAATTCACTTCATATTCTCCATGTGCACAGACTCTGTTACGGTCACTGAGCAGCATAATAATGACAGCAGTAGTATCTTATGCTTCGTGATGCTTTCAACTTTCTCAAATCCTTTCACATACAGATTCTGCCTCCTGCACAGGATGTGCAGTTGTTATGGACCTTGGCTGCTGACGGAGCCAAGAGCTAAATTTTCCATATCGGTTCATCTTTAATTGTCATTTCAATCACTTATATATGTTCTTTACATGTGGGAGTGTGGGTAGGAAGGGAAAGGGAGAATATCTCCAAATGTGCGTTAATTCAAAATAACGGATCAATGAATGAAAGAAAACAAATACATACCACTGGGATTTGGACTGATTTCTGGGCCTGTCCATTTAAAAGCTGGTTTTCGGCCTCTTTCCTCTGTAACGTGAACTTTCTTGATAAGATCCAGGCTACTCAGAACATTAGCTATATCATACAACCTCCTAATTTTTGCTGGGGGGGAAAAAAAGTATATACATCCCTTAATGGAATAATGAAAGATCAAAGGACTTTGCTTCATAAGGACATCATGTACATTCAAAGAGCTATCCTAACCATCAGTGTCAGAGAAAAATGCAACTCTTAAGTTATGCTAGGGACACTGCTTTAATTAAAACAACAAAAAATAGTTTTAAATATTGAAAAGACGCAGTTACTGATGATACTGAATTTTGAAATGACAAAAGTACATGTTGGAAAAGGAAAAGTGACTCAACGATATCACCTTATTGGGAATCATGTTACAGATTTTCTAATAAAAATTTACCATTGCTGGGCATCTCCTAGTGAGGATTCAGGATTATGAACAAATAGAAATACAGTATCGATGATAAATGTATTGCTTTCCTGCTTGTGATAGTTTATAAAAAGATTTATTTAATAACATAAAATATTCTATAGCCCATCAAAATTTATAAATTTTCATACTGTCCATATGTAATATGAAAAGTAGAGATTTGTTAATTCTATAAATCTTACATATCTTGAAAAGTTTTGCTACATAAAGTCTGCCTTTACTTCAGCTTGACAGTACAAAGTTACAAATTGAGCCCCTTCTTCATGGCCATGCCAGAAGGTTCTGAATCCCCTGGGGATTCAGGAAATTACACATCTGTAGTTCCTGGAATAGTTTCCACGGCTGTGACTAACCAGTGAAATGGAGAGCTGAAAA
The DNA here is from genome assembly GCF_039906515.1 of Pseudorca crassidens. Lineage (NCBI taxonomy): Eukaryota > Metazoa > Chordata > Mammalia > Artiodactyla > Delphinidae > Pseudorca > Pseudorca crassidens. The sequence continues at coordinate 37,204,376 of NC_090304.1, read as the reverse complement.
CTGGTGGCTCAGAGAAAGCGGGCAGCCCATCGGTAGTATCGGGATGTGTTTTTTGAGATGACAGATCTCCCAAGCCCATTGCCAGCATTATTGCCTTAATCTCTATTCATTTTGTCTTTATAGGGACACTGGAGATGTCTGAATATACTTTCATATACTCTTAATATACTTCACCAGTACAGCTTCCCAGGGATGGGAAGGGATCTGTGTGGTAGCTCACAGGCATTCCCCCAGCCTCTGCTGTGGCTCGGGGCAGCTCTTCCTCACAAGTCAGCCGGGTCCCCCGAATGACCCATGTCCAGGCCAGCCTCATGCCCTACTTGGAGGTCGCTAATGCCCTCAGGTGTCTGCTGAGCACTCCCTTCCACACTCTCTACTCCTTTTTGAGGGGCTTCCTGCAAAGTCTGTTCTTAGAGGCAAGGGTAGAGCTGTGTTAGGGACCTAATCTACGGTCTCTTTGCAACTTAGAGCAGACATTCTGGCTAAAACCACTTTCAAAACGGCGAACCATCTGTGCTGCAGGTCACTTCTGGGGACAGTGTTAGAAGTTACTTTCACCCTCAAATATGAGAGGCAGTGGAAAGAGCAGAGACCTGGGTTCCAGTCCCACTTTACAATTTACTGCTCATTTAGGTTTCAGACAGTACAGATTCTACATGTGTAAAATGGAGACAATGTTACAGTAATAAAGGAGGTAACATTTAAGGAACTGTATAAGCCAAAGTGTCAGATAAGAGTAATTATATACGTATCTTTGAATCCCACAAGTCAGCTAAAGCAGTATCATCATGGCTTCTGGGGAGAAGTGAAGATACAAAAGCCTAACTAGATATGATCTGTTTATATAACAAATGTATTTGGAAATCAGTTAATAACCGAGATTTTATTATTTAAGAGTAGGTCCGAAAGTCCATGGCAGTCGTGCCACTTACTTTTAAACTTGCTTTTATCCAAATCTTCCACATGGTCCTCCCCAATTAAAATCTTGGCAGCAACTTCCAGGCTCACTATCTGAGGCGTTGACACCAAAAATAGCATCACAAATTTCTGGCTCATCACTCTTAAAGACTTGTCTTTGCGGCTGTTTACAGAGGCTTTGGAGAAGGAAGAGGATTAGAGAATTAAAATTCATGAAGGGACAAGTGCTTTCTAAAGTAACCAGGCTAAAAATACCACAACCTGATCCCACGGCTGATGTGCAGCATTTTCACATTAAAAGCAGCAGAAGCTTTGAGCGTGGTTCCCTAAGGAACCTCTTCTTTAGACCTCCCAGAGGTGCGCTGCCGCCTGAGCTTTTCAGCAGCAGCTCTCACCTGCCCGAAATTCCACTCCAGGAAGTTCGACAAAACACATGTCTGGGTGTCCATTTTGGCCAGTGTTTGATTTGATGATCGGATCCTCTATACGGTAACTCTTACTAAAGTCAAACTCTTGTTCATATTCTTTCTTTTTGATCATCATAATCTGCTCGGCGTACTTGTTCTCTTCCCCGACGCTCTTCAGAGTCCCAAGGGTTTGGTTGAGGTTGTGTCGGCCGTGCCAAGTGTATCTGTTTTTGGCAAGCCGGCTCACCATGTGCAGACTCTCTAGAACGTTGACGATATCGTAAATGCGTCGGCGCTCAACATCTGCAAAGAACGAGCAGTTGTACCTTACTAGGATCAGATTCTGTAATGTGGATAGAATTGAATACCTTTTCCTTCCAGGGATTACTAGACAGTAGGTTCTGGATTATATTAACTTTATTTATGCTCAACAAAGAGTGTGAAGATGAGAAAGGCATGTCCCTGCTCTCCAAGGGCACAAATAGTTAATATGAATTAGAAAGGTGACATTTATTGAGGGCTTCCACTGCGCCATACACGTTTAGGACATTTTTACCCTAAACTTGTGAGGTAGGCATTATTATCCGCACTTTAAGGATGAGGAGATAGAGGCTCAGGCTGGCTAAGCTGTTCACCTCAAGGCACAGAGCCAGTAAGTGGCAAAATCAAGTCTTCAGTGCTCTAAATCCCACACTCTACACTCCATTTCTTTTTTTTTTTTTGCGGTACGCGGGCCTCTCACTGTTGTGGCCTCTCCCGTTGCGGAGCACAGGCTCCGGACGCACAGGCTCAGCGGCCGTGGCTCACGGGCCCAGCCGCTCCGCGGCATGTGGGATCTTCCCGGCCCGGGGCACGAACCCGTGTCCCCTGCATTGGCAGGCGGACTCTCAACCCCTGCGCCACCAGGGAAGCCCTACACTCCATTTCTTATATTAGTTCCCAACACACACACACACACACACACACACACACACACACACACACACACGGCTGTCATATGATAGGTACAAGGTGCTGAGATTCCTTGCTGTTCCTGGAACTTGCCAGATATGCCCCTGCCTGAGGCCTTTGTGCTGGGCTGCTCCTTCTGGCTGGAATCCTTCTCCCAGATGTCCTCATAGCTCCCCACCTCGATTCTTTTGAGTCCGTGCTCGGATGTCACCCTCTTAACAAGGCCTGACCTGACCACTTCATTTAAAATTAAATTGCAAATTGCAAAGCACACCCCTAGCACTCCAATCCCCCTCTACCTTGGTCTACATTTTCTTTTTTCCACAGCACGTATTACCTTCTAACATATATCATAATTACTTACTTATTATGTCCTTTGCATATTATCTATTGACCCCACTAGAAAGCAGGTTCCACAGGAGCAGGGATTTTGTCTTTCTGTTCGCCAATGCCATCCCAGCTGCTACAACATTGCCTGGCACATAATAGGTGATCAGTAGATACCTGCTGAATTAAAGGGTACATCCTCCATAGCTACAATGAAGTGTATGTGAAGAGATGAATCTAAATAGCATATTCTTAAAATATGAAATAAAGTTGATATGTATAAACACGTATGAGAAGGACAAAACTTTCTTCCCAGGGTGATAGCTAGATATTAAAATATCCTGTATATCTCTTCACAGATCCAGATTATCGTATTTTCATGACTCCAAAGGTATACCAAGTTTGCCACAGACTCCTTTTTAGCTGTAACTAGATTTGAGTCCATGAAGAGAGGAGCGAAAGGGGGCAGGGGAACACAGTAACTTTTGGCAAACACAAAACATTCAGAAAATGCACTGGTTCTCAGAGTAGCGCTGAATGGCAGGGAGGGCTAAAGCCCTGCTCCCATGCCCAGAGGCCGATCCTCATTGTAAACTGTGAAGAAACCATTCCACAGCCTGGCTCCAGTGAGAAACAAGACCCAAGTTCAGAGTTGTAGCTGTTTATGAAACAAGTCATAGAACAATGGTGCCTCCCTTTAAAGCATCAGAGCTTTCGAAATGCAGTCAGAGCAATCTCCATTGTGATTTTCTGCTTCTGTTTTAAGACTTAACTGAGACTGGAAACTGTATGTGGTTATTCTTAAATTAATAGGGCTTTACAGATGGATAACTTCTGTGTGGCCTTGTGTCATTACAAACACTGGCTAGATGAGTGTGGGTCTGAAGAAGTCAGTCTATGAAGTCCCTTTAATGATTAACCATTTCGGTGAGCTCTTTGCATACTTACTAAGTTCCTCGGCTACTTCATCAAGACAGATGTCGTTATTCACAGCAGGGTTGGGATAGTTGGGATATCGAGCTAAGAACTTATGACACAACAGTCCTAAACTTTTCTCTTTTCGACTGGGTTGGGATTTCTCATATTCGTCTCCAGATAAGTGTTCCTACAAAGAAAGATGTAAATAATGTCTTATTCATAAAGATTTATTGGGGGCATCTGCGCTCAATGACTAACACTTATACACATGGTTTGCTTCAATAGCTACAAAATTGGAAAGAAAAGGTGTGGAGCCAGGATAAATTGCTTGACAGATCTGAAAGGGAAGAAGTTCATAAGTAAGTCACAGGTTCAGAATTCCCAGGGCTGTATTTGATGGGGTCCAGACCCCTCCAGGGCTCTGAGGGGGGTGATGCTTTACACTGCTAGTGCTTCTGCAACAGCTTCACACTGCTCCCCCGACCCCCGCTCCCCAAATCCCCCAGTCTCCACCCAGGCCTCTGAAAACCTACATGTAAACAATCTCTGGCCTCAGGTAATCCATTTCCGTTGTCAAACAAACCCCTTTTCTGATCTCTGTAGCGGATCTCTGGGCTCACGGCACTGATTAGCATTTTTAGGTTGGCTGTTGGTGTCCACGGTTCTCCCTGGGAGATCTCCTTGGGCTTGGTGGGTGTGGTTAAAGGGCCAAAGTCAGGTTGGATCTCCGCCAACACTATATTTGCTGCGGTGGATTCTTTCAGAGGTGTTTTCACCAGTCCCCTTTTATGTGGCTCGAAAAAGAGATATTCCTGGTTCAAAACAAGTAAATTATTAAATCCACTGTATAAAAGGATTTATCAGATAGCTTTTGACTCTAGAAATTGTATAAATAGAATAGTGCTAAGAAAAAAATGCCTAGTGAGGTTGTTGAGTTGATTAAATTAGTGACTATATTCCAATGATCACTTTGACACTTGTCCATTCTAATAGCTAAATTTCCCATTTTTAACTTTTCAACAAAGCATGGACTTAAACTTTTCATCTTATGTTCCAAGAATTTAAAAAGAAAACTTTAAGACTTATAATTTTTTTTTTTTTTTCTTTTTGCCGTACGCGGGCCTCTCACTGTTGTGGCCTCTCCCGTTGCGGAGCACAGGCTCCTGACGCGCAGGCTCAGCGGCCATGGCTCACAGGCGCAGCCGCTCCGCGGCATGTGGGATCCTCCCAGACCGGGGCACGAACCCGCGTCCCCTGCATCGGCAGGCGGACTCTCAACCACTGCGCCACCAGGGAAGCCCAAGACTTATAATTTTTAAAAATTTGATTTTGAAATAACTTTAGATTTAGAGAAGAGTTGCAAAGATTGAGCATTCCCATATACCTTTCACTTAGCTTCCCTTAATGGGACTGATAATTTTAAGTGATCCCAAACTCCTCGGAGTGACTTTGACTTACGACACTGTAATAAGTAAACGTCTCCACGGCAGAAACCATGTCCCATTCATCTGTGTATCTAGCACAATGACTGCATGCAGTGGCTACTCAATAAAATACCACTGATGCAGAAAAGTCAGAGAGCCAAGGAAACAAGGGTGAGGGCTAGCATATGGTCAGACTTGCTGGCAAAATCCACTGGGGAGCAAAATCCAGAGTGCCTACGAGCAGCATTTCCGACCAGAAAAGTCTGCTCTTTGAATATTTAACCTTTTCACTTTACAGATGGAGAAATTGGAACCCAGAGAAGTAAAATGAGCTACCTAAGATCACAAAGCTGGTTCCTGGCAGAGGCTGGACTGCCACTGAGAAACAAGGGGGTACATTATTAATAGCTGTTCATACTTAAGACTGATGGAGACTATGTTTCTTCTACTTTTGGCCACTGGTGACTTCACACATTCCTACCACCTGTATCTATTTTATTTTTATTTTTAAAAAGTTTGATTAGGATGTTTATTATCATGTTTTTATTAACAGCAACAAAAGATGTTTGTCTACAATTTACAATGTACAATGACCAGTCAATCCCCCTCTTGCATTGCTGTGCATTAACTGTTCTGTTTTAATGGAAACACTGAGAATACATCTATATCTATAAGAAAATGCTTAGGATGGCAATAAGCGAAAGAATAGAGACTCACTAATTCTTTTTTTTTTTTTTTTTTTGCGGTACGCGGGCCTCTCACTGTTGTGGCCTCTCCTGTTGCGGAGCACAGGCTCCAGACGCGCAGGCTCAGCGGCCATGGCTCACGGTCCCAGCTGCTCCGCGGCATGTGGGATATTCCCGGACCGGGGCACGAACCCGTGTCCCCTGCATCGGCAGGCGGACTCCCAACCACTGCGCACCAGGGAAGCCTGACTCACTAATTCTTCAGTGACTTTAGGAACAAAGATTAACGGGACTATTTTATATGTCTGTGACTCTTTAGGATTTATCAAGTGCTTTTCCATTTGTGTTTTCATCCAATCCTGTAGTTCTATTCTACAGAAGAGGACACCCAGGCTGAGCGAGGTCACACAGGACTTGAATCTGAATCTCCTCCATCCAACTATGGTACCCTTACATGGAAGTCAGTGTGATGGACCCAAGGGGGGGACCCTCCCCTGATGGTGCACTTGAGAGGTGCTGATCCAAGAAGGGGATTTTTCTCAAGGCTGCTGTCCTTTGCCTCTGACCATCAGAAGCAATAGCAATTCTCTTATTTGACTACTATCTAAAACTTTTAGGAAATTTGCATATTTCATTTTTTTTTTAACCTATCAGTATTTGGACATCAATCAAGATACCCCTCACTGACAGTGTCCCCTATAGTTAAAAGAGACTGGTGGTTTGGTAGAAAATGATCTTAACAGGAAATCCAATCTCAAATCATGTCAAATGCCCTTTCTGAATTCCTATTGTTCAAGAATCCTCAGAAATATCATAAAGCAACTAACAAATTTTATTATTCTTAAAAATACCTTCTCTCTCTACTTTATCTCTTTGAAATTTCTACCAAATCATAAAAAACTAGAAAGAGTAATCCTAGGTAATATTCCCATCTTCAAAAATTAAATTTCCCTTCCTTCTGGGTTTTTATAGGGGCTAACCAAAAAAGGATAAACAAAAAAGGATGCGGCATTAGTAAGATATTGGATATTGAAAAATCATGGAGCTAAATCAGGATGATGTTGCATTTAAAACTGCAAGGATGAGTATTGAAGCTAAAAAGGTACCTTTTCGTTCTCCATTCTGTAAATTTCTCATACATTTAGAGTTTCTTTAAAAATGAAAAATCTGGATTTCCTCCCAATATCCTGATGGTTCAAGTAGTCCAGGTAGTCCAATTAAAAATTTTAATATCCTTAAAGAAAAAAGGAAATAGAAAAAGTTAAAAATAAAAGCCGTAGGTCTGTTGAAAATAACTTCATGGACGCCACAGGCTACTGAAACAAAGGCTAAAGAAAACTGACAAACTACATTTACATTTTATTCCCGACCACAGACAGCCCCACGGGGCAGAGAACTCCATCAAACGCCTGTAAATTCCTTCAGCTAACCGATCTGCTGTCATGAGACTTCAAGCAACCCACAGAATTTCCAGTGACAGCCCTCTCCCACCTTTAGAGAAGGCAAACCATTCTCCAGACCCCACCGAATGGACTGTAGCAAGCACAAGCACCCACCTGTTCACAGATCAGAGCTCGGGACTCAGAGCATGAGCCCAGGTTCAGGCTAAGCAGCCACAACCCTAAGTATCTGGATAAAAGTCTGCATCTAGATGTCTGATTTTCTCCCTTGACACACACGTGCATAGGCTCAGCAGTAAAGTCTTGGGAAACAGCTTGATAGGTAACTTACAAATTCAGTCCTTAAGCTCCAAACGTATTCTGGGCATTTAAATAGCGCCTTATGATTAAGACTTTTTTAAAAAAAGACTTCCTTACAGATGCGGCTTCCTTAAAGCGCTATGTACTCGCTATTCAGGCGGCTAGTTCACGCCACAATGTTGGACCCTACCATGGAAGGCTGCATTTGCTCAGCAAGGCAACCAGGTACAGTCCCCCTGCCGCCACCGGCTCCCGCGCCCCGCGCACTTCCCCTAGCGCCAGGCCAACTGCCCCTCCCCCCACCGGTCCCATTCAGCGCGCCGCCCGCCAGGCAGTTCCTGGACAGCATCCTCGCGGTTTCTAGGGCAACGATTCCCGACCAATCAGAGTGCTGGTCGCGGGCCTGCGATTGGTTGGCGGCGCCAGGGGCGGGTCCGGACCTTCCGCCTTCGATTTAAAAATTTGGCGCGGAAAGCCGGACCGTGGTCGGCACCGCCCCTTATCAGCGCGGGGCTTGAGCGCGGGCAAACCCGCGCCCGGAACCACAGCATCCCTGCCCCTCCCCCTCGCTCGCCCCCTCCCCTCTGCGCGGGAGCTCAGCTCCTCCCTCCACGGCCCCGGGAGGAGCGAGAGGCGGGAAACGGCCGCCGCTGCCTTCCCGAGCCCTCTCCCGGTGCCAGGCTGGCCGAGCGCCGCGTCCCTCTGCGCCCCGCTGACCTGTCAGTTCACCTCACGGTTGGAGCCGACGGGAGCTGAGCGGGGACTCCTCGGCACCCCTTCCCCGCTCAGGCCCGGGAGCCCGCGTGTCGGGCAGTCAGTCGGTCCTTACGCTGCGCAGAGGTGGGTGCCGGAGGGAAACGCCGGGACCGGGACTGGCGGGCCGGCGGGCGGGCAGAGGGAACGTGACCGTCCAGGAGCAGTCAAGCCCCCGATTTGAAATTAACCCGCTCCCGGCGCGAGCCGATCCCGCGGGCAGGGAGGGCCGCTCCCCTCCCCCACGCCCGCTCATCCCGGCCCCGGACCTCGCGCGCCAATCCGAGCCTCCAGACTGGAGCCGGCGGCGAATCAGGGTGCAGGCACCGCCCTCCGGTCCTGCCTCCACGACAGAGTTGGGGGAAAAGTTAAGCAACTTTTTTTTTTTTGGTAAACACCCCCTCCCCTAGCTCAAAGTTGGGGAATGAAGTTTAGTCCGCCCGGGGCACGCGGGTTGGGACGCGGGCGCTCCGCAATCCCCAGCCTGGGTCCATCCCACCCGCTGCCCAGCCCCAGATCCGCTCACCTGCCCTGGGGATCCCAGCCAGGACCATTACCCCTTCCACCCATGGCATGCATTATTGTGTTGCCCACCATCTGCTCATGGCCTCTAGAAACTGGGGTGTGGAGGGAGAAGCTTGCCAACCGGTGATCAGATTTGATGGGCGCGGGGTCTCGGCCCAGACTTGAGAACGCAGGTGTGGGAGGAGGAGGAATAAGGTTGAAAACCCGCCAAGCCTGTTCCAGGCGTCCCCCGTCTTCCCTCTCCAGGTCTCCTCCCGGCTCCTCCCTTTCCCCCTCCCTGTCGTCTTCCCTCGCTTTTCCCTCTTTTTCCGGTTTCCGAGCCTCGGGCAGCTTCAGCATGGATTATTGTAGAGTTCTAGATTAATAGGAGGTTTGGGAGACACTGTAGTGCAACGCCCTGTTTTGCAGACGGGGAAACCGAGGCCCGGGGCGGCAGCGCTGCCTTTGCCTGTGCCTGGGTTGTTTGCGCCCGCGTTGTCTTGCTCCGCTGTTCTCTGCTTTAAAGCGTTTCCCTTTTCTGGGGACCTGTGCTGGAGTTGCGGGACCGCATTTATTGCCCAACAGCGCCTAGATCAGGGCGCCCATCTATCGACTGGTTTGAGCTCTTCCTCCTCTTTTGTAATTTCTCATCTTTTAAGCTCCAGCAAAGCGCGGGGCCGCAATCCTCTAGCGTGTAACTTATTTATATTTGTCAACGAATCACCCAGTGCTGACTTGCAGCGCGGGATATTCTTATATTCCCGGACGCGATATAAGGGCGGGGATACAGTGATACTGAGGCTAAGGTCGCCGTGCTGTAGCGACAGGCCGTAGGACCGGGGGTCCCGGTGGCGAGCGGTGGCTCTTTCTGCCGCTGAACGCGACCTCAGGGCGCGCAGGGTGGCTGCCCCGAACGGTTAGCGCCGTGGTGTCTCGGTCCTTCCCTCTCCGCTACCCAGGGAGCGGGTCCTACCCGGCTTCAGGCAAGTGACGCTCAAGAACTCGCTTCCACCTGAAAGCCGACCTTGGGCGCGGTGCTGTGCAGAAGCCAGCGGCCACCTAGAGCTCTCAGATTTAAAATAAAGTGAGGTCACTGGGCAGGGCCCCACCGGGCCCCACCCCCGACAGCACTGAGCAGCTCGTTCTTACTGAGCCCCGGTACACCTTTTCGGGAGGAGGGTGTGTTTATATACACATCAACGAAAGGGGGGCAGTTGGTGCTTCTGCTTTAGCCACTGTTTCACGGATTGTTCCCCCTCTCCCACCAGCATTTACAGGAGTGTGCCTGTCCAGCTCTGCTCAACCTACCTTAAGTTTTTACAACCCGGGAATCCTCTTTAAAGGGAAGGTCTGATGCCACTGTATTCAGAACCGGTGACTGATGCGTTCACATCTGTGGTCTACGGGGGCATTCATGCCCCAGGGGTCTGAGTGCCAAGTACCTGTAAGGCAAATAATGCAAGGAGCAGCCGCCTCTGGTGAGGCTGCACAGATGTCATCTCATTCAATACTCAGCACAGGTGTTAACTGTGAGTTACCATCCAGAAAGTGAAGTAGAACTTTTTTTTTTTTTTTTCCGGTACATGGGCCTCTCACTCTTGTGGCCTCTCCCGTTGCAGAGCACAGGCTCCAGACGCGCAGGCTCAGCGGCCATGGCTCACGGGCCCAGCTGCTCTGTGGCATGTGGGATCTTCCTGGACCGGGGCATGAACCCGTGTCCCCTGCATCAGCAGGCGGACTCTCAACTGCTGTGCCACCAGGGAAGCCCGAAGTAGAACATTTTTAAGTAACAAACCCCAGGTCTCGGGGTAAGTGGCTGGTCTGGGATTTGAAGCCAAGTCTCTTTACTCCTGAGGGCTTTCCACCGAAAGCCATGTTCTGCACTGTGCTTGGGCCAGTCCGTACTTCCTTCACAGGATAGTTGCGCCCCATTTTATAGAGAAGAAAACTGAGGCACAAAAAGGTTTAAGTGATAGCCAAGTTAGCTATAGAGTCAGGATTATAATCCAGGTCTACCTGCTCCCAGTTCATATATCCCATTCCACTGCTTCTGAAAGTCCCTATAAAAGCAATGTTGGTGACACATTAGACCACTCTTGACTACATAACCCCTCCCCCAACATAACAAAATATAGAAAAAGAGGGATCTGTAATTCTTGTTTTAATGACAATTGTCGTGTCTTATTGAAACATGCAAATTATAATCCAGTTTACTGACTGGGTTGAAAAGTGGCCCTATTAAGAGGGAAATGATATAGTTTTAAAGTCTTAACAACCCTTTCATGTAAAGGAAATGAAAAAAGAAAGCAAGCTAAAACAATTCTACTCAACACTGTATGGTGTGTCTGATTTGAAATTCAGCATGAGTGGAAAGGAAAGACACAAGACTAACTGAAAACTTTTATGTTTACTGCACAACCAAAAAGGAAGGATGAAGGGGCAGATTTGAAATCTTTTTTTCTTGTATTGCTATCAGACATGTTTTCCAGTTATAATCCAAGGGAATATTCGTGCATTTGTTGCTGGTCTTTTGTTCACCATGTTGTATAATCTGTGTCTCACTGAAGTAGGCCAGTCTTTCGACTCCCTGCTGCTACCCTTATGCTAGCACAACTTGGAGGGTGAGATGTTGGGTAACAAGTTCAGCATTAAACAACGTAAAAAGATATCAGAGGTAATGGGGAAAGATGGGAGTCACCTGAGGTGTCTAGATTCAAAGGTAACATTCAGGATTTTGGAATCACGGCCCTTTTCATTATCATCAGAACCTCACACACGGGGTGTGAAAAAAGCAGCCTCTTCCCTGCTGACCAGGGCAGGTCAAGGAACTAAGAAAAAAGTTGCTCTAGCCAGTGGGCTCCTAGACCTTTCCCTCTTGCTCTCTCACTGCCTCCACCCCCCATGTGCTTCTATCTATCACCCGCTCTACTTCCTGACCCAGTGGGGGCAGTGCAGGCTTGTGCTTTTTCTGCAGCACACATTGGCACGACCACTACAAAAGAGTCATCTACAGCTTTCAGTGGCACAGATCGCCATGTGCTGGGTTAGGTTGCAGCTGCTCCCAACCAGCTCTCAGCCCTCCCTGGGCTTTTTAACTAGTTGGTTACTCTTCCTGAAAATGAAGCATGCTGAGTCCACTTTGGACAAGGTTTAAAGAGGGTAGATACGGCAAGGGGTGCAGGAGGGTAGGAGAGCCTGGAGGTGGCTTGTGCTGACGGTGGAGCCAGAACTGGTCAGAGCCTGCTGGGCTGTGTGTGAGGTTTGCTCCAGCTCTCCTGTGACTTCCTGTGGGGAACGCCACTCGACTCCGAGCCCTGAGCGGATATCTGCAGCCCTGAACTCAGCTGCCGCGGCAACAGTTGCTGCCATTTATTGAGCAATTATTGCATCTAAGTTTTAAAAATGCTTTGGGGATAACAGAACACAAAATACTGAGGACCCTTTTTATAGAATTGGAGTCTGAGTGCTGTCCTCATTGCGTTACCGCATCATCTGATCTTAAAATTGTCATAGAGCTGAGGATCATGTAGGCTTAGCGCTTATCTTGGATTGGAAGAGCCCATTTTCCAGGTTCTAGAGTACTGAAAATATATACAGATTCTTGGGAGTGGGGGCAGGAATTTAGTACCTGAGAAAGTCCCAGTCAATGCAGGAATCCCATAACCTCCCTGATCAGCGATGGCTACCCTTTGCTTGAAGTCTGGTAGGGAAGGGTAACAGTGCTGGCCCCTTCAGGCAGGTTCCTCACACCCTGTCCTGATCATAACCCTGTGTATGCCTCTCTTGTTATACACACCCCACCCACACCACTGTGAGCTCCTGGATGGCAGGGAAAGGAACTCCCTTATATCTCTCTCCCCGCAGTGCTCATCTGGATGCCTGGCCCAGAGCAGGGGCTTGATAAGTATTGGTTGATTAAATAATTGCCCAGAGTATACCTTGTCGTTTAATCTCTATCTTCAGGGCCAAGTTCAATGCCTGGCACATACTTGGTGCTCAATAATGTTAGAAAAAATGAGCTCATAATTACCATCCTTTAAATTTTTTTTTTTAACTTAGCTAAATACTATTTCCACCCCCCTCCCCGACCCATGACTTCTGTTTTATCTATTCATTCACTAAAACAGAGTATTCTGAATGCCTGCTATGGCCCCAAGCCCTGAATTAGGTGCTTGGTGTGTACAGGTGAGTGAAAGAGGAAAAGACCTTGCCCTACTGGAATTTACAGTCAAGGAGTAGAACAGTGTCTGGCACAAAGTGTTAACTGCTATTATTATTACTACCATCATCTTATTTTTTTCCTGTAAATGTGAGACTTCTCTGCCACCCCTCAGTTTAGCAAATGTCTTTTTTTCTATGTCCTACCTCTATAGTACTTTTTTTTTTTAAGTTTTCTGTAGGTATTTTTCTTCCTTAGGAACCCAAGTTCTGGTCTTTCCTTCTTTCAGCTCATGTGTATGGGTCACTTGCTCTGAGCCTAGGGACTGTGCTGGGCACCTGCTATAGGACCTGGCGGCTGCCGTCGCATCACAGTGACAAAACCAACCTTTCACTTACTCACCACCCTTCTTTCTTTCTTTCTTTCTCTCTCTCTCTCTCTCTCTCTCTCTTTTTCTTTTCCAGGGACATGGACTTCATTTGGACAGGTTGTCTGCTTCTCTGAGGCTTTCAGACTGCTGCTTCAGAGTCCCTGGAGGCAACCCGGTTTCTTCTGGAATGATCATTGAAGTCAGATTAAGTGGGTTAGTTAAACCTCTGCCGGCTCTCTGTTGCCAAGTCTTGGAGCCAGGAGCCAGGAAGACAGAACAGGCTCTTAATCAGCCAAGTTGGGCTGGGGGCATCTCCCCCACTGGGTTACAGGCAGTCACCAAGCGCTCTAAGAACCCACTTCTTCCCCTTACACGTTTCTTCTAACTCACTGGCTCATGTGAATTCTCCTTCAAGTCATGGTTTTCAGGATCTGACTTGATCTAATATACCCATGATATCCAGACATATTATGGTAGAGTTTAACGGCTTACTACACTGCCTCATCATATAGTACAGAGATTGGATAGGACATACATAGTTAATTTTGTTGACAAAATACTTAGGATCTTCTGAAAGAAGTGCATAACTGTCTTCTCAGTTTTAATTGCAAATGCTCAATAAAAGCTCACAGTATTTTTCAGTATGGAAAGTGGTTGGAGTAATTGCATATGAATCTGCCCACAAAATGGATAGTTCTACATATGTGTTTAAAATAGAGCTAAGCTTTAAAGTTTAACTCTTTCAGTAAATAAATAAATAAATAAATAAATAAACACATAAATATAGAGCTAAGCTTTATTACAAATTCAGTCTTTGGAATAAAAATGTATAATTGTTTTAAGGTTAGTTTGAATAATATGAAACATTACTTTTTTATTAAAAAAGGGAAAGGTATTTGCTAACCAAAATTTTTAGATACTGGTTATCTTGGTATCCTTGTGATAATAATGTCCTATCTATGTCATAGCATCTGTGGCCGCCTCTTAGAGAAACTCGGGGTCTGGAGAATGGAGAGGCATCTTCTAGTCAGTCCTCTTCCTTGAGAGAGGATAGGGTGTGGATACAAGTTAGGACTTTGGAGTGAAATTGACCTTGGTTCAAAGCCTACCTCATCATTACAGCCGTGTAACCTTAGGCACATTACTTAACCTCTCTGAGCCTGACTTTCCCTTCCTCACTAAAATGGGGATCAAAATACCCACCTTGAAGGGTTGTTGTGAGGATTAGATGAGGTAATAGCTGTTACCGAGTACTGTAACGTGCTTAGCACAGTGTTTAGCACGTTACAGTAAGTACTCGATAACAGTTATTATTACATGTTATTGTAACCCACACAAATCCAGACAAAGCAATATTTGTTTTTGTTTCTTTGTGGGGTTTAATCACTCTGGGGAAAAAGATTCCCGGTAACCAGGTGGTTTGGCCAGGAAATTCCTCTTGACCAACAGAGTCTGCATCTTCCCACCCTCTTCCCCTTCCTCCTGCCGCCCCCTGCAGGAGGTGCAGCTGGTTCAGTGCACAACTTCAGGGGGGCATGTCCAGTGTCCTGGAAGCATAACAACTTGAGGCCTTTTTTTAGGACATAATTTACAGAAATGCTTGAGAAAGATACTTTGAAGAGGAAATAAATGCTCGAACATAACATACTCTTATCTCTTATTAGAATTAATAAGTACCTCATAATTGAAGGTTTCCTGTCTAGTTTATGGGCTCTATTAGTACATATTGCCTCTCCTGCTCTTTGTTCTCCTTTCTCTCTGCTCCCAGCACACAGACATCTTAAAGGCTGTAAACCTAGGCCTGGGCACAGAATTTGCCAACTGGCTTAGAATACAAGGACTCGGCTCTAGCCCTGGCTGTGGTGCCTTCTACCTCTGTGCCCTAGCGTAGACCACTTACCTCTTCAAGCCTCAGTTTCCTTCTCTGAAAGGGGTTGGTAATGTTTGTAGCATAAATATGTCACTGATTGTGTGAGACCAACCAAAGCAACATAAGTAAAAATAATAATGTTTGAAAACATGAATTGTGATTTGATTATAAGGAAATAGTCTTATTCATATGATCAGATCTCTTGCTAGCTTATTGATTTCCACAGTAGGAACTGCTATGTGCTATGTGATCTTAAACAAGTCACTCAACTCCTCTGAACTGTAGTTATCTCCCCTGTGATACAGGGAGAGCAGACTTAATTACTTAAATCTCCCAACATTGTATAATTTTATGCTGGTGTTAGGCTTCCCTTGGAAATTGGAAAAAGCACAGACTTTGAAGTCTGACAGAGTGGGGTCAATCCCCCACTTCACAGCTCGCTGTCTTTTTGTCTTTCTGGACCCGGAAAGGTCGTCTCAGAGGGTTCCAGGTATTCTGGAAAACGAACCGCAGTTTGGTTGAAGAGCAGTTTTGCTTGCAGGAAGACGTTAGCTGTGAGCAGAGCTCACAGCTCTGTGATGAAACGGATCAGGCCAAGATTCAGGTCTAGAATTTCCAAACTCCAGTGGCCCATTTGGTAGAACCAGTTTGCTTTTGCATGTTGAATTTTTGTTGAATGAATAACAGTGCCCCAAGAGCTGGGATGGTTTACTGGCGCCCTTGCCTTTGGTTCTGCGGCTCTCCAGGTGTGACCAAGCATTTCAGACAGGCCTGCCTCCCACCACTGGCCCCCCGCCCAGGGATGTTCCTGCAGCTGTGTCTCAGCAGGCTTTGGAAGTCCACACATGCCCACTGACTGGTCAGCAGCCCCTGGGATCATCTCCATAACCTTTGTCACAGGACATCAGAAATAGCGTGTCAAAGCTGGCATTGCCTGAGAGGCAAGAGAAGGAAATGGTGAGGTCCTTGATGAAAACGGGAGAAAGTTACCCAAATTCATGGTCTGATTCCATCAGCAGGATCTGGGATTGTTGCTCACTGCTTTCTCTCCTTCCGCCTCCAAATCAGTACAGTGAGCTAGGTTTATCTTTATTCTGACCCGAATATGTACCAACCAGTGCTTCTGTGGGACTACAGCACAGTGATAGTGTACTGGTGTTTCTGCAAGTTCTGGAAAGAGCTTCTGAATACTCAAAGCGTGAACAAACCATGTTCAGGGGAATTTTAGTGCAGAGTTACTTAGGGCTTTTTTTTTTTTTTTTGGATAGTCTCTACTTTGAGGCCCTGGTTTTGTTTTTTTCAGCATTTACTGAGAGGTCCCCAGGGGGGCAGACACTCTCTAGGTGCTTCACGTTATCGGCACATTATCTCATTTAATCTTCACCGTGTACCTGAGAGGTAGGTTGCTCTTATCCCTATTTTGCAAATGAGGAAAGCTCTGGGAGGTGATTGGCTGAGGGTAACACAGCTAGCAAGCAGCAGGGCAGGGATGTGGGCTCTCAAGACCATGTTCAGAACTTCTACTCTATGCTGCTTCCCACTGGTAGAGCTTCACTGGTATAATATGCTGGGGAACTAGGAATCAGAATCCTGGCTTGACTAGCAAGCCTCCTTTTCTGTCCATGCTCCCCAAGTTCAAAACCTTCTCTTATCTCCTCCTTTCTATCTGTGCTTTGCACATCCTCTTGGTCACTGAGTCCTGTTAATTTGTCCTTCCCTTGCATTTCTTTTCATACATATCCTCATTACCGTGCACTTGGACTATTGCAGTAGCCTCCCAGCTCCCATTGTCACCAGCCTTTCCCTTTTCTATCCTTTCTGCTCCCCTTGCCAGGTTCATCTTCCTTTAACACTGCTTTGTCCTAAAATGTTTTATTTAAAATGTCCCAAGGACTCTTTATGGTTCACAGGACGAGGTTGATACTCAGGGCTTGATATCAAGACCTCCCCACCCCACCCCTGCCACGATTGACCTCAGAGCTCCTTCCCAGCCTTACCCATCACTTCCTGCAATGACTTGATGTTGCCTTGAGTTTCCTGACTTGGGCATCTTTGCCCATGACATATCCTCTGCCTAGAATGTTACACATTTTTCCACCCAGCCTACCATCTGTTAAAATCTCATCACGGCCTACCTCAAAGTGGCCTGTCTTCAGTGAAGCTTTCTCCAGCTGCCCTGCAGGAAAGATGCACCCTCGAGCACTTCATAACACTTCAGCAGTGCACCTCACGTGTGGCTTCACTGCAGTTATCTGTGTGCCAACATTTCCTCCCTAATCCCGATGTGAGGGCGGAGCCCGTGTGTGTATGTCTCCCACCCCACCTCCACCCCCATGGTCATTATCATTAGCATAGTGCCTCACCCCACGGGGCCCTTACTTGGTTGAATGAATGATCTAATGAGTAGGGGAAACCAGAGGGTAAGAAACAAGGCACTTACTGAGTGTCTATTATGTGCCAGACAGTGTTCTGTTATCGGTCATAACTCCTCTAATCCTCGCAGCTACCCCAAGAGGTAGGTGATATTATTGTACCCATGACAGACATGAGGAAACCAGGACACAGTGAACTGAGCCAGTTTGTCAAAGAATTAGTGAAGGACGCAGGATTCAAAGCCAAGCTGTCTGCCTCTAGAACCTGGGCTCTCACTGTGGCTGCCTCTCCAGGACTGTTTACCCATCCCTGAAAGGTCCCAGCAGGCTGATATGCACATCTTGTGAGAGCTACTTCATGAGCTTATAGATTTATGACTTGGCGGCAGGTTCAGGAGAGTCTGAGAACCAATAGGATACAGCTTTTCTTTGAGCCAGCACACGAAGCCTGGCCCACCTTGGCCATGTGCATTGGGCATATTGATGGGCCAATGGACCTGAGTGCTGGGGTTCCCTAGGTGACAGGTGACAGGTGACAGGTGCTATGTAAAAATGAAGCATGTTTTCCATGTCCTGTGACACATGGTAACCAGTACACGGTAGTCCAACTATGGGCCTGGGACTTCTATAACGCTTTTGGTGTGTGCTGATTACTTGGTTAATAATCCTAACGGGCCTAGTGCACATACACTATGTTTATCACTCCCATCTCATAATTAACTTTATATTTTCCTTAATTTTACCACTCAATCTGTGCACCAGTGTGACTGCAAACCCATATTTATCTAACTTAGCAAACATTTGCATGTGCTGCAATTAGACTCCCATGTTGTGTGATCAACGTCCTTTGCTAATTGCATAATTCCTTTTGCATTTAATCGTCGGATGGCAACCTTCTTTTTTTTTTTTTTTCTGTCTCTGTGGTTTGCTGCTGCTTGTGAGCTGCATGTGGAATCTCTGGCTGAGGCACCTGCAACCACAGAACCAAAGACATTCTCGAGCTGGGGGGAACTGCCTCCCTAGTTTACAGGTGAAGAAACAGAGGCCCAAGAAAGTGAAGGAACTCCCCAATCCAAACAGCTCATTATTGAGTTCCTGCAGCCGTGAAAGGATGAATACATCTGCAAAGAACATCTTGAAAACCATTCCAGTGTAGAAATTCCATGAATAATTCAAGCCGGTCTTGGCAATTAACATGGAGCCTGAGTCTGGACAGAATTAAGCTGAGCCTAAAAGAAATCAGGTTACGGGCAAGGAAGAATTTTAGGATATTCTGCAGTTATAACACTTAGCATTTGTTTTTTAGCTTCAGACTGCTTATTGCCAGCAGATATTTCATTATAAGGAAAGTTGGTGAAACTCTTCCCTCTCTTCTGCCTCTTTGGGGAAACTTTTATTCCTCTGTAAAGCTAGATTAGGAGAGGAGCATTCATCCAGGAATTCGGGATTAGCATAGAAAGAATCAGAATATTAGAGTTGAGTGGGAACTCAAAGGTCTTCTGGGTTATTCAGCTTGTTTTACAGGCCATTGCTAAAGTCACAAAGTTTGTTGATCGCAGGTCTGGGACTCAAGTCTGGATCTGTATCTGCATCCAAGTTTTACTTACTACAGTGCTCTGCTAATGAAGAGACCAAGAAGACAGAAGTGCCTTGACTCCCCTCCCTCCCTCTCTCCCTCCCTCCCTTCCTTCCTTCCTTCCTTCCTTTCTTGGCACATTTACACAGAGCCTGGCCATACCAAGCTGGGAGTGTGAGGATGCAGAGGCCCAGACCTTGATTTTGGCTGGGATGAAAGGGCTAAGGAAGCGGATCCACCCACATGGAGAAGGCACCTGCTCCCCAAAGTGGAGATTTTTGAACTCAGAGAGGATTTAAGAGAATGCAGCAGTGCCCAACATAGTGCTGGCCCATTGTAGGAACTCTACCGATATTTGTGGAATGAATGTGTGTGTGACGAGGGGATGAGAATGGGGTGAAGAGGTTAGACAGATAAAAGCAGGCTAGCTGTTGCCACCTGCAGTTTCTAAGAAACCATTAGAAGCCTGTCACAGTGGACTTCATCTCTTCATCTGCCTAGGAAGATATGGTCATTAATGCAGAAGCACCACAAATTGTCAGGGCTGGAAAATATAGTCCAGTGGTTTGCTCAGAAAGAAGAGGCGAGTGGCTAGTGGCCTCCGCCACATCTCCTGAACTGAGAAAACTTCCCATGCTGCTGACAGCAATAGGAATGCCCTACTCTCTTAGCCTCTACTATGGCATTTGCTACCCGCCATCAGATATACCCTCTGAATCTCCTGGTTCCTAACACAGTGTCTAGAGAATAGCAGGTGCTCAGTAAATGTATATTGAATGAACAAATGCATGGATTGTACACTGTTGAAATGTATGGCTCTCACCAAGTCAGCAGGGAGATAGGTAGCCGAAGCAGTATTAAAAATATTTTAATAGCTTATATAGGTAGACCAGAGCAATAAGATTAAATTTACCTAGTGTATGTGTAACACAAAGTTTACACTTAGTTTCAAAAAATTGCCCACATAAGGAGTGGATGGTGCTCCAAGGGGCGCAGCCCATATAAAAAAAGCCAATAGGGGGAAGGTGTTAGTGGGCCATAATTGTGATGTAGCTGCTGAAACAGGATTGGATTCCATAAGAAGCAGCCAGGCCCAGATCAATGCAGGTGACGCAACTTGTAGTTTGAGCTCATGCAGGTCACTCAGGCATGATGTTCATCTAGGGTTTTATTAATAGCCACACCTTAACCTGGGTCCAGTGCTTTAGATTACAGTGTTTTCCCAGGCATTATCTTGTTACACTGTCCTAATGAGACTTTTTATATACCGGCAAGGGCAAGCAGACTTGCTCAAGGTCACCTAAGTAGTAGGTGGCTGAGCCCAGTCTTCTGACCTCTTGTCCGTACTCTTTCAATTGCATCAGGCTGCCTTTCTGCAGACCAGAGCCCCCGCTGGGCGGCATCTAAAAGCAAGGCCGGCGTGATGCTTGTCAAGCGCTGTCACAGTGGACACGCTCAGATGGGCACCTTGCCATCAGGCAGCCTGACAGTGGCTCAGAAACCACTTTTCTTAACTCAGGGAGGGCTTTGACGGGCCAGCTCACGTCCGCAAGCACAGTGACCCTGGCCTGTTTCAAAAACTGACAGCAGACAAACATTGAACGTTACCTACCCTCTGAGTGAGCCCCCAAAAGAGCAAATCTCTGCTCTTAGCCCCTCGGGTCCTGTGCAGGGATTTGTGAACTGGGCTGCAAGGAGGAGGAGGAAAGGGAAAATAGCTACAAGCTGTCAGGTGCCTGTGGAGTATCTGGTTCGAGACATTTCACATTTCTTTGAGCTTCCTGTTTTTCACGCAGTACCTGTCTCTGCAGCCTCACTGCTCACTCTGGTCACCACTGGACTCCTCCACCCCCTGGCGTTGGGTTGTCATAAAAATCCCTCACGTTCATCTGGCCTCCCCCAAGGGCTGTCTTATTCACTCTCCCAAAAAAGCCTCTGAGGAAAGAAACAAATTGCATTCTCTTACTTACATGTGGAATCTAAAATAGTTGAACACAGAGAGAGTAGAACGGTGGTTACTGGGGGTGCGGAGGTGGGGGGAATCGGGAGACACTGGTCAAAGGGTACAAGGTTGCAGTTACGTGGGATGAATAAGTCTAGAGACCACGATGGCTAGTCTAACAGTGCTGTGTTGAATACTGGAGATATGCTAAGAGAATAGAATTCAGGTGTTCTCATCACAAACAGGTAACTGTGAGATGATATGTTAATTAGCTTGACTATGGTAATCGTTTCACTCTGTGTATCAAATCATTTTTATTAAAAACAAAATAAACCAAAAAAATCCTGTGAGCTGGGTAGGGCAGAGATTATTTCCTCATTTCACAACAACGCACAATAATGTCCATCTGTTTATCCATCCATCCACCATCCAACCGTCTATCCATCCTTTCGTTCATTCATTCAACAAACTGTTACGTGCTAGGAACTGTGCAATTCACTATGGAAGCAAATGTGTCTGGGAAGCTCTTGGGAGAGATATATAAACTCATAGAAAAAAAAAGAGGTATTATTTTGAGGCTTCTCAGTAGGAAGGCCATACATTTAGATAATGGGGTGGCGGGATGTTATTACAGACTGTGACCAGTAGGTGACATTCTGGGTCACAGGACGCTCAAGAGCCCTTTAGCCTTCCACATGCTAAGCTTTCATTTTATATTCATTACTGTATTTAAAATCAGATTCTAAGTCATATCATTGAAAGGCTGTATTCAATTTGATTTTAATTCCATTTATTTGCTGTTAATTGTTCCATGCTCTTCTAAAATGGTCAAATTAAATCTACTCGTTTCACGGCTTTCTGGGTAAGTGAAAGACATGTCCAGGAAATTCAGGCTCCTAAATAAATTAGCACCTCCAGTGATTGGTTTTAGGTCCCAAATTCCTTTCTTAGGAAATGCTACTGGGAAAAGATCTGGTAGGATACGCTCTAAGATGTTAGTGGTGATCTCTCCCAGTACAGATGGTTTGGTTTTGTTTTTTTCATACTTGTTTGTACTTTATTCAGTTTTTACAATGGGCATCTATTAACGTTCTTGTTTGTATTTACTTTTTCACTGAAGTATAACCTACAAAGGGAAAATATGTAAATTGTAAGCAAACAGCTTGGATTTACATATTTAGATACATAAGTAATCTCCACCCAGATCAAGATATACATTACCCAAGCCCCCAACATTCCTTTGGGTCCCTTCCCAGTAACCCCTCTCCTGCTAGGAACGACTCTTCTATCACCATGGATTAGTTTTGCCTAATTTTTTACTTTATATATATATAGAATCATACAGGATGTCTTCTTTTGTGTCTGGATTATTGTTCAATATTATTTCTTTAAGCTGATGTGTATAAATACATAAAAACTCACCAATCTGTTCTGTTGTTTTGTGTAGCAGAAGTCGGTTCTTTTTCATTGGTGTGCAGTATTAAATTGTGTGAACATGTTGCCCGTCTGTATGTTTGTAATCAGAAAAAGATTTACTAAAAATGATTACATATAGACATAGAAACTTGCTGGAGGCCAAGGAGACATCTCAACTGCAAGATCACCTTCACAGTGCGTGGGTTTAGACAGCTATGCAGGGATTGGCTTGGGCGCAGAAGCACAGGGTCTCTGAGAGAGGATGAGGATGTAGCTAATTGTTGGACAGCAGATAAGGCGAGTTCTGGTTCTCCCACTGGCTGTGTGCCCTTGTGGCCTGTCACTTATGTCAGTTGTTCTCACTGAGCCTCAGTTTCCTCATCTGTAAAATGTGTCATGTTACCAGATTTAGAGGAAGAAAAGAAGGAAAACCCCAGAACATCCAGTTACATTTGAATTTCAGATAAACAATGAATAATTTCTTAGAATAAGTATGCCTGTAATTGCATGGGACATACTATCCTAAAGAATTACTCACTGTTTATTTCCAATTCAAATGTATTTTTTCTGGCAAAAACAGGTGTAAAAAGTTCCCTGCTTACACGATAACACTTGATGAAGTGTTTGCAGGCAGAAAAGCAGGTACAGGTGAAAGAAACTAGAAAGGGCCAGAAAGGCAGGGAGGAGGAGCACCGCGTTTGGAAATTGAGCCCTGTGAGCCCCCGTAGGACAGAGACTTTGCGTCTCTTGCCCACCACCGCGACCCCAGCGCACAGCCCGATGGCTGACTCAGGAGGAGACGCGGAAACATTATCTGATGAACGACTGAATGGATTTGCTTTCCAGCTCCTACACTTGCTTGATTTTGACCTTAGGTAAGCTAGTTAACCACTCTTTTTTTTTTTACTGCGTTCCTTCAACACATCTTTCAGGGAGCCTGACTCTGTGCCAGGTACTAGGGAGAGACCGATGAACCGAGGAGGTTTCTGCCCTCCTGGAGTTTCATGAAGAGGGAAGAGGGAAAGTAGACAAGTAAACACGTTGGAAAAAGAAAGACAATTTCTGGTAGTGATGAGTACCGTGCTGGTAATAAATAGGGTGTGTTAACAGAGCGGGTCAGAGGTGGTATCTGGCGGGGGGTGGGGGGGGGGGCTGGAGGGGGTGGCTGGCCAGGGGGCGCTCTAAGGAAGTGATGCTGAGCCGAGACGCCAGGGCTGATGAGGGAAGAGCCCAGGGAAGGGGCCTTCTGGGCAGAGGGAAAAGCAGGTCTTCTTACCTGAATCTTGAGGATGAGAAAAGCTACCTCCCACCTCACAGAACTGCAGGGGTCAAATGAAGGAAGGTTGATTTGTGAAATTTTCAGGTTCCCTACATGGGAAAGGGATTACGAACTTTTCTCATGGAGTCTCAGCCCCAGTCCCCAGGCCACCTGGAAACTCAGGACTATTTGGTTCTTTAGGTGTACGTGCAGAGCTGCTCAGTACCGTCTGGGTGGAACTGTTTCTACCAGTCTGTGGTGAGATAAATACAAACACTGCAAGTGTTTAAAACTTTAATATTGCTGTGCCATCCAAGTGCAGAGGGTATCTTATACTTTTTTCCACTTTATTTTTCTATTATCAGTCTGGGATGGACTGAGAAAAAAAACACCCAACTGGTCCTTCACCACAGATAGTTTGAAAAACATTGGTGTAGAATCTGTAGAATTAGAAAAATCTGGCCTTTATTGCAGCCCAATCTCAATAACTGGTTGATCTTAATTGAAGTGTATTATCTCCCTGTGCCTTGGTGCTTCCACTTATAAAATGGGCAAAAGAGTGCTCACCTGTTAAAGCTTTGAGACACCAACGAAGAAACGTGTAAAGCACCCAAGTACGGTGAGTGGTGCAAAAATGTTAATTCCTATTACTATACTACTAGTATCTGACATTCATTTCATTCATTTGATCAACAAATATTTATTGAGTGCCTAGTATGTGCTAGGCCTTCTTTTAGGAATATGGGGTTAAAAAAAAAGATAAAACCCCCTTTTCTCAGCTTTTGTGGGGAGAGATAACAATAAATGAACAAGTGAAATGAATAAGTCAGATGATAACAGCTATGAAGACAAATAAAATGGGAGAGAGAGTGGAGAGATGGGTGGGGGCAGGCAGAGAAAGCCCCACTGAGCAGAGAGGAAAGAGGTGAGGGAAAGACCCAATTGACTCTCGGGAGGAAGAGTTCTAGGGGGGGCAGACAGCAAGTGCAAAGGCCCTGAGGTGGGATCATACCCTGCCTGGTGCGTTCAAGTAAACAGCAAGGAGACCAGTGGGACAGAAACAAGTCAAAGTGAGAGGGGGCAGGAGGTAAGTCAGAATGGGAGAAGGGGCCTTGATCTCCAGGCCATTACAAGGACCATGGGTTTGGCACAGACTTGAGAAGGGCTTGGTCCTTAGTGGGAACTTTTCCCTGAGGACAGAGCCTAGAGTCTGTGAGGAGGCAGAGGAGCCTGTGCCTGGCTTTGTGATGCTCCCCCTCCCCAAATCCAAGTGGGGGGCCTTTAATCCTCCTTACTGCAGTTCTCAGCCCGAAATGCACAGTACTTACCAGTCAGGCCCCAACTCTGTTTCAGAGGGATCTTTTTCAGCTGCAATAGGATCAGGTCAGAAGGCACTTGTGAAATCGAGTCTGTATTTGTGTCACCTGTGTCCTTTTCAAGGCAGCTGAGCTTTTTAGGTTCTTAATAGATACTGTGGATCCTCATTTTTCGCGGATTTGCAAATTCACCTACTTGCTAAGATTGATTTGCAGCTTCGAAATCAATGCTCGCTGGGCTTTTACAGTCATTTGCTGACATGCGCGGAGTGGAAAAATTTGAGTCTCCATCATGCACGTTTCCAGCTGAGATGTTCTGCCTCCTCATTTCCCTTACACTATAGTGTCCTTCACATGGTCTTCTCAGGGCCATGCTCTTTGCATTTTCTGTGCTTTCTGTTGGTGACTTTGCTGTTTAAAATGTCCCCCACGTGTTGTGCTAGAGTGCTGTCTAGTGTTTGTAAGCACGAGAAGGCTGTGATGTGCTTTACACAGAGAACACGTGTGTTTGGTGAGCCTCATTCAGGCCTGGCTTATAGTGCTGTTGGCTGTGAGTTCAATATTAACGAATCAACAATATATAGTATATTGAAGTGGTGTTTTTAAATAGAGACACATGTAAAACAAGGTACGTATCGATTGGTTGACAAAAGTGTTGTGACCAGAGGCTCCCAGTAACCTAACCCTGTATTCCCCCTAGGAACTACGGTTCAGTATTCACTGTAATTCTGTGTTCGCGGGGACTTTATAAAACGTAACTACAGGGAATAGCAAGAATTGACTGGACACGGCCAAACTGTTCTCCAGAGAAGTACAATCAATGTGCACTGTTCCAGCAGGATGTAAAAATGCCTGTTTTACTCCATACCTGCCAGCATTAGATGTTATCATTTAAAAAAATCTTTTCTAATTTGACAGGTGAAAAGACTATCTAATTCTAATTTGTGTTTTTCAACTCCCGGCAAGGGTGAAAGTTTCTCCTAGTTTGTTAATGTCCCTTGGTGACTGTTCATCACATTTTAGGACACATTTCCTTGAGTCCTTTGTGAGAGGAGGGAAGGATGGAAGCGCTTTCCAAGATCAGGAAGCCAGACCAGGGCTGCAGGTGGTGAATTTTCTTTTTCCTCATATTTCCTTTGGCAGAGAAAAAAAATTTTTTTTTAATTTTTAAAAATTTACTTTTTCGTTTTTAATTTTTATTGGAGTATAGTTGATTTACAATGTTGTGTTAATTTTGGGTGTACAGCAAAGTGAATCAGTTATACATATATCCACTCTTTTTTGGATTATTTTCCCGTATAGGCCATTACAGGGTATTGGGTAGAGTTCCCTGTGCTATATAGTAGGTTCTTATTAGTCATCTATTTTATATACAGTAGTGTGTATATGTCAATCCCAATCTCCCAATCTATCCCTCCCCCTCCCTTACCCCCGGTAACCATAAGTTTGTTTTCTACATCTGTGACTCTATTTCTGTTTTGTAAAGAAGTTGATTTGTTCCCTTTTATTAGATTGCACATATAAGCGATATCATATATTTGTCTTTGTCTGACTTACTTCACTCAGTATGACAATCTCTAGGTCCATCCATGTTGCTGCAAATGGCATTATTTCATGGTGAATTTTTTTTATCACAGGATTTTCTTCAGGTCAAGGGAAACCACAATCGATTGCGTCCCTGGCCTGAGCAAGCCTTGTGCCAAACTTCCCTGGGGTAGCACAGCCAGCTTTGTGTGACACAGCACTTCTCAGGTGGCTAGAACAGAGCTTTCCATTCAGATGCCTCAGTAAAGAAATACCACCAACCTATTGGCTGGGTGACCTTGGGCCGGTTTCTTAACTTGTGCCTCAGCTGCCTCATCGGTAATAATGGAGATGATAATAATAACACTTTACCTCATAGATTTCACAGGTGGACAAATGAGTTAGTGCAGGAAAATCACTTAGGACAAAACCCAGCACCCTGTAACAGCTCCGCACATGTTGGCTTTGTTCTTAAATATTCAACTGGTGTCAACAGTCCTTTCTCTGCTTTGTTTTTCGCACTGTCTGGTTAATGCACTTGCCCTATGGCTGGTGCCAGCCTTCTCTGCCTGCCAATTTCCAGGCAAATTTAGTGCAAAAATCGAGTATGTGTGGGGGTAGGGTGGGGTGGGGAATCTGAACCCTTCTTAAAAAGATGGCCCTTTGAAAGCCTCAGCTACGTCCCCTACATTCCTTGTCAGGTAACTTCCTCCTTTGTAAACCCTCTGCCCGCTGGTTTGAGCAGCTACCCATCCAGCCTACAGGATTTCTCTTCCATCATCAATGGAAACCGTCTTCTTTGTCCTTTTTAACTTGGTTCCGCACTTTGAACATGCTGTGCTCTTTGACTAGAATATGTCCTTCTATCATTCATTTGACAAATACCTGCCATTCATCGTTCTAGGTTCTGGGGATGTAGCAGTGAACGGACCAAGTCCCACCTCATTGTGTGGATATTCTGTGTTGCATGTGTGCTCACTTGCACACACATGCTTGTGTAGAAATTACATATTTACCACTTGCACTGGTAAATATGTAAGAATCAGAATGTAGTAAGTGTCTTTAGCTGGTGAACCTCTGCTCATCTTTCAAAGTACAGACGAGAGGCCACCTCCTCCATGAAGACTTTCTGGACTGCACCACTGCTTCGATTCTTTGTCCTGCTCCATGCATAGGCCTAGATCATCACTCTTTTTTTTTTTTTTTTTTTTTTTTAAAGATTTACTGGGCTTCCCTGGTGGCGCAGTGGTTGAGAGTCTGCCTGCCGATGCAGGGGACACGGGTTCATGTCCCACATGCTGCGGAGCGGCTGGGCCCGTGAGCCATGGCTGCTGAGCCTGCGTGTCCGGAGCCTGTGCTCCGCAACGGGAGAGGCCCGCGTACCGCAAAAAAAAAAAAAAAAAAAAAAAAAGATTAAAGATTTACTATTTATTTATTTATTTTATTTAATTTTGGCTGCATTGGGTCTTAGTTGCAGCATGTGAGGGCTTTGTTGAGGCATGTAGGAGCTTTCGTTGTGTCACACGGACTCTTTGTTGTGGTGCGCTGGCTTCTGTCTAGTTGTGGCACACAGGCTCCAGGGCGCATGGGCTGTGTAGTTGTGGCGTGTGGGTTCCAGAGCGTGTGGGCTCTGTAGTTTGCGGCATATGGGCTCTCTCGTTGAGGCACGCAGGCTCAGTAGTTGTGGCATGTGGGTTTAGTTGCCCCGCGGCATGTGGGATCTTAGTTCCCTGGCCAGGGATCTAACCCGTGTCCTCTGCATAGCAAGGTGGATTCTTTACCACTGGGCCACCAGGGAAGTCTCTGACCATCACTCTTGACATGCTACATTGTAACATATTTCTCTACAGGCTTGTTCCTCACCTGACCATGAGCTTCTTGAGATCAGATACTAAGTCTTACTTTCATTTTCCTAGCATTAGGGAGAATGCTGGCACAGTGGGAGCTTAATATATGTTTGTGAATGAATGAATGGGTGAGTGAATGAATGAAGCAGAGGGTGGGTGCTCCCTCTGTGTGTCTGGGTAAGTAGTTCTGCAGCTTATTCCCTTAGTAGTCATAGCCAAATCTGAATGTCATCTACCAAATGGATAGTGACTTGCAAACATACTGGAAAAGCACAGTGTGACGAATGTCACTTGCTCAGCCAAACCCCATTACAAAAGGCCAGGGAACCCCAAATGTAACACACCCTAAACCTAAACCAGGGCAAACAATCCTCCTGCTTGGAAGCTTAACTTAACCCAAGTGTCTGCCATCTATTGGAATTTGAACTGATTTAAGGTTGTCTCCGTGCCCCCATCTTCCCCGACAAGTCAAATCTCACTTGATAAACTAGTTATAATGGGAATCAAACCTTTCTTTCATTCCAGAACAAAACAAGGAGTTGGAACCTATTTTCAACTCTGCTTAAGTCAAGACTTCATTTCATTGGCATCCTGCCCTCCTGAGAAGTCTGGTTATCTTAGAGGTCAAACGATGCCCCATTTGACAAATTATTACAGACACTGAGGTGGGCAGGACCATGCCTTCATATTCAGAGGATGAACCTGAAACCGACCATCTTTGCCCCTGACACCAGATGTCAGCTGGTGCTGGTGGTTAGCGCCTCGTCCTCTCAGCCTCCCACATCCACGGGGAGCGTTGTTTCTCCCGGGACATGTGCTGAGCCACCATCTCCTTCAGTCCCAACAATGGCCCCTTGAGCTGAGCAGGCCCAGGATACGATCCCTGTTTCGAAGATGAAGAAACGGAGGCCAAAAGAGAATAAATGCCTTGCCGAAGTTCACACACTCACTTAATTTTGGGGGCTTCAGGTCAGCTTCTCTCACCTCTGTGGTTCAGCCACATCCTGTGATCGAGGACCAGTGGGGCACCACAAGCTTCCAAGCCCTCTGCTCACTGGCATTCACAGAATTTGGTTCCCCAAACCTTTATATCTTCCCCGCATGAATTTGTACTCCAAGTTAAAGAAAACTGTTCAGTGGGGGACAGTTTCGTTCCATGCCATCCATTCCCCACTTTTCTTCCCTTCCACTGTCAATACAAGACGTCCTTGTTTTATAATAAAGAGCCTGGCACAGGGCAGGGGGATGAGTGGTGGGACAAACACCGGTCTGCAAAGTGGTGCAGCTGCAGAAGTGTGGTTTACGCCCATTATCCTGAGAATTCCTCTCTGGCAGGGGCCCAGGTAGCAATGGCAGGACCCACCCTCGCCTACCCCTGCACCTGCACTTGGGGCTGGCGTTCCCTGAAGGGTCCCCGTGGAGCGTGGACAATGGCGAATTGTCCATTACTCTGGCAGGAGGTTGGACACACCTCCAGTGGGTTGTCTTTTGAGAAGGCAGCGTGCAAAGGGATCCTCGGGCTGGGGCATCACCAACCCCTGAATGGGTGCTTCACATGCGGGGGAGGAGGCAGGTGAGTCATCAAAGCCTCGAATCCCCTGGAAGTCCTCAGAGTGTGCGTGGCTGAGTGGCATCCTGTGGGCGGGAGAGGGGGGCCAGAGAGGAAAGGCCATCTGCCTCTAAGCTTCTCCCCAGGAAGCCTGCAGGTGCCTTGAAGTGACAGAAGATCACTGTGTAATGGCTCTCGAAAGGCCGTTAGCGCATCCTCCTAGGTGTTCCTAGGTGTCCTCTGGTGGTCTGAGATGATCTTAGGAGTCACATGGAGAAATGTTGAGTTTTTAAAAATTGAAGTAGAGTTAATTTACAATGTTGTGTTAGTTTCTGGTGTACAGCAAAGTGATTCAGTTATACACATATATATATATACATGTATATATTCTTTTTCATATTCTTTTCCATTATAGTTTATTACAAGATATTGAATATAGTTCCCTGTTCTACACAGTAGGCCCTTGTTGTTTATTTTATACACAGTAGCTTGTATACTGTGTCTGCCAAACTCCTAATTTATCCCTCCCATCACTCCCCCCACTTTCCCCCTTGGTAACCATAAGTTGGTTTTCTATGTCTGTGAGTTTGTTTCTGTTTTGTAAATAAGTTCATTTGTATCATATTTTAGATTCCGTATATAAGTGATATCATATGATACTTGTCTTCCTCTGTTTGACTTACTTCACTTAGAATGATAATTTCTAGGTCCATCCATGTTGCTACACATGGCATTATTTCATTCTTTTTTATGGTTGAGTAACATTCCATTGTATGTACATATATAGAGATTTATATACCACATTCTTCTTTATCCATTCATCTGTCAGTGGACGTTTAGGTCGCTTCCATGTCTTGGCTATTATAAATAGTGCTGCAATGAACATTGGGGCGCATGTGTCTTTTTGAGTTAGTTTTCTCCGGATATATGCCCAGCAGTGGGATTGCAGGATCATATGGTAGCTCTATTTTTAGTTTTTAAAGGAACCTCCATACTGTTCTGTAAAGTGGCTGTATCAATTTGCATTCCCACCAACAGTGCAAGAGGGTTCCCTTTTCTCCACACCCTCTCCAGCATTTATTATTTGTAGACTTTTTAATGATGGGCATTCTGACTGCTGTGAGGTGATACCTCATTGGGGGAAATACTGAGTTTTAAATGTAATAGCCATACATTTTTTTTTTTTTTTTGCGGTACGTGGGCCTCTCACTGTTGTGGCCTCTCCCGTTGCGGAGCACAGGCTCCGGACACGCAGGCTCAGCGGCCGTGGCTCATGGGCCCAGCCACTCTGCAGCATGTGGAATCTTCCCGGACCAGGGCACGAACCCGTGTCCCCTGCATCGGCAGGCGGACTCTCAACCACTGCGCCACCAGGGAAGCCCTAGCCATGCATTTTAATGTGTCTCTTCTATTTATGGCAAGTCATATAGCTTTTCAATTGATGGCCACGATACAAAGTTTTTAAAAAAGAAGTTGACATAAAGATGAATTGGTTTAAAAAACTATTTAGAGAAGCAGCATACTATAATAGTTAAGAGCATGAACTCTGAAGCCAGATTTCCTGGGTGGGATTCCCGGTTCCACCCTCACTGGCTGTGGAGTGATGGGCGGAGACTTCACTCTGCGACAGCTTCCTTATCTGTAAAATAGGAGCCATTTCCTAAGGGTGTTTGGATGGTTACATGAGTTAATACTTATAGAGCGCTTAGAACATTTACCAGCTCATACTAAACACTGTATAAGTAACTGTTAAATAAAATTAAGTGAATTGAAGGTGGAAGGGGTATATGGGGCAAAAGTCATGAGGATGGTTCCAGGACAACTGAAGGTTTAAGAAAACTTGGCTTCTGCTGCCTTTCCTGTGACTGACTGGGAACCTGGAGACCCAGAGGGCAGAAGGGATGTGTCCAAAGTTACAAACTGACCTGGCATGGTGGAACCAGGACGGAATCCCTGGTCGCCTGGCTTGCTGTCTATTGCTGGGCTGCAGGGATGGGCGCTTCTATGGAGAAAGGTGATTTGTTCCACGGGCCACTCTGCAAAATGGCAAATGTGGTCTTTAAGAGAGGTGACACAGACATTTCCTCAGAGGAGCCCTAGCCAACCCTGACCCCGTGGATGGATACGGTCCCCCAGAGCTCCCTGAGCGCTGATAAACTGACCACAGCTGTAAAGCAAATACTATTTGAGTAAACGCCCCATAGGCCAGGGCCAGGCCTGTCTAGTTCACTGATGGAGCTCCAGGGCCTAGCTCAGAGACTGGCCCACATCAGAGAAGTCTCTAAACCAATATTTGATGATTGACTTACTGAGAAAAACAAATGATCCTCCATTATCCCCATGATAAGCAGATGACAAGGGTACATCACTCCATAGTTTACCTGAAGCACTGTCACACCGGCTCCTCACTACCACATGCGGTTAGCAGAGCAGTGGTTACAGTTGCCATTTAAAGACAGAGACAGCCCAGAAAGATTAAGTAACTTGTGCAAGGTCACACAGCTATTACATGGCAAAGCTGGACTAGAACCAGCTCCTGTGGTCCTGCATCTGGTACTGTCTCTGCTAAACCAGGTTTTCTTCTGGCTGTTTATCTGAATAACCAACCTCGGATATGGTGCAGTGCCTGGCATATGATGGTCACCCCCCACCTCCAGCACTGTTTGCTGATGGGTCGGTGACCAAGTGAGAAGTGGGAATGAGAGACAACAAGAGACTTCATGGGGGTGGGTGAGAAGGGTGTCAGGTGAGGCTGGAGGGTAAAGGAGGAGGAAGAGGCTGGAAGGAATTCTCTGAAGACAGGCTGCCTCTTTTATGACTATGTGGCTGGTCAGGCCAGGCCTTAGCTCCAGCCTCCCCTTGCTTTTGATTGATCAGAAAATTTCTTATTGGTTCCCTAACCACCCAGAATAAATCCACAGCCCTCACAATTGTCCACCAGAGCCACATGAACTGGCGGCCCATTATCCTTGCTCTTTCCACTCTGCAGCCCATCTAGGGCTTACTACATTGGCCATTCCTAAAACATTCCAGCATGCTTGGGCCTCAGGGCCTTTGCACCTGCTGTTCCCTCTCCTCTGCCTGGAATGCCTTTCTGTCTCAAATGTCACCTCCCCAGAGAGGCCCTCTCTGCCACCTTACCCCCTTGTCCTGCTTCATTTTCATGACACCGTTCACTCCCTGGCATTATATCGTATATGCGTTTGTGTCTGTCTGCTAGAAGTCAAGCATCATGGGGGCAGGGGTTTTGCTTATTTGTTCATTGCTGTATGCCCAGTGCCTCGCACAGTGACTGGTGTCTATCAGGAACAAATTGAACTTATTTGCTGAGTGAATGAATGCGTTTGGAAGCTTTTACTGCTCTGCAGCTTCCGGGTATGCAACCTCTAGCTTTTGGGAGGAACAACGATCCCAGCCTAGCTTGCTGGCACCTGCCAGGCCTCGGGACTTGTACTTTGTTAGATTCACTGGCTTCCTAGGGGAGAGGAGGCATGTATGGCAGGAGGCAGCCAGAGCCCCGACATCCTTTGTCCAAACCACGTGCCCTGGTCCCGGAAGAAGATTCCAGTAGGTGAGGGCGTTGGGGGGGGAAACCCTGAGGCTGGACGGTGGACCCCGAGGCCAGAGCAGGTGAGGGTGGGCAGGGCTGGGAAAGGTCAGAAGTGAGAAGGCTGGGTGGGGTCAGGGAGCAGGTCTGGGGTTTGGGGGTGGCAGGGAGGGGAAGAGCCAAGATGCCCCAGGTGGCCGGCATGTCTGGAATGATAGTGGGGTGCCAGTTGATGAGGCTCCTTGGGGGCACTGATGACGTAGGGCTTCCCAGCTGGCCCTGGTGGGGCCTAAAGGTCCATTTCTTGGCAGAAGCAAGGACAGCAACAACATTGGAATATGTCAAGAGCCTTTATATCTGTTAACTACGTGTGGTATTGATACGTTCCTTCCTTCAGTCAACAAACACTTCGTTGATCCCTTACCAAGAACCGGGCACTGTGGTCGTCGCCTTAGTCACGCACAGCAAACCTCCACATTTACAGGGTTAACACTCCTTCAGCGGAATTGACTAGTTATTTGTTAAAGCGCACCATCAACTTTATCATCACTGCTAAGAATAGCACAGAGTAGTGCTTAAGTGATATTTTTGAATTGCTGGATTAATACCTAGGTTAATCAGTTTCACCACTTAATAAACAAGGAAATAGCCCAGAAAAATCAGATTTGGAAGTCTTGAGGCTGAAAGGCTCTGGTCTAAAAGCAGAGGTTCTAGGACCTTGGTTTTCACAGACTGATCAATTTCTAAATGAAAAGTGCCAAAAAAAAAAAAAAAAAAAAAAGAGTTGGCCAGTTTTTTGTTTTCTAAGTAAGGAAAGGGAGAACAGGATGACCAATACTCATGTCACAAAAGGATGTTTTTAACACTCCAGTTATGTGAAAGATGATCCCAGAATTTTTTTAAATTGCGGTGCATTTTGGCTTGGTGGGAAAGCTACTACATTGTTTTTATAGTTCTCATTTCACTGAGGACTAGTGAAAACTTCACTGGTCAACATGGAAGAGATAGGTTGGGATGCAGATGGGCATTTGGGAGCCTCTGGCCTGGAAGAACCCTCAAATTCTTGCCTCTGTCTTTATGTGTCTCTCCAGCTCCTCTCTCGACTTCTCCCTTTCTCTCCTCTTACCTACAGACACACAGAGGCACATTTCAGAGCTCCAGAGAGAAGCATGCTGTGTATCAGAATTGGATCTTGGGCGGGGGCGGGGGGGGGTGCGGGGACGGAGAAGAAAGGCAGTCTCTCCTATTCCAAGTCCGGAGTTCCTAACTCTGAGAGGAAAAGGAGGGAGGGGACGGGGTGGGGGAGGATCTTTCCCGCCTCCCCACGACCCTCTTTATTATACTCTCAGTATTCGTTTATGATTCCTATTAATCACATGGAGTAACCCTCCCAATTATCAAATGATAGAGACATGCATTCCTTCAGCCAAACAAAATAATTTACTAAAATGAATTAACATATAGAAAAGCCTCAGTGCTATGGGGGCTGAAATTTAGCATAATGAGTTTATCAGGCTTAAAAGCAGCCCAGACAGGCTTCTTCTGGGTGAAATAAATACACTGGCTACAGTGAGGCTCATCCATGCTGGCATCGTGCCGTTTGTTATTTCTTTAATAAACGCAGCTCGAGGTGATCATCTGTTTTCAGTATAATTTATTGCCACTCTCCTTTGCAATTAACAGCCAGGGCGGGGGCGGGGAGAACACGTTCTTACCAGTCTCCTCCTCCACGTCCCCAAAGTTGCTCACCTGGGGCGTTCTTTGTGGTTTAAGAGGCTTGCCAGTCAGCCTGGCGCACAGATCTTATCTGGGTTGACAATATACTCGTCACTGGGAAAGGCGTCTCCAGGACATCAGCCCTAGCAGGGAGGGGAGCCAGCGGAGGGGAAACAATTACGCAAATTTAAACTCTCGCGAGCCCCCTCCACGGCCTGGCAAGAGGGTAAAGGTCTGCCTTCTGTCCCTTTCTCTAGAGGCAGTGGGCTCTCTTGCCACGTGTCTTCCAGAGGGACTCCTCAGTTCTTGAAGCATCTTCTAAATGGCCTCGTGGACACACAGTTGGGAAACAGGATTTATGGGCGATTAGGACTGAAAAAATCTTAATTGTTTATGGTACCCACTAAGCCACTCAGTCTGTTAAATTTATTTTTAATAGTGACAGTGTCAAGTGTTCACCAAGGGACATTCAGATCATTCATTCACCCATTCATTTAACAAGCATGCATTCTACAGTGCAGCGCTGGGAACACAGAGCTTAGAGCTTACCTCATTCATTCATTTAAAAATATATGTCGAGCATCTATTATGTGTCAGTCTCTGGGGCAGGGAGGTGAACAAGGCAGATAAGGTACTTGCTGTCGTGGAGCTTAGCTTTGGGATGGGGGTGTGAAGGAACATGACAGCTGTGACTCCTGGTGGTCCCAGCCCTGTGTGATTCCCAACTCTTCTTGAGTGTGGCTGGCCTAGTGACTTGCTTCTGAGAAAGGGAACAGAGCCCAGGTGGTGGGATGTCACTTCTGATTAGGTCAGAAAAGACTGTGACTTCCATCTTGCTAGCTCTCTGTGTCTCTTGCTCTGTCTCTGTCTCTCTCTCCCTCTCACTCACTCCGGTGAAGCGAGCTGCCATGCCATGAGATGCTCTATGGAGAGACCTACACTGCAGGGAATAAGGGTGACCTCCATCTAGCAGCTCCTGAGAAACGGAGGCCTCAGCTCCTCGCCGTGAGGAACCGAGTCCTGCCAGCAACTACACGATGGAGCCAGGAAGCGGACCCTCCCTGTTGAGTCTGAGGGGTCTGCAGCCCCGGCCAGCACCTTGGTTGCTGCCAGTGAAACTCACAGCTGGAGGACCCCAATGCCCCTACATTCCTGACTCACAGAAATTGAGATAGTAAATGTTGTTCTTAAGCCTCTGAGTTTGGGGACAGTAAATGATGATAGTATGAAGAAGAAGTTATAAACTAATAAATGAAGGAGGAAAAGTATCAGCTGGTGATAAGGCAGTGCTGAATATTAGTGAAGGGTGACGTGCTGAGTATTAGTGAAGGGTGACATGCTGAAGAGTGTCAGGGCAGCTGGTGAGAATTGGTGTCTCGGGGAGGAATGGACCCTAAAGGTCCTTTGGTCCAGTGCCCCAGGTGAAGCTTCTGTGTGCTCTGCATGTCCCTTCCAAGAGGCATCCAGCCTTGGGTCAAATAAGCCTCAGTGAAGGGAAATATACACCTTTCTAGTTACTCTGTACCATCTTTGGATGTGAAAAATATTTGCTGCTGTGCTGAAATCTGCATCCTTCTGGTTTACCTCCCTGGTCCTGGTTCTACCTTTTAAGGCCACATTTCTGCTCTTGTGTTGTGAGCCCCTCTCTCCTAGATGATCATCCAGCCCTTCCCTCGTTGGCCTCTCATTCCTCGAGCTGGCTCTCGCTCCTTCCCTTCCCAGGCTCCTGGCTTCATCTGTTTTGACGCTGCTTTTGGCTACTATGATGTGACGGCCTCTCCAACTCCCCTTCCTCTGCTCCCTGGTCTTGCTCCTGTGGTCTTGGTGTCCCTGTAGCTTTAGTAGGAAATCCTGCACCCCTGGGGTGGGTTGACTGCCTTCAGATGCGTCATGCCAGACCGCGCACTCACAGGGCAGGTCCTTCCTTTAGCCGAAAGTGGCTCGTCTCCTGGCCAGACAAGCCCGGCTCCTTGGTGCTCCGCCCCCTCCCCGGTGACTTCCTCCCCCTCTCCTGCCTCCCCTAGCCTCAGTGATCACTTCTGCAGATGACTCACTGAGGATGACTTCTGTCCAGCCAGCTACCTGCTGGACAATTTCCTGTGACCATCCTTGCAGTCTCTTGAGCATGCCTTCCCTGTCCTCCTACAGTAACTATCCTCTGATCTCTCATGCTGGGCTCTTGCCCCTTCCGGGCAGCATCCCCTCTCCTCTGCTACCCGATGGGCCAGGGCCTCCTGCACCTTCTGGTATCCCACGCTCTGAACTTAGGACAGCCTGGCCTCTTTCTCTTTCCTCCACCTTCGATACCAAATCTATCATGTAGTCTGCCCATTTTTCCTTCCCAGGGTCTTTTTCGTCTGCCCCTCCCTTCAGCCACCCCTGGGACCTAGGTCCCAGGGACTATAATAACCACTGACCTCCAAAGAATGCATTACAGGGGACAGTGCTGGGCCCTGGGAGTGCAGTGATTGACAAAGCAGAACTGGAGTCCATCCTCATAGAGCTTAGAGTCTAGTGTGTTCATCCATTCAAATATTTTTTTGAGCACCTACCATGTTGACTTAAAAAAAATTATTTATTTATTTTTGGCTGCGTTGGTTCTTTGTTGCTTCGCGCAGGCTTTCTCTAGTTGCGGTGAGCGGGGGTTACTCTTCGTTGCGGTGCACGGGCTTCTCATCGTTGTGGCTTCTCTTGTTGCAGAGCATGGGCTCTAGGCATGCAGGCTTCAGTAGTTGTGGTGCACGGGCTTAGTTGCTCTTCAGCATGTGGGATCTTCCCGGTCCAGGGCTTGAACCCACGTCCCCTGCATTGGCAGGTGGATTCTTAACCACTGTGCCACCAGGGAAGTCCCTGCATTGGGTCTTTTTTTTTTTTTTAAAGAAGCTGAAAAATTATCTTTATTCATACATAATTCTAAGGAATCCATAAAAAGTAACAAAGAATAAGACAGTTAATTAAAAATTTATAAATGCTTTGAACAGAAACTTCACTAAATATGACATATTAATTGCTTTAAGAAAACACATGAAAAGATGCTCAGTATTACTAGTCACCAGGAAGATGCACATAAAATCTACAATGACATACCCACTAGGCATCCATCAGAATGATTAAAATAAGAAAGACTGTGACTATATCAAGTGTTGGTGAATATGTGTAG
This sequence comes from Pseudorca crassidens, assembly GCF_039906515.1. NCBI lineage: Eukaryota > Metazoa > Chordata > Mammalia > Artiodactyla > Delphinidae > Pseudorca > Pseudorca crassidens. The sequence goes on along the minus strand of NC_090304.1, from coordinate 37,166,166 downwards.
TAATTGAAAACCTTAAACATTTCTGATAGGAGTTTATGTGATACAACCAGTTGGGGAAATATTTTTGCAATTTCTTAACCTGCATTGGGTCTTCGTTGCTGTGCGCAGGCTTTCTCTAGTTGTGGCGCGCGGGCTTCTCGTTGCTGTGGCTTCTCTTCTTGCGGAGCACAGGCTCTAGTTCCGTGGGCTTCAGTAGTTGTGGCTGGCGGGCTCTAGAGCACAGGCTCCATAGTTGTGGCGCAGGGGCTTAGTTGCTCCGTGGCATGTGGGATCTTCCCGGACCAGGGCTCGAGCCCGTGTCCCCTGCATTGGCAGGCGGATTCTTAACCACTGCGCCACCAGGGAAGTCCCTACCATGTTGACTTTGTCAAGCTGACCTAGATTGTTGATAGTTGGAGGTAACTTCCTTTTAGCTTAGTTGTATGAGGGGGGCAGTTTCCAATAAACAGCTTGATAATTGCTTTGATGGTGGCAGTAATTGAGAAGGACTGTCTGGAGAGTCAGGCACACTGTCATTCTACACCCCAAGAAACATGGTTCTGAGAGGTTCTGGGCTGGAGCTTTACCCCTGGGTCTGCCAGAAGCCCCATAGTGACATCCCAGGAGAGGCCAGGGCTGGGAAACCTGCCCTCAGGGGCTACCTCTACATCCTGTGGATACAGTGAGTTCCCTTATCCCAGCCCATTTTCTTTCCATCACCTGTAGCTGGTCCACTTTAAGGACCTGTGTCATCCCAGGTAGCCTGGCCATTGGGTAGAAGGGTGTCCTGGCTGCTGAGTGGGTAGCAGGCAGCAGTGGAGAGATCTGTGTCCAGACAGCTGCCTGCGGGGTCTCAGGGAAGGACTCCAGGCCAGAAGGAGGAGGGAGGCAGTGGGGAATGACCTGGTGCAGCTGCAGGCTGTGGGGCGGGTGTGTGCATTCCCGAAGGCCAAGGAAAGTAACATGGTGTCAGGGTGAAGAATGTGCAGATTTTAGGGGTCCCAGAGCGTTTGCCACTAGCTTGTTGGTACAGTGGGCTTGTGTCCTTGGGCTAGTGCCTTGATTTCTCCAAGTGGCACGTATTTCATCTTAAATGGGACCATTGGTACCAACCTTAGAGGATTGTTGGAGGTTTACATGCGGTAATGTGAGCAAGTGCGTGGCATGAAAGGTCCATAAGTGGTAGCTACTTTTTATTAGTATGGTTGGGCTGGTGTTGAGGTGGGGGTTAAGCAGAAAGAACCAGAAAAGGGGAAGGAACCAGGGTCCTGAGAGAGTGTTTAAGTTTAAGCTGGGGAAGCCAAGATCCTTTTACAAATGCAAAGAGCAGATACAGAATGAAAGTGGGCCAAAGCTCAGGGCAGGAGCAAGTGGGCGGTCAGAGATGTGGGGAAGCCCTAGGCAGTTGCCAGGAGTTTTTCTGGATTCTCAGCAGTGGACTTTACTAGCTGTCTACGGGGGAGGTTGGACAGAGTGGGCAGAAAGTGGGGCATCTACATTGCACTTCCCCTGGCTCAGGCCAGAATTGTTTCCAGAGCAAAGGTGAAGCTCCAGATGACTGTCAAGTAGCCCCTGGATCAGGGACTTCAGGGCCGTGGGTGCAGGTACTCAGGCAGGCCCATCCAGACCTGGCCCACAGAGGGGTGCTCCAGAGAGATCACCCTCTGGGTCTACCTGGAACTCTTGCACTTTCTCTTCTCCTGTCCTGACTGTTTAGGGCCATTCTCATCTCATCTCTTTCAAGGATGTTTGTCTGATCCCTCTGCCCGGTCTGCTCACAGCAATTTCCCTCTGTTTCCAAAGGTACCGGGCTAGTTGCTCTATATACACACTGTGGCATTTATTCCTTAAAGCATTCATGTGAGGTAGCTGTTATTCCCATTCTACAGAGAGAAAAAGTGAGGCTCAGACTGGTCAAGTAACTTTGCCAGCATCTCACAACTAGGAAATGGCAGGGTGGGGATTTAAAAACAGGTCTGCCTGGCTCTAAAAACCCAAGCTCTGCTCAAGAGACTGAGATATTCCAGTTACTATAAATGTGTAACAGATTTCTCTAAAATGTAGTGGCATAATACAACCATTTATTTGGCTCACGTATAAATTCAGAGAGGGCACATCAGGGATGGCTTATTTCCACTCCACAGTGTCTAGAACCTCAGCTGGAAGACCCGAAGGCTGGGGCCGCGCTCATTGGAAGTCTTGTTTGTTCCCAAGTCTGCTGACTGAGGCTGGCTTGAGGCCAGGGGCCTCAGTTCCCCTCCACATGGGCCTCTCCGTGAAGTCTCTCTGTGTGGACTAGTTTGGGCTTCCTCACAGCATGGTGGCATCACCTTCCCCAACCCATGAGTGAGGGTCCAAGAGCCAGAGAGAACCAAGATGAAGTCATATCCGCTTTTATGGCCTACCCCCCAGAGATGGGCTTTATCAGTTCTGCGGCATCCTGCTTGTCAAGGCTGTCACAAAGGCCCATCCGGACCCTAAGGGTGGGGAAATAGACTCCACTTTTAATGGAGAACTGGCAAGGTCTGGTAAGGAAATGTATGAAAATATACTTAGCCACATGAAGGAACCTGAAGGAACATATCCATGCGATGATGACCTCGCCAGGACTGACCTTGTCCCCATCTCTGTAATTCTTGTAGACCCAGCCCATGAAGACACAAAGAGTGTTTGTTGAGTTAAATGAATAAATACAGAACATCCAAGTCAAGCTGTTTTGGGGGGTTTTATTATTATTTTTCTCATTTCCCACTCACTGCTTTCTCTTTCACTTCTGCAGCTGAAATGGTTAATTTCATAGTTGTTTTGCTTCAAGGTTTGTTTCTTCACTCAGAGATTCAACAGGATGCCATTTCATTACGGGCACCCGCTCATGGCTTGTAGGGGTCTCTGGAGGAAAGCTCTTGAAAGCCCAAAAGGCAAACTTCCATCAGAACCTTCAGCTCTTAGGACAGTATCACTCCTCTGCTTTGTCTGGCCATGCTCAAAGCCTGGGGTTTTTTTCCCCTTGGGCTTTCCATGGACTGTGCATGGAGGTGACAGGGGAACCTGAAACCATAGCCTTGAGGCTTGTCATGGAACTAGTTTAGGCTTGAATCATATAGGGATAGTGTGGGTAAGATCTGGGTATAATCTTTGACCATGTGTGCTTTTTGCTTACTTGCCTGTCTTTCTTCTTTTCCTTCCTCCTTTCCTCCTTCCTTCCTATCTCTGCTACAGTGCAAGTCTGGTTTTGTTTGTAGCTCAGTACTTCCCAAATTGATCCCAAATTCTGTGAAAATTCACACTTCTGTTTTTATCTTATTGTACAGTGTGCTGCTAATGAGAGTTGCTGCAGAAGGAACTCTGGCCTGGCAGCCTAGCTCAATGGGAAGGGCCTGGCATCGAGTATCAAGAGACCTGGGTTAATAGACAGACAGATGTAGAGAACAAACTTGTGGACACCAAGGCGGGGGAAAAGAGTGGTGGTGGTGGTGGTGGTGGTGTTGGTCGGACGAATTGGGAGATTGGGATTGACATATATACACCAATATGTATAAAATAGGTAAATAATAAGAACCTGCTGTATAAAAAAAAATTAATTAATTTAAAAAAAAGAGAGACCCGGGTTAATATCTTCACCTCTCAGCCTCACTTCACTTTCCTCATCTGTAAAATGGGGAGATAACACTACCTTTTTCTACACCAAGGGCTGTTGTGAAGATTGAAGGAGACCACGGGTAGAAGAGGGTTTTGCAAACTACACAGGGCTGTGTAAAAGTCTGTGGTGGGCTTCCCTGATGGCGCAGTGGTTGAGAGTCCGCCTGCCGATGCAGGGGACACGGGTTCGTGCCCCGGTCCGGGAAGATCCCACATGCCGCGGAGCGTCTGGGCCCGTGAGCCGTGACTGCTGAGCCTGCGCGTCCGGAGCCTGTGCTCCGCAACGGAAGAGGCCACAACAGTGAGAGGCCCGCGTACCACAAAAAAAAAAAAAAAAAAAAGAAAGTCAGTGGTTACTCCTTTGAGTCAGAGGTTCTATCTGTCCACTGAGGTGGAGGGAGGAGAAAATTCATGGCTCGAACCTTAACCTTGCTACAGTGTCTTAATTGACCACTGGACCTTTCAGAACTAGGATAATTAAGTATCTGTAAGAGAAGAAGTTCCCTCAATCTGTGAGGTAGCATTCTTTGCTGATGCAGATACTAGCATCAGGACCAGATTCCAGCACAAGTAGAGAAGGTAGTTGCTTATGGAATATTTGGGGGTTCTGCAGGCTCCCTTCTGACCAAGGCCTTTTTGCTGGCTTGCAGCGTTCCGAAGGTGGAGGTTGAAATCTCACGTATTTCAGGGCCCAGACAGGTACCATACATGGGTGAAGCAGGCTTGGTAGGGACTAGGGAACTCAGGTGCCTGCCCCTTTCCAAAGTGTGCAGCCCCTCTCAGCAACAGCCACGTGTTGTCACATAGGAAGACAAACTGGTGGGATATATTTTTTTTTCCCCAAAAGAAGCCAGATTTCACCTTTTATTTTAAATGCAAAATCTCTTGACGTTTGTTTCTTGGCAACAAATCCAAATTTTCAAAAAATAGTGCTAGGACCAAACAAAATACTTGAGCATCTGAATTCAGCCCGTGGGCCACCAGTTTGCCGTCTCTGAGCTAAAAGCCTGGGAAGTCCCATGGGCTGGTGAAATATAGCCCTGTGACTCTCCGATTGCTATAGCTGAGACTGCAGTAGTGGCTATAAGTGATTGACATCAGATCTGTCTTTCCCTGCCAGGAGGGAGTGGGGTTTTTTTTTGGGGGGGGGTGAGGAGGGGGCAGGAAAAGGCATGCTGGTTCCTGCTCAGAGCATAGGGCATGGGCTGAGGAGGACTGGAGGGGAGAGGGGGCTGCAGCCCTGCAGCAGCATTGGGTTTGTGTAGGCAGGTGGCAGCTGAGGGCTGGGGCAAGGGGGGCGGGCAGGATGGCAGCTCAGTCCTGCCTTCCAGCTCCCAGGGAGCTGACTCCTTCCCAGAGGAGGAAAGGAAGGCAACAGGCAGCACATAGGACCCCTGTCCCTCCCCAGAGAAGACAAAAAACAGCAGGTATGCTCAGCAAACAGACCCCAGCTCCATCGCTGGTGACCCCAGTTAACATCAGTGTGGAATTATTTCTTTCACAGGAGCTATTGCCTATTAACCAGGGGGAGGCACAGCAATGGCAGCTTTTGTAGAAATCATTGGGAAACCAGGCTGACAACTAAGGCCTAGAAAACTGTGCATTTTCTGTGTTGACAGAGCTTCCAGACTGGCTTTAAGTCATTCAAGGGTCACATCCAGAGAGCTATGAGGTTGAGCAGAGTTAAGACATCTATGGTTCCTTTTATGCAAAGTAAAATAAAATTCCAGAATTTTTAAGTCACAAAGAGTATGCTCATTATAAAGAAAATGTTAAATACAGATGGTCAAAAGAAGAAAACCAATACTCAAAAATTTCTGATCATACTTCCAGAAATATTTGTATATGTGCATATATATATATATATGTACACAGACACACAGGTAGAAAATATTTTGAACAAAATAGACATGGCTTATACTTTACAAACTGGTAACTGGCTTCCTGCACCTTGCCACCCCCCACCCCCATATTTCTATCGATAACCATTCTCCTTTGACATCCACTTTGAAAAATGATTAGTCATTTTATGGGTGTACCATGATTTATTTTACCAACTTAAATTTTAGGAATTTAAATAGTTTCCTTTTTTCTATTAGAACCAACAGCATGATGAACATTCCCACAGATAAATGTCTTCATCCAGCTCTTGTTAAGTCTTTAGTATGTGTTCCTAATATAATATAATACATTTAGTTGAAACTACTTAAGAACAGCTTTTGAAAGAGCTGAAAAAACTTTGCTGAAAATTTATGACTCCTAAAATAGCAGCTGTGCTTGGTGCTAATAAACCATCATCCACACTTGGTATTTTCCATGTGACAAACACATAAAGGTTTTACAGACATCTCCTCACTCAACCGTTCCACTGACCTTATGAGAGTATTATTACCCCCATTTTACAGATGGGAAAACTGAGGACCAAAGGGACAAAGTAACTTGCTCAAGGTTATGCAGTGGGAAATAGCAGAGCTGGGATTCGAGCACAGCTCAGACTGACCCCAAATCTCTTGCTTATGTTCTTATGCTATCCCACCAGCCACTGGCACATTTATAAAAACTGCTGTCTTGAGAAGTACCTGATTTTTTTTGACTACCAAACTTAGTGTTCCTGCTCCCTTTTGGCTGCTGTTTTCATTGGCTCAAGAGGCTCTGAATGACTAGGAACAGTTTTTGATTAATTAGATTTTTGTTGCCAAAGAATTAATTTGGTCCCCTTACCCCTCCCTTCTTGCTCAAAAAGCACACGAGAAAATGATTTTAACAGCGGGGATAATTACAGAAAATGCGGTGTTAACTAGAACGGAATGCAAATATTTTAGTTTTTTTTTTTTTTTTTTTTACTCCAAGACCGCCAGAGTGGAAAGAAAAGAGTGAAATAAACCTCAGCAGATACCAAGCTGGGAACCTCAGTCACTTTCTGTGCCTGTCCCGCTGACAATCTCAAACAGAAGCCTGGATTATAGCAGGAGGGCTGGGGCCCACTGGAATCCCTGGTAGACTCATACAGATAAGAAAGGCCCAGCAAAGGCACGGAGAAGCCAAGTCTCCTTTTCTGCCACTTTCCTTGCCTGGTTGTTGTAGTTTCTCTGATGAGTGCACACATATATCAGCCCCATTGTAGGAACACACCTGTGGGTTTAAACTTGGGAGACACCTGTTCAAAGGGAAGAGAGTGGCTCCGCAAGGGGGCCGTTCTCCCATCAGCGGTCCAGGTTGGAGTAGAGAGGCTGGAGGACTCGATTGTTCATTCTCTACTGCACTTGTCTTATACTTTCTTGATTTACTCCTTCATTTTGTGTGAACATCTCTTAGTACCTCCTGGGAAAGGAGTCAAGATTATTGTCTTCACTTTTGCAAATCTTAACATTCCATTATTCTGCTCTCATTATGACTGATAGTTTGAGGATAGAATTCTGGGCTGAGAACTCAAATCTTGAATGTATTTTGTCTACCACATTGCTACTTAAAGTGGGGTCCATGGACCAGTGTCAGTCTGCAAACTATTTGTCTTCATCTGGGATGAAATCAGTGCAGAAATTGAGAGTAAGCATTTCAAAACTTTTATACTAATTTGTGTCATTACATGTTTATTGAAGCTGATAATAATATGTTGATGGCTTTTAATTTGTATGTCTTTTTCAAATTTTATTTTTTCTACTAATTCTTTTCTAGTCTCTTTTTTTTTTTTTCTTTTGACCACGCAGCACAGCATGCGGGATCTTAGTTCCCCAACCAGGGATTGAACCCATGTCTCCTGCAGTGGAAGTGCAGAATCTTAACCACCGGACCACCAGGGACGTCCCTTTTCTACTCTGTTTTATAAAAGTAACAGTCAGTGACAGATTGAAGGCAATTCCTTCACATATTTTGAGAAGCGCTGTTGTAGTATGCTGTATTCTTGAGAAGTCCTTTGTCAGTCTGAGGTTGGTATTTTTCTAAGTAGCCCATTTTTCGGGTTTTCTCTTTATCCTTAGGGTTCAGAATTTCACTATGAGAAGACTTAACGAGGGCCTTTTGTCACTCATTGTGCTGGACCCACAATGGGTCCTTCAGTCTGGAGACTCATTCATTCATTCATACTAGTTTCATCCCTCTCTTTTTTCCTCTCTTCTCTTTTTCCAGAATCCTTAGTGGTTAAATATTGGGCCTCCTGCTTCATGTGTTGAATCTTATATTTTGTCCCTATACTTTCAGTCCCTTTTTGTTTTACTTCTTATAAGATTCTTCAATTTTATCTTCCAACTCATTTGTTTATATAGACTATCATTTATTATTTATGTATACGGTCATATTTTTAATTTCAAAATCTTATTTAATTACCTCTCTTGTAATCTCTTCTTGTTTTTTTGTATGCAATATCAGTATTTTTGAGGAAACTGACCAGATGTACTTTTTTCCTAGTCTTTGCTTCCTGCGTTATATCTGTTTCCCTGTTTCCTTTTTTCTACTGTTTGAGTTTAGCCTCTCTTCACATTGATGACTCTTGTCAAAGATCCTGGTTGGGTTATCCATTCCTATCTAATAATAAGATTAAAAAGCCGATGGGTAGCTCTGTGTATTAGTGTGGATATGGGGGTTTCTCTGTTGGCAGGTTTCACTCTTGGGCGATGGGGTGGGAGGCTGGCACTTGGGGGAAACCCAAATACCAGGAATGTGCCAGTCTTTTCTTTGGGACTGTTCAGATTCTCCAGAGAAGAATTTCCTGATCTCCTCCCTGGCGAAGGGTGGTGATGGGTGAGGGTGGCGTGCATATATAGCTGCTGGTGTTCTGCATATCTGGGGGGGAAGAAGGACTAGGGATTCCAATGTTCAGATACAGACGGCCTGCAGCTCTGCACTGCCCCTGCCTCTTCTGCATGGCAGTTTGGGTCAAGTCTTGAGCTTCCCCAAGTTTCCATGAGGCAAACGGGCAATCTTTTTGCTTTGGCCTCCTCTGCAGACATTTTAACTTGTGCCTTTCTCTGCCCTGCTACCTCATTCATCACTCTTCTAAAAGCTTTTCCTCTTCCTAAGGTTTGCTGAAATCTCTCATTCACTGATGGCTCCATTCCCATTCTCTCTGCTTGGGAGGGAATGGAGATACATGTCTGATCCACTGACAACTTTTAACTAGAAGTCTACATCCTGTATTTTTAGAGTTGTGCCAGATTAAATATTCATATTCAATTTCTTCTCAGCCCATTCATTTCTTTCAGCCCATTTTAGACTCCATTGTGTGATGCATAGGCTGATAGTCATGCCTTTCATATCTTCATCCTACTCAGTGAGGCTGAACAGGATAGGATCAAGGAGAGAGCCCAATGGCATATTCCTAAAGACCTCCACAGACTTAGGCACTGTGTCTGTCTTATTCACCGCCATAGCCCTGGCATGAGAACTTAGTTGTTGTGTAATAAACATTTGTTGAATGTAACCATCCTATCAAAGAAAGAAATGAGGGTGATGCTGTGAGATTTGTTCCAGCAACCCATGCTGGTTGTCATGCTCACCATTTCCCTCTTGCTCATGAAATGTTGTTGTTTAAATTATCCCTTATAGGATTTTTGTAGGGACTGATATTCAAATCATGAGTTGTGGCTTTTGGAATATGCTTCTTTACCTTTTCTGAAAAGAAGAGCATTGCCTTTTCTGGCTCCTCTCTTGGTCTCACAGATCCCAGTTCATTATCACACTGGTCCTAGAGATGCCTCCCCGTCCTGGGTTTATTGGTGTGGGCCTGGCCCTTCCATCTCATTTAAAATAGCTTAAGACTGTCTTGCTAGTTCTCTCTGCCTTGTATTTCAGTATATGTATATTCTATGTTTTCTGCTTGAAGATTGTTGTCCTTGATAGACCTAAAGGAGTTAAGTCATTTTTTCTTTTGAACATGGCCCTGAAGTACCCAGCCATTTGCTTCCTTATTCTTCTTGGTCTGAGCATTGATTTTAAGAAAGAGGGATGCTAAGAAGCCTGATCAGGTGCCTAGAATCTCACTGCTGCCTGAATGTACTTTCATCTGTCTTCTATTGGCTCCAGTGAAAATAGGTGTGTTCTCCTTGGTGGGGAGCCTGTCCCGTCTAGCATCTGTAGAGCACCTCCAGGACTAGCCACGCCCGATGGATGCAGGGGAACCGAGGATGGCCCATGGCCTGAGAGCGCCCAGGTGAGGTTACAGCGAGAGCCAAGACTGCTGGACAGTGGCAGTGTGAGTTCAAGGCAAGGCCCCGTGGCTCGGAAGGCCCCGCCTGCCTCAATCCTCGGCCACCTCTTCAGCCTCATCTCAAACCATACTCTCCCTGTTCATTATGCTCCAGTTAGGCCTTTCTGTTCCTCAGACCCACAAAGCCTGTTCCTGCCACCGGGCTCTTTGTGTTTGCCATCTCTCCACCTGGTGGCCCACTCTTCACACAGGTCTATGCATTTACAGCTGCTTCTCTTCATTCTGATGTGGGCTCAAAAGCACCTTCCTCAGGGGCCTTCCCTGACTTCCTCATCCCCTCCCCCACCAAGGAAAGCATTACCTTTATTTGTCATCTTTATGTCACTCACCATTACCATTTTTATGAATAAAGTTTTATTGGAACATGGTCATGCACATTCCTTTCCTTATTATCTTGGCTGCTTTCACCCTACAACAGGAGAATTGAGTAGTTGAGACCAAGACCATATGGCCTGCAAAGCTGAACCAGTTTTACTATCTGCCCTTTACAGAAAAGATCACTAACTGCTACTCCAAAGGGAAGGCTCCCTGGATTACGTCAGACCTTTCTTTCATATGAATTGATGCCACAAATGGCAAGAGGCTTTGTTCTCAGCTCAGAGGCCTCTTTCATGCCTGTGTCTTTAGATATGGGACTAAATCTTTCTGTTCATGAAATGTTGGCCTTGGCAATCTGCTTAATTCAGGTGGAAAACTACTTTGACTTGAATTATCTGGAGAACAGAGATCACTGTGTTTTCTCTAATTGTTAATTATCAGGGTGACACATGTTATGAGCCACTCTGCCTGTCTGTCTTTTTATCTAGAGGAAAGGTTTAGCAGTGCGCCTTGGTGGCATGAAAGATAGACTTCGACTGTAAGATTTTATTATTTTTATTATTTCCCTTTGCTTAGATCTCTATAAGAATCATGATGTTTCCAAGGCAACACATGGCTTGGGGAAACTGGAGAGAATACTCTCGATGCAAAGGGATAACATCACAGCTACCACAACAATGCTACCCAGTGCGCAAATGTCGGGCGTTCAGAGGAAACAAGTCATCTTGATTAGAATCTGGGCAGCATGAGTTTCAAAGTGGAATAATCACGCTATGTTCCATAAATTTGCAAACCCTCGTTATAGTGCAGTGGAGAAGGGAACACGCTTAAAACAGTGCATGGGACTTGGCTCCTGGCATGATTGTCAGGGAGCGTTTTATTACCTTGCCAGGATGGGGCAGATGCTTTTGAATCCCTTTTCTATTGTACCTGTCTATTTAAAACACAAGTTTCTTTTTCTTAACTACCCAAAATATTAGAAAGCTTTTCAAATTGTCAGATCATTTTCCCTAAAATGACACACATTTCTTAAAAAAAAAAAATCTTAAAATACTTTTTACAAATGAACATATTTATTGTAAAAAAAAACCCAGAACATACAGTTATTTAAAAATAAGAAAGCAAAAAATCAAACTACCACTCTGAGATAACCAGTGTTAATATTTTATTATAAACCCTTCCAGACTTTCCCTTATGGGCTAAAACACACACACACACACACACACACACACACACACACACGTACACATACGCATAGGGCAAAATACTATACACACTAGTCTGTAACCTGCTTTCTTTTTAAAGAATGGTATGTCATGAAGATTTTTACACTCTGCTGGAGTCAGAATAGTGTGGTGTCAACATCATGTGCTCTGCAGCCTGACTGCCTTGTTTCAAATACTGACTTGGTCAATTACTAACTTGGACAAGCTAGTAATATGACGTTGGACAAGTTATGTAACTCTCTGGTGCCTCAATTTCCTCATCTGTAAAATGGACAGAATAATGATGGAATTTACTACATGGGGTTTTCGTGAGGAGTAAATATGTTAATACAAAAAAAGCCCATAATACAGTGCTCCGCACATGGGAACCTCTCACTGAATGTTAGATATTGTTATCTTTCCATGTCAGTACGTGTATTTCTACAACATAACTTTATTGTCTGCGTACTGGAATGCAGGTACGCTTTTCTGCTTTTCCTTTGGTTTTATGGTTGTGCTTCACTGCTGTGCGTGTTTGTTTGTTTTGCCTGTGCTGCACAGCATGTAGGATCTTGGTTCTCCGACCAGGGATTGAACCCTCGCCCCCTGCATTGGGAGCGTGGAGTCTTAACCACTGGACCGCCAGGGAAGTCCTAATACTATATTTTTATATTCCACCGAGTTGGAGTTGTACAGTGCATCTGAGTAGAGAACACTGAGAATCTGTTAGCCCTTTTGTTGCAGGAGCTCCTAACAATGTTAGTGGAAGGAGAGGAGAAGGTGGAAGACTTTGTAGTCATGGTACCCAGTAGATAAGAGGTGATGCGGAGACTATACATGAGTTTTATAGTGTCTGGTCTTAAATCTACTACTTTCTGAGCATCATAAGCTACTTAACTTCTCTAAACCTTAATTTGCGTATCTGCAAAATTAAAATTTTTTTTGTATCTACCTCCTTGTGTTTTTGTGAATTAGATTAGTGATGTGGAGAGTTTAGCACTTGCCTTGTACCTGGCAACCTCTTAGTGAATATTAGATACTATTATTAGAAATGGGAAGCCACCATCAAACATAATGTATCATATGCAGAGATACTTACTATACCCATACACTCATACATGCCTGTAAAATCACACAGTTGATCTATGGAATAGTCATTTGGTAAATTATAAATTTACATTTCTTCTTCCTTCTGCTTCTATTATTATGCTGCTGGGTCTCAAATTCACACCTACTTTGTATACTTGTTTTGTGTTGCTGGCGCTGCAGACTCTGCAAACCCGTCTCCTTTGCCAGCTGGGTGGAGTTCAGGTTCTGCCAGTAGGGGGTGCTAGATGGAGACTGGAAGGCAGGAGGAGCGAAAGGAGATGTGCTTCTTGCTGTTCACCTCCAGTTCCTGCCAGCATCACCCGACTTACCGCGGCAGTGGTAGATTTCAATATGGCAGCTGACTCTGGTTTTCATTTTTTTCTCACAGTCTCAAAACCAGTCTCGTTGTCCCTCCTTGGAGATCCTAGCCCTGGCCCGTTGGCATGCCTTCCTCAGAGGCCTGGGTTCCATCTCTGGGGGGGCCTCCTTTGTGCTTCTAGGTCCTAGCAGCCCCAGACTCTTTCCTTTGTTCATTCCTCCAGCCGTGGTGGCAATAGCTGCTTCCTGCTTGCAGGAACCTCTTTTCCCTCTTTGCTTTTTAGTTCTCTAATTCCTGGTGCACAGAACATATACTATTGTATAAATCTAAGGTTTACAATGTAATGATTTGATATAAGTATATATTGTGAGTTGATTACTACAATATGTTGTGAACAATTCTTTACACTACATTGTCTCTGTGAAAATTCCTGATGTGGGTTCTGCTTTCTGACCAGACCCTGTCCAATACCACACACAACTCCACTTTCCCTAAAGAAGGCAGTTGAGAAGGACACCTTCATTTTACAAGTGAAGGTGTCAGCATCGCTCTGGATGAAGGATGCTGGGATTCTGGTCTTTACCCTGATGCCCTGGGTGGACTCTGCAGAAGCACCTGGGCCCTGACTATACCTCGTGGGCAGGGCTGCCCGCCCTGGGGGCGGGGTGAGGGTGCTAAGGCTTCAATGTGAGCGGCTGCATTTGGGAAGTAGAGTAATGCTTGAAGATAGGCCGACAGGAGAAGAACAATGAAAGGAGAGTGCGGTAGAGAAAGGACGGGTGGAGGAGGTGCTGAGGGTGGAAGACCAGGGCTGACAGAGGCTGGGGGTGGGGAGAGCAGAGAAACACGCAGACTATTAGTCCCTGCGGAGGACGGATGGGTCAGGCTTTCATTTATTTACACATAGTGAAAATGGCCTGTACACTTCATTGGTCAACACCACTTTCTGGCTTCATTGGTTTGCAAAAGGGCTCTCTGCTCCCCTGCTTAGAGATTCTTTCTTGGAGCCTGTTTCAGGTCACTCACCCTAACCCCCTCCTCAGTGCTCAGTTCAGTCTGTCTCCCTGTCTGTCTATCTCTCGTTCTCTCTCTCTCTCTCTCTCTCTCTCTCTCTCTCTCTCTCGTTCTCTCTCTCTCTCTCTCTCACTCTCTCACTCTCTCTCGTTCTCTCTCTCTCTCTCTCTCGTTCTCTCTCTCTGTCTCTCTCTCTCACACACACACACACACACACACACACACACACACACTTTGTTCACAGCGAGCCCTGGAAAACCCCTGGCCTCAGAGGGGACACCCCTCCCCATCCCCCTCACTCAGCAGTGGTCCTCCCCAGAGCCCATCTGACCAGTGGGGCTTCAAGAGAGCAGTGGAAGAGTCTGCCACTGCCCGAAGACCCTTGGCTGTCCGGATCCATACGTGGTCAGGATGCCTTTACTGAGTTCAAATTGCCGCTGGTGCTGCTGATGGGGGAAAAGGCAGAGGAGCTCTGGGGGGGAGTCTGGTGACTCCCTCTTCCAGGCTGCCCAGCGTAGGGTGTTGTGAGTCAAAGTTCCTGCCCTTGGCTTGGAAATTAATTCTTGGCTAAAAAATGAAATATATTCTTTACTTCTTAGGAGAAGATTTAACAAGAGGAACAAAAGCACCTAGGACCTCCACTAAGATTTTTTTAAAATAAATTTGAAATGATTCTGGTGTTACAGAAAAGTTGCAAAGTTAGTACAAAGAGTTCTCATCTCCTCTCCTAGTCTTCCCTGTTGTTAACATCTTACGTCCCTGTGGTGCTTTCATCGAAACTAAGGCACCAGCATTGGTACATCACTTGTTAACTAAACTTCAGTCTTTACGCAGACTTCACTAGTTTTTCCATTAATGTTGTTTTTCTGTTGCAGAATCCCATTCAGGACATCATATTGTATTTAGTCATTGTGTCTCTTTAGTCCCCTTTGGTCTGTGACAGTTTCTCAGTCTCCCCTCCCACCTTTTCTTTAATGACCTTGACAGTTTTGAAGAGTACTGGCATTTAATAGAATGTTCCTCAATTTGGGTTTGTCTGATGTTTTTCTAATGATGATGGGTTTTCTAATGATGGGGTTATGGGTTTTGGGAAGGAAGACCACCAAGGTGAAGTGTCCTTCTCATCACATCTATTAACCCTTCCTCCTCCACATTCCCTCATGCTCCTTTGTCCTCAGCCCTTTCCCCTATCCCAGCCCCTGGCAACTGTTGATCTTTTTTTCTTTGCCTCTATTATGCCTTTTCCAGAATGCCATATAAATCGAATCATATGGTATATAGCTTTTTTTCAGTTTAAAAAGCAGCACTATTGAGGTATGATTGATATATAATATACTGTATATACTTAACGTACACAATTTGATAAGTTTTGACATACACACACACACACACCACACACACACACTGGTGGTGTCATCACCACAATCAAGATAGGGCACAGAGCCATCACCCTAAAAGTGTCCTCATGCTCCCTCATAATCTTTTCCTTCCTTCTCTGATCCTAATGTACTTATATACAGCCTCTCGTTGTCTTGCTTATCTACTTGTACAACAACGTTTGTATCTTACTGTCCTAAGATAAGGTGGCCCAGTGGTTGGCAGCATGGTCTTTGGGGTTGGATACCTGGGTTCATATTTTAACCTTAGGCTCCACTTAAGCTCTCTATGCCTCATCTTTCTTATCTGTAATATTGGGAAGATAATAGTACCCACCACATAGGGTTGTTGTGAGGATTAGCTGGATTTATCTACAAAAAGCACTTGGAAAAGGATTTTTTTATATAAAGAGCACTTAATAAATGTCACCTCTCATCATCAGCCTCGTTATTGCTGAGAACCCTTGAAGGGCAGCAAGTACAGCTCTTCCTGCACTCATATGACCATGGTGGTAGGCTTATGGAAGGGGTTCGGATATCTGCTGGATTTTTGACCCAGTGACCCCTTTGGTGAGTAAAAAGTTCCCGTGACCACTTAACATACTACATGCTTGTTTAGATCTGTTGTTAGACCAAACAAAACCAAAACAAACCAGACTCCCAAACCAAAAAGCTGTGACAATTTTGTCTTGGTAAATATAGCCAAGGCCTGTGTATTTCCATGGTTTAGAATATCACCAGTGGACATCTACAGTGGAAAATTGAGTACGAGGCTTTCATCACTTGGCTCGTTTTGCTCATATTTGGGTATGCCCCTGGCTTAGGAGCTGGGCAGCTAAAGCCCATACAGTGAGGAGCCTGTCGTAATGCAGTTTGCACAGAAGGCAGGAAAGGATTCAGACATTTAGTGAGCATCTACTTCAGCGGTGTGCTAGAGCTGGCTTGCTTGGTCAATTTTCAGGAATTTTACAAGCTAGTTATTAAATGCAACCATTATAAAAACGTAAATTATATAGACTTACAACGAAATAAATTATGTTAAAAACAAAGGTAATAAGTACTCAGTTGTACTCACATTGAGAATAGTCAACCAATTATTTTACTACTATCTATGCTCTTGGGGTTATTTACATTGGTTGCATCTGTGTGGTGAAAATACTGTATAATGGTGTGCTATTTCTCATCTCTTCCCATCTGTGTTCAGTGATGTCATGTTGGTAGCTTGAAAGTGGCCATGGTAGGAATATTTACACCACATGTATTGGCAAGCACTTCAAATCAGGGCTTACTGTTCCTAGAGAGTTGACTGTTAAGCATTTACCAGCCCACCACTGATAACTGCTTACCAGGCATGACAGTTGCATGGTTTTCGTTGCAAGAAGCAGGGGCTCACTCAGGTTAGTTCAACTAAAGTGAAGAAGGGTTTATGCTAACGGTATTTATTGTGAGAAAAGGGAGATAGAATATCATGGAGATTCAAGAATAGACCCCACTCCAGGGCCTTACGGAGCTGGGGGCTTAGAGGGTGGTTCTGGATCCAAGGCTACTCTGTGGACCCCAGAGCGTGGCCTTGGGCGTTATGCCCTGGTTCATTGCTATTCGCATAATACCTGCTTCTTTCTGTCCTGGTCTCAGCTGCTCCCCCTCCCCCCACTCCACCTTGTATTGTCTCTTTGTTATTGCTTCTGCTTCTTATAATTTCTCATGTCTTTGGCTTGTATTGATTTACCATTGCCATTCCCACTTTCCATTATTTGCTCCCGTTGAAGACTGTTATTCTCTTTGTTTTGTTGCTTTAATTTCTGAGCGAGGGGATCTAATTGGTACAGCTCATTTTTTCATGAAAAGTGGTATTAGTCGATAGCTGGCCTATGGCTTTTGGTCAAATGGTTGTATCTGGCCACCACTGGCCAGGAAGGAAGGTGGGGTCACATAGTACACATTTTGGCCTAGTGCATGAGGGGTAAGAAGATGAATTAGCTAAAGCGAAAGAAGCCAAAGAAAGACAAACACTGCATGACGTCACTTAGATGGGGATTTTTTTTTTTAAAAAAAGAGTCAAACTCATAGAAACAGAGAATAGAAAAGTGGTTGCCAGGGGCTAGGGGGTGGGGGAAATAGGAAGAGGTTGGTAAAAGGGTACAAACTTTCAGCTGTAAGATGAATAAGATCTGAGGATCTAATGTATAGTATGGTGATTATAGTTGATAACACTGTATGTATAATTGAAATTTGCTAAGAGAGTGGAAAAGTTCTCACCAAAGGAAAACAAATATGTGAGGTGATGGATGTGTTAATTAACTCCATGAAGGGAATCCTTTCACAATGTATATGTGTATATCAGATCACCATGAGGTGTACTTTGAATATCTTACCATTTTATATGTCAATTTTACCTCAATAAAGCTAGAAAAAAAAGATGAATTAACTACTACCAGAATGACTAAAATAAAAAAGATTGACAAAGTTTGGTGAGGATTTGGTGCATTGCTCCAAATTTTATGCATTGCTGGAGTAAGTGACACTGTGTACAACTACTTAGAAAATGGTTCAGCAGTATCTACTAAAGCTTGTTATATGCACAACCTTGTGACCCGGAAGTTGTGATCCAGAAATTCTACTCCTGTAAATACCCAACAGAAATGAATGATTTTTTCCATGGTAGAACATGTACAAGAATCTTCCTAGTAACACTAGCTGTAATAGTTCCAAACTGGAAACTCCCTAGGGTCCATTCACAGTAAAGCAGATACCTAAGTTGTGTTAATTTCATAAACAGAAATTGTGTTATTGCTACACACAACCTCATGAATAAATCTCAGAAACGTTATGCTGTGTTAGAGAGGCCTTATTCAAAAGAGTATATACTATACCATATTCAAGAACAGGCAAAACCAATCTATGGTAGAGGTCAGAATAATAACTGGGAAGGTATCGACTGGGAAGCGGCATGTGAGAGACTTCTTGGGTGATATGTTTTCTCTCTTGATTTGGGTGGTGGCTCCCCAGTTGTAAACATTCTTTGAACTATACACTTAAGATATGGACACTTGACTGTATGTAAGTTAAACCTCAATAAAAAGTCAATAAAAAGAAAAAAAAAGAATGAAGTATGGTCATTGCCCCCCAAGAAATTTAGAGCCCACTAGTAGGGAGGAGAGAGTGACTGACATCAAAAACACAGGAGTAAAAAATAAATAAATAAAAAGAGTGAGTACAACTTACCTATGTATATTAAAAAAAACACAGGAGTATATATTTGAGAAAGGTAAGTGCTAGTTAAAATATTTATGAGGTGCCATGGGAACTGAAAGGAAGGGGCAGCTGATTCTGCTGGGAGAAAAGAAAGAGGAATTCACATGCAGGAAGTATAGAGTATATGCCAGGTGCTTTAATTAAGCTACCTCATTTAGTTCTGCATGCTCTTCCCGTACCACAATTTATAAGACAGGAAAGCTTTGAATGGGCTTTTGAGTGACATGTGGGTATTCAGCACAAAGTAATGAAAATAATTATGTCAGGATTGTGGGACTGTTTATAATAAAACCCTTTTGTAATGGTGTATTAGTTTCCATAGGCGCTGTAACAAATTAACGCAAACTGGGTGGCTTAATGCAACGGGAATTTAATCTCTAATAATTTTGGAGGCAGTCTTCGAGAAAAATCTGTTCCTTACCTCTATCAGCTTCTGGTGGTTGCCTTGGCATTCCTGGGCTTGTGGCCACATCATTGTGACCTTTGCCTCCGTTGTCCCATTGTCTTCTGTGTGTCTCTTTTACAAGGATACTTGTGATGGCATTTAGGGCCCACCCAGGTAATCCAGGATTATGTCCTCATCTCAAGATCTGTAATTTAATCACATCCGCAAAGATCCATTTTCCAAATAAGGCAGCGTTCACAGGTTCCAAGGATTTGATGTAGACGTTTGCCTACCATAAATGGTTTAATTGAATTAATAATATATACCAGTTTATTAAAAATGAGTAAGTAGATGTTTGCCAGGCACAGGGAGAAGGCAAGGCCGTGCATGTAGAAGAATCCCGGGATGTGCTTCATGAGGATTATAACATATTTCACTGTATACTTGCCCTTGACCCCAAACCCCTTGGTTGGAGGAGCACATGATTCATGCACACGTATCTGTGTACACACAAACAACTTCCATTTCAGCTGCATGTTGCCCTCATCTGGGATCTTTGGAGATCCTGAAGCCACCTGCAGCCCGCCATTCACAGATCACGATGTGCCTCTCCAAAGGGAAAACATTTTGAACTATCTTATGTGTCTTGAACTTTTTTTAGCTATAATCCCCTTAATCCCTTTCTTCAAACAAAAGCATGTTGTGTATAACTGTTAAAGAGCTAAAGCCTGGAGTCCCACTTCTTCTTGATGTCCTTTGTCCCTTCTACAAAGAGCCCATTTGAAAATTATTATTGTCTCGGATCAGGGGGTGGCAAACTTTGCCAGTAATGAGCCAGATTGTAAATATTTAGGGCTTTCCAGTTCATACGGTCTCAGTTGCATCTACTCAACTCTGCTGTTATAGCCCAAGAGCAGCTATAAACAATACGAAAACGAACGGCACGGTTGGGTCAAACTTTATGGACACTTTGAATTTCATATAATTTTCTCATCATGACATATGTAAAATGTAAAATGTAAAAACTATTCTTAGCTCATGGGCTGTGCAATAAAGGCAATGGGCTGGATTTAGCCCAAAGGCTGTAGTTTGCCAACCCCTGTGTTAGATAATAGCATGCGACCTGTGGAAGTTTTCTTAAGATTTAAAATCCGAGAACCCCAGGATTGTAGAGGACCGCAGAGGCGAATAGGCCTTAATTCCCACCATAATATCCAGTTGCCATCAATGCCTCCCTGAGCTATCATCCAGTGCCTTCTTGAAGTCCTGCAGCTGCAGGGAACCCCGCCTCCTGGGCCAGCTCATTCCGCCTCCCAGACAGCGCTGACTGCTAGACTTCTTCCCTGTGCAGAGCGGCTCCTGTCTCGAATGAGAGCACCTACAGGATACCGTTGGAACTGTGAAGCACAATATTAACACATCAGGTTCATTTCATGCTCTACTTGTCTTGGGCTGATATTAACAAAAATTAAATTTTATGCTAATCAGCCTTAGCGTTCAGCACGCACGATGCAAATTTGTGATTTCTGGCAAGGGTGGTTAAATCATATTTATGCTCTTTGTGCAGTGCCTGAATAACAGGGAAATGCTGTTACCAACAATTAAACTCCTAGGTTGACAGATGTCACCATAAGCAGACATAGCCCAGTGCAAGTGGAGATTCTTCTTAGCAAGTTGCAGGCAGAAAGGGCACAACCTGGAGAGCCGAAGTTAATTTTCAATTTCCTCCTTTCCTTTGGATGACTAGTTTTGCACGTTGGACCAATGCAAATGATTTTACTCTATGCCCTGCTTTCTCTCCTTTTCCTCCTTTTTTCGGCTTTGAAAAGTAAATTTTTAGAGACAAGCAAGAAGGAATATGTTTTTTCTTTCCTGGGTACCGCAGATAGAGGTCTTTTGAGCAGCTGAAAAGCATTCTTGTTGTTGCAGCTGGCTTATTGGGTGAGAGCAGTTGAGAACTTAGGGGGTGGTCTTGTTTTGATCTGCAGGACTAGAGAAAGGAGGAGTGGATGAGTGAAACTGGTCAGACTCCACGAGTGTCTTCCCTCTGTAGGAGAGAGATGCTTGCCCAGCCTGTAGCCAGGGCATCTGGTGTTTGACCTGTGCTTCCCCTGTGACGAACCACTCACTAGAAGAAGCACTGTGTGGACACTGTCTCACAGATCTTATCTCCTGGCGAAGGTGAGAGCCATGAAACACTCCAGATGGATACTCTCCAAGATCTTCCATACTTCATCTTCATCAACAAGAAAGCGTCAGGGGAATTGAAGGTCCTTCGGATCTTGGGTAAACATTTCACCTAAGAGCCACCAAATGTGCTCACAGTCAGATTCTTCAGGGGATCTGGCACATTCTCTTTCTTTTCCTTTTGCTTTCATTATCATTTATTTATTTATTTAGTGGAGTATAATTGCTTTACAATGGTGTGTTAGTTTCTGTTTTATAACAGAGTGAATCAGCTATATGCATACATATATCCCCAAATCCCCTCCCTCTTGCGTCTCCCTCCCACCCTCCCTATCCCACCCCTCTAGGTGGTCACAAAGCACCGAGCTGATTGCCCTGTGCTTTGCGGCTGCTTCCCACTAGCTATCTATTTTACATTTGGTAGTGTACATACGTCCATGCCACTCTCTCACTTCGTCCCAGCTTACCTTTCCCCCTCCCCATGTCCTCAAGTCCCTTCTCTACATCTGCATCTTTATTCCTGTCCTGCCCATAGGTTCTTTCTTAAAAATTAATTAAGTAATTAATTTATGGATGCATGGCGTCTTCGTTGCTGCGCGCAAGCTTTTCTCTAGTTGTGGCGAGCAGAGGCTACTCTTCGTTGCAGTGCACGGGCTTCTCATTGCGGTAGCTTCTCTTGTTGCAGAGCACGGGCTCTAGGTGCGTGGGCTTTAGTAGTTGTGGCACGAGGGCTCAGTAGTTGTGGTTCACGGGCTCTAGAGCGCAGGCTCAGTAGTTGTGGCACACGGGCTTAGTTGCTCTGCGGCATGTGGTGTCTTCCCAAACCAGGGCTCGAACCTGTGTCCCCTGCATTGGCAGGCTGATTGTTAACCACTGCACCACCAGGGAAGTCCTGCCCCTAGGTTCTTCAGACCATTTTTTTGTTTTAGATTCCATATATATGTGTTAGCATATGGTATTTGTTTATCTCTTTCTGACTTACTTCACTCTGTATGACAGACTCTAGGTCCATCCACCTCACTACAAATACTTTAATTTCGTTTCTTTTTATGGCTAAGTAATATTCCATTGTTTATATGTGCCACATCTTCTTTATCCATTCATCTGTCAATGGACACTTAGGTTGCTTCCATGTCCTGGCTATTGTAAATAGAGTTGCAATGAACATTGTGGTACATGACTCGTTGTGAATTACGGATTTCTCAGGGTATATGCCCAGTAGTGGTATTGCTGGGTCATATGGCAGTTCTAATTTTAGCTTTTTAGGGAACCTCCATACTGTTCTCCATACTAGCTGTATGAAATTACACTCCCACCAACAGTGCAAGAGGGTTCCCTTTTCTCCACACCCTCTCCAGCATTTATTGTTTGTACATTTTTTGATTATGGCCATTCTAACTGGTGTGAGATGATACCTCATTGTAGTTTGGATTTACATTTCTCTAATGATTAATGATGTTGAGCATCCTTTCGTGTGTTTGTTGGCAATCTGTAT
Source organism: Pseudorca crassidens (assembly GCF_039906515.1). Lineage (NCBI taxonomy): Eukaryota > Metazoa > Chordata > Mammalia > Artiodactyla > Delphinidae > Pseudorca > Pseudorca crassidens. The sequence goes on along the minus strand of NC_090304.1, from coordinate 37,143,703 downwards.
ATCTTCTTTGGAGAAATGTCTATTTAGGTCTTCTGCCCATTTTTGGATTGGGTTGTTTGTTTTTTTGATATTGAGCTGCATGAGCTGCTTTTAAACTTTGGAGATTAATCCTTTATCAGTGGCTTCATTTGCAAATATTTTTTTCCCATTCTGAGTGTTGTCTTTAAATCTTGTTTATGGTTTCCTTTGCTGTGCAAAAGCTTTTAAGTTTCATTAGGTTCCATGTGTTTATTTTTGTTTTTATTTCTATTTCTCTAGGAGGTGGGTCAAAAAGGATCTTGCTGTAATTTATGTCATAGAGTGTTCTGCCTATATTTTCCTCAAAGAGTTTTATAGTGTCTGGCCTTACATAAAGGTCTTTAATCCATTTTGAGTTTATTTCTGTGTATGGTGTCAGGGAGTGTTCTAATTTCATTCTTTTACATGTAGCTGTCCAGTTTTCCCAGCACCACTTATTGAAGAGGCTGTCTTTTCTCCATTGTATATTCTTGCCTCCTTTATCGAAGATAAGTTGACCATATGTGCAGGGGTTTATCTCTGGGCTTTCTATCCTGTTCCATTGATCTATATTTCTGTTTTTGTGCCAGTACCATACTGTCTTGATTACTATAGCTTTGTAGTATAGTCTGAAGTCCAGGAGCCTGATTCCTCCAGCTCCATTTTTCTTTGTCAAGATTGCTTTGGCTATTCGGGGTCTTTTATGTTTCCATACAAATTGTGAAATTTTTTGTTCTAGTTCTGTGAAAAATGCCATTGGTAGTTTGATAGGGATTGCATTGAATCTGTAGATTGCTTTGGGTAGTATAGTCATTTTCACAGTGTTGTTTCTTCCAGTCCAAGAACATGGTATATCTCTCCATCTATTTGTATCATCTTTAATTTCTTTCATCAGTGTCTTATAGTTTTCTGCATACAGGTCTTTTGTCTCCTTGCGTAGGTTTTTCCCTAGGTATTCTATTCTTTCTGTTGTAATGGTAAATAGGAGTTTACTCCTTAATTTCTTTCTTTTTTTTTTTGCGGTACGCGGGCCTCTCACTGATGTGGCCTCTCCCGTTGCGGAGCACAGGTTTCAGATGTGCAGGCTCAGCGACCATGGCTCACGGGCCCAGCCGCTCTGTGGCATGTGGGATCTTCCCTGACCGGGGCACGAACCCGTGTCCCCTGCATCAGCAGGGGGACTTTCAACCACTGCACCACCAGGGAAGCCCCTTTAATTTCTTAAGGGTAAGAATTTCTTAAAGTTTCTTAATTTCCTTAATTTCTCTTTCAGAGTTTTCATCATTAGTTTATAGGAATGCAAGAGATTTCTGTGCATTAATTTTGTAACCTGCTGCTTTACCAAATTCATTGATTAGCTCTAGTAGTTTTTTGGTAGCATCTTTAGGATTCTCTGTGTATAGTATCATGTCATTTGCAAACAGTGACAACTTTATTTCTTCTTTTCCAATTTGGATTCCTTTTATTTCTTTTTCTTCTCTGATTGCTGCTGCTAAAACTTCCAAAACTATGTTGAATAATAGTGGTGAGAGTGGACAACCTTGTCTTGTTCCTGATCTTATAGGAAATGGTTTCATTTTTTCACTATTGAGAATGATGTTGGCTGTGGGTTTGTCATATATGATCTTTATTATGTTGAGGTAAGTTCGCTCTATGCCTACTTTCTGGATAGTTTTTATCATCAGTGGGTGTTGAATTTTGTTGAGAGCTTTTTCTGCATCTATTGAGATGATCATATGGTTTTTCTCCTTCCATTTGTTAATATGGTATGTCACACTGATTGATTTGCGTGTATTGAAGAATCCTTGCATTCCTGGGATAAACCCCACTTGATCATGGTGTATGATTTTTTAATGTGCTGTTGGATTCTGTTTGCTAGTGTTTTGTTGAGGATTTTTGCATCTGTGTTCATCAGTGATACTGGCCTGGATTTTTCTTTCTTTGTGACATCTTTTTCTGGTTTTGGTATCAGGGTGATGGTGGCCTTGTAAAATGAGTTTGGCCGTGTTCCTCCCTTTTCTATATTCTGGAAGAGTTTGAGAAGGATAAGTGTTAGCTCTTCTCTAAATGTTTGATAGAATTCACCTGTGAAACCTTCTGGTCCTGGGCTTTTGTTTCTTGGAAGACTTTTAGTCACAGTCTCAATATCATTACTTGTGATTGGTCTGTTTATATTTTCTATTTCTTCCTGGTTTGGTCTCAGAAGGTTGTACCTTTCTAAGAATTTGTCCATTTCTTCGGAGTTGTCCATTTTATTGGCATATAGTTGCTTGTAGTAATCTCTCATGAACCTTTCTATTTCTGCAGTGTCAGTTGTTATTTCTCCTTTTTCATTTCAAATTCTATTGATTTGAGTCTTCTCCTTTTTTTTTCTTGGTGGGTCTGGCTAATGTTTCATCAATTTTGTTTATCTTCTCAAAGAACCAGGTTTTAGTTTTATTGATCTTTGCTGCTGTTTCCTTCAGTTTTTTTCAATTTATTTCTGATCTGATCTTTTTGATTTCTTTCCTTCTGCTAATTTTGGGGGGTTTTTGTTCTTCTTTCTCTAATTGCTTTAGGTGTAAGGTTAGCTTGTTTATTTGAGATGTTTGTTGTTTCTTGAGGTAGGATTGTATTGCTATAAACTTCCCTCTTAGAATTGCTTTTGCTGCATCCTTTAGGTTGGGGTCATCGTGTTTTCATTGTCATTTGTTTCTAGGTATTTTTTAAATTTCCTCTTTGATTTCTTCAGTGATCTCTTGGTTATTTAGTAGTGTATTGTTTAGCCTCCATGTGTTTGTATTTTTTACAGATTTTTTCCTGTAATTGATATCTAGTCTCATAGCGTTGTGATCGGAAAAGATACTTGATACAATTTCAATCTTCTTAAATTTACCAAGGCTTGATTTGTGACCCAAGATATGATCTATCCTGTAGAATGTTCCATGAACACTTGAGAAGAAAGTGTAATATGCTGTTTTGGGATGGAATGTCCTATGAATATCAATTAAGTCCATCTTGTTTAATGTATCATTTAAAGCTTGTGTTTCCTTATTTATTTTCATTTTGGATGATCTGTCCATTGGTGAAAGTGGGGTGTGAAAGTCCCCTACTATGTTTGTGTTACTGTCTGTTTCCCCTTTTATGGTTATTAGCATTTGCCTTATGTATTGATATGCTCCTATGTTGGGTGCATAAATATTTACAATTGTTATATCTTCTTCTTAGTTTGATCCCTTGATCATTATGTAGTGTCCTTCTTTGTCTCTTGTAATAGTCTTTATTTTAAAGTCTATTTTATCTTATATGAGAATTGCTACTCCAGCTTTCTTTTGATTTCCATGGAATATCTTTTTCCACCCCCTCACTTTCAGTCTGTATGTGTCCCTAGGTCTGAAGTGGTACTTTTGTAGACAGCATATATATGGGTCTTGTTTTTGTATCCATTCAGCCAGTCTGTGTCTTTTGGTTGGAGGCTTTAATCCATTTACATGTAAGGTAGTTATTGATATGTATGTTCCTATTACCATTTTGTTAATTGTTTTGGGTTTGTTATTGTAGGTCATTTCCTTCTCCTGTGTTTCCTGCCTAGAGAAGTTCCTTTAGCATTTGTTGTAAAGCTGATTTGGTGGTGCTGAATTCCCTTAGCTTTTGCTTGTCTGTAAGGTTTTAATTTCTCCATCGAATCTGAATGAGATCCTTGCTGGGTAGAGTAATCTTGGTTGCAGGTTTTTCTCCTTCATCACTTTAAATATGTCCTGCCAGTCCCTTCTGGCTTGCCTAGTTTCTGCTGAAAGATCAGGTGTTAACCTTATGGGGATTCCCGTGTATGTTATTTTCCCCTTGCTGCTTTTAATATTTTTTGTTTGTATTTAATTTTTGATAGTTTGATTAATATGTGTCTTTGCGTGTTTCTCCTTGGATTTATCCGTATGGAATTGTCTGCAGTTTCCGGACTTGACTGACTATTTCCTTTCCCATAATAGGGAAGTTTTCAACTATAATCTCTTCAAATATTTTCTCAGTCTATTTCCTTTTTTCTTCTTCTTCTGGGACCCCTATAATTCGAATGTTGGTGCGTTTAATGTTGTCCCAGAGGTCTCAGAGACTGTCCTCAATTCTTTTCATTCTTTTTTCTTTATTCTGCTCTGCAGTAGTTATTTCCAGTATTTTATCTTCCAGGTCACTTATTCGTTCTTCTGCCTCAGTTATTCTGCTATTGATTCCTTCTGGAGAATTTTTAATTTCATTTATTGTATTGTTCATCATTATTTGTTTGTCCTTTAGTTCTTCTAAGTCCTTGTTAAACGTTTCTTGTATTTTCTCCATTCTGTTTCCAAGATTTTGGATCATCTTTACTATCATTACTCTGAATTCTTTTTCAGGTAGACTGCCTATTTCTTCTTCATTTGTTAGGTCTGGTGGGTTTTTATCTTGCTCCTCCATCTGCTGTGTATTTCTCTGTCTTCTCATTTTGCTTAACTTAACTGTGTTTGGGGTCTCCTTTTCGCAGGCTGCTGGTTCATAGTTCCCAATGTTTTTGGTGTCTGCCCACAGTGGCTAAGGTTGGTTCAGTGGGTTGTGTAGGCTTCCTGGTGGAGGGGACTGGTGCCTGTGTTCTGGTGGATGAGGCTGGATCTTGTCTTTCTGGTGGGCAGGTCCACGTCTGGTGGTGTGTTTTGGGGTGTCTGTGGCCTTATTATGATTTTAGGCAGCCTCTCTGCTAATGTGTGGGGTTGTGTTGCTGTCTTGATAGTTGTTTGGCATAGGGTGTCCAGCACTGTAGCTTGCTGGTCGTTGAGTGGAGCTGTGTCTTAGCGTTGAGATGGAGATCTCTGGGAGATTTTTGCCGTTTGATATTACGTGGAGCTGGGAGGTCTCTGGTGGACCAGTGTCCTGAACTCAGCTGTCCCACCTCAGAGGCACAGGTGTAACTCCCGGCTGGAGCTCCAGGACCCTGTCAGCCACATGCCTCAGAAGAAAAGGGAGAAAAAAAGAAAGAAAGAAAGAATAAAATAAAATAATGTTATTAAAATAAAAAAATTATTAGAAAGAAAAAAAATTAAAAAGTAACTAAAAAAAGGAAAAAGAAAAGAAAGAAAGAAGAGAGCAACCAAACCAAAAAACAAATCCACCAATGATAACAAGTGCTAAAAACTATACAGAAAAAAAAAAAAAAGGACAGACAGAACCCTAGGACAAATGGGAAAAGCAAAGCTATACAGACAAAATCACACCAAGAAGCATACACATACACACTCACAAAAAGAGAAAAAGGAAAAAAGTATATATCTATATTAAAAAAAAACGGAAGAGAGCAACCAAATCAATAAACAAATCTACCAATGATAATATATTCTAAATACGAAACTTAAGATAAACATAAAACTAGAAACAAATTAGATGCAGAAAGCAAACCCCAAGTCTACAGTTGCTCCCAAAGTCCACCGCCTCAATTTTGGGATGATTTGTTGTCTCTTTAGGTATTCCACAGATGCAGGGTACATCAAGTTGATTGTGGAGATTTAATCCTCTGCTCCTGAGGCTGCTGGGAGAGATTTCCCTTTCTCTTCTTTGTTCGCACAGCTCCCAGGGTTCAGCTGTGGATTTGGCCCCACTTCTGCGTGTAGGTCACCTGAGGGTGTCTGTTCTTCGCCCAGACGGGACAGGGTTAGAGTAGCAGCTGATTTAGGGGCTCTGGCTCACTCAGGCCCGGGGGAGGGAGGGGTACAGAGTGCTGGGCAAGCTTGCAGCGCCAGAGGCCTGAGTGACGTTGCACCAGCCTGAGGCACGCCGTATGTTCTCCCGGGGAAGTTGTCCCTGGATCACGGGACCCTGGCAGTGGCAGGCTGCACAGGCTTCTGGGAGGGGAGGTGTGGATAGTGACCTGTGCTTGCACACAGGTTTCTTGGTGGCTGCAGCAGCAGCGTTAGCATTTCATGCCCGTCTCTGGGGTCCGCACTGATAGCTGCGGCTGGTGCCTGTCTCTGGAGCTCGTTTAGGTGGTGCTCTGAATCCCCTCTCCTCGTGCACCCCGAAACAATGGTCTCTTGCCTCTTAGGAAGGTCCAGACTTTTTCCCGGACTCCCTCCTGGCTACCTGTGGTGCACTAGCCCCCTTCAGGCTGTGTTAACGCAGCTAAGCCCAGTCCTCTCCCTGGGATCTGACCTCTGAAGCCCAAGCCTCAGCTATCAGCCCAGACCCATCCCGGCAGGTGAGCAGACAAGCCTCTCGGGCTGGTGAGTGCTGGTCGGTAGCGACCCTCTGTGCGGGAATCTCTCCGCTTTGCCCTCTGCACCTCTGTTGTTGCGCTCTCCTCTGTGGCTCTGAAGCTTCCCCCCACCCACCCACCGTCCACCCCCGTCTCCATCCGCGAAGGGGCTTCTAGTGTATGGAAACTCTTCCTCCTTCACAGCTCCCTCCCAGTGGTGCAGGTCCCGTCCCTATTCTTTTGTCTCTGTTTATTCTTTTTTCTTTTGCCCTACACAGGTACGTGGGGAGTTTCTTGCCTTTTGGGAGGTCTGAGGTCTTCTGCCAGCGTTCAGTAGGTTTTCTGTAGGAGTTGTTCCATGTGTAGATGTATTTCTGATGTATTTGTGGGGAGGAAGGTGATCTCCGCGTCTTACTCCTCCACCATCTTGAAGGTCTCTTCCACATTCTCTTTCTAAAGAGGAGTGTTTCCTCTTGGTTATTAAGCTGCAGGATCAGCCCTGGGCCCTGGAGGGCAGGTAAGGCTTACATATCTCTTGTTGGTAGGGTGACCAGCTGTTCTGATTTTTCTGGTTTTCGTGGGTTGTGGAACTTTCAGTCCTCAAACTGGAACAGTTCTAGGTCAACTGGGACGGTTGGTCACAAGTGGTAAGCCCAGCTCATTGGGAAGGCCATACTGGTTGTGAAAAGAGTGAAATGTTTTAACATTGATTGGTTAAAGAGCCAGTGTCCTGCAGCCCTGGAGGTCCCTCCCCACTTCTCCTCCCCTACCTACTGCCTTGGCCAGCTACCTTTTCACCCCTGGACCTTCAGGTTCTCTTTACCATCCCACAGCTGAAGGGAGCACGCCTGGCACATAGGTGGCTCCAGGACCGTTCTTTTAGGTCTGATTTGAAATATCAGCACTTTCCAGTATCATGTGATGTGCTGTTCCAAAAGCCCTAGCTGTAACCTCACCCTTTCTCTCCCACCCAGGAAGGCACATCAGAATGCCTGTGACAGATATTACATATTTGGTATTTATATATGGAGACCTCTACCATTCACCCCTTTACTAGTAGTAGCAAATAGTGTGAACAAACACATTTATAGTGTTCTAGACATTTAACATGTATTAATTAATTTGTCACAGCAACTCCATGGGGTACATGCTATTGTTCCCCCTATTTTACAGATGGGGAAACTGAGGTGTGGAGTGGTTATATAATGTATGTAATTTGCCTAAATTTACACTGCCTGTGAGTAGGTTTTAAGTGGAAGTGGTCAGAGACAGCCTCCTGGGGGCCTCACAAGCTCACATAGAGCATGGAGAGCAGTGGAATGTGGGCCTGTGGACCAGGCATGGAGACCTGGCAGGCCTTGGGCCAAGGCTTCTGGAGCAGACATTCATGTGAACAGACGGCCAGAGACAAGATGGGCCCAGGGACATCCCAGTGGGTGACAGTGGGACTGGTGATGATTGAGACCAGACTCTTCTTTCCCCCATGTCTTGGTACCCCCAAACAAAACAAAGTAAAACAAACAAATGAAGAACATAAAGGAGAAGAGAACCCCCAGATGGAATAAAATTTCCCTGACATTAGATTTCTGCCACTCTGGTATAGAAGAACACAGGTTATATTTCTTGTAACCTTTTCTACTTAATCTTCCCTTCCCTGCAGGGTCTGGGAGGGGAAAACCCAGTTTTACCCAGAAGTAAGCCCCAGGGTCTCTGCTCTCAGATGCCTGATGTATCCTGCCCCGGGGCCTGGCCTGGGTCACAGGATGGGGCTAGACAGGGCACAGACCCCCTTTTCAGAGGTGTCCCCACATCTGAGCTCTCTGCTTTCCCTCTCCTCTTCTCACAACAGCGTGTGGACTGATCTAGTCTGGGGAGTGGTAAGGAGAGGCTCGCACTGGTCACATTTTCTTCCAGATCTGTCATTAACAACATTAATTTTACACCTGACTTTTGTAGGACTTAGGCATCCGACACTCAAAAGCCCAGGACTTGTAACTTAAGAGCCTTGAAGTCTTTTGAAACCTTGAACACTTGGATCTGGCTATACTGTTCTCCAGTTTGCTGTCATCACCCAACCAGGAGGCATCAGGGGTTTGTGGTTCAGTTTAGCTGCTCCAGGGAAGTAACCAGAAGTACTAGGGGAGACACATCAGTTAATATCACCTATATGTCCACTTATTTACCATTCTCAGTCTCAGTAATGCTTTTAAGTCTCAACTTACTGGTGGTCTATCTTTAGTAAATTTCCTAAATAACTATGATATTTCAAGAACAGAAGCCCAGAGCTGCACTATTGCAACTATGATGTACCCAGACCACTTGGAGAAAGCTGATGTGGGGCAGGCACAGAGCAGGAAGTTTTGGTCCACATCTTCTTCCTGGCTGCAGGGCCCAGCTCTTGAACTCCAGACCCCAAGATGTAAAACAGGTTTCTTCTTGTGCACCACATCCAGTCAACGACTAGGACTGGCTGCTTGGTATGCAGCTGTGTTAAGAAGGATGCTGAGGCTGAGTCTGTTCTCAGAAGGGAAGAAATGAAGTGATCAGTTGATAATGCCTGACATAGGCCTAAGAATGGAGTGAAGGGCAATGCTCCTGCCAGGATCTTACAGACCTTTGTCAAATTCAGCCTCTCTGGAAAATGTAGTGAAGACCTCCCCAAGTGGGTAGAGCACAGCATGGTTTCCCCTTTATTTCAAAGCCTCAGATTACAGGGGCTCCTGAGATGTTAGCACCCCAAAGCAGCCAAGCATGGCAGGGCAGGACTAGCTCTGGAACTTTTTTCCCAGAACTTTCTTTTCTTCCTTCCTTCCTTTCTCTCTTTCTTCCTTTCTTTTTTTTCTCTCTCTTCCTTCCTTTCTTTCCTTCTTCCTTCCTTCCCTCCCTCCCTCCCTCAACCTCTCTCTCTTTCCTTCCCTCTCTCCTTCCCTCCCTCCCTTCCTCCCTCCCTCCTTTCCTTCCTGTCTTCCTGCCTTCCTTCCACACTGTGCAGCTTATGGGATCTTAGTTCCCTGACCAGGGATTGAACCTGGGCCCTTGGCGGTGAGAGCATGGAGTCTTAACCACTGGACCACCAGGGAGTTCCCTCCAGAGCTGTTTTGTTTGTTATTTCTGTTCTGTTTTTACTTGCTTGGAGATGCCTTTCTATCATCTCCGTAGATGGTGTAGCCCTGTGGGCAAAGTGGGCAAGTGGCTCTTTAGGCTCTGAACCAATAGGGGGCAGCAAAGAGCAGAGAAGAGCCAGTCTGGCTGGAGCGGCCCCAGACCCAGGAAAACTCTTCCAATCTTCTATTCCCCTGGTAAGTGAATCCTACTGTTAAGACAAGTTGTCCACACAAGTAGTGTGGTCCAGGAGCAGAGCAAGAAAGGCCAGAGGGCGGGAGATTTTCTGGGTTCAGGTGGAGAAAACCCTTTGTTGGATGCCAAGCTGCTCTGAGAATAGGAAAGGGGAAAGTGAATGAGAAAGCATGAGAGCTGTAGTTACTATTTACCCAGTCCCTGTAGAGTGCCAGGCCTCCTGTGAATGCTCACTCTTTTCATTCTATCAAAGACTACCTGAGGTAGGCAAACCCCTCCTTACAGATGAGAAAACAGGGGCCCAGAGGGGTTAAGTAAGTTGCCTTAGGATCACGTGACTAAGGAAGGGCTGAGCTAAAATTTGGACTCTTGTCTGCCCAGGCCTCCATGTTATGATGCCCTTCCAGGAAGGAGGCAGGAAAGTATACCTGGCATTAGGATGCCCTGGGGGAGTTCTGTGGTCCCAAGAGAAGGCAAAGGGCCTTCTTAGTACAGCTTCCTCTCTGCTGGTGGCCGTGGATGCTCTACCATATTTAGCCAACTCATTGGCTCATGGATTCATACACCATCCCAGGCAGGGCTCCACGATGGAGACTTTGAACAGACGCTAGGTTATGTGGCATAAACTCAGGCCAGGATGGAATCTTCGATATCTGTTGACTTCTGACTTTGAGGCCAAGACCTGGAAGGTCCCCTCCTCCATAGAGCACAAAGGTGGACCTGTGGCCTGTGGCACAACTCCTCCCTTGCACCCGGACCAGACCCTCTAGCTGTGTATTCAAGACTCCGAAAAAAGGCTCTCTGGAGGCTCTCCATCTCCCTTGCCCTCTCTTAGGCAGACAGCCCGAGGAAGACTCTACATGCATACCACCCCACCTGTGAACTCAGTGCCTCCCGCGAGCCCCGCTCCCCAGCCTCCATCATTCTCTGCTCCTTGCTTGGTTTGTCCTTCTCACTCCTCTCTGAGCCAAACCCAACCCCTTGCCAGTTCTTCCCGCCAGCTTGTTCCTGGACTTGGCAGCTGTGAGCCAGGTCTCTAGGGAAATGTCTTTAGGGCACAGGTGAATCTGAAGCCAAAAAAACCCAAAGAGTGCATCAATGACAAGGAGAATCAGCAGTTCAAGGAGGGGAATGAGGCTGAGGATTCAGAGCAAGGATTTCTGACTGAAACAGAATTAATGCAGGAAACAAAAGAAAAAATTTACATGTCTAATTAATGTCTCAGAGGTATTTTTAGATTTTTTAAAGATGATTTTGGTATTTTTAGAGTTATTTAAAAGATTGAATCAATAAGTTAAGAGAAGGCTGACCAAAAAATAGAGGGAATCAGACAGCTCTTAGAAAAGAGTTCTAAGGAAAAAAAATAATAAAAGAAATAAGAAAAAAAATCAACAGTGACTAGTAGAAGGGGCTATAGCTGAGAGTAGGATTACTGAATTAGAAGACAAGTTGGAGAAGTTTTCCAGAATGTAGAGCACAAAGACAAGAGATGGAAATTATGAAGATGATAAAAAAAATATATAAAATAGAGCTATCAGGTCCAAGTTTCACAAAACGAGAATACTGAAGTACAGAACAGAGTGAATAAAGAAGAAACAATAATCAAGGAAACATAAAGTTCTCCCAATTGAAGAAATACATGAATCCAGATTAAAAAGTGTCAGTTTCATCAGGGCACAAACCTATATTCATCTGAAATTTTGGAGTTCTAACCAAGAGGAAAATCCTACAATCTTTTAAACAGGAAAAAATAAACCAGCTACAAAGGAGAAAGGGTCACACACTACTACTGGATTTCTCATCTGTAACACTAAATGCTAGAATGTGACTTAGAGGGGAAAAGACAGAGACTCTATATATAACCATTCAAATTATTATTCTTATGTGAAGGCATAAGAAAGAGATACACCAGACAGACTTAGAAAGTACACTACCCACATGATCTTTAAAAAACAACTCCTTAAGGAAGCTCTTCAGCCAACTGAAAAAAGAATTAGCACAAGACACTCAACAAAGAGGAGGACAAACGTGTGTGAAACAGTGGTGAGTGATGAAACCCACAAAGCATAGCTAGGGTCTAACGCAGCAGCTGAGAGGGCAGGCTGTGGTTGGAGACAGGCCTGGGTTCAAATCCTGGCTCTTGTCCTGTTGTCATTGGAGATATTTGATCCTTGTGATGATTGGAGAGTCAGACAATGGCCAGGCCCTGTCCTCTTCATATGTAATTGAGGACAAGGGTACAACCCAGAAATAGAGGACTGAGAATCAAAGCCTAACCTTATTAATATTTGTGGAAGTGCTCAGCACAGACAGGCAGACAGGGCCTTCTGGCAAAAGCTGAGTTGTGTATATATACAATTGTACATTGGAAAGAGAGAGAAATCTGCAGAATGGACTATATCCTATTTTGCAAATACAGAGATGATACAGAAAAAGAAAGCCATGCTCAGATTTTCCTGAGGATAGGAAGCCCCAATCGGAGGTAAGAAACAGAAGAGAGAACTCTGTAAATAGTTATTGACCTCTATAGAAAAGTAACTGCAGCAAAAAATTTCCCACTGAAGGTTCTGGGCTCTGCCCCATCAGATCGCCAATGCACAGTCCCTCTGACAGGGGTGAAGATGACAAGGGAGTGGGCAGAGCTTAGATTCATGGGTGCAGCAGGCCGAAGAGTCCCCTTGCTCTGGATTCCCCTCCTTTCATTCTGTCTTAATCCACTGGTTTTAGCAGCCAAGCCCAGGGTCAGCCAGGGCTGTCCTCACCAGGAGGGCCCCAGTCTTGCCTTTGTGAGGCTGTTCACCTGAAATCTACTCCTGCTCCTTTCTGTTCTCCTGGGACCAGGTGGGCAGTGCAGCTTCTGAAATGGGTCATAGCTGAGCATTCCTTAGCTTGGGGTCAACTCCTTCTTAGGAAAATTTCAGGTAATTGTGTATTATCCAAAAATTTGGTCTTATATTCTATTTTCCATCTCAAATTATACCTGGCTATGTCATCTACTCGAGTGCAAAAAAAAATACAATGAACCAAATTAATATAACATGAAACATTCCAAATTTGAACATGAATTTTCTTCCATTATTGAGATCCCATTGAGAAATTAAATTTCAAGATGAAATTCCCTTTGCGTGTAAAATCCCAAAGGAAAGATATCCACCATTTCTTCTGTGGTTTCTTTTCTGCCCATTCTCAGCCACAGAGATCCCACTCAGACACTTGGATACCATCTAGGTTTCTTCTTTTGCCACTTGAGCCTCTATTATCTTTTACTGAAATGATTGAACACCTCTTCTGTACCTCCAAAATAAAATTCACCAAACTTCAAATTTCCCCCACGTTCCAGTTTTCTTTCCCAGTCCCAGAGTTTCAGGACAGGGTAGCACCTCTAAAGTGAGAGAGTAGAGAGAGAGCGAGCTTAAAGTGAGAGAGTAGAGAGAGAGAGAGCGCTTAACCACCAGTCTCAGATATGCCTGCCAATTCTGTTACTTTCTGCAATGCATCCTTTTAATAAACCATCAAATTCATGAGGACCCATCATTTTCCATATCATGTTTTTTTTAACATTCAAGAGAACTGGCCCCAGATGACTCCATATTACTGTGAATGTCGATGTAAATAATTCTATGTAGAACATTAGTGAATCAAATCCAGAAAAGTATGAAAACAGCATACCATGACACAGTAAGATTTGGTTCCAGGGAAGCCAATATGGCTCAACATTAGGAGATCTGTTAATGAATTCATTTTACTAATAGATTAAAGGAGAAAAAACATATGACTTTCTCCACGAGTGCTGGAATACATTTCAGAAAATTGAACATCTTTGCCTGCTTAAAACTTATAGTAAGTTCTGAAGAGCAGGAAAATTTTAAAACAAAGTATAAGAAGTGAAGAGCAAGCATCACATTTAGTGGTATAATAATAGAGGCTTCTCTCGTAAAGATAAGGACTGTGCAAGGATCCTGCTATCCTTGGGATTAGTCAAGATGGTACTGGAGTCCTATCTAAAGCAACAGGATAAGAGAAAGAATGAGAACTACAAATATTGGAGGTAAAGAGACAAAATTATAACTCTTTGAATATGATGAGATTGTGTGGCTGAACTATCTAAGAAGATCGACTATTAAGAATTTTTAGTTGAGCTGCTGGATACAAGAGTAATATACAAAATACCAGTAACCTTAATGTGTATTAGTAATATCTTGTTAGGCAACACAATGGGTAAAAGTTCTCATTTATAACAATAATATCTATAAAGCACATAAGAATAGTTATAGCTGGAAAATTTCAAGACCAGTATGAAGAAAATCATAAATCTTGTGTATGCAAGAGAAGAATAAATGGCAGACCACCTTTCTACGTGGGAAGGCTCAACATTATACAGATAATAATTCTGAACTTAGTGCATGCTTTTAACCTAATATAAAGAACCCATTGGGACATTTTTCGTGAAATTAGATAATTTTATTCTAGACTTAATCTGGAAGAATAAATATAAAAAAACAGCTGAGAAACACTGAGGAAAAAAAGCATAATGTGGGAACACTTACATTACCACATACTAACACAGTGTAAAGGTCTGGTGATTTAAACAGATACTGGTACATATGGAGCTTTACCAGGGGAACAGAATAGGGAATACATAGGATTTCAGCAAATAATAAAAGTAGGATTTTAAATCAGTGGTGACAATAGGTAAATTAAGTACTATTGTGATAGTTAACTATCGACTTAGAAGAAAAAAAAGAAGAACCAGAAGGGAATTTGGAGAGTATGTTTTATAACCTTGGATTGAGGACCTTTCTTAGCATATAACAAAGTCCCTAATATGATATAAAATACTGACAGATTTGACTAGATAAAAATTTAGAATGTACAACAAAAAGCAATATAAACAAAGGTAAAAGATGAGTGACCAAGAGAAATATATTTGCAACTTGTATAACAAAAGATTTCTATGCAGGATATAAAAAATTCCTGCCAATCAGTTTGAAAATTGCTAAAAACCTGATTGAAAATGGCCAAAAGGTATTGGATCAATCAAGGAAATTTTTGCTGATGTAACAGCTAAACCTCCAAATCTCATGGGAAATCCAAGATGGTTGTTCACAATTATCTGGCAGCTCTCCTCCAAGCAGTGATTCAGGGACCCAGGAAGTTACCAGTAGCTTCCAAGGTCAAAAAAATCTCTGCTGCTGGTAAGACAAGGTCCTTGCTCTAAATGGTCCTTTTATTTCAGTAGGGGGAGATAGACTAAAGAAATACAAGTAAATAAATTTAAAATCAAGATAATTTAAAAAAATGGTAAGTCCTAAAGGTGGGGAGCCCTAAGGTGATCAATGAAGGCCTCTCTGAGGATGAGACATTTGAGTTGTGACATTAATGAAGCCTAGATGCCTCCCATGTGGAAATCTGAGGGAACGGCAGTTCAGGCAGCGGAAGAGCAAGAAAAAAGGCTCTGAGGTGGGAATGAGCTTGGTTTATTTGAGTTGCACAAAGAAGGTCAGTTGGAGAACTGAATGGGGAGAAGGTAGTAGAATCACAGGCGGGGGACAACCAAGTCATGTAGGGCCTTACGGACAAAGTAAAGGAGTGTGGTTTTTGTCCTGTATGTGATGAGAAATCAAGATGTCAGTTTCAGTGGAATCTGCACAGTGATACCACTTCCTTCATTCTATAGGAAAAAAAGAGGCAATGCAAACAGATTTTTTCCTAGTTCTATTGAGATATTATTGACATACAGCATGTATAAGTGTGTAAGATGTACAGCATAATAATTTGATTTACATATATTGTGAAATGATTACCACAATAAGTTTAGTTAACACCCATCATCTCAGATAGGTACCAAAAAAAAAAAGAAAAAAAGGTTTTTTTCCTTGTGATGAGAACTCCTGGTATTTACTGTCTTAACTTTCAAATATACCGCACTGCAGTGTTAACTAGAGTCATCATGTTATACGTTACATCCCCAGTACTTATTTGTCTTATAATTGGAAGTTTTTACCTTTTGACCATCTTCATTCAGTTCCCCCATCTCCCACCCTGTGCCTAGTCTGATCTCTTTTTCTGTGAGTTTTTATTTATTTTTAGATTCCACAAATAAGTATTTGTACAGTATTTGTCTTTCTCTGTCTAACTTATTGCACTTAACATAATGTCCTACAAGTTCATCCACGTTGTCACAAATGGCACGGTTTCCTTCTTTTTTAATGACTGCATAATATTCCATTGTTTAAGTGTGTGTGCATATATATTTACATATGTACGTACACACAATGCACACACAATACATCTTTATCCATTCATCTGTTGATGGACATTTAGGTTGCTTCCATGTCTTGGCTATTGTGAGTAGTGCTGCTGTGAACATGAGGGTTCTCTTTGGCATAATGTTTTCATTTCCTTCAGATAAATACCTGGAAGTGGGATTGCTGGATCATATAGTAGTTCTATTTTTAATTTTTTTTTTTTTAGAAATGGATCTCTTGATAACTTCTTTTTTAAATTAATTAATTTTATTTCTTTATTTTTGGCTGTGTTGGGTCTCTGTTGCTGTGTGCGGGCTTTCTCTAGTTGTGGTGAGCAGGGGCTACTCTTTGTTGAGGTGCATGGGCTTCTGCGATGGCTTCTCTCATTGTGGAAAACGGTCCCTAGGTGTGTGGGCTTCAGTAGTTGTGGCACATGGGCTCAGTAGTTGTGGCTTGTGGGCTCTAGAGCGCAGGCTCAGTAGTTGTGGCATATGGGCTTAGTTGCTTTGTGGAATGTGGGATCTTCCCGGACCAGGGCTTGAACCCATGTCCCCTGCATTGGCAGGCAGATTCTTAACCACTGCACCACTAGGGAAGCCCTATTTCTAATTTTTTGAGGAACCGCCATACTGTTTTCCATAGTGGCTGCACAAATTTATATTCCCACCAACAGTGCACAAGTGTTCCCTTTTCTGCATATTCCCGGAAGCATTTGTTATTTCTTGTCTTTTTGATAATAGCCATTCTAACAGGCATGAGGTGATATCTCATTGTGGTTTTGATATGCATTTCCCTAACAATTTGTGATGTTCAGCACCTTTTCATGTACCTGTTGGCTATTCATATATCTTCTTTGGAAAAATCTAACATTTGGAAAATGCTCTCTGAAGACCTTTTTGAACAAATCTGTGTTCATTCTCCGCCTCCTTTCTAGGCTGAGCTTTGCTGACTAAAGTCATTTAACAAGATTTCAGTGGAGTGCAGTGTGTAAATGTTATGCAGAATGAATTACAGGTCTGTAGACATTCATTTCATTACCCTAGCTTCTATTAGCAAAGTTCGCTTTATGAGCAGCCAAAACGATTTATCTTATACTAGCTTCTTAAGAAATGCTTCAAATCCTGTGAACTTTGTGACTGTTGAAATTGTAAGGGATGTCCGTTTTGGTGACTAGGAGGTCTAGTTGTGATTATGGAACGTGCCTTTGAATTGTCATTAAAACGCAAACCAGGCCATTCGACAGAGCTCCTAACACAGTGCCTGGCCAGCAGCGCATGCTCAGTGCTGATGGAGGAAAGCAAGCATCCGTTCTCAGCGTGTCCCCTCTCCCTGGGTATGATTTGGAATGAGATGGATGGAGCTGCATCCCGACACCTATAACATGTTGGGCCCATGATAGGCATTCAGTCAATATCTACGAATGACTGAATGGGTGAACGATGAGATTTTTTTGGACTTGGACCACATTTTCACATATAATAGATCATCCTTTTATGTGGGACTCTTGGTTTAACAACATTTCTTTGGAAAAGTGTAAGTCCCTGGACTGGACCATGGATAAGGGCTGGTGACATGGCACCAGGTGCCCGGCTGAGCTGGTGCCACCCACACCTCCAACCTCATCTCCATCCTCATCTCCATCCTCTAGCTGCACCCTCTGCCACTTCCCAACCCCAGTGCCATGGCCTCTGGTGGCCTGTGCAAGAGCTGTTCCTCTGCATGCAAAGGCCCCGCCTGTACCCCACCCTCGCCTCACTGATCAGACTCTTAAACTCCTACCTATCCTTCAAACCCCAGTCAGATGTCACTTCTTCCAGTAAGTTTCTCCGACTGGCCCCTCTCTCCCAACTACTATATCAGTTTTCCCTGTCATGTACTCTTGTGTGCTGTTTTTCAGAGTGATTATCAAAGTTTATAGTATTAATTAAGTAATTAATTCATTTATTTTTATTGAAGTATAGTTGATTTATGATGTACTAGTTTCAGGTACACAGCAAAGTAATTCAGTTTTTTATATATATATATATATATATATATATATATATATATATATATATATATATTCTTTTTCAGATTCTTTCCCATTATAGGTTATTACAAGATACTGAATACAGTTCCCTGTGCTATACAGCAGTTCCTTGTTGTTTATCTATTTTATATATAGTAGTTTGTATCTGCTAATCTCAAACTCCTAATTTATGCCTCCTTCCCCGCCGTCTCCCCTTTGGTAACTGTAAGTTTGTTTTCTGTGTCTGTGAGTTATCGTATTATTTTGTAATTATTTTAAGATTGTGCTGTGATTAAGAGCAGGGATGAATTTTTGCTGGGCTCAAATATCAGCTCTGCCATCTGCAAGCTGTAGGAATCTGGGCAAAGTGTTTTTACCTTTCTTTATCTACTTCCTCATTCACAGAAAGAGGATGATCACAGTAGTACCCACTTTTAGGGTAGTTGTGAGAATTAAACAACCCAATAAATGTACATGGCACTAAAATTAGCTGTAGTTATTTGACAACTGTGTGTCTCCCCCATTAGACTGTAAGCTCCATGAGGCTAGGGGTTGAGTCAATACTTTACTCGCCGTGTGTCCTCCAGGCTTATCGGCATCTGGCCTCTGATACATTTCATGAAAGGAGTGAATGAAAACGCGTGGAGCTTTTCTGCACCAAGCAGGTGCAATGCTGGAGGAGGCCTGCTGCACAGCACACAGGAAGGCCCACTCAACTTTCCACCTTCGATCTGGCCTCATCTGTTAGGTGAAGATGATAAAGTCTTCTCTACCGGCCCTGGGGAAGATAGCTCAGAAAGGAGGGAGACCCAGTCTTCCCTCTGTCCTTCCTTCCTCCCTCCCTCCTTGTTGCTGACATCGCTAAGCCACAAGGTTGTCAGGAAAGGAAGCCCTTTCAAAGTCAACAGAGCACCTACCGTGGGACAGACTCTGAACACCATCCAGCCCTGGCCCCCGCTGGTCCTCCCAGCTGAGTGATTTTCTTAAACACATACAAATGCCTCTAATAAGATGTGTTAAAATAGGGCAGTGGTTTTCAAACTTTAGTATATGTGTCAGACTGAGTGGCAGGATTTGTTGACACAGATGCTGGCCCCAGCCCCAGAGTTTTGCTCCAGTAGTTCTGGGTTAGGATTCAAGAACTGGCATTTCTTAGGGGAATGCTCTCAACAGCATTTTTGTAGAAGAAAAATATTACGTTCTCACTCACGTATCAAAAATAGCCTCAAAGACAATACATCAAAATGTTAACTGCACAGAAAGCTATTGGGTTTTTTTGTTTGTTTGTTTGGTTTTGTGCCACACCACGCAGCTTGCAGGATCTTAGTTCCCTGACCAGGGATCGAATCCGGGCCCTCGGCAGTAAAAGCACTGAGTTCTAACCGCTGGACCGCCAGGGAATTCCCGAGGAAGTTACTGTTTAATGGGACAAAGTTTCAGTTTCAGATGATGAAGAAATTCTGGAGATGGATGGTAGTGATGGCTGCACAGTGTGAATGTACTTAATGCCACTAAACCATACACTTAAAAAGGTTAAAATGGTAAATTTTATGTTATGTATATTTTATCACAATTTTTAAAAATAAATAATTTTTTTAAAAGACCGAAAAAAAAAGAATTGACTTTTCTAAGAAGTCCTAAGTGCAGCTGACCCTGCCGGTCTCAGGTCTACATTTTGAGAACCACTGAAATCAGGGCATGTTCTCTACATGGCAGGGGAGACAGGGTGATGAAATTTGACTCTGGGAGAGTGGTCACAGAGGCTGTGATATTTGTACAGGTCCTTGAGGAATGAGCAGGATTTTGCAGGATGGAGAATGGGGTTCCATGCAGAGAGAATGGCACGAGCAAAGGTGTGGAGAGATGACGGTGCATGTTGGCAAGCGATCCTCCATGGAAAGGGCTTGGGGGGAGTGTGGAGGCTGCTGCATAGCTGGGCTCCTGCTTTTTCATCCTTTGTTCTTGGTCAGCATGGGGAGAGGCAGCCTGTGCAGAAGACAAACCCAGGAGAGGACAGGATAGGCCAGAAGAGCTTAAGCTCTCCAGTTTTGGAGTTAGATAGACTTGGACTTGAATCTTGACCACATACCACCTGTAGAACTTTCAACAAGTAATTTACCTTTCTCAGCCTCAGTTTATTCACCTGTGAAATGGGACTGCTGATAATCGTAGCTGCTTCATAGAGTTATTGTGAAATGAAATGAGCTGATGGATATGAAGAGCTTGGCTTCATGTTTGGCCCACGGTGGATACCCAGTAGTGGAAGCTGCCATCAGTAGGTGAGTCTGATGTAGAAGAGGCAGGTCTGGAACCACACTGTAGTTGTTTATGTATCTGCCTCCCACTCCAGGCTGGGACCCTTTGGGCACAGTCTGTGGCATTTCATCTGAGTCCTCCCACCCCTAGCAGGGCCAGAGCCTGGATGGAGCCCAGATGCTCAGGACATGTGACTTGGGAAGGGATCTCTGTTTCCATGAAGGGCTCAGGTGGTCTGGGATCCAGCAGACACTTGGAAAAGGAGCAGGACTGGGGAGACAGATGAGCTGGAGGTGGCCTCTGCCTGTGGCCCAGCATGATCTAAACAGATGGCCCAGCCCTGGGTGGCTGGAGGCCCAAGCCCAGCTTCAGGCCATGGGGACCCCTCTCTCACTGGACACTGAAGAGAAGAGGCCTTGCCATGATGCCCTTGTCAGAGCTTCTCCAGACCAACAGGGCCATGACCGGGGTGCTAGTGACCCATGGTCCTAAGAGAAGAGGTGTCACACGATAAGCACTGTCCTTGGAGTCAGAAGGTTTGGGTCCTAGTCCCTTCCACCACCACTCCCTGTGACCCTTGTGTGACCTTGGGCAGATTGCTTAACCTCTCTGGGCCTGTGGCCTCATCTGTTAGGTGAAGATGATAATGTCTTCTCTCTTTGAATGCTGAAGGCTGGACCACATCTTCTCTTTTGGTGAGAGGAGCAGCCCTGGGGAAGGGGGCTTAGAAAGAAGAGTCATCTTTCCATCCTTCCTCCCTCCCTCCTTTCCTTCTGCCACCATTTATTGTGCCAGATACTGTGCTTGGTGCAGGGGACACAGCAGTGAGCAGGACAGACAGTGTCCTGCGTTCATGGTGCTTAATCTACGTGGAATTAGAGGTCAGGAAAGCTATACCAGGTAAGAAATCAGTTCAATGTTCAAGGAGATCATAGGTAATTATACCAGGACTTTCCAAAGTCCGTGAGTCTATATGATTAGCGATGACCACGGCCCAGGCACAGTGCAGCCTAAGAATACAGTGTTTCTTTGAAGATGCGAGTAAAGACTCCTTCTGCCCACTCATTTATTCCACAACTATTTAGTGAATGTTACTGCGTACCAGGCACGGTTCTAGGCCCTAGGGATTCAGGATGCAGCAGTAAACAAAGCAAAGAGCTGTCCTCCTGAAGTTTACATTTAGTGTGGGAAGACAGCAAATAAATACTGATGTAATTCGTCAGGTGTTGATGAGAGCTATGAAGAAAACTAAGGTGGGTGGGGGGTAGGAGCCACATCTTCCTTTCTCCTGTCCCTCCCAAGTAGGGAGAGGACCCACCCTTGTGGAACACTCCTCTAGGGAGGAAGGGCTGGTTCACTGTTGGTGATCTGGGGATGAATAGTGGGGCATGTGAGGCCCTGCTCGTCCTCCCTTCCTTTCTGCTGGGCGTGAGCCTGCTCTCTGCAAGCACCAGCGCACTCTGCTCCTCCAGCCTTACCTCTTAGGGTCCCCTGCTGTCTGGTCCTGCAAAGCCAGGCCGGGTGCCTCTGTGTGCCTCATCTGTAGGTTGGTACCCAGAAGCCCACTTGCCCACAGGTATAAATCTCATTTTCTAATGTCAGTTCTATTGGAAATAAAGGTGACATTTTGTTCTCCCATCTGCCTTGCCTTTTTTTTTCTTTCTTAGTTTGCAATTGAATTAGAACAAACATGGAGTAGAAGGGTGCTTTTAAATGGCTCTCAAACTTCCAGCTAAGAGAGTTAAAGAGTGGTAGGAGGTGCTATTTTAGATAAGAGAGGTAAGGAGGACCTCTCTGATGAAGTGAGAGAGAAAGCCATGTGGGAGAAGAGCATTCCAGGGAGAATAAACAACTTGTGCAAAGGCCCTGGGGCAGGCATTTGCTTGGTGTATGTATGTGTGGAACAGCAAGGGAGCCAGTGTGGCTGAAGCATGGTGAAAATAGAAGAGACATATCTTAAGGATTTCTGGCTTTCTGCATCAGGCAGTTATTTTTCTGGATTGGATAAAACCAGCATCTAAAGGACCTAGTACAGCTCAAATAACAAATCAGTGCTTCATTCTGGAACCCCACAAGCTATTGTTCTGACCAACCTGCAAGTCTCTTCCATCCTTGCTTTGTGCCAGGACTCCTCTTTGAGGACCAAGAGCTGGAGAGATGTGCCAGGGACCAGCCTGGAAGATGCATGAAGTCTCCTGGGAGAGACGGGCTGGAAGGCAAGATTCACAAGACAGAAAACAGAGGTGACCCTCAAGTTGAAAGGCTTGAACCTAGCCGGGTGATTGATTACCAGGAGACCGCCCTTATTTTGTTCTCTAATTACGGTGTTTTTTCGAAGCATCTTATTGGGTCTGAAACCCTTAATACCAGCCGGTGCTGTTCATTGTTATAATGTCCTAATTAAGCTTTGATTTATATGCTAATTTTATTCCAAGTGTGTTCAAAAGGGGGAAAGTTATTAGACTTTATTTTGAGATTACATTTTAATCCTGGGGTCTGCTGGGTGAGCACCATGTTTATTCTGTCGGCTTTTGTTTCCAGGATGTTGGTGGCAATTGTGATTATTTCCTTGGAGGGGAAAGATGATGAAGTGGTAAGGAGCTGTTTAGAGTCGGCGGAGCTTCTGCTAATTGGAATTATGTAACCTCTTGCCTTCGCCTTGACAGCTTTGCAATGAGGCTTTTGCTTTGACTGCCCAGCTGGTTAGGAGGGACAACTGGGGTGTGCCTTGGGGATGTCACAGAATGGTAAACATTTGGAAAGAAGTCCATGACATGAGGGAGTGATTGGATTTTGGAATGTGAGTGGAAATCGGGCTTTACCACATGAGTCCCTGAAATCTGTAAGGGTCATGCAAAAACTCTGGTAAGGGGAGCAGCTGGTCTTTGCTATAGAAAGAATGCATTGTGTGTGTGTGTGTGTGTGTGTGTGTGCGCGCGCGCGCGTGCGTGCGTGTGTGTGTGTGTGTTTACATTATCATTTATCCTAAGTAGATGTCATTTGAATTTTTCTGTTCAAGGATTAAAAAGTCGTGCCATGAACTGTAGGTCTGTTTATCTCTAGACATTAGGAAGTCCGTAAATATGCTGAAATAATATGTAAAATAGTGTGCATTTTTCTGGGGAAGGGTCCAAAGTTTTTACTGAACTTTCAGGAGTACTGACACTCCAAAATATCAAGAATCATAGGTTTGGGGAGCATTAGGCTTAGTTCTGGTATTAAATTTCCTGAGATTGACTATGTGGCCTAAAGAAACCAGTTACCCAGATTAACAGATACAGACTACTCTACATGAAATAGATAAGCAATAGGACTTACTATATAGCACAGGGAACTATATTCAATATCTTGTAATAACCTATAATGGAAAAGAATCGGAAAAAAATACATATATAACTGAATCAAACTGGTGTACACCTGAAACTAACAAAATACTGTAAATCAACTATACTTCAATTAAAAGAAAAATAATCCAGTTACCTAGTGGCCCTTTCTCCCTGCCCATCCAAATCTTATCTTCCCAGGTCCAGGAGGTACCCTGGGTGAGACAGACACAGGGCCATGTTGAATTGGGAGGGATGTTTACCTGAGCTTGTCCCTTGCTGAGTGGCACGGCAAGGACCCAGACTATTTGCTCTGAGTGACCTGAAAGTCCTTTTTGTCTCAACTCTAGAGGAAAGAGTTGTTTATAAATAGATGAGGGCTTCTGAGTAAACACACAGAGTTACCTCTCATTCAAAACGCTTTGTAACCTGAAGCTTGTGTGTTTCCCATGATGCTTCAGTAAATCATCCTCCATTGGGTCTTCAGTTCTACTGATTGGGTTTTATGGTTCTTTCCTTCCCCTTCCCCACCCCCCCACCATGCCAGCCAACAGTCACCATCAGAAACATTTAACAGGAGTATGTTCATTTCACATTCTTCCATTGTGACTAGTACACAGTCTGCAGCTCACTTGATACCTTTAGTTTATTCTAAAAAATTAAACTTAGGGATTCTGATTTCAAAAATAATTACGGCAGCTAACATTGATCAAGCACTTATGTACTAAGCATTTTATCGGCCTTATCTCAGCTCCTACTTCCCCAGATCCTCAGGGTAAGTCCTATTATTATCATCCTCATATATAGACAGAGAGACTGAGGCTCAGAGAGGTTAAGGGCTATCTTGGGGTCACATATCTAGTATGTGGTTAGCTGGCATCAGACCTGGGTCTGCCAAGCTCCAGGTCCATGGTTGGGACCGCTATGCTGACCTGGCCCCGCTGGGCCGTATTACTTTTTAAGTGTCTCCGTTTCAACATTTTCTGCAGAGATCATTCTTCCATCCCTGTGGGTATGAAGACATGGAGTATGGGTCAGCTCCTCTAGCCCAGGATTATATCTTTCAAGGGGATACCAAGGACTGGTTTGTAGGAGAGCAGGGCTATGTCTCTAACCTCAGCAGGGAAATGACCCCCAAATTGGACAAACTGCCCTCATATTCTCTGGGTGCCTTGGCTCTGCACCTACTCAGCCTGGTGTAATCAGAGCCTTCCACCTGACCTAGTTTAATTATGATGTGGCTTCCGGAAGGTTCTAACACTTGCTTCTGATGCTTGTATCTTAGTACCTCTGCTATTCTTTGCTGCTTGCCTATATTTTTAGCTTTACACCTTGCATTCTGTCAGCTTTCCATATAGTGAAAATGCCCCCATTCACTTGGTGCTGATTCAGAGGAAGAATCTTTGCCATTTTCCACAGATGTTGACCCTGGGATGGAGGAGATGTCTGGTTTATTAAGGCTCCCAGGTGACCCCTAAGGGTTTTCTTTGAAAACATGTCTTTTTAAAATGGATAACATACATTTTTAAAAAGTCATATGTTATCTTTCTACCCCATCATAAGGAATTCATTTTTCCTATTTCTTTCCTTGTCTTTATCTACATGTATATAAATTTTACTTAGTCATAGTGATGGCATGTATTCATTTCATGTTTATATTTAATGTAGTGAGTAGGAATTTCACAAGTTACGTATTCAAATATGCAAAGATGATCACTTTATTTTTCTACAACTTAAACTCTATTTTGAGCTCCATTTATAGCTGATGGCTAAAATGAAGAAACAGACAAACAAAAACCCTACCTAATTTAATCAGTTCTACAGAAACTTAATCATCCAAAGTTTTCCTAAGCCTCTTTTGGGTAAATTCAGTTAATTTAGGATGTTCAACCTCCCTCCTTCCCCCTGGAATTGTGATAAATTCCCAGGGGTCTCACATGGTATCAAGACCTCAGTTGGGGGTGAGGGAGGCTTCTGCTCCTGATTAGTCAGAGTCCAGTTAGGAAAACAGAAATCAAATGTCATACAGGAAATTGGATGCATCAGTTATGGAAGGACTGAGAGGCCAAATGGGACAGAAAGGAGGGGAGGGATGGTGTAGGTAGCCATGGCAGTTCCCAGAGTATGCACTGATACCTAACATTCTTATTGCATTTCCAAATCTCTAAGGCACGGTAAAGAAGAAATAAAACTTTAGCTAACATCTCAAAATGTTATTTGGCCACATTTGTATGGGGAAGTATTAAAAGAACCTTAACTTACTTAACCATTCCCTTATTGGGTACTTGGATGGCTTTCAGTGTTTTACTACTGATTCAATGGTGGATGTATTTTAAGAAGGTGGCACAAGATGCCCACCTGACCCTGTGCCTTTATCCCCTTCTGACACCCTAATGTACCTTAGAGCCAGAAGGAAGGGTGGTTTGATGGGCTTCAGCCCTATTCATGGCAAAAGGTGGGCCTTCTGCTCCTTGGCTTCCATTTTGTGCTTCCTCTCCCTACCTGTGGTCTTGGCTTTGTGTCTGTCTCACCCTAGATCCTGGCTAGAGATGTGGCATCTTCTTTTCAACGCTGGTCCTTGTCTCACACTATCTCTTTGATTCTTGCCCTCTTACTGTACCACTCTTGACCATCATGGGTTACTCCCGCAGAGGGAGGAAGGACATAAGAGGTGGGCTTTAATTTCTAAGGCCCATGTTCCAACCCCAAGCTACAAATGACCTCTCCAAAGTTTATTTTTTTTAATTATGTTTAATTTTAAAGTAATTTTAAAAAGGAATATCTGATCAGTTTAGAAGACATGGAAGACACAAAAACAAATGGAAAAAATTAAAGTTACCCCAAAGTCTGCCACTCAAAGATAACCACCACAAATTCTACAAGGGAAGGGACTTGGCTGGTCTTGTTCATTTCTGTAACTCCAAGGCCCAGGCACGTAGTAAGTGCTCAGTAAATATGCTAAATTAAGTGATAACCTTTCACTTAATTTTTTCCATCTATTTTATACAAATGGAATCATGCTCTGCCTACTGTTTTGTAACTTTGTTTTTTTTTGCATAGCAAAATATCATTAACATTTTCCCAAATCAACAAACGTTCTTTTACATTATTTTAATAGTAATATGGTATTCATTTGTAAAAGTGGACTATAATTAACTAGTTACTTAATGTAATATGTTTAGGTTTTTCCCCTAAGTTTTTTACTCTTCCAAACACCTTTTCAGTCTTGTATGTATATGGGTGCACGATTGTCCCAAAGGGCCTGTACACATATTTTTAAGGCTTTTGATGCATTCTCCCTTCTAAGAGGCATGCACATTTTCAGCACAATGAATTACACTAGAATGCACATTCCACATAGCAAGGATTTTGTCCATTTATTATACCACAAGGACTCTAGCCTAGAGTAATGCCTAGCACAGATTATGTTCTTAATAAATAGCATTTACTATTACTTTAACAAGTTTTCTTTCTTTTCGGTCTGATGGCAAACACAACAGTTCCCATATTTAAAAATCATAAACTCGTCCTACCTTCTATCCCCAAATATTTAGTAAGTCTGCTGGAGTTGGACCTAAATATTTAAAAACTATTCTCAGAACAAAAGCTAATCAGAGGTAAGGTCTTATAGAGCTGTAATCTCTGGATTTAGACTCTGAAGCTCAGGGTGCTGAACCTGCTTACAACTCACGTAGAGCCAAGCATCCCGTCTCCAGGGGAGATTTCTGCAGGTAAAGGAAGGCAAAGAGATTCACGTCAGCAGCCCTCATATATTTCTCCATGAAGGATTCATCTTTGTTTTTTGTTTTTGTTGTTGTTGTTTTTTTTTAACACAAAGCTAACCTACTGACCCAGAAAGAAGAGAGTTTTATATTTTCTTTGAGGATTTGGAATATGTAGGCTGCCATCACTCAACCCCAGGAGAGAAGACAAGGGCATAGTGTAGTGACATCACCAGACTTCAAAGGTGTCTTGAAGGATTTGTGTGAGGGGTGGACCCTGAGGGCTTATTGTGCATACGTGTGTGCATGCGTGCATGTGTGTGTGAGCACTAGTTAGGATGTGAGGGGTGGACCCTGGGGGCTTATTGTGCATACGCGTGTGCATGTGTGCCTGTGTGTGTGAGCGCTAGTTAGGAGGCAGCCAGGAACCCATCCAAAAGAATCGAAGGGGAGCTTTTCTTCTGTATATCCTTGCTCAGCCTGTTGGGCTTTGAGTAGTTAGACCACTGGACACATTGTGAGATGAAAGGAATTTGCATTGATTTCCAGGCCACTTTCATCTGATGCCACAGGACAAAAACAACAACAAAAAATCTAATGGGGCTCCTTTCAATGGAGAAACAAGACTTTGGAAATGCAAATACTCCCAATGTGCTATGCAAAGTAGCCAAGCCAGGGGCCTCACACCTGCCTTCCCAGGAAAGGTCTTGATCCGCACACAGGAAGCTGGGGTGGGTGGCCTCATCATCAAAGCCAAGAATCTTCCCTTTGAAGAATTTAGAGAAACAAAATGTCAATGGAGAGTCACCCATCCAGGAAGCAAACACTATTGAGATATGGGGTGACTGAAACTTTTACTCAAAATATAGGAGGACACGCCATTTTCTTTTAGACGGTAGAGGTGCTCTGGTTTGAATGTGGTGGGTCCAGGAGTCCCCACATTCTCTTGGTGACACGGCTGAATATCTCTGCCATGGCCTGTCCTCACCCTCTTGCTTGCTTTGCTGCAGCTGCCTTCTGTCTTCGTGTCTGCAGTCTTCCCTGCTCTAGTCCATTCTTCACACTCGTCACCAGAGACATTTCTCTAAACAGCTCATCTGACTACATCACTCCCGCTTCTCCTGCTTAAAATCCTTCCATAGTGGCTCCCTTTGGTTTTTGGCAGGAAGCATGGTGCCCAAGACTGCCACTTCCACAGCACTGGCTCGTCGCTCATCTTATGTCTCCAGGACACAGAGTTTTCCTTCCTAGACCCCCTAGACCTCTTCCTCCTCTAATTTGTTCTTGCTCTTGGCTCCCAAAGAATCTCATCCTTGCGTGCATGGGACACAGATACTCAATAAATATTCACTGGATTTGTTTTAAATTTTAGTTTCAACTCCATTTCTAGTACATACGTGCCCCCTCTTTAAGATATCTTGAAAGCCAAAACTACTAAAATCACCTTATAGCTTGGATCTTGTTACCCATTCCAGCCTCCCTAGAATGTTCCACTCCAAGCCCCTTTCTCTACATTTGACTCCTCCACAGCCCAGCTGACAGGCTCATGCTGCCCGTTTGGGTGTTCTTCAGCCTGTTTTGATAGCAGCCTCCCAGGCTTGCAGAAGTGCCAACCACTCGGGGCTGGGGAACCAGAGCCCGCCCGCCCCCAGCTTCCACCCCTTGCCAGCTGACAGTAAACTCCCTCCCCGCTACTGTCTATTTCAGACAATGCAGCATTGTCTCGGCCCACTATCAGTCGGGTAAACAGACTCCTTCCATCTGCTCTAGCTGCTCAGCCATGGTGGTGCTGAGTGAAGGATGATGAGGGAAGAGTTTGAGGAGAACCTGCCAGGGGCAGGAGGGAGAGAGAACCAGAATGTCACAGCCCATCTGTCTCTCCCTTCCCCGTCACCCCTGCCATGACCATTCTTCAGATGAGGAGGCTGAAGTGACTACCATTAAGTGACTCTTCAGTGAAGTTGCAGAAGGGAAAACACAAAATGAGGACCGTAGGCTGCTGAGAAATGGGAACAGTAGAGGTGGGGTCGTGAATTTTCCTCAAACATAAACCTCTGACTTTACTATGATCTGCACATATTTTTTTCAAGAGTGAGACTTTAGCTGCTTCCAAAAGATCCAGAATGAGAGTCATGTTTAATAGAATCACAGCAAACTGATTGTTTTCAAAACTGGGGGATAGACTCATCAGTTCTTCATCCTGCACTGCCCTGAGGACAGGGTCTGCGTCTGGCCGGTTCTTCCCTGTATCTCTGGATGCTGGTACAATTCCTGGGACAAAGTTCTTGGATGAATGAGCCCTGAGCCCCTACTTTGAGAACTTACTCTATCCCCAGATTTATGTTAGGTGTCAAGAGGGATAAAAAAGAACTAAATATTGTTTATTCTCTCTTTCATCTTTCTATTTGGTTGTAAAAGATCTGCCACTAACCAGCTTTGTGACTGAAGGCAAGTTGCTCAACCCCTCTGAGCCTGTTTTCTTTCCTCCTTCAGGAAACAGGGAAAAAAACAGTACCGACTTTGTAGATTTGCTGTGGAGCTTGATTGAAGTCAAGTATTTAAAGCAACTGGCACATCTTAAGAGTTGCTCAATAAATTGTAATTAATAGTTCAATCAGTGTCAAATATTGGCTGTCCAGAATTCAGTCATTTTTGACAACTGAACTTTCTTAGAAGCTCTGGGTTTGTCCATTAAATTCCATTTAACCAATTTGTATGAAGAGCTTTCTTGGATACTAAAATCTTCCATGCCTTTTAAGACCTCTGTTGGATTCACAGTCAGCATTACGAGGGATCCATGAAGTTTAATGAATGGATGAGATGTGCAAGATTGATTGTCCATTCACTAAATGGTCCCAGATTGCCTGGACCTTTTGTTTTGGTTTTCCTAGGTTTATTGGTCTCTTCTCTTGCTGACACATTGTCCTCTCTTACTTCTTAGAGTTGTCAGTTTGCCAACTCTAGGGATCAGTGCCTTCCTCTGATTTGCTGTGGGCTTGAGAACGAGATAACCAGCCCCATTAAAAGTGTGAGTAAACCAAGAGCAGAGAGGCTTTGAACGAGGACTGGAGAGGCTGTCTCCTTTATCACAAACCTTTGCGTCATCTCTTTTGACTTCTCAGAGATCTCCTGACTCTTCGTGCGTTCTCATCAATGAGATCATACTGCACAGGCATGTAAGTTCTTGGCATATGTGGGCACTCAATAAAATTTATGAACTAAATGAATGAAGGAGCAAGAAAACAAAACCATACAGATATAATATACCATAAACTTAAGGGGTGTGCTTGGAGGGAAAGGATGAGGTGAGGGAGTGTAGAGTGAGATTAATTTGCTATGTTGGCAGAGACAAATTGAGCCGTCTTAGAAGAAAGGAAATATGGTGGGTGAGGGTAAAGCTGGTATCATGCAGCGGTACAGAAAAGAGGGATGGACGCTTCCCTGTCCCTGCTACCTCCCTAGGCTTGTTTTTTCCCCAGACGGATGTGAGTACTATGCTCTAGTCACACTGACCTTCTTTTTGCTCCATGAGCACGCCAAGCTTGTTGTTTTGCCGTTTCCCTCATGGCCTTTGCACTAAGAGCTGCCTCTGCCTGGAATGTTCTTCCTCTTGATTCTTGTGTGGCTGTGTCCTTATCATTCAGATCTCAGTTTAAATTTCTTCTCAAAGAAGTCACCTACTGCGACCCACCTCGTCATTCTCTATCTCACTGTCCTATTTCTATTCCCTGCAGAGCCCTAATTATTTTTGCAAGTAATCTTGACTAAATACTTGTTTCTCTTCCATCTTCCTCCACTCTCACCATGAGAGCAGAGACCTTTCCTACTTTGTTCACTGCTGTATCTCAGAATCTTTATTGGCAATAAAATTTGTTGCAGGGTTGAGTGAATGATGAATGTGAATGAATGACTAGTCAGGGAGAGAAACATGATTATGGTGTGGTGCGGCAGGTGCTAGAAAAGAGTACAAAATGCTATGGGATGCCTGAGAAGAGAACAACCCAATTCTGACGAGGATTTTAGGGAAAATTCTTTTTTTTTTTTTTTTTTTTTTGCAGTACGTGGGCTTCTCCCGTTGCGGAGCACAGGCTCCGGACGCGCAGGCTCAGCGGCCATGGCTCATAGGCCCAGCCGCTCCGCAGCATGTGGGATCTTCCCAGACCAGGGCACGAACCCGTGTCCCCTGCATCGGCAGGCGGACTCTCAACCACTGTGCCACCAGGGAAGCCCTATTTTGGGGAAAATTCTTAAGAGTTGGATCCCCTAAGATAATGAAAGTTCACCAATCCAAAAAGATAAGGTGGAAAGGGACATTTTCCATCTTCTTTCCTGCCTGCCGGCCAAGTGGCTCTGTGTTCAATTCACAGACAACTAAAGACATGAGAGAAGAACATTTTTTTTAATAACTTTATTTTATGTCTTTATTTTTGTCTGTGTTAGGTCTTTGTTGCTGCGTGTGGGCTTTCTCTAGTTGTGGCGAGCAGAGGCTATTCTTTGTTGCAGTGCATGGGCTTCTCATGTAGCAGAGCACAGGTTCTAGGTGCGTAGGCTTCAGTAGTTGTGGCACGCAGGCTCAGTAGTTGTGGCTCACGGGCTCTAGAGCGCAGGCTCAGTAGTTGTGGCTCACGGGCTTAGTTGCTCCGCGGCATGTGGGAGCTTCCTAGACCAGGGCTCGAACCCATGTCCCCTGCGTTGGCAGGCATATTGTTAACCACTGCGCCACCAGGGAAGCCCGAGAAGATTTTTGCACTTAAGATGCCACCTCTCTGATGTCCCACACATGTTAAGACAGTATCTGTGCTGAATCTACCAGACCTGCCTGCTTTCCAGAGGCCTAAACCAGAGACTTTTCCCCTCAAGTCTTCTTGAGATTGGATGAAAGATGCTCCTTAATTTATAGAAAAACAGAAATGCTTTAATTTCCTAAAGTGCCTCACAATTCACTTGTTCAGGGATTCCGTAGCTCTGAAAGAGGGCAACACGGGCACTCTTGAAGACAAGAAAATGGGGGTGCAGGGGGTTAGTATTAGGAGTCAGAAGCTGAGTTAAGTAAGTACCTTTGCATGTCTCCCTTTCACTGTGTGCTACAAATGTCTGACATTGTCCAACCATTGAAAGGCCTCTTTCATATTTGCTACTGCTGATTGACCCCCTGATCTGACCCAAAGGTCAGATTCTTCCATGAGAATTTGAACTAAGTTCCAGAGGGTAATTGGTTTTTGCGCTGAAAGATCCTGACAGAGACACTGAGACAGGCAGCCATGTTAGGCTACGAGGAAGGTGAGTGATCGGAAAGGGAGACAAGAGAAGGTGCAGCCCCCTCCTGAAGGCGTGGAGGGAGCAGCTGAGTCCCTAGGCTTGCAGTTCTAGTCCCTGGGAGACCTGGTTATACTGTGGTTCCTGGTTTTCTACATCAGTGAAATAGAAATAACCCTTCCTTCAGGTGACAGGGACAGATTTGGGGTTAAGACCCTAAATGGTGATTGGATATGATTTTTTAAAATTTGTGCATCCTTAATAAACGCAAAAATGGTCTTGCAGATGGTAGTAGGTGTTAAGGCCTTTACTGCTACAACTCTCATTTGGGATTCCAGCGTGTGTGTGTGTGTGTGTGTGTGTGTGTGTGTGTGTGTGAGAGAGAGAGAGAGAGAGAGAGAAAGAGTGAGAGAGAGAGAGAGAGAGAGAGAGAGAGAGAGAGAGAGATCAGACAGAATCTCCCTAGAACTAACTGTATCCTCTTGGATCTTAGTGTACAGGTGGGGACTGGGTAGGAGTCATAGTGGCAGGAGAGAAAGGGAGCTATTTTAGAGAAATGTTCCCCCAGATATCCACCTCTAGTAGGGAAAGGTTGTTGTGTAGAGTGGTGGATCAAAACCTCCTGTGAAAATAAGTCAGTGCCCACTTGGCCCAGACTTGGGGAAACACACACACACATACACCAACAAGCTGTAGGCTCGTGATCAGGCTACAAATCCAGCCACCTGGTTGTTTCCTCTCTGCATTTGCCTGGCAAATCCTCATCATTCTGGGAACGACCTGTATTAGTCCCAGTTCTCCAGAGAAACATAACCAACAGGGTATGTATTTATATTTTTATTTTTCTATCTACATCTATATAGCTCTTTCTCTTCCCCCCTCCGATAGATAGATAGATACATAGATAGATAGATAGATAGATAGATAGATAGGGATTTATTTGAAGGAATTGCCTCATGTGCTTGTGGGGTCTGTCAAATCTAAAATCTGGAGGGCAGGACGGCAGGCTGGAGACCCAGAGAAGAGCTGATGTTGCAGTTGTGAGTCCAAAGGCAGCCTGGAGGCGGAATTCCTTCTTTCTTAGGGAGACCTCAGTCTTTTCTCTTAAGGCCTTTAACTAAATGGATGTGGATGAGGCCCATCCACATTATGGAAGGTGATCTGTTTTATTCAAAGTCCTCTGATTTAAATGTTAATAACCTCTAAAAAAAATAGTTTCGTAGCAACATCTAGACTGGTATTTGAACAAAAACTGGGTACCATAGCCTAGCCAAGTTGACACATAAAATTAACCATCACAGGGGCAAACTGGGTTTATTATAAAAGCCCTTCTCCTCTGCAAGATACATTCTTGCTTACAAAACATGTACTCACCTATGATCACATCTGATCCTCAGAACATCTCTGTCGGGAGGAATATTAACTTCTCTATTTTATAGTTGAGCAAATGGAGGTCCAGCGATTAGATCGTATAGCTGATAAATAGCAGAGAGGGGATTCCAGCCCAGGCTGTCTGGCTCAGGTCTGTGTGTTCTAACTCTATCACACTCCCTACAACTGGGTGCATGATGTAACTCTCCTGTCATTCCCTGCTGGTGATATTGCTTACATGACCTCAGAGGGACTTGCAGGAATTGGCTAAGAAAGCGGCCTGGTTTTCATTTTTCAGTTCTGTCTTGTGACCAGTCTCAATGGACCCCTCTGGGGCAGGACCCAGGAGTGTAACACATGTGTCTGTGTTGGAGTGAGCACGAGCATAGGTGCCCTTCCATCCCAGCTGCAACTGCCTCAGCCCTGCCATCTCTCAGCTCGGCCCTCTGCTCTCAATAAGAGGAGGCTCCTGCCCTCTTCCTACCACCAGACCTGGGGAGTGCACCTCCCTTTCTGAGGCTGACTCTCCTCCCACCCCTCAACCAGAGGCCCAGCAGCAGGATCGGCCGTCTGCTTTGGCCTGTGTCCGGAGCTCCTGGGTCCACAGCACCCTGAGAATGCTGGGCCCATGTGGTCCTCCCCAGGTGGTGGTGTGGACAGGCCCTGCAGTCTGGTGGCATCTGTAGGCCTTGCAAAGGCCAGGCCATCCTCCTGCCAGGACCAATGGGACTCCTTTCTTCTCACCTTGGATGCCCCATGTGATGGAGCAAGTTTTGATTGGAGGATGAAATAGGAGGGAAATAAGAGGTCTTCAGAGACAGAAGTGACCACTCTAGTGCTTCTCCAGACCTGCCTGTCTCCCCTTTTACTCCATGTTTCTGGAACTGACCTCAGTTTAAGAGATGAGAAAACGTTTGTTTTCACCATTTCAGGTCTTATTTGCAAATAGTGCTAGGATCCCGAGATTCCTCCCACCTGGCATCTGAAAGAGGGGTAGAGGGACACAGCTGAGCACAAGCCTCTCCGATTTCAAAATGGTCCTGGGGAAAGACGAAAGATGAACGAAGAGCCTTCTGAAGAAGGGTCACCTGGGAAATAGGATGTGTGGCCTTCTAATTTCTGAAGGCCTGTTAGGTAGCCTGGCAGTCTTGTTCTGCGCGCCCAAGAGGGCAGAAATGGGGCTTGGTCAGGAAGCAGGATCAGTTCCGTGTTGGAAAGAACCTGCTCCCAGTCAGAGCTCTAAAAGGGAGAAGGCACTAAGCATCGCCTTGGGAGACTGCGAGCGCTCCATGGAGAGAGGTCTTCAAAGCTGGACAGCTCCTTGTCCAAAGGATTCCGGGTTTTAGTGAAAGGCTGAAGTAGGTGCCCTAGGGCATTTTCCGACTCAGGTTCTCCAGTCATGCGGGTCTACATTAAAGTGCCAGGTAAATCTGTCCCGCAGAAGAACGGTACCAGCGGAGAAACCAGATGACT
This sequence comes from Pseudorca crassidens, assembly GCF_039906515.1. NCBI lineage: Eukaryota > Metazoa > Chordata > Mammalia > Artiodactyla > Delphinidae > Pseudorca > Pseudorca crassidens. The sequence goes on along the minus strand of NC_090304.1, from coordinate 37,108,562 downwards.
CTCTCTGGCTCCCGGGACCCCGTCTTCTAGTCGCAGCAGCTCCAAAGAAACCCCTGCCTCCCCGTCTGGTCCCTTAGCCTGGGAAGGGGCTCGGGACCCTGGAAGGGGACCGGAATGGCGAGGTCGCCCATTGGCTGTGAGGCGCCATGTGAATGGTGCTGGTTGGTTGGCGGGAGGGAGGAGGAGGCGGTTTCCCGGGTAACGGGAGGGCAAGGAGCGGCTGCAGCGGCGGCGGCCGCGGCTGAGGAGCGCGGTCCGGAGCGCGGTGCGAGACCTGCTGGAGGCGGCGGCTCCGCACAGCCGCGTGGGCGCAGGTAGGAGCTCCCAGCGCCATTCCCCCGGGGTCGGGCTGGGCCGGGCTGCCCGGCGCCTGGACAAACCGGGGGAAAGTTTGCCGCCCAACGGGACGAGCAGTGAGGAGAGGACTTGCGGATGCTCTGTGCTGGGCTCTGGGGGCCGGGCAGGGCGGGGACTGCGGGCGGGGAGAGGGCTGGGCCCGCACGGAGCGACGCGGGGGCCACACCTCCACCCCGGGACCCTGCTGGAGGGCCGCGGCCTCCTCGGACGTGTAGCCGCAGCACAGAGACCCAGCGGGCGGACGCGCAGCGACCGACGCAAGCCGACGGCTGGCGGGCCCTTGTTCAGAGATGCGGCGGCAAAGTCTTCCCCGGCAGATGTGGGCTGGGGCGCGCGGCGCGGTGCTCCGAGGTGGTTCTGCGAGCTCTGGGGCGCACTTTCCGCGGCCTCGGGCTACGCTGCACACGCCCCCATGCAGAGTGGGTGTGTGTCTCTCTGGGTGTGCGTGCCTGAGGCTGGGTGTATCTTCTTGTGCGTGTTCTTGTGTTCCTGATGTCTTCTGTTTGTGTGTCTCTGTGCGTGATTCTCCCTCTGTGTGATTGGATCTCCGGGTGTATCCTCACGTCTGGGCCCTTCTGTGTTTGCTGTTGGCGTGGGTGTCTGTGAACGCCCTCTCCGGGTGCTTGTGTCTGAGTATCGCTGTTTGTGGATCCTTCTGTCGGCATCTCCATGTATTTGCGGTGTTTGTGTGTGTCTCTTTTCTCTGTGTGCCTGTCTGTGTATCTAAGAGTATGTGTGTGTTTTCTGTCTGTGCCTCTGTTTTACAGGTAGGTCTGGTACCTGTCTGCGTGTGTCCCTCTCTGGGTGGGTGTGCATCCTCGTGTGTGATCTAAGCTTCTGTAGGTATGTGTGTGTAAGTCTGCGTGTGTGTTTATGTCTGGACCTCTGCGAGTATCTACTATGCCTGTGTCAGTCTGTGTCCGAGTCTCTTCACTGTGTCCATATCCGTGTGTGTGTGTGTGTGTGTGTGTGTGAGAGAGAGAGAGAGAGAGAGTGTGAGTGTAGGTGGATCCGAGCCGAGGACAGCTAGGCCGGGCCTCCAGTTTCCCTGTTGCTCTCTCCCACGCTCCGGGGAGCCGCGGGCGGCGGGGCGAGGGCGAGGGCGGCGGGCTGGGAGGGAGAGCCACGGTGCCTTGCGGGTGTGCGCTCCGCTGAGCCGGCTCCTTTCTTGCCGGCAAAGGGACCCCAGCGGTGGAGGCAGCAGCAGCAGCCCGCGCCGCCCAGCTGGGGCCTTAGTGACTTATTTTTGTGTGTGATCCTTTCTTTTCTTCAGGGAAGAGGCGGGAGCACGCTCCGCTCCCTAGTCGTGCGCAAATAAAGGCGCTGGGGTTGGCGGCTGGGTCAGCCCTCCCCGGCAGCTTAGCAGAAGTGGCCAAGGGCAGCTTAGCAGAAGTGGCCGACTTGGCGGGCTCCCTTTGGGATGAAAAAAAGACCCCCCCCCCCAAAAAAAAGAAAAAAAACCCAAACAGCCCGGAAACCACCATGCCTCCTTGGCTCTCTGTCTTACATCTTATGTAACTTATTGATTGATTGATTAATGAAAGGCTTCATTGCCAAGAAGCTCCTCCGTTTACCCTGTTGGCACCAAAGACTAATTAAAAACGCTGTGTTGGTGATGACTGTTAATTAGACCGTTCCAAAGACGGATGCACCCCTGTTTCAGAAGCATAACTCCAGTTAAAAGATGAAGCAGAGCAGGCTGCCCTTTCTCACCCCCATAACCTTTAATCCAGGTTTAGAACCAGTTTCCCCAGTCTTGGAGCCAGCTGGGGGCAGGGACATCTGGGGAGAGGGAGAAGAGTAAGAGGGCCAAAGGGACTTTGTCCAATTTTGAAAACTTTGGAGAATAAGAAGGCTGTTTTACCGAAACATATGAAATGGGTTCACAATTCCAATACCTGGGCAAAAGGAAGGGGTGCACTGTACCTGGGAGGGACCGGCCTGTGGCTTGTCTGCCATCTGGCATCCCCAATTGGCATTTACTGGGAAATGGAGTTTTATTGCAGGAAGGGACCTCAGTGGGCCTCTGGAAAGGATGCCTCTATATCTGAGACTAGACCCTTGCCTGGCTCCCCATGTCCTGGGCTGTGCCTCCAAACCAGTCTTTAAAATTTTTTCCCCTGGGGATTGCCCAGAAGGCAGGGAGGATCTGGACACATGTGGAGTGGGAAGTTGAAGGCTTTTGGAGACTGTGTTTGACTAAGTAGGAGGAAGCCCACACCGTGTGCGCAGGATATCTTCAGTATGGCTGGACTCGTCTTCTGGACTTTAAGGAGGAGCTGGGGCTTGCCCACAATGACCCCCCCATCCCTCTTATGGTCCATTCTGGTCCAGTCTTCTTTCTCCCCTTTCCCTTGCACTGCTCCTGGCTGACTTAGGGCATGGAGAGGAGAAGCTGCTGCTATGTTGCTGCATTTAGGGATCAATCCAGCAAACACTGACTTCTCAACCATCCAGTAAAATATTCTGTTAGTCCTGCTGTTCAGCTCTTTTTTTTATTCAAGTGTGTTTAAAAACTTGCCGAGATTTCTCTGGGCAGCAAGAAATCAAAACTTTCACATCAGGATTTCCTCTCATGAAGTCTGCCCTCCCCAATCAGGGAACTGATTGGATATGGCAGCGAGCTGAGAGCAGCATCCTTGCTTCTCCCCTTTCTTGGGGAGAAAGAGCCTCCCTACCCTGGCTCTAGCACAGGGACAGCGACCGCCCCAGAACTGGTGGAGACTGACTCCCAGAAAAAAACAAAAGGCTCACAGGAGGTGTTGAACATCCTCCCACTCCCCACTGATGGGGAGGTATTTCTGTGGCGAGAACGTCTGTCTCCATGTGCACTTGGGGTGTGTGCACCAGCTGGCATGATGGGATGTGACAGGGTCTCACCCGGGAGAGAGCTAGGGTCTGGTGCGGAGTGCAGAGCTGTTCTCAGAAATGAGAGATCTCAGAGCAGAGAACGAAGCGGCTGCTCTGGAGAAGGCCTGTCCAAGTAGGAGACCCTTTTGGCAGTGGCTTTTTTTCTTTTATTATTATTCACGAGGAGAGCCAGGAGCTGTAAAAAGTGTGGACTCCGGACTCAGGCTGCTTGTGAAAAGCCAAATAACAGGGATCCTGCCAGAGAGGCATGGCTGTGAGCAAGGACTCTGCAGTCAGATGTGGGTTGAAATCCCAGCCCCACAACTTCTTAGCTGTGTGACTTTAGGCAAGTTACTTGACCTCCCTCCTCATCAGTTGTCTCATCTCTAACCTAAGGTTAAGAATCCCTAATTGGAGCAAGATAACTGCCACATAGCAAGCCCCTGATAGAGACTGGTTGAATGAATGAATATGTAAGGCAGTAAACAGTGCCTGGCATAGAGCAATCATTCAGTACATGTTAGCAGTGTTATCTTTTGATCACCTGCTGTCAATAGGTGATCTTTCCACTCCTATGTGCTATCATTATCCCCACTTTATAGATGAGAACACTGAGGCTTAGAGAGGTTAAGTTCCTTGCTCAAGGTCACACAGTGAGTTAAGTTTCAGAGTTGAGATTCAAACCTAGATCTGTCTGAGTCCTCTAGTTTGATGTCTCAGTTTAGATTCAGCAAAGGGTAATACTTGGAGCCAGTTTGCCAGAGTTTATTTGCATTGCAATCTGGGGCTGAAAAGAATGGATCTGAGAGTTTCCACCTCTGCGGGGGATCCCCTGAAGGGGCTGTGGAGATGGCGGTGGGCAACCAGAGGGCTTTCTCGGGAAGCTCAGCTATTTCCTGGGCCAGCAGAGGGCTTCACTGATGCTGCGTCTTAGATCTGTCACCCGTGGGTGTACAAGATGCCTGTCTTCTGGACATTCTGCTCTCATGGATTCTTGGCAGATTCAGATTTGCGATTTGGGCATTTACTTGGTGAAATCTTCTCTGGCAGAGTGTTTCATGTGGTGTGGGACAAGCCTTCAACCTTTCTGTAGCCTCTCTCCCAGGAGAAGCTGTTCTCTTCCTCCTCACAAACCCTTTGTGGCTGAGTCTCTCATCCGCCTTTTAACCTGCTTTGGCACTGAGCCGTGCGGAAGCCTTTTGTGACAGGGGGTGGCTTCGGCCTCATTCCAAAGTAGCCACCGGTCAGGACAGCTGCAGGGGAGGGTCTGAGGGCTTCTGTCTGATGCCCGCTGTGGCCGGATCTGGCCACAGCTCTCCCGGAGGCTGGCGCGGCCTGAATTGTAGAATGGCTAGTGCGTTGATTAGAAACGCTGGCAAGAGACTAGTGCCTTTTAGTAAAGAGCTTTTCCCCCTTTTTTCTTTCTTTTCTGGTGGTGCTGGTGCTATGGGAAAAGGCTTTCATAATTGTTTATTGGTGCATCTTCTTGGGGATTCTCCCATATGTTCCCACCCCTCGGATCATTCATGGAAGGTGCATCCCGTGCGAAATGTTTTCCTTGGTGCAGAGGTCCCTCCTCTCTCCTCCCTCCCTCCCTGTCCCTCTGAGCTTCTGTGACGTCAGCCCGGAGGTGACTGGGTGGCTTCTCTGCCTGCAGGTTCTGAGGCAGGGAAGGCAGGGAATGCAGCTGTGTTGCACAGTCGCCTTCCAGCCCTCAGATGATCTAGGCTGCTCTTTTCACTTCCCCAGTGGACCCTGTTGTCTCACCTGCCACATGCTGCTTTCGCAGCTGTATTTGGGGGGAAAATGTTGATGGCTTTTTGCTTCAGAGACCATTGCTTCCCTGTCTTATACCTGGGCGCCTTATTCTTTGATGACGATGCACCCCATGTGGGTTCGAGAGAGAACTCATTTCTGTCTCCGGTGCGCATATTTGAAGAACAGGGTCCCCTGTGTGTTTCTTCCCAGTGGGAGTGGGGAACCTGTGCGGCCCCCGGTTGCCTGTCCAGGGATGCGCTCCAAACATGGCGAGGCTTGGAGGAAGATCGATGGCTGCTGCTGGGTTTGGGCTCCAGATGGTGGGCAAGGAAGCTCAAGCCTGTCCTCCTCCACACAAGGCAGTTCTGACCATTGAACATTTTCCCCTCAGGTATGCGTCTTCCTCCAAGGAGGAAGATGACAGCCCAGGAAGGGAGCAACCTCGGTGATGAACACTCGCAGGAGCTGTGAGGGGCGGCTTGGCGAGCAGCTTTGTGGTGATTTATGGGAGTCAGGGGCTGCCGGATGGGATGTGGATGCTGTCAGCTCGGTGGATTAAATGCCCATTTCCATTGTTATTGACATATAAATGATCAGTGCCAAGGAGACTGTGAGGGGAAAGATTTCTGGGGCAGTGATGTGGCACATGCCCCAGGATATGGACTCGTCTTTGCCCAAATCTGTCCTCTGGGCTCTCAGGAAGCCAGCATTGGAACTGAAATAAAACCCCAAGTCCCAGCTCTCATGATGCCGGCAGCAGCTGCGTTCATTGCTAAAGCAGCCATGGCGAAAGAGGTTCCCGAGTGGATTTTAAGAAGTCGGGAAGACCTTTGAAAAGGTAGTGTGGATTTCCTCAGCTGGCAGGAGCCGTGTCAGGCCACGTGCATGCATCACTTTTGCCTGGGTTCTTTTATTCCTCTGTGGATTTGGAAGCATCGCTGAAGGAGAGAGGGGATCTTATTCCTGGGAAATGGAATCGGCTTCTGAGTCCAGCCAACAGCAGAAGAGAAAACTGGTAACCCACGGACTGGAAGATCAAAAGAGGGTAAGTGAGAACTTTGTTGCTTGGCTTATGGCGCCAGAATTGCTAAGTGTGGCTCAGAGCGCCCAGGTGGTCGTCTGCATTGTTGTTGTCGTCATTGATTATGCTGGTTTGTCTTTCTCTGGTTAAGGAGGTGGAATGGTGGCTCTCGATTTGCCCGGTCCTAGTGCTGGACTTGAAGCCTTGACTTGTTGGGCAAGGGGAGAGAGAAGGAAGGGGAAAAAAATCAGAAAGGCAAAGATTTATAAGCCTTAGCTCAGGGAGTTGCAAAAAGTGTTGGTGTTCTATAAGTCAAGTATGAGCTTATTTGTACCGAAGCCCCCCGTTGGGATTTATACACTGTTAGCACCTTTTGGAAATGGTACTCTTGACAGCGGTGGTTTCATCTGAGTTATTCACCATGTGGTCTGCTGGCTCTTGTGTTTATGGATCAAAACCATATTCTACTCCACTCTTTGGCCGCACCTGTGAGAATGTCAAAGCCATTTAAAAAGGCCCGTTGAGTGTAGGTCATTTGCTGTCATTGGTCTGAAAGCTGCAGTCACCCAGGACTTGTGTCTTGCAGTTAAAGTTCAGCTTGTCTTCAAAAGCCAAATGCAGTCGAGAGTAGCATTGAGTGGCTGGTTTTCCTGTGTTTCCTCATTCCCAGGGGAATTTCTAGGACCGGGGGTGGCCAGGGTTAAATACAGCTCAAGCAGAGTCAGGGTCTATGTTAATCTGAAAATAATTTCTGATGTTTCCTTTGAAATGTTGTGGATGGTTGAAAAACTTCTCGTATTCTCTCCATGTGGAGTGGAGTATCCCTTCTCTTCATGAGTCTCAAAGATCATCTCTTCCTGGTGTGAAATACCTGTGGAGGTGAAGACTAGACTTACACCTCTTCCCTGTACTTTTCAATGGCTCTGTGTGTGTGTGTGTGTGTGTGTGTGTGTGTGGGTGTGTGTGTGGGTGGGTGTAAAGGATTTAGTATGGGGCTTTGCTCTGACCTTCAAAAAAATAAACATAAATGGAAACAGGCCATATTTTAAAAACAGTTAATTACTCTATTTCTAAAAAAAGTTTCCACTCTTTAAGCTGCACTCACCGTAATGTGGGAAGAATGCCCACTCTCTTAGGCACCTGGATAAGTGAAATTTGTTTTGCGGTCTTTAATTTATCCAGTGTATAACCTGCTAGACCTGTCTGCTCCTATTTCTACAGGAGCTTTCTGAGAGATGGGAGGAAAACCGGTAATTGTTGTGAACAGATCCTAAGATTGACTGCGTTTTACTAAGTATAAGCCAAGTTTGATATCCAGACACTTTAGTGGAGGAACATTTGGGACCTCTGACACTGTAGAATATTTTAATTGGGCTGGTACACCGAGATAATATGCAATTATGACAGCCTCTCCTTGGTTAGGTATGGATATCTGCATTTCCCATCTGTTCTTGGCTCTAGCTGTGTTGGGTCCACATGTACTATGGAGCCTCTGGAAGTAGAATATAACCCCAAGTGAGGCTCTGCGGCAGCTGGGTTAACATCAATTGGTCATGCTCAGCTGACATTCATTTTAACTTGAACTCTAGCTGTCATGGCGATTATTAAATTTATAATGATATATGTAAGTTCCGTTTTAATGACTCTCCATGCTTGAGTGAGCTCTCACTTGTGCTGGCAAAATAAGGCTTAATAGAGTATTACATTTCATCTCCTACTGAATTTTCCAGGCAGTGTTGAAACTTTGCTGAGGAGGAATTAGATTGCTTTTTCTGATAGGCATTGTGATTATAGTTCCATATTGCTCGAGTACAGTTTTGGGTACTCTTGTAGAGATACCGCCACTGCAACAGCTTCTGTTGGCGTGTGCATGTGTGTGTTTGTGGGTAAACACACACCCCATTTGTGTCAAGTGTGAAGCTAAACAAGCCTCCCGGCACACAGCCTGGAATGTCTTGTCCCCGGAGCTGAAAGGCGACTCTCCAGTGTTTTGGCTCAGATATCTCCGGTGAGCTGAAAACCCCTCTTCAGGGGGGATTGGCTGAAAATCCAACAAAGGCACAATCAAGGCATCCGTTGGGGAGCTGGGAAATCTCCATCAGCATGCTTAAGTTACCACGCGTTCACTGGCACCAGATCCTTGTGGCATTGCTGTCAGTGAGAGAGAGAGAGAGAGAGAGAGGGAGAGAGAGAGGGGGAGAGAGAGAGAGAGAGAGAGGGTGTGTGTGTGTGTGTGTGTGTGTGTGTGTGTGTGTGTGTGTGTGTGTGTTATCCAGGGAAGGACAATTGTGGGTAGCTGCGGAGACAAGGCAGAGAGAGAGTGGCCAGCTTCATTTTGCTATATTTCTTGCCGTCCAGAGCAGCAAAGCCATTTTCTTTAAGGTTTGGTAAGCTTCATGCATCTTGCTGTAACTTGGCCCTTTTTTTGGTTTTCATACAGATAGAGTGCCTTGTTGAGGGCTCTAGATCTGGCTCTTTGAGGGTATTTGCCTGTGATTTCTGCGGTGAAGAGTGCCATGAGCTGTGGAACCAGAGAGCTGGGTTCAAATTCCAATTGTGCTGTGTGACTCTGAGAAAGCTACTTAAACTCTCTGACTATTAGATTCTACATTTTCCAAGAGGACAGTAGTATTTAATTATAGGGATACTGTGAAGATTAACTGAAGTAAAGCTGGTAAGGACTTTGGTGACTGGTAATTATTTAAGAAATGTTCTGTATATTCTTGGGACAATTTGCAATGTGGTATTTCTTATTGTCCTTTTGTTCTTAGAGGGCTATGTGTGATTTTGTTTTAAATCTTTAAAAAAACACTCAAGGAATACACACTCATTACACATTCAAGCATTACAGAAGAATTCAGAGTGTAAATTCCTCTTTTCTCTAGTTTTATCCAGCAGTGACTGCTATTAACAGTTTGATATATAGCATTCCTGACTACTCTTGGTTTGTGTTTCTTAATAAAAGGAAATCATACTGAACATATTTTTAAGAACCTTGTTTTTCCACTTAATATAGTATGGATATCTATCTGAGTCATTACATACACACCTACCTCATGCCTTTTAATGACTAGAGAGAGTTCCATTATAGAATGTGCCAAAATTTATTAATTAGTTAAAATTTATTTAACTAATCCCTGGATGTTTCCAGGTTTTGGTTTTTGCTCTGTGATTTTTTTTTTTTTGGTATTACAAAATTCCTTTGTTCATCTATTCAGCAAGTATTTATGAAGTACCTTCCATGTGCCAAGTCCTATTCTTGGAGCTGGGTGTCAACTAGACAGACATGATCGCTTTCTTCCTGAAGCTTACATTCTAGACCAGCGCTTTCCATCCAACTTTCTGCAATGATGAAAATGTTCCATTCATGAACCGTGCACGTCAGTAGCCACTAGTCATATCTGGCCACGGAGCACTTGAAATGTGGCTAATATGACTGAGGACCCCATTTAGTTTAAATCGGGAATTCCCTGGCGGTCCAGTGGTTAGGACTCTGCACTTCCACTACAGCAGGCATGGGTTCGATCCCTGGTCATAGAACTAAGATCCCGAATGCTGCACGGTGTGGCCAAAGAAAAAAACTTCTCATTTAGTTTAAATTAATTTAAGCTTAAATAGACTAGTTGGCTACAGTGTTGGACAGTGCCTCTCTCGACAGCTACATCATCTATTTGCAGACAATGGCCTACGTGCTAAAGAGAATAACTAGGCCTGGGTAGTGTCATGGGTGTGGCAAGGGTGAACTTCATACTTATAATTATTTTTAAATTTTCTGTTAATTGAGGTGTGACTTACATTCAGTAAAGTCCATGCTTCTTAAGTTTACAGCTTGATAAATTTTCTTTTATCTCTATCACACCTGTGCAGCTACCACACAGATCAAGATATAGACCATTTCTTGACCCCAAGAGGGTGTGTTGTAGCTGGGTATAAGGGATGCCCCCCTAGGGAGGTGCCTTTTGAGTGGAGACCTCAGTGATGAGCAGCAGCTGGCCATGGGAAGCTCAGATGGCAGACTTCAGATGTGAACGTGCCCACACTCACCCCACAGCAGGGAGGGCTGCCATTCAGAACTCCCCCTTGGGGGACTTATCTTGGTGCCACTTATGGACAGTAGCTCCCCATGCATCCCTAGCACTTGGAAATTCAGATTCTGTGCTGACGTCAGGAAAAATCCAGAGAGGCATGGGGCTGCAAATTGCCACGGAGAGAAATTCAGTGAGGTAAGTATTGTTCAGTGCTGTAAGAACCCACTTAACTAGCACAGATGGGAGGAGTAAAGTTTCCCTGACAGACACCTATTGATCAGTAAAGGGAATGACTTTTTGATTGATTTTTTTCTCTACTCCTCCTTAGAAGTTTGTCCTTCACAGACGGAGCTTTCCCACAGAGGATGAACATAAAATAAGAATTGTTCAGGGGTTTTTAAGATACTTGATGACTGAGCGGTGACAAAGATGGCTTAGTTTGAATATTCTCCGGGCTGTCAGCTTCTCAGCATGAAAGACTTCCTGGGGACAGTTTTTTAAAATGACTTTGGAGAGAGTGAACTTGGGCTTTGTATAATTAAAATTTCCCGGGTTGGCTGAGCGGCTCTGGGTTGCCAAATGCTGCTGTACAAAGTGGAAGATATTATCATACTTGCCCTGTCATCCTCTCCCCTTCATTTTTTTCACTGGCATCCCTGACTTCCCCATCACGTGGTTGCAGCTCAGAATAATTTTACCTTCTCCACCACCCTCTAAGTCCTCTACCTTTTCATCCTATCATGAGTCCCACTTGCTCCTGTGCTACATTGTATCTGCAGCTGTCTCTTCTTTCTGGACTTACTGCACCACCTTCATTTCAGGTCCAGGAATTCTTGCTTGGCTGGTGTCATAGCCTCCTGGCTGGCTCTCTTGTTTCCATTTCTCCTTTAGACCATCCTCCACTCCTGGCCAGATTACTCTTCTTGGAGTCTTCCTGGAGTGTTGTCATCCTATTCAGTGATTTCCTGCTATGATGTTACCCTCCCCAGCCTCTGGCACTTTTCGCTGTGCCCAACTTCTAGGGTGTAATAAGTAGAAGCTCAAATCTCATTGGTATCTCATAGACCTCAGCTTCACCCCTGGAAGAGTTCTGTAACCTCCCTGAGCTGTTTTCTCAGTGGTATTTATTCATAGCTTGTAAGATGCTTAGCCCTGTGCCCGGAACACGGTAAATAATCAGTGAGTGGGAATTGCTGTGATGATTATAGTCTCCCATTCTCTTTTATCCAAATATTCTCTTGCCAAACTATCATTTCTGTTTCATGAACAACCCTCACGTTTCCCCCACCTCTGAGACTTTGCTTTTGCACATGCCTGCCTGTCCACCTTGAGACCCCTCATCCGTCCTCTGTGAAGAATGCATCCTCCTCCTGTTTCTGATACCTTGTTCACATGCAGCCAGGGTACCAGTTCATGGCATTCTCCTCATGGCCCAGATGTTTTTCTACATGTCACACCCTGTACTAGTTTGTTGGCTCATTGAAGAAGGAACTGGTCTTACCCATCTCTTCATCCTCTGGCACACAGTAGGCACCAGTAAATGTTGGTTGAATGAATGAACGTTAGTTGTTGCTTTGAGATTTCTTTTTCCCTGTGGTCCTGAAGCTGAATCTGATCTTCCAAAAGGACTGGTTTAATATGTTGTCCACTCTTAGAGAAGAGGGAGAAATAGGATTCAAGGAGATGGTTAGGAGTTCCCTGCAGTGATTGAATACATTTGATTCAGGTGTTAGACTGGGTCTGGTGAGTGGAATAGAAAGAAGGGGCCTATTGAAGAGATATTTTGAAGGAAGGAGCAGAAGAGTTTGGGTTAGTGACTAGACTAGTCCCTAGACTGACAGAGAGGGATGAATCTAAGATGTTGCCAAGCTTTGGTACATCGGTGGCTGGAGGGAACTGCAGCCCTTTGAATGGAGCGACTTGAAGTAATGACACCTTTTAATGCTTCTCACAGCAGAAGTCCTCTTTTGCTTGGTTTGCACCAGTGGAAGCAGAGCAGTTGTTATTTCTTTTCAGGCAAAGAAGGAAAACAAGATGTATTTTAAGGTACTTTTCCCAAGCACCCATGACTTAGATTTAGTGAATCTTTCAGAAGGGATTAAGAAATAGGCTAAGGATAGGGAAAGTAACTAACATATTGTACAACTGCTATGTGGCAGAGAGTGTACTAGGCACTCATTTTATCTCATTTAGATCTCCCCCAAGCCCTTGATGTAGGTATTACCAACCCATTTTACAGATGCAAAGGAAAGAATTTTTCCAAGTTTCCACAACTTATTTTGTCTGCTAGGCTCCAGCACCTCACTGTAATTTCACCTACCATTAGGATTATATCTCTAAAAATTTTAAACTGGAATTTACTTTAAAAATAGTTTCTTCTAACTTCCTTTTAGTCGTGTACTTGTATATACATGGACATACACATACACACATGTGCGTGCATACATACTCCATAGCAGGGTTTGCCTGTGTGGCATCTTAAAGGTGTTTGTTCATCTGGGAACTATGTCCATATTATTCCGGAAATCAAAGCTCCATGCCACCACCCTCCCCAAGGTCAGTCTCTGGCCATGGTGAGGCTGAGCTGCTGTAGAGGAATTCTCCTCCTAGTGGTCTGAGCTCTGAGATGCTGCCAGTGTGGTCAGGGCTCTGGACGAATGGATGTTCACATGTCAGGTAAAAATGCAGCTCCAGCCCCAGCTCCCTGAGCTCTTTCCAGATGAGCTGAGATGCTTGCTCTTCGGCCTGGGCCCATGTGCTGCTGTCGCCCCTTTGTAGCCGGAGGTGGCAGCAGTTACAAGTTGATCAGCCTCCAGACACCTCCCTGCCTGGATGGCCTGCCTGTCTGCCTGGGCTGTTAACCAAACGCTCAGGGGATGTACACCGAGGGCCTACCACAGCACATTTCACATGTCACTGAAGGCTGGAAAAAGACTGTAGCCGGATGCAACTCAATTCAGTTAAGTTTTGAGCTTCCGTTCAGGTATAGGGGGAGAGAGGCTAGCAAAGGGGCCAGGGCAATGCCCTGCTTTCATTCCAGTGTGGAGAATGTGAGACAGCTCAAGATCAGTCTCATTTATGCATTCATTCATCCCACATTTATTTATTGAGTCCCTACTGTATGCCAGCCAGCCACAGCATGAGGCTCTGGGGTCATAATGATGAGCTTAGATACTGTCCCCGGTCTCTTGGCACTTCCATTGCCTTGGAGGAGTCAGTTTAACCAGCAGTGACGGTGACATTAAATAAGTGTGTGTCTGGCTTGGAGAGGTTGGCAGGGGTGGGAGGGTGGGCACAGAGTGCTTCCCTGGAGGAGGAGGAACTTGAGCTCTGCCTATAAGGGGCTGAGTGGGGAGCACACTGGAGGGAACACTAAATAAGCAGCTCGCAGGGTGGACTGAATTGTGTCCCCCTGCCCCAAATTCATATGCTGAAGTATACCTCAGAATGGGACTGCGTTTGGAGATAGGCCCTTCAAAGAGATAATTCAGGTTAAATGAGGACAAAAGGGTGGGGCCCTAATCTGCTATGACTGGTGTCCTTCTGAGAAGAGGAAGGAACGTGCGCACAGAGGAAAGGCCGTGTGAGGACATAGTGAGAAGGCCGCCATCTGCAAGCCACAAAGAGAAGCCTCGGGAGAAACCATACCTGCTGACACTTGGATTTTGGACTTCAAGCCTCCAGAACTGTGAGAAAATAATTTTCTGTTGTTTAAGCCACCTAGTCCGCGGTATTTTGCTATGGCGGCCCTAGCAGACTAATACAACTGGCACACGGGGAGAGAGGGAGTTGGCTTAAGGCATTTTACCTACAACAACCCAGACTGTAAGCTCCCTGAGGGCAGACACTAGGTCACTTCCCCAGCATCCAACACACTGCCTGATGTCTGGTAGGTCTTTAGGAAATATTTGTTGAGTGAAAAAAATCCATGAATGAAAAGGATGAGGACAGAGAATGGAGAAACTGGACAAGCCATATGAACAGTTGGGATTTTGTCCTGTAGGCATTGAAAAACCACTGGGGGTGTCAGAATTAGGGAATGCCCTGAAAGTGGTGCTTGGGAAGATTTCTGGAATAAACCAGGGTAGATAGGAAGGGGTGAGGGTAGCTGTGCAGGTGATAGAGCTTGGAATCAAAGAGACCAGTTAGAAGGCCACAGTAGCCACATAGGCATTCATGATAAGCTTCCATTCCAGGGCTAAGACAAAGGGAAGGCAGAAATGAGCACAGATACAAGGAATAGAATCTGAGGAACAGAAGCTGGCCGGCAACTGGATATGGTTGACTCCTATTCCAGGTGGCAAGAATCCCAGGGGTCTCCAAGGTTCAGAGCCTCCCCTTCCCATACCTGCTAGAATGGTGTCTGATAGTCCAGTGGCACTTTGGATCATGACTAATGTACCCCGGATGCACCGTGATCTCCTGCACTGGTCATAACAGAGTAGTTGACTCTGTCTCCATTTGGTGGATGAGGCAAGTGAGGCATGGACAGGCCAAGTGACCGGCCCAACATCACACAACTTGTTCTTAACTAGAAGGAGGTGAAGATCCCTAGTCTTTATCCTCTAGTTTAGGGTCACTCTCCAGGGAATAAAACTGCCTTCCTCAATCAGCAGAAATAAATGCTGATGTTTTGTTATTTTAGCTTAATTTTCAATGGGGAAGAAGATAACAGTTTTGGGACCCTACTTTAAAGATACTGGAAAAGTTAATTATTTTTGGTCCTAAAGGTGCTAGAAGTTGAACAGTAATTCATGCACCTCAGAGGTGGCCTCTTCCCATTTATTTGAAAGATACACATAAATTGCATGAGGATAGCTTTACAGTAAGTTCCAGCTCTGTCCCAGCTGGCTTCCAGGAACCAAATTACTGTGTCCTCAGCACAAAGGAGGGCTGAGATTTAATAAGAAGCACTAAGCAGTGCCAACCTTCCAGCTGGCTTCCTGTGTAGGGCCGGCATATTTGTTAAAGCCTTTTACTTACCTGATCTTAATTTTTTCCGTTGGTCTGTATTGTTTCATCATTAATTCCTTCCTTAAACTATATAAAATATGGTCTTAAACTGGAGGAAGAGAGTGGCAATGTCACCTAGGCTGTTTGGTATTTGTTAAGAACATAACTTTGGGACCTTATTATATTGGATAATTTATCCTTTCTAGCCTCTGTTGCTTCATCTTGAAAATTAGGATGATAATAATAAAACCTTTGGTGAGGATTATGAGATATAATGCACTTGAAGTATTTAATGCAGTAGTTAGTACACGATTAAGTATTAAATGGTATTTATTATAATTCTTATATGTTTCCCTTTCCTTGGTTGGCAAAATTCTCTAAGTGGCCTATTTTGGGAATAAAATGGGGAGGAGGGGGGTGGAGAGGGAGATGGGTGCCTGCTGCTCATTTGAGTTTCCATTTCTGGTTAACTGAGGTCATATAAAATTCCTTCTAGTTTAAACTTTTGTTACTGCATGTCTCCCTCAAAGAAAGTCCGCTTTTCTGCTTTAGAAGTAGAGTCAATGAAAACAACCAAGTCTTCCTTTGTGTAGCAATCCTGTAGGAACTTCCTTGACCTCATCGTTCTGCACATTAATTGACAATTTACAGGACTCTGGTATGTACAGATGAGGCTAAACCTTTTGTGTGATTCCAGCACTCCCCCACCACAAGTTGCATTTTTTGCGTGAATATGTTTTCTGAATTTCATTTATTACACTTTGTAGCATCCCCTAAAACTGCAGCACTGGGAGAGAAAAATCTGGTTACCTAGAGGTAAGTTCCAATTAATCAAGGTTTTCCAAATCTTGTCCTAGGTTACTTTGCTCCTAAAGCTTAGATCAGATTCCTCCATGCCTGCGGTTTGAATCAAAATAATGACATCTCTGACTCCTATCCTCAGGGCATTAATTTTTAATCTTCCTTCTCTTTGGGATAATTAGAAAGAGAGGGACGGGGGTGGGGGTTGGGGAGAGAAATGCAAGGAGATGCGGTTGGCAAAGCAGGAGTGGGTGTTTTTATAATGCAGCCTCTTCTGGGAAGAGGGAGCATCTGAAGTCTTGCATCTGCATTTCCAGTTCACCTGAGGAGGCAGAGGCGAGGGTTGGGATTGGGACGGTGGCTAATGGAGCCAGATCAGGGTGGTGTCTGATGTGGGAACTGGAGGTCATTTGGGGAATGAGCCAGAGCTGTGTAACTGTGTGTGTCAGAGAGGAAGATCGAGAAATACACTTGGGTGTATGTGGGGATTTCTCCCTTGGCTAAGCTGAGTATGTACAGACAAGGTTACTCACAGCCTTGTCCATTTCCTGTATCCACGCTCCCTTGAACCTCTGGGGGGGTCACAGTGGGACTTGAAGGACAGGAGTCAACATCTTGATTACAACTAGCAAGATGCATTTTAAATGTGCCTTCCAGTGATTCTAACGTACACTGAGGTTTGAGAATTACTTTCACGATGGATTAAAACCTGCTACCACCTCCATCAGCACCAAAATCAGGGCTTCGCAGGACTGGGTTGGAGGAAATTTTTTTTTTTTTTTAATTGCAAAGAGTTTTACTTAAGTTCCCTTAGGAAAAAATGAAGTGTGTTGTTTGTTAATGGAAAGGATACATGTGCTTAGGAACCCAGAGAAATGTCAAGAACCAGGCTTCAGGAAGGGTAGGAAATGAGGCAACTCCAGGTCCCGGCCATTTGTTCCTCATTGGCTATTGTGTCCCTTCTCTGCTTCTCTCAGTGCATCTCTTCCTTTCTCTTCTTCCCAGCACTTGTCCTCTGCTGCTATTCATAGTTTCTTTCTCTTCCCTTTTAACTTCAAGGCTGACGCTCATCACCTCCACCTGCCATTACAACTTAGCTCTTCCAGTATTACTGTCCACTGAGAACTTCCCTTTGTGTTGCTTAGTTCAGAGTCGTGCGATGCTCAGATTGGTTCATCTCATCTTGTCCAGCTTAGAAGCGAGTCCAGAGAGTTAGATCAGCCACTAGATTGGCAACTCATGAGTTGTGGGTCTGTTCCTGGGCCTGTCAGCTATGGCTCCAGTGGGGGTGGGTCACATGGTACATGGCACCCTTTGAGAGTAGATTATCCCAGGAGGAGGCATGTGTAGGCAGGCAATGACTGACATCTCTACGTTCTTAGATAGAATTTGATGGAAAGAGGAGACTAGAGAGGAGGAGGCAGTCTTTGGGTTGGATGGTCAGGGGAGCGATGGAATCATCTGTTGAATGTCTGTCTTTGTCAGTGGATTGTCCCTGCCTTCGTAAAGCTCACAGTCCAATGGAGCAACCAGGTATTAAATGAATATTGAAACAAATATAGGTTTGGGTTAGGTTTAGCTTAGGTTCCCCTGATTGATAAAGGAAATATACCAGGGAAGATGGGGCTTTCACCAATGGAAAACAGGGGCTTCCCCGGTGGTGCAGTGGTTGGGAGCCCGCCTGCCAATGCTGGGGACACGGCTTCAATCCCTGGTCCAGGAGGATCCCACATGCTGGAGCAGCTGAGCCCGTGCACCACAACTTCTGAGCCTGCGCTCTAGAACCCGCGAGCCACAACTACTGAGCCCATGTGCCACAACTACTGAAGCCCGCGCACCTAGAGCCCGTGCTCCACAACAAGAGAAACCACCACAATGAGAAGCCTGCACACCGCAACGAAGAGTAGCCCCCGCTCGCCGCAGCTAGAAAAAGCCCTCGTGCAGCAACGAAGACCCAAAGCAGCCAAAAATAAATAAATAAAAATTTGTTAAAAACAAAACAATGGAAAGCAGGAAGCCAAATGGTAACGTGGGAAGAACTTCAGAAATTTGAACAATTTGGGTTTCAATCTGTGCCTCAGAATGTATTGGGTCTTTTGATCTTGGAAGAAGTTTTTTAATGTGTCTGAGTTTCACTTCCTCATCTATAAAATGTGGATACTAATAGTTCCTACCTTGTAGGGTTATATTAAAAGAAATAATGTATGTAAAATACTTAGCACAGCACCTGCTATATTGCATTGGTACTGATCAAAACGGAACTTTCCTTTACCAGTCTCTGAGCTCATATTAAGCCATGAGAAACTGCACTTTGTTACTGAGGTGTTAGTGGGTTTACTTTGGGACTAACATCTCTTGTCTATAGAAGAGTGAGGAGAAGTCACACTATCAAGAGGACTTGAGTTACAATCCCAGTTCATCACCTGGCATGTCAGCTACGACTGGGAGAGTCCTGTCTTTCCTTGGGCCTCAGCTCCTGCTGGACTTGTATGAAGTTCTTTGACTCCTTGGTCTGGCCTTTTGCTGGTATTTGGCACGTGGGTAGCTTTAGGAGGGGATCTTCTGGTTGGAAGGCCGGGCAAAGTTCCCAGCTGTAAAGCGTCTTCGTCCCTGGCTGCCTTCCATCATCTAGAGGCTGCTGCATCAGGCCCAGGGAGCCAACTCGCTCTGCCGATTGAGATCAAGGGTACTTGGAAACAGGAGCTCTGGATGCGTGCGCTCTCTTCTCTTATGGCCATCAATCACGGGCAGGGCCCCGGCTAGGACTGAAGAAGGAAACAGCAAATAAGCAGTTTGCATTACTAGAAGCCCTTTGCCTACGGTAATTGAAAAAAATCTAATTTCTGCCAGTGTCCCTGGAGCATCTTCCTACTTGGATTCCTGTGGAGTCTCCAAATTTTATTATCAACGCAACTGAGGAGGCAGAAGGGAGTGAAGTTCACTGCTGGAGTGAAGTTGTGAGGAGGATCCCTGGGCCCCCAGAATGGTACCCAGAGATCCTAGATCTCAGCTAGATTAAGGAGGATGAGGTAGAGGTGATGGGGAAAGACATGAGTGAGGGCAATGCAGATGCCTAGGGTGGGGTTCGCCTGGAGGTTGGAGATGGACTGGCGATTGCTGAGGTCCAGTGTTGCAGGGATTATAGTACTTTGTCATCTTAGGTAGCGCTGTTGTTCCCACTTCAGGCTCAGAGAAGTTTGTAACTTTCCCATGGTTCCAACAGCTGGAAGCAGTAGCCCTGGGTCTTGAAGCCAGCTCTGCATGACTCCAAACCCTATGCCCTTTTTCATCAGACGCCATTATAGACATTAATATACCACTGCCCTGACTTCTGCCATATTATTAATACTCCATATCTGTTTTTAAATTGACTCACTTAAACAAAATTAGCCTTATCACAGGATAGTATCAGTGAAATCCCAGGTTTGATGTGCTACTTATTTTTCTTTCTAATACTCATTAAAATGAAATCATGGGTATGAAGTTTTTAAAGTTTATTGATGTACTACTTAAAATAACATATACCACGAGGGGTACACAGACCCCAGTTTGGAAACACTCCCTGTACGTCATTAGCAATATGACAGCAACAATAATAATATCGATCTGATTACTGAACACTCACCATGTGCCAAGCTCTGTACAAAGCATCACAGTGGGTGGAACATGGGATCAGTAGTCAGACCTGGGTTTAAAACTGAAATCTGCCACTTCCTTTGAAGTTTGACCTTCAGCAAATTAGTTATCTTCTCTGTGCCTCAGTTCCCTCATCTATAATAATAATATCTCTCTTCTAGAGTTGTTTTGAACATTAAACAAGTTAAAATAATGCTCAGAAAGTGCCTTGCACATATTAAGTGCTATATTAAGTATTAGCTATTATTGATTCATTCATTCATTTGACAATTAATTAATGTTTGAGCATGTTCTGTATACCAGACACCATTCTATAATCTTCACAGAAATCTGGTTGTGGATATTATCCACGTTTTATAGATGAGAAGACTTAGGTTGAGCAGCTTCCCCCAAGGTTCCCTACCCTAAAACATGATGAAATCGAAATTCAAATCCACGTATATCTGAAGCTCTAGTGCTATGATTTTTATAGAACACTTCTGATACAAAATGTGTGTGTGTGTGGCGTGTGTTTTTCCACAAAGACCAATTCTTTGACATGAGCTGCGTGTCCTACAACTCAATTCAATTCATTTCTGTTGCTATCTACCTGGAGTGAGTGTCAGATCCCTCAAGTTAAGGGCTCAGTCCCACAAGCCTGCCCCTGGTTCAGATGCTAATTGTAAGTCCAGACCTCCTGTACTTCTTTTTTTTTTTTTGCGGTACGTGGGCCTCTCACTGCTGTGGCCTCTCCCGTTACAGAGCACAGCCTCCGGACGCGCAGGCCCAGCGGCCATGGCTCATGGGCCCAGCCGCTCCGCGGCATGTGGGATCTTCCCGGACCCGGGCACGAACCCGCGTCCCCTGCATCGGCAGGCGGACTCTCAACCACTGCGCCAACAAGGAAGCCCTATTTTTTAAATTTCATTTTATTTATTTTTTTACACAGCAGGTTCTTATTAGTCATCAATTTTATACACATCAGTGTATACATGTCAATCCCAATCACCCAATTCAGCACACCGCCATCCCCAGCTCCCCGCCGCTTTCCCCCCTTGGTATCCATACGTTTGTTCTCTACATCTGTGTCTCAATTTCTGCCTTGCAAACTGGTTCATCTGTACCATTTTTCTAGGTTCCACATATATGCATTAACATACGACATTTGTTTTTCTCTTTCTGACTTACTT
The DNA here is from genome assembly GCF_039906515.1 of Pseudorca crassidens. NCBI lineage: Eukaryota > Metazoa > Chordata > Mammalia > Artiodactyla > Delphinidae > Pseudorca > Pseudorca crassidens. Next base: position 37,087,989 of record NC_090304.1, on the reverse strand, counting down.
CACTCTGTATGACAGTCTCTAGATCCATCCACGTCTCAACAAATGACCCAATTTCGTTCCTTTTTATGGCTGAGTAATATTCCGTTGTATATATGTGCCACATCTTTATCCATTCGTCTGTTGATGGACATTTAGGTTGCTTCCATGACCTGGCTACTGTAAATAGTGCTGCAGTGAACATTGGGGTGCATGTGTCTTTTTGAATTATGGTTTTCTCTGGGTGTATGCCCAGTAGTGGGATTGCTGGATCATATGGTAATTTTCTTTTTAGTTTTTTAAGGAACCTCCATACTGTTCTCCATAGTGACCGTATCAATTTACCTTCCCACCAACAGTGCAAGAGGGTTCCCTTTTCTCCACACCCTCTCCAGCATTTATTGTTTGTAGATTTTTTGATGATGGCCATTCTGACTGGTATGAGGTGATACCTCACTGTAGTTTTGATTTGCATTTCTCTAATAATTAGTGAGGTTGAGCAGCTTTTCGTGTGCTTCTTGGCCATCTGTATGTCTTCCTTGGAGAAATGTCTATTTAGGTCTTCTGCCCATTTTTGGATTAGGTTGTTTGTTTTTTTTAATATTGAACTGTTTATATATTTTAGAGATTAATCCTTTGTACGTTGATTCGTTTGCAAATATTTTATCCCATTCTGAGGGTTGTCTTTTCGTCTTTTTATGGTTTCCTTTGCTGTACAAAAGCTTTGAAGTTTCATTAGGTCCCATTTGTTTATTTTTGTTTTTATTTCCATTACTCTAGGAGGTAGATCAAAAAAGATCTTGCTGTGATTTATGTCAAAGATTGTTCTTCCTGTGTTTTCCTCTAAGAGTATTATAGTGTCTGGTCTTATATTTAGGATTCGAATCCATTTTGAGTTTATTTTTGTGTGTGGTGTTAGGGAGTGTTCCAATTTCATTCTTTTACATGTAGCTGTCCAGTTTTCCAGGCACCAATTATGGAAGAGACTGTCTTTTCTCTATTGTATATCCTTGCCTCTTTGTCATAGATTAGTTGATCATAGGTGCGTGAGTTTATCTCTGGGTTTTCTATCTTGTTCCATGGATCTGTTTCTGTTTTTGTGCCAGTACCATATTGTCGTGATTACTGTAGCTTTGTAGTATAGTCTGAAGTCAGGGAGTCTGATTCCTCCAGCTCCATTTTTTTCCCCCAAGACTGCTTTGGCTATTCAGGGTCTTCTGTGTCTCCATACAAATTTTAAGATTTTTTGTTCTAGTTCCATAAAAAATGCCATTGGTAATTTGATAGGGATTGCATTGAATCTGTAGATTGCTTTGGGTAGTATAGTCATTTTCACAATATTGATTCTTCCAATCCAAGAACATGGTATATCTCTCCATCTGTTGGTATCATCTTTAATTTCTTTCATCAGTGTCTTACAGTTTTCTGCATACAGGTCTTTTGTCTCCCTAGGTAGGTTTTTTCCTAGGTGTTTTATCCTTTTTGTTGCAATGGTAAATGGGACTGTTTCCTTAATTTCTCTTTCAGACTTTTCATCACTAGTGTATGGGAATGCAAAAGATTTCTGTGCATTAATTTTGTATCCTGCAACTTTACCAAATTCATTGATTGGATCTAGTAGTTTTCTGGTGGCATCTTTAGGATTCTCTGTGTATAGTATCATGTCATCTGCAAACAGTGACACTTTTACTTCTTCTTTTCCAATTTGTATTCCTTTTATTTCTTTTTCTTCTCTGATTGCCGTGACTAGGACTTCCAAAACTATTTTGAATAATAGTGGTGAGAGTTGACATCCTTGTCTTGTTCCTGATCTTAGAGGAAATGCTCTCAGATTTTCACCATTGAGAATGATGTTTGCTGTGGGTTTGTCATATGTGGCCTTTATTATGTTGAGGTAGGTTCCCTCTATGCCCACTTTCTGGAGAGTTTTTATCATCAATGGGTGTTGAATTTTGTCAAATGCTTTTTCTGCATCTATTGAGATGATCATATGGTTTTTATTCTTCAATTTGTTAATATAGTGTATCACATTATTGATTTGCATATATTGAAGAATCCTTGCATCCTTGGATAAATCCCACTGGATCATGGTGTATGATCCTTTTAATGTGTTGTTGGATTCTGTTTGCTAGTATTTTGTTGAGGATTTTTGCATCTATATTCATCAGTGATATTGGTCTGTAATTTTCTTTTTTTGTAGTATCTTTGTCTGGTTTTGGTATCAGGGTGATGGTGGCCTCATAGAATGAGTTTAGGGGTGTTCCTTCCGCCTCAGTATTTTGGAAGAGTTTGACAAGGATGGGTGTTAGCTCTTCTCCAAATGTTTATAGAATTCACCTGTGAAGTCATCTGGTCCTGGAGTTTTGTTTGTTGGAAGATTTTTAATCACCGTTTCAATTTCATTACTTGTGATTGGTCTGTTCATATTTTCTATTTCTTCCTGGTTCAGTCTTGGAAGTTTATACCTTTCTAAGAATTTGTCTGTTTCTTCCAGGTTGTCCATTTTATTGGCATAGAGTTGCTTGTAGTAGTCTCTTAGGATGCTTTGTATTTCTGTGGTGTCTGTTGTAACTTCTCCTTTTTCATTTCTAATTTTGTTGATTTGAGTCCTCTCCTTTTTCTTGATGAGTCTGGCTAATGGTTTATCAATTTTGTTTATCTTCTCAAAGAACCAGCTTTTAGTTTTATTGATCCTTGCTGTTGTTTTCTTTGTTTCTATTTCATTTATTTCTGCTCTGATCTTTATGATTTCTTTCCTTCTGCTAACTTAGCGTTTTTTTTTTTTTTTTGGTTCTTCTTTCTCTATTTCCTTCTGGTGTAAGGTTAGATTTTTTATTTGAGATTTTTCTTGTTTCTTGAGGTAGGCTTGTATAGCTATAAACTTCCCTCTTAGAACTGCTTTTGCTGCATTCCATAGGTTTTGGATTGTCGTGTTTTCATTGTCATTTGTCTCTAGGTATTTTTTGATTTCCTCTTTGGTTTCTTCAGTGATCTCTTGGTCATTTAGTAACGTATTGTTTAGCCTTCATGTGTTTGTGTATATTATGTTTTTTCCCCTGTAATTCATTTCTAATCTCATAGCGTTGTGGTCAGAAAAGATGCTTGATGTGATTTCAATTTTCTTAAATTGACTGAGGCTTGATTTGTGACCCAAGATGTGATCTATCCTGGAGAATGTTCCGTGCGCACTTGAGAAGAAAGTGTATTCTGTTGTGTTTGGATGGAATGTCCTATAAATATTAATTAAGTCTGTCTGGTCTATTGTGTCATTTAAAGCTTCTGTTTCCTTATTTATTTTCATTTTGGATGATCTGTCCATTGGTGTAAGTGAGGTGTTAAAGTTCCCCACTATTATTGTGTTACTGTCGATTTCCTCTTTAGAGCTGTTAGCAGTTGCCTTATGTATTGAGGTGCTCCTATGTTGGGTGCATATATATTTATAATTGTTATATCTTCTTCTTGGATTGATCCCTTGATCATTACATAGTGTCCTTCCTTGTCTCTTGTAACATTCTTTATTTTAAAGTCTATTTTATCTGATATGAGTATTGCTACTCCAGCTTTCTTTTCATTTGCATTTGCATGGAATATCTTTTTCCATCCCCTCACTTTCAGTCTGTATGTGTCCCTAGGTCTGAAGTGGGTCTCTTGTAGACAGCATATATATGGGTCTTGTTTTTGTATCCATTCAGCAAGCCTGTGTCTTTTGGTTGGAGCATTTAATCCATTCACGTTTAAGGCAATTATCAATATGTATGTTCCTATGACCATTTTCTTAATTGTTTGGGGTTTGTTTTTGTAGGTCCTTTTCTTCTCTTGTGTTTCCCCCTTAGAGAAGTTCCTGTAGCATTTGTTGTAGAGCTGGTTTGGTGGTGCTGAATTCTCTTAGCTTTTGCTTGTCTGTAAAACTTTTGATTTCTCCATCGAATCTGAATGAGTCCTTTGCCAGGTAGAGTAATCTTGGTTGTAGGTTCTTCCCTTTCATCACTTTGAGTATATCGTGCGACTCCCTTTTGGCTTGTAGAGTTTCTGCTGAGAAATTATCTGTTAGCCTTATGGGAGTTCCCTCGTATGTTATTTGTCATTTTTCCCTTGCTGCTTTTAGTAATTTTTCTTTGTCTTTAATTTTTGCCAGTTTGATTACTATGTGTCTCGACGTGTTTCTCCTTGGGTTTATCCTGTATAGGACTCACTGTGCTTCCTGGACTTGGGTGGCTATTTCCTTTCCCATGTGAGGGAAGTTTTCGACTATAATCCCTTCAAGTATTTTCTCTGATCCTTTCTCTCTCTCTTCTCCTTCTGGGACCCCTATAATGTGAATGTTGTTGCATTTAATGTTGTCCCAGAGGTCTCTTAGGCTGTCTTCACTTTCTTTTTTTTTTTTCTTCTTTTTTTTGTGGTACACATGCCTCTCACTGTTGTGGCCTCTACCGTTGCGGAGCACGGGCTCCGGACACGCAGGCTCAGTGGCCATGGCTCATGGGCCCAGCCACTCCGCGGCATGTGGGATCTTCCCGGACCGGGACACGAACCCGTGTCCCCTGCATTGGCAGGTGGACTCCCAACCACTGCGCCACCAGGGAAGCCCTGTCTTCATTTCTTTTCATTTTTTTTCTTTATTCTGTTCTGCAGCAATGAATTCCACTATTCTGTCTTCCAGGTCACTTATCTGTTCCTCTGCCTCTGTTATTCTGCTATTGATTCCTTCTACTGTAGTTTTCATTTCAGTCATTGTATTGTTCATCTCTGTTTGTTTGTTCTTTAATTCTTCTAGGTCTTTTGTAAACATTTCTTGCATCTTCTTGATCTTTGCCTCCATTCTTTTTCCGAGGTCCTGGATCATTTTCACTATCATTATTCTGAATTCTTTTTCTGGAAGGTTGCATGTCTCCATTTCATTTAGTTGTTTTTCTGGGGTTTTATCTTTTTCCTTCATCTGGTACATAGCCCTCTGCCTTTTCATCTTGTCTATCTTTCTGTGAATGTGTTTTTTGTTCCACAGGCTGCAGGACTGTAGTTCTTCTTGCTTCTGCTCTCTGCCCTCTGGTGGATGTGGCTATCTAAGAGGCTTGTGCAAGTTTCCTGATGGGAGGGACTGGTGTTGGGTGGTGCTGGATGTTGCTCTGGTGGGCAGAGCTCAGTAAAACTTTAATCCGTGTGGCTTCCTTGGTGGTGCAGTGGTTAGGAATCTGCCTGCCATTGCAGGGGACATGGGTTCGAGCCCTGGTCCGGGAGGATACCACATGCCGTGGAGCAGCTGGGCCCATGCGCCACAACTACTGAGCCTGCGCTCTGGAGCCCACGTGCCACAACTACCGAAGCCCGCGTGCCTGGAGTCTGAGCTCCACAACAAGAGAAGCCACCACAATGAGAAGCCTGTGCGCCACAATGAAGAGTATCCCCCGCTCAACAGAACTAAAGAAAGCCCCTGTGCAGCAACAAAGACCTAATGCAGCAAAAAAAAAAAATTAAAAAAAACAAACAAAAAAACCCCCAAAACACTTTAATCCGCTTGACTGCTCATGGGTGGGGCTGGGTTCCCTTCCTGTTGGTTGTTTGTCCTGAGGCAACCCAACACTGGAGCCTACCTGGGGTCTTTGGTGGGGCTAATGGCAGACTCTGGGAGGGCTCACGCCAAGGAGTACTTCCCAGAACTTCTGCTGTCAGTGTCCTTGTCCCCACGGTGAGCCACAGCCACCCCTCGCCTCTGCAGGAGACCCTCCAACACTAGCAGGTAGGTCTGGTTCAGTCTCCCCTGGGGTCACTGCTCCTTCCCCTGGGTCCTGACGCGCACACTACTTTTGTGTGCCCTCCAAGAGTGGAGTCTCTGTTTCCCCCAGTCCTGTCGAAGTCCTGCAATCAAATCCCACTAGCCTTCAAAGTCTGATTCTCTAGGAATTCCTCCTCCTGTTGCTGGACCCCCAGGTTGGGAAGCCTGACATGGAGCTCAGAACCTTCCCTCCAGTGGGTGGACTTCTGTGGTATAAGCGTTCTCCAGTCTGTGAGTCACCCACCCAGCAGTTATGGGATTTGATTTTACTGTGATTGTTCTCCTCCTACCATCTCATTGTGGCTTCTCCTTTGTCTTTGGATGTGGGGTATCTTTTTTGGTGAGTTCCAGCGTCCTCCTGTCGATGATTGTCCAGCAGCTAGTTGTGATTCTGGTGTTCTCGCAAGAGGGAGTGAGAGCGCGTCCTTCTACTCCGCCATCTTGGTTGAGGGCCAGACCTCCTGTACTTCTGACTCACCATCTATAAATTATCGGTTCCCACTCCCCGCTCCTCGGAGTTTGCTAGAATGGCTCACAGAAATTAGGAAAAGAGTTTACTTACTATTACCAGTTTACTATAAAGGATACAACAACCAAATGGAAGAGGTACATGTGGCAAGGTGTGTGGAAAGGGGCATGGAGCTTCACGCCCTCTCTGGGCATGCCCCCCTCCTGGTACCTCACTGTGTCCCCCAACTCTGAATCTCCTTGAACCCCTTAATTTAGGTTTTAAAACGGAAGATCCATTACGTAGGCAAGATTGATTAGATCATTGACCATTGGTGATTAACTCAATTTCCAGCCCCTCTCCCCTCCCTGGAGGTCAGGGGGTGAGGGCACTGGGGCTGAAAGTTCCAATCCTCTAATTACGGTTGGTTCCTCTGGCAACCAGCCCCCATCCTGAAGCCCCCATCAAGAGTCATCTCATTAACATAAACTCAGGAAACACAAAAGACCAGGCTCTCCTCTCAGCCCTATAACTCAGGAAATTCCAAGCATTTTAGAAGCTCTGTGCGAGGAACTGGGGATGAAGGCTAAATAAATATGTATTTCTTAATCTATCACAATATCATAGAAGCCATAGCTGGTTCTCTTAGCTACTCTGCCGTTACTGCCTCTGCATGAAAGGAAGCCCTGCATCCTGACAGAGGGATGCCTACCCATTTATTTCTCAGACATGTGGTCAGACTTTATCCTCATGGGTCGACTGAACCTCCTTGCCCAGTTTTCGGAAAGCAGCCAGTGTCGCCCTGTCTGTCCATGTTCCAACTTTGATTCTAGTGATGTGGGATGAGTCTTCAGCGCCCATTAGCCTGTTGTGGCATCTTTGTGTCCCCCACAGTGTCCATCCAGAGGCCCAGAGATCCTGTACACAGTGGGCAGTCAGCACATATTAGAATGTGGGACTGCAGGGGGGCACAGTGACCTGGAACAGACAGATGCCACCGTAGCAGCACCAGCAACAGAATTCGTACACAGGCATCTTGTTTTGCAAGGTGCAGCAGTTAAGGATCTGTTTCCCATCATATAACATAATAGTGGTTTGCTTTATAGATGTCTTCATGGAGTTCTTTTCCTTAGAGAACTTTAGAAAATTGTGATTGCTTGTTACTTTTCGTGAATATGTTCGCTATGCACAGGTAGGTTTACTCACACAATATTTTGACTGTTGTTGTTTTCTACCTTTCACAGAAAGATCTCTGGGCCAAATTTTATCATTAAGGGCAACTGAGCTTCCTTTTGAGAGCATCTCTCCCTCTTTGGGAAAGGATGTACTAGAAACAGTGATCCCCTCTGCTGTATTTTTTCAGGTGTGTTTAGAGCCCAAGTTGCATGGATACAGATGAGAGTATGTGGAGACAGTCACTTGCATCTGGGCCATTTCAAGCAGGACTGGCTGTCCTTGTGGAAACTGGCAGTGTCTGTCCATCTTCACCTTATTCTCCCCTTTCCTCCAACCAGCCAGCCCTAGCCACTCTTCAAGATTGATTCTCCCATTTCTATTCACTTGAAACCTTCCCTATCTCTTCTCTCTTGTTCCTTCTTCTCTGATTCTTTTTAACTCTCTTTCTTTGTTTCCTACCTGATACAGTATTTCATTGAATCACATATGAGTTAAGAGCATGAGTTGTGGAGTCAGAGGATGAAACTCTCAGCTCTTTGACTTTCAGAAAGCCCCTTCCTCTCTCTGTGCCTCAGCTCCCTTCTTTGTTCAAAGGAGAAAACAGTAGCTACTCTATCCTGGTCATCTTATGGAGGATCAAATGAGACAATACAAGTACTTAGCAGGTACCCAGTAGATGGTAACTGTTCTGTAAATACCGACTGGGAGCAGTGATAGTGGCGACAGTGGTGCTGTGTTCCTGGTTAGAGTGTAAGATGCTAGAGGGTGGAGACCGAGTCTCATGTTTGTTTTTTATCCTCCAGAGTTGATCATGGTGCTAAAGTCCTAGAAGCGCTCTATAAATACCCGGGGGATTTAAGGAGGTTTCAAATTTCATGCTTTCTCCTCTGTCTGCTTTATTAGAATTATATTTAAGTAAAATCAGGGTTTGGCTTGTTCTTAGACCCATTTTATTAGAGTGCATGTGTCAGCGATTAAATATAGGGTTTATTCATAAGTGTTTATTTTCCTAGAGTGAAAACACCCCAGCCAAACCGTGTGCCTTTAAGACTCCTGCACTTGGCTGGTTCATACGGCACAGAGCATAAGCCCAACGGGAGAGCCACCCTTGCTCTTTTAGTGTGAAGTGAAAGCAGGTCTGATTCTAGAAGCAGCCAGAGAGGAAGCATTAAGCAGAGCTCTGAGAATAAGAAGTCCTGTGGGAGATGTCGATAACCAAAATTATCTCTCATTTCAGCAGCCGCTAAAAAGAGCCCCACCTGGCCCCTTCCCCTGGGGGGTGACCTCTCCCCTGTACTGGCAGGATGAGCCAGGCAGGGGCAGGAGGGGGCAGTCATCAAGAGTCAGGTTACCAGTGGGCATGACGTCAGTGTGGCTCCTAAGAGCCCGTGCTGGCCTCGTGGAGAGGCAGCAGCTGTGCCCAACGCACCCTCCGTGGAGCCCATCTAAGCCTGAAGCTCCGTGTGGATGGAGGGTGGGCGGGAGGGCTGTAGACGGCCCCCATCACTTGGAGGGCAGCCAGGGCTGCTTTTTCTGCTCAGTCCTCCCGGCAGGGTCGCCTTTCTGCAGCTTTCCTTGCGAGGTCAGTTTGCAGAGGAAAGGAATCAGGAGCCCCTAGGCGGGCAAGAATACAGGTGTTTGAGTTGATGGAAAGTTTCAGGTCCCTAGGATGGGCCTGCCAGAGCTGCCAGTAGTGGATGGGAAGCAGAGGGCTGTCCTGGAAAGAGCTGGATTTGGAATCAGCCCCCAGATGAAATCCTGGATCCAGCCCTTATGATGGGACCATATGCAAATCCTTTCTCCTTTCTAATCATCAGCTCATCATCTGTAAAGTGGGGAGAATAATACTCTTCAGGGATGTTTCCCCCCTTTGGAGAAGAGAGTGTTGAGACTGGTGCATAGTGAGAACTTAATGCATGGCAGCTCTTTGCTACCCCCTCCCCTATGTCACCACTCTCGAATATTAGACAACTAGCTAGACTCTAACAGCTGAGTTTAGTAGCTGCTAGACCATTCCAACAATGACTTGGGTTAGCTCTTCACTTTTTGCGCAGATGGGGCCGCATCTAGAGCAGGTTTCTTAGGTCTGGGTAGATTCTCCCTTTGTTACCTGCGTCTTTAAATCCAGAGTCGTCATTGTGCAGACAAGGAAACTGAGGCCCAGAATTATCACACCCAGAGTGGTAGAACAAGGCCCAGGTCCGCAATCTAGGTTGTACAGCACCATCTGTAATTTCCTGACCCCTCAGGATCTTCTCACAGCCTCTGAGCATTCGCATGTGCTGTTCCCTCTGCCAAGTACAACCGCTGCACTGACTGTGCTGAACTGTTTGTCCTCCTTGAAGATTCAGATCAGGAATCATCTCCTCTAGGAAGCCTTCCCCAATCACCACCTCCTAGCTGGTATGGGGACCCCTCCTCTGTGCTTTCAGAGCCAGTGGAGCTGACCTCTGTGGTGGACTTCTCATACTGCATTGTGGACAGCTGTTCCCCTGCCTTTCTCCCCTACTCGACAATGAGCTTTTCAAGGATTTAGGCCAAATCTTATTCATTTCTGTATTTCTGCTGTCATACCTGGCACATTGTAGGTGCTCCAAGACCTCTTCATGCAATGAAAGAATGAGTGAATGAACAGATAGCAAGGAGATAGGGTGATGCTCATGGCAGTAGCTTTTTCAGAAAGGTTCCCACTGGCTCTTTCAAACAAGATGGCAGACCTCAAGCCCTTCTGCTCATAGAGACTTCTCTGGGATGGTGTCCCTCCCAGTGACCCAGAGTGCAGCCACCCATTACCTGAGCTGTATGTCCATCCTTGCGGGTCCCAAGGACCAGAAACTCCCAAAGTGAGGCCCAGAGAATCTGCTCTTTAGGGTCTTTGTTTCTGACAGCCCCTGCATCTATTTTGTGGCTCTGTCCTTGGCTGCCATCCTTACAGGGGCTGAGTTCCCAGAAGATGTCTTAATGGAGACATCACTATATTGCCCTCCAGAGCTTCGTGTAAACAACCCTGGTGTGCATTCATTCATTCATTCTCTCATGCATTCATTCAGTGCCTTCCTCCTTCCATTAGGGCACATAATCACAAAGTGACTGTATATGACTTTATCACTCACGTGGCTCCGATGTCACTCAGAGCAGGCAATTAGATTTTTCCCAAAGGCCAGATTTGGGGGTCAGGAGGGCAGGCTGATGGAGCATTGACAAGTACTCTGATGTCAGCTTTAAAATATGCAGTAGAATCCTGAGGTAATATTCCCCCTCCCTCACTTATACACATGTCCCCAACATCATCCAGTAGCGGGTTTGGAGATATATCTACTCTCTTCCCTTCCCCAGGGCAGGGAACAGCCAGCTAGACCCAGAGTCCCTGCAGGATTTGAAGTCCTAAGAATGATGGCCATGCTGATTTTGCTCCCATGCAGACACAAACAAGCAAACTTCTTCCTGGCCTCCCTATTCATCTCTGGGTGAAGTCAAGAAAAATTGTGGGACATTGAATTGGGACCAAGCCACTCCATGTACTTCAGCAGGATTGTCAGGAACTGGACAATGTGTGTGTATGACCTTGGAAGAGTCATTTCACTACTGTGAGCCTCCATTTTGTCACTGTATGAGGAGGCTAAGTAATCCCAGCCCTTTCTCCCTTGTAAGGTTGTTGTGAGGATTAAATGAGGTCATGTTTGTGAAAATGAAAAGGCACTAACAGCTAATGTTCCTTGGGTACATCCCAGGCACTGTTATATTCTCCATTTTATAAATAAAGGACTTGAGGCTCAGGGAAGTTAAGCACTTTGCTCAAAGTCACACAGTAAATAAGTGATAGAGCCTGGTATTTGTCATCTGTCTGACCCCAGAGTCTAAGCTTTTCATTGCCACACCATATACTGTTTCAGATGTGAGCTGTGTCACATTGGACAAGTGACTTCCCTCTCCGGTCTTCAGTGGTACCATCTGAAAATGAGAGACTTTACATGGATTAGTGCTAAGGTCCCTTTCAGCTCCAAATTCCCGGTTGTATTTTTTTTTTTTTCGGCACGCGGGCCTCTCACTGCTGTGGCCTCTCCCGTTGCGGAGCACAGACTCCGGACGCGCAGGCCCAGCGGCCATGGCCCACGGGCCCAGCCGCTCCGCGGCATGTGGGATCCTCCCGGACCAGGGCACGAACCCGCATCCCCTGCATCGGCAGGCGGACTCTCAACCACTGTGCCACCAGGGAAGCCCATCCCGGTTGTATTTTAATAAAGGACACAGACACCCATTACCCGACAACACTTCCTTCCTCCAAGTTTGGCCTTCTTTGAATGTGGAAGGACTTGACCATTTGCAGACTCTAGCTGAGAGAGCATGCCGGAGGAGCAGGCAGATTGTAACGCACATCTAAATAGCAGAGCCGAGCCTGCCTAAGTGGGAAATGGATGTTGTAACACAAAGGCAGTTAGCAGGGTCCTTGGAGGTTTCAGCAGGATGTAATTACGGTTCTTTAAAAAAAGGCTCGCATATGTTTTTGAGCAAACTTAACAGATGCCCGGATGTCATGGCTGTACTCTTTAGGGAGTCTAGGATGACTGATTTTCTACAACAAGTTTGCGTAGCACATGGGAACGACCCATTGCAAATCAATTCCTAGGGTGCAATTTAATGAGCGCTCTCATTGGTGCTTCAGATTAATAATCTAAAAACCTTTATAAAATGACCACAACTTCATCTCTGCCTGGTCTGCTCTGTGTTTGATAAACTAGATGGATAGTCCTCTCTGTAGTTAGAGCTTAATGGGATTCCTTTCAAAAGAAATCCTTAGCCACACCTGTTTACCGGGATTGAGGATTTTAATGCTGTGTGCTTGTTTCTGGTGCATCGTCCTTTGCAAACTTTTGTGACTTCTTAGAGATTTTCTTTGAGCTGTGCACCCTAGGGAGACCTTCTGGATGGTTTACCACCAGTTTATTGTAGAATTAAATGCACATTGATTCTAACCAATCAATGCCCCAGTTAAGGCAGTTTGGGGGCCATTCCCATACCCCAGCATACTTTATCTGGAAAAGTCTCTTGGAAACCCATGTCCTCCTGAGGCTGTTGAGAACATCGAGCAGCTACATCAGGAAATCGAAGGATAACAAGCCTAGTTTCCTTTGGTGGGCACCTTGACATCTGTTTTTTTTGCTGGAGCTCTAACCTGTCTGATAAATTTCCAATCGAAACTTCTGCATCGAGTGATTCTTGTTCCTAAGACCCGGTTGCAGGCTTCTGGGTTCACTTCTCTGTACTGGCTTCCTCCGGGCCAAGAAATTTTCCTGCTAATAATAAACAGTTGAAGACAGTTGAAGATGGAAGCCTTGCACGTGTCTGGTTTGGGCAGAATATCAGCCTTTCAGTTGCCTCCAACTATTCATAACCCTCCGTAATTTCATAGCCATCGATTTCCCCTCCTCCCCAGCACGCTCTCATTGGCCTGTTGCCCACATCCCGTAATTGTGCCAGTCACCCCCATGACCTTTCCTTTGCTGGGCCTGATTAATAATGTACTCGACACGTTTCCCTGTTGCATCAAATACCAATTTGGCCTGAATGGGTGAAGGAATGGCTAATGAGGAGATGGTTAAGTCTTCTTATTGGACAAGCCTTTTCATTGAGCTGGTGTTAGGAGATGGGGGGAAGAGAGCAAGCTGCATTGTCACATTTTGCTCAGCAAATTTTTCTCAAACTCTGCAGCAGAGTCTGATTCTAATTACCCAGATACAGCAGCTCTTGTGCAGGGGAGGGTGTGCCATCTGATATCGGGGGGCTCTGAGCAGTAAAAGGCCTCATGTGACACAGCTTTGTGGCAGGTGTTTGCCCACCTCGCAAATGTTTCTGCTAAATATTTTGGACTGAGAGGAGAATAATTACAACATGGAGTAGAATATTTATTTAGGAAGGAGGGAGGGAGGAAACTAGTCCTGTCTTTCTGCCACTTTCTTTGTGTCCTGAAATGGCCTGGCATGTGCTCAGTCAGAGGATGGAGTTGGGTAGCTGCAGAGGAGAGCATGGCGCCCACGCTTGCTGGCTCCCCGCCACGCACAGACACAGCATTTGCAGTTGCTTCAGAGGCCAGGTTTGCTGACAGTTAATGTTAGGGGGACCTGCTCCAGGAGATGTGGCTTCCAAAGCTATGTGACAGCAGATAGCTGGGCTCTCCAACTTTGAGTTTTGGGAGGATTGCATGCCTCCCTGGGAAGAAGCATTTCCTTGAGATGCCGGTAACCTCATAGAACATCAAAGGTGGAGGTTCCTTGAGACCACCTGTTTCAAGCTCCCATTTAACAGATGGGAAAACTGGGCGTGTCAGATAGAAAGGTGACCTCTATAAGGCTTGCCACCAATGGGAAAGAATTGCAGAAAGGTGGAAGCAACTGCATTAACCAGTTTTATTGAGCATTTATTATGTGCTATTCTGTATTATTCCATACTGAAAATTCTACATGCGTTTCATTTAGTCTTCAGAAAAATCCTGGCAGGCAGGTACTGTTTATTATCTCTCTCTGACCGACGGGGCAATGCAGTGTTGAGGGAAGTAACTTTCGGAGGAGCCAGCACTCAAATCCTCACCGTCTGATGCCAGTGTGCAATCCGGACCGCTGTATTCTTCCACCTTCCGACTGAGTCTAGTTTAATTTCTCCTCATTTTACAGGTGACGACACCCGGAACTCAAAATAGGGAAACAACTTGCCCAAGGCCACTCAAATAGTTAGTGGAAAATATAGTTATTGCCACTGAAAGTAGATAACATTTATTGAGCACTTGCTGTGTACCAGAGATTGTGCTGTATGCTTTACACCCTCTTATTTAATTTTTACCAAAATCCTAGAAGGTTGGTACCATTAGGTGAGGTAACCGAAGGCCAGGGAGGTTAAGAATAACTTATCCAGTGATTGATAGGATTTAAGCGGAAGCTCCAAAATTCGACTGTCCTAGTTCTACTTTGTGAGGCCTGCCTGGAGTCTCTGACTCCTGTCCACACCCATTTCCATATCTCATTTAATCCTCCTAGTAACCCCTTAGGTAAGACTTGAGAAACCTGGGTATAGTTCTAGCTCTGCTACCAAATGTGCCGTGTGCTCTCTGGCCAGTCACTTCTCCCTCTGTGTGCCTCAGTTTTCTTATTGGTAAAAGAGGGCTAGCATCCTCATTTATGCCACAGGAGCTTGTGAGACAGTAAATGTGCATGTGCTTCAGTGGAAAAGTGCTGAACAGGGGATTATTCTGGTTCTTTCCATTAAGTCCCTTTATCTTTTGAGCTCTGGAAGCATTCTCTGTTGCTTCATCCCTTCAGATCGCCACTGGAGTGTCCACATTTGTTGTGAGTTAGATGACAGCTGGGTTTGTATTTGATTCGGATGGAGCGTGGCCTGGGTATTAAATGGCTGTCAGCAAGACCTCTTTTCTAGCTGGCTCAGGGGGACAACAGAGCCGAGCTGGCAGTACTCCCTCCAGATGTCTGGGGACGCTGCAGAGGGGAGCCGTGGGGCCTCCAAGACTGAGTCCCCATTCCATTGTGCTTGAAGTACATAGAAAATATTGGTTCCAAGTGGAAGCAGGCTGAGCCCTGCTTCAACATCCAGCCCCACTTCTGTGAGACAGCAGAGGAGATCAGGCTTGAGAGGTTTGGGTGATAAGTGATGCTGAGAAATGGCTGCGGAAACCAGATTTCAGGACCTTCTGGCCCCATCATCTGTGCACTCTATCATTTCACAGCCTTTGGCCATTTGGGCTGTTGGGATTTCTAGGAAAACTTCATTTTAACCGTAACCAGTCTTATTGTGTTCTTTTTCATTGGGGTGGGGAACAGTGTTCCATTCTCCCATCTACACTGATTTCTTACTTATTTTAAATCCTGCAGTACTTAATACTCTCTGAAACCAAGGGGAGGCAAACAGTTTGAGAGCGGACCCTTTGATGGACTTTATGCTGAGACTTTTACACACATTATACCATATCATTCCCACAAAACAGATCATTGTCTCCTTGCAATGCTCACACTCTCTTGCTTTTTCTCCCATATGAATGGTTTTGTCTTTTTAATCTGCTGGCTCTTCATCTGAATGTCAAGGGCCTGGGGCTCAGTCCTTCGTCCTTTTTTCTTTTCTCTAGGACTATGTAGGGGGTCTTATCCAGCCCTGTGGTTTACCTTCCACCCCTATGCCGATAACTCCCAAGTTTTATGTCTCCAGATCCAACCGTGCACCTGGGCTCCACACTCATACACCCCTCTTGGAAGTCTCCCAGGAAAGCTGGCCTCTGCCTGCCTCTCCGACCCCCGCTTTTAATCTCCCCTTTAGCCTCTGACCTTCATGCTGTTCCCTGAACCTGTCAACATATTCCCACCTCAAAGTCTTTGCACCTACTGTTCCCTCTGCCTGGAAAATGGTTCCCCTGATATTTGCTTGGCTGCCTCACTGTTCATCAGGGCACCTCGTCTGACTGCACCATCTAAACCAGCCCCTCAGACAGGACCCCGCCTCCCACTCTCAATGCCCTTATCCTACTGTTTTTGATCATAGCACTTACCTTACCTGGTATGACAGGGCATGCTTCTTTACTTTCTTGTTTATTGTTTGTCCCTCCCCCTGAATTATAAAATTCACGAAGGTACACGTTTTCATGTTCACTGATGTAGCACCAGCACCTAGAACGTGACTGCAAGTGGCTGGAGCCCAGGGAATGGTTGTTAGATGTTGAATGAAAGAATAATTTGAGAGGTAGGTATCGTTTCTCCAATTTTTTAGGCGAGGAAGTAGAGGCTGAAAGATGTAAGGTACCCCATACCACAGATTTTTTTTCCCCTCAGAAAAGGTGTGATAGTTTTAATCAAGATCACTTACATGAAAGCAATTTCTATTCATTTTGATATAAATTGATAAAACTTATAACAAGGATAGAGTTTTCTTAGTTTTTGTCCAGATAACAAAACTCAGTATGTGCATTTCATATGTGTATTTCACAGCAATTCTGAACATGTATTGTGACCATAATTTACCACATGAATGACTGGTCTGCTTTTTTCCCCTAAAACACATCCCTGGTGGCGCAGTGGTTGAGAGTCCGCCTGCCGATGCAGGGGACACGGGTTCATGCCCCGGTCCGGGAGGATCCCACATGCCACGGAGCGGCTGGGCCCGTGAGCCATGGCCGCTGAGCCTGCGCATCCGGAGCCTGTGCTCCGCAACGGGAGAGGCCACAACAGTGAGAGGCCCGCGTACCGCAAAAAAACCCCAAAACAAACAAACAAAAAAACCCATATGCTTTCCTGACTTCACACCTAACCTTATTGTCTTGTTATTTACTATGTGACAGTAACTTGGCACCCATAACTCTTTGTCAGCTCCAGTAGATGACTGTTTATGTGAGAATCAAAATACCAGGGCATCCAAGGAGAATTTTTCTTAAAAGATTAAAAAAATAATTGTCTGTTTAAAGAACCCCTCACCAGTGTCTTCACTGAAGGCTGCTTCGTGGTGTCTGGTGTGGGGTGATGGGTGAGCTGCATTTGACTGGCTGGTCACAGGGCACCATGGTGCATTCTCCAGGGACTCACAGTTGGGAAATCCTGTCATTCTTGCGCTTTGGCAGAAGCCAGTTGTTTTGAACCTTTATGTTGTAGTTATGCAGTGTATTTTACATATCCATTTCTTAATCTGCAAAATAGGAAGAAACACCGAGAGAATCCAACCAGAAGCTGTTGAGCTAGATCAGCTCTTTTTTTTTTTTTTTAGATCCTTTCCCGTTTTGATTTTAAGAAGCTTTAACTCTGGGAATATCATGAATCCAGCACAATTCAGAATCTGGACATTCAGGATACAGAACCATCCCCTCACCTTGTTCCCTGACTGTGTGGCCCACCCGGAAGTTTGGTGCCCATCATACCATACAATTCCCCTGCAAGGCTTTTTCTTCTCTTTGGATTTGATGCCTGTTCCTCTCTGTTTATCAGAACCAAGTCCCACCCCCCTTGAATGGCAGTCCTTCAGGCATACAAAGAGTGACTTTGACTGTATCTGTCCCTTTCGGTTGGATGCCGCCTGGCTCGCCCAGCCACCAGGTCAGGAGTCAGACCCTGATGTCCTCCTCTCTAGCCACGTTAAAGCTCCTCCTGGACAATGACAGTTTGCTATACTTCTAGGTTCCTTCCAAATTCTCACCCGAGGGTGGCCACCTCCAGCCACTCAATAAAGACTCGTTTGTCCAACTTTTTGGTTTGTGGCAGCCAGTTGTTCTCTACACGATCCCCTCAGACTTGAGGAGTCATTATTCCACACATCTGGGTAGTCTCTTTCTTCCATGCAGTTATGGCAGGACACCTCTGCAGGAGCCCCGTTTCTCCACTGCAGTCACTCAAAATCCGATGTGTATGAATTCATCCCAGGGGACGGCCAGGCACAGATCAGGCAATGGGAGACTGCTCGTGGAGAAAGCATGGCATGGCATTGGTACTCCCTTCCCCCCGCCCCCCTATTCCAGCAAACTTCTTCCTGGGCTTGTTTGTTTCCTAGTGCTTGAATTGCAATATCTACCTCCTCCTTGCCAAGCTCAGCTCTTGCTCTACATCTGTCTGAGTTTACTGTTCTCCCAGCCTCTCCTTCCTATTAAATTAGATATTAGACATACTCATCCATCAGTGCTGTTCAGGGATAGAGTTTCCCATTTCTTTGTGTGAATGGCTGAATGCTGTGGCTTGGATGGACCTGGATTTATCCACAGAATTACATGCAAGCCTTGTGCATTCACCTGTGCAGGTGTTCAGGTCCTGTGTCACTCTACCTCATAAAACACTAAACTCCCCTGGAAGATCTCAACAAAAGAATCCCATGTTATTATCCCTTGGCATTGCTATAGCTCTTTATGTTTTATCTTCCGGTGGTGATGTTGGGAGTGTGTGTGTGTATGATCATTTTATTAGCTTTTCCTCACAAGATTCATTTTTTATTAAGAACACAAATATCACTAGAAATATCTTGGTAGGAAGGTTGAAAGGGATTTCGGGAGAAACAGGGCAAAAGGATTGAATATCTATAGGTTTAACCTGTTGCTTAAACGAATGACTACAATATAACCATGGACTTTTTTCTTACAGGTAGTCTACCAGTTTTTCTTCAGATAGGATGTGACAGCTAAGAGCTTGCTGGTTTAAAGACATGTCACAGGGGGAAGAGCAAGTTTGTGGAGATTACTTGAAGAAAAATCTTGTGTTTAGAAAAATCATGTTCTCTACTTCGGTAGTTATTTTCTGCTCAAAAATTTCTTAGAATGCATTTCCGGTGGGCCAATACATTCCCTTGTCATTTAAGCTAAGTTAAAATGGATTTTCTTTTACTTGCTGTCAAAGCATCCTAATTATAAATAGAAGTAGCATGCGTACAACACTTGATAGTTTACAAGGCACCTTCAGGTTGATGGTCACATTTAAATCTCCTGACAGCCTTGGCCTGGGTACACTTAGAGTCCCCTACTACAGAAGAGAAAACTGAGGCTCTGTGGGAATGAGAGACTCAGCCAGTGTCATATTGCTAATGAGTGGTGGAGCTGGACTTGAACCCAAGTCTTTCCATTTCTGTTTCAAGGTCCTTCTACAATCTCACACCGCCTCTCAAAGAAACAGGTGTGTTCATTCATTCAATTATCTATCTCTCCATCTATGCATCCAGCCATTCATCCGTCCATCCGTTCATCTATCTATATATCCACCCATCCATCCATCTATATCCATCCAAAACTATTCATTGAGAACCTATTATATACCAGATACTGTCTGGAACTCCCAGTTTGGTAGGGAAGACAGTAAGTAAATGTTTAATTATAGTAGTGTGAAAAGTGCTGAGGCATTAGGACTGGGGCTCTGGAAAAACAAAGGAAGAACACCTGGCCTGGGGCAGTGGTCAGGGAAAGCTTCCTGGAAGAAGTGATGCTGAAGCTGAATTTTGATGTGTATGTGTATTAACAAGCATTTATTTCCCTGAGTGGTACCAGCTTCCGATGCACCACTATTCTGCCCACCCCTTATATCCCTCTTAGTTGGGCTCAGTTGTCAAGAAAGCAGTGGGTGGAGCTAGTTCAAGAAGGAAGAGCATTCCCAGCGAGGGGACTTTGAGTGATAAGGTGGGCTGGAGAAGGCTGTGAACATATGGGATGGAGAAAGTGCCCCAGACAAGAATCAGAAGACCTGGTTTGGGACCTGGGCAGACTCTGTCTTTTTTCCAGCCCTTGCTTTCTCATCAGTGATACATTTTAAAAAAGCGTAAAAGTGCTGATTGCACTGTCTCAAGCAAGCAACGAGAACAGGGCAAATAGGGATGTTGTCAGGGAGTGTGGAAGGGCCCTTCTCGTGCCTCTCATAGCTGCGTGCCTTTGCACTAGCTCTGCCTTCTCCCTAAAAAGCCTTTGCCCATTTTGTCCATCCATTAATTTCTAGCTCCTCTCTTGTCCCTTCCTCCTGTTTCCAGAGAGATGTTCAGGACCCTACTTAGCAACCACAGAGCCCTGGGCTATAACTGTCCCAGTCCTTGTGTTTGGATGTTTGCATGTCTGACTCTCCGCTGGCCATGCATTCCTTGAGGGAGGGACTGTGGCCTTTTATCTCCGTGGTCCCAGAACATAGCCCTGTGCCTGGTGTGACACATATGTCGAAGAATGATGGAAGATTGCAGACTTGGTTTGATCATAGGTCTTTGAGTTGGATGATAGGTCTTCCAAAAGTGACTTGGGTATTCAGAATAAAGTACTTTCATGCCCATTCTACAGACAAGACTCTTAAGGCCCTGGGAGGTTAAAAGTCTTACTGGGAACGACAAGCCAGGTCTTCCACTTCCCAGGACAATGGTTCTACAATTCCCCCAAGCCTCCCAGGATTTCAGTTCCATTTCTGTCCTTTGGAAAAACAGAGAGGCATTTTTACTGGTGTAAGTTAAGGGACACAGGAGTCGGGGTGTAACAGCTTAAGGAGAAGAGTGAGATGAAGTGTGTGAAGCTTCATTTGGGTGACAGCTTTGGAATAGATTAAGACGGTGAGGCTTGGAGGAGGCAGGTGGAGGAAGATCAGAGGAGACAGCGTTTGACAAGGCGGAGCTGTGTGGGCCCTGAACAAACAGCTCATCTCTGGGGAGAGTGGAGAAGGGTTTTGGAGAGCGTGTGCATGAGACAAGCTCCATGTGCAGTGAAGTGGTGCGTACGGCAAACACATTCCCCCTTCTGCTTGGGCTGTCACAGCTCCGGCCCCTCTGCACATGTCATTTATCTTTCAACTTCCAAGTTGCAGTGGACCCTTTCAGGCCATCTGAAAATGGAGGCTGGGCTTTTGGGGGGGTGCCTGCTTCTTTTACACATCTAACCATCATCACTTTGGGATATTGTTTCTGTCTTCTTTGTGCCTCCCCCCTGAGTTTATTCCTTGGCAACATGCCTCTGGCTCGGGGGCTCTGATGCATCTTCCCATGCTGCTCCTTGTCAAAACCCAATGAGAGGCACCTTATCAGTTCCCTGGCAGGCGCAGGGTGGTGATGCCGTGTGCACGCACTGAATCACTGATAGATGCCACTCGGAATCAGCACACACCTTTAATAAAGAGCACCGCCTCACTATTTGCTATGATAGGGCTGGTCGTGCTAAAAGCATCTCTTTCTGATTGGCTTTTGAAACGGCAGATGGAGAGCTGGGTGGGGGTAGGGCGGGGAGTCACTTACCGAGGACGAGATGCTCTCTTTTATAAAAGCCAACTTCATCTCTGCCAAAGCCTCCAGGATAGGTTTGATGCCACCTTTGTGTTTTATGCTCTGAAGGACTGGATGATCAATACACACATCCCAGATGCTGCTAAGGAGCACAGGCATCCTGACCAGCCTCTGAGCTCCTTGAGGGCAGGGCCTTTGTTGTATTTTTCTGGGTTCCCAACCCCAGGCTCAGTGCCAGGCTCAGTGTGCCTGTGGAGGCTCTTGGGCCTGAGTTCCAGCCCTGACTTCACCCCTTGTTAGCTGTGTGATCGTGGGCAAATTTCTCAGCCTCTCTTGAACTCCTTCCTCAGTGTGTTACAGGGGTCGGGGCAGAGGCGTTTCCTGGAGATGCTGCTTCTCAGGCTGAGTCTTGAAGGAGGAGGGGGCAGGGCTGCTTGGAGGACTCTTGGTGGGCAAGAGAGGTCTGCTCAAGGGACCTTGTGGTGAGAATGTCTGGGAACTTGCAGTGTGGTTCAAGGTCAGACAGGCTAGATAGAGCAGGAGTGGGGGAAAAGGACACTGAAGCCCTAGTGGGTGGAGAAGCCAAGGGGGTCGGAGAGAGACCTGTTTAGATGGTGCGAGCAACAGGGCCTGTTGCCTGGGAGGAAGGCGGGGTAGTAGTTGGGACGGGATGCTATGAAGCCATGACAGCAGTAGGGAAAACTCCAAGCGAGAGTTGGAAGAAAGTCACGCCCATACCTCACACTTGATTCAGTAGAAAATGTTCACTTCATTTCCCGGTTGTGTTCTGAAGCGGACTCCCAAACGGCTGATGTAGAGGAAAAGGCGGAGAGGGGAGGACAAGAGAGGGTGGCGACAGCCTTGGGACCCCGACACCTGCTGGGTGTGGGCACCTCCGCTGCCCCGACTCTGCTCTTTCAGCATCACTCCAGTGCTGCCATGTCTCTAGGGAGCTGACCAGAGCCGCACGTGTGCTTCTCAGAGGTTTTTTTCCCTATGTCACTTCAAACTGCCTGCTTTGTCCGGTACTCCTTCGAGAACCCCACATCCTCCTTCTTACTGCTTTGCTGTCTGCATGCAGAATCCGGTCACAGCAGCTCTCTGCTCACCTGTCCACGGTGCCTCCCCAAGAAGCACTTCCTGCTTCCAGCAGCACCAAGAATTTAACAAGTTCCTCCAAGTCACCAACAGACCATTTTGAAAAACAGATTTTATTCATATCTTGGATAGCTATAGTGCCTGTAATTATAGGCATATATAATAAAGTTATATAATTAATATCTTGTACCACATACTGTTGCAGATGGGATAAATACTGCCACGATGGTTTTTACCTTCCAGGCTCTCCCACAAAACATCCCACTTGTCTAATCCTTCTCACTCCCTGTGTGTTGTATTACTTGCAATTAACATGTAAGTGGAATCTTTTTATGCAAACAAACTAATAAATAATAGAGTACATCTTCTCCCCGCTCTGGCAACAATCTAGTCGACCTTAATGAGATTTGAACACAACGCAGTGATGTTGATATCCGTCAAGCTTGTTACAGTGGGATTCTCTCCATATTGGATTTCCTTAGGCTACTGCTGTTCCTTTGCATTAGATATATCATCCCTGTGGCTCTGAAAGTCTGGAAGGCACTAGCTAGAAATTGTACCAGTCTGGGAAAATCCTGGCCTCCTTGAACGGTCTCTGGAATTTCCATGTTCTAACGGGCTGCTTAGGAAGTGGAGCGCTTCTGAATGGTTTACCATGAGGCATGTGAGAGGGTAGGAAGAAGGAGCTTCCTTCTCCAGGGATCTGCCATGACACCCTCCATGACAGCAGGCTACTAGGAAGTGTCAGAGCCTTCAATGTCATGGCAAAGCATTGGTGGTCAGTGCAGTCTGAGCATTATGAGTGACTGGTGTGCTATGGAGATGCTCATGGAGGAGAGTGTGCCCACTGTCCGGATGGTAGAAGCGATTGGAGTGGGTTTTCTGAATAAATTATAAATACAACTCCGATCATGTCACTTGCATGTTGATGAACCTCCATGGACTCCTTGTCACCTTTACACAATGTTTAAGCTCCTTAGCCCGACAAAGAGTTCCTTGACTAGGGTGACCTACCGCCCTGCTTTGCCCAGGATTGAGTGGGCTTCCTGGGATGTGGGACTTTCAGTGCTGAAACTGGAAAGTCAGGGCAAACTGGGCTGAGCTGACCACCCTATAACCATGACCTAGGCCCAGCTATTCCTCTGCAGCCCCAGCTGCCACCCCTATCTTGAGCAACAAGCTCTAGTGGTTCTAAATGGGTTATAATGGTTCCCTGCTGTTTCTTTTTAAAAAATTGAAGTAAAGTTGATTTATAATATTATATTAGTTTCAGGTGTACCACACAGCGATTCAATATTTTTATAGCTTACACTCCATTTCCCTGCTGTTTCTTCCCTCTTTGCCTACACTGCTGCTTTCTCGGCTGCCTGGAAGGCCGCCCTGGCTCCCCTGTCTTTGCCTAACTGGTTCTCCTCACAGTTGAACGCTCGGAGAGTCTTCACCTCATCTGGGAAGCCTTTGTGACCCCCCAGGTTGGGGGGGTTCTCTCCTCTGTGCTTTATCCCCCGTCACAGCCATCACTCTGTGTCTTCAGTATCTATCTGCTTGTCTCTCTTCCCCACTGGGCTGGGAGCTTTGTGAAGACAGGAATATGACCTGTTAGACTTTATATCTCCCGCACCTAGTACAGTGACTAGACATAGGCGTTTGTGAAATGTTTTATTTATAGATTTATTTACTGATTTCAATATTTAAGTGACTGAATGAATTAAAGGTAGACAATAAGATATAGCTCAGGTGTTGGTGACCTTTCAAAACTGTGTGCCTGTGTTCTGTTGACAAACACTTGGGGCAGTTCATGAAAGATGGGGAGCCCCCAACTCTTCCTGGGGATGGAAGTGGGGAGCGTGGTAGCTCAGGGTCACCAAACTTCCTTCCCAGGGAAAAGGGGGCCGGAAGCAAGAAGGGGCTGTGGGATGAGGGTGGTGATAGAGCAAACTGGTGTCCTGGGAGCTGGGATGGGGGAGGGACAGGACAGCCTGGGGAGAAGTGAACCAAATGCAACATCAGGGCAAATGTGGGCTTGTTGGTCATTTGCCTCTTGGGTGCCAAATAGACAGTCTTTCTTTTTTTTGTTTTTGTTTTTTTTTTAGGTTTTATGGTGAAGAGGGCTGAGATTTTTCTTTTTTTTCCCCTAGTTTTATTGACATACATTCTTGTATAAGTTTAAGGTGTACGGCCACATGGCTTGACTTACATACATAATGAAATGATGACCACAGTAAGTTTAGTTAGCATCCATTGTCTCATATAGGTACAACGAAAAGCAAAAAAAGAAAAACATTGTTTTCTTATGATGAGAGCTCTTAGGATTTACTCTCTAACAGCTTTTGTATATACACACAGTGCTGTTGACTAGAATCATCATGTACATTACATCCCTAGTACTTATTTATCTTGTAACTGGAAGTCGGTACCTTTTGACCACTTTCCTCCAATCTGCCCCCCTACTCCCTGCCTCTGGTAACCACAAATCTGATCTCCAAAGAGATATTCTCTTTTTTTTTTTTTAAGGAATTTTGCCTTTTTTTTTAAAAATTTTATTTATTTATTTATGGCTGTGTTGGGTCTTCATTTCTGTGCAAGGGCTTTCTCTAGTTGCGGCAAGTGGGGGCCCCTCTTCATCGCGGTGCACGGGCCTCTCACTATTGCGGCCTCTCTTGTTGCGGAACACAGGCTCCAAGCACGCAGGCTCAGTAATTGTGGCCCACGGGGCTAGTTGCTCCACGGCATGTGGGATCTTCCCGGACCAGGGCTCGAACCCGTGTCCCCTGCATTGGCAGGCAGATTCTCAACCACTGCGCCACCAGGGAAGCCCCAAAGAGATATTCTTGACCAAGATGCTTACCCAAAACGGGGTGTGGGCCAATAAGAGAGAGGTGGGACATCCAGGAAGGTGGCCAAGACGCAGAACTTAGGAGGTTTCTTTTAGAGAGGCCCTGCTGGGCTTCTGAGGGCAGATGGGAGCTGTGCAAGCCCTAGGTGGGACCTGGTGGAGGCAAGGTTGGTATGGGCAGTGTGTCCTAGGCCAGCCTGCTGGGCGGTGGCCAGGACTAGTCCACAGGCTGCTCAGCAGACCCATCACTCCCTGGGACCCCTGGTGAGCACGCTGCCAGCAAGTCCCCGGAGCTGCCAAGGGGACTGCCTTGTGTACTGGAATCTGTGTCTGCAGGATGAATATTTCAGAAAGGCAGCTGGGAAAGGCAGTGCCTTTTTAATCTAAGCTGAATAGAGCCTGAGGGGGAAGGGCACGGCATCCTCAGGAGTGGAATAATGTGCTTGGGACACCATGTTCCCTGTGTACAATGGGACGGGAGGTGAGCGCGGGAGACGGCTCCGGTTATAGAATTCTTGCCCTCTTGGCCCATCCTGAATGAGAGCCTGGAATTGTCGCCCGTGACCTTTGACAGCAGCACGGGGGGTGGCAGTTGTGCCGACCTGGATGAATGAGAGCCTGTGGGGGAGACTCGCAGTGCCTGCTGTCTGTGGAGCTGCTCACTCCGGCCAGATGCTGGCTGTGCTTTCCATAACTAGCTTCGTCTCATTGCAGCAACAGCCCTGTGGCGAGTGATTCTCTCTCCACTTTACAGGGGAGGAAACTGTGGCCCAAAGGAGTCCGTTAACTTCAAAGCACTTAGCACAATGCCTGGCACACCATCCCAACAATAGTAGCTAAAATTTAGGTTAGGTTTGCTCTGTGCCAGGCATCATGCTAAGTCCTTGGATAGGTACGACACATTTAATCCTTACAACTGTATAGGATATAGGATATAGGTTCCATTATTAGCCTCATGTTACAGATGAGGAAACTGGAGCACAGCAAGGTTAAGCGCATGCCCAAGATCACACAGCTCCTAAGTGACAGAGCCAAAACTTAAAAAAAATTGTATTGAAATATAGTTGATTTATGGGGCTTCCCTGGTGGTGCAGTGGTTGAGAGTCCGCCTGCTGATGCAGGGGACACGGGTTTCTGCCCCGGTCTGGGAGGATCCCACATGCTGCGGAGTGGCTAGGCCCGTGAGCCATGTCCGCTGAGCCTGCGCGTCCGGAGCCTGTGCTCCGCAACGGGAGAGGCCACAACAGTGAGAAGCCGGCGTACTGAAAAAAAAAAACCAAAAAAAAAAAATATATATATATAGTTGATATACAATGTCATGTTAGTTTCAGGTGTACAGCACAGTGATTCAGATATATACACACACACACACACACACACACACACACACACATATATATGTATATGTGTGTATTCTTCTTTAGATTTTTTTCACTATAGATTATTATAAGATATTGAGTATAGTTCCCTGTGCTCTATAGTAGGTCCTTATTGGTTATCTATTTTATACATAGCAGTGTGTATATGTTAATCCCAAACTCCTAATTGATCCCTTCCCTCGTTTCCCCTTTGGTAACCATAAGTTTGTTTTCTATGTCTGTGATTCTATTTCTGTTTTGTAAATAAGTTCATTTGTATCATTTTTTAAGATTCCACATATAAGGGATGTCAGGATATTTGTCTTTCTCGACAGAGCCAAAACTTGAACCTAGGTAGCGTGATTCCGAAGTTTAAGTGTTTAACCATTTACAATACCACCTCATATACAGAGAACACTCAAAACTGTTAGCTGCTGTTACTCTCATTACTCCCAAAGGCACACAGCTTGTGAGGGCAGAACTGGGATTGAACACAGGATGTCTGACTCTAAGATACCTACCTGAACTTCTATACTAGGCTGAGTGAGGGATCTCTGGATTTTTCTAGTTAACTGAGGGTTAGTAGGAAAACCCAGTTGCCTTCAACCCAGTGACAGACCCTACTAGAGTCACCGGTATCTGTGCTGTCTTCTTCCTGGGCTCACAACCTTGCTACATGTCCCTGCTTCCTTTGCAGTGAAGTGTGGCCACGTCAATGAATTCTAGCAAGTGGAATATGAACAGAAGGGATGTACGCCCCTTACAGCCTTGTCCCGCCCTCAAAATAATCCATCTGTGACCCCAGAGGACCTAAAGGAGGGTCACTGATGGAAGGAGCCTGGGTATTTGAATGAGTACATGGAGCAAAGCCCCCAACCCCTCGCCCCCAAACGGGACTTTAATGCAAGCAAGAGACCATATTTATTGGGTTAAGTCACTCAGATATTGATATTATTATAGCCGTCAGCTCTCTCCACCACCAATAATACAGAGCCTTAAAAAAGAGCCCTTGAAAAGTCTCTGAGTCCACTTCTCTGCCACGGTAAACAGAGGCCAAGAAAGTGAAGTTTGGAAACAACACAGGCTTTAGGGTCAGACCCAGCTGAATTCCTGTCCCAGATCACCACTTGGTAGCCTTGTACCTCAACCTTACTAAGCTGCAGAGGCCTCTTCTGGGCAATCCAGGAAATACCACCCATGCTGGGTTGTTGCGAGGAGTTAGAGGTAATATAGCTAAAGCCCCAGCACAGCCCCTGCTGCATACTTGCTCGATAAATGTTAAAGATTTTTCCTTTTAGTGAGAGAGCAGTTGTCCACTGTGTGTCAAAACCTGAAATGTTTGCACGGCTCTTAACCCAGCAATTCCACTTCTAGGAATTTATTCTAAGAAAATAATCTCGGATGCTCACACATTTAGCTATTAAAATGTTTACCCTAGTATTGCATTTGAGTGAAAAATTGGAAACAAGCTAAATTTTCAACAATAGGAAATTGGTTAAATAAACGGTGGTGCATCTATTCAACTGAGAACCGTCCAGCCATTAAACATACATAATAGAAGGCCATGCAGTGACATGAAAAAGTATTCACAGCAAAAGAGTAGAGAAAGCAGATTGTAAAATAGCATGTATTCCATGAACCTATTTTGAAAAATAAAAAGAAAAGCATATGTATACAGAAGAAAAAGAGTAAAAGGATATATACCCTGAAATATTAAAATGTTTATCTCTGGGGAGTGGGGTTTGTGAGTTTCTTTTTTCCTTTGCGTATCTGTGTTTTCTAGATTTTCAGTCTTAAAAAGAAATTATTTAGGTAAAGAGAAAAAACTAAGTTATATAAACTCATTTTTTTTTTTTTTTGGCTTTGCCTGCATTAGCCATGACATTGAACATCTCTGATCACTGTGTGTGCATGTTGACTTGGACAGTGTGAGAGATGAAGAGAAATGTGAGTTGACCCGGGGAACTATCGAGTCTAGGGTTGTGTTGCTGTCATTTGTGGTTTAGGTGGGTGTTGGTTGTTGGATGTTTAATATTATGGGTATTATTTGTATGGACACACGAGCACATGGACATCTCCCCTCCGCCCTTCCCTGTAAAAGTTCTGCTGCTAATGTGAATTCTGTCCTTGACAGGACCAGGTGTCCCGTGACACTCTCCAGGTGCCCAGAGCATAAGAGCATCTCTGGACAGACTGAGGACCACAAGATGAAAGCTGCCAACTCCCAGCCTTAATATAACAAGGCATCCAGCATGGCAGCTCTTGCTGGAGTAGGCTTCTCTGGGCTGGTACACTCACCACGAGCTTTCTTACCCCTGGAGCCAGGGACTTAATGAATTTGTTTCAGGTTTGTAAAAAACGTGCTTTGGCAAGAATAAGTGAACCACTTATTCTTATGCAAGAATAAGTGAACCATTTATTTTTTTTTAATTTGTTTTATTTATTTTTGGCTGCATTGGGTCTTCGTTGCTGTGCGCGGGCTTTCTCTAGTTGCGTCGAGCAGGGGCTACTCTTCATTGTGGTGCGCGGGCTTCTCATTGCGGTGGCTTCTCTTGTTGCAGAGCACAGGCTCTAGGCGCACCGGCTTCAGTAGTTGTAGCACGTGGGCTCAGTAGTTGTGGCTCGTGGGCTCTAGAGCGCGGGCTCAGTAGGTGTGGCACACGGGCTTAGGTGCTCCGCGGCATGTGGGATATTCCTGGACCAGGGCTCGAACCCATGTCACCTGCATTGGCAGGAGATTCTTAACCACTGCACCACCAGGAAAGTCCCTGAACCATTTATTCTTATGCAAGAATAAGTGAGCCACTGGGAGAAAGTATTCACAATGCATATGGCTGACAAAGGACTCCCATCCACAATATATAAAGATTTTCTAAAAGTTGACAATAAAAAGCTCAGTAAAAAAATGGGCAAAAGGTTTGAAGAAGAATTTCACAAAAGAAGATCTAGGAATGGCTAATCAGCCCATAAAAAGGAGTTCCACATCATTAGTCATAAGGAACATGCAATTTAAAGCCACAATTAAATACCATTTCATACCCAATAGAATGGCTAAAATAAACACAAGTCTGATGACTCCCAAAGTTGATAAGGGTATGGGACAACTGGATTCTCAGTTCATTGCTATTATGGCATCAGTTTAAATTCTGTTCAAAATGATTTGATTTATGTGATAAAATAGTTTCTGGATAAATACGTTTCTTCATTCATGCACTTATCCAGCAATTATGTAATTACATTGTGAGGGGTAGAACAAAGTTTATGCCTTCAAGGAGCATGTAGACAGTTTTTGAAATGAAGCTTTGTTAAGTCAGTCACCATATAGCTAGTGTTATTTACTATATTTTCTTGATTCTCAGACCCGTGTTATCTTACATCCAATTTCAAAATAAATCTGACAACTGAAAAAAAATGTGTTTTTGCACCAAAAATAAGAATTTTGAGGTGCCTCTGTTTGCATGTCATTTTTTTCACACTTGGCCCTGGCTTCAACAGGAAAGAGATAATTTTTATTCTCTTACCTTTCGCTTCTGCATTCCAGTTCTTTGAGAAGAAATGCATGGGAATGGATGGTATTAATAATGATCTTGTTTCATTTGCTGAAACTTTTTCCCTCAATCTCTTTTTAAATATAGCTGCATTTTGATCTCTCAATATAAGAAAATTATGTTAAATTAATACCATTTTAAGCCATAAGTTGGCGTGGCTTTGTTTACTTGCCCAAAGGCAAAAGTTAAATCCATTCAACAAGTATTTTTTGTGCCTAGCATTGAACCAGGCACTGTGCAGTGACACAGAAGGAGCAGTTCTGATGTGAGAAACTGATATCATTTTATAATGAAAAGAGCTCTGGGTTTGAAGTTAGGGGACTGGGTTGGATTATGGCCCTGTGATGTCCTAGCTATGTGATCTTGGGAGTGTCCCCAGACTTTAATTTTCTGAGCCTCTGTTTTCTCCTGGGTGGAATGGGTATAATCATACCTATCTCATATTATTGATTTAATGGATCATGTAAAAAAAAAACTTGGTGGGCTTCCCTGGTGGCGCGGTGGTTAAGAATCCTCCTGCCAATGCGGAGGACATGCGGGTCCGAGCCCTGGTCCGGGAAGATCCCACATGCCGCGGAGTAACTAGGCCCGTGCACCAGAGCTACTGAGCCTGCTCTGTAGAAACTGCAAGCCACAACTACTGAAGCCTGTGCGCCTGGAGCCTGCGCTCCGCAGCAAGGGAAGCCACTGCAATGAGAAGCCTGAGCACCACAATGAGGAGTAGCCCCCGCTCACTGCAAATAGGGAGAGACCGCGCGCAGCAATGAAGACCCAACGCAGCCAAAATACTTAAATAAATAAAATAAAATAAATAAATTAGAAAAAATAGCTTGGCATGTGATAGGTGTTCAGTGAATGCCCGTCGGATCTGAATCAATCTCGTGGAGTCACAAGATGTGCTTGAGGAGATTCTCAGAGACAACATGAGGCACTGGGGAGCATGTATTGTCAAATTTGAGATTGAGATGGCACAGCTCTTAGAATAACCTCCAGCATTTTTCAGCAGTGTTCAGTGAGCCATAGTAGAACACCAGGGAAATTTGTCTGTAACTTTGACCTTGGTTTGGTAGAGAGAAAATGTGACTTGGCAAAACTGAAGTGTGTTAGTTTTAGAGTTTGGGGCTTAGAGATGTTATCTCCATGACCCAAAAGGGCAGCAGGTAAAGGATAAAAAAAGTGATGGGCAGGGGCATGGTGCTCAGAAATAATTTCCTGGAAAAGAATCAGATATGAGAAGGACTGGGAGTAAAAATAGGAAAGAAAAATAGAGAAGGGAAGGTGAGTGGAGGCTGCCCACCTAGTAGGAGGACAGCAGGCCCTTCTTTGGGGTAAAGTGTAGGCAAAGATGTGTGAGAGGTGATGGGAGTGGGTTCCCAAGGCCACACAGGTGGTCACTGCCTGATTCAGGACCAGAAACTCACACTTCATCCCCCAAATATCCTTTTTTGTCCCATTGCAAATTGTTTCAATGATATCACTTTCTCAGTGTCTTACTTACTGGGTGCGCGTGCGTGCGCGCGCGCACACACACACACACACACACACACATGCAAGCCCTTTCTGGGGAACAAAAGGCTGGTTCATCCGTTCATGTTTCTAAACTGTGTTTCTAGTTAAAAATCTTCCTTATCCTGTTGGATGTTCTTTAAGCATTTGCGATCCAGGTCAGCTAGGTGCTCTAGGACGTGGTGGCTGAAGGAGGAGGGGCACACGGTCGGGAAGGCGCTGGCTCAGTGTCCCAGAGCTCTCTGGAGCTGAGATTTGAGGGTGAGTTAGAGCACCAGACCACGCGAAGAAGAAAGGGAGGTGGCCGGGGTGGGAGCCATTGCAAGGAGAAAGGCCTAGGGACTGAGCAGCCTGTCGTGTTTTAGGATCTGCCCATGGCCGAGGTGGGAGCGTAGACTGGGAGCTGCGATGTGAAGAGAAGCTTCTGAGCCCCACAGAGCTTTCCCTCCAGGGTACATTTTCTTTCTCTTCCCACTTTTGCCAACCACATGGAACAGAACAGTATTTTCTTCCCCTCGTGAAGTGACAGGGAGGGGTTGGGTAGTCGGTGGGTGTTGAGTGAGGCTGTGAGGTCATGAAAAGCACGGGGGCTCCTGTCCAGGGAAGGGGTGGACGCTAGGGGACTTGCCCCAGAGAGTCCCAGAGACTGTGAATAGAGGACAGGAGGCTTTCTAATGCCAGTGAGGATGGGTGAAACTGTTTCAGAGTAACTGTTGAGAAGTCGTTCATTTGCTTTAAATCTTGTTCTTGGCTGTAATTTGATTTAAATAGACTTCTTTAATATTCAAGCCTCATTTAAGAGCTCCATTCTTAGGGAAAAAGCTCAGTGGAGAGGAGAAACTTGCTAACATTTGGCTCCCTTTAAGGACCCTGGGCAGGCGGTAGGCACCCACCAGCGTCCTTGTGCCTCTCCACACCAAGTGTGTGACCGGCATCTATGGCATTAGCTGGGAGCTTGTTAGAAACGCAGAATCCCAGGCCCCTTCCCATACCTACTGAATCAGAATCTGCACTTCCACAAGAACCTAACATGACTCTAATGCACATGACAGGCATGTAAGAAATAAATAAATGACAAGGATGGAAAGCATCACCAGCTTCCTGGGAGGTGAAACCTTGAAAATGCCAAGCCAGAAATTTCCAACTTTGGAAGGGAAAGAAAAGGGATTAAGGAATTCAGAAATACAGTAAAGTGTAAGTCTTTATATGTTTTAGAATACTTTATAAAACATTGGATTATAAATTGCGTATTGGAGTTTTCAGGGTAATGGGACATGTGTGACTCCCCTCGCAAGTACATTGCTTATCTCTGCCAGACCTTGCAAGAGGCTGCCTTTCTCCAGCTGTTCCCCATCCTAGGAAAACCAGCTCTACAGCTTAAGTCCTGAGTCTGTCTTCCTTGAGGTTGAGCCTCATTGGAGATGTTGAAAGTTTGCCTGTTGATTCTCTGTCTCATTGTGAAGATTTTAATTGCTAGGTATTAAAAACACCCATGTAATATATATTCCATCTGAGAATCTGTTTCTCTAAACCTCCTGTAATGTAATCTGCATGGAAAGATTGAACTGTAGATGGCTGGGGCTTTGCTGCTGGGGGGAAGTTGAGGAGTAGATGGTGGGGTGGATGTGGGTGGATTTGGCAAACAGCTACTTGCCTTGTGACTTATGATGAAATAGATGTTAGTAGTAGGACACACAGGGCAAAAGAAAATCTATGAATTCTTATGATTCTGTCATTGCCCTCACATGCAAAATGGCCATAGTTTACTGAAAACTTACTATGTGCCCCAGACTTTACATCTATTATATATATTCCTACAACAACTCCATAGGCAGGTGGCATTATCCACATTGATAGATGAGGAAGCCGAGGTTCAGAAAGGAAAATACCTTATTCAAGGCCACAGCACTGGCCCATGCAACTGGGATTTGAACCCAGTTCCTTTGAACCCCAGAGCTATGTTCTTTCTGCTCTGCCCTCAGTAGTCCACTGTGAGCCAGACTCATTTTTTACCCGGCCATTCTGGTTTGCTGCCAAAGAACCCACCAGCCTGCTTCCTCAACTGATGGAAGCAAATCTCATAGACTTGTTCATCATCCGTGAACAAGAAGAGGGTGAGCAGTGACATGGCCTGCTGTTTGGTTGCAATCAATCCACCAGCTAGTCAACTCCACCAACATTGGATAAATAGCTGCTATGCACAAGGCAGGGCTCTAGACTCCAGAGAGTTTCAAAGTATGAAGACAGGGCCTTTAGTCTGATGGAGCTGTGAAATGAACACATTCCCCTCTCACCTGCACGTGATGAGTTGCACACTGGCAGCACAATGTGCTTTACAGTGTTTTGCATTTCAGAGGCTGCTGCAACCTATCAGAAAGGACACAGAATATGCACTCAGAATGTCTGGACTTGAATCTTGTTCTCCCACCACCAGATCTGTGATGCCAAGCAGATCCTTTTTCCTCTCTGAGTCTCTGTTTCCTCATCTGGACCATGAAGATCCAGGACAGCTGTCTCAGAGCTGTTGCAAGGGTTAAATGCCCGGATGTATGGGAACTGGCCAGTGCAATGCCTGGCACACAGTGCTTCTTTAAAGATGTTTGTGGAACTCTGAGGCTTTCGTGCTTTATTGTTTTCAAAGCTTGTTCTTTCCAAACATCTCATCTGTGCTCCTGTGGCATAAACAGTTTGGCCTGGGCCACCTGAACTTCCCTGAAAGCCTCCTGCCCCGGCCCACAGGCCTAAGCTCCGAGCAGAGGTGTTCTCACATCACCTCTCAACTGCGAGCTGGTCAGACAAGAAAAGCTGTGGCCTAGGGTCAGAGGTAGAATCCCTGCCCTCTATTCAACGACCCAGGCTGCTCTGTGACCTTGGCCGTATGTGATATTTTTATGCTTTGGTCAGAGTTTCATAATCTGCACCATTTGTACAAACATTCCAGGAAACAATTATTTGTACAGGCTCATAAATTTGTGGGACAATTTACATATGGAGCCTCATTAAATGATAACCTTCTGATGCTCAGAGCCCACTCAGGGTCCTCTCTATGGCCACCCCTTTCTCCTGAGCTTAGCTGTGCAGGTGCCGGTGGCCTGAGGCTATGATGATCCTGCTTTGGCCCTCTTGACTATTTCCCCCAACCCCTTTCTGTGGCCTTTCATGATCGACGGTGCTCGACCCATAATTTTCTGTCTCTCAAGTCTCCCCAAGCAAGAGCTCATCATCCCCCTGCCTCAGCTTTTGGTCCTTGGTGGGTAGCTCCCAGATCTGCCCCAAATGCCTAATCCTGCTTCCTGCCTGCAAAATCATAGTCAATATGAATTCCACCCTTCTGCAAACATTTATTGAGCACCCACTGTGTGCTAACCCTGGGGATGCCGGGTGAACAAGTTGGTTAAAGCCCTGGACAGAAGCAATACCCAAGTAAAACAAAGAAATAAATCTTGAAGTTTCAGTTAGGAGGGGAACGAAGCATTAAACCAAATGTCCAGGGAGTGGAGAGATTGGGCTGATGGATTGTCTCATCATTGAGAACAAATGAGCAACGGTTCTGGCTTGCCTGCTGTGAGGAAGGTCAAGCAGGGTGAGGGGTGGGTAGGGAGGGCCGGGAAATGGTGAGGGAAGGTTCTCTAGGGAGAGGACTTCCGAGCAGACCCTACAAACTGAGAAGGAGCTGGAAGATCTGGGGAAAAGGAGGTAACTGTACCAGAGGCCCTGAAGTGGGAGTGAGTGGGGTGTTTTAGGAGCGGTCACTATGTATTGTGTGCTTAACTCCATGCCAGCTGCCAGGCGTCATCCTTACATGCCATATCTTAACTGATCCTATGAAAAGAGTGGTTATCTTGTCCCTTCCGTTACTTAAGATGTAGAAGCTACTCCAGTCTCATTCTGGAGGATGAAGGCTCTGAGAGGTAGAGAGGCTAAGTAAGTGGTGGGGCTGGCATTTCACCAGCTTCGCAGTATCCCAGGCCTTTGTTTGGTAGGACTCACTGCACACACTGCCTCCTTTCAGCCCCACTTGCATTCTGATTAAACCCCACCTCTTGCCTTCATTACAGCTCATTTCCAAGGAGGCACCCCTTCCATACCTCACCTATGAGAGTCTCTTCCAAGTTGTCTCTGGCTCATCCCCCTGCCTTGCACTCAGCACCTAGTCAGCTTTTTCTCAGCATTTCACCTCTGTCCCTTCCCAGCTGCCATTTCACCCGTTCCCAAAGCCCTGAACCTGGTTCCTACCTGTTCCATCTGCACACTTTTGGCAGAAGAAATGTCCTCATCTGGAACTTCCTCACCATCCTCACGTTAAACCTTTAGCAAATTTTTTTTTTAACATCTTTATTGGGAGTATAATTGCTTTACAATGGTGTGTTAGTTTCTGCTTTATAACAAGGTATATCAGTTATACATATACATATATCCCCATATCTCTTCCCTCTGTGTCTCCCTCCCTCCCACCCTCCCTATCCCACCCCTCTAGGTGGTCACAAAGCACGGAGTTGGTCTCCCTGTGCTATGTGGCTGCTTCCCACTAGCTATCTATTTTACATTTGGTAGTGTATATATGTCCATGCCACTCTCTCACTTCGTGCCAGCTTACCCTTCCCCCTCCCTGTATCCTCAAGTCCATTCTCTAGTAGGTCTGTGTCTTTATTCCCGTCTTGCCCCTAGGTTCTTCAAGACCCCTTTTTTTAGATTCCATATATATGTGTTAGCATACG
This sequence comes from Pseudorca crassidens, assembly GCF_039906515.1. NCBI lineage: Eukaryota > Metazoa > Chordata > Mammalia > Artiodactyla > Delphinidae > Pseudorca > Pseudorca crassidens. The sequence goes on along the minus strand of NC_090304.1, from coordinate 37,051,857 downwards.
GTATTTGTTTTTCTCTTTCTGACTTAACTTCACTCTGTATGACAGACTCTAGGTCTATCCACCTCACTACAAATAACTCAATTTCGTTTCTTTTTGTGGCTGAGTAATATTCCATTGTATATATGTGCCACATCCTCTTTATCCATTCATCTACAGATTGCCAACAAACACATGAAAGAATGCTCAACATCGTTACTCGTTAGAGAAGTGCGAATCAAAACTACAATGAGATATCATCTCACACTGGTCAGAATGGCCATCATCAAAAAATCTAGAAACAATAAATGCTGGAGAGGGTGTGGAGAAAAGGGAACCCTCTTGCACTGTTGGTGGGAATGTAAATTGATACAACCACTATGGAGAACAGTATGGAGGTTCCTTAAAAAACTACAAATAGAACTACCATATGACCCAGCAATCCCACTACTGGGCATATACCCTGAGAAAGCCATAATTCAAAAAGAGTCATGTACCACAATTTTCATTGCAGCTCTATTTACAATAGCCAGGACATGGAAGCAACCTAAGTGTCCTTCAGTACATTTTGAGGCTCTGAATTTCAAAGGCTCTCAGGTATCTTAAACCTTTACTAGCGACATTAAGAATGACCCCTTGACTTGCCAGCCTCCATAATCTCATGAGCCAATTCCTTAGATTAAATCTCTCTCTAGGGGGATGGGATTAACATGTACACACTACTATGTAGAAAATAGATAACTAACAAGGACCTACTGAACTGTACTCAATATTCTGTAATAACCTACAAGGGAAAAGAATCTGAAAAAGAATCTATATGTATATGTATATCTATCTGAATCACTGTACAGTACACCTGAGACTAACATGATGTTGTAAATCAACTATACTCCAAAAAATAATAATGACCCCTTGAATTTGAGGAAGACCTTACAGTGAACAAGACATTCACTGTTACTGTGTGTCCTGAAGAGAGTTCTGTGCCTTTAAGTAGCAGAAACAGTGGGGGATGATTTTAAATTTAGGTGTTGCTAATGGCCTCACAGTAAGAAAGTGATAGAGGCCTATCAGTGGGGTTTGGGGCAGTGGGGGAGGAACAAGAACTGGGGAGGGAGGGGGATTTTATACTGTGTGTTGTAGTTGGAGTTCAATCTAACTATAACTTTTCTTTTTTATCTATTCTGTTTGTCTAGAATAATGAATGACAATACTTAGCACAGTGCTTTGCACATAGGGGATGCTAATAAAATGTTGGTTCCCTCACCGTGTCCCCATCTCCATCTCCAAGAAAATGATACTTAAATGAAGCAAAAGAATCGTGATTATAAATCATAGTAAGGGAGGGAATACATTAAACTCTTGACCAGAATGCTCAGGGAATAGAGAGTCTGGATTCGTGTTTTCTGATAGTTGAGGATTAATCAGACTCTCTCTGTCTAAGCCTTTGAGTTGATGATGGAGAAATAGTGGTTATGGGTATAAGCCTTGCCAGCTGGGTTCAAGCCCTGACAGCCAATTGCTCACTGTGTGAGGCATGTGACTTCATCTCTCCAAGCCTCAATTTTTCATCTGTTAAATGGATATAATAAGAATTTGTTCCAGGAATCTGTTACTACATAGCAAATCATCCCAACACAATAATTTAAAGCAATGACCACATTTATCTTGCTCACAAATCTATTATTTGGTTTTTTTAAAAAATATTTATTTATTTGGCTGTGCCAGGTCTTAGTTGTGGTACACGGGATCTTTGTTGCGGCATGCGGGCACTTAGTTGCAGCATGCAAGATCTGGTTACCTGACTGGGGATGGAACCCGGGCCCCCTGCATTAGGAGCGTGGAGTCTTAACCACTGAACCACCAGGGAAGTCCCACAAATCTATTCTTTGGGCAGGGTTCAGTGGGGGTAGTTTTCTTTGCTCCATTCAGTATCAACTAGTGTGGCTTGAAGCTGGAATCACCTGAAGGTTCACTCACTCACTCACTCACGTATGTGGTAGTTGATGCTGGTAGTCAGCTAGGGGTCTAGTTGGGCTACATGCAGCCTCTCCATGGGACCTGGGCTTCCTTACCACATGGTAGCTGGATGCAAGGGCAAGCATCCAGGGGGAGGGGGAGGGGGAGGGGAGGAGAGGGGGAGAACCAGGCATAAGATGGATTTCATTTAATGACCTACCCTCAGAATTCACTCTGCATCACTTCTACTACATTCTATCCATTAGGCATGAGTCTAGACAGCTGGCCCATATAAAAGGGAGGGAAATTAGACTCTACCTTTCTCACTGTTGTGGCCTCTCCCGTTGCGGAGTACAGGCTCTGGATTGCGCAGGCTCGGCGGCCATGGCTCACGGGCCCAGCCGCTCCGCGGCATGTGGGATCTTCCCGGACCGGGGCAGGAACCCGTGTCCCCTGCCTCGGCAGGCGGACTCTCAACCACTGCGCCACCAGGGAAGCCCCTAGACTCTACCTTTTGATGGGAGGAGTGGAAAACAATCCTTAGCCCTGCTTAAAACCACCACATAGTTCCTCCATCAGGGCTGTAGTGAGGATTGAATGTGATCTTGCAGTAAAGCAGGGCACAGTGCCTGGCACAAATGTACAACCACAGCAACCATATGAAGCAGGTCACGTTTCCAGTTTGCAGCTGAAGCAGCTGAGGCTCTGAGAGGTGAAATGACTTGCTCAGATTCCCAGTGACTGCCAGAGCAGGGATTTGAACTCTTGCTAGCAGGACTCTGCGTGGCTCCTTCAGAGGCTAGCAAAAGGCACTGATGTCACTCAGCGTCATCTACACGTGGTGCCAGTTGTTAGAGGAAACGGATCTAACATCTACAGCCTGAGGTCATCCTTCCTTCTTTCCCAGATTGTCTGTCCCTCTTTCCTCTTTGAAAAGGGACTTGGGGCTTGATTAGGTGGGCACTGGAATGTTTTGCTTTGCCCTGTACACACTGCTGTGGGAATGGCACTAAGACCATCAGTTTCTTCTTTCTCGCGTTGTCATCCAGAAGGCCTTGGATGAAGGTACCAGACAGGCCTTAAGTCACTGTGTCCAGTCCCCTTTGGACTTTGGGAGGTGTCTAACATCTGCTGGCTTGACCTGGAAGCTTCTGTTCTCCACTTGTTAACTACATCGGGCTGCTCCGTAGCTTTAAAACACTTCCACACCACCCCATTCGTTATGCTCCATTGATTTAGAGGGGAAGGTGTGGATCCCTTTGTCTGTTTACAGGGATTATAAAATATGGGCTGTATCTGTAGCCTGAAATTATATGTGTGTCAATAAAATACAATTTTTGAAAAAAACACCTGACAAAACGTGTTTTAATTTTGCAGTGGAAATCCCATCACCTGTCAAATTAAAATGTAATCCTCCTTGAAATGAAAAGTACCTTTTGTAGACAAAAACCTGAGGAAGAAGGCAATGAAATTGGACTGCTACCTCCAGGCTTTTTAATTTGGATTTTTTTTTTCCTTTTTCTCTCCCCTATATGCCTAGTAATTTTTCTTCCCAGTAGAAATTTGCTTGTTTTAAACTTAAAATGTACTGCATAGAGAGCCATTTTGCTCTATATTATTACTTCTGTTTTAAAAAGAATTTATAACCTAAGTTTTTTGGGTTTTTTTGTTTTTTTTTAAAGTAAAATGTCACTTATGAAAGTGTGAAACTCATGGAGACTGTTGTGTTAGGAACTTCTCTTTCCATTTGGACTGTGAACCCTGAGCATTTTTGGAGGCAGTGAAACTGAAGACCTGCTTTACTCTGGGGTGGGTGGTGGGAGGTCGAAGGATACATCCTGGGTCTCTTCTGGAAGGTAACTCTAAATTATCCAGCACGGTTCCCCTCCCCTTGGCCATATCACAGCCAGGAAGGGAGCTGCATCTCCTAACATTCTGGGTGCTTTGTGCAGTGGACCTCATGATTTTCCTGTTTGAGGATAACTTTGGGTGCTGGGAAAGACGGTATTTTTCACTTTCTTTCTGTTTTTCTTTAAGATGTAGATATTGCTTTTATAACGGGAAATAAAACCTTTGTTTTAAAAACAAAACCACAACCCCCAAAGGATTATTGTTTAGAGGGACTCTTTCCAGGGTGCTCATTCATTTATTCCATTCGCCAATATTTTCATAGCACCTGCTATGTTCCAGGCCCTATCCTGGACTCTCCGGACATAAAGATAAACATAAGTAGCCATGGCTCCTGTCCTCACCGAGTTTACAGTCTATGCGAGTGGGAACAGTAAACATAGGGGCTCATTGAAATGGAACATTCAGCCAGGGGCGTGATGCCATTGGTGGGCAGGAAGGGGAGATTCACCCCAGGCAGAAGGTGGGATGAGACTTCCCTGAGCTGAAATCTGCAGGCAGAGTAGAAGTTGGTGAGTCAAGAAGGAGGGAGGAGTGCCCAGGCAGAGGGAACAGCATGGACAAAAGCCCAGTACCAAGAGGACGTGGAGGCATGAGGTCCTGAAAAAGGCTCATTGTGGCTGGGATGGAGCCCTCGAGCTAGGAAGTAGGGGATTCAGCAGGGATGCTCTACCCAGGGCAGTTGACCGTGTTCAGGAAGGCCACCTTTATCTGAGAGTAATAGCAAAGGGTTGGATGCAACCTGTGGTGTGTGGATGAGCTGTACATAACTCCGTAAAGGCAAAACGCAGGAAGCCCAGCTTGTCTGAGGCAGGCCTTTCTGTCTTTGAAATGGCAAGGCAGACCGGTTGCAGTAACCTTCTGGGGGTGTGGGCAGCTGCTGTGTCTTTGGGTTCAAGTAGTATCTTGAAATCTTCCAGTGCTGTTCTTTGAGATCAGGGAAGAAGAGTGAGGCTGTGAGCATGTGCCCGCGGGTTTGCCTGTGTGTAGGTGAATCCCGAGGGGGCATATTCCTGGGAGGAAAGAAGAGCCCCCCCCCCCGGGGGCCCAGCCTTGCTACCATGGACAGCACCTGCCTTGCTGTGCTTCATTCATTCAGCACACAGTCATTCTGGGAGGACCTCCCCTGTGCCAGGTACCTGGGGCAGAGAGACGATTCTTGCTTCTGACAGGACCACCCTAGGCTGAGTCTGGTGTGTGGACATGGTCCAGACAGGGTTCAGGCCATCGCTCTAGATGGGTGGGCAGCCGCCTGCAGCTCCTTTGTCCTCAGAGGCAGATATGTCTGCCCAGGTCCTGGTCCAGGAGGCACCATTGCTGCAGGAGCAGAAATGAGCCTGTGACTCACTGGGCAGACAGCTGAGCCCCCAAGGTCCAGCTGACAGACCAGCCTGTGCTCAGGGCAGGAGGGAGCCCTCAGCGGGGTGGGGATTGAGCCTGCTGTGGGTTTCTGGATGTTGTTTGGAGGCAAAGCCAGCACACCGATGGCTCTGGTTTTTATTTCAGCCTCTCCTTTTTGGTCCCATCCTGTTTCTGCCCCTCCTCTGCCCCTTCACCCCTGAATGCTCCTGTAATAGAACTGTCTCATTTCCTACCTGTCCCAGCCCTGGCACCCAGATCCCAGCTTTGCAGTTCCCCACAAAGTTTTAAGTTGGGAGAATTTTGAGTTGATCTCAGGCAGGAGTGGAGAGTGTCGTCAACTGCACAGTGGGTAAAAGTACCTCCTGGAGTTTTGTGAGGGTGTTTTAGCTGGGATGATGCATGTAAAGTGCCCACAGCTCTGCCTGGCATGCCCCTAATAAATTCCCAATAAGTGATATTGGTAATTATGAATAACCAGTCTCAGCAGCTTAGAGGGTACAGGGGAGAGAGAGTGACTTTCCCCTACAACTGGTGTTTTTTAAGCACCCACTAATACTGCTAGCTGACATTTGAGCACATTACATGTGCTGGGCTCTGGACAGAACAGCCACTGTTATTACCCAAGATCTCACAGCAGGGAAACATGGAGGCCTAACATGGGCATGTTGCCTGTATGAGACCAGGACATGGCCCCAATGGTGTGTGTGTTAGGTTGATGTGTAATGTATTACCGATAACCTACAGCCTATGAGGGTGTTGCTTAGTGCATTTTCTGTGAAGAGATACTGTGTTATTCAGAAGGCTCTATCCCTGTCATTCTGCTTGTATCCAGGGCTTACCTGTGCCCACATTGTGAGATCCACATAGTCATAGGGTCTCCAGAAGGAAGCTTGTGCTCCTCCTTCCCTGGGCACCTCACCTGGTGGGAGGCACCATTGTGTGTCAATTCTCAAGCCCCACTCTATGCCAGTGTGTCCCTTCTCGGGGGCAGGTGATCTTGACTGTGTCCTTCAGATACCACTGACAGAACCAGTAATGGTTGGCATGGTGATGAGAAGACTCAGAGGGCTGTGGGCCCTGTTCTTAAATACTTGAGGGCCCCCTAAAAAGAGGAAGCAGATATGTTTGGGGTTGTCAAAAGGGTTAAACTAGGGCTATGGGTAGACAAGTTTCTGCTCAATTAAAGGAGGAAATTTCTGACCACTAGAGCTATGGAAAAGTGGACAGGATGCTTCCAGAGGTAACGATCTCTCTTGGTATTGGAGGTATTATAAGTCAAGACTTACTGACTACTTTGCAGGGCTGTTGTGGACAAGATTGGATTATCTGAGGGGGGGTGTGTGTGTGTGTGTGTGTGTGTGTGTGTGTGTGTGTGTGTGTGTGTGTGTGTGTGTGTGTGTTGCTAGGGATCTCAAGGCCCAGGGTGTGTGTGTGTGCGTGTGTGTGTGTGTGTGTGTGTGTGTGTGTGTGTGTGTGTGTGTGTGTGTGTATTGGCGTTCCTGCCTTCTGAAAGGGGGCTGTAAACTCCTAGCCTCTCACATGTGGAATGGTTACCTCTGGTGTGTGTTTGTGGGTGGGTGGCTACATTTTACTATTATTTCTGCATGCGTATTTAATTTAAATTTATTACAACAAGCAAGCATTGATTATACAATAAAAAATAGATTAAAGTTGCACCTTGAATCAAAATTGCCTCTGAATTATAAGTCACTAAAGAAAGATCAGTGGGCTACTACAAGTCAGGAGACCTGAGGTCTAGTCTTAGCCTGGCTGCTCCCTCTCTATATGACTGGGCAAGGTATATTTTCATTCTGGGACTCAGTTTGCCCATCTGTAAAATGGGAGGACTGGACTATATACGCTATGCATGGGCCCGTATAGCTCTGATACGCAGGCTGGGCTGCCGTGGGAGTGGGGGAGGGAGAGAAAAAGAAAGGACAATATCTGTGCCTCTATGTGATGGGAATAGGGCTAGTGGTGAGAGAGGGACCTGTCTTCGGGCTGCATCCACTTTGTCAATACTGCTCTATTTCCTGACTCTCCTCGGCATCCTCCGTCTGGGAGATGTGTAGGAGGTGCCGACTGCATCACTTGTGTCCCAGAAGCTCCGTGATGCCTAGAGGGGTGGCTTTTGAAGAAGCAAGCCTGGGGGATGGCACTGCTGGTTTCCCCTTCTGTAGGCCAGTCTCTGTCCCTTTAAACACAGCTGGCTTTCCCATGCACCGTGCTTCTGCCACCCTGGTGACTCTGTGAAGCTAGTCTTGCTTTTGCGCTGGCTTGTCCTTCCTCCGAGCCCCCTCTGTGCTCCACTCACCCTTCTGCTTTCCTTTCCCTGAAATTCCAACCCCTGCCTCCATTCTCCAACCTTCTGGGAGTCCTTCCCTAGCTTACTGAAACCCCATTTCCCTTTTGACGCTCAGCTTTACCCTGCCCCTTAATTCTGGCTAGATCCACAGTTTGGGGATTAAGAGGTACCCTACTAGTCTCAGCTCCCTATCCTGTGAGGGAGCCTGCCTCGGCCCCCTCTGACACCCCTGCTCCCACCAGGGAAGGAGGATTTGGACCCTCTCCTTCACTCACAGACAGGATCATAGTTGGTGGGTGAATGAACGGCGCTTTTGGACACAGCCTCAGCCTCTGGCAAACACCTTTCCTGAACTCCAGGTCACTGTTGCTTAAGTCACAGCTGGAGGCTGGCTTCAGAGCATACTGATTTCTCCCAGGGCTTTAATAACCCCGAGCTTCAGTTTGCCTAGTGGCTCTTTCGTAGTGTATCAGCCTCATAAAATGGTCACTTTCGGTTAAAAGATCTCATTACTGCAAAAAGAGATGTTGGATCACACTTTCAAGGTCACTGGTGAAATGGGATCTTTGAGACTCATTGGCCCTGGTCCAGGGCGTGGGGAAGTGGATATTAAGAAGATAAATTAGAAGTCAAAACACAGGTCTGTTCTCCCCTGTGTCTTAGGCTGAGTGTGATGAATTTTGCAAGGAAAAAATCAGAATTCCCTCTCCCCACGCTGCACTCCCTGCCACCTTCAGAAGTCAGATTCCAACTTGGAGAGACAGTCAGCAGCTCTTTATTTCAACCCTGACATTACCAGAATGGTAATTTCTCTGGGTAGTAACACAGAAGGCTGCCTTCTCTCCTGCAAGTCCCTGAGGTTGGCTTTACCCCTCAGCCCAGATATTTTTCAGTTCCATGCAGTTCAGGAGGTCCTTGTTAACGGGCTTGTTCTGTGCCAGGTGTAGCGTACACGGGTAAGGAACACAGAGAGATGTGACAAGGCTCCTGTCCTTGGAGGCTACTTGCCTCTGGTGTCGGTGGGGCCGGGGGTGAGGAGGGGATGGACTGATGCAGTCGGGGTGCCGCTGGGATAAGACGGCAGACCCTTTCTTTCATCGACCCTAAACTGCAAGTATTATGACCGACGCCATTTACGGTAAGGAAACTGAGCCTCAGAGAGGTTAAAATGCCCAGGGCCAGTGGTGGAGCTGAGCTTGGGGCCAGGTCTGACTGACTCCAGAGTCAGCTAGCCCCTTACCCCATACATGGTGCTGCCCTTCCCAGCACCAGAAGAGCCCCAGGCCCAGTGGCCAGAGTATGGAGAAGATCTTTCGTTTGTGCAGCCAGCCCCCTTGGATGCCATTTCCATTTTAATACAACGTCTCATGAATAGTTCTCAGTAGCAGCTTAATGCTCTCAGATGACAGATTCCTGTGTCCAGATGTGGAAGAACAGTCTGCAGTGAGGCAGCATCCTGAGGTTGGGGCAGGAAGGTGCTGTGCCTGTTATCCAAAGGGTGTGTTCGGAGAAAATCAGGGTGGGTGCTGGGAGGAGTCCACAGTGACAGCTGTGAATTCAGGTCAAGTTAGCGTTCAGGAGGCTGGGGAGGTATCCCAAAGGGCCACCTTCTCCCATATCCCTACCCTAGCCTCACTTTCCTTTGTTTTACTTCCCATTCATCCCTGTAGTAAACACAGATGCTGGCCACGTAGAGCCAGGGCCCCCGAGGCTGACTTACTCCTCGTTGCGCTGGTGTGACTGGGCTTTTCCGCTGGTGGAATGGCACAGCAATGGGGAGAAGGAGTCATTTCTCCCCCCAGAAGCCACCGACTAAATCTTCAGGCCTCCAGGGATGTCTCTCATGGGGCACACGTGCTCCAAAGAACCACCATTGCAGCATTTCACCTCTTTGCAAAGAAATCTCTATGGATGAGGGCTCTGTAACAAGACCGGAGATTCCTCAGGGTAAATACCCAACTTTAAAGACAGCCTCCAGGGGAAGGGCCAGATCCCGCTCATCACGAGAAGCAGGCGCAGGATGGATGGGCCGTGAGTGTGGCATGTTGGGCATTTCTAAAGCTCGTGGGGCTACTTGGGACTGGGAGGTATCCTTGGCTAGTTTCCTGGGCCTCTGAGCATTTTCCTCTCTCCCATTCATTCATTGGGAAATGACTTGTTGCATCTCTCCTGTGCACCAGGCACTGTCCTAGGCACTGGCGATGCCCTGGTGGACAAAAACAGACAAGTCCTGTCCTGCTGGAGCTTACAGTCTGCTGAGGAGAGGAGATCATCAAAATAATGAACATCAAATGAGTAAAACATGGAACACGTCAGATGGTTATAAGTGTATGAATAAAAATAAAGTCGAGTACAGAGAATAGAAATATGGTGACAGGGTGTTGATGGCATGTTGCACAGGCCGGTCAGGGAGGACCTCACTGATACGTTCACGTTTCAGCAGAGTCCTGAGGTGAGGGAGCGAGGCAACATGCTATCTGGACATGAGAAAACAGCAAGTGCAAAGGCTTTGCAAGGAGAATGTGTCTGGCGTTTCTAAGGATGAACCGGGAGTGATGCGGTGAAGTAGACTAAGAGTCGGGGGAGGGAAGTGATGCTTGAGCCTCGCAGGTGACCATAAGAGCTTTCGTTTTTACACTGAGGGAAATGAAAACCCAGTAGGGGCTTTTGAGCAGAGGAAGGATAACACCAGGCTTACATGTTAAAGGATCCCCTTGCTCGGGGCTTCTGTGTGGCCGATGGCTGGAAGGGGAGGGAGAGCAGGAGGGGATGAGCAGATAGAAGGTGACGGCGATGATCCCTGTGGGTCATGAGGGTGACTGGCACCGTGCCTGTAGCCACGGAGGTGGAGAGAAGTAGATCGATTCTGGATACACTGAATATACAACAAACAATTTTTGCTGATGGATTAGTTCTGGATTATGAGAGAAAGTGAAGAGTTAAGGAAGACTAAAGCTTTTGGCCTGAGCCAGTGGGAGAATGGAGTTGCTATTTAATGAACTGGGGAATGCAGTGGAAGAAGCAGGTGTGGGGAGAAGAAAATGTGGAGACTGGGTGTTGGACACATTAACGGTGAGATGCTTATGAGATCCGCAAGTGGAGGCATTGAGTGGGCGGTTGCATATGAGTCTGAGGTTCACAGGAGAAGTCCCGTCCTGATATATACATTTGGAAATCATCAGAGAATAGATGGTGTTTAAAGTCATGATACTGGGAAGAAGTGTGGATGGAAAAGAGATCTGAGGACTGATCTCCGGGGTGCTCACTCCAACATTAAGATGTCAGGAAGATGAAGAACATTGGTGAAGGAGACAGAAAGAACAGCCGGTGTGGTAAGAAGAGAAAAAGAGAGGTGTCCCAGTGTGACTGACATTAGAAAATTATGGTTCCTTCCCAGTGTCTGCTTCTTCCATCCTTTTCAGGCCTCTGCCTTTGAGCTTCGCCTGCAGAGGTAGCAGCACCTTAAGACCACGTTTCATCAGACTCAGCGATGCGGAGTCTTGGTTCCATCATATGTTCCGAGTGGGTTTCTAGGAGGATTAATTGGTCTTTGGCCAGGAGGAATTAGGACAACATTTCAGTTGGCAAGCAGCCTTAGAGAAGTCCCGTAGTTACGATGGACGGGGTTTTCTTATGAATGGAAGGCAGGGCTGAGATTTTTAAAACGTTGAACTGCAAAGCAAGAACAACTGGACATCTTTCAGTTTTAAGTCTGAATTGGAGGTCTGATCTTGGCATAAATAGACAAACCTGGTGATGTTTCTGGGGAGTAATTATGGGACCATTTCTTCAGCAGCTGTTGGCTATTAGAAATGGAATTGCTGTGGCTTCAAAAGAAACTGTCTGAAGGAAGAGACCATTATTTTGCTTTAGATCAGGATTCAGCCCGGTGTCTTGGAAGGAAAAGGAGACCTGAACTTGATTCAAGTTCCAGATCTGCCCCTGGTTAATTGTTCAACTGTAGGCCAGTTACTGAAGAATTCTGGGTGTCAGTCTTTTCATCTGTAACATGGGCATAATTTCTCCCTACTTGCAGAGACTTCGTAAGGATTTAATATGCACCAGTACCTTGTTCATTATAGGGGTTAGGTAGGGCTGGTTGGTTTTATTTGCTTTCCTCTAGTGAGGAAGTGATGGGACTTCTGAGGGAGGTTAAACAGCACATACCATGGGCATATGTATGCGCCTCCAGCTCTCCAAGAATAGACCTCTCCCACAGGAACTCTTTAATCCATTTGGAAACACAAAGCTGCTTATGTGAGAGCACGTTTAAGAACCCTGTGGTGTGAGACAGTCTGAGGGGAGAGGGAAGGCTTCAAGATGATCCTTGAGCTGGGCTGAACCCAGATGGACAGAGTGTGGCTGGGTGACCTGGAGAGGGGTGGCACCTTTGTGTTTAGTTCTGACTTGTCCAGAGGTGAGAGAGTTGAATGAAAATCCAGTTGGTTTTGAACGCATTAAAATCATCCATCAACTATGCTAGAGAAAGTACAGAAGAAGTTCTTGTCTCCAAGCACTTCCAGTCCTGTGGGGTGTTGGAGATGTAATAGACATTCACGATATAGAGTGGTGAGCTCTCTACATGAGACCTGTTGTAGAAGAGACAAACATTATAAGCTAGGGTTTAATTCAGTAAGAGCTTTGGAGAATCTGGTGGACCGTGAGTCTTAAGAAATCACAAGGAAGAAGGAGGTGAGTTATTTTCATAAAGTCATGGAGATCTCCTCGTCATGTTCCAGATGGAGCTTCTGCTGAGGGGCTGTGTTTGCTCCAAAGCTTCCATCTGGGTGACAAGGAAGGAATGCCCTGGCTTTCCCATCTGTTCCAGCTGCTATCTTCCTTCAGTGTCCTGGAGTCATATTGGTCCCTCTTACCAGCCAACTAGTATGTTGTCCAGGGTAGGGCAGGATTTGAAGCCAGGTGAGCTGGGTTTGAATCTCAGCATCAACTCTGGCTACCTGTGTGGCTGTAAGTCAGTCAGTAACCTGCCTAAGTCCATCTCCTCATACGTAGAAGGGGGATATGACCCCTAGCTCGCAGGTCATTGGAGGATGAGGCTGCCACTAGCTTATATAGTGGTTCTGTGAGAGTTAGAATTAGGAGAAGGGACCTCTTCTTCCAGACATTCCACTGTCATCTTCCAGCCTACGGTGTGAATGGTGCCCCCTAGGGTATGTAGGATACACGTCACCCATTGCATAAACGATAGCCGCTACCATGATAACCATTATTATCACCTTGATGGAAAAGAGCTCCAACCTGACCTTTTGTTGGGTTAGTTGGATCAGCCTGATGCCTGGTTAATCAGATTTCATCACAAAAGAGCACTTCTCCTTTGACCAGCTAACATATAATCGTGAGTACACAGGGGTGTGCCAGGAGCTGTGTGTTCTTATTAGACCTACTTTAGCACTCAGTGTCAGAAGCTGAAGGTCATCAAAACATTGGCCATCTCTAAATTATTGTGCTGCCAAAATAATTCCTACCACAGAGCAGACTGTCTCCAGCCACTGGAGATCAAAATAGAGCCTAATGGATTTAGGAAGCAATCAATGCTTCTAAAGACATTTGTGGGTTGTAGCTCATAAAATATTAATTCTTTCTGTTTGTCTTTAAGAATATATTTTATATGTTAATGCATTATTGAAGGGTGTTTATAATGTTAAGTGACTTAAGACCTGAGCATTGAATGGCTGAATTTATTTTTCTTTCAGATATAAATATAAAATAAAAAGACAAAACCAAATCCCACTGCTGGTAGCCATGAGTTGACAGCCATGGAATCAAACTGTATCCTTATACAATGAAGTTGTTTGATTCACGTTTTGATGGGCAAATAAATAACTTACGTATGGCATTTCCCACCTAATAAAACGTTTCACTCTCAGATTTACAGGGCACGTTTATGAAATCACAACTGTGCAGCTCCGCTTTATTTGTCCTTAATAACATTAGGGCCGGGGAGGGTTGCGTCTGGGTCTTCAATGTACAGAAGGATGCAGGTGAAGGAGGAGTGATCACAATTCACAGGAAGCAAGGGCAGTCGGGAAGATGCAGGGAAAACTGTTTAAGATTGACTCAGTTCATCTTCTGGACAGAAAGTACTGTAGACGTTTGGGTTCTTCTGAGAGTGGGCATGTATACACTATACAGAAGTACACAAGGTATGTTTCTTGGTATATTTCATGGAACACTACATTCTAGAAGGAAGGATTTAATGCACTTTTAGGAGGCCACAGATCACTCTGAAAATTTAACCTATGGTGCCACACTTAAGAAACATGGTCATATTCACATGCACACAAAATTCTTCACATGATTTCTGAGGGTCCTTCACCCCGGACATCAGACTGTCGGGCTCTGATCTAGTCCAGTAGTCTTGTTTTTCACTCCAGAACGCTGAAGCCCAAGGAGGTGGTGGCCCGCCTAGGGTCACACAGCTCCTGATACCTCATCCCAACACCACCTCTCCAGGTGGTAGAAGGTGTGAACTCAGACATGGAGGAGTGTAGACTCTAGAGCCAGGGTGCCTTGGTTCATAGCCTAGTTTTGCTACTTATTATTGGTTTCACCTTGAGCAAGTTATTTCTCTTTCTGTGCCTAAAATGTCCTCATGTTCAAAGTGAAGATAACACAGACTTGTTGTGAATATTAAACAGACTGATCTACTTAGAGCTTGGGGCTTGAAACACAGTAAGCACTTTATAAGTATTGGTTTCCATCGCTGTGTGTTGAGATCAGAATCCCCTGCAATATGCTTTCATAGCTTTTTGCATGTTTTTTCTGGGTTTTTTTTCCTCCTTCATTGTGCCTATAATATAATTTATAGGACTTTGAAACTATCTTGACTGTTTATTTGTTTGCTTATTTATCTTTGGTCTGTTTGGGTGCAAATAGATACTGCTTCATCCTCAGTACCTAGAATGGGTCCTGACATATAGTAAGCCATCAATAGCCATTTATTGGATAACTGAATGAATGAATGCATGAGTAGCCCTTATTATCATTTGTCTCTGTGTGCTCATGTGTTGTGTGTAGTATCTGTCTCCCTCCTGGACAAAAGCTCCATGAGACCATCACTTCCTGTAGTTACCTCCATCCCTCAGTGCTGTGCCTTGGCACATTGTAATTTCTCAATAAGTATATGTTAATTGAACATGTGGGTGTTTATAAGGAAACAGGAGAGAGTACGAATAACAGAGGGAGCATAGAGGAAAGAAAGAAAAGGAGAGAAAAAGGACATTATTTCAGGTCCAACATTCATGCCACTCCCCCATTTATTCATTACTAAGGCAATAGGGGGTGGTGGTTAAGAGCCCAGGCTCCAGAGCTGGCTTCAAACCCCACTTCAGCCACTTAAATTGTGTGAATTTGGGACAACTTAGCTAACCTCTCTGTGCCTCTGTTTACCTGAAATATGGAGTTATATTAGCACCTGCCTTATAGGGTTGATAAAAAGATGATGAGTTAATCTCTGCAAAGTGCTTAGAACAGTGACAGGCAAATAGTAAATGCTCAATAGACACCAGCTATAATGATCATTTACTTGCTAATTTCAGCAAACATTTACGGAGTATTTACTATCTGCCAGGCCCTTGCTGGGTACTTAAGATATAGTTGGTGCTTAAGAAAAAACAACACACCTCTTCCACGGGGAGCTCAGCATCTCCTAGGGCAGATAGAGAAGTGCATTAACAATCCCACGCTGGTGCGGTACAAGGAACTGCCGTGGGGCATAGAGCTGGCACCCTCGCCAGGCCGGGGCCCAAGGTGCAGGGACAAGGAAGTTCCCAGAGAAGGGACGTTAAAAGAAAAGCTGGGGTTGGCCTCATGGTAGAAATGGGAGGAAGGGCATTCCACATGAATGGAACAACATGTTCAAAGATAGAGAGGCGGCAGCGGCAGCTATATGTTTGGAGGGCAGCAAACGTCAGGGTGCCATTCACCCATTTAATTCAGTTTATTAGTATCCATTGAGCACGAACAATACTTATGCTAGGTGCTGTTCTGTGCACTGATAGTGCAGAGAACAAATTGGACATGAGGCTTCTATTCTAGCATGGGAAGACAAACAATAAACAGATGTGGATGTCATGTGTCAGGTGGCCAGAAACACTATGCGGAAAACCAAAGCAAAGTAAGGGATATAGGGTTTGTGGTTAGGGCAAGGAGTGTTATTTGAGATGGGGCGGTCAGGGAAGGCCTCTCTGATAAGTGACACTTGTACAGAGCCTGAAGGTAGTGAAGGAGGAAACATGGGACTCTCTAAGGAGACATTGATGGGTCCAGGTAGAGAAATAGTCATGTGCAAAGGCCCTGAGTTAGGAGCAGGCTGGACCTGTTGGAGATAGAGCAAAGAGGCCAGTTTGAGGAGTGAGCAAGGGGAGTGTGGGAGGAGACCGGGCAAAGGGCTGGCCAGTTGCCACTGGACCTTGTGAAGACAAGTGGAGACTTTGAGCATGAGTCGGAAGGAAGACAGAGAGGCTGGGGGGCCCGACTGCCCAGGGCCGAGGCATAAGCTCTGCCAAGCGATTGAGCTTTCTTCATGAGAGCCAGGGAACCATGGAAGGGTTTTAATCAGGAGTGATGTGGTTGCATTGCGTCCGACAAAGATAACTCTAGCTTGAGAGTTTACTGGAGGGGAGGGGCGTCAAGTGAGGAGTTCAGGGGGTGACCCTACTGAAAAAGGAGGGAGGCCTGAACTTGCAACAGGGGGCAGAGCTGATTGCACCCACAGTCTCCTTCACTGCCTGCAAGTTCCCCTCTTTCCATGGGTCTCACCAGTGCCTTACTGGAATCAGCATTACCTCCTGAATTGAATTGTGGGAGGGAAAAACCAGAATTCAGTCGCCTGAGCCCCTAAGGCCAATAGTGAGAAAGAAACTTCCAGCTTTCTTGTGGGTGCTATTATAGGTACAATTTCTGCAGCTTGAAGCCTAGGTCTAGAACAGTGAGACATTTTTATGTTGTACACTGCATTGCAAATCAGATTATTTTTTAAAAAATCAATGGCATCTGTCATTTAAAAGAATTTTAAATGCGTCTTTGTCTCCGCTCTTGGAAAACGCTACCTCTTAGTTTTTATGCTAAATCAAGTGATCACAACCCAAGAACTCAGCAATTTTGCACTTTAAACATTTACTTCATGATTTATTTCCTTCCAATGAATTCATGATTAAATTTTAAACCCACACTCCTATTCAGCAGGGAATCAGAGAACAGAGGGTGAAATGACTTTTTTCTTTCTTTTTTAAAGTTTTAACTTGGAAATGCTGTCTGTTGGGTCTTCGAAGACCCATCGTTGAGCCTTCCCTCCCCTCTCTGCACCATCCTGGAGCTCCGGTTATCCAGGGCAGTGGACAAGGAGTGTGGACCAAGGACAGAGGCAAAAGGCAGCTGACTTTTCCATCCTAGATATTTTTGTCTCTTGTCCCTGGAAGATAGGAGTTGGTATTTACTGTCCTAGAAGAGTCCAGAATCCTGATGCCTCTGAATGTTTATGAATAAGGAGAAAAATACTCATTGACATGTATGCTGAAGACTGCTGGTCTGAGACCACCGGGTCCTCCCAAATAAATAGGGAAGCAGATGTTTGGGAGGTGCCTGCCAGGATATTAATAGTTTTTCACCCAAATTCTGACGTTGGGCTGACCCCCTCCCCTTCTTCCTTCCCACCTGGGTCTCCGGCTCCCTCTCTGTGATAAATGATCCCTTCCCTTTTGTAGTGGTTGCTTCTGCTCTCCACTGAGATCTTTCTGCAGTCAGGGCTGTATTTCCCGCTATGTGAGGGAGTGATGTGAAGGCTATCAAAAGGTTTGTTTGTCCTGAAAACCCTTCCCTCTGCACACCACCAGCAAACCATGCCACACCGCCCCTGCCACCGCATACCCACAGGTGCTTGAAAACACCTTGATCCAGTGGAAGAAGCTGTGTGTGAGACACAGACAGGCCTAGGCTAGAAGCTTTACTTTGCCACTTTCTCCCTGTGGCATTGAATGTGGTATTAAACCTTTCCAGGCCTCAGTCCCCTCATCCATAAAATGCGATTGGCAGTACTTGCTTTGTAATATCGGTGCCCGTGCCCAGCGTAGAGTAGGGGCATCAGGGAACAGTGACATTTTCTCTATTTGTATTAGACCTTTGGGTGAAGGCATTGGGTCTCCAAAAAGAACCTTTTAAAAATGCAAAAGGGTTATCTCAGAGGGATGCCATAATTACCCAGGTAGGGATTGCTTACTAGGTAAACAAGATGGGGCCACTGGAACAGAGTAGGAGAAGCGCAGCATTGGGGGATGGGGTGGGATATGCAGTTTGGTAATGGGTGCAAAGAAATCCCAGGAAAGAGCTATCAGGTGCTTGGTGGGGTAGGCAGAGGTGGAACACATTTTGCAAACTTCTGGCGGTCAACCCAAGCTAGCTCGGCTTCTGTGTTCTTGCTTTGCAGCTGGGGGAAGCTGGGGCCACCTGGCAGCCTGCAGGGCTTGGGGGAGGGCACAACTTGGACTCATCAGATTTGACTCTGAGCGTGGTCACCCACTAGCTAGGTGAGCTAGGACAGGTGACTCTATTCTTCTGATCCTCAGTTTCCTCATCGGCTAAATGAGGGGAGAGTCTAACAGGGTGTGGGAAGATTCAATGGTAAGAATGGGGGAAAGCATCATTTTCCCAAAGAGGAAAAGGGAGACAGAGACAGCCGACCGCTCGTCCTAAGTCACAGAGCAGACAGAACAGAGGCTACAGGTCTGTCTTCTCCAGGCTGGCCTGCTCAGATGCTACCTGCTACTTCTACAGCTGGCCCCTGGAACTAGCCATTCCCGCAGGATGGGCTCTTGTCACTGGGAGTCTCCTATTTCCCTTCACCCAGGCTTCTTCTTCTTCTTCTTCTTCTTCTTCTTCTTCTTCTCCTTCTTCTTCTCCTTCTCCTCCTCCTCTTCCTCCTCCCCCCTCCCCTCCTCCCCTCCCCCTCCCTCCTCCCCTCCCCCCCTCCCCTACTCCCCCTCCTCTTCCCCCTCCCTCTCCCCCCCCTCCTCCTCCTTTTTTTGCAATTAAGCAAGCCTATTTTTCTCTTGAAATCTCTACTTGTCACCACTGCCCTGTAGAGGATCTGGGCCTCACTTGCCCAATCACCCTATAGCCAAGAGGGTCTGATTTGTTCCCGGCCTTTAAAACATACCCATAAGAGGAGAAGCATGTGCTCATGACTGTTTTAGGAAATTCCTTGAAATCACCTCTTTGCCAATCTGCTCCTGATTCCCTGGCACCCTGTCTCATCTCTCTGGCCCCAAACTTCTGCTTCACACACCAAATTCCATACCTTCCTCTGCTCCCCTATTTGGGAGCAACTTCTAAGCTCCTTCCTAGGGATTTGGTTTCTGATGTCCTCTCTGGTCTTCAGCTTTGTTAACTCATTTGACCTCTGTCTCCCAGTGCCAGGTGGAGGCTCTGGGCGGTGGGGGCGGTGGAGGAGTTGGAGGTCCTGACCTTACCTTGACGGGACGTGTGGCTCCCTTAGGAGCCCTTAGGACTCCTTAGGACTTAGCCCTTAGGAGTCCCTTAGGACTACTGGCTCCCGCCAGTGTGCAGGTTCTTTCTCTGCACGCTTACTCATTCATTTTATAGACAGTCTCGGGCGTCTACTCTGTGCCGAGCATGGTGCAGGGTACTGGAAATACCACACACACAGCAGCCCCTGCCCCAGTGGAGCTGATAGTCTAGAGACAAGTAATGAGACATTAACAGTACAGCTGAACAGGGCTGTGCTGTGAGAGGCTGACGAGGAGCACAAAATTCCAATTTGATGGTGGTCAGGGAAGCCTTCCTGCAGGAAGCCAGTCTCATCTGAGACGTAAAAGGCAACTAGGAGTTAGCCAGTTAAAGGAGTGGAGAAGAGAGTATTGCCAGATAGAAAATGGCACGTACAGAGGCCTGCAGGCATCTGAATGAATGAAGGATGGCAAGAATATGGAGTAGGGTGGAGGAGTTGGGGGAGAGGTGTAAGCAGGGCCCAAGCATGGAAGGGTTTGCAGGCGTGCTGAGGAGTTTGGGCTTTGTCCTGTGGATGACGGGAGCCATGGGATGGTTGCAAACATCAGATCTGCATTCTGGGGAGATCCCTGTGCTGCCATGTGGAGGACGGAGCCAGCCGCTAAGGCTGTGGTGGTGATAGATGACTTCAGCCCTTGGGACTTGTGCTCTTTAGAGAACACCCCACCCACCCACAGCCCCCACCCGCTCCCCCTTCCAACTTGCCACTTGAAAACGAAATCTCCAGCCTCCCTTCCTTTCTGCACTTGGCATTCAGCGTGTCCCGGGCTTTGTCCAATCAGCGCTGGCCGGCTGAGTGCCTCTCCCGTTCGCGGCTGGGGCCTGATAATGCGTGTCCTCCTTTGTTTCATTGTGCAAATATGTGTCTGCGATGTGGTTGGGACTGATAAGTAAAGAAAATTGTGTAGCTTAACAGCAGACATTTCATGACCTCAGGAGTCCCCCAAGATGCGTGCTCCCAGCAAATTGTCGGCAAGCCCATTTATCACGGCGCTGACCTGGGGCTCTGTGCACATTTCACTATGAAAACAACCCAGTGCCGTCAGTTACCATCTGCCCCGACCTCACCATAATGAAGCGAGCTTTAACTAACCCTAGTACCCACTGAGTGGTCCCATCACAAATGGCTTTTGAGATACAGACACCTGCGCGTGGAATGTAGTCTTCCTGATGGTGGATTTGTGTGGAAATCCAATACACCCTTGAAGCTTTGTTTATTTTTGGCTTAGGTAATTGAATAGCATTAATTATTTATATTTCATGTTGCAAGCCAGCAGGAAAAGGGCAGAAAGGGGGGAGGTTGGGAGAGGGACAGCTGACCAGTTGAGATCATGGCAAGCGGCTAAAATATTCTGAACCCTGATTAAGTAGGGGTGATTGTGTCTAGTCACTCCAAATAAATTTTGCTAGAAATATTGTATGTCGTTTCCCAGAAACTGTTTGCTGACTCCTTCAGGCAAAATGACAATTTATCAGTGTTTGGGAAGTCCCTTGGCAGTCCGGTTCTTGCTACCCCAAAACTCATTACACTCCATAGCTGTGACTTCAGCGATAAGAGCAAACTGCAAACTTTTACTGGGCGCTTACTGCGTACCACGTGCCAGGCACTGTGCTTAAGTTCCGAACAAATGTTGCAATCATTTGAAACTCAACCCCGTGAATTATCCGTTTAATTATTATCCCTATTTTACAGATAAGGGAACTGAGGCTAAAGAGACGGTCTTGCCCAAGGTCACAGCTAGTGATTTGAATCTGGGCCTGGCTGACTCAGACTCTGCAGCCCCTTTTTTCTGAGGATATGAATACTTTAAACTGAGGACAGGCACCCGCCCCAGAGCCCGTGAGTCCCACTGGGGTTTTAAGCTGCCTGGTAGGATCAGGACGGAGAAGCGGATAGAGCCCCCTCTTTTATACTTGGCTTTCTTTATGAGTTGTGAAGCTAAAGGTTACTCTGCTAATTAAATGGGGAGAAAAGGGGGCTGTTGGAGGATCAGTGGCAAAGTGACTCCAATTAAACCTTTAATGAGTATATTAAGCCATGTAAATCACACGCCTTTTTCTCCCCCTTTGGGAACATCGGCTTCCCTTGGCGAGCAAATCATTGGCCTACCCCGTGTCATCTGGGGCCTCCGGGAAGCTAGAAGGATGGTGGGTTTATTCTGCAAGTGCAAAAGCTGAATGATGCTTGAGGGTTTAAAAAAGAGAAAGTAAAAAAGGATCCCCTCTTTAATCACTAGTGTTTTACTAAATGTGACTTCCAGATTTAACAAAGCATGGGGACTAATTTAGGCTTTTGCTTTTCCTGATCTTTCATTAACAGATCTTGATTTTCTTTGAAACTTCAAATCTCTCCCAGTCACCCGCTGAGCTCTCAGCCTTGTTCTTGGGTGGGTGGGTGGGATTTTGGAGCTCTCCCCAGTCTTCCCATCCCTTAGGCAAATAGCCCCGGACTGCCTGGAGCGGCCTTGGCCAGGTTGAAAGGGAAAGTGGTCTGGTGCTGTGGTCTCCTCTCTAAATGGAATGGTTGAGGCCATGAGCCATATGAATCCAAGACTCTGTTCTGTGTGATCATTCATTCAGCGAATCTTCACAGAGCTTCTGTGATGCTCCAGGCTCATACTCCAAGATTTACCTTTGCTATTTAATTTCGTTTTCACAAAATCCCATGGAGGTGGACTTTATTACTGCACCCCTATTCTAAAGATGAAGAAACTGAGACTCAGAGAGGGTAGTTACTTACTCAAAGTCAAAAACATACTGTTGCGGAGCTGGTATTTGAACCCAAGTTTAGTTGACTCCAAAGTTTGGGCTCTTCTTCGACCCCAGTTGGAGGGAAATGACTGAGTGTTCTAGGCTGGGCCAGGGCTCAGGATTCAGTGAGGAGGGGGGTAGTCCTGGGGACAGACTAGGGGCTGGGAGCTTCTCTGGGAGGCTCTCCAGGGCCTCTGGGCCCAGGAGACTGGACCCCACAGAGAGAGCGCAGGATGTCCACAGACCTCTGTGCGCCAGCATCCTCTGTGGGGCTGCTCTCCTACCTCCCCACCCAGCTCCGGTCCGACTTCAGGGGGCACAGACAGAAGGGGGACCTTTCTGAGGGCTGGGAACTTTCCAAGAGCCATGCAACAGTCAGGGGCAGCCTTGGCTAGATTATAAAGGTGGCACACTTTTTGTTTCAGACAACTCCTCCCCCCTCATCCCCCCCCCTTTCCTTCCTTTTATCCGCTCATATGGAACCTCATTCTGACTCTCTGCTGGTTTCCATCTAATCCCTGCCTGATTTATGTTTTCAACACACACTTAAGTGTGCTGGGCACTGTTCTAAGCACTTTATACACAACGATTCGTTTAATCTCCATAACACCTCTACTAAGTAGATCTTATTATCCCTATTTTACCAATAAGGAAAACGAGGCAGGGAGAGGTTAACTAACTTACCCAAGGCCACACAGTTAGGATGTGGCCAAGCTGGGATTTAAACCCAGAGGATTTGACTCCAGCATCTGTACTCCTGACCACTACCTTGTGCTGATATTTCTGATAACTCCCTGATGGGATATTTTCATTTCAAAGGAAAAAATAAAAAGAACACTTTCAGACATAAATAATGAAGGTGTAATGGATGGACCGCCATGCAGTAGGGCTGATGTTTGGGGGGTGGGGGGCGGGCAGGGCTCTGGGTGCCATTCCTCACATCATAGTTCAAATGGGATGGGGAGACCAGACCTTACTTAGGGCCAGGATTCCTTGACACAAGAAGGGCTCTTTCCTTTAATTAATCATTAAACAGACGTTTCCTGAGCACCTAGCATGTGCTGGGCACCGTGCTGGGGGAGGTGAGGACGTACATGAAGAAACCCTACTTAGGAATGTCATAGCAGAGT
This sequence comes from Pseudorca crassidens, assembly GCF_039906515.1. NCBI lineage: Eukaryota > Metazoa > Chordata > Mammalia > Artiodactyla > Delphinidae > Pseudorca > Pseudorca crassidens. The sequence goes on along the minus strand of NC_090304.1, from coordinate 37,028,925 downwards.
GTTCAGGGGAGAGAGAACAGCACAGTGTGTGGTGAGGCTTGGGGTGGAGAGTCAGCAGAGCTTCTGGGTAAGAGAACAGGATTTGGTGCCCTTCTTACCTGGGTTCAGTCTGGCTACACCATATGCCAACTGAGCCTCAGTTTCCTCATCTGTGAAGTGGGAGTGACATTATATTATTATGTCGTTCTCAGTTCTCTTTTAAACTTGGCCCAACGCTCAGTAAACGAGAGCTGAGATGCTGCTGCCGCTATGCCAAATAGAGCTGAACACGGATGGAACATCATGATTTTCCAAAGACTCAGATGGAGGGGGTGGAAGGCCAGCTTTCTAGATAAGAGCTAGTATTCTTAAGGGGCGTGGCAAAGGGTGAGAAGAGGCACTTTAGCACTGGCAAACTCCGTTTAACAGTTGTCCCAGGTAGCCAGAAATGTCCTGTTGGCTAGTCATAAACTCCGCCTACATTGCTGAAGTGAACGCCACCCATCCAAAGGGGACCTGGCTGTGTTCCTTGTCATCCACAATATTCAGGGTGCTAGCTTCCTTATTTCTGAGAACTATTGGTCTTTTGCTCCAAATTGCTCTTTAGAAATACAGGTCCTCTGTCATTTGACCAGTTACTCTTTATTACCTGACTGACCTCTATTTATTCCCCTAGACCCAGGGTCGATGTCTCCTCTATGGAGAAGCCTTCCCTGCCTGGCTTGAGCAGAGTGAGTCATGCACAGTACACTGTCCCCATGCTGTAGTGCTGTGATTGTCAGAGTATAAGTACCCTAATAAGACTAGGAAACCACATGATTCAGTTTTGGAGCACTAGTATATCCAAGGACTAACAATCCAAATTTAAAAAAGTAATTATATTCAAATGAAAAAGTAACTAAAATCCATGTCCTGGAGACACCAAAGATGCTCATTCTCGTCTACCACAATCCTTGGCAAAACTCCCTTTTCTCTGCTCTCCAATTGCCTTATATCCAACAGTTCCTCTCAATCCTTTTCTGTGCCCCAAACCCCAAATCTCACTACACAGAATGTGCAAGCGTTTTCTGTCTCTTTCTTCCTTCCGTATCTTCTCTATTCCTGTCATAGTTCTATGGACTTAGTCCCTTTCCTAGCAAGTATGAATCCTTTCTCTTTAGGAGTGGGAAGGGAAAACCAAGAGGCCAATGCAGGATTCTCCTTAGTAGGTGGAGGCAAATATAAACCCTGAAACACAAGTCAACACATTTTTATCCCATCACTCATAATCTTCCCTCCTCTTGACTGTGAGACCCTCTATATGGGATAGGGACTGAGAGATTCATCTCTGTAGCCACTGTTTCCAGAGGTAATGGGGGGAGGAAGCCGGGTAGGCAGGCATAAATATTTGTTTGCTTTTGAGCCCCTGTTCGCAAGGCTCTGCTTGAGTTCCAGGATCAACTTTTTTTTTTTTGGTGGTGAAGGGACTCAAGGACGTGTGCACAGAGCAACTTGACATCAAATCCTCCTTCGGCTCCCCAACAGAGGAGCCCGTGTTGTTGGTGCCAGAGGGGACATTCCCATACCTACCAAAGTTGCCATCCTATCCCCCATTCTCTTTCATCTTCCTCTGCCCAAGTAGCACAGTTGGTCTCAACCCGGGTGTCAGCAGAATCACCTGGAGGGCTTTCTCTGGCTCTACCCACAGAATTTCTGATTCATTAAGGCTGAGTGAGACCTGAGAATCTGAATTTTCATAAGTTCCCAGGTGATGCTGCTGCCATTGCTTTGGGATCTATACTTTGAAAACCACGGCATTAGCAGCAAAAAGTACTCTTTTGGGGACCATACTATCAACTAACTTGAACCCTCGAAACAATTGAAAGCCACTGGGTTATGGGACACCTAAAGGACCTTCTACTAACCAGAATGCATTTTCTACCCACATGCCATCAATATCATTTTCTTCCCTTTCCCATAAGTATTTAGGGTTTTTCTCCTTCATTATAAGACCCTAGAGACAAGTAGGACCAGGAGCTATTTTGTGTGTGTGTGTGTGTGTGAGTGTGTGCGCACATGTGTGTGCGTGTGTGTGTGTATGTGTGTGTGTGAGTGTGTGTGTGTGTGTGTGTGTGTGTGGCTAGGGTGTTTTTCTTCCATCTCTTATAAATCTCTTCTGGCTTTCCTCCTTCTCACTGTGTCCTATTTATTATTTATTAAGAGGGTCTTAGCTCAATCCCAAGGAGCCCTGAGAATGTACTAAGGGATAAGGAATGGGGAGAAAGTATGTGGAGACTATTCCTTTCCATCTGGACAAGAAGAGGACCAGAGACGGGGCTTCCTTCAGAGCACAGCTGTGCTGTTAGGGCTGCGCTGGTTGGCACATCTTCATTTTGTGAAGCATCTGCACAATGGGTGTTTCATTTTTTGGTTCAGCATCTATGAGACAGGAAGGGCAAGTATTACTATCATGAACGTAAAGATGAAGACACTGAGGTTCAGAGAGGTGAAATCACCTTCCCAAGGACACATAGCTTGTAGCTATAGACTAGAGTTTGGAAAGAATCCCAGGAGTCTGTTTTAAAACCTTCTTCTGACTTTCTGACACCAAGTTCAGGGCTTGTAGTGAGTCAGTCAATCTCTCAGTCAGCCTCTCAATCCACCAGAGTTTATCAAGAGCCTCTCATCTGGGAGGCTGTGTGTTAGGAGTGGAGGTTCAGCAATGAAGTCTATATTTGCCTGCTTTAAGAGAGCCCACAGTCTAGGAGGAAGCTGGACATGGAGAGAAGAATTGTCAGTGGGACGAGCATCCCCAAAGGAAATGCGCAGGTGCTGTGAGGCTTACAGCACAGGGATTACCCCTCACTGTGGTCTCAGATAAGTGTTCGCTGAAAAGGCCCAAGCTGAAACTCTTATTCAAGGATGAGTGGTGGTGATTTAGGAGATGACGGACTAGAAAAAGGCATATTCCAAGAAGAGACCAGCATGTATAAAGGTCTGCTTGTAGGAAAGAGGAGGAGCATATTTAGGGAAAGATCTGTGCAATTTGGAGCAAAATAAGTCAAATGAAGAAGGGACTGAGACGAGGCTGGAAAGAGCGGTGGCAGCCAGATCATAGATGGTCTTGCAGGTCATCAGAAGGGCTTGGAGCATTTCTCTAAGTGCCATTGAAAGCCATTGGGGGGTTGGTGGCGGTGGGGTGGTGTAATCAGATCTGCATCTATTCTATGGCTGGAGGGTCTGAGTAGAGGCAGGGAGACCAGTTAGGAGACAGTGGGAGTCCAGGTAGGAGGGTGACAATGGGCCGTCCTCAAGTGGTGGCAGTAAGGAGCGAGAGCAAGGGTTGGATTCCAGAGATAGAGGGGTTGGACCACTTGGTGCTTAATGGTGTTTGGTAGGTAAGGGTGGGGGAGGAGGTAAGGGTAACACCCAGCCACTGAGTGCACATAATAGGAGCTCAGAGGGTGTTTATGGACCTGAATGCATCTGACGGCAGACACATGCCTTGAGTGCGGGGAGCTGAGCCCTGGAGGTTTGGGGGTCAGTATTCCTGGGGGTGGGGAGTACTGGCATTTGTTGGAGTTTGAAGTGCCGTCCACTTCTTCCCTGGCCCCTACCTGCAAGCTGCCCACCTTCTCTAAACTGTATTCTGCTCATCGTTGTTGAAATGCTGACTGACAGTTATTTGCTTTTTATAAAACATGTAGCTTTCCTGCTATCTTTAGAGAAAAAGCACTGTAGGTGAGCCTCATCAAAAACACTCTGTAGCATTCTATCATGAGCCAATTGGAAAACTCGGGAAACATGTCTGATACGGAAGGATCTCATGAATAAGACTCTCTGGGGAACGTGGGCTGAGCTTGTTTCCCAGCCGTTTGCACCCATCAGCATGGCTGAGAAAGGAAGCTGGTGCAACAATCGCTTGCTCTTTTCTTTTGCACTTTGGTTGGTATGTGGAAGGGAACATGGCAGGCAAAGCTCCACGACCTGGTTCTTAGTCCAAAGAGAAGAAATGGGGAATGATAGAAATGAACACTCCAAATTCTCTTCGAGAATTCTCAGGGATTAACAGTTCATTCATCAAATATATCTTAGCAATACTTTATACCAGGCTTAGCAATAGATGATCTAGGAATGACAGAAGTGAGATAAGGCCCTTGCTTTCTGGTAACTGAGAGTATAGGGAGGTGAGATAGGATGAGATACTTGCCTAGATGGAGAGTTTCTTCAGAGCAGGGACTGTTACTGATTCATTTCTGTAACTCCAGAAGCTGGTCTGGGTACTGACAGAGTAGGTGGTCAATAAATGCTTGGTGAATAAAAGGATGGGAGGATGGTTGAACGGATGGATAGATAAATGGCTTATTGGTTGGATGCCCTTTGGTTGCAGGAAGTCCTGAATAATAAAATGTGTCTGTAGAGCACGTTTTGTCATTTCAGTGACCAAGCTGTAACCTCTGTTCACTCTTAGTCTTTCTGAGTCTCTGTCATCTCCAACAGCTGAGTATTCACAAAGATTCTGCTTCATTTGGCATTTGAGTCACCAGCTAAGCTTGGCTCAGTTTCCTCTGAGGACTGGGCAAGGCTCTTCCACTTGTTTCAACTTAGTGAGTAAACCACTTGTATGCTCAGAAAAAAAATCCTTCCGCCATATTTAAACTGGATGAAACATCAGAGATCATGTAGTTCAACACCTTCTTCTTAGAAATGGGGAGTAAATTACTTAAGAGCCAGCATACACTCTGTGAAAGAATGTTGGACTGGAGTCAGAAGAAGAGAAGACAGGCCTGAATTTTGTCCCTGGCCCTCAGGGGGCAAATTACGTAAGTTCCGGAGAACAATTCCTTCCTGCCTGCCTTCATGTGTTTGTCGTGAGGGTCAGGCGAATGAGCGAGGGCTTGAGGAAGGGCTTGGTAAAGACCAGCAGCAATTCTTTCCTAATGGCCTCAAGTTAGTAGCCGGAGAGCCAACATTAGGGCTAGGTCTTCTGAGTCAGGGTCTGAACAATGTCTGCTACTCCGCATTGCTTTCTAGAAATGGCATCAACCCGTGGACTTGTTGTGCAGTTTGGACCAAACCAAAATATGGGTGATTGATAAACCCACCAGAACGGCTGAAATCAAAAGGATTAAAAAAAAATCAGTGGTTGACAAGGCTGGGGAGTAACTAAAACTCTCACACACTGCTGGTGGGAGTGCAAATTGGTGTAACTGTTTTGGAAAACTGTCAGTATCCTCTCAACCCGAACATGTACATTTACTATGACTGAGCTCTTTCATTCCTAGGTATATACCCAAGAGAAATGAAGACAAAAGTCATGTGCTGGGATATTCATAGCAACATTATTCATAACAGCCCCAAACTGAGCCCTACCCAAATACCCATTAAGAGTAGAATGAATAAATTATAATTTATTTATACAATGGACTATTATACACCAATGAGAATGAACAACCTAAAGCTATATATAATAATATGGGTGCATCTTGGACACATAATGTTGAATCAAGGAGGCGACACACAAGACCACATGGGTATGATTCCATTTATATAAAGTTCACAATAGGCAAAACCAACCTCTGATATTAGCAGCTAGGACAGTGTTCACCACCGGGAGAAGGTACTAACTAGAAGGGGGCATGAGAGGGCTTCTAGAATGAGGCCGATGTTGTATTTATTTATCTGGGTGCTGATTACATAGGTGTGTTCAGTTATTAAAAATTTGTTGAGCTCTGAACTTGTGATTTGTGTATTTTCTTATTATGTTGTGCTTCAGTGAAAAGCTAAGCTAACAAGCAAAGCGAAACAAACTTAAGGGTGATCTCCACTGTCTGTCTCCCTGCCTTCCTCCACCGTAGGATGCCACTGCCCCAAAAGGCATTGCCCAGGTGCTCTCCCCTGCCTCACGCCTTGAGAAGCAGGGCTTGGGTTTGATGTGTGGCAGCTGGTGGAAGGGGTCACTACCTGGCGGGATCCTGCCCCTTTCCTGCTCTCCACCTCTTCAGGCTCACCAGACTCTTGCCCCAGGCACTCCAGATGGAAACCATGCTCAGGTTCCCAGAAATCAACTTCTGCCTCCTTTGCCTATGTGCTGCAGTCTAGTTACCATCACACAGCTGCCTCCGTGGCAGCCTGGCATCCATCATGGAGGACCAGACCACACGGCTGCAGATGAGACAGGTCCAGTCACACACACACACACACACACACACACACACACACACACAGACATAAACACACACACCCGTGCAGGGGGATGGGGCAAGGACTCACAGAGCAAGAGCTGAATGGAAGCTTGGAGATCACTGAGTCCCCCAAACAAGGCTCTCTTGCCTGTGATGGGATGCTCCTATAGGTGTCACCAAGATGAACAATTTGTAACTTAATGATCAACTTACTTTGTTGTGTATTAGGAAATAATATAATCAGTGCATTAAATCCTTGATTTCATGGATATTATTGCTTAGAATGATGCTGAATTTAAAAACTAGTTGGTTTAAAGACAAACATTAAGTATTACTATATGTGATATTATAAGGATATGGCAAAAATCATAGAAGTGGAAGTTTGGGAAACACTAATCTGGCTCCCTCAGGTCACAATGAGGAAACTGAGGCTTGATGTGGGGGAAGGAACAACGTGACGATCCTGACTCCTAACATGGGCACAGCACTGGAGAGCCCATTAAGTGCCTTAAGAGAGAGGTTTTCTTAAGAGAGAGATTTACCCCAGCATGGGAGGTTGAGATAATGACCATCATCCGTTACCAAGAATGAAGGAGCAGGGTCCCCGACAGAGCAACAGTGAGAACGTAGGCTTCCAAGTCAGATCAAGCTGGAGTCACATCCCAAACCCCCATTTTTCTTGCTGTGCGACACTGTACATGTAATTTAACCTCTCTGAGCTGAGGATACCTTAGCTGTAAGGAAAACTTTATACCTATATCACAGGGTTGTTACAAGGTTTAAAAGAGATGATAAGCCCCAGGCTCAAGTTGGTTGGTCTCTGTCCCTAGAGAGAGGAGGGGACTCATCTAAGGCAGCGTCTAGAGGCAGATCCACACCTGGAACCCAGGGCTCTTTGCTCCCAGTCTTGTTCTCTTTCTTCTAAGGCACCATCCGTCCTCATCCTGGTTCTGCAAGTCCTCGCTCCAGTGGCCCAGGGTCAGCTAGAGAAGAGTGTGGCATAGTTTACCCGGATCTCTGCTGGGTTAGCCTGACTTCCCATGGCGAGAGCACCAGTGATTTGAAGAGGCCTTCATGAGTGAGCCTGGGGATCAGTGAGCTGCGTCTGAGCAGCCGAATGGGCTGCCAGCCAGAGAGGGAGGCCCCCACTGCTTTGGAGAGCAATGAGGGGCCACTGCATTGGGAAGCAGTGCCCCTGGGATGCCAGCCCCAGCAGAGGGTAGCCACCCACGTGGCGTTCTGGGATGCACCTGTGCTGGAGAGCCCCATTCCCATACAACAGGAAACCATGCACACGGCCCTTCTGGGGCCAAAGGAGAGGCTGGCCCATTGATGTTTTATACACTGGCCACAGGGAGCTGCAGGTTTGGAGACCAGCCTGGTCCCCACGGCAGCAATTATGCAGAAGGTTAAATAGGAAAGATCTTAACCTAGGATCAGGACAGGAATAAAGGCACAGACCTAGAGAATGGACTTGAGGACACAGGGAGGGGGAAGGGTAAGCTGGGACGAAGTGAGAGAGTGGCATGGACATATATACATTACCAAATGTAAGATAGATAGCTAGTGGGAAGCAGCCACATAGCACAGGGAGGTCAGCTCGGTGCTTTGTGACCACATAGAGGGGTGGGATAGGGAGAGTGGAAGGGAGACGCAAGAGGGAGGGGATATGGGGACATAAGTATACGTATAGCTGATTCACTTTGTTATACAGCAGAAACTAACACAACAATGTACAGCCATTATACTCCAATAAAGATGTTAAAAAAAAAAATAGGAAAGATCTGGCCTTGTAGGAATTACCCAGATGGTTACAGTGTTTGCACATATCTTCCCTCCTCATTCCTTCCCTCTCTCCCTCTCCCTCTTGTCTTCTGTCTGCTCTTTTTCTCCTTCCCTCTCTCCTCCTGTCATGCACTGATTCATTTATTCATGAGGCACAGCAGCACATCAGGGACTTGGAGGCAGAGAGACCTGAGTTTGAGCCCTGGCTTTCCCTTTTAAGACCAGATTGGTCCGTTTGAAATGGCCATTGCGGTCAGTCTAAAATGGTCCGGAACTGTGGGTGAGATACTTAACCCTTTTGAGCCTCACTTTCCACATCTGTAATTTCATTCATTTCACAAGGTTGTAATGCTGAAATTACAATGCATGTAGGCTGTTTAGATGGTGCCTGACATGTAGTAAATACTCAATTGTATCTTTTTTAACGATAATTTCATATGATTTACCTATTATTTGTGTAGCCTTCGTGAAGCTGCCATACTGAATCTCTTGGAGCATTTGTATCATTAACTGTAAAACAGAGACAGTATCCACCTTGGAGCGTTGTTGTACGGATTAAATGAGCTAGTGTTGGTAAAGTGCTAGAGGCAAGCACCGAACAACTAGTGGCAGTTTTTTTCCATTCTTTCATTCATTTGTTCTACAGGCATTTCCAACTAAGAGCTGTGTGCCAGGCTCTGTGCAAGGTGCTGGGAACATAGAGATGAAAGAGAGATGTCTCTTTCCTTCAAGAATTTACTGTTCAATAGACTCAACAGGCAAGAGGCTTGTGGACATTTTATGCTGTAGGGAAATAAACGGAGCTGGAAACTGCTGGACTGAAACTTTGGGTTTTGTCTTCAGTGGGGGGAGTATTCATTGAGCATCTGCTCTGTGTCATGTGCAACATACACATTATCTCGTGTAGCTCTTGACACAATGCTATAAGGTAGGTATTACATGAGGAACTGTGGCTCAGAGATGGAAGTTGCTTGCTAATGTCTGACTCCAGTGTTCATTATCTTTCTACTGTACACAGCTATCCCCAGGGAGCAGAGTTAGGGGAGCAGAGTTAGGGGAGAGAAGTGACTGGGACCTGAGAGGTAGAAGTCAGCTTGACTTGACCTGCCATGGTTTCCTCCCTGTGAGTTACTCCTGAGTCTGCAGAGATACTTGGGGCTGGGGAGACTTCTGATAGGTTTCTCCATGGATGGGCCATTGGCGGTTCTGAAATTACTGGGCACTTCCCTGGGGGCTGAAGCTCGAGCTGAGAATTGTAAAGCAGCATCAAGTCCAAGATGTGACTCCTGTCCCCAAAGTTGACATGTAAATGGTAGACCCAGAAAGCCAAGGAGCCCCCATTTCCTGTGAAAAGGGGGATCTGACATGGAGTTGTATGCTGCACTGTGATAAACTAATGCTCTTAAAATTTTAGCTATTCATTGTATGAGCTGCTTTGACAGGGAAATTAGACATGCAAAATTTTGAGCTCTGGCCTTATTCAATTTTTAATTAATTTTTGTGTAATAAACTGTAAGCACATTAATATCAATGAGATACCCTCTGCAGTGCGGCTAATATACAGCTTTAAGAAGCCATGGGTATTGTTTTCCCCTTTTTTTGTGTTGAACAAAGATTATTAGTTCTCTAAGTATTATTTCCTGGTTCCTGGGAGGTGGGGCTATGAGAGAGGAATTAAATTTTCCCAGCAGGCTTGGGCTGAAATGTGGTCACAGACGTATTTGAGAGCAATGAGAAGAGCTCTAGGTGTGGTGCTCGTCGAAGATTTGACTGTCGGAAATTAAAGGTTCTTCTGCACTGTAAGAAGTGTTCCAGTGTGGGGTCGATCCATAACTAAATAAACCATAGAATTTAGAATAGGATTACTGCAGTTTTTTAATAAGATCTAAGCAAGAATTTCAAAATAAAAATATTTAAAGTACTTAGGTTAACAGCAGTAATTTTGTCCAGATATTATGAGATTCCATTCATTCATTCATTCAGTCAGTCAGTCAGTCAGTCATCCTACAGTAATTTGAACACCTATGCACAAAGCATTCTGCTAGGCATTATCAGGTATACAAATATGTAATTCAGCCTTGTGTCTAGGACACTACTGGTATGCACTAGTTTAGTATAAGGCGAAGTGATAACTGTCATCATAGAGGTGCAAATTAATGCTGGAATAGTTCAGTGAAGAGGCTATTCGTGAAAGAAAGATTATGGAGATGGCTTTTGAACAGGACTTTTAAGGTTGCATAGAATTTAGACACATGCAGAAGAAAGGAAAAGCCATTTTTGGAGAAGGGAACAGCCAATCCGTATCCAAGAAGAGCGGGATAGGGTCACCAGGTCCAAGGAAAAGAACAACATTCTCTGCCACTGACATGCCTTTAATCATGCTCTTCCCTTCTTCATGAGTACCTTTTCCTTCTTCCAACTGGGTAGGTCCTCTGTGCCCCACTGGTCGCTCTTTCCTCCCATTAAGGTCAGCCTGTGCTAATTTAACCGGCTTGTCTTTCAGGCAAGAAAGTTAAGAGTCAGATAATTAGAAGGACATGTCCCCAGCTGGTTACAGTCTTGACTTGGACTGGATCTCCTGTGGGTTAGTCTTCTGTGCATTTTATGTAGTTCTGATCCATTATGTCTCAGAATAAAGGTCAAGAAACATGCCTCCCATAATGCGAAGTTATAGTGCCAGTTCCATTAACTGCTAAACTTAGGGACGGGGTGATTTTGGACAGTGGAGGCTTATCCAGAAAATCCTTTTGGTTTCAACCCTTGTTAGTTCTGAATTCTCTTACATACTCTAGTAGACAGAGTATAAGATTCATATCAAATCCTTTTTTGATGACTGAGGATATTAAAGACCCCAAGTCTGTCATTCTGGACATCAATTCTTATGACTCTTCATTGTTGATCTCAAGCCCAAGATATCTACTAAAAGTTATTGTCCAAAGCCCTGAGGTGAGATTGTTTTCTTCTCTTTTGCCTTCTTGTATTTTCTTTTCTAACATCTTTATTGGAGTATAATTGCTTTACAATGGTGTGTTAGTTTCTGCTTTATAACATAGTGAATTAGCTATACATATACATATATCCCCATATCTCCTCCTTCTTGCATCTCCCTCCTACTCTCCCTATCCCACCCCTCTAGGTGATCACAAAACACCAAGCTGATCTCCCTGTGCTATGTGGCTGCTTCCCGCTAGCTATCTATTTTACATTTGGTAGTGTATATATGTTCATGCCACTCTCTCACTTCGTCCCAGCTTACCCTTCCCCCTCCCTGTGTCCTCAAGTCCATTCTCTAGGTCTGCATCTTTATTCCTGTCCTGCCCCTAGGTTCTTCAGAACCATTTCTTTTTAAGATTCCATATATATGTGTTAGCATACGGTATTTGTTTTTCTCTTCCTGACTTACTTCACTCTGTATGACAGTCTCTAGGTCCATTCACCTCACTAAAAATAACTCAATTTCGTTTCTTCTTATGGCCGAGTGATATTCCATTGTATATATGTGCCACTTCTTCTTTATCCATTCATCTGTCGATGGACACTTAGGTTGCTTCCATGTCCTGGCTATTGTAAATAGAACTGCAATGAATATTGTGGTACATGAATCTTTTGAATTATGGTTTTCTCAGGGTATATGCCCAGTAGTGGGATTGCTGGGTCATATGGTAGCTCTGTTTTACTTTTTAAAGGAACCTCCATACTGATGTCTGTAGTGGCTGTATCAGTTTACATTCCCACCAAGAGTGCAAGGGGGTTCCCTTTTCTCCATACCCTCTCCAGCATTTATTGTTTATAGATTTATTGATGATGATTATTGTTTATAGATTTATTGATGATTTATTGATGGCCATTCTGACTGGTGTGAGATGATATCTCATTGTAGTTTTGATTTGCATTTCTCTAATGATTAGTGATGTTGAGCATTCTTTCATGTGTTTGTTGGCAATCTGTATATCTTCTTTGGAGAAATGTCTGTTTAGGTCTTCTGTCCATTTTTGGATTGGGTTGTTTGTTTTTTTGATATTGAGCTGCATGAACTGCTTGTATATTTTGGAGATTAATCCTTTGTCTGATACTTCATTTGCAAATATTTTCTCCCATTCTGAGGGTTGTCTTTTCATCTTGTTTATGGTTTCCTTTGCTGTGCAAAAGCTTTTAAGTTTCCTTAGGTCCCATTTGTTTATTTTTATTTCCGTTTCTGTAGGAGGTGGGTCAAAAAGGATCTTGCTGTGATTTATGTCATAGAGTGTTCTGCCTATGATTTCCTCTAACACTTTTATAGTGTCTGGCCTTACATAAAGGTCTTTAATCCATTTTGAGTTTATTTTTGTGTGTGGTGTCAGGGAGTGTTCTAATTTCATTCTTTTACATGTGGCTGTCCAGTTTTCCCTGCACCAGTTATTGAAGAGGGTGTCTTTTCTCCATTGTATATTCTTGCCCCCTTAATCAAAGATAAGGTGACCATGTGTGTGGGGGTTTATCTCTGGGCTTTCTATCCTGTTCCATTGATCTATGTTTCTGTTTTTGTGCCAGTACCGTACTGTCTTGATTACTGTAGCTTCCTAGTATAGTCTGAAGCCAGGGAGCCTGATTCCTCCAGCTCCTTTTTTCTTTCTCAACATTGCTTTGGCTATTCGGGGTCTTTTGTGTTTCCATGAAGATTGTGAATTTTTTTGTTCTAGTTCTGTGAAAAATGCCATTGGTAGTTTGATAGAGATTGCATTGAATCTGTAGATTGCTTTGGGTAGTATAGTCATTTTCACAATGTTGATTCTTCCAGTCCAAGAACATGGTATATCTCTCCATCTGTTTGTATCATCTTTAGTTTCTTTCATCAGTGTCTTATAGTTTTCTGCATACAGGTCTTTTGTCTGCTTAGGTAGGTTTGTTCCTAGGTATTTTACTCTTTTTGTTGCAGTGGTAAAGGGGAGTGTTTCCTTAATTTCTCTTTCAGATTTTCATCATTAGTGTATAGGAATGCAAGAGATTTCTGTGCATTAATTTTGTATCCTGCTACTTTACCAAATCATTGATTAGCTCTACTAGTTTTCTGGTGGCATCTTTAGGATTCTCTATGTATAGTATCATGTCATCTGCAAACAGTGACAGTTTTACTTCTTCTTTTCCGATTTGGATTCCTTTTATTTCTTTTTCTTCTCTGATTGCTGCTGCTAAAACTTCCAAAACTATGTTGAATAATAGCGGTGAGAGTGGGCAACCTTGTCTTATTCCTGATCTTAGTGGAAATGGTTTCAGTTTTTCACCATTGTGAATGATGTTTGCTGTGGGTTTGTCATATATGGCCTTTATTATGCTGAGGTAAGTTCCGTCTATGCCTACTTTCTGGAGAGTTTTTATCATAAATGGATGTTGAATTTTGTCAAGAGCCTTTTCTGCATCTATTGAGATGATCATATGGTTTTTCTCCTTCAGTTTGTTAATATGGTGTATCACACTGATTGATTTGTGTATTTTGAAGAATCCTTGCATCTCTGGGATAAACCCCACTTGATCAATGTGTATGATCCTTTTAATGTGCTGCTGGATTCTGTTTGCTAGTATTTTATTAAGGATTTTTGCATCTATGTTCATCAGTGATATTGGCCTGTAGTTTTCTTTTTTTGTGAAATCTTTCTCTGGTTTTGGTATCAGGGTGATGGTGGCCTTTTAGAATGAGTTTGGGAGTGTTCCTCCCTCTGCTATATTTTGGAAGAGTTTGAGAAGGATAGGTGTTAGCTCTTCTCTAAGTGTTTGATAGAATTTGCCTGTGAAGCCATCTGGTCCTGGGCTTTTGTTTGTTGGAGGATTTTTAATCACAGTTTCAATTTCTGTGCTTGTGATTGGTCTGTTCATATTTTCTATTTCTTCCTGGTTCAGTCTCAGAAGGTTGTGCTTTCCTAAGAATTTGTCCATTTCTTCCAATTTGTCCATTTTATTGGCATATAGTTGCTTGTAGTAATCTCTCATGATTCTTTGTATTTCTGCAGTGTCAGTTGTTACTTTACCTTTTTCATTTCTAATTCTGTTGATTTGAATCTTCTCCCTTTTTTTCTGGATGCCTCTGGCTAATGCTTTATCAATTTTGTTTATCTTCTCAAAGTACCAGCTTTTAGTTTTATTGATCTTTGCTATTGTTTCCTTCATTTCTTTTTCATTTATTTCTGATCTGATCTTTATGATTTCTTCCCTTCTGCTAACTTAGGGTTTGTTTTTTTTTTGTTCTTCTTTCTCTAATTGCTTTAGGTGTAAGGTTAGGTTGTTTATTTGAGATTTTTTCTTGTTTCTTGAGGTAGGATGGTATTGCTATAAACTTCCCTCTTAGAACTGCTTTTGCTGCATCCCATAGGTTTTGGGTCGTCATGTTTTCATTGTCATTTGTTTCTAGGTATTTTTTTTAATTTCCTCTTTGGTTTCTTCAGTGATCTCTTGGTTATTTAGTACTGTATTGTTTAGCCTCCATGTGTTTGTATTTTTTACAGGTTTTTTTCCTGTAATTGATATCTAGTCTCATAGCTCTGTGGTCAGAAAGATACTTGATATGATTTCAATTTTCTTAAATTTACCAAGGCTTGATTTGTGACCCAAGATATGATCTATCCTGGAGAATGTTCCATGAGCACTTGAGAAGAAAGTGTATTCTGTTGTTTTTGGATGGAATGTCCTATAAATATCAGTTAATTCCATCTTGTTTAAAGTTTGTGTTTCCTTACTTATGTTCATTTTGGATGATCTGTCCATTGGTGAAAGTGGGGTGTTAAAAGTCCCCTACTATTAATGATACTGTCAATTTCCCCTTTTATGGCTGTTAGCATTTGCCTTATGTATTGAGGTGCTCCTGTGTTGGGTGCCTAAATGTTTACAATTGGTATATCTTCTTCTTGGTTTGATCCCTTGTTCATTATGTAGTGTCCTTCTTTGTCTCTTGTAATAGTCTTTATTTTAAAGTCTATTTTGTCTGATATGAGAATTGCTACTCTAGCTTTCCTTTGATTTCCATTTGCATTGATTATCTTTTTCCATCCCCTCACTTTCAGTCTATATGTGTCCCTGGGTCTGAACTGGGTCTCGTGTAGACAGCATATATATGGGTCTTGTTTTTGTAACCATTCAGCCAGTCTATCTCTTTTAGTTAGAGCATTTAATCCGTTTACATTTAAGGTAATTATCGATATATATGTTCCTATTACCATTTTCTTAATTGTTTTGGGTTTGTTATTGTAAGTCTTTTCCTTCTCTTGTGTTTCCTGCCTAGAGAAGTTCCTTTAGCATCTGTTGTAAAGCTGGTTTCATGGTGCTGAATTCTCTTAACTTTTGCTTGTCTGTAAAGGTTTTAATTTCTCCATCGAATGTGAATGAGATCCTTGCTGGGTAGAGTAATCTTGGTTGTAGGTTTTTCTGTTTCATCACTTTAAATATGTCCTGCCAGTCCCTTCTTGCTTGCAGAGTTTCTGCTGAAAGATCAGCTGTTTACCTTATGGGGATTCCCTTGTATGTAATTTGTTGCTTTTCCCTTGCTGCTTTTAATATTTTTCCTTTGTATTTAATTTTTGATAGTTTGATTAATATGTGTCTTGGCATGTTTCTCCTTGGATTTATCCTGTGTGGGACTCTCTGTGCTTCCTGGACTTGATTATTTCCTTTCCCATATTAGGGAAATTTTCAACTATAATCTCCTGAAATATTTTCTCAGTCCTTTTTTTTTCTCTTCGTCTTCTGGGACCCCTATAATTCGAACGTTGGTGCGTTTAATGTTGTCCCTGAGGTCTCTGAGACTGTCCTCAGTTCTTTTCATTCTTTTTTCTCTATTCTGCTCTGTGGCAGTTATTTTCACTATTTTATCTTCCAGGTCACTTATCTGTTCTTCTTCCTCAATTATTCTACTCTTCATTCCTTCTAGAGAATTTTTAATTTCATTTATTGTGTTGTTCATCATTGTTCGTTTGCTCTTTAGTTCTTCTAGGTCCTTGTTAAACGTTTCTTGTATTTTCTACATTCTATTTCCAAGATTTTGGATCATCTTTATTGTCATTACTCTGAATTTTTTTTCAGGTAGACTGCCTTTTTCCTCTTCATTTGTTTGGTCTATTGGGTGTTTACCTTGCTCTATCATCTGCTATGTATTTCTCTGTCTTCTCATTTTGGTTACCTTAGTGTGTTGGGGTGTCCTTTTCGCAGGGTGCAGGTTTGTAGTCCCATTGTTTTTGTTGTCTGCTCCCAGTGGGTAATGTTGGTTCAGTGGGTTGTGTAGGCTTCCTGGTGGAGGGGACTGGTGCCTGTGTTCTGGTGGATGAGGCTGTGTCTTGTATTTCTGCTGGGCAGGCCCGTGTCTGGTGGTGTGTTTTGGGGTGTCTTTGACCTTATTTGATTTTAGGCAGCGTCTCTACTAAGGGGTGGGGTTGTATGCCTGTCTTGCTAGTTGTTTGGCATAGGGTGTCCAGCACTGTAGCTTGCTAGTCGTTGAGTGGAGCTGGGTCTTAGCGTTGAGATGGAAATCTCTGGGAGAGCTTTTGCCATTTGATATTACATGGGGCCGGGAGGTCTCTGGTGGACCATTGTCCTGAACTCAGCGCTCCCACCTCAGAGGCTCAGGCCTGACACCCAGCCAGATCACCAAGACCCTGTCAGCTACACAACTCAGAATAAAAAGGAGGAAAAATAGAAATAAAATAAAATAAATAAAGTTATTAAAATAAAAAAATATTAATAAGTAAAAAGTGATTTAAAAAATTTTTTTTAAAGAAAGAAAGAAAGAAGAGAGCAATGAAACCAAAAAAAAAATTCACCAATGGTAACAAGTGCTAAAAACTATCCAAAAAAAAAAAAAAAAAAAAAGACAGACAGAACCCAGAACCCTAGGACAAATGGCAGAAGCAAAGCTTTGTCTTTCATTCCACTCTTCTTTGCTTTTGTCTGGCTAATATTCCCATACTCTATGTTTGTTCTGCTTTCTGGTCCTGATGTAGATTCCTGTAGTTTCTCTCTCTTCCTCTTCTTTTTTTACCCTTTCAGAAGAGAGTGGTGTGTGTGGTGAGTCTGGCCTCTAGCCACTGGGCCTGACACTGACGCTCCGACTCCTGCTGCCGCTCCCTGCCTTCTTGTTTTAATGACAGAGGGAAAGAGGGAACTAGATAGCTTTAGAGTTACTGGGGCTGTGATTCAGCAAGGTTTGATTAACTGAAGTTGCACTATTTCAGAGAAATGCACTATTTTGACAACTCCAGCTCAGTGATTCTGAGTAATGGTGAAAGGAAACACGAGTTTGTGTTTAGTGAGACTCTGGGAATGGTTTGGAAGGACTCTGGGAATGTGGTTTTCTGCAAAATTTGACAGCTTCCTGCCCACCCTCTCCTTTTCTCAGTGGTTTTAATCAGTGTTCAGAGAATCCCACGAAATCCATTTGCATCACAGTTCTAGATATATAGATTTGCGTCTTCCCCAAAGAAGGGCTCAGATGGGTCCCAACGGAGGTTTCTGGGATGGAGAGGTACTGCTGGCAGGCTCCAGAGGAACTCGGCTTTCCCAGGCCATTGAATGGCTTTCTTCCCCATCACTCTTCTCTGGGAATTTTTTCCAATCACAACCTGATACTCCATGAAGGACTCTGTGAAGAAATAAATCAGAGATGCTCCTTGGTTGCAGAAAAAATATTGGCCTTTACACTCTAATTCCTGGTTTCCAAAGATATCCCTTTGCCAAGGATAACAACATCTACCCACAAGTAGTTCCATTAACGGGGAGGGACAGGTCAGCAAGAATCCTAGTGTCTCTCATGGCGAACTTGCCAAGAGAGGAATATGATTCAGGGTACAAGGAGAGGGAAACCAAGTACTGTAGGTTGTAACCAGTGAGAACCTCTCCACCGTCTCAGAGCGCAAAGTCTTATCATTGTTTGTTTTCTAATGAATTGATGGACTCCTCCGCCAACTGCTCTACCAGCAGGAAATTCGTATCCCCCTTGAGGTCCTATCTGACTCCTCCACCTCCACCACATTGTCCTGGAACCTGGTGATTTATGCAGTGCAAAGGTCAGTCATGCTTCCTCCCCTAATCAGAGGAAGCAGTGGCAATTGAGGGGTTCACCACTGCTATTTCCTTTACACAGAGCAGCCATTTAAGACTGGTCTTGGCCCCTCTCTTACTGGAGAAGAGGATTAAGGAAAAGCACAAATGAAATCCCTGGCATGGTACCCTGCTACAGTATGTCCCAGCTGGCTCCACAGCTGACCAGGGCACCCTTAGCTTCTGGGGTTCCTTTCACTCATTCAACCAAAACAACCTGTGTCAAAATAAGCTTCTCCTCCACATGGACCAAGCTGTGGCTCCTTTGTTCAGACCCTCCCTGCACACATCTGTCAGAGAAGCTCAAGTCCCATGGCTGCTCTGAGTCTGTTTTCTTTTCTACAAAAAGAGGATGGCAGTGTGCTTGGGCTTGTTGTGGGGAAGGAATGAGGTGACTGATGCCTGTGAAGCTCGGGGTGGGTGCTGGTGCGTAGTGAGCTTGCAATGGTACTAGACTTCTCCTTCCCTCCTGCTGTTTCTCCCCTTCTTTCTCTCTCTCAATAAGAAATAGAAGAGCACATGCAGCTAGGATTACTGAGGAAACCCTTTTACGTTTAACCAGAACCTTTGCCTAATTACAGGAGAGCAGCATGTTCAAGTGAAATGCTGAATGGGATCCAGACAAAGTTCTTGTTTCCGTCTTCAGAATCCAGGTACGAAACTCCCAAGGGAATCGCGTCCCTGGGACACGTGATGAAAAGTCAGATGGTTTCTGGACTGTAGTGCAAAACAGTTGTTGTTTAATTTCCTGGAAGAGGATTTGCAATCTCCCACAGCCCTGCCAACAGTGGATATTATCAAGGTTTTGGATATTTGCCATTCCAGCCTGTGAAAAATGGCATCTCAGTATAATTTAGCTTGGTTGTGTTTTTTTTAATTATGAGTAGAGCTGAACATCTTTTCTATATTTAAAAGCTGCTTGTATTTCACTATCTGTGAACTGTTGGTTTATGTCATTTGCTTGCTTCTTATTGGGTGGTTGATCCTTTACTTATTGATGTCTTGAAGTCTCTATATATGAGAGCAATTATACCTGTGTAATATGAGTTGCAATTTCCACCCCCAGTTTGTTTGTCTTTTTGACTTTGTTTATGGTGTTTTTGATTTTTATATAGTCAAATGTATCATTTCCTTTATAACTTCTGGATCCTGGGTCTAAAGTAGAAAAGTGTTCTTTATCCTGAGGTTATAAAAAGAATTCTCCAATGATTTCTTCTTCTATTATAGCAGTTTCCTTCTTTGTATTTAAATCTTTCAGATCTTCCAAGTTTTAATAAAACCCAGAAGTCAGGGTTTTTTGTTAAACATTCAAATTATTAATATTGGCAACTCATTCATGTAACATGCATGCACATTATATTGGCCTAACAAAACACACACCTGGGCTAGATTTGATCTATCGACCCCTGATTTGCAACCTCTGGTTTAAGACCTGTCATCCTGTGTGAAAACATTACATAATTGGGCAACTACAGGTGTAGTTCACATCTTCATTCTTACAGTTTCTTTCCCATCATTCCCCAGTTTGTCCTGAAGCCTTTGCTCTCTGTCTACCAGTGCCTTTGGCTTGGAAAGGGCTGTCTCCTGGCCAGTCCTTCAGTACTGAGCTTTGAGAGCCCCTGAAAGTTTTGCCAGCTGCGAGGTGGGGCTGATCTGATTAGCCATCACTGGGAATTGTCTCCTTGACACAGTGGAGCCACTGTACTGCCTTTGGCTATACTTAATTGGTTTTGTACCCAAAGAGGTTAAGAACTTTATCCCTGGTGTTACTTACATGGGCAGTGAATTCAAATTTGGATTACCTGATATTTAAAAAATGCAGTTCATGTCTTTCCTCCTAAGTGCTTTGAAATCACTGGGTGAATGGTGCTACTTGAATCTGAAGTTTAATGCCCTGGCCAGGAACTAAACCTTGAGCTCTGTTTGCTTTGCTCTCTTCAGGGAAGCCCTGTGCCTTACAGTCTGTGCTTTCCTCATGGCCACTCAGAGTCACCTTCCTGTTGTAAACACTTATAAGCAGAGAATCAGGGTGGGAAGACAAGGGTTGGTTGGCCAGACTGTTAAATTATGAAACAAGCAGAGATGTGCAAACTAATTGTTGGCAAACGCTTTCCCAAGTGATCCTTTCTTCATCTGCATCAAGAAAACTCTTGCCTAAGAACCTTGACTCGTGTGCAGTGTAGTAGGTACTTGGAGGCAAAAGCAAGGTGAGAGAGGACTTTTCTCCCAGCCTGACTACAGAGCCGTGGAACTCAAAATTGAGCCCTAAAAGATAGGTGGCCTGGGGAGACGGGGACAGGGGAAAATCCTGAGTGGACCTCCATTGTTTTCCGTCCATTGCACAAGCTCGTGAGCCCCTCTGTGCAGCCTTTCTAGAATCTCCAAGGTATACTCACAGTCTTCTGCCTCCCTCGTTGGTTTGGGAGCTCAATGAGTACAGAGATGGTGCTTTCCAGATCCATGTCCAGCTCCACTCACAATTCCTGGGACAGGGTGGGTGCTTGGGGAAGGTTTGCTGGGTGAATGAAACCTTGTGCTGATGCATCCATTTATCTGGCAGTTCCTGGCACTGCCAAGGGCACCAGGCCAATCAACAGGCTTGTCAATCAACCAATCTGCAGACCTTCGCTGAGCTATTACGGAAATGCCCAGGGACTTGGGAGAAAGAAGTCTAGCTTTGGGGTCAGGAAATCTGGGTCTGAATTTTGACTCTGCCCTGAACCCACTGGGTGGCCTCAGGCAGCTTGACCCCAGCTTCTCTGAACCTCAGTTGAGTCGTGTGTAATGTGAGGATATTGGACCACAGCTGTCCACGGACTCTTCAGCTCTGCTGTTCTAGGAGTCTGTTGGGTCAGAGGTTATAGAGAGGGACACCTGTCAGCACTGGCAGACATTGGCTGGGCTCCCCCAAGTGCCAGATGCTTTATGCATTGACATAAGTGCTTTCATTTCAGTTTTCAAGACATGTCTAGGAGGTGCATCTTGTTGTCTCCATTTTACAGATGAGCAATCGAAGGCTTAGGAAAATTAAGTTCTAAGACTACACAACCGGTTTCTCCAGTAGCCTGGACTCAGTAGGGTCCCTTCAGGAAAGCACATTGTTTTTCTCCTGCCAGTGCCTTTGATCTCACTTCTCTGGCACTTGGTGACGCCCATAGTTTCCAGTCCTTTTCAGCCATGAAGGAGGAAGAGGACGAGGGGAAGGGGGAAAGGGTGGAGGGGAAGAGAGAGGAGGAGGAAGGAAGAGGTCTCATCTTGAGTTATTTGAACATTGAATCCAATTTAAATTGAAAACTGTAATTTGACATTCAGGTTAAAACTTTATCCCTCCCATCAGCTCCACCTGGTCTGGCCCTCAGTGAGCAGCGGTGGGAGGAGGACCACCCTCTGCCCTTCATTCTCCTTGTTCCACTTCTCAGCTGCCCCCCTGCCCCCGCCCTTGACTTCCCCCTTTCAGGCTGCTTAGGGTCGGGCTGGGGAGGAAGGACGGGGCAGAGGCTTTCTTGTGCAGCTGATGCTCCTTGCCCGTCTTGCTTAGTTGTCCAGGACCTGTGTCAGAGCATTTTCCCAAAGTCAGCTCTGCCGCGGAGCCCCTGGCGTGTCCTCTGAGTGCCTCTGCGCTGCCCCACCCTTAACGTGGACTGTGCCCCTCACCGCAGCTGGCCTGCTTGGTGTCTGTTCCCCTCCTCCTGTCCCTTCTCTCACAGCCTTCTTCAGCTGGGTCCTTTCAAGCCCAGTTCACCAGGGTTCTCTGTCCCGTGGATACAGTGCATCCTTGCCCAGCTGAAAGGTCAATGAGCGGCTAACCCCACTGCTGACCCCCATCCCCTTGCCCTGCCATCATGGCAGCTCCAGCCCACCGGCAGCCCTGTTCATCTCACATACACTTTCAAACTCCTGGAGGCACGCTGAGTTCCCAAGAACTTGCTCACTTCTGTCTACTCCATTTATAACAGGGAGCTGTCTTCCTAAGTTTCTGGAGCTCAGCACAGTTAAGGAGTGAGGAGCTTCCTGTGGAAAGCACCGCCTTTCTCCGTCCCCTCCTGTACTTCCACAGATGTCCTTAGGAGGGTCTGCCCCTCAGAGAAGCCCCAGCCTCCTCTGCCACAACCAGGGCTAGCTTTGTTGTCTTCCAGTAAGTGTTGCTGGGATGTGTCAAGCCACCCTCCAGAACGTGGGCTATTTGCCACCCATTAGCTTTCATTTAAGGCTTCAGCCAAGATTTGGGTACAACAACAAAGCCCCTTCCATAGCCTCTTAAACCTTTACAGTGTACATCTGCCTTATTTTAGCTTTATTAAAGGCAACATAGAAGTGCCCATGGAGGGGCATCTCGTCTCCTGCCTGGAAGCTGCGAACAGTTTCACCCGCTGTCTCTCTACCCATGGTGGTCTCACAGTGCTGGGGATAAACAGCTTGTCCCTTCTAGCTGTGCTGAATTAATGCTGGCTAAAGCCCGAAGCGGGAAGCCACGTGGCGGGCTGCTGCTTCCTGGAGCTAGGAGGTCAGCAGTCACGGTCCTAGCTCTTTGCCGCATTTAATGACTGCGGGAGCAGCAGCGGGGAGACGGAGTGTACCCGTCGGCTTCTACTTGCCCCAGGAGGAGCCTGGAGGATTGTGCAAGCCCTGCATCTTGATGTATTGAACAATGAGACCATCCACTGAGTACAGAAGCCCAGGAGAGGCCTGGCCTCCGTGCTTTTCAAATTTTATTTTTGTTTCAGAAACCATTGTTCCAACAAACTCCCACCTGGAACTTTATTGTGTTAAAAACAATTTTTATGGCCAAAGTGGAGCTGGGGCTGGGTGCTGACTAACCCCCTCGTTCTGCTTCTTCTCTTTATGACTCTGATGGGGCTTAAGAGCAGAGATTAAAAAGCCAGGTGTCAAAAGAATGAATTTGGATGAAGAGAGAACTTACAGGCTTCGACCTTAAGTAGAGTCTACCAAGATGAATGTGAGAGGTGAAGATTTGTACATACAGGTACCTGGTTGAGAGGGGAGGCTTAGCAGTAGCTGGTGAAAGCCCAACTTTGGGATTTTTCAATAAGTGCGAGGCTTAGAGTGTAATGTGACTGTCAAAAGCGTTGACAAGCCCGGATTCGTGAATGTGGTTTAAGACAGGGCAAGCCAGCATAGGCCCATCTTGCTAAAGACCCTTACAGAGTTTCTTCTGTAGAAATTGCCACTCTCATGTCCTGTGGGCCACCCTCTCATTTTTGTTGATGGATCGGAGGAGGGTATTTGAACTAATCTGTAGGCTGGCCAGCAGCTGGTAGGGCGACCTGCTGCTAAAACTTGGCATGACTGGGTGGGTGGTGATTAAGTGGAAATATCAAGGTGTCTCCCTGTGGAAGGTTTGAATTTAAGTCATAGAGAATATTTTGGGAAAAGACCACAAACCACACACTCCCAGGGGAGGCAGGCAGGAGAAGCCAGAGGCATGATGAACATGAGGAGGTATTAGCCAGGGGTATGCAGATGCTAGAAAGACGTGAGGAGTGGAGGGCAAGGCACCTGGTGGGCGGGATCTGGGGCAGCAGAGGTGGAGACAGGCAGGAACCAGGGCCCCTGAGGAGCTGCTGAGGTGTCCCTGCTGTTAGAGCTGCACTGGATCCTGAATTACCCTGTGGTTTCAAAGCATGTTCCGGTGCTAATCCATTTCAAGGTTTCCGTGAGACCCAAGTTCTTGCTTCCTTATCTCCATGTTTATCTTCCCAGTAAACCTTATTGGAGCTGAGGAGAGCCCTGCTGTCCTCTGAGGCAATTCGTACTCAACCAAAAGAGCCCAACTCACCCTGAACCACTAACGTCCTGAACATACTGAATGTTTACCCCATTCCTCTCCGTACTTGTCAGACTTGTGGCTGGCTCCTGGTACTTGAGTTTTCATAGAATATTGATGAGCCGGAGTATGTTCTGAGGAGGGGTCCTAGAAATTATGCTGTTTGGTGAAGAGAGGACTTTGGGACAGAGATAAGAAAAAGATAAATGTTTAGCCTTCAGTTCTGTCTTCAGATGCCTGGAGGGTCCCCATGTAGAGATGGGATTGTATTTATGGGGGTGGGGGTTGCCCCTGAAGGGCAGATATGGGACTGAAGAATGGAATTTTTGCGGAGGCCATTTCAGCTCTCTAATTCCAACGCTCTTCAACACTAGATGGTGCTACGTCATCAAGTGGTGAGCTCCCCATCAAAGAGGGCAAGCAAACACAGGTGGGCTGCTCCATCTGGAATGCTCCAGAAATCACTATCTGAAGTTCTAAGAACTGATGCAACTTCTATGCTTTGAGAGTTTATTTTGGAAATGTTGACCTAAGTATTCTGCACCTGTTTTAGTTCTTATTTTATATTTTAAAAATAATTTTCTTATTACCAAATCAATATATGCTTCTAGAAAAATTAGAAATTACAAGTAATCCAGAAGATTTCTGCATTTGATAGGGCAACAACAAGGGAATGCCTAAGAGCCCTCATAAGCCCGCGAGGCTTGGATTCTTTATTTCTGCACTTTTTAATAGGAAACTGAGGTCTGGTCCTGCTGACCTGCCTAAAGGGAGGGACTGGAACTGGTTGACTGTTGCTTTTTAAAACTGATTTTGGAAGCAGGCAAAACCAAATCTATTTTCAGAGCGGCAAATGCCAGCACAATTTATATCAAAGCCCCCATCTGCTCAACTGAAAGGCGGTGGTGTGGACCAAGTGTTTTGTGAGCTGGCAACACACTTGCTTATTGAAGGGTCTTAGCTCCACCAGGACTGCCCAGTTAGGTCCCTGAATCTAATCGGGATCTTTGTATTAACTCCTTGCCGTTGTGACCACCACTGACAAGTTGCATTTCCCCTTGACTGGAAGGTAGATCACTGCTTTTCAAAAAGTCTCAAATCCAGTTGAGACGTTTAAGCTATCACATGCACAAATAAAATCTGCATTAGAAAAGAGTTGTCAAAAATACATTAAGATGTTAAAGTAAGTAATGCTGGCTGCTATAACAAGTAAAACTTAAAATTTCAAGGGCTTAATACAATGAAGGGATGTTTCTCACACTTGCTATGGTTTCAGTTGGATCAGCACGGGGCTCTGCTCCATTTAAACATTCAGGGACCCAGGCTTCTTTCAGCTCTGGGCTCTTCTCTCAGCCGGGGCCTCTATGCCCTATAACCACTGTTGACATTATGGACCACTCTCCCTGTGGCAGTCCAGGAGAACGTTAGCGTCTGGCCAATAGGCAAGAGAAGAGAAAGCATGAAGTGTTATGCAGGAAGTTTAGGTGCCAGGCCTGGAAATGGTGTGGGTCACTTTGCCCACACTCTGTTGGGCAAACTACACTAATCACATGGCCTCCCTTGGACGATAGGGAACTAAGAAATATGCCAAAGAAGAGAGGATGGCATGGACATTAGTCAGTAGCGGCCTCTCACATGAGAAACAGAAGAGGCGACTTTCCATGTCTAAAGAGATGGGTGCTACAAATTTGTCAGTGACGTTGGAACCAGGCGTCTGATTTTATGCATGGAAAGTGACCCGTGGCTATTGGTGACATGGGCATCAAAGAGAGTAAGGCATCTTGGTTCCTGAAGGGGAGAAGTATGTGGGGGGTCATCTCTGTGCAGCTTGGTGGTGGAGAAATGAAGCATTTTTCGGAGAAGAATTAATATGTCAGAGTGGCCAATGTTTTGTTGTTGATAATTACAAAAAGAAGGAATTAAGAACCTGGAGAGAAAGAAGTGAGGAGTTTCACAGTGTAGCCTCGGGAAGAAGGAAGCTGAGTTCCCATCAGAAGCATGGAATCCGAACTGAGTGAGCATCTACCTTCCCAGACTCTACATAAGGTTCCCATGGATGGGTGCACGGTAGTTTACCCCAGGTCCGGAACATATTTCTTCTTTAGTTCCTTTAGAAGGCCAATACTGTTTGAGCAGGTCTTGAGGTATTTTCCTACCTTGGGCAAATTACTCTAGACTGGGTGGTGGGAGCCAGCACTTTGGCTTTGTTATAGATGAGCCTTCAAATATCAAAATATGTTCATTGACATGGATGTGTCAATCACCATTTGAATCTCTCATACTTGTATAGTCAAAAGAAACACGGGAAAGAAGCAAGAGGCTATGGGGGACTTTTGCCAAGTTTTTTCTCAGAAAAGTTGAAAAGGTTCTTCATGTTTCCCAAATCTGTCTTGAGTCGTTATATTGGTCCCCAGCTCTCCTAAATCTTGATAGCACCAATCTGTTGGTGGTGGAATGAAGTAGGTGTACAGAAGGGGCAGCAAGGGTATTCTAGATCATGTGATCTGTCACAAAGAAGACAGTGACCACTCATGAGATGAAGCTACTACCATCACCAACTCTCATTTAAATGGAATGTCCAAGGTTCATAAGTTCTGGTTACTTGAGGCTAACTAACCAGAAAAATCTTACGTTTCCAATCCTTGCAAACTTGTCAAAATCTACTTTCTTTTCCAAACATATGTGGTAAATATAATAGAATCTTTCCCTGATGGCTGAGGATTTCACAGTATCTTTATTCATCCTTCTAAATATTTATTCTTATCAGGTTGACCCTGTGTACAAAATGCTGATTATACAAAATTTGCTTTAACCTCACCCTACACTCTGCCTCTTGTCTCTCTTTTCCATCCCTTCCCTCTCTCCCCTTTGCGCTTTCATTTTCCAGCAAAATTAACTCTGGGAAATATTGGAGACATAAATATCGGAGACATAAAGGAGAACAGTCCTTTATACTTTAGAGTGAATTCCTTCTTTAGTCAGTTAAAACTCACAAATGGGTCATATACCAAATGTCTGTTTGTGAGTTCTGGTGTTTCATCAAATCTCAAATGCCATTGGTTATAAAATTCACTGTGATTTTATGTACCACTCAGGAAAAAAAATCACTGCCAATTAAACTATGACACAATGCATTCTCATCACTTAGAATTTTTCTACTTATCAAAAGAGTTCTCTTGTACTTAATTAGGCATGGCTTTCTGTCATATCACTGGTACACGCATAAAAAGGACAAGCAAAATAAATCGAGTAAGGTATTGCTAAAATGTCTCTAATTAGAGCTTGAGATTTCTGAATCAATTTTTGAGTCATTGATATGGGTGTTTTCTCACATAATACCATTTTCTGTTAATGCCAGTGTAAGCATTGGTGATTTAGTAATTCTGAAACGAATTCTTAAAAGAATGAAAAGCCATTGGTGCTAGGCCCTCAGCAGGCTTGCAGTTATATAAAGTGAGCCTACTTCAGACTCCTGCTTCACTTGACTTCTGACTAACCACTTCCCCATCACTTATCTTATAACCATTGCTCCTTGGGGCTAAAAGAGTCCTTCTCTGCAGCATCGTTGTGCTTTAATGTGCAGCAAGCCCCCGTACACGGATTATCTCATCGATCCTTTGAACAACCCTATGAGATAGGTATTGTTATCACCCCAGTTTACAGATGAAGAAACTGAGGCTTTCAAAGGTTAAGTAATTTGTCTGAGACACAGTATGTGGTGGGTCAGGGTCTGAACCTCATTTGTCTGCTTGCTTGTGCCCTCTGTGCTGTGTTAGTGTTGTTGATATCATTATTATCACTCTCCCCACGGTCATCTCAGCCACGAAGTGTAGAAATCAGGGGGCTAGAGGAAGCACAGGTCTGGATTCAGGCAGACCTGAACTCAAACCCTGTCTCCAGCCCTTATCAACTGTGTGATCCTAGAGAAATTATGCATTTTTTTCTGAGTCTCTTTTCCCAGATATAAAAGTGACAGTGATAATACTGACCTCACAGAGAGGTTGTGAGGTTTAGGTGGGATGATCTATATAATGGGCCCAACAGGCCACCATGTTTACTTCCTGCCCCCTGAGATGTGCTCATTCACATCTTTGGCCCTTAATCATTCACACAGTACGTGATCAAGAAATATGTTTTTGTGAATGAATGCCATGATGGATGTAATTTCCTAGGTAACTGAGGATTAATTAGAAATTCTCTTTTGTTCCAGCCCTTGTTAAAAATCCTTAGAAAATGTCAGAATCCATTTTTCTTACATGCGGTGACCACGATTTAATCTTTGATTCATTTTGAACATCATTCCTCGTTACCCAGGCCTGCAGGTGTAGCCAAGAATGATATAGAATATTGAAAATAACATGCAAATTGGTTTAAAAATTAATTCCAAATGTGAACTTTAAAAAGAGTAATTTACCTTTTTGCTCAGAGTTTCAGCTAAATGCCCATATAGTTGAAGTTACATAATTGAAGGCAAGATATTGGAAGCATTCTGGCTTCATATGCAATTTATACTCAAGTATTTTTACAATCATTTACTTTAAAAAATTCATTCAGAGCCTACTATGTGCCAGGCCAGGGGCTGGTATACAAGATAGATGAAGCTACTGTCTAGGGGGAAGGCAGACAATTGGTGGGGGAAGTCCTGGGAGCTATGAGAATCCATGTCAGGAATTCCTACCAAGTCTGGGTTTGGTGCCTGGCGAGGGTGAAGGTGGTGATGGTCAGACAGGGAAGGCATTCTGGGGGAAATGATGCTTAAGCCAGGAAATGCAGGATGAGCTAGAGTCAGATAAAGGGAAAGGTTTTCTATGTAAGAGATGCAGCCTATGCAAGAGCACCCCCAGTGTTGTCCAAGGTGCTGGGGTCAGGGCGGTTGGAACAGAGTAGGGGTCCCAGGGGGATTGGAGAGGCAGGAGGGGAAGGGCCAGGTCATGCTCTTAATTGATTATCTAAGGGAGGCTTATGTGGCTCCAGTATTCACCTTGCATTCTTTCACTGTCCATCTGTTAGGCACCACGAGTGCTGGAGGCACTGTGTTAGGCCCTGGGTAGCACCGTCAGCAGGTGATAGCCTGGACCTCAGGGTGCACACAGTCAGTGGGGAAGACACTCGACACAGTCGGGTACCGATCACAAAGAATGAAGCAGTAAACCTCTTGGGAGGTGAAAGGCTCAAGAGTGATTCCGTAGAGGACAGGACACATGAACTGTGCCTTGTGCACGGTCCACGCCTATCTTATTAACTGTGGGACCTGTGTCCCCAGCCCACACATCTCCTGGCATCAGACAGGCACTCAGTGGGGATTTGGCGATTGACTGAACAAATGAATGAATGAAGAAATGGTTTAACCCTTCCTACTCAGCAGCTTTATTTTCTTTCGTCTGTGCTGCATACACATCTGGAAACACCTCTGTTCCACTGTAATGCAGGCCAGTCCTTCTACATAGCGTTCTGGAAATCATACAGACCTTGTTGTCATGGAGCTTGCAATGGAATGAGGAAGACAGGCATTAAATAAATAACCACACAAATAATTATGTAATTAAAATGTTGACACACAATACCAAGAAGATATACAGGGGGTATATAAGGGCACATAACGGGGCCAAGGAAAGCTTTCTTAGAAATGGCTGCTTTTCTCCAGTTTTAGTGAGGCTTAAGATGAAACAAAGGTGTCTACTTATCCTAAACTTTTGTTAACATTTTAGTGTCTTGTGGTCTTTTTGGTTTTTTTGGTTTTGTTTTTGCACAAATCTATCCCTTTAATAGAAAAGACTTTGGAATCTGTGTTCTGATTGATCTAGAATTAATTCAATTAAGAAAGGCACATAAGTACATTCATAAGTACATTTGAGACACGTAAAGAAGGGGCAAAACTGGAATAAACGATGGTTACTCTGAAGGAGAAGGTGAACTGGTAATCCAATGGAGAGAAACCTGAAGTGGAAAAGGATAAAGACTGAAGTGATTCAAAAGAACACACTGGATATGGAGGATAAAAAACAGAGCTCAGCTCAGAGTTACAGGTATTTTCAGAGAAGAAACTGGAACAATTTGAGGGAAGTCATAGTCAAAAATTTCACAACAGAGGAACTTCTTAAATTGAAAGGGAAAAGAAAAAAAATTGTATCTCTAGGTCAAAGTATATTGCTTTGGGAAAAAATACTAGGTGTTTTTAATTGAAGTACAGTTGGTTTACAATGTTGTGTTAATTTCTGCTGTACTGCAAAGTGATTCAGTTATACATATATATATATATATATATATATACACACACACATTCTTTTCCATATTCTTTTCCATTATGGTTTATCACAGGATATTGAATATAGTTCCCTGTGCTATACAGTAGGACCTTGTTGTTTATCCATCCTATATATAACAGTTTGCATCTGCTAATCTCAAACTGCCAGTCCATCTCTCCCCCACTCCCCCTCTCCCTTGGCAACCACAAGTCTGTTCTCTATGTCTGTGACTCTGTTTCTGTTTCATAGATAAGTTCATTTGTGCCATATTTTAGATTCCACATATAAGTGATATCATATGGTATTTGTCTTTCTCTTTCTGATTTACTTCAGTTCCTATGATAATCTCATGTTGCTGAAAATGGCATTATTCCATTCTTTTTTATGGCTGAGTAGTATTCCATTGTATATATACAGCACATCTTCTTTATCCATTCATCTGTTGATGGACATTTAGGTTGTTTCCATGTTTTGGCTATCGTGAGTAGTGCTGCAATGAACATAGGGGTGCATGTACCTTTTTGAATTATAGTTTTGTCTGGATATATGCCCAGGAGTGGGATTGCTGGATCATATGACAACTCTATTTTTAGTTTTTTGAGGAACCTCCATACTGTTTTCTATAGTGTACTTACATTCCCACCAACAGTGTAGTAGGGTTCCCTTTTCTCCACACCCTCTCCAGCATTTGTTAGACTTTTTAATGATGGCCATTCTGACCAGTGTGAGGTGGTACCTCATTGTAGTTTTGATTTGCATTTCTCTAATAATTAGTGATGTTGAGCATCTTTTCATGTGCCTTTTGGCCATCTGAAAAAATACTCGTTTTATTATTGGTTAGGTGCAAAATCATGACCTTCTTTATATTTTTATATAGGTGAGCCAGTGAACTGATAGCAAATATTCCATTAAATAAATCAGTTGAGGAATTATTAAAGCACCTGAGCAACCACTCAATCTTTACAAAAAGAAAGAAGGATTCATGGCAAATGTCAAATAAAAACAAAAAGTAATTTAGAAGAAAAGAAATGGCTGCTTGCACTAGGTTCTGAAGGGGCAAAAGGAGGTGGGAAGAATGTCTCAGGCAGAGGGAGTAGCAGATGCAAAGGCCCCAAGACAGGGAGGAGCAGAGTGTGTTCAAGGACGTGACGGAAGGCCAGTGTGGCTGAACCCCAGGGATTAACTGGGAGGGTGGCCGGAGGTGGGCTGAAGCACAGACAGGGGCTCCTCACTGGAGGGCTTGCAGCCACGTTGGAGATTTTGATCGTTGGTCTAAGAGTACTGGGAGCCATTGAAAGATTTTAAACTGGGGGGAGATATATCAATCACACAAGCTGGTGAGACATGAATGGATTGGAGGGGAGCAAGAAGGGCCACTGAGAGGCGTACACGCGCACACACACACACACACTCTCTCTCTCTCTCTCTCTCTCTCTCTCTCTCTCTCTCTCTCTCTCTCTCTCTCTCTCCCCCCAAACAGGCTGACAGCGCCCTGTATACAGAAAGCCGTAGGGAACACGGAACTGAGGTTTGATTGTTCTTCACATTATTTCTTCCTTGTCTTTCTGATATGGCCCACCCCTTCATTCTGCATTAAAGCTGACATTACTTGTTATTTATTTTTTTACCAATTTTATGAAACAACAGACACGACACTTCCCTTACTGTTGTTCTTCTCAGGAAGAGGATGTGGGTCACAGCAGATAACGTGCTTTTATCAGAGCCCATTTTCTCCCTTGGTTTCAAGGGGAGGGCCAGGGGTTGGGGGTGCTGAAGTCGGGCAGGAGTGGAATTCACCCTTCTGTCAGGGGTTGGCTTGAAAGCGAGCGTTAGCACATATTCAATTTGATACAGGAGCTCCCCTTGGACACGGAACCTGGTCCTTATCTCATTTTTCCCATTAATAATGAGCTGTTAAATTACATCGCTCATGCCATTTGTGGAGATAGCGATGTGCCGGCTTAATTGTAGCCGCCCTGGTGCCCCATCATCTTAATCCTTCTCCTAATGGCTTGACAGGGGGAGCAGCGTGGCTCAGAACTACTGGTTTGGGCCTGGCTCTACACCTTTCAAGGAATCTCTAGTTTCAGAGTCAGGGACCGTCATGGCTGAAACTGATGGGGCTCTGAGGGTGAGGGCCCTGGGGAGGGGAGACCGCAGACATTCCCATCTGTGTGCCCCTTCCTCCCCATCTCCCCAGGGGCCCTCTCCGGAATGCTAATGGGTTGAGGAAAGGCGGCTGGCGTGGGCGGCAGGGCCTCCACTCTGAACATTCAAGCAGACCCCCCCCCCCCCCCCACCGCCTCCTCTCTGGCTTTTGTGGGCAGCGTGGGCAAGCTGCTGACTTCCTGGGATCAGGCCAGCTGATAAACAAGGATAATTATGTCTGTGGCTTTGCAATCCCTCAAAACCAAAGGCGAAATGATTCATTCTAAAGGAGGGATTTCCCCAAAGAAACGACTTTGTGCCCCTGGTAGGCGTGGCTAGAAAAGAGGTGCATTTCTCAAATGTGGGGAGAGGACTGTTCTCTGCTCTTGCTGGGGGAATCCAGGCATTGGAGGGCTGGCCAGAATTAGGATTAGGGGCGGTCTGCAGAAGCCTGCAGAGATATTGGGAGGTGGTGGCAACACAGAAAAGGCCCAGAGCTCTGGTCCCACCCAGCCACCAATTGGCTGTGTGAACTTAGAGGAAACGCCCTTTCAGTACTGTGAAATTTCTAAAAATGGGTCCCAGTTTCTAAAATGGGTGTGACAGTGGGCTACGTCAGAGTTATCATCCCCTCCCTCTCAGCCACCATCTTCAGGTGTGTGGCTCAGTTTCCTTGACCAAAAGAGCTACATAGGTGGACTGCCCCGGGTTCCTAGTGTTTTGATTTCAGCCTCTTCTTCCAGTGTGGGGAGAAAGGTGGTCCCTTATGGGGTAAGATTTGAAATGCACTCCTGCCCAAAGAGGTCTCCCTATCTCCTCATCAAAGGGCCTGAAATTCCCACGGGTTGCATCTAATTTGAGAGGGAGGCTGGGTAATGTAGTGGAAAGAGCATGGGCTTTGGTGGTGAGACATGAGCCCTGGGCATTTTCCAGGTTACTCAGAGTGCCTCCTTCTTGCTGAAGGCACTGCCACCTCGTGGTCCTGCTGCCACCCACAGCTGGACAGTCAAAGCTGAAGCGCTGGGCCAGCGTGGCCTCCATGCCCTCTGTGCTGGCCCTCATCCTCACTGCGTTGTCCCTCACTGTGAGACATGGGTGGGAGGCAGGATATTGTCTCCGGCCTCCCTAGTGCCTACCAGGGACTGAATGATACCACGTGGACGTATAGGGCGCCAACCCTCCATAGACTTGGACCAATGGGAAGGAAGAAGCCTGGGGAAGATGGGCCAATTCCCCGCTCCTTCCTCCCTGCCATGGACCACTCCAAGGCACAGTTTGTCCTTGCAGATCTTTTGGAGGAAGTTCCACATGCTAAGCAGACAAACCTGCCAATCACCTGCTGTCACGCAGCAGCTTGTGGTGAAGCAGTGGCCCCCAGGGAGGCATCGCTTTGCATCCTTTTGCCCCTTTCCTGGGCTCATTTCCTCTTTCTCTCCCTCTTGCTGCCATGGGATTGCACTTACCTAAGAGTGTCTGTAGTTGAATTCCCGCTGAAGCTTTGCTTCCTGGAGGACCCAGACTGAGACATCGGGTTTGGCACATGGGTCTACAGCTTGCCAGCGGTGTGAGTCCTGCAACTTCTCCCCTCGGAAGATGCCAGTTGTCTTCTCTGAAGAATAGGGATAATAATATTCAGCTTCCAGAGTGTGAAAAGTAGATATAATGAGTATCAAGTATTTAGCACAGAGCCTGGTGCATAAGCACAGCGAGTGCTCAATCATTATCTTTATTATTGCTGCTGTTATTATTTATAACAGGAATGGTTGGCTGTCACCAAAGTAGAGTGCACCCCTTCCACAATAAAGAGTTGCTGCTCAGAAGCCCTGCCCCACCATGATTTCCATTCAGCCTTCCTGGCGACTAGGCAAAGCCATATGACTGAGTTCTGGCCAGTGGAACGTGGGGAGAAGTGATGTAATGCCTCACCCCGGCCTGGCTCATAAAATGTTCTTGCCGCAGTTTAACCATGTGCTGAAGACCGCAGAGTATCCAGCAGCCCAGAGCCCTGGATGGCTGCAGGGCAGAGGCCCCCCGTTCACCAGCCCATCCCGTCACACCACCAGTGAACGTTATGTAAATATGAGATCAATTCTTTTTGTGTTGAACCACCAAGATTTCGGATTTTTTCTGTTACTGCAGCTGGTATTACCTTAATCATTACATTGTTATTGCTATTGCATCTGTAACTTCTTATTATTCAGAGTAAGAGCTTTTCTGGGAGGCCCTGTTGAGGCTTTTCAAGGGGTTCAGCATGTGGATGCTGGAGTTAGAAGGCTTGGATGTGAATTCCACCTCCATCACTTTACTAGCTATGTGACTTCTGTGCCAAATGACTTGAACTATAAAATGGATCAATTATGAGAACTGGGTCAAGAAAACTGTGTAAAGAATAGGACAGCGTCTGGCACAGAATGAGTTCAAGGAAATTTAACTACGACCACCCCCATCATCTTCATCATCATCACGATCATCATTACGTCAGTGGAGAGTTGGGCACTGACGGAATGGGAGGTGGAACTGTGGTCTGGCTCTGGGGTTGAAGGGGGGCATAGAAAATAATCAGGACATGGGTGTGCAGGTTTGAGAAAGGCAGCTGAGCAGTGGGAAGATGAGGTGATGCAGTGCTG
The DNA here is from genome assembly GCF_039906515.1 of Pseudorca crassidens. Lineage (NCBI taxonomy): Eukaryota > Metazoa > Chordata > Mammalia > Artiodactyla > Delphinidae > Pseudorca > Pseudorca crassidens. The sequence goes on along the minus strand of NC_090304.1, from coordinate 36,994,136 downwards.
AAGACTTGGCGCATTTCACAACTGATGTAGCAGGGCACCTACATTGCTCTGGAAGATGACTTCAGTCCTACTGGCCAACAAGCATCTTCTGAGAGCATCCTGTGGACAGAGCACTGCCCTGGGCACTGTGGGAGACGCAGTAAGAAGGGGAAGGGAGTGGGAGAGGATGCTGACCACCTGGGACGCACTAGACAGGAGGCTAAGCCGTGGATCCCTGCTAACCTGTTGAACCTTCACCACAAACCCATGAAGTTGCTACGTCTTTCATTTTATAGACGAGGAAGCTGATACACAGGACTCGATGGAACTCCCCCAGAATCACACAGTCAGTTGTAGAGTAGAGATTTGAATCTTCACTGGGTAGAGACCCTATTGTCTCTGGAGCCACTTTCATTCACCAAGGCTAGTTCAGGAGAATTTATGGTCGCAGCTGGGAAAAGGCAAAGCAATGTCAGTAGACGGGGGCTTGCCCTACCTTTACCATTAGCTGACTTTATGATTTTTGGCACGTCGCTTTATTGTCTCTGATGCTTTTTTTTTTTAACAAGAGGGAAAGGGGGATGGAGGTAAGCCACATATGCCAGGTACCATACTGGAGTCTTTCAATAGAACAACTAACTCATATAATCTTTCCAACAATGTACGAGGTAGGTGATGTTACGGAAAACTGAGGCAGAGAGAGAGATTCCATCACTTGTCCCAGATCTCTGTGGCACACCCATCTCCTGGGTATGTGTGTCAACAGTGTTTTTGTGGCATAAAGTCCCAAGTCACTGTGCCTCAACACAGTCGAAATCTTCAAGACTTCTTCCAGCTCTTAATTTACTCAGTCTCATTTCTGTAAAGTTTCTTTGGGAAGCGACGCAAGGAAAATGGCAACTTGAATATCCAGCTCTGTGTCATCTACCCTCTCTTCCCAGCCTAAGGCAATGGAGATGCAGCCAAGTAGGCGCATTGGAAACACAGGATCAGGATCTGGGTTCTTCTGGGTTAGATCCTCTTTCTTCCTCTTCTACCCTTCCACCCTCCCCGCCTCAGAGCTGTGGGCTTCTAGCTTCCTCTATTTTTTCAAAGGTGGGGAGGGTCATTATAAATGCTAATTTTGCATCCTTTCTTCCTTTCCTCCCACTTCTTCTACTGTGTGTTCTGTGTCATTAACCAAGGCCCAACTGGCACAGGGAGCAGGGCCGGGGGTTGTTTGGGTTTAAATGAAAGTTGACACAACTCGGGGTTTATCTGCTTCACCTGGCAGCTCTCCAGGGAATGGAGTTTTGGGCCACGTGGAGGGAGTTTTCTCCCTTTTAATGAGCTGCTCGCAGCCTGCCAGGTGATAGCAGGGGGTTAGCGACTGCTTCAGGGGATTTGATAACAAGAGCGAGGACTGCATCTCAGACAGACTGCCGCCTGCCTGCCCGCCCGCGTCATCGTTAATGCCAACAGCTGAACTGCTGAAGGGCTCAGGGCTCTCCTGCGTGTGGGAGCCAGGAGAGGACCCATCGCAGGGGCCGTGCCCCTTGGAATATGTCCATCCACATCTACACACTGGAGGGCCCGAGACTTCCAGGCCTGGGTCTGTGTGGACAGCTGTGTGGAACAGATGTTGACATATCCTGGGCCTGATGGAGAGAGAGCCAGTGTCAGGCCGGGCCCTCAAGGGCCGTAAGAGTCCTTCAGGTGCGCGTGATTCACGTTCGCTCCAAGGAGAGGGAATCAATAGGTAAAGAACCTGGCATGAGCCAGTGAGGTTATGGTGCTGCCAATTGGACCTGAAGGGGGTCCCGTGTGTTCCCTCCCCAGAACCTAGAAGGTTTGGTACCCACTCATTATGCCCTTCAGGATACTGAGACCCACTGTTGCCCAGCAGGCCTGTGGTAGACAAGGGCTGTCTCCCTTCTACCTCTAACCTGAAGACCTTTTCCTAATTAGTTGGAAATAAAACATTAGCAGTCTCTTTCTAGCTTACTTGTGGCTTCCCTGAAATTGAGTGAGATGGTTCTTTTTAGGATTTAACTGGTAGATTCTCCATCAGACTGTCATGTAGACTCGAATAACCATTGACATTTGTGCCTTGCTTCATGGGTTTCAAAGCGCTGCCACTCACCTGAATTTGTGTTGGGAGGAGGTTCAGAGTCTGGGCTCTGCAGTTTGATAGAGTGGGTTCAAACCCCAGCTCTCCCACCTCCCGGCTAAGATGCCGGGACAAAGGTGCTTCACCCCTGCTTCCTGAGCTGTAAAGTGGAGACAGCAATTCCTACCTCACAGGTTTTGGGGAAACGAGACTAGAGGATGCAGTTACAGCACTATGTCAGGGTCTAGCATGTAGATAGCTGTTGTTATTATTATCATTATTAATAATTCTTACAACACTATGAGGTAATAATCTGTGAATTATTAGATGAAATATTAAGCCTCCCTGACTTAGAATATAAGCTTCCCTCATGGCCAGAGACCATATCTCCTTTCACTTATTAGACTAAGTCACAGAAGGTCTTAGTTTTCTGGACCAACTAGGAATTTGGTTTGTAACAATGTCGCAGAAAGAGTGCTTCCTTACCCTTGATGTTCCATGAGCTGGTCCTTTTGCTGGATTCTTGAAGTGAGATGTAAGATATGAGATACCATCAGAACATGTGAATCAGCATGATCCCAAGTGTCCTGGCACCCTGGTTTAGCCTGAACTGTTGCTGATCACAAGGGGTAAAAACACTTAAAGGCAGTAAGTATGGCCTGGGTGCTACTTCAGCGCCCCCAGCAGGCCTGGCTGTCTCATTGCATGGATTGGAATATAAGCAAGATCCTTAGAGGTGACAGCCATCTCCCTCCTTCCCAGGGAGGTTGATGGCAAGGACACCCAGGGCCAGGACACCCTGGGAGTTCTGAATCCCTCCCCAATCCCAAGTCTGTTTTATACTGGGATCCAGGTACATGGTTCTCCTTGGGGAGGCCATTCATTATTTAGTTGGACATTTGGTTTTGTGGGACATTCTGTTGGACACTTTGTTCTGTACGCTGAGCTATGAGTATTAGTTACGTGGACTCGAATAAGTTGCCTAACCTCTCTGATCCTGTTTCTTCATCTGCAAAATGACACAACAATCCTTACTTCACACTATAAGCGTTAAATGCAATAATGTATGTTATTGTTTAATAATGTTGTTAATATTATAATTTTCATGCTGCATATTACCTAGCATATAGATACCATCTGTTTTCTGTTTTGTTCACATAGCAACTAGTTGTATAAATAAAGCCTTTTTGGCAATGAAATTACAGTCTGTGAAGGAGGGAGAGAGGGGAGCCAGGGAGTCAATCTGCTCTCTAAGAGTGATGGCTAAGGAAATAGAGCTGTTGAGAGAGCGGTTATTTATTTGTAAAATAAACCACCAGGATTGTACACAGTGTGGGATTATTTTTTTCAAACTGTGAAATGCAGTTTGTATAACATGATCTATGGATTATTAAATTCACTTAGCCTCAAGCAAGCCTGGAATTGAGCGATTATTTTTGCTTCTCCCCACCCCTACCTCCTGGGTCTGCTAGGGCATCCGGACTTTGCCTCCAGTCTGGGGAGCTGGACCATCTAGGTGGGCTCTATGCTGAGGAAAGACACACCCACCCACCCACCCACCCACCCACGCACACAGTGCTTTGTCTGTGGCGGTGTAAGCAGAGGAGGGGCCTCTGGAAGCACTCCCCAGAAGAGGTTCTGAGGAATGTAGAGGCCTGATTTGAAATGCAGGCGTGGAGAAGTGACAAGCCTCGGGCAGAATGTATTGGCAGTAGCCCCACAGGGAGGGAGGGCTGTGAGCTCTGGGCAAACACTGCCTCTGCTTCCACCTTCCTGGGCAGGGACCGCCGCCTTCCAGGGCTGATCTTCCTTGCTCTTGACGGAGGGCAAAGGCATAATTGAGGCAGACCATGTGTGGGGATGGGTGGGCGGGGGCGGGGGCATGGAGTGGGTGCTTTTGTAGATCCCTTATTACTACAGTCTGTTGCCCTGTCTCCCTCCCCTGCCAGCCTGTGTGACCCTGGAGGGCAGGGCTGGGCCATGGCAGTGCTTTCTATGTCCGCGGTGCCTGGACCAGAGCAAGTCAGTGGTTGAGCTAAGAAAACAATCGTGGGTTCCAGTGACCCCCGCTTCCTTCTGCAGTCTTCTCTCGTGGCCTGCCCTCAGCCCTCAAGATTTGTGGCGTCATTCTGTTGTGGCGAGAACCAAGCAGACATCCAGAGCAGAGGACGACGAGGGGCCTTGCTTGCTTTTCCAGGGAAAGGCATGATAGGAGAGCTGGTGACCTGCACGTTCTATCATCTTCAATTCATCAGTGGACTCTCATTAAAAAAAGTAACTGCCTAAGTGTTTGGAAATGGGGGAGAAGAACTTCTGTGACGACAGTGAGGTCTGGTCGGGGAATTTAGAAGTCCATTTACTACAGTGGAGCTGCAGGGGTGAATGGCAGTGTGGTATATATGGATTTTTTTTTAAAGTCCCCTTCTGAAGCACAGTGAGCTAATTTTCCTGCACAGCCTACGATGATTTGACTCCTTGATGGTGGAGGGTCACTTGTAATCAGCAGCATTCAGAGCTGCAGTGCCACCTAATTTCCTTCCCTTTCGTTGCCCCCTTTATCTGTGTCTAAAGACCAGTTCCTCTGAGAATGGAAGAAAACCATTTGGTGGCAAGAAAATGACTTGGTCCCCCATTCTCGGCAGAGCTGGCCCAAGCAAATCACTGGTTCTAAGCCCCTGAGGTCATTTGTTACATCCTGTAGCATAAATGGCAAAAAACTTTCCTAATCCGTTAATGGCTTATTCAAAGTAGCACGTAGTGATTCAGAACCTTTGCTATCTCCCAGCTGACAAAAAAAAAAAAAAAAAAAAGCCCTATTAATAAAAATATAAGCAACTGGCACATTTGTGGTCTTGTTTTGACTTTTGAATTAATGTCTGGTTTCCTGAGGTTTGAATTAATGAGGTTTCCCTGCCTAACCTATGCAACTTCATATTTCACAACAAATCATGCGGCTGGACTGGCTTAATCGGTTTGGTTTGAGGCAGGGACGCGGTTGTGTATGGTTTCCACCAAGTGGCATCGATTCTTTTCCAGGGTCAAGTGTGTGATGGGCCTGAGCTTAGTGCATCTGATGCTTCCCCGTCTAGGCCACCTGAGCACAGCAGATGCCAGCTGGTGGGCGATGGTTTGGGCCTGCTGGGTGGGCGGAGTTCTGTAGCAATTTCTGAATAAGGTATGGACTTGTGGTCTGAAACGATAGGACAACTTGAAGGCTTTTGATAACAGTGGCCACTTAGTAAATGACCACATAGTAGGGACTTCTCCAACTGCCCTCCTGGAATACATATACAGGGATAGAGAGTTTAGCTTGCCCCAAATGAACTCTGCCCTGGAGCATGGACGAAGTTGCTAGGACAAAGGGAGGTAGTTCTGTCTGCCCCTTATTCATGTCTGCAGCTCTCTCTCCCTCTTGTTCTGAGACTGAGTCCTGAGGCTGCCATTGTTCTGCCTCCTCTCAGTTCCCTGCCCCCCCACCCAGTCTCTTCTTTTGTGACTCACAGATATTTCTAGAGATCTACTCTTCTCCCCCAAGCAGCACAGAACCGATGACACCACAGAAAGGGAAGCATATCCCCTCTGATGGACCCAGTGTCCACCCACACCTCTCCCCAAGTGGTACACATTCTCTCTTTTCCCCTCCCCCCCCCTTCATCGCTTCCTTCCTTCCAAAAGGTATTTACTGAGGACCTACTATTAGTCAGTTCTGCGCTGGGCTCTAAGTATACAGCAGCGGAGCTCCCAGTCTGGGGGTGGAGAGAGAAAACAGCCACTTGTGCAAATACTGAACTACTCACAGGTGACTGGGAGGCTGCAAAGGCGAGTGCAGGATGCTAGGAGAGCAAGGTACGGTGAGGCTGGGATGGGGATCCAAAAGGCTTGCCTGCTCTGAGGATGTTTCAGCTGAGACTGAGGGATAGGCTGGAGTTTCCTAGAAGGAAGGAAGGGGAACGGGAGAGAGTCCTGGAGGAGGAAACTGCCTCTCAGCTGGTTCAAAGTCCCTGAGACAAGAAGGAGTAGAGTAGAGTCAGGGACTTGGAGGTGGAAGAGGCTGGCTGGAGCCTGCAGGTGAAGAGGGGCAGCAGCTGCTGAGGTTGGCAAGGACCAGAGCAGCAGACCCTGAAGGTCAGGTGGAGGGTGGAGCCTGGATCCAAAAGAGAAGGGGCTGGTGAAGAGGGCTGAGCAAGGAAGTATCTTCCATAAAGTGTCCCCACAGCTGTGGTATCTGCTGTCCCATCCTCACTACACACGTGCACATCACCCTGTGATGTGGTCAGTTCTATTAAGTGTAAGAGTCTGTGTGTTTGTGTGTGTATGTATGTGTGTGTGTGTGTGTGTGTGTGTGTGTGTGAGAGAGAGAGAGAGAGAGAGCGTGCACCAAAGATTCTCTTCACTTCCCTTCTATTATTTTCATGTAAGTGGATAACCCTTTAAAAATCAGTCCTAAACTAAAGGCAGATTTAGGTAAATCCTTTTTGAAAACTCATAAATAATCTCTAAATAGTTACCGAGTGCCTGCCATGCTCCAGGTGCCATGCTGGACACTGAGATAGGAAGAAAGAGCTCACAGGCTGGGGAATGACCATCGTGAAAGGCCCACACCCTCCCTGTCTTCCCAAAATGCCATCCCCTCCCCCTTGGGCAGGTTCCTTCCTCGGCCCCATTCTCCCACACCCCACTGTCTGGGTGAGAAATGCTCCTCTGTCTTCCAAACTCCTGTATTTCCACTTTCATCATGACAATAAGATCGCAAACAATGAGAACACGATAAGATAAATAGCGGCTGCTATATGTAAAATCTTTTTACATGTGTTAATCCTCATAACTACCCTGTGATAAAGGCACTTATTGTCTCCATTTTACAGATGTTGAAACTGAGGCACAGAGAAGTTAAGTAACTTGATCAGTATCACATGCATTCAAAGTCACATGGCTGGTAAGTGCCAGAGCTGGGGTTTGATCCCAGGCAGGCAGTCTGACTCCAGAGACTGGGGTCCTAATTGTGACAGTTTATTGCCCATATTTAACTGTTCATTGCTATGTATTCCCCTCTAGATTTTAACAGCAGACACTATGGCTATTTTGTTCCCTCTGAATCCCCAGTGCTTAGCACTGTGCCTGACACATCACAGGTATTCAAAATAAACACGTGGAGACTGGCTGATTGCAGATAAAGGCAAAGGAAAATTTGGGACAACAGATGTGAGGCCTGAGTGTGGAGCAAGCCTCTTGGATGGAAGGCCCCTGAGAAAGAGTGCATGTCCTTCAGGAGGGCTACGATCCAGACCCTAACAAAATTCAGTGAGATTTAGATCAGTTGAGGGAAACTGATCTTTATTCTTAAGCTGGATATTAGAAATGTGTTTGGAAGATCCCTGACCATGCTAACACTTTTTGGTATGTGGGTATCTCCCCCAGAGAGATATCCTCTGGAGACTCCCATGGGCTGCCTGGGTCAGCCTGTAATAATTTCACCTCTGAGAAAACCAACGTCCTGTCCGAGTGGCCTGGGAGCCCGGTCACGCTGATCCCACCAGCCAGGCCCATCACCATGACCAGCCTGTCTGCTGACCACTGGGGCTCAGTCCAGAGGGCACCTCCCTGTTTGATCTGACCCCAGGCAGCTGCCCTCCCCACCCCGCCCAGAGCGCCGCGGGGGCTCCAGCTTCCTGGAACTGGCCACAGTCCCGTCTCCTCTGAAGAACTCCGTGGGGTTCCTCCCCCTCCTGCCATGCTGACTTGCTCTGAAAACACCCAGCAGCACTTGAGACCTCTCTTAACTCTCCTCAGATTGCCTTGAGGGGCTCCCAGAGTGACTGTCATGTCGTTGGCTGAGACCCCACGGGGCCATCAGCCTGTCCTAGTTCTGCTGCTCCGGTACCACCAGGGATGGGGGAGCATCTGACCTGGCCTGGGAGCAGAGGGCAGGCCTCTTTGCCCAATCCTCAGGGCCCCTGTGGCTTTCTCCTCCTCCTGAAATCCTTCCAGCCATGAATCTAAACCCTTCACGGATAAACCTTTATCCTTTTAAATGACTCCTTTAAGGTTTTGTCTCCTGCTCAAGGCCAGAGTCAGCCCTTTAGAAAAGGGAGGACAGAGCCCATCCGGAGCCATCCATCCGCCTTCCTGTCACTATTGTGGCTTAAGTGAACCCCTTTATGCGGGGGGAGGCCATTACGATTATTTTTCAGTATTAATTGCCTATCTGTTTGTGCCTCTGCATAGCCTTCATGGACAATTTTGGACACCATTCTCTGTGGCTGCCTTGGACACAGATTCTTCTCACAGAGAGATGCTGGCTTCAATGAAACAAGGGTGCTTAAAGTCAACACTCCTTGCCTTGGAGGTGATGCCACTCGGAGCATGGAGAGGGCTGAGGGCTGGGATCAGACTGCCGGGCCAAGGAGAGAGGGGGACTAGAGAAGCTGGAGGAAGGGCTGTGTCTCCAAAAGACTAAGCATCAACTGTGGGGGGGGGTTGACTCAAGGACACTGGGGTGTGCGGGTGTCTGCAGAGGGAACACAGTCCACCTGGCCTCCTAGGGTGGGGGCCAGCGCCAGCTGCAAACAGCTGCCTCGATGCTGGCCAAGAGAGTAGGTCTCAGGGAGCTTTGACGACACAGCCTCTCTGTGACTCATATTTAAGGAGGATGGACGGCTCCTTCAGGCACATCACCCTGAGGGCGGGAGGTTGTCAATGATAATTGTCATTTACTGTGTGCTAGGCCTTGTGCTTAGGGCTTTGCAAGGATTTTTCTACATGGACATCCCTGAGGCAGGGCGCCTGTCCTTTATTCATCCCAGTGCCCTTACTGACAGCTTATCGTTTGCTAACACCATGTTGAGCCGGTAGGCAGAACGGCCAGTCCTTTGCTCATGAAGCCTACAGAAGAATGGGTGGGATAATGAAGGGAACAGACCAGGACTGTTGTCATGAATTAACAGGTCATTGTAACTGAAAACAACAAAGGAGGCAGATGGCCGAGGATAACATTTCTGAGGAAGTGACGATGAATATGAGATGGAGCCAAGCAGGGGGAGAGTTGGGGCATTCCAGACAGAGGGAATGGCATGTGCAAAGGTCCTGAGGTGGGACAGATCTTAGTGTCTTCAAGTAACAAAATGAAGGCCAGTTGGCTAAAGCATTCTCAGAGTGGATCTCTAGTGGATCTCAACATCACCTGAGAACAAGTTAGAAATGCAAATTCTCAGGCCCACCCCAGATCTACTGAATCACAAACCTTGGGGTGGGGGACCCAGCAAGACTTCCAGATGGCTCTGATGCATGTTAGAGACAGAGAACCACTGGGCTTGAGCACAGTGTGCAAGGGGCGGGGTTGCCTGAGATGAGCTGTAGAGCTCGGTAGGGCCAGGGAAGGTGCAATAGCCAGTTTAGATTTTAAGCGCAATTGAAGTCACCGAAGGATTTTTCCCACTTGGGTGGGATGATCTGAGTTTTCATTTTAAAATATTCCTGGCTGCTATGTGGAGAAGTGATGGATGGAGTGGGGCAGGTTGACAGTGGAAGATGGAAGGCCAGTTGGGAGGCTGTTTACCATATCCCTAGTGCCTAGAATCACAAGAGGTGCATAGTAGATGTTCAGTAAATATTTATTAGAAGAATGATCGCATTTTAGACTGTTATCTGTTCTCAGAGCATCCTGTAGACTTCATCCACAGCATTTGCCACATATGAAATGCAGTGAATCGTGCATAATCGTTGGTACGTCTCTTCCACTCTGCCGTGATTTCTGTAAGGCAAGAACTGGTACCAGGCACAATGCCTGCCACGTAGGGCCTCAAGGAATATTTGTGGAATGAATAACTGAATGTAATCATAGCGTCTCTGTGAATGGGAACTATTATTTTTCCCACTTTACAGGAGATGAAACATTACAAGAGGTTAAGTTGTCTTCCTAGGAAGGACTGGGGCTAGAATCAGAACCCAACCTCTTCGGGACGATGCCAGCCCCTCCTTTTGTCCTGTTACCTTTGTGCTGTTTAGGAAAAATCACCAGTAGAATTCCAGGGTCATGTCTGTGCCGGTGAAACAGTCCCCTGAGAATTGTTGCCAGCCGTGAGCGATGCGCGAGAACCCGAGGTGTCAAAAGGCCTGATACTTTGGGGCCTGCCCGGTTGCCATGGTGTTTGACCTATAGTAGGCAGAGGCATCCTCGGCCGTGGCTGAGGCCTGAGTGTACATGTTCATGGTGGGGCCAGCCCTGCAGAGGGGGAAGGGAGGAGGCCAAGTAGGCAGCACAGGCTGCTCCTGCTGTTCAGGGTTTGAGCACCTTGGAGGTGCAGTGATGTCACCCAAGTGACCCGGATTGCTCCCATCAGCTCCTCCCAACCAGGTGAGGACCCAGCTCTGTAAAGCATAATCAGAAGCCTCTGCTTTTTTTTTTTTTTAATAATTTTGTGGGGTTTTTTAAACCCCACATTTGTTTATTTATTTACTTTTTGGCTGTGTTGGGTCTTCGTTTCTGTGTTAGGGCTTTCTCTAGTTGCGGCGAGCAGGGGCCACTCTTCATCACGGTGAGCGGGCCTCTCACTGTCGCGGCCTCTCTTGTTGCGGAGCACAGGCTCCAGACGCGCAGGCTCGGTAGTTGTGGCTCACGGGGCTAGTGGCTCCGTGGCATGTGGGATCTTCCCGGACAGGGCTCGAACCCGTGTCCCCTGCATTAGCAGGCAGATTCTCAACCACTGCGCCACCAGGGAAGCCCGAAGCCTCTGCTTTTATAGGTAGAAAAAAGAAAGTAAAAGAAATGTGCATTTAAAGGATACCTGTGATATCCCTGGTGCTCCTGGGATATTCCCTAATGTGACCCGAAAGTCATTGCCAGTTACGACCACCTATGATGTGCCAGGTGCCATGATAGATCAACAGACACTATTTCACTGAATCCTCAAACACCTTTGTGAGATACTAGTAATGATTATTAATGAGTAACATCTATTGTGTGGAACAGCCCTGTGAAGTTGCTGTTATACAGGTGAAATAACTGAGGTCTGGAGAAAAAAGAAACAGCCTGCCCAACCTCCCAAGTAGGAGTGTCAGAGATGGGACTCGAACCCAGGTCTGTCTGATTTCAGAGCTCACACTCCCTGCCCCATCCCAGGCTTTCCCCTTGTGGAGCAATCTTCTGAGGATGGCTTGACTGTCCTTTCCAAGGACTGGACTCTGTTTACAGGTGACCTGTTGCCCAGGGTGGTGCACGAGGTGAGGTGAATCGGAGACAAACTCAAAGCCCTTGAGACCAGAAGTCCCCGCAGTCCCACCCTCTGATGTGCCCTCTCTTGTTTACCTCCCTAGGACTCAGCTCTTCTGTAAACTGTAGTCCAGGCAGGAGAGGGATCAGATGACTTATCAGGTCAAAAATGTATTCAAAAAGTTATTAAGCTTCTACTATGTACTAGACTCTGTTCAAATTCTCTGGGGACAGAGGTGGTACATGAAACAGACAGCGTCTCTACGCTATGGAGTTTATATTCCAATGGGGGGAAGAAAAAGTATAAACAAAATTTAAATCAGATGGAGGAGAAAGAAAACAGTACCATCACCAATGCCTTTTAGGGTGTACTAGTAAATGCTGTGAAAAAAACAAAATAAAATGTTGCTGTAGAAAAGGGAGGGTGGCGTGAGCAGGCTAATTCAGATGGGGTGGTCCGGAAACAAGTCTCTGGGGAAGTGACTTGGAGGCAAGAAGGAGCCAGTGGTGTGAAGACCTAGGGACCAGTGTGCCAGGCAGAGGGACGAGGCTCTGAGGCAGGACCGGCTTGGCGAGTAGGAGGAAGAAAACGATGGTTGGTGTCACTGGGAAGAGGGAGGGGGCAGGGGGGCAGAGCCAGCGCTTGGAGGGCCTTGTTGGCTATGGTAAGGAGTTTAGGCTTTTGTTTTAATTAGGATGGGAGGCCGTTTGAGAGGTTTAAGCAGGGAGTGACACCCTCTGATTTGCATTTTTTTTTAATTAACTTATTTATTATTTTTGGCTGCCTTGGGTCTCCGTTGCCGCACGCGGGCCCTCTCCAGTTGCGGCGAGCGGGGGCCATGGTGCACGGGCCTCTCACTGCGGTGGCCTCTCCTGCCGCGGAGCACGGGCTCTAGGCACGCGGGCCTCCGCAGCTGCGGCACGTGGGCTCAGCAGTTGTGGTGCACGGGCCCAGCTGCTCTGCAGCATGTGGGATCCTCCAGGACCAGGGATCGAACCCGCGTCCCCTGCACTGGCAGGCGGACTCCCAACCACTGCGCCACCAGGGAAGTCCCTGGTTTGCATTTTTAAAAGGTCACTTGGGCTGCCACATGAAGGACGAATGGCAAGGCGTGGGAGAGAGGGGGGAGCAGGAAGGCCGGTCTTCCCTGCAGGAGCTGCTGGCCTGGGGTGTAACAGGCGGAGGAGTGGAGAAAAGCTGGCAGATTTTATAACAAGCCTGGGGGCAGTTCTGTGCTGGGCAGAGGGGAGAACAGGGATGCGTGTGATGAGCTGCTGTCCTGAAGGATCTTACAGCCCACTCTTAACAAACTCCTATTTGACCCTCAAGAAATAACTATAGAGCATCGAAGAGAATGCAACACAGGAGTGGGTTGTGGGAGCACGGAGTGGTCTGCGGTGCACAGCAAGGAGTTAGAGATGGAAAGAAGGCAGGGGGCCTCCCTTCCAGTCCCACTGGCCTGCACTCCGCCTCTTCTCTGGCCCCGCAGCCTCCATCTGGTCCCTTGTCTTATGGGTAGTTTGGCGGCAGGCTTGGCCCCCACATGCCAGGCATCCTGCTCTCGCGCGGTCTGCAAGCCCAGCCATCTGAGAACATCTGGGAGGCGGCAGCTTGATGGGCGGAGGAGGCCCCATGGTGGCTCTTGGGCCTGGCGCCCATAGCTGCCATCCAAGGAGTGGCTCACGCCCCACGCTGGTAGCATGTGGACAAGAGGTCAGCCCAGTGACAGGCACACTGCAGCTGGGAGCAGGTGGTGCTTGTGCTGGGAGGCAAGGGGGATGCAGGAGTGACCAGCCAGCTGTGGCTGCTTCCAGAGCCCCTTCCCACAGGTGTCTGATCTGAATGGAGAGGAAGCACTTGGTGAGGGGACCCTCCACGTGTGCACGGAAGTCACCAAAGTCTTCCTGTAGCTAAGTCACACATTTGTGTGAAATACAGTAAAGGCCCTGCTCATGTCCCTGAAACCTGCCCAGGAACATTCTATGGCTCCCTGTCTCCTGCAGATTAACAGTGATAGTAGCTAAGCCTTTGATTGACCAACCGTGGATCAAGCACTGTTCTGAGTGCTTTATCTTTGTTAATTTATTTAATCCTTTGTTAACTTATTTGATCCTTCAAGATAGGATGCGGTATCACCACCATGGTATAGATCAGGAAACCAAAACCTAGGGAGGGTAAGGGGTCCAAGTCCTGCAGCTAGCAAGAGGCGGAGTCGGGATTTGAACCCAAGGAGTCTGGCTCCTGGGCCCTATGTTTAGCCAGTTTTCTATGCACAGTAAATAAAGAATAGAGTCCAGAGTCCTCTCCTGGCACGTGGTGCTCCTTGGTCCGTCATCCCACCTTCCAGGCACACCTCCCACCTCTGAGAGGCCATCTTCCACAGTGGTTATGCATTTAAACTCTGAGATGGGTAAGTGGGGATTCAAATCCCAATCTAGCATCGACTAACTTTGGGACTGGGGCTGAGTAACACAGGCAGAGAGCAATGTGGGCCATGACAGGGCGGCTTGAGTGTGTGAGTATCCGTGATGACACAGGTGGGGGTGGATGAGAGGAAGTGGTAGGAGATGAGCCTGGAAAGGAAGACTGGGGTCCTGACTGCTCAGGTCTTCAAAGTCCCTCAGGAGACTGAATCTCATGCCAGAGGCAGGGGAGAGCTACATCAGTTAGAGCTTCCAGTCATAAGGAGACTGCCAGGTTCAAGTTGTAAGAAAGCCCAACCCAAACTTGCTTAAGCATAAAAGAAATGTATTGGCTATGTCACTGGCTTGTCTAGGGATAAAGAAATTTCAGGCCAGACTTGATCCAGGGGTGATATACCGTGTCATTAAGAGCTTGTCTTTTTGCATCTCTCCTCTCTATGAGCTGCATTCTCAGATACAATCTCCCCTCCCTACAGCCCTGCACTTAAAATCCCCCCAAACAGAGAATGCTCTTGCCTGAGCCGAAGTCCTGGGATTAGCTCTGAGTGGATTGGATTGTCCTGGCCTAGGTTACTTGCGCATACCTGAAGCAATCTCTGTGGTCTGAGGGGTGTGGTGCTCTGATTGGTCAGGCCTGGTTACAGGCTTACCCCAAGGAGGACTGAGTAGAGGACAGTCACCTCTGTTACCAGAGGAAGGGCAAATGATGGCAGTGAATGTAACAGATGTCTCCTTAGAGCCATGTTCAAGCAAAGGGCTGGTGTAATTAAGCACTATTTTAGGAAGAGTGCATTGGTGGTGACATTGGACTGGACTAGGGAGATGTGGGGTGTCTACTTGTGCTTGAAAAGCAGTACTGAATATAAACACTGGAAAGACTATTTGGATCCAGACTGAGGAGAGCCTGAAGCCAGGCTGAGGGATTTAGGCTTTATTCTTCTAGGTACTTGGGAGCCATAGAATGTTTTAGAGCTAGAGAGGGCTCTAGCCTGAGTTGCGTTTTAGGATGACTAATGCCGCATTAACCTAGAGGGTGGATTGAAGTGTGGAGGAGAATCCCTTTCAAGATTCTCGTCAGCACGGTGTAGTGGAGAAGCAAGAGGTTTAGACTCGGAGAGTGGGGTTAAAGTGTGACTCTTCCCCTTTTAAATGGTGTGACCCTGGGCAAGATACTGAACTTTCTTTACTTCTGTTTTCTCATCTGGAAAGGGGGAGAACAATCTTGATCTGAAAGGAAGATCGTGATTTAGAAAATTTCTATAATGCCCCTAGCATGGTATACTGCGTATCATCAGTATGCAACAAATCTTGGTTTCTCTTCCTTCTCCTTCCTCTTCCTGTGGTCCAGTGACCCGGTTCAGCTGAGTTTGAAGAAGTAGGTTCTGACCAATAAAGAACGTGGGCTTGGGCTTGGAAGCCAGAGACCTGGATCAAATCTCACTGCCCTGTTTAACAACTCTGTGACCTTGGACAACCTCTCTGAGCCTCTTTCCTCATCTGAAAAATTTCATTTACCTACTTTACCTACAGATAAAGTTCAGGCTGCACATACCTATGTGCCAGCCAGATGGCACATAGGTATGTGCAGTGGCACATAGGTATTAGAAATCATCATCAATACTAACGCATATATATGGAATCTAAAAAAACGGTACTGATGAACATAGTGGCAGGGCAGGAATAAAGACGCAGACCTAGAGAACGGACTTGAGGACACAGTGGGGGAAGGAGAAGCTGGGACGAAGTGAGAGAGTAGCATTGACAAATATGCACTACCAAGTGTAAAATGGATGGCTAGTGGGAAGCTGCTGCATAGCACAGGGAGATCAGTCAATGCCTTGTGATGACCTAGAGGGGTGGGATAGGGAAGTTAGGGGGGAGGCTCAAGAGGGAGGGGATATGGGGATATATGTAAACATATGGCTGATTCACTCTGTTGTACAGCAGAAACTAACACAACATTGTAAAGCAGTTATACTCCAATAAAGATGTTAAAAAAAATTACAGTTAAAAAAAAAAAAAAGAAAGAAATCATCATGAAAAAAATCCTGGTTGGGGGAGTTGAGAATCAAAGATGAACTTTCTAGAGAGGTGAATCTCACCAAGCAATCCTGGGAGAGCGGTTCCCCCTCGCTTGGTGGGTGGAGTTTTATACTCCTTATTTCCTTCCACATGCAATAAAGGGAGTTGAGACTTACAGTATACTTCTGATGGGATTCATCATTTCAGGTCCTCAGAATTAAACGCAGGTCTGATTTTCCAGGAGGGGACGATTAGCACTGCAGCAGCTTCTGTCTGTAGAGTTCAGGTGCTGTGGTTATAATTTGTAACCAGCACCTTCCCATTTGGCTCCTTTGCGGCCATCTGGTCTCCTTAGCGGAGATCTGTTTTGTTGGCAACTACAGTGCTGAGTAAATGCCACGGGGAAGTTGAAATTTACCCATCAGAGCTCAGTGCACAATGGAGAGTTCCTTCTCAGCCCCCACCTCTGACCCCGCCTCCCCTCTCACTAGTCCATTACCAACACTCCTCCATGGGGATTTTCTAGCACTATGATAATTTTATTGCCAAGAATCAGAGTAATTATAACTTTCAGAGGGATTTCCTAGGAAAAGATGAACTTGGATTTATGCATAAGCACATTCAAAAGAAGAGGTTTGGGACTTGTGCCTTTTATGTGGTTTAAGACATTAACATGAGTTTCATTTCTCTAAAATACTTAATAAGTTTCTGCCTGCTGCATAATGTGTTGATGATGATGAAAGCTACCATTAATTTGAGGACCCACTATGCATCAGGAAGTGCGCTAGGTATTTTATAAACATCTCTTCTGATCAGCCCAATCTGGAAGGGACTACTTAGGTCACTGTTTCTTTCAAAACCATAGTTTGTGATCCATTAATGGGTCATGAAATCAATTTGATGGGTTGAAACCAGCATTTAAAAAATGAAATAGATTGATAGGGAATGGAATAGAGTGGAATGGAGTAGAGTGGAGTGGAGTGGAATGGAATGGGATGGGATGGAATGGAATTGAATGGGGCAGAATGGAATGGAATGGAGTGAAGTGGAGTGGAATGGAGTGGACTAGAGTGGGATGGGATGGAATTTGAGTGGGATGGAATGGAATGGAGTGGGATGGAAAGGAGTGGAATGGAGTGGAGTGGAATGGAATGGAGTGGAGTGGAATGGAATGGCATATTAAGTAACAGAGAGCGTTGAAAGAAACCAGAGGAAGAATGTTTCATGAAACCTGTATCTCAGTTATGAGCATAATGTGTGTGAGTACTAAGCTGTGATGAAAAATAAATTTCTTACTGTGGGTGGTGGAGAAAAAAAGCTAGAAATTCACTGGCCTAACGCAGTGGTTCCCAAGCTTTATTGTGCATCAGAGGCACCTGGAGGGCACGTTCTAGCACAGCATGCCAACCCCTATCCTTAGAGTTTCTGGTTCAGTAAGTCTGAGTCGGGCCTAAAACTTTGCTAACAAGCTTCCAGGTGCACTGATGCGGCTCGTCCCAAACCACATTTGAAAACCATTGGCCTAATGACCGCATTTCATAGGTGAAGAAACTGAGATTCAGAGAGAGAAAGTAATGTGCCCATGGTCCACAACCGGTACAGTTAAGAGCCAGGATACAGACTCAATCTGTTTGACCCCCAAACTGTAAACCATGTTATGCTCGATTTAGTTTTGGAAATAATCTGTCTTCAACAAGTGGATCTGGCATCTCTCTGTATATTGTGTGCTTGTTTCTATATTTTTTCTCCAAGTCCCATATAAATTGCCTGAGATAGAAGAAACATTGGCACTGGCAAGCCGAACCCCCTTATTATTTAGATGGGTACCTAATCCCCAGAAGGGAAGAAGAGCACAGGCTTGATGAGAAGCGGGATGGCATCCTTAGCCTTCATCAGTCTTTGCAAGCCTGCCCCACCTCCTGTCAACAACTCCATACCTGGGTCTTAGTTGGAGTCTTGACATGTGCATGGCTTGGTCTCATGAAGATCCCAAGCCCAGGAAAAGCCCCTTTGCCCAGGAATGTTCTCTGTATCAACTATGATTCCAGAAGAGCCCAAATGGAGGCCAACATTTGGCACGTCCTAGGCTGGGACTTATAGTATAGTACTCAAATGATACTACTTCTACTTGTAGCTGAAAGAGCGGTAGCTATGGGATTAGGGAGATATGGGTCAAATCCTGGGTGCATTACTATGCGGTCCTGAGCCTTCTACCTAACTTTCTCCAGGTCTTGATTTGTTATCTTTTATACAGCACTAAAAATACCTATAACCTCATAGGCACTTTCTGAAGATTAAATAACATATATAAAACACGTGCCATGGCACCTGGTACTGAATGAACCCTCAGTAAATAGTAGATAGTATAGTCCTTACTCATTCATGTGCAAATATTAATTGAGCACCTAACTGTTTTAGGCACTCTGCTATGTATACCAAAGCTAGAAAGATGAATATGGCCCTGCCCCTGCCTTTAGGCATCTCTCAATCTAGTGCTAAACTGACCTACCTGCCTCCACTCTCTAATCCCATGCCCGAGGCAAACATGGCTAATCGATCATGGTATCATTTCACACTGAATTCAATATGCAACTTTGGCATCCTTCTCCACATGGCAATTCAGGCAGTGCTGCCCAGCAGATGGAGTGGCCATAAACCATTAACTTCTTTGCTTTCCCTGGTTTAGTGGGTGAGACTTAGAAATGGACAATTACAGTGGTGTGTGGTAAATGCCATTATAGGAGAAAATAGAGGTCCTCATACCCTGTGTGAGGGTTGCTTAATTCCCTGGGGAGAGCATGTTGTGTAAGGCTGGCAGAAAGAGCTGAGTCTGGAAGGACAAATAGGGAGTTGATTAGATTTAAAGGAGGGGTGGTGATCAGGGAGAAGGGGGAACAGCATGTATACATACATACAAGACAGACAGACAAGCAATTAGGCAGGTCTCTCTGTCTCTCTGTCTCTCTGTCTCTCTGTCTCTCTGTCTCTCTCTCTCTCTCTCTCTCTCTCCATCCCCATCCCCGTCCCCATCCCCATCTCCATCTCTCTCTCCTTCTCCATCCCCATCCACATCTCCATCTTTCTCTCCATCTCCATCTCTCTCTCCATCTCTATCCCCACCCACATCTCCATTTTTCTCTCCATCTCCATCCCCATCCCCATCCCCATCCCCATCTCCATCTCCATCTCCATCTTTCTCTCCATCTCCATCTCCACCTGTGTGTTCTGGAGGCAAGAGGGAGCAAGTGGGCATTTGGGGAACTGTAAGGAGGACAGGGTATGGTGAAAGGGTGTGTTGAGGCTGTAACGGTAAAGAGAGGCCTTTCTGGCCATGCTGAAGTCAGGGGACCATCACTGTGCCCCTGGGAGCAGGCAGGTGAGAGTCCCCAGCTCCCTGTGAGGGAGCTGAGTGGCTGCTGCTGTGCTGCATGTGGAGAGAAAGCTGAACTGATGCGGATTACCCTGGAGAAAAGAAGCTGACAGGCAAGAAATGTTCCTCCTCTGTGTGAAAACCCCGGAATCCAGTGAAAAGATTTAAGGGATAATGGAGGCATTTCTCTATTACATATGGTAGTAATCCAGGTCCCTCAGGATCAAGCGCAGAACCTGATTAGTGCTGGGCCAAAGCCGCCCTGAGCGCCCTTTTCCATCATGAGCTGACTGCAGGCTACACTCTAATGGGATTGTTTGTTTTAAAAAAAAGCCACCCCTGCTTTAAAAGAATGTCCTTCTCACTGAGCCCGAGCTCTGTTGCTATTGTGAGGGGATGGGGGCCCGGCAAAAATATTTAAAGCCCTACTCTTGGGGGTGATGGGCTTTGAATTTTGGCTCCAGAACTTTCCGGTTAGTCAGCTTTAGAGCTGCAGGCGTAGAAAGGAAGTGAAAGTGGATATAAGGAAATAGTCCGCTGGTCGGAGCAGAATGATGCGAAGACGGCACCCTCTAAGACAGGGTCTGGCATTCAGACTCGGCTCGTGCCTGGGTCACCTTGAGCCAGACCCTTCCCCTCTCTGGGCCTCAGTTTTCTTACCGGCAAAATGGAGAAGTTGAATCATGCTATCTAAATGTCCTTCCATCTATAATACTCCTTGTTTAGACAGCAATTGCCTGGGAGATTTGTTTTATAAGAAGTTTGACCAGCAAATTGCCAGGCTTTGTCTGTTCTCATCTATCAGAGGGATACACACGGCTAACGTGCTTTATCCAGATTTGCTGCTGTGATCAGAAGCAAACCATTTAGTGCAAAAACGTTAGACATTGCTGGCAGATCCCCGCTTAGACATGCGCTGTGTCCCTACAGTTGGCTTTTAAATTTCTTGCGTCAAACTCAGAATGCACTTTCCAGGGACTATTTAACTTGGAGGTAACTTTCTCGGCCAACCCACAAAAACCCTGTTTGGCCCTTAATGGAACTAGAGTAATTTTAGTTTTATGGGACTAGGCTGATAATAGTACTGTTTTTATAGAGTATCCTGGAGTTGGGCTCTTTCATGAACTAGCCTGGAACAGAACTGTTATGATGGGGCTCCCATGGAATAGTCGTATTGCTTTAGTTTGAAATAGTGTTGATTTTGACAGGTTAACTTGGAATGAATCTATTTAACTTGGAATGAAACTTGGTGATCCTGGGAAACTATCCATAGAACAGCATTTTCCAGTTGCCTTAGGGTAAGAGGACACTGGGGGTGTGTATTTTCTCCTGCAGTTGCATCAACCATGGGTGGGAAGGTTTGCATGCTCCTGATTGCCCAAAGAAAAGGGAGCCCCCTGCTGGAGGGAGGACTGCCCTGTTGTGGTAGCTGTAAGAAAGTCAGTATTTCTATTTCAGGATTAGTCTGTATTTATAGGTAGAGTAGAATCAAAAGTCTTCATATTTTTCTTATAAAGGTGCTGTTTTTTGGTATTAAATGACCATTGTTTCTCCAAAAGATTTTAATTATTTTAATTGCTATTAAATCAAATTTAATTAACTAGGTAAAAAAAGCCTTTATAATTTCAGATTCATGATGAAAGATTAAGAACGAAACTGTGGGCTTTTTGTGTGTTGTCAAGTTGTAGAATGGGGAACTGGAGAGAAGGTCCCTGATTAGGGCTTTTGGGAAAGTGACCGAACTAAGTTTATAGTTAAACCCTAAGAATGGAAGATGATATAACATTAACCATATTCACTTGAGGATTCACTGCAATTTACACTTTATCACATCTCAGTTGATCCTCAAAAATACGATAGACATTTTACAGTTGGGGAAATTGAGGTTCAGCTCACTAGTGGGGCAGCTGCAGTTAGAACCCAGGTGTCCAATTCCTTTACTTTTTCTAACACCTTAGGATTAGAAATGGTCTTTGTCCTAAGTGATGAACCCAGAAGGTAATCAGTAGAGAGGAAATTAAACAGGTAAAGATCTACATGGGAGAGCACCAACTGGTCCCTATAACGTGTGATGCTTTCTGGGGAGAGACAGGAGTCCAGAAATGCACATGAATGTGGGCTTCATTAAAATGCAGTTCGCGCGCGAGAGTTCAGCTAGTTGAATTTCTTGTTTCCATGAGAAAGTGATGAAGATGATAATTTGGTGCTGTGTGTGTTTGGTATTTTATTTAAATTTTTATAGCGCCATGCCAAATGGGAAGACAGGCAGCATTTGTAAAAGCCTTGTGGCTGCACTGGGTGATAGGCCAAAGTAACAGGTCAGACTTATCGTTTTGTTTGTATTGGTGGGATTTCTCCTCCTGTGACCTCACTGTGGAAAATCCATTTGGACCTGCCCACAGCCCCTTGTTTCTTCCACCAAATGCCCCTATTGGCCCTGTCCCTGAGATGTGGCTGGCGGCAACATGCTTGGGAAGAGGGATCGTTTCCAGTTTGGGGTGAATGGGCTTGCCCGCAGTTCCTCCTAGCTTTTGTGTCTGAAGGTCTGGGAACAAGGTAAGAGGTGTGCAGGTGCCAGAGCCAGCTGCTGCTCAGAGCAGATGAGCTGTTCTTGGAAATGGTCCCAGACGATGAATTGCTTGTGTGGTGCACAGAGATGCAGTGGAAAATTGTCCATTCACTGTGCTCAGTCTTTGACTCTTGAATGCACTGGCACTTGCTTAGTCTCAGCTCCACGTGGCTCAGGAGTGAGCCACACAGGAAGGTTCTGAATGAGCCATGGGTGGAGCCTAGTGGAGGCCGTCAGTTTAGGCAGGGAGGGGAAAAGGAGGCGGCAGGGACATTTCGCTGGGCAGAGACAGCCCCCACCCCCTGCTTCCCCTCCAGTTATAAAACCCTTACCGGTAATCTCTGTAGAGAACTTGGAAAACACAAAAAATTACAAGGAAAAAGAGAAATTTATTTCTCGTCTTGCTACTCAAAAGGAAAGGATATTTTTAATGTATCTCCTATAGATCTGAGAATCCCTGCCTCACCCTTCCTATCCCCCCATGATCCATTCTTCCTTTCTCCCTCCCTCCGTCCCCCCTCCCTCCCTTCCTCCCTTCCTCCCTCCCTCCCTCCTTCCTTTCTTTCTTCCTTCTCCCTCCCCTCCCCTCCCTCCCCTCCCCCCTCCTTCTCTCTCTCTCTTTGTCTCTCTCTCCCCCTTCTATCTACAGTCCAAACTGGGATCGTATTGTATATACAATATGGTAACTTGATTTTTTAATAGTATCCACATGCTCCCATGATAAGACATTTTCTTCAGAATTAACATTTTTAATAGTCCAGGGATAATTTTTTAGAAGAACCATAACTTATCTAACCAATAAGGCATAACACTCTGTGAGTGTACCATAATTTAACTAACCCATCACCTATTGTTAGACATTTAGGCTGTCTTCAGTTTTTTCAAAATAATAAATACTATTTTAATAAGCATCTTTGAACATAAATCTTAGTTGGAATTTCTGATCATTTCTTTAGGAAAGATTTCTAGAAGTGGATAAAAACTATGAACTTAAACAAAACAAAAAAACTACTTGTGACATTCATGGCTGACTTGCTTTCCAGGAATTTTTGTAGCAATTTCCATTTCCTTTGGTGTCAAAGAGCTTGCTCCCTTACACCCTGGATGAAAAGATTTTCCTTGAGAAACAGCATAGAATTGAGAGTAAGTTAAAAGGAGAGACCTGACATCCAATGTTGTCAAAAGCATCCACGGAATACCTTGCTTCTCGTGCAGATCTGTGGATTCTCAGATCTGCGGGTGAATCAGATGGGCCTCTTATCGCTGGGATCAGCGTCTTGTCCATGGATGGGGCAGTCTGAGGGCAAATGGGTAAGTACTGGCTGACTCTGCCTTAGCTCTGGGCAGAGCAGCAGAAGACCTGACCAGTTCCTGGCCTCAAAGAACTTTCAGTCTTATGATGCAGGCGAGGCTCACTTGAACCGAAGAGGGGCCATGGAAGAGGGCATGAAGAAAGGTGCCACGTGGCCGTGCTCTGTTGTGGAAGTGTGGGAACTCAGAGAAGGGAGAGGTCACGTGGGTAAGTCAACAGGGAAGCTTCCTGAGAGAAAGCGGGCCGTGAAGGGGCGGGCAGAAGGAGCCGAGAGGGGAATGGGCATGGGAGGGGCTTAGTGTGTGCTGAGCCTCTCCTACAGACAGGCTGTAGGCTTGGTGGTGGAGCCTCAAGGTTCTGGGGTCAGACAGACTCACATTCCATTCTTAGCTTCACTGCACACTCTCTGCGTGATCTTGATCTGAGGCTCTGCTGAGCCTCAGTTTGTTGTTTTTTGGGGTTTTTTTTTTCACTTTTATCTGTATTTTTTTTTTATCTGTATTTTAAAATATTTTACATTGAAAATATATTCATGTATTGAGTCCTGACCTTAAGAAGTTACAAACTAGTAGATATGATACAAATGAACACAATTTTTTTTTTCTTAAACAAAAAGCAAAAAACCTGTTGAAGCAAGTGTGGCAATATGTTCAAAACAATTAAAACTGAGGAATAAGTATATGGGTTATATTTCTAAATTCCCTCAGTTTTTGTATATGTTTGTAACTCAAAAAATATTTTTGTTATAAAAGCTATATATGCTCATGGTAAAAAAAAAAGCTATATATGCTCATGGTAAAAAAATGTTAAGTACATGACATCTCCATTCACCCTAATCATTATTAACAGTTTGGTATATAGCCTTCTAGAACCACTTGTCAGATAACCAAATGTATACAAATGTGTTTCTTTTAAAACAAAAATGAGATTATACCATACATATTCTGCTGGTTTTGACTGGTAACATTCCATTTTATGGGTATACCATTATTCAGTAACTAATTCTTTTTTTTTTTCACACACACACACTGTATTTTATTTTTACAAGAGATAAATAGACCAACACCAAGCATTGTAAATGGATGACCACAACAAAAGCAACAATGATTGCAATTACCAAACACGAAACACACTCATACTATGTCATAATATTGACATTCAGTCCAGTAATCCTCCACGGTAACGGCTCCTTTACTTGCAGTGAAAATTGATTTGTGTATTTTTTGCCTCTGAGTCCTTGTGGGATTTTTTTTTTTATTCAAACAGAAAGTCACAAAAATTATAATCATCCTCATCAGTTCACTCAGTCCCATGTAATTAATTTTTTTTCATCTTGATCTTTTGTTAGCACTTTTATGAATTCATCAGTTTTCCATTAGAGTTCTGAAAATGCTTATTCATTCAGTTCAGCAGTATAGTCAGTTACCAGAAATCTCTACTTGTCAGAGTCTTTTCCATGAATTCCTTGAAGATGAAACCCTTTTATAGGAATATTTTTGCAAAAGCATCAGGGTACACCCAGAACTGTCTGTAAATGACAAAAGACTTAAAAATGACCACGGTTAAAGATTTGATGAAAGTTCATAATAATGCAATTGACAAGGAAATTTAGTTATTTCTGAGATATACATTTTAAAGTAATAACTAGAATTATAACATAACATTATATCAGAACATATAAGATTTTTAGAAATTTCATGTAATGGCTGAAACATTTATATTAACATATTTCCATACAAATAACCCAAAGAAAGTTTAGTATTAGTTGTTTTTTTGTTTGTTTTTTTATACTGCAGGTTCTTACTAGTCATCAATTTTATACACATCAGTGTATATGTGTATATACATATATGTATGTGTATGTGTCTATATGTATATGTGTCAATCCCAATTGCCCAGTTCGGCACACCACCATCCCCACCCCACTGGTGTCCATACGTTTGTTCTCTACATCTGTGTCTCAGCTTCTGCCCTGCAAACTGGTTCATCTGTACCATTTTTCTAGGTTCCACATACATGCATTAATATACGATATTTGTTTTTCTCTTTCTGACTTACTTCACTCTGTATGACAGTCTCTAGATCCATCCACGCCTCAACAAATGACTCAATTTTGATCTTTTTTATGGCTCAGTAATATTCCATTGTATATATGTACCACAACTTCTTTATCCATTCATCTGTCAGTGGGCATTTAGGTTGCTTCCATGACCTGTCTATTGTAAATAGTGCTGCAATGAACATTGGGATGCATGTGTCTTTTTGAATTATGGTTTTCTCTGGGTATATGCCCAGTAGTGGGATTGCTGGATCGTATGGTAATTCTATTTTTGGTTTTTTAAGGAACCTCCATACTGTTCTCCATCATGGCTGTATCAATTTACATTCCCACCAACAGTGCAAGAGGGTTCCCTTTCCTCCACACCCTCTCCAGCATTTACTGTTTGTAGATTTTCTGATGATGCCCATTCTAACTGGTGTGAGGTGATACCTCATTGTAGTTTTGATTTGCATTTCTCTAATAATTAGTGATGTTGAGCACCTTTTCATGTGCTTCTTGGCCATCTGTATGTCTTCTTTGGAGAAATGTCTGTTTAGGTCTTCTGCCCAGTTTTGGATTGGGTTGTTTGTTTCTTTACTACTGAGCTGCATGAGCTGTTTATATGTTTTGGAGATTAATCCTTTGTCCGTTGATTCATTTGCAAATATTTTCTCCCATTCTGAGGGTTATCTTTTCATCTTGTTTATGGTTTCCTTAGCTGTGCAAAAGCTTTCAAGTTTCATTAGGTCCCATTTGTTTATTTTTGTTTTTATTTCCATTACTCTAGGAGGTGGATCAAAAAAGATCTTGCTGTGATTTATGTCAAAGAGTGTTCTTCCTATGTTTTCCTCTAAGAGTTTTATAGTGTCTGGTCTTACATTTAGGTCTCGAATACATTCTGAGTTTATTTTTGTGTATGGTGTTAGGGAGTGTTCTAATTTCATTCTTTTACATGTAGCTGTCCAGTTTTCCCAGCACCACTTATTAAAGAGACTGTCTTTTCTCCATTGTATATCTTTGCCTGCTTTGTCATAGATTAGTTGACCATAGGTGCATGGGTTTATCTCTGGGCTTTCTATCTTGTTCCATTGATCTATGTTTCTCTTTTTGTGCTAGTACCATATTGTCTTGATTACTGTAGCTTTGTAGTATAGTCTGAAGTCAGGGAGTCTGATTCCTCCAGCTCCGTTTTTTTCCCTCAAGACTGCTTTGCTATTTAGGGTCTTCTGTGTCTCCATATAAATTTTAAGATTTTTTGTTCTAGTTCCGTAAAAAATGCCATTGGTAATTTGATAGGGATTGCATTGAATCTGTAGATTGCTTTGGGTAGTATAGTCATTTTCACAATATTGATTCTTCCAATCTAAGAACATGGTATATATCTCCATCTGTTGGTATCATCTTTAATTTCTTTCATCAGTGTCTTACAGTTTTCTGCATACAGGTCTTTTGTTTCCCTAGGTAGGTTTATTCCTAGGTATTTTTTTCTTTTCGTTGCAGTGGTAAATGGGAGTGTTTCCATAATTTCTCTTTCAAATTTTTCATCATTAGTGTATAGGAACACAAGAGATTTCTGTGCGTTAATTTTGTATCCTGCAACTTTACTAAATTCATTGATTAGCTCTAGTAGTTTTCTGGTGGCATTTTTAGGATTCTCTATGTGTAGTATCATGTCATCTGCAAACAGTGACAGTTTTACTTCTTTTCCAATTTGTATTCCTTTTACTTCTTTTTCTTCTGTGATTGCCATGGTTAGGACTTCCAAAACTATGTTGAATAATACTGGTGAGAGTGGACATCCTTGTCTCATTCCTGATCTTAGAGGAAATGCTTTCAGTTTTTCACCATTGAGAATGAAGTTTGCTGTGGGTTTGTCATATATGGCCTTTATTATGTTGAGGTAGTTTCCCTGTGTGCCCACTTTCTGGAGAGTTTTTATCATCAATGGGTGTTGAATTTTGTCAGAAGCTTTTTCTGCATCTATTGAGATGATCATATGGTTTTTCTTCTTCAGTTTGTTAATATGGTGTATCACATTGATTGATTTGTGTATATTGAAGAATCCTTGCCTTTCTGGAATAAACCCCACTTGATCATGGTGTATGATCCTTTTAATGTGTTGTTGGATTCTGTTTGCTAGTGTTTTGTTGAGGATTTTTGCATCTATATTCATCAGTGATATTGGTCTGTAATTTTCTTTTTATGTAGTATCTTTGTCTGGTTTTGGTATCAGGATGGTGGTGGTCTCATAGAATGAGTTTGGGAGTGTTCCTTCCTCTGTAATTTTTTGGAAGAGTTTGAGAAGGATGGTTGTTAGCTCTTCTCTAAATGTTTGATAGAATTCACCTGCGAAGCCATCTGGTCCTGGACTTCTGTTTGTTGGAAGATTTTTAATCACAGTTTCAATTTCATTACTTATGATTGGTCTGTTCATATTTTCTATTTCTTCCTGGTTCAGTCTTGGAAGGTTATACCTTTCTAAGAATTTGTGCATTTCTTCCAGGTTGTCCATTTTATTGGCATAGAGTTGCTTGTAGTAGTCTGTTAGGATGCTCTGTTTTTCTGCAGTGTCTGTTGTAACTTCTCCTTTTTCATTTCTAATTTTATTGATTTGAGTCCTCTCCCTCTTTATCTTGATGAGTCTGGCTAATGGTTTATCAATTTTGTTTATCTTCTCAGAGAACCAGCTTTTAGTTTTATTGATCTTTGCTATTGTTTTCTTTGTTTCTATTTCATTTATTTCTGCTCTGATCTTTATGATTTCTTTCCTTCTGCTAACTTTGGGTTTTGTTTGTTCTTCTTTCTCTAGTTCCTTTAGGTGTAAGGTTAGATTGTTTACTTGAGATTTTTCTTGTTTCTTGAGGTAGGCTTGTATAGCTATAAACTTCCCTCTTAGAACTGCTTTAGTTGCATCCCATAGGTTTTGGATCATCGTGTTTTCATTGTCATTTGTCTCTAGGTAATTTCTGATTTCCTCTTTGATTTCTTCAAGGATCGCTTGGTTATTTAGTAATGTATTTTTGTTGTGTTTTGTTTTTTGTTTTTTTTTTTTTTGAGGTACATGGGCCTCTCACTGCCACGGTCTCTCCCATTGTGGAGCGCAGGCTCCGGACACGCAGGCTCAGCAGCCATGGCTCATGGGCCTAGCCGCTCCGCAGCATGTGGAATCCTCCCGTACCGGGGCACGAACCCGTGTCCCCTGCATCGGCAGGCGGACTCTCAACCACTGCACCACCAGGGAAGCCCAGTAACCTATTTGTGTTTGTGATTTTACCTTTTTTCCCCTGTAATTCATTTCTAATCTCATAGCGTTGTACTCAGAAAAGATGCTTAATATGATTTCAATTTTCCTCAATTTACTGAGGCTTGATTTGTGACCCAAGATATGATCTATCCTGGAGAATGTTCCATGTGCACTTGAGAAGAAAGTGTAATCTGCTGTTTTTGGGTGGAATGTCCTATAAATGTCAATTAAATCTATCTGGTCTGTTGTGTCATTTAAAGCTTCTGTTTCCTTATTTATTTTCATTTTGGATGATCTGTCCATTGGTGTAAGTGAGGTGTTAAAGTCCCCCACTATTATTGTGTTACTGTCGATTTCCTCTTTTATAGCTGTTAGCAGTTGCCTTATGTATTGATGTGCTCCTATGTTGGGTGCATATATATTTATAACTGTTATATCTTCTTCTTGGATTGATCCCTTGATCATTATATAGTGTCCTTCCTTGTCTCTTGTAACATTCTTTATTTTAAGGTCTATTTTATCTGACATGAGTATAGCTACTCCAGCTTTCTTTTGATTTCCATTTGCATGGATTATCTTTTTCTGTCCCATCACTTTCAGTGTGTATGTGTCCCTAGGTCTGAAGTGGGTCTCTTGTAGACAGCATATATATGGGTCTTGTTTTTGTATCCATTCAGCAAGCCTGTGTCTTTTGGTTGGAGCATTTAATCCATTCATGTTTAAAGTAATTATCGATATGTATGTTCCTATGACCATTTTCTTAATTGTTTTGGGTTTGTTTTTGTAGGTGCTTTTCTTCTCTTGTGTTTCTCACTTAGAGAAATTCCTTTAGCATTAGTTGTAGAGCTGGTTTGGTGGTGCTGAATTCTCTTAGCTTTTGCTTGTCTGTAAAGTTTCTGATTTCTCCATCGAATCTGAATGAGATCCTTGCAGGGTAGAGTAATCTTGGTTGTAGGTTCTTCCCTTTCTTCACTTTAAGTATATCATTCCACTCCCCTCTGGCTTTTAGAGTTTCTGCTGAGAAATCATCTGTTAACCTTATGGGAGTTCCCTTGTATGTTATTTGTCGTTTTTCCTTTGCTGCTTTCAATAATTTTTCTTTGTCTTTAATTTTTGCCAATTTGATTACTATGTGTCTCGGCGTGTTTCTCCTTGGGTTTATCCTGTATGGGACTCGCTGCGCTTCCTGGACTTGGGTGGCTATTTCCTTTCCCATGTTAGGGAAGTTTTCGACTATAATCTCTTCAAATATTTTCTCTGGTCCTTTCTCTCTTCTCCTTCTGGGACCCCTATAATGCGAATGTTGTTCTGTTTAATGTTGTCCCAGAGGTCTCTTAGGCTGTCTTCATTTCTTTTCATTCTTTTTTTTAATTCTGTTCCACAGCAGTGAATTTCACCATTCTGTCTTCCAGGTCACTTATCTGTTCTTCTGCCTCAGTTATTCTGCTATTGATTCCTTCTAGTGTAGTTTTCATTTCAGTTATTGTATTGTTCATCTCTGTTTGTTCTTTAATTCTTCTAGGTATTTGTTAAACGTTTCTTGCATCTTCTCGATCTTTGCCTCCATTCTTTTTCCAAGGTCCTGGATCATCTTCACTATCATTATTCTGAATTCTTTTTCTGGAAGGTTGCCTGTCTCCACTTCGTTTAGTTGTTTTTCTGGGGTTTTATCTTGTTTCTTAATCTGGTACATAGCCCTCTGCCTTTTCATCTTGTCTATCTTTCTGTGAATGTGGTTTTTGTTCCACAGGCTGCAGGATTGTATTTCTTGCTTCTGCTCTCTGCCCTCTGGTGGATGAGGGTATCTAAGAGACTTGATGGGAGGGACTGGTGGTGGGTAGAGCTGACTGTTGCTCTGGTGGGCAGAGCTCAGTAAAACTTTAATCCACTTGACTGTTGGTGGGTGGGGCTGGGTTCCCTCCCTGTTGGTTGTTTGGCCTGAGGCAACCCAGCACTGGAGCCTACCTGGGCTCTTTGGTGGGGCTAATGACAGACTCTGGGAGGGCTCACGCCAAGGAGTACTTCCCAGAACTTCTGCTGTCAGTGTCCTTGTCCCCACGGTGAACCACAGCCACCCGCCACGTCTGCAGGACACCCTCCAACTCTAGCAGGTAGGTCTGGTTCAGTCTCCCCTGGGGTCACTGCTCCTTCTCCTGGGCCCCGACGTGCACACTACTTTGTGTGTGCCCTCCAAGAGTGGCATCTCTGTTTCCCCCAGTCCTATCGAAGTCTTGCAGTCAATTCCCAGTAGTCTTCAAAGTCTGATTCTCTAGGAGTTCCTGCTCCCGTTTCTGGGCCCCCAGGTTGGGAAGCCTGACATGGAGCTCAGAACCTTCCCTCCAGTGGGTGGACTTCTGTGGTATAAGTGTTCTCCAGTCTGTGAGTCACCCACCCAGCAGTTATGGGAGTTGATTTTACTGTGATTGTTCCCCTCCTATCGTCTCATTGTGGCTTCTCCTTTGTCTTCGGATGTGGGATATCTTTTTTGGTGAGTTCCAGTGTCTTCCTGTCGATGATTGTCCAGCAGCTAGTTTTGATTCTGGTGTTCTTGCAAGAGGGAGTGAGAGGATGTCCTTCTACTCTGTCATCTTGGTTCCTCTTCGAGCCTCAGTTTTCTCATCTGTAAAAACAGAAAAAAGAAATGCCTAGTGTTGTATATTAGTTTCCTAGGGCTGCTGTAGCAAAGTACCATAAAGTGGGTGACTTAAAACAACAGGAACGTATGGTCTCACCGTTCTGGAGAGTAGAAGTCCAAATTCAAGGTGTTGGTAGGGCCTTGCTCCCTCCAAATCCTCTGGAGATTTTCTGGTAGTCCCTGGCCTTCCTTGGCTGTGACAGTGTATCTCCAATTTCTGCCTCTGTCCTCTCCCTGTGTCTCTGTGTCTTCACATGGTATTCTCCTCTCTGTGTCTCTCTCCTCTCTCATAAGGACACCATCCGTTAAGGGCCCATCCTCGTCTAATAATACCTCATCTTAGCTGATGACGTCTACAATGACCCTATTTCCAAATAAGGTCATATTCTGAGATACCGGGGACTAGGGCTTCAACATATCTTTTTAGGGGACCCAATTCAACCCCCAACAGCTTGGTCTGGAGGATTAAATTGCAGTAAAAGTCATAGTGCAGGGCCCGGCTGTGGTAAATCTCAAAAACTGGAAGCTATTATTACTACTGTTATTATTGCTATGTGGCTAGGTCCTTTTCTTCTGTTGTTTCATTCCGAGGTAGCTATTTCTCCCCCATTTTTTGGAAGAGGAAATTGAAATGCCAGGGGTTATGTGAAAGACAGATGACGTAACGGTTGAGTGCAGAGATTTTGAAGACAGAGAGCTGATGTTTGAGTTCTCACGCACTTGTCTGGGACCTTGGACCTGTATATAGGGATAACCAAACTTAACTCATGAGTCTTTCATGAGTTCTCATGAGGATTAAATGAGAGAATTTCATGTAATGCTCCTAGCATCGTACCTGGTGTATGGAAAGTACTCAAAAACTTGTAGTCATTTTGCCAAGTGGCAGAGCTGGAAGCAAACCCCAGTGTGACATCCAAGTCCCCACCCTTTTCAGGGAACCCACTGCCTCCCAAAGATTGGTGGCTGCTCCCCTGGCTCAGTTCTGGCCCCAAGACCTGGCCCCAAGAATGCCCATGTGTGAATATGAGTCAAGAATAAGCTGAGGCAGGCCCCGGATGAGGCAGAAGTGGTGGAAAAGCCATCTCTTTAGACTATGATCTGTGGCCTTTGCCATCAACTCTGTGGGATGGGGCAGACGATAGCTAGGGGCTTAAAAGATTGCCCTCTGGTGTCCAGAGGATTGTGTATTCTCTGCCTTCCCTGCTAGACTGGGCAGAAAAGACCTACCTTTCCTAAAGCCCAGCTCTACCAACCCTGCTAATTAAGCCATTGGGTCAACCAGAGCCATTTCCCCACGTGGTCAGCGGTGTTAGTTCCTGCATTCTCTCATCTCTAGCATTCCATTATGGCCTCCAGCCTCATCTCACCAGGTGCACTCTCACCTGCTTGCAGGATCCTGGCAGGCTTTTCCTTGGCAAATCTGGCAGGAGTTGGAAAGAGCAGAGGTTGGAAAGGAAGAAAACCATTGAAATCCAAAAGTTATGTTCCTGATCTGGCTACCTTTGTTCCTGGCTGTCCTGCATTTTCTACCTGTTCTATATGTTCTTATTGGACTTCTTTTTTTTTTTTTCATTGCTGTATTGAATTTTTCTAGCCAGGCAACTCTGACCAGCTGTACTAAAGCCCCATGAGAAGCTCTAACATTGATTCTCTGTCTTCTTAAAAGGAGGCAAGAGTGCAAAGTAAGGCAGCCCCTGTGCCTTGTCTGTCACCTCTGCCTCTATCAACATTAAGAGCGGAGGGATGCCAGATGACCTGGAGATCGCTGACCCCGAGCTTGCCCTTGGCCAGAGGGTCAACCTAGACTGTGCCGGGCAGCCCTTACACTGGCTCCTGGAAGTTTGTTTCTGCAAAGACTCCTTGTCTCCCTGGGGCTGAGGGAAGTTGGAAAACCCTGAAGAGTCAGTGAGTCAGTGCTGGCTGGGCTACGGGGCTTCAGGGAGCTGTTGGCTACCCTGAGAACTCACTAGAAGTGTCTGGATCATTCCTTAGACAGCCTCCAGGAGAGTTGGAATAACTCAAGTGATGTTCCTGTGCCATAAACTCCCTGGAAGCCTATAACCCAGATGAGGGTTCCGGTAGGGAGCAGGTGGCACACTGGGAAGAACTGGTTGGAGAGGGTTTAATCAAGGGACTATTTACAAAGGCATGGGCAGGGTTGAGGGAGCCAACAGGAACTAGCAAAAGTAGGAGCTGTTCCAAGCCCCAGGCTTGAGAGCTGAGGGGAGAAGGCTGTAGCCTTGGACTAGGGGTTCCCCACAGCAGCTTTGGCCTTAAGGAGAAGAATGAGACAATTTGGTGGGGAGGGAGCTGGGGAAATACCACCCGCCCCCAACCCTGGCTCTCCTTTCTCCTTTCTCTTGTCAGGCAGGGCCTCTCATTGGCCTAGAGGGCACGGGAGTCTGGGTAATGCAGTCTGTAGAATCGCCTACTGAGCCTGATCGGGGTGGAGAAGTGTGGAGAACGGTGGGGCAAAAGGAGAAAATCAGCCACCTCCAAATTCTCTTATTTTAATGAAGGTTATTTGCATTTGCATTGAAATTTGCCTTCTGTGTCTCTCCCGCATCTCCTTTTTCTGGTGACTTTCCCAGTACCCATGGCTACATCTTCATGTTATCAGTACCATTGTGAACGCTACACAGAGGGAGAGATAGGGTTCCATGTAGAACACTCACACCAAGAAGTCAGTTGCTTCCCTTGTGCAAATTACTTAATCCTTCTGAGTCTCCATTTATTCATCTGTAAATTAGAGAAAGTAATACCCACCACAGCAGGTGGATAAGATGAGAAAAATGGTTATAACACCCTGAGCCAGGGGACAGGGTCAATGCCCAACAAGTAGCAGTGGCAATAAGGAGCAACAGCAACAACTGTTTCCTGAGTGCTTTCTCTGTGCCAGATGTATGTTATTCACTTTAGGACTGTCTGTGGATTTAGTTCTCCCCGGTAGACGAGGCACCCTCCCCATCATGGTTTTACCAGTGCAGGATCTGAGGGGCAGAGAGATTAAGCAGCTATCCATAGTCACACTGAGAGCCAATGATGGAGTAGACCCAGGACTCATTATTATAACCACTACCCTCTACTACTTCTCAGCACTGGTTATATCACCATCGTCATCCTCACTCAGTATTCACTTTTGATTTCCAACTAGGAAAGGGTAAGCATGAAGAGGGCACTGCTTAGCCCAATCAATATGGTAGAATTGCAGCCCCTGCGGTGCCTGGCTGGGGCTGCCTGGGCACCCATCTGGCTTCCAGAGCTGCTAGAGCCTTCTCTGCCACTGCCAGCTTCACTCTGATCCTCCTCCCACCGGTGCTGCCCTAAGATCCCCACTCCTGCTGGAACACCAAACACTGAACACCAAAGTTAGACCGGCCAGCTTCCTGAGAACTCCAGATCTGTTAAGTAAAAAACAGAGGCTAAGAATCTTGGTTCTGCTCCGAGCATTGTTGCTCCCATCTGTGTGTTATTGGGGAAATCTCTTGTCATCTCTGGGTCTCAATTTGTCCATCTGTAGAAAAGGGAGATTAGACTATGTTTGCTGTGATCCCTTTTAGCTCCATTATTCTATAGCAAGCTGAGAGTGTAGAGACAAATACAGGGCAGTGAGCCCAGAGGGCATGTGGATAAGCACATGGATTCCAAAGCCAGGCTGTTGGTTCAGATCCCAGCTCCAACTTTTACTTGCTGTGTGACCTTGGCCAATCATTTAACCACTCTGTGTCTTAGTTTCCTCATGGGTGAAGTGGGGATAATTAGAGTATTTACCTTACAGAGTTGTCCTGAGAATTCAGTAGTTGGCCTGTGTAAAGCGCTAAGAACAATACCTAAACATAGATGTGACATGTACATGAGAGTTATTAATATTATTAGGAGCAATGCTATTATTATTGATCCTGGAGCCACATAGGGCTGGTTTGAAGCCTCACCCTGTCAGCCCAAGCAAATGCATTCATTGCTCTGGGTCCCGATTTCCTCATCGGTAGCAGGACTTCGGTCTCTCAGGCTGTCAGGAAGATTAAATAGGATAATATTGAATATTTGTAAGTGCCTAGCTCATAATAGCCCCTCAGGAAGTGCTGCTGCCTTCTTCCCTCGAGCTGTTTCTCCAGGGCCCTTGTTTCCTGGTTGATTTAGGCAGTGCTGTATGTGAATAACCTCAATAGTGCCTGCTGGGAAGATGATACTTTGCCTGAAGTTTCGATGGTAAAACCGTCATTTAGTCAGCGACAGTAGCCAAGCCTGGTGCTGCCTGCCCCCCTCTGTGGGGTCCCCCAGCAGCTCAACTGTGTGACCCACAGAAGCACCGTGATTAACTGGAGGCTCTTCCAGGTCTGGGTGAAGAGCCCACTCTTTGTGCTACAGGTCAGCAGGTTTTCCAGATGAGAAGACAGAGGACCCATAGGACTCTTCCCAGGGCTCCCAAGAGAGCAGCCCAGCTGGGACTGGAGCCAAGGTTTCAGAGTTTAGAGTTCTGGTTTGTGGGTCCTGATTCCCCCAGCTCGTTTTTTGAGGTGCGAGCCAACTGAAGCTAGAAGCTAATATGGCTTAGGGGGTGTCTATTTGGGTCTGTTTTCTGCCAAGTTAGGCTTGCTTTGTTCCATGCATCTGACAGAATCCGTAGCCACTGCTAGAGTCCTTACAAACAGGTCAGAAATGGGCCCAGGTTAGAGGATACAAATGGCTCAGTACCAAGTCATTTCCATGAAATGGACATGTGCATACTCTGCAGGTGGGGGTATGAATTGGCACAGACATGGATGAGAGGGAGAGGCCTAGTAGTACTATAGCTGTTCAGTTTATTGAGTATGCATGCCCATGGTGCGTTAGTCAGTATATATGTTCAGCTGTTTTTCAAAGGAAGTTCACATGAAATTGATCTAAATAGCACTCAAGTTAACTATGCTCTCCTGCAAAAGTCCGAGATGATCCCTCTATGGCTGAACCTGGAAGTTACTCATGTTAGTGCCTGGTCCCATTGGTCAGAAGCTCATCACATGCACTTAGCTGGGAGGGAGCCTGGACAATGGAGTCGTTCTTTTGGAAGTGGGTGCAGCGGATATGTGCTACATCGCCTAGGTCCCCGCTTCAGGGCTGACATCCCCGTCCCCAGCTGCTGGGAATATCGGTGACTGATAGTACACAGTTGTATCTCTCTCTGGTCACTGCCCAGAGCCAAGATGGTCACTTGGGAACCATCTCACCCAAGATTATACCCCCTTCCAGAAGGAGGCCATTTTTGCCCATACTTAGCTTATGCAGGCAGAAAAATTCCTGGCTTCCCTGCCTCAATTTGGGACAGCTCTGAAGGGTCATTCCAGCTCCGGAGGTCCTGCTGGGCCCCCTGCAGCCTGGTTGGAAGAGCATTGCCGGCCCAGCCATGCCTTCCTCACTTCCTTATAGGTGGCCCTCTTGAGGTGTCTCCCCAGTAAACCTCTGCCCGCACACTCTACGCCAGAGACAGGTTCAGGGAACCCAAACTGAGAAATCTGGGCTCTGTATCACGGAAGAGGTGAGAGGATGTCGGGAGCAAACAGTCCCTGTCACCTGCTGCAATCCCACTTTTCACATCAGCTCTGAAAAGATACTTGCAGGTATGCCCCAGGAAGCAGCCTCGGGCTGCCTTGTCCCTGCAGTGTCTGCGAGAGTGAAAACATGGTTCGGCCACATGGTAAGAAGACTGAGAAAGTTCTAGATTTGCTGTATTCTGTATTCTCCAAGAGCTTATTGAATGTAAAAGAGAAATTGCAGAAAGATATATACAATACGATTACCAATTTATTAAAAAGTGGCAAACGTTACATACCTGCACAGCCATCAGAATAGTATATAAGCACTCGGAAAACCAGTGGAAGGTTGCCGTGGAAGTGATCACAGTGACTGCCTTTGGGGAGGGGAAGAAAGACTTGGGATGTGAGTGTTGGGATGGGGTAAGGCATGAAGTAGAGTGGTCTAAGAAGCTTTAAGCCTTACCAGTAATGTTTTGTAAAAAGAATGTATTGGAATACATTCATGGATGATTTGTTCCATTAGAAGTTTATATTAAAAGAGAAAAATGGAAATCCATTCTCAGTCATGGGAATTGAAGTCAAAGTCATCTTCTGAGGACAGATGAAAAAAGCCGCTTTGCTTTCCAAAGAGAATCCTTTATTTTCATTTCAAGAGACCTTGAGCCCTCGGGCAAATCACTCTGCCTCTGTAAGCCTCAGTTTCCCCATCTGTGAAATGACAGTCACAGACCCCATTTCATGTGTTGCGAGGTTAAACTGCGGTACAGTTTATGAAGCCGTTAGCCCAGTGCTGGGCACGCTGTGAAAAAGTGGTGGGTGGACTTCAGGGAAGGCTCCTCTGCTTCTAGAGAAGACAGCCTGGCAGCCCTGGACGGGGGGTAAGCTGGTCCCATGAATAATTGCCTGGCCCAGCCTCACCAGCTAGCAGCCGGCACTTCTGATGACCTTCAGCCGGGCCTGGGTCAGCAGCCCCACTCCCTGGTCACAGCCTGCAGCTGTGAGGGCCAAGACAGACTGTTCCAGAATGTTCCAGGTGTTCTGGGATCAGCTCTCTGTTTCTGGGATATGAGCAGCCGTGTGTGTAGCTGCCGAGGAGGTTTTGTATTATGTCAAAGGGTTTGGGTGATTTTTCTGTCCTCTTTCTCAGAATGAAGAGGACAAAGCCTCCCTTTCAGGGCAGCCCAGCAGATCAGAAAGGCTTTGAAATCATGAAATGCAAATCCTGGCCTCTTTTGAACCGTATTGAAGGTGGAGCTGCTGAGTTAAATGAACATGGCCCATAAATACAGAGGTTAAAAAATGGGAAACCAAGTGTGTAGAGGCTTTTGTCCAAAGGAAAAATAATCACGGGACAATGGTCTATTTTGTTTGGGTTACAGGCTGGGCTGATATCACATTAGCTCAAACCTGGCAATATTTATGTTGAAAACTGCTGTTTGCAGGGGACTGTTGTCCCAATTCATCTCTGCGGGGAATCCCTCAGAGCAGAGCAAACTGGGCAAGGGAAACCTCTGCCTCCCGCTGACCTGCCTGGTACTGCCCTGGATTGCTGGAGGGTGCTAATGTTTGGCTGTCTGTGGAGAGGAACAGACCGGGTCGGAAGGAGAAGGATCTAGCATAGACAAACCGGGGACCCATTGACAAAATTCAACCTGCAAAGAATATAGTTTTTAGAAGAGGTACTGTACAATTCCATCCATCCTGCTTCTCTTGAGAAATCAAAAGAACCAATAACATCTGACCTGCACATTCACATGGCAGTAATCACAGGAGTCATGGAGTGGCTGGCCCTGTAACCAGAGCACTCCATTAGCCCCAGTCCCCACCACTCCCTTTTGCTCCCTGACCCTGAGGCTGAATGTCAGTTGCCATTAAGAGCATGTCACTCTTGTGCTATTGTTTATCTTATAGTCAAAAAAATGTATCCAAACTCATGACATATTAAAATGTAAAAAGATGTGAGCTAAATCATCCAGAGGCTTTGTTTTTTCTTACAGCCAAGCTGCTTTCCTCCTATGGGTACTTGTGTTTCCAATCACTGGTCTGTTGCTGAAACTTCTAGGCCTGGATATTGGTCTCAGTTCTTCACCAGCTGATCTTAGGCAGCCATCCCATCTACCCCCACTTTGGGTCCCAGTGTCCTCACGTGAAAAGAAAGGACATCATCCCTCAAACTGTGTTCCATGTAACATTAGCTCTGTGGGACATGAATAGAGTTCACTGGAAAGCACTGTTAGACAAAATTAACTCAATTCCCACATGCAGGTCTTTCCAGAGCCCTTAATGAACTGACGTGCATCTGCTTCTCAAATGAATTTACCAGGGAAGCCAATTTTCATGGAGCGTCTTGGGGCACCGGTGTTGTCTGGCTTGGATTTGGGGAAATGAAGGATGACACCCAAGTTTCTGTCCAGGGTGAAGGCTCAGTGCTGGGGTTTAGCCCACCCAGTCCTCAGCGTGGGTCAGGGTGTCTTGCCCAGGACCAGCAGGCCCATTTGTAACCACCATGCTGTGTACCTTCCTTCTGTCCTCCCCCTAGTTTGCCTCTCCTCTCTAAGCTTTGGGCATCAAGGGAAGTTTGAAGGTGAGGAATGATCACTTCCATCCCCCGATCATATCATGTTTCCAGGGGGTCCTTTGCCCCCAGACTGGGTCACAGGGCGGGAAATATAGCCAGTCTGGGTCAGGGAAAATGATCTTTTGGGATAAGGATACGAAAACATTTGTCAAGGTGAACGGGGCACTCAGCCCTCCATCAGAGTTGGCAGAGGAACGCTGATGAGGGCATTGCTAAGAAAAAACTGCAAACCCTGTAAAACCTGTCGTGTTTATGGCCCTTTTATGTCAGACTGCTGTTCTCTGTCTCCTGCAATGTTTTCTCCTTGCATTACACAAAAAACTCCTAGAGGGCAGTGAGCTGCATGAATTTTATTTGCATTATTTATTATATTGTATGCATTCAAACAGTTAATCAAGAAGGATTTATTGAGTGGGGCTGCTGCCTCCTGAGATACAGGTTCCTCCCTTAGAGTCATAAATAATCAAATGCCCACCGTGTGGCAGAGTGGAAAGTTGCAGATTCCACAGTCAGATGGAACTGGGACTGAATGGTCACATGACTTCTTTCTGAGCCTCTGTTTTCTCATCTGTAAATTGGGGGCCATACTGGGAAACTCACAGCCTCCGTGAGGATTCCCAGCAGAGCCTGGCACAGAGCAGGCTGCAGAAAATTACTGGTACTGTGATGTCTGAAGGTTTACTAGGGGCTTCCTTTTGTGTCCATCACCTCACTTCATCCCTATGGCGTCTCCCTGAGTTAGGTAAGGCCAGGATCGAGACCATCTGTGTTTTACAAATGAGGAAACAGAGGCTCAGAGAGGTTGAGGACCCTGCCTGAGGTTTCTCAGACAAGAGGAGGAGAACCAGGATTTAAAGTTTGGGCCTTAGATTCTACACCCTGGGTGGCCTCCAGCACAGCCCCAGAGCCCACGTGACAGTGCTTTGCCAGATGCAAACACCATTCAGTACAAAGGGTAACGTGTTGCTATCATGACAAATTCAGCATTTATTGCTACAAGCAACAACCTTTCCTGGAAAGATGTCCTAGAGCCCTCAAAGAGCCCTCAGGAGGACAATAAGTGTTGTCTGTTAAAAAGAGCTTTATCAGGTAGAAAATGGTCAAGATCAATTAGAGAAAGTGTGTGGGTATCAGGGGAGAGAGATAGGGCACAGAGCAAGAGCTCCCTCTGGAAGGGGTGTTGGAGGTGGGACTCACAGAGGGACAGCAGGAGCGAAGGACAGAGGAAACCACAAAGTTCCATGTCAGCAAAGCAAAGGGGAATCCGGGTCATTGGGCTTGACTGGACAGACAGGTCCAGAGCCAGGGGCCTACAAGAATCACTGATGGAGGGCTTCCAGTGTGAGGGGATGGGAGAGGAGGGGTAGGGGTTTCCAAGAGGCAATGTCAAAGCAATGGGCAGAGCGGGCCAGCTTGGAGTTCACTGAGGAGCAAAACACCAAGGGCCTAGCAGACCAAAGCAGAAGAAAAAGGAGGGGGGATAGTAACTCATTAATAAATTTGTGAAATATTTCAATCAGTCAGTGAAAATATATTGAATACCTACTGTGTGTCAGGGTTGGTACTTGCTTCTGCAAGTACAAGATAGTACAAGAAGAAGATAGGACACAACCTAAGCCTTGACCAACCATGACAAAAACCAAGGTCTTACCTGCCGCCTTAGCCCCTATGCTGTGCACACACATGCACATGTGTGCACACACGCATGCATGCACATGCATATGGGCATGCACACACGCGGTTCTCATCCCCATCCTGTTCCTGCTGGCTTCCATAACCATTACCAGACATCTCTCTTCCTCTGTCCCAAGGCAAGGCACGTTTGCTTGTCAGGTCAAAAGTTCTGCTGCAAATGTAATGCCTACTTTAGAAACAAAGCCTCCCCCATAATGAGATAGTTAAAAAGGAGGCTTTGCCAGGCATCTGAGGAGCTGTTTTTCATTACAGAGACGGGCACATACTTTTAGCATAGCTCCCAGCTTCCAGAGGTCTCCCCTGACGTTGGGCATCTGGATGGGGCCTACAGAGGTGGGGTGGCCATTTTCACCCGGCTGCCCAAGCCAGCTGCATGGGGCTGAGTCTGGAGGGTGGCTGTGAGTTGAGCCGTAGTTCATTTGGTGTCCTGGTCACTGTGTCAGGTATAATTAATGGAGCTGAAAGGAAGTTAAAGAAACTTCTCTGACAGGGAGGTCAGGGAGGATGAACTCTGATGGGAAATTAATGATGAGAGTCTGGAAACTCCACAAGAGGGCTTTGCCACCATGGCTCTGGTGGCACACTGGTAGCTGGTCTCCTCCCTACTCACCTAACAGAATGCAAGCACCCAAGGGGCCTTTTTGGAGATTGTTCTGGGCATTTCAAAGAACGCTCCACTGCTGGACATCAATAATAATAATAATAATAATAATAAAACTGTCATCAACATAGTTATTGAGCGTTCATGTGACAGTTGCTATGGAAGTGCTTTATGTATATTCTAACAGGAAACTGTCTCACTGACTCCACCCCGCACCTCTCTCTGTGCCAGGAGCTGTAACAGAGCTTAAGTCATTTACCCAAGGATTCAGAATTACTACCCAGCAGAGCGGGGATTTGGACCTGACCTCCTACCCGCTCTGCTCTTTGACCTGTTAATAAGTCTCGCATAGAAAAGAAGGTTGGGGCTGCAGTGGTTCATGGTCTAGGGCAAAGATTGGCCAACCATGGCTCACAAGCTGTGTTTTTCAATAAAGTTTTATTGGAGCACAGTCACACCCTTTTGTTTACTATTGTCTAGGGCTGCTCTCACGCTACAACTGTAGAGTTGAGTGATTGTAACTGTATAGGCTGCCAAGCCTTAAATATTTACTATCTGACCCTGTACAGAAAAAGATTTGCCATCCCTGATCTAAGGACACCAAGGATGAAACAAAATTAAACAGGTTTCTTTGCTGCAAGACTTTTCAGAGCCTTCACTCAGCTAATGTGCATTGTGAAGGGCCCAGAGAAGGATCTGGTCTGCAGCGCAGCCTCACATATTTGGCTGAAGGACCCCCTTTCATCCTCGAGGCGTCCTTGAGGTGAGCTTTGGGGAGTACTGCTGGAGTCTGACCCCGCTCACTTGGTCAAGGAGACAGGCTTAGAGTGGGAAAAGTGCCAGGCTACTGGCCATGCAGCTTGAGTATGGCTCAGCCAGGACTTGATGCGGATTCCAGGAGCTTCCCAAGGCAGTGCTATACCGTCTGCCCTTTGCCAGCCTCAGTGAGAGTGAGTGGTGCTGTTCCGGGAGCGCCTTCTCCGGAGGGGTCGTCTGTTGCGGTGGCCGGAGCCGCCCATTCCTCATTCAGTTGCTCATTCATGATGGTGTTCTACAACTCCGTCTTTATGGGGCCTGTTTGTTCAAGTCCAAGAAGAGAGGGAAAAATCATCATACTAATAAAGAATGTCAGTTTTAATCACCATTATCTGCCATTATGAGAATTGAATTTCTACCTTTCACTGCATATATTAAATATGGGGCTTTATCTCCTCATGCAGAATTGATTTGCCGTAATTCTCTCCTTTGGCCCTTGTCATGTAAATCATGGTATTTCTCCCCCAGTGACCGCATGACGCATAATCTGCAGAAGCAGATTAGAGGTGAGAATCCAGCCTCCCTGACCAGCTGCTGCTGGGAGCTTTGTCTATCTGTCTTTTCCAGCTCATGCTTCCCCTCTCTAGATTCCCTCTTTGGGGCTGCTCACTGGACCATCATGCCCTCTGCAGATGGAGCCTGCACAAGAGGGAGCAAGGGATAATGGCTTGGGGCGCTGAGCAGGCAGCCCTTGGAGGAAGTCTGGGGGCCTCAGCCGTGGCGATCTGTGACTGCTGGATAGTTTGTAGGGGTGGATCTTAGGGCCACTTGCAAATCTTGGTCCACTACTGAATCAAATCACCAGTATCCTCAAGAGTGCCACCCCCTCAAATACTCCCCAAGGGGGTCCTGGAGAATCTCCAGCTTCTGGCATCTGTACTGGATGGATAAGGACAGAGGTAGCCTCTGCCTGGTACAAGAGCCAAGAGCCGGGCCTGTGAACTGTGGCTTGAAGACTAGTCCAAGGGCTCTGTGGGAAGGAGCAAGTTTTGGGGAGAGCTGTCTCTGACACATAGGCTGTGACATTCAGTGAGACGCCAACTATGGACGTCTCTACCCCCGCTCTGTGAAGCTCTTAAGCCTCACTTTCGTCTTTGAACTATTTCCTGCTACCTACCTGAGCAGTGGTTAAGGGATGGGGTTCTGGAGGCAGAAAGACCTAGGATCAAATCCTGGCTCTTCCACTTATTAATTTTGTGACCTTGGGCAAATGACTTGAGCCTTCAAAACCTCTGCTTTACCATCTATAAAATGGGGGCAATAATAATAAGAATGCCCATGAGGTTGTTTGGAAGATTGAATGAAATAATCCATGCAAAGCATCTAGAGCAGGCCCAGCATGTAGTAAATGGTCAATACACAGGGGCTACTCTTCTTATTGTTAAATTCCCATCCTCAGATACTGTGTCTTGAGACATACCTTGTGGCATAGTGTCTTGACGCGGTATGCAGACCAAGGTGCTTTAAAAGCCCATTGAATATCTACAGTATATCTCAGGGGTGGCACACAAAGGTGGGGAAAGGCAAGAAGGAATCCATCCATTACTGAACACTTACTGACCACCAGGCACTTTTAATAGTAAATGGTCAATGATAGATGGTTTTCAAAATATCACTCACAGCATGCCCTTAGTGTTAACTGTCAGAGACAGCATCTGGGCAAATAGGAGGTCTGGCTCAGGTGGGAAATTCTTAATGCTTTCCATAAAGAAAAATAATAAAAATGTACAAATTACATTTGTAATTTTATTTTACTTTTTTAAATTTATTTTTTTGTTGAAGTATAGTTGATTTATACATTTGTAGTTTTAAGTTTATTATCCATATATTGAGAGCCTGCTATGCGCAAGCACTAGGCTCAGGACTTTATCTTTATTGTAATCTAATTACATTTCACAACAACCCCAAAAGGTGATACCGTTATTATTCCCATTTTACAGTTGGTGAAACTAAAGGGCATCTATGTAGTCACATAGAGAGGAAGACATCAGCTCCAGAATCAACTCTGAGTTGAATTTCCTCCACGGGCTCTCTGCTGCTTCTGTGCAGCCTCCAAATCTTGTATTGCGCCACCAGTCATGAGAATGTGCTGCTGAATTTGTCCTCTATTACCTGAGCTCTCTCCATCTAAACTCAACTTTCCCAGACCAAAATGAATGTTCCTCAGGACCCCAGGGTTACTGTCTGTTAAATGAGAAGAAGGCAGTTTTCCATGAGTCAGGCCACGGCCCAAGTGGTGCTTGAGGATAAGTGTAAACTGACTGTGAATGGAGGTGGCC
Source organism: Pseudorca crassidens (assembly GCF_039906515.1). Classification (NCBI taxonomy): domain Eukaryota; kingdom Metazoa; phylum Chordata; class Mammalia; order Artiodactyla; family Delphinidae; genus Pseudorca; species Pseudorca crassidens. Next base: position 36,949,761 of record NC_090304.1, on the reverse strand, counting down.
TGTTGACGTTGATGACTGGGTCGGTCTGGCCTCAGTGAAGTTGGTGGGAGCCACTCTGACTGCTCAGCACCGCTCTCCCCAGCAGCTTTTGCGAGTCAGGGCAGTTGGCATGGGTCCAGCAAGGTCCCGAGAGGCTAAGAAGTCAGCCGGAGCTGGCCAGGTGGGCAGTGACATGGAGGAGAATCCGTGTCAGGACCACCTTAGCAATGCCCAGCATAGCTCACTGCAGCTCATCACAGGGGTGAATGGGATGCTCTTCAAGGCAGGTGGGATAGCGTTCAGCCTTTCTCTGAGTGCCATTGTGCTAGGGAGTTACAGAGACTCTGCAGTCACATATACACATATATGTGTGTGGGGGGGTTGTTCTTGAGAAGGGCTGGGGCAGGGATAGCGGCTAATGCGCCCCCCTCCATGCCTCTTGTTCCCGTGTGCCATGGCTCAGCCCCACACTCCTGTGCTCACACAAATGCCACCTTCCACTTACTGAGCCCAGCTTCCTGGGTACCAGGCATTGTGCAAGCCCTGTGGCCTGCCCTCTACTTTATTCAGATCCTACAACCCCCTGTTATAGGTAAGTGAGTAATACTCTGATCCTACTTGGTTTTCAGAAGGAAAGACAGGAATCACAGAGAGGCAGAGTAATTTGCCCGGGAAGTAGCAGAGCCAGAATTCAAACCAAAGTCTCTTGATTCTAAAGCCCAAACGTTTCACTCAGCAGGGCTGAGCACCCTACCCGCTGGAGTGTCGCAGACTGTGGTGAGGTGGGCTTCAAGCACCTTGTTGCTAAAACAGTACTGTGTCTGCTGCCTTTTGAGCCTGGCAATGCAGGTCTCTCTTTGCTCTATGCCCTTGGATTTGTGACTGGTCTTCACCCAGACACACACACAGACACACAGACAGACACACACACACACAGACACAGACAGACACACACACAGACAGACACACACACAGACACACACACACACACACACACAGTCTCCCCAGGCCCTCAGAGAATGAATATGTTACTTAAAGTCTGGCTCTCTCTTTTGCACCGTTCTGCCCCCTGCTTTGGGAGGTTGGAGGTGCTTCGGGGTCAGTCACCTCTGCAGCATCCTCAGACTGCTTCAGCCACTTCTTACAGCCCTTCTGATGATAGGGGTGGAGGGTCGCTGCCGGTTCCACTATTGCAAAACCCTGGCCGTTAGAAAGCATCTCTTCCTCAGGAACCATACAAGTGCCCTGGCAAATCCTGCCCCAGAAGAGCAGCTCAGCCAACTGGTATGGGGGCTTTGTTGTTGTTGTTTATGTCTAGAGGAAGGGACCCTTCAGCTCTTGACCCTGAGAGGCCTTTGCCTGAACCCTGAGGTCTGTTCTCCTAGACCTTGGGCTGTGATTATTCCCTTTCCCAGGGCTGGACCCCTCCTGGGGAAGTTCCAGCTTCTGGTTTTTCTTTCCTAGAGGGAGGTGGCGCAAGGCTTTGTCCACTGTGAGCCCAGCCCTTCCCTCATCAGCCTGCCAACCCCTGAGCTGCCAGCCCTCCAGCCCACATTCTCTCCAGCCCCACGGCCGCTGGCTGCTGGAGTCAGGCAGGGAAAGGGCTGATGGATCAGACAGCAGGTGCAAGAGGAACTCCGTGTTGAGCCTCCGGCAGCTGGCACTGGGCCTGGCTTTCATCTGCCTGCCCTCCTGCCCTCACCCCTGCCTCAGCAGGCACTCATCCAGACAGAGCTGGGGAGGACTTCCAGATGGGGTGACAGAACAGCTTTACCCCCAAGGCCAGGAGAAATCCCTGTTTCTTGGGATGACTTTAGTCCTTCCTGTGCACTGGAGGCTCAGGCTGCAGACTCCATAGCACCTTCCGCCCTGCCCTGAAACTTATCACAAGCAACTCCCTTGGACCTGCCCTCTGGAAATCAACAAGGTGCAAAGGACAAAGCACAGGCCTAGGCGTTCAGAGGCCCAGGCTCCTCACTTTGCTATAAACTTGCTCTGTGACCTTAGGCAAGTCACTTCCCCTACTTGAGTACTGATCTTCCCACCCACAAAGGGCGTGTGTGGGTTTCTGAAGGATCCTGAGGCCAGTGGTATCCAAGCCTCTTTCTATCCCTGACTTTTCATTTCTCAGAACCCTCTGACTTGAGATTTCCTCTGAATTTCAAGTCTAAGTGGGAGGCAAGAGAGTGGAGAAGAAGAAAGGAAGGGTCACTTCTTCCGTCTCTACCCTCCATTTCTAGCCTAGGACCAAGACCACCAGGAAGTTACCAGCATACAGGGCTTGATTTGGGAGATGCTGAAAGGCCCATCCACCCCCCAAATATCCTCTCTGCCCCTGTTGATTCAATAACTGCAGTCACTCCTGTGGGGACACATGGTCTCCAGAAGTCACATGTGAATATTTAAATTTGGCATCTGGGAAGTGAGTTGAATAAACTTGTTCTTAGCCTTTAACTCCCATTAGATTGAATTTGCTTCCCATGGAGCAGATCCTTGAAGGAGCACATAGATAGAATCTATTAAGGATTTTTTTAAAAAGAAAAAGAGAGGAAGAAATAATGTAGGCAGGCCCGGGATGGCTCCAAATGTTAGGGCACAGAGTGTCCAGGGGCTATGACGTAGAGATGCCTGTGCACAAATAGAACCTGTTTCCTGATTGTGCCAATGACAGGCTCTGTCGTGTTGCATTGAACAGGGCAAGCTGGAGCCAGCTGCAGGGCTGGGGAAAGGAGGCTGAGCTGCAGTGATGGCAAGACCCCTGTCCACCATGAGCCCTCAACCTGACCAAGCTGGGGAAGCTTGGCACTGCCCTTATGGTCCACCTCTGAGTGAAGTGAGCTTTGCAGCCCTTCAGGAGTGGAGTGTGGCAAAAGCATCTCCCCACAGTAGCCCTGTCCAAGAGACACAAAGTGCCCTTCCTCTGATGTTTGCCTGTTGTAGCTTCTGGAGTGCAAAGCCAACTAGGCAAAAGTGGGTGGTGTCAGAGTAGCTGAAGGTGGAACTGAGGGTAGCTGCCAGGGAACAGGGAGGGTTTAGATGCATCCACTTACAATCTCCCCCTGGGACCCTTCACCTCAGAAGCCACTGGCTAATAGCCTTCCCCATGACTCTCAATTGTCAGGGCTTTGGTCTTTCTGGTTCTTCTGTCTCTGTTGCCCCCCACATTTTATCCTGCAAGACTTAGCTCAGGCATCATCTCTCCGAAGCCTCCTATGAGGGAGTGGATAAAGGAATGAATATGCATAGTCCCTCAGACCTAGAACTATCCTCAATCTATCCAAGCACCTTCCATAATCCGTGAGTCAGCACCCTTTAGCTCAGAAGAGCTCCTGGAGGCCCAAAAGATGCCCAGGGAAAGTTGCAACCGATTAGGTGTTGTCTCCTGGACTTGAGAGGCTGATCAGGATTGGGGTGGATGCACCCTACCCAGAGAGGCTCTGGGTGTAAAGACCAAAGGAGAGGGCTCAGGCACACTGCCTGGGCAAGTGGCTTTCCCTCCCTGGGCCTCTTTATCTGGAAAATGACTGAAGAACATTGAGACCCATCCAACTATACTGCACTCCCTCCCGCCACCCCCAAGCCTGCTTCCTGAAGCAGAGAGAGGCTGACTCAGTGGTTTCAGAATGCAAAGACTTGTCACTTGCAAGGTCACCGGAAGTGATTCTGTTCATTCAGTGCTGAAAGGCATTCCTATTTAAAAATCTTCCTCCTGAGGAGAAGAAACAGCTTCACAAAATGGGAAATGGAGCTGATGCTCTGTGGTTGGCAGCTTCTGACACGTTCCCAGTGATCCCTGCCTCCTGGGATTCCCTCCTTGGGTGATTCCCTCCCCTAGTGGCTTGCTTCCAGCAAATAGAATATGGCTGTGGTGATGGGATGTCAGTTCCGTATTAGGATATAGAAGACTGTGAATTCCGTCTTACTGGACTCTTTCTCCATTGTCTTCTTGGCTTGCTTGTGTTGATGAAGCGAACTGTCATGTTGGGGAGATCTATGTGGCATGAGCTGAGGGCAGCCTCTGGCCAACAGCCAGTGAGAAACTAAGGTCCTTAGTCCTACAGCCTTCGAGGAACTGACATCGTGACATCATTATGCCACCAACCATGTGAGTGAACTTGGAAGCGTATCCTCCCCAAGTTGAGCCTTGACATGACCACAGTCTACCCAGCATCTTGATGGAAGCCTGTAAGAGACTCTGAAGTAGAGGACTGAGTGAAACTGTCTGGATCACTGACCCATAGAAATTGCTGTTGTTTTAAGCCTCTGAGATTTGGGATAATTTGTTGCACAGCAAGAGATAGCTAATACATGCTCCCAGGGTTTTGGAGAGCCATGGACGGAAGTCCTAAAACCAAAGATATCCTAAAAATTAGGAAGTGCTTCCACCAATATCAGAGAGGAGGTGGAGCATCATATGGTGTCACTAAGTGACCTCAGACATGTCACTGTCCCCCTCCCTGTCTCAGTGTCTTTATAAGGGGCTTGGGTTAGCACAATGGTTTTGGTGAATCACAACTCCAAGGTTTCAGGGACCACTGTCTTCCTCCACTTTAGTAATTTTGCTTTCTGTATCTATTGACTGAAAGATACAAAAATGGCAAATAGCTACTCTAAATACGGTGATGCTGTAACCAACTTTATTAGATCAGTAACATTTCCGTACATTTGAGAATTTTTCATCCCTTTTACTGATTTAATCTGTAGGTCTAAGCAAGCAGGGAATGGCTGTGCATAGAGGGGGTTCTCATTGAGAACAACTAAGATGGGCCGGCCATTTTGGATCTTGCCGATGTACCGATGGTGAAGTAAGGTTAGGGCAGGGATGCTGGAGTCAGACGGCCTTGGGTTCACATCCCAGGTCTGCCCCTTCCCAGCTGTGTGCCCTTCAGGGCTTTCTCTCATAAGTCCTCAGTTTCTTCACCTCTGAAGTGGCGATTGGGGATCATAAAACTTACCCCACAGTGTTGATATAAGAATTAAATTTGATAATGAACAGAACGTACTGTACTTAGAAGCTAGTTAGTTCTCAGTAGTGACACCTAACTCTAATAGACAAGCATTTATCACTGCATCATTACTGACATATTAATGTACCAAGCTGACATTTATTGAGTGTTTACTATGTGCAAGGAACGGAGCCAAACTTGGTGCGGTGTTTCAGATGCCAATCGATAGAACTCACAGTCTGCAGGGTGGCCCTGTCTGTCCTCATCTCTTTGAGGTAAAGCAGACAGTTTTGTCCCCTGGATGCTTTGAGTCACTTGGATAGGCCACCCTATAGAGGACACTGAGGTGTCTGCTCTCAGGAGTCTGTCATACAGTCAGTGCTCTCCTGGGCCCAGCATCTTTTCTGTTCTCCAAGGGTCTGCTTTACCCTGGGCAGGGTGGGCAGTGTCTAGGAGGCTCCCCTGCCCAGTCAGGAGAAGTGGTGAGGGAGGGTCCCTGGGACTGTGAAGGCCCAGGGCCTCCATCCCTTCCCCAGAGACCACACCTTCATTGAAGCCCCATGTGCATGTCTCCAACCCTGGACTCCACAGTGGTATCTTAAGCCCCTACAGGGGTGGGCAGGGATGAAGGAGGGTATTCTATAGACTGAAATTGTGGTACCTTTTTTCTCTCTGCTGTCACTTCTAATAATATCTTTCTTTGAAAGGAAAGGGGCCCTTCCGCATTATGACATGGAAAAGGTAGAGATTCTGGTTTCAGATGGAGTAGTACTTAATTCTAGCTTCACCATTCACAGACTGATATGAGCAACTTATATCACTTTGCTACGTTCAGTTTTCATCTGTGAAATAAGGGTCACAGTCCCTGCCTTTCAGAAGGTCATCTTGTGAGGCAAAGCGGTGGCCTGTACGTCAGGAGTTAAAATGAGATGCACAGAGTAGGTGCTTGGTACATGTCAGAGAATCATCTGGGCTTGATTCTCAGCTCTTTCCTGTGAGATCAGAGATGACATACTAGAACTAGCTCACAGTGTTGGGGCATGCTATGTACTGGATAAATGTTAACTATTGTGATCATAATGTTTTTATGAAGATGGCTTTTCTCCCCCCGAAATCATGCCTGACTTCCAAGACTTTCCCACTACCTCATGAAAGGGACACTGGATCCACAGGTGGGCTGGAACATACATTTTTTTTTCTCCCATAGTCCCAGAACTCCCATATTAAGCTGGACACATATGGGTGCTGCTAAATACTATACTTCCCAGCTCTCCTTGTAGCTAAATGTGGACATTTTACTAAGTTTACTAAGTTACATATCAGCAGACGCTTAAAGGGAGGAGCCACACTCTCTTTGTTACTTCCTCGATCCAGCTGCCTGGAATTTTGATATGATGGCTTTCGATCTCGCAAACATCTTGGACTACAAGGATAGAAACCATACCCCAGGGAAGAAATAGGGTAAACTGGAAGGAGCCTAACCACCTCATGTGTCTCCATAAAAGGTCTGTCTACCTCCAGACTTCTTTTTATAAGAATAAACTTCTGTCTCATTTAAACCACTGCTCTTTTGACTTTCTCTGTTATATTTAGCAAAACCTCGTCTCAATGGATACAAATAGAAAGGCTTTCCTTTCCAAATAGTTAAAAACCTTGTATTCCAGGAATTTATTCAAAGTGTATAATCATATAATGCTTAAAGTCATGTGGACAAAGACACTCCATATAATTTTTTTTATTATTGCAAAGAAAATATTGCATAGGATATAACCTACATTTCCACCAGTAGAGGAGAGGTTAGATGTAAGATGGTTACAGAACAGAACAGTGGAGAGGACCTTCAAGATGGCGGAGGAGTAAGACGTGGAGATCACCTTCCTCCCCACAAATACATCAAAACTACATCTACATGTGGAACAACTCCTACAGAACATCTACTGAATGCTGACATGAGACCTCAGACTTCCCCAAATGCAAGAAACTCCCCATGTACCTGGCCGTGTGGCTGACAGGTCTTGGTGCTCCAGCCGGGTGTCAGGCCTGAGCCTCTGAGGTGGCAGAGACGAGTTCAGGACATTGGACCACCAGAGACCTCCTGGCCCCATGTAATATCAATTGGCAAGAACTCTCCCAGATATCTCTGTACCAATGCTAAGACCCAGCTCCACTCAACAACCAGCAAGCTATAGTGCTGGACACCCCATGCCAAACAACTAGCAAGACAGGGAGACAACCCCACGCATTAGCAGAGAGGCTGCCTAAAATCATAATAAGTTCACAGACATCCCAAAACACATCACCAGACACGGTCCTGCCCACCAGAAAGACAAGATCCAGCCTCATCCACCAGAACACAGGCACCAGTCCCCTCTACCAGGAAGCCTACACAACCCACTGAAACAACCTTACCCACTGGGGGCAGACACCAAAAACAATGAGAACTATGAACCTGCAGCCTGCAAAAAGGAGACCCCAGACACAGTAAGTAAAGCAAAGTGACAAGACAGAGATATATGCAGCAGATGAACGAGTAAGGTAAAAAAAACTACCAGACCAAACAAATGAAGAGGAAATAGGCAGTCTACCTGAAAAAGAATTCAGAGTAATGATGGTAAAGATGATCCCAAATTTTGGAAATAGGATAGAGAAAATACAAGAAACGTTTAACAAGGACCTAGAAGAATTAAAGAGCAAACAATGATGAACAACACAATAAATGAAATTAAAAATTCTCTAGAAGGAATCAATAGCAGAATAACTGATGCAGAAGAAAGGGTAAGTGACCTGGAAGATAAAATAATGGAAATAACTACCGCAGAGCAGAATAAAGAAAAAAGAATGAAAAGAATTGAGGACAGTCTCAGGGACCTCTGGGACAACATTAAATGCACCAACGTTCGAATCATAGGGGTCCCAGAAGAAGAAGAGAAAAAGAAAGTGACTGAGAAAATATTTGAAGAGATTATAGTTGAAGACTTCCCTAATATGGGAAAGGAAACAATCAATCAAGTCCAGGCAGTGCAGAGAGTTCCATACAGGATAAATCCAAGGAGAAACATGCCAAGACAGATATTAATCAAACTATCATAAATTAAATACAAAGAAAAAATATTAAAAGCAAAAGGGAAAAACAACATACAAGGGAATCCCCATAAGGTAAACAGCTGATCTTTCAGCAGAAACTATGCAAGCCAGAACGGAGTGGCAGGACATATTTAAAGTGATAAAAGGGAAAAACCTCCAACCAAGATTACTCTATCCAGCAAAGATCTCATTCAGATTCGATGGAGAAATTAAAACCTTTATAGACAAGCAAAACCTAAGAGAATTCAGCACCACCAAACCAGCTTCAAAACAAATGCTAAAGAAACTTCTCTAGGCAGGAAACACAAGAGAAGGAAAAGACCTACAGTAACAAACACAAAATAATTAAGAAAATGGTAACAGTAACGTACATATCAATAATTACCTTAAATGTAAATGGATTAAATGCTCCAACCAAAAGACATAGAGTGGCTAAATGGATACAAAAACAAGACATGTATATATGCTGTCTACAAGAGACCCACTTCAGACCTAGGGACACATACAGACTGAAAGTGAGGGGATGGAAAAAGATATTCTATTCAAATGGAAATCAAAAGAAAGCTGGAGTAGCAATTCTCATATCAGACATAATTGACTTTAAAATAAAGAATGTTACTAGAGACAAAGAAGGACACCACATAATGATCAAGGGATCAATCCAAGAAGAAGATATAACAATTTGTAAATATTTATACACCCAGCATAGGAGCACCTCAATACATAGGGCAAATGCTAACAGCCATAAAAGGGGAAATAGACAGTAAGACAATAATAGTAGGGGACTTTAACACCCCACTTTACCAATGGACAGATCATCCAAGATGAAAATAAATAAGGAAACAAGCTTTAAATGACACATTAAATAAGATGGACTTAATTGATATGTATAGGACATTCCATCCAAAAACAACAGAATACACTTTCTTCTTAAGTGCTCATGGAACATTCTGCAGGATAGATCATATCTTGGGTCACAAATCAAGCCTTGATAAATTTAAGAAAATTGAAATCATACCAAGTATCTTTTCTGACCCCAATGCTGTGAGACTAGATATCAATAACAGGAAAAAATCTGTAAAAAATACAAACACATGGAGGCTAAACAATAAGCTACTAAATAACCATGAGATCACTGAAGAAATGAAAGCGGAAATTAAAAAATGCCTAGAAACAAATGACAATGAAAACACGATGACCCAAAACCTATGGGATGCAGCAAAAGCAGATCTAAGAGGGAAGTTTATAGCAATACAATCCTACCTCAAGAAAAAAGAAACATCTCAAATAAAGGTGCAACCTTACACCTAAAGCAATTAGAGAAAGAAGAAGAAGAACAACAAAAAAACCCAAAGTTATCACAAGGAAAGAAATCATAGAGATCAGAACAGAAATAAATGAAAAAGAAATGAAGGAAACGATAGCAAAGATCAATAAAACTAAAACCTGGTTCTTTGAGAAGATAAACAAAATTGATAAATCATTAGCCAGACTCATCTAGAAAAAAAAGAAGACTCAAATCAACAGAATTAGAAATGAAAAAGGAGAAGTAACAGCTAACACTGCAGAAATACAAAGGATCATAAGAGATTACTACGAGCAACTATATGTCAATAAAGTGGACAACCTGGAAGAAATGAACAAATTCTTAGAAAAGCATATCCTTCCAAGACTGAACCAGGAAGAAATAGAAAATATAAACAGACCAATCACAAGCACTGAAATTGAAACTGTGATTAAAAATCTTCCAACAGGGCTTCCCTGGTGGCGCAGTGGTTGAGAGTCCGCCTGCCAATGCAGGGGACATGGGTTCGTGCCCCGGTCCGGGAAGATCCCACATGCCGCGGAGCGGCTAGGTCCGTGAGCCATGGCCGCTGAGCCTGCGCGTCCGGAGCCTGTGCTCCGCAACGGGAGAGGCCACAACAGTGAGAGGCCCGCCTATAGGAAAAAAAAAAAAAAAAAAAATCTTCCAACAAACAAAAGCCCAGGACCAGATGGCTTCACAGGTGAAGTCAATGAAACATTTAGAGAAGAGCTAACACCTATCCTTCTCAAACTCTTCCAAAATATAGCAGAGGGAGGAACACTCCCAAACTCATTCTATGAGGCCACCATATCACCCTGATACCAAAACCAGAGAAAGATTTCACAAAATAAGAAAACTACAGGCCAATATCACTGATGAACATAGATGCAAAAATCCTCAACAAAATACTAGCAAACAGAATCCAACAACACATTAAAAGGATCATACACCATGATCCAGTGGGGTTTATCCCAGGAAGGCAAGGATTCTTCAATATACACAAGTCAATCAATGTGATACACCACATTAAAAAATTGAAGGAGAAAAACCACATGATCATCTCAATAGATGCAGAAAAAGCTTTCGACAAAATTCAACTCCCGTTTATGATAAAAACCCTCCAGAAAGTAGGCATAGAGGGAACTTACCTCAGCATAATAAAGGCCATATATGACAAACCCACAGCAAACATCATTCTCCATTGGTGAAAAACTGAAACCATTTCCACTAAGATCAGGAACAAGACAAGGTTGCGCACTGTCACCACTATTATTCAACATAGTTTTGGAAGTTTTAGCCACAACAATCAGAGAAGAAAAAGAAATAACAGGAACCAAAATCAGAAAAGAAATGGCCATCATCAGAAAATCTACAAACAGTAAATGCTGGAGAGGGTGTGGAGGAAAGGGAACCCTCTTGCACTGCTGGTGGGAATGTAAATTGATACAGCCACTGTGGAGAACAGTATGGAGGTTCCTTACAAAACTACAAATAGAATTACCATATGACCCAGCAATCCCACTACTGGGCATATACCTTGAGAAAACCATAATTCAAAAAGAGTCATGTACCAAAATGTTCATTGCAGCTGTATTTACAATAGCCAGGACATGGAAGTAACTTAAGTGTCCATCGACAGATGAATGGTTAAAGAAGATGTGGCACATATATACAGTGGAATAATACTCAGCCATAAAAAGAAACGAAACTGAGTTATTTATAGCGAGGTGGATGGTCCTAGAGACTGTCATACAGAGTGAAATAAGTCAGAAAGAGAAAAACAAATACTTTATGCTAACACATATATATGGAATCTAAAACAGAAAAAAATGGCTTTAAAGAACCTAGGGCCAGGACAGGAATAAAGATGGAGACATAGAGAATGGACTTGATGACACGGGGAGGGGGAAGGATAAGCTGTGACAAAGTGAGGGAGTGGCATGGACATATATACACTACCGAATGTAAAATAGATAGCTAGTGGGAAGCAGCCGCATAGCACAGGGAGATCAGCTCAGTGCTCTGTGAACACCTAGAGGGGTGGGATAGGGAGGGTGGGAGGGAGACTCAAGAGGGAGGAGATATGGGCTGTATGTATATGTATAGCTGATTCACTTTGTTATACAGCAGAAACTAACACACCATTGTAAAGCAATTGTACTCCAATAAAGAGGTTAAAAAAATTCATGTTTAGATATGCAATTAGTTTTCTGTTGTATAATAAACTACCCCAAAATTTAGTGGCTCAAAAGTAACATTTACTGTCCGCCAGTTTCTGAGTGTCAGTGATTGTGAGCGGCGTGGCTGGTGGTTCTGGCTCAGGGCCTCTCAGGAGGCTGCTGTCTAGATGTCAGGCAGGCTGTGTTCATCTGAAGGCTGAACAGGGGCTGGAGGAGCCACTTCTAAGATGATTCGCTCACCCTGACAAGTTAGTGCTGATGGTTGGAGGGGCCTCAGTTCCTTGTCACGTGCACCTCTCTAAAGGGCTGCCTGAGTGTCCTCACAACATGGTAGGTACTTCCTCCAAAGCAAGTAACTCGAGGAAGAGCAAGCAGAAGCCCCAATGTGTTTTGTGGTCTAGCTTCAGAAACCACACAACGTCAGGTCTGCAGCGTCCTGTCTGTTACACAGGTCAGTCCTGTGTAGGGTGCGAGAGGGCTACACAAGGACTCGATTACTAGGAGGCACAGATCACCAGGGCCATCTTGGAGACTGGCTACCATAGTAGGCAACTAATGAAAATCTATTTTTAAAATGACATGAAATTAGCATTATTTCAGAAAATTTGAGATGTGATCACCAAAAAAAAAAACAGTCTACTGAACTATTTTTTGTTTAAGGTCATGTCGGCTCCTACTGTCAAAGGAGGGGGTGCCCCAGGCTTTGCGTTCATTCCAGACCTGGGGTTAATTAACTCAGAATTTCACTGGTTGTGCTTTGACACATCACTTAATCTTCCTGTGCCTCCGATTCCTCACTGTAACGTGGAGAGTAATAATAGCCACCTTCCTGGGTGTTCTGAGGGGTAAAGGTGAACAGTCCCCATAGCAGCTGGTAGCCACTCCAAAACGTAGCAGTGAAGGGGTTGAATCCTGGTGTTACCAGTTATTGGCCACTTTGGGCAAGTTTCTTCACCTCTCTGTGGCTCTCTGCTTCTGTAAAATGGCAATAATAATATTCTCTGCCTCAGAAGATTGTGATGAAGATTGAATGAATTAATTCTTATAAAGTGCTTAGCACTGTGTCTGGCACATTCTAAGTGCTGTGTTGGTATTTGTGAAATAAAACATAGTCTAGGTATATAGTAGGTATTTAATAATGGGTAGCTGTTTCCACTCTGTCCAGGCTTGTGTCCCATAACAAAGACTGAAGGTTATCAGAACATAATGGAAAAAAATACCCTGGTTGAGTAGATCCCTTTAGAATGTGGGGTGGGAGCCTCCCTGGATGTCTAATATGTTTGCTATTCCTTGGCTTTTCACAGCCTCAGATTTACCCAGGCTCCCTTCCTATTTTTAAATTTGTCTTTACTTTTCCACGGTGAGATGAACAGCTGTAGCCCCTGGCCCCAGAGTCCCCGAGGCTCTGAGCGTTTATGAGTCATTCATCATAGGATGGGAATGAATGAATTTTGCTAACCAAAAGGTGAGCCCGCCACCTGAACTAGTGACCTGAAAGCCACAGAAAGAAAATGCAATTCCCTTTTAGAATGTCTCCGTTAGCCCAGCTCTTGTTCCCAAACGTCAATTGGCAGAAAGGCCTCTACGAGGCCCCTTCTGCTCAAGTACCATGTTGAGTTGGCGGTTGCCGGTTTTGGAGCAGCTTGGAGGAACCAACTCTGAGAACGGTCGCTAACGTCCACCGCTGGCTTATTCTGAGCCAGATCCTGTCAGAGCTCGTTTAGTGCTCACAATCATCCTGAGGTCATTTTGTCATCATCCTAATTGTACAGATAGGGAATCGGAGGCACCAAGAAGTTAAGTAACTTGCACAAGAACACGCACTTGGGAAGTGATGGAGGCAGGATCCAAACACATGCAGCCTGGCTCCAGAGCCCAGGCCCCGAGCACTCTCTATGCCACCCTGGTGGCTCCAGTCTCTCCAGGCCAACCCCGTTCCCCACGTGGGTCCTCTGGATACGAGGACAACAGATCGAGGCAGCTCCCCAGTTCTTTTTCACACACGGTCTGCTGATGGCTATGGTCACATCATGGGCTTCTCCCTGCCTCAGTTTCCTTATCTACAAGACCAGGTCCCTGAAAGTTCTCCCACCTCCCAGTGGGGAGGGCACAGACTTTAGGAAGTAGGCAGACTCAGATGTGAACCCTAGCTTCTTCGGACAGTTCCTTACATAACCTCTCTGAGCCTCAGCGTCCCTTTATAAACGGGATGATTAAGCCGACTCTGGAGAGGTGTGGTTACAATTAAGTGAGAAAAGGGGAAAGAGGGGTAAATTAGAAAGTTTGGGATTAACATATATACACTACTCTATGTAAAATAGATAACAAACAAGGACCTATTGTATAGCACTGGGAACTATACTTAATATTTTGTAATAACCTGTAAGGGAAAATAATCTGAAAAAGAATATATAAATATGTATGTATGTATAACTGAATCACTTTGCCGTACAGCTGAAACTAACATGATATAAATCAACTATACTTCAATAATTTAAAAAACGTTTTTTTAAAAACATTTATTTATTTTATTATTTATTTTATTTTTGGCTGTGTTGGGTCTTCATTGCCTCACTCGGGCTTTTCTCTAGTTGCGGAGAGCAGGGGCTCCTCTTCATTGTGGTGCACAGGCCGCTCACTGCAGGGGCTTCTCTTGTTGCGGAGCATGGGCTCTAGACGTGTGGGCTTCGGTAGTTGTGGCTCGTGGGCTCTAGAGCTCAGGCTCTGTAGTTGTGGCGCACAGGCTTAGTTGCTCCGCGACATGTGGGATCTTCCCGGACCAGGGCTTGAACCCGTGTCCCCTGCATCGGGCAGGCGTATTCTTAACCACTGCGCCACAAAGGAAGCCCATAAAAAAAACTTAAAAAGTTATAATTCTGATAAAAAAACATATTAAATCAGATCCATTGTTAAAAAAAAAGTAAATGAGAAAATATATGTATTGTGTTGAAATACAGAAAGTACTCAATAAATGTTTCTCCCTGTTCCTACCCGCTCCCATAAGTAGTGTGAAACTTTACTTAATTAAAAAAAAATCACGGGACTTCCCTGGTGGCACAGTGGTTAAAAATCAGCCTGCCAATGCAGGGGACACGGGATCGAGCCCTGGTCCGAGAAGATCCTACATGCTGTGGACAGCTAAGCCCGTGCACCACAACTACTGAACCTGCGCTCTAGAGCCCACAAGCCACAACCACTGAGCCCACGAGCCACAACTACTGAAGCCCACGTGCCTAGAGCCCATGCCCTGCAACAAGAGAGGCCACCACAATGAGAAGCCCATGTGCTGCAACGAAGAGTAGCCCCCTCTCGCTGCAACTAGAGAAAGCCCGCGCACAGCAACGAAGACCCAACGCCGCCAAAAATAAAGTAAAAGTAAATAAATAAATCACAAATCCATTTATTTATTTCACAGACATTTACTCCTACCTGTTCATCCCCATTTTATCCTGTTACATTCATTCATCTATCCATCTGCCTGTCCATTCATCCTTCTATCCATCTGTTCGCTCATCCACACATTCATTCACTCAAATATTGATTGAGCTACCACTGTCTGCTGTGTTCCAAAGATGGAAAGCTGGGGTCCTTGCTCTCAAGTAGCTCATAATCCAGGTTCAGCCTATGCTGTTGAGTGTCACGTCACATTCAGATGTACAGAGCTTTGCTCAGCCAGGTTTAATTCACTAGGTTGACAGTTCTGTTATTAAAGAAGGTTTTCCCTAAGGTTTTTTCTCATCTAGTAGCAAGCTACTATGGTTAAACCATTAGTTTAACCTCTCATCATGTTCAAATCTGTTCTGTTGAAACAAATCCACAATTAACATCTGTCTATAGTCCATCCATTTTATGTGAGCCATACAGCCCAGCCAACATGCTCCGACCACCTCTGGGTTGTTACATGTCTTAGAGGGCAGAGCCAGCACCCTAGGCAGACAAAGCTGCCTTTAGCACCTGGGTTGGGTGATTTCTCCAGAACTGCTTTAACCTCATCTAACTGGCCTCAACAGTGAGCAGTTAATGAAGTGGAACCACTTTGAAAGCACCATAAATAAAAGGCCGGGAACCAGAGACTGAAGTGAACCAGAGGTTACAGTAATAATGATGAATTGTTTCTCCTAGAGAGGGTTTTTGTTGTTATTGGGTTTTTAAAAAGGAACTAGTTAGCATCTCTCAACCATGATGACCCCGCATGGGGGTAAAGGTGGGAGATGGTAGGGATTCTGTTTGCAGTTGCTGAGGTCTGTTAGATTTTGGGTGGGAGAAGAGTCATGAGTCATTTCTAAGGAGCTGTGAACAGTGCCTGGCGCTGAAATAGCTGTTGAGTCAATGAAGACATGCTTTCCAGAGTGGAGCAGAATGAATCTGGAGTTTGGAATGAGATGTAGCTCGGTATCTTGAAACTGGGCATGTACACAGCTTAACCTTGCTCAACCTTGATTTCTACATCTATTAAATAGGGATGAGCATTGCCCACCTTTCGGGGCTGTTGTGTGGACTAAATGAGATAACATACTGTTTACGTTTTATCCCCAGTTATTGGCCTGGGCCTGAAATGTTGTGGAACATATCTTATGCTGTCCTTTTGCCCTGTAAACACTCATCTTAGACATTCTATTGGAATGTAAGTTCACTGCATAAGATAGGTTCTGTTTATTCCCATGTCCCCTAGATGAGTTTCTGGCTTACAGTAGGTGCTTAAATCTCAAATAAAGATGACACAGTTTGCTTTGCTTTTCTTCTCTGTGGTAGATTAACTGTATCAATGGGCCCAACTCTTCACACACACACACACACACACACACTCACACACACACACACACACACACACAGAGTATCCATGCCCTTTGCCATGTGTCTTTGTATTTTCTTTCACTAAAGAATCACTTACTTGCTTCTACGGCTGGACCTGTGCCATGTTTTGGCCAACGGGATATTAGATGTGACACATGCAGAGGCTTGAAAAGATAACTCCACTCTTGCTCTTGCTCCTATTCCATTGCCATGAGAAGATGCTCAGGCTAGCCTGGTGGAGGGTGAGAGGCATGTAGAGAAGAGTTGAGTCATCTGACAATCATCTATCCATCATGAGAGTGAGCTGGGCTACTGCCAGCACTGCCCAGCCAAGCCCAGCCTAAATCAAAGACCCACAGACTCATGAGTGAAATAAATGCTTATTGTTTTCAGCAACAAACATTTGGGGTACTTTGTTACACAGCGTCATTGTGGCAATAAATAATAGCTGATACACTCCTCTTTGATTAATATCTGGGATAGATCTTAAAAAGGGGCCAGGAGAAATAATGAAATACTTCTTGTCATTTTTTTTTTCTTTTTATCACCTCTGGGAAAATATTTGATCAGGGGAAGCTGGCATTAAATGATCATTGCTTAAATGATTTGAAGCATCACGAATTGGAAAGTCTCAGGCATCTCTATTGGGTTGTCTCTCTTAGATAGAGTGCAGTGAGCTGGAATAATAATGTTAATAATAGTAAAATCTTACACCCACATCACCTTAATACTTAGAAAACTTTCACATGCTTTCCCTAAATTACTCTGATTTTCTCAGGAACACTATTCCTGATAGGTAAGGTGACTCAGGCAGGGTCACACAGCTAGCAAATCGTAGAAAGAACTCTTGATAGAAGGTGTATTCATTTTCTGTGGTTGCTGTAACAAATTAATACAAACTTAGTGGCTTAAAACCACACAGATATATGGTGTTACAGTTCTATAGGTTAGAAGTCTGACAGTCTCAAAATCAAGGTGTCAAGGAGGGCTGCATTTTTTTCTGGAGGATATGGAGGCAAATCTGTTTCCTAGTTGTTTCCAGCTTCTGGATGCTGCCCATGTTCCTTGGTTCCTCCCTCTTCTAAGCCGGCAACATTGCATCTCTCTGGTCATTCATTTGTAGTCGTATCCCTCTGACTGACTACAGTCAGGAAAGTTCCTTCACTTTTAAGGATTCACACAATTAGATGGGGCTCACCTGGAAATCCTGGATACTCTCCCATGTCAAGGTCCTTCACCTCTATCACATTTGCAAAGTCCCTTTTGCATGTAAAGTAGCAGATTCACAGGCTCCAGCAACTAGGATGTGGACATCTTTGCAGGACCACTATTTTGCCTGCCATGCAAAGGGTCATCTACATTTCCAGTAACTCATTTCGTCAGGATTTGGCAGGCTACTGCCCGCCCCCCTTTCTTCTTCATTTTTTTTTCTGGACAATGGTGCAGTAGCTATAGTTCCACAACTCCAGTGCTTGTAAAATCTCGGTGTTTGGCCACGTGGAAGAAAAAACGGTAAGCACTCCCCAAAACAGATCTTGAGACAGAGTTGTCTTTGAGTACTTGGAGTCCAAGATATTTTATATTCCTATAAAATCACTTAATGTTAGCTACAGACATGTTTCTGATTAAAATAGTCCAAAGGGTATGTTCCTTCTGCATATATTGCTTACTCATCTCTCTTAGTGTAAAGGGACCAGACTTGTAGTAGAAATGGATTTATTTGATGGTAGGGTAGCAGCAGCAGAAATTACTTCATGCAGATGAAGGCTGACAGTGTGACTTCATGAATAAGAAATGAGCCGGTACCTCCTCTCCCCACAGGCGATGGTGTGCGCTGGGAAATTAATTGTGGCATTGGTTGGGTGGCCTGGCTTCTCTGACAGGGTTTCAGGCAGACACAAAGATGCTTCCCTTCACCCGATTGGATATCAAGTATTTATGTCCTTTAGAGCTTTGCTCTGTGTTGTAAGTGAACCATGGGTGGGTCTCAAGTCTCCCAGAAGCTTCTAGAGAGACGTTCAAAACTTAAGAACTCATGGTGGGAGCCAATATGGCACTGAGCCACACATAACGGCCATGAGTTCAGATCATCTCTGAGTTGAAGAGACTTAAGATGCCCTGGCTTTTTTGAATGACAATATGCCTTAGTGGTTAAATACTACTCAGGAGCCAAAACATCTGGGTTCAAGTCCCTGCTCTCCTCCTCTCTAGCTACATGACTTTTGGCAAGTTACCTAATCATTCTGTGCCTCAGTTTCCCTATCTACAAATTAGAGATTATAATAGCTCTTACCTCGTAGGGTTGATGTGTGTTAAAGCACTTAGAAAGAATTTCACTGACACCAGGCTTTGGAGGTGCCAGATAATGTTACTTTAGATACAATTAAAATGAACGATGAGTGCTCTTTGCTGCTGATGGTTATAGGTGTTCATAGTGTCATCAAGATGAAGTAGAAAAATAAGACTAAAAACAGGAAGTCTTGGGTTCCAACCCCACATGTTGGTGCCCCACTGTCTAGGCAATTCATTTACCTTGTTCTGCCTCTGTTTCTTCATCTCTTGGATGAGGTAATGATTGTTCCAGTCATATCTTATTGCATAACAAATAACCTCAAAACTTAGTAGCTTAAAATAGTAGCTTAGAAACCATCTTTTAATAACATACAATCTTGTGGGTCAAGGATTCAGACAGGGATCTGCCGAGCAATTCTTCTGCTCCACATGGCTTTAACTAAGACCAATCATGGAATTCCACCAGTGATGAGCTGATCAGGTGGGTTTCGTTCACATGTATTGTGCTTTGGCTGAGGAATGACCTGAAGGCTGGGCTCAGCTGGGACTGTCAACTGGAGCATCTACATGTGGCCGCATCAACATGGTGGCTTCAGGCTTTGACATCCAATGTTCCTAGAGACAGTGTTCCAGATCATAGGGTACGGAAGCTGCCAGCTTCATAAAACCTCACTTTACAAAGTGGCACAGTGTCACTTCTGCCATATTCTATTGATCAGAGTAGACATAGAGCCTACCCAGATTCAAGGGGTTGGGACATAGATTTCACCCCTGGCTGGGAGGAATGCCACAGGGTTTGCAATCTTTAATCTCTTCTGTGATCCTGTTCTTATGACCATGATGTGTGGATACAAAGTACTGGGTAAACACGGTACTTGTTAAAGTGAGCTATATATTGTCTTTTTCAAAGATCTCTTCTAGGCATATGATGGTGACATACATGCAGGAGCTATCAAGGCTTTGACCCTACTATGTGATAGAAATCTGGGGCTCCCCACCTGTCAAAGATTCCAGGCCTAATGGAAGAAGCAAACTAAATATTTTGTTCATGTCAGAGCTGTGTAAGAATGAAACGTGTTGCCTTTGTGAGAGAGTGAATTCCCTGTCACGAGGGGTATTCTAGTCCAAACTGAATAACCACTCCTTAAGATTTTCAGAACAGGAGGCTGAGTTCCTGGCAGGCTCAGGGAGCAGTCTTCGTGTTGGGCTGCTGGGCTACAGGGGCCATCGTGAGGGCAGTGGAGCACCCAGTGAGCAGGTGGCCCCCCTCTAGGACTTCAGGCCTCCCAGTCCACAGCCCCAAACCGACTCTTTGTTTTTTAATTTTTACTAATACCTTGCAAAATATCTAGACTAAATATATATAGCTACCTGTTATTTAATCAAAGTAACTTTTAGTTTTATGAGTAATGTTTATATTTCTAATATTTGTTCAACAAGTCATTCAACAGTTGACTGAAAAAAAATACAGAACGTGAAAGTTGAGAATTATGTTTTATTTGGCAAATTTTCTGAGGACTTAAGTCCAGAAGACAGGCTCCCATAAAGCTCTGAGGGACTGCTCCGAAAAGAGGTATCCTCCACTATTCTTCAGCTGCCTAATCAAATCACCCATTTGGATCCTTCTGAGAACAGCAGAATCAATCAGCTGTGTGACTGACAGGGTCCTGGTGTTCCAGCCGGGTGTGAGGCCTGAGCCTCTGAGGTGGCAGAGCTGAGTTCAGGACATCGGACCACAAGAGACCTCCTGGCCACATGTAATAACAATCGAAGAGAGCTCTCCCAGAGATCTCTGTCTCAGTGCTAAGGCCCAGCTCCACTCAATGACCAGCAATCTCCAGTGCTGGACACCCCATGCCAAATAACTAGCAAGACAGGAACACAACCCCACCCATTAGCAGAGAGGCTGCTAAAATCATAATAAATTGACAGACACCCGAAAACACACCACCGGACATGATTCTGCCCACCAGAAAGACAAAATCCAGCCACATACACCAGAACACAGGCACCAGACCCCTCCACCAGGAAGCCTACACAACCCACTGAACCAAACTTACCCACTGCAGACAGACACCAGAAACAAGGGGAACTACGAACCTGCAGCCTGGGAAAAGGAGACCCCAAAACAGTAAGTTAAGCAAAGTGACAAGACAGAGAAATACGCAGCAGATGAAGGAGCAAATTAAAAACCCACCAGACCAAACGAAGAGGAAATAGGCAGTCTACCTGAAAAAGAATTCAGAGTAATGATAGTAAAGGTGATCCAAAATCTTGGCAATAGAATGGAGAATATACAAGAAACATTTAACAAGGACCTAAAAGAATTAAAGAGCAAACAAACAATGATGAACAACACAATAAATGAAATTAAAAATTCTCTAGAAGGAATCAATAGCAGAATAACTGATGCAGAAGAAAGGGTAAGTGACCTGGAAGATAAAATAATGGAAATAACTACCGCAGAGCAGAATAAAGAAAAAAGAATGAAAAGAATTGAGGACAGTCTCAGGGACCTCTGGGACATTAAATGCACCAACGTTCGAATCATAGGGGTCCCAGAAGAAGAAGAGAAAAAGAAAGTGACTGAGAAAATATTTGAAGAGATTATAGTTGAAGACTTCCCTAATATGGGAAAGGAAACAGTCAATCAAGTCCAGGCAGTGCAGAGAGTTCCATACAGGATAAATCCAAGGAGAAACATGCCAAGACAGATATTAATCAAACTATCATAAATTAAATACAAAGAAAAAATATTAAAAGCAAAAGGGAAAAACAACATATGAGGGAATCCCCATAAGGTTAACAGCTGATCTTTCAGCAGAAACTATGCAAGCCAGAACGGAGTGGCAGGACATATTTAAAGTGATGATATCGGAAAAACATACAACCAAGATTACTCTACCCAGCAAGAATTCATTCAGATTCGATGGAAAAATTAAAACCTTTACAGACAAACAAAAGCTAAGAGAATTCAGAACCACCAAACCGCTCTACAAAAATGCTAAAGAAACTTCTCTAGGCAGGAAACACAAGAGAAGGAAAAGACCTACAGTAACAAACACAAAATAATTAAGAAAATGGTAACAGTAACATACATATCAATAATTACCTTAAATGTAAACGGACTAAATGCTCCAGCAAAAGACATAGAGTGGCTAAATGGATACAAAAACAAGATGTGTATATATGCTGTCTACAAGAGAACCACTTCGGACCTAGGGACACATACAGACTGAAAGTGAGGGGATGGAAAAAGATATTCTATTCAAATGGAAATCAAAAGAAAGCTGGAGTAGCAATTCTCATATCAGATACAATAGACTTTAAAATAAAGAATGTTACAAGAGACAAAGAAGGACACCACATAATGATCAAGGGATCAATTCAAGAAGAAGATATAACAATTGTAAATATTTATGCACCCAACATAGGAGCACATCAATACATAGGGCAAATGCTAACAGCCATAAAAGGGGAAATAGACAGTAACACAATCATAGTAGGGGCCTTCAACACCCCAGTTTCACCAATGGACAGATCATCCAAGATGAAAATAAATAAGGAAACAAGCTTTAAATGACATATTAAACGAGATGGACCTAATTGATATGTATAGAACATTCCATCGAAAAACAACAGAATACACTTTCTTCTCAAGTGCTCATGGAACATTCTGCAGGATAGATCATATCTTGCGTCACAGATCAAGCCTTGATAAATTTAAGGACATTGAAATCATACCGAGTATCTTTTCTGACCACCACTCTGTGAGACTAGATATCAATTTCCGGGAAAAATCTGTAAAAAATACAAACACATGGAGGCTAAACAATACACTACTAAATAACCATGAGATCACTGAAGATATGAAAGAGGAAATCAAAAAATACCTAGAGGGGCTTCTCTGGTGGTGCAGTGGTTGAGAGTCCGCCTGCCAATGCAGGGGACACGGGTTCGTGCCCCGGTCCGGGAAGATCCCACATACCGTGGAGCAGCTAGGCCCGTGAGTCATGGCCGCTGAGCCTGTGCGTCCGGAGCCTGTGCTCCGCAATGGGAGAGGCCTCAACAGTGAGAGGCCCGTGTACCGCAAAAAAAAAAAAAAAAAAAGAAAAGAAAAAAATACCTAGAAACAAATGACAATGAAAATATGATGACCCAAAACCTATGGGATGCAGCAAAAGCAGTTCTAAGAGGGAAGTTTATAGCAATACAATCCTACCTCAGGAAACAAGAAACATCTCAAATAACCAACATAACCTTACACCAAAAGCAATTAGAGAAAGAAGAACAAAAAAACCTCAATGTTAGCAGAAGGAAAGAAATCATAAAATTCAAATCAGAAATAAATGAAAAAGAAATGAAGGAAACGATAGCAAAGATCAATAAAACTAAAATCTGGTTCTTTGAGACGATAAACAAAATTGATAAACCATAAGCCAGACTCATCTAGAAAAAAAGGGAGAAGACTCAAATCAGCAGAATTAGAAATGAAAAAGGAGAAGTAACAACTGACACTGCAAAAATACAAAGGATCATAAGAGATTACTACAAGCAACTATATGTCAATAAAATGGACAACCTGGAAGAAATAGACAAATTCTCAGAAAAGCACAACCTTCCAAGACAACCAGGAAGAAATAGAAAATATAAACAGACTAATCACAAGCACTGAAATTGAAACTGTGATTAAAAATCTTCCAACGAACAAAAGGCCACGACCAGATGGCTTCACAGGCAAATTGTACAAACATTTAGAGAAGAGCTAACACCTATCCTTCTCAAACTCTTCCAAAATATAGCAGAGAGAGGAAAACTCCCAAACTCATTCTACGAGGCCACCATCACCCTGATCGCAAAACCAGAGAAAGATTTCACAAAAAAAGAAAACTACAGGCCAATATCACTGATGAACACAGATGCAAAACTCCTCAACAAAATACTAGCAAACAGAATCCAACAGCAAATTAAAAGGATCATACACCACGATCAAGTGGGGTTTATCCCAGGAATGAAAGGATTCTTCAATATAAGCAAATCAATCAATGTGATACACCATATTAACAAATTGAAGGAGAAAAACCACATGATCATCTCAATAGATGCAGAAAAAGCTTTTGACAAAATTCAACACCCATTTATGATAAAAACCCTCCAGAAAGTAGGCATAGAGGGAACTTAACCTCAACACAATAAAGTCCATATATGAGAGACCCACAGCCAACGTCGTCCTCAATGGTGAAAAACTGAAACCATTTCCACTAAGATCAGGAACAAGACAAGGTTGCACACTCTCACCACTGTTATTGAACATAGTTTTGGAAGTTTTAGTCACAGCAATCAGGGAAGAAAAAGAAATAAAAAGAATGCAAACTGGAAATGAAGAAGTAAAACTGTCACTGTTTGCAGATGAGACGATACTGTACATAGAGAATCCTAACGATGCTACCAGAAAACTACTAGAGCTAATAAATGAATTTAGTAAAGTAGCAGGATACAAAATTAATGCACAGAAATCTCTTGCATTCCTATACACTAATGATGAAAATCTGAAAGAGAAATTAAGGAAACAATCCCATTTACCATTGCAACAAAAAAATAAAATACCTAGGAATAAACTACCTAAGGAGACAAAAGACCTGTATGCAGGAAACTATAAGACACTGATGAAAGAAATTAGAGATGATACAAACAGATGGAGAGATATACCATGTTCCTGGCTTGGAAGAATCAACATTGTGAAAATGACTATACTACCCAAAGCAATCTACAGATTCAATGCAATCCCTATCAAACTACCAATGGCATTTTTCACAGAACTAGAACAAAAAATTTCACAGTTTGTATGGAAACAGAGAAGACCCCTAATAGCCAAAGTAATCTTGAGAAAGAAAGATGGAGCTGGAGGAATCAGGCTTCCTGACTTCAGACTATACTACAAAGCTACAGTAATCAAGACAGTATGGTACTGGCACAAAAACAGAAATATAGATCAATGGAACAGGATAGAAAGCCCGGAGATAAACCCACACACATATGGTCACCTTATCTTTGATAAAGGAGTCAAGAATATACAATGGAGAAAAGACAGCCTCTTCAATAAGTGGTGGTGGGAAAACTGGACAGCTACATATAAAAGAATGAAATTAGAATACTCCCTGACACCATACACCAAAATAAACTCAAAATGGATTAAAGACCTAAATATAAGGCCAGACACTATAAAACTGTTAGAGGAAAACATAGGCAGAACTCTCTATGACATAAATCACAGCAAGATCCTTTTTGATTTACCTCCTAGAGTAATGGAAATAAAAACAAAAATAATGAAACTTAAAAGCTTTTGCACAGCAAAGGAAACCATAAACAAGACGAAAAGACAACCCTCAGAATGGGAGAAAATATTTGCAAACGACACAACCGACAAAGGATCAATCTCCAAAATTTACAAGTAGCTCATGCAGCTCAATATCAAGAAAACAAACAACCCAATCCAGAAATGGGCAGAAGACCTAAATAGACATTTCTCCAAAGAAGATATACAGATTGCCAACAACTACATGAAAGGATGCCAACATCACTGATTATTAGAGAAATGCAAATCAAAACTACATTGAGGTATCACCTCACACCGGTCAGAATGGCCATCATCAAAAAATCTACAAAGAATAAATGCTGGAGAGGGTGTGGAGAAAAGGGAACCCTCTTGCACTGTTGGTGGCAAGTAAATTAATACAGCCACTATGGAGAACAGTGTGGAGCTTCCTTAAAAAACTAAAAATAGAACTACCATATGACCCAGCAATCCAACTACTGGGCATATACCCTGAGAAAACCATAATTCAAAAAGAGCCCTGTACCACAATGTTCATTGCAGCACTATTTACAATAGCCAGGACATAGAAGCAACCTAAGTGTCCATCAACAGATGAATGCATAAAGAAGATGTGGCACGTATATACAACGGAATATTACTCAGCCATAAAAAGAAACGAAATTGAGTTATTTGTAGTGAGGTGGATGGAACTAGAGACTGTCATATAGAGTGAAGTAAGTCAGAAAGAGGAAAAAGAAATACCATATGCTAACATATATATATGGAATCTAAAAAAAGAAGAAAAGGTTCTGAAGAACCAAGGGGCAGGACATGAATAAAGACGCAGACGTAGAGAATGGACTTGAGGATATGGGGTGGGGGAAGGGTAAGCTGGGACGAAGTGAGAGAGTGGCAGGGACATATATGCACTACCAAAAGTAAAATAGATAGCTAGTGGGAAGCAGCCGCATAGCACAGGGAGATCAGCTCGGTGCTTTGTGGCCACCTAGAGGGGTGGGATAGGGAGGGTGGGAGGGAGACGCAAGAGGGAGGGGATATGGGGATATATGTATATGTATAGCTGATTCACTTTGTTATACAGCAGCAACTAAGACATCAATGTATAGCAATTATACTCCAGTAAAGATGTTAAAAATATATATTTGTAGGGCATCCCTGGTGGCGCAGTGGTTGAGAGTCCGCCTGCCGATGCAGGGGGCACAGGTTTGTGCCCCGGTCCGGGAAGATCCCACATGCCGCGGAGCGGCTGGGCCCGTGAGCCATGGCCTCTGAGCCTGCGCGTCTGGAGCCTGTGCTCTGCAACAGGAGAGGCCACAACTGTGAGAGGCCCATGTTCCGCAAAAAAAAAAAAATATATATATATATATATATATATATATATGTATATATATGTATGTATGTATGTATATATTAAAACCTGAAAAAAAAAAGGTTTTCAAAGCAGTCTGTGTGAAAGCTGGAGCTATGTTGTCTCTGAGGTATGCTTCAGGGATGAGACTTTGGGAATCTTTGATTTCTAGGGAAGGCTTCTAGGTCTTGTCTTCTCAGTCCAAGGTGCAGAGAACGAGGACAGTTTGGAGTGACTAATAGTGGTTTCTGACCAAACCCATGGGGTCTTGGGCTGAAGCAAAACCTGCCTCTACAGATAGTCCCTGCCACCAACATGGAAGACGGGGAAAGCGAATCAGCATTTTGAGCAGATACTGGGGGCAGGGGGACGGTGCTCAGCATGTTATATATGTGACCTCATTAGATACTCACAGTTTCCTTGAAATATGGTATTATTCCCCTGATTTCTTACATGAGGAAACTGAGGCACAGAGAGGTTCAGTTACCCCTCATGATCCAGACCTGGAAAGTGATGGAGTTCCAGATTCAAACTCAGGTCTGTCAGGTTCCAAATCTCACCCTCTTCCCACCTCTGCATTCTGGTTCCCTTCAGTGGGAATATCCAGTGCTAGCTGTGCTTCCCTTGGTTGCCAATGACAGAAGTAGTCCATGGAGAGAGGAGGAAGAGGAATGTCTGTGCCCAGCTCCCTCTCAACCCCTATTTCCCGCTGGTCAGTGTGCCCAGTGGGGAGCTAAGTCTTCTTCACTTCAGAATTGTAACCCCACATCCTGTCAGCAGCCTCCCACAATGTCAGCACCCACACCGCACTGGAAATTGTCTCTTCCAAGTCTGGAAAATGTCAGAAGAGCCAGAAACTCTGGGCATGTGGCTGGGAGGGGCCCGCACTCCTGGGACTTGTAAATGATCTGCCACAAATGGAGAACCACCTGGGCCCAAGTCAGGTACAGCAGCAGCCTTTGAGAAGGACCTTTGGGAAGAGTCACAAGATTTGTGTCTCCAGTACTGTGTGACCTTGGGAATGTCACTGAATCTCTCTGAGCTTTAGTGTCCTCAACTGTGAAATGGGGCTGATAATACCCACCCACCTTCCAGATCAGGAATAATATTAGCCCTGGTTGAGTGTGGTACTTGGCATCTAGCAGGCAATACACACATAGCAACTATTATTTGTAGGGTTATGAGTGACTCTGTTCTGGTGACATTGGCATGGCTGCATTCTCTGGGGGAAGACTGTTGAGTTTTGATAAGAACTCTTGAGCTAGAGTGCTGAATGGATTGGCAGATCTGAGAAGGAGGCGTAAAGAAGGAGAAAATGCCATCCAGGAGGGAAGTGCGCAGAATGCCTGTTGATCTCTTGTTTCTCACACAGGACCTGCTGTGTGATTTGTGGGGCTGCTGCCCAATGGACATGCGAGATGCCTTGTTCAAAGGTTATTGAGCATTTCAGGACGGCATCAGCAAGAGTATTAAAGCAAGCACGGGCCGTTTCTGAGTGCAGGGCCCTTTGCCGCTGTACCGGTCACATGCCCGTGACACCAGCCCTGTCCCACACTACACACTGCCAGAGTGAAGCAAGTGCTGCTGTGGGCCAGAGCTTGGCAATGTTCCCTTTTCCCTAGCAACCTCTCTTCCTGCCTATGCCCAGCTTGATGGGGTCTTGGAAACATCAGAGGAGGGGAAGTGATCTTGAAGCTGATTGAAAACACCTCTACCTGAGCCCCGATGGTGTCATCAACAAGTCAATGGGTAACATAGAGATTAAGGGCAAATATAGAACATATGTATATAAATTTATATATATACATAATTTTTTTTGTTGACATGATTCCATGTACTTACAGGAGTGTTGCCGTGGTGATTGGCAGGGCCAGCTGTTGTTTCATTTCCCCCAAAGAATTGTATGGTAATGATGGTCCCCTGGAGAGTTCTCCCAGGACAAAGAATAATATTAAAACTCTGCAAATCAATGAACAGGTAGTGGATAGGACCTCATTCTCATTAGTCGTAATTAACGGGATTTTACAGCACTTTGATGAGGAGCGGCTAATTTGGGATAGAAATGCAGAGAGGAGACTGCTTTTGGAACCTGGGTTTGAATCTTCTCTCTGTCACTTAATAGCTATGTCACTTAATTCCTCTGAGCCTGAGTTTCCTCATTTAGGAAATGGAGATCATTATACTAAACTTATGGGAGCATTCAAAATAAAGTATATGGAATACTCAGCTCAGTATCTGGAACATTGTAGACATGCACTTCAGGGTCGCTATGTTGATATTACTGAAATAATAATAATATAAAGCTGCCATTTATTGAGAACGTCCACCTGAGTGTCCCAGTGTTTATATGCATCACCTCATTTAACCTTTATAACAACCTTATGAAATGAATCAATTGTTATCTTCATTTTAGAGATTAGCGATGAGGACACAGAGAGGTTAAGAGATGTGCCTGAGGTCACACAGCTAGTAAATGACAATATCAGGATTCAAACCCAGGCAGTCCAGAGCCCAACCTCTTAACTGTTATGCACAGCGCCCCTGGATTAATGATGACATGAAGACTGAATAAATGCTGAGAGACATGCAGTCTCCTAGATTTTGAGTTGGTTTTGGAAGATGGGTCCTTGATGAAGTAAGGAGTAGCCTTCCGTCTACAGCAAAGGCAGTGCGAGTGAGAGTGGAGGAGGGGGTGTTTTAATAAGTATCTGCTGGTGAGGGCTGTTCTGTGGACCAGCCTTGCTCAGCCCCAGAACTTCAAATGTCTTTTCCTAGGACTGTCTCACTGATTCCTCTGGAGTTGCAGCAACTCCCACCCTGGTTTGATCCAAGGGTCAGGATCAGGGTCAGGATTAACAGACTGATTCATTGACTCCCCCTCCAGTGGTCCTTCCTCCCCAGGGCTCTGAGATTGCTGACCTTGGTCCTCCCCAAAACTAAACAAAAACAAATAATCATACAAGCACACAAGCAGCCCTTAGACTTCTCTCTAATCCTATGTGGTTCCTCAAATATGGCAGGCAGTTTCTTTCCCAGGGCCTTTGCACATGCTCTCTTCCAGGGCTGCTTTCCCCAGCCCTCATTCCCAGCCCCACTCATTGCTGGACAAATTTCTAATCATCCTTCATTTGTGAGCATATTGTTCCTCAAGGAAGCCTTCCTTTGGGTCTTCGGGGAAGTCTTCTGGGATGACTACCCCTACCCCAGGCTCTGTTAAGTCCCCTCGTTATACAATCCTACAGCCACCTGTCTGTCTTTTGTATCACTTATCAGAATTTTCATTAAATAATTAGGAGTGTAGTGATTTGTTTAAGATCTGTCTCTCGCGATAACTATTTTACTCACTCCTGTATCCTTGGAACAATGGCTGACTCTGAATTTGTTGAATAAACGGATGAATGAATAAAACCTCCAAAGACCCACCACCTATACTGGGGGGAAAGCTTGTGTCTTGCAAGGTGAGAGCTTCATGGCTTTCCCAGCTTCCTTGATATTTGGTAGGTTGACTGTGGTCCCACTAAATGTTCAGGAAAAAGCAAACAAAACACCATCATTACGTATCAGGGCAGCATGAGAAGGAAGGGAAGAAAATAAATTTACCAAGCTTCTACTGCATTTCAGGGCCTATGTCTCTCGTTTAGTCCTCAAAACCCCTGCAGTGTAGGCGAAATGGTTTGCACTTGACAAACGAGGAAACAAAAAAGAGAAAGGACAGATCGATAATTAGGGCAAGTTAGTCCTTGCTGTGGGTCCCAGTGCCCTGTTCTGTAGAATGAGAGCGGGACAGGTAAGTGGACAACTCTTAAGATCCCTTTCAACTTGGTCCTTCTCTGCCTGAGGTTTAGTCCCCTGTTGTTCAGCCGTGTGTGTGGACGTGTGTGCAAATGCACAAAATCATCTGGGACGGGGACATTGTCATTAGCATGAGTACCAGCTTCAAGCTCTCAGAGGGGAACCCCGCTTTGGCTAATTACATCTCAGAGTTTGGACAGGAGTGTCTGTGTCCTGTGCACCCTGGGAAGGCTGGATGATCTTGTTCAGCTTTTACATTATTCCATAGGAAGGATTAGAAGGGGATTAGATGCAAATGCATTTAAGATTTGGCTGCATCGAGCTTGTATTCCCAGCCCTGATAGTTGGGATAGTTATTCAACCCAGGATCGCAGGCTGCTTTTCCCAGCTCTTTCCTGCTGAGCTGCAATAAATGATAATGTAATCAGCGGAGGCAAGTTGGGAAGATAATCGGTTGCCCCCACCTTCTCTTTGCTGGTTCTTTAGATTTCATCAGTGTCTACCCCCTCAAGCCACAGATTCACTGCCCCTAGAACACTAAGGAAGAAATGGACTTTTATTCTGGGGGCTGGGCGGTTGAGCTCCTGACATTTGCTGGAATTGCTTTAATCTTGCCTCGAACAGCCAGCTAGAAAGAAGTGTCTGAGCTAGATCTTGCAGGCAGAGACCCACCTCCAAAGTCTGGGGGCTTTTCCCCATTCCTGGGGGTGTTCTTCCTCTGGGCATCAACATTTTCCAGGAGGAACTATCTAATGCTTTTAGTTCTTGGACTTTTGCAGGTGTAAACAGATTGTTAGATAGGATTAGAAAACCAGATTTACAATTTGAGAAAATATCAGAAGGACTTTTTAAGATAGAAAACAGGGACTCAGGGTATACAGGGAGGAAGTGAGGGGAAGATACCCCTGGAGCCATTGTTGATATGTGAGGGAATGAGGAAAACCATCTCAGGATGTAATAGTAACAAATCCTTCCATAGCTCTCTGTGCCAGGCACTGTTTTAAACACACTATGTATATGAACTCGTTGACCGTCACAGTTATATATACTATGAGTTTGGTACTATTTTTGTATCTATGTTCAGTTGAGGCACAGAGAGGGGGTGGAGTCTGGCCTCAGACCACCAAACTGACTGATGATGCTGTACTATTTCTTCTCTTTTTAATTCATGTTCTCTTTTGAAGTATACGGATGTTCTCAGAGCTACTAGAACTGATAAAGCAATGGTTAAGCTGAGGGTGATGTGACCAGGAGGAGGTCCAGGCAGTGTGTCCTCACAGAAGTGGGTGTGGGTTATTTGCGGGGGGAATAGGGTGAACATGGATTGTGGTGACAGTTGCACAACTCTGTGAATATACTTAAACCCAGGTGGGAGCCAGTGCTCTCACCAGTACGCTACCCCTTCTCTGATAACAGCAGTAATAATTACAACCAGGATAATACTAATATCAGTGCTGCAGTTTATCTTGACCACTAGTCCGGGTCTGTGCTAAGCCCTTATCTCAGGTAATCCTAGCACACAACTCATGAGATTGTAACTATTTTTTAATCTCAAGTTGTACAGGTGAGGAAACAGGAGAGGAGGTTAATTGGGCTGCCAGAGGTGAGATGACCAAGCCAGCCCTGAAGGCTAGGACCGTCCCAATCCAAAGTCCAGGCTTTTGGTCCATGCCCATGCACTCTGTGTGTTGCAGCCTGCACAGCAAGGACTGATCATTTTGTTTGCTCACCAAAGAGCCCTGGAAAGTGGTCAGCTCTTCTTTTACTGGCTTCTAGGGGCAGCATCCCTTGAGTTATCCTTGGCGTCTGTGTCATAGGCACAGAGAGAATAGAACACAGAGGAATAAAGGTGGGGAAGGGAGGACATAGAGTTATCACAGTAAGAAGACCAGCTCTTCACTTTTGTTTATAAACTCAAAGAGGAGCTGGGATGACACCGTATTTATTTGCATATGGCTTTATGATGTATGCTGTGTGCGTTCACCCGCCTCTTGTGTGACCCTCACCGCAAGGCTGGGAGGTAGACTTATTTATTAATCTTGGTTTGCGGCTGAGAAACGGGTCCAGGAGTTTTAAGTGACGTGTCAGTGCCGGAGCCGGCAAATGGCAAAGCCTTTCTTTGCACCCATATTTCCTGGCTCCATGTCTGCGGGGTCTTGTCAGTCCATGGTTGTCATCATAGAGCACAGCCAGGAGACTTGGGGACTCACGGAGAAAAGGCAGGCATGCATGAACGTTTTGGACCTGCTGCTTCATCCGTCAGCACAGGTAGCCCAGCCTGGTGCCATGGTCCCCAGTAGACACAAGCCCCAGGAGGCTTAAACTGGGCTGCAGCGGGGCTTAAGAGGTAAGTATGGTATGATCCCATTTATATGAAATGTCCAGAGTAGGCAAATACAGAGACAGAAAGTAGATTCGTGGTTGCCTAGATTTGGGGAAGAATGAAAAGAAAGGGCAGTGATTGCTAATAGATGCATTTTTTATGGGTAAACAATTCTTGAGATGTTTCAGCTCTTTTTTTTTTTTTAATCAGGTCAGTCAGTTTGTAGAGAGGTTAACAATTCCGGTTCCTCCTAAGCTTCATTGACAGAAGTCTCACTCTTCATTAGATTCTCCTTGATCATTTTCTGTATCACAGGTCAGATTTCTTGATGAGGCTGTACTATTTCTCCCTTTTTTTTTTTTTTTTTTGTGGTATGCGGGTCTCTCACTGTTGTGGCCTCTCCCGTTGCGGAGCACAGGCTCCGGACGCGCAGGCTCAGTGGCCATGGCTCACGGGCCCAGCCGCTCTGCGGCATGTGGGATCTTCCCGGACCAGGGCATGAACCCGTGTCCCCTGCATCGGCAGGCGGACTCTCAACCACTGCGCCACCAGGGAAGCCCCGTTTCTCCTTTTTTAAATTCATGGTCTCTTCTGAAGTGCACAAGTTCTCCCAGAGCTACTAGGAGAACTGAAAAAGCAATGGGTAAGCTGAGGGCGATGTGACCAGAAGAGGGTATAGGCACTGCATCCTCACAGAAGCGGGTATGGGTTATTTGAGGGGAGTAGGGTGAGCATTGATTGTGGTGATGGTTGCACAACTCTGCGAATAGACTAAAACCCATCAGGTTGTATACTCTAAACAGATGAATTGTATGAGAATAATCCATTAATAGAGCTGCTATTATTTTGAAAAAAAAAAGTGGGGAAGACATCTGGAGGCATGGAGCTGGGAGGCGGGTGGGTGCGTGAGAAACGCCAGGCTGGAAAGTGGGAGTTTTTTCATGCAGCCTTTCTGGGCCAGACAACAATTGCTGTCTCTCTGCCTGTCTCCATTACCCTCTGTTCAGGCCTGGGAGGTGAGGCTGGAGGGAAGGGCCAGAATAGGAGAACACTGCCCTCGTCACCCAGGCCTCGGTGCCCCGGTGATGACTCTGCTGGGCCTGGGCCACTGCTGGGGCCCTGGCGAGCTCTGCAGTCTCCCTGAGCCTCAGGCCCTGCCATCTGGCGTGGACACCAGCCTTTCCCTCTGACCCAGGACACTTGGCACATTGAGCCCAGACTGAAAAACATCGTCCTATCCAAAAACTACATTTGCCAAATAGGAATGGATGTAGCCAGTAACAACACATTCTGCAGTCTGGTGGCCAGGATTCTGCACACTGTCCTCTGGGGTTCCTGCCTAAAGCCTTTTGTACCCCAGCCCAGTCTTTGACATTGCTCTGCCTGGACAGACTCCAAGGGAAATAGACAGACTCTGTTTCCCTTCCCATCAGGAAACTGCCCTGTTCGCTGGTGAGCTCTCACTTCAGTAGGTTCTGTTGGGACCCTTAGGTGCCCTTCCTGAGGGGTGGAATGGTGGTGGGGTGTCTGGACAACACTGAGAGCTGCGGGCCACAGGGAGGGTGGGTGCATGGCAGTTTGAAGACTCCTCTGACTTTGTCTCCAGGGAAAACAGCCTCTTTCATTAGCTGTAAATGAAACCCAGAGCTGGCAGCTTCCTTTCTGGAGCGGCCACTGAGCACAGAGGCTGGGACTTTAGAGATCGAGGCTGGGACGGGTTCTCTGGGAGACAGTTCTGCAGAAGGTAGGAGACAGTGGGAAGTGGTACGGAGGTGCCAACTGGCAAGTGGCTGCATAGAGGGAAGGGGAAAGGAGGAAAAAGAGGGAGTCGTATCCCCCGAGGGAGGCTAAAACTTACAAGGGAACTGTCATGCATTCACATTGTATTTTAGGCTCTTAGAGTGAAAGCGTGATTCGTTAGAAAGGGGCCAAGTGACTAGTTTGCCTTTCTAGATAACCCAGAGTTAGGCAGAACTACTTTTCTGTTTTAAGCCTTGTAGGAAAAAAGATTGGAAATACCTTGGTCCCCTTCTCATCAGTCCTGGAGATGCCTTCCCAACAGCGTGCCTCAATCCCGATGTCCCACACGCATCCTTTCACAGGTGTGCACCAGATTGGGATCAGATCAACAAGTGAAGGGCATTTTTGCAATACCAGAGTACATGGACTGTTTACGCTGGTTTGGGTGATGCCACAAAAAGGGGAATATAACCTGCCATGGATAAGAAGGAGAAAGTTAATTCTTAGATTGACTTGAAAGACGTGAGAACTTTGCTTTCCTATATTTTTCCTTTAAAACCTACTTTTTTCCTTTAAAAATGCTAGTACCTGCGCCAAGGTTAACATCCAGGGCCAAAGGCCTGAGGGCCATTCTGCCTCCTCAAGATGCCTTTGCATCGCTCTGCTCCAGTCCGTATTGTGTTTGTCGTGTAGGGTGCCTATCACAGGAAAATCTTCATTTGCCCAATTGCAAGCCGGGGGTTGGCACTGTTGTCCTCAAAACTAGAACAATTCAGTTCTCCCAGGGTTTAACTTATACTCTCATCAGATCCTTTCAACAACACTGTAACATTGCTGTCCTTCTGATCTTATTTTTACAGACATCGTAGGTGAAACTATTTGTCACCTCCGCAGCCCAGGCCTACCTGTCAGGCCACAGGAGTCCCTCAGGCACATGACTCCCTCCCCCACGCCCCAGAAGCTGCTGATAGGACCAGAGTCCTCCTTCTCCTCATCTCAGAGAGATCAGCTCACCAGCCCTTTTATCCGTGTGTGTTTGACATTTAACCCTAGGAGATGCTCCCTAGATGTCTATGGCTTTATTGCCTGGGAGGGAATCACACAGGAGAGGATTCTGGGTAGGAGGTCAGGCTGCTCTGGGGGGAACTCCCACCTCCCAGGCTGGCTGGCCTTCCCCTGGCGGCAGCCCCAGGCTCTCTGAAAGCCTGCCCGCAGCAGCTGCGTTTTTTTATGAGGGGAAATTTGGACTCATGAGTCCAACCAGAGGAGGCAGCCCTGGCCCAGGCAGGCCCAGGCTGTGCCCTGGGCTGAGAAGTATTAGGGGGCCTCTGAGCTGTTTCATTCTGCTGTCACCTTCCATTTTCAATGGGGCAAGGGGACTGAGGAGGCTGGGAAACCTCGGTTCTCCACTCCTAAGTTAACCTATGACTTTGTAAAGTTAAAAAAACACACACAATAGTAGTTAATAGTATGGACTTTGGGATTTGAACACCAGCTTTGAAGGTGACCTGTCATGTCTTTCTGACAAGTTCTCTAACTCCTGTAAGCCTCAGTTTCCTCAGCTGTAGAATGGGGTGGAGCAGGGCAGGGGGGATGGCTAACCTGAGACAGGTAGTGTGAAGAATATTCATTTTATAAAGCACATTGCACAGTGTCTGGCACCTGGGAATAAATGAAAGCAGGCATTATTATTCTAGCAAGTCACCGTGCATCTCTGGGCCTCTCTTTCTTTATCTGGGAAATGGGGACTCACAGGACAGAGAGCTCACACCTTCTCTGCAGACAGGGAAACAGCAGCCTCTCCCTCCTCTTCAACAACCACACATTGTCTCTGCTTCTGTCTTCTTTTCCCATCATTTTATTTTTTTAAGTAGCAATTTTTCCTAATAATGAAACTTCATTCTTTAAAAAAATTTTAGAAAGTATAGAAAAAGAAACTTAAAATTCCTATAATTTTAGAACCCAGAGAACATTTTCGAATATAACTTTCCAGTTTACATGTGTTCTTTTTTTTTAACCTTATAATTTCAAGTACGGTTTTCCCAGGCAATTTCTTGATTGTTCTTCAGCATGGCCTTAAATAGCCATTTGATGGTCCAGAGTACGGAAATCTTAAAAATTATTCTATAAAGCTTATATTGTTGGACATTAATTTCTAGTTTCCCCTTGGTACAAATACACTGTGTGTTAAGAGACTATTGCAGTAATTTCAGGGAGCGATGCCGGAGGCAAGGGAGTGGCCAGGACTGGTCAGACTGGGATATGTTTTGAAGGTAGAGCCAGCAGGATTCGCTGATTGAGCGGATGAGGCATATGGGGAAAAGAAAGGCAGCAAGGATGACTCCAAGGGTTTCAGCCTGAGCAACTAGAAGCATGGATTTGCCCTTGACTGAGACGGGAAGGCTTCCCATGGAGCGAGTTTGGAGAGGAAGAGCAGAAGTTTGTTTTTAAAACATGAAGTTGGAGTTTCTATTAGACATCCAAGCGGAGCTGTCAAATAGGCCGTTGGATATATGAGTGTGGAATTCAGGGAAGATGTCCTGGCTGGAGATATAAAGTAGGATGTTATCCATGTGTGATCCATAGATTTAAAGAATTGAGACCACATGAGGTCTCTAAGGGAGCTGCAGAACTCAGAATAGCTGCCACCACAGTGGGGACCTTTCTTTGTTGCCAGGAAAAGGTGACACGTTCCCCTCTTTCTCCTTAGCCAATGGTGTAGTGTCACAGTTTGAGCCCCACAATACCAAACAAACTTCTGCCTTCACTAACAGCTCCCCAGAGTCCAGAATCGCTACCCTTACCAGTAACACCTTGGGCAGAGAACCACACCAGCTGTCCTCAGTTGTGGACACGAGAGGCCCGGCTGGGAACTCTTTGCAGCCCATGTAGCCTTGTGCTAATTTGCACACCTGGGTTAATCCTTCTCCACCACAGCTCACCCCCATGTGGAAAGCAAAATGAGCTCGTCTACGACCACTGTTTTTTTTCCTTTGGCTGACGTCATGGGGGCAGAGGGGACATGAGATGATGGTGGAGTCCACTTGTAGTCTTGGCTGGCTCCATTTTGGTCCCTCTGGCTGTTGGTCAGTGACCTCTGAAAGGAGAGGGCAGGAGAAATGGGGACTGAGGAAAAGCCAAACGGCTCCCCGCTGGCCTGGCGTTTTCACCCAGGTGAGGATGTGAGGCTCAGAGAGGGTGGGCAACAGACCCAGGTCATCTGCACGGTGCCCCACGTATACCTGTCAACAGTGGGGTTTAGTGGGTAAATGCTGGGAATTTCAGTGAACAAAGAGAGATGCGGTGACAGGTGACGTTATCAGCACTGTTTAAAAGGTGACATTTCAAGTGGGTTTTTGCAGAAGAGAATGAGTGGATTGGTGAGAAAATGACAGAAGGACTCACAGCTCATTCCCTTCCTTTGGCCGCCACAGTCCGCTTCCCCTGCTGCCCGTGGATGTTATGTGGTCACCGCAGAGCCGCATCTCACAGCCACCCTAGCGCTTGTGAGCGTGCCCTGGCCCGGGGGGCTTTTCTGTGGAATCTCTGCTCTGATTCAAAGCTTTCTGGTTCTGGTCCTGAGCACTCACATGTCCTTGGGCAAATCACCAAATCTCTTCAAGTCTTAGTGTCTTCATCTTTTAAATGAGAATAATGATACCTGCCTGCAGAATTTTTGAGAGCACGGAGTAAAACAGTGCCCACAACTTGCCCATCAGTGACTAGCAGTTAATTCAGTATCATGCACTCCAAACTCACCTCTGTCTTGCCTGCGCATAAATGGCTGAGTTACCTTTCACCCTGCAAAGAGGAGGTGATTGAGCACCAAAGGACTGGGGATCGTTCCAGAATTCCAGGTCAAGCCCACAGAGGTGGATGAGGCTCTTGACCAAACTTATTCAGATGACATACCAAACAGCTGGAGAGGCAGCTAAAAGAGTGGCTCTCAACCATGGTTCTATGGCCCCCACCCTGGTAGCCCAGCACCCTTCACAGGTGACAAAACCAATTAGGATCAGTGGGTACAAGTAATTTTATTATTACTGGGTGGTAGAACCAGCATTTGAACCCTGACCATGTAGCTCTAGAGTCCCCACCAACATTTATGGTACCCTGCTGTCTCCCACCAGTTCACAGACAGTGGGCACTCCATGCGTAACTGTTGAATGAATGAAGAAATGCGAGAAGGACCCCCTTCCTGGGCTGGTGTTCAGTAAGGCTTTCCCTGGCTGCACCTGTCTTAGCTTGTGAGGCAGCCCAGCACATCCACACACCATATTATCTCTCCCATCTCAATTCACCAGACCCAGCCAGGTCATGGGAGTTCACTGAGGATCAGACCTGGAGGAGAATATCCTTCAGCAAATAGCTCCTTGGAGAAAATGAGGCAAACTGCATGAGTGCAAGTCAAGTGATGATTCCACATGCACTGGCCGGGCCTCTCAGGGAGACGCTGTGCCTCCTCTGGGGATGCAGAGGCTGGAAGCAGCGTGTGCTTTTGGTAATTCAGCTGCAGCACAAACGTGCTAATGAGGGTTGTGTTCATTTTGTGCTACATAGAGCAGGTTTGATGAACTGAGCAGGACAGAAGCATTTTGAGGGAATAGCGCTTTCTCTCTGGCTGAGACTTTTCAACTCTTCTCTTTGGTCTGAGGGCCTTGAAGTCCTTTCTTGGCTGGACCAGAAGAGGCAGAAGGTTTCTGGAGGGGTGCTAGGAGTTGGGGTCTCCTTCATGCTCAGGCAGCCCCTAACCTCAGGGACCACCGAAAGGATATGGCTGCCTCTAATCCTCTTCCATGTGATGCACCCGGAAACAACCATGCATGGGCGTTTTACCAGACTATGGCCCGGAAGCTGGCACCAGCCCATTTTCAGGCAAGTACAACCATCTGCAGATGAAGCAAAATTGCTACTGAAATCCAGGGAAGCATCAAAGGACCTGACAGTCCAGAAGGGTAGGAGCCATGAGATGCCAACCCTATGGCAAAATCTCCCCCATGGCTTGTGGGGACCCGCACCTGATTGTCTCTGCCCGCCCCGTCCAGCCCTTTCTCGATCCACGCACCTCATTCTGTAGCTGCTCAGCCTGCTTTCCTTTCCCATCATAGTTCCTTCCTGCCCCGGGGTCCTTGCAGACGCTGCTGTTTTTTCCTCGTCTCTCCTTCTTCCTTTCTGCTCCTTTGGGGTCCCCCTCCCTTGCTTCACCCTGCTTTTGGAGATTCTAAGCACGGGCCTCTTGCAGAGAACACGAGCTGCTCAGTAACATCAAAGACAGTCTGGGTTTCAGGGAGGGAGAGCGGGAGAAGCCAGTGGTGTGTCTCCAGGTATCTCTGGGTACCAGGTGCTCTGCCGGCTCTGCCCCTGTGTGGCACTCACAGGGGCAAAGGGGCGGCCTTGGGAGACCAGAGGCTGCTGCCGGCTGCCACTGCCACTTCATTACTCGTCTGCTGACTGTGGCAAATGGGGATTTTACAGCTCCGCCGGCCCTCATTGTGAGCTGCAGCAGTGCTTTGCTGGAGGGGAGTGGAAGGCTAGCCTAGAAATGCCTTCAAGGGCTCCATGTGACCGCCCACTGGTTCATTTGGACCCTGCAAAACTGAGTCTGGGGGCTTCCCTGGTGGCGCAGTGGTTGAGAGTCCGCCTGCCGATGCAGGGGACACGGGTTCGTGCCCCGTCCAGGAGGATCCCACGTGCCGCAGAGCGGCTGGGCCCGTGAGCCATGGCCGCTGAGCCTGCGCGTCCGGAGCCTGTGCTCCGCAACGGGAGAGGCCACAACAGTGAGAGGCCCGCGTATGGCAAAAAAAAAAAAAAAAACTGAGTCTGGGTCCTACACCCAATTGGTGATGAGGCAGGGAGGGGTGGTGGGCCTGGGACCTACAGCTCCAAGCTGAACCCTGCTTCTCCCCGTGTCCTAGTGAGGTCCTCAGCTTGGCTCATTCACGTTGGGTGATCATCGGTAGCCACTCGGCAGAAGAAGTGGCTGGGTCACGTGCAGCTGCTGAACTCCTGAGAGGAGGATGTGAGGGCTGAGGCTAGGGACAAGACTTCCTTCTGGAACCTTCTGGAGACCGTGGTTCCAGAGGCCAGTGCCCAGGTCCTGGGCTGCTGTGGGGAGGGACAGGGAGCCAGAGCAGCAGGGAGCAGGGCTCTGGGTCCTAACAAGCAGGACCTGGCTGACCTGGCAACACGTCGTGGAGTCTCAGCGTCCTCACCTGTAACACGGGAGGGTAATACCTCTCCAGGTTGTGAGGAAGATGAAATTAGCTAGTGTACGTAAGCGCTTAGCAATAAAAGATCGCTTCCAAGAACAGTTGTCAGGGAGGAGGAAGATTCTCATGCCTGCCCAGCTCACAGTTCTGTTCTTAGCTTATCTTACATGTCAGTGGGGGTACTTGAGGAGCCCCCATTCTACCTGTATGAATCAGAACTGCCATCAGTGAGCATTTATGGAAGGCCATGGGCTTAAATATCACATCTCTGATCTTTTTTTTTTTTGCGGTACGCTGGCCTCTCACTATTGTGGCCTCTCCCGTTGCGGAGGACAGGCTCAGCGGCCATGGCTCACGGGCCCAGCCGCTCCGCGGCATGTGGGATCTTCCCGGACCGGGGCACGAACCCGTGTCCCCTGCATCGGCAGGCGGACTCTCAGCCACTGCACCACCAGGGAAGCCCCACATCTCTGATCTTTAAGTCATTCTGCAAGTAGGTCCCTCCTGCCCTGAGCCATTCTCCAGATGAGGATGCAGGAATCAGGGAAGCTAAGAAACTTACCCAAGGTCACTCGGGGAGATGCTACCCAGGACTGTCTCTCTGCCTGGCTTAGAGCCAGGGGTCAGCTGGATCCTTCCTTTTCCTTTGGCCACTATCATTTAGTCCCTTTTCCGAAGAGCTCTAACCAGTTCTTATCTCTCTCACCCTCTGCTCTGAGAGGCAGAATGCAGTAGGGGTTAAAACTGGGGTTTTGCAGATCAGACAGATGGGGGCTTTGGATCCAGCCTGGCCACCTACTAACTGCATGGCTTGGACAAGTCATTTGCCCTCTTTGGGCCACATGTCTCTTTTGTAAAGTGAAGATAAGGTCTGCTTCACAGACAGGTCACGAGGGAGTAGAATCACTCAAAGATGTGTGGGTGCCTGGGGAGATGCCAGATCTTTCTCCCCTTCCTCGGGGGTGGCTGCACAGCTCGGAAGCCTCCACAGAGCCTCCTTCTGCAGAACAGCAAGAGGGCGGGGGGGCAGGCTGGAAGTGAAGCCACAGCGGGCCCCTCACAAAGGCCTCGCCTCCCTCAGCCGTCTCCACTCCCATCACTGAAGATGGGGGGACCCACCAACTCATCCTTCTTAATAAAGAGAGGAGTGGTCCAGAGAGGGCCTGTTTCTAGGGCTACAGGAGCATGGCCTCCAGAGGCTTCTGATTTGGTGATAAATGGCTGAGGGGATGCTGCCTCACACCTTCAAGAGGCTCACGGAGTCAGCAGTAAGGGGCCAGCAGTGGTGACTCTGCCCTTCTTCCCTTCCTCACCAGCCAGGGGTGTCTGAGCCCCCCGGGCCCCAGCAGGCACCCACAAGCCCCTTCTCAGGCTCCTTGTGGCGTATGCCCAGGCTTCTGACAGTCACTCAGACCCCCACTGGCGCCTCAAGGCCAGCATTTGCAGGTGTTGAAAGGGTCTTTCTTCACTGTGATGCAATTTTCCTGTGTAGAAGAAAAATCATGAAACTTCTGAAGAAGGGAGCTGCTGTGTTATTCTCTAGGAGAGGAGAAAAGGCTCTAAGCCATCATTTCATCTGCGCTTAAAACCTTTCTCTGCGATTCCTCCATATCGACAAGATCAAAACCACTTTCCGAGCTGGTGCTCCAAGTTCCCCGCATACTGGCCCCAACCTACTTCAGGGGTCTTACTAACAGTTATTATGATTATTGGGAATAATGATGACCGTTGATTAAAATAATCAATCATCCGTGTTTGAGGACACACGAGGCTGGAGGCTGTGTCCTAAGCACTTGCATTATCTCACTGAATTCCGATGACAGCCACAGGACGTAGATGTGAGGTCACCGTTTTCCAGTTAGGAAACTGAGACCAAGAGAGGGTGAGCTGTTGGACTCCAAAGCTCAAGCCTGGGTTGCTCTGCGAGACCATCCGTATACCCAGGGCCCCAGTCTCCTCCTTCATGCAAACTCTCTTCTCCTGACTGGTCCTCCATGTGCCTTCCATTTATCTTCTCCTTTCCTCGCTTGTGCTGTTCCTTCTTCCAGGAAGACGTTGGGAAGTGGCATGGATAGGACACAGTCTTCAGAGTCAGGCACAGCAGGGGTCGGAATCCTGGCCATACCACTTCCCAGCCCCCGGGAAACTATTTAAGCTCCCCGGGCCTCAGTCTCCTCACCTGGAAAATGGGAGGACAGCGCAGCCTCACTGATTTGATGAGTCAACATGTGCAGAGTATCTGGCTCCTAACACTGGCTTAGCTGACCAAGTTCTTCTTGAAACTGGAGGCCCAGCTCTGACTTCCTCAACAGCGAGACCTTCTCTGACTCAGTCTGTTACCATTTCTTCTTCTTCCAAACCACTCTGAGCCACCACCTATGTTCCTTGCTCATGTCCCTTGAGGGCAGGGGTTCACATTGACCTAGTCCTACCCCTCGTAACAGTGCAAGAGCCTAGTCAAGGTTTGCAGAGTAATTGCACTTCAGGGATCTTCATCTTCTGCCCCCATCTCCCTCTGCAGCATCCTCACTCTGTCCCCCCAGTGCCTTCCCCTTCCCCCATTACACACCTGTGCTCTACCAGCTCCCTGCGCTTCCTCAGACATCTCCGTTCTCTTCTACCTCCTAGTCGCTCTGTCTGCAAGGCCCTCCTCCATTCTTTCCCTGGGTTATTTCTGCTCCTCCTTTAACATGTGGCTCAGGCGTTCTCTCCTCCTCCTGGGAAGTCTTCCCTGATACTCCAGGCTGGCTAGATACCCCTCCTCTGTGTTCCCCCAGCCCCTAGCCTGACCTCTCTCCCAGCTCTTGCCACAATGCATTTGCTGTATTTGTCCAGCTGTCTATCTCCCCTGCTAGGCTGTCATCCCCTGGCAGCAGGGACTGAGTCACTGTCATCCCTAAAGCCCTGGCATTTGACACAGTGTCCACCATAAAGCCAGTGGCTGTTGAGTGGGCAGATGGATGAATGGACGAATGAGCGCCTGCTTGAAAAATTCCCAGCACTTGCTGTTTGGAGTATCTGCCCACTGGGTTATGCACCGTCTGTGCCCACGATGTGACTCGGCCACCTTTACCTTTGCGTCCTGGAGACTGTGCCAGGCTGTTAGGAGGCAGAACCCAGTGTCTGGGAGCTGTGTCTAAATCTGCATGTGCGTTTCGCGCCTCCAATCCAAACCTCGTTCATTAGCACAGCAATTAACAGCAGTGCCTAATGGCAGATGGCCCGGCAGCGAGCCTGAACCCCTGGCTGCACAGCGGGCTTGGAGTGGGGCAGACCTGTCTGGCAAGGTTGATGTTTTCATTGATCTAGCAAGTCAGAGCTCCCAGGGCTGCCTGCTGTGAAGCCACTGAGCTGATGTCAGTGCCGGCGTGCTGAGGGCTAGGCCTAAAAGGGCCACGCCTTAGAACCAGCCCTTGGAAAGGTCAGGAAAGGTGTCCTGCCTCCACTCTCATCCTGGAATTGTT
Source organism: Pseudorca crassidens (assembly GCF_039906515.1). Lineage (NCBI taxonomy): Eukaryota > Metazoa > Chordata > Mammalia > Artiodactyla > Delphinidae > Pseudorca > Pseudorca crassidens. The sequence goes on along the minus strand of NC_090304.1, from coordinate 36,905,967 downwards.
CATTTTAAGATCTGAGTTCCCTACTGGGGTGCCCCAGCACACCACCCTCAAATTTTCTTAAGCCACTAACTCTAGCGACTTCTCCAGGAGATGGTGTCCCTTCCCATGAATACCTTAGAAGCCTCTAGGCTTTCTACAATTATTATTTAAAATTGCAGTGTCCAGGCCCATTGGCCTCTGCTAACAGACACAGAGAGTTCAGTGTTTAGCCTTGTGTTAGACCAGTATTGTGTAAATTATATTTAAGCAAGTTTGGAGAGACATTTTCTTTTTCTTCCTGTTATCCTTGGTTTGAACTGGCTCATTGGTTATTACCCTGGGAATGATAGTCATTTCTCCAAAAAAGAAACATCAAATTGGCATTCACATGGCTATCTGGGTCATAAATTCAAGCCAGAGTGCGGCATCCTAAACCAGAGTGGCTTTCCAGAGCTAGAGTGTATCAGAGCTAGAAAGGATCTTCTTGTCCAACCCCCGTCATTGACAGAGTGAAACTGACGCCCAGAGAGGTGCACTGATTTGTCTGAGGACGCACAGCGAGCTCGTCTCCCAGCTGGAATCTCTTCCCTACGGCATGTCTCAGATCATTGGAAATGTTCAGGCTTGCCGAGTGCCAACCCCAAACCACTCTGGCAGAAATTCTTTAAGTGGAATGGGATATGCTTCCTTCACGGCCTGCCAACAGTCGGGCTGAGTGAAATGAAGAGAGGGCGCAGGCTGAGCAAGTGAGGCCTGTGATCTGTTACCAGCCGTGAGGAAACCACACATCTTGTTTGGAGAGGCACTGACGATGAGCCACACTGGAGAAGAATGTTAGCTGAGGTTGAGAAGTCCCCGTGGTGGGAGACCTTGCAAGGTGGGCCTTTCTCTTGGACGGGGTTGGATGGGGGGGTGGAACTCGGGGCGTAGCCTAGTTCCCACTAATACTGGTAGGAGAAACACACATCGTGTAATAGCCTGCCCCCATCCTACCTTTCCTTACCTTGTGGACAGAGTCTCTGGAGACAACCTTCCTGCCCTCCATGTTTTAGGAGATCTCATTGGCGTGAAATGCCAGGTGTTTGTCTGATGACTGCTAACATTGCTGTGAGGAGGAGCCTTGGTCCAGAAAACCAGTCTTTAGGCTACTGGGCAGCTGGTCACCAGGGGAGACAGGAGATAGGATACCCTGGGCCTTAGATGTCTTAGAGTGAAGGCCCAGGTCTTGGTGCCCCATGGACTGGTCCCACCTGAGGATGTTCCCCACCTCCCTGTTGGGGGCGCCGAGGTTCAGGTGGACGTTATAAAATGCTGCCTGGAAGAAGCGTCCCTTCTCTCTCTCAGCGCTGTGCTAAGAGTGCCCACTACTCCCACACTCTCACTGAGGCAGACCTATCCTTTCTGTCTTTGTCTCTTTTATTTTTTAATTCTCTCCAGGACCTACAGCTGAAGGAGGGTTCAGAGATACAGTCCCCTCTTATGATACAGAAACATGATCAAAATATATTCAATCTCAGGGGTGTTTTCTTCTTTTCCTCTGGCAAGATAGTTTTTTATTGAAACATACAGATAACAAGAGGAAATTTCAATGGGAAAAATGTTTCCTGTATAACTCCATCACCTTATCATAATCATTTTTCCTTCCAGACTTTGCACAGGCATATATTTTGGACATAATTCTTACCTTAGTATAAATGGAACTTTTTTATGTTTTTAAAATTCAAAATATTCATTTAATATGTTCCATTAGGACTCAAAATAAGCCTTTGTTACTTTGTGTAACAAAGAGACCCTAAAGCCAGTGGTTTAAACAAAACAAAAATTTATTCCTCTTTCACCTGACAGTCCAGAGAGTCCAGCCTCTACAACTACTACTAGTAGTATTATTACTATTTCTGTACTACTCTGAGTATTACCACCACTACTAGTACTGGTACTAGCTGACATGCATTGAGTATTACTGTGTACCCGGTAATATGCTCTGTACTTCAAATGTGATAATCCCTTCTAATTCTGACATTATCCTTAAAAGGATTATTGTACCCATTTTACAGATGAGGAAATGTTGTTCTCCCAAGGTCTCTTAGACAACATGTGGCAGAGACAGGTATGACTTCAGACGCTCTTCCTTATAACCATTGTGTAACATGGTCACCAAAACTGGAAGGGCCAGAGATGGGATCCAGGGCAGAGTCATCTGGCCAGATGTTCCAATCTGGATAAAGATGAGATTCTGAGTCTCTAGCTGGAAACAAGCAAGGAAGATGCCTGGGATGCTAGGGAAACCTTGAGACAGGCTTTGCTGACTACTTTAAAAGACTGGGCAAAAGAGGACATATTAGTCAGTGTTTCTGATTACAAGAAACAGAGAGCACTTTCCGTTGCATTAAGGAAATGAACTCCTTGAGAGGATTTGAGGTAGTCTGCAGACTTGCTAAGAAGGCTAGAGGCCAAGGCTTAGGAACAGGCCGGCAAGATGGAAGCCAGGGGGTGGCCAGGACCCACTGGTACCCGACAAAGCTGAGCCTCAGAGCCAGGCTGCTGAGGATGCCATGGTCACTGCCACCACATCAGCTTGTACCTCTGCCTCCCCCCGACAGCCTGGCCACAGCCATCCCTGGACCCGGCCCGTGGCCTGTGCTGCCTCTGCTGCACCAGTGGAACGCTCCTCCTGCTTCCTGATTCCCTGCGTACTTTCGTCAAGCACAAGTCTTGGGAGGAACAGAATAACTTCATTTTTGTCTCTCACTGAAGTTTTTCTCCTGTCCCCAAATGAAAACTCAAAGAGGTCTGATGACTCTTGTGCTCACTATTAGTAATATTTTCTGTCACTTGAAGTCACAAAGCACAGTCTTGGTTCTGTCATGAGAATACCCAGTCCTGTGTGTTAGGTCTAACTCTGCCTTTGATTCAGAGGTAAATCTTCTCCATGTCCCCTTCCAGGGCCAGCTTCAGGGCCAGCCTTGTCTTGGAGAGTGGGTAGGACTGTGCTTTTCTCTCTTTCTCTGTTCTTCCTTTGCCCTCAGTTTACTGACTGCAGCTCCAGGGTTGGGCAAGGACAAGGAGGGGGGACAGTAGAAAAGGAAAGTTTTTACTGAACTGGTGTGCTGTCACGGCCAGCTCTGGACTTGGGGGCAGACACTGAAAGCCGATTAGGCAGCAGACCCCTTTCACACTTCCTCAGAGACCTAGTTATGGCAGGGCAGGGAGGCGGGGTCTGGCTCACCTGCTGATTGCAATCAAGCCTGAGCTCACCACTGGCTTGGTGGCCCCCTAGGAAGCCTGAAGTTTTCCTTCTGCTAAAGTCCCATCACTCCCCTGTACCAGCTCTCTTTTCAGAGGGGGTCCACATCTGAAAAATGTCATTTCTGAACCCACAAACCCTAGGAATAAGGCAGCAGAAACTCTTGTTGGTCCCAACTTGTCCCCTATGGCTAACATTCCTATAGAAGTCCCTGAGGGTCATGGCCCCTTAGCCACTGCTGGGGAGGGAGAGGTGGGTTTTTTCTCCATGCAACTGCCTCTCTCTCTCTCTGTCTCCCCGCCCCTCTGCTGACAGCCACACTCCCTTGGCTTTAACTTTCTCAGGTCCGTATCAGGCAGTAGCCTGGTGAGCCTCCAGTGCACATACGTCAAGCTCTCCAGCACATTGACCACTTTCTCTAGACCCGCTAGGGTGGGTGCCCTCCCTCCCCAGAGCAGCTCTCTCCAAATTCAAGCTCACTCTCTCGAATTTATCAGACACCGACCGTGAACATCCGCATCTTGGTCTCTCCCTGCACTGTGCAGAGTATCTAATATCTCTTTGTCTGTCTGAGGTCGTGGCTGAAATGTACTCTTTCCCAGGCTTCTGATTCACAGTCTGGGGCGGTCCCTCCTGATTGGTGGAGCCCATCTCCCACCGGAACTCCTACAATGGGAATCCCACAGGCTTCCTGAGTCTCCTCAGAGGGGTTGAGGATGCAGAGCAGCCAAGTCACAGGGAGAGAACTCCCTCCTCCCTCCCCCAATCCTGGGAATCAGGCTGCAGTTGTTTCTCTTAACAAATGGTAGGGGCGTGGTGCAGTTCCCCAGGAGCCCTGTTACGACAAACCACCTTCACTGCTCTGTGATATGGTGGCAGGCACGGAGAGGAATAATTTTGCATCAGGGAAACGTTATACACTCAGTGCCTCTCCCCCACCCCGACTGCACCTTTCTAATCCTGGGCAAGGCCAGGGGGATGTAAAGGGGGACGAGAAAACAACCATGACCAAAAAAGGAGGTGGTTTCAGGAAGACCTTTTGCATCAGCCTTGGTGGCCTCTTCTCATGACCTCCTGGTCCCTGCATCCCCCCTCCCTGGCATTTTGCAACAGTAATGAGTGTTTTGCAGTTTGGGGGGCACTGCTGAGTGGGCAGTACACAGGATCACATGTTTTTTTTTAATCCTCTTCTGAGACTGCAGATGACTGTATTTCTCACATGCACAGTCTGACTTCCAGGCACCTGAAACCCCATCATCCCACCCTCAAGCCAGGGATGAATCTGGCCAGTGTAAAGTGGCACTTGGGAGGAATTTGCCATCTCCCTTCCACAATGAAGCCTATTCCCTTGAACCTTTAGGCTGCCAAAGAGAAAGGCTATGAAAACAGTGGTTCCCTGGTCTTTGGAGTTTACAGACCAATAATATGTTTTAAGAATGACAAGAAACTTATTTAGCAAGTAAGGATATTGAAGAAAAAAGAAACCTAAAAAATGAACATCTCCTAGACCACCATTTCATAAAAGAAAGGACATTTTAGCGCACACACACACTAATTAAGAAGGAAACTGAACTTGGAATAAATGGCAGCCCTTTGAACTAAATACACTTAGTTTTTTTTTGTTTTGTTTTGTTTTTTTTTTGCGGTACGCGGGCCTCTCACTGTTGTGGCCTCTCCCATTGCGGAGCACAGTGCTCCGGACCGGGGCACAAACCCGTGTCCCCTGCATCGGCAGGCGGACTCTCAACCCCTGCACCACCAGGGAAGCCCATACACTTAGATTTTTATATGAAAACTCCCAATATTTTCCTTACTTTTCTTTCTTTCTTTTTTTTAAATTTTATTTATTTATTTATTTATTTTTGGCTGTGTTGGTCTTCGTTTTAAATTTTATTTATTTATTTATTTATTTTTGGCTGTGTTGGTCTTCGTTTCTGTGCGAGAGCTTTCTCTAGTTGCGGCGAGCGGGGGCCACTCTTCATCGCGGTGTGCAGGCTTCTCACTATCGCGGCCTCTCCCGTTGCGGAGCACAGGCTCCGGACGCGCAGGCTCAGCGGCCATGGCTCACGGGCCTAGTTGCTCCGCGGCATGTGGGATCTTCCCAGACCAGGGCTCGAACCCGTGTCCCCTGCATTGGCAGGCAGATTCTCAACCACTGCGCTACCAGGGAAGCCCATCCTTACTTTTCTTATTTTGTTGGAGACCCATGGAAACTCCAGTGTAGCCTGTTCCTTTAATTAGAGATTGGAAAGCGGGAGCTCAAGTTGCTGAATCAGTCACAAGGTAAGGAAGCAATCACATATGCAAACAGCTACATGTCACCGCGTTTACTGACGTCAACACTTAACACACATGCATGATTACCGAGTTCTTGCTGGGCGCTAGGTTTATGTGGGGTACGCACTGCTCCCTGACCAGAAGGGAGTGTGTACTTGAGTGAAAGATATGAAAATGTCACCTCCTCGAAGAGGCCCTCCGCATCACCCCATCTAAAGTGGCAGCAAAGACACCCCCCACCCCCGGTAATTCTCTAACATGTCACCTTTTTCTTTTTCTTCTGTACTCTTCCCTTAATGGAAGTTACTTGGCTTCTATCTTTGCATCCTCCTCTGTGGCCCATCTCACCCTTCTAGAACGTAAGCCCCAAGGGTGCAGGAACTTTTCTGCCTTACTTACCACCAGAGCTCCCATACAGAGGTACAGGGGGTTCCCCAGGGTAGTGGGGTGGGATCCTGGGTTGGGGGGTGTGGGTGGGACACAGCCGTCCATTGTCCTGGGCCTCTCACACTGTACATAACCTCTTCAAATCTCTCAGTGATCAGGTGAGGTTATCGCAGGCATCTTGCTCTGAATGAGTGCTCTGACTTCTGAATTAATGGAGTCCCAGTTAGGAAGATAAGTTAAAGTGGAACAGCAGTGTTTCTTTAGAGGAGGAAAAAAGAAATCTGCTTCGTACCACTTTCCTTCTTCGCTGAGGGCGTGGAGGTTGCTGGAAGGTCATGGGGAATATTTAGAACTGAAAACTCAAAGGCTCCCCATCACCCTTCCCCAGTGGAAATCAGCAGTCCGTGCAAAGCACGCTGGTGGCAGCAGGAGGGTCCCAAATCCCCTCGCCAGGTCACCACTGGCAATGACAGGGGAGGTCCCAGGCAGGACCAGAGCCTGACATTAACATCCCAGTCCCCAGCAAGGAGGCAGGGGTGGGACTGGCTCTGTGTGTGGCTGGGCGCCGTGTAGTTGCTTCTCAGGAGGTCACAGCAGCTTCAGGAAAGCAATTGCAGGCTCCTTCCGCTGTGTGTAGCTGCAGGAAGGCAGGCTGAGGTGAAGCTCAGCGCAGCTCCTCAGACGTCAGGAGCCGGGGATTGAGCTCCGAGTTTGGGAGAGGAGCTGGGTCAGATCATAATAACCTGAGTTAATATTTGCTTACACTAGAAATGCTCTTAAGAATCATGTGAAATAGAAGTCATCATGATCTCTTCTTCACGCATGAGAATACTGGAGCTCAGAGGGGTTACGTGGCTTGCCCGAGGTCGCACGGCTGACGCACGACATCGCCAGGACTTACATCCAAGTTTGCCCCACCCGCAGTGCACACGCGCCTCTGTGCTTCTGCCCTGAGCCTACCTCCCATTCACTAAAATGTGCCATGGTTTGGTGACAAGCCCCAGAGCTCCGTGGCCAAGTCCTGAGGTTGGAATGACAATAGTAATAAGTGACGGCAACCAGCTCCTGCTATGTGTCAGGCGCCGTGCGGGAGCTTTCAGCACATTAACTCTTTCAACCCTGGCAACAGCCCTGAAAGGGGGGTATTATTATTGCCATTAAGCAGATGAGAAACAGACTAGAGAGTTTAAATGAACCTCCCAAGGCCCGTGTGCATGAAGCGGTAGATTCAGAATTTGAACCCAGCTTTCCCTCGAAAGCATCGTCCTGTGGGACACAGTTCATTCAGGAAGTATTTAGGAGCACCTGTTCTATGCCAGGCACTGTTCTAGAAGGTAGGGATTAGCACTAAATGGAGAGACAAAGCCCTTGCCTTCATGGGGCTCACATTCTGGTGGAAGAAACAGACAATAAATGTAGGAAGAAAGAAATACGTGTCATTTCGGCTACAAGTTATTAAAGAGAGGAGGGTCTGTGTGAACCCCACGCCCCTTCTGGCTGCCGCACTGAGTGGAGACTGTAGGTGGGCAGAGCAGCAGGGGACCAGTTAAGAGGTGATGGCAAAAACCCAGGTAAGAGACAAGGATGGCTTGGATAGGGATGGTGGTAGTGGATCGGTGGGAGGTGGTTGGATTCACTTTGAAGTAAATCAGTAAGATTTGTTGATAGCATGGATGTCGATTGGGAAAGAAATCAAGGAGTCAAGGGTGATTCCAAGATTTCCGCCTGAACAGCTGGAGGGATGGAATAGCCAGTTGCTGAGATGGGGAAGATGGGAAGGTCAGAATTTCTATTTTATTATTTGCGTTTGAGATGTTTATTCCCCATCCAAGGGGAGATGTTGAAAAGCCATTGTGATTTATGAGTCTGGAACTCAAGGGGTATTCTGTGCTGAAAATGTACCATATTTCATCAAATGTAAGATGTCATTGACTGTAAGACCACCGTTATTTTATGTACTACTAAGAGAGAGCACTGCCAATTAAACTAGGACACAACCCAACTTTTAGAGATATTAAAATGTGTGTCTTAAAATCAATGGGATATAATCAGTTTGGGAGTTGCCGGTATACAGGTGATATTAAAGGTGGTGAGAGTTGAAATCACCATGGGAGTGATAGAGGAGAGATAGAGAAAGAAAAGAAACACAAGGACTGTGCTCTCAGACGGCAAAGCTAGGACGCTCACGGCCCAGTTCTAGCCAAATGCAGTGTCGGACAGTTAAAGTTCTTCTTCAGAGGCAGATGCCATGCTGGTGCCTCCCTGTGGGGCTTCAGTCTGAGGATGCAGAGTTCAGGGGTGGCCAGCTGGCATTGCAGCCACATCACCTGGCACTGGCTACATGGCACCCACAAGGGCCGAACCTTTGGGCTCACCTGGGTTCAAACCTGAACTCAGTTTCCTCATCGGTAATATGGGCATATAATGTCTGCTCTACTCCCTTCAAGACACAGAAAACAGGTCAATGTCTTCTTTTTCTGGGCCTCAGTTTCTGCATCTATAAAATGAAGAGGTTGGACAGGATGATCTTGAAGCCCTCTTCTGGCTCAGGCATTATGATAACAGTAATACTGGCTGCAGTACTTTGAGCATCTACTAGGAGATTTATGTAATCGTTAATCAATATAAACAACCATTCAGGGTACGTGTTATTATTCCCATTTTGTAGATGAGGTAACTGAGACCTCAGGGGGCAGGCTGCTCATAGTGGTGGAGCCAGGCTGAAAAGCAGGGTGTTTAAAGCCAAGGGCTTTGGATTCCACCAAGCCCCCTGCCTCCCTGTTGGGATTGACGTGTGTTTCTTGAATGAAACTTAGTAGCATCATCGCCAGAGCCCAAGGGCAACCTCTCCCCATAATATGACAAGGGACGTTCAGGTGTTGCCCCACATAAATGGGAAATGTAATTTGTCTCAGCAGCTCCAGTGCTCTCATGGAAACGGAGTGGCTCCTGGAAAGGCCACTAGGAAGGGAGGCAACTGATGTGTGTAGAGGGTAACTCACACCCAACCCTGGGGACTCGGGGTCCAGTGTTCTCTTAGACCACATTTTTATAAGTCAAGGGTGGTACCACACAGAATGGTGCTGAATGGGTTTCCTGTGGCTGGGGAGGGGCTGGTGAAGGCCATTCTGTCTTCTCTGGTATCATGAGAAAGTTTCCTGAGCATGAGGTGGGAGGGAAGAGGTGGATTTGGGTGGGTTTGAGTGATGGGACAAAGCTGGCTCTTGACCAAGGCCTAATCGTGGAGCTGACCAGAGTCAGTTGCCGTCAGCATTTCAACAGGATTATAGTGTAGACAAGGGTTTCATAACCTCAGCAATATTGGCATATTGGTTCAAATGAATCTGTGTGATGGGGGACTGTCCTTTGCATTGTAGGATGTACATCAGCATCCCTGTCTGCTACCCATTAATGCTAGTATCATCCCCCCAAACAGACAACTAAAAATATCTCCAGACGTTGCAAATGTTTCTTGAGGAGCAAAACTGTACCCACCCCCTTCCCCAGGGTTCAGAACCATTGGTGTAAATAATTCCCTTATCCTCCTAAGAAGGTCATCAGCTGACCGCTTCCATGAATGCCCTGGGGCCTTCCTGAAAATTCTTCTCCCCATGGCATCTGACTTCAGGGCTGGGTGAAAGCTGGACCCCATTGTAACCAGGTTCCCCCTGCCTTTCACTAATTGTCCCCCTGGAACCATCTCATACTGAAACCTTCTCTGGGAAACGCTGTTTCTCTCACTACTCTCTATCTGTGCTGGGCACCTTCTACGTATCCTCAGACACACCCAAATGTGTTCCCACCTGGGACATTTACATGTGCTGTTCCCCTGCCTGTGTCTCCTTCTCAACGTTCAGATCACTGTTCACATGGTACATCTTGATTACCATTCCAGTCACTCCTTCTTGCATCTCTCTGCTTCAGTTCCTGCAGAGCATCTTCCACCCTCTGGAATCATCTTGTTCATTTATTTGCCTATTTGTTTCTTGCTTTCCTTCCCCATTAGACTGTAAGCTCCCCGAGGGCAGAGAACTGTTCTAGCCTGTTCCCTGCTGTAGCCACAGTGCCGACTGCATGGCTAATGGTTGGCTGAATGACTTTGGTGGACACCTACTCTGTGCCAGGGGCTGCAGATGCCAAGGTGAATAGCTCAGTCCCTGTCTCCTGGGAACTTGCTGCCTTGTAGAGGGAGACCAATGGAGGAGGTGAGGCCAGGGAAGTATGGGAGCACAGAAAGGGAGCAAGTGAGGAAAGATCTCCAGAGAGGTGGTTAGAGGAAACGGAGGGTGCATAGCATCTCTAGAGGCATGGAGATCTAGGGGATCATGGATGAGCCCAGAGGACAGGGAAGGAGCATGGCACAAAGCTTGGCACTGCAGGAATACCAGGGCGGTATCTGAAGCAGCTGGAGATGATGGTGGTGGAATAAATGAGGCCAACTCTGAGAGGCCTTGAATCCCATCTGAGGAAACTTCAGCCTTATCCTGTAGCAAAAAAGAGCCATGGAGGCAGTGTGGGCTAATGGTTAAGACCGTAGGCTTAGAAGTTAGTAGTCTGAGATCTTTGTTCAAACCCTTACTCTGATACTTCTCAATGGTTTGGCCCAGCAATTTCATGTCTCTTAACCTCAGTTTTCTCATTTTTGAAATGAGGTTAACATTTTCCCTTTGGGTTGTTGGGAATGTGATCGCGTGCTCAGCCCAATGCCTGGCACATAGTAAGTACTCAATAAATCATCACCATTCCTGTTGGTGTGGTTAACAAGGAGCCATTGGAGGTTTCTGAGACAAACAAGGGATGTGATAGATTAGCATTTTAGCAAGATCACTCAGGCAGTAGTGTGGAGGGTGGCTTGGCAGTGGCCCTGGGGAAAGCAGATGAGACAGGAATCAGGGAGGACAGTTTGGAGGTTGCTAGAATGAAAAGGGAGGCAGAGGAGGGGGCGTGGTTCCTAGGATCTAGAGCATCTGCTGTGGTAGGAAACGTGGCCATACTTTGCTCCTCAAAGTAAGGGTGCAGGGGCTGGAGGAAGAGCCCCCAAGCCTGACAGTAATTGAGACCTCGATGTGGACCTGGGGGGGACTACAGCTCAGCCTGACCTGGGTTCACTCAGCAGCTCACGGCGCCCCTGGAAGAGGCAGCCAGCTCTGCATTTCAGACAGCCCTTGCGGTGAGAAGGGTGGCTTGCCATTAGTATCGGGTGATACACTTTTAATTAAAATAGTAATCATTTGAGCATTCTCTAAAGTTTTACTTTGGGAATTTGCCTTCTTGCAAGCTCTGCCCTAATTAACATTCTCTTTATCCTTTATTAATAAATTACATATCAACAGTTTTATCCGCCTCCTTTGATCACAGAGCATCATCATTCCTGAGCCAAACTCCACTCTATTGACATTTTGGGTGTAGTGGAGCCAACCAGGACTGATTTGGGGGGTTGAGAATTAGAATTCTCAGTTAACTCCCAGTAACATAGGGGTCCATCTTCTTGCTGTCCTGAGCCCCAGGCAAGCACACAACATATGTGCCTCCTGAGGTCAAGATTATGGGACCCCTTAGGGGCAGGCCTTTTGAGGAAGCCCCTAGACTTAGGCAGATAAACCTGAGAGGCGACCACGCATATATTAGGACCCAGTACCATAACTAGGAGAACAGAAGCGGAAAAGCTGATGGGCTAGCCCACAGGCTTCAACCCCAGGCTCAGAAAGATTAAGTAACTTGATTACAGTCACAAATTCAGGTCATTAAAGGTTAGGGAATCAATAGGGACTAACATTTATCGGGCAGCTCTTATGTGCTAAGTCCTGTGTGAGGTGCTTTGTGTGCCTGGTGCCTGTTAATATCCCAGACCATCTAATGAGGTATAGGCAGTTGTGTCTCCCATCTCTGGAAGAGAAAAGCAAGTCAGTGAAATTAACCACCTTCCGTAAATCTACCCGCTAGGAAGAGACGCAGTTGGTATTAAGTCAAGGTCTGTCCAACTTCAAAGACCTCTCTCTGTTGAGGTCTTTGCACTATCCTGGCTTACAACCAAGGTCTCCCAGCCTGAACCCCACTGCCCTTTTGTTTGGCACCCTATCTGGAGGGTGTGTCAGACCCTTGCTACTCAAAGTGTGGTCCACGGACCTGTGGTATCAGCTCACTTGGGTTCAAGTTATAAATGCAGAATCTCAGACCCCAACTCATACATAAGAATCAGAATCTGCATTTTTATAAGATTCCCAGGATGTACAATACCCATTAAAGTTTGGGAAACAAAATGGATGTTTGATAGTTGTTCAGCATCTTCTACTAATCCTCACGAGCCTTCCAATGTCAATGTTATTCCTAATAAGTAGGTACAGAGACGTTAAGTGATGACTTGGCCCAAATCTTACATTCAATTAGTGGCAGAATCCAGATGGAGTCCCTAGCCCTGCCCCTGACCTGGAGTTCTAGGAGCTAAGGTCCCATATTCTCAGTTCTTGGGCCTCAGGATGATTATAATGGAGATTGGGAGCCATTATTAGCATTCCCAGAAGTCCAACGTGTATCTTCTACCTCATCCTAGTCAGACCATAGGGAGGTGAACTTGGACACAAACATCTTTGCTTTTGGCAAGAATTATAATTGGCCAGCATGGAAGCTAGTTATTTCCTGGAGAGCGGGGGTTTAGATAGGCAATCATATATCACTTTGATTAATAAAAAAGAGACGTTCATTAATTACCTTTCAAAAACTTGACTTGTTTAGGAGACGATGGCTTTCAAATTGTGAGGTCCATAGTGGGAAGGAGATTGTAAAAGGGGTCCCTGTGAGTCTAGTAACTTCTAATATGTGTTGAAGAAGAAATCCAGAGGCTCAACATCACTGATCATCAGGGAAATGCAAATGAAAACCACAGTGAGATAGCACCTCACACCTGTTAGAATGGCCACCATCAAAAAGACAAGGGACAACAAGTGCTGGCGAGGACATGGAGAAATTGGAAGACTTGTACGCTCTTGGTGAGAATGTAAACTGATACAGCCACTATGGGGAACAGCATGGAGGTTCCTCCAGAAATTAAAAATAGAATTACCATATGACCCAGCAGTCAAAGCCAAGTCTCCCAAGTCCCCTTTCATTTCATAGCATGGTACCCCTCCGGCTTATGACATTCTATTTGTTATACCATTGTGGCTGACAGCTGGTTTTTCTTTACTATTTCAGTGATGAGGCTTTAGAATTGGTCTTTGGTCAACAGCCAGCAAGTAGACTTTGTCTTTTCCTCCTCTCCTTAATGCATTCTGACCAGGAATTGAACCCGTGCCCCCTGCAGTGGAAGCACAGAAGTCCCAGTGCATTCTGGGAAGTCCCAGTGCATTCTGGATATCGTCACCTTTACTATCCATTTCCTGAGTGACTTTCCCTTGTTCTGTTGTGGCCTCTCCCGTTGTGGAGCACAGGCTCCGGATGCGCAGGCTCAGCGGCCGTGGCTCACGGGCCCAGCCGCTCCGCGGCAAGTGGGATCTTCCCGGACCGGGGCATGAACCCGTGTCCCCTGCCTCGGCAGGCGGACTCTCAACCACTGCGCCACCAGGGAAGCCCCACGTGCTTTTTTTTAAAGTCAAACAGACCTGGGTTCAAGTCCTGGCTCTGACACTTTCTGTGTGACCTCAGAGTTATTTCATCTTTCTAAGCTTCAGTTTCTATATCCATAAGATGAACCTGCCTCATAGGGTGTTGTGAGGATTGACAAAGGAAGTATATGTGGAGCAGTTGGTGTGGAGATCATGTTTGGCAGGGAAGGCACCTGAGTTCTAGAGGAAGGAGCAACTTGCCGTGGTTATAAGGCTGCTGAGGGAAGGAGGGGCCAGAACCCAGCCTCGGGTCCCTTTCCTCACTGCACCTTTTGCAACACCTGTGCTTTAGGTTCGGTGAGAAAATGCCACACGGAAAGCAACTCAGACCAGTAGAGTCTCTCAGTTTGCTTTTTTGTTCCCATGTCTTTAAATATCATTGACATTGGTGAGGTCCAATAGCCTGGCCAAGCTGTGACATCTCTGGAGCAGCCTGGCCCCGAAGGCTCTCATCATCCTTCAGCTGAACCACCATCTCTTCTGAGAGGCCTTCCCTGACCAGTCAAATCTGGAAGTTCTCTGTTCATATTCTCGTACATTCCTCTGTTTTGTTTTCAGATTATAACTCATTTGTTTGTGCTTTCATGTCATGGTCTCTGTAAGTTTGTGTTTCATTTATTTATGTATCTTTTTGAAATTAACCTTTTTATTTTAGGATAATTGTAGATTCACATGCTGCTGTAAGAAATAATATGGGGGGATCCTGGGTACCCTTCATCCAGTTTCCCCCAGTGGTAATATCTTTCAAAGCTCTAGGGCAATATAACAACCAAGATATTGACATTATCTTTAAAATGTTTTTCTTTTCACTAGAAATTAAGGGCCACAAAATCAGGGACTTTGTCTCATTTGACACAAAATTCCCAACATCTAGAACCGTGCCTAGCGTGTAGTAGCTGCCTAATTACTGTTTGCTAAGTGTGTGAATCAAAATTGTAGGGCAAGAGCCCTGTATCATTTTCTATCCCTTCCTCTCCCTGCAATCTTTAAACGGCTCTGTGATGCCCAGGTAGTTTTACTCTGCAAAGTCACAGGTTTCTCCAAATTCTGTGAACTGAATCTCATTAAATCAATTAGAGCAATGATCTTCAAACTGGGAGTACCTGAAGATTTCCCCAGGAGTGTGTATGCATGAATAGTTTGAAATAAATCAATTTCCAGATACTCAACTTGTTTTTCAACAGTTTTCCAGTATTGATCTGACCAAGAAGATCTACCCAATAAAAGTTCAGAGAGGCTCTGCTCCCATTTGACAAGAAGGAGACCTCTCCCTTATCTCAAATCTTACTAGAATGATTTGCCCTGGGATTTCAAACCATCCGAATGTCAAACAAAGGGATAAATTGAAATATTAGTTTGAAGTAAGCCACTTCTAATGATTAACTAAGGTACCTTAAACACACAGTGTGTCCTATCTTTTCCCAAATTGTGTATCTTCCTGTTACAGGCTAAGGTTGGCACTGGAAATAGGGTCTTTGGGCTTGTGTTGGGAGGCTCTGAATCAGGAACAAACAAAACAGCATAGATTGGTGATGCTAATCTTCTCAAAGTGCTAAGAACGTTTTTCAGAGCTACTGTTTTTCTCAAGCTATATTGATGAAACCCATGTTTGTGAAACCCATGTTTGTGTAACCCATGTGTAAAATTTATATGTGATCTCTTTCCGATTTGATGTGCTTTATTCCATTCATTATCTTTTAGTCACATCATGGGATATTTATTCCAATTATACCTCATCCTAATTTTATTTAAACTTATAAATTGTATGCTATTTTCTGCTCATTAACACAGAGTAAATATGTGCACTCACGACGACAACTTCTAGATGATCAGTTTAACAAGGGGCCAGTGCTTTTCCAACCTTCTTTTTGGGGGATGGGAGTAAAAAGATTGAAGACAACTGAGACAACACAGCCATTTGGAAAGCCATGATCAGCTGCCATTTTGATTCAAGATCTAATGTCATGGGCATTTTGAAGCCCTTTGACTGCATCCCAAATTTGATGCAATCAGTCTACGCCCTGAAAAGTTATCAAGAAGCAGCCAGGCTACAAATGCTCAGGGTTGAATAGTTCTCTTGAAAGAAGCCTCACTGTGTCCAGCTGATAATCAAACGAATGGCTGCCTTGAGATAGGTCGCCAAGGGGGACCCACTGCTCCCCCATCCCTTATCCAAGCCTGGGCTCTGTTTCTCTCCCGATAGGAGCCCATAATCCCATCAGCGCCAAAGGGAGTTATGTGCCTGCTTTACTAGAGACAATAGGCTGTCTGAGACGGACAATTGTTCCTAGCAACTGAGGGGGTAAACACGATAGGCTGTTCCCAGCCACTATCCAGGAAGGGCCCGGCTGGGGCTCCCAAAGCCCTTTCTTTGTTAGGCTGCAGAGCCAGAGGACTCAGCCTGTCTCTCCTCCCTCAGTGGCTGCCATCCCCCACCTTCAGAGGCAACCTGTCCCTGGGGCATCTCCCAAGGTCCCCACCCACACTGGTTGCTTCTCCTTCCTGCTTCTATAAGATTCTCTCCTTCCTGCTTCTCCTTCCTTTTAAAGACAAGCCCAAGGACCCTTGTCTGTTTCACTCTTCGCCATGAAATCGTAACAGCATCAAAAATCAGAACTGTAACCATTTATTGAGCACTTATTATTTCCCCGACTTTAAGCATTTTATGCACATTTGTACATTTAGCTACAGATCCTCTTGGCAACTCTGCAAGGTAAATATAATCATTCCCATTAAATAAAGCAAAAAGAGCCTCAAGGAAGTCACACATCTAGTAAATTGCCGAACCTGGCTTCAGTCCCCGACCCGAGCTCTATCAGGCTCCAAATCCCATGCTCCAAGTGATGCCCGTGTTTCCCAAAGTATGTTTCCTTCAAGATCCTCTGAGACAGAGCTTGGGAGATGCTCTACAGTGTCCCTGCTCTCCACACCCTAGTCCCTTTCTTGGAGACTCCCAATGCAATTTAGTTTATTATAAGTTCTGGAAAGTCCCGCAGGAAACAAATTTAACTTGTTTAACTCAGTATTTCCCAAGTATTTATCATTTTTTGCACAACACAGATCACACTTTGCTAAATGCTAAACTGTATGATGATGATGGGGGAAGGGGAAATGTGACTAGAGGAAGGAGCTTCTAGAGGAAGTTAGAAACGTGACTGCCTCTTGCACTCAGCCCCTTAGGCCAGCGGTGGAGGCAGAGCTGTTGACTGCCGCGTTGGATTTCAGGGCCTGACAAGGGAATCATAGCCAAGTTCTCTCTTTTGTTTTTTAAAAATTTTTGTTGGAGTACAGTTGATTTACAATGTTGTGTTAGTTTCAGGTGTACAGCAAAGTGAATCAGTTATACATATATCCACTCTGTTTTAGATTCTTTTCCCACATAGGCCGTTACAGAGTACTGAGTAGAGTTCCCTGTGCTGAACAGTATGTCCTTGTTCTTACCTATTATAGGGCCGTGGCAGCACCACAGAGATCCATCGTCCAGCATCTACTATCCCCCCTTTTATACCAAAAATGTGACCTGCTTTCCTACAGCAGGGGAAGAAGACAAATTGCTCCAGAATCTGGGGAAGGAAAGATGCGGTAGCAGTATTGAGACTATACTGCCCTGGGATGGAGCTGAAATACAGTAGGGCGAGAGTTTGACTCTAGATGAAAGCTGGGGGTCCATCTCTGGGGACTGGCAGCCCCTGGCAGAGTCCCCTGTGAATCTGGTTGTCCCTGGGGTTCTCCACAGCAGCGGGCTGAGGCCGGGACTCCTCGCCTATGCCAGGGGCTCCTCCTCTACACTTGGATGTACTCACAGCTGAGGCCCCTCATCTCTTGGTCCCACTGGAGGGAAGGGACAGAGCCTCAGGCGTCAGGCAGAGCACGAGGCCCAGGCTGATGTGGGACACGCCACAATGACATGTCATGGGGATTTGTGGGCCTCGCTGGAGCCATTTCCTCCAGGGGGTCATTTTATTTAGTTCCAATTGGACCCTGTGATTGGTCTCAGCCCTGAGCCACCTGGTGTCCTGGCTCCATATGGCAACAGCTAGGAAGATGCCATTTTTCAATCGAAATATGCTTCTGCCTTACTGGGGATCAGTCTGTAATTGCCTTTGGCTGGAAAAGGGCTTTGGTTTTTTAAAACTAAGCCAGGAAGTGATTTCTCCACGTCTGATTTGTTGGTCTGATGGGTCATTGTCTTCTTTATTAACTCAAACAGAGTGAGTCACAGCATGGGAGTGACAGGCGGGGTCTTAGAGGTCAGCAGGGCCTACCACTGACCTCATGTGGGAATCCCTTCCACCTACCCTGGACAGATGGTCCTTTCGCCTCTGGCTCAGCACTGCCACAGACACGGGAGCTCCCTCCCTCCCTGTGTAGACCTATCTGCTGTTGGCCAACTCTCAGTGAGTTTGACCCCATAGGGAGGCAACAATGGGTACCCTTTAAAGGACCATCACCACCTGCCAGACTCTAGGCTAGGCATTTCACATGCCTGTCTTATTTAATCTTCATCCTAACCCTCTAAGGTAATACTTATTATCCCTATTTTGCAGGTGAGTGAAACAAGTCACAGAGGATTGAGGAACTTGTTCAGGGTCCCACAGGCAGTAAGGGATGAAGCTGGTAAATTCTGGAAGGGTCACTCCAGAGCCCTTTGCTCTCTGCCTTGAATAAGAATAGCTTTTGTCCATGGAGGGTTTACTAGGAGCCAGGCTCTGGCCAAGGGTTCCATAGATACCATCCCATTTCACTGTAACAGGCTGTGAAATGGTTCTTAGCATGCCCATTTTAGAGATAAGGACCCAAGGGATACAGCCAAGGCCACCAGCAGAGCAGTGACTCTAATCAAGGTCTTTCTGCCCCAAAGCACACTGTCCATCAAAAGCCATAGTGCTGCCATTCTACAGGTGAGGAAACCGAGACTCAAAATTCAGGAGTTTGTCCAAGCTCTCGAGCTAGGAGTAGCAGAGTCAGGAGGTCAGCCTGACTCAAACCCCCAGCTCTTCCTTGGTCTCCTGCTTACCTCTAATCCTGCCCTTGGCTCCTAGAGGACCAGCCCCTCTGATGATGGGTGATCCCATCTCTCTGTCCTCCCCAATAGCTTTAATAAGCTTTCCGGGTAGCTGGTCTCATCACTTAAGTTTGAGAACCAATGATTAGAGAAAGCCTTCATTCATCCTTGGTCACCTTCAGAATAGGGTCATGGAAAGCAATGTAAATTTCAAAGTCAAAAAGACCTGGGCTCAAATCCCTGCTCTGCCATTTCCTCTTTGAGTCATTTAAAGCAAATTGAATAAACTCCCGGAGGCTCAGTTTCCTTGTCTATGACCAGAGATAAGAATGGCTACCTTGTATGGTCATCAATCTGTTTCTTTTGGAAGTGGGAGCTTCCTCCTGGAAGTAGCGATACTCTCTAAACTCTAAACGTATCTCTGAAGTTCCAGGAACCGTGGCTTGAGCTGTTGATGACGCGTGTTGCCAGTCAACCTAACAGCAGTCATCGTAGCCAATGAAATGTCATTTATTGTCATGTTTACTTGCACACCCCTACATGTGGTACTTTGCTTTTATCCTCGCAGCAAATCCCGCCTAATCCCACTGATACAGTCTCTCCAGCTTGTACTCCCCCTCGAGAAACGTTCAGCCTGGTGTAGGAGTTAAAATCCAGGGACTCTGGAGTCAGGTGTCTTGCCATTTTTGACTGTGTGATCTTATACAAATCGGTTAACTGAGCTGAGCCTGGCTTTCCTTGTCTCTAAAAAGGGAGTAAAAATACCTGCCTCCCCACTCTAGAGTGGTTCAGGTTACAGACATACTCATAGTAGGTTTTCAAACATTATTTCTCTTTCTATTTCCTGCCCTCTCCTCTCTCACTTAGCCAACTCTGAGTCCGACCTCTCAGTGATACCAAATGCTACTCGTCACCTCCGTCTTCCTCTTGTATTTCCAGGCTCATGGTGGCTAATCTATCAAGTGTTATAATGGTCACAAGTGTACTTTTTAGCTTTAGAAAAAGTATTGTTCCAATGTAAACTGCCTTCTTTTGTCCTCTAGACCAAAGCTGGTGAATGTCCTTAGTACAGCAGTATGATTTGCACTGTATGCATCCATTTAAATAATATTTCTTGAGCATCTTATAGGTGTGTAGGGCTTAATATTGTGCCTGGTACATAGTAAGTGTTCAATAAATGCTTGACTACTGAATGAATGAATGACTGCATGGATTAGTACTTCTTCAAGGAAGCAGTGACATGGGCAGAGCTGGATGCCATTTAAACCAAGTGATTTAAGCGGCGTGAGGAGGAGATGGACTTGGACCCAGACCCTCTGATTCTAACTCCTGAGTTCTTTCTGCCTTGAGTCTGCAAGGTGAGCGAATGAGATCCATGCTGTGAGCCAGCCACAGGTTTCAGGGATGACAGTAGACGGAGGTCACTGTAAAGGCCAAGTTCAAATCTCTCATCCCCCCTGGCTCACTGGTTCCCGGGCTCTGGTCAGGCGGAGTCTGAAGCCCAGTGTTCTGAGCAGCCATCAAGGTCTGAGCTGGGTTCTGTCTCCCTGGAGTCCACATTCCACACACGAGAAATGGAAGCCAGGCAGGGGCTGGGTGGGCTGGGTTTCGCTCTGGGACACTGGTCTACTTTGGTGGCTTGGAGTTGGGGAGAAAATCCACTTCGGGGGGAAAATGGGGTTTCCTGTGCAGCCTCCTCCCAGTTTGTCACCCCCCTGGCTGCTTACCTGGCCATCTTATCCTCCTGGGGCCAGCGAGAAGAAAGCTTGGGCAGTCAGGGAGGGATTCGGGAGCAAAAGAATGAGCCCTGGCTTGGGAGCCAGGCGGAGCTGGAGCGAGCCTGGTTCTGCTACCTGGTAGCTGTAAGACCACAGGCAAATCTTCCAACTCTCCCTCAGCCCAATCCTTGCAAGCGACTTCAAACAAAGGCATGAGAATGGGAATCCTAACACCCGCCTCATCGAGATGCTGTAAGGATGACTTGGGTGCTCACGTGCAGAGCACCCGGCAGGCACGTGGTTAGATGGTAACAAATGTTAGATGCTCCCCTTCTCCACCCTGCTTTCAACCCAGGAGGCAGTAAAGCCCATTTGGACCAGTTGCCATGTTCAGAGACCCTTTCCCTGCATGAAGCTGCTCAGAGCCCCGTGGTCCTCATCCACCTACTCATTCATTCCTTGTGTTCCTACTGCTACCCAGAGCCCTCCTCGCCAAGGTGAGCATTTATTATTGGGAGCTCCCGGAGGGCCAAGCCGCTACCCAGACCTGACTGGCTCTGTGAGATTTCGTGAGGGGGCAGATGTGTGTCTCAACCCTGCCTCCAGGGAGCCGGTTTGGACGTGGCAGCCCGCTGAATTATCCACTACATGCGTGCTCACCTCCATCTGTCTCCCTTGGACCCTCTCTGGTTTAAAGACTGACATTGGTGCTGGATGTGGCCTCCAGGGACAGAGTTCCTTCCTGGGGGACAGCTGCAACACCAGCATGCAGATGGTCAAAGGAAGACAGTCCTGGCTAGGGGTGCCCCCTTTGAAGTGGAGCTCCCACCTGGAGCCTCCCTGAGAGGCTGGCATCGAGCTGCTGGGAGTTGGTTGCTCGCCAGACAATTTAGCTTGGCATGAATAGGTCAGAGAAGTAAGCAGTGGTGTCTCTCTCTCTCTCTTTTTTTTTTTTTTTCCTGAGGGTACTAAACATTTGGGGAAATAATCTAATCACTTGCACTTTTGTTAAGTAGAGGAACTCTTCTGTTGTTTGTCTTCAGATAAAATGTCAAGCAGTCATAGTATAGAAACCTGTGCTCTAACGGAAGGCAGAGTGGCTCCAAGTGGGTTAGGATCTCCCTTCCCCCTCCCCTCCAGGAAGTTGCCACCGGGTGCTTCCAGGGAACCTTAGAATTCCATGGGGCTCTGTTTCTGAACCAAGGAAACTCGTTCTCCAGGAAACCACACCAAACTGTGTTCAAACAGGCAGCGAAAACAAATAGATGTTTTCCGGAAGAGAAGTCTCATCCCTGTTTGGTCTTCACTGGGAGTCTCTCGCAAGGCCTGACTGGTCTCTGAAGAGCAGATGACAGGGGAGGCTGAGCCCCCAGCTCTGAGACGTCGTCCTCCCTCAAGCCTGGCTGTTTTGTAACTAAGGTCATGTTGAGGGCGCAACTGACCGCTGGGGGTCTGGCTGCCGTGACTAAAGGGAGCCCCGTGGTGGCCATGCTGGGGGCCCCGGGTGTGCGGCCTGGATGGCAAAGACTGAGCCGCTGGGGGCAGGTAGGAAAACAGCCTGGAAGCTGGGCAGTGGAGCCGGCTGGACTGCCTCTTCTCG
Organism: Pseudorca crassidens; assembly: GCF_039906515.1. Classification (NCBI taxonomy): domain Eukaryota; kingdom Metazoa; phylum Chordata; class Mammalia; order Artiodactyla; family Delphinidae; genus Pseudorca; species Pseudorca crassidens. The sequence continues at coordinate 36,884,156 of NC_090304.1, read as the reverse complement.
GAATCCCAGCCTCTCCAGAGCCACCTGCAGGGTGGTGAGTTCCCGGAGAACGGGGGGTAGGGGTTGTGTACAGAAGGAGGGGCTGGTTACCATGGTAACCACCCTCTGTGGTTCAAACTCCAGCGGCCCTTTTGGAGGTGTTTTTTTCTCATTTAAATTGCCTTAGGGACTGTCGAAAAGATTTTATTTCCCAGGTTTTGAGCTAGTTCTCTCTCTTTTTAAAGTTCCTCTAAAGTAAATGTAATCATTTTAGACTCTTTTTTTTTTCTATTTCTCTCCTTGAGACGGGAAGCTATATCCCTAAGACGTAGCACTTTCTAACCCCCAGGTGCAGACATCTCCCCATCCATATAACCCGTGATTCATTTTTAGATCAGATCTGGGAGAAGATCAGTTGAAGTTTAGGCCATAGTCAACACCTGGATTCTGGGAGCTCACCTGTAGCCTATGTACTTCCCTTCTGAATGATAGGTGAAGAATCGGGGGTGGGTGCACATGAGACCATGAGGGCCCCTGACATGGATATGGGGGGGTCCTTGCACACCCATTTCCAGCTGGAGCCTCCCCAGCCCCGCGCACAGGCCCCACGGCCGCCCAGAGGTTAATGATCCCATAGTAACTTTGAAGGCCAGATCTCCAAGCTGGGGAGCTGTCGTTAATTAAGGTGGCCGGGGCTGGAGGCCATCTGCAGAGCCGAGAGAGGGCCAGAAGCAGCCCCAGCAGATGGAGAGCCTGAAAGATGCTGGAAATACTTGAGTTCCTCTCCCCCCACCCCCAAACGTAATGCCAAATCAAAGCAGTACTTTACCGTGAAACTGCTGACACGAAAGTAGCTTCTTTCTGGTTTTTCTAACTGCAGACGCTGGAAGCTGATTTTTTTATTCTCCCACCACCACTTTTTCCAGTCCTTCCTTGGTCACAGGTCCATGAAGTGTGTTCTTGTTCTGCACACGGGATTATCAGGCGTTGAGGGGAGGCTGCTGGCATCCAGCTACAGCTGTCATCTTCTCTACCTCTTCTTTTGGCCTCTCAAGTTTGCCTTTCATCTTCCCGTTCCTTGGGGCCATTTACTAAAGAACAAGGAGGAGCTGAGAGCTGGAGGAGGTGGAGAATCCCACCCCATACTCTCTTTTGCTTTAAGACTTGCCCATCCTTGCTTTGAGTAGTCACAATAAGGCTAATGATAATTGTGTGATGATAATAATAATAATAATAATGATAATAGTGATACTAATAAAAGGTCTGAGAACTCGCTTTCACTACAGGGAATGGGCTGGCTTCTGGAGATGTTTCTAGGCTCCAGTTCCCTGCTAATTAAAACAAAGCAACTGCAGTCTGGATAATAACATTTCAATGTCTGCAAGTTAGTGGCCCACAAGAAATGTTGGAAGAGTGGATTAAGGTGAAGTAAATGAGAGCATCCTCCGTGATTTAGAAATGGGGCAGTCCAGGCTGAGAGGTTGAATCACCTGCTGCAAATCACCCAGCTAGTGAGGAATGGGCTTGGAATCAGACCCAGGGGGCCTGACTCCGTGGTCACCATTGTTCCTCCTTGGGTATCACTGTTCACAGGTGAGGTTAGTCATGGCATCTCTTACTGACAATTTCATGGCTGTCGGTAATGGGTATCTCCAAAGAGCAGTTCACACATGAACAGAAAGGAAAGAAACTTAAGGAAAGGGATAATAATAAAGTGAAATCCTGAAACATCAAAGACGTAAGTGATCAAAGGGAATCAGATGATGGGGGTGGGGTTCAGTTATCACCATTCACTCCCAACGGCGCACATTCTGCAGCACGTACTCTGTACCAGGGCTGATACTAGTGACATGGCCTCCTGTGCTCTCGGAGGGAGGACGTGTTCTTGTCTCCATTTTACAGATGGAGTAACTGAGGCAGAGAAATGGCATTTACCCAGGAGCACAGTAATAGTGGAAGAGTCGGGGTTCATGAGCCTATATTGTCTAGGTCTACAGTTTGCCTTCGTAACCAAAGAGTGTGCCCTTCACCAATATCTTGCCAACCACAAGCAATAGAAAATTTCAAAACATTCAAAAGGTGAGTGTTTATAAACATATGAGCTGCTCAAAGCTGAGGTAATTTGTATTAAGCAGAGGTCACTGACTTCCTGCATGTCCTCCTTTTTGTGTGAGCCAGGGTTACAGACAAGAAAGATGAAACTACATCTCTTTCAAATGACTCTTCCCTGAGCAGGAAGGGCCTCAGGTCACTGGGCCCCTAAGCAAGTGAATGTCTCAGGCTTTGGGACCAAAAGTCATTCTCCTCTTTCTGAATGTGACGGGATATTAAAAGGGACATTTCTTATTGTCTTGGGGTTTAGCTGAGGCTCCCAAGGTGAGGCCGGGTGTCCACACTTTCTCAAGGTAGGGGCTGGGTCATCCTCGTTGAACTGGCTAAGAGGTGACCAAGACCAGTCCCAGGGCTCCTACTTCCAGAGTGAATAAAGGAAGTCTGGGGGTGGGTGGGAAGGCAGATCCTTCTGAAACACTCGGAGAGATCAAGGCTGCCTTCGAGAAGGGAGACTGGGGTCTTCTTCCCAGCTGGATGCTTGTTAGTCCTTTCTGAAGCTCACAGGAGAGGGGCACCCCCTTCTCCACCCCGTGCTGTCTCTTGGGGTTGAAGGACAAGTGTCCCCAAGAGCGTGGGGGTTGACCTGATGAGCAGAGGCCCTGGCTGGAAGAGAGGCCCCCGACTGCAGAGCAAGGAGGGCAGGTACTGTGAGAGAGCGTGACCTTTCTGCCAGTAGCGTGGCAGGTGACGGCAAATGGTGACCAGACTGAGCCATTTTAAAAGGACCCCACCCGGGAGGGCTGCCTGCCAGGAAGAGGGGACTCCAGCAGCAGATTACATGGGAGAGCTGTGCCAGAGGGCAGGCTCTGAGGAGGAGGGAGAGGTCCCCCACAGGGTCCCGCCTCCGAGCCATGAATGATACAATGCGGAGGCCCCAGGGGGCATCGCCCAAGAACCCAAACTGCCCCCATGAGCATTAGGTCATCTGCCCTCCAAGGGCATCATAGCCAGATGACAGTAACATTAGTCGTGTCAGAGTCTCTGCCCTTTCCCCGTAGCCTCCCATCCTCCTCCCCCAGCTCCAGAGGGGCCAGAAACAGGAGAGCAAGTGGAGGGGGATGGAGCAAGGAAAGCAGAATAGTAACCCCCCGCCTCCCCCTTCTGCTGCTCCATGGCCCCAGCGCTCACACTGCAGCCAAGCAGAGAGGACACGTGTGGAGTTGGAAAAGAGAGCCGAGTTTTGGCTTAGATTGCACCGGGCGAGTGATTACCTGAAAACGAGGTTGTTCCAATACGCGAAGGCAACCAGAAAAGCCCTGGGACCTGCTTGAGATACTACCTAGGGGTGTGGAAGAGAAATTTGACAGGACAGTATCTGAAGGAAGATAAGAGTAAAGCTGGGCTTCCCTGGTGGCGCAGTGGTTGAGAGTCCGCCTGCCGATGCAGGGGACACGGGTTCGTGTCCCGGTCCGGGAAGATCCCACATGCCGCAGAGCGGCTGGGCCTGTGAGCCATGGCCGCTGAGCCTGCGCGTCCGGAGCCTGTGCTCCGCAATGGGAGAGGCCACAATAGTGAGAGGCCCACGTACTGCAAAAAAAAAAAAAAAAAAAAAAAAAAAGAGTAAAGCTATTCCTGACGCTCATTTGATAAAGAAAATCACTGGCTGAGAAACTCTGGGTTTCTTTCCAGAGCCCCTCAATGCCCCTATCTGCTAATGAGGAAAGAGAAAGGGGATGCACGTTTATTAAGCACTTACTGACTGCAGGCACTGTGCTAGAACCGTCGTACCTAAAGCATCCCTAAATCCTCCCAATAATCCCATGAGTTTGGATTAACAATTTCTATTTACAGATGAGGAAACCGAGACCCATAGGGGTCAGGTGACTTGCCCGAGTGCAGGTGCACATGAACTGGAGTGGAGACTGGAACTCAGCAGACCATGAGCTTCACAAGGGCAGGGACTGGGTCTGTGTGGTCCCTGCTATGGCTTCAGGGCCTGGCACAGAACAGGCGCTCGGTAAATATTTACCTAATAAATGCTGATCAAGCCCATCCCTTTCCACGTGGCCCTATGGCTTCTCTCAGGGACTGATACCAGCCTACTCCTGTCACTTTCTTTCTGCAACTTATACAAGAATGCGTGCAGGTTAGCAGACTGATGTGTCATTGGGATCAAGTTCCAGACTGTAGATACCCCAAGGATAAGGACCATGTGTTCTGTTCCTTGAGGAGGGGGTCAGAGGCCAGGCTGAGCCTCAGAGAGGTCAAGAGACTTACCCGAGGGGCCCAGCGTGTGCTCCTGGCTGAGTGGTGACCCCGCCAAGTGCTCCTCTCCCTTGGCCCCCTGAACGCCCCTCCATCCACCTCCCCCTCCCCGCCCGCCAGGTGCATGTGCTGTCAGCTTCCCCTGTTATGTTGCAGAACATTGGACTTGGCAAAGCTGACGGAGGCTCCACACCGCGAGGTTCAGAATAGTAGCTTAAGCAGATGTCTTGTCAAAACAGAATAAGAAACTGTGAAGAAATAGTCTGTGAAACCCAGCCGCGTCCTGCTTCCTCTCATTTCTGGAGTAAAATAGCAGCGGAAAAAAAAAAAAGTTCCTTACTTCTGTCGGAATAGTGCATTTCATGCGTGAAGCGTCCGTGGCTTCTAGAATTGCTATTCCAGATCAGATTCATTCTGCTTCCTTTGCTCACGCCACCTTCTTCTTTTCGCTTCTCCCCGCCTGCCCCTTGCTCTCCTCTCCTCCCTCCCCTTCCTCTCTCCCCACCTCACCCTCCTTGCTGCTCCTTTGGTGAGGGCTTTAGCAGCCCTGGGTTCCTGGGGCTTCTGAGACCTGCACTCTCCCCTTCCCTTTGTCTGAGGAGCAGAGGGGAGGTTGTGAATTATTGATGAGGCCCAGGGCTGAGCCTGGGGTGGCCCGGGCCCCTGGAGGGGGCAGCGAGACTGTCAGTTTGGGAGCCTGTCGGGGGCAGGTTGCCGTGGGGGGAGGGTGGGGAGGAAGCACTTATCACCCATCCTTTGCCTCTTTGCCAGGCCTGGGGCTGGGAGGGGTGAGAGCTGGGGTAACTGGGAATCCGTGGACAGATAGAGCCAGGAGAGGGGAGCTGTGTGTGTGATGTGTCTGCGGGGAATTTGCAGTTTACATTCACTGGGTGTTCAGCCCCCTCACTTTGCCCCTCTTGTGCTTCTCTGGGTCAGTTCCCAGAAGCCCCAGGGCAGCATCCTCATGGCTGGGGGGTCTTGTTGGGCCCTAGGCTCCAACCCCACACCAGCTCCCTCCCACCCCCTCCCAGTAGGGCGGAATCTCCCCAGCCAGATCCCATTTGGGTCAAAGAACACGAGACGAGGCTCTGTTTGTCCCAAGGCTGTGGAACAACATTAAGTGGAACCACTTGGTGGCTTGAAGGACAAGTAGAACCGTAAATTATTCGGTCTTGAGGATACGACAGGAATTTTGGAGAGAAAGTGGGGAAAAAAAGATTATTTCAGCGCTGCAGACTGAAAGAGCCGAATCACTTTCACTGGCCAGAGCGCTGGGAGGATTTTCTGCCTTAAAGTAGCTTTCTCTGAGGAGCTGTTTCCTGGGCAGCAGTTCTCTCTGTGGAAAAATTTGCTTACTCGCTAGCATTGACATTGCATTTTGTGTGTGTGTGTGTGTGTGTGTGTGTGTGTGTGTGTGTGTGTGTGTGTGAGAGAGAGAGAGAGAGAGAGAGAGAGAGAGAGCGCGATCCACTCAAGACAGTGAAATTAATGCGTAAGCAGAAATCCTTCTTCTTGTCCATTGCATCAATGGAGTGGAAAAGAAGGCAGATTCTGGCAGCCCTGCCTCTGCCCTCAGCATGGCTGTGTGATGTGTTCTCTTTGGACACATCTGTACAGGAAAATGTTGCTTGGGGGTGGGGGGTGGGGGCTGTCCCTGTCCCTTGGGAGAGCCCTGCTTGGACAGACCCTTGACAGGGGCACCCTCTTTCAGTACATCGTCCTGCCTCCAGCCCAGGAGGCCCCTCAGCTAGAAAGTCCCCAAAACCTTTGCTCTGTCTCCAGAATCTGAGATACAGGAAATCAACATACTGCCCCCCCATCTTTGTTAATGCCACTGTCTTGAGCAGGAATCTCGGCTCCCAGGGGAACGTGAGGGTTCTGCTCCAGGCTTTGTCCAAATTCCTTGCGGAAGGAGGAAGAACGTGTGGGGTCCCACCCCTGCTTCATCCATCCTCCCTCCTGGGGCCTCCACACAGGGCTCAGGGCCCCCGGAACATCAGGATACACAAATGCAGACAAAGCCTGCGCACACGCAGGTGGTCTGTATTTCTGTCTGTCTCTCCTCCCCCGCCCCCCTCAGGGTGACTGAGCGAAGGCATTGGCCACCAGATTGTCAAAGGCCTAGGAAACAGTGAGCTGAGGCTGCTGGTTTCCTTGGTCTGGTTTGAATCTCCACCTCCAGGCTGTATTGTTTGTAACAAATGGACGCACGTAACAGAAGAGCCCGTTCAAATATGCTTTGGAATTGCAAATTGAATCCAGCCCTGGTTGCCGCAGACCTGAAGGTCTGGTCATTCCATTTCTGGGGAGACTGCCACAGCCGCTGGGCTCCAGGGAAAGAGAGGTTCAGAGGCAGGACCAGGCTCTCTGCAGAAGCCAGTGAAGCAATAAGACGGAGGAGGCCGCTTGGATGGCAAATCCTCCTGGGTTTTTGGCAGAGTGGTGCTGCCCTCTGCTGGCAGATCAGGGCTAAGTCACGGCCTGGGCCACACAGGTTCTCAGGCTGCAGGCTCAAAGGGCCTTGCACCCAGTAAGGTGAGGCTGACTTATGTCCCCCTGGCAATGACAGAAGGGGACAGGGCATTTGATTTAATTTCATCCTGAAAATAAGTGAGAGTTCTGTCTTTTTGGATATATTGTGCTCTAAGCCCAGGAGGTAATGCAGGATAAAATTGGCCTGGGGGAACTAAGGCTGGGTTAGAGTCTTCTAAGGGCCTGGAAGGGCTAACAAATCTACATAGAGGGTTTTCTCTTTGTCAGAAAACAACTCTGAGAAATTAGTAGAATTTTAAGTTTACAGATGAAGAAAGTGTAGCTCAGAGAAGTGAATTAACTGTCCTAAAGACACACAGCTAGCAGGCAGCAGAGCCCGGATTGACTGTGTGATGCCAGTACCCACACTAGGACCACCTTATGGATTAGGGTTTCTCTCTGGATGCGAGAGTGAGGGCAGGAAGATGACTAACTCTTGGGGAGACACTAGGTTTCAGGGCCCTGCTTCTCTGACTAATGGAATTAACTTTTGTCTAGATAATGAGTTACCTTGAACCCAAAGCTAGTGGGAGGCAGCCTTGAGGGTTGGAAACGCTACCAGTATGGCTTTGAATTCTAGCTCTGATGTTTACAGGCGGTGTGACTTTCAAGTCACTTGTCCTCTGGGGTTGTTTTTCGATCCATAAAACGAGGGGGGTAGGTGAGGATCAAGATTAGATGCCGCAAAGATCTTTTTAAAGCTTTTTTTTTTTGCGATACGCGGGCCTTTCACTGTTGTGGCCTCTCCCGTTGCGGAGCACAGGCTCCAGACGCGCAGGCTTAGCGGCCATGGCTCACGGGCCCAGCCGCTCCGCGGCATGTGAGATTTTCCCGGACCGGGGCCCGAACCCGTGTTCCCTGCATCAGCAGGCGGACTCTCAACCACTGCGCCACCAGGGAAGCCCCGCAAAGATCTTTTTAAAAATGGTTTCCTACCTCATGGACACCATGTTTTGAAAAAATTTTAATCCACCAATGTATGTTGTAATAATTTATTTCTTCTCACATTTTCTATGAAACAAAGATAGCTAACTGTCTCAGATTGGGTTCCCTGAGAAATGGATTCTGAGGTAAGATGGATGTGTGGGAAGTTGGCAGTGCCCTGGTAAGCCTTCTGGGAGGGAGGGAGGGTGGGAGGGAGGGAAGGAAGGAAGCTGGAGCAGGCAGATGGAGAGGTCCGACCTCCGTGCATTCACAGCAAAGGCCTCAGCCCATCTATGGGCAGCGCTGGAGCTGGGATGAGTTACAGAGTTGTCTCCACGGGATGAGGGGCCAGGCCTGAGCACCCCGACATCCATCAGTCAGGGGCCACCACCTGGACGAGGTAGTTCCCTAAGGTCAGGGTGGTTCCCAAGGAAGGACTGAGCCATGAACAGCAACTGACACTCCCAGAGCCGGGGAAGGAGGACCTCTGTCCTGGGGGGCGCACCACAGCAGCTACTACAGTAACTCTGTACTCCCAAGGAGCAAATGACAGCAATGACCTTCAACCTGTAGACGTTGTACATTTAAGGCCTTATTGAGGGCACATGTTAATTTTTATATGTTTTGGAAGTAAAACTTACTTATGATCCTACATTTTTGCCTTCCCAGATCCTAGAGATCTAGGAATTCCAGGTTGAAAATGTGGTCCCTCCTTTCTAGCATTCTCTGACGGTGTGGTTTTTATATGCTAGAAATCCCAAGGAGATGCTGCCACTAGGGGGCAGTGGTGGGTTTCTCAGCAGGCCGGCTTCTGTCCCCGTGGTGCCTTTGGGAGAACGTGCCTTCCTGTGGGCTGCCGGCTCCAGCCAGAGTGCATTGCTTGGTAGCAGAAACGGACTAGAATCCAGCCCACACTTATCACCTGGGTTGGGTATCCTTGAGCAGGACTCAGCCTGCACACCTGTCCATGGCGGCCCTGTCCTCCCATTTGTCTTTCTGGCTCAGCCTCCCTTTCAAAGCCTTCTTTCTTCCTCCATCCTGAATGTCAGTGCATGCAGCTCCCCAGGAACCAGGGAGGGTGTTAGAGCTTTGAAAACATTCACTCTGCCACTGCTGGGAATCTCGCCTAAGGAAATAATCTAAAACATGGAAGATCCTTTACGCAGGAAGATGCTCATCCCCATGTCATTTATAAAAGTGACAGATTCAAACCATTTCTAAATGGCAAACCATAGGGGAACAGTGAATTGTGGTGTGTCAGCAAAATGGACTGTTATGCCACCATTAAAAATTATGTGTGCAAGAAGTAGCACGAAAACATGCTTATGGTTAGTTAACAGCGCAGACTACAAAATTATATTATACAACCTGATCGCAGCAATAGGAAATATATAAACAGTTAACGATGGGGGTGTGGGGGGTAGGATTTGAACTAGTCATGGGCTTGGGTGGAGACACCACAGCGGGCAGATCTTAACCCTTTTTGTACAACAAAAATCCTTCTTGTCTGTTTGGTGAGCCTGTGAGCCCCTTCTCAGCATGTTATTAATGCATGAAATATAAAACATAGAACTTCAAAGGAAAGCAATGATATTGAAATACAGGTATCAAAATTTAAAACAAATTTGCAACATAGTAGTGTATATGCTTTTTCTTTTTTTAAAAAATAAATTTATTCATTTATTTAATTTTTGGCTGCATTGGGTCTTCGCTGCTGCATGCGGGCTTTCTCTAGTTGCAGTGAGCGGGGGCTACTCTTTGTTGCGGGGCGCAGGCTTCTCATTGTGGTGGCTTCTCTTGTTGCAGAGCACAGGCTCTAGGTGTGCGGGCTTCAGTAGTTGTGGCACACGAGCTTCAGTAATTGTGGCTCGCGGGCTCTAGAGCGCAGGCTCAGTAGTTGTGGCGCACAGGCTTAGTTGCTCCGCGGCATGTGGGATCTTCCCAGACCAGGGCTCGAACCCGTATCCCCTGCATTGGCAGGCGGATTCTTAACCACTGCGCCACAAGGGAAGCCCTGCTTTTTCTTAAATACCTTTAAATAACAAGGATTACCTAGCAGGAGGTCAAATAACTACTATACCTATGGAGGGGTGATGAATGCAAACAGTATTTCAAGATACCTGCAAAAACTAAAACGTGATATAGCAACGTCTGAGATTCCTCTTGGTGACAAAGTTGCTTGTACTGCAGCTAATAAGACTTCTGTGATTTCATGCCTGTATTCATAATGGATGGAGGCACTGCATTTTAGTTAAAACCTGATGAAATCAGTATGTCATTTTTCCTATTCAAGTTCAGGCATGCTATGAACTTCTTACAGGTCCTCTAGGGGTTTCATGGACCCTGATTTAAAATGCTAGCATCAGAGTCTTCCTTCCTTTCTTTCTCTCTTTCCCTTTCTTTCTTTCTTTCTTTCTTTCTTTCTTTCTTTCTTTCTTTCTTTCTTTCCTTCTTTCTTTCTTTCTTTCTTTCTTTCTTTCTTTCTTTCTTTCTTTCTTTCTTTCTTCCTTCCTTCCTTCCTTCCTTCCTTCCTCCCTCCCTCCTTTCCTTTCCTTCCTTTCCGAATTTTATATAGTAGACATGCATTACTTCTACAATGTATACAATAATCAGGGAACTTTAAAATTAAATAAGCAAACGGAGAAAGTAAATATGATTCAGACTTTTTTGATTACTTGTACTCCTAAATATCATATCATTTAATCCTCAGGTTAATTCTGTGAGAGAGGTGCTGTTATTGTAGCCATTTTGCAAATGAAGACATTGAAGCTGAGAGAGGTTAGGAGACTTGTGCAAGGTCACACAACCAGTAAATGATGGAGCCAGAATTCAAACCTAGGTCTGTCTTTCCAAGAGCCCAGCCTCTACCTGTTCCAGTCTAATGATGAGTGAGTTGAATGTTGTGTTCGCATGTTCTGTTTATTGTAGCTGTTGTGAAGTCATCTCAATGTGTACATTTCTCTTGCTGAAGTACAGCTGCCTCTGATTGAATGCTATCTGTGCAATTCTTGGGAAATTGATGGTACCCTGGGCTCAGAAAGAGAAAGCTGGGAGTTTCATGTCTGCTGATGGCTTGAGGAGGGACATCCTCTTTCCCCAGATGCTCTATCAGTTCTCCTCTGGGGGTCTGGAGGCATCTCAACTTGAGCTTCAGGTGGGATGCTTTCCTCTGAGCAGCGACCATGGAAAGGCCTGGCTAAACTGGGACTCAAACAGAACAGAAGGGGCTTCCGTTCCAGTTGGGAAGCGTGGGGTGGTGTCTGCAGCCTGGGGGTGTGTCACCAGCAAATAGGAGAAGGTTTGGATAACCAGTGGACACTGGAGGGTAGCATCGAATCAGGATTACAGAGGGGCTCTGGGTCTGGTTAACGTCTGATGAGCCCACTGGGAGTTTCTTCTTTTTTTTCAGATTTATTGATTTTATTATTTTTTAACATCTTTATTGGAGTATAATTGCTTTACAGTGTTGTGTTAGTTTCTGCTGTATAACAAAGTGAGTCAGCTATACATATACATATATCCCCATATCCCCTCCCTCTTGCGTCTCCCTCCCACCCTCCCTATCCCACCCCTCTAGGTGGTCACAAAGCACCGAGCTGATCTCCCTGTGCTATGCGGCTGCTTCCCACTAGCTAGCTATCTTACATTTGGTAGTGTATATATGTCCATGCCACTCTCTCACGTCGTCGCAGCTTCCCCTTCCCCCTCCCTGTGTCCTCAAGTCCATTCTCTACGTCTGCATCTTTATTCCTATCGTGCCCCTAGGTTCGTGAGAACCATTTTTTTTTTCTTTCTTAGATTCCATATATATGTGTTAGCATAAGGTATTTGTTTTTCTCTTTCTGACTTACTTCACTCTGTATGACAGACTCTAGGTCCATCCACCTCACTACAAATAACCCACCGGGAGTTTCTTCTTGGAGGAGTGGATGCTCCTGTGGGACCGCACTGGGGAGGGACCGTCCCTTTAATGACTCTGAAAGGCGTGTCCTTTTACAAAGGGACAGCATAATGTGGTGCCGACAACTGTGGCCTCTGGAGCCGGCTTGTGTTTAAATCCAGCTCTGCCATTTATTGGGTGTGTAACTTTGGGCGAGTTATTTAAGCTTTCTGTGCCTCAGTTTCTCCATGGGGTTGATAGAAAGACTGAATGAATTAATACAAATTAGGTACTGTTTCAATTATCTATTGCTGCAAAACAAACCACCCCAAATAGCAACTATGTATGTGCTCATGATTCTGCGGTCAAGGCAGGGCCCTATGGGGAGCAATTTTCTTCTCCATGGGATGTTGGCTGGTGCGGTTCAGATGAGCCTGGATGACCAAGAAGTCTTCTTCAAGTGTATGGCAGCTCAGCTGGGGCCTGGCTGGGCCTCCCTCTCCAGCAGGTAGTCAGGATGCTTTTACATGGTGACTCAGGACTATAAGAGAACAAGTATCAAAGCTACCAGCCTCTTAAGGCCTAGACTAGGAGCTGGCTCAGAGTTACTTCCACCACATTCTATGAGTCAAAGCAAGTTACAAGGCCAGATCAGCCTCAAGAAGAAAAGAAAGAAGCTCTACTTCTTTTTTTTTTTTTTTTTTTTTTTGTGGTACGCGGGCCTCTCACTGTTGTGGCCTCTCCCGTTGCGGAGCACAGGCTCCGGACGCGCAGGCTGAGTGGCCATGGCTCACAGGCGTAGCCGCTCCGCAGCATGTGGGATCTTCCCGGACCGGGGCACGAACCCGTGTCTCCTGCATCGGCAGGCGGACTCTCAACCACTGCGCCACCAGGGAAGCCCAAAGCTCTCCTTCTTGATGGGAGTAATGACGTACTCCAGTGATGGGAGGAATTATTGGTGGCCATCTTTGCAAACAGTCCATCACGGGTAGAACAGAGGAAACCCTCTGTAAATGGTAACTACTATCACAGCTGACCAGACCGAAGCTGAGACACCACAGAGATTGTCCCAAGGTCACACAGCTGGTGAGGTTAGAGCTGGTATTTAAACTGAAGCCTTTTTGAATCCAAAGCACATTCACTCATCACATCATCATTATAAGCTGTGTGTCCTTGGCCAAGTCATTTAACCTCTCTGAGCCTTTCTTTCCTCGTGTGATTTCCGATGGATATAATAAAGACAACTACCACATAGAATTATTTTGCAGACTAAATAAGGAAATGCCCCACCCAGAATGCGTCTTATAACATATGAAGAATATAGGAGCATGAATTATTTTGAGATATTAATTTGAATATCATCCTTTCAGAATTTGTCTCCTGCTGGTAGAATCCAGATTCATGTTTACCTCTTTTGACACTAGTGGTAAACTAGGGTGGCTGACAGGAGGGGTTATGTAGTGCGTAACCAACAAGCAGTAGCGATTTCCAGGTCTTTGGGAAGCAGCCATTGACGTGAATGTTAAGCCACTCTTGTCTGATCACTAAGGAAACTCCCAAGAACCTATTTCTATGAAAGATGACTCTGGAGGCAGGAAGCTGCTTTCTTTTGAAGCCTCTGGCCCTCTCCCTTTCCCAGGGCCAGTCTGGGGTTTGTGCTGTCCCCTCTGGTGAGTCTCCAGAGCCCCCTCTCAGTACACCACCCTGTGCCGGGAGTCCGTCAGCCCTTTGGAGGGCAGACGGACCGAGAGCCCTCCGACCCTGCCTGTTCTACCTGGAGTCTCCAGTTCTTCAATTACCTCTCCGTTAGCCATTCCCCTCACGTGCCTGATCAGCTCTAGCTGCAGGGACCAGAAGCTGTGCTTTTATTAAATTTCATCCTCATCAAGATTGCATTTGGTGGTTTTCCCAGTTACGACTTCCTAATTAGCTCTTTGTTGAAGCTGTTTTTTATTGCTTTGCTCAGAGTCAGTGGGAAAGTCGCCCCCACTTTTTGACGGTTCGGCCCCCTTTGGTTATTCTCCACCACCTCCTCCGCCCTCCCCCAAAAGAAGAAGGATGTGCTTCCTGAGACATCGGACTTCTAATCACAAGCTTTAGAAAACCCTGAGATTCCCAGATTATCAGCTATGCAGACATCTGCTTCCTGCTGCAGGAAAACAGCCTCTCCTTGGCTGGGAGAGACCAGGAGCGTGGGCTTTGGAGTCAAACTTTCTGGGTTCAAACCTTGGCCCTGCTCTTTGCCAGCTGTGTCATCTCAGGCATATGAATCGGGTTCTCTGAGCCTCAGCAGCATCTTCAGTGTCACAATGAGAAGGATAAGTACATAGTACAGAGGTCTCGCCGCGAAGCTCCACAGAGGTCACCAGTATGCCCTCAACAACATCATCAGCTGTTATTGTATTCTGAGGATAAAATGAGATACTTTGAAAGAATGTCAGCGTATAGAAGTCTCTGAGGTGCTATGCAAATATTGGTTTTTATGATTATCAAGAATAGTTCACTGTATGGCCTTGGATAAGTCCCTTTATCTTTCTGGATATCTGGACTAAAGAATGGGTTGCAAACTCAGATGCCTTCAGGAGCCAGAAAAGAGTACTTGGAAAAGAGTAAAGTAGACTGGATAGAAGAAATGTTATGTTAATAGGTATTATGGTTTTTAAAAAAGTGCATTGCGAGGAAGGGTCCAAAGTAAATAAGTTTGGGGAACTGGCTTAAACAAAATTGAGTCTCTTTCTGCAGGACTGCTCAGTGCCTTTTAAATGCCACCTGCACAGTGAATTTCTGAGGGAAGGAGAGCATATGTGGGTAGTATTTCCAAACTTCTCCGACCACAGAGCCCTGTTTTCCACAAAGACTGGTGTTCTACTGACTGCACCTGGTAAATTATTGGGTTGATGATCTCAACCATTCCTTCCAATTCTGAAACTTAGCCTTCCATTCTGCTTGGGTCTCTACGGTTAGAAAGAGGAATTTCTGAGATGATAAAATACAGAATGTGTGGTTTTCTCCCTTTAAGTGTTGATTTTCACCAGGATTACAACTAATTCTATTCCTATGACGGCTCGGTGCGGTCAGCTGTCAGTGAGACGCACGTCTGGGTGTCACTGGTCCTACCCAAGCTGAACTTCCCTTAGAGACAATCAGTGATGGAGGAGTCGGGTGGGAGGCCAGGGAGGGAGGACAGTGCTGGGGCCTATCTGTTATTTAGGGAAAACCAGAAAATTGTCTGGACCTAGAATTTGGCGTATAACACATGTGAGCTTCTGAAGTCCAAGGCTGGCCTTTGCCTTTCTGAGCTCTAATACCTTGAATGAGTTTCTCCCCTTCAGTGGAGGGAAAAGTTAAAATCAGGAACATTCTGTGAGCACCTACTATTACCAGGCATCTGTAAGTTACTTAATCATCTTCATCAACCTGTTTAATTTACATATATGTTGGGGGAGTCTCTGAGGTCTCAGTTAAATTGCTGTGAACCCCAAATCCCATAGTCTGTGGATAGCTAAAGCCCTTCGTAAGGTTTCTGCTTCTTATCCCTCTTGGGCACTAAGTTCCTTAAGTGGGACCTCTGCCCTGCAACTTCTGTGAACTCCCTTGTGTCTTAGAGAGGGTAAGTGACTCGGTCAGGATCTCACAGCCTGCAAGTCTGGCTCAGTCATGCTTGGCACTGAGCCCTGCCTAACTCGAGAGGCTTGTCCCCTGCCCTAGGCTGCTGTCCCTCAGGGGAGGATGAAGATCCTGCAGATGAGGGCTGAGATCTGGGACATGTCTCCATTCCAGTCTTCCCTTCTCTCCTGCCCTCACCCTGGGTCTGGGGGCCACCCAATCCAGAGATGCAGGCATCAAACCTCCAAAAGAGATAGCTTCATGCCTTCGTACTTCATTTCATTTAATGTTCCAACCATTTCCCTGACAGTGGTAATATACCCATTTTACAGATATCCTTATAGAGGTTAACTAGTAAAAATAACAAAAACCACCACAACAACTGATATTTATGGAGCTCACACTGTGTGCCAAGCATTATCTATATTGTCTTTATTTTCACATGCCTTTATAGGAAATACAGCGCCTTCTAGTGGGGAGACTTATCATGACTGTGACCAAGTTATGCCCAGCCCCCAACCCTTTGGGGTCAGATCCCCTCTTGGAAGGTGGCAAGGCCTGTTGATAATCAAAGTGATCCCTGGGGCCTCCCCACAAGCTTTTGGGGCATCTCCGGGGTCAAGGTATCTTCTAAAGCAAGACAAAACCTTTACAATAGCCACCTTCTTTAAGACATGGGCTGGGTCTTCACTTAACCTCTTTGACCCTTACTGAATTATTTTTTCTTTTTCAGTTTCAAGTTTTGGTGGCCCTGGAGCTTGGGTGGGGTTTGGGCACTATATCAGCAACAGGATAGAATTCTAAGATATTTGGCTAGGGATTAAGTCTGCCCAGAGCTGGCTGATCTAATAAATCAGAGTCCAGGAAGGAGGGGACTGTGTAAAGCAAAGTCCAATACCTCATTTACAAAGAGGGGAAAGGAGGCCCAGAGCTGGTAGGGATTCAACCAGCACCATAGCAATGGTTCTGGGGTTGGAGCCCAGGCTGTTCGTCTTTTGATCTATTGATCTGCTTTCAGAGCCAGCAAGACAGAGCTGCTTCATAATCAAGTTGTGACTCAGAGCCAACCATACGGTGGGATGGTGGGATGTCAAGGAATCACCGACCTTCCGTCTATTCTCTGGCCATCTATCTAATCCTATGAGTTTGCCCTGGGTCCTGAAATAGCATCACCCTTAAAACTTGGAGTAGAGTCTGCTATGTCTTACCTAGCTGGGGAAGGTATTAACAGTGTTAACAGGAAAGCCCTAATTAACGTAACTTCTGGACTCATCAGAGACATTGGACAGTTACGTTTGACTGCTTTGAGAACTGGCAGGAAGCCAAAAGACACAAAAAGGTTTGGAGTATGAGCACATAGAATTTTCAAAACTTAGAGAAGATCTCAGATCTTTTCATTGCTTAGATGGATAAACCAAGATCAGGAGAAGGGACTTTTCCAAGAACTCCCAAATGACAGGGCAGGGCCCACCCAGCTCTCTATCACTTCCCCAGGCTCTCCCCTCACAGGCAGCTCTCCTGGTGGAGCATTGAGATGGGGGCCAGGATTCTGGGTGGATTCTACAGATAACCAGAGGCCGAAGGTAGAATTTCGTCACAGTCCCCTCTTGACCCAGAGGGACCTTTACAGACCATTTTTCTGCCTGTAACATCCATAAATTAAAATGACCTCCTTGGTTGGTATTTGAGCCCTTAGATGGGGATGCAGCCTAGAGTCCTTCTCAGAATTCACCAATTTGCTTGTTAAAATGCAAATTCCTGGGCTTTACGCAAGGCCCACTGAATCCAGACCTATGGAAACAGGGCCCTAGAACCCGCATTTTGACATTCACCCTGGGTGATTGGCACGCACCCTGACACTGGAGAGCCACCACTGCAGTGGAACACGGGCCCTGGAGTCAGGCTTCCCTGGATTTGAACCCCAGCTCTGCCAGTTACCAAATGTATGACCTCAGCACGCCTGAGCTCTGGGTTCCTCCTCTGTAACATGGGGAGACCGATAATAATAATTCCCTCGCAGGGTTATCGAGAGTTTAGGGAGGTAAAGCAGGTAACGTACTTGGCAGCAGTCAAGGGCTTAATAAATATTAGCAGCTACTCTGATATCATTCTTTAGAGACAGTCTCTGTTTTCAGCTGTCCACATGGAGGCCATTTGGGGCCCTAGGGGTCCTGGGAGCAGGTCCCGACTCTTCCCTGCCCCACTCCTCCCAGCCGGGATGTGCTGGTGTAAGAAGTCTGGCCCACCCACTGTGGCTGGGTTCTTGGTGGGTGCAGGGACAGTGGCCACCTGCAGGGGGCGACATGCACACATTTCAGAGCACGGCCTGCTGGGACCCTTGAGGATGGGGGCTGTCTCTGCAGAGAATGGGTTGAGGCTGGGATCAGCATTTGTTCTCAAATCTTCGTCCCACTGTGGAGAGGAATGTCTGGGGATGGTCACAAGACAGGGTACTGCTTTTCCTCTCGTTGCTCGGAAAGCGAGGGCCTGAGCTGGCTTGATGCTGAGTCTCTCCCCTGAGGCCTCAGAAAGTGCCTCCTTAGCTGTTGATTTTATTTTCGCCACCCAGCCTGGCCCCGGCAGGCCCTCAGCAGTGCGCCGCCTGCGGTGCCTTTCTGAGGAGACTCTTGGCAGGGCCAGGATCTGGGCCTCGTGCGCTTTTTCCATCTGAAGTAGCAAGAACTGTGCGAGGAGGCTCGCCCTACTTAGCCAGCTTTCTTACCCTCGGAGTCAGGGTGGTGGGTGAGGGGTACGGACCTGCCCTCTTATCCGGAGCTAAGAGCTAGTGCCCTTGCTGCCACCCCCTGTGAGTCGAGGGCTGAGGAAGCCGACCACCATTGCCTGAGCACCTGCTCTGTGCTCTTCTGTAGCTCGTGAGCATTCTACAGAGGTGAATCTGAGGCTCAGAGAGGTAAGGTGACTTTCCCAGAGCCACACAGCTGGTGAACAAAGATAACAGTGCCATGGGCCACCAACTGAGAGCCTAGGACATTGCCGGGCGTAATGGCAGTCATATCACATATGCTCAGTCCTACATCAACCATATCTGTAAACCCCAGTGTCTGACCCTAAAACCCATGCTTTTCCCTCCGTTCCACACTGCCTCAAAACCCTATAGACTGCCCTTCTGTTTCCCCAGTCTTACAAATTATTAAAGTTCCCATTTATCCCACAATTAAAAGTCCCCTCTTCCCTCTGACTCCAAGAATACTTTGGTAAGAACGACAATAGTGACTCAATCGTATTCCCAATTTTAGATCTGCTTGAAATTCCTAGCCTTGAAAGTACCAATTCCCTGCTAAACTCTGCTCCTAGAAGCACACAAGTCAGAACATCTCTTTGCTGGAGAAGCCCACTCCCCTGCACACCCCTTTTGCAGCTATCTGGCAAGGGCTCACATTGCATTTATTTTCACTACGGTGAGAAATTGACAGCCCTCCTTTTTATCACAGAAATTAATGCCAGTAAAATGACTGCCTGAGTCCACTCACTGATTTGAACCCACCATTAAAATAAACCATGTCTGTGTGCAAACACTTATGCCTTTGTGTGGACTCGATGAGTTGTGCCTTTCAGAGGTGCTATAGTGCGATATACACGATACAAACGTGAAGACATTTCAGTTTTCCTCCCGGCTGTCTCTCCATCCACCAATGAGATGCCAGCTGTGGCCGGATGTCTCATGGCAGCTGGAGGAAAAGAACTTGTGGCTTCATGTTTTTTCTCCTGGAGCGCTGGGCTTGCTCCAACTCACAGGGAATTCTGATGTTGATGGTCCATGGATGTTACTTCCAGAAATACTGCAGGACACCAAGCTGTACCTCATCTAAGGGCTCACCAAGGTGGTCATTTTCATTTACAGTTGTTACAGGAAGGAAAAAAGGACTCTGGCCCTGATAGATCTCTCTGAATCAAGAGGGGACCATGGCTGAATTCCACCATAAGCCTCAAGTTTATCTGTAAACTTGATTCTGTGAAGACCATTTGGCTCAATCGTGAGATGCTTCCTGTCATTGGGGATGCCACCTTTGGGCCTGGGAGACAGGGAGCCCAGACAGCTTGCCGCAAGTGACCTAGTCTTGGTACTGCCTGAGGACTCAGGTGTTTCAGAGCTGCTGGCCATGTAGGAAGTTCATGTGGCAGACAGGAAGAAGAGCAGGAGAAAGGGAATCTACGCTCGCTGAGAACCCAGACGATATCCTGGGTTCATTCCATCCGTACAGTCACATTGTGAAGATATAAGCTCCACCTAGGTCTAGAATCCAAGGAAACCGAGGCCCAGAGAGGCATGGTAACTGGTCCATGGTCACCCAAGTAGCACAGAAAGGTTCTGGGAGCAAATCCAGATAGGTCCAATTCAAATCCATGCATTTTTTACAAATAGATCTTTATTGGAGTATAATTGCTTCACAATACCGTGTTAGTTTCTGTTGCACAACAAAGCGAATCAGCCGTGTGCATACACATGTCCCCATATCCTCTCCCTCTTGAACCTCTCTCCCATCCTCCCTATCCCATCCCTCTAGGCCATCGCAAAGCACCAATATCCCTGTGCTCTGCGGCTGCTTCCCACCAGCCAACTATTTTACATTCGGTAGCATTTTCACACTCACCTCTGAGAGCAAATTTTCCAAGTGTCACAGAGGTGCCTTTATTTGTTTTATTGGGGGTCCACACTTTCTGCTGCTGTCATTTCTCTAGGCAGCGAGAACACTGTCCTGGCAAGGGAAATCTACATCAGACCAGAGACCGGACAATGGAAGGTTGTTTCTGTAATATTTATCCCTGCAAAGTAAATATTTCTGTCTTCATCGTAGTCCAGAATGTCCCCGTTGACAGCTTCATAGATACTTCTTTTTCTCCTCTCATGAACATTCAGCCATGGCTGGGGACAGGATGGCCAGGCACAACTGGTTCTTTTCACTTTTGACTGTGGACGTCTCCCAGTCAAAGGAAGAAAGGCGGGCCAGTGACCCGCCAAGGGAGGACTGGAGCTGAGGCTGTGGAGGGAGGTGGCAGGCTGGGTCCCAGGCGGTGGTCCTGGGGGAAGGAAGACTCACCCACCAGAGAGCGAGCCTGGGGCTTTCCGTGTGGTTTTGGACCAAGGTATACAGTTTTCCAAAGTCATCGTGTAGATTTATTTCTATTGTGTTCTCACATCCCTTCCCTTCTCTCTCTTCCCACCAGCACCTCTCAGAGAGGTTGTGTTACCTGCCCAAGGTCAGGCACTAGTAAGTTGTGGCCCCTGCCTCCCCGGTCATGGGCTCACTGCTGCTCTGTAGCTGGAAGACCCTTCAGGAACCAGGCCTGCCTGCGTCGCTGGGCCCATGTCTCAGGCGCCTCACTGTGACCATCTATCTCAGTCCCTCTATCTCACACATTCTTCTTTGTCTTTAGAGCTTTGCATGGCTGTTTCTGCTGCCTGGGACTCTTTTTTCACTTTATTTATCCTCTCAAAAAAAAATTTAAAAATGTCCTCAGGGACCCTACTGACAGTCTCGCTCAGCTGAAAGGTCCCCTCTTGCGAGGGGTCTCCCGTCGCTGGTGACCCCGCTCACCTGTGCACATGCCCTGCCCTCCGCCTCATGTGTGGTTCGGGGCTCCTGGCACCCCCCGTCTAGCACTGACCACGCTGTGGTGTAACTTCTGACTTCATTTTCTGTCCCCCCGACTATGAGCTCTCTGAGTGCAGGGACCTCTTCACAGCTGCCACGCCAGCCACCGAGGCAGCACCTGACTCGTAGTAGGTGCTCGATAAACGTGAAGTGGGTGAAAGTGTGAATGAGGCCATCTCAGCTCCCTTGGCCTGCACGCCCTCCGCACGCCCCAGCCCTTGTCACAGCTACTGCCTTCCTTGGCGCACCGCTTCTCTGTAGCCCAGAAGGCCACCAGCTCTGTCTCTTGGGCTCAGGGGTCTCAGCTCAGCCCAAGACACCCTCTAAGGGGAGTGTCCATAGAAATGCTCTCCAGTGCCAGGACCCTGGAGAGAGGCTCCAGACAGGGGCCAGATGGGGCGTGGAGTGGATGGGAAGGTGCAGGGTTGGGTGGAGGGGGGCAGGGCACTCAGGAGAATCCGGAGCAGGCAGAGTTGGATAGAGTGTGTGCATCCCGGCCCCAGTCCTCGATGGTGTTTGTGAATCCTGGATGTTTGAGTCGCAGGGGTGGGTCTTTAAAGTGGCAACTTGAGCCAGAATTCCGGAGCATGGTATATACCATCTTTTATTGAACCCAACTACAGGTTAAATCCTGCTAAGCACTTCACACACTTGGTCTTGTTTACTTCTTATGAAAACACCTCCCAGGTTGGCCTGGTCCCTGTTCCTGCATCACCCGATGAGGGGACAGAGGAGCGGAGACGGTGAGCACTTGCCCCAGGTCAGGGGTGCAGCGGGCAGAGCCAGGTCTCAGGCCTCAAGTCTGTGCTGTGGCGTGTGGTATCTTCCCGAGGTGGCCTCCCCACTCCAACCATACCCCAGAATGCAAAGGGGAGCTCTGGCTTTAATTCCAATCTCAGTGGATCTGATTAGCAGAAGGGAGTTGAGCCAAAGTCATTAACTTTCATTTCAGCTGCTTGGGTCCCCTTGTGCCTTCTGTTTGACAGGCAGCTCGGGGGAAAGCAAGGCTCCGGTCCACGTAACACAGGCCTTTCGGATGCTGAGCCAGGCATCTGCGGGCTCCGCAGTTCAGAGAAGTCAAATGGCTTCTGGTTTTCCGTGGTCACGACGTTAATGGTTATCCCTCGGGGATGGAATTATGGGTGGTTTTTCTTCTTTTTCTGCACTTTTAAAAGTTATAATCAAAGAAAAACATTTTAAATAATAAACAAACAAACAAATACCTGCAAAGCGCCCTGCCCTTGCCTGTGCATTTCTCTTAGCCTGGAATGCTCTCCCTTCTGTGGTGTAGGAAATATATTGGGTCTTGGTCCCTGGTTCCTGGCCCAATGCTCCTAGAATGCTTGGAATTTTCTGAGTGATTGAAGTGTCTTTTATTACTCATAAGGAGATCCTTTGGACCACACCTGAGTTTATGCTGATGAGTGGGGAATGGAGACAGCCTCAGGATGGGGCTGGTCACCAGAAAGACCTAGAGGGTTGGGACTTTCAGCCCCCCACCAACCTCTGAGGAAGGGAAGTAGGGGGCTGCAGATTAAGCTCTAAAGAAAAAAACTCTTGAACGACAAGACACTGGATGAGCTTCTAGGTTGGTAAATGAACTCACCTGCGGGGTTGGGGGAGTGCACCCCCATTCCACGGAGACAGAAGTTCCAATGCTTGGGACGCTTCTGGACCTCGCCCTAAATACCTCTTCATCTAGCTCTCATTTGTGTCCTTTACGATAAACTGGCAAACATAAGTAAATGTTTCTCTGAGTTCTGTGAGCCGCTCTGGTAAATTAATCGAACCTGAGGAGGGAGTCATGGGGCCTCCGATTTATAGCCAGTCGGTCCGAAGCACAGGTGACAGCCTGGACTTGCGATGGACGTCTGAAGCGGGGGCAGTGTTGTGGGACTGAGCCCTTAACCTCTGGGATCTGACGCTGTCTCCAGGTAGATAGTGTCAGGATTGAGGTAAAGTTGTAGGACAGGCAGTGGCTGCTGAGAACTGGAGAACTGCTTGGTGGTGTTGGAAAAAACACTGGACGCCCCTGCCCCACCCAACACGTTCACATCTTGGCGAGGCCCAGCTCTGCAAATGCTGACCCCTTCCCAAGCCCAATAAACCTCTTCTTCGATTCCTTGGCTAGTGTCTGTCTTGCCCACTAGAATGGAAGCTCTGTGAGGCAACACTGCTTTATCCTCAGGATCCAAAGGAACGATGGGCACATAGGAAAAATCCATAAGAATTTTTTCGTGAATAAATGGGTAGTCTCATATCTGATTCCAGATATCCGTGCCCATCTCTCCCGTGGTCCCTTGTGTGTCACCCTGAGGCAGCTGTTTCCGTCTTCCTCCTCCACGGGCCTGTGAGCCAGTGAAACGCTTCTTTCTGTGACCCCACAGCACAGAGCTTGGCTCACCTTAGGCCTCAGTAAGTGGGTGTTTGCTGTGAACTTGAAGGCGAGGAGTCAGGCTCACTTTACCCAAGGATGCACAGGGCTACCTCTCCCCTCTTTTCTGGAGAATGAGCTGGGTTGAGAGAACGGCCCCTAATGACCCTGGGAGACGGAGTTATGAGATGCAATGGCTCAAAGAGGTTGTCGCACTATTTGCTGCTTTATAAGAAAGGAAAGTTCGGAAGCACGGCCACAAAATCTATTCAAAGCTAAACTTTGAGATACAAAGATGACTTGGTCCTTGGATTCAACCCGGTGGCTGCTTTTACCTGGGACTTCAGAAATCAGGGGGAAATCTGCATCCCTTTGTTCCTTCCCTTTCAGCGTTTCGTTTGTGAAATAGCTATATTGTTGAAGACAGCAGAATAAGGACAGCAGGAGAGTAGACGTGCAGACGCTGAATGACAGGGATCTTGGGCTCCAGGGTTGAAGACACAGGTTCAAACTTGCCTCTGCTCTGACCTGGCTGTGTGTCTTTGGGCTGGTGACTTACACATCCTGACCCACAGTTTTCCTCATTTCTAAAATGGGGTATTGATGACGATGGCATCTACCTCAGAGAGTGTCAGAGAGATTAAATGTAAAAAAAATACTTCACACAAAACTCTTTAGGATAAAACAAAGGGGTAAATCTTCATGACCTTGGATTTGGCAGTAGATTGTTAGATGTGAGACCAAAAGCATACGCGAGAAAAGAAAAAAAGGTAAATGGGACTTCATCAGAATTAAAACTTTTGTAGTCAAATGACAACCCTGTAGAATGGAAAAAATGTTTACAAATCTTATATCTGACAAGGGTCTAATATACAAAAATATATAAAGAAATTCAACAGAATACATAAAGAGCTCAACAATGAGAAGATAAATAACCCAATTAAAAAGTGGGCAAAGGACTTGAATAGACATTTCTCCAGAGAAGATCTACAAGTAGTCAACAAACACATGAAAAGATGCTCAGGATCATTAATCGTTAGGAAACCACGAGATGCCATTCACACACACTAGGATGGCTATATTTTAAAAACGGAAAACCGCAAGTGTCGGTAAGGATGTGAAGAAATTGGAACCCTCATGCCGCGCTGGTAGGAAGGTAAAATTGTGCAGTGCTGTGGGAAACAATTTGACAGTTCCTCAACAAGTTAATCATAGAATTACCATCTGATACAGCAATTTCACTGCTGGGTGTATACCCAAAAGAACTGAAAATAAGTGTTCCAAAAAAAACTTGTGCATGGATGTCCATAACGGCGCTATTCACAATAACCAAAAGGTGGAAACAACCCAATGTCCATCAACAGATGAATGGATAAACAAAATGTGTTCTGTCCATACAGAGGAATATGATTCAGCCATAAGGAGGAGTGAAGTACTGATAAACGCTACATGGACGAACCGTGAAAACATGTTAAGTGAAAGAAGCCAGATACAAAAGATCATATACTGTCCGATGCCATTTATATTAAATATGCAGAATAGACAAATCCATGAGAGACGGGAAGCAGATTAGTGGTTGCGGAGGGGCTGGGGGAGGGGAGGATGGGAGTGACTCCTTAATGGGTACGAGGTTTCCTTTTGGGGTGATGAAACTATTTTGGAACTAGATAGAAGTGATGGTTGTACAATACTGAGAATGTAGTGTCACTGAATTGTACCTTTTAAAATGGTTAATTTTTTGTTATGTGAATTTTACCTCTTAAAAAAAAAAAAAAACAGGGCTTCCCTGGTGGCGCAGTGGTTGAGAGTCCGCCTGCCGATGCAGGGGACGCAGGTTCGTGCCCTGGTCCGGGAAGATCCCACATGCCACAGAGCAGCTGGGCCTGTGAGCCATGGCCACTGAGCCTGCGCATCCGGAGCCTGTGCTCCACAACGGGAGAGGCCACAGCAGTGAGAGGCCCATGTACCACAAAAACAACAACAACAACAGCAACAAAAAAAAACCCCACATAATTCAGGGAAGGCAGTCAGTAAATGGTGCCTTTAGCATCACTTATCATTCATATGTCCGCTTCCCCCTGGACATCAGCTTTCCCCAAAGGCTAAGTGATAAGATGTGTTAGGAAGCTATAAGACAGGAAGTGCAGAGACGGAAGACAAGGACAAGATGGGGGACAGTCACAGGTGTGGCCCTTCCCGACCCTTCGAGCACTCAGTGCATTAGGGTCACCCTATGGCGAGCACTCTGGTGGTGAGACCACAGGGGTGACACTGGCAGACACAAGGCAATCAGATGGGGCAGATGTTCCTTTGGTCCAGAGCACGGACTTGGTGCTGTGGCTGTTCCTCCCGCTGCCCAGCAACACGGCCAGCTCTCCCAGGCTGCTGCCTTCTTTGTAACAGTTGTAAACTCCTAACAATGCTCTATGGCTTAGGTCAGGGCCTATGTCTCTGAACCCTATGATCATGGACTGGAAGAGACCCTAGAGCCTTCCATCCCTTCTTTTTTTTTTTTTCGGTACGCAGGCCTCTCTCACTGCTGTGGCCCCTCCCGTTGCGGAGCACAGGCTCTGGACGCACGGGCTCAGCGGCCATGGCTCACGGGCCCAGCCGCTCTGCGGCACGTGGGATCTTCCCGGACCAGGGCACGAACCCGTGTCCCCTGCATCGGCAGGCGGACTCTCAACCACTGCGCCACCAGGGAAGCCCCTTCCATACCTTCTTATTTTGCAGACGGAGAAACTGAGGCTTGAGGATGTGGCGCCAGCTTGCTCCGCTCTGCAATGGAGACTGGAGTTTTGAGTCATCCCTTTGCTGTAGTAGAGTCCGTCTGCAATATGTTTTTTCTTTAAGATTTTTTATCTTTGACAAAAGAAATGAGCCATGTCAAAAGATTAAACGGGCAGCTCTGCAGTGTTCATTTGGGGGAAGCAGCATGGCTCACAGGAAAGAGAGGGAAAGCTTGGATGGCCCAGGGCAATCCCTTCATGCTAATAGCAACAACCACTTGCAGGTTTTGAGGTAGTTAGTGTGATGGTCAGAGCATAGATGCCAGAGCCAGGCTGCGTGCACTTGAACCCCAGCTGGTCTACTTAAAAGCTGTGTGAGTTTGGTTAAAGGTTTAAACTCTCTGTGCCTCAGTGTACTCATCTGCAAAATGGGAATAGTAACAGTGCACATCAGAGCTTCCAGAACTGTGCCTGGTGCCTGGTAGGCGCTTAAGAAATGACAGTGATTATAATTCTTATTGCTATATTAATTAGTATCATCACCTAGGGAAACCTATATTAACATGCTGAGGCTTGCCAAAGATAAGTTCCCAGAAAGAGCAAACCATCAAACCAACAGTGGATCACATCATTCCTTTTGAAAAACTGGCCACAAATTGCATTTTTACAAAATCTAATTTTCTCATTGACTTCTTGTTTGGGAAAAGCTTTGTCTTTGAAATCTAGTGAGGACTCTGCCTTGGCGTTTTAGCTCAGGAGGCATTTGAGACCTGTCTGCTCTGCCTGGAAAGCTGTCCCCTGGACTAGGTATCCACAGGGCAGCCTTTACCACTTCCTTCACTCTCTTCCCAGAAGTCAGCTGTTCAGTGAGCCCACCTCTGGGCACCCTCTCCAGAATTCCAGTGACCCTGTCTCCCTACACTTCCTTTCTGCATTCTCAGCTTTACTTTTTCCTTCTTAGCACATTATCTGACATTTATTTCTTTATTTTGTTGATCATCCCCTCTCCTTCCCCAGCCCCCCAACTAGAAAGTAAGGGCTTTGAGGTCAGGCGTTTGGACCACTTTGTTCATTGTCTTTTCTCCAGTGTCCAGGGCATGCACGGAGCACGGACCCCACGAGTGTTTGTCGCACATGTGAGTATGCAAGTGGGAAGGAGAATTTGCAGGCTGGTTCTGAATTTAGAATTCATCCAGGACAGTCGTGCTCAGTAGAGAAAACCAATCTTTACTGAGCTCTCCCTCCGGGACAGCCCTGGGCGGTGCTTGGCATATGTCATTTCATTTCTTCTGCACGATAGCCTTATGGATAGGAAAGTTAGGGCTCAGAGAAAGGAAGAAACTTACGGGTCACACAGTTGATGGGTGTGACAGAGCCTAAGGACCGAGCCCTCCCGTCCTGGACAGGGGGCGAAGCCTTCGCCCTGCCCTGCATCCCAGCCTGCGGAGCGGGCCTCCCTGGGTGCTTTCTGAGCTGGCTACTCCGGAGGGCCCGAGGCCACCCTTCCTCACCTGCCCGCGTGCGCCAGCGGCTCTTGGCCTGTTCCCTGAGTCAGGCGGCCCAAGCAGCTTTCGGCACTCAGAGGTGGCAGGCTAATTAAGGGGTCCAGAGCTGCCGGTGGATGCACTAGGGATCGTCTGAAAAATTCGCTCAGAGCCGTGGCCTGGAACGGGGCTCCCTCCACTTCTGTCCCCAGGAGGGCGGGGTGCGGGGCAAGGCCAAGACAGCCATCATGCCTGTAAAGGGTGTTTTCTGTCAAAGGGAGATATCAGACAAGAGTTAGAAAGACCTGGGTTCTTCATCCTGGCTCTGCCACTGAACTGTGTGAAATCGAGTAAGTTTCTTGAACATCCCTGAATCCCCCTGCTTATAAAATCTCAGCAGTAATCAATGCCTGCCTCCCAACCTTTGCAGGGGGATGATGGATGAGACAATAAATGTGACCTGCTGACCCCGGCTACAAAATAAATGTTATTTTATGTTTATTCATTGTGGGCTACAGTCTCCTCATCTGTAAAATGAGAGGTTTCCTTCAGTAGACATGGCCTGGCACATAGTAGGGGCGGAATAAAGGTTAGTCCCCTCCCTCTTCCCCCTCCCTTCCTTCAGCCTCAAGTACCAGGCCTCTGTTGTCCCTGCGGATGCAACACCCCAGGCCCTGCCCTGGATGTTTTCCAAAGGCTCGTGGTTACTGAGCCAGCTTCCCAGAGCAGAAGGGCTGGGGGCGGGGTTTCATTTTGGAGCTATTGTGTTAGAAGCCCCATTCCTCCCTCCCTTCCTTTCTTTTATCCAATTCATTTTTATTGAGTACCTACTATGTGTCAGGTACTATGCTAGGCACACTGACCAGAGCTGTGAGTGAGACAAGATCGCTGCTATCATGGAACTTAAGTCTGGTTGGAGTCAGGTGGGGAGAAAGAAAATAAACACGTATCAAAGAAAAGAAAAGAAGCCCTATGAAAGCAGAAAATATAATCATATAGTGGGAGGTGATGGAGGGGAGTAGTAATGCTATGTGAAATGGGGAGCCAGGAAAAGTATCATTAAGGAAGCAGTATTTGAACCAAGACTTGAAGTATCAGGATAGGCCAACCATGTTCAACATTGGGAGAAGGGGTTTCAGCCTGCAGGAACAGCACATGCAAAGCCCTGGGGTGAGATTGAACTTAACTAGTGCCCCCACACTTTATAGCAGGAACACTGGGCCCCCAAAATGAAGCCACAGCTCTTCTCCTCCAGCCCAGACAAGGCAAGCAGGCTTTGTCTTCAACAGTTGGCTACCCTTAAGATCCTGGCTGCTCCCAGGATATCCTTTCAGCAATTCATTTGCTGCAGCTGGCAGAGGTTAATCACGTCCGTGGTCCTCAGGACCCAAGCCAAAGCCTGCCCTTTTCACAGATGCTGGTTTAAATTAGAGGGCTTGTTTGCTGAAGACTAGATTGGGCAGATTCCAAACTGGTCCTATTTCTGAGCCCTCCTGATGGGCAGGTGAAAGAATGCTAGGCTAGGCTGGCATCTAGTAGAGGTGCGAGATGCCTGGTCCTGCCAGTCTAGAGAGAGGCAAGTCAGACCCCATCAGCTCTCCTCCTCAACGTGTCTGGGCTCCCTGCCGCAGCCAGAATGCCACCCAGACCTGCTTGTCTCCCATGGGAGGTGCTCCACACTTGGTCCCCGCCTTGCACTCATCTCTCCCCCTCTGAGCACTCTCCTGCCTAACTCCTGCCTTCAGCTGCCTTACCTCCTGGCCCCATGGGGGACGTTTCACTCATTCTTCCAGGCTCTGTGCAAATTCCGTCTCTTATACGAGGCCCTGGGGGAATTCTCCTCTCTTTCCTTATTCTTCTAGTTTCTCTTAAGCCTTTTAAGGCCTTGTTCATAGTGTACGTTCTGTTGGGGAGTCTGAGTTCCAGCCACAGTGTGAGCTCCTTGAGGGCAGGGGGTCCTGGCAGCTACATCTCCACAGCTCCAGGGCCTGGCATGGGCTTGCCTGTCACTCATAATTCATTCATTCATTCATTCATTCAGCAGATGTTTATGGAGGGTCCACTCTGTACCAGGCCCCATGAGAGGCCAAGGGAAACAGTTGTGGGCAGCTGTGTTCCTTGCTCTAAGCCTCGTACAGAGGACGGGCCATGAAGAGATCATTGTAACAGAGGGCTGAGCAGATTGAGGTGCAGACTCTAAAGAGGGGTGCCCCATGGAGGCTGGGGCGGTTCAGGAAGGTTTCTCGGAGGAAGCGACAACTAAAACATATGTACTGAGAACGCTGAGGCTCAGGGGAGTAAAAAGCTGGCCCAAGATCTTGCATCCGGCACGTGGCGCAGTGAGCCCTCAGGTCTAGGCCTCCGTCAGCGCCCTGCGAGCACAGTCATTTGTGGAGCGGGCTCCCCTCTGTTTCCCCTCCCCCCAGGTTAGCACACTCCCTTCTGATCTGGCCTCCCAGAGTAAGGAAGAAAAGGATCGGACCCACGTGGCCAGAGCCTGGGCAGCCTTGACGCATTCTGCTGCAACATCTTCTATTTTCAAGCTACTTCAACCTTTTGATGACTCGCCAGGTCCGTGGAGTCACAGAGACCGTCAGCAGAATCTGAGGCCAGTGAACAGACCTCCCCACACAGGGTATGGGAGGACAGCTTTCTTCTTATTCACTGTTGCTTTTTTTTTTTCCCCACCTATTTAGAAAATAATGCCTACTAATTGTAGCAAGTCTGGGGAGAAAATACAAATCACCCAATTCCACTACCCAGAAAAAAAACATTGTTACATTTTGGTGTATTGAGATAGTTATTTTGGGATACTTTTCAGAAATTGCTGTAATATATAATTACTGCTTATTAATTTATGCAAATACACGAATATGATTAACTTGTATATATTTAGCTTGTTGTAAAGACTTGCAAACTCTAGTGCTTGGAAACCTCAAAGAAAGAGAGGAGAGGGGGGCTTCCCTGGTGGCGCAGTGGTTGAGAGTCTGCCTGCCGATGCAGGGGACACGGGTTCGTGCCCCGGTCCGGGAAGATCCCACATGCCGCGGAGCGGCTGGGCCAGTGAGCCATGGCCGCTGAGCCTGCGCGTCCGGAGCCTGTGCTCCGCAACGGGAGAGGCCACAACAGTGAGGGGCCCACGTACCGCAAAAAACAAAACAAAACAAAACAAAGAGAGGAGAGGGAAAGGACTCGCTTTTATTGAGAACCTACTATGTGCCTGGCTGTAATTAAACACTTCGTATTGATAATGCAAGAACCAAACTTACGTGATAAAACAAACGTTATCTCAGTTATCTTGATGATGACCCCATCAGCTGGTTATTGTTCTCATTTCCGTTTTTCAGATTTAAAAAAAATGAGGCAAGGCCAGTAAATCACGTAACCAACGGCACAGAGCTAGGATGCAGTGGGTGGCCTTGGGATTAAACTCCTGGTCTGTCCTGCTCTCCAAGTGCATGTTCCTTCCACCTCATCATGTGGTTTCAGTGGCCTTATCTGAGGCCTTAGAGAGAAGCATTCATGTTGCCCTTGGAGATGACCAAGCAGAGATGGCCAATGGCCATCCACTGGGTGCTAACATCATATCCTTATCAAGCCCTCTGATAGGTCCAGCCCTGCGTGAGCTGCTGGGACTACTCACAAGGAGCAGACCTATCCCTGTTTTCAGGATGCTTTCCAGGTCTCTGCAAGACCTCAGGGGAGGGAAAAGGCTTCGGAATATCAGCCATGGGAATGAAGAGAAAAGGATGGCTTTCAGAAACTTTTCAGATATATCCTTCCACAGTGTGGTGACCAATGCAAAAGCTGAAGAGGGCAGAATTCAGATGTCTGCTCATCAAAGAACAGAGCCTGTGCTGCCTGAGTCATTGTTTTAACATCAAAATACTTCTCCCAGACGAAGCCTTGGATGGGAGAGCCACGTGCAAACAGAATAAAAATGGAGGTGTTTTGGCAAACATCATGGTCGGGGTCCCAGATCTCTGCCTCTTGGGATGCCCCACGACTTCCCTGTGGGCTCTGGAGACCCTGCCCCATCCTCAGGGTTCCTCTCCCTCCACTCCTTCCACCATTTAGCTGCACATGCTGGTATAACCGTACCTCTAAACCAGTTGGTGACTGTCCACTGCCCCGAGCCCTCTCTGTGTCCCCCGCCTAACATCCTCCAACCGTCCAGCCCCTGCCACACCCCCCTGGCCTTCCAATAGTCCAGCAACTAACAGGAAGGGCCCGGCTCACAGAGGGGCTCTGGAACCCTGTTCTCCAGCGCCATGACCAGCACATGTTAACTGTTTGGTCCCTGCCATACCAATTATTAAATGGGTTGAGTATCACCAGTCTCTGCATCTTTCACACCAGCCATTCCCAACTAGGGACATTTTTCTCACAAACATCATGTTGTTCATTCTTTCTTGTGGGAACGCCTTCCTCTCCTCCCTGTCTGCCTGGTCAGCTCCTACACATCCTTTAAGACCTGCCTCTGTCACTTCCTTCATGAGGTTGTTCCCTTTCTCTCCAGGGAGCATTCATGGTTCCCTCTTAAACCTAACTCTGTTATGGTCCTTTTCGTGCTGAATGGCGGATACCTGTTTACCTACTTGTTTTCCGCACCAGGCTGTGTATTTCCCGAAGGCAGACTGAGCTCAAATCCCTCCCTCTCCAGTATGTAGCCAGTAGAAGACATGCAATCTGGTGGGATAAATGTCTCTGTGGCCCAGCAAAGGCATTCTGGGGCCTTTCAATTCAGTTGCTTCAGGACGAACAGTGCTGGTTCTATATTTCTAAGGAGAGCTCTTCCTTCCCTGCGGTGTTCTCTATGGAATTAAAGTATTCTAGAGCAGGGCTTTGTCTAACTCATCAAGGCATTCCCCAGTTCCCAGGACAGCACCTGGCACACAGAATGCGCTCCATCCATGTTTGCAGAAGGCCGAATGCCCTGAATAATGCTGCTTTGGTAAATAGTATGCGTGTATTATCACCACAACCCTGCGATGTGGGTCTAACATTATACTTAGTTATCACGTGAGGATATCACATGAGGCTCAGAGATGTTAAGTGGCTTGTCCAGGGTCACAGTTAGTAACTGGCGGAGCTGAGACTTGAACTCTAAAAGCCAAGTTCTGCTTAGCCTCCACCCTGCCCTCTGCTTGCTTCCTTCATGGGGCTGCGCTTCTGATACCCATACTCAGATATCCGTGTTCTGGGAAGAAACTTGCTGGCTCTGCCTCCTTCACTGCCTTGAGGCCAGGTGCCATAGCGCAGGATGGGGGCCCCTGAGTGAGAGGGAAGATTGGCCACTTGGGCCTAGCCGTCCATGCAGCCGTCCTGGCCTCTGGGCTCTGTCCCAGATAATTCTGGGTTCCCCCACCTGTCACAGTCAGCCCCCTTGTCCCTCCGTGTCCTTCACCCCCTATCTTTTTCACAGCTCTATTTCCCCTCTTGTCAACAGATCGCTCGACAAAATGTTTTCCATCATTGCTGGCTAATTTTAGCCCTTTATCGGAGTTATTTCCTTTGGTAAATAGCTTCCTGGCACGGGGTGGGCAGCCGAGTTCAGGCGCCAGCGAGCACGGCGCGGGCAGGAGGTGTGCAGTGGGTGGGCATCGGGGAGAGAGAGAATTCAGCGACGTGGGCCAGGCCCGGCCTTTGGGGAGTGCTTTCTGCTCTGATGGCAGGCGGCGGCAGCAGCAAGATGCTCATTCAGTCCCCATTTCAACTTGATCAAACCATTCTCTGAGAAGGCGGCGTGTGCCGTGTGCCGAGGGGCTCGGAAGCAGACAGTCAGCGGTAGGCACCCAAAATAGCCTCAAAATCAGCAGCATTTTGTTTTGCTCCCGGCTTTTCATGCCTGCGAGGGGAGGAAAGAAAGGATCCAGAGTATTTTCGGCGTCCAAACACACATCTCTTTTACAATAAGACAAATGACTCGTATTCGTGCTATCAAATCCGGCAGCGTCCTCTCCCCGCCAACCACCCCTTCTCCCAGGACCTCGCCAACATTTCCTTTTGTGGCTGTGGGAGAAGAAAATAGCAGCTCACGCCGTGTCCGGTGCCGCGTGCCTCTGCTTCCTCCAGCTCTGCCTGCAAGCTCGGCTTTTACAAGCTGGGATTTTAATAAATTAACGCCACGCGTGCTGCTGCAGCTGCCTTAACGGCTTTCCAGAAGGTGTTGCGAGAGCCAGGCTCTGCTGGAGAGAAATGAGCCAGTGATTTGCTAGGGGAAGCCTCTTGGCCCCAGGCAGAGTTTAAGCCAGGCGTTTGCAGAAGCCCCGGGCTGCTCTCTGAGGGCTGCCCGCTGTCCCTGCGCCTCTAACAGGGCTGCAGGACCAGCCTCAGTTCCTGGAGGAGGTTCCCTGATGGCCAGGGAGGCAGCATGTGCTGGGGGGAGCCCCGAGGGGAGAACAGGAGACGTGGACCCTGGTCCTAGCCTGGCTCTGACTCACGGAGTGGCCTTGTCCAAGCTGCCAACCCCCTTGGGACCCGTTCCTGGGGGAGAAAACTCTCAGGGAAGGGTGGTCCGTCTCCTTTGTAGCACTTACCTGATGAGAATCTAATACTTGTGGAATCGTTTGACCATCTCGATCAGGGGGTCTGCACACTTAGGCCCGTGGGCCAAATCTGGTCACATGCGTCCGTTTATATCTTCAGCTGCTTTCACACTGCAATGGCGGAACTGGGTAGTTGCCATGCAGGGATTAGAAGGACCCCAAAGCCTAACATATTTAAGCTCTGGCTCTTTACTGGAAAAGTTCATCAACACCTGGTCTAGATGGTAAGTCCCATGAGAGCAGAAACTGTGTCCCCTTTGAGAGGTTTAGGGACGTCCTCAAGGTTACTCAGCTAGTAAGTGGCCTAAAAGTAGATGTGCCTGTGGAAGGCTCAACATCCAAGACTGTCAGAGAAGTTACCAATTACATGTGCACAAGTAGAGGTGGAATTTGACAAAAAAGAAATCCGTCCCCAGAATAAAAGTCTTATGATGCATAGGGGGGTGAGGTCAGGGTCTGGGATAAGGCTTCTGAGCAGGGACTTTGCTCAGGCAGACTCACCACCATTTTCTAACTGCGTGGCCTCGGGCAAGTATGTACCACACGTCTCTGAGCCTCAGTTGCCTCAGCTGTAAAATGGGTATAACGATCCTTATTTTGCAGGACTGTTATGAGGATTTATCATGAGAATCTAAGCAAAACGCCAGCACAGTGCCTGGAAGATATTGGGAGCTCTGTCCAGGGCTGGTTCCCCTCACTGGTCATGCTTTTCCCCTGACAGAGACAGAGTAAGGGCCCTGGGATCATGAGTGGTAACAGAATGTAGAGGATGAGGTATTTTAGAATCACTGGACCTGCATTCAGATATCGGCCTCACTTTCCTCAACTGGAATATGGAGGAAAATAGAGCCTTCCTTGCAGGGGAGTAATGAAGATTGAATGTAATCACGTGCGCTATGTATTTAGATCCCTCGAAAATAGTAGATAATAAGCGCTTAGTTGCTACCCCCTCCCAGATGAGCTGGCTTAAGCAGATTCTCGTTTCTCCGGAGCCGTCACAGGAAGGAGTAGCTTTGGGTGTCTCTAGGCCCCTCGTGGACCACACCCTGGGGGTAAAAGGCTCTGAGAAGTCTTCTGTCCTGTCTCACTGAAGTGGAAATTTCCACAAAACCCAGAGGCGCAGCGCGCCCAATCAGCTCAGCTACACTCCTGGCACGGGGGCCAACCAGCGACTCTGAAAATGTGTGTTTTCCTGGGTAAAACCTCTAATTGGACAATTGTAGGTCTTCTGGCTTTATGTCGACTTTATGACTTTGAAAGCTCTTAAGCTGGGGTGAGGAAAAATTTATGAATGGGATTTCTCTGTTTCTGTAGCACTCTGACTCATGCTGTTGACCCAACCAGGGGGCTGGGCTTCCATTACTTGCTAAGTTCTCTTTACCAGGTGGTCCTTATTCTGCCCGCTCCCTCACTGAGCCACAGCCCCAGTGACTAGAACCGAGGTAAAGGGTTTCTGGCTGCTTGAAAAATTGTCCTGTACCCAGATCGACTTCCCAGGTAAAGGAATATGGTGCTTGGGAATTTCTCAGGGAAGCTTTACAGTTTTCTTTCAAATTTTGAAAGCTTGTTTTACCAGGGTTTTTAAGTCCTTCTCATAGAAAACTCTCACAATCTGAGTTAAAGTGCATCTGGCTTAGAGGAAAGGCTGATTCCTGGCTGATAAACATTTCCTTTGGGTCCCTACATCCAAGACTCTTTTGACAGTAGGCAACAGAGCTACAAAGACGTGTCTGGACCGGTGCAGCAATGAGACTGACTTCACATAAAAATTGTGTTAGTTAGGGTAATGTAATCTTCTATAACAAAAAGACCCCCAAATGTATAAAGGCTCAACACAATAGAAATGTACTTCTTGTTCACATAATAGTCTGAGGTTGACATTTCTGGTCAGCGGGTGGCTCTCCTCCATCCAGTTATTCAGGAACCCAGGCTCCTTCCATCCTATGGCTTCACCATCCTGCGTCTAGTCCAAGGAAGGTACAAAAGAATGTGGAGAAGGCTCACCAGCTTCATAAGAGCCTCAGCCTGGAAATGGCTCTCATCACCTCTTACATTTCATCAGTGAAGTCACATGGCCACACCTAGATGTAAATGGCTGGGAGCTGTTGTTGCTTTCTGGGAAATTCCTCCACATGGAAGGAATATACCATAGAAGGAAAAGCATGAATTTTAGGGACAGTTAGCAATATTTGCTACAGAAAGGGAAATATACTAAAATGGAGTCCATACAGAATTAAATACAGCTAGGGTGCCCTTGGATGTGGCATCTGGCTGAGAATATCACTATCTTTGTCTGAATCCCTAGCTCTTAGAGCAGTGCCACGCATATAGTAGGTGCTCAGTAAAGCTGGTGAAAGTGTCCTAATCTAATATGACTCTGGCATCCTTATAAAAAGAGGAAATTAGGTCACAGATACACGCACAGAGGAAAGACCATGTGAAGACACAGGGAGAAGATGGAGAGAGGCCTCAGAAGAAACGAACCCTACTGACACCTTGATCTTGGACTTCTACCTTCTAGAATTGTGAGGAAATTAATTTCTGTTGCTTAAGCCACCCAGTGAATGGTAGTACTTTGTTATGGCAGAAAACTAACACAGGGGGAAATGAAGTCTGCTGTTCTCGCCCGTGTTTCTCTCCAGGGCATAGGCCATTAGGTAGCTGCGTGAACTCGGGTAGTGGGTAAAAACGGCGGGAGGCTCTCCTGGGCCTCCAGGGTCCCCTGGAGCCTACAGCCCCGCAGGCCTCCCATGATGACCTGGGCACAAAGGGGGCCTTCCAGTCCATGAACACCATGACCACCACCACCCAGCCCCTCCTCTGTGCCTCCCTGTGTTGGCTGCTGGCAGTCCTGAGACTCCTGGATCATGGCCTCCAACCCAGGTGAGCTCAGTCCAGAGGGAGCCATAAGGCCTGTATTTCCTAGATCCTAAGACGACATCAATTACAAAACACTATCCATTCAATAACAGGGTTCCAGGAGGCAAGAAGGACTCTGACTCAGAAGCGCGGATTGTAAGAACTACCCTGATTTTAGTCAAGGGGAAATGGGACCACCTGCATGTCTTTGAATCAGGGAAGTGAAATCAATGGTTCTAGCACAGGGGTGTGTGCTGTGACAGGGAGGGTGCTGGGAGAGAGTGAGTGATTCTGCCTTGTGGGGGAGGTCAGGACCCTAGAGGACACATGTGAGGAGGAAAATGCCAGGCCAACGAGGCAGGAAGGGTATTCCCAGCAGAGGGAACGGCATGGACAAAAGAATAAGGTGTAGACATAGCTGCAGTAGCAAGGATATGTGTAGAGGAGCAAACGGAGGTGAGACAGGGCAGACAGACAGAGTGCAGACTGTGAAGGGCCTGGGATGCTGGGCCCAAGGTCCTCAACTGCATCTAGAGCAGAGGGTGGGAAATGAGGCCACAGGCCAGAGAGCGCCCCAGGCCCATTCAGAACAGGGGGCTCCAAAGCAGATCTGTTATCACAGCTCCATCTCCTTCAGAGGCTCCCCTCATGAGAGCACAGATGCTTGGTAACCAAGGGATGGTCTATTTAAAGCCACTTGTGAGTCGGTTCTAGGAAGTATACTGCAGGATGGAGAGGGAGGGAGGGAAGGAGGAAGAAGGCCCTGAGGGGGAATGGTCTGCCCTGAGCCCACTGTGAGGTCTGGGGCAAGTCCCTGCCTCTCCCTGGGCCTCAGCTTCCAGCACCCACCAAGACACAGCTGCATGGGTTCAAAGCCAGGCTCCATCTCTTACGGTATGTGTGCTTTGGTCAAATTACTTAACCTCTGGGCCTAAGTTTTCTCCTATGTGAGGGGGCTAATAATGGTACCTACCCCTTAAAGGCGCAATGAGGATTAAATGAGATAATGGACATAAAGCCCCTTTAACAGTGTCTGACACACGCAAAACACTCAAAATCAGCTACTGTAGAATATGATGAGGTGATCATGATGGACTAGCTTTGGAGGTTTGAAACCTTACAGTGTTTTTTTCCAGCGTATTTGGAACTGCAATGTGTGAGAAAGGTTACGTTGACCTCTTCTGCCTGATGCAGGTGGAGACCCCGAGACCAGGCCCTCAGCATCCCCCTTCCACAGGGCTGTCTCCCAGCACCCCGTCCCCCCACCTCTGCACCTCTGCAGAACTCTTAGGCTCCAGAAACACCAGGTTGAAAGCGATTGTCCCAGAAGATTGCTGAGGTCTCTCAGCTGCTCTTTTTTTTTTTTTTTAATTTTATTGAAGTAGAGTTGATTTACAATATTGTGTTAATTTCTTCTCTCAGCTGTTCTTTTTAATCTAATTCTTTTTTCTGAAACCTGAGTATATATCTGGAATAGCTATCCTTTACAGATCAAAATCCATTTTCCAAAATCATCAGCTGCGCCAGGCCTCAGGGACAGTCTGGGAAAGGCAAACCAAAATGGACACGGAGAGGTGAGGAAGTTATTTGAACAAAAATCCTGACTGCAAAGACCCACAGACAATGAAGTACCACCTCCGCGTTTTTTTTAAGCCAGTAAATTTTTAGTTAAGGAATTTCACACGCTGATTCATTCCACTGCCTATCAAGGTTACCTTAGTTCCTCCAAAACTTGAGTCAAACTTATCTTCAAGATAGGCATTTTTTGGGCTTTCCTGGTGGTGCAGTGGTTGAGAGTCCGCCTGCCGATGCAGGGGACGCGGGTTCGTGCCCCGGTCCGGGAAGATCCCACATGCTGCGGAGCGGCTGGGCCCGTGAGCCATGGCCTCTGAGCCTGCGCGTCCGGAGCCTGTGCTCCATGACGGGAGAGGCCACAACAGTGAGAGGCCTGCGTACCGCAAAAAAAAAAAAAAAAAAAAAATAGGCATTTTTAAAAGATCCCATACTTCATCCACAGTTGTTCTGTCAGTCAGCCTGGTCGCAATTTTCTTAGTTGGGTTTCTTTTATCTCCACTTGAATAAGGACATACTGATGACATACTTCAAAAAGTATCCCACCTAGAATCTTTGGCATCTAGTTTTTCAAATAATTCACTTTGGGGCTCTAGCAGTTGAACTGCAAGAAGTACATTGCTATTTTGGCTAATGATCTAAAATGCATTATTCCTTAACACATTTCTCATATTGCAGTTGTGGTACATCCAGTTTTCACTCATGACCTTAGCAAAAAGGTTAACAGTCTCATTATCACCATTTCAATAAATCTACTGTGATGTAAGCAGAACTTGTGTCTCAGTTTAGTCCCATTAACAATTTCTGGACAATATGACCCACAGTGCCCTTCTCATTAAGAATGAGGCTTTACCTCCACATTTTTTTATTGAGGTATAGTTGATTTACAAGATTATATAAGATTCAGGTGTACAACATAGTAATTCATAATTTTGGAAGGTTATACTCCATTTATAGGCGTTATAAAATATCGGCTATATTCCTTGTGTTGTACAATATTTCCTTGTAGCTTATTTATTTTATACATAGTATTTGTACCTCTTATCTCCTACCCCTATCTTTCCCCTCCTCCCTTCCCTCTCCCCACTGGTAATCACTGTTCCCTACATCTGTGAGTCTGTTTCTTTTTTTGTTATAGTCGCTAGTTTGTTGTATTTTTTAGATAAGTGTTATCATACAGTATTTGTCTTCCTCTGTCTGACTTATTTCACTTAGCATAATATCTTCCAAGTCCATCCATTTGTTGCAAATGGCAAAATTTCATTCTTTTTCGGGGCTGAGTAGTATTCCATTGTATGTATATACCACATCTTCTTTATCCATTTATCTGTTGATGGACACTTAGTTTTCTTCCATATCTTGGCTATTGTAAATAATGCTGCTATGAACATTGAGGTTCATGTATCTTTCTGAATTGGTGTTTTTGTTTTCTTTGGATATATACCCAGGAGTGGAATTGCTGGATCACATGGTAGTTTCCATTTT
This sequence comes from Pseudorca crassidens, assembly GCF_039906515.1. Classification (NCBI taxonomy): domain Eukaryota; kingdom Metazoa; phylum Chordata; class Mammalia; order Artiodactyla; family Delphinidae; genus Pseudorca; species Pseudorca crassidens. The sequence goes on along the minus strand of NC_090304.1, from coordinate 36,844,252 downwards.
TTGAGGAACCTTCATATTGTTTTCCACAATGGCTTTAGGAACATATTTTTTAAAGATAAGTCATGCACATGTGACCATCTCCACCAATCACAGTCCAGGGTAGTTTCTCATCCCTTTGCCTCTAGACGGTCGGCACTGCCATTACCCTGTGTGAGGTGTCCTATGGTTGTCTCTTCTCCACTATGGGACTGCGTCTTGTTCTTTCACCTCTGATCCTAGCACAGGGTCTTTTTTAAGCTGGCACCCAATAAATAGACATTGGATTGATCGAATGGAATTGAATATGGAACCTTTACACGGTCAACTCCAAGCTGCATTCAACAATGACCCAGAAAGACCTGGATCCTGACTGCACAGTGGTCACTGATGGGGTGGGAAGATTACTAAATACAGGTGTGATAGGGCTCATGACTTATTATTGAGAGATAAAATTCCAAAGCCCGCAAGGGGCAGGGGTTTGCCTTTAGGATCCACTAGGGCTGGTCTTGGGAGGACCCTGGAAAACGTCACCTTGAGATCCTGAAACAGAAGGTCTCCTTGTTTCCTGGGACCCCAGAACCCACTGCAGAGCTCTACCTGGCTTTTTCAGCATAAATAGAAGCTTGGTGCCTTGTCGTGCACTGTTTTCACAGCACATGCATTCTAGACATTGGCCTTTAGGCTTCCATGGCAGACTCCAATCTGCAGGCCACAGTGAGCAAAAGCTGGGAGAACAAGCCCAATCCCCACCCTATTCTCACCCACTGCCCTCTGCATTTCCTTCCTTCTGCCTCTGCCTCTGGTCACATGCCAGCTGCTTCAGCCACCTTGAGCTTGTCACTGTTCTCCAAGCTCTCCCACCCCTTAGCCATCAGGTTCTCTCTACCTCTACCTCTACCTCTCTGTTCTTTCCTGCACCAGTACCCCCTTTTATACCTACTGAGCTCCTACTCATTCTTCAAAGCAATCCCAAATGCCACCTCTTCTAGGAAGCCTTCCTAAATCTCCCCAGCTGGAATTTTTAACTTTTCCTTCTCCCATCCTTCCATAGAACTTATACAGCATGTATGGTATTCTGCTTGGGTTTAAGTTATATCTCTTACTTCCGTTACTATGTTATAAACTCAGTGACGGCAAAGATTTTTATTTTACTGGGGATTCGCATATATGTGGGAAGTCCATGGGTTTGAACTTCAATTCCTAGGTCTTTATGGATATGTAAAGTTAGACAAGTTACCTAATGTGTCTGAGTCCTAGTATTCCAGTCTGTAGAATGGAGGTAAAAAACCCTTTTTTCATAAGCTTATTGTGAACATTAAATAAGATGAAGTAATAACGAAAATGAAATAACAATAATGAGAGCTAATATTAAGTGTTCACTTAGGCACTGATCCAAACTCTTTACAAGCTCATGTAAAACGTTTTTTTTTTTAATTTTAGAAATAATTATAGATTTGCAAGAAATTGCAAATAGTGTGGAGAGATCCTTTGTGAGGGCACCCAGTTTTCTCCAGTGGTTAAATCTTACACGATTATAGTACAGTATCAAAACAGGAAACTGACAATGGCATGATGGTGTGTGAGTACAGTTCTGTGTCCACTTGTGTAGATTTGTGTAACCACCACCACAATCAAGACACGGATCTATTCTATCTCCACAAAAATCTCCCTTATGCTAGTTCTCTATAGAGCCACGCTTCTCCCTTCTACCAGTAAGCCAGTAAGGGTGGCTTACTTTTTGCCAGCCACGCTTCTCCCTTCTGCCATGCTTAACTCCTGGCAACCATTACTGTGCTTTACATCCGCATACTTTTGTCATTTCAACAACGTTATCTGAATGGAATGACACAGTATGTGACCTTGTAAGATTGACTTTTTTCACTCAGCATAATCCGTCCAAGTTGTTTTATGCATCAGTAGTTCATTCCTTTCTTGTTGCTGAGTAATATTCCATGGTGTGGAGGTACCATGGTCTAGCCATCGAAGGACATCTGGGTTGTTTCTAGTTCGGGGCTATTACAAATAAAACTGCTACAAGCATTCATGTATAGGTTTTTATGTGAATCTAAGAATTCGTTTCTCTGAGATAAATGCCCAGGAGTGTAATTGTTGGGTTATATGATAAGTGTATGTTCGGTTTTTTGAGAAAGAGTCAACTGTTTTGCAGAGCGGCTTGTACCATTTTACGTTCCCGTCAGTAATGTATGGGTGATTCCATTCCTCCACATCTTGGCCAGCATTTGGTGTTGTCGCTATTTTTTCTTAAATCTTAGGTCTTCTAATAGGTATGGTGTGACATCTCAGCATGGTCTTACTTGCATTTCCCCAGGAGTGAGTGACGTTGAGCATCTTTTCACATGCCTATTTGCCAACTGAATATCCTCTTCGGTAGAATGGCTCTTCACATCACTTGTTCATTTTCTAATTGGATTGTTTGGTTTCTTAATGTGGAGTTGAGAGTCCTTGGTCAGATATGTGCTTTGCACAAGTAGCTCAGTTAATCCTCATAACGACCCGTGAAGAAGATACTAAGGTGATCCCAATATACCAGATGAGGAAGCTGGGGCACCGTGGTCGGCACGCTGCCTGGCATGCAGCAGATGGGCAGTGAGTAGTCACCGTGAGCCACGCAGATGGAGCTCAGACCTTAGGCACGTACAGCTCACGGGGTTTTGGTGGAAATGGTGGGGCTGCTGGAGATAAGGATGGGAAGATACTAGTTGAAGCCAGCAGTGAGTAGAGGGATTTAATGTCAGCTCATCAGCCCCGTTTAACAGGCTGAGAAGTTGAGGCACAAGCGTTGGAACACACTTCCATCTGGAAATCCCAGTAAGCCTGCTAGAATTGTCCCTTCTTTTCATCCACATCTTACCTCTCTCCTGTACCACAGGTTTGGTGAAGAGCTGCCAGTTTCCACTGCGGGGATTTTTTTTTCTCCATGCCTACCCTTTCCAGGGCACTGGGAGGCAGCCTGATGTCATGGGAAGCACAGGGCCAGGGGTCCCAGCCTGGCAGTGAATAGTGTGGGAATTGAATGCTTTACCTCCCTGAACCTTCCATCTCCACATCTGGAAAATGGGAGTAACGACAGTAGCTAACTGGCAGGGTGGTTGTGTGGATTAAATGGAGAGCAGAGGGTGAGAACGGGGCTTAGTAACACACAGGAATTCAGAATGGAGCTGTCTCCTTTCTACCTATGTGACCTTGAACAATGTTCTTACTCTTCTAAGCCTCAGTTTCCTTATCTGGAAAATGGGGACCATCACAGTTCCTACCTTATAGGGCTGAGGTGAAGATTAAGTAAGATGATACCTGTGAAGCCTTTGAACAGATCCTATCTCTAGATGAATGTGGTGAAGCACTTACTTTTTGCCAGAATCTGCTTATCTTAGGTTGAGTTCATGCAAAAGAAGATGAGGCACCAGGACAAGGATATAGGTGCACGAAGTTTACTTGGGAGGGGATCCCAGGAAGTGGAGAGAGAGAGAGGAAGGGAGACGGGGAAGGGAGTTGTTCTGTGGGCATCTGGGGCTCAGAGAGATCATGGGGGACATGCGTCAGAATTGTTGCCCTGGTTTGGTGAGGGGGAGGAGGATGCGGTGTTTATCCACCATCTCCCAGTCCTCCTAGGCTGAGGGTTGATCCTGGGACATTCATTCTGCCATGCTTTTACCTGCCCTGAACTTGAACTAAGCATATTTCCACGACCAGAGAGAGACAGAGACAGAGACATCCAGGAAGGCACGTACAGGGGGCCTGAACTATCTCCAGGGGGACCTGGGTGGCTGCTGGCAGCCTCTGCTACATTGCACTAAGCACTTAAAACATTAACTCATTCAATCCCTACAACAAGTTTAGGAAAGAGCACGATTTCCATCCCCGTTACAACCCAGCTCCCAAACACTTGCAGACACGTTCAAGAAATGGAAGTTCCACAGCACGATACTAATCCTTGCTCAGCGCAATGCACCCTGAAATTTTCTGGGTTTTTTATCACGTTATTTAGAAAATGCTATTTGTCACCCACTAAACTGTTTTCATAACCCAGTAACGGGCTGCAACCTACAGTTTTGGGAAAGACGGTGCTCTAACATTTGAGTTAATAGGACAATGTTGATGACAGTGATGATGTCATAGGGCTGGCATCCGGCCTGGTGCCCAGAATGTGCCCAGAGAACGTTACTTTCCTTGCCTGCCCCTCTTGGCAAACCAGAGCCCGTGAGCAGCTGCCTCCCAGGCTTGCAGACGGAGGCCTGAGCTGGCTCAGCTCGTCGCCTGCTCTGACCCAGACCTGCCCCAGTGGGGTCTGCTTAGCCTCCTCCAGGGGGATGGGCACCGTCTTGGGCTGTGACCTCCAAGTCACCAGCTCCCCAGAAGCCAGCCCCTCCTTGGGAGACGAGGTTATGCCCTGTCCCCACAACGCTGTCACTTCCTTCCCCTGAGTCTCTCTGAGTGAGGATTGTTCCCCTAATCAGGATGGAGACGCAGCTCATTACAAGCTGGTGAGGCAACGGCTCTGTGCTCCAGGCCCGAGACAGGCTGTCTGGGAGCTTGGCCAGCTTCCCGCTGCCCTGGACACCAGGGCAGTGGCCTCAGAGCGGAGCCAGCCCGCTGGGTTGGTTTGCCCCCTTCCCCAGGGACACGGGCAGACAGACACTCTGCTGAAACTTCCACAGCTTCCACTATCACAAAAATTCTGCCGTGCTCAGACGATGAGTTTCTTCCAACCCTCGGTGCTTCTTGGAGAGCATCTCGACAGCATCTTTAAATAACTGGCATTTACTGGGCATTTACCATGCACTAAGCACTATGTCGAATGCTTTATGTGCAGCGTGTTACAGCGTGTGGTCTTTACAGCAGACCCACTAGATAGGCATGACCATCCCCAGTCCACAGACGCAGAGACTGAGGCATGGAATGTTTTGGTAACTTGACAAGCTCACCAGGCAGTTAGTAAGTGGCCACACCCAGCTGTCCCCAGATTCCACACCTGCTTCCCACATCACCAGCCTGCCTGCAGGAATGTCACCCAAAGTTTCCCCTTCCTCCCGGTTTCCAACGCTGGCTTCACTCTGTGCAGCGGCCGGGTGAGTTCCCACAGGTGACTTCCCCTCTGTGAGCCGAGTTGCCCTCTTCCACTCCTAATGGTACCTCCTTTCCTTCCTAAGGCTGTTAGGAGGAGTCAAGGAAATAATGTGTATAAATGAATCTCTGAGAGCTCCCGGTGCGGTAGAAGGTTCTCAATAAATCTATTTATAAAAGAGGCGATTCAGCTCTTTTTCCACTGACTTGACAGCATCCCGCAGCCATTTCCCACAGGCATGATGTCACCATCCTGAGGGGGCATGGCAGCCGATCTAGAAGCCTTCCTGTGCTCCTGGGCTTCTCACTTGTGCCTTGTCTCACCCCACTGCTCGGCCACACTGACGTCCCCCGGGCAGAAGTCTCCAGCATGACTACTGTCTCTCGGAGGGCTGCGAAGAAACCATTTATTTCTTCCAGCAGCAGACCGCTCCGCCCGGGGCGAAGGGAGTCGTCGTGTAGTGGGGGCAGAGGTTGGTGCTGGAATTCTCATTAGCTGCAGTTGAATTACTGCCTGCCGTATAGGTTTATAACAACAGTAAGTCCCAATTAGTTGCTTGTTGCTTCAGAAATAATTACTGATAGCGGCCCCTTTGTCTTTGCTGTAATTCCAGCTTCATTCCCAAGCTGCAGGGGTCTAAATGGAAAAGTTGGGCTTCTCGGGTGCGTGTGGAATGTTTGCACCGAACGGTGGGTTTCGCCAGGGTGCGTGCGTCTGTCTGAGACAAGTGGAGGCGTGCCCATGGCCGGTTCTCCCCCATGAAGTCACCTCCGCGGAGGAAAGCTGGGACCTTGATCCCGAGCGGATGATGGAGATGGGGCTCTGCTCTCAAGGCAGGTGGGCCTGAGAAGTGGCACCCTCCACACAGACAGACCACACTGTGAACCGTGCCTGCGACATGCCCCTCTGCTGCCCCGGGGACCAGTCCCAGCCGCTAACCATGGCAGCAACAGGCACAGCCGGGTGGCAGAGCTGCTTTCCGGGGTGAGGAGGGGGTGTGCCACTTCCCCTGCGAGGACAGAGCCCCGGTCTCGGCCACGCCTCTGATCCACAGTCTAAGGGGGCCTTCCTACCGCAGTGAGGAGAACTTGGGCATGCGAGGGACCTCAGGGTTCCCCAGCACGGGAGGCAGGCACAGCGACCGCCGTCTGTGCTCCTTGGGGGATACGCTCAGGTAAGGCCAACCACGGCTTTGTTCCAGTCTCCTAGCTTCCGGGCATTCTTCTTTGCTCTGAACCTGCTTTCATGCTGCTTCGCCTTTTTAACTTTTATTCTGTTGCACCTGTGAGAATATTGTAGCGCCGAGGAGCTATTGTCTCTGGAAGCCGTGTAGTAATTAGAGCTAACATGTATTGGTAACTTATTATCTGCCAGACACTCTTCTAGGTGCTTTAGATGTATGTTCTCATTTAATCCTCACCGACAACTCCCTGAAGTAAGTACAGTTGTTATCATCAGCCCTGATTTGCAGATGGGGAAACTGAGGCTCAGAAAGTTTATGTAATTTGCCAAGGTCACCCAGCCCATCAGTGGTGTAGCTGGGGATTCCCTCCCAAGCAGTTTGGCTCCACAGCCAGCCTTCTGACCACTAGGTAATCCTGCCTCTTATTGGAAGGACTTGAACCTTTAGGGAACTGGGTACCTCACAAGGCAAATATCCCCACTGATTTTTCTTTGATCGGCTCTGAATAATATGTCCTTTCACGGCCAGCTTTCTTTTTAAAAAATTCTTGGGTTGGCTTTTCATTCCAACTGCGTTCTCTGAAAGCTTCTCCCCATGTGGACCCTCCACGGTGGCTCCGGCCAGATGCCCTCTGTTCTCAGTGCTTCTGCAGCTTCAGTGATGAATGAAGTGGGTGGAGAATCTTTTGGACCCGGCCCAAGGGCCACCCTCATTTTGAGGTGACAAAGCCCTCTTTCCCACCCTGCGGGCCAGCTCTCAGCCCTTTCCCATGCGTCCTGTCCCTCTTCCTTTATGACCAACTTGTCGAAGAAAGAAGCCACACTGCTGGGCCAGTAATTTGCTGTTTTTCCACCATGTTTTTTGGTCTCTTTCCTCATGAGGATCCTTTCCAATGAAATTACAAACTATTTGGCTGGAGGAACCCGCTGAAAATTCATCCTTTCTCGTGTTTTCCTTCTTGCCTTCTGTTCATTTCATCCGTTGGCCCAAACCACGATGCTGCCTCATTGTCAATCATCTGGGCTCTTCTGTGTTTGCAAGTTCATTTGGAAAATCGGGTCTACGAGGCAGCAACGCTCCATGTCATCCCAGACACAAAGGGGCCCTTTGAAGGTGCAAAGGGTTTGCGATTAAGTAAGTAAGCAAACAAGCGTGGCCTTTGAGGAGAGGAGTGTGGGAGGGTGAGGAGAAAAAGAAAACGGCTTCATACAGCTGTACCTCAGTTTATTTAGACGAGGGGAGCTTATTTGTGTTTATTCTGTGCTCACATCGCAGAGTTTCAAGGAATGCCCCTTTAATCCACTCCAGAGGCACGGGGGCTCTTGCCAAAAATCCTGTGATGGCCAGTCTTTTTTGGAGCGTCAGGTGAAATGTGGGCTCGGGGGAGGCTGTCCTGTTTGACAGCCAGCATGAGGGGTACCTGGTCTATTTCCCCACTTCCTGGGATTTTTCCCCTTCCGTGGGCGGGCTTGTGTGTGCCCCTCCCTCCACAGCTCTTCCCCTCGTCACATGTGTCCAGAAAAACCTCAAACCTCAGTGGGTAATAGCTCTTCTTTTCTTCTCTTTCCAAACCAGCTTGCACCCCTGTCTTAGTTTGGGTCCCTCCCAAACTGACCCTGAGGGAAGGATTGCGATGCACGTAGTTTCTTTGGGAGATGATTCCAGGCAGCATTATGAGGGTGGGGAGTGAGGCAAAGAGAGGAGGAGGTCCATAAAAGGGGCCTCGTGGGTGGGTAACTGTTGTGGGAAGCTGGGGCTCAGTCCTGTTAGGGACCCTCTGAGGGACTGTGTGGGGCATACCTCAGAATTGGCCCACTGACGTATTTATCCACCAACTCACAGACCTCATTGGTTGCGGGGTGCTCCTGGGTGTGAGCACCCCAGAACCTCTGGCCTGCCGTGTTTGGTGGCCAAGCATCTCTCAGAGAGAGAGAATGGCCCCCTGCAGAGGGCCACTGCCACTGTCTGTAGGTGATCTCTAGGCTCGGCCAACAGTGATGTCAGAGTGTAAACAGCACCTGCTAAAGCAACCAAATGCTGAAGCACCATGAGCGTCAGACAGAAGAATCACAGTGGTCAATATTGACCTCTAACCTCTAACCAATTACATGTCTATTAATCTTATCAGTCTGCCGAAACCTTGGAGGTAGGCCCGCTGTCGGGATCTGCAGTATAGCCTTGCGGCTGAGAACATGGACTCTGGAGCCGGAATAACTGTGTTCAAATCTCATCTCTTCTGCTGAGCAGTTGTGTGACTCAGGCCAATTACTTAGCTTCTTTGAGCCTCAGTTTCCACGTCTGCAAAATGGGGGTAACAGTAGTACCTATCTGATAGGGTTGTTTTGAAGTTTAGAATAGTTAATATTATACATATACGTATAAAAGCACTACAGCAGTAGCTGGCCTGCAGTGGGTGTTCAGTCAACACTAGCCATGGTCATCGTTCTACAGATGAGGACATCAAAGCTCATGATGTTATCATGAGCTGCACAGAGGATGCAAGACCTTAACTCAGGCTTTCTGCAGCCACAGTCAGTCTTTTCCTACTATACCACAGGACTTTGTAATCATTAACATGTGAGAAAGCACTTTATATACTGTAAAACGCTCTACAAATGCTTTGGTTATGAGCTGACTATTTCCGGGTCCTTGTAACAGCAGATACAGTGGTGTTCTCTTAAGAGCTCCAGTCTAGCCTTTGAATTCTGCTATCTGTCATTGCTGTAGTAGCTGGCAGTGGGCACAGTGCCTGGTTGGACGTCAGCTAAGTGGGTGAGTGACCAAAGGCCCCAGGACGGGCCCCACTGACACTTCCCATCAGAGTTCCCACCTTGGAACTTCCGCTTAAGTCTGGTCTTATCTCCATCGCACGCCCCAAATGCTGCCTCTCCCAATGCCCACAGGCCCCCTCGGAAGCGCTCCCTGCTCCGCCTGCCTTCGGCCTGCTCGGGCCGTCACTGTCCCCCAAGCACAGCCTCTACAATTTCTCCTTTGGGTTGCCACGCTCACCAGCCCTCCCTGACCTCCCCCCACCCCGGGCTCAGAGCTTGCTCCCACCCCGACCCCGATGTCTGCCTTCATCGTGTGCTCCTGCGGTGTGAGAGGGGCCTCCCCACCTGCCTGAAAACTCCTTGTGGGCAGAGCCGAGTGGCACCTGTCCTTTATTCATCTGTTTATCCATTGTGGTACCAGATACTGTACCGCATTGGGTGATTGATTGGGAAATCCGGACACACAGAACGAGCTTGGTCCATGGCTGGAGGAGCTCAGTCTGAGGGGAGAATGGCATGCAAACATCCCTAACGATGACAGTGAATCTTGGTGGGGACACAGAGCTGAGAGTGCCCAGAGACTAGGGTCATCTCTCCCCGTGTGGTGCAGTCAGGGAGGCTCTTACGGAGGTGACACTAGAGCTGAACTCTTAGCTTAGGGTTGGTTGGGTTGCAAGGAAAAGCAGCCTCCACTAGGAAAAGCCAGGTGGAGGAAAAGGGGAGGGGGACTGGATTTTAGAGGAATACAAGGAACCTTTTGGAAACAAAGAGCAGGACCTTCGCCATGGGAGCCGAGGAGTTGTCAGGACCCGTGGTCTTCTCTGTTGTCAGGGCCTGCCTTGCGCCTCTCCACGCAGCTTCCTTTCCCCACATGACCCCACACGGCCCAACTCTGAGCCTAGATGACCACCCCTACCCATGCGCCATGGCCTCACCGTATACTTCCCGGTACCTGTGACACTTACCAGCCCAGGCCGGGCAAGGTGTCCATCCCGGCTCCAATCAGCTTTGGCCAGGGAAGCAGGGGCATCTAGTACAAAAAGGCTACCTCAGCCCCCCTCAGTGCTGGGAAGCAAAGACTGCATCTCTATGGCGATTTTGAAGGGGAGTGTGTTAATTTCCTGTGGCTGCCATGACAAACTGCCATAAACTTGATGGCTAAAAACCACAGAAATTTATTCCCTCACCATTCTGGAGGCCGGAAGTCCAAAGTCAAAGTGTTGGCGGGGTTGTGCCCCCTCCAAAGGCTCTGGAAAGGCTTCTGGTTCTTGCCCCTTCCAGCTTCCGGTGGCTCCAGGCATCCCTTGGCTTCTGGCAGCATCACTCCGGTCTCTGCCTCCGTCTTCAGGTTGCTGTCTCCTCTGTGTCTTCTCCCCTGCTCTTCCCTTGTGAGGAGACTTGTCATTGGATTTAGGGCCCACCCTAATCCATGAGGATCTCATCTTGAGATCCTTAGCTTAATTACATCTGCAAAGACCCTTTTTCTAAATAAAGGTTACGTTCACAGGTTCTGAATGGACATATCACTTGGGGGACACCATTCAACCCCTGACAGATGGAGAAGGGAAAGCAGGGTGTATCGAGCTGAAGGAACAGCACAAGCTAATGATCGTTGCTCAGGGAACAATGACATTACTGCTGCAGGGTTTGCTGATGGCAACGGAGGGGCCTGCAGTTAGGTGGGACCAGACCACAAAAGGCCTTCTGTGTGTCATAGTAGCTTTGCCCTGTCGGCAGCAAGTGGGCCACTGGTTGTTCATGAGCAGTGAACGAGCATCATAAAATGTGTTGTAGGCAGGTCATCCTGGCTACAGCCTGGAGTTGTATTAGAGGCAGACAAGAATGGAGGGAGGGAGATAGTCATTCAATAAATAGTGATAAAGCACCTACTGTGTGTCAGGCATGTTTCGAGAGATTTGGAGTATAGCAATGGAGAAAAGGAGTTAAGCTGCGGCTGCTGTATTAGGTCTTAAAACTGAAGGAAGGAAAGAAAAAAAAGCAAAGAAACAAAGATTCATCATATTAACTAGCAATAAAAGCGGAAAAGGAAAATAAGGCAGAGAAATGGGTACAGCGAGCGATGGAAGGTTTCTGTACAGGAGGTCCAAGGACGACCTCTCTGATGAGGTGACATTTGAGCGAAGCCTGAAGGAAGTGAGGGAGGGAGCCATAAGGTTTCTGAGGGGACAGTGTCCTAGGCAGAGGGAATGGAAAGTGCAAATGTCCTGAGGCAGGAACATTCTTGGCAGGTTCAAGGAACAGCAAGGAAGAGAGTGTGACTGGAGGAGACTAAGAGGGAGGAAGCAGTAGGTGAGAGCATCAGAGAGGAAGTGGGTTGGAGGCCCTGGTAAAAACCTGGCTTTTACTCTGAGTGAGATGGAGATATTTGGGAGCATTTTAGGCCAAGAAACATTGTTGGACTTAACTGTTTTAAAAGGGTTGCTCTGGAGGAGAGATTAGGGGCCAGGAGGAGAGTGCAGTAGGAGGGTACTGTGATAGTAAGTATGAAGGGTGACACTAGCTTGAAGCAGGGTGTTATTGGTGAGATGGTGAAAAGCGACCAGGTTCTGAATCTTTTCTTTTTTTTTTGCGGTACGCGGGCCTCTCACTGTTGTGGCCTCTCCCATCGCGGAGCACAGGCTCCGGACGCGCAGGCTCAGCGGCCATGGCTCACGGGCCTAGCCGCTCCGCGGAATGTGGGATCTTCCCATACCGGGGCACGAACCTGCGTCCCCTGCATCAGCAGGCGGACTCTCAACCACTGAGCCACCAGGGAAGCCCCTTTGAATCTATTTTAAATGTAGAGTTGATACAATTTGCAGATGGATCGCCTATGGAGTAGGAGAGAGAAAGAGTCGAAAAACTGACTCCAAAGTTTAGGCTCGAGCAACTGGCAGGATGGGGCTGTCATTTACCCAGAGAGGGGGGCAATGAAACAGCCGGGATGGGTCGAGAGGTTGGGGACATGCTAGTTACTGGTGGTTTGGGAAACGTTAAGTTATTGAACCTTGCTTTGTGCCAAGCACTGTTCCAAACCCCTCACGGGTATTAACTCCATTGGAACTCATAGCTGCCCCATGAGATGGGAACCACAGTCACCCCACTTACAGGCGAAGAAACTAAGGTACTGAGAAGTTAATTAACTCACCCAGGGTCCCCCAGGTAGTGAGCTGCTGAGCTGGGATTGAGCCCAGACATGTTCCTGACAATTACAGTGGACTGCCACCAGCTCTTTGAGAGGTTGAGGGGAGGCGGCGGGGGAAGGGATATTTATTTAGGAAAAAAACACCCAGAGGAGATTCTGACTTACCTCCACCCAGCCTCCCCTCGTCCACCACACCCATCTAGATCTTTTGGCCTGTGGGAGATACTCTTAATCCTCCAGTCCAGCCCCCTCTAAGATGCTCTTGCCAGGAGGGTAAAGGGGCACTCCCCTACGCTGATCTTAAGTGTATTTACCATTTCCTCGTGTTCTGTTTGTGACATGCTGGCTTTGTTTCTATCTACTTCAAAAAATACACTGCAAGAAAAAAATGACTCGGTGGAAATGTTTAAGTTTCCGGGCCCCAAACCATTTCTAAATATTATTTTTAAAAAAGAAAAAAAATAATGAAAAGTGGCCTAAGCTCTGCATAGCTGAGAAGTCCTGTCCAACGGGGTGAGGGAGGATGGGCGGGGGTGGGGGGGGAGGGGGAGGAGGGCAGGCGGCTGCCCTCGCATCCCCTTCCTGGTAGCAGCTGCAGGGCTGCCTCCTTTGCTTCGTTTGTTTGCCTGGAAAGGATTCATGATGGGGGCTGCCTTTTTCTGAGGGCCTCTAGCAAGGACCCTACAAAATGGGTCACCTCTTTTCTTAGCTTCATCAGATCTCAGATTTGGAAGGCCTTTGGGATTCAAGGCCCGGGGCCCAGGCTGTGCAGCCTCCCCGGGATGTCCTGTTCCCATGCAGCTCTCTGCGGCCCTGCTGCTCATCTTGGAATTCAGGACTAAGTTTAAATTCTATAATTTTTATCTGTTTGAGTTCCATTTAGGTCCTCAGAGGCAGTTCAGCAGAGATCTGTAGGGCGGGCCTTGTTCGATTAAAGAGTTGGGAATAATTTGTGACGGGCTTCCTGACAGCACAGCCAAGCCCCTTTGTGCGGCTGTCAGGATCCTGCATGGGCTAAGCCTGCTTATTTGCTTTGTGTTTCAAAATGTCTTGGATACTGGATGCTATTGTGGGTCAGGTAATCCGCCGGATGCTTTCCCATTCATTGCTTTAATCCTCACCCCAATCCTGAAGCCAAAATCTTATAATACTTATCCATAGATGAGGAAACTGAGGCTCAGAGGGGTCACCTTGCCGCCGGTGTCACAGCCAACGAGGGCTCCGTGTCCAGCGCTCCTCTGGACCCCACCTGTGCACCTCTGGTTTCCCCCTTTCTCTGCCTCGTCTGCCCTCCCACCACCACCACCATTCCAGCTGCCTCAGCCAGGCTGTGCTCTGTCCCAACACTGCGTCTGTGCTCCTGCAGCTGCTCCCGTCGGGCACTTGATGTTAGTCAAATCCAAATCCCCAAGCCCTGCCCTGGGCCCCTCTTCCTTCTCCAGAAAAGCACATAGCCGGAACCCCAAAGGCCACGAGGAGGCGAGGGCACACTGAATCACCTCTGCCGAGAGAAGAGGCACCCAGGGCATCATGGAAGTCGAGAAAAAGGTCTCCGGCAAGTCCCTCTTGTCTCTGAACTATCGTTTCTTTTTGTGCTTTCTCAGGCTAACTGCAATCCCAAAGGTAGGCAGGTAGCACAGCCTTACCTGAGGTCTTGATAGGAACACAGAATCTCAGCCCCACTCCAGATCCACTGAATCAGAATGTGCATTTTAACGAGACCCCAGGCGATTCGGAGCACACGTAACCGCGTCGGAGGTGCGCTGCCCCAGCTGGCGGCGCTTCGTTCGCGCCCGTGGCCAGGTGCCAGGGCAGGGCGCAGGGGTTCGCCACAGCTGGCACTGCTCTGCCTCCTCGCTGCTGAGGCCCTCTCTTGGTCTGTGTCCCTTGGATCTGGTCAGGGCACAGTGGAGGACTCCCACTATCGGTAGGTGACCCCAGATGCACAGTTGGCCCTTCAGCTTCTGCTCAGATAGGCCCCCAGGGTGTGGATGTGATCCCCCCCAATCCTGGCTTCTTTCCCAGATCTCCCCCTTGTCTGCCCTTGGCGCTGAGAGCCCTCTCGGCCCAGAGCAGAGACGAGATGATCTGTAGGCACGGGGACCGGCTCTGCTCACTTTGCTGTCTTGAGCGCTGGGCAAGGCAGCCCCACCTGGTGAGCGGAGGCGGCTCTGCCTTTCTAAGCAGCGTGAGGGCAGCTGTCCCGAGAGGTTGCAGCTGGAGGGTGACCAGCTCTGCGTGTCAGTGTGCCTGGCTGTACTTGACCCTATACGGCAGGCTTCTTGCCCCATCAGTTGACTGTATTCCCGGCCCCAAAGGTGGGGAGTAAACAGGTACCTCTCCACTCACAGCTCAGCTCTTTTCCTTATCAGCCCCGGAGCCCCTAATGAATGGGTGTGGCTGAGCTGAGAGCGCGACTGAGGGATGAGGAAGAAAACAGGTCCACTGAGCAAGGTGCGAGATGGGAGCTCAGATGACAGGCTTCCTAATCACAGCGCAGAAGAGAAGCTTCATGCCTATAGGGAGCCGAGGAGAAAAATAGTTCGTGCCTTTGGAAACCTTTCAACAGAGATCCCTCTGACAAGATAACTGACCACAGAACCCTAGTTTTATTGCTTTATGATCCTTCATTTTAATTTGCATGCTCGATCAGGAGGCTAAGTGCCCGAGTGTCACATGTGCCCTGAGAGCTACCCCTCTCAGGGACTGTGCTATGCCCATAAATGCATTATCCCCTTGTGTACCCAGAATCACCTTATTCTCCCATTTTACAGGTGAGGAAAAGAACAATACCAAGCCCAGGGACCACAGCCAGTGGGAGCCGGGATCCCAGTCTAGCGTTCTGCAGCTTTCTGCATCACCATGTTCTACTACATTCCAACAGAGCAAACGGGCTGTTGTAGGACTTTGTGGAGCTCCCTTTATCAAAGACATGGGTCCTTCTTGTAGAACTCGTGTTTTAATTGGAAAAATGTAGGTGCATTTCGAAACGGTAAAATGCCCTGGGGATGCTGCCTGTCCTTGGGCCTCTGCTCCCACTTCCACCGCCCTCACGGCCCCTTGTGCACAGCGCCCGGGATGCCAGCTGAAGACCAGCAGATGTCACTGTGAAAAGGGAGCACGAGAAAAGCAAAGCCAACTGCCTTGCTTATTAGTGCATGAACACAATGATGCCCTTGATGTTTTTCAGAGGGAGGGGTGTTCAGGCCAAGTCCATTAGGCATGAGAACTAGTCTCCACACAAAGCCCCAGCGAGATGAGAGCATCCATTTATTCTGAGGAAACCTGTCCTGTGTCAGCCATGAGCTGAGGGAGAAAAGAGATCCATGTGCTGTGTGGGCACGTGCCATTACACACACACACACACACACACACACACACACTCTCTCTCTCTCTCTCACACACACACACATACACACACACACACTCTCACACACACTCACACACACTCTTACACACACACTCACACACATACACACTCACACACACTCTCTCACACACATACACACTCTCTCACACACACACTCTCTCACACACATACACACACACACTCTGTCTCACACACACTCTCTCTCTCACACACACATACACACTCTCACACACACACTCTCTCACACACACTCTTACACACACTCACACACATACACACTCACACACACTCTCTCACACATACACACTCTCACACACACACACACTCTCTCACACACATACACACACACACTCTGTCTCACACACTCTCTCTCACACACACACTCTCTCTCTCACACACACACATACACACACACTCTCACACACACACACAGACACACACACACTCACTCTGTCTCTCTCTCACACATACACACACACTCATTCTGTCTCTCTCACACACACACTGTCTCTCACACACACACACACTCTGTCTCTCACACACACACACACATTCTGTCTCTCTCTCTCTCTCTCTCTCACACACACACACACACACACACACACACACAATCTGGTTGTCCTGACACTAGGCAATATGAATTCTCCTGTGAGAAGCAGAGTTTCCATGTCTCTCTTCGGAAGCCAGCTGTGTTAGTTTCCTATTGCTAGTTTAACAAATTACCACTAACTTTGTGGCTTTAAAACAACACAAATTTATTATCTTCTGGAGGTCAAGGTCTAAAATTGAGGTGTCAGCAGGGCTTCTGGAGGCGGTAGAGGAGACTGTTTCCTTATCTTTTTCCAGTTTCTGGAGGCTTCCCGCATTCCGTGTCTCATGGTCCCCAGCTGGCCATCAATCCCATCACAGCGACCTCTGTTTTCACTGCCACATTTCCTTCTCTCCCTCTTCAGCCTCTCTTCCATCTTTAAGGGCCCTGTGATTACATTGGGTCCACCTGGGCAATCTGGAATAACCTCCCTATTTTAAGATCCTTATTTTAATCACATCTGCAGAATTACTTTTGTCGTATAAAAGAACATAGTCACAGATTCAGCAACTTCTAGAGGGCCATGAGTCTGCTTACCACACTAGCCTTTGTAAAAGCAGGTAACACATGAGATTTATTAATAACCGCAGACATAGTTTTAGTCATTTACATTACTACAAAAGGATAGCAAGAAATTCCAAATATAGAAATGTGAAGGTGAAAGCTGACACAAAGGAAAGGAGGGGAGGGAGAAAAAGAAAATGCAAAATACACCAAGACTAGGTGTGTAGAAAGACAAGGAAGACTTGTGTCTTCAGGAAGACTTACAGAGAAGGGGGGTAGGAAAAGGAGAAGGGGAGGGGGAGAGAGGGAGAGAGAGGAGAGATATTTAAAGGCAGGATAGAGGGAAGGAAAAGGGTTACAAGTGGAGGGAACAGCATGGACAAAGGCCTGAAGGCAAGATGGAGCCACAAACACCTCATTTCTCCTGCTGCTGTAGTTGGTGGTTTGCAGGTGGGTCTGTCTCCTCTGGTAGACACTGAGCTATTTGAGAGCAAGGAGTGTGTCTTCCCTTCTGGGCACCCCTGAGAGCTTAGCAGAGGCCCTGAGCTCTGCAAGTCTCACCCAGCCTTAACTAGGGGGACTGTTACCATTCAATGTCCAGGATCAGTTGAACAGTTGATTCTTGGCCATGTGAGCCTCTGTGTCCTCAAAGATCCTATTCCCGCTACCCTCAAAGCCTGAGAGGAAGGGAGAGGGCACAGCTCAGGCTGTCCACATGGGCTCTGGTGCAAAGATTTAAACTCAGTGTACATCATGGATAATTTAAACCCATCAGCAATAGCAGACAACCCTTACTGAGCTCTCACCAGACATCCTCCCAGCAGTCCTGCAGGCCAGGAACTGATGTACCCCTACTTTACAGTGAGAACAGTGCAGCTGGGGTCTCCCCCTCAGATGCCCCAAAACAGGTCTGAGAGTTTCTTCTTGAAGGGCCGCATCCCTTGGCCAACAAGAGGCAACCCTTCAACAGACAGCAGTCACATCTGCAGGGATATGGGTGAGGGTAACAGAGAATGTTGGACTCTCAGTTTGGGGATTTGGATGGGGGGTGGTACTCATCTCAGTTCCTGAAATAAACCGCTTCTTTGTTCCATCTGCATTAGTTCAATCCAGTCATTTTTTTTCCCTTCTCTATTCAACTTTATTGCAAAAAGGATTTGAGGAAGCTTAAAATATATAAGCTAATACAAAATGGTAACCTATATGTAGTCAAGGAAGTCAGAGTACAGTGGAAAATAGAGAGAGGGAAAATCAGATTATATCCAGAGCAATGAGGCCAGTGGGCTCACACCTGCTACCTGGACGTGGACTACCATTGTGACTCCGAGCTTTCTATAAAATGAACCCCCTTCAAAGTTTCAGAAATCTCTTATTGCTTTATAATATGTACTTACCATAAATATCTCACAGATAAAATGCCTTACTGCTTGGAGAGCTTTTCATCACAGCCTGCCCACATCCAGTTCTCACATAGTGGCCTTCAATATTAGGGAGGAAGCCCAGAGGTCAATTAGCTCAAGAAGAACAGAATGTGGGCACTTATTCTTTGTAGTTCCAGAATATGGACGGGTGGAGGGATGGACAGACGGATGAACGATGGTTGGAGGATGGATGTTGGATGGATGGATGAATGAATGAATGGATGATGGAGGGATGTTGAATGGATAAGTGGATGGATGGATGGATGGATGCAGTGGTAAGAGCCTGAACCTGCCTGCCTATGTGCCTGAACATCGAGCACCATCTTGTCTCCCTCCAAAATCAGGCCAGCCCCTTCCTGGGTCAGAGGGATCCAGCTGGAAAAGTTCTATGACTGTCTGGGTTCCTCCCAGTGTCTGAGCTGAGGATATGGATGGAATGCGAGGCTTTAGGAAAAGAGATCGTGTTTTTAATCTTGCTTTTTAAATTATTATTCTGAATGTGACTTCCTGTTTCCTCCACATCAGACAGGCCTTGGGTATGGGTGGCTCTCCCAGGAAGTGCTGCCCTTGGCCTCTAGGCTGGGAGTGTCCTGTTGTTTGTTAGGTGATGGGGAACCAGCCATCCTATGCCCTGTCCAGAAGCCTGCCCAGTAACAAAGCATTGATGAGGTGCGAGGGCATCTGAACTGTTCTTGGGATCTGAGCCTTCCCAGAACTTGCAGGAATTGCTACAACTCTCCCAGCCCAGATTTCTCTGAGTCTGAAACAACTTTTCATGGTGAATAAGGACCAAAGTGCCAGAGTTGGAATCTCTTCTGTTCACCAGCCACGTGACCTTCATCAAGTTAGTGAACGTCCCTGTGCCCCAATTTTCATCAGTAATAATATCACTTACATCAAAGGTTTGTAACGAGGATGAAATGAGTTAATTCGTTTGCAGCAGTTAACACGGTGCCTGGCCCGTTGTAAGCAACTCAATAAAAGTCGTGTAAGACAAGTAAAACCAAAATTGCCTTGCTCCCCTCTTAGGTTTGCTGTAACAGTCAAATGAGTCATTTGTGCAATAAATTATTGGGCAATTTCTACATCCCCCAGCTGGAAGTTGGGCCTAAAGGTGAGCTACCTGCCTTCGGGAGCCCTTTTGTGAAAGGACTTTGCAAACTGTGGGGTTGTACAGATAAGAGGGAGGGTTGTGGGCTCACCTATGTTTGAGCCCCTGAAATAGACGTTTTTAAAACAGGACCAGCGGTGCAGCCTTCTTCAGTTGAAGTTTATGCAGAACCCAAATTGATAAAGCAATAAAAGCAGGGTAGCTCTGGCAAGATGCCTGGGGGATGTAGCAGGGTGCTGGATCCTGCTGGCTCTTTTCCTCTCTGCTCCAGTCCCAGCCCCTAGTGGCCCATAAGGCACCTTCCAGAAACCCCTTGGCTGCTCAGAACACAGGTGAAACCCTCCGACCTGGAGTGGCTTGTGTCATTCTTTTGGCTCCGCACATCTCTCTCTCTCTCTCTCTCTCTCTCTCTCTCTCTCTCTCTCTCTCTCATTATTATTTTTTAGAGTACTTTTATGTTCACAGCAAAATAAAGGCAAAGTGCAAAGCTCCCGTATAAGCCCATCTCCGCCGGCCCCACAGCCTTCCCTGTCAACATCCTGCACAGGTGGTACCTTTGTTTCAATCAAGGAGCCTGCCCTGATGTAACACGATCACCGAAAGTCTATAGTTCACGTTAGGGTTTACGCCTGGCACCCCAGTCTCTTTTAAACACACACCCTGTTGGCATGGCAGGTACGTGTCTGGATGCTGGGGTCCAGGGGCGCCCAGCTCCATGGCCAGGCAGCAGAGGTCATGCTGAGAGGAGGTGCCTGCTCTGGAGCCGTGGCTTTCCTGTTCTCCTCAGAGCCTCTGTCTGGAATTTCCCCCAGCACCTTCTATGCAAGGAATAGTTAAGCCCTCCAGGCCACAGTAACGATTAGGATCAGGACTTACCCCAATCCCTATGTGCCCTCTGTTTTCTGGAACTTTTCCCTAAAGACCCCTCCACCCACCATAAAATTTTCATTTTTAATATCAAACATGGTCCTCTCCTTTGTGACTTTTGGGCCACCTCTTGTACCATTCCTTCATCCTCAGAATACTGCCCAGAGGAGAGACTATGGTGCAGGCACCAGATGACTGTATGCCCTCCACCGAGGAAAGCTCAGAATGCGCAACTCGTAGTCATTGCCTGAGATGCTGGGGCTGCTAGTGCCCACTTGACTGTTCTGGCTGACTTCCCTCCACAGTAAATATGTACAACATGTAGACACACACACACACACACACACACACACACACACACTGAGTTTTTCAGAACTTAAATGGATTTGCATTTATATTCAAACTCCCACTTGGGTAAACTGGCTTTAAGTCCTCTGTGCCTCTATTTCCTCATCTGTAAAATGGGTATAATCCTAGTACCTCCTCATATGGCTGTTATGAAAGTCAAATAAGATAATACATGTAAAGTGCTTAGGACAATGACTGGCACTGAGTGAATATTCAACAAATGATAGTTTTTGTTTTTGCACTTACCATTACTACAAATGCATAATATATGTATGTGTACTATATTATATAAAAATTTTTTGAGACAAACAGTGCTGTAATGAATCAAAGGTGGCAATGGAATGATTCACACATTTATTACCCGTGAGCTTAATCACAACAGCTTTCATGTACTGAGTGGCTGGGACGTGCCGGGCAGTGTGCTTTAAATATCATCTTCTTGAATCTTAGCAAAGCCACCATTAGGGTAGGCTTAGTTTTTTCTTTCAGGGAACCAAAGCCGTAGGCCCATCAGCTGGCAGCTCCAGCTGCCTCTGTATCAGCCGTCGGGGGACCCCACCCTCTGTGCAACCCCTACCCCCAGCCCTGTCAGCAGAGTGCTGGCCTCTCCACCCCCGTGTTCTCTGAGCTGTTTGCTTTTGTGCTCTCCACTTTATTTGACAGCCCGCACACAGCTACACGACTTGTGGGCGTCTCTCCAGGCTACAAAATTTTTACAAGCAGCACACAGTGGAAACATTGGCAGGTTTTTTTTCCTCCTTATTTTCCAAAATACAGCCCTGCACCCTGTGTATGTGGTGTCCCTGTTGGTGTCCAGAAGCTCAGGGCACGTGGTGTCTGGATATGTATGTGGGTGTATTTTAGCGTGAGCCCACTTCTCTTGATCAGTATGCAAAGATAACCATTTCTGCCTTTGTGTGTGTGTGTGTGTGGTGTTTGTGGCTCTCTGGGCTGGTCTACCTCCCCCAAGCAGTGTCCAAAGGCTCACTTGCCCCTGTGCGTGTGTGTTTGTGAGCCTGGGTTCATGCCTGCATCTCTCCCAAGGGTGTCCAGAGACACGTGTAAACTATCCTTCACTTGTGTTGTTGAGACCCTCCTAGGATACTTTGGCCGGCAGAGCAGGGAGACTTGGGAGAGGAAGTGTTTAGTCTGGAAGGCAGGCAGGCTGGCAGTGGAGACTCCCTGTGGAGCACCCAGACGGCGAGCCGGACCCCAGGGCAGCTTCCACTGCCCTGGATGATGGGTGGGGACAGAGCTGTCCCAATGCCACGTCTGGATCCACGGTGCTGGGTGTTCCTGCCTGGGCAGTGCTGGGCTCAGGTTGGCTCCTCTGGCCTGAGTGCTGAGCTGGCTTTCAGCCAACCCCAGCCCTGTTGAGGCAGGTTCCTTATTCTTCTTGTTTTCCTTTTCTTGCCTCCTTTCAGTCCTCAGAAGCATAGATTTTTATGCTGAATTGAGAGGCAGTGTTAGCAGAGGGATATGGAGAGAGCGTGAAGATTTGGTGTCCTGGCTCTGTCATATGCTCATCATATAGTATTGAGATGGGGACAGTTACTAAACTTCAGAACCTCAGTCTCCTCATCTGTGAAATAGGTGTAATAACATTACGGTGCAGCCTTGTTTAGGAGCCTAACTGATAAAATCTATGGAGACAACCTTGCAGGTTCTCCATCACTTTTCATTCCCTTTGTCTCTGTGGAATTTTCTGGGTAACAGCTTTATGACCGGACCAGCAAGGCAATGCCATGAATTTCTAGGAAAAGAGCTTTTTATTTTTGATGACCTAGTTGAGGGGCAGAGAGGAGGGCTTAGCTTTGCAAATGTTTTCTTTTAGCTTGTTGTAACTTGAATTTAAACCTTGATATTTCATTCTAGTGAGTGTTAGAGGGCATTTAAGGTGGATGGTGGCAGCTGGACGAGGGGCAGGATGAACTTTCTGCAGAAAGCATGCACCTGCCTTCCCAACGGGAGCAGGTTCATGAGCCGGTGTCCAGCCCCTGGGGGTGCCTCAGCTATTAGCAGGCTGGTAATGGGGATAACAGGCTGCTT
The DNA here is from genome assembly GCF_039906515.1 of Pseudorca crassidens. Taxonomy (NCBI): domain Eukaryota; kingdom Metazoa; phylum Chordata; class Mammalia; order Artiodactyla; family Delphinidae; genus Pseudorca; species Pseudorca crassidens. The sequence goes on along the minus strand of NC_090304.1, from coordinate 36,821,832 downwards.
GCTACTTTGCTCTCTGTACAGTGCTTGGACACTGTCAGGCACTGTTCTAGGCAGTGAGGTTTCCACACTAAACAAGACAGACACAGGTCCTGCCCTCAAGGAACTTCCAGTCTCGTGGGCGGAGCCAAGGAAATCCATATCAGCTAATTTTCAGAACGTGAAAAAGGTTAAATATGGGAGTTGTGATAAAGGGTGAATGGTGAGATGTGGGGTGCCACTTACATAAAAGTGGCCCTAGGAAAGGCCTCCCTGAGGAGACAGCTTTGGTCCAGACCTGAAGGATAAAAAGACAGCAAAACAGAGATCCGGGACAGGAGGCAGGGGTGGGAGGAGCTTCTGAAGTCCTCCTCTTCTGAGGACAAATCCAAGTCCTTACCGTGGCCGTCAAGTCCCTGTACGATCTGACTTGCTCCTCCGTTACTCTCCCCTGGTCACTGCACTCCAGCCACACTGGCACACATACACCTCAGGGCATTTGCACTTGCTGTTTCTTCCACCCAGAGCACTCTTCCCACAGATATCCGCATGGCTGTCTCAAGACTTCCTTCAGGTCTTGCTTAAAGGTCAACTTCTCAATGGGCTCTGGATTCTCCTTTACCCTAGGCTATTTTCTCTCTAACATACTCGTAATTTACTTATTTGTTGTTTTTTGTCTTTCTCTCGCTCCTGGGTGATAAGACCCATAAGGGCAGGTATTTTTGTCTGGTTTTATTTTTTGATGTAAACAAGTACCTAGAATGGTGCCTGGAACATAATAGGTGTTTAATAAATATTTTCTAGATGCAGGGATGGGACCCTGGGGACTCAAGGCTCGTCCTCATCACTGGAAGAAGTGATGGGTACAGTCTGAGTCTCTACCATGGGCCTGGCCCTGCACTAAGCTGTGGTGATGGGGAGTCCCAGATTTGACAGGGAGATGTGGCCAAAGAAAAATTAGCCGAAAAGTCCAGAGTCAAGTTGGGGAGAACAAGGTTCTGAGGGGAGGTACGTGGGTACCCTCTGAGGACCATGAAAAATCTGAGAAGGGGAGAGTTAGAGGTGGGAGAGGGACCGAGATGAGTGGCGTGAGGAAGAGGATGGCCTCTCTGGGACCAGAAGGATAGAGACCCATCTTGGCTAAAGCTAAGGGGTTGGGCTGGCAGGAAAAGGACGGAAAGATCCACCACTACCAACACACACATGCACACATGCACACATGCACACACACACACACACACACACACACGTTCTTATAATGTGGTCCCAGGTATCCATCTATAGAAGCACATTGATGTTCCCACAAACCTGAGTTCATACTCACCTCTGCTCCTTACTCTGTGTGTATTCTTGGGCAAGTCACTTAACAGATCTGTGCCCCTTCTCTGATCCAAGGCTTAATATTTCCTACCTCACAGGAGTATTGTGGGACTGAAATGTGATAATTTAATTATTAAAAGCATAGGCTTTGGAGTCAGGTCCAAGTTCAAATTCTGCTTCCAATTTTTATGATCTGTGTGTCCTTGGGAAAGTGACTTAACCCTTCTGATCCTCAGTTTCCCTAATTGTAAAATGGGAATAATGTCAACCTTATAATATAGTTATGGAGATGAAATGAGACAATAACTAGAAAGTAGAATACGTGCCATATGGGATGTGAAAGGACTCAGCACGTGGCCCGGCACATAGTAGGTCCTCACATGCAAAAGGGGTGTTTGAAGAAGGTGAGGCTGGCTGAGGTGTGTAGGATCAGTTGGGGACCAAGAGACTCGTGTGTGCTGGGCCAGGGCTCTGTTGGCTTGGGGGCCATGCCGGCCATGGGAATGGAAGGTTTTCCATGGTGAAGTTCTCTGGAGCTGCAATTCTGATCTTATCAGTACCAGCAAAAGGAAGCAACTTGTGCAGAGGACAATGTGCTCTGGACCTTCATGCGACGCTTTTTCCCAAGTGGAGGGTGGACCATAGTTGTTTCCAAGGTCCCTTGCCGCAGTGACAGCCCGCCTGTCTCCAGGGCTTCCGAGGGGGTAGCCTGGCACAGAAGGAAGCCTGGTGCGAGAGGGTCTCCTCCTGGGCCCCAGTCTCCCTGTCTGTGCCCCGAGGGTGACAGCCAGATGGGAGGTGCTTGTCCTGCCTGCAGGGTGAGAGCTTGGGCTCTGGAGCCAGGGAACCCAGGTTCCAATCCCAGCACTGCCTGTGTCATCTTAGACAAATTCCTTAACCTAAGCCTCTGTTTCCTCATCTGCCAAAATGAGATAATGGTAACCGGTAGCCGCTGAGGCCGTGGGGAGGCCAAAGTGAGTTTGTGCCTGTGAAATGCTCTGCACGGGGCCGGCACAGGGTAAACACCCAATGAACGATGGATGCTTTCATCACGCCTGGGGAGAGTCTCCTACTGCTGACACCCTTGGAGCCGGTGTGTCTCCCTCCCACTCTGCCCCTGGGGTTTGGCTCCCTGGATGCTCTCCGTCCTGGTCAGGAAGTGCCTCGCAGCCCGAGGCAGCGGGGAGTTGGACTCGTCAGGCGGGAGAGGTGCCAGTGGACATTATGTTCCTTCCCAGGAATGGGAAAGCGGGAATGTTCCAGGGCAAGGAACAGGGCTCTGGGGCAAGTATGCCGGGAACATCCGCTCCCCCTTCACCACTGCCTGGAGCCTCACCAGCCCGTGCTGGGCCCTGTGGGGAGGAAGACACGTTGCAGAGGCGGCCAGGCCTGCACGGGGCCCCTGGCACATCTGTGCACACCCTTGTAGAGTGTCACATGTTCACAAATAGCCCCACAGCCCTGCCCCCACGCACAGACAGGCGTGCTCGGATATGCATCCAGACGTCCACACCCACATGGCCATGTACTCATCTGTGTTCATTTGTCCACATGTAACCCGCAGGTCCTGAAGTTCCAGCCGTGTGTGCACACACTCACACACACACAGGATATTTAATCACCCCCATCACTTACCCATACTCACCAATGCGCACCCGGTTACCTGCACAATCAAACAGTGTTGAAACCCATGAACACATATGTGAATGTACATACCATAAACATGCACACGCGTGTAATTCCACACGCATAACCACGTACACCAAAGTCCCCTAGCCGTTTAGCCTTCTGGCAGCATCCACCACTATACTCTCCAAATAAAACAGCCCAAACCCTGTCCCTGCTACTCTGACAAACACCCTCTCCCCAGGACCCCCAAGGCGTTCAGCTGCTCCCTCCAAGGTGTATCGTCTTCCTGACCTTGCTCCAAGCACCTACAGCCCTCTCTCCTGCACCCATCTTCATTCCCAGATGCCACCGACATGGGATCTCGTGGCCACCAGGCTTTTGCGGAAAATAAAGGAGTGGGCAGAAAACAGCTCTTTTTCTTCCCAGAAACCAGGTGGCAATTCTCTGTCTCTGCAGAGGGCAGTCCCTGCCTATGTTGGGGTTCCATCTGCATTTCCTTGGTACACCCCTCTTTCCCACCCCTCTGAGCCGTCACTCATTGAGCCTCTGCAGCTCCCAGGGAGCAAAGCCCAAATGTCATACTGGGCCGAGCAATTCCGTCCTCTCTGGTTTCTCCTTCCCCTCCCAGGCCAGGAACCAAAGAGGCCCGTAAGACATTTTCCTAGACTACAACTACTACTACTACTAACAGTAACAACAGTGTTAGTAACGAAGCCGTGTCAGAGAAGCTCCTCTCAGGTTAATTGTGCCTCTCTCCTAAAAGGCGGAGCACCTTCCGTGTTTCATGTTGAGGGTATGTTTTTCTTACGTATACACTCACACTCACACCCACACACACTCACACACAGCCTTGAGGAATTAATTTCCTTTCTCATGCTCTTCCCCTACGTCCCCCTCCCATCTTCAGGACAGTTGCTGGAAAAGAAGAGGCTGAGCCCCCAAAGAGATCCCAGAATGGTGGGTGTGGGGGGATGGGGAGGGGAGGGTGGGAAGCGCAAATCCTGTTAGGAAAGGGGGCCGGGAAGAGACTGGACTGATCTCAGCTTTGGAAGGCCCCGCGTGTTCAGTGAATCATGCCCTGCACTTCCCTGCCTCTCTGCTTTTGCTCTCAGTGCCTCTTGTGTTATGGGCCCATCAACCCTCCCAACTCTGCTGGCCCAAGAGCCTTGGCCCCTGTCAGTCCAGAGCGACTCTTTCCCATTCTATACTCCTCATTAGCTGTCACGGGCTTTTGATAAAATCCTCTCCACTCTCTGATTTGTGAGGCAACCCTGGAGGCCACTGTCTGTTTCCCCAACTCTTTTGGGAGCTGCTGAGAAATAGGGCCCATGTTTCCCCAACTTTGGGTCCCCAATGTACCCATACAGCCTAGTGCAAAGAATGCTCAATAAATTACATATCTTTATCTCTCAGTATCTATATATCATTAATATCTAGATCATCTGCATCTATCTGCATAGTAGTTTAGAGCAGTAAAGGCTGCCTGGCCCAGCCAAAAATCCTTGGCCTGAACAACAGAAAGCCTGATTTCTGCTTCTGCCTCTACCACTCACTGGCTTTTTGACACTGGCTGATCAGTTAGCTTCTCCAGATCTCTCTTTTGTCATGTGCAAGATGAAGGAGTTGAACAGGAATGGTGGTTTTCAAACTGGATTCCAGGGAACCCTAGGGTTCCAGGAAGACGTGATGGTGAGAGCAAGAGAGGAAGGGAAGAAGGCAGTGGTTGAGGGCAGCAACCCCTACTTCTAAGAGGGCAGCTCCTCCCCGCTCTGTTTTATCTACTGTGGTTCCACTCAAGAGTGCATTTAAACAAAGGGTCCTATTGCTTGAAAAAGAAAAGTTTGTTAAACACTGGCCTCGATGCTCTCTGAGGGCCTTTCCAGCTTTGACAAGCCAGGATTTGTGATCTATTTCACCCCCAAAAGTGCCCATGTAAGGAGAAAGCAAAACCAATTCTTTCTCTCTGGTTTTAAGGCCATCTTTCCTTTTGTTTCTAGAGTCACTGCCCACCTTTCACCTCCCCTCCAAGACCAGGGTGCTCACATAAGCCCGGTTACCTCTACTTCCGCAAATAGCAAATGAGGACACTCACAGCACTTCACTCTCAGGGTTTTAAGGAGAGACTGGTATACAACGAGTAGTGAATGCAAAGGCCCAGCACAGGCGATGGTACCTGGAACGTGACCTCTGAGCGGTGGCTTTGGTGACCGTCAGCGTCCCAGGAGACAGCTGCCACTCTGGGCATCCCGCCTGGCTCGTGGCTGGGGTCTGCAAGCCGAGGGTGCAGATTGCTCCGTGGTGAGGGATCAGTGTGCTGTGAGACATCTAATTAGCCATTACCTTCCCAGGAGACAGCTCAGTTGTGTAATTTTTATTTCCATATTTTATACACCCTCCATCAGCAAGAGAGACCCAGGCCAACCTTTCACCGGCTTCATTGTTTGTTTGCCTTCCAGCTGTGTCAATTACCCCCTTCTCATCTTTCCATGGTTCCCACCCACCAGGGAACATGCCTGCTGGGGGGCAGGGTAGGGCTGCAGGGAATAGCTTTTGCATGTTGCTTCAAAGACCCACCTCCAAGACCAGCACACTGAGAACAGCTGTGTTGGTTGGATTTCCTGTATGGCTCTGGGTGGGGCAGGTGTCTGATGGCATACCCGCTTCTACCATCTGTTTATAGGAGTGACGCGGTGTGGCGTGAAAGACACTAGGTTTGGCATCAAACAGGATCCATAATTTTCTAGCCATTTAATTCACCTCTCTGAGCCTCGGCTTCCTTATCGGTTAAATCAGGACGCTTATACCTTGCATCACGAGGCTATTGCAAGCTTCTATCCTTCAACACATATTTATTGGATTCCCCTGGATGAAGTAATGTTTGTGGTAGAGCTTTGCAAACTGAAAGTGCTGTCTAGATAGGAGTTATTCTCATCATTGCCGTCTGTCTTGATTATTTGAGGAGCTTTTTATCAGGTTTAGATTATCCAGCCTCGTTATTATGAGATTATTAGACTAGCCAACCTCTTCCCACCTGCTGTTGCGTGTTTTGCAGTTTTCATCCTGGTCAGTCAGAGAGGCTGATTCCCTGCAGGAAGCCCAGTAGGGAGAGACTCACATCCTGAAGCTATTATTGATGGTAGTTGGTTCTATCCCATTAGGACATGCATTTGACCTCTTTCTTAAATACTTAGGAAACGAAACTCTCAGCGCTGGCTGAAAACCGTGGGTGCTATAAAGAAATATAAGGCAAGGTCCCTGACTTCCACACACTCCACCTCAGCAGGAGGGCAAAGATCCACGCAGTGTTTAGCAAGCACCATTTTTATGAGCAAAGGCTAGGTACGTTAACCTGTATGCTTCTCATCCAAACCCTTTAAGTGGATGTTATTAGTCCCATTTTACAGATGAGAAAACTGAGGTGCAGAGAGTTTGTCACTTGTCTAAGGCCACACAGCTAGTAAGTGGTACAGCCTGAAGAATCTGCCTCCCTTTGACACTGCACTAAGATTGTCTGCCTTGTGTGTACTTCCTGCTCCAGACTCTGAGCTCCTTGGGGGCAGAAGCTATATCTGCTCATCACAGTGCCTGGCAGAGGCCTCCCTGAGATGGCTCATTCTGGGCCCCAAACTCCTTCCAACCTCTCCCCACTAACCTCCCCTCCTAGTCCCATCCCAGAAGGACTTTTGCCTTCCTGAACTCCCTGACAGCAGTTCAGAGGCCTCTGCTCAGCTGCCAGGTTGTTGAAGCAAGCAAAGGTTTTGACCGGGGCCTGGGGCTCCTGGCTGCACGCCTGGATCCAACTCCCCAGCCAGAAGGGCAGGTCCCTGGCATTCAGGACCCTGGGCCCTTACCTGTCAGCAGGGCCAGGGGCTGCTCAGCCCGCCAAGAGTCTGCGCAGCTCACAGCTGCCAGCGGAGACAGAGCCCGGGAGGCCTGGTCACTGTTGCCTGGGGGCTGAGAAATGTGCTGGCTCCAGTCTGGCTCCCTCACCTGAGAAATCAGGGGAAGCTGACCCAACAGCCCGGTGTTTGTTTCCACCGTATCTGGGGCAGCTGTGCAAATCAGGCCTGCCTGGCAGAGCCGGGTCCAGGGAAAAGCAGTCTGTTCCTTCCCTCTCCTCCGAAGTCCATGTTCAACGGGATGCTGCCAGGGGAAGCTTTCAGAGTGCTCTACTCGGGCCAGGACTGATGTTCAGGTCTCACATCTGTGTAGGGTCCAGGCCCGGGGCATCATGGAGAAACCAGACATATCTGGCTTCAGCCTTTGTCCCCTGAGGTGCATTGGGAGGAGCCCCTGCTCAGAATTCCGACGGGTCTGGTTTGGATTCCAGCCCTGCTGCTGTTTACCAGCTGTGTGACCTTAGAAAAGTCACTTAACTTCTCTGAGCCAAATGTGGATAATAGCAGCAAACTTACAGAGTGGTTGTCAGGATAGACTCACTGAAAGAATATATTTAAATTGCCTGGCACATAGTAGATGCTTAATAAAAGTATATTCCTTTTTCCTTCCTCGCCAGGCCAAGGTTTCCTAACTTTCTCTTGCCCCTCACCTGTGTCCACAGCACACAGAGAGCCCAGAGCTCTGGCTTCTATATCGACCACTGTCCAGAAAGCTTGCCGTGTAAGTTTTCCTACAGCCTGGGCTGCTGCGCCAATTGCCCTACATTGTCCTCAGCACACACAGGAGGGAGGCAGCATTATATACATATATAGGTGATCATCAAGGAACCGCCCATTCACTAATCTATGTCTTAACTCACTCCATTTATTCATCCATTTATTCATTTATTCAAAAAAACTTCTACTCAACTTCTCCTCAGGGAAAAGCCCTATCCTGCACCCCAGGAATACGGAGATGAACAAAACACAGTCCCTGCCCAGAGTATTAACTGGAGGAGTTGGACAAGTGAGGAGAGAATTAAATGCCGTGGGCTAGGTACACTGGCAGAAGAAAAGCGCAAAATTCTGAGACACTTCAGAGATGAGGCTCCTAACTCAGCTTGGAGAACTAAGGTAGGCTTCCCAGAAGAGGTGATGCCAGAGTATTGAAGGATAATTAGGTATTTTCTAGGCAGAAAATAAAGGGAAATGTGTGGCAGGGTGAGAGAGCACTCACGCACAGGCCTATTGGCTAAGAGAACGCGCCCATGTGTTAGTTAGGGTTCAGTAACTGCTGTCACGAATGTGCTCAAAATTTCAGTAGTTCCATATAATAAAAGGGTGTTTCTTGCTCATGCAATGGTCCAACACTGGTGTTCCCGGTCAGATGCTTCTAGATGGCTCTCTTTCTTGCAGTGATTCAGGGACCCAGGCACCATCACTTTGTGACTCTTCCATCCTTTATAGCCTCAGAATCAGCTACTTGTAGCCATGTTCGAAGAAGGAAAATGAAATGGTTTTTGGTGGGAACGTATGAGTACCTCCAGCAACCTGTGTGAAGAATTTCTAGGGGTTAAAGAAAGTTGCAACAGAAGCTATGCGACTGGGCACGGTGAGACGTGGTTGTGCTATAAGCAAGACCAGAGCGTGTGGGTGCTATAGGCAAGCTCAGGAGTTTGGATTTTATCCTGAAAGTTGTGCAGCAGCATCAGAAATGTTTAAGCAGGGAACTGCCATCATCAGATTTGCTTTTTTAGATCAACGACTCCAGCTGCAGGGTGGAGGATGGATTGGAAGGAGAGAGACCAGTGAGAAAAGTACTCTCATAACCCAGGCCATCTTACCTAAGGGTGGGTGAGCCGTGGCGATGGGGAGGGAGAGGGGACATTGACTGCAGTCCTGAGAGGCAGTCTGGGCCATGGATTGGAGTCTGCATTGCAGCAGAGCTTTAAATAGCTTTTGGGTTCACGTCTAGTGCAATGGCCTCATTGCACTAGAGCATAATTGAACCTCATGCTCATGAAATTACAGTCAATACAGAGCAGCTTATTTGAGCTCTGTGTTTCCACAAGCCTGAGTCTCATCCATTAGGGCCCTGGTCTATAGATTTGGTCAGTGCAATTGCTAGTTTTCCGAGAAATCAGAGATGTTTGTAGTGCTCTCTGAACATCTGTGTCTTTCTTTCTGTTTTGCATTCTGTTCTCCACACATTTGTCTCTCCTAGAGAAGCAAGGATTGTCCCCGAGCATCAGTGGGAAGATGGAGATTTCCTTACCCTTGGAAAGGGGCCCTGGGTTTGTTGGTCTCTTTGCTTACCATCTTCCCGATGGCCCCGCCTGTAATTCAGGGTACCTCACCCAGGAAAGGACCAGGGAGTTCCTTACTTGGATTCTTAGGTAGTGAGTTCTGCGACCTTTAAGTCTTCTTTCACTTACTCTGAAGGACGCTGGAACTTCAGGCCGCCTCACACCTTCCAGGTTAATTTTCACAGTCTGGTTGGTCCAGATCCACTTGGTGTATAGACCCACATCTCGTGAAATGTGACAATGAGTTTCCTCTTAAAAGAAGGGAGCTTTGGTGCTGGAATTTGAAAATATTCAATGGGGACAGATGGGGTCCCAGTGTAGCACATCAGTTCCGAGGTAAGGCTTCCATGAAGAAGCTGGTAGAAGTACCTCTGGGTCTTCTTTTTCTGCTCCATTCAAGAGTTGGGGGCGTGGCCTCCTGGCCACATGAAGGGCCATGAACTTCTTCCTGGCCTGACCTCTAGTCTCTGTGTCCCCTGGCTGCTGGCCTTGCCTCTACCTTCAGTCTCTGCCCACCTCCCTTCAGCCCCAGTTTACCTCTGTGCTCATGAATACCGGACACGTTTCCCCCTCCCAACCCGTCCTGCCAGTGCTGACACATACAAGGTGTTTTGAGATCCTTCATAGCTAGTGGGGGTTTTGTCCTTTTAGTTTCCAGGTGCCTTCTTAGGTTAGACTAGTAAATTGGCTTTTATTTCAGATACAAATTTCTGACTAAGTCATTATTGCGATAACTTATTGAACACTTACTATGTGCCAGACATTCTATGTATGTTGTTTTATTAAATCCTCAGAATAACCCGGGGAGGTACATATTGTTACCCTGCTTGTAATGGACACTTACAGGATTTTCTGCCTCAAATCTCTTTTCCTAGGAATCCCTTCCACAAATTCATATGATTTCAGTAGGAGTTACTAGATTTCGATGCGACCGTTCCCTCTTAGGCCCATGTGATTGATCCCAGGGTAAGCACTCGTCAAAAATTGGGACACAGGCAGAAATAGAGACACAGATGTAGAGAGCAAATGTATGGACACCAAGGTGGGGGAAGCAGGGGTGGGAGGGGTAGGTGGGATGAATTGGGAGAAGAACAAAAAAAATGTTGGGACTATCAGTCCCTTCCCTGGGAATTTTGTTACTGGGACTGAAAGAAGGAGATCAGTTTCTCTCTCAGTGTGTGAACAGTAATAAGCAAAACACGGGGACCTTCATTGCCATGCTTTCCACCATGTGAACCAAAACAGCAAGCTTTGAGCTTGAGAAAGCAGAACTTGGTGGAAGCAGTAATGTGGTACAGTAAGACAGATACGGTGGAGAAAGGCAGACCAGAAGTTGAAGGCTCACTTTGCCAATTACTAACCATGTAGTGTAGACCAATAATACTAATGCTAATACTATCTAATATTATTGAGTCCTTGCTATTCACCAGACACTGTTCCAAATGCTTTACATGCAGGCTTGTTTGTCCTCACAACAATATAAGGTAGATTATATTATTATCCCTACTTTTTTCCCATGAGGACACTTAGGCCCGGTGTAGTTTACAATGTGCCCAAACGTACACAGGTGGTTGGGCGCATCTCTTGAGACTTAACTTATGCATCTGGAAGTAGAGAGAGTACCGGCCCTTGTGTAGAAATGCGTTAATATAGCAGGCTGAGACTGCAATCCTTAGAAAGTTCTATTCACAAGATTGGCCCTTGTCTGCTGGATTTCCAGAGGGTTCCCACAATTTCCCGATAAGGAGGGCGCACTACGCCTAAAACGTTTATGCAAAAAATATGGCTTTTGCTTGAGGCCGCCTGACACAGCTCTACTTCAGGTTTGTTGTATGAAGCAGAGGATGAAGTAGATTCACTACTTTGAAGAGGGTTTGGTCACCAGGAGCACCTATGAAATGGTTCAACCCTCTGTGAGCAGCCCCACACGGGAGGCACAGACTGCACAGCCCCACAGGAGGCCCCCAGAGTCCTCCCACCACTACGACCGTTAACTATTCTTAACCCTCCAACAATTGCACTTTAGGACGGGCAGCCTATGCAGAACGGCAAAATATTTCTAGATATTTAATCAACGAAGGAAGTATTTATTTCAAGAGGTTTTCCAGTTTTTTATAAGGTTGTGTGTGGGGAGGACGCTTTCCGTTGCTGTATTTTTAGTTTTATTTATTTATTTTTTTGATCCGTTGCTGTATTTTTAGGTTAATTATCTGGGTAACTGACTGCCACAAACACGGGGAGGTGCCACAAACAAACCAACCACCGGCAGACAGAGGCCTTAGTGGCCTCCTCCTCCCTTCTATAGTGTGGGAAGTGGAGGTTCAGAGGAAAGCGATTCCCTGGGTGTCTCACAGGAGGCCCAGCGCTGCCTTTCTCCACCTGTGCCCGTTGAGCCAAGTGACTCCCCACTGACGGGCCTTGTGTGTGATCAGAATCAGCAGTGGGACGGGGGGAAATGTGGAGAAATGGCTCAACCAGTGGGATCTCCTCCTAGGAACCAGAACAGGGTGTAAACATTCAGTTCCATTCAGACCCGGTTGGCAGCCAAGGGATGGCTTGTTTGAATTCAGGAGGGCTGCGGGGACGAAGGGAAAGTGACTAACAACCTCCTGCTCGCTTGCCCAAACTAGTGTGTGTATGTAAACGAAGCCAGGTCTGTAAGTGCCAGTAAAGAAAGACAGAATCCATTAAGCGGGGAATTGAATTCAAAAACACCATTTGGGCTTTAAAACATCTAAATGGTTCAGGGCAAAGTGGGACTTGGAGGCTTAAGTTAGACAGATAACAAATTCCATCTCATAACTCAGTCATCTGGAACGGCGTTTCCTAAAGCGGAGCTATTAATAGTAGGTGTTCGGGAATAAAGGTTGCTTTGGTCAATAAGTTTAGGTAATGCGCTAGGCAACCAAACTGAATGGATATCTTTACTGCAGGATTCTCAGAGCCTGCTCATGTGTATCATGAAACTCCAAGAGAAGATTATAGTATAGTATTTTATTACAGTATATACGTATATGTTATATATGTTTCTAATATATACATATACACACACATATAATACTTTACGTTATTATACACAGCATTGCCCACACTTACTCACCTGAAGATTCCTCTTCCCATGCTGTATCATGGGACTATCATTTCAGAGCCTACTTGGGAAACACAGCTCTGGATAGCGTCACCCATTCCCTAGGCCTAAGAGAACATCTTAGGACAAAAAGATAGCTCTGTGAGGGGAAAGGTAAGACTAAAGGGACAGGGTTTGGCCAGCCCAGTTTTCTGGGCCAAGTGGCTGACTTGTGAGCTAAGGATTGCAAATGTAGGTCTCAAGAAAGATGACATCTTGACTTTTAGTCCATTGGCGATTCTCCGAACCTGGATGTGTTAAAGTCCAAGACCCACACCCAGGTGCTGACCTCATGAAGGGACACTGTGACACTGATGTCAAGCTGGGATGGCCCTGAGCGACTGTAGACACTAGGGATGTTTGGCCTGGAGAAGAGATGACCAAGGACACCTTTAGCACTGCCCACAGTTCTCCAATTCCCCCCTATGGAAGGGGGCTTGCCATTGCCTTGTGACCCCAAAGGAAGAATATAACCAGGGCTAGGGATGGGCGCTTTGGAGAGGCAGAACTCAGCACCACCCAAAGGAGAGCTCTCCAGAGATCGTTGCTATCTGTCAGGCCGTGGGTAGGCTGACCCCTGTAGCTAGTGGGTACCATCGTCTGGAAGCAGGGGCTGATGACCTCCTGGTGGGGGCGGGAAGCAAATATTTAAACTCTGGATGAGAAGTGATTTCGAAGGTCTCTCCCAGCCCTGGGATTTTTGACTCTAGGAAGTTTGACTTTATAATATTGACAGATGACAGCATTCTCCAGTCCCCGTACCATCTACATTCAATCCATCAGCGAGCCCATCCCTTCCACCTATCAATGAATCTCCAATCCATCCACTCTGCTTTGCCTCTCCCGCCACTCCCCTAGTCTAAGTAACCATCACCTTCTGCCTGGACCACTGCAGTAGCGACTTAGCTGGTCTCTTTGCTTCTACTCTTGTCCATTTTTAACCTGTTTCCACAGCAGTCAGTGAGTTAAGACTCTCGGGAGGAGATATGGGGATAGATGTATATGTATAGCTGATTCACTTTGTTATACAGCAGAAACTAACACACCATTGTAAAGCAATTATACTCCAATAAAGATGTAAAAAAAAAAAAAAAAAAAAGACTGGGAAGAAGGGCTACCTCCCCACCGTGTCCCACAGGGCCCTTCCCTAGCTGGCCTACCACGCCGGCCAGTCTTACCTCCCCCTGCTCTCCCTTTCACCCACCAGGCTGCAGCCACACTGGCTTCCCTCGAGCGCGGCCGGCTCTCACCTTCCGGCCTTGCACTTGCCGTTCTCTGTGTCTGAAATGCCCTCTGCTCTTCACATGGCTGCCTCCTCCTCATCCTCCAGGTTTGGGCTCGAATGTCACCTCCTCAAAGACGCTTCTGTGGTCACCTTAGATAAACACAGCCTTTCATCCTCACGGCTTCTACTCACCTCTCTGTCTTTCATAGCACTTTGTTTCCTTCCTAGCAATTCTGACACTCTGAAATTTAATTTTTATTTCTTGTCTCTCCTTTTCTGACCTGTCTCCCCCATCCATTCTTCCCATTTTCATCTCAAATGCAAGCTCCTTGGGGGCAGAGACCCGGTTTTGGTCACGCATATTCCCAGCTGGAACAGTGCTCCGCGAATTGTAGGTACTAACAAGTGTTGACTGAATTAATGAATTAATTAGTGACCACTTTATATTTGTTGGGGGATGGAAGGGGTGGCAGGGACAGGTGTTCTCTTGACGAAATTCCCTAGGTGAAGAGCGCAAGCCCCGGGGAATCCCACTGGGTCTCCATCTCCACATTCCCGCAGGGTCTGTACCCTCCGGGACTCACCCCTCTGCCCCTACCCTGCACGGCTCAGCACTGCCCAGTAACACTCCAGGGAGGGGGCCACAGTCCCTGTGAGCTCTAGAGCGTTTCGTCAGACCTGTGCCTGGAGACAAAACCCTTTCCTAAGCGTGAGAATCGTTTGATACAGTGTTATGAAATCTTCCTCCCTGGAGTGCTTTTTAAAAAAAAATTTTTATGTATTTATTTTATTTTTTGAACGTGTGGAAAATTTTATTAACATTCAGTTTAAAAAGCTTTACACCAGTGGTACACCAAGAGATGTATGTTTGATATATTACCCCCAATATATAACTAAATCAGTGTCTCCGCTGACAATAAATTGCTGGGTCAATTGATTTTTACCTATATGAAAGTCTAAGAAATTTTACAGAATTTAAATAATTTCCTCACCTCTAAATAAATAAGACATACAGCTTAGGATATATTCGCATACTAGACTTAGTAAACATCAATATAATCTTCACGGTAATAAGCCATAATTCACAACGCCCTGGAGTGCTTTTTAAGGAGGTTGATTTTTTTCTTTCTGGGGCTGCTTTGAGCGATGGAGATGGAGAGTGAGACCAGCTTGGGACTTGGAGGACTTTAGGAGTCCCTCCCTGATCCTGATGGCTTCGTTCTTGTCAGGCCTGGAGTTCCACTACTGGGTTCCCCCGGTCTCCTCAATTATCTGCTTTGACTCCTTCCTCTCCACCTGGGCTCTTGGATGCGCTAAGGCGCTGTGCGCAGAGTCGACGGCTTTGATTAAGCAGCTTTGATCTCTGTTGAGCATCTCAGAATAATATCTTTGCTCTCAGCATCTGTGCCAATTCCCGAAATAGTTGAGCCCAGCCGAGCAGGAGGGGGGCTGGATTGCAAAGTGTATTATAGGAGAGATTTAAAAAGAAAAGGCAGCTGCAAACAGTCAGGGGTGTGTGTGTGTGTGTGTGTGTGTGTGTGTGTGTGTGTGACACATACCAATGTTAATGTGAGCACCCAAGGCCCCTGGGAAGTGATTACCATGCTCTCGGTGTGTACCGACCCTGTGTTCACAGTGGCCACATGCTGCGAGAGTAGGCAGCTTGTAGCAGTCAGCCCCTGAGTCAGGTGGCAGTCCTGTTGCAGAAACAAAAACATCAAAGGCCTTTGCTTCTGTTTACGTAGCTTTTGCTTGTTTCACTAAGGCATTTGGAAAGCGTGTGCCAGATTGCATTCTGCATGGCTGTCCTTCTGATGTGGGCGTTGGGGGGTGGGGTGCGTGGAGGGGGAATCACCACGGTTCTGAGGTGTTGATCCTAGATGCAGTTATATGTGTGCCACAGGATGGAGGTGGCAGTACTTCCGAGTACGTGCGTTATGTTTGTGCAAGTTGGTATTTCACTGCCTCTATGTAGTTAAACACATACATGTCTACGTGTCTTGGGTTGGTAAGTAGTACCCTGTGTCTGTGCACTGTGATGCCCCAAAGTGTGCTTTCCCATCACAGGGAAGGGCATCCTGACGTTCGGGTGCGTGTGTGTGCACATATATCCAGGGACTGACACACACGTGTGCACGTGGCTTTCTGTGGGTTGGGTTGTCCTGGATGGGAGTGGTATGTACACACAGCAGAAGGCTGTGTGGTTACAGTTGCATGGGGTGAACTCCAGAAATAGATGCTGGGGAGAAAGTGTTTGATGTCAGGGCATTTTGAACAGTGAGTCATTATTTTCTCCCCTTCGGTGCCCATCCCCTGGGAGCTTGTCCTTGTCTATAGCTCCGCTGCAATCACAAGTGGAGGAAAAACAGCTCTATTTGGGACCCTTTGTTCCTCCAAGGAAGCCGTCCTTGGTGCTAGGTGTTGCTGCAAGAAGCTTTTGTTCCTCTGGTGGCCACAGGCCGGTGGATGTGAATGTGTGCATCTCATATAACCCCTTGTGGTGAGAGCCTTTGTACTGAGGCTGAGGGACGTGGGAGCCGGGAGACAGACTGTGGTCTCTCATTCCTTCTGATCCAGCCATTCATGTGAGCTCCTTTGCTCTGAGGATCCGCCAGCTGTGGGTCCCGGGGCAGCCGCAGAAGCCAGGCCCTTGCCTGAACTGGGAGAATAAAGCCTTGGGAAGGAGGAGTCTGTTTTGTAGGGCCATTAAATCCAGAGCTGGCTGGAGTGTGGCCCTTAGCTTTTTGGGTTTCAAGCAAAGGGGAAAGTAGGTAGCAGAGCTGGGACCTGAGAAGGTCCCAGATCAGGACAGATGGCCATCAGGTCAGGGTGGGCTATAAGAGTACTGCGTGATGAACAGTTTTTGGCATTCTGTGTGGCCCAGGGGGACCTTGACTGAAGGTCACATCTGGTGTTTCTCAGTGGTGGCTGCCTGGAGCACTATATTGAAAAGAATTCTCAGGCCAAGTATATTCTTCTGGAGAAAGATGATGGGTGTATTAGTTTCCTGTTGTTGCTGTAACAAGTTATAAAAATTGGTGGCTTAAAATGACACAAATTTATTCTCTTACAATTCTGGAGGTTAGAAGTCAAACACAGGCCTCACTGGGGTAAAACCCAGAGGTCAGGAGGGCTGCATTCCTTCTGGAGGTTCTAGGAGGGGATCCATTGCCTCAGTCTTTTTAGATTCTGGTGGCAGCCATATTCCTTGGTGTGTGGCCCCCTCCCCTGTCCTCAAAGTTGGCAATGGCCAGTTGAGTTTCCCTCACACTGCATCTCTCTGAGCCTGACTCTCCTGCCTCTCTCTTATACTTATAAGGACTTGTGATTCCATTGGGTCCACCAGATCATCCAGCATCATCTCCCCAGCTCAAGATCCTTAATAATCACATCTGCAAAGTCCCTTTGGCCATAGCACGTCACATATTCACAGATTTCAGAGCTGAGGAGGACGTGGACATCTCTGGGGGGTGTAATTCTGCCCACTGTAGTAGGGATAGATTAGTAGCAACGTCGGCCATGGCACTGCTGGGAATTTGGGGTGATAAGGCTGGATGCAGACCACCCCTAGTCTGGTAGTTAACGACATGTAGAGTTAGATAAGGGATGTCGACGGACTGGGGAGGGATGAGAAGAAAAGAGAACTAAAATGTATTGAGCCTTTACTATGTGCCAGGCACTTGCTATATAGTTCAAAGGCATGTCTCATTTCATTATCCCCACAACTCTTTGACTGGGTGAAAAGGTGACTGGTATTCTACAGTGGAGAAAAATGAAGCCCAGAGAGGTTATGGGACTCATCCAGAGTCACCCAGCTGGTAAGTGACAAGGTTAAAAATCTAAAACCAAGTCCAAAGCTACACCATGGCTGAAGCAGAGAACAGGGGCAGCTGCCAACATGGCTGTGATGTCCTTTAAAGTCGAATTTGGCTGCCAGGAGCAGTGGTGCCGCCCGGGATTGATGACAGTGCCTGACGCAGAGCTTTTCTCTGGAGCTTTGCCCACCTTGCAGATTATCCCCCAGCTTTGCAAGTGGGGTTGAGTGAGAGGCCAGGGCTGAGGGCTTCAGCCCCATCAGCAGAAATGCTAATGGCCTCCCTAGCAAATGTCAGAAAATGCACAGCCAGCATCTCTGAGTGTGACTTTATGCGAACGTGGTTTGCGTTCCGATTGTCTTCCACTACTGACGTCGAGGGGCTGCAGAGTGAAGCCAGCTAGGAAAAAAATGGAGGTGTGGGATGGGAGCTGCTTCTTTTAATATAAATATTCTAATCGACACATCAGGATTGTTTGAAATGGGGCAGAGGAAGCTGGCAGGCTGGCTTCCTCCTGCTTTTTGTCTTTTGTGCAGACAAGCGTTGGGTAGCTGTACGTGGCAGCAATGATGGGATTTATGACCGTGTCTGAACTGAGGCCCCGTGGTGCCACGTGCCACAAACTGCTGGAGGTCAGAGGGCAGAAGGGAGGGTGGGCTCAGCAGTGTCAGGGTGTAGGGCCTCTGGAGCTTCCCAGGGTGGGTTGCGTTGGAATGTATTTTAGGGTGAGGGTACTGGCCAGAGACAGCTGCTGAGGGATGCTTCTTTAGAGGGGATCAGATGACAGTTTTCAAATAGCGGCTATTCTCCAGGTACTATGCTAAGTGCTTTAATTATAAAATCCTTAATCCTACCCAGCAACACTATGAGGTAGGTATTATTATTATTTTTATATGTATAAATTTATTTATTTATTTATTTTTGGGTGTGTTGGGTCTTCGTTTCTGTGCGAGGGCTTTCTCTAGTTGCGGCGAGCGGGGGCCACTCTTCATCACGGTGCGCAGGCCTCTCACTGTCGTGGCCTCTCTTGTTGCGGAGCACAGGCTCCGGACGCGCAGGCTCAGTAGTTGTGGCTCACGGGCCTAGTTGCTCCACGGCATGTGGGATCTTCCCAGACCAGGGCTCGAACCCGTGTCCCCTGCATTGGCAGGCAGATTCTCAACCACTGCACCACCAGGGAAGCCCCCTGAGGTAGGTATTATTGATGTCCCTAATTTATAGGTATGGATGATGTGGCCCAGAGAGGTTAGGTAACTTACACAAAATCACACAGCTTGAATGTGGCAGAACCAGGACTTGAACTCAGGTTTGACTTACTCCACAGCCCATGTCTCTTCAGGCACTGCAAGGGGACACTGCCCTGGCTCCCAACAGTTAGCCTCCAGAATTCCTGAAGAATCTGCTGCAGGCAGGGGGCAGGTGTGCCACAAAATGCCAGGCCCTCCTGCGCCAAGCATAGGTAGGGTAAGAGATGCCACTTGCCCTCTGGGTCTCTGGTTTGAGCTGCTCTAGCTTGCCACCTTTGGGCCTGTGGTCAGGATTGGCCAGGTATGTTTCCCTTGGAGAGCGGCCCTCAGCCCTGCTGGGGATGAGGCTGAGCACACACAGGCTTTCGCACGTGTGTTGCAGATCTCGCAGGCTGACGGGCTCCCAGTAGGCATGGAGAGGCTGGCACTGTACAGCAGTTGATGCCACCATGGAAGAGTACAGAGCAGGCCTCAGGTCAGACCTAGGGTTAAAGCTGCCCTTTGCCCCTTGAAATGTTCCCTAAGCCCAGAAATTCATAAACCTAATTGCAGTACAAACCCAGCGATCGGTGTCTGCTTCCACCACCAGCAGCACCAGTACCATCCCCCTTCGTCATTATGACTGTGGGGCAGGCAGCACGGCCCCCTTCTACCGCTGAGGAAACCGAGGCTCAGGAAAATTAAATGACTCATGAAGCTTCTGCAGCAAGCAAGTGGCAGCGCCAGCATTTGCATCCAGATGTCCCAGCTCTTGAACCTAGACCTCCACCTGCCCTTTGCCATCCCTGTGGCTGGGCACGCTTAGGTGGTGAGCCCTGGTCACTGATGGACGTGGAATGGACACCGAGAGTCAGATCTTCTGACCCACCCTTTCCTGGGACTGAAGGGGGAGAGAGGAGGTGGGTACTGGGTGGGGTGGGGAGGGCTCTAGCTTGTTCTCTTTTTTTTTTTTTTTTGCGGTACGCGGGCCTCTCACTGTTGTGGCCTCTCCCGCTGCGGAGCACAGGCTCCGGACGCGCAGGCTCAGCGGCCATGGCTCGCGGGCCCAGCCGCTCCGTGGCATGTGGGATCTTCCCGGACCGAGGCACGAACCCGTGTCCCCTGCATCGGCAGGTGGACTGTCAACCACTGCGCCACCAGGGAAGCTCCTGGCTTGTTCTCTTGACTGTACCGGCCTCAGGGAAGGTTTGGGAACTATCGGTCGCTCAGCACCCATTGTGTGCCAGACACAGTGCCAGGACTTTTACATCACTCCTCCCCACTCTTGTGAATTAGGTAGTATTAGACTCATACGAAAATGAGAACACTGAGAGGCCCAGTTTAACAGCCTCCTTGTGCGTGCCTGGGGCAGGGCCTCTCCACGAGGCCGGGCAGCCTAATTTGCGGTGATATGTTGGAGCTGGCTAGTGTCTGTGTACGAGAGCCAGGTATTAATTTTTCAGCAATTTTGTGAGCTCCTTGTTAAAAATATTATTATCATTATTAAAAATTAAATTATATAACCTGACAATTAAATGCATTGTATTAAAATTGAAGGTAATAAATACTCAAAAGGCATCACTTCTTAATTCCTTTACTTCTCCCTGTGCTCTTAAAGTTATTTAGGGTCTCTTCAGTGTGATGGGAATACTATTTAAAACACTGTATAATGTTTTGCTATGCTCAGCTCTCCCCAATGCTACATTCAATGATGTCACATTGGTAGCTTGAAATCAGCCATGAAGGTAGTATTTACACCACAGAATTCAGCAAATGTGCCAAATCAGGGCTGGTTTTAGTTCTCCTGGAGACCCAGCTGTTAAACCTTTACCCACGTACTACTGCCTGATAGGCCTCAAGTGTATCATGTTTCAGGATGGGCCCAGTAATCCAGAGGAGGGGATCAGGGTCCTGGCTCCGAGTAGCCCAGTCCCCACTGATGGCTCTTCGCTTGTCCGAGTGTTGCTTTGGTCCCACCATCAATGCTAATGGAGCTAAGGTATGCTAGGCAGGACCAGTCCTGGAAAGCGTTTGGTGACAGGGAACCTCTGAGAGATCACAAGGTGTTTTCTTTCCACTCCGCTGTAGCCAGCCTTCAGGATAGCAAAGCTAACATCGAATGTTTGGCTTTGGAAAATCATGCCCTGGCATAACACAGTTCAACCCTTGTACAGTTATTAACTTAAGTATAGAGAAACCAGAACATACAGATAAGTTAAGAGGAAATCAAAATTACCCCAATTTCCACCACCTAGAAACAATTACTGTTAACATTTTGGTGTATTTCCTACTTGATAGCTTTCTATGCTCTTTGTGAACACTTGTTAAAGGATAATATTACACATGATTTTATATAACTGGCTTTTTCATTAACATTATATTATAAGCATCTTTCCATGTTAATTTTTATGGCATCTGTTTTAGTAGATGTATATTATTATATCACTCAGACAGGATATCTCCTGTTTGAGGGCATTTAGATTAATTCCAGGTTTTCTCGAATATAAACTGTGCTAGGAGGAATATTCTTGTCGCCAAATCCTTGTATATCTCCTCAGGATAAATCCTCTAGGGTAAGATTGCTATGTTAAAAGACATAATACAATTCAGTATTTGCATTTGGTCCGTGGGTTAAACATTCCCATCAGTTTGAGCATCTAATTTGAGATTAAACCAAAGAGGACTACCAAGTGGTCAAGGATGTGAAGCAACTTGGAACTTTCCTGTATTGCTGATGAGAATGTGAAGTGATGCCACTACTTTAGAAAATAGTTTAGCAGTTCTTATAAAATTGAACAGCTACTTACCATATGTTACGGGTGGAATTGTATCCCCCTCAAAAAGATATGTTGGGGCCTCCCTGGTGGCGCAGTGGTTGAGAGTCCGCCTGCTGACGCAGGGGACGCGGGTTCGTGCTCCGGTCCGGGAAGATCCCCCGTGCCACGGAGCGGCTGGGCCCGTGACCCGTGGCCGCTGAGCCAGCGCGTCTGGAGCCTGTGCTCCGCAACAGAAGAGGCCACAGCAGTGAGAGGCCCACATACCGCGCAAAAAAAAAGGTATGTTGAAGTCCTAACCCCTGGTACCGGTGAACGTGACCTTATTTGGAAATGGGGTCTTTGCAGATGTACTTGAGTTAGGGTGGGCCCTAATCCAATATGACTGATGTCCTTGTAAGGGGAGGGAAATCTAAACACAGACATGCAAAAGAGAATACTATGTGAAGACACAGACACAGAGGGAAGATCGCCATGTGAAAACAGAGGCAGAGATTGGAGTTAGGCTGCCATAAGCCAAGGACCTGGGCTGGAGCTGCCGGAAGCTGGATGAAGCAAGAAAGAATCATCCCCTAGAGGCTTCAGAGGGAGCACGGCCCTGCCAACGCCTTGATTTCAGACTTCCAACCTACAGCACTGAGAGACAGTAAGTTTCTGTTGTTTTGAACCACCCTGTTTGTGGCACTTCGTATGGCAGCCCTAGGAAACAAATACACCCACATGGACCTAGAACTTCCATGCCTAGGTATTTAACCAAGAGAAACGAAAACACGCAGTTACACAAAAGACTTGTTTACTTACGATCACAGTAGCTTTATTCATAACAGCCCCAAACTGGAAACAGTCCAAATACTCAACAAGTAATGGATATGCAAACTGTATTAGATTCATACGATAAATGCTACCCACCAATTAAAAGGAATCATTTACTACTTGTCCGTGCACCAACGTGAATGAATCTCAAAAACATGCTGAGTGATAGAAGCCAAAGGAAAGAGACCACATACAGAATGATTCCAGGTGTATGAAATGTTAGAAAAAAACAGATTTAACCTTTAGTGATTGAAAGCAGGAAGTGGAGCTTTTCGAGTGATGGAAACGTCTATACAGTAGTCCCCCCTTATTCACGGTTTCACTTTCTACAGTTTCAGTTATACACGACCTGAAAATATTAAATGGAAGATTCCAGAAATAAACAATTCGTAAGTTTTAAATTATGCGCCATTCTGAGTAGCGTGATGAAGTTGCACGCCATCTCGCTCCATTCTGCCCGGGATCCACAACCACTGACATCATCTGCTTCTGACGTCCAACCATCAACATCGTCATGGCTCAAGGATCCAGGATCACACTAAGCACATGATCCTTCTTCTGACACCCCATCAGAGGGTCAGTAGTAGCCTAACACTACGTCACAGTGCCTACGTCATTCACCTTGCTTCATCTCATCACGTAGGTATTTTGTCATCTCCCATCATCACAAGAATAAGAAGGGTGACTACAGTACAATAAGGTATTTTGCGAGAGAGAGAGACTGCAGTCACATGACTTTTATTACGGTATATTGTTATAATTGTTCTATTTTATTATCAGTTATTGTTATTAATCTCTTGCAGTGCCTGATTTATAAACTAAACATTATCAGAGGTATGTATGTATAAGAAAAAACATAGTGAATATAGGATTCGGTACTATCTACAGTTTCAGCCATCCACTGAGGATTTTGGAATGTGTCCCCCATGGAGAAGGGGGGACTACTGTATGTTGACTGTGGTGATGGTTACAGGAGTGTCACATTTATAAAAACTCATTGAACTGAACACTTTAAGTAGGTGCACTTTATTCTATGTAGATTATTTCTCAATAAACTTGGCCTAAAGAGGACAGGGTCACGCAGTTCTGATGGCCAAGACAAAACCTGAATCCCTCATCTGAGTCTTAGTTCAAGAGAGCTCTTGGGAGAAAAAAAAACATCCCACCAGATTTGCTGTACAAAGCCACTAGGTTTGCTGTACAGACCCTCTTGACACTCTTGAAGAGCCATTCCCTGGAAGGCATTCTTCACAGCTCGTCTCCAGGGAGGACGTCTTTTCTCAAGGGTCCTATAAGAGCACAGAGATTAAGTAAGAGCTTGACTAAAGCATTTTCAACCTGCCAGGCCCCATCGGGGAGCAAAGAGGCCCAGTGCACTTCCCTGTGAGACAGAGGGACAGGGGTCTCTGGGGCCTGTGATGTGCAGTGGGCCACATAACGTGGGAGCCCAAGGGACACACTCCACAAAATGTTCTCACTGCACACCCAACGGGCCACTGTGGCTGCAGAGGGGCCCACACATCTGTGAGCTTGGGGAGGCAGGACTGCGTAGAGGTCAAGAAGCCCCTTTCCCCTGGTGCCTGCCGGGCCTCAGTTTCCTCATCTGTAAAGGGAGCACATGATACTTTGAAATTTCATTGTGAGAGATAAGTGAGGTAATATATCTGAAGCCCTTAGCACCGTGTGGCGTGAGGTAAAAGCTCGATCCATGGGAACTTGCTTTATCATTTGAATTATTATCCCCAACCCTGTTTCACTGAAGAGCCTGCAGATGACGCAAGTGAAAACATGAGGCGGGTAGACCAGCTGGTCATCCACTTTGGCCTTCTTAGCAAAGGCAGGGCAGATGGCAGCCTTGACAGATGGCATCTGTTTCTAAAAACCATTTCTGGCAAGATGAGTCACCAACCGTAATAGGATATGCTTTCCTTCTGATCTAGAAGGATGGGTATCTAGTTAGGACAGATCCTTGAGGACCCTGACTGCCAGAATAAGGAGTTTGTATTGTATCCTATGTAGTGTATTGGAACGGTGGCCCACAGAATATCCTGGAGCAAGGAGTGACCTGACAAAGATGAACCTAGGATGTTCACCGATTAAATAGAGCCTACTGGAAAAAATGCCATGTGTGCCCCTGTGATCCCAGCTAATAAGAACCTTCAGCCAGGGTCTGCACTTGGATGCTCTGTGGGCTCTGGGAGGGGGAGCTCGGAGGGATCTTGGCTTACCACCAGCACCCTTGGGACCAGCTTCCTCCCGGGGCTCCTCTGGCCTGAAGGAGGCACAGCTGAGCCACAGGATGCGTACTGGCAGGGCCCTAGGTCAAAGCAGCCCCAATCCCAACCCTTCCGCCGACATGCAAAGCGGCAGGCCCGTGATTGGCATTGAGGGATATATGTCCGGACACATCTCTGAATCTGGGGTGCTATGCAGTGAGAAAGCAAGACTCCTCCAGACCCTAAGCATCCTTGATTAGATGGGCTTGGGGTCGTGGACAGAGGAATATTAGTTTTCGCCTCCTTTCTCTTCTTTTGCTTTTCCTTCCTTAACTTCCCAAGTAATATACGTGTGAGACAATCGCTAACATAGAAGTATATGTGGTACTCCCATAAAAGCGTGACTTCAACCACCATGCCTGCCTTGAATGCCCTCCCCCTGCCTGGATAACCACTGTGAACAGCTCACACGTTTACACACGTCTATGTCCATATACGACTGCAGAGCTTTTTTCGCGTAATTGGAACCACCCCATACACAGCGCTCTCCTCCTCACTTTTCCACTTGGCAGCTTGCCATGGCAGTGCATATAAATTCACTTCTTTCCTTCCAATGGATGCAAAGTGTTCATAGGCTATCATTTCTTTAGCTCCCCGTTGAAGATTATTTAGGTATTTTCCACCTTTTCTGAGACTACAAAGCATTGGTTTTTCTTTACAAACCTCCGGGGAAGGCACAAAGTTGCCCAGCATTGAACCCTAGCTGTGCACAGTCAGCTTCTCCATCCCCATCCTTTTTCTGGGCTCTGCTTAGGGCTCCCCCACATCTCAGCCTCTCCTGCCCTTGGCCTTAATAACAGGTGACATTTGCACAAGAGCCACGGAACCATGGAGAAGCTCCGCTCTATCTCTGTTGCGCTGTGTTTCTTTAAGTGCTCTTGTTAATGTTTCATGATGGATGGCTGCGAAACCTGGGAAATGTACCAGCCTGGATTCTTAAAGTATCTGCTCGAACTAACTTAATGTATTCATTTATTCAGTGTGACAGTAAAGAGGGGAAAAAAAAGGACTGTGAATGCAGAGCAAGATCCCGAGGGAGGTAAAGGAGGACAAGAGGGAGGGAACTAGCGTTTATTAGGCCCCAACCCCAACTAAGTGCCAGGCGGTTTACATTTGTGTCCTTATGAATCCTCCTCACGTACCCAGGAGGTTGCTATTAATATCCTCATTTTGCAGATGAGAAAACTGAGGTGAAGCCACTTATTCAAAGACATGCGGCCAGGCAGAGCTGGGATTCAGACCCAGACGTGCCTGGCATCAAAACTCATCGTGCTCTTGCCATCCAACTCGGCCGCCCTGGTTGCCATGTTAGCGGAAGATACCAGAGATAATGAGGCATGACAATAATAACTAACGCTCATCGGGCGCTTGCCGTGTGCCAGGCCCCATTCTAAGGGCATCACGCATATGAATACGTTTATAATCATGTGAGGTAGCGAACCACTGCTATACCCATTTTACAGACAAGGAACACAAGGCTTAGAGAGCTGACATAACTTGCCCTTGGTAACACAATCCTGGCTGACAGGGCTGGGACTTGAACCTCTGCTTTCCTCCTCTCGCCTGGATGACCTGACAGGCTAGAGCTTTAGGGGTGACTGCAGAGGTCAAACACACCTCTGGGCCCTTGATTGGAGAAGGAAGATTGTCCAGCTGTTCTCTTGGTTTCCAGGGGGACAGACGTCTGATGGGGGCAGGGGGATCGTTTGCAGGGCACTTGCCTCAGGAAGATCTTTCTGTCCAGTGGCCTTGCGGCATTATGGTTATCTCACATCGCGGCTTCAAGCTGAATTTCTCTCTAAACAGCAAATGGAAACGACAAAATGCAGAGCGCTGAGTGACAGTGCATAGGGACCTCCATTTCCAGGGAGACTGGCTGCGGGAGGAGCCCCAGGGTCAATCCTCAGTGGCAATGGCCCATCCCCTATCTCACAAGGGAATCCATCTCACTTGTTTTCATGGAGCTTCAGGCTGTATTGGCCTCTCCAGCTCAGCATTCATCGGGCAGAGGGAATAGCCCATGCAAAGCCCCTGAGAGAGGAGTCAGCTTGGTGTGTGTGGTATGTTTGAGGGACAGAGAGAAGGCCATCCTGGTGAAATGCAGTGAGTGCAGGAGAGATGCTCGTACTGAGGTTGGGGAGGGAGCCCTGAGCCAGATCATGCTGAGACTTGCGGGTCGGCTTGACATTTTGGATTTCACTCCCTGTTTGAAGGGAAGATATTGGAGAGTTTTGAGTAAGGGAGTGACTTGATCTGTTTTATGTTTGTAGGATCCCTCTAGCTACTGAGGAGAAAGTGGGCAAGAGTGGAAGCAGGGAGACTCGTTAGAAGATGGATGCTTCTCCATGTGGCCCAGGGAACTGGCAACACCCACATCACCGGGGAACATGCTAGAAATGCAGACCCCCAGGCCTTGCCCCCATGTACTCAGAATCTGCAGACTCGAGTGATTCCTTAGGAATAGCAGTGCTCTAGAGACAGAAATGATGGTCGCCTGACTAAATAGTGACAGTGGAGAAGTTAAGAAGTGATCAGATTCAGTATATATTTTAAGGGTAGAGCTGACAGTGTTTGCTAATGCTTTGGTTGTGTGGTGTGAGAGACGAAGCATCCAGGCTCTCACGTGAACTTTCAGCCTGAACAGCTGGGTCCATGGAGAAGCCGTTTACTCAGATGAAAAATTCTGGGGAGGGGAAGGCCTGAGGGGGAGTTCTGTCTTGGCTCTGATGTAGTGAGGTGCCTTCCAGACATCCAGGTGATACTGTTGAGCAGGAAGTTAGCCTTGCAGAGTCAGAGCTGAGGGGAGCTCTCTGGGTTGGGGATGTAAATCTGGACATTTAAATCCATGGGAACTGTGATTGAGTATGACTAGAGAAGAATCAGACCAAGGGCTCAAACTGGCCCCCCAATATTTCAATTTGGAAAAAGCAGGAGAGTCTAGGGTAGCCTAAAAAGGCTACCATCCTGGTCATTCCTTTCTGAGCATCCAATTTTGGGCAGGTACCTATGTATGGTTTTTGTTTGTTTGTCTGTTTGTATTTCTCAATGCAGCTAAGCAGGTAGAACTCACTTTACACATCTAATATGCATACATACATACATAAATCTGGTTCCTTCAGGCCCCAAGCAAGGCATGTTGGCTCCCCTGGGGCTCCAGAGCCCTGCACAGGCAGGAAACAGGGCAGGAAGGCATGAAGAAGAGCTGGGTATCCTGAGAGATGAGATAAACAACAAGTCCGAGCGATGAGACCTCACCAGGAAGAGGAGCCTGTAGTGACGGATGGGAACAGTTCTCTGGACACATCATCACATCAGGGGCAGAGGCATGGGGTGATAGAGACCAAAGTATTAGATCTGGGACAAGGTAGAGACTTGGACTGGGGAACACAGCCTAGGATCAGGTATTATTAATAATGAAAATTGTTATTTATCAAGCACTTACTGAGTACCAGATACTGTGCCAAGGAATTTTGTATCTACTATTGCCATTTAATCCCCAATAATAATAGCTTTTATTCTATGCTATGCATTCCATGTTTACTCTCTAATTACTTTTCACAACTCTATGAGGCAGGTACTCTTATTATTCCATTTTATATCTTAAGAAACTGAAGCACAGAGAGGTTAAGTAACTTGCCTAAGGTCACACATCTAATAAGTAGCAGAACTGAGATTTGAACCCAAGCTGTCTGACTCCAGCGTTCAGGCTTTTAACCACCATTCTACAGTGAGCACTTTACACATAGAAGCTCATGTAATTGTCATGACAACCATATAGGTACCAGTACTATCTCCACTTTACAGGTGAAGAAAGTGAGTCTTAGAAAGCCGTGCGATTTATTAAGAATCACACAGCTGAAAGGCAAGGGAGCCTTTATAGACACATTATAGATACTAATGTCTGAACTTCGAACCACCAGCCGTAGCACCTGATCCATGCCACCTAATCAAAGGCAGGGCAGGCAAAGAGGGGACTTCTTGGCACGCCCTTTGAGTGTGGAAGTCAAACTCCTCAAATCCTCTTATTGAAGATAAGAGGGACTCTGGGCCTGGATGAGCCCAGCGGTGTGCTCTTCCTGGCTCACAAAAGCTAATGCATGCATTTCTTCCCGACTCTGCTTTCACTGACATCGCATTTGTTGCTTGAAATCAGCTACAGTGGGAGTCTTCACACCATGGAAATCGGCAAGGGCTACAAATCGGGAATTATCTTTTCCTGGAGAGCCAAGGTACCAGTGCACCACTGATTAGACTTGAGCTGACATTTAGAATCAAGTGTGCCCCACTGGGGCCAGAGGAAGGTTGTGGAGTCAGGAAACCAGGTATATCTCTGCCCTGGTCCTGGGGGAGACGGAAATCAGCAAAAACATTCTGGGAACGGATACTTAGCAGTTCAAGTGTACTCTGTTGTCATAACATCAGGCCCTGGAAATACATCAGTGACTTCAAGAGACATGTCCTTGATCTTGTGACACTTAAAGTGCAGTGGGGAAGATGGGTAAAAATAAAGAGGTGTAAGTATACATTTTCGAGTTGTGATACTGTGAAGGAAACAGAGGAGAATCTGATTGTACAAGGAGTCAAGGAAGGTGGCTGTAAAGAGTTGACATTTACACCAGAGACCTCTGGGATGAAAAGGAACCAGCAAGACCCAGATAGAGGGTGGAGTGTGTGTGAAGGCCAAGTACTGGGAAGAGCTTGGCAAATGTTGGAGGCCAGGTCAGGTGGAGTGGGTGGTGGGCAAGGGAAGCATAAGATATGGCCAGATGGTGGGGGCAGCATGGGGTGGGAGGGGTGACCTGCTCTGATTTCTAACAGTGAAGGATGACTTTGGCTCGCATATGGACAGTGGGCTGGGAGGAGTGTGGTCAGAGTAGAAGCAGGGAGATCTCTTATGGGGAAATTGCAGGAATTCAGGCAAGAGCTGATTGGTGGTCTGGACTATACTGGGACACATTTGAGATGTATTCAGGAGGCAGAACCAAAAGGACAAGCTGATGGATTCATATGGGTTGCAAAGCAAGAGAGAGGGTGGAATCAAGGATGGTTCCCTCATCTGGACCTCAGTTTCCTTGAGACATTAAAGACAAGAGGCCCAAAGCAGACTTTCTGAGTTCAAATCCTGACACTATCACTTGCTAGCAGTGTAGCCCTTTGCAAGTGACTCGGTCCCTGAGGGCCTCAGTTTCCCCGTCAATAAAATGGAGCTCTCACTCCACACAGTTCCGGTGAGGTCTCAGTGAGTTATTCTGTGCGAAGTCCCTGTACAATACCTGAATTTAGTGAGCCCTGCACAAAACGGAATTATCACTCTTATGATTAGTCTATTGATAATTTCTCTGCCTGCCGTTAAGAAACTGAGCCTTTCAAGGCAAACAACTCTTGTTTGGAAAGAAAATGTTCTGGGAGGAGTACCGCAGGCGTCCCCTCTTTCTCTGTGTTTGTGTTCCCTTCCCCAGCATGAATCTGTTCAAAGTAAACACAGGTCCGGTGCCCTAGATAATATCAGGTTAGACAACACAGCAAAGGCCAGACAAACAGCACTGCTGGACAGGAGGAAGCAGGCTGGCTTTATGCTGACCTCACCAGACCACTGCCCCCCAGGGGCTGCCCCAGCAGGCTGGACCTCCCTGGCGGGGGGGGGGGGGGCCTCCATCGGGGAGCCCGTCACCTGTGCTGTCTGTTCCCTTTTCTGGTGCGGCTTCGGATGAGTCACCACTATCACTCACTGCTTCCTGGTCTGGACATGATGATTCACAGGCTCCTGAAATTGACATCCAGGTGGCAACAAGAGGTGGGATCCAGAAGAAAACAAGGGAGATAGTAGAACTAGGTGAGGTCGGGAGTAACTGGAGGTGTGCAGGGCACTGGGGAGGAGGGGATGGCGAACACATGCGGAGGGGCCCGCAGATCCGAATGGAAGCCAGAGGTGACCAACCACCCCCAGCTTCGGATACTTTGACTCAGTGTTCCTCAACCCTTCTGACTCCATGTCAGCCCAGCCTGGAAGATTTACACAAGGTGTATTACAAAAGCAATAGGTAACTCTGTTTGCTTTCTCAATATGAGACTACAGTATTGGATACAATTTCTAAACCACGTTCCGTCTGCCACTCTGAGATTCTGATGTGAGGCTGGTATAGCCCCGCTAGAGAATGGAGAATTGCCCTTCTAATTATAGCAGTAGCAGTAGTGATAATAATAGCCTTTATCTGTGAAAACACTAGCAATTGAGGGGATATGGAGCTTTGGGGCAGTGTCCCTCTTTTTTAAATTGTGGTGAAATACACATAACTTGAAATTTACCATTTTATCCACTTTTAAGGGTACAGTTCAGTGGCATTAATATTCACACTGTTGTGCAACCAGGATCACCATCCACGTCCCGGACTTTTTCATCTTCCCAAACTGACACTCTGTACCCATGAAACAATAAAATATCTACCCGTACGCACAACCCTCACCCTCTGGCAAACACCATTCTACTTTCTGTCTCTCTGATTTTGACTGCTCTACGTACTTCATATAAATGGAATCACACAGTGTTTTTCCTTTTGTGTCTGGCTTATTTCACTTATCACAGTGTGTTCAAGGTTCATCTATGTCATAGCCTGTGTCAGAATTTCATTGCTTTTTAAGCTTTAATAATGTCCCCTTGTATGGATATACCACGTTTTGTTTATCCATTCATCCGATGAACACTTGGGTTGCTTCCATTGTTTTGGCTATTATTACAGTGTCGCAATATTTTTTTTTTTTTTTTGCGGTACAGGGGCCTCTCACTGTTGTGGCCTCTCCCGTTGCGGAGCACAGGCTCCGGATGCGCAGGCTCAGCGACCATGGCTCACGGGCCCAGCCGCTCCGCGGCATGTGGGAATCTTCCCGGAATGGGGCACAAACCCGCGTCCCCTGCATCGGCAGGCGGACTCTCAACCACTGCGCCACCAGGGAAGCCCACAGTGTCGCTATTAATACTGGGTGTGTTGAAATGATTCAAAGTCAAAAACAGCATATAACAAGATGCATGGGTATCTTCTGTTTGTATGGTGTTTTTAACTTGTCAGAGGCCTTTTGAAACTGAAGTGTGAAGGTAAGAATAGGAGTTTGATGGCCAGTGAGGCCTGGATTTTAATCCTGGCTTTGTCTCCTTCCTAGTTGTGTGACTTGGAATAGGTTTCTTAGATGTTCTATGTCTCAGTGTCCTCATGTGAGAAGTCAGGACATTATGCCCAATGTGGACAGTTACTATTATTCTAAATGAGAGAACAAGTGTGAAAATGTTGAGCAGAGTCTGACTTTTCATACTCAATGGATTTCATTGTTTGTGTTCCTTCATTGTTTCCGTCTGATTCAAATGACAATCTGTGGTTAGGTAGGACATGAAATATTTGTCTCATATAATGGATTAGGAGACTGAAGCATTTAATGAATTAGTGGCCAAGGGCAGGTTGGAGCCCAGGTCTCCCGAATTTCAGGTGAGGGAGGTTTGGGAAGCAAATATGAGAATGACAATTGTTACTTCCACCTGCCTTTCAACCTTTCAGACTCCAGGTGGGTCTCATGGCCCTGACTGTCCTCCCATCCCTGCCAACCACCACATGCCAGGCAGCTGGAGGGACGCTTGTGTGGCCCTGCAGAGCCGGCACCCCAGTGGCACCAGACAGGCCTGCCCTGGAGCCTTCTTTCCGTTCAGCCACTTCCCTATGATGGAACTGTGCCCATGGGCTCAGGGATTCCTGTGGAAGCGCAGAACTTCCTACAGCAGCCCCACCTGTCTCACCCATGCCTGAGACACTCAGACCCCAGGTCCAGTGACAAGTGGACTGTATCTTTTGGCTACCTTCCCCGGCCTGGTGTACCTTCCCCTTGCCACACGACTGCCTGATATCATGTATGTGTGACCTGCTGCCAGCTAGGGCCCTCCCGATTCAGGGGACCACTTACACTTAGCTTGGGCACCACACCCCATGCCCTGTGGAGGTCCAAGGCTCTCCCCAGTTTTAATCAATTCCTAGCTGGGGTCATGATAAGAGAGCCATTTGCACAGTTCCCTCAAGTCCCGCACTCTTGCCTCTTAGTTTAATGGTCATTTCCCCTCTCTGCCCATGTTGACTCTGCATCACATTGTCTGGGTGGGAAACCCAGTCTCTTTCACACAAGGCGATGCGTATGTGTGTAGAGTATACGAAAAATTTGCTGGCGAGACAGAGAGGGGGTATGTATTTCAGAAATGCATGTAACTTTGTATTGAATGTTAGATACTGTATGGGGGCGAGAAATAAAAGTAACCAAAGCTGATGTTTACGGGGCGCTTATTACATGGTAGGCATTGTACTAAGCGCTTCATTTGTATGACCTGATTTGATGGTCCCGGCGACGCTAGGAATTAGACACTATTGATGTGTCCAATGTAAAGATTAAACTGAGGCTTCGAGAGGATAAGAGATGTGTTCGAGGTTTCACAGCCGGGAAGTAGCAGAGCTAAAGAACCGAACTCAGGCAGTCTGACTCCAGAGCCATCACAAACCACTCCTGTGGTCCCCTGCCTCCCACACCCCCCGAATGGTTTGTCTGCTTCCTCCAGCCCCACACCATCCTGGTAACATATTCTCTTTTCTTCCTACTCTCATTTCTGATCCTCCGCTCCTTCCTTCCAGATAAGCGGGGAAACTCCAGTATCTTCTGCCTCTATTATTCAGACCAATTCATGTTTCCCCAGCCCTTTGCTCCTAACCTCCTCTCAGATTCCATCAAAGTTCTCAGCAGAGCAAAATGCCTTTCATATAATAGCATCCACACACATTTGATGTTAGGCATATGGACTCACACTGTGCAGGTTCTCTGCTCTAGGACAGGAATGGCAAGTGTGTGGCATGTGGCTGCCCCTCCCACTCCCATCCCCATAGCAGACATCACTGATTAATGACAGCACTCCTCCTTGTGGAGCCCAGACACAGCACAGGGCTCCAGAAAGCCACTGCCAACTAAGCCGGTCTGTTGTGTGAAATGGAACCTTCTCTGCCGTCACCCCCTGCCAACAGGGTAAATAAGGCCATGACTGCACAGGAAAGGGACCAGACCATCCTTCAAGGGGGAAGGTGAAGCCTGATCCCAGTCTCTGGGGGAGATCAGACTTGAAAGGTGGGTCTTCCACTGGCCCTGGATTCCTTCTCTGGGCCTCGTTCTTTCAGCCTAGACTCTTTGGTTGAAGGCTCTTTTGAGTGAGACGAGAAAGTTGACCCTTTGTCACATGGATGCCAGTCCCACAGCTGGGCATGGGGGCAGCTCTTGGGGACCCCAAACTGAAGACAAACCAGATTTGTCAGTTTCTTGGCAATGCCTGTGTTTCTTCGTTGCTGTCCCTGAGCCTTTAGTCGTCTTGTTGCGTGTCCTAGACCATGACTGGTCTGCTGTCTATTAATGGAGAGGTCATGAGTCCAAGATTAATTTAGAACCACTTAGAGAAGCACTTCCTCCCTCAAGCCCATAGGACAGTTACAAGGTTGACCAGAGAAACAAGTCTCCCAAGACAGGAGAAATGAGGCTGCCATCCTTAGGGATTCCGGCAAGCTTTGAGAAGGCGTGGGTGATAGAACTCTGAATTTCAGTAGAAAACGGAGAGCTAGATATCGCCCCAATCTCAAGACTCAACCTGTTTGAATTTGAACCCCGAGGGCTTCAAGATGCCAAGAGGCCCTTGCCATGGAGGAGAATGTTGAGCTCTACCTGCCCAAGGAAGGAGAGGGAACAGATGAACGTTTATTGAACACCTATCGTGCTCTTGCAACGTACAAGACATATTTATAAGCGTCCTCGTGTTCAGTCCTCAGAGCAGCTGTATGAGGGATAGATTGTCTCTACCTCACAGAAGAGAAACCTAGAATTCAGAGAAATTCAATAATTTGCTCGAGTCACACAGCTAGGAAGTAGCAGAGCTGGAATTCAGACCTGGGTACTGTGAAACTTGAAAGCCAAGGAGCTTATCACTTGTGCCGTATTTCCTGGGGGTGGGGGCTTGGGGGAGACGTTAAGAGAACAAAAATGACCACTTAACAAAACTGAGAAGTCAAGAGGCGTGCTGGGCCCGCTCCAGGGACAGCAGCTTCTACCCTGTGGCCCCTGCACCCTCCGGGCTGCAGACGACCAGCGAGGGTCCTCTTTTCCTCCCCAGCTCACTGTTACCCGGCACTCCTTTCAGGCCTCTGGAGACGATGCTATTTCTGAGGCTGAGAAGCAGATGGGGCACGGTTGGGGGCAGGGAGTGGCGTGCTTGCCTGACACCCCCGTACATGGCTTTCTACAGCTTATGAGGCTCTCCTTATCCCATGACAGCTCTGTTCAGGAAGCTCAAGGAAGAGCCTCGTGGCTTGTTTTTTCTAAGGAACTGGCTCTTCTGCAAACAGAGATATTAATAGTTACCTGGCAAGGTTGTTGCTCAAATCAAAATCAATATATGTAAAAGCCTTAAGAGATTTTAAACACACAGTCACCATTGCTCTTGTGATCCGTTCATTTCGGATTCATAAGATAGAGATTTGAGGACAAACATATCTCAAACTTCTCACCATCCAAAATGTTTATCACCTTTTCTTGGAAGAGCAGAAAAGCCTGATAGAATCAATTTAATAATGAAACATTAGGCGAGTGTTCTCAGCAATCTTCTTATAAAGAACTTTTTAGATCAACCAAAGTCTAAAATGCGAATATGATATGTGTGATCAATTACAACCATACTTGAAGATTATTTCATTCTCGGATTATGAATCACAACATAACTTCAAAGAATGAAATAGCATCGTTATCACCATCATTACCCCATCGTCATCATCACACCCTTCCATCGCAGGCGATTGGACCCCCGCCACTCCCACGTGCCTACGAGGGAGGTATTATAAACCTCCTTCCGCAAATAAAATACAGCTGAGCTTCCAAAAGGTTCAATACCTGTGTGAGTGCACGTAGCAAAGCCTCAGGGCCAAATTTGAACCTAGTTTTCTCTGATGTTAAAATCACATGCTCTTTCCGCTATAGCAGCCAGCTTCTAATATCTCACCATGGGTTTTTCACTGGCTTCACTAGCCAGGGATTCTGATTGAGTTGGTCTGGGGTGGGGCCCACCATGTATAGTGGAAGCCAGATTCCCCGAATCCGTATCTGGAATGGTGTAAAAGTCCACATTAAGCCTTTGCAGAAACCAGTGGGAGCTCCTGGTGCCACCACGGTCCCAACTGGCTAGATGTTTCCACCTCTTCCAGCAGCCTGTCTGCAGCAGAGAATAACCACCACTCGGTATTGCTATTGTCAAGGGGGATTTGGGGTAATGACCTCACACATGGGTGGCCTGAGCCCTGAATATTTGCTTTTCCCCTGTAGCCGAGTAGGCTCCCAGGCAGCCTGTAGAGCTTGCGGACTCGGTGGGCACTGACGGCTGGGTCTGTGATGATGCCCTCTCCCCCCTGTCTTCGCCTCCACCTTACTGTACTTCTTTCGGTTCCTAGGCTACGCCATGTGCTCTTTTCCCGTTCAGGACCTTTACACAGGCTGGCCTGGAATATTCTTGCTCACGCCACCCCTCGACCTCCCCCTCTGCCTTCATGAAGCTTAATGAGACTTCCCCCTGGCCTCTCACATGAGGATCATTTGAGGAAGTTAAAAAAAAGATGATGTTCGGGCCTCGCCCCAAGCCAAACGCATCACAGTTTCTGGGGGTGAGGCCTTTTCACGAGTATTTTTATATCGTTCTCCAGGTTATTTTTATATGCAACCAGCACTGAAAACTGCTGATTCTAGCTAGTTCCTACTTGATTTAAATGTCACTTCCTCCAGAAAGCCTTCCCCAGCCCACCTCTCACCCCACCCCAATTCCCCCACCTCTAGCCTGGGCTCAGCCCCTCTGCTGTCTGTTCCCGTTGTCAGTGTCCCAGGAAGCTGCTAACTCTTGGGCGCAGTGACCATGTCCGCCGTGCTCACCGGCCAGGCCTCAGAGCCAGTGCCTTGCACACAGGATGTGCCTGCTCTGCTTTTCTGGCTGATGGAAGAGACCAAACAGATATTTCAAAATTCCGCAATTACTCACTGATGCCTGCTCTGTGCCAGACCTTGTGCTGGGCTCTGGGGATTTAAAGTTCAGTAAGACGTGGCCCTTGACCTTGCAGTGCTCATAGTCAGGCAGGGAAGACGGATGCGTGAACAAATAATTTCAGCGTGGCATCTGACTAGGGGCACAGGTGGAAGGTTGGCAACTTCTTCAGGCCTGAGATCACCAGTCGGGATGGCCAGCACCCACGGGGGAGCTTTGGAGGCACCAGGAGGTGGGAGAAAAGAGTGAAAATGAGCAGACTGCTTGATTGGAGGGTTGTAGGGCTCAAGGCTGGGGGACTGGGGGAGGAACCATCCTGGGTCCCCTGTGCCCAGCACTAGTCCTAGAATATGCTAGGTGCTTGTTAAGAGCTTGTTGAGAGAATCGATGAATAAATGATTGAATGAGGCAAATCAATGCCTAGTCTCTGAGGAACTGGAGAACCCCCTGGGTGAGGATCAGTGTGTGTTTTATAGGTTTCTATGCCAGAGCAGTGTCATGGTTAAAAGAACACAGTTCAGAAGCCAAAAGGAATTTCAACATAGCTCAAGTCCTTTATTTGTATTTCTCAAACACCATGAAAGGGACTCAAAGTCCACAGTCACACATCTCAAGGTGTTTGCGTGCCTGTTTTTTCTACACTCCCATCCACCGCCCTTATGGCTCTCAGTTCCCTTGGAGCCTGTCTTAGCCACAGCCTCCCAAATCCCCCTACAGGTGTGCTTCAGGGGCAACAGGGGGTGGGGGAAGAGAGTGAAGATGAGGAGACCGCTCAGTTGGTGGGTTGTAGGGCCCAGGTCTGGGTCCGGGGGGCTGGGGGAGGACCCATCCTGGATCCCCCATGCCCACTGAATGTCTCCCCTCTGCCTGTCCTCCCAGGTCCAAGAGGACACCTCCAGGGAGGAGGAAGGGCAGAGGAGGGAGGGAATCTGAGCAGGCAGAGCAGGAAGGGAACTGTTTGGGAATGTATAAAAGACAGTATTTTTAAAAATCACATATAAGTAAGATCTGCACTTCCCATATGAAATGCTATTTCCATCAGTTGCCTTAAAAAGTAACCTTGGGGGACTTCCCTGGTGGCGCAGTGGTTGAGAGTCCGCCTGCCGATGCAGGGGACACAGGTTCGTGCCCCGGTCCGGGAGGATCCCACATGCTGCAGAGCGGCTGGGCCCGTGAGCCACGGCCACTGAGCCTGCGTGTCCGGAGCCTGTGCTCTGCAACGGGAGAGGCCACAACGGTGAAAGGCCCGCGTACCGCAAAAAAAAAAAAAAAAAAAAAAAAGAATCCACCTGCCAATGCACCAGACAGGGGTTCAAGCCCTGGCTCGGGAAGATCCCACATGCTGCGGAGGAACTAAGCCCGTGAGCCACAACTACTGAGCCTGCGTGCTGCAACTACTGAGCCTGCGTGTTGCAACTACTGAAGCCAGCGAGCCTTGAGCCTGTGCTCCACAACAAGAGAAGCCACCGCAGTGAGAAGCCCGTGCACCGCAACGAAGACCCAACGCAGCCAAAAATAAATAAATAAATTTATTATTTTTTTTAAAAAGTAACCTTGGTTCTATAGCCTAGTGGCTTAAAGTGTGTTTACAGCTTAATGGTGATCTTGAATCATCTCAGTCCAGGGTGGGATCCCCCTCTCTGTCCCTCCTCGTTCAGGCCTTCATGTACCCCTGTTTCCAGGCAGGGCTGAGGAGGCGGGCACAGGGCCACCTTGCCCTGGTGCACAAGCTGTGGCTGCCCAGAACTCAGGTGCCTTCCCACCAACTCATCTGCGCCCTGAGGTGAGAGTGCTGGCTCCCTGGCAGTATTAAATAGGTTTCTGAGACAGAACGCTAGTTGTTGAGAAGAATGTCCCGTTCCATTGTTAAGAAGTGATTCCCTCTACACTGCAGGCCTGTGGGAGACAACTAGGAGAGCTTGGGTCTTCATGTATTGTCCATCCTCTTGGGGTACCAGTAAGGTGAAGGACAAACAGATGGATGGGTGGAGGAATGGAGGGATGGACAAGTGACCACCCGCTTTGGCGATAGGAGAGGTGGAGAGCTCTGGCTGATGCACCAGCTGCAGAGAGGGTGCAGCCGGCGGCTAAGGTTTATTGAGCTACTCTTTGGTGTCAGAAGCCGTACTGGGCCTTTCTGTATAAAAGTCATTTAATTGCACAAGAGATCTGCAAGGCGCCGACATTTACTGCCATCGCCTTGGTCTCTTCAGCTCCATTTCATCTCACTTGCTTCTCCCTAAGCCCCAGATGACCTTTCTTGTTCTAGTCTTCCTTCCCTCACTCATTCGTTTGAAATGGCTCTACCACTTACTTGCTACACAGCCTCGGACAAGTTACTTACCCTCTCTGGGCCTCAATGTGAGCGTCTGTAAGATGTGGAATACAGTAGCACCTCTCTCATAGGGCCTCAGCGTGACAGAATAGTTAATGTACGTAAAGCACAGTGCGCGGTGCACAGGATGCTCTATACAGGTGCTAACTATATAGATCACCTACTGAGTGCCGGATGGGGTGCCACGCCGCTCACAGCCTTTCTCTCCTTCCTCCACTGCCGACCGCTGCCTGTGATGTAACTCAGTACTTGTGAGCAACGGGGTTTTGAGCCAGAGGCACCTGGCTGAGTGGTTTGAGCTTGGTCAGAGGGTCTTACCCTGTCCCGTTCCCTTTTCTCTTAGTAAATCCCAGGTCATTCAACACCCTTTTCTTTTTGGCTGTGCCGAGCGGCATGTGGGATCTTAGTTCCCTGACCAGGGACTGAACCCGCGCCCCCTGCAATGGAAGGGCAGAGGGACCGCCAAGGAAGTCCCTCAACACCCTTTTCTTTTTTTTTTTTTGCGATACGCGGGCCTCTCACTGTTGTGGCCTCTCCCGTTGGCGGAGCACAGGCTCCGGATGCGCAGGCTCAGCGGCCACGGTTCACAGGCCCAGCCGCTCCGCGGCATGTGGGATCTTCCCGGACCGGGGCACGAACCCGCGTCCCCTGCATCGGCAGGCGGACTCTCAACCACTGCGCCACCAGGGAAGCCCTCAACACCCTTTTAAGTCCAGGTTCACACAAGTGGACCCAGCTTGCCCATGATGGCGGTGGTGAGACTCCTTCCTCCCTAGTCCTGGGTGATGCCCAGTAGGTCAGACACGTTCTCCCACTTGGCATCCAGATTGCAAGTTTCTCTAAAACGCTAATCTAATCACACCTCTCCCCTGCATATAATGACCGCCGATGCTCTCGGGAAAAGTCCTACTGCTTTCAACTTGCCGTAAAGTCCCACGTGATCTGGCTCCTGCCCACAGATATCCAAGACTGCAGTCCATCTTCATCATCCCACCTTGCGTTCTGTGACCCAGCCTTTCTGAACCTCAGTCCCTCAAACGTACACGCACACTCTGGCCTCCCCATCACTCTGCCTGGAATGCTCTCCACCCACACCTCCGTACTCACCGCCAGTGGCTCCCCCGACCCACTGTATCTCTGCTTAGGCCCCAGTTCCTCTAGCCCTTCTCAACCCCCCAGGTCTGGGCGTGCTGCCTCTTCGCCTAACCTTGAACTCCCCGGGTGGTCTCAGACTCCCCTCGCTGGATTCCCTGTGAGGTCCAGGAGGAAGGGCACAGGCCTCTCCTCTTCACCGCTTTGTCCCCGGTGTCTCCGAGGGGTCCCTACGTGGCGCGAGCTCCCTCATTGCCGGGGTGACGCCGTGCCTGCCTCTGCTCCGGGAGCTCTGCGGAGGGAGGACTTGCGCTCTCTCCTGTCGCGTTCCAAGGAGAAGGCACAGCCTCTCCGCAGCTCTTCACCCAAGGCTGCCCGCAGCCTTGCACAGAGGGGCCTGGGGTCCTCAGGCACGAAGCCAGCCGGAAGGGGCTGCCGACCAAGCCATGTCTGTGACTCGCTGGGCAGAGGAGGGAGGAGGCAGGCGTTAATTGCTGGGCCCCCCCGCCCCCAAAGCAAAGCCGCGGCTTTGAAGCTGCAGCTGGGCCACGGAGGAGGCGGGAGAGGCCGAAGAGGTGGGGCCGTGGCTGTGGGCACCTCTGAGCCCACAGGAAATTATTAATAAAGAAGTCACCACCGTGGAGCACTTTGTATAAATAAATAACGCCCCCGGCAGCCTGGCCTAAGCGCTTTCCAGCCACAGTCTGGTTCATCCAGCCGCCTTGGAATGTCAAGGCAGTTAATGGAGGAGCCTGGCGTGTCCTTCCAGCCCTGCCCTCTCCCCAGTGCAGCCCACCTGGCTAGGCCAGCCCTCCTGGCCCCTCTCCTCAAAGCCCCTGTGATGCCAAGAGTCTGGGGACTCCATCTAGTCTGAGATGGCAAGTAGGTTACATCTGCTTCAACGCCAAGTGGGCAGAGGGGGCCAGAGCTTGGGCGGAGAGGCATTGGAAGCTACCTCCAAGCCGCTCGTGAAAGAGGGTGGTGATCAGTTAGTGCCGTTTGCTATGTTTCTCTGGTCTAGTTCTTGCTCTTTGCCTCCCTTGGACTGTTTGCCCTGGTTCTCGTCTCACCAACAACCTGTGTGTGCTTTTAAAAAAAATCATGACAGGTAATGAACAAGCTCCAGCACACCCATGCGTGTGCTCACATTCACACCTGTACTTCTCCACAGTGGGTGGTGTGATTGCTCCGATATTGTCTTCTTTATACGGGGCCTCTTAGTTCATTGAGCTTTTATGTCCTGTCCTTCAGCTGGGAATGCCTTCTATTTATAGTGACTGCGGAAATCCTACTCACCCTTTGAACTCAGCTGCCTCTGTGAAATCTGTCTTGAGCATCCCCTGCTCCGACCGCATCTGGCATTATTCACTCTCTCCCTGTTCCTGTGGCTCCCGTCTCCTGCAGCCAGATTGGCTCCTTGGGGTCAGACTGAGCCCCGCTCGTCCCAGTAGCTCCCCCATCCCACCTGCCCCTCAAGACTTAGTTTCAACACTTAGAACAAGGGTTGGCACACTTTTTCTGTAAAGGGCCAGATAGTAAATATTTTAGGCTTTGCAGGACCACATATGGTCTCTTGCATATTTCTGCTCTTGTTTTGTTTACAACCCTTTAAAAATGTAAAAATCGTTCTGGCTCAGGGACCATTCAAAAATAGGCCAAAGGCTGGATGTGGCCTTAGTTTGCCAACTCTTGATTTAGGTAAACAAGTCTTTAAGCACTCCTGCTGTATGCTTAGTGTGATTCTAGGTGTGGGAAAGACAAAGATGTACAAAGCACATCCATGTCCACAGGGAATGCCCTGAGTGGAGGGAGAGACGTTCACAAATAGGCCATTACAATAAAGGGATGGGGGCCATGAGGGAACTGGGGTGCAGACTTCCTGGGAACCACCTCGGAGCTGAACCTGGACACCTAGGAATGAGATAGAAGAGAGGAAGGAGAGATCAAGGCAGAGGGAACGGCAGGGCGAGGGCATACAGGAGTGAACCAGCACTGCGTGTCCTAGGAGCTCCAAGTGGAGGTACTTAGCACAGTACCTGGTAGAGAGTAAGTGCTCAATACAAGTGCAGTACCTTGAGCGGCTTCCGTCATGGTCCCAGGCCAATGCCAGATCCTGAGTCAGCACTCTAGAAATCTTTGAGATTTGTGTGGTTCTTTAATTTCTTCTTTAATTTTTTATTTTCATAAGGGCGCAGAGCCTGAACCTGCATCCAAGCAACCCTTAGAAGTGAGGCAGGTCCACTCGGGGATGAGCGCCGCTCAAGGTGACTGTGGGCACACCTTTCCTTGCCATGAGTTGTATTCCTGCCTCTGTCGCTGACCTTGATCAAGCAAGTTATTCTACTTCTCCAAGTGTTACCTTTCTCGCTGTAAAGTGGGCAGAATGGTGGGACCTGCCTCTTGGAGGGGACTTTGGGAGTCAGTGAGCCCTTGGCAAATGCCCCGTGAAGGTGACCAGCGAGAGTTCTTTCCTATCTGCTGGGCCCAGGACATGGAGGGTGGGAGGGACGCGCTAAGGGTGATCGGCACAGGTGGAGCGGCAGAGAGAGGGCGAGAGGAAGGAGCCTGACAGAAGCTGAGAGCGGACGTGTCCTGCATCGAGCAGCTCAGGCTTGGGACGGGCCCGCGGGCGGGCAGAGTGCCCTCCATCTCCGAGTCAGTCAGGGGCTGGGGAGCATGCAGCTCCCTGCCGGCAGCCTATGGCACCTTCCAAACAAAGAGGACTCAGGTCTTAGAGGGTCAGGCAGAGGGACAGGGCAAAGTTCCTGTGGCCCAGGACGCAGACTTATGAGTGTTTTATGTTTATTTATTGGCTCCTAGTCTCTCTCCAAAGGAAATGTGAGGCAGATTGCAACAAACTACATGCTTACAAGAGGGTTGCTAGAAAGAGAAGTCAGAAACCACCACAGCCCAAGAGCTGGATTAGACGTTGAATCTGACTCTGAACCTCTGAGCAGCTGCGGCATAAGCAGAGGCCGGGGAGAGAAAGAGAAAGAGACGAATGTGGAGTCTGTAGTGAGTACCATTATCATGGAAGGTATTCTCACGTGGCAGCCCTACGATGGTAAACATTATTATTTCCATTTACAGGACCAAGAAGTTAGAGAGGCTGCGTTGTGTTTTATAGATGTATTCATGCACACCTGTGCTCATTGAGCACCTACCAGGTGGCAGGCACTGTGCCGGATGCCTTATACGCAGAATTTTAATTCTTCTAACAATGCTCAGAAGTGGGTATTATCATCATCCTCATTTAACCAACAGAAGTCAGAGAGGTGAAGTGATTTCCTCGAGGCCACAGAGCTAGTATTTAAACCCGGAGGAGTTTGATTCTAAACCTCGTCTCTCACCACCCTCTTAACCCAACTCCTCTGAGAACAGGTTCCTTCACACTAAATCCTATAAGAAATTTCTCATATGGAGTCTTAATTGGAGGAAGAAGGAGACAGTGAGTAA
This sequence comes from Pseudorca crassidens, assembly GCF_039906515.1. Lineage (NCBI taxonomy): Eukaryota > Metazoa > Chordata > Mammalia > Artiodactyla > Delphinidae > Pseudorca > Pseudorca crassidens. The sequence continues at coordinate 36,778,505 of NC_090304.1, read as the reverse complement.
CATAAACAGTCAGTTTTAAAGAAATCCTAGAATCAGTTTTAGATGGAGAGTTGAAAGTTTTTGTGCATTACCTTTTGGTTTGATTAAACAACACATGCAGCAAAGCTCTTTCTCCTCCCAGGACCTGTTAGCTTCCTTCCGTGATGGATTAAGGTAGGTACAGCAGGGCTTGGAGGCCAGAACCCAGCCTCCTTCCAGGCCAGGGTGGGCAGCGGCTGTCAGACACAGCACATCCAGGATGATCTGAATTTCCCACCCTTCCCTTTCCTTTCCCCTTCTTGGGCCTGTGTTTTTATGACACTCAGTTTGCTGCTTCTTGGGGCTGGACGCCTCCTCTGAGCTGAGCCAGCCTTTTATGGCCATGGAGCTAATTAAGTAAGAGCAACTCAGGGGCGCTTGGAGAGCAGCTCTGGTCATCGTCAGGCCTGGGCCAAGCAGCCAAGTGCCTCTGGCCCGGGATGTGAAAGGAGCTCTTGGCATCAAGCTCTCTCTTTCTCCAGCTGGTCCCGACTCACCTTCTCTGTTCCCTCTGATCACAGACACTTGCAGTCACTTCTTCCTCTACCTAGTTAGGAACCTTCGGAGACTGGCCTGAGGATCACCTTGTCCCAAGTCTTATTTTCATTTCCACTCTGGAGTGATTTTTGCACGAGAGGGATGTGAGGACAAGCTCTTGGAAGGAGCACATGTGTCCATCTTCCTTTCTGGGAAGACAAGCCTTCTGGATGCCGCCCTTGACCGACAGGAATGGCGGCAGTTCCCAGCCAGCAGTTTTTCTCAATGGAAGGTTATAAGCAACCGGCCCTGAGGGTTGAACTCCTCGGCTCCCTTCTCCCAGTTTTGGAGGGGGGAGTCTGTTCTCAGGATTGCTGTCCTGGGCCAGGCTTATGTTCTCCAAGAAAAAGGTGGGGACAGGCCCAGAAAGGAATCTCAATGGACATGTGTTGACAGTTGGAAGTTTCAGTGAGTGAGGTCACCCAGAGAGCAGGTTTTCCCGAGCCTTGGGCTTCCTGGGTATTTCTTCACTTCTCTGCCTGGAATGTCAGGCTTTGCACCCTCAGCCTCCACCCTTAGGCCCACTGCCCTCCTTCAGACGTCACAAGTTCTCTCCTGGACTCTTTGAAATGTGCCACCTGTCCATGGTAGGATGCAGCGGCCACTGGGAGGGGAAAGAGCCAGCCTACCTGGGTTCGAATCTGGTGTAGAACTTTGCCAAATCTCAGTTTTTTCATCTGCAAAATGGGGCAATAGTTGGACCACCCTGTGAAGTTTGGAGGAGGATTAAAGAAGGGGATTCATGCGAAGGGCTCGGCAGGGGGCCTCGCAGAGAGTAAGAGTGGGAGATAAAGGGTGGCTCTCCCCCTAGCCTCGTGGCTTCTAAACCATCTCTCCCAGGGCCTCCACAGACCTCCAGTCACATCCTTCACACAGACAACGTCTTCCTTTTCACGTCTCAACCACAGGAAGCCTCCAGGCTCCTTAGCATAGGGTAGAAGACCCAACACAACTTCCATTTCATCTCTCATCCTACCCACTCCTCCAGCCTCCCCCAACTCCACACCACACATATGCGCTTGAAACTCTAATCACATGTTCCCCAAACGCCCTGAGATCTTTTTAGGTGTTGTTTCTTCCTCCCAGTCTGCTCTCTCCTGCTTCTCCCTTGACAAACTCCTACGTACATTTTAAGGCTTAATTTAAATGCCCCCTTCATGGAGAAGTCTTCCCTGCCCACCATCACACACACACACACACACACACTCCCTGTAGGCATGCCCCCCCTTCACACCCACTGCACATGCCCTCCCAGAGGAGACATCACTCTGTGAGTGAACAGCCAGTGTGTGTGCCCCTTCTGTCTCCTTCACAACCTGTGAGGTCCTGGAGAGCAGGGACCATGTCGTATTCCTTTCGGCACAAGACACGGCGCATACTCGGTGTTCAGTAAATACCCATGGGACTAACACACGCATCACTGTTCTCACCGAGGGTTGCAAGGTGGGAAGTCTCTTCCCATCCGCCAGTAAGTCAGGGCTGCTGTGTACAGTCATGTGGCTTGTGGGGTGTGCCAGCTGCACGGCCATTCCCAGGGTCCCTCCACTAAGTCAGCCCTAAGTACCTGCTAAATTAGTTGATATTCGCACAGCAATTCATAATTTACAGGTTTGTTTTCACAAAGAGCATAACTAACAATGGTAAGAATAGCCAGAATGCTGACGTTTATTGAGTGCTTACTCTGTGCCGTGCATTTGACGTGGGTTATTTTGCTTAATCCTTACAGCGACCCTATGAGGCAGATAGGACTTTTACACCCATTGTTACAGATGTGGGAACTGAGGCTCCAACTGAGAATGGGAAAGTGGACCTTATCCTCAGGCCCTTTGATGCCAAATCCTGTGATCCCTCCACCCACCCGGAGCGCCTGAAGAGCCTAGTGCTTGTGCGTCAGAAGGTCCCAGGGTCCTCATTCCTCAGCTCTCTAATTTCTTTTTCTTTCTTTCTTCTTCTTTTTTTTTTTTTTTTAACGTTTGGCCTCATGCACTTGCACAGCATGCGGAATCTTAGTTCTCTGATCAGTGATCGAACCTGCGCCCCCTGCAGTGGAAGCATGGAGTCTTAACCACTGGACTGCCAGGGAAGTCCCCTCAGCTCTCTAATTTCTGATTTAGCTCCTTCCCTCTCCCCTTGATCCTCTGTCCCACCCCCTGCTCCAGGGCCTGGATGATATGAATAATCTGGGTTGCAGAATCTCCTGAATCCCAGCGTATATATTGGAAAGGAAGCAAGCACTGGAGTATGACAATCTTGGGTTCAAAACTGGCTCTGCCACCTTCCATCTCTGTGTCTGTGGACAGGTGTCTTAGCCTCTCTGTGCTTCCATATTTTCATTTGCCAAATGGAGATATTACCACCAAACCTAGTGGTTTGCTGTGAGGATTTAGAACCTAGTTCAATGCCTGGCTTACAGTAAATATTGAAATAAATGTTTCCCTCCTTACTTCTCCCTGAAAAAAAAACAACAGAAACCTTAAATTTTTTTTAGAAGGCGATTTCTATGGCAGTATGCTCAAGGAAACCATAGCAACCAGTTTCCTGCAGCTTGGTTTCCGGCCTTCCCCAGCTGTACAATGGTGCTGGGACACAGCCTTTGTTATCCCAATACCCCAGGGAAGATTGGAAGTCACGCGCTCTGTGGGGTGCAGGCATCTGCTGGGGAGAATTGCCTAGCTGATGGCGGTCACTGCCATTGACACCTCAGCTCCCGGTGAAATGAGGCTGGCCCAGTCCTGTCCCCCAGTGGTCAGGTCACAAGGATGCCATGGTTCCCCACTGGAGGCGCTCTTCATCTTCTGAGGCCTGCCTCGTTGTGGGTCAGGCCGGAACAGCTGCTTTACTTTTTTCATGGGGATAAAAGCAGCATTTGGTTGGGTCTGGAGAGCTTCCTGACTCTCCTTAGATCTTTAAGACATTTCCTAGGACGTAAAGGCCACGTGGTACCCTGTGATCGTGCATGTGTGTGTGTGTGTGTGTGTGTGTGCATATGAAGATTGCCAGGAGTGAAGGCAGTGCCTCTAAAGGACGGAATAAAGGCTGCCAGCCACAAAGAGCCTCTAAGGTTGGCCTTGTAGAGCAGGGAACTCTGCGTTCCTATTGGCCTCCGAGTCACGCCGTGGTCTGGTCCAGTCTACGATGACACCACACCTGGTTTGCCATGCTACCTTGCACTCTGCAGAGGAGTTGCCCTGGGGGCTTAGCATACTCAAACATGAAGTGAGACAGTCTGGCTGTGGAGGGATTTCCCAGCAAGCCATTCGGGCAAGAGCAACCTGGCTGTGTCACAGTGTGGGGCTGGACATTGGCCCAGCCCACAGTGACGGATTACAGGGGTCCCAGGCAGTGGGGAGGAGGGCAGTGAGGTGGGAAAGGGCAGCATCTTGGGATGGTCGGGGTGCCTGAGTGCCTGTGGCTCACTCTGTAGCAAACTCAGGGCCTCCCCAGCCCTGGGCACAGGGTCAGGGCTCAACGGCCGAGGCAGCCCCTTCATTTTACAGAGGAGGAGACTGTCCCAGAGAGAACAGAGCTTGCCCAGGGTCACACAGCTTACCAAGCACAGAATTATTGTACTTTAGAGACAAAATGCCTCTTAAAAATGATCTGTCCCGATCACCTCAGTTGATAGATGAGGACTCTGGACTTCTGGGCAAGAAAGGAGCTTCTCAGGAGCACAGAGCAGAGAAGACCCACAGGCCCTGACTCTGTGAGTGTATGACTGGTCTACCCAAGGGTCAGCCCTTGGGCTAAGTCTGGCCTGCCACCTGGTTTTGTAAATAAAGTTTTATTGGAACATAGCCATGACCTTTGATTCATACGTTGTCCATAGCTGCTTCTGTGCAACCGTGGGTTGAGTAGTTGCAGCAGAAACCATATGGTTGGCAAAGCCTAAAATATCTCCCATCTGGCTCTTTACAGAAAAGGTTTACCCACCCCTGGTCTAATTCACCGAAGTTTTCCAAAGGCCTGGAAGCTGCTGACCATGCTTCCAATATCTTCCTCCTTTGAGAAGAGAGTCCACCCCCACTGTCAGGCCGGGTGCCAGCCCGAGACCCCTCTCTACAGGGTGAGACTGTGCCCCAGGAACAGAGGGAGGGGGGCTGACAAATAGGAATGCCTCCTTCAGAGGGGAGTGGAGCGTGTAACATAATCAGGATGAGACCGAAAACAATAGCTCACAGTTGTAACAGCGTGTCAGGTTCTGTGAGAAGGTCTTTTCCTGTAGGACCGAACCCTCAGTGGTTCAATGGCAACTTGGTGAGATAGGTACAGTTAGTATTATCATTTTGCACAAGAGAAGTTGAAGTATGGAGAGATTTCGGAACTTGCCAAACCCGCTAAGTGGTGGAACCGGGTGTGGACCCGGGAAGGCTCACTCTGGAGCCCTTGTCCTTCACCTGCGGCGTGATCTGGATTGGGGGCGGGGGTGCATCTCCTTGAATTAGGAGAGGTCAAGCCGTGACTCTGTACTTTTCTTCTTCATCCCTCTGTCAAACATTTAGTAACCACTTTTTGGCAAGAGTCATCGTGGAGCTGTGCTGGGTATTGTGAGTCAGAAGGAGAGAGAAAAATGTCAGGCATGGAGCCTGTATCTGAGAAGCCCACCGATGAGGGGACAAGGCAGCTACGTGATTAGTGTCTGTCTTTAGTAGAAATTGATGGTGTCAAAAGAGACGCCCAAGTAAGATGGCAGGGAATTCAAGGTGCCTCCTGTTCTGGAATACTACATAGCCATTCAAGTGCTCAGGATTAGGGGCTCAGATGCCGGTACCTGGGCCAGCCAGGCAGGGGATGGAAACAGAGGAGCTGACCTCACTCGTGTTTAAGACAAGGAAAGGTGACCTTGGGGAGAGATAGCTCATATAGTCCTCATGCTAGGTGTGCAAATGCAGAATTTGAACACGAGCCAAACAAAACCTCTCTCAGGGTAGATAAGTCATGACCTCTGTATTACTTTCGCTAGTGTGTACTGACATGGAAAGATTCCATATTATATTATTCAATGTAAAAAGCAGATTACAAAACAGATTAGCATTTTTTTTTAACGTGTATGTCTACACACATAGAAATACACAGAGGAAAGGCTGGAATTACTCCAAAATTTTAACAGGATTTACGGATGCTGTTGCTTTTCTACTCTGTTTTTTTCTTCATTTTTTTCTTTTTTTTGTACAATAAACTTATATTACTTGCCTAAATTTCTGTTTTTGAGAGTTTGGAAGAAGTGATGATTCTATATTCTTCCCCAATCCACCATCTTCTAATTTCTACATTTCAAGATTCAACTCAAACATCACCTCCTCCAGGAAGCCTCCCCTGGTTCCTAGAGTGGGTTTGCCCTCCCTCCACACCACCCTCCCCGTATCAGAGCTCTTCTTTTGTGGAGATTACTGTCCAGTTCCCTGTATACACCTGGTTCCTCACTGAAAGGGACACAAGATGTGAGCTTCCAGAGGGAGGGGACCATGTATAATTCATCTTTGTATTTCCAGTAGCTACCATAGAACTTAACACGTAGTATATACTCCACAAATATTTGAGGAACCAGGGCCTGAATTTAGAGCTGAAGGAGGAGGGAAGGCCCCATGAAGGAGAGCCAAACACAGTGGACCCAAGGGCTGGGAGACTGGGGCACTGGGAGCAAAAGGCAAGGACATTCCAGACACTGAAGAGAACAAGAGGGCATCCTGGGCACGGTGGATCTTCCCATTTGGCTGGAATGTGGGGTGCTTGAATGAGAATAGAGAGAAATTGGGCGGAAAAAGCTGGGGGTGGGTATAGACAGGGGCAGGAATGTCAGACTTGGGAGTTTAGATGTCGGTTCCAGGGACCAGGGCAAGCCTGGTCCCTCCCTTACAAAGTATCTCTCACTCCAGTTCATCATTTCTTTCATCTCCTGCTCTCCCCCCCACCGCCCCCACCAAAGCTTTTTCCTGCCTTTTTGGCACTGAAAGCAGTGCTGGCTTCTGTCCTGAGCAACGTGATCTGCTGCCCATGAGTCAGTGGCTCGGCCATTCCTCAGTGACTAAGGCTGTCGCTTCCCGCCAGTTTCCCGTAACCGCCTGAGTTAAGACTCGGTCTGAATCACCGTTTATTGTTTTTAGAGGTTTTTTTCCCTACTACCCTCCAGTTTTTAAATATCAACTGCCTCAGCCAGCCCAGCGGAGCTGAATGAGTGCTGAGGAGCTGGTTGACATACCCACACCCACAAAAGGGATCCAGAGCCCCATTCTGTTGAGGGAAGCAAAGCGGCTGTGGCTGTGGAGCCAGACAGACTGGTGTTCAAACCCTGCTTCTATCCCTGTCCGCTGCTGTGCTCTCTTGAGCAAGTCACTTCACCTCTCCAAACCTCAGCTTCCTTATCTGTAAAATGGGGATAATAATGCCTATTTTAGAGGGTTATCATGAGGATCGGGGATAAAATCTGTAAAGCACCTGGCACATGGCAGGCATTCTAGGAGTGGCAATTATTATCATAAAGCAGAGCTCCTTTGCTTGGGAATGAACTGATGCAGGAGAAGGGTGTGAGTCTCATGCCTTCTGCCCATCTGTCATTTCAGAAAGGCAGGACGATCATGAGCTTCCCAAAATTCACACTTGAGATGTTCACTTTAGGCTGATAAGAAATCGTTTAGTTCTATTATTATTAGCCACCATTTATTGAACACTTACTATGTGCCAGGCACTGTTCTCAGTACTTTACCTTAAAAATTTAACCATCATAAGCTCATCTGAGGTAGGTACTATCATTAGCCCCATTTACAGATAGAGCAACTGAGGCACGGAAAGGTTAACTGGTGTGGTAGAGAAAGAGGCAGAGCCAGGATTTGAATGTAAATTATCTGCTTTCAGGGGACCATGTCATACACAGCAGTGAGGGTCTCTCAGGGATGTGCCTGCCCTGACTGTCCGTTGCCCTAACTGGGTCATCATTAAATAATGACAGCGTGCCATGCACTGAACTAAGCAGTTATCAACTTTCTATTTAATTTTCACAGCATTTATTCAGGATAGGGTTGATGGTCCTCATTTTCCAGATGCGGAAATTGAGGTTTTGAGTGGTGCTACTGGTTACCGGCAAAGTTAGCATTTCAACTCAGGTCTTTCTCAAAGTTGGAGGTGGTTCTACCACTCCATGTGAAATGGCTGGCTGGGTTGTCAGCAAGCTGACTTTGTCTTTTTGAAGTTCCTTGACCTGATTATTTGGCAGTAATGGCCCCCTGGTCTGCCTAAATCCTCCAGAATAGGAGACCAGTCTGATAGGGGCTAGCGATGGATTTCCCCCCGATCTTGGGAAGACCGTCCTTTGCACTGACGGTCTATGGCTCTGAGAGGCCCTGGGCAGCCTCTGGCAAGTCAGGGTTTGAGGTCCAGGAATTCCCTTCACACAGCACATGTCTACAGTGTTCAGAGCCTCACACCGGTGTCCGGTGAGCATTTCCTGCTGCCAGGTGATCAGGAAGCCACCTGGGGAATCTGCACATCCGAGTGGGATTCCTGCGGGGATGGAATGGGCCAGGTGGCAGATAGCCTCAGGAGGCTGCATGGTGCATTCACACACGATTTAGGACACCTCCACCTGATGGAATAAATTAAAGAGGGAATTAGATTTCCAGATCACTGGGAAAGTTGTGTTGGCCGCGGGACCCTGATTAAACTCCTCAGGGAGGGGCTAGCCGTGGAGTGGACTTTACCCCTCGGGGCTCCAGGGCTGCTGGGCGCCACCAGAGCCACAGGCAGGGCAAGGGCCCCCTAACAAAGTATTCACACTGCCCTTTTCATTTATCTGGATTGAGGAGTGGGAGACTTCGAGAGGGAGGAGAGGAAGGCAGAGAGAAGGGGCTGATAATGATAATGAGCTAATAATAACTGCTTCCACATGCTGCTTGCTGTGTGCTAAGCACTGGGCTAAACCTTTTACATACCCGCATTAGCTCCTATCATCCAATTATTATCCCCACTTAACAGATGGAACCATTGAGCCTTAGAGAAGTTAGTAGGCTGCCCAGAAGGAACTATGGACAGGGCACTGTAGGGACAACCTGACAGCTGGATGTGAAGTGGCCTGGTTAATCCCTGAGGGAACCCTGGAGGCTGGTATGTATTTTGCCCCCTTTTCAGTTGAAAACATTGAGGTTAGGAGAAGTGAAGTTTCGCCCATGGTAGCACAGCTAGGATGAGGAAGGACTAGACTCCAGCCTAAGTTCGTCTGTGGCTTCTTAACTATGCCACCCTGGCTCTGGCTAGAAGTTAGAAGACCTGGGTTTTAGTGGCTGCTGTCTTTGCCTTTTATACATAAAATGGGGGTGTTGGACTAAAGTATCCTTTAAGTTCCTTGCAGTGCTAATATTTTGTGATTCTCTGAGGAGGCAAGAATGCCCTGGATTTGGGGGAACCACCAGCAGTCTTGTTCTGGGACCCTTCTAAGCCTGTTAAATGGGGCCAGGCAAGGAGAGGGAATGGTTTTGTCTTTCCTTCAGGCAGGGTATTCAGGGAGCAGGAAGCCTCATGGCAGCAGCTTGGGGATGAAGGTTCAATGATGTGTTTTCCTAAAAGAGAAAAGGGAGATGTTGGACTTCACCCCACAGTCCTGCAAGCCCTGTACTTGCCCAGCGTCCAGACTGAAGAAAGAGCCTGGAGTCGGTGACAGAGACATCAGTAGTTTAATGGACGGTGATCTTACACGTCTGTAGCAAGGTCCTGGAGCGACACCCCACTGTGTGTGGCAGATGGCAGGCAGGATGTGGCGGTTGTCTTTACTTCTGGGGGAGGGTGGGTGGAGGGATTACCAGTTATAGGAGGAATTGACCTCAGGTTGGCTGTCAGTTACCAGGGAAACCAGTAGAGGAGCACGCCCCTCACTGCCCTTTTGATAAGCTATCAAACTGGAGTTGTTCTGATCTAAAGATTAGAGCAATCACTAGCTGGGGTCGGGGGCAAGTATGTAGGCCTTTACTGATTAGGCTCTGTGAATACGAGGGAAGGTCAGTAGGGTGTAGGTGAAGCAAGCACTAGTCAAGCAGGGGATGTACAGAGAGCAAGAGAGCAGCCATCTTGGGTGGCCTGACCATACAGGAGAGTTGGGTTGCCTTTCTCTTTCGCTGCTGTGTCCCAGCAAGGTCTGGATTGTGAATGGGCCATAATTTGGGGCAGAGGAAAACACTCAGTGCTGAGCTTAGCCAGGTCCTCTGTGCTGGTGTTACTGGTTGATTTCTCAGCCCAACGAGCCCATCCAAGAGGCCTGTGGGCAGGACAGTCAGACTAGGGCAGCGATGCTCCCTGGAGCACACTGGAGAGCATCTGTGGGTCTCCCCTGCCCCGACCACAGTGGAGCACAGCTGGTTCTGCCTCTTTTTGGCTAGGTTGAGTCACTCAGACCCTGGAATCCCAACTTCACTCCACAAACCAGCACAAGTACAGGACCACATCTCACAGGTCTCCTGGGAGGTGAGACAAACAAGGATATTCAATTGAATCTTCAATGATATAACTTTATTAAGTTTAAAAGACCAGACTTTACACTGATTAGCTTGTCTGCTCTATTTTTGACATTAAAATATCCTTTCTTTTACCAAAAAGCAATAGTGAATATAGATGTAGCAATTTGGGGGGTTTAAATTTCCTTATTTAGGAATATTAAATAAAAGTTAGCAACCTGGCTTCCCTGCTGGTGCAGTGGTTGGGGGTCTTCCTGCCGATGCAGGGGACGCGGGTTCATGCCCTGGTCTGGGAGGATCCCACGTGCCGCAGAGCGGCTGGGCTCGTGAGCCATGGCCGCTGAGCCTGCGCGTCCAGAGCCTGTGCTCCGCAATGGGAGAGGCCACAACAGTGAGAGGCCCGCGTATGGCAAAAAAAAAAAAAAAGTTAGCAACCCATGTATGTTCCCCCAGTGCTTTTTAACTTGCTCATTTGTGAACTGTAAACACTGGAGATCACTGGCATAGCTTCTCAGAACATTCATTTCTTCATTTATAAAGTAGGGATAATAATTAGTTCTATTTCCCTTGAAGGGTTATTGTGTTGGAAAAGTGAGGTAACATATAATCTGTATGTCCCTGAACTCAGTTTAAAATAGAATTATACTTTCTTTTGTGTCAACTATTACGGTCTGAGTTTCCTTACTGGACATTAGCCCTTGTGACAATGTCCCCCCCATTATTTCTGAGGGGTTTCCCGGGGCGTTGGTTTACATGTGCTCCAGAGAGAATCCCGAGGGTTCTTCTGTTCCATGGTACCCCTTTTGTGCCCACACCACAATCTGGGTTAATCCCCCGTGTGAGGTCACCAGTTAGCTGGCTCAGCTGTCGTCACTGCTGGCTATCTCTGAGAGCCCAGGGGCGAAGGGGAAGTGCTTGCCTCAACCCAAGGGTCAGTCTGGTTGCTCTCACTTCTCTGAAGAGGGGCAGGCACTAAGTCATGCCCCCTTGAGCATTGCCTAAATGTTGATTATCACCAAAACTTGCTGCTTCTTTGAGCTGCTGCTGCTTCCGCCATGGTAAACAGTGGTGGCAAGGCGCTGCCCGGCTCCTGGATATATCCATGTAGCCAAGGGCAGCTCACTGACCCCTAGACCGTTCACGGCCTCTCCAGACAGCAGGTCTGGTGCAACTCCCGTGGGCACCAGGGTGAAAAACACATCTCCTGCATCCCTCATCCAGTCCAGAGCCTCACTGCATTTCCTGAACCTCCAGGACAATCGGCTGTGGGAGCACCCATTCCCTTCAAGGGAAGGATCCTCCCTGTGCTCCCAGGCTGGTCTTATCCCTGTGGCCCAAAGAGCCACTGGTTGGTACATTGCTGCAGGTTGGGTCATTATAACCCATGGTGCCCCAGCACAGTGGCAGGTGGCAGGGGTTCACTGAGTGTTAATTTCCCATCCTAAGTCCTTCACTCCATAAGCACAGGTTCAGGCAGGGCCAGGACCTGCAAATCCATTTCTCAGGGAAAGCCAGAGATTCTTCCTGTGGTTAATGTGGGGTTGGGGTGAGAAGGGAGCAAGGCAAGGAGTGAGGGTCTGACCCCAGTCTGGACCCTCAGAGGAGGCCCAGCCATGAAGCCCACCCCGGGCCCTGCGTCCACAACAACCCCAAAACCTCCATGCCCAAAGGCCAAGCTGACCTCTCAGCTTGGTGTGTTTGGAGGACTTGTCCTGTCCTCTCCGTTCAGAGTTCTGCCATCTGACTTTAAATCACCTTAATTTCCAGCCTAGCAGGAGTTTTCCTCTTATTTCAAAGGCCCATATCATCCATCCAAGGGGACGAGTTGAGGAAGAATCCTTGGGAATTTCCAGACCCAGCAATAGGGGTGGGGGGGGGAGCAGGCTTCCAGCAGCCCTGCTGGAATCGGGCTCATGGCAGCACTCCTTCCCATCCTCTACTTGAGGAGGTCTGCACGTGCAGCCAGGCTGAGGTCAAGCTCTGCAGGCCCCAAGATGCTGTGAAGGAAGAAGAAGGAAGAATGGAGGGAAAGGGGAGCAGATCCAGGGTCCCCATAAAAGGCCATGCACTTAAATTCCTTCCTACATTCTGCAAAGATCTATTTGGTGCCTCTAGACATAAGACATGTCCCTGCCCATTAAGAGCCCATTGGTCCATCTGGGGTTAAAAAATCTGCCTGCAAGGCAGAGGTGGCTGTGGGTACAGCAGGGACTGTGCCTGGAGACCTGGGAAGCAGACCTAGCTCTGCCTCTGGGTTGCCGTGTGACCCTGGGCAAGTCACTCTCCCTCTCTGGTCCTCAGTTTCCCCAACTGTCCGGTGAAGATGCACCAGCCCCTAAGGGGCCCTGCTGCTCTGGCCCTGGGAATTGAATGAGGCTGCAGGAGCCCTCCCACTCTGTACCACCTGGTGCCTTTGGACCTGGGCTCACTCTCAGGGCTCTTTTCTAAAGAGCAGATCTCATTATGTCACTTCCCAATTTAGAACCCTGAGGCGGCTTCTCACATCCAATAGGATAAAGTCCACAATTCCCGGCGTGGCTTAGGAGGTCTTACACACTCCCCCTGGCTCCCTGCGTTCCACCAGCACCAGCGCCTTTATTGTCCTATTCCCCGTGCCCATGCCCACCCCACCCCAGCACCTTCCCACAGGCTCTTCCCTGCCTCTTCATTTCTCTTAGGCCCCTGTGATACGTTTCCCTTACTTCTTCTTTGAATAACCCACCCCTTGCTTGTCATCCGCATAATTTGGTGTCTCTCCACCCACTGTCTCCCAGATTGTGAGCTCCAGGAAGGCAGGACCCTCTTTGTTTCCCGCGTTGTCCCCAGCCATGTCCCCTGTGCCCTGATGAAGACACCAGGAGATCTGGGTGCTGGTCCTTGTCATTGTCACCTACTGGCTCTGTGACCTCAAAAAGGTACTCCCTTCTCTGGGTCTTACTTTTCTGTCATAAAGTGAGGGGGCTGGACTGGATTATAACACTTAGTCTTTAATGGGTGCTGATTTTTTTGCCAGGCCCTGGGCGAAACCCTTTATATGCAGTACAGGTAATTCCTACAGCAATCATATGGAGCCAGCTCTGTCTTTAGCCCCATTTTACAGATGCGGAAACTGAAGAGTAGAAAGCTTATATCATTTTCCCAAGGTCACATGGCTACCAAGTAACAGAATCAGGGTTTGAGCACAGGTTTATCTGTCCGCCTCCAAACATTCAGCTCTCAACCACTTTGCCTCTTGTCTAAGGACCTCCTGACTGTATTCCAGGAGGGTTAGTCTGCCCAGAGCCTTAGAAGGAGCAGCGTGTCAATACAGTGCAGGCCTTCAGCCTCGCATCTTTGAAACACTGGCAGCTCCAGCAGCCCAGTAGCAGCTCTTAGCTGTATCAGTAGGTGAGAACCAGAAAAAGGGCTAGAAAGAGTCCTTGTCCAGATAGCAAGTCTCCAGTTAGAGCCTTCCCTCTCACCCTGTGCTAGTTTTCAAATTTAAACTTGCCCTGAAGTAGCACATGTATTCAGAGGAGAGCACACATTATACATGTAGAGGCGAATGCATCATCTGAAAATGAACACACCCATGGAATCACTACCCTGGTCAAGACATAGAACATTACCGGCTACCAGAGTCCCCATCAAGCCCCCTCCTAATTGTTACCTTCCAGGCCCTGTGTGTTTGTTTTTTTTGTTTGTTTTTGCGGTACACGGGCCTCTCACTGTTGTGGCATCTCCCGTTGCGGAGCACAGGCTCCGGACACGCAGGCTCAGCGGCTATGGCTCACGGGCCCAGCCGCTCCGTGTCACGTGGGATCTTCCCGGACTGGGGCACGAACCCGTGTTCCCTGTATCGGCAGGCGGACTCTCAACCACTGCAACACCAGGGAAGCCCCAGGCCCTGTGTGTTTTGATCTGAGGGTATTTCCTGGAGCTATGGAAAAAGACTGGGAAAAGAAGTTAATTTTCAAATCATCCTTTCATCTCTAGGGAAATTGTAAGTCTGCAGGAAGGAGGTGGAGGAGGGGAGGAAGGAATTCAACACAAGATGTGCTAAATCTTCAGACATGGCAAATGCTGCAGGTTCCAGAGAAAAAGGAAGAGTGACTTGACGTTCTTGGACCAAGTGTGGTCTGTGTGTGTGTGTGTGTGTGTGTGCACGTGCGCGCACACACGCGCACTGTGTGAGTGGTGTAGGACATTGCTAGGTGGGAAGGATGCACGAGGAGGCTGTGGGATCACAAACGATGAGAGCCTTGCCCTATCTGCAGGGTTAGAATCAGACCTCAGTGAGGAAGTCCCAGTCAGCTGAGTCTAGGAGATTTGACCTAGAGCCTCTGTGCCTCAGGCTGACCGCCAGCCTCCATCCAGATGAGATTGCTGTGGACTCGGCACTCCAGGTATGACTGCTGGGGGAACTGCCTTCTGGTTTCTTCAGAAACCGTGGAATGGGATGAAAGGTGGTGGACCCACACAAACACCTCGCATTTGGGGAGGGTCTCCCACAGAGGTGGCCTGTTGTCAAGCTCGAGCATCTCTACGTGAGGGGCAAAGTATCCCATCTAGGGCTTTGAGTTGCATGATCATGAAGCCCCCAAGACTTGCATGAGGGTTACTGGCCTTATATTTGTCATACGTAGAGGAGCAGGAGACTCAGTAGAGAAGAAAGTCAAATGCTTAGGCAAGCCCAGACCCTGATCTAGACCTTGATCTGTGGAATTCTCATTCATCCCAACAGACGTCTTGGACATGGTGAGTGTGTGTGGTTTTCTGTCCACCCTGCCACCCGCACTGGGTGTGAGGCTGTTATAATGTCATGCTTCTCAGATGTCACTGTAGAATCAGGGGGTACCCAAAACCACAGAGTAAACCTGCAGCTAGCATCTTCCTGGGTATCAATTTCACTTTAAATTTTGAGAAAAGAATATAAAGGTGGTTTTTTAAAAGGTAAAATGAGGATATATTATTAAATAGAATGACAAAATGTATATACCCTCTAAGACTTAAAAGAAAAGAGCTGCTGTCAAGAGGCTTTAGGTGGTCCCATTGCAGAGTGCGTCGGTCACCCGGGAGGTGTACACCTCAGTCTTTAGGGGTACTTTTGTGGACAAGTTTCAGTGATACTGATCAAAGGAGGAATCGGTATAGTGTATACAACATAGGGATATAGTTATTATCAGGCTGTATCACTGAGAACAGAGTTGGGATCTGAGTAAGTGTACTTCATTAAGTCCCCCAGTTAGCCTGGGACAATCCCAATTTATGCCTGTTGTCCAGGCATGATTATTAATAGCATCTACTTCCACTGCCAAAGGAGCCCAATTTGGACGAAGAATCATATGGTCATTCTAGGTATGAAAACCCAGCAAGATTAGGGGAGGAGGCCTGGAAGCTCAGTCCCTGGCTGGGAGTAACTCAACAGAGGGAAAGTCTTGCATGTTCCCACAAGGAGCTCCCAGAGACTTTGGGAATCTGTTAGGAGGGAGAATCCTGATGTGGCCTTTCTCAGTGGTCCATTCTCGGTCCCCCCTCCCCAGGTCAAGGCATACTTGCTCTGGACAAAGGTCGTGTTACAATGCCAGGACAGAGTCGAGGAAGGCAGGCTGAGCCAGCCTCGGCCAGTTTCCGGAGCAGCCAGAGAGGAATCATCTACGGGAACAAGGCAAATTCTAGTCTGAGAGGTCGGCATGCCAAAGTCAAAGTGATGTGTCAGTTCCAAGGGATGAGTACAAAGACATCATCAGGAAACGAGGCAAGAAGCCCGGAACCAGGAGTGGGAGGAAAAGTTTGGGAAGAGGTGTGCAAGGTAGAAGCAAGGGTTGGGAACAGGGCTCAGGGCAAAGGCTACGACAACACAAGTGGCTGAGGGCTGGCACGAGAAGGGATGTAGCCTGGCTGGGTAGGAGGCCTTGGCCAGACAGGACGAGCCCTTCCCAGACTGCATTCACAATTGGCCAACTAAACTGCCTTTTGATGGCATCGCTATGATTACCTTACGAGTAGTTATTTTTACAGCAAAATTTATTCATGAGAGAAGAGAGGGATCTTTAAAAAGAAAAGGGCTTATTTTAGCATTAACCTTTTTCAGATTATTTCCTTGGGGACAAATTAATCAGCCTGCCCCATCCGTTGTAACCAGGCCTGTCCGAGTGTGTGTGTGACTGGGTATTTATGTCATTGTAGCAACTGGACAGAATGTCTTTCCCAGGAGACTTCTGTCATGCGGGTGCTGAGTTCAAAGAGAGAGATTATCATGGTTGCCAAACGTGTGACATGGACCGTCATATGGGGATCAGGCAGATGCTGCAGAAGAGCCTGGTTTGGCCTCGTGTGTTGACTTGATTCACTTATATCGATTATAACGCTTGCCTTTTTCCTCCCTATTTTTGCCATCTAACAGTCTTAGGCTGCCTCTCTGGGCCTTTCCCCTCCTGGCCAGTCATGACTTCATGGCCAAAGTCTGGAGGACCCCGAGTCAGGGTCAACGCACCTGTTCCGAATGCTTGTTCCCAGCATGCAGCTAGAATATTGCACCATGGCTGCTGTGTCTGGTACCCCTTATCCACAGTTATGGGCTGGGAGGCCAAGGGAACAACTAACAAGGGTGCGGTCCTCTGGGGTTTTGATGTCAGCAGTGTCAGGGAAAAATTCTGGAGCCTGGAAACCAAAAGCAAATGTGGCAAGTTGAGAATAAGCAGCCCTGGCAGATCGGGGGCTGAACACGTGTGTAAGGAGTTTCAGAACAGCCCCAGAAGGAGTTCACGGTTTTGGTTAAGAATGAAAAGTTGGGTTAACCTGGAAGAAAATCCAGACTTGAGCACTTACCTTGGGCAACGTATGATCTTGGGCAACGTAATTAACCTTTCTGTGCTTTAATTGATAAATCTATATCTATCTATCTATCTAAAGTTATGATGAGCCCTACGTCTTGGGGTCATTGTAAGAGTTAGACGAGACAACACATGTAAAATATTTAGAATCAGTCCCAGCATGTAGTAACTGCTCAAAAACAAAAACGTTAATTAATTAACATAAAGTACTCAGGACCCAAAGGAGAACATACTAGAACATACTAAAACATATGTATCAGTTCCCCACTGTATATGACTGTTTTGAGTGGGATGGATGCAAAGGCCAAAGTGAAAACAGAACCTTCCAGGGGATTTGTCTGGGAACCTTTGTTAAAGGAGCAGTTTCCAGTCACACCAGCTGGCATGAGGGAGAACTCCTGCAGGAGCTTTAAAGGTCTTCTAGTCCAGGTTCTTCATTTGCAGGATGAGGAATTGGCCCCAGAGAGGGGCAGTGACTTAACTAAGGTCACAGCAATTTCAAGGCAGCATCAGGCATAGAAGCCACATCCCGTGATTTTCAAACTAGGGCTCCTGCCGTGATACTGCACAGACCAGAGTTTTCTTTCTTGGGGTCTGTTCTGCGATAGCCCTCAAAGCTGGCCTTCAACCACGGTGAAGCCAGGAATCCTAGGGAATGGCCTAGGCCAGGGCTTCTCAAACTTTTATATGCAAATGCATCTCTTGGGGATCTTGTTCAAAATGCAGGTTCTGTTTTAGTAGGGCTGGGTAGGCCCAAGAATCTGCATTTCTGACAAGTGATACTGCCAGTAGGGATCAGACTTGGCCTACCAGGGCTCTAGGCCAGCGCTGTCCAATAGAAATATCATATGAGCTGCATATGTAATTTTAAAGTCTCTAGTAGCAACATCAAAAAAAGAAACAGATGTCACTCATTTTCATATATTTATTTCGCCCAGTATATCCAAAATATTCTCATTTCAACATAATAATCAGTATAAACATTATTAATGAGAGATTTTGCATTTTTTTCGTACAAAATCTTCAAAATTCAGTGTGTGTTTTGCACTTAGAGCGCATCTCTGTTCAGACTTGCCATACTTTAAGTATGAAGTCGCCGTGTGTAGCTGTTGGCTACAGGGCAGTCAGAGGCAATCACTGAGTGGGTCCCAGCCCCATACCCCCTTTCACACCAGCTGACAGTGACCATCATCTTGGGTCTTCCTCTGGCTTTCCCACATTGGCAGGCCCACCTAGCCCACTCTTGTACCTTTTTCATGGGTGAGGATGGCACTAAGCCTTGAAGAATAGCAGCCCAGGCTCCCACCGTCCAGCTTCCCGTGAATACGACAGCCTACATAGGGTCAAAGTAAGAAAGGCCAAAACCCACCTTCCCTGCTTCATTTCTGGGTAACCCCGGGTTCATCTGGTCCAAAAGACCTCAGTGCGACTGGCATGGTGGTGTCGGAATATACAATTAAATGCTTGTGTGCTCTGTTCTCAATTAGAAGAGCGGGGCTGAGAATACTTTCCATACGGCTCAGGCCCTGCCACTGTCTGGCCTGGTCGTTGGAAGGGTTTTCTGCGGGGTCAGCCATGACGGTGAGAGACACAGGCCGTGATTCCGTGGCAGAGCGCCAGCATGACATCTGTGGGCCCTCTGTGACTTCGGGCGCAGTTCTTCTTCTGCCAAAGAGACATCAATGGATCATCTGACAGCTCTGGCCGTGCTCACAGACTCGCTGGGAGAAATCCCCGCCCCGGCTCAGGGCCTCACTGTGGAGGTTTCGGGTCTTGTCTGAGCCAGAAGGAAAGCTATAAGCTTCCCCCCCAATCTGTGACTTGCAGGTGACTCAAAAGGCACTTCTGTTCACATGTACCCCCTGGAAACCCATGTCTGAGAAGCTGGGACATTTGGCTTCTCAATCAAATGTTTGCTTTTGCTTGCTTTTGTCTGAGAAAGCTCATAGCTTGGTGCTACCTAATGCTAAACATATGAATATCTGGAAACATCTAAATATGTTGTGCTCTATAGACAAAACATCTACACAGGGATGGTCTGATTAATGGAGTTTCCCAGTAAAGCAGAAACTGTTCCTTGTTTCATTCCTTATGGTTGCAAATCCTTCTAAACTTGGATTGACTTATTCCCTGCCTCAGTAAGTGGAGGGTAGTGAGCAAAATCCAATTTTATCTAATGTTTGGGTATCATTATTGCCTCCACAGGTTATTTTTGTGTCTTGACGGTATAGGCCATTATATTTCATTCATTCAATCGACAAATATGTACTGAGTACCTGTCATTGTTCTAGGCTCTGGGGATACATCAGAAAGAAACCTCTGCTCTTATGGAACCTGTATCCAAGTGTGTGCGTTTGTGTTGAGGTGAGGGGAAAGACAGGGATGAAAAATAAACAAGCAAGTGACAGATAAAGTCTACCTGGTGGGAAGTATCCTATGTGCTATTGCACACTTGATGGGGCCCAAACTGAGTCACAGGACAGCCAAGGCTCCCCAACAGTGGGCTGTCCCCCACCCAGGACAGATTTTGTTCCCTGCCCAGAGTCCCTGCTTCCTGAGAACCTGACCAATACCTTCTGTCCAAGCTCAACAGCTCCCTGGTTACCTATGGCTGAGATTTGCCAATTAAGCAGATCATTTGGTGCCCGCCTGCTCCAACATTTTCAGATTCATTTTCTGTCACTTATCTGCCACCGTCCCACCTCTGCCTGGGCCCTCGGTTTCCTCTGTGATTGAAGCCATGACTGCACGTGACGCTCACCCTCCACAGGGTCCCCTCGTGATGGGAGGGGAGGGGATGATGCGTTTGGGGTGAGATAGCAGATGGATTGTTTGCACCGCAAACTTTCCCCATTGTCATGAGGTTGGAGCAGTGATAGCTAGAGGAAATATAAACAACAATTTCCCATGCACTTTTTATGTCTCTGTCAGCCAGGAGTGCCACGCCGACATGCACACATTTGTCCAGTGTTTGACGCTGAAATGTACCATAAAATATACCACGGCCCTTCAAAGAGTCGATTCACAGCAGCCTGCTTTAAGAGGTCACCAAAGTGGCCTCTTTTTTTTTTTTTATTTCAGGAAAATAAAACAAAAATATATTTACAAAACATTGCCCTTGGGGGAAGTTAAAAACGTTTTTCCTATTTATGATCTGGTCCTTTTCCACTTGACAAATATTGCTTGCTCTCCTCCACCCACAACCCTGCCCTTCCTCCTGTTTTAGGTGGGACCCCGGTTCACATGGTCTTCTGGTGAAATAACAAGTGTATCTGTACCCAGCCCCAGCCCAGTAGAGCCCAAATGCCAGCAGCTGAGGGGACGCTGAGGCCAGCACTATTCTAGGAAGGGGACAGAACAGAGAAGAGACACTGATTTGGGAAGCCACCAGAACAGGCTGTGGTCTTCATTAGAAAAATGTTTTCATTGTAGCTGGTGAGAGAATGTTAGGAGATTGGACCTATCATTGAGTATCATTAGGTCGATCCATATGAAATTATCATTTTTGAGTCAAAAATAGTCATTATTGGCAATGCCATCTGGTTCCATCTGAAAATGAACAATAGCTACCAGTTATTGATTCCTGCTTGTGTGCCAGGCGCTGAGCTAAGCACTTGATAGCAATTACGTCAGTTAATCTTTACAGTGACCCAACAGAGCGGTGTCTGAAGTTGGTTCCCCAGGGGTGGACTCTAAGATGAGTATTTGTGATTTATTAAAGCAGTGCTCCCAGGACAAAAGCAGGACAGGGCCAGGGACGAAGCCAAGTGAGGATATGTGTTTTGGGCAAAGTCTCAGCCTCATCCTGCGTCAAGCTCTGGAGCTTCAGTTACTCCTCAGGGTTTGTCCCACCTCAAGACAAGTGAGCCGGGCTTTTGTGTGCCTGCGGGCCATCTCTGGTCATGGGTGCCCTCAGGAGTCCCTGCTCAGACTCACGCAGCTCTCTGCATACCTGGGTGAAGGGGCTCCAGCAGCCCACGTGCAGCCTCTGAGCAAGGTCACAGGTGCTGGCCGATAGAGGCAAAGCACATGGAATCCGAGGGAGGGGAGGGCCACAGAAATGGTGAGGGGGCCCTGGGCCTCCAGGCAGAACATCTTTGGAGTCCACTGGAGGTAGGTATTAGTTTCATCTCCATTTCACTCGGTATTAGTTTCATCTCCATTTCCCTCATGAAGCAACTGAGATTCAGAAGGATAAAAGTAACCCAGCTCCTGCTACAAAGAGGTAGGACCAGAACTCTGCTGTCCTGAATTGGCCACTGTCATCCTCTCAATGTCAGTTCCAATGTCCTTGGTCACCAGGATCAAGCTGGTGGTGCCCGGCTCCTCCTTCCCTTAGAATGAGATTTCAGAGCCTACTTGCCTCATGCAGATGGATTTGGGTGGCAGGGGGTGTGCGGAGGGGGTGTCGCCCAAGTGAGCGAGAGCCATAGCCTGTCAAAGTCCATTTAGCAGGAAGCTGGACTTTTCAACACATTAGCTCTCCCCTGTGCCTCTCTAGGTTGGAAAAGGGGCCTTTCCGGCACGCAGCATTGTGGGATCTGCTCACATGTCCCTCCATAGTCCCTGGAGCCTGTCCAACCACTCAGGGGTGCCTTGGCACAGGCAAGGGTGACCTGCGGCTCTCCAAGGCCATGGCCGACGGCAAAGCGCTATCCAGCGTCACTGCCTGAGAAGGCTATTGCTGCTGTGATCAAGAGCTCACCCCCAGCTGAGCCAGGCCAAGGGGCACATGGGCACCAGAACACCTGGTGAGGGGGATCCCCTCCAGCTGCTTCCTCCACCCTCCCTCCCCCGGCCAGGTGCAGTCACTTGCCCTTATTTAGCAGCCCAAGGCGGCCTTCCCGAGGGAGCTGAGTCAGAGCTCTCCAGCAGAGGACCTGCCATAGTGGGAAAGATACAGACTCTGGAGGCTGGATGGGAGTTCACAACCCCCATTCATCCACTTACTAACTGGAGTGGTTATTTAACTTCTTTGGTTGAAGAAGTGGTTATTTAACTCCATTCTATCATCTGTAAACAGGAAATAACAATACTCTACCCCGCAAAGAATAAATGAGATGTTATCTGTCAGTGCCTAGCAGAGTGGGGATCTGAGAGCTCTTTGGTCCCAACATTTTTGCCTTGGCTTTGCCGGCACTGCTTCCTGTCCCATTACCTTGTCTTAACTTTGCGTCATTGTGTGCATTTTAATTCAACCTAGCTGCCCTGGGCTTGCTTGGGTGCAGGGTGCAAGCCAGAGAAATGTGTCCTTTATTTTCATGTGTTTTGAAAGGGTTTGTCCCTTCTGGGTTTCCATCTGAGTTCTGTCCAAGAACACAAAGGGCCTGCTTTTTTTTTTTCCCATTGATCTTGACTAATGCAGAGCTAGCACCTGGCACTCTTCATTGAATTCCATTATACTCCATACGCTAATAGCTCCTCAGATGAAGCTCTCTTGGAAGCACACCACAGAGAAAAAGCAAAACGCTACAAGACACTGAGATGATGGGTCCTGCCCTGCTCCAGCCTTCTCCCCCATACATAGAAATACTGTCCTAGTTTTCAGCAGCCTAATTGAACATCAATCACTTAAGAAACAAAAAAAAAAACCCTGGCTTGCCACCCACACCATTGTGCTAAGAATAACTTCTCTCCCAGCAGTACAGCTGGTCAGTCACTTCCTAGTGTTTCCATCTGGAATTAGGTGTGAGGATTCAAAAAGTGCATTTGTCCATTTTGAGTCTGCAAGCTGGCATGGGCCCTGAAACTTGAAGTCTGACAAAAAACCAAGAAACCTAGAGTAAACATCCAAACACTTAAATACCCGAAAACCTGTCTCCTGTTGAAAGTCTTTTTCCCTTTTGTGTGTTGTTTGGATCTCATTGAGTCTGTTCTTCCTAGTTTGTCCAGGAGTCAGTTTTAAATACTGACTTTATTTACTGAGATATGGCTCCGTTGAGCTCAGCATCTCATAGTTGAATTCTCAACCAGCAGGACTTCTCGATGAACAGGATCATGGGTTTACTGATTTCAGGCTGAAATTGGGTTTTTGGAGTGACTGGCTGTCTGGCTTTGGGGAAAGGATCATTTAGCCTTTAATCTTCCAAATAAATAAAATCATCCACTCATGCAAAATCTATTTCCAGAATGCCAGCTTTTTGCCAGGCACTGTGCTGCATAAGCGGCGAGGCCGTGAAGGACACACAACAAGATGCCTTCTCTACTCTGTTGGAGATTACAGTCTGGTACCAGAGATTCCCTAACCCTGGCTGCACGGTGCAGTCATCCGGGAGCTTTGCAAAAGGACTTTTTATGTGTATTTTCTTCTTTAATCCTCACAAGAATCCTACAAAATAGATACTGCTATTGCAGTCATCTTGAAGATGTGGAAACTGAGGCACAGTTGGGTGAGTCACTTGCCCAAGGATATTTAGCCTCCCAGAAATAGAATAGGACCCCAGGCGCTCTGCTTCCTGAGAGCTGTGCTAACCGCTGAACTGTCCTGCCTCCTCATGTGTGGAAGCGTGAGAGGGGCTGGCATGTCTGGAGATGGCTGGGGCATGTGACAAAAGAGAAACTAGGGAGAGGAAGCTGGAGAGGTGGGTGAGGGCAGGGCAGGAAGGGCCTAGGGAACCCAGACTAGAAGACCGGGTTTTATCCGGTGGACAGTCAGAAGAGCTGCCGCCTGTACCAATGAGAGTAAGAAGGCCTTAGCTGGGGGGCTCGGGATACATTTCTACACAACAGAAAGTAGGTCAGTGTTTTGGAAGAGAGTGCGGAGGCGCAGGCGCTCCGTGATGACAGTCAGCTCTGACAGCAGCTCCGTGCTGCGTGGGGAGGAATGTGACAAGGGCCTCTTTCTCCTTCCCCGTCCACTGAACTCTTGCTTCGACATGTTATCTGGACCTCAGGGGTCAGCCCCGGAGCAGCTGGCTCTGTGCCTTCCCTCCCTGAAAGCTGCATGACCTACCCAGCGCCTGTGCCCACCAGAACCTTCCTACACAGCAGCCGGCTCATTGGAGCACAGGGCTGAGTGCTGTGTGGGTGGCCACGAATGAACCAGAAACCCGCGTCCTGCCCAT
Source organism: Pseudorca crassidens (assembly GCF_039906515.1). Taxonomy (NCBI): domain Eukaryota; kingdom Metazoa; phylum Chordata; class Mammalia; order Artiodactyla; family Delphinidae; genus Pseudorca; species Pseudorca crassidens. The sequence goes on along the minus strand of NC_090304.1, from coordinate 36,754,637 downwards.
TATCTAAGCCAGCACAGAGGCTACCTATCCCCTCAGAAGCAGTAGGTGGTAATAATTACACATGAGCCTGGGTTTGAATCCCAGCTCCAGCATTTATTTAACTATGTGATTTGGGGCAAGTCCCTTGGCCACTGTGGAGATCAGTTTTCTCCTCTGTAAAATGGGGTGGCCATTCCTACCTCTCAGGTTTGCTTTTTTTTTTTTTTTTAATTTATTTTATTTTTGGCTACGTTGGGTCTTTGTTCTGTGCGTGGGCTTTTCTCTATTTGCGGTGAGCGGGGGCTACTCTTCCTTGTGGTGCGCGGGCTTCTCATTGCGTTGGTTTCTTTTGTTGCGGAGCACCGGCTCTAGGTGCCGGGGGCTTTAGTAGTTGCAGTACGCAGCTCAGTAGTTATGGCTCGCGGCTCTAGAGTACAGGCTCCATAGTTGTGGCACACGGGCTTAGTTGCTCCGCGGCATGTGGGATCTTCCCGGACCAGGGCTTGCTCCGCGGCATGTGGGATCTTCCCGGACCAGGGCTTGCTCCGCGGCATGTGGGATCTTCCCGGACCAGCCCGGACCAGGGCTTCCCGGACCGTGTCCCCTGCATTGGCAGGTGGATTCTTAACCACTGCGCCACCAGAGAAGCCCTCTCAGGTTTGCTTTAAGAATTGTAGATATCATTCATAAGGCACCTGGTAAACGTGTCTATGGTTCTCAGTAAATGGCAGCTCTTATTATGCCCAGTTAACTGCCATTACCGTATCCTAAGCCCCTGTGGGTCTGGAGAGCCCAGGCTGAGCACCCTCTGTTTTGCAGCTGAGAAAACTGGGGCCTAAAAGGGATCCGTGGCTTTCCCAGGGTCACCTGGCATCTGAACAGCAGAAGGGAGCAAGAGGTACCTGTGAGCAGCCTCACTGAGCAGGGGTGAGAAGTTCAACTCAGGCTTGGCCATGGTCACTCACAGCCTTTGCTCTGATTTCCTCTCTCCATGATGGCACAGATACAGCCTTTCTGGAAGGGTTGTGTGTACGAATAAGCTGTCATTCCAAAGTGCTGAAAAGTACTCCACAGGTGCCAAATCATGACTCTCCATGGATTTCAACACCTCCGTTGGCATTCCTTCCTGCCAGATGCAAGCTGCATGAGGACAGTGTGCGTGTGTGTGTTTGTGTGTGTGTGTGCACGCGTGTGTGTAGGGGATAAGGAAAGAGACGAGGAAGAAGAAGAGCACACAGAAAATTCCAGATTTTCCAGCGCCTGTTTCCATACCTGAACCCCAGTACACTGTGGCTTAGCCCCCTGCCCTAGTACTCAAACAGAAGTACTCTCTTTCTTCCCAGGTCCTCTGCAACCTACTTTCAGCCACCTGTTGGAGGAAGGCGTGAGCCATTTTGCTGAGAGGCAATGATTTGCCCAACCTTCAGTCAACAGAGCCAGGGACTCAGTCCCAGGGGGCTGGTGTCAGAGAGGTCGTGGAATGGAAAAAACATGGAATTTAGAATCAGACAGTTCAAGATTTGAATCCCGGTTCTGCTGCTTCCTAGCTGTGTGACCTTGAAAAAATGACTTCTGAGCCTCAGTTTCTTCATCCGTAAAAGGGAGAAAATTTGCATTATTTGGAGACGTTAAATGAGAGGCGTACTCTGGCCCATGACTGTTTCATTCCCACCCCGAACCCTGCCCCCATCCCAGTGGCTTTCTGCACCCGGATTCCCACCGTGCCTGGGCTGGTACTATGTGCCGACTTTAACTGTGGATTTGGAAGCGTCAGAGAGACACCAGTATGAAGAGGTGGCTGCTGAAGGCAAAGCCTGCCTCCCCCAAAGAGGCATCTTCCTCGGAGAAGATGGCCTCGGTGCTTCAGGCGTTTGGGATAAAAGCAGCCATTGTTGGGGGCGACACCCACGTTTGACATCCCGTGGCAGAAGAATGGTGCAGTACCCTGAGTGGGTGTCTTGGATATGACAGATATGCCCATAGCCTGATTGTGTACCTCTCTACTAACTGGGTTTGGCAGGAGGCCAGGTGAGGAGAGGGCAGATATGAGCTGGGGCTACAATGAGAGAGGCTGGACCTCTCTGCACCTCTCTCAGCCTGCAGAACTGCAAGGGAAGTGTTTGTGGAGAGGTTCCATGACCCTCTCTCTTAGCTTCTTTTTCCTGCCTGGCCCATTCTGGGTGCCCCAGTTCTGGGGATACAGATCCCTCCCCCAGGACAGGGGATGGTGTCCATGAACCCCTCTCAGAGAGGCAGAGGTCCCCATTGGGCTCCTAGCCTCAGGTTCTGGGCCTTCACTCAGTGTCTTAGCAATGGAAATTTCCACACACTCAGATACACCCACCACAAGGGGTCATGTAGTGACTCCAGGGTAGGTGGGAGAGAGGAACTGTGGCTTGAACTTACTGTGTGCCAGGAAAAACGATCATCGTAATGGTGGTAGCAGTGACCATGTATCAATCTCTGATTTAGTGCTTTACACATATTAGTTCATTTAATCCTTCCAGCAACCCTGTGAGGGAGGTACTGTTAGAAACCCCATTCTACAGATGAGAAAGCTGAGGCATTAAGAGGTTAAATAACTTGTCAAAGGTCACATGGCTGGTGAGTGGAAGAGCTCAAAGGCATGTGATCAAACTCATTCAGTCCAGTTCCAAAGTCATCCTCTTCTCAACCACTGTACCCACCTCTACTGCTTCTCTTATTTAATCTTGCTCCAAAGTCCCAGGAGGTGGGTGTTACTCATGGCATAGGTGAGGCAACTGAGGTTCAGAGAGGTTCAATGACTAGGCCAAGGTCACACAACCAATTAAGTGTCCATGCACATCTGTGGGACTCTTTCCACTTCACTGAAGGGCTTTCAGGAGAGCAACTGAAACCTTGACATCACCTCTTACCCCATGGGTAACAGGGAGGAGTATGCAGAGGGGGCGCCCAGGTCTTTGCACACTGCCCAGCCTTCCATCTCAAGCACACTGGCAGGCAGCCATGAAAGCCCCATCCCTGCCTCTTTGCTTTTCAGACCTCATCCCAGCATCACCCCAGCATCACTTCTCCAGGAGCCTTGGCTGCCTCGACAGTCTAGGTTCTTTATCTGCTAACATAACACTTGCCTTGCTTAGTTATTACACATCCACAGATGTGATTGTGTAATTATTGTCCATTTTCCTGATTATATTGTAAGGTCCATGAGGAAAGAACTTTGGCTCTTACTAACATTATATCACCAGCAATTAGCATGCTGTCTGGCATTCAGTACCACTGAACGATGATTTAAGTGAATGAATGAATGAGTAGAGCACCTATGAGGTTCCAGATTCACACTTGGCCCTCTGCCTCCATTATCCCCAATCCTGGCAACAACACAGAGAGCTAGTTACCATCATTCCCGTTTTCCTGATGAACAAACTGAGGGCCAGAGATGAAATGAAGTGACCTTTGCTCAGTCAATGGGAGGTGAGATCAGGATTCACACCCAAGTTTGCCTGACACCACCCTAGTCTTCTCTCTCCTTCACATCACTCAGAGAAGAAACTGGAAACAAAAAAGCAGTGATAAGCGTGGAATTTCCTGGTGGTCCAGTGGTTAGGGCTTTTACTGCTGAGGGTGCAGATTCAGTCCCTGGTTGGGGAACTAAGATCCCACAAGCCATGCAGTACAAGCAAAAAAAAAAAAAAAAAAAGCCGTGATAAGGGGCTCTGCTCAAGCTCTTCCTCTAGGGAAAGGAGAAGAAAATGGGGTTGTTGATACCGGACAGGACTGAAAGTCAAGAATAAAGGATCAAAGCAAGGAAAGCGCTAAAATGGTCATGGGAGGAGATTCTAGCAACCTGTCTGTGATAATTCAGCAGGAAGTCAGTCTTGCAGGCCAGATGCCTTGGAAGACCAGATTCTGCATCTCCACAGTCAACTCTTCAGGGTCCCCCCACACCCCCTTTGAAAGGATAAAACCCTAAGAAGCAAATGATTGTGAATAGGAATTCATTCACCATCCCCAAATTCAAAAAGACAGTCTTTGTGGAAACGAGGAAGCCAGGGTGACATGCTTGACAGTCTTCTTTGCAGCCTTAGGGAGACTGACTATGTTAGATTCACATTTGATGTATATGTCCAGACTGCCTTGAGGAAAAAAATTTTGATAAATGTATCAGTGAATGTCTAAAATTCTTGCACAATGTGGAGCTTCAAGAAAGATGCCATTTAAAAAAAAAAAAAAAAAGACTGAATGGTATCTTGCCCCACTCTTTGTAAAACCATCTTTCTAAGCCAAAAAATAAAAGAAAATCCTTGTATATTTTGTTCTTTTCCACCCTTCAAGCTCTTAGGTTTTATTTGCCTTGGGTTTGGAGAGCGAGTGGAAATCAACACAGCTGTTTATGTTTAGTGGCTTCGAATGATCTCAGGGCGCAAAAGATCCTCACGGGTGTCTCTGCATTGTTGACAGTTTTTAGACCAGCTTTCACGCAGCCAAGGGGTAGTGTGAACTAGAATTCCTTTTTACATTTGCCCAGCAGGGTTCGTTTCAGGCATACAGGGGCCTACTTTCTTCTCCATCTTCTCTCTTTCTGCAAGATGAGGACTCTGTCTTCAGGCTAGCGTCGTGGCTAATAGGGACAGCTAGGTAGGCCAGTCAGAGAAGGATTTCCTAGTCCCTCTGCTAAGGGGTGGTCTTGGCACTTCTGAAGAGGAGGATTCTATTAGGAGCTGCTTCCCTGCAAGGAAGGGAAAACAGAAAGGGTCTCTGGAGTAACTGTTTCTGGCTGTCTTAGAAGGAGGGAACCCTGCTTGTTAGTGACTTTCCTATCTACAGTCATCCCTCAGTAAATGTGAGGGATTGGTTCCAGGACCCCCTCGGATACCAAAATCTGTGGGATGCTCAAAGCGTATATATAAAATGGCGTAGTATTTGCATATAACCTACATACAGCCTCCTTCCGTACACTTTAACTCATCTCTTGGTTATTTATAATACCTAATACAATGTAAATACTATGTAAATAGTTGCTAGGGCACGGCAAATACAAATTCTGCTTTTTGGAACTTTCTGGATTTTTTTTTTTTCCATCTGCTGTTGGTTGTATCTGTGGACCTGGAACCCACGGATACAGATGGCCAACTGTATATAGATCGTATATATGTATATATATAACTAAACTGGATTTAACTGAACTGGATTTTAGTTTAACTAAAACTGGATTTTAATCTTTTATAGCTAACAAAGCTTTTGTCTGTTTGTTTGGGAGAGGACTCATCCCTCCTGCCTGAAAAGGTAGAGGGCAGAGATGGATATAAGCTAGCTAACTTCTATATCACCAGCATCTGGCACAGGGCTTTGTTCGTTATGGGGCGTAATGAGTGTTCCTTGAATAAATAAAAGTTTAAAATGAGTAAAGATACTTATTTGAAAAATGAAGAAAAACTTCATGGAAAATTAAGTTGAAATCAACCATAATTCCAACCCTTTAAAACAGTGATAGAAAAATAAGAAGGAATGACCAGAGTCCTAACTTGCTCCTCTGAAATAACCGCTATTATTAGTGTGATGTGATTCCTTCCTTCTCCTTCCCTTTATAAACGTATTTATTTATATATATGTAAACACACATAAACATATTAGCAAGTTTTAACAGTAGCCAAACATGTATGTAAATAATAACATAAATACCCCCATGACAAATACTTTTTTAAAAGATAAATTTATTTATTTTTGGCTGCATTGGGTTTTCGTTGTTGTGCATGGGCTTTCTCTACTTGCGGCAAGCAGGGGGCTACTCTTCGTTGCGGTGCGCGGGCTTCTCATTGCGGTGGCTTCTCTTGTTGTGGAGCACAGGCTCTAGGCACACAGGCTTCAGTAGTTGTGGCACGTGGTCTCAGCAGTTATGGTACACAGGCTTAGTTGCTCCGCGGCATGTGGGATCTTCCCGGACCAGGGCTCGAACCCGTGTCCCCTGCATTGGCAGGCGGATTCTTAACCACTGCTCCACCAGGGAAGTCCCGACAAATACATTTCAAATAAAGGAAAAAGAACCACAAAGTACATACCAAAGTTCTACATGATTATTTTTGTTATCCATTGTTGAGATTTTTCATGCCAGCACACCTTTTCTGAGCACAGACCTTCATGAGTTAACTGCTCCAGGCTCTCCTCAGAGAGCCCTGAACCCTGAGCACCATGCACCTCTCCCAGGGCCAGGAGCCCCTCTGCTAGTAGATGCTCACCAGGCCCTGTGCCTGGGGCAGAGTCAGAGGGTAGGCAGGAAGGCTCACAGGAGGAAAGCAGTAACCCTAAGAGGAAATGGGTGGAGGGAGCTTGGAGCATCCTGGCTCCTTGCCTGGGGTCCCGCACTGACCAGAGGTCAGGCTGCTTGATGCCGTCTGCATGGCTGACTCCCAGGCAGCACTTGGGCAATTACCCAGCTGCCTTTGGGCTGCACAGGCAGCTTGACTGGCTGAGTGTGTCTCTCAAAAAGAAGATCTTGCACAGAAAGTAATGGAAGGCCTGGGTTTTTCCAGATTGTCCGTTCACATTGATTAAAGTTGTCCAGGTTCTTGCCTCGTCATCCCCCACTCTAAAGTGCCGAGGGAGCGAAGTCTTTGTAGCATTTCTTAAAGCGTCACTTTTCAATTTGCCTGCCCCCGGGAGCTTTACTAACAGACAAACGCTTGGACCCATCCCCAGAGTCTGATTTAACTGGTCCAGGGTGGGGCCCAGGCAACCCTGTGTTTTCAATTCCGCAGGTGACTCTAATGGACAGCCGAGGCTGTGAAGCCAAGTGTGAGAACTGATTCAGAGTCCGTGAGCGCTTGTTTAAAATGCAGACACGCAGATTCAGAATTCTAGGTCTGTTGGGGATGTGCGGTTAGGGTTTTGCTCCTTTAACCCCCAGTTATTCTAAAGCTTCTATTGGAGTGCTAGTTCTACTACTTGTCATTTATTTCCCTGTTTGCTTGCCCTGTTCTCTCGGTTTTTCAGTTGTGGAAAAGGGCAACCCTCAGGCTGGAAACAGCAGTTGCATCATTCTTTGAACCTTGAGAGCAGGGAATGAGCACTTATTCTTATTTGCTCCCCGTCATAATGCCCAGAGCCTGGCACATAGTTGGCTCTCAGTTTATTCATTGAGTTAATGATTGAGCTACACCGTATCAGATAAACCAGTGGTTTACCATATATTTGTTTGACATTTAGTCAGGGCTATTGCCTCAAACACCTGTAAACACACACACGTGCACACACATTCACACATACTCCTTACACTCCTTACACACCTGCAGGTAGAAGCCACTGTCTTCAGCTCTCAAAAAACCACCCAGAGATTACCATTGGGCATACTGATCTGCACACATCCATCTGGAAAAAGGTAGATTCGAAGCAAGTGGACGGGGTGAGGGGGGGTGAGCAGACTTTCTAAATAGCTGTTCTAAGGTTCTTACCCCAGCTTCTCTGCAGTCTGAGATGGGTGGGCTCTCACTTCAGCCACTACCAAAAGGTGAGCATTTGTGCCAGTGCTGAGATAGGTGTCATAAGTTGCCAACCCATGCCATAAAAAATTAAGGAAAAGTGTATTTTTGAAAATAAGCTAGTCTGATTTTCTTTTACTCTCAAATAAATTCAAGAATGTTTGCTTTTTATATTATTCTAGAGTCTTGCAACATGTTCCTTCTTCATTTATAGTAGGGGTCTCCAAGAGTCTGTTGATTCTTTCCCCAGATTCCTGCATTTTTTTTTTTTCTTTTTGTGGTAGGCTGGGGTTTAGATGTTTCAGGCTCTCTTAGGACTGTCTTCTTGGGAGGTCAGGAGCAGCCAGGGGTCTTTAAGTCAGATAAAGGATGGGTTGATGGGGCTGGTCACTTGCAGGTCAGCTCCAAAGCCCAAGTTACACTCAGCTACTCACCAGTGGCTGATGTATAGGATCAGAAAGCAGTACAGCTGGCACATCCTGACCTGAGGATGGTTCTTACAGCCAGAGAACTGCCAAACTCTTTGGATGATGACCCAGTGGTCCTGGGAGCTTTCGTAATATGTTTCAAATTGGGAGATTTTGAAAGTTTATAGTCCAAAAGAGAAAAAGAGAGAAGGTTGTCAAAGTTGGGATTTAAAATAGTGGGCCGGGACTTCCCTGGTGGCGCAGTAGTTAAGAATCTACCTGCCAATGCAGGGGACACGGGTTCGAGCCCTGGTTCGGTAAGATTCCCACATGCCGTGGAGCACCTAAGCCCGTGCGCCACAACTACTGAGCCTGTGCTCTGGAGCCAGCGAGCCACAACTACTGAGCCCATGTGCCACAACTACTGAAGCCTGTGTGCCTAGTGCCCGTGCTCCGCAACAAGAGAAGCCACCACACTGAGAAGCCCACGCACCGCAATGAAGAGTAGTCCCCACTCGCCGCAAAGCCCACGTGTGGCAACGAAGACCCAAAGCAGCCAAAAATAATTAATTAATTAATTAATTAAAAAAATAAAATAGTGGGCTATCCACAGTGCATATCATTCTTTTAAAAATAACGTTAAAAAAAACCCTGGATAGTGTGTTCTTTCCAAAGCAGTTTGCCATACTCTGAACCAGTGACTTCTTTAGCTGCCAGTGCTTGCCAGACTTATTGATTTAAAATGACTTCATTCATGTTAACACAGCATCTGTGTGGAAGGAGTAACTTTATAGGACTTTTTTTTTTTTTTTTTGCGATACGCGGGCCTCTCACTGTTGTGGCGTCTCCCGTTGCGGAGCACAGGCTCTGGACGCGCAGGCTCAGCGGCCATGGCTCACGGGCCCAGCCGCTCCGCAGCATGTGGGATCCTCCCAGACCGGGGCACGAACCCGTGTCCCCTGAATCGGCAGGCGGACTCTCAACCACTGCGCCACCAGCCAAGTCCTATGGGACATTTTTTATAATTTGAGATGATCTTATTTAAGGAGGAATCTTGCAATTATCTCTTTTGCCTCAGGGAAAATATAGCTTTTTTTCCCCCTTTGTCTGGTTATAATGACAAATTATTTTGCTTTAAAGAAGGAAAATGAGGGAAAGACAGAAAAGATATAAAGGGAGATGAAAAATGTTCCAGGAAAGAGCAAATAAAATTATTAAAGGGATGCAGAGGCCAGGAAAGAAATTTGGAAGTAGACTAAAAGATTCACTCCTTTTCCATCAAGAAAGATGAGAAGTTATCAGACTTTAAATAAGTCACATAAGGTTAAGGTGAACGGTCATATGTTTACCAAATCCTAGAGTATTAGGAAGAGGTACTTTTCAAAAAAGAATGCATTATTTTTCATATTAGTACATATTTGAGGGTCTCAGAATCCAAAAAAATGACCTTGGTACAAATATGATTTAAATGGGAGATCCAAGATGGCAGATACATAGCATGTATGTCACTAGGTCTCTTTCTGTACCCATGACAGACATTATTAATTGATCAGGCTGCTGTTTCCAACTTAACTAGATACATGCACCCTTGGAATTCTTTTCAGCACAGTGTGACAGAAAGTCGGTTAGCTAGAGATGGCCCTTGAGATGAGCCCATTTTGCTACCTACGGATTAGCCTTACTACTCAGTGTGAGCTCCAGACCACCAGCCTGGGTATCCTGTGGGAGCTTATTCAGAAACCAGAACCTCAGCCCCATTCTAGACCTACTGAATCAGAATCTGTATTTTAGCAAGATACATAATTCTTATGTATATTAAGGTTTAAGTGGCCCTGGATGAGCACTGAATGCATGATATATTCATTAGGGTGGAAGCTCTGAAACTTCAGAGTGCTTCAGAATCACTGGGTTAAACACTTGGTAAACCTAGATTGTTGGGCCCCAGCTCCAGAACTTTTGGTTTAGAAGATCTAGGGTGGGGCTTATCAAACAAGCTTCCAGGTGTTGATGCTGCTGGTGGTGGTCTGGGGACCACAGTTTGAGAAAAACTGCATTAAGGCCATGGAAATACTTTGGAATATCTCCATGACCTTTAAAGTCAAAGACTGCAGTATATTTCCATAACTTTCCTTCAGAGGGAGGAATACCTGAAATTGTGTACAAGACTGTGTGCATTTGCATAGAATGGGTGGAGATAAGATAGGAGAGGGAGCAGGCCAGGGTAAGAGGCCTTCTTATTTCTTAATGCTGCTTTGAGAGATTGTTTTAAAACTTTATTTCCTACGATCTGGATAATGACAAATCAATGCTATTGGCATTGAAAATCAGGCTATAGGGTGGGCATACTGTGAAAACCTGTATCTCAGAGCCAGAGAAGAGAAACAGCTTATAAACAGAGATGACTGGGGGGGGGGGGTGGTTTGCAGAAGCAGTAATTTAATAATAGGGATAATAATACCCAACTTACTGGTCTCTCACATAGCTAAGTACCTGTGCTAAATGACTGTAATGAACGATCTCATTTAACCAAACAACAGTATATTATGTATATGTAATCAAACCCCTTCCTTAAACCCAGTGAGAACCGAAGCCTTGTAAGGATGTATGTAAAGTCAGAGAACTTGCCCGATTTAAATCCAGGTAGTTCTACGGGGGTGGGGGCGGGCTTCTCATCTATGAGGGGTCTGGCTTGCCTGTGTCATCTCTTCCAACTCTCAGCGAGGAACCCATAGAGCACCTGGGACAGGAGAGAAGTCCTCAGGTGAATTAAAGTCGAGGAACCTGTAGGGCCAGTGCGTCCGAGGTGCGGACAGGGAGGGGCTCCTACATGAAGCGCAGCAGAATTTAGCCCGAGCCCGCCGGGGTCATGGAGCTTCTCCTGGCTTCCTCTGGCCAGTCTGTGGTAGGTTGCAAGGAGGAACCGTCTTGGGGCGGGAGGCTTCGCGGGGTATTGTATGTGCCTATAAATACTTCAAATAGTTAAGTGAAATGTGCAGCCTTTGAAAGCTGGAGAGGAAGCTATTCGGAGGCCCCCCGGCCCGCCTGGAAGAGCTGGCAGAAAAGAGAAGAAATGGCTGGCGCGTCCTTAACGCGGGAGACGAGGAACGGCCCTGCCCAGACCAGATGGGGGGCCGCGGGGCTGCAGGCGCGACTCCGGAAGCCTCAGACCGTTAAGGTGACCAGAACAATTTGAAAAAGGAAATAAACTTCCCCGGAGCCTTCCCCGCGGGGCCCCGAGGCGGGCGCTTGCGTTCGAAAGGGCATTTTTCAAAAGGTTTCAGGGACGCGGGGGTGTCAGCCCGCGGGGGAGCGCGAAGCCCGAGCAGCGCTGCAGAGCGGCCACCAGCTGGCTTTGTACTTGCGGCCAAGCGCGGCCCCAGACTTTCGGCGGCGGCCCGGGAGTTGAGGCCACGCCCCCCTTTGCAGTGCGAGCCGCGGCTGCAGATTGGCCCGCCACGGACCAATCGGCGCGCCGGGGCGGCCCGGGCTGTCAGCGCGCGTCGCAGCAGCGCGGGTAGCAGCCTGTCCTACCCTGCGCGGAGCCCCGCAGCCAGCGCAGCCTTCCCGGGAAGCGCGGCGGCCGCTCGCGAGCGCTGCGCTGCCCTGCCCAGCCCGCCAGCCGCGCGTCCCGGTGCCCGCGCCCCACGGCCACAGCCTTGCTGCGCTATAACGCACGGAGCATGTGCAGACCCGCAGGCGCCGACGTGCTATCTGTCCGGCGGGCTTCTGAGCAGTGGTGACTGTCACGCGTAGAGAGACCTTTCGGGGGCTCTCGCCGCGGCTCTGCGTAGCGGGTGACACTGCGGTGCTCGCAATCAGGGCGGCAGCTGCCTCTCGGTGAAGACGTCTTGGGCTCCGTGCGCCCTCCCTCTCCCCACTATCGTTCTTTCCTTTCCCCAGCTGCTCGCTCCTTAGCTCGCCCGCTCACACCCGCAGCCTCCCTGAGCGGGAGGCGTGGGTCCCCGCCGCTTCTCTTCCGAAGGGGCCTCCTCACTTCGGAGATGCAGTGACAAGTTAATATGGGCGTCCAAGCCTCGAGTTCCCAGGCGGAGAATCGCAGGAGGCAACAGCTCCTGAGCACCCGGAGCCCTTGAACAGGCCGCCCAGGAGGGGCGTGAAACCCGGCTGCAGCATCCGTCCAGGTGGGACCAGCTGAGCGCCGCGACCAAGGCGAGCTCGCCGGATTGCTCCGAGATCCCCGACCCGGGGATATTTTTTTCTTTCCCTCGGCTAGTGGTGGGCGCCTCTCGGGCCGAAGCCCGGCGCCTGCTCTGCTGCCCGCGCTGCCTTTAGCGGTCGCCTCCGCCGCCGCTGCCAGGGACGTGCTGGGAAAGCCGAAGCCCCGGGAGAAGATGCCGGCCATCCTGGTCGCCTCCAAAATGAAGTCGGGACTGCCCAAACCCGTGCACAGCGCCGCGCCCATCCTGCACGTGCCCCCAGCCCGGGCGGGCCCCCAGCCCTGCTACCTCAAGTTAGGAAGCAAGGTGGAGGTGAGCAAGACCGCCTACCCTAGCCAGATCCCCCTGAAATCGCAGGGGCTGCAGGAGCCGGCGGGGGAGGGGCTCCCGCTGCGGATGAGCGGCTCGGTGGAAAACGGGTTCGATACCCAGGTGAGAGGTGCTGTGTGCCGGGGCACTGTTCTGGGAGAAGGGTGAATGCTTGGTGGGGGGGGGGGGGGTTGGCATGGCCGGATAGGGGACAGGGCTACCCTGTGGGCTGAGAAGGGAACCGTCCCACTTAGGCCGGCAGATTGGGGGATGCGCGCGGAGAGTGGGCTGGCCAGTGGGTGTGGCCGGGTGACCGAGGTTTGCCTTAAGGAGCTCTGTGAGACCGGGGTGCGGTTACGTCTGCGGCTTCCTTCTGGCGGGCACGGTCAGGGTGTTCTCAAAACTGTGCCGCACTGGAAATGTCAGGTTCTGCATGTTGAGATCTTGGTCCCAAGAAGGCAGTGACTGCTGCAGTGTCTGTCTGTCTGTGTGTCGGTTCTGCAGAGATTCTGTCCCTGCCAAGGAATAGTCCGAGGCCTCGTTGGGCTCCGCGCCCTCTGGCCTGGCTGAAAGATCCAGGTAGAGGGGTCTGGGGGTGGCAGTGTACCTGCTCGCCTCGTCGTGAAGATGCCTGCCCCTGCCCCATCCTTTGGGTTGACAGGATTCCAGGCATGGTGCTGGGACCGCAGTAGAAGTGCTCGGTGCACCAGCGGAGGCAGGCAGCTGGAGACTCCTAGCGTCTCGGCTGGCTGTTGCGGTGGGCGGGGGTGCCTGCCTCAGAATGGCGGCCCGAAGCTAAGCCCCTCCTTCCTGGGTAGCAGATCCTGGTGCCGGTAGCCCGGGTGACTGGGGCTGGGGTGGGGGGATGACATGAAAAGAATTGATGACTTCTACCTTTCCAGACAGAGCCCGCATCACCCAGTTCGGCTGGGTGACGGGCCCTAGCCATGCAATCTCTTTTAAGGAAATCAGCAAGGGCCAATCAGGTTCTCCTGGCCTCCTGCCCTTTCTGCTGCTTTTTTTTTTTTTTTTCTTTTTTCCTCTTCTGGTAGGAGGGAGCAGGGGCGTGCTGTATTTTCTTGGCCGTTAGTCAGCAGGGACTTTTGGGGACAGGCAGACCTGACGGATGTGACTGTCCCGGTCAGGAGAGGCGGGAAGCCAGCGGGGGAGGTAGTTTGGGGCTGGTGTCAGGGAAGTGGCAACAGACCAGCTGACCTTTTTGACACTTATTCTCTGCTGACACTGTCTCCACCTTCTCCTGGAGATTTCTCTGATCAGAGGCTAGAACTCAACACATTCCTAGCCTTTCTGATGGAGGAACTGGAGCTGGAAGCTAATTGTAAGCAGACTTTTGGAACTCTGGGTTGGAGAAGGCCCTCAAAGCAGATTAAGCTCCCACGCCAGGCTGATAAGCATGCCCCTTGCTGCTGCACTTGCTAAACGTGTTTGGAAGCTGACAGGTTTGAGTGATGGTGTGTGGGAGAAAGATTTCCCCCAGTGCTCCCAGGACCTGTCTCTGCCGGGGTTTTGTGCTCTGCGCTCTTCTTCTGCCTTCGGCACAGGTTTGTACGTGGGCTCTGAAATGGGAATGAGCTTGGGGGTGCACCCTTGTGAGGGTTTCCCCTCCATCCTTGGAGACGGGGCTGATGAGGTGTGGTGGGTGGTATGCGGGAGGCCGGAGCAGTGACTCCGGGATGTGACACACAGCCTCCAGCCTGATGAGGAGGACCCAAGGAATGAGGGGGGAAAGTGGACACTGGGATCGTGGCTACCCAGGCAGCTGTTCTACCGTTGCCCATCTGACCCTTCATTTAACAAACGCTGTTGGTGGACTTGCCATGGGCAGGCTCTGGAAAGGTGATTCATCCCTCTTCTTCCTGAAAAACTGATCTCCAGCTGCTGCCGGAGGAGCTGGTGTGGTCCAGTTCCCTCGAGACTTTTCTTCTCTCCCTCGCCCTTGGCCCACAGTCCCCTGGCTGCCCCCACGCCACCTGCCTCGCCCTCAGTGGGACCTTGTGTACTGACCACATGGATGGTTTGGATGGATTGCTGAGGAAATTGGCCACTTCCCAGTGGGCTATCCTGGTTTTCACAGCCTGCCCTTTCTTTATTCATGGCCGAGCTTCCTGGCGGCTCTTCTCTGTGGCAGGTACAGATCCTTTGTCTCACTGCCTCACCCTGGCGTCCAAGTGACATTGGCAAAAGGGGTTTTCCCGTCTTTGGACAAGGCTTCCTCCCCCTTTGCCTGACACGGCGTCCATTCACCATCCAGGAAGGCCTCTCCGTACGGCTCGAGGACTGTGTCAGACTTGACACATCTGGTAGTCCTGGACTCAAAACCTGGCGTTTATCACTAGAAGATACTCAGGAGATGATGAGTTAAATGGCAAATGGCACCTGACTCCCCTTTTATTCAGGGGGCTTTGGGGAGATGGGGAGAAGGCTGGGTTGTGCAGTGGTCAGTAGCACAGGCTTTAAAGTCAGGTGGCTATCCCTGGTATCCTGTCTCCACCATGTACTAGCTGGTGACCTAGTCCATTAACCTCTCTGGGCCTCACTGTTCCCATCTGTAAAAATGGGCATTAAACAACCACACAAATTATGAGGATTAAGAAAAAGAACATATGTAAAGTGTCATATATACATATGTTGATATATACACATATACATACATCATTTAGACATGTGTATAGACATATATAAGTAACATGTATAAAGCCTAGTGTCAGGCCACTAGGAAACACTCAATAAAACGAGCTATTCGTATTGCTAAACCAAGAGATGGGGCACTGTTGAACGTAGATCTGACAGCCTCTCAGTGAGAAAAGGCATAGCTTATTCTGTCAAGCCCTTGAGAAGGTATCGTTCAGTCCGCGAGGATTTACAGAGCATCTGTCACATGCCTAATACAGTACCAGCCATGGTGGGAAGATGAGGGAAGTGCCTGATGTGCCAGGCTCTTTACATACGATCTCATTTCATTCCCACAGTAACACTTAAAGCATATATAACATTTTCTATGACAGTAATTTCCTGTAACATCTTCTTTAACGACAATAATATAATGATGGCGAGTCATCACATAGCACTTCCTATGTGCCAGGAATTGTTCTAAAAGACCTCATTTGATTCTTACAACAATCCAGTGAGACAAGTGTTATTATTCTCATTTGACACATGAGGAAACTGAGGCAAGGACCGGGTTAGTAACCCCTTGAGCAGCAGAAGTAGAATTAGGACTCGGACAGTCTGGCTCTGGACTCCATGTCCTAAACCAGCATGCTATAGAGAGAGAGTCATAGGGACTTTCCAGTTACTCGCAGGCCCTGATTTCTAAGAGCACTGCTCTAGCCATTGAGCTGGAAGAGTACACAGGACTTAGCAAAAGGTAGAATAACTTGCTCTAGGTCATCCTGCTCCAGGGTGGCGAGTGGGGGGCCCAACTCAGGTTGGTCTGGCTTCCAGGCTGGGGGTCTTCCCCTCTTCACAGCTGCCGTCCTCCTGGATGCTCTGGCGGAGGTACAGGGGGATAAGACACGGCCTGGGCCTTGGAGATCTTATAGTCCAGTTGGGAGGCATGACTGCTGTACCCAGGGCATCAGGCACAACACGAAGAGGGCTGAGAGGTGTGCTTGGGGCTGAAAGGAAGGAAAAGGCCATCATGGCTGGAGAAATCCTGAGGGCCTCACGGAGGAGGCAGGAGATGGCGGGCTCCAGAGATGGGCAGGAATGGCTGGCTGGGGAGGAGAGGGGGTGAGATGAGCATGCCAGGGAAGGAGGAGAAGCAGGGCCACGCAGTGGTGCAGAGCAGGAGTAGGTGTCGCCACCAGGAAGCCGCACCTTCGCCTAACAGGTGATTGCTTCGTATCTGGGATCTTCCTTTTGAAAGGTAGTCATGAGCAAAGAACAAAGGCTTCTTGCAGTTGAGGGATTGGATTTGCATGGTCCGTAGTCATCCTGAGCATGCAGGGTAGTTATGAGAAGGTGGAAGGATGGTGTCCATAAAAGACCTGTTTCATAACAGCCCCTTGGGAAATGACAGTGATTATTATTATTAGCTTAGGGTTCAGAATATCCAGTATGGTAGTGATGCGGAAAGGACATGGGTCTCGTGGCTTTTATTAGGCAGCGACTCTCTTTAGCCAGTGACAGCCTGTTCTCCCCCAAGCCTGCTGTCCATCGCCATCAAGTGTGAAAAGACCTGACGCAGCCAGCAGCTAGCTTTTAGGTGCAGCCCCACTGTCGACTTGCCAAACCCCTCACGTTGAATCTCTCCCGCAAACCTACAGCAGGGGCTCGACCCGCAGAGAGAGGAACTGCTCTGCAGCCACACATCCCTCCCGAATTCCCCTCCTGGTGTTGGGATACCTGGGCCTTCCCCCAAGAATGAACATTTATAGCATCTGCTCTGTTAACATGGCGTATAAATTATGACCATGTGCAAAGAATTGTTTTAGAGATCTGCTCTGTGTTAGTTCAGAAACTCTGTCCGGCTGACCTTCAGATAAGGAATGCTTGTGAGCTATTTGAGGAGAGGTTAGCCTATTTTTAAGAAGCAGTTGCAGGGGAAAAAAATTATATATATAATATTTTGATATTTCCTGTTTTTAGGAGCCTGGGGTTCAACTTGCAACTCGTTTCTTTAAAAAAGTAATTAGAAGTGATTGAAATCCTCTGTGGGTGTTTTAGATGTTTGAAAAGAAAGCGCAGGCGAGGCCCCTGGGAAGAGAGCGCAGCTCCAAGCTTGCAACCTGTTGCAACTTTGCCCCATTGTGTTTTGATTAGAATCCTCGCTCCATCATCAAAGTTGATTATGGATTTGATTAGTGCATTTTTCTGCTATTGTGTTATTCCCTTTCTTCTCTTCCTCGGTTCTTGGAGGGGGAATGTGTAGCATGGTTATCTGCCAACATGCAAGAATGTTTATAGTTCACGTATTATTGCTTATTCCGTGGGTTAATTTTCTGAAGACACTTTAAGGGTGGGACTGGTGGCTAATTTAGGGTATCATTACGTGTGTATATATGTGTGTATAAATACATCTCCTTCTGGATATGTGTATATATACATATATACACACACATATACAAATATATACACATGGAGCAGCTTAAAGTAATGAGCACATGTGAGCACACACACATCAAAGGCCAGGCTGGGGGAATTACAGCCCAATTGCCAGCTTTCAGAGTAGCTAGATTTGCTTCCCGCTTCTCATACTCCCTTCCTCTGTCACCCAGATTGAAGCACCAAGTGTCCCATTTTATTTACTTGTAAGACATGAGAGGTGTGGCCTTGAAAGAGGTGTTTTAATTAGGCCTTAGTGAAGCTCCTGAAGCCAGTCTGCAAAAGCCGAACCACCCGGTGAGATTTTGGCTTAAGGTCAGAGACTCTTATTTCTTAGAATCAGTCTCATCAGCAGGGAAGGGAGTAGTTATGGGGCATCTGCTGTGTGCCAGGTAGTAGTAGACTGCCGTGATTTCACATATATATATATTTTATATATATATATATAAATGATTTTGTGTATATATAAATTTTATATGTATATGAAATTTAATGTGAAGCACAAGAAACTGGGTAAAATGTAAAGTGGCCCATGCCTTTCATATGAGGAAGCTGAGACCAGAGGAAGTTATCACTTGGAGACAGTTTTAAATGGTAGATTACACTTAACTGAGAGACAGACCTGGGTTCAAATCCAGGCTTTGGGCAAGTTATTTAACATCTCTAAATGTGTCTTCATCTATAAAGCAGAAACGATGATGCTTATAGGTCGTCTGTGAAGAGTCAGTGAGATAATACAGGTAAGTTGCTGAGCACAGAGCCTGGCGTGCAATAAGGAAGGAATATGTGATATTGCCTATTTTTATTACCCAAGGTCAGAGCCAAGTGTGGAAACCAGATCTGCCTCATTCCAAGCCTGTGTTCTTTCTACGCTACCTCTCTGCCTCTCAAGTGCACGGTTGATTACATGGAGGACAGGTGGCTTGCACTGTGAAAGCAGAGGGCATAGCGGGGCTTTGGTCAGATGAATGAGAGTCAGAGTCAAGAGTAAATTAATGTAGTCATATCCAGAGTTGTGAAATGAAACCTCCACATTTTGGTCCCAAACATGCCATCTCTATAGCACTAACCAGGCTGAGGGATCTGCTGCAAACCAAACGTAATGGGAACCTCCTTTGTACACCCAGTCTGAGCTGCCACTGTCAAGGTGACTGAGTGGAGCTGGCCAATCTGACAGCACTGCCCAGGACCAAGAATGGAACAGTCCCATTGATTGGGCTTCTGAATGGTTTCTTATTGTTCTGAAGGCAGAAGGAAAGCCCTCTTCCCTTACTGCTGGCACGATTGTGGTGGGAGCTGAACCTCGTGATCAGCTTGGCCATTAAGGTGCCCCAAGGCATGGCCAGCTGCCCAGTGGTGTTTTACTGATAGCCACGGGGCCACTTTCAATGGTGACTCTGTCTCTTGGTCACATTGTTCAAGGAGATGGACAGTGTGTTCCTAGAATGTCTTGGGCAGAATGGTTCATGTGATTTGGGGAACAAAACTGGGTCAGTCTTTTGTGCTTCAGTCCACACAAGACACTAGTGAGTGACACAAAAGTTTTCGCAGGAACCCCAAGTCGCCCACGCAGAACCTAAAGAATGACTCACGACTTAGTGCTCCATTTCCCAAGGAAAACAGACCTCTTTTGTGTTTTGCAAACAGTAGCCCCACAGCCTCAGGATATTTTCTCTCTTCTTCTAAGTGAAACCTTCATACCTTTAGTGAATTTTGGTTTGTTCCAACCTCCCCTGTCTTGGTGGAAGAGAAGATAGGGTAGGAAAGGGGGCTTGGTCAAGATGATTATAAAGTTCTTTTGGAGCCTTTGAACAAAATCAGTTAGGAGAGTGTGACACAGGAAAAATAGTTATAATAATGGGCACTGACACTGACGGAGCATAGCCTCTTACCAGCATAATGCATAGCTCCAGGCATGCATCATTTCATTTAATCCTCCCAACATCCCGTTACGTAGAAGCTACTTCCTGAGGAGGATAGAAATGACAGCTCTGGGAATCAGCAACTTTGGTTCTAATTTTGTCTCTTTAGATGCTTTACTGCATGACCTTCAATAAGTTACATTGTCTTTTGAGCTTCAGTTGCCTAATCTATAAAATGAGTAGGATGATACTTGCTCTACTGTTTTTGAAGAGTTGTTGTAAAGCTTAATAGAGGTAATTATTATGAATGAGACTCTGGTACACCATAAATACCCTTTATGGAAACCAAGGGCAAGAGAGGTTAAGCTACTTTTCCAACTAGCACAGCTGGTTAAGTGGCAGACTCAGGATTTGAACCCTTATCTGTTTGACCTCAAAGTCAAGGTTCTTAAATAGCAAGTGTGAAAGCACTTTTTAAAAAATATCTGAAAAAGCATTGTTAATACGGGATCAAAGTAAATTGCTGGAAAGTCTCCTTTGGTGTGGTATATATGACATCTGGCTCCTCCCCTCTGCCCCAGAGTTTAGAAATACTGAATATATTCATTCAATATTAAATAAACATTAGCTGCTTCATCATATCAGTTAAACTCTCTGGGATTTGTAAAATTCTAAGTGTTCTGATGCCACAAGGTCCACTAAGGTGTTATCACTATGTAACTGGCAGGGCTGGTTCTGGACAGAGGAAGGGAAAAATGGGGAATTTGATCATTTGTTGGCACGCAGAAACAATCAGATAAATTCAGATTATGGGTCGTCTTTAAGACAACAGGCCTGGGATCTTCAAAACCGATAATGTCATGAGAAACAAAAAAGTTTAAAAGGTACTGTTCTAGAAAAGGAGACTAAAGAGCTATGACAACCAAATCCAGCGAGAGATCCTTGACAAGCAAAACCATAAATGCTGGAAAGGTCATTTGGGAGACAGTGGGAGATATTTGAATACAGATTGTATGTTAGATAGTATTACTCCATTGATGTTAATGGTTTGGGGATAATGTAAGAAAATGTCCATTTTCTTGGGAGATACATGGTGCTATATTTAGAGGTGAAGTATCTTGATGTCAGCAACTAACTCCCAAATGGTTTAGGAAAAAAAAAAGGTGAGCATATCTGTAGATAGAAGGAGAAAGCACATGTTGTAAAATGTTAACAACTGGTGAATCTAGGTGAAGATACATGTGCAAGTCTTTCAACTTTTCTGCGTTTGAACTTTTTCAAAATAAAATGTTGGGAAGCAAAACAAAGGCTTGGCTAAAGAGTATACATCAGCAATCCCCTTGACATCTGTGGTGTATCCATGAGAACATATATGAGGTAGGAGTGTGTGTGTGTGTGTGTGTGTGTGTGTGTGTGTGTGTGTGTGTGTGTGTGCGTACTCACAGTAAATAGCCTGGCCAAGTTTGTTTCACTGGGTTTAGGATCTGGACTCCTTATCTCCTGTCTCTGGTGTAGTGTGAGAATCTTGGCTTAATTCCTCTTCTTTTATGAGAAGGGTTGCTGAAATTTCATGGAAATCATAAGATCCAGGTTGATTTGATAATCCCTTATAAAAATCTAAGATGTTTCCAAGGATGAAAGTATAAAAGAGATTTTTTTTTAATGAGGAACTTTTTTAAAATATGAAAATACCTGGTTGAATTTTACTCATCTGGGCATGAAGCAGACGAGGAGTATGAGTGGAAGCAGGCTCCTTTGTCTGCTTTAAGCTCTTTCTCTCCTCACTACTTAGAACTCCTTTGCCTGGCTAAACCCGTCCCAACCTTCACCCATTCGAGTTCAGGCTTAGTGCCTCCTTGTCCAGGAAGCCCTGTGCCACCACCACAGTCTGGATGCAGTATCTGCCCTGTGTTCTCCCGTAGCGTGCTCTGAGCCCCCATCGCTTGGACTATGGTTGCTTATTTAGCTGGACCGTGGCTTCTGTGAGTTCAGGGATGTGTCTCTCATGATCTCTGCTGGTACAGCACCAACACAGAGTAGGTTCTTAGTTCCTATTTGCAGAAGAAAAGAAGGATGGGAGGGCGAAGATAAAAGAAAGAGTTGAAAAACAGGATTGAGTGGGTATTGAGCACCAGCTGTGTTCCTGAAGTTGCGGCTAAGCCATGTGGCTTCTGCAGAACTCCCTCTTGACATGTGAGCTGAGATGATCCCATGATGGTGGGTGGCCAAGCGAGGCCAGTGTCAAAGCTTTCCAACGCCGGGTCTTGGGAAAACTCAGCTGGTTGGGTAGCAGGAAAAAGCAGATTCTTTACACAAGGCTGTTTACAGCATCCAGACTGGCTGGCTGCTCCACTGGAAGAAGGTCTGTCCGGCTGCGATCATGGCGGTACAGTAGACGGGAAGGGTTGGATGGGCTTCGGAGGGCTTTGGCGGATTCCATCCCCACCCCCACCAATAACTTTGGAAGGGGGACCTGAGAAGGGTTCTGAAGGATTTTAGTAGGTTAAGCAAAGAGGATAGGACAAGCCTTCCAGGAATAATGATTTCAGCAACCACTTATGTGCCATTTCCATACGAAATCTCACTTAATCCTCACACTAACTCCCGTGTTATTCATCTTGTCTTATCAGTAAGGAGAAAAGTGAGGAGTCCGTGGGCGGAGGCCTGAGAAGGGTCGTGGAACTTTTACAGGTCACACAGCTGCGTGAAGAGTGGCAGGATTCCAAGCTGGTGTTTCTGGGTCCAGAGTCTGTGCTCTTAACCGCTGCCTTCTTCTGCCAGGAGCTGGAAGAGGCCTGGACCCCATCCTGGGGTGCTGCTTTAGAAACCGAACCTCCAGACCCTCTTCTCCTTGGAGCCCCTCCCCATTTCCCTGGCCTTGGCCCCCTCACCGTCTCCTCCTTGTCAGGCCTCCTGTGCCTGTCCCAGCCTCTTGCCAGAGGCTCTGCATTTACAGAACGAGGAGCCCCGTTCGCTTTTGCTCACATCTTGCCGCAATCTGGGCATGGTCTCCTCTCGCCGCTGTGGCTGCTGTTCCCCAGGTCAGTGCTGGTGGGCTGGGCAGGGCCATGTGCCTGACAGCTGGCAGGACCTCTTTCCTGTCCTCCCGCTGCAGCTCTGCAGACAGTCCCCATTTCACACTGGTTTGCGTTGATTCTTTTCAGACCTGAGAGTGACGCACGTTGACGTCAAAAAATGTGGGCCACGAGCATCCTGGAGCTGTCAGACCTTCCAGTGTGTGAACTTTGCTTGTTAACTGTCTCTGGACAGAGGAAGGCAAGCCCTGGAGGGAAAAGCACCATTTGGGTGACAAAAGCAGATTTAGAAGAATCAGCCTTCCTTGGATGTCTGCTTAGTGATCTGTGCCTCTATGGACTAGATAATTTGGGATGTCTGAGACAGTGTAGACCTTGGAGGCCATCTATTCCCAAAGCTCCATTGTGCAGATGGGGAAACATAGCCCAGAGTGGGGTGTGACTTGCCCATGGTCACCCAGCTTTGAGGGCAGAGCAAAAACTGGGATCCAGGCCCCCTGACTCCTGGCCCAGTGTTCTTTCCACCTCACTCATGGCAATTAGATGTTCTGCTCTGAAGTGCCTGATGTTTTAAAGAATTAGAACCGGGGCTTCCCTGGTGGCGCAGTTGTTGAGAGTCTGCCTGCCGATGCAGGGGACACGGGTTCGAGACCTGGTCTGGGAAGATCCCACATGCCGAGGAGCGTCTGGGCCTGTGAGCCACAATTACTGAGCCTGCGCGTCCGGAGTCTGTGCTCCGCAACGGGAGAGGCCCGTGCACCACGATGAAGAGTGGCCCCCACTTGCCACAACTGGAGAGAGCCCTTGCACAGAAATGAAGACCCAACACAGCCAAAAATAAATAAATTAATTAATTAAAAAAAAAAAAAAGAATTAGAACCAGCTCTAAGCTATGTTCTTTTCCCCTCCATCTACTAAGTAGTTAAGTATTATTTTTTAAAAAAATTTATTGAAGTATGGTTGATTTATAATGTTGTATTAATTTCTGCTGTGGAGCAAAATGATTCAGTTATACATATATATATACATTCTTTTTCATATTCTTTTCCATTATGGTTTATCACAAGATACTGAATATAGTTCCTTGTGCTACACAGTAGGACCTTGTTGTTTATCCATTCTGTATATAATCATTTGCATCTGCTAATCCCAAACTCCCAATCCATCCATCCCCTAACCCTGTCCTGCTTGGCAACCACAAGTCTGTTCTCCTAATTCTTTCATATTTGAAAGCTTTTGCATTTGGCTCAGTGGATCAGAAAACCAGGCCCTCTTTGTGGATCGTATAATTGTGGCAACAGACCACCATTCAACACCTCCCATGGGCCACTGTCCATACATCATCTCATTTAAGCTTCACCACAGTGTGATAAGGCTGGTGGCATTTCATCAGTTTCATGTATGAGGTGCAAAGGAGGTCAGTAACTTGACCGAGATCACACGGAGTCAGTATTGGAACTCTCTAATTTCACATCTGTGCTTTTTCTACCAAACACCTTAGAGCCCCACCCCCAGGCCGGAAGTCAGAGAGACCTAGGTTAAGATCCTAGCTCCCCATTTATTTACTGGACATCTAACTTCCCCAGCGCTGGTGTAGGGCCTGGGACACTGTAGGCCCTCAATAAATAGTTGTTGAACTGCAGCTTGGACAAGTCAGTCCTACCAAACCTCCGCTGCTTGAGGGAAAGTGTCGCATTTCAGTGGGTCATGCAGACCAAAGCAATAGTGTATATGAAAATGCCCGGCATGGGGTAGATAAGGTCACTTATTTACTGAGCACTTACTATGTGCTGGGTGTTCTTCTAAGCATTTTATATGGATTTACCCATTTAATCATCACAAAAGCAATAACCTCTGAGGTAAGCACTTTTGTTATTCTCTCCATTTTACAGGTGAACCGAGGCAGGTAGACCATAAGCAACTTGCCCAAGGTCACCCACCTGTAAATGGAGGAAGCAGGCCTGGAACTCATTAGTGCTGGCAGAGCATGCATCCTTACCCACTGTGTGGTCCTCCCTCTGTGCTGCTTCTAACTACTCCCAAATCTAGTTGAGGGTGGGGAAGAAAGATGAGGGCACAGAGATGGAAAACAACTTGTTTAAGGTTCTTTAGCAGGAGATGTAGCAAAACCCAACTAAGACTTGCCTTCCTAAAGTAGCCTGGGGCTCTGTTCTTTAAAAGGTGCTGCATCGGGCTTCCCTGGTGGCGCAGTGGTTGAGAGTCCGCCTGCCGATGCAGGGGACACGGGTTCGTGCCCCGGTCCGGGGGGATCCCACATGCCGCGGAGTGGCTGGGCCCGTGAGCCATGGCCGCTGAGCCTGCCCGTCCAGAGCCTGTGCTCCGCGGCAGGAGAGGCCACAACAGTGAGAGGCCCGCGTACCACAAAAAAAAAAAAAAAAAAAAAGAGATGCTGCCTCTGTAGTGGGAAAGGACAAACTATTTAGTCCTGGGAAGCACTCCCAAACGGGAGATGGTCAGTAAGAATCAGTGACTCCCAATTTGCCTGGGGGAACTGTGTGGTTTTCCCCTTGGGTCCCTGCTTCTCACTCATTTGGAATCATTTCTTTTCTGGCTTGCAGAGCAGAACCGATATAAATTTGACCTAGTCCCTAGAAATGTTTACCTGGCTAAAAATATGCCGGCTTTGATATATTTTTAGCCAAATTTAGATGTGAAGTATATGCATTGCCCACACCCATGTATTAGACATGAACTGTTGGTACATTTTGTAACAGGAAACTGCTGGTTTTCCATTCCAAAGAACTGGAATTCGGTCAGAAATTTGTCATTTGCAAATGCCAGCTCTCACCACATTCCACTGCTGTTTTTAAGAACGTCTCGTCACCTGGATTCGGAGGAAGCAGGCCATGGGCGAGGCCAGGCTGGTCAGGCTGTCTTGGTGTCTTTTCTCCGGGTCTGGTGCCTTCCAAGCAACCTCCGCCTGGCTCTCCCCAGGCCCACGCCATCTGCACTGTGTTGCCTTTGGATTAGTGTATGGGCAGACAGGGTGCTTATTTTAGAACTGGAAGGAGAAGAGATGTATCAATAAAAAAAAAAAGCTGGGAAGGAAAAATCCATTCAGTGGTTTTAAAATATCTCTCCCTTAAGAGGACAGATTATTTTTGTTTCTTAAAAACAACGGGATGATTTGCTCCTCGAAACAGAGTTGGAATGAGAGATGTATAAGACTGTAAAAAAGGAGGGGGCTGTCAAGGTGGCCTGTAGGTTTCACCACCCTGGCCTTTTCACACAGCACAGGTCATTTCCCCCAACCTCCAAAGTCTCTCCTGCTCCTGGCTGGCAGACTCTGGAACCTTAGAACTGTATCACAAAGATCCTGTTTCCTTACCTCTTTATTTTGGAGATGATGAAGCCGAGCCTCAGGGCCTTTGCACTTGTTCTTTCTGCCTGGAATGTCTTCCCCAGATATTGCCGCTGCCCATTCTCTTACCCTCAGTCTGTGCTCAGATGCCTCTTTATCAAAGGCGCTTTTTCTGACAACCCTATATAAAATAGCAATCCATCCTTTTGTATCTCCTTGCCCTGCTTTATTTTTCTCCAGAACCAGAGCAGTCTACGCTAGACATGTTGTGTATTTATTATCTTGTGTCTTCCTCTATTAGACTTTCAGCTCCATGAGAACCAGGGCTTTGCCTCTCTTGTTCACAGCTGTATCCCCTGCACCTAGAACAGTGTCTAGCACATAGTAGGTGCTTACTAAATATTTAGTGAATAAACAGTAGGGACTTGTACAGGATTCCAAGCAGGTCTGGGATTAGCATCTAGGTCTGACTCGCAGTCAAGGACTCTTACTTACACTATTTCTCCAGATGCTACTAAGAAATCTACAGTGTGTCCCTTAAGATGCTAATGGGTCCAAATGTCCTCCCTTTGACAGTTTTGTGTCTTTTGTAGGGGCTCTTACTGCAAAGGGTGGATGAGTGTCTTAGCGCAAAGATCAGCGTCTTAACGCAAAGATGTAGATGAGTTAGGTTGTCTGGGAAATGGGAATACTTGTGATCAGGTTGGGGAATCCTTACCGTGTGAGCAGACTCTTATTTGGTCCAAGTTGAGAGCTAGATCCACAGTAGAAGAGAGAGGTGAGAATTGGATTTGCCAGCGTATATTGGTTCTTTTGTCTTCAGTTTTCCTTCTTTCTTTCCCCCCCTCCCCCTCCCCTCCTTCCCCCTTCCCTCCTTCCTCTCTCCCTCCCTCCTTCTTTCCTTTCTTTGTTCTGGCTACTTTTTGTGCTTTAACCCTCCTTAATAAAAGTATGGTCTATGGATCAGCAGTAATAGCGTCCCCTGGAGGCTTGGTAGAAATGCAGAACCTCTGGCCTAGCCCCAGACCTTCTGAATCAGAATTTGCATTTTAACCAGACCTCAAGATATTTCATAGGCAAATTAAAGTTTAAGAAGCAGAAGAACAATTATGTCCTCACCCCTTCAGAAGTACTTGAGGGAAACCTTCCTATAAATACTCAGTTGCATCTTCTGTCTGGAGGCACAGGCCCCATTGCCTCTAATAACCCTACCCTCTGATTAGGGATGGGAGGGATGGACAGGGCGACCCTAGAAGAGGGTACCATAAAAGAGACTTCTAGAATCTGTGGCCGCTTCATTTCTTGCATTGCTCTGTCTTACTCACCTGTGCACTGGGCTTTGTGGCTAATGCTTGGTCAGCGTGATGGGAGGCTGTAATCTGCCTGGTAACTGCAGAAGGAAGGGAGATCTTCTTTGGCCTGGGAATTCAGGATCAATGGACCTCAGCTCTCCTCTCCGCTGGTGTGCTCTAGGCTGGCCGAGATGGCATCTTTCAGGACCTGGAGGCAGTTCCATCCCAGCCCTTTCAGCAAAGGGAGGACAGCCCTTCCCCCCTGTCTAAATAGAGCCCAACTCCCAGGATCCTTTGCTGTTTGGAAGTCTCCTTCCAGTTCTCCTTGAATTGCAATAGGAAATTGCATTGCATGATTCTAGCATAGCTCCGTGAAGGAGTGCGCCCCAGAGAACCAAGGGGAGCGGCTCGCTCCTGTGGCCATGCTGGGGTCTCCATCCCCACCTAGGGAAGCCCTCTGAATGGGCAGGTGCCATGCAAATGTAATCTGTCTCCCTGCTGAGACGTTTCTTTCCGTCAGGCTGCGGCTGGGTACTGATTTGCGGAAAGCCCGTTGATAGGAGCAGAGCAGATTAATTGAGCCCCTGGATCA
This sequence comes from Pseudorca crassidens, assembly GCF_039906515.1. Classification (NCBI taxonomy): domain Eukaryota; kingdom Metazoa; phylum Chordata; class Mammalia; order Artiodactyla; family Delphinidae; genus Pseudorca; species Pseudorca crassidens. The sequence continues at coordinate 36,727,137 of NC_090304.1, read as the reverse complement.
GGCTGTTTGGTGAAATTATTGTCTAATGCTTTTAGAGGTGGGAGTTTTTTTGTTTTGTTCTGTGTAAATCAGGGCTACTGAGAAGCTGCTTACACGGTCACCATAGAAACCGCCCATCCCTGAGCACATGCCTGGCCCAGTCAGGCGTGGGCCACTGCAGGTGGAGGAAGAGGACTTGGTCACCTTGCTCTGGAGTCCACAGGAGGGAGGAAGGTGGTGGAGAGAGTCAAGGGGGGCTTTCTGTTCCTCCCCCGCTCCCCTAGACTTGTCTCATTTAACCCCATCCAAGTCACCTGGAGGAGGGACATCCCCAGCCCCCCTCAAGTCCAGACTGGGTCCTGATGGGAACAGGGAATCTGTCCCATGACTGAGAGATGATGAGTCTGATCTAAGATGTTTGTGGGAGTGTGCATACGTGCACGTGAGTGCACAGGCATGCGTGCGTGTGTGTGCGTCCAGATGCTCCCCGAGGGGCTAGAGAAAAGCCATTTCGACCGCTGGCAGCACCCTAGCATGTGAGCAGTGTAGGGAGGCTGAAAGAGCACTGCTGTGGGAGTCGAGAAACTTGAGTTTTCTCTCTAGACCTACTTGAGCAAGCCGCATGACCTGGGCGCGTGGCCAGTCATTCTTTGCCGGGACCACGTGGAGCTGTCAAAACAGAACACACGTCCAGACATCTCCCTTCCAGACATAGGCCTGGGGTGAGGCTTCGGCATCTGTATTTCTCAGGGCTCTGCAGGGCATTCTGATGCACAGTCTGGGGTGAGAGCTACTGGAGTTGAAACCAGCTCTTTCAGAGAAGTCAGGACAATGAAGTGAGTGAGAGCAAGTGGTCACGGCTGCATGGACCAGGGTTTAGATTCCGGCGCTGCCCATGTAAGGTGAATTGCTGATAAACTTGTCCTTTCTTCCTCATCTGCTCTAGAGGCATGAGAGTCACGACCTCACAGGGCTGCTCTGAGCCTCAAAGTGCATGAAGCATGTGGCAAATGCCTGGCATGTGATGAGTTCTCCGTAAATGTTAGGTCTCAGGTGTGTGTGTTTGTGTTTTCTGCTGTACTCTAATATATGGACAGAAACCTCTCAAGTAAGTCCAAGGAGAATGCAATTGGGAAATGAGATGGCAGAGCTCAATTATATTAGTGTAATTTGGCAATAAGGAAACCAATTAATTCATTCTTTCAGACAGTTATTAACAGGAAAGGGAGTGCAAAGAAAGGTCCTGCGGGGCCAGAGAGCGATGCCAAGCGTGCCTCTCTTCCTCCACGGCAGTGCTTCTTAAACTCCACTGTGCATCCGTGTGACCTGGGCACTAGTTAAATATGCAGAATCCTGGGCCCCAGCCTCAGAGATGCTGATTTTGTAGGTCTGGGTGAGGCCCAAGAATGTCTGTTTTTGGCAAGTGAATGTGCAGAAGATGGTCTGCAGCCCTCACTCTCTGACAGAGGCTGGTCCGGAGGGAAAGATCAACTTAGATGATTAAGAGAAGGAGGGAGCTGGGTGAGTGGGGGCAGGCAAGAATGGGAGCCTAGACAAGGTGAGAGGAGTTGGGTTTGAACACATGCATGCGAGATGCAGAGACAACAGAGCAGCGTATTCAGGATTTTGTGTGCTGCGCAGAGGGTGGAGGGCTCTGATGGACAGGGAGCCCTGGCTCCTCTCCCTGCCGCCAGGGGCCAGGGTTGCCATGGAGGGTGGGCGTCATACCAGGACGTCAGCCGCTGGAAAGGGTTAACTGGGACTCCTGGCTAAGGGCTGTGAACCCAGGGTATGTGCCCCTTTGTCCCCTGCTTAAGGCCCAAGCTGGCTGCCTGTAAGCTGCCTGGCAGTGCCCATAAAGTTCAGCATCTGTCTCTCTGTTTGCTCATTTGGACATCAGAGCGCAGGGACAACCTGGGGGTGGGGAGACCTGGAAGGGTAAAGTCATTATGAGATACTCAGGACCCCAGAGTCGGGTGGCAGAAGGAGCGCCAGAGATGAGAGGTGGAGTTGTGTGCTGTGTGTCATTGCTCTTAATCACGGGCTGTGTGAGCTGAGAGGGGCCTGAATCAGAGTGCCAGGTCTACGAGGGGCCCAGTGTCCACTTGTGAAGGCCTGAACCAAGATATCCCCCTAGCAGTGGCCTTTGGATCTGCTGGTCACAGGAGAGCACATTTCCTGGGGTCTTCCGAGGATCAGAAAGAGCTATAAGAAGGGATAGAGGGGAAGGGAACATTTATTCAGCACCTGCTGTGTGCCAGGCTCCATGCTACATGCTTACATGTTTCACCTCATTCAGTGTCCACCTTAGGAGGTAGGTATCAGGAGTCTCATTTTACAGATGGAGAAAGAGAGGCTCAGAGAGGTGAAGCAACTTGCCTAATCCCACACAGCTAGGACTTGGCAAAGCCTGGGCTGGAACTCGCTCTGTCTGGCTGCGGCGAATCGCCCTCAGATGCTCAGTGAATGTAGGGGAGGCCCTGCTGCTCAGCCCTCAGGTGCGGGCCCCTCGGAAGCCTGGGCGCCCCGGTTGGGGCAGGGGCGCGGGGTGGGCAGCGTACCCTGGAGTCCCGTGACGTGTGGGGCATTTCGGTGCCCTCCGTCAACAATCCAGTCTTCAGTAACGCTGCCCTGGCTGCCGTCTGCTTTTGCCACAGCCAGAGACCCCACCCACACAGGCGAAGGCTGCGGCCAAGGGCACCCAGGATGGGGGAGGTGCCCTCCAGAGGGGCCTCTGCAAAGCCCCTGAATGGCCCCATTGAGGCACAGGCAGGATGACAATGGCCCGTTGGGGCCCTCCGTCTGGGTCCGCTGAGCTGAGAGGGCTGGGGCCCAGCAGGCAGCACTGGCTCAGAGGCCAGATGCGACTTCCAGGGCAGGGAGCCAGCGCCTCTGACGCGCTCTGAAATGCCAGCCCCGCTTACTGGGGAGCAGCCAGCGCGGACTCCACACTCCTCCCTGTGCCAGGAAGACTGCAAACCCGGCTCCCAGCCACAGGCCGGCTCTCAGCCTCCTCCTGTGCCCGGGCTGGGCCCTGATCCGCGGACACTGGGGACTGTGGGCCGCTCTTTCCAGGGTCCCCTCGATCCTCAGGGGCATCATTCTCAGCCCATTTGGAGAAATAACACCCACCCCAGTAACTTAGGGCACCCACAGGTGGAGTGGCTAAGTAAAACGCAGGCACCCAGTTAAATGTGAATTTCCAATAAATAGTGAATAATTTAAAAGTTATGTTTAAGTATGTAACAAATATAAATAATCGGTAAGGCCTGAACCAAGATGTGGGTCCATTTGGTGTGTCATGGACACACTTAAACTAAAAATTATTGGTTGTTTATGTGAAATTCACATTTAACGCGGTACCCTCTATTTTCCGTTGTTAAATCTGACAATCCTAGCTAGGGAAGCCATGATGGGCACACGCGTGGAGGCGCTGGGACTCGGCTAGATTTTCGTCCGTGCCGCCAAGGTGGGGCACGTGGAGGAGTCCTCTCCTGCACACACTCTCCACCTCCTGCTTCCCGTACCTGGGGTGCTGGCTGCTACACTTAGTAGGCGCTTTACTGAAAGGCAGCCACTGCCCCATGGCTCTTCCTCACCCCCGCTTCCACGAGCTGCATCTTTCTCCCCCAGATCCCACAGTGGCAAGGGAAGCTTTGAGGTGCATTTCCAGTTGGTGACTATTTACTGAGCACCTGCCTGTCACACTGGGCTGAACCCTGGCGGCTTAATGGTGAATGAGCCACATGTGGTCTCTGCCCTCAAAGGAGCTTACAGGCTAGTAGGGGAGACATGCAGTGAACAAAAGAGCAATGACGATTCAGCAAACCGTGAACACTGAGGGTGGGGTGGAGCGAGTCACAGACGGGCTCTCTCTGAAATCCCAGGAGGACATCTCACCCACACCTGCACAGCCATACTAACACAAAGAATAGGGGTCTTGGAGTTAGAGGATCCAAGTTGAAATCCTGGGCCTTACCGCATGGCTGACTATCTGTGCAGCCCTGGGTAAGTCATTGAACCTCTCCGAGCCTCAGTTTTCCTCATCTATCAAGTGGGAACAATACATCTTGCCTCTGGGACTGATGTGAGATTCCCAGTAAAATAGTGAATGTGAACATGTGCTGCCAATGCAGGGTTCTAGATGGAGGGAGTGAGTGAGTGAGTGTGTGTGTGTGTGTGTGTTGGGGCATGGAGGGTAGGAGTGGAAGAAGAGGGGAAATACCGGGGGGCCAGGAATGTTTAGGCCCCAGGCCTACTCCATGCCCCTCCGTCCTAACCCCCTCAGCACACTGGTTCTCTGCCTGGCATTGTTATTGTCAGGTTTTTTTTTGTTTTTTTTTTGCGGTACGCGGGACTCTCACTGTTGTGGCCTCTCCCGTTGCGGAGCACAGGCTCCGGACGCGCAGGCTCAGCAGCCATGGCTCACGGGCGCAGCCGCTCCGTGGCACGTGGGATCTTCCCGGACCGGGGCATGAACCCGTGTCTCCTGCATCGGCAGGCGGACTCTCAACCACTGCGCCACCAGGGAAGCCCCCTATTGTCAGTTTTTTAATATCATTCTCCTTCTGTCTCAGATGAATAACAGTGATACCAGATGTTTATGTGGTATTTTACTTTTTGCAAAGCATAATGATTAAGAGCATGGACTGGGGATTCAAACAGGCCTGGTTTCAAGCCTTGTCTCCGCTCTATGACCTCAGGGAAGTACTTAACGTCTCCATGCTTAGTTTTCTCCTCTGTAAAATAGAGCCTCACAGGTGTGGTTGAGAGGATGGAAAGAGACCAGTCACATAAAGCCCTTAGTGTGGAGCCTGGCACATAGCAAGTGCCCAAGAAATGGGCCGCTATTAACAGGGTCTTACTTGAGTATCTTAACACCCTTGTGAGGGAGTAATTATTAGGTGGAGAAGTGAAGGTCAGGGAGCTTAGATAACCATCCTAGAGAGGTATAGTCAGAGGGATGGCTGTGGAGGCTACACCCCTGGCTTCTCTGGAGGCCTTTGGTCCCCTGGGCTTCAGGGGACTCTCTTCTAGCTTTCATCTGGATGCCTCTCTGAGGAGTAGCTGGTTTCAGGCCCTCCTTGCCCAGTCGTGGTCTGGTCCAGATACCAGGGTGTCTTCTGAACATCTTGACATGCCTGCCTGTGCTAGGCCTTGCCCTGCCCAGCCCCCTGGGAGGCAGAGAGAAAGAACATCCTTTAGGAATCTGAGGATTTATGCACGTCGCACCATCCATTCTTCCTCTGCCGGGCTTGACGTCTGAGATGTGGGCATTTTTATTACCCTCTTAAACCTTTTGGTCACCGATGCCTGCACAGTTATGCTGTTGGCATGGATGCTGGTTTTATTGTCTTGAACAGAAAAGCACCTTTGAAAAGAGGGGGCATTTCTGAGGAGTGGGTGGGGTGGGCTTCTCACAGGAGAGGCCTTTCCACCGACTGCTTCACCCTCCTGTGGGGAGCAGGTGGATTAAATTGCTACTTCAGGTGATACTCTGGTTTCCAATAGAATAATGATCAACAGCCCATGACTGTTGAGGGGAGGGGAAGGGAGCTCACCTTTACTGAGCGCCTGCTATATGCACAGCACTGTAGTGGGGCTTCTTTCCCAGCATCGGGTTAGGTCCCCTGACTACCCTCTAGGGTCAGGCCTTAGACCCATTTTGCAGATGAGCAAAACGCGCTGAAGAGGCTGGCTGATTTGATCTAGGTCGAGTGGCCGGTAACTGGTAGCACCAGCTTTTGCGCTCAAGAGCGTTTGGCTCCAGAGCCCACGACTGGCTGTCTGTCACCCACACACCTGGATCTGCGTGTAGCATCTTCGGGGACATAGCGTGCTCCACCTACCAGACAGTGGGCATTAAGCCACTTGGTGCCGTTAAGTGCCCAACCTCGGGACAGAGGACGTAGGCTTCTGAGGAAGATGGGACAAGAGCTGGGTTCTGATCTCCCGTCTTTCCTTAAAGAGGATGAAGGATTTGGATACGTGGAGGGAGAAAGGAGGGTTTTCCGAGGACCGGAAGAGCCTGTGCAAGGCCTAGAGGCAGTGATGATCATGGCCATCATGCAGTGAGGGGTGACACTGAAGAGGCGTGCTTGGAGCGAATGTATATATGGGAAGGTTATGTTCAAGGCAGGCTGGAGGCTGGAGAATGAGGGCCTTGGAGACCAGTCAGGGACATTTGGTTTCAGTCCCAGAGAGTGAGAAGCCATGATGGGATTCCAAGTAGGGGAGGGCAGGCTGAAAACAGTATCTAAGGAGATCATCTCAGAACACTGCGATGAAAAGGCTGGAGACTAGAGGCCTGACCAGGGATTGTTGGCAATCTTAGCACTAATATTGATGATGGTGATGGTGATGGTGACAATGGCCAATGCTTACTATGTGCTAGATACTATTCTAAGACTTTTACATGTATTAACTTGTTAAAAGATTGCAGCAGTCTTATAAAGAAGGTACTATTATTAGCCCCATTTCACAGATGAGGAAACTGGCACAGAGAGGCAATAAGGGCTTGGAATAAAGATGGGCATTGAGGCTGGAGAGGAGCAAGTCGACCTGAGAGTCATTGGAGGAAGAACAAGCAGAGGACTTGGCGCCCCGTGTTGAGGAAGAGATGAAGGAGGGGAGGCTGTGTAATGACTCCAAGGGAAGCTGTTGCTTTTTTTTTTTTTTTTTTGTGGTATGTGGGCCTCTCATTGTTGTGGCCTCTCCCGCTGCAGAGCACAGGCTCACGGGCCCAGCCGCTCCGCGGCATGTGGGATCCTCCCGGACCGGGGCATGAACCCGTGTCCCCTGCATCGGCAGGTGGACTCCCAACCACTGCGCCACCAGGGAAGGCCAGCTGTTGCTTTTTGATAGCAGCCCATTTCCCGGTGGGTAGTTATGGGTGAAGTGACCACACAGCCAGCAGAGGCAAGATAGCAATTTCCTCAGTGCCTGTGAGAAAATGTAAATGTAAGATTTGAAAGGCAGAATATAATAAACCAGTGCCAGATACAGACAGCTCAGCATGAGCGAAGTCATCAGCTTCAGGACGGGGAGGATGGCTTAAGAGAAGGGGACCTGGATGGGTCAGTTTCAAGAAGGCTCGTGCCAGCAGTTTCCTTCCTTCCACGTGCTGCCTCAAAACGTCACTGCCCTGGGTCCCTTTCTCTTGAGCTCTTTGCCCTTCCTTCCTACTCACACTCAGTCTGATGCAAAACAATTCATGCTCAAGCATTCCTGACCAGCTGGGTTAGGTATCCGTCTTTCCAGGTCATGCGGTGGCATTTTAACAGACTTTCGGAAGTTTGACTAATGGAGATGGGGAAATGAGTAATTCCTGTGGGCTGGGGAGGGACAGGAGAGGCTCACACATCCACCCCCCCTCCCCCCCCCCCAGAAAAAGGTACAGTGAGAAAGCTGGAGTCTCTGCCTGGGCCTGGAATCAGAGGCCTTGGACCTGGGTCCCCACTAAAGTCACGAACCGCACACTGTCTAGGCCAGGTCTGCCATGGAGGGCTGGGCCAGGCCCGCAAGCCTCCTTTCAGGCTGGCGGTGTGGGAAACCCTTCAGCCCTCCAGCCCCACCTCGGTGGCATGTAGTTATTATAAGCACAGAACCTCTGGTCAGCCAGGCCAGAGTTGGGTCCTGGCCTCATGCTTTCTTCTCTGTGACCTTAGTTTTCACATTTGTAACTATTTGTGGATAGTAATAATACCTTCCTCATAGCGTTGAGGGGACTAAATCAGAGAAGGCCTGTAACGTGCTTAGCCCAGGACCCAGCACGTAGTAAGTGCTTACTAAACGTGAGCTGTAGTTGTCGCTCCAGCCCCACTCTGAACCTCTCCAGGAGACCTAAGACTTCTCCATGGGTGTTGTGACTAAGCCTGGTACCTGGCAACTTGGTGTCACTGGTGGCAGTGGTGCCTGCCCACTCTCCCTGGCTCTCTCAGCCAGATACATGGGTGGTATTGGGGTTAGTGTTGCCCTGGGAGCAGCCCTTTCCCCTGGCATCCTAGACAGGGTCTGGTAGCATTCCTTTCCAGCCCTGCAGAGGTTTCCATCAGAGGTAATAATTGTTCCAGCCAATACTTACAGACCACCTACTGTGTGCCAGGCACCGGACTGATGAATTTAATCCTCACAACTATTCAGGAAACAAACACTGTTGTTACCCACATTTTATATGGGAGGAGATGGAAGCACAGCAAGGTTAAGTCACTTGCTTGCGCTTGGAATCGTACAGCCGAAATCAGAAGCGGGACTCAGACTCCTCACTTCTATGCTGTTCTGAACAAAGGAGTTTGAAGCCTTTCCCTCTGCACGACGCGTGAGATTTTAATAACTTCCCGATAGCCCAGGAGGTTTGCTGTTTCTCTGAGCGCAAGGGACCAGAGCCATCTGTTGGGTGCTTTTTTGAGGGAGCTGGTGTGACTTGTTTCAGGGTAAAATGCAGAGAAATAGCATCACTTTTTTTTCCTCCCATGGTAAAAATAAGCTGCAGGGATGGGAAGAACAAGCTGAAGTTGGGAGGCTGACATTGTGGAGAGGAAGGTGCCTGAGTACTAGGGGCTGCCCACCTGGGTGCCATCTGCTGCCATCTGCCCCATTTGGGGCCTACATCAGCCTGACCTGCCAGCACCTGTCCGGTCGCCAGCATCAGCCATCCGAAACACAGGATCTTTCCAAAGAGTTTTTGCTTCAAGGCAGCTCAAGGGGCAGAGAGAGGTCCATGGGGGATGGTGACAGTTCAGAACACATTGTCCCTTCATAGTATGCAGCAGTGACCATGTATCTCCCCCTGTCTGGAGCTGGTTGATACCAGCTCCAGGCACAAACTGGGCATGGCTTTTGATCATGAAACATGTATTTTAAAAATGAAAAACTAGAAGTTGGTGAAGTTGAGATTATGTTAATGTATGCAGTTTCCACTGCTGCTAGGATTAAAAATAGCTTCCTCCTAGGAAAACTGGAGCTACTCACTGTCAGTCTGCCTTCTAGACCACCTCCTGTTGGGCTCCAGGGCTGCTGGGCTGGACACAGGGCAGCTTGCATGAGGACCTCCATGGCTGTCCCAGGCCCTGGAGCTTTGCTGAAGCAGAAGCTAAAGAGACAAGAGCAAAGTCTTTACCAGTATGTTTAATAGAACCTGATCTGCTGAGCTTCAGGGAGAGCTCTTATCAGCATTAAACACCCGGGGAATATTCTTGTCCTTCTCAGGGAATAGCCTGGGGCACCTAGCATCTGTGCTAAGCAAACATACTGATTGATTTGGAGATCAAAGTCAATAACCATCATTTGTTGAATGCCTACCATGGGCTAGGATTTTTTTATATATAAGATTTCTCATGTCTTGCTCATAAGAAGCCTACAAGGAAATTACAATTATATCCATTTCACAGAAGGGATACCTGAGGGTTACTCTGTATATTTGACTTGCTAACAATCAGAGAACTAATTGGTGGCAGAGCTGGGATTTGGACCAGGTATCTACCCTCATAATCGCTTTGCCAGCCTGCCTTCCCCAGCCATCTGGATTTGGGCAACAAAATGCAAGTACAGTGTTGACCCTTGAACTGCACAGGTCCACTTATATGCAGATGTTTTTCAGTAGTAAATACTACAGTACTACATGATCTGTGGGTAGTTGAATTCCCCATTGCAGAACCACAGATACGGAGGAACTGGTATACGGAGGGCAGACTACAAGTTATACCAGAATTTCCCACTGCAGGGAGAGTCAGTGCCCCTAATTCCTGCATTGTTCAAGGGTCAACTGTAATTTGGAAAGATTTGGGGACCTCTAAACAAATTCACAAGGCCCCTAAAACAAAATGCTTACACTCCACTCCCCAGGAAGGAGGGAGGGAGCTTAGCCCATGTCACTCAGCCAGCAGACTGGCAGAGCTGGGATTCAGACTCACACCTGCCACCTCCAAAGCCCGAACTCGCATGACATCTTCTGCCCCAACTCTGCTGTTCCAGGTGTTGATCATGGCTACCCTTTGTGTTCATTTCAATCAGATTTCATCAATATAAACATTGGTGGAGTCTTCCTTTAGGGATTGCATAGGCAAAGCCTCCCCTAGGTTATATTAGGGCCCCTGACAAATAGTTTTCAGGGGTTCTTATCTATATTAAAAATGTTTGTTGCCAAAAGTCAGTGTGCCAGCACCATCTGGTTGGGGCAAAACCTCATACGATCTCATGAAAGAACTTCAGTCCCAGCCAAGAGGATCCACACTCTCGCTCTCCTAGAATTGAGGCCCAGTCATGGAGCCCAAGACACCATTGGGGTAATTTCTGGAAGTCCTTGGGGCATCTGGTCAACACCATGAGCGGGTAGAAGTTCAGAGGGGTCCCTGAAGGGAGAACTGAGAAGAGGGAGCCCCACGATTCCAGGTGTTAATTGGGGTGTACTGGCTGGTCCCAGGCTGTGGAGGGAGACTGAAAATTTCTAGGAAGGCACTCAAAAGCCTGATTTTTAAATAGTGAGCACAGAGACAAAAAAATATGAGGGAAAGAAAGGGAAGAAGGGAGTGAGTCTGTCTTTTTATTAAACGTCTTCTATATGCCAGGTACAGTGTTCAGCAGGGTGGAGAGGGAGAGGCCAGGATAAGGTGAACCAGGAGGACAGAATCCATGCCTTCCTGGATCTTACAGCCTGATGGGGAAAACAGGCATGAATTACATCATTACAAGGAGGAAGGGACAGAATGAGTAGGGAGGCAAGGGGCCCATCTATCTAGTAGATAATTCCAAAGCAGAGTAACATGGTGGAAGGTGGTATACCATGATCACAGACTTTTGGGTCAAAGAGACTGGATTCAAGAACCGTCCTTGACTTATATACACGACCAAATGTAAAATAGCTAGCTAGTGGGAAGCAGCCGCATAGCACAGGGAGATCAGCTCAGTGCTTTGTGACCGCCTAGAGGGGTGGGATAGGGAGGGTGGGAGGGAGACGCAAGAGGGAGGAGATATGGGGATATATGTATATGTATAGCTGATTCACTTTGTCAGACAGCAGAAACTAACACACCATTTCAAAGCAATTATAGTCCAATAAAGACGTTTAAAAAAAAGAAAAAAGAACCGTCCTTGCTCCTTCCTAGCTCTCCGCCTCTGTGCAAGACACTTAAACTCTGAGCTTAGTTTGCTCATCTGAAAAATGGGGAAAAGAGTTCCTACCTCCCAGGGTGCTTGAGAGGGTTCAGTGAAATCGTGCACGGAAAGAAAGCCCTCAGCTGGAAGTCTGCTGCGCACATAGTGCCCAATGAATGGTGGCTGTTGCTAGTTATTATCTGATTTCTCAGGCTTAAGTAGATCCAAAGCAACTGACTAGGAGGGCCGGGGTAAGTAGGCACTTTGACAGCCCAGTCAACAGCTGGCGGTGAAAGCACAAAGGAAGAGGGGACTGAAAAATCCACTGTTTTCTCAGCCCTGAGGGCGATTAATGATGGTTGTGACGCTTCTTGAGCCACAAGGAAGAGGTAAACTTCTGTTTAACGTATTCTGATTTTTGAGGTGAGGGTGCATAATATAGGGCTTTTGGGGGGATAAAAAGGGCTCTAAAAATAACAGTTTGGATGCTGGGTAGGTTTTCCACGTTGTGTGGCCCAGGCAGAGCAGGAGCCCCTAGATGTATGTGCTCTGAGGATCCATCTGGAGCCTGTCAGCCTTGCTCAGGCTGGGTTTCCAGTTTGGGAGATGTAGATCTTCAATGGGGGTGACAGATGTGGGAGCGGCATATCCAGGAGATGAAGAGACAGCTCCATCTGCTTGGTTCTGGAGAAGGTAGGGAGACTACAATCAGTGGGTGCTGGCTTTTCCTAGTGAGGAACTTGCGGGTGAGATCTCAAGGCAGAGGCGGTGTCTAGCCAACGTAGACACCTAAACTGGATATCCTGACGCCTGGCGTGGTGGCTGCAATTGACAGATAGGGTTTGTTTGTTAGGGAGGACAGTTCCCGGCCACTGTGAGGGGACCTCTGGGTCTCTCCCCTAGAGGAGGTCACACGGCTTTTGGAGCATGGGCTCTGTGAGAGTTCTCTGAAGGTGTCTTAACTACTGCAAATGGGAAACTTCTGCTGCTATGCTGTTCGGCTGCCTGTAGGAATGCAGAGCTATATGCTGGAGCCCAGAGTCCCCTTGGAGCACAACAAGTTAGGTTCTGTCCCCTGGGCTGCACGTTGTACCTGTTGGAGAAGAGGCAGTAGCTGGAGAGAACACACAGCTTATACCAGAAGGAACAATGTAATTAGAAACACATACAAATCCTACCCTCTCCTCTTATAATCCTGCTGTTGGGTCAGTAACATTTAAAATCACTTAACCTATATCAGATTCTATGTCAGTCAGTTCATGTACGTGTTCTCATTTAATCATCATGTCAACCCCACTAGACAGATTCTCATTCTGTTCCCATGTTAATGATGAGAAAATGGGTAAAGAGAGGGTAAAGTGTTCAAGATCACACAGCTAGGAAATGATAGAGTAGGAGTTCAAATTCAGGTTTGTCCCCCTTAAGTATTACTTCAGAGGTCATACTGAGGCCCCTGAATCCCTGTTTTGAGGGTCAGTGGCAAATGTTTAAGGTAAAGTTGGCAAGCAGATGGCCCTCAGGCTGCATTAGGTCCGTGGATACATTTGTTTGGCAAAAACTTTTGGGAATGACTTTAAGTAGTGTTCTCTGTTTACCACAGTCCCCACCACTCCTAGCTGTCTTACACCTGGCCAACTGCTTGGCCCCTCTAGGAATGTGAGCTTACTATTCTTGGCTAAATCTTTCTTTTGCTTGAGTCAGTGGTTGAGTCAGAGGGATTGACAGTGTCCTAGGGGGAAAAATACCCTCTTTTTCCCTCTTAGGAGGAAAGAAGAGCTGGCAGTTCCAGACTTGGCCAAGCTGGGTTGAAGAATTTCTCAGGGCCTTGGGTTTTGCTCTTACGCTGGGAATTCAGCTTTTGTGAATTCAAGTTTCACAGTGTATCTGAAGAGGACTATGGGGAAGGGAAATGCTTTATTCTGCCCTTGCAGAGGAAAAGGAAAGTTCTCCCATACTTATCAGTGCTCCAAGCCGGCACAGCTCGGAGGGTGGCCGTTTGGCCCACAGTGAGGAAGCATTTGCACTGTGCACTTTTGGGGGCACCTACTATGAACAAAGTAAGGTATTGTGTGACGTGCTGGGCGGGATGACTGCCTGCAAGCATCCAGGGACGATGAAACTTATTCACAAAGAACTAATTAAAGGCATACTGTACTAATTTGCGGTGGGCCTTGAAGTTTGGAGCGTTTTTTTTCAACAGAAGTAGGGTACTTGGCGACCCAGGTTGAGGGAACATCACGAGCAAAGGCATGGAAGTCGGAAAACACGGGAGACATAATCAGGGAAGGAGACGTACTGATGTTTGGGAAGATGCAGAAGGAAGGTCAGTCAGGAGAACCAAACCACAGCAATCCTCGCTTTGGTAGCCCAGTCACTAATAGTAGCATTTATTGAGCACTTACTGTATATCCAGGGCATGTTAAAAGCACACTCCACATATCATCTCCTCTGATCCTCACAATATGCCTGTGAGGGAGATACTGTTTCTTATCATTATCATCAAGTTTGCAGAGTAGGAACCTGACGCAAAGAGCTCAGGGTCATGTTCAAGGTCACCTAGCTAGTAAAGCCGAGCGTCTGGCCCCAGAGCCCCTACCCTAACCTCTGCCCTGTGCTGCTTCCAGTAGCAGCCAGCAGCCCCAGCATGGCGGCTGTGAGACTGTGGTAGGAGGTGAAGAGAGTGAGTTAGACCCTGTCATGGCACCGTTTTCAAAGTCTGGAATCAGGACCCTTTCCTGGATGGCCTCGGCCTCCCCTAACAGTTTGTCTTCTCCCACTGACCCCTCCCAAGGCCCTTATACTCCAGTCTAGCCAAACTCTTTTGGGAGAGCGTGAACTGGGGAGTTACGTGGGCTTAGGTCAAATTCTGGGTTACTGCTAACTGCCTCTGGTGACTTTGGACAAATTATTTTCTAGCCTCATTTTCCTCATCTGTAGAACGTGGGTGATAATAGCTCCTGCTCATAGGCTTGTTGTGAGAGCTGAAGGAGATAAGTGCACTTAACATGGGATCTGGTACATAGTTAGTGCCCCATAAACAGCTGCTTTGAGCACAGAATTAATTTCACACGTGGTCGTCACCTAGGCCCAGGATTGGCAAAGGTGTGGGTGTGATTTGCAGCGTTGGCTCACGGACTCATGCTGCCCTCCACATGAGATGCTCTGGGTAGGACCTGGAGGCTAACGTTTGATGCATCCTTGCTCTGCCCAGTGCCTGTACCAATAGCTAGGGCGCTGGTGCCAGGAAGGTTACAGGAGCTGGTTGCCATCCACTGGGACCTGGGCTGGTGTCAGCCCTGCCTGTCTCTAGATAGTGGGAGTAACGATACTTCGATCCTGGTGCCCAGACAGGCAGGTAATCAAGAAACCACCTCTGGGGCTTCCCTGGTGGCGCATCGGTTGAGAGTCCGCCTGCCGATGCAGGGGACAAGTGTTCGTGCCCTGCCGGTCCGGGAAGATCCCACATGCCACGGAGCGGCTGGGCCCGTGAGCCATGGCTGCTGAGCCTGCGCGTCCGGAGCCTGTGCTCCGCAACGGGAGAGACCACAACAGTGGGGCGCCCGCGTACCGCAAAAAAAAAAAAAAAAAAAAAAAAAAAAAAGAAACCACCTCTGCCCTGGTCCAGACAAATTCACATGTGGGCAGCCGACAAGCCCAAGTTCCCCACTGCTGCCTGGGAAGCTGTGGCTGCTATTGCCATCTGGTGGTGTGTTGCAGCAATGCATGCGTGGAGACTTCGGCAATATCATTATAAGCTTGTAGCATCCTGGGAAGTGAAGGTCCAATTCAACGTGCTCACAGTACAGAGGGCAAAACTGAGATCCAGAGAGGGAAAACAAGTGAAGTTTAGGAGGAAGAGCACAGTGAGAGGAGTCATGTGACCTAGGTTCAAATTCCACTCCCGGAGTTGGGATTTCAGACATATGACTGAACTTCGATGAGTCTGTGTCTTATCTAAAATGTAATGAAAATCCTCCACATCTACTCACAAAGCCATTGTGAGGCTCCCATGAAGGGCTTTATAAACTGCAAAGGATTTTGTAAGTGGGGGAGGTGATGGTTACGGGGTTGCAGCAGCAAAGAGAGGTCAGTGCTTCTGAACTTGTGAGTCAGGAGACTGGCCTTTCAGCTCCCCTGACCTTATTGGGAGGGACCACCGACCACCCAAGCCCAGCTTGGAGATAGGAGCAGGACTGATTGTGGCTCATCCATCTTTGCCGGCCCAGGATATCTTAGGGTGGGTGAAGCACAGGGGTCTCCAGTCCTGGCTGTGTGTTCCAGGTCCTTCTTCCTCCTGAGCCTTGTCTGTGAGCTCCTTACCCAAAGTGGAAAATGCCTAGTGCTTGTAATTCTCAGTTCTGGGCATGGGAGCTTGTGACTGGGTTTCCCCCGAGGACAAAACTCTGGGTCTGAATGAGGGACAAGACACAGCACTCCAAGATAAGGCCACATAGAAGGACTGGACTCAGCCCCAAGCTGCTTCTCTTGCCCCAGGAATGTGATGGTATCTGGACCTGGACACGAAGCATTAGCTCATCCCTTTCTGCTAATGGACAGAGGGCCAGTGTGCTGTGTCAGGCGGTCATCTCAGCGGCTTCTCATTGTCCTGCTGCAGCAGCTGCTGGGCTGGTCCAGCTCAAGGAGCCTGGGGTGTCTTTTTGCCCCACCAGCAGTGGAAGGTTTGGGTCAGGCTGGGGCCATCCCCATCCTCAGGCCATAAGGGTCCTCTTCAGGCTGTGATGTGCTCCCCTGCCCATAGCATCGCTTTCCCCTCCCCTGAGTTCAGATGCATTTGATGTTTCTTGAGTACCTAATATGTGCTAGACATGGTGCTGAATGTCTTCACAGAGCTTGTCTCATTTCCTCCTCAAAGAAGACTTTTAAGGGTGGGGTAGTTGTTCCCATATTACAGATGAAGAAACTGAGGCTTCCAGAGGGTGCCACTCAGCTAGTGAAGTGGGAACTTGGTTTTAAGCCCGAACTTTCTGCCTCCTTGTATGTATAGAGTCTAAGAGTGCAAGACCTTCCAGAAAAAGACCTGGAATGAAGGCCCACCCTAGATTCCCAGGCTTCTCTGAGCAGAGAGGTAGGATCCCAATGACACAGTTTGCCAGAGACCCAGTGAGATGCTCCCCTGCCAGCCTCGCCCTGGCAAGGCCTTACCCTCCAACCAACTTCATTCCCACTCCCCTAGTGATCACCTCTATGAAGTGTGCATCCTTCCAGAAATTTTTGTACAAAAACAAGCATATTCAAATACATCTATTCTTTTCTCCCCAGTTGGAATCTCCCCATACACACCCTTCTACAGAGGTCTTTCTCTCCTCACTGTCTCTTGACACAGAGATCAAATGCCCTCTCTTTAACTGCGTTATTGCTGTCCATTGCATGGCTGTTGGCGCTACACAGTGTATTGGCTATTGCCCTCCTGATGGACACTTCGGCTTGTTCCAGTTTTTTACCATCATGAACAACGTGCTCATTATACCTTTATCTGTGCACAGTTGCACAGGAAGGACTGTAAGATGGATTCCTGAAAGCAGAATTGTTGGGTCAGAGTACATACTATTTAGATTTTACTAAATACTGCCAAATGGCTCTCCAGAAAGTTTGTACCAGGTTATACTCCCACCAACAGTGGGAGTAGAGAGTATCTCCGCCTGCAAAATGAGTCCAGTGGTCAGGTTGGACGACAGCTTAGAAGGTATGATTCCAGAGGCATCCAGAAACCGCTCCCCCTCCGCCCTCAGGAATCTCCCTTTCCATCCAGCCATGGTGTGGGGAATTCCTACTCATTCCTTGACCTGGACATTGTCTCCAGAAGATTCTGATGTCTAGGAACAGACATCAGTCTCAGAGGAACAAAGCTGGGCTCTGGGAAGGGTAACAAGGGAAGCCCATTTGCATTCATTAGCAGTGGACTTGGTCAGGGCTGCATTATGACTTTGATGGGCCCTCACTTTTGCCTTTGTGGACTCCTTCCTCTATCAAAAACAGATTTAAAAAAAGTAAATTTTATAACTGCATTGGTATAAGACCAATATATACTATATTGGTCCTATACAAATATAATCCAGGCTGGATTATATTTATTTTTTTTCTGATTACAAAAAATTTAAAACATTTTCACGGGCCCTAAGCACTGTGCCTAATGGGTAAGTTGGCCCTGGACATGGCCCCCAGATGAGCCCTCCACACACCTGCTTCCCTCCCTGTTGTCATCCTCCCTGACTCTGGCTTTTGACACTAGGAAGGCACGAAATTCAGGCCATTTAGGTATAGTTGACCATCACATAAAACACGGGGCAACGTTTGGGTGATCACTAAGAAACTTGCAGTTTTCAAAGTGTTTTCACCAACATGGTTATCCTAAAGCATTATACCCATTTTACAGATGAAGAAATAGAGACACTGACACAGAGAAAAGAGAAGTGACGTGTCCAAAACATATGGCTAGTAAGAAATAGTATTGTAAAGTCAGCTGAAGCCTCAGCCCCCTTCACACCCTCCTGCAAGACCAGCTCCGCTGCCCTGACTCAACTTAGATGTCATGATACAACTTTGTTCTCTGAACATAGTCAAGAATGCAACTTTACAGAAGACAAGGCAATGACAGTGCCACATCCTGACAGGCACACAAGTGGAGCTCCACATATTTGGGTGACATATGGAAGCCAAGTGCTTTCCGAATCTCTCCCTAAGTAACTGACTTCAGTTTGTGAGTGTGTGTTTTTTTAAACTAGAGTAAAATTAATTGTCACACATGTCTGGAATCTCATTTTAACGTAAGTAGAGCATGATTAGAAATTCGGAATTAGTTGGCTTGGCATTAATTACCTCTCTACTACACTTTTTATTTATGGAGTGTGTTTACTGTCATTAACTAGGAGAATGCTGAAAAAGCATGGAAGGAGGATTAATCAAAAGAAGGCAGATTTAATAAGGAGTTGTGGATGGCAAAATTAGAAATGGATTTCTTTCCTTTTTATTTACATTTTATCTGATTTCCACAACATTTTCATTCATCTAACCCCTTTGCCAAGTGCCCCCTCCATTTCTCTTTAAGAATTCTGCTCTCACTCCCCTCTTGTTGCCATATCCACAGTGTCAGTCAGTCATATCCACCTTCTAGAATGCTCCCTCCAATCCCGACTGAGAGGGGCCACAAGACTAAGATTTATAAAGCTAGGCTCTCACCATGTCCCTCTTAAAAAAGCCGTGATGATTATTATCATTATTGTCTACCTTTTATTGAATACTTATTATGTCATCACTCATATTATTTTACTTGCCAATAATACTTTGGGGTAGGAATAATTATATGCAGTTTATAGATGTGAAACTTGAGGCTCAGAGAGGTTGAGTCAGTAATTTGAGGTCACACAGCACAGATGGAGGACTCAAATTAATCACCTTCCATCACACTGTGCTATTCTCAGACAGGACGACAGAAAGGACTGAATCAAGCAAGCTCACTAGATAGCCAGGGGTGGACAGGACCTGGGACAAGAGCTGAACATCCATGCTCAGATCACCCAGTGTCCAAGCTGCCCTTGGGAGGAGGCAAATCGACTTTTGTCCCATTCCCGGCCTCCTTTGCTTCTCCCTGACTGTCTCCAGGCAGTGATATTGATCTGGTTTCAAGATGTTTGGTTTTTTGAAACTAAAACTCAAGTTGAGTTGGGGTAGGCTATTCACTTAATACTTTGCCTCAGCAGTTATTTCCCTTCCAGGAAATAGCCAGTGTCACTTTCCCTCTTGACAGTGATCCCATCTGGAAATCGAGAACTCTCTGCCTAGGTGGAGACCTGGGAGGGCCTAGAAGACTCGGCCGTGCTGCCAGGCCCCTGCCCACTGCCCCCAGGGCCCCACTGACCGGGTGGCAGGGAGATTGTGCACAGCCCAGGAAACCTGAGCACACGGGCGATTGAGCGTGGCATTTGCGGGATGTGCTGGGCATGTAATGAGACCTTCTGGAGGCTTTGTGGGAAGGCTCTGATGTGCACTGAGGCCTGGGACAGGGCTGACCAGTGGAGTGGTGGAGCCAGGGAGATTGAATTTCCTGCAAGGAATCACCTCCAAGTCGCATTTGCTTCCAACTTGTTCACAGGCCCTTCCAGATGCCCATGTGTGCCCTGGGCTCTTCACATCCATCCCATGATACAGTGAGGCAGACCTGTTTACCTGCATTTTACAGATTAGGTAACCAAGGGTTGTGGAGTTCAGCTAAGCCAGCCTTGGTTATTCAGCATCTGAGAGAAAGACAGGCAGGCACAGGAGACCTGGAGCCCACCTTCAAGGAATCTGGGAGAGGGAAAAAAAAATGCCCCTGGACAGCTGGAAGTGAAACAACTTGGGCTGGGGTTGAATCCCACCTCTGCTACTTCCCACTGTTTAACCTTTGCTGAGTCTCAGTCTCCTCGCCTGTAAATTGGGTATAATAACACTTGTACCACGAGCTCCTTGGAGACAAGAGCTGTGCCTGCCTTGTTGTCCATCTTATTCCAAGCACCTAGCATGGTGCCCCGTACAGAGTAAGTGCTGGATAAACACCTGTTCATTGAATGAACATTGTTGTGAATAGACAAGGTGACGATATGAGCAAAATACTTCTTTAGGGATTCATGGGAAGCACTCGTGGATGGGGGCTTTAAAACTCCCTGGAGGGCTGAGCACAGCTTCTATAGAGAGCTGCAGGCCAAGGAAAAGTAGGCTCAGAGGAGAACAAGGGCATCTCAGCCGGGCTCCCAAGGAAGATCGGATGCTGAAAAGACAAAGATGTGCATGAACACGATCGAGGATACTGACAGGCAGAGATGGGGGAGGATTGACCAAACTACAAGACTGGCAACTGGCAAAAGACCGGATTGGAACCCAGAGATTCTAACCCTCAGAGTGTCATTTCTGAACCACTCTTTTAAGTTTCACGGACAGATTGTTTAGGCATCCACTTGTAAGATGCTCTTAGAATTTCAAATGGACTCGTTTTTAGCGGCAACATCACACTGAGCGTTTGACAATGATTGATTCATTTCTCAGTTTATTTTTAATAAGCTTAAAGGCTACAGTTGCTAATCGTTTATAGACATAGTTAATGCAGCATTTATAGTTCCTGACTCCGCAGGCCCAGAGCTCATTGTGTCTTCATTAGAATGATGAAACCAAGAGGTGGGAGGAGCTGGGGACGTCCCTGTTGCAGGTTTGTCCTCACCTCTTTAAACATCTACTTCGCCACTCCAGTCACCGGCTGCCGCCACTGAGGTCCCAGTTTGACTAAACTGTCATTCCATTTTATTACAACTTTATTCTCTCTGTCCTAAGCTGGTTGATGAGGTGCTTGCTAGTAATTAAGCTCACCTGTCAGAGTTTGGCTTAAGTCAGAATGAAGTACCTTCTGCAGCTTCCCTTCTTCATTTCCCTGGACGTCAGGGCATCTGAATTAAGTTCCTTATGGGAACAATACCTGACCCAAAAATGTTAGAACAGGGGTTACCGAGCTGGACATTCAGTTAAGTTACCTACTTGTCATGACTTAGAAGAGCTGTGAGTTCTCAGGCTGCTTGAGAAAACTATTCATTTGTGAGGAAAACTGAGTTCCAAACCATAATAGCCAGTGGAAGCAATTTCTGGGATCACAGCATTCAGATTTGATATTCATTTGTCCCCCAGAGAAGAAATTCAGGCAAGTCCAGAGACTTTGACAAAGAAAAGTGCAAAGTCCACAAAATCTTTCAGGGCAGCTTGTCATCTGCGGGGAGGCCTGCCTCATGTCTGTGGCTTTGGGGG
This sequence comes from Pseudorca crassidens, assembly GCF_039906515.1. Taxonomy (NCBI): domain Eukaryota; kingdom Metazoa; phylum Chordata; class Mammalia; order Artiodactyla; family Delphinidae; genus Pseudorca; species Pseudorca crassidens. Next base: position 36,706,281 of record NC_090304.1, on the reverse strand, counting down.
AGCCGTGGCAGATACTTTGTTCCTTCTGATGGGCCATATGAGCCAAAGGCTAGATGAAGCTTTGTTCTTGACTCTTGAAAATTATAGTCTGATGTACTTCAAAGGGATTCTAATGAGGACATTGGAGGCACAAAGAACTCAGCTCTGCACATTCAGTTTTCAAGTCCCTGAAGTTTGGTGCTACTTGATGTCTCTAGCTAACCTCGTGCTCTTTCTGCCTTGCTTGTGCGTGGTGGGATGGTCTTAAAGGACCTTATCGTTCTCACCTTCCTTTTTCCCTCTTTGCCTCTGATGCGCTCCTCTCGCCTCAACAGCTCCTTTCTGAATTCTTTACATGCAAGGTTTGGCAGAAACAGCCTTCCTTTCTAACATGTTTATTAAAGACATTTTCTGAAAGCCAATCAATCCTGACCTTACTCACTTAAACAAATGTTCCTTTTCTCTCACCACGGCCATAGGTCTCATTTTTTTTTAATGTATTTTTCTCTGACTCTCCTGACCTTTTGAACAATTCTTTAGCCTTTGCCAGGAAAGAACTTGCTATCCCAGGCTCTGCACACATTTGCCACCTCTGTCCTGGTAGCTTTTCATACTGATGAGAATCTAGGCAAACTCTATGCCTCCCTCACGCCACCTTGGTAGCCTTCAGCCACTTGTTCTTTCAATGCAATTTCCAGACCAGTCCCCAAAGTAGGAAGTTGCAGAATGTCCAGTCTGGAAGGGACTTTATCAATAGCTCTATCCCTCACTTCAGATAGAGTAACTGAAGCCCAGAGAGGGAAAGCCACTTGGCCAAAGTCACACAGGAGGCAGAGACAGAGTCACTCTAGGGCCCCAGTCTTCCTCTTAGCCCTTTTTACCTTCAGGAATCATTTCTACATACAAAAGCCAGACTGGAATTCAACATCCTTACTGAATACAAATTGTACCTCATTTATGGAGTGCGTTAGCTGTGTGCCATTCATTATGCTAAGTGCTTTTAACATATACCTCATCTAATTCTCAGCAGGTACTCTTTGAGGTGAAATCCATTTTACAGATGGAGGAACTGAGGCAACGGTATGCTGGAGCTGGCTAGTACTGGCTCTGAAGAGCCAAACGTGTGTCTCTTCCCAATTCCATGTTCAGTGATTTCATGCTGCTAACTGAAATCAGCCACAGTGGGAGTATTTACACCACAGAAATGGGCGAATGCTACAAATCAGGGCTTTTCTCCATCCCCTGCCCCCCTCTCCTCCAGGAGATCCAGTTTACCGGCATACTCCTGGGCTTCCTATAAGTTTGCCCAAGGACACACAGCGGGGATGTGACAACGCTGGACCTTTACCCAGGGGTGTGTGACTTCAAAGCCTGAGCTCTCAACCATTACCCTGTATAGTTAACAGGGCCGAGTTGTCAGACTCGATCCTCTTGGGCTGGAGGTGGCGGTAGGAGACAGCTGATCCACAGGACTGTGGCAGCGTATGAGGTACCCGTATGCAGAGGGACCGCACCTGGCTGGCTGGGTCTGGCAGCCCTGGGAGCATGTCTCAGATTCCCTTGCTCCAGCGGCACTGGCTTCCTTGCTATTTGGGGGTTTTCCAAGCATGCTCCTAACACAGGGCCTCCTGTCATTGCTGTTCCCACTGCCTTAAATGCTCTTCCATAGATCAGCACAAAGCCTGCTCCGTCACTTCTTCTAGTCTGTGCTCTTCCCTGACCAACCCATCAAAAACAGCACCTCAGCAGTCTCCATTCACTTGCTTTAGTTGATTTTCATAGTACTTATCATGGCCTGTCTTCATAGCACATACGCGTTTGCTTTTTGTCTTTCTCAACCAGGTCCGTGAAGGTTGGACCTGTGTCTAGTTCACCATCATAGCTTCGGAGTGCAGACTAGGGAGGGATCAGATAGGTGACTTAAGGAATCTCAGCCGTTATTCTACATCACTGTTGCCTTTCTCAGACTTGCCTTAGGTAGTCAGCTACTAGCTCGTATTCATTTGTAAAGGTAAAGGGCTTCTCCTTGACTCTCTGATCTCATGGGATCTTCAAAGTCTACGACCATCTTCTCTCCACCCTGGAGCTGTTTCTTTCATGTTCCCACCTTCCCCCCTCAAGTAGGCCAACAGTCACATCTGTCAATGCTGATTTGCTAACAAATAATTAATCAAACATTTTACGAAGGAACCTTTGACCCCAAGAACTAATTACATTCCCATCTTAGAAGGCGAGTGTAGCTGTGTCCTTTAAACTAACTCTTTAAGCGGATGATTGGGACCGACTGAGTGTGACCTTTAGGGAAGCAAATACGAGGGGATTCAGGTAACAGTCAGCAATGGAGTGGCTGCAGGGATCCTGGGCCAGGTGCCTGTTCACTCATTCTGACCTGGAGGGTCACACCAATGCGCTCTCCCACATTTCCTGTGTCATGCCTGGCAGTAAATACATAATCACTCACGTGCATACACACGTGCACACACACGCATGCACACACACACCTTCCTTTCTGATTTCAAACATTTTACAAGTCCGTTGTAGAAAATTGAGAATACATGGAAAGACTAAAAGAATAGTTAAAAAATTACTTGTGATCTCACCCCTGAGCTCACAACTGTGAATATTTTGGTCAGTTTTCTTTTAGCCTTTTTTTCTATCAATTACCATCTATGTATTTTCTGACCTATATTTTAAGAAACTTAATACATCATGGACATCTTTCCACGTGATTAAATATGCTTATACACAGTCGCTTTTAGCTGGAGAGTATTCAGTGTATGTAGGTACCATGATTTAGTAATAACGTTTGGACAGTTCCGGTGTTTCCAGCTCTAGATTATTACAGATGATGCTGTGATGGAATTTCTCACTGGTATGTCTTAGACCAACAGGGATTAATCTCATAGTCCTTAACTTCAATTACTACAACTCAATGCTGTGGACTGAATGTTTGTGTCCCCCCACCCTTCCAAATTCATATGTCGATGCCCTAATCCCCAATGTGACTAGGAGAGGGGGGCCTTTGGGAGATAGTTGCGTTTAGACGAGGTCACAAGGGTAAAGCCCCTCTGATAGCATTAGTGTCCTTATAAGGAGATGAAGGGACCAGAGCACTCTCTCTCTTTCTCTCTCTCTCTCCCCCCTATGTGAGAATACAGTGAGAAGGCAACTCTCTGTGAACCAGGAGTACTGTCAGCATGAGCCCCACCATGCTGACACCCAGTCTCCAGACCTGTGAAAAATACATGTCTGTTGTTTAAGTCACCCAGTCTATGGTGCTCTGTTATCACAGCCACCTCACTGAGACCTCCTTCCTCACTAGAATGGCACCTATATGGCAACCATGATTTTACCTCTGGGCCTTTGCATATTCTGTTCCCTCTGCTTGGGTAGCTCTTTCCACTTCTCCCTCAAACTTTTTTTTTTTTTTAATTTTTGACTGTGTTCGGTCTTCGTTGCTGTGCACGGGCTTTCTCTAGTTGTGTCGAGTGGGGGCTACTCTTCGTTGTGGTGTGCAGGCTTCTCATTGCGGTGGCTTCTCTTGTTTTAGAGCACAGGCTCTAGGTGCGCGTGCTTCAGTAGTTGTGGCACAAGGGCTCAGTAGTCGTGGCTCTCAGGGTCTAGAGCGCAGGCTCAGTAGTTGTGGTGCACAGGCTTAGTTGCTCCGTGGCACGTGGGAATCTTCCCGGACCAGGGCTTGAACCTGTGTCCCCTGCATTGGCAGGCGGATTCTTAACCGCTGCACCACCAGGGAAGTCCCTCCCGCAAGCTTTTTTACCTGATTATCATAGGTTCTTTTTTTCTCCTCCAAGTCAGACGTTTCCTTATGTTTTAATATTTCTGAAATGACAATGACTGTAACAGCCAGTGTGTGTATTTGTGATGGGAACGAGTCGTGGGCTTTGAGAAATATCATCATTCCTCTTCGTCCCTCAAGGCTCAGTAATACTCTGGGTTTAGGTTGTCATAACCCCTTGGGCTATCACTGCACTCCTCACACTGCACTGCACTTGCTGCTGGTTTCTTTTCCCTACACGAGGACCTCCTTGAGAACAGCAAAAATGTATCTTACGTTCCCGTGGCTCCGCCTTCCAGTAGTTCAGTAGCCTGGGCTCCAGGACAGGTGCTGAGGTCTGTGGGGGAAGGGAGTGGTTTGTCCCCTGTCCTCCCGGCTGAATAGGTAAATGGAAGTATTTCCTTGTTCCAGGCCCATCGAGAGCTCCTCTACAGAGCCCTTTGGGGGTGGATCAGAGCACTTCATCTGCCCTACCTTTGAGGTTAATGCCCAGTTCAGGCCATTGTGGATACGTGTATTTGCTTTGAGCGAGGGCAGGGAGAAAACTTGGCAGGCGGAGGTTTTGCTAATTTCCACGTGGCTATAGAAAGCTTCCAAGAAACCACATTACCAGCAGAGCAATCGTTTTCACTGTGCCTCAGAATGACACTCAAGAGTCAGGGGACATGCTTGAATTTCAGCTTTACAAAAGGCCCCGCTTGTGATGTCACCTTTCCCTTCTGTCCCTCTCGCCCAACCCAGATACAATGACCGTGAATGAAGTTAGTCACTTGAGCTTCTCAGGACCCCTTCCTCCCACCTTCTCCCCCTCCCAATCCCTTCTGGGTCTTTCTCTTTGTCCTGAGTTCATCCTCCCTTATCTGCCTCTGCACGACTTTTTGTCTTGTTTTTTATTGATTAACTCTAACTCCAGAAAGACTACAGTGCGTACCTGTTACGTGGGAATCCGGGCTGCACAAAATTGGGAGAAGAGGGAGCGTCCCTTTCCAGCTGGGAAGGTGGGGGAAGACTTCATGGGGAGGCAGCTGATTCTTGAAGGATGGGTAGGATTCAAATGGGTGAGGAAGTGGTACAGGAAGGGCAGAAGTCACTCGAGCCTCGAGCAGGAGTCAGGCGTGGTCAAGAAGGTGAGGACTGTGGCCAAAGCAAACATTTATGTGTAATGCTTATAAAGTACCTGCAACATGCCTGCCACCAAATGTCCCTGGGTCCCTGCCACCAGGTACCTGGGTCTCCAGCTCATGTGTCTGTGTGAGCTTCTCTCATCTTTACCCCCGTGACAACCCAGCCTTCCAACGTGGTACCTCTCCAAGTTCAAACTGAAAAAAACTCCGTGAGCATAAAAACATTGGTACCCAATTTAGTCTTTACTGGACATTTTGAGGGGAGGTGGGGAAAAGACATTATCTTGTATACCTTGTCGCCAACAACTGAAAGTATCCAGCAGACATTTCTGTTTTCTCCAGAAGCCCTCCTTAGCCACACCATGGTATTGGGGGGCGGGGTGCTCCCTCCTTCCCCCACTCTTGCTGGCCCTTTTTATCTCTTGGATTCTTTCTCTCCCTTTACATTCCTCTCTCTTTATCAGCCGTTTCTTACCACCCAACTTACACATTACAAATCCGTCATGGTAATCAACAGCCCTCTCCACCTCCACCCCCAGGTTCTTGATCTGAGCCCTTGAGATCCGCCCTCCTGCAAGTGGCCTATTAAGTTCTGTTTTACAAACGAATGTGATACCTCCCAAGAGAAATCCTAGTGGCCACATATCAATAGTTTCCCTCTTGTTACATGTATATTTTCTCATTCAACCCCCCCCCCCAAAGCCCTTCTGTTACCTTCATTTGATAGATTAGACAACTGAAAATAAGAGAAGTGAATTGGTTTGCTCAAAGTCACACAGCAGCCAAAATGGCAGAGGTGAGACCTGAATTCTGGTACTTAAAAAAAAATGTATAATAGCCATCTCCTATACGTGGCATGTGAGGAGGGTGACTTTGATGGGAGAAGGGCTAGGCATGTACGTGGGGACCAGTATTAGTTTCCCGGGATTGCCATTAAAAAAATACCGTAGCGGGCTTCCCTGGTGGCGCAGTGGTTGAGAATCTGCCTGCCAATGCAGGGGACAAGGGTTCGAGCCCTGGTCTGGGAAGATCCCACATGCCGCAGAGCAACTAGGCCCGTGTGCCACAACTACTGAGCCTGCGCGTCTGGAGCCTGTGCTCTGCAACAAGAGAGGCCGCGATAGTGAGAGGCCCGCGCACCGCGATGAAGAGTGGCCCCCGCTCACCGCAACTAGAGAAAGCCCTCGCACAGAAACGAAGACCCAACACCGCCATAAATAAATTAATTAATTTAAAAAAAAATACCGTAGCAGGGTGGCTTGAGACAATAGAAATTTATTCTTCCCCAGCTCTGGAAGCTAGAAGTCTGAAATCAAGATGTCAGCAGGGTTGGTTCCTTCTGGTAGGTCTGAGGGAGAATCTGCTTTATGCCTCTCTTCCAGCTTCCGGGGGTTGCTGACAATTCCTGGCATTCCTTGGCTTGCGGACGCATCACTCCAATCTTTGTCTTCGTTTTCACATGGTGTTCTTCTCTATGTGTGTCTCGGTGCCTTCATGACCTTGTTCTGAGGACATCAATCACTAGACTTAAGGCCCACACTAATCCAGTACTAACTACATCTGCAAAGACCCTATTTCCAAATAAGGTCACGTTCTGAGCTTCCAGGAGGACACGAAGTTTTGGTCAGACAGCATTCAACCCAGTACAGGACCAGTTCATGAAGCTCCTAGAAGGTAGAGCCAGGAAGTTTAGACTGTGAGCAAGGAACAGTCATGAAGGGTTTTTGAGGAGGATGACAGAATCCAATCAAATTTCCACCCATTAGCACCACCACCAGCCCCCTCCCGCTTCAAATCTAACTGGTTCTGAGTGATTTCTTTCTGGCTACAGCTCCTTGTGCCTTGTTGCTTTTTTTTTTTTTTTTTTTTTTTTTTTGTGGTACACGGGCCTCTCACTGTTGTGGCCTCTTGCGTTGCGGAGCACAGGCTCTGGACACGCAGGCTCAGCGGCCATGGCTCAAGGGCCCAGCCGCTCCGCGGCATGTGGAATCTTCCCAGACCGGGGCACGAACCCGCGTCCCCTGCATCAGCAGGCGGACTCTCAACCACTGCGCCACCAGGGAAGCCCCCTTGTTGCTTTTTTAAGGAATTAAACTGGGTGGGTTTCCCTCAGCAGGTGGGTGTTTCCGAGACTGGCAATCTCCACTTCCTTTTGGAAATTTTGCATGTGAAACTAGTCAAAGCCTAAAGCATTAGTCACAACAAATCCGCTCCTACTGGACATTAAGAAGACTAAATGGGGCACCGGGTTCTTTTTGGTGAATGCAGTTTGGCTCTCCTTCCCATCATTTGCCCGCAGCCCCTTGGATTCCTTGGACTTTGTGCCCAGAGCCCCTTTCCTGAATTGTCCCTGGTGCAGGAAAAGCTGCTAAGGCCTGGTCAGGCCACCTCTGATAACCCTTCTGAGGACAGGGGCCAGGTACCGAGGCAGGGCAGAGGGTCAACCTGGGAGGGGCCACTAGGCCTGGCTGATCCGCAGCCAGGACCCTGGTGCCCAGTGAACTCACTTGCCATCTGGAAGCGGATGACAGAGCCCTGGGTGACCGCTTCAGTGCCCCGGTCTGACCCACCCCCAGCCAGTGCTGAGCTATTTTGATGCTGCTTTGAGGCTGGGAGAGCACTAGAACTTTGGGCCTCCTCTAGTGGCCGAAGCCACAGGCTCCATCCGTCTTTGTGGCTTTGCCAAGCTCTCAACTGGCCTACGAGGGAGCAGGCTTGGGAGAGACGCACTTGGCCTCAGTGAGTGTGCAGAGGCCTAGGGCTTCTGTTTATTTTGAACAGGAATACTCAAGCAGCGCGGCAGGGTTTCTCCATGTTGGGCCCAGCGTGCTGTCTTCAGATTCTGGACTGTAGGTTGGATGAGGACACAAGCATAGTGTGGTGACCAAAAGAGAGTTTGAATTCCTGATTCAGAGGCTTTTCCTCTACTGCTTCTGGCTAGCTGTGTGATCTCAGGCAAACTGCTTGACCTCTCTGAGTGTCCGTTTTTTCATCTATGAAATAGAGTGGATAATTCCTAATCCTCATAGGGTTTCAGAAGCAAGAGCTGAGAGACTTCATGTCAAAGTGCTACAGGCTGTATAGTGTATAAGGAGAGGGCATAATGGAAAATGTATAGCCCTATATCTGTACACAATAATAGCTTACATTTACTGAGGGTATAGTTCCTGCTAGACAATGTTCTGAGTACTTTTCATGGATTGTCGTATTTAATATGCACAATGGCCCTAGGAGTTAATGCCATTATTTTCTTTTTTGTTTTTTCTAACATCTTTATTGGAGTATAATTGCATTAATGCCATTATTATCTCTATTTTACAGATGAGGAAACTGTGACTCAGAGAAGTTACATAATTTGCTGAAGGTCAAACAGCTAGTTAGTTGTGAAGGCCAGATTCAGGCTCTGGAGCCTGTAGGCTTAACCCCAAGTGTATACTACTTCTCTCAGTGCAATCATAATCATCTTAAAACTGCCTGTTATTGGGACCTAGTCTCGGATAAACCCTGAAAATACATTGCCTGTAATCCTTACAGCAGCTCTGTGATACAAATATTATCACCTCCCCTTTAGAGATGAGGAAATTTGAGATGAAAGATTCTGTTCACTCCATTTATTGAGCACCTACTATTCTGTTTAAAACACTGGAGACACAACAGTGAACAAAATGGGGAGCTTCTACCTTCATAGAACTTATATTTTTGTGCTGGGGGACAGGTGATGAAATACATAAACAAAATAATTTCAAATCACGGTGATGGCGATGAAGAAAATAAATGTAGTGATGTGGCAGGGTGACAGGAGGTCCGGGAAGGCCTCTCTGAGGAGGGGCTGCTGGAGCTGAGACTTGAATGGTAAGAAAGAGGCAATGGTGTGATCTGCGTGGGGAGGAGCTATCTCAGGTGAGCAGAGGTCTGTGAGGAACAGAGAGGGGGCTGGAAGAGGCTGGGGAGGGGAGATCAAGGGTGCTGGGGGTCAGGGGAACAGGAGGCAGTGGCCATGGTGGAAAGCAAGGTGACTCTTGTAAGAGTCAGCGTGGACTCCTTTCTGCCGAAGCTGATTCTGGGGGCAGTTGTGCCGCCATGTCATTGGCCGTGTGTCCAGTGAGGGAGGATGGCCAGACCTGGGCAGGGCCGGGTGGGCTGGTGGAAAGCCTGCTTGGTTAGTGGGTGGGTGGGCTCAGGCCTGGCGCCTGTGAAGCCCTCTCTCATTTTGCTGCAGGGTTAACAGTCAGCAGGCCTGGGGGCTCAGGGGTTCCCTCCACACCCACACGGGCTGGTCGTCACACTCTGATGCATCTAGGGATCGGCACAGCTGGTAATCACCTGTGACTTAGACCCAGGCCGCTGCCAAAGTGGGAGCCAAGACCTCCCCGGGAAGGCAGAGCAGTTTCCTGGCCCCCTTTCACACATGCCCCTGGAGACCGTGGATCTTCATTTATTACAGATTTTGTAGGAACCCCACCATCTACGGAGAATTGCAGCAGATGTTTCAAAAAGCCTAATGAGCATTTTTTCCCCTCGTGAGAGGAGGAAGACGCTTTGTGCCATTGATCAGCGTGAAATTGCAGCCCTTTGGACCTGGAAGATACTTTTTTTTTTTTAAGTAAACATTTATTTATATTTGGCTGCGTTGGGCCTTCGTTGCTGCGCACGGGCTTTCTCTAGTTGTGGCGAGCAGGGGCTACTCTTCATTGCAGTGCGCGGGCTTCTCATTGCAGTGGCTTCTCATGTTGCGGAGCACCAGCTCTAGGTGGGCGGGCTTCAGTAGTTGTGGCTCACAGGCTTCAGTAGTTCTGGCACGCGGGCTTCAGTAGTTGTGGCTCGCGGGCTCTAGAGCGCAGGCTCAGTAGTTGTGGTGCACGGGCTTAGTTGCTCCGCGGCATGTGGGATCTTCCCGGACCAGGGCTTGAACCCGTGTCCCCTGCATTGGCAGGCAGATTCTTAACCAGTGTGCCACCAGGGAAGTCCTGGAAGATACTTTAGAGACAATCTTGTCCAACACTCTCACTTAGAAGAAGAGACTAAGGCTCAGGTGTTATTTTAATTTAGTGTCATGAAAAAGAGTTGGTAAAAGTCTTTCTGGGGAAAATCAAAAACCAAACAAATATACCTTTTCTGATTTAGTGAACAGAGAAAATAGGCTGTTGGATTGAAGAGAGGCTGGCAGCAGAGCAGAGCGGGGCTGCTGGTGTCAGATATAGGATTGGTTCCCACATCTGCTGCTTACTAGCTATACGTTCTGGGGCAAAGTTATTTAATGTCTCAGTTTGTAAAATATAGATAATAGTGGACGCTCAGCTCATGTAAACTGAATAAAATACCGTATAAAGTGCTCATCGCATAGTGAGTGTTCAGTAAGTGGCTGCTGCTGTTACCATTTGCAGGGGCAGACGCAGAAGATGCAGATGACCAGTGATGCAGAGCATAGGAAAATGCTCAGTGATGGCAAGAGGGTCTACAAATGGTATTATCTTGAGCTCAGCCCTCCATAGCATCCCTAAGAACTGATTTTTATTAATTCCCCTCCAAAAGTTTGTTATGTGATCATTTGCCTCTACTTCCTGAAAGGCTATTTCTAAGACAAAAATAGTCCCCGTGAAGCGAGAGTTCCGGCATATGAATTAGCGGTTTGGAACAGAGATTAGTGTTTCTCATTTCAAGAGCAGCCCCAGCACATCTGCCAGTGTGTGAGCCTTGAGACGGCTCCTCAGAGAGACAGGCTGGAGAAAGAGGTGTCCAGCCTAACCCAGCTGTTCTAGAGCCTATCCTTTGTCCAATCCCAACTCAACCCTGGGGCAATACAGTAAGGTGTATTGCTTTTTTTTTTTTTTTTTTTTTTTTTTTTGTGGTACGCGGGCCTCTCACTGTTGTGGCCCCTCCCGTTGCAGAGCACAGGCTCCGGACGCGCAGGCTCAGCGGCCACGGCTCATGGGCCCAGCCGCTCCGCGGCATGTGGGATCTTCCCGGACCGGGGCATGAACCCGTGTCCCCTGCATCAGCAGGCAGACTCTCAACCACTGCGCCACCAGGGAAGCCCAGGTGTATTATATTTTAAGGGGACAGTTTCCCTTATCTCATCAGTTCCACTATGGTTTCCGTTGAAATTATCACTGGACAGGGATGTCTGTTCTTAGTCATTTCCCTCTTGGCTTCGGGGAGACTGCAGGCATGAGGAAGATTAGAAGACCCATCCACAGCAGCCACTAACTCACAAGCTCTGACAACTGACCATCCACTGGTGACTCAGCACCAACTCGTCCCTTCGGTGGGCTCTGCAGGGGCCGGGCTGGGCCTTGCCACTCCCTGTTTCTTTCCCTTCTGCAGAATGCAGTCTCCATCTTCGTGTTATGAAAACAGCATCTTTTCAAAATAAAATTCAAAGAGTAGGAAGAATCAAGAGGCCTTTTCAAGATAGAATTTAGCTGAGAGGACCAAATCGTGTCCAATATCTCAGGTTAAAAAGAATCAGCTATGAAGTACAAATGCAGTTGACTTTGGCCCTGAGATCTATGGGGAAAACTGGGGGGAAAAAAGAGCAGCGAATCAGCAGCACAAGCAATATTTGCTGTGAGCTGTTCCAGTCATGGGTGTGAGTAAGTAACTCTGTCCCAGGATCCTATCGAGTTTGGTTTGTGCCTCGAGGTGTGGAGTTTGGAAAGGTACCAATGCTGGCGGTTCTTCTGCTTTGGGGAAGAAATAAAAGGAAATCCCTGTGGGAGTGCTGTTTCTTGAAAACCTGCTGCTTACCTGAGCCCTGTGTTCAGGAGGCCAGGGGGAGTCTGAAGGAGCTCGTGTGGAATCTGAGCACAGAGGCTGCTCATCTGGGCCAAGGCTCAGAGCCAAGGCCAATGTGAATGTCCAGATTGCCCAAGGAGAGGGCAGTGGGGGGTGGCTTTGGTCTTTGGGGTGTCATTTATTCATTCATCTTTTTATTGAGCACCTACTATGCCCCAGGCACTGTTCTAGTGAAACAAGAATAGCGAGGTTTCTGTCGTCATGGAATTTAGCTTCTTGTGGGGGGATACAGACAAACCACAAGTAAACAAATGCATTAAAACGTTTATTAATAAGAGAGTGACAAGTGCTGTGAAGAAAGTAGAGCAGGGTGATGTGTTCCAGAGTGGCTCAATGAAGACCAGTCTGGGGAGGCAGCATTAGAACTGAAACCCCAAGCACATGAAGATGGGAGAGCCTGGTCCAGGCAGGGGACTCCCCAACACAAAGGCTCCGGGTAGGGACAGGCTTGGCTCATTCAATGAGCTTATCGATGGCCAGTGTCCCTGGACCATTCTGCATTTGTGGCTTGTTTCAGCTGTATACCTGGCGTACTATAACCCCAACTGGAGTATCCAGGAGTGTCTAGAACTGCTTTGGAGGCAAGAAGAAATGATTACTCAGAGAACGAACCTTCCCTCCTTCTCACCTCCACATCTAACCTACCATCAAGCTCTGTTGTTTCGTGCTCCCTGTGTTTCTTAGGTGAGTCCACTTCTCCACTTCTCCACCTCTAAACCAGATTCCTCACATGCAGTCTTGCCCAGTTCCAGTCCACTCTCCACACTGTGTTCAGAATGATCTTTTAAAACTTCAAATCTGGGGGGGTTCCCTGGTGGTCCAGTGGTTAGGACTCCACGCTTCCACTTCAGGGGGCATAGGTTCAGTCCCTGGTCAGGCAACTACGATTCTGCTTGTCGCACGGCGTGGCTAAAAGATAAAACGACCAACCAAACAAACAAGCAAACAAACAAAAACAAAATCCAGAAAACCTCAAATCTGGTCATGTCACAAATGCGTACACACACACACACACTCACACTCACACTCACACTCCCCTCCTTGGTACTTTTTCATGACTCCTCTTGCTCTCAGCGTAATCCCACAATGACATGCAAAGCCCTGTCTATGCAGCTCCCCTATTTCTTCCCTAGCCTTATTTCTAGCCATTTGTGGCTTCACTTTCCATGCTCTGGCTACACATACAGTTCCTCCAATTTGCTATACTAGTTCTGGCCTCGGGCCTTTGCACAAGCCTCAGTGGATCCTGACCTGTCCTCCTTCCATGCATCTTGGCCTCAGCAACTTCTCCTCGGGTCTCTCAGCATAGCTGTTACTTCAGCAGGGATGGCTTCCTCGTTCTTTGACACTATGATATTACACAGGGTCTTTCGGTTTCATGTGCCCACTAGCACTTCATATTTTTTTCATAACTCTCAGCACACTTGCATTTACTTGTGAAGTCTCTTTCTTGCACTAGTCCACAAGCTCCACGAGGGCAGGAACCATGCCTGTCTTGTTTGTTGCTGTGTCCTCAGCACTTAGAAAGTTTCTGGAGTACGGTAGACACTTAAGATGTAGTTGTTGAAGGAATGAATGCTTACAGAGACCTTGAATCCGAAATGTTCCACTTGAATGTGCTACTTGCTTTCAACAAAACGAAATAACAGGAGACCGTCTGTATTTTCTGTTCCATTTTCCTACCCTATAGAGATGGTGATTGATATCTGGAGTTCAAGAATAAGCATAGCGAGCAGGAGTTCTGGCAGATGCACAACCTGCTTAGGAAGTCTGTTCTTGCCTTCGACTATCAGAACGGTGTTATTTTCTTTGGCTCAAAGGAGTCTAAGACTGTGTGTATTCAGGGAAACGGTATAGACCCACTGTGTGGAGTCAGGGCCAGGGGTGAGACTCCAATAATAATCAAGTGAAAGAGGGTTGTGTGAAGCCTGGTAGGGGACGTTGCCTTTCTCAGCGGCTGAGGAATTGGAACATTCCCCCTTGTGTCAATGTGGAAGTGAATGAATTAAGCTCCGTTTTTTGCCTTGCCTGGAAAAATACCAGTGCTGTACTTACCGAGTTCCTGAAAGCAAAGCCCACATGCCACTCAGTCTCAGGTCTATGAGAGACTGTTACAGGAAAAGAGAGTCAACGTTCACAGACGATAGGAAGTGTCACTGAAGTGGAAAAAGATTAGAGCCATGGATTTTGACTTTTTTGAGGTTACGCACCCTTTCAAAATTCTGACAAAAGCAGTGGACCTCCCCTCCATGCCCCTTCCCCCTCTGCAAAACGTATATTTATATAACATCCTCCCATTCATGGGGACCCTGGAGGGCCTCAGGTTAAAAATTCCAGTTAGAGGGTCTGATTGGAAATTGAGCAGAAATATAGCTAATAAGAGATGACAGTGAAGCACAACTTAGACAATGTTTGGTCTGAAGAATAGAATAGAAATGCTCCGTAATTAGATTTTTCCATTCCTGAAGTTCTTTACTTTTTATAAGTTGGTTGACGAAGGGTGAATATGCGCATCAGAGTGAAATGAGGTATAGACCTTTAGGACCTGGGGGCAAGCCACGCTGAGCATATCCCAGATTTAACCACCCATGGTGATCCATCCACTAAAATGTGAGCCCCGTGAGGCCAGGATTTTGGTCTGTCATCTTCACTGCTGGTCCCTGGTGTCTAGCTCAGTGCCTGGCACTTAGTAGATGCTCAGTAAATATGTATTGAATGAATGAATCAATTAATTAATCTATCCTGGGTTGTCCCTGTTCACTCTACCTCCCTCTCCTTAGTTTTGTTCTGAATTAATCACATTCCTTAGTTTTGATGTATTTGTTCAAGAACTGTTTACTAAGCACCTCCTAGCCTTCTGGTGGACCATTGTTGTTCTCTAGAATAGAATAACATGAGATGAAAGGGCTCCTGCTCTGGGTTAAAGTCTCAGTTCTGCTGCTGGAAAATGGCTGTGAGAATAAAATAAAATAAAATGAAATAAAAACTGTAAAATGGGTGTGAGAATTAGATAAGGTATTCAGCTTAAGCACTTAGCACAATTCTCGACACACATCTTCGTGTTGTTGTAATAAATGTCAGCCATTTTATTATGTATTACCTGGCTCCTCTGCCATATACTTCATTGGCTCCTTTGGGGACCTCTTTACTTGCTGAGCCCACATTTCTGAATCTCAGAAACTAATTGTTATCTAAAGCAGATAAAGTGTATGCAGCCTTTAAAAAGTCCCAGAATATTCAATCATGACTATATTTAAGGATTGGGAACATGACTAATTTTCACCCTTTTCTATTTTTCTGTATTTTCCGTTTTAATTAATAAGCATGTATTACTTTCATCAGTTAAAAAGTATTGTGTAAGAAAAAGTATTATAATGAAAAATGTGTATTTTCAATTTTACTAAATTCAGAGGTAGAAAACAAGAATATTTTATTGTATCTGGGCTAGAGAATCAATTTGAGAACTCAGTTTGTCCATTTTTTTGCCCAAATAAAAATGCCCAAACACAAACACCAAAAAAGGAAGGGTGCCTTCCTGAGCAGACACGGTTGTGTTCAGTTTAGTGGATGTAGGATTAAGAACTTGGACTCGTGGCTTTGTCTCCCAGCTCTACCTCCGCCGAACTCTGTATGTAATGCTGGGGAAACTGTTCAACCTCTTTAAGCCTCAGTTTTCTCATCAGTGAAAGGGAAGGGACAAATGGAGAACATTTTCCTTATAGATTGTTATGAGCATGAATATCTTACTTCACACGTAAGTCTTCAATACACTCTTTTCTTCTTTTTTCCAAGTACATCAGTAACATTATCATTCTTTACGTTATATGTGACATGTTTGTCACAATAGGCATTCCAGAGTTGAGGCATTGGAGGTGACAGGTACTCAATGGTCATCTGAGTCAGTATTGCCTTAATGAGAGCATCTGCGCATTCTCACAATTTAAAGTCTCCTTCCCCTTCATTTTGGTGACCAACAAGACTACCGTAAATGTCTTCGGTTTTCTGAAGTTCACAGGGTATTAATATGTTGGGGCACTATGTAAATTTAAAGAAGTCATACACAGCAGTTATTACCTTGGTATAAAAAATTTACATTATATGCATTTTGTGCATGTGTGTATATACGTCTCCACTTTGATGACTAATCATCATCTCACACTGATCACGGCCACACCAGAACTTTGGATCTCTCACACCCGTCTCACCAACTGCTTCTCTCTTAGTCTTCTGCACTCAGTAAATGACACCAACATCTGCCTAGTTGTTCAAGCTGAAAACCCAAGTTGTCCTTCACACCTCTCTTTCCCTCACCTCCCATACGTGATGTGTCTCAAACCCGAGCCCTTCTCACCACCGCCACTGCCGCCATCGCAAACAGAGCCACCATCCTCTCCCTCCTGGGTGAGTATGACAGCGACAGCCCACCTCCCTGTGCCACCCTGGACCCCTACGGCCATTTCCCTGCGGTGGAGCCAGAGGAAGCGCTGACAAGTAGACCCAGGTTGTGCCACTCACTTGCTCAGAACCTCCTGCCCCCACCCCAGCAACTTCCTATAATATTGGACATGAAACTCAAAAAATGGCTTACTGTCCTTCAGATCTCAATATTAGGTGATAAGCAAACTTCTTCTGTAAAGGGCCAGATGGAAAATGTTTTAGGTTTTGTGGGCCACATAGGAGTCTATCACGTTGCCGTCATCTTCTCCTTCTTTGCCTTCATATTTGTGTCTTGTTTCTTTCTCCATCTCTGTTTCCTTCTCCTGTGATACCACTCATTTGCAGCAAGGCGACCCTCTTTTAAACACTCGGCCCTGTTGCTCGGTCTAATAGAGAGAGATCAGGTGAAGACGCCAAGCTGTGCTCTGGTTGATACTTTGAAGTGAGGGGAGCTGTCCAGCTCCCAGGAAGCTGATGCCCTTGGAGCATCCCTGGATAAGTGCTCAGCGGAGCCAATTCCTGATGTCTCTCGAGGAGGGAGAGAAGCATCTCTTGGAGCCAGAGGAAAGCGCTGAGATCAGCGCTCCTCGCCTGGAATATACAGCTAAGCCAGCCTGCGATCCAGCTAGTGCAGGCATTGAAGAGATGGTGCTTATCAGGCCTAGATGGGACATGGTGGAAAGATCTGGTATTTCTGGAGCCATTGAATAGAACATGGTGACTCCCAGCCCCAGGCACAAATACCCCAGAGTCTCCTCCTAGGGGCCCCTTTGGATTGGCAAGCGAGAGGGGTGCATCTGGAGCAGGCAGCCACCTCCCACCCTACACTCCCACCCTGCCTCGTTCTAGTCCAGAAACTTCAGAAGAAATAGGCCTGGGTCTGGATTGTTGCAAAAGAGAGGCTGAGCCCCTTCCTGGGGCCATTGTAGGAGGCTACTCAGGGGCTGGATGGGGTGCTGCATGGGGTGGTCCTGTGGAGGACTCCAGGAGGACTTGGGGCCACACACCCTCAAATTCTAGCTCAGGGTCAGACGGTGAGCCTTGTATTAGGCAGTGAGCTTGGCTATAAACTGACTCATACACCAGGCAAGGACTGGGCCAGCCCTGGCCCAGGAGCCAGGTTACGGAGTGAAAAGATATAGGAATCTCTTCCTTGGATGACCCTTAGGATAGAAACTGGGGAGTGTAGGACAGCGGAGCCCATACACTGTCCAGACTGGGGAGTTTTATGTCTGAGATCATGAGTCTAGCTCTTGATTTTAGAAAATAAGACAGCTGTGGAATAGTACAATAGTATTCCACAATAGTAGTACAATAGTATTGTGGAAATGCAATGATAGTACAAATCAAACTGTCCATCACAGCCGTGCCTCCGGAGCTGAAGGCAGGAGGTCAGATGGTTTGGGATCTGGTGACGGGTCTGCTGTGTGGTTTTGGGCCCGTCACTTGACCTTTCTGGCCTTTAGCGTTTTCGCTTGTACAATGGTAATGGTAAGTCTTGACATTGTCATCTCGTTGAGTTATTAGGATTACCAGGGAATTAAGAAAGTCTTTGCAAAGTTAAAAAGGCTCTAGTCATGTATAACTTGGTCCCTAATCAAGTTGTGTGAAACAGTAATACCAAGAGAAATAAGAAACATCCAGTGAGCGCTGACCGTGTGCCAGGCACCATGCCCAGTGTTCATATGCATGTCACATGTGGTCCTCACAGCAACCTTGAGAGAGGGCACCATATATAGAGAGAGATAGATATCCCCATGAACAGATGAGGTCATAGACCTCACAAGAAGTTAAATAACTTGCCCCAGGTCACACAGCTAGCCAGGGTGAACCAGACTCTAAATTCAAGAAGTTTGTTCCGGAGGATGCGCTGGGACCTCGAGGGCCTGTAGCCCAGATCTCCAGGCTGCCAGCCCACCCTACTTGGCTTCCTCGGAGGAGATAACCACAGTCTGTCCAGAGAAAACCGACCCATCACTATCTCCTCCCTGCAGATGGGTTCAATCCCTGCCAACTGCAGAGAGGCTGTGGGGCTTTGACAGCCAAGGGTTCCAGTGGGGTGGCAAATCCCCACCAGTCCTGGGACACGGGAGAGATGCAGGGAAGCAGGTGCTCCTCCAGGTTATGGGGGCAGGCACGTGGGGTGGAACTTCCTCATTCAGGATGGGCCTCCCTCCCTGCATGTTGAGTGGGTCTTGGAAGAACATTTCCGTGAGAACGCAGAGGCAGGGAGGCCATCTCTGAAGGGCAGGCTGTTGTTTTCCATGTTCTCATCAGGAAGAAGAGAAGGAAAAGCAGTCAGTGCTCCCTCACCGCAGCCCCTCCTTCAGGAAGGGGGCTATCCAGCCCTCCTTCACGACAGCACAGCGTGTGGCGGCAGCCCAGGCCTCTTTGCTCAGCAAGCCTGATGCTTCCCCGTGTAGTGGAGTTTGGCGAGTTCGGCCAACAGAAAGTGGTAGATAAGGGATTCTGGATGCCCCTCTCTGAAAATTCCTCAGGAGCCTTTTCAGATGGATGGGGATGCGGAAAGGACATGAAAACAGGTAGAAGAGGAATTATTGAAAGAACTGTGGCCTTTGTCCTGGACAAGAGAAGACCCAGGAAGCCTGGGCTCTGTCCATATCGGAGGGGCCGCCCTGGGCAGGTGAGTTCGGAGTGGCCTCCATGGAGTGGAGGAAGGAAAGTCAGGGAATAGTGTAAGGAAACCGCAGAAATCTCACAGAAGGAAAACGCAGCATAACGGGCAGATGCTTCCAGAAGCGAAAAGAACCGCCCTGGGGGCGGTGAGCACTCCATCACTGCAGGGGCTCTAGCAGTGGAAGGGGCCCCCTTGGCAGAGGCTTTGCTAAGGCGGGGACGTGTGCCCGGTAGGAAGAGAACTCAGGGGTCCTGAGGACTGCACAGCCCTGAGAGTCTGTGGTGGTGGGAAGAGGGAGGGTGGGAAATGGGATGGAATGGGATAGACTAGGATGGAAGTGGTGGCATATTCACTGCAGGCCTGGGCTGCCCTGGCCTCTCCCTGCCCCGACACCGGACCGCGGCTCTCCCTCTCCATTCTGTCTTGGCTCTAGTGCCCTGGGACCACCAACCTCACTATTACTTTTCCTTCCCAAAATAACTACCAGCCCCCCACCACTGCCCTCATGTGCCCTGCTTGTTGCTGGGTGGCACTACTGGATAATGGACCAGAGGACTCATTCTGGGGCTGTGTTACTTTTCTCAGGTAATATGATGCCATCCCCTGGGTACAAAGCCCTTGCCCCAGAAGCAGTGGTTGTCAGTCATTAGTGGGCCTTAGAATGAGCTGCAGAGGTTGTACAAAACACAGACTGCTGGGTCCCACCAGAGATTTTCATTCAGTAGGTCTGGCATGGTGCCCAGGAATTTGCATATCTAACAAGTTCCCAGGTATTGCTGATGCTGCTGGTCCGAGGACCACCCTTTGAGAACCACTGCTCTAGATGATCTATAAGGCCTATAACCCTAGGCCCAAGGCTGTGGATTCAGACAAACCTATGGTGGAATCCCAGCTACACCATTTATGAGCTGTGTGATGTCTGGCAGTTCACCCAACGCCTCTGTGCT
The DNA here is from genome assembly GCF_039906515.1 of Pseudorca crassidens. Lineage (NCBI taxonomy): Eukaryota > Metazoa > Chordata > Mammalia > Artiodactyla > Delphinidae > Pseudorca > Pseudorca crassidens. Next base: position 36,686,565 of record NC_090304.1, on the reverse strand, counting down.
CCCAATACCGGCTCTGTAAAATGTTGATGGTAATACTTTCACAGAGTTATTGTGAGGACTGAAGATGGTGATTAGCTTAGACAGTGCTGGGGACATGCTAAGTAGGCAAGTACTCAATAAATGTTAGCAACTTTTATTATCAGAATAAAACAGTGGGGATTTTAGACATCCCACGTCCACCTCCATAGGATAGTGGTGTCAGAGCAGAGAAAGGCATCCGTTCTCCTCCAGTTGTGCTCCATGTGTTGGGCCAATCCCATGTTATTCTTTACGCATCTGCTCTGTGGGTGCTGGAAGGATGGGAATTCATCATTAGTAGGGCCATCCTTCAAATGTGGGTTTTGTGTTGGTGGCCAACCACGCATTCTGGGTGACTAGCTCCTGGTGTGACTCTGCAGCTTTTAGCACACAAGAATTACAGCTGGGTCATCTTAGGTCTCTTGTCACGTTTCTGTTGGAGTCCCAGAGCCCCTCTCTCTTGTCACTCATATCCTGTTATGAGGATATAATTGATAGTTATAATAATAGAAATGCAGGCTTAAGTCTTTTGCTGCAAAGTCTCAAAGTTAAGTGGAAAAATCTAGGGCTGACTTCAGATGGCCTGGAGCTGCTCTGAATGTTGCTGAAGAGGGGGACCCTCTGGGAAAATACATACCAGTTTCCACTTTGTGGGAGACATATCTTGAAGTGTGTTACTTGGAATAGTAGCTGGAGAAATGCTTCACCCAAAGGGTTCTGTAGTCAAATTTGGGAAGTACTCCATTTCTGGTTTCCTGCTAAGAGCTCCAAGATGTACACTAGCGTATTTAAGCTTCCCAGGAGTCCTGCAGTTGAGACACATATGTAAGTTTGTGGAACGAAGTAAACTTTGTTTACCATCAATAAATTTGGGGAAACTAGTTCTAGGAATCTACAGTTTTCCAGGTGCCTTCATAGGTAGTATCTTACCTGATTTTCAAAGCAACCCTGAAAGGTAAGTATGATCATACCCATTTTATGGAAGAGGAGGCAGAGAGGTTTATAATTTGCTCCAGGTCACATTTAAAAAAAAACCTACAATTGCATGACCTGAGAAAGAATTTGGTGCATCTGGTGGAATTTTATTTGTAGTAACAACAATCATTAAAACTAAACAAAAACAAAAAACAAGCAAAAAACAAAAACAATCCTCCCCCGACTAAGTGGGAATGGTACCTATTATCTGTCAAAACCCTTTCAGTGGAGTACATTTATATTATTTATTGATCTTAGGCTCATGTTATAATTATGATGTCACCACACAGAGAGATAGAACAGCACAGGGTGAGAATGTAGATTCTGCAGCTAAACAGAGTTTAAATCCAAGCCATGTGACTCTAGGTGGGTTATTTAACTTTTCTGTCCTAATTTTCCCTCTGTACCATGTAATTTTCAAACCTATATCATAAGGTTACTATGATGATTCAATGAGATTTTACATGCAGACTTCTCAGAATGGTACCTGGCACATAGAAATTCAATGAAGGTATTAATTATGTTGCTGCTATTGCTTTTGTTAATAGTACTATTATTATGTAAAGTCCGTTTGTCTTGAGAACCTTTGAGAGTGGAGTTGGATAGCAGCCAATAAGGTCTAAGACCTAGTTTGGCGGTCTCATTAAACAGCTGTGCAACGTTAGACAGCTCACTTACCCTCTCTGTGCCTCAGTGTCCTCTTGGAAAATCATGCCAACCATTCAACTTAGTTCACAGAATAGTTACCTGGGTAACTGATGAGAAAGTGCTTTGATAAATATAACACCAGGTCACCTTGAGTTCTCGATGTCCACATTTGACTGGAGCATGACCAGAGAGGAAGTTGTGTAAAGGGGTTGGCTTGAGAGAACCTCTCTACTAGTCTTACTCTAGGAGCTGAGAAATGCCCTGAACTGCCAAGGCCGTTTGATCAGCAGCCGCAGTAATTATGACCAGTGTAATTTCATGGGCCTGTACGGAAGCCAAAAGCAAGTCATTAGCGGCGCTGGGAGTTTTCCTTTGCTCAACAATGGCGCCCTCATTCTGGGATTTCCCTGCTGTCCTCTGTTGACTTGGAATAGAGGGTGATTGTGTACACACACTCTCTCGGCTGGTGCATCTCAGACATCTGTTTCCTCCTGTTTATCCTCAGCTCAGGCCCTGTGTACTGGATCCAGAGAGCCAGCCCCGATCCTCTCCCGGGGGGCACTCATCACAGTCACCCTCTCCTGGGCTGGCAGGGAGAAGGAACACTCAGTGTGGATGTGTACACTGCTGGAGGGTGTGTGTGTGTGTGTGTGTGTGTGTGTGTGTGTGTGTGTGTGTAGCCATCTCCTGTGAGATCAGGAGGCCTAACAAAAGTGGAATCAACTTACCTACTGCTTTTGTTCCAAGGGGAAAAAAAGCCCCCATTGGGGAATAATTTTTAGCCCACGTCTAGGGTATTCGTGTCCCTTTAATCGTTCAATCATGTAACTTTTCTGTTGAAAGCAACTACACTCCCAAGAGCAAAGTTATTAGGGAGGCGCTCAGTTCCTCAACAGTTCCCAGGAGGTGTAGACCACGGCCCCCTGGGAAAGGCGCAGCCTCTTAAGTTGCTAACCTTAATCCCCGGGGAACAGAATTGGCCCAGAATGAAAAGGCTGATCCCACAGGGAAAATAAAATAAACGAAACCACACCACCCTCTCCCCCACCAAACCACAGCCACCGAAAACCAAACATAGCAAAACCCAACACCCTAACACACCCCAGTGAGAGTTTGAGGGCAGCTCTGTTCTAAACTGTTTCTCTGAATCACTCAGATGCAAAACCAGAACAGAGGATAAAAATTAGAAACCATTTAACTTTCTTAAGTGCTTCCACAATAGCTATCCATATTTCTGTGGCCGCAGTTTTGTGGCAGAAGTTTTTCTACATTTTTTTTTCTTTTGCTTAAATGGTTTTATTTCACCTTATGTGAACCCCTAGCCCCCCTAAGTGGGCTAGATAAGCCTGAAACAAGTCTTTAAGCCACTTCCCAAAATGTCTGTGGGTCACCATGCCCCAGCACCTCCCTGGGGTCAGAACTGGAAGTGGCGGTCCTCAGAGTGGGGGAATTGGAGGGAGGACTGGCCAGGCGGAGGCCCTTCAAAGGGGGGTCAGAGGTCACACACAGATTGTGCAATTTCAACCCTTATCTGCCTCACTGAGGTGGTGGGAGGGGAAGGGGCTGGAGGAGGAGCCCCCAGGCCTGGGGTGTTGAGCAGAGCAAATAAATACCGGGGGCACCTGGCAACCCTCCGATGTAAGGGATAAACAAGCACGCTCTTTGGAGGTGTGTCCTCCATTGCTGGGGACCAGTTTGTCTGCCTTGTATAAATCAAAACCTCTTGCCTTGGAGCTTTGAATTTAGTCTTTAATTCCTTATTCATTCACCCTGAAACTTATTTTTTACCCTACTCCCCCCTCTATGTTTGACAGTGTTTGAGCGGCTCTAGAGAGAAATAAGATAGAATCCTCACTCTCAAAAATCTCTTCTTCTACTAATATTTAAAAGGAAATATCAAATACCCAGACTCCCAGCAAACAAGTGAATCTTTAGTCTGAGTCACCACGGATTTCTGATTCCTTCCTGAGGGCTTGCCCAAGATGCCATCATGCCCAGTGCTTCCAGCCTCACAATTCAGTTGGGTTTATTTTTCATACATTTTTCATGTTACAGTGGAAGGAGCTGTATACGGGGATTCTTCTGGAAGTTGGGGGTGGGGGTGGGGGACTGGATGATCTTTCAACCCCCTATAGCCCTGACATTCTGGATTTGTTAATTGTGTTTAATTATACCAATGTTAAGCCAAGCACTATTCTGCATGTACAAAGATGAATAAGGTAGAGCACCTGTTTCTAAGCAACTTATAATCTAGTGGTAATAATATCAATACTAATACCCATAACAGCAAATAAAACATACCAACCTCAAACTCCAAGAGAAGATGGACTATTATAAAGGCCATCAAGAAGATGGAAACAAAATACTGGGGACCACAGAGGAGGGTGGAAATAGTTCTGATGCGGGGGGGATTGAAGAGCACTTCACCAACTAAGTTAGTTTTGCTCTGGGTCCTGAAAGAACAACATGATATCGTCCAGCAGAGAATGGAAGGAAAAGCACTTCTAAGCTGAGGGAACAGCCTAGGCGAGGGCATGGCAGTGTGACCGTGAGTGGCCTAGTCCTGGGGAGTGAGCAGCTCACAGGTACATTGGGAGGGGCGATGGGAGACCCTGTTCCACCCAGAAATTCTCTACCACCACCTGACCCCGTCACTGGAAGGAAGAAAGTAAATTGTGTGGGGAGCCAGGAAGCGACCAATTAAACCCTGTTCGGGGGAATACAAGAAAGTCAGTGATATTTTAGTATGTGCGCTGGGAGATGCCTTTACATAATTCTTTATCTTAAGAGAAAAGGAAAGGAGGTGTGGGGGGAGAGAAATCCTTTGCTAGCCCAGCCAGCCCAGCCCTTTCTAGGGGCATATTCATTCATTTGTGGACTTGTCACTGTGATGCTGTGTCTGCCCTCTTGAAAGCCATACATCTTACTTTCAAACCCCCCAGTCGTCTTGGACCCCCTGCAGACCCCAGCATTCCCAGGCTGACCTATAGGCAGGGGGCTCACTTTCCCAGAGGTTGGCAGAGGGGAGGTGGCACCTCCTGTGCTCAGACTCTCCTTGTCCCTGGCTTTCAACAGGAGTTTTTTCCTCTCCAGGAAGGCTTAGTGCTTTTCTTAACTTTGATGCTCAAGTCCTGAAAAGCCTGCCAGCTGTGTACTTTTTCAAGCCTTTTATTTTAATTTTTATACATCTTCTTTTTCCATATCGAAGATTGCAGGGCCCTACCAGAGTGGGAAGGAGACTTAAAATAAGTCTGAAAGCCCCTCGCAAAAATATCTGCTCACAGGTCCTCTTCATTATCCCAGGGATGGCATTTCTGTACTTTCATTTCCTGCAGGAAGTTTGACAATAACACAGACACTGCAGAGATAGTGGGTGAGGAAGGCTGACCTGTTTGGCGGCTTCTGAGCCGGTTGAACAGAGCCAATCACTCTCCCTCTCTCTGAGCCTTTATCCGCAAAATGACCTTTCTTAGCAGGGCTGTGATGAGTAAGTGAAAGTTGCCCTGTGCCATGCTTGATACATAGCTGCTAATATGGCTAGGTTTTTCATTTGACAGGTGATGCTAAGCTCTTCTGTGGCATTTTTCTGTTCAAGCCCAGTTATTTGGGGGAAAAATAGTGGACTCCCCACGTCAAGCTAACTAGCTTCTCCCTTCCTCTGGGGTGGCACACCGCTTCTGGTCTTAACTTCGTTAGCCTCGTACCACGTAAAAGCTGACATCTCTCCACAGTCTGCCTCACATGTGGGTGGAAAGGCACCAGCCCACGTTCAGGCCCGTCTAAAGAGCCCATGTTGTTTGCTGTTCCCCGGGCCTGCCCCCGCTGCATCTGAACTTTCCCCTATTAGTCACTGCTTTGGCTGGGAGAGTGGAAGACCCCTGTTAAACTGAAATCCGTTATCTGGGAAACGCATTAAGCCATTAACAGCCGGACACAAATTAGTTTATCAGACAGGGGCTGGACTTGCAGGATTTCAGAGTGAAAAGGAGCTTCACAGATCATCAGTTTATAGGCAAGGGAAAGAAAGTTCACAGGGGAGCAGGGCTTTGGGACTCTAAGCCTCAAACCCTGCTTTCTGGCCTGGCTCTCCTCCCCTCCTTATTCTGCCTTGAAGAGCAAGATGGACACTCCCACTTTTATTTAGGAGATATTTATCACATGTCTACTGAAGCTGGGCTAAAATTCAGAGAAGCAGACAGGAAGGAAGATAGACGTGGGAATAAGCGAATGCTGGATGATGTGGGATGGATCCCTTGTATGCTGGGGATGGAAAGGTCTGGAACATAGGACACTGTCAGCAAAGGGCAGATTCAGCCTCTGGGAAGGGGGGGCGGTCGGCACCACCAGGGGTTGCCCAGTACTAGGACCTGAAGTCCTGCCTTGTGGCTACCATGAGAGTATAAGAGAGTTCACGCTCAGGGAGCTGGGCCAAGCTGGGGGTGTTACTACCTGCCAGGGTCAGCGCTGAATGGTCAGGCCCAGGGGATGGGTCAGAGGCCATGAGCTGAAAAAAGAGGCTGACAGCTGGGAGGAACCAGACCGCACTTCAGGGCAGATCTCCACAGGCCTTGTTCCCACCGGCTCTGTCCTATGTGGCCCACACATAAAGAGGCTGATCTCTTTCTCTGAACCCATGTCGAAGGCCTTGATGGGAGATTACAGAAATGAGAAGGAGAAGAAAGGTGCTGGGAGAGGCAGCCTGGTGAATGAGAAACAGCTCTCCAAGGTGTAGTAGGAGGTTTAAGGAGCCACGTCTGTCCCTGAAAATCTGCAGGGTCCTGACACCTACTTGGGTGAATGCACAGCCATTACCCCTTGGAGCCACTCATGGCATCTGTGGCTTGCTGGTGACATCAGTCTCCTTTTCTATACACGTCTCCTCACTCAGGTCCTTATTCTGTCTCCCCTGTGTGATTTCAACAGCGTTCAACTGGTCTCCGTCCCTCCAGCCTCCACCTTGTCAAAGCCATCCTCTTGCTATTAATAGAGAGGTCCTGCTAAAATGGGAACTTGGTCAAATCACTCTCCTGATTTATAAGAATTAAGGGTAGAATCCCCTTTATAGGGACCTAGCCTGCTCCAGCCTAACAAATTGCCCCACTTCCTGCCACTTCATCTCCACATTCTGACCACAGAGAACTTGCCATGCTTTTTCACTTCTCTGCATCCTTGAACGTGCTATTCTATCTTCCTGGGATGCATGCCTCCTCTTGTCCAGCCTGGCTTCATCCTTCCAGATGCAGGCCAGCGTCACCACTCTGAAGTTCTTCCACGCCTCCCAGTCTTGTTCGTAGGTTTTTTTCTTTCTGGCCCAGCTGTACACTGTATAGCCCTCTTCTGAAGCGCCTGTCACATTGCATTGCAACTGGTGGTGTATGTGTCCACCTTCCACTAGACTGTGTGTGTGCATGGTAGGAGTACACACACACACACACACACACACACACACACCCCAGAGAGGAACTCCTCTGATTCTCAATACCCAGCACAGAGCCAGGTAAGTGCATCATGGTAGATGACCGTGTGTGTGCACGGTAGGAGAACACACACACACACACACACACACACACACACACACACACACACCCCAGAAAGGAAATGCTCTGATTCTCAATACCCAGCACAGAGCCAGGTAAGTGCATCATGGTAGATGATCAAGGAGAATTTGCTAAACAAGGTAACATACCTGTGGTCTGAAGGGTGTGAGACCTGAAAGGCAAGGCCACAGGATTTATCCTCTTAATTAAAGCTGGGACAGGTGCCCTCTCAAAATCCCCAGCCCTCAAATTCCTCCTTGCACCATGACTGGTGTTTTCCATCTTTGACCAACAAAGATTTTGATTGGGAACCAAATGCTCATTCAGTGACTTCCGGGAGACCTGTAGTTTTTTAATGTTCTGGGTATCCTAGAGAATGAGATAAACCTATACGTGTTTCCCCAGAAAATGCACAGACGTCCAGTCACAGCGTTTTCTCATAATCAGAAGGTTTCTGGACTCCAAGAACCCCTGGCTTGAAACAGCTGCAGTAGAGAGCTTGTGTTTTGCTTTTCTGGCCAATACGATTTTGTCAAGATTTATTTTAAGAAAAAAAAAGTTATTTAGAATCTTGTTTTCCAATACATAAGTATATTTTAATATGGAATATACTTTTTTAAATGATACCTGCTTTCCCCTTTCTGTGTTTCCCTAGGATGTGCCCCTTCCCTGGGGGAGCAAAGGTGACTGCCTTTATTACATTCTCCAGAAATATGTGTGGAGATGTACATAAAAGGGTCTCTTGCAGACATTCAGTCTAGGTCAGGGCCTCTGGCAGGATGTGGGATGTGCTGCCTGGGTCTGGCTCAGTCCTCATTGCAGAGGAAGCTGCATGAACTTAGAGTAGGACAGTTGTCAACAGTTTTCAGTTGGGAAACATTTACTGAGCTCCCACCCTGAGCCATACACTGTTCCAGGCACTTGGGGACACCATGGAGTTTCTAGCCCAATGGGATGATGCAGAAAATAAACAAGAATAGAAGTTAGCTAAGTTTACAAAGTGAGCAGAACAAGGAAGGAAAGATGACTGTAATGAGATAGAAGAGTGTGGGAAGGAGAAGGTCACTACAGGAAAAGTCAAAAGTCCCTCTGAGGAGGTGACATGAAAATGAGACCATGGTCAAGTCTAGGGGAAACTGTGATCTAGGGAGCGAGGCTGTCAGGTGCAAAGGTCCTGAGGTGGGAAGGATTTCCATGTGTTTTTTTCTCAGTGCAGCTTGCAGGATCTTAGCTTCCCCACCAGGGATCAAACCTGGTCTCCCGGCATTGGAAGCTGAGTCCTAACCACTGGACTGCCAAGGAATTCCCCCTCCGTGTGTTTGAGAAAAAGAAAGAATGCCACTGTTGCTGGAGCACAGAAGTCCGAGGGAGAGGCTGGGAGATGAAGTTGTAGGCCATAGAAGAAGAGTTGGGATTTTTCAACTATGAAGGGAAACCAAATCCTGAAAGCTTTAGTCAGGTAGGGCAAAGTTTTGATCTAACTGGCATGTTTTAAAGATCACTTTGTAAAGATAAGGACCCATTTTATCACCTCCTGTCATTTTGTACAGTTTTGACTACTGAAATGAATGTGTAATAAGGCCATTGCGTGAGTTCTCATAGCTCTCCATCAGCAGGGGAGAGCCATCCCAAGATGTCTGAGCGGCCCCAATCAGATACAGCCCTGAGGTCTGGGTGGCTAGTGTCATCTTGCCTTGGGGAGCTGAAGGATTTCTGAGCCTTTTCAGGGTACTGAAAATTGCTGGGGAGCCCTGGAGGATCACTGCCAGATTAGGGGGTGCTAGACCCAGGCCAAGGGTTGGGCAGGAAGGTGTGGAGGTGCCCAGCCCCCAAAGTCTCAGAGGAGGGCACAGGGTGGAGGGGACAGGTCCCTAGAAAGAGCCCGTGGCAGGTGGGAAAAGCAGAAGAGGAAACAAAGGCCACACAGCCTCTTCCTCTGTCCGCCTGTCGTCGCCTGCCCCCTCCTCCTCCCCTCCACGGACGTCCTTTCGTTGGCAACAGCAGCCAGGTGTGTTTGAAAACACTCGAGCCCCGTCCTTCACGTAGCAGGAAATAAATGCTGCTGGGGAAGCGGCGTGTGGGCTGGCGCGGGTGTGTGCGTTGCGTGGGGAGCGGTGCAGGGGGCGGAGTGGGGTGGCGATGGTGCATTCACCTCCAGCTGCTCCGGGGTCGGCAGCCCCAGAGCCGCCACTGTCAGACAACTTGGATGAGTTCGGTGCAGAAACAAAATGCAGACGGAGCTGAGCACACTCGGTTAGGGGCGCGGGCTGTGTCTGGGCTCAGGAGCCACGAGGACCGAGGAGCCACTGACTGCGCTCCCGCAGCCCCCGGCCCATCAGACCTTCCCTTTTTCTGCCTAGTCGGCTCCGCCTACCCACGCCCTCCCCGAAAGAGTTAAGTACCTCCCCCCTCCGACCACCTCTGCCCCTTCCCCTCCCCTCCCCCCGGCCCCCGACCCCGCCATGGGGAGCCGGCCAGTTGAAGCGCCGGGGGCCACGCGGGGCAGCCCGCGGGCCGGCGAGGAGGCGGAGAGCCCGCCGGCCCCGACCCCCCTCCGCCGCGGCCCCAGCGGCCCCCGCGCTGCGAGGCGCGGGCGCTCGGACGCAGGGGGAGTTGTTTGATTTGGCGGAGGCGGGGAGGCCGGCTGGGAGCGAGCGAGGGAGGCACTAGAGCCGGGCAGCGCGGGCGCCGGGCTCCTGAGGAGGGTCCCCGCGCGCGCGGCAGCGGCCCCGGGCGGGGGCGAGGCGGCCGCGGGCGCCGGGGATGCCCGGAGGGGCCGGGGTCGGAGAGGACGACTCCGGACGGGGCGGCCCAACCTGCCGGGCGCGCGGGCAGGTGCTTCGGTCCCCTCCCCCCTTTTTTTCCTTTTCCTCTTTCCCTTCCCTCCTCTCCTTGAAGTAAGATGAGCGTGATGCTGTGGCGCTGGGACCAGAATAACACCACCATGAAGCTGGTAAGGGTGGACTGCAGCCCTCACTCCCGGGGCACTGCTCTACTTTTTATTCCTCACCCCACCCCCCAGCCCCATTAGGAGCTGTCTCCCGTGACGGAAAGCCCCTGAAGTGCGTCCAGTTCTTGGTATTTCCCTTATTGTTTTGAAAATAGATTTCAGGTTTTTTTTTGTTTTTTAAGCCAGGAAAGTCGATGTGCGTATATATGTGTGTGAGCGATTGAAGGCGGGTGGGATGGGCTGCATTATCTCCCAGACCCTTCCACCTAGGAATTCCTGGGGCTTTCTAGGGTTGCACACGCTGGGGATTGTCTCCTGCGCGTAAGTCGGAGCTCTCAATGCGGGTCCCGGGTCAGCATGGCCTGCTCCCCTCTCCCCACCCCGCCCCCATTGTGTTTTGATAGTTTGGGGATGCACACGAGTGTTGATCTCTATTGCGGTTTGGCTTGTTCGGGCAAACAAACGCGAGCCCAGCTTGAATATGCACTGCGACCTCTCCTCCCGCCTCTCACAATGCCTTAGTTTTCTTTCAAGCTTGTAAGAACCGTCTAGGCTGCAGGTACTTTTTCTCTCCTCCGATTTCAAAAATAACCGCCCATCACTCCTGGGACGGCAGAGGAGAGCGGCATTTTCCTCTCTGCCCCAGGAAGTCTGAATTGTTTCTCCATCACAAGGAGAAAATGTGATCGGAAGGCTCTTCTTTGGGTTTTGCTTTTGTGATTTGTTTTTTATCTGATGGTTTCAGCTGGCGGGGACCTTAATTCCCCATTGAAGTCAGTCAGCGCTGAGGCCAAGTGAGTTACCCCCTTGGATATCAGTTTCCTCCTCAGTAAACTGGGCAAGTTTTCACCTTGTAGAGCGGGTGCAAGGATAAGGAATTATATTTGTAGGTTTCTGACCCAAGATAAGGATTCAATAAGGAATAGGTATTAATAAACTGGAATTGATACTTACGGGGTGAACTCTTTAAAGATGCTACCAAAAAGAAAAAAAAAAGTCATAGCAGCTGCAGTGGATACCAAGATGCTAAATCAATCTAAGCTGGTTCTTCATATAATGAACTTATTTGCTGGAAAAATGGCACCTTGCTTTTCATACTTCTTGTGTTGTGTTTGGCCTGTCTAACTTTAAGCTACTGTTTTACAACTTCGTTTAATGTGCTGTGACATTAGCAGATGTTATGCACCTTTGCTGCACTGTGCCAGGACTCCAGTTCCCTAATCCTTTCCTGAAATCCTTCTCCAACCAGACTGTTGTGGGAGAGCCCAGAGTTTCACACATTTTCTCTCCAAGCTACACCTGAGATGCTACTTCAAGATACAGCCGAGGAAAGTTGGGTCCTGGTCTGGACTGGGTAGTGTCAGGCTGCCAGACCTAAATACTGTCAAGACAAAAAGAAGAAAAAGAGTTATTTCCCAGGCAGGGAAAACGTGGAGTATCCCAGGGGATGGTTTTCTAGAGCTTGGTAGCAGGTGGCTATGGTAAGGGCTTGGATGTCCTCACTGCTCCAATACAGCCTCCCTTTAAGCCTATGGAGGGAGCATTCCCCAATATGAGTCTCACTTTTCGAATGAACTGTGAGGACCACCCAAGGTAGTTGTGGTCTGACCAAAGTACTCCTGTGCCAGGTGGGGGAGGGGCTAGAGGCACTCAAACAACCTGGGAGCATTGGGGGAGGCGGCAGCTACCGTCCCAGGCAGGAACAGCTGATGACTACGTCTTGACATTCAGAGAGCCTCTGCTACCCTCAAAGATGGGCCTCAGCTTTTTCGCAGAATCCCAGAAACCACGGACACATCATTAGTTGACACCTCATTAGTTTGTCTTTGGTTTCGTCATGTACTGTTTGATTTACCAGTTATGTTGTCTGTTTCCTCTGTGCAGAGCCCTTTCGTGGTGGGAGGCCGTGCTCCTTGCGAAAGACTTGGCTCTCAGGTGATTCTCAGTTTGAATTCCAGCCTTGTCACTTGCTAGTCTCCGAATCAGTTTTCCTCTTCTGTAAAAGACGGTTTTATAGCCCTCTTTCCCAGGTTGTGAAAAGATGAAATGAGAATATAGAAACAGGATCCAGGGCCGAGTCTGATACATGGGTACCTAAAAATGGGAACAACAGTAGTTGTTATTATTGTTATCTTCTTCAAAGGTAAATGTCCTGCTCTCCATTGTGCTCTTGGGTGAATGGTTTTTTCTCCTAATGAGCTTGAGGAAAACAAACCTTTTTTACGTTTGAGTCATTAGTGGCCCTCTGTAGGAAGGAGCTCTCTGGGAACATCTTGGAAGTCAATTGTGTGTGAATAACCATTCCAGAATGGGGCCTGGGGCCAGAGGTGGGTGCCTGAACTTTTATCACTGATGCAGTTCAATAAACATGAAGTCAGTAAACCCACAGCTTGCAAATTCACCGTTCTGATTGAATACTGGAACCAAAGGTTTTGCTTCCTGTTCTATTTTAAGGTTAATTGGATCAAAATAAGGCTAAGAGTAACTAGAGGCAGACCTTGCATCTTTATGTATTATCTCTGCAGGGGGATGTCAGAAAGGCACCTGCCCACCTAGGGTAGAAGGCAGTAGCTGATAAATCCTTCTCTGTTCAAATCCCATCTGACAGGGTCACAGAGCCTTTGATAAAAGTGAGAGGAGGTGACTGCTCAAGCCTGAAGCACCCACTGGGAGGGGGTAAGCACAGGCCTAGAGCATGATGTAGATGGTTCTGACATCCTTATCACCCTCCTTCTCACTTCCCTTCTTTTAGATTCTTTCAACTTGGGCAGGGCAAGGAGAAGAAAATGAGGCCACTTCTGGAGCATCTTGTGTCCTCTGAGAAGTGGCAGAGCCATCAAATGGGGAGAGGAAAAGCAGGGTGGGGCGGCCACCCTTGCAGCCTGTCCTCAGGCAGAGAGCCAGGCACACCAGCTAGAGAGGCCCACAGTCACAGCTCTGTTCAGGAACAGCTAGCCATGTGACCTGGCTGCATAACCTCTTCAGCCTTGCTTTGCTCATCTGTAAAGGGGTACCACAGTGCCTCACAGGGTTACCGTGAGAATTAGAAAGAAGTGTGCTGCAGGCTTTGAACTCAGGGCCCAGCAATGAGTTGACAAGTGGCGGACGGTTGCTCCTGTGATTACAAGGTGGTCCAGTAGTGGGTGCATGTCTCTGTGCACAGAGGAAACACTCAACAGAAATATTCCCACTGTTAACAGTGCTCAGTTCTGGGGGGAGATTATCAAGAATTATTTTTGGTCTATACTTTTGCTTATATTTCAAATTCTGTGCAATGACCATACTTTACATTTATCATCAAGGAAATATAGAAGTAATAGTACTGCTAACATAATCGTATAATGAATGTTCATCATATTAGTAGCTACTTTACTTTGAGCTTTGATCCTTTACTTTGAGCTTCATTCCGTTTCATCCCTGCCATAACCCTATGAAGGAGAAACTACTGTTATCCCCATTGCTCAGATGAGGAAATTAAAGCTTAGAGAGGTAAGTGACTTGCCTAACATTCCAGGGTTAGTAACTTGTAGACCCTCTGCCTTGTCTGATGGCAAAGTCTTTGCCTTGAATTGCTCTGTCATAAAACTGTGGGTGCATCCTGGGGACCAGTGGGGCCTTCTGCTGAGCTAGGTATGTGTGAATGTGCTGTGTACAGGCCTGTGCTTACCTCTGGGCTTTCTCCCTGTGAGGGGCCTCTCTGTGAGTTGCTACCCACTATTATCCTCTTTGGCCAGGGAGATGCAGTGAGCGAGGTGAAGAGGAAAGGAAACACAGTGAGAGGGGCTGGGTTGGGTCATTGCCCTTCAGTGTCCTGGAAAACACTTATGGGGCCCTTCCTCAAAATGGGGGAGAAAGTCGCTCTGAATGAAGAATAATTGAGAATAATGATGATGAGGGAATGTGCCTCTGACCTTTGACCTTTCCCCAGAGAGCCATTGATCACGGGCCCCTTGGTCCTGCCCACAGCCAAGCTAACAAGCAGATTAAAAGAGGTCAGTGGGTTAAAGGGCCCTGTCTGCCTTTCTGCAGTTATACTGCTTCCTCCCAAAGGCAAGGATGCCATGGACACTGCAGAGCCCACGTACGACCAGCTTCTGTGTTTAAAATGCAGTGGTCCTTCCACTCTTATTTGTCTTTCTGCGCATAGAAAAGTGACAACTTTTGCTTTTTTTGCGGATAAAGCTCATTGACCACTCACCTGAAGGTATTCCCTTCTTCTCCTGGAAAATATCAGCAATTTCAACTCTCAGAAACTTCTAGAACTTTCTCCTACTTTCCACTAATTGTAACTGGCATAGATTTTTACCATATTCCAGGTACTGAAGTCATCATGTCTTTTCTGTTCATTCCAAAAGTCTCCAGAGCAGGAAATTCCATCCTTTCCTGGAGAAACCAGGTTGAAATATACAGGAACGTTTCAGTATGCATTTCTGCTATAGGTAATGAGCCATCATAGCCTTGATAGACTTTTCAGAATTGAAACCAAAGCATGTAAGGAAGGTTTTGGCTCTGGTTAATTACTGAGAAAATAAAGAAATGGATATCGGGAGGGGAGGAAAGAAAACCGCTGAAATTAGTGACTTCCTTAGGATGACATTTTAAGGTAACACATTTTCCTTCATTTCGGTGTTGATATGGATGTAAAGATTTATAATTGGTTCCTCTGGTGACCCAGTAGTGCTCGCATTACTTTTGCCATTGTTTTTGTGTGGAGCCGTCAAAATATGTATATTTTTTGGTTTTGTTTCTGGTTTCTGTCATAAAATGCCAATCACCCCGAAGGCACGTGGCTAAGCTTTTCTTCAGGGTGTCTGGGCTCTCCAGGATATGTGGACCAGACTGCCCTCATCCATCTAGCTGCGAGCCTAGCCTAGGGTTCCTGGCTGGGTGACACAGGGGCTGTTCCCAAGGGTTGTTCGTTTTGACTCAGATGTTGCAGATGTGCTGGCTCTCATGTTATAGGAGTAGCAGCCAGGGAGGTGGAGAGGCCGTGAAAAGAGGGGCGAGGATAGAATAAGTTGACAGATAGTGTTTAAACAGGGTAATAAGAAGGTATGATGGAGATGTTTGGGATGGCTGGGGGTTAGGAGAGGATGGTCCTTGCCACCACAGATACTCATTACATCCATTCAGAACACTGTGGTGGGGGACAAGGGTTAGCGCCTGCATCATCTTTGTCATAGTAGAGAAGGGCAACATGCTCAAAGGAACAGGATAGGACCCAAAACACAAATCTGTGGGAAGGAGTGTGCTTTAAACAGGGATTTACCAGCTCAAGTATGTGCCCTGGGCTTTTAAGAGGATGTATATCTGCAGAGGCTCCAGGGGGAGTCTTGGTCCACAGCTGTAGCTCCTGCCAACTCCTCTGGCCTTGTTACCAAGGTGAAGTTTCAGGAATGCAGGCTGCTCACTATGTCATTCCTGGTAGGAAACCTCTTGTGGGATCCTGCTTACTAGTGGATGAAGCTCAACTGCTCCATGGCATTCAGGGCTCTCTAGGTGATGGCAGTGTTTTTGTTTTTCTTTTAATTTAATTAGTTAATTTATTTTTATTTTTTGGCCGCACCGTGCAGCATGTGGGATCTTAGTTCCCCGACCAGGGATCGAACCTGCACCCCCTGCGTTGGAAGTGTGGCGTCTTAACCACTGGCCCACCAGGAGAGTCCTTACAGCAGTGTTCTAAATCTTGCTCTGCAGGGCCTCCAGATAGAAGCTGTTTGTTCTAATCAGCATGGTCAGCCCTGTGATTTTCCGCTTTCACTGCTTCCTGGGACTAAATACTTCTTCCATTTGTCCATGTTCTATCCCATCCTCCAAAGCTCAGATCAAGTCCCCTTTCTCCTAAGAAGCCCTGCCTGACCACACACTCTCTGGGGATCTCTGACAAGCAGTAGCGCTGACCCGCCTTTGACCCCATACTGCCCTGAATCCTTGTGCTGCTTGTGTGTGTGCTGTGTCTCTGCTGTCAGAGTGGTGGTTGGTTTTGTAGATGGTCAGCTTCACTTCCTTCCCAGCTCTGCCACCAACAGTCTGTGTGCCCTTGGAGAGTATCGCTTCATCTCTCTGAGGCTTCATTTCTTCATCTATAAAATGGTGAGGATAACTCTTCCAAACTTGGGGTTGTTTGATAAAATATATGTATTTTGAGCAGCACCTAGCACATAGTAAATGCTCAATAAATGTTCGCTGTTGTTCCAATGATAATGATGCATTCATTCATTCGACAAATATTTATGAAACATCTACTACAAACGGGGATACACGAGTAAACAAAAAGCCATTTTTGCCTGCATGGAACTTATATGTTAGTGGAGATGATAAGCAAAATCTGTATTTTTACGTTGATGAATGCTCTGGAGAAAAATACAGCAAAGTAAGAAGAAGGATAGGGAGGGTGGGAGAGGTCTCTCTTTAATGTAGAGTGGTTAAATAGGGCTTTACTGCGAATGTGACATGGTTGTTTAATAATAATTATTATCATTATTATCACCCCTCAGGGAGGCATTATAAGTAGGCGACTGTATAATTTATCATCCAAGCCGGCACGCTTCTGAGAGTGAAAGGGGGTACTATGAAGAACTGCACAGGGATACAGGTGTAAATCAGTCCTGTCCTGGGCAAAGTGAGACGCTTTCATATTTATACTTGGTTACTCCAAGCATCTAGATTGGCTGAAATGTAGTATCACGTCAGAAGGGCCTGGTCTGAATCCTGGTTCTGCCACCTCCTAGCTGTGAGATCTTGGCCAAATCATTTAATCTCCTTACATCTCAGTTCCCTCCTATGTTATGTATACCTAAGAGGGATTTTGTGAGAATTAAATGAGATGATGCAAGTAAAGTATTCGGGGCAGGACCTGACGCCTCGTAAGCAGTTAATAAAATTTGATTACCATTATCCTCGCCAGATCGAGGGTATCACCAGATTGTTCTTTTTTCCTCTCTCACTGTGCCAGGGGAGTGGCTGAGGATATGCAAGGTGGGTGAATGTCAGGGTTGGAAATTTGGCCGAGCAGGGGACTTGGGAGATGAGCTGGCTCAGTCTGCAAGGTAGTTGCTTCCATCCCTACTCACAGAATGTGTGAGTCACACAGCGTTTGGGTGAGGGACTCAAATGCCCGTTGGGAGACTTTGTGCCCAGGCAGCCACAGGAAGAGTTGGACAGTGGAGTCTAGGACTAACAATCTTGGGATGTTCATTCAGGAAGGGGCCCCATGACTAGTGGCCCCTAACAATCCACTTCACCACAGCGGAAGCAGAGACTCAGAGATGAAATGACCTGCCCAAGGCCTCATGGCTTGCAAGCAGTTTTAATACACCTGCCATTACCCATCCAGCAAACTGGTGTAACAAAGATTATAAAGAGAAGAGAGAGCACTTAGAATTCCACCTGGAAAAGCCATGTTTCTTTGGAAATGGGCCGCAGATGACGTAACCCTTCCATATCCCATTACCCGGTACTTGGCTAATCTTTGTACGAAACTTGTTTTGGTGAAACTTGAGCCTGGAAAAGCCAACTAGAGTATATTACTTTCTCACTGTTGAATGCCTCCTAGACTTGGGCTAACATTTAATCTAAAGAGTAAGGTGATATTTCCTGAGATAGCAATGAGTTCATGTTTTGAAATTAAATGAACTGAGTTTATTGTGTCGGTTGGCTTTTTCTTTTTCCAAGCGCTAACCACAGTAGTAAATGTTCTCTCCACAGTAATGTCTGGCTGCCGTATGGGGAGGAGCGGGGAACTATAGACACGGTAGTGTTCAGTCCTCAGAAGTTGTCTCACTGCCTCTCTGGTTAGGTACTATTCCAGATTGAACTATATTTTGGTTTAAAGGGGCCCCTATTTGAATACATAGATTTCTGACCCAGGGAAAACGTGGAGACAGCTAGGTTTGTGTTACTTTATATTTTCTGAATCCATGCTGCATGCCCTCTGCCCTCTCTCCCTCTTAAGTTGCTTCTCACTCAGTGAAAGGGGGCTGCACATCTACCTTACACCAGGGAAAGAGGAGAAAAGTTCTCAGACATGGGCCTCCCTGGTGGCGCAGTGGTTGGGAGTCTGCCTGCCGATGAGGGGGACGTGGATTTGTGCCCCGGTCCAGGGGGATCCCGCGTGCCGCGGAGCGGCTAGGCCCGTGAGCCATGGCCGCTGGGCCTGTGCGTCCGGAGCCTGTGCTCCGCAATGGGAGAGGCCACAACAGTGAGAGGCCCGCGTACCAAAAAAAAAAAAAAAAAAAAGTTCTCGGACAGAAAATTAGTCCAAAAAGAAAAAGCATGTATGTAATCAGACAACACGAGGAATCTGGAGTTCGGTGCGTTATCCTTTAACTTAGCTCCTGGAAGCGTTCTATATTGTAAGAATGTGGAGATTGATATATGGCTGTAGACTTCTTCAAGGAGACAGTTGGGGTTTCAAGGCTGTATATGGTGCAGTTTCAAGATGTTTCAGTTGCTAAGCTCTGTTGGTTATGTCTCCAGAGTAGCCATTGTGGGTAAAGAATCCCCTTTCCCATGCCCCCACCTTGCTTTCGGCTTGCCTGGACCCTCTGCAGATGTCTGCTAGACGCCTGCAGTTGAATCTCCATCATCTTTGCCTTCCCTGGAACCAACATAGCACCTGGCACACATACATGTTCAATGAATGAAGCAACTGTAAAGTCACCAATTTGATTTTTCATCATAATGCAGTGGGTTTTTTTTTTAGTTTTAAAATTCTGTTTTTTTAAATTTTTTTGAAGCCTAGTGGATTTATAATGTGTTAATTTCTGCTGTATAGCGCAGTGATTCAGGTACGCATATATATATTCTCTTTCAGGTTCTTCTCCATGATGGTTTATCACAGGATGTTGAATATAGTTCCCGTGCTATACAGTAGGACCTTGTTGTTTATCCATCCTATATATACTATTTTGCATCTGCTAATCCCAAACTCCCAATCCTTCCCTCCCCCCATCATGCAGTGTTGAATCCCATAAAATGTCGTGCTGTGTACTGTAAGGTTAATGAAATAGCTGGAGTGAATCTGAGCAGTAGCTGGCCGGGGTTCCTGGGTTCTCTCTTGGGGTTCCCAGTCAGTCTGGGTCCAGGCTGCAGTTTGGTTCCCTCCCAGTAGAGGTCCACGCCAGGTTCAGTGTGGGTTGAGTGTTTGGGGGTTCTGCAGCTGCTTAGGAGGACCAAGAGAGTGGCCGTTATTCCAAGAGTTTTCTGATAACATGGCTCCCCAGGCATATTGGGCCTGGGAAGTATGAGGGGTGTGGCTGTGGAGCTCAGCCCTGCGCCTCCCCAAGAGGCGGTCCTTTCCACATCTCCCCTTCCCTCCCCTCCCCCCTCCTCACACACATGCATAAAGATAAGACCTTTACCTACTCTTGTTGGAGATCGGGGTTCTGGGCTGAAGCCTGGAGCAAATCACCAGGCCATTTAAATGGGAAATCAAGTTACCTCAGGGTTTTACTGTGTGTCCCAGCTGGGAGTTGATGGTTCTGGGGCTCAACTCTTTGCAGGTGGGGTTCATTTACCTTGTACTATATGTGGGGTGTAGCTGTGCTCTGGGAGCAGAGGGATGTGGGGATCTGATGAAGACCTTTTGATTCTGATACTTGGTGTCATCTTTGCAAGAAGAGAAGCTTCAGGCCGTGCTGCCTGTCCCTCTGAATTTCCCTGGCCCAAGACTGTCAGCTAGAATGGTGGTCTTATACTTGCTCCAGGTTGGGAACATTCTGTTATGCCAGGGGAAGGCAAAGATGATGACGACATCATGGCTTTCCTCCCAGGGTTTATGTTTTGGCGGGCTTCTCTCCATAGAGTGAGCAAAAGCTCAGGTAGTGGCCTGGGAAAGGCATTCTTTGGGTAGGAGTGTTGTTCCGGGGTGGTGGTGGGGTGAGATTGTTCTGGTTGTCAGAAAAAGGGGAGTTTAAAGATTTCTGAGGCTTTTATCCTGGGAGAGCTGGACTTTCACACTGTCACTGGCTGAAATCAGGACCTCAGGAGGAGGAGTGGGTCAGAGAGGGAGGGGAATGGGACATGGCGGATAGGCTTGGTAGTGCCATGTTGGAGTTATTTATATCATTTTCCAAGTTTTACTGAATTCTTATCTAAACTGTGACCCAAATTGTGCAAGGGGGATGTGAATGCAACATAAATCAAGGCTGTGCCCTCCTCCCTCCCTAGGGACAAAGACAGGTGGCCTTTACTAACCTGGGTAAGCACCTTTTTGGTACACCCCTTTTAACTCCCCAAATCCAAGGCTTCTGATAAATTGTGAAGAACATGACGTAGGCCTGAGTCCAAAGGAAGGCTTCCTGCCTTATCTCCCGTGAATTGGCCACAGGGTTGACCTAACTGGACTTCCAGGTGGAGACTCTGAACAGTGAGAGAAACAGGGCCAGAGTCGCCTGCATCCCAGAAGTGAAAGAGACCGCATGGAACCTGACTCGCCTTTAAACACAGTCATCCCACCCACCAGTAACCTGAGACCCCAAAGAGTACTAGTCTCTGCCAGGTCAGGTTAGACCCAGCATCTCCTGTAGGTGTGCAGATGCGACCAGAAATACTACTGGTGCTTCCTTCTTTGGGGAATCCAATGGGATCTTGGGAAAGAAGGAAAAGCTGAGCGTTTCTGCTCTTCCCCAACGTGCTTCCCTGCCTTCAAGCTCTTAACAGACCAGCTGGAAGGGCCAGGCTAACACAGGGGGAACACGCTTCTATAAATGATCAAGCGCGAGCTGTGTGCCAGCCCCTGGTAGGCACAGGAAACCAGTGTCCCTGAGAGCTGTGGTCTAAAGTAGGACCTGATCATCGTCCAGAGGCTGCAGATTGAGAACTGTAGGAGATGAGAGGGAGGCAGCCTGTATGGTGCGTTGATTTTGGAAATAGAACTTGGTCTACATCACCATCAACTTGGCCCACGAGTTACTTGTCTGAGCCTCAGTTTCTCTATCTGGAAGATTGGTGGAATCCTTTCCTCTGAGGGATGTCAGAAATCTAAAGGAGATACGTATGTTGTAGCAGGATGGCATACCTAGAGATTTGCCAGTGCACAGCAGGTGCCAGAAAAGTCAGACTCCTCTGAACTTAGATGCAGCAAGGATGGGCACCGTAGGGAAACCTTGAAAATCTAAGTCTTGGCACTGGGCTTGCAAAATAGGCAGAACTGGGGACAGAAGAAAGGAAGGGTTCCAAACAGGGTGAGTGGCAAGTCTAAAGAGACTCCCGTTTTTTTTTTAATTCTTTTTCAAATTCTTTTCCCAGTTAGGTTATTACAGAATGTTGAGCAGAGTTCCCTGTGTTATACAGTAGGTCCTTGTTGGTTATCTGTTTTAAATATAGCAGCGTGTACATGCCAATCCCAAACTCCCAATCTGGCCCTCCAAGACTCCCATGTTTTGATTTTATGAAATTTCTTTTATAATTTAGCAGCAGAGAGGATCAAGAGTATGACCACTGGGTTTTTTGAGCCCAGAGAGAAAGAACTGACACTCTCTCCTCCTCCAAGGAGCCTGTTGCCAGTCCCACTTTTTACTTTCTTCGTTCTGAGCAGTGTGGTTCCAAGGACAATTTAACATGAATATTTCCAATTTAATATGTCCCAGATGTGGCACTAAGTAACCCCTCAGACTGTCTCCCATCCTCACTCTTCCTACTTCTGAAAGTCGGCCTTCCTCAACCTTGGCACTAATGACATTTGGGGCCAGATAATTATTTAATTTTAATTTATAGCAGCATCCCTGGCTTCTACCTATGGTAGCATATTTAGTAGGGACCCCCCCCCCAGTCGTAACAGTCAAAAGATGTCTCCATAAATTTCCAGATGTGCCCTAGGGCGCCGAATCACTGCTGGTTGAGAACCGCTGCAGTAAGTGGTCCTCTGTTTAGCAGAGGCTCTAGCCACTGAGGAATTATCTTGGAGTCCTTTCCTGCCCTCCTTCATCCCAATAGCAAGTACTTCTGCTTGAACCTTGCCAACAGATCTAGAATCTGACCACTTCTCATTTTCTCACGTGGCACCATCATCTTTCACTCAGAGAGCTGCAATGGCCTCCTAACTAGTCTCCTAACTAGTCTCCTAACTAGTCTCCATAGTGTCGCTATTGCCTGCCTGCAGCCCATTCTCCATAAGGCACCAGAGCGTTGCCAAAAGAAAAATGGCGCCACTTCATTCTCTTGCTTCACGTACATTTCAGTGGCTTCCCTTTGCACAAAGAATCTAATCCAAACTTATCACCTTGGCTTAGAAGCCCCTGCACCAAGTGCTCTGCCTGACTCCCCATGTGTCATCTCTACCTCCTTCGGCTGCTCACCAGGCTCCCGCACCATCCTGCCTTGAACTAACCATGTCTTTCCCACCTAAGGGAGTTCGCCTACAGTTCCCTTGACCTGGAATGCTCTTCTCCCCACTTTTTTTTTTTTTTTTTTTTGCGGTATGCGGGCCTCTCACTGTTGTGGCCTCTCCTGTTGCAGAGCACAGGCTCTGGATGCGCAGGCTCAGCGGCCATGGCTCACGGGCCCAGCCGCTCTGCGGCATGTGGGATCTTCCTGGACCGGGGCACGAACCCGTGTCCCCTGAATCGGCAGGCAGACTCTCAACCACTGCACCATCAGGGAAGCCCTCTTCTCCCCACTTTTTACATGACTAGCTCTTTCTCATCCTTTAGGACTCAACCTAGATGGAGATCCTTCATAGAGACCTTCCCTGCCCTATCTATCTTATGTAGGTACCCCCTTCAAAATATCAGTCCCTTGTTTTTTTCCTTCATCACACCTATTGCAGTTAGTAATTGGTTGCCTCCTTAATTAGATGGCTGGCCTCCATGAAGGCAAGAATCATGCTTGACTGCTTTTCAACATATCTCTACTACCAGGCACAAGATAAATGCCCAGTATGAGTTGACTAAATGAATGAGTTAAGCTTATCATCCTTGAGGAAGAGAGACGCCATTACTCTCGTGTAAAATTGGTAGCCGTGGACCTCTGGAATTAGACTTCCAATAAAATAAGTAATATACCAGTTTTCTTCTTTGAATCTCTCAGGACTGTTAGCACACTGCCTAACAAAGAGCAGCTGCTCAAGGAATAATTGTTGAATGGATGAATGACTCAATCTTATGTAGTAAGAATTTGTATAATGCATATTATATGAATGCATAATGATTAAAATAAGCAGACTTTAAGCAAGTAGTTGAAATTCCAAAACCATTGTTTGACCTTCTCAGATTTTTATAGGGAAGGTTTGATTACCCGCCTCCCACCCCCAGCTCCAAGCTTAAGACACTGATGCTATTTTCAGCCATTATTGTTATGTAGTTTTAAAAAGTAGCTGGAATGTACAAATGGCATAGTGCCTGGCCCATGGTAGATGTTCAGTACATGTTTGTTGACTTGAGTTGAATCAAGTCACTTAAGAAAAAGAGAGGAGAATTAGGCCTGGTTAATGTACAGGGAAGCGAATTTGGGTCTCATCTTGGAAATGAATCAGCAAATCTACAGGTTATGATTAGAGAGAGACAAATTTAATAGCCTTTAAGAATTTACTGTCCGATGGGAGAGATGAAGACTTTGGAGAAGTGGATAGCATATAATTATACTAAACAGCATAGTACTGTTTTGAATATCTTCTGAGTTGCTTTGATTTAGCATTGGGTTTTTTTTTTCCCTCTTTCTGGACCAGACTCAGCTGTAAGAAGCATGGAGAAGTAATGAAGATTCTTGACATTCTCAGACTGCTTTCTGGGAATCCTGCAAAGTCCCGACTTCTTCTCTGATTACTCTTCTCATGGCTGAGTTCAAGAGCATTTTGCAAACCCGGACTCTGAATCTGGGAAAATGCTTTATGACCATTTTTATGACCTCAAAGCAACCTTCTGAGGCAAGTTATTTCCCTATCTTTGCCAAAGGGGAAAAACCAAGGCCTGGTAAATTGCCCAGGATCTCCCAGGCTCAGATGCTCACTTGTGGGCGGCTCTCATTCTCCCGGCCACATGCCATCTCCTTCCATTAGATGTGCTTTGGCTGCCTTGAGAAGGGCCTGTCAGCAAGCTCAGCTCACAGTTCCATGGACTTGATGGTCTTCCTCAGGAAGGAGGAAGGCCCATTTCAGAGAACCATATACTGTTAAGAGCTGTGAGATTGCAGTGCAAAGTCCTAGTCCAAACCAATCTTTTTCTACTTGGACCAGCTGACATCCAGAGAGGGAAAGTGATTTGCTTAAGGTCACAACCCAGTTTCTCCAGCTTCCAGCCCATTGTATTTTTGATTCTGACACAGTTGTCTGATTAGAAAAGCATCCTCAGTACCCATGAGGTTTCATTTTCTAGAGGCAGGATAGTGCTGTGAGCAGAGCAAGGACCTTTTTTTTTTTTTTTTTTGAGAGGTAGTTAGGGCAGTGGTTAAAGCAACACCTCTGGAACCAACCTACCTCGGTTCTTATTCCAGCCCAGCTGTCCACTGTATGGCCTTGCTTGACCTGTCTGGGCCTCAGTTATTCTCATCTGTGAAGTGGGATAATCATAGTACCTCCTCATCTGGGGTGTGTTGAAGATTACGTGGGTTAAAATGTGTAACGATCTCAGAACAATACCTGGCACAAAATAAGGACTATGTAAATGTTGCTCTCATTATTATTGTGTGATTCCAACTGCTCCTTCTTGGCTGTGTGACTCTGGGCAAGTTATTTGACATCTCTGAGCCTCAGATTCCTCCTCTGTGGGAATAATTCTGGCCTTACAGGATTGTTGAATAGATCAGAGGACATGCATACGAGGCACCTGCCTATAAGTAGGTGCTGAGCGAATGGCCAGATTTTTTATTGCCTCTGAAGGGGCGAGAATGTTGTGTTTGGGAGCCAGCCGGACACAGCATCTGCCACCAGGTTGGTGCTTAAGTTGTTCCTTTTCTTTCTGTTTCCAGAAGGGAGGACTCTTAGGACTGGAACTGCTGCCGCCTCCAGGGAAGAACTGCAATTCCAGTGACTGACTGACTTTAAAAGAATGCTACTTGTATTTTTTTAAACATGTATCGAGTACTTGCTAGGTGGCAAGCACTGTTCTGTGCCTTTACATGCATTATCTCATTTAATCTGCACAGTAGCCCTATGACATAAGTACTGTGATTATCTCCATTTTATATCTAAGGAAACTAAGTCTCAGAAGCTAATAACTTATCCCGAGTCACATAGTTGGTGAGAGGGGGAGCCACACTGTTGAACGCGGATCAGTCTGGCTTGAAAAGTTTACACCCTTAACCAGTGACTGCTAGGAACTGTGGCAGGCCCTGATTGCAGATGAGTCCTGCGGTGTGGGGGGGGGGGGCAGTGACATCAGTCACACCAACGGCACCAGGGGAGGACGCAGAGCACCCTGCCGGGTTAACCATTACCACCTCCCCAGCTGCCAAAGGAGCCACGTCCTCGACTCCTCCCCTTGCCCTCCCGCCCAACCCCGCACACCGCATACACCAATCTGCTGCAGCCTGGGAGCTCACCGAGCCTGCCAAGTTCCCTTCCCGCCCAGGTGCGGAGCCCACGGGGAGCGGGTCTGCAGGCCCGGAGCTGGGCAGGAAGAAGCTGAGCCTGAGAGCTGTTCAAAGGCACATGTTAATCTGCAGAGGAGAGAGTACGTGGCTGCTGGCGAATACCCACAGCAGCAGAGTTAGGGCGCTATAGAGTTCTTTCCTCAAAAAGAGTTCACAGGTGAGAACATCTGTGCCTGGTCACCTTTCTTAAGCTAGGTAAGAGCTTGGGGCAAGCTGAGTGGTTGGGTTGGAACCCCGGGCTGTAGCCATCCAAAGGGCAGGCACTCACCCCCCTAGGGGGGAGTGTGGCTGCGCTGAGGGCAGCGGCTGGTGGGTGTGGAAAGCGCGTGGGACTTGGAATTGACTCATTCAGACTACAGCTTTGCTACGCACTGGTTACCTGGCTCTGGACCTCGTTTACTCCCCTCCAGTACAGAGATGGCCTCTCCTTCCCACCTAAGAGGATGTCTAGCAGGGTTATATAGTGCACATATGTGAGTGAAGGTGCCGGGCCCCTGAGAGATGCTTTGCGAATGTGCCCCTTCTCCTGCCAAGTCTGCGCGGCCCCACTGCTGGGCCCCCAGGGGGGCAGGACTGCCCTGGGTCTGCCAGGGTGCCTGTTCTTCACATGCATGGCTTATGTATATACCTGGGTGGTAGTGAGAGGTGATTAAATTCAGACACTGAAAGGAGAACCTTCCTTTGTGCCTGTTTCCCTAACAATTACATGTTTAGATCCAGGTCACAGGCTTTGGGAACTCCTATGCCAGTGACATTCATGGGTTCCTTAGCCCCTCCCCACCTTCCCCCATAAGTTTTTCTGGGAGTCAGAGCCCTCACTGCCAGAGGGATTTGGTTCTAAGCAGTAGAAAGCATGGCCCCCTAATGGTGTCAGGCCCAACACGGTGGTCTGCTGCAAGGGAGAGCGCGCCTTGGAAACCAAAACCATTTTCCAGGACCACCGATGACCCACGTTCTAATTGTGTGGCAAGCGCATCAGGCTTCCAGAGGAATGGAGAAAATCCTCTGTTCCTCCACGTCGCCACCCCTCTGGTGCGCTTTGAGGAAGCTGGGAAGCAAAAGCCTTCTCTGCAGACTTGCCAGCAATTATGTAACTCAGCCTCTGCCTGGTTGCAGCCTCTGGTTTATATGTCTCCCTTTGGGACATCTCTGCTTTATCCGGGACGTCCGTCTTCATTAATAGGTACCCTTAATACTCTTATCTCAGCATGCCTTCTGGGTTTACTGAAGCATGATGCCAGACCACATTCTTCCTTGGAAGTTACAGTTTGTTCTGGGGAGGTTTCAGGCTCTCAACTTTGAAACTGCGAAGTAAGAATGGGTTCGGGTTATGGGGGCAGGTAGGAGGCAGTGGAAGACAGACTGGAAGCTCTTGACAGCACAGTTTTGAGTGAGCCATTTTTCTTTACTATGGATGGAGATGCTGCCCTGAGCTTATCTTAATGCCTACTTTATATAACAGCAGTTGATTGTTGTTCAGTTCAGAGATGTTTGTTGCCCATCTCGGAGTTAGAACAGGTGGCTGGGTGTATGATCAGTTTCACTTTTATGATGGTTGAATTTCGGAAAGCAAATCAGGTAAAATTCCAGCCCAGTTGTAAGTATTCGTTCAGGAAGCTTTGATTCAGTGCCTAAGTGTGCCTGGTCTTTTTCAATTGCCTTTCCTCACTTCCTTCAGTCTCCACTACCATCACCTGGCCCAAGACTCTCACACCTGGACTACTGCAGCAGCCAGGTAACTAGGCTCCCTGCTTCCAGTTCTGACCCCACCCCTCTGTCCACTCTTCCCACAGGGGCCAGAGTGACCTTTTGAAAGCTTAGATCATTTTGCTCCCTGTTTAAACCTTCCCATGGCTGCCCGTTGCAAGTCGAATAAAATCCCCTCCCCTGCACCATCGTGGTTTGCGGGGGTCGTGCGTCTTCAGGTCCCTGCCTGCCGCCCAACATCACCCCACATTACTCTTTTCTCTTTGGGGGCAGGCACTGGGGACGGGGTGCCTTTCTGTTCTCACAATTTCCTGCTCTTTTCCACTTCTGGGCCTTAGTCTTGGCTGTTCTCTTGCCCAGAATCTTCTTACCTGGCTCTTCGCATGGTTCTTCCTTCTCCTTTTATCCTCAGAGAAGCCTCACTTTCCACCCGCCCTCACCATAGCAGTGATGCCTTCAATCACTAGCTCTGTCCCTCTCTTTCCTTCCCTCATAACACACCACATGCACTGATGACGCCGTCTTATTTATTAATATATTAAATTCTGTATCATCCATCTCCCCCAACTTACAGGTCAGTTTCATGGCTTCAGGAACACGTCTGTCTGGTTTTCTACTGAATCCCTGACACCTAGCACAGTATCTGGCTCAAAGGTAGGGGCCAGTAAATATTTGTCAAAAGAACAAATGACCAAACTAATGGGCAAGGGACTTGGCGGGGTCTTCTGAAAAGGGACATCTGTACTTGGAGTTCTAAGGAGGCTTCCTTTTCACCTCACCTGAGCCAGCCACGTTCCTCCTCCCCCCAGCTATTGTTGGGATCCCACGCCAAGTATACTGTTGTTACATTGTATGTGGAGCCTTTCTTACATTGCATTTCTCGCATCCCCTCTGAGGTCCTAGTCTTGTGGACAAGCTGCAGCTGCCAGAGAGCCCAACTTGAATGCCTTACGCAGTAGATTTGCCCTCCCCTCCCCCCCACCCCAACCCTGCCCCAAACGGTGGTGGACCAATGTGGTATTTACAATAAATATCACAACCATTTACCCAGAAGACTTTTTCCCTTATCAAACATATTCTAGGGTGTGCTTTGTGACATCTCTGCTAAAAATGACCATAGTAGGTCCACAGGGAATTTAGCCTCATCCTGCACAAATTCATG
Source organism: Pseudorca crassidens (assembly GCF_039906515.1). Taxonomy (NCBI): domain Eukaryota; kingdom Metazoa; phylum Chordata; class Mammalia; order Artiodactyla; family Delphinidae; genus Pseudorca; species Pseudorca crassidens. The sequence goes on along the minus strand of NC_090304.1, from coordinate 36,658,040 downwards.
GTGAGTTACTTCCTTGGCCTTACTGACACCCTTTTCTCTTTTGCCCTCTTGCACTGGGTTTTGGGGGACCCTAAGTGCCAGTAGTATCTTTGTGGGATGGCTAGAGAGGAAATCACCCACCTCCTTTTCCGCTCATAATTGTGGATCTGCATCCTGGGGTTACCTTAGCTCTGCAGCCATATGGCTGAGGGAATCAGCCACAGCCTAGTGTTGTTTTTATTTGGCACCAACTGTATGCCAACACATTGTTTCTTGTCTTCTTTGGAAGCCAGCTTCTCAGAAGAAAACTGGTGTGTTTGTATCCCACTGAGGGTGCCTGGAGTCTAGGTGCTTGACCCCTTGAGGCCACACCTGCTTCAGTTTAAGGAAGGGGGGGCATCCAGTTGGAAGAGAAGAAGCCTATGACCCTGAGAATTGCTTAGAAACTCTTATCCCCCTCTCTATGCTGGCAGGAATCGGGGGAGGTAGGCTGTTCATTCTGGCTTCAGTATCATTTCTGTTCATGAATATTCACAAGGACCCAAAATAAACAAGTGTGTTTTAAAAGGGTATATCTGGATACTAACATTTCCCCCATTAAGATTCATTTATTGGAATAATTTATTGCAAACCTTTCTTCTCCCCCACCCCTGGGATTATACGTATCAAAAACTGTATTTAGATAAATCAGTTCAACTAAAGACAATCATTGAAATTAACGATTTCATTTAGAAGACGTAGCTCCATCTTTCTGTCCTCCTCAGCGCCCCATGGAGTAAGTGGGCGCCTGAAGGTTTCCTTTCCCAGGCACAGGAGTGAGCCAAACGAGGTTGAGTAACTTGCTCAGGACCACAGTCTGCAGAAGGCTATTGAGATTCCTGATGCCACTGGACAGTCTTCCTAGAAGACCAGATTATTCCCAAGGCCCTGAGAAGAGAAGTGGGATGGAAAGTTATGTAGAATGAATTATGAATGTTCTCAGAGCCATCTCATACTATCCTGATAAGATCATTTGAAATTCCCCAGAAAATATATTTATTTTGGTTTTGATTTAAGTCAATGTCACCCAAACTTAGTCATTCTTATGCCGTATTCATAGTTTTGCCATATTTGTCTACCGCTTGTATTGCTTATTTACCTACTAGTTTTCTTCGTAGTAACGACTTAATTTGAAGCAGTTTATTTAAAGAGGAAACGATATACTCCAACTACAAATGCAAAAGCAGTATCATTGGGCATAATAGAAAGTAATCACAAAAATAAATACATAGCCATTACAATAAGATGTTCACCAATGTGGAGTCTAAAATTTTACAAAGCACACAACCAGGGGTTCATCTACCACACTTGTGAAACACAGACTTACAAAGCAAGTCTGACTCTTATTGACCAGAGAGAAAGACAGACCAGGGAAAGAAGGAGGAACTATCAAAGCTCACAGAATGGTCAGAAAGTTTTAGTCTAAGTCAGTGCTGAGTTTGCCACCTCATAAGTGTGGTGAAACTTTGTCCCAGCGACAGATCTGCTTTTGTCATCCAGGTTTGCTTTGGGACAAATGTTGGCAGTTATTTCTTTTTCCCAGCATATGATTTTGCAGATACTTGGAGCCCTCCTTGGCCATGGGCACTGTTGGATAATATACACTCTCGTCCATCAGTTTCACAGGCTGTGGCTTTGAGAGGTGCTGTGGGAAGGTGGCTACTTAGGCTGAGTTGGCTATAAGGATGAAAATAAATCTGGATCCCTGATGGACTCATGATTCAGTGAGCAGCCCCTACAACCAGAGCTAAGCACTAAACTACATACAGATAATGTGATAATTACTGAGCTTGAGAAGCTGAAGAGCAAATTGTCGGGGGGGGGGGGGTCTTAATAATTTGGCATCAGTCCAGGAACTAGGAACCATTCTAGGTAACTCAAGCAGGAAGGGATTTAATACAGGGAATTGGTAACATACAAAATTGCTAAGGACAGAAGTTAGGAGGTGCAGTTGGACTCTTCATCTTAAGGCCAAACCACCACAGCTGAGATCTAGAGGGCCTGTTATGCTAGAGTTGTTATACTCCCCTGCTGCCCCCACCCACCTACCTCTGACTCCCACGAAGCTGATTACCAGATTCTGAAACCTGGAGTCTGGCTTCCACAACCACTCCCATCTGTTGTAATTTGCTTGCCAGCCCCCTCTTCCTCATGCCTGCCTTCTAGACCTCATGCAAGTGCAAGTTGTTGGTGGAACCTAAGTCACACTCAGAACCCCTGCTGCAAGGGAGTCTGGGATATGCTTCCACACTGCAGTATGGAAGTGGAAGAGAACATAGCAGGGGACAGAAATGGATGCGAAATGCCAGTAGACAACATAACCATGGGGAGATAAAGCAGATAATTAACCAGGATAAGTGTGCAAATCCCAGTTAAATGGTAACAGGCGGTACCAGCAAGGTCACAGGAAAGAGAGAACAGTATTGGTGTGATCTGGACCTTGCAGAATTTTGGTCAGGGTATGTAGGGGGATGTGGTAGAGAGGGCTAGGTCAGGAAAAGCAAGAGGTGGAACTGCAATAGTATCAACCTCTCTCCTGGCATGAAGGCTTAAAAATTTCCAGTCTCATTTTTCGTGAGTGGGCCCTAGGTTCCATGCATTATACTGAGCACGTTTTACATGCCGTGTTTCCATTCTTCCTCTGAATGTTATTTCTTCTCATTTTAGCTTCAGAGAACCTTAATAACCCACCTCAGGTCACACAGCTATTAGGCAGCTGAGCCCCGTTGCTAAACCCAGGTTAGGCTGACACTGAAGCCAGTGTGCCCAGTTGTTAAGCCACACTGCCTCTCTCTGGAGGGGAGACAGGCCAGGTTATCATGAGCCATGAATGCCAAGCTAAGGATTCTGAACTTGATCTCAGATGATAAGAAGTGTCGCTAACGGGTGGTGTGAGAGTAGGAGTGTGACGTGATGGAGGTGCAGAGGTGAATGTAGCAGGAGGATGTGGGCTTAACCCGCATGAAAAAGGCTAGAGACAGCAAGAGATGATCTTTTGCTCCGCCCGGTGTTTCCCTTTTTCATTTCAAAGAGAGTGAACTCTCTGCTTAACAGATCCTGAATCCCAGGTGATTTTAGGTTTTCGTTTTCGTCAGTGAAGCAGGTTCCTTCTGAAGAGCATTTTCCCTTCACTCACGGATAGTTTTGATCTTAGACTGTGGCGCAGGATCATCCTTCCAGCACAAGTCGTTCTCTCTTTTTCTTTTTCTTATTTTATTTTTATATAAAGTCCAAAGAAAGTAGAGGGAAGGAAGAAATAAAGTTAGCATAAATTATATAGAAAATAAATAATAGAGAAGATCAATAAAATTCAGATATTGTTTCTTTTAGGACAATAGTAAAATTTTTGAAACCTCATATTGATACTAATGAGAAAAAAAGAAAAAGACATGAAAAAATCATTATCAGCAAGAAAAGGGGACGTAGACATAGATTACGTAGACCTGGAAAAGTTTACAATAGGGTAATATGGACAACTTTTTGCCAATTTGAAAATGTTGAAGTAATGGAAATTTCTAACTATATAACTTTCCAAAACTAAAACAAGAAGAAGTTAAATCTTGAATAGTCCTATTTTGTTTTTTTTTAATGTTTTATTTTTTTAAATTTATTTTTCTCATTAGTCATCCATTTTATACACATCAGTGTATACATGTCAATCCCAATCCCCCAATTCGTCACACCCCCCCCCCCTGCCGCTTTCCCCGCTTGGTGTCCATACATTTTTTCCCTACTTCTGTGTCTCAATTTCTGCTCAGCAAACTGGTTCATCTGTACCATTTTCTAGGTTCCACATATATCTCTTAATATACGATACTTGTTTTCCTCTTTCTGACTTACTTCACTGTATATGACAGTCTCTAGATGCATCCACGTCTCTATAAATGACCCAGTTTCGTTCCTTTTTATGGCTGAGTAATATTCCATTGTATATATGTACCACATTTTCTTTATCCATTCGTCTGTTGATAGGCATTTAGGTTGCTTCCATGACCTGGCTATTGTAAAGAGTGCTGCAGTTAACACTGAGATGCATATGTCTTTTTGAATTCTGGTTTTCTCTGGGTATATGCCCAGTAGTGGGATTGCTGGGTCATATGGTATTTGTTTTTAGTTTTTTAAGGAACCTCCATAATGTTCTCCATCGTGGCTGTATCAACTTACATTCCCACCAACAGTTCAAGAGGGTTCCCTTTTCTCCACACCCTCTCCAGCATTTGTTGTTTGTAGATTTTCTGATGATGCCCATTCTAACTGGTGTGAGGTGATACCTCATTGTAGTTTCGATTTGCATTTCTCTAATAGTGATGTTGAACAGTGTTTCATGTGCTTCTTGGCCATCTGTATGTCTTCTTTGGAGAAATGTCTGTTTAGGTCTTCTGCCCATTTTTGGATTCGGTTGTTTGTTTTCTTAATATTGAGCTGCATGAGCTGTTTATATATTTTGGAGATTAATCCTTTGTCCGTTGATTCATTTGCAAATATTTTCTCCCATTTTGAGGGTTGTCTTTTCGTCTTGTTTTTGGTTTCCTTTGCTGTGCAAAAGCTTTTAAGGTTCATTAGGTCCCATTTGTTTATTTTTGTTTTTATTTCCATTCCTCTAGGAGGTGGATCAAAAAATATCTTGCTGTGATTTGTGTCAAAGAGTGTTCTTCCTATGTTTTCCTCTATGAGTTTCATAGTACCCGGTCTTACATTTAGGTCTCTAATCCATTTTGAGTTTATTTTTGTGTATGGTGTTAGGGAGTGTTCTAATTTCATTCTTCTACATGTAGCTGTCCAGTTTTCCCAGCACCACTTATTGAAGAGACTGTCTTTTCTCCATTGTATACCCTTGCCTCCTGTGTCATAGATTAGTTGGGTTTATCTCTGGGCTTTCTGTCCTGTTCCATTGATCTATATTTCTGTTTTTGTGCCAGTACCATATTGTCTTGATTACTGTAGCTTTGTAGTGTAGTCTGAATTCAGGGAGTCTGATTCCTCCAGCTCCGTTTTTTTCCCTCAAGACTGCTTTGGCTATTTGGGGTCTCTTGTGTCTCCATACAGATTTTAAGATTTTTTGTTCTAGTTCTGTAAAAATTGCCATTGGTAGTTTGACAATAATTGCATTGAATCTGTAGATTGCTTTGGGTAGTATAGTCATTTTCACAGTATTGATTCTTCCAATCCAAGAACATGATATATCTCTCCATCTGTTGGTATCATCTTTAATTTCTTTTATCAGTGTCTTATACTTTTCTGCATACAGGTCTTTTGTCTCCCTAGGTAGGTTTATTCCTAGGTATTTTATTCTTTTTGTTGCAATGGTAAATGGAAGTGTTTCCTTAATTTCTCTTCCAGATTTTTCATCTTTAGTGTATAGGAATGCAAGAGATTTCTGTGCATTAATTTTGTATCCTGCACCTTTACCAAATTCATTGATTAGCTCTAGTAGTTTTCTGGTGGCATCTTTAGGATTCTCTATGTTTAGTATCATGTCATCTTCAAACACTGGCAGTTTTACTTCTTCTTTTCCAATTTGTATTCCTTTTATTTCTTTTTCTTCTCTGATTGCCGTGGCTAGGACTTCCAAAACTATGTTGAATAATAGTGGTGAGAGTGGACATCCTTGTCTTGTTCCTGATCTTAGAGGAAATGCTTTCAGTTTTTCACCATTGAGAATGATGTTGGCTGTGGGTTTGTCATATATGGCATTTATTATGTTGAAGTAGTTTCCCTGTATGCACAGTTTCTGGAGAGTTTTTATCATAAATCGGTGTTGAATTTTGTCAAAAGCTTTTTCTGCATCTATTGAGATGATCATATGGTTTTTATTCTTCAGTTTGTTATTATGGTGTATCACATTGATTGATTTGCATATATTGAAGAATCCTTGCATCTCTGGGATAAATCCCACTTGATCATGGTGTATGATCCTTTTAATGTGTTGTTGGATTCTGTTTGCTAGTATTTTGTTGAGGATTTTTGCATCTGTATTCAGTGATATTGGTCTGTAATTTTCTTTTTTGGTAGTATCTTTGTCTGGTTTTGGTATCAGGGTGATGGTGGCTTCATAGAATAACTTTGGGGGTGTTCCCTCCTCTGCAATTTTTTGGAAGAGTTTGAGAAGGATGGGTGTTAGCTCTTCTCTAAATGTTTGATAGAATTCCCCTGTGAAGCCATCTGGTCCTGGACTCTTGTTTGTTGGAAGATTTTTAATCACAGTTTCAATTTCATTACTTGTGATTGGTCTGTTCATATTTTCTATTTCTTCCTGGTTCAGCCTTGGAATGTTATACCTTTCTAAGAATTTGTCCATTTCTTCCAGGTTGTCCATTTTGTTGGCATAGAGTTGCTTGTAATAGTCTCCTAGGATGCTTTGTATTTCTGCAGTGTCTGTTGTAACTTCTCCTTTTTCATTTCTAATTTTTTTGATTTGAGTCCTCTCCTTCTTTTTCTTTTTTTCTTTTTTTTTTAAAAACATCTTTATTGGAGCATAATTGCTTTACAATGGTATGTTAGTTTCAGCTTCACAACAAAATGAATCAGTTATATATATACATATGTTCCCATATCTCTTCCCGCTTGCGTCACCCTCCCTCCCACCCTCCCTATCCCACCCCTCCAGGCGGTCACACAGCACCAAGCTGATCTCCCTGTGCTATGCGGCTGCTTCCCACTAGCTATCTACCTTACGTTTGGTAGTGTATACATGTCCATGCCTCTTTATTGCTTTGTCACCGTTTACCCTTCCCCCTCCCCATAGCCTCAAGTCCATTCTCTAGTAAGTCTGTGTCTTTATTCCTGTTTCACCCCTAGGTTTTTCATGACATTATTTTTTTCTTAAATTCCATATATATGTGTTAGCATACGGTATTTGTCTCTCTCTTTCTGACTTACTTCACTCTGTATGACAGACTCTAGGTCTATCCACCTCATTACAAATAGCTCAATTTCGTCTCTTTTTATGGCTGAGTAATACTCCATTGTATATATGTGCCACATCTTCTTTATCCATTCATCCGATGATGGACACTTAGGTTGTTTCCATCTCTGGGCTATTGTAAATAGAGCTGCAATGAACATTTTGGTACATGACTCTCAGAATGGGAGAAAATATTTGCAAATGAAGCAACTGATAAAGGATTAATCTCCAAAATTTATAAGCAGCTCATGCAGCTTAATAACAAAAGAACAAATAACCCAATCCAAAAATGGGCAGAAGACCTAAATAGACATTTCTCCAAAGAAGATATACAGAGTGCCAACAAACACATGAAAGAATGCTCAACATCACTAATCATTAGAGAAATGCAAATCAAAACTACAATGAGATATCATCTCACACCAGTCAGAATGGCCATCATCAAAAAATCTAGAAACAATAAATGCTGGAGAGGGTGTGGAGAAAAGGGAACCCTCTTACACTGTTGGTGGGAATGTAAATTGATACAGCCACTGTGGAGAACAGTATGGAGGTTCCTTAAAAAGCTACAAATAGAACTACCATATGACCCAGCAATCCCACTACTGGGCATATACCCTGAGAAAACCATAATTGCTTCTTTTTCTTGATGAGTCTGGCTAATGGTTTATCAATTTTGTTTATTTTCTCAAAGAAACAGCTTTTAGTTTTATTGATCTTTGCTATTGTTTTCTTTGTTTCTATTTCATTTATTTCTGCTCTGATCTTTATGATTTCTTTCCTTCTTCTAAATGTGGGTTTTGTTTGTTCTTCTTTCCCTAGGTCCTTTAGGTGTAACGTTAGATTGTTTATTTGAGATTTTCTTGTTTCTTGAGGTAGGCTTGTATTGCTATAAACTTCCCTGTTAGAACTGCTTTTGCTGCATCCCATAGGTTTTGGATTGTCGTGTTTTCATTGTCATTTGTCTCTAGCTATTTTTTGATTTCCTCCTTGATTTCTTCAGTGATCTCTTGGTTATTTAGTAACATATTGTTTAACCTCCATGTGTTTCTGTTTTTTACATTTTTTTCCCTGTAATTGATTTCTAATCTCATAGCTTTGTGGTCAGAAAAGATGCTTGATATGATTTCAGTTTTCTTAAATTTACTGAGGCTTGATTGTGACCCACGATGTGATGTATCCTAGAGAATGTTCCGTGCACACTTGAGAAGAAAGTGTAATCTGCAGTTTTGGGATGGAATGTTCTAGAAATATCAATTAAATCTATCTTGTCTATTGTGTCATTTAAAGCTTGTGTTTCTTTATTAATTTTCTGTTTGGATGTTCTGTCCATTGGTGTAAGTGAGGTGTTAAAGTCCTCCACTATTATTGTGTTACTGTTGATATCCTCTTTTAGAGCTGTTAGCAGTTGCCTTATGTATTGAGGTGCTCCTATGTTGGGTGCATATATATTTATAATTGTTATATCTTCTTGGATTGATCCCCTGATCATTATGTATTATCCTTCCTTGTCTCTTGTAACATTCTTTATTTTAAAGTCTATTTTATCTGATATGAGTATTGCTACTCCAGCTTTCTTTTGATCTGCACTTGTATGGAATATCTTTTTCCCTCCCTTCACTTTCAGTCTGTATGTGTCCCTAGGTCTGAGGTGGGTCTCTTGTAGACAGCATATATATGGGTCTTGTTTTTATATCCATTCAGCAAGCCTGTGTCTTTTGGTTGGAGCATTTAATCCGTTCACATTTGAGGTAATTATCAATATGTATGTTCCTATTACCATTTTCTTAATTGTTTTGGGTTTGTTTTTGTAGGTCCTTTTCTTCTCTTGTGTTTCCCACTTAGAGAAGTTCCTTTAGCATTTGTTGTAGAGCTGGTTTGGTGGTGCTGAATTCTCTTAGCTTTTGCTTGTCTATAAAGCTTTTGATTTCTCCATTGAATCTGAATGAGATCCTTGCCAGGTAGAGTAATCTTAGTTGTAGGTTCTTCCCTTTCATCACTTTAAGTATATCATGCCACTCCCTTCTGGCTTGTAGAGTTTCTGCTGAGAAATCAGCTGTTAACCTTTTGGGAGTTCCCTTGTATGTTATTTGTCGTTTTTCCCTTGCTGCTTTCAATAATTTTTCTTTGTCTTTAATTTTTGCCAATTTGATTACTATGTGTCTCGGCGTGTTTCTCCTTGTGTTTATCCTGTATGGGACTCGCTGCGCTTCCTGGACTTGGGTGGCTATTTCCTTTCCCATGTTAGGGAAGTTTTCGACTATAATCTCTTCGGATGTTTTCTCAGGTCCTTTCTCTGTCTCTTCTCCTTCTGGAACCCCTATAATGCAAACGTTGTTGCATTTAATGTTGTCCCAGCCTAATGTTGTCTCTTAGGCTGTCTTCATTTCTTTTCATTCTTTTTTCTTTATTCTGTTTTGCAGCAGTGAATTCCACCATTCTGTCTTCCAGGTCACTTATCCATTCTTCTGCTTCAGTTATTCTGCTATTGATTCCTTCTAGTGTAGTTTTCATTTCAGTAATTGTATTGTTTATCTCTGTTTGTTTGTTCTTTAATTCTTCTAGGTCTTTGTACGTTTCTTGCATCTTCTCGATCTTTGCCTCCATTCTTTTTCCGAGGTCCTGGATCATCTTCACTATCATTATTCTGCATTCTTTTTCTGGAAGGTTGCCCATCTCCATTTCATTTAGTTGTTTTTCTGGGGTTTTATCTTGTTCCTTCATCTGGTACATAGCCCTCTGCCTTTTCATCTTGTCTATCTTTCTGTGAATGTTTGTTTGCTCTTTTTCTTGTACTTTTTTTTTTTTTTTTTTTTTAGTGCTTTGATAATGACATTGATGATTTGATTTAACTTCCTACCTGAGCTGCTTTGGCCATGGTCGTCAGTGGGAGTGGGCCAGCCTCTGTGGAAATGGACCATGAGATGTGACGGTTCTAGCTGAAACGAGCAAGTTCTAGGACAGTGGATGCATTTTCGAATCAGAAATACCTGGTTCAAATCCCTACTCTGCTTCTTTGTGTTTGGGACTTATAGGACTATGGGTACATTTAGCTTCCTTGAGCATCAGTCTCCTCTACGGAGTAGGGATGACGATGCACAGACCCTCATCAGGTGGTCAGAAGGGCTCAGTGAAGTCATGTGTGTGAAGCATTCATCATGGTTGGTGTGCATGTGGTAGGAGTTCTGGAAATATTGCTCACTTTCCAGTTTCTGCTTTTTGGTAGCAGTGTGAGGTGGTGCTGACCAGCTGAAGTCAATTGGTGTGTACGTGGTCCTAATGACTTAGCCTCTAGGGTTTTCTCTCCTAGTGGCCCTGGTCTGATGCCCTCCCTCTGGCCCCCAGCAGCCTCAGGGTAGACAGAGACGCATTCCGGAGCTACCTAGGAGAAGGGCCAGTGAGCCAACCCTGAATCATGGTTGCCTCCCAGTGAATAAAAGCCCTCACCAAACACCACTTGATGGTGTTCGAGTTTATCTAGCCAGTGCAGTGCACCCACCGAGTCCTGAAGATGTGTCTCTCCTTTGCCATCATAGGTGGAGTGCACTCCTTCTCAGTCAGTGAGACCCTCTGGCACGAGCTCCTTGACAGCTCCCACTTCTCTGCCAGTGCAAAGAGCTTGAGGCTTTTTGTAATTCTCCAAGCATCTGGCCCATCTTATCCAGATGACATTTGGAATTTTAATCTTCTAGTTACGGGTTTTCATAAATCTGGTTTGAAATCTCTCTGCCAGTCTCCTCTGCTGTGGGAAAATGGTTTTAAAAAGATGTGGGGAGAGGGTGGTCCATGCATGTGTGGGGATAATTAGAAAGTGCAAGGGGCTTTTTGCAAGGGGCTTTGGGGTCCAGAACTTACTCTGTCCAAGCACTACGATGGGTGCTTTACATAGGTCATCCTGAAGCTCCTTTTACATGATACCCATTGTACATATAGAGGAAAAACTGAGGTTCAGATATACTAAGTAACTTGCCTGAGGTTGCCAAGTGGATGGTGGAGGGGGTTTTTGAGTCTAGGTTTAACTGATTTCAAAGCCTGTAGCTTTTCCAGTACACCTGACCGCCTCCCATTCCTCTATGGGTTCCTGGAAGCAAAATCTCCAAATCCATAGATCCGAAGTACTGGGACTACCCTCGCTGGTGTTCTTTTAACCCCTCTAGCGCTCACCTCCTCCAGGGGGTTAAGGCAGGAGAGGTGAGCACAGGCTGGGCTCTGAAAGACTTTGCCAAGGTCTCGAGAGTTGGGACTTCACTTTCAGGGTCATGGGATGAGATTGAAAGTTTTGGCAGGAAGTGGCATGGATCAACTTTAGCCGTTACTAAGGTCCCACCCTGTGGCAGATGTGACAGTCCTTGTCCTTTTCCTGTTGGTTGATTGGAAGCATTCTTACGCCCACGTGAACTCTTAGGTACTGTTATACCTTCGAGGACCACAAGGATCCTAGGCCCCCAGGTGGGGAACTACCAGTGGAGAACATTTTTGTAGGATTTAGAGGTGAGGGAGAGAAAAGAGGGCATTCCAAATTACAGATCTTCACTAAGTCCATTCTATAATTGCTCAATGTTGTGTCCCTGTCACCGAAACTCTTCTAAGACGCTATGACCCCCGGTGAGTAGAACAAAAAACCCAGTGGATCCCAGCGTGGGCAGAAGGGTGCGATCTGGCATCAGTTGCCTTGTACAAGGAACGTGTCATCTCCCAAGACTGGCCAAGCTAGGTGCTGGGCTGTAGCTCACCTGGATGTCTGTACTGGTGCGGGGAGAGGGGAGGCTGGGGGATCCCCTTGAGCTTGAGCAGGCCTGTCTCCTGCCTCTGCCAGGACAGTCAGCATTTGCTTTTCTCTCCTGCAGAGCACCTGCAAACTGTTAAGGAAATACAGTCCTAGACGCAACACTCCCAGTAGCAGGAAGAGAGCAGGTGTGTGGGTGCTATTCAGACCCTTTCTTTGTCTCCCCCTTGCCTTGTTCCACATATAGTGATGAGGGCATCAGAGCCCTGAGAGACGTTGTGTGGCCTCAGCAGTCAAGAGGAGGCCGGAACACGTGCCTTTTCAGGAGAGGAATTTGATGGAGAAATGGTTTTAGCTGCCCGCCCCTGGGTTTCAGCTCAGGGCCTCACACTTGGATAGAAGGGCGTATCTTGGCAGTTCCTTAGAGCCCAGGGGAGCCCCACGTCTTGTACTAAATTGACACACTTTGTTTGATTGATGCAGGTGTGACATTGGTGGTGGTTTTGCAGTGTTCCTGACCCCAGCATCCTCCCCATCATCCTGCCGCATCTCCGTCCTCCTCATAGCTAGACCCAAGTTCCCCTCTGGCAGAGCTGAGTGTATCGTACTTGCTGGCAGCTCTGTTCACACAGTGGCACTGGGCCCACTCCTGACAAGCCCGGTGGGGTTTTCTGGGGTCCTCTGGATGTTCCAGCACTTAGGGGTTGGCCCACAGCCTTACAAAAGAAAGAGGGCTCCAGCTGGCTGCTCCCTCGTAGACACATCTGTAGGTATCTTCAAGGTTCTTAAATCCCCAGGGTTGGAGAAGCAAGGAAAATTCCCATTTCCCCCAGCATATCAAATGTAAATCAGTTCTTCTTCTCATTTCTAGGTAGATAACCTGTGACCGGCTTAGTAAATTCCTCCTCTGCCCAAATGGTTTTACTCTGAAAATCCAGGCCCTGAACCGATCTTAAGCTTAGTGTAAGGTGTAAGCTTAGTGCGAGTCTAACTTGGTAGCTTGGGGATTCCTTGGAGAGAGAGAGAAAGGGAGAGGGGGAGGGGGAGAGAGAAGGAAAATAGGTGTTTGTGTCTATGTGTGCGCATGTGTGAATAGGTGTATTTGTGTGTGCGTGTGTGTATATTTTCTTTGGAACCTCTTTGTGCTTTCATCGTACTGTGATTAAAACGTGAGGGTGTGTGGAAGTAAAGTTGGGATCTCCAAACACCTGAGATCCCAGCCCGAACTCTAGACTTGGGTCATTTCTGTAAGCTCACAGCTGCAGAAAATCTCCCCATCCCGGACAAAGCTTGAGGCCAAATGAACATTAGGGTCTTACTTCAGGACCCAAAGTATTTAAGTAGTGTCCCATACGTTTCTTCATGGAGTTCTCAGGTCTGAGAATTTCAGAAGCACAAAAGAGAACTTCATTTTTCCGGGGAAGTTTTGTTTTTTAACCCCTGAAGTAACCTCACGGTTTATATTTCCTTGTCCGATTGCAGCCTCCCAGGTTGCTGACAGTCCACCTTTGAAATGAGTCAGTTTTGATCAGGGATATGGCAGCCAGACAGGTCATCTTTATTGTCTGTGACTTACTCCAACCAGTTTGGCAACAACAGGGTCCCATCCGGCGTGGGGAGTGGAGAGTGGTGGGCACAAAGGTGGCCTGCCCCCTGACTGTAGCCGGCACACTGGCCCTTTGCTCCCTGCACCCACTGGGTCTCCCAGAAAGCAGCTTTCTTGCCAGCCATCTACTGCTGTGGGGATGAGGTTCCTGCTGCCACCCTCTGGCCCCTCTCCCCGTGCTGTGTCTCCTCCAAGCCCAACATTCCTCCAGATTGTTAAATGATAAACAGTTTGTTTTCACTGCCTCCCACTTTCCTTTTCCTGTTCCCCATTGAAGACTTACTTCTCCCAGGCAGACTGTCGCCATTGCTGCTCAGGGTCTGAGTCTTTCCCAGTAGAGAATGTCAGTTTCGGGTTCCACTCATGGAAGTATGATGTCCTTAGCCCACCTCGTGGACCATTAGAAGGATGTAGCTGAACTGGTGCCCTCTTTAGGGAGAGGACAAAGGGGACAGTGAGTCCGTCTGAGTTTGAATCCCAGCCCCATCACTTACTAACTCTATGGCCTTGGGCAAGTTACGTCACCTGGTGAGCTTTAATTTCTTCAAAATGTAAAATGGACAGAATAATAGTCCCAAACTATTGCTGTTGTGAGGATTCCAGTAGAAGTGCCTGGAAAGTGCATAGTATAGTGTATGTCACCTAGTAGGGGCTTACTAAATAAGAGCTAAGATAATTGCTTTTATTTTAATAATCACCATTGTCATCATTATCCGTCATCACCCTCTAGATAGGAGGAGAACAGCCAGGGTATGAGAGAACTGAAAGCTTGTTCTACAAAATATTTAGAGGAAGTTGAAACACTCTCATTATATAAAGACTCATGGAAGAGATATTATGCCACCTTCTATCTCCCAAGAGCTGGTAGGATTCATCTCTGGGCTTCTCCCCATCAAACAAAACAAAAATTTAATTTAGCAGAAGGAAGAGCTTTCTAAGGTAGTGTCAGATGGCTTCCTTGGGGGTTGGGGAGGTCTTCATCCCTTGGAGTTTGGGAAAACTTGGCCCAGGATTTGATTAGGGGATGTGTGCGTCAAGGAGGAGGGAGATTGGGCGAGAGGCCTTCCAACCCTAGGACTGTCTGATTTCGGTTCCTGTGCTGTTTGTTTTCTGGGAAAGGCCACCTAGCACAGAAGGTATCATATTCCCTACTTATACAACGACTTGGTGTCATTGCTGAGGCCTCCCCTGACCACTTGTGGTCTGTAGACTGGCTTCTTACTATATCTTTTAAATAAAGCGATGTCCGTGCTTTAATTTTGGCTCGGATGAGTAATTCATTCAGGATACTTAACAAAGCAATTAGGCCTTCTTGTGCTGGCATGGTGTTCATTCATCCTGGAGAATGGTTTTGTGGGGACAGGAAGGGTCGGTGGGGATGGGCAGCTTGCAGGACTTCTGCTTGCCCACACTCGTAAGCCTGCTAGGAAGGCCTGAGTTGCGCAAATTTAGCATACATCTTCATTCGCAAGAAGCTAGTGAGCCTGACTATAGAACACAGACAGAGGTGAGCAGACCCATCTTCTGTTTGTTATGAACAGTCATTTTGATTGTAGAGAAAGGCTTCCTTTCCGTTTCTCTCCAGTTTGTCGTGTCCTTGTGCAAAGACAGTCGTGCGTTCCAGACTGGGGTTTATTTTTACCAGCGATACAGATGTTTCTGCTCTTGTGCAAGATTTCATTAAAGCTCAGCCAGCGGTTTACTGTGGCAGGAGACTGCCAAGGTTAATATTTCTGCAATACATTCCCTTCTGTTCATTCTTGGCACCAGCGAACTCCCAGGTGGGCATGCGCTTTATTAGTTATATGCAGTATATCAAAACTATGCAGTGGAATCGCCGGCACATCTGTTGGACTCAGACGGAGCCTCTGATTGCAGAGTACCTTAGTTTTGCCTGGAAAACCAAGCAGGGGGCTGTGTCCTCTGGTGAGTATCGGCTCACCCTTTCATGCCCCCCTCTAGTTGCAGAGGCTGCCACAGCTAGTCACTTTGGGACCGGGACAGAGGACAAGAGAGCACTTGGCAGTGAGAAATGCTCTATCCTTCCAAGTGATGTCCTGAAATGGTGGGAGCATAGCTTCATGATGAGGACAGATGTGGGTTCAAATCCTGTGCAGCTTAGATGAGTCACTTATCTCTCCAGAGTATCTGTTTCCTGATCTGTGCAGCGGGTAGTAATCCCTGCGTCAGAAGATGTCGTGAGGATTCATTGAGATGCTGCATATAATTAATTGAGAGGAGGCAGAATGCCCTGGCTCAGGAAAGCACCTGTGAGCGGGAGCTGTCTGATGACTACTTGGGAACGCTCTAGTGGCAGAGGACCACAGGCCCAGGAAGCCCCAAGTGCTACTCTCTGCTTTGGCAACGGAGAAACTGTTTACAACAGAACCGGTTCTTCTACCTGCGAGCACCAAGGAGCCAAGTCAAAAATAATAGGGTGGGAGGGAGGGAGACGCAAGAGGGAAGAGATATGGGAACATATGTATATGTATAACCGATTCACTTTGTTATAAAAGCAGAAACTAACACACCATTGTAAAGCAATTATACTCCAATAAAGATGTTAAAAAAGGAAATAATAATAGTAGCAGCCCGACTTGTTTGGTGTGTGTTTCCTCTACCTCAGCCCATCTGTGGCTGGTGGAATTGGGAATTGGTCAAACGAGCACGGGCCTCGTCTAGGAACATTTGGCAAAGCTAAGGAGAACTTGGAGGAGGGGAGGGCCGGGATTAAGTGCGAGCCAAGGGTGAGATGTTTTAATGTGGTCTGTGGCCAGGGTGCTTAATGACTTTTGCCACTGATTTTTTGAGTTCAAGTCTGCCGGTTGGGTCTGAGGGGAAAGAGCCAGACCTCGTGCACTTCGGGGTGGTGTGTGTGTGTTTCTGTGTTTTTTCATGTCTCTGCTGCTTTGTAGGGTCATCTGGTTGAAAGTTTATAATGTTCATCCTAGCTTTGTAAGACTCCACTGAAGAAGGGACTGTAGAAAAACTACTTATTTTCAGTTACATTTTCAGCAAACATATGTCTAGTTGTCTAGGATTCTTTTTATAATCAGTGCTCTGCAACCCGTCCTTCTCACACACCAGTGCAGTGGCCATTGAGATTCCTAACCTTGAGTCTTGCAGGATGTCCAAGTGCTTTCTGAATCATCAACAGATGACAGTCTTATTTATTCCATTTGAAATGCCAGGTAGATTTTATGCCCATCTTGAGATAGTCAGTTGCTTGTGGCCAAATCTGTGAATGGTGTTGGGTGGGGGTGGAACACTTTATTAATCAGAATATTGTGATAACCAGGACATTCCATTTCTTGGCTGTACTGGACGACAAATGACACCATGGATAATGTGTTCCCTGCTGGTTTCTTCTTAATCCATCAAGTCCATCCATTCTTCCTTCTATTCTTTCATCCCTCCATCCATCTAACAAACACTTATTGGCACTTGAATTGGCACTGAACTTGCAAGGGAATATGGAGATAAAGATCATAACTCCTGCCCTCAGAGACCTTAAGATGTGAACTAGGAGTCAAGACCCCTAAGAACCTGGATGAAAAGCCTGAGGACAATTTTTTGGGGGAAGAGTGGTATTCAAAACAGCTGCTCTTTGAGAAATACACAGGATTCCAATTTGTGAAGCCTATGCATTCCCGCTGCAGGACTAAGGGCCCAGAGCCTGGAAAGAGGTGGTTCTCTATGAGGAATTGCCAGTAGTTGCAGTCGGCTAAAGTGAAGGGGACAAGTGGGATATCAGGGGAGGAGTGGGATATAACTGTTACCGGCTTAAGTAACAGTTCTTAAAAGTCTAGTTAAGGCTTTGAGACTTGATTCTGTAGGTACTAGAGATTGCTTTCCTGGTAGGTGTGGCCAAGGGCAGACTTCCTGGCCCTCCTTGAACATGCTGATAGATTCTGAGAGGTCTTCCAGTTTTTAACAAGTAGGTGTTAGCCGAGAGATGGGGGGCAGTCTCATGACAGGTGGTGGCCGATTCAGCAGCGCCAGACATACGTAGCACTGTCTACAGTACCTCCTTTCGTGGCTGCTTCTTTCTTTTCAAACCTCTCCTTCCTTTTCAGTTTTTCTCACTTTTATTGACAGTTTTCCCACTGTGCTCAGGCATTCCTGTAAGACCTGCTCTTTAGCCTCACCTCTCAGCCCTCTAGGAATTTGGGAGTTTGGAGAAGGGGTTTCAGCCTCCATGACCTCGTCTATGTTTGGAATCTGTCCCTTAGCTATAAATAAGGCTGTTGCTTAGTGCCAGTATTGATGGTATTTGCAGCTGTCCTCTGGGAGATGGACTCAGACGAATAACCCATTTTCAAGAGGACATGGCCATTAGGTGACAGCTATTTATGGTTCCTATTGACTAGGCCCGAACCTGAACTGTCGCTGACATTAAAATTTCATGTGCCGTGAGCCGCTTTTCCTTATCCGGTTGTCTCTCTCCATTTATTTGAAATATCTAGCCATGTTTATCTAGGTTCTTCAAAAAGATGAGCTACGGAATGTTGAGGGAATTCTGCTTTCTGGCGGCTGGGGCTTTCCCTAGCGGACCTCTCATTCCGCCAGCAGCCCTTTAAACTGGGGTGTTCACACCTCCATTTCACAGAAGAGAACACTGAGTGTCAAAAGGTAAATTGCTTGCCCAGAGTCACCAGGTCAGCCGGTAAGTGACAGAGCCAGAATTCAAACCAGCCCAAATTCTGCCTGGCGTCAAAGCCTGGATAATTTCCATGAAACCATGCGTGTCTGATTTCTGAACCTGGAATGTCACTCCAGAGGGTTTTATTTATTTATTTTGTCCCCTGATAGTTCAGTCACTTGTAGTTAAGTCGTTGATTGAACATGTGATTTTTAAAAGCTCGTTCATGCTGAATTTGCCTGGGTAGCCACAGCGTTCCATCTTTATGGAGTTTCTTTCCCACACCCTTAGATGAAAATAAACAAGGTCCTAAAATGTCAGGCGAGATTCCTTCTGGCTTTATAATCTAATGTATTTTGTAGATGGCTGAATTCTCCAGTGAACTTCTCATTGGAAAATATTCCTTTCCTGAATTCTTTTTCTCCATCAAAGGAATATTACATCGTTTGTGATAACTCTTTCTTAGCGGCCTTGACATTGAAGTTCTGTGTAGGAAATGATCCTGCATCAGTCACCTCTGCTGTCATCGGATCCCTTTCATCTCAAGTACCTGCACTTCTTCAACTTAAACTTTGGAACAGGATCAGGCCTGGGGCCAGGGGAAAAGAATGTCTTGATTTCTACATTAATGGTGATTCTTAGAAGGAAGAAGGTACAGTGGTTAAGAACCTGGTCTTTGAAAGCGGAAGACCCGGGTCGACTGTCAGCCTTGCTTCTTGTTAACTGCTGGACCTTAAGCAAATAGCATCTCTAAATCTCAGTTCTCTTATCTTTAAAGTGAAGGTTCATTTCTGGGGAGGGGGTGGAGAATTGATCGTAATGTTATCATATCGTTTTTGTATGTCACCGTTTTCTAATATTTTGAGAGATGAGAAAAAGCAACGCTGGAAACCTTCTTTTGTGGGACATACTTAATAACGATACTGCCTCATTCACCAAATAATGCAGATTTTCTAAATATTAAGAAGTAACCTGGGTGTTGATGAAATGATCTTCTATCTTCCTTTCAGAGATAATTATTCCTATATCTGTATATAGAGCACGATCTGATAGTTCTCAGTCCTGCCAAGGCATCAGAATTCTCTAGAGAACTTTGAAAAGAAAGGCAGATGTTTGGGTCATTCAAACCTACTGCATCAGTCTTTGAAGGTGGGACCTGGACATCTGTGTTTTTTAAAGATTCCCCAGGGGACTCTGCCCTGCTCATGTAACTGGCATACTGGGTACGTGTAATGTGTGGATTGTGGACAAAGCCCACGAGTTTTTTTTCCTGTTGCGGGACGAAGGCTCTCATAGCCCATGGCCATTCTGCTCATTCATATAGACAGTCCCATGGTCGCAATAACTTGCAAAGATAGCCTCAAGTGAGAAACTAGAGTATCCCCCCTCTATAATACTTAATCATAGCTCAAACTTGAATTGTCAGGCCCCTGCAGAGGAAGAGTGAAAGCAGTCCGCCCTCCCCAGCCCCCAGGGAACTACACAGAGGAGAAAGGGGCTTACTCGATGGTGCCTCCCTGAGCTCATTCCCTGCTCTGTTGAAAGCTGAGTCTTTCTTTTGTGGAGGACTTTAAGGGGCCACTTCACAGGAACCCCAGATGAACCCTGGTGTGCGCTCCCTCCAAGAAAACACCAAATCTCTTGCCTCAACTGTGGGCTGCAGGCTAATCCCAGCCTGTAACAGTCTCCTGACTCCACCACTGAAACAGTCAGTCATACACTCCCTCATCCCTCCAGATTCTCAGGGCGGGAGTCAGATCTTAGACCACAGCGTCTCTAACTGCAGGAACATTCATCTTAGGCTTCCCAGGGACCCCACTGAAGCACCCCTGACCCAGGTTTGAGTGAATGGGTAGAGCATGTGCTCATAGCACAGTGGTCTCCAGTGATACCCTTCTCCCGCAAATCCTCTTTCTCCACAGTTTTTCGTCTCTTTAATATCCTCCATCTGATGGAGCAGGAAAAGTCTTGAAACTGGCTCTCCAGTATTCCTTTGTTATTTTATTTATTTTTTTAAGGAAGTTAGTTAATTAATTAATTAATTAATTATGGCTGCATTGGGTCTTCTTTGCTGTGCTGGCTTTCTCTAGTTGTGTTGAGCGGGGGCTACTCTTCGTTGCGGTGCACGAGCTACTCATTGCAGTGGCTTCTCTTGTTGTGGAGCACGGGCTCTGGAGCACAGGCTCAGTAGTTGTGGCGCACGGGCTTAGTTGCTCCGCGGCATGTAGGATCTTCCCAGACCAGGGCTCGAACCCGTGTCCCCTGCGTTGGCAGGCGGATTCTTAACCACTGAGCCACCCAGGAAACCCCAGTATTCTTTTGAAATCCTGCATTTTACACATTTGTCCCAGGCTTGCTTTGGTGTCTCTGTTTAAGCTCAGACTTCAAGGCAGTCCACTTTGTCATGCTGAGTGACCTGCATAGTGGCCAGTGGCATGGGCTGTCAGGTCCGAAAGGCTTTGTTTTCAAACCTTGAGTAAGTGTGTTAACATCTGTGGACCTCAGATTCCTCATGAGTGAAAGTCATAGAAACTAACTCAGTTTGTGAGGATTAAACATGATGTATGCATGTAAAGGGCTTAGTGCCTGACATGTAGGAAGTGCTGTGCAGTACCCATCGTCCAGTTGAGTTCGGCTGAAAGTCTAGCCATCTTAACTGCCCTGTTTAAAACTTCATCTGCTGATGGGCAGCCAGCTGGAGAGGGGCTGCGTCACTGCTGCCCCTTGGAGAAACACTTCTCTGGCGCAGCCAATTCCTTGTCTAGAAGCCACCGGGGAAGGTCCCATTGAGAACTGCTTACAAAAGCAGGGTCACAAGAGCTAACAGAATTAAGCAAGTTATCAGGCAGTAGAAAGTGCAGTTAGATTTGCATCTGTGAAGCAGATGGCCAGTGCAAGATGATTGAATTAGTTTTATTATGTTTGGGGAAATTAATTTGTCACTTCAATTTTTTCTTTTGTATTTTAAGAAAGAGACGTGATTTTGTTATCTCTGGCCAAAGTGATTTGTAGAAAGAGTGTATCCTTTAATGGAAAACAAGGGATGCAGTAGGACCTTGAAAACCCCTTGTCTTCTAATTGTCTATTACTGGTTGGTAACAATTCTGTATATAGAATGTGGCCCAGAGAACAGAAATGCTGCCACCTATTGCTGGTGAAAGCTGGGCTTGTGTTTCCAATCATAGGGAGGAATTTTTTTTCCCCTTCAAAATCTCAGACCATGGGGCCATTGGGTATTAAATTCACTTTTGGAGAGGTTTTTTACATACTGAAGATCTTAGGATCTGGTGTGTTCTAATTTACGTTATTGATTACAATGTCTCACCTCTCATTTTGATCTGTTTAACTTGAGGGACCCTCCAGTGTTTTGATTCCTTCTTTTAAAGGTGAAGAAGAATCAAATGCAGAATCTTTAAGAACAAATGGGATCTCTTGAATTGGGGCCCAGGGTTGTTACCTGGGAGATTCCCAACACTTATTCTCAGGGCACAAATAGTTCTTTCGTAGCCCTCTTGAAAGGATCAAAGCAAAACCTGGAGTTTTGAATGGCCTTTTTTTTCTGTTAAGTCCCTTTATCCTTAACAGTTACTCATGAGCATTCAAGGAGACTCACCCATGCAGAAAGAGTTTCTGGTACATAATAACTGGGGTATAGGCTTTATATACATTACATCCATGTATGGGGTGTGTGTGTGTGTGTATAAGTGAATGATGCTTCTGAAATTCTGTGATCTCAAATCTAACTTCAGGGAAGGCATTCTGCCCTTGAAATGGCTAAATCAACAGTCTATCCACGGGTGGTTAAGAGTTCAGTTTTCAAACCTGCCTGCATACTGTCGTCACTTGTGGAGCTTTGTGTGTTATCTTTTGTAAGGAAACTTTTCGGAAAATTTAAACCTACTCTAAAAGCTGTGAAGATAGTATAGAGAGTTGTCATGTACCCCACACCCAGTTTCCCCTATTGTTAACAACTTGTATGGTATGTTTGCCACAATTAATGAACCAGTATTAAAACATCATTAACTAAAGTCTGTACTTTATTCAGATTTCCTTAGTTTTTTTAATCTAATGTCCTTTATCTGTACCAGGACCCCATCCAGGACACCTCATTACATTTAGTTGTCACGTCTCCTTAGGCTTTTCTTGGCTGTGACACTTTCTCCAACTTTGTTGTTTTGGATGACCCTGACAGTTTTGAGGAGTACTGGTTGGATATTTTGTAGAACGGTCCCTCCCAATTGAGATCAGTCTGATGCTTTTCTCATGAGCAGACTAAGATTGTGGGTTTTGGGGAGGAAGACCAGAGAGGCCAAGTGCCACTTTCATCACCTTGTATCAGGGGTGCCTACTATCAACACAACTTACGGATGTGGATGTAGACCTTGATCATCCGGGTGGGTTGGTCTTTATCAGGTTTCTCGGTGAAGTTACTCTTTCCCGTCGCTTCCGTACTGTTCTCTTTGTGCAGCCCACACTTAAAGGAGTGGCAATTCACGTGGTACCTCCTTGAGAACAGAATATTGACATAAATTATTTGGAATTCTCTTTGCATGGGAGATTTTTCTCTTCTCCCCATTCATTTATTTATTTATTCAACCTTTTATTTCTTAGTATGGATTCATGGCTATTTGTTTCATACGTTGGGTTTTAATCCAATACTATTAATTCTTTATTACTCTTGTTGGTCAGTTGTTCCGGCATTGGCCATTGGGAGCTCTTTCATTTAGCTCCGTGTCGCTGTGACAAAACCCCATCCATGTGTTTTGGTGTGGGGATGTATCCTGCCTTTCTGGTACTATAATGTGCTCCAGGCACATCTGAATATTTCCTGTCGCAGCCCAAGAATCGGCCGTTTCTCCAAGGAGCCCTGGTTCCTTATATTGATAAACAGTATTAGAAACCAAGATGTGGGCACTGGGTGTGCTTGTTGCCACTGCGATATCATTGTTTTTAGATCCTTTCAGTTGACAGAACAAGGAAATAAATTTGTGCATACTAAAGCATGTATCTATAAATATTGTATCTAGGTTAAGCTAAACATTAGTTTATACCGATATACTATATAGGTCAGTACATAGTTATACTGAAACTATAAACTGTTATTTAGTTTATAAACTAAAAATAGTTTATAATGTATATAGAGCTTCCAACTCGAACCAGTTAGCACATTGATCATTCTAGCCTTCCTCCCTTGCTGGTCTGTAACCTCCCACTCAAGCAGTAGAATCCCCTGTGAAACTTATTAAACACCCCTGTGCCAGGACCCCATGTCCTGAGGTTGATTTAGATGCCAGCCTGGGACCTGGGCATCTGTATTTTAATAATCTCTAGACAGGTTGAATTTTTCCATTACAGGCTCATGGCGCCACGCACTCATCTTTGTAGCATTTGCCACAAGTGCCCTCTGACATCTTTTTCTTTATTTTTACTTGACATCCTTCTTTGATTAATACCTGACCCTCCCTCAAGATAAGAAGCTCCATGTCCTTTTTGATCATCATTCCATCCCTAGTAAGTGGGTATATATATATATAGTGGGTCCTCAATAAATATTTGTTGAACGAATGAGTAAAATTACATACAGTGTGAATGAGGAGGGAGGAGAAAAGGAAATGATTTATTGAACCCTTCCTACATGCCAAATGCCTTTGCAGATGCTTTCAAAATATAGTCCAGTTCAGGGATCTGAACTGGGTCTGACTGACATCAGAATCATGCCATTTCTGTCAAGGAATTCCTACCACTGGAAGCGCCTTGCCTTGTCTCCTGCTTTGCATGTCACTGGAGCTCCCACTGGCCTGCACGGAGCTGTGTGGGTGGCCCAGGAGGAGGCCAGAGGGGGAGAAATAGCGGCACCCGTTTAGAGCCTCACCTAGTCCCCATTAGGAAATTGACTCCTATTTGGTTTGGGGAGGGGGGGGTGTTTTTTCCTGCCTTGTTCATGCTCACAATGAAGGTGACATTGATTTACAATTCAGTGGGTTGAAGCCGGGAAGGGAGGGTTCTCTGGGTAGAAAAGATCAATTAAATGATTATCCCAGCTGCCACACACTAATGCCTTTCTTACTGAATTTCAGAATCCAGGAAGCAGAAGGCCACCGCATTTAGCCTTTTACAGGAAATCTAATTGCCAACTTTGTGATGCCAAGTTTTATTAAATTGGGAAGAGTCAATCTTAGCGGCCGGCAGTTTCAGACATGACGGAACGCTTCCCACTGGCCACCTGGAATTCTAAATGAGTTCCTCCTGTTGCTTTTTGGGTGCTTTCGCTGAAGTTTTATGAATTTAACACTTTTGTGATTTATATCTTTGTGATTTTTATTTGGGGTCCAGGGTGCTAGGGCTTAAAGCTTGGCAAGAAGTCAAAAAATACTGGAATCCTCCTCTGTGCTAGGCGCTGGGCTGGTGGCTGGGGATTCTAGCCGGGAGCGGGACCACAGCTTTCTGTTGTTTATAGAGTTCTCCACCTGGAACGCTCGTCCCCTATTTCAGTGGGTTCCAAACTGTAGTGTGCATGAGAAAACCCTGGAGAGCTTGTTCAAGCCCAGACAGCTGGGACCCAACCTCAGAGTCTCCGATGCAGGAGGCCTGAAGTGGGCCCTGAGAATCTGCATTTCTAACAGGTTCCCAGGTGATGCTGATACTGCTGGTCTGGGACAACCATTGCCCTGAGTCTTTGCATGATTGCCTCCATTTTGTCAGTTAGGTCTTTATTTCAGTGTCAACTCCTTAGAGAGGCCATTCTTGAGTTCCCTGACATAGGATCCCTCCTCCCCTCACTATTCATTCTCTACTGCATTTTTTTTTTTTTTTGGCCGCACCGCGCCACTTGCAGGATCTTAGTTCCCCGACCAGGGAGCGAACCCGGGCCCCTGGCAGTGGAAGCGTGGAGTCCTAACCACCAGACCGACCGGGAATTCCCATCCACTGCATTTGCTTTAGAGTATGTATCATTCTCTGATATTAACTTGCTAATCGGTTTATTGCCATTTTGTCTCTCCATAGAATAAAGCCCCATAGGGCTCTCTTACTCACTGCTGCCTCATCCCAGCCTAGAAGGGTGCCTGCCCCAGAGTATGTGCTCAGTAAGGTCTTGAATGAATGAAGTAATTACAAGCATAATGAGTCTTAGGAAAGAGGGGCCTAGGACACCACGGGAGTGTTAACAGGTAGCCCTCAGGCGGGGGAAGGGCATTGCATTGCATCCTACAGGGAGCAGTTTCTGGGTGTGGCCTTAGTGTCCATTTCAAGCACTGCACACCAGCGTTTTGCCTGCAAGGTTGTAGGCTGTGGGGTCTGGTGGGAGATTGCAGTTGGCCACTCCAGATATGTTTAATTTTTCCATAGCCTTTCCATGGTCCTGTCCACGCTGAAACAAGGCCATCTGAAGAGCAGATCAGAATTCCATCTAGCAGGCAACCCCGGCACAGACCGGTTTGGTAAGCTCCCGGGTCCCAGTCGCTGAGCTTAGCAGGAAGAGAGGCCTGCCTGAAATAGACTGCTTCTAGGGACCTTCCTCCTGAAGTCTCCACTTGCTGCAATCTGGAATCCGAGGGCCCTGCACAGACAGCCTTTTCAGAACCTCTGCAGAGTTGAATGAAGGCTCACACTCTCTTCCTTTGCAGGAGCGAGACCTCTGGGTAGAAACATGCAGAGTCCTCTCCAGCAGCATGTTTAGAGAAATGGAAGGGCCGGCACGGTTGTGCCTCCCTTTGATAAAAAGAATGTCAGGCAGAAGACAAGACACGTGAGGGTCCCACGCAACTAATGGCTTAGACAAAGGTTTTCAAACCTCTCTGCGGAAGCTGAAGCATCAGGCTCCCGCCCTTGTGCTGCCCGGTTCAAGTGAAGTTTGTACAATCCCTCGGCCTTTGCCCAGCCTTTGCCATGCATGGGGCGGTGGGGGGGGGGGCATTCCCCAGGTTCGTTTGCCTGGGGCAGCAAAAGGAACTGTGATTTCTCTCCCTCGAGTGTGTCGTGAAAATATAAACACAGTTCGATTATTTTGGAGGGTGAAGAGCATGGGGTGGGGGAGATGAGGGGGGAGAATGGCAGCAGTGTAGAACTGCAGCTGAGGGCCAGAGGGCTGCCCAGCGGGTTGTGGTAACATAAGCTGCCGCGATTCAGGAGGTGGCCTGTGTAAGAAAATCTGACCACAGTGGGAGCATGACTTCAGCTAAAATTAACCTTGGAGGCTTCACACGCCTCCGCAGTGCTTTGAACTAGACACCCCGGGAGGGCGTAGGCCATGGACTGCAGGGACCGAGCGTGGGCTGTGGGTCGAGCCATGCCTGTAAGCATCAACTTGTGGGTTCCTGCCCGGGGAGAGAGTCGGGATTCCTGCAACCATTATAAACTGGTAAGCCACCTGGAGGGCCACTGGCGGGGTCCCTGGGGAGAGGTGATGAAGTTTGAATTGGGGCTTGTGTTTAGAGACAGGTCTAGTTTGTTTTCTACACCTGTTGGGACCACAGCGCTCTGAGCTGGCTTTTCATCTGCAGAACGCTTGGCCGAACTCACGGCCACCTCGTTGTCGCTCTCTGTTTCCTGTGTCTTCGCAGGGTGAGGACCCAGTGGTGTATTTTTAGAGCAGGTAGGGAAGAATCTGTCTAGAAGCTGTTGACGGCCTGAAAAAATACAGTCGCATAAACCAAAGGCAACAATATGGAGGGCCGCAGACGCCAACAGGTGTGGCAGGTCTGCGTGTTTTCTCAATTGTGGGCCTCAGCAGGTGCAAACGGGAAATAAGACTGACCTCTGTGAAGGTCTGAAGAGGTGTAAGGGAGTCCTCCAGGGGGCTTCACTGCAGAAAGGATCTATTTGGGAGGTAACTCGAAGTGATTTCCCATCCTGTGAGACCAGGCATGGCCCAGGCAGGGCACCACTGACCTCTCCCCCACTGCTTGTCGGACAACTTGGACAGGATCTTTCAAGCCGGACAGCAGCTGCGCCCATGGCTTTCCATTTATTGTGGGGAATCCGTTTGGGATCTTGCAACACAGAGCAAAAAGGCAAGATGTATTTCTTTTCCTTTACGTCTCCTTCACCTTCAGACAGTTAATGCGACCCTGGGGCCAATGGCGGTCTTGATGCTTGTGGCGGAGGGGCGCCCCGGTTTGATAATCAGACCACTTTGCTGTGTTTTCGTTTTGCTCGCAAACAACGGTGTAGTTTATCCTCCCCTCCCAGAACGTATCCCTGCCCCTCCCCCCAACCCAACTTTCTAGGAGACATTGTTATAAGGTGTAGAAAGGACGCATTTTCTGGGGAAGAGCGAATTTCTCTTGTTTAATGATTAGTGTGTATAACTGACCTTGGAATGCTTGATGGTAAAATGTTTAAGCCACGAAACGTTCGCTTAGGTGAGGGGCAGTCTTGCCCTTTACGTGCAAGGGTATGAATGGAGCTGGTGTGAACCATGTAGAAAACAACTCCCTGCATGGAGCTATCTTCTGATGCAGCTTTGAAGCCGTTTTCCGTATGAGCCTCTCTGTGGAGCCCTCCGAATATTTTATATCCTTCTGTGGCCTCCGTCCTCTGGGTGTGTTGGCTCATTAGAGGTAGAGGGCTACTGGGATATTGGACACCGGCGTGTCTTTTGCTGTAGAGGTCTAACGATACCCAGGCCAAGCGTGATTGATGGGGGTGCGTTTGGGTCATCACTTTGACATTTTAGCTCCAGGATCTAGGCTCACTGCCCCATGGAAGAGATTTCTTTTGAGGTAGGATGTTAAAAATAGACATTTCAGTAGGAGGAAGCTGTGGTATGTGATTCTGAGCTTCGATGAACACATCTCATGTTCTGCATGGGGATTTCCATCTCCTGCTGAGCCTGGCTGGACAGACACGGAACTTGAATTCTGATTTTCTTAGGAAACGAAGACTCCCTCCAGTTCTGTCCTAGAATTCCCTCCCCATCACGGCACGTCAATGACCTGGCCTGGTGTTTGTACCTGCCGAGTGATACCTAGATGGCTGGACTGAGTGAGAATACCTGGGCCGCACCCGATCCTCGTCTATGAAGTGGGGAGAATGCAATGCGACCGCCTCCCCCTTTTCCCAGGATTGTGGTGTGGCTCAGATTAGATTGTATCTACAGAAGGGCTTTATAAGTTATAAGCACCGCAGATGGGAGGTAGTGGCTGAGTTGTAGTTAGGACTTTATGTATTCTTCTTGAGATGAATCAGTCAGGGCTTACTTCCAGAACTTTGTAGAATAAACAGTATCTTTGTGCAAATCGTTCTTTTGTGCTCCGGGCCAGGTTGGCCCCTTCTTTCTTGGGTGCCAGCTTGGTATCTGGTAGTCTTCCTAGTAAAAGCCTATTATAAAAATACAAAACACAGAACCCCGGAGATTTCCCCAGGCCTGAGAGCTCTGACATCTGGGCTGGAGAGGGGCCCAGGGCACAACGGCCACTTCCACCGTGGCCAAGTCTCTTGGCCATGGAGTTGCTCAGAAAGGAAGGAGGCTCCTAAGTGGAGAACGAACAGGGCAGTGTTTCCTGGGGCAGGACAACGCCAGCCACTGCTGGGAACTGCCTGTCTCCAGAGATTTTTAAAGCCTTTGTCACACAACTTTCCCACAAATGACACAGCACTGTCTCTGGCAGGCCTAGTGCCTCTCTGCCCAATGGGATGAAGCTCTCTGACCATCTTTGAGGCTGCCAGACCTTCTAAGTTTCCCCTTGGAGCACCTGGACCTTCCTTAATAAGCATCGTTACCCCTCATTGGGTACCTGTGTGCGTGGGTCACAGGTGCTGCACGTTTTTTCTCATCAATCCTTAATATAAGTTTATGCACTAGGTACCATTATCATCTCCATTTTACTGATGAAGAAACTGAGCTTGCGTTTAAGTGACTTGCCTGGACTTGATCCCCGATCTGACCTCACCCTCTTAACCACTGCACACCATTTTCTCCTTGTCACTAACATAAAATTCACAGAGTTCATAGCTGTTACCTTTTCTGTGCCAACCATAAACCTGCTTGGAAGTGGGGGAGAATAAGGAGACATGGTAACCCGTTTATTTCCCAGGGCCCCTCAGCTGTGCACCTCCCTCTTGATCTGGGTGGAGCCCCACCCACCATCTTGCTTTGCCCCTGCCTCACGGCCCCTCACGCAGAGAAGGGGACTGCCCCCGGCCCCCATGCCTGGGGTCTTCTCTGGATCTGCTTCAGCCTGCTTTGGCTGCTTAATCTTCTCAAGAAACCTGACCCAGGGGAAATCCTTAAACTGTCATCCACTACTCAGGTTTCCTGGGTAAGGGAGCATCCTCAAACAGTTACCAAGAGTGCACACAGTTTGTCCCGTGGGTTGTGAATTTTAGTGAGCAGTGTACTGTTTACGTAGCCACTCACCTGCAGTGATCTGATTGGCCCACAAGAAAACCTATTACCATCTTAAAAAGACAAAAAACTCTCTCCCAAGCTTGCCAGTGTGGTTGCCTTTCCCCCTAGCCATCTCCTGGAAGTAAAGCATTGATGACTCCATTGGGAACGTAAATGTTAGTTGGGAACAGTGACTCACCAGGCCATCCCTGGAAGAGCTGCATACCTGGGACCTAGGAAGCCCCGATGGAATGGAATGGAACATGTCAGGTGAGTTTTGATTACCAGTGTCAGGCTGCGACGGGGCCAGGCCCAGTGCCTGCGAATGGGCAGCATCGCATCGGGGGCAGGGCCAGTTGGGACACCTTGGTGGGTGGCGGAGTCAGTGTAGGGGCAGGAGGGGGCGAGGCAGCTTGTGGGCCATAAATATTTGGGAGACCGATGCTGGAATCCAGGAGGCTTGTGCGGGAGGAGGGATGAGGCCACCAAGAGGGCCTGTCTGCCAGCATTCCTTGAGTGAGTGCCTTAGGACACACACACCCAGCCCGGTGCTACATAGGGGTACCACGAGCTCGCCGTCTACCCCTCGGCCCTGTGGATAAAGCTCATCACTCTGGAATGGGAGTAACCTAACTGGCTCGGGCTCACTGGCTCCTGCCCCTTCACCCACTGGGAAGCAGGACTTGGCACCTGAGGCCTTCCTAAGAAGGATTCCACTAGCCCTAGAAAGCACTGGTAAGAATATAGATTTTATTGAAGATTTGAAAGAGCTGTGTTTGGACCATGTACAGGTTCATTAAATGTCCCTTGATCTTGTCTCCAGGGCTTCTTCCTTCCTCGCCACCCACACAGCCTTCCTGCTTCCCTGTCGGTCCAGCTCCGACCTCTTCTTCCTCTGCCTGAACTCTGTCTTTCTGATGCAAAGCATTTTAGCTCAGTCTGCACTCCTCTAAATTTGCACACTCATACACATTATTTTACGTAACAAAAAAGCTCCTTCTTGGTGGGGGGTGGGGGGAGGGGGGGAAGAAAGGAGCATCCCATCCCCACCACTCACCTGTGCACGCCTAGTGACGGTTAACAGTGGGCTCACAATTGATAGGTAGCACTTGCTGATTTCCAAGGTAAATCTCCTACCAAGGCTGATTTCAGTCTACCAAATGTGACATCTCTGAACTGGCAAGAGATGTGCAAGACTGTACCATTATATACTGTTTCCCTCATATGGAGGAAATAGATGTGAATCACCTCGAGCATAAACAATGGTAAAATGTAGAAAGATAATTTTAAAGGAAGTGATGAGTTTGGAATACAACTACCTTGAAAAATTTAATTGTAAGTTTATATAATATAATTTTAAAGTATATATAATTCTATATGTATACAGTTCAGAAAGCCCAAGTGAATCTGTAATGACGTAAAGCAGGTCTGTGTTAGCCTTGCAGCAGTGGTAGTGAGGGACTGTTTATAAAGGATTGCCAGGAAGTTCTTGGGGTTGGTAGAAATATTTGTTATCTTTTTTTTTAATATCTTTATTGGAGTGTAATTGCTTTACAATGCTGTTAGTTTCTGCTGTATAATAAGGTGAATCGGCTATATGTATACACATATCCCCATATCCCCTCCCTCTCGAGCCTCCCTCCCACCTTCCCTATCCCACCCCTTTAGGTGGTCACAAAGCACCGAGCTCATCTCCCTGTGCTATGTGGCTGCTTCCCACTAGCTATCTATTTTACATTTGGTAGTGTATATATGTCCATGCCACTCTAACTTTGTCCCAGTTTACCCTTCCCCCTCCCCATGTCCTCAAGTCCATTCTCTACGTCTAGGTCTTACGTCTGCATCTGCGTCTGCGTCTTTATTCCTGTCCTGCCCCTCAGGTTCATCAGAACCATTTTTTTTTTAGATTCCAACGTTTGTTATCTTGATTGTAGGGATGGTTTCGTGGGTGTACGTAGATCAGAACTCATCAAATTTTACATTTGAAATATATGCAGTACATTACATGTATATGAAATCTCAATACAATTGGAAAAGGAATTTTAAATTGAACAATTTTAGATTAAATTATTTTTTCAGAATGTTCAGTTTTCAAGTTCAGTTTTATCATAAAAATGCATTTTTATTTGCTTCATGTATGTTTTGTTGTGACCTCATGGCTGATTGGCCTATGTATTTATTTTTAGGTCCATATATTTAAGTTTGGGGATAACCTAAAAGTAACTTCAATTGGCCTCTCTTTCTTCAACTATAAATTTAGGGTTGTATCATCACCAGAGGTTCTTCAGTCACTGAAATTCTGTAATTGAAATTATGGATGAACTGGTCTCTTGGAATTCAGGATCACCTCGTATGACAACACTGTAGAGAGATTGGGACTGTCCACTGGAGATAGACATTCCTGGAGATCAGAATGTCTAATCATTTCCTATTAATCCTTTCAGAGAATATTTTGAACAATTTGAGGCCAATCTGGTAATGCAGAGTTGAACAACTAGAAAACAACTGCCCAAGGGTGAGAACTCAGTCTTTGGTATCTTATTTTCGATGCGATTGTAAATGGGATTGTTTTCTTAAATTCCACTTTCTGATATTCCTTTATAATTAATGGCTGGTTAACAGCTAACTCACGGATTTCCTAGAAGTTTAACAGTCAACTCTCCAGAGCCAGTACAAGCCTGCTCTAGCATGTGTGTGTTTCTGTGTGTGTATTGTTTTAAAGAACACTTTAATGTCCACAGTCAGGTGGGTCACTACTGTGTTGCTGGAAATTCTCACAGCAAAGTGTTACCTACCAGTGCCTGTTCTGTGTCTTGTACTACGACTGGTCTAAAAGATACATGAATCATCGTCTTGATTTCATGGGGACTTTATGTGCTAGGCAGTGAAGGGGAACAGATTCATTCGTGCATCCCATCTATTCATCCATCTGTCTGTCCATCCATCTGAACGTTCACTGGTCTACCCCTCCATTTCTTGTCCATCTGTCCACCCATTGACCATCCAGTAAGTCAGTAAGTGCTTGTTTATTGAGCTCCTGTAGGGAGTCAGGCACTGTGCTAATGTTTCAAAGATGTAGAAAATTTGTTCTCTACTCTGGAGAAGCCCCCAGTTGAGATGTGGATGGTTATAATAACCATGATGAAGCCATGTGCAAAGTGCTTTTGGAGCCAAGAAGAAGGAACAAAGAATTTCCTGTTGGGAGTGAGACAGTGAGTTGGGGATGGCTTTACACGGATTGAGACTTGACTAGGCTTTTAAGACACCGAATAGGCATTTGCCAGGTGATGGGGTAGAGATGGCACTGCTGGCAGAGAGGACGGTGTGGGCAAAGGTACAGGGGCTGGGTTGCTAGGCACACAGGTGTGTTTAATTGTAGGTGCACCAGGATTTCAAAGAAGGGAGAGAAGCCTGGCAGTCGGGGCTGGTTTCTAGAAAAGAACATCCTGCCAAACAGAGGGGATGCGGGAGGACATGCCAGACCAGAAAACCCACCAGCAGGGACCGAAGGTTAACGTGGCACATAGCCTGTGGTGTGAGTGGTGGACCAGAGGAATTTGTGGGTTGGGGACATGGAGACGAGGCAGGAAAGGAAACTAACATTTAAAGGTTCCTGGGACTTCCCTGGCGGTCCAGTAGTTAAGACTCTGTGCTCCCACTGCAGGGGGCACGGGTTCGATGCCTGGTTGGGGAACTAAGATCCTGCATTCTGCATGGTGTGGCCAAAAATAAAAATAAGTTTAAAAAAATTCAAAGCTTCCACCTAGGTGCCAGGCACTGTGCTAAGGACTTTACAAACATTCTCATATAGTCCTCACAGTAGATAATAAATTATTATCCCATTTTACACATGTGGAAGCTGAGGCTCAGAAAGTGGCTTGCTCAACGCCTTGGCGTACTCCGTGTCCAAATGTGTGAGGTCCCTTAGGTCTAATATTTCTCTGTATGCATTTAACAATCCTGTGAAGAGGAGACAGACTCAGAGAGGTTAAGCAACCTACCAGAGGCTACCCAGGACTCCAAGGTCTTGACTGGACCTGGTAGGGCCAAAATCCTGGGGAGCCTGTGCCTAGGAAGCTAAGCTGAGGCATTTGGGCTGGACAGGAGTGACCAAGAAGCGCAATGGCCGGCATCGCCTTCCCTGCAGTCTGCAGATGAGGGGAACTGTGGAGGCTTGGAGGATCGGAGGGAGGCTAATATTTAAAAGGTCAGTTCATGACCAGATGGGAGGGAGGTCTGTGTTGTTGCCCAGGTTGTCACCAGCCCCTCAGGTGTGGCCACCCTGCCAGGCAGCTCCCACAAGCTCTTGTTGGGTTTGGGGATGTTTGCTGTCAAAGAGTGTGTCAGCAGCTCCCCCTACCCTCCACCACATCTCGTCCTTCCCTCCCTCCCTCCAGGCCTGCCTCTGGGGTGGGGGTGGGGGGGCCTGGTTCCCATCACAGCCAGAGAGGAAGCTCTTGGGAAGAGAATATCTCTAATGACTAATGAACACAGGAAGGGACTGAAAATACTTGAGAAATTGCAAGTGGGCTCTGACATTTGGTTTTCTTGGAAATGCTGGACATTATGGTTAAAGTTATTCAGATCTTGCGTCTATGGTTGGAGTAGGTGCGAGGAAGTGCTGCAGGGGGAACCCAGTTTTATTCTGAAGGCACCAGTGATCATCTTCATCCTTACTTGGCCTTATCTGACTTTCCAGGGAGGCCCTCGGGAGACCTGGATGCACATTTTTTGTAAGAGCTGGTAGCCGCAGGACCAGGCTGCCTGGCTCAAATGGAGCACCACCATTTGTTAGGTGTGGGACCCTATGTACATTCTTAACCTTTTAGAGCCTCTGTTTTCCAGTATGTAAAATGGGGATGACTCATTTAGTCAACAGATATTTAGTGAGCACCTACTGTGTGCCAGGCACCATACTGGATGTTTGGAAGAATTCAGTGAGCAAAGCAGATGAGAATTTTTGTTCCCCGGCAGCTGTCACTCCAGCAGGGAGAGATGGTAGATGAGATCACATGCAGAAAATGCCTGGCACACAGTAGGCTCTCAACAGAAGCACAGCCTCCCCTTGTGCACAGGTGGTGGCCATAGTGAGGAAACAAATGGGAAAGGACTGTGTATCCTGTCAGGTGCAGGGCAGAGCACAGCCTATCCCAGGAGGACAGAGCAAGCAAGCAAGGGGCATCCTAGGCATCGAAGGTGGGTCAGCGCAAGGTGTGGGGTCAGCGGGCACCTCCGTGCTCGTCCTTAAGATCTCACCAGCGCCTCCCTGCACGTTCCCCGGCCTGGCGTATTTTTCTGGAGGCACAGTTTCAGAACCTCCGGAGTCGCTGTGCACGCCCACCTGCGGCTGGTTGGTGTTCCCGCAGGACAATGCCACCATTGTGTGGCTGGGGGGCCCTTCCCAGGCCGGCCTGGTCCACTTCAGGCTGGAGGAACTGGCGGGCTTTACGCCTGAGCATTTCCCCGCCGGATACAACCCTGCAGTGGTCACTCCTGTGGTACCGGCATTTTTATTTTTGCGGTAGTGACGCTGTTGTGAAACGATGTTTGGCTTGTGCTTTGGTGACATGGGAAAGTGTCAGCTCTCCTCTTGGATCTGTTAGGCGTGAGTGACAAGCAGCCAACTGTGTTCCCAGGGGCAGGCGCGAGTGACATTGAGGTGCCTGTTGTGCAACGAGCCTCACTCTCTCTGGCTGCTTTTCCCACGCGGCCGTGACGCTCACCCTTCTGTGGCTCACGGTTCCTGCATGGGCCTCTGAGGAGCAGTGTAGCATCATTAGGAACCAGAGTCTCTGCTATCAAAGGCTGCGTACTAGTGTGTGACATTGGGAAAGTCATTTCCCCTCTCAGAGCCTCCATTTCCTCATCTGTAAAATGGGGGAAATAATACCTTCCTCACAGGTGAGTTGGGAAGTGTTGCCAAGTGTTCACAGCTCATGGCATCGTCTTCATGGTAATGATAATTGGCATTAACATACTGTGTGTCCTTACTATGCACTGGGCATTGTTAGATGACCTCTTTTCTTTTTTTTTTTCCTTCTCATCATCTTTTTTTAAAATTAATTTTTATTGGAGTATAGTTGCTTTACAGTATTGTGTTTCTGCTGTACAGCAAAGTGAATCGGTTATACGTAAACATATATCCCCTCTTTTTTAGATTTCCTTCCCATTTAGATGACCTCTTTTCAATCTCACAAGAACCTGAATAGGGAGTCGACCCATTTTACAGATGAGGAAACGGAGGCTCAGACATAGTTTAAGGAACTTGCCTGGGATAACTCTGCCGGGAAGTGGCTGAGGCATGCCTGGAACCTAAGCAGTCTGACTCTAGAAGGCGCTTTCTTTATCAGCTCACCATAGAGTTTGGTGGGTGGCAGTTAGCGTCCTACACAAGGCTACAGCAAGAGTGGGACCCAGCAGAGGCGGCTGCTCAGGCAGGGTTTGCTCAAGGCACCAGGGCGTACATGCAGCTCTGAGCACCTTTTCTTGACTTGATATCATTCAAAGGTAAAGTAGGAGGAAGGGTGGTGAGGGGAGTGGATGGAAATTCGGATTAGCGATAAGCCCTGGCCCTCCTCTAGTCACCTGCTGTGTGTGTGTGTGTACACGTGTGCATATCCCTTAGGGACAGAAGCATACATATGGGCAGGTGTCAGGGTGGCTCTTCGGTGGTTGTGCATACAAGCATGTAGGTTACTGCCCGTTAAAAAGGGAGAAAACCAGCAGTGGGCTCCTCCCTCCCCCTGCTGCTATCTTCTGGGTCCAGACAGGGATGTATACTCCCTGGTGTAAACAAGATCCTGTGAACCATGTTCCAAAACGTATATTGAGCACAGGGGCTGGCAGTCCCATTCTGCATGTGCTCGCATGGGAGATACAGACCCCAGTCACATCTAGGTGCTCCTGGAGCCCAGCTTTCTAGCAGCCTCACCTGGCTAGAGACCAGCTGAGAGCCAAGAAGCCTTCCCTACCGACCCTCCGAGCAGCTCAGAGGGGTGCCGCAAAAGCCTTCCACTTAGGTGTTTTCATCAATGGAAAAGTCCTATCAAGGCTCTTGCTTGAATGGTACTTCTTTTACTTTACCCCTAATTTTAAAGGACTCTGGGGTCTTTTAAAGACAGTCCAGCAACTCTGCAGCCTTAAGGGCATCCTCGTATGCATCAAAATGCTATTCATAGTACGTCCATAGGTCATCAAGAAAACATGGAATCGAGTTAATTTAAAAAGCAGGGGTCGTGATAATCTATTTGGGAAAGAGTCCCTATGGCATAGTTAAAAACTGGCTTTCAGAAGTGGAAGCTCTCAGCAATTTAGAATGACTTATTCCCCCCAAACTTATATTAATTTGAATATGAATAACCACCATTTATTCAATACTGTGCTCCAGACACTGTGTTAACCATTGACAAACATGTTTTCATTTCGTCTGTAAAGCAAACCTACATATCACCACCTTGTAAGTGAGGGCCCCCCACGCTCAGCTGGCCCTGACTCATTGTGGGCCACCTGGCTGGTAAGAGGCAGAGCCAGATCTGAACCCCGGTGCCCGCCAGCTCCTGAGATTGCAGACACACTGCCCTTGTATAATTACCGTGGTTGATGAAAAACCACAAATGACCTGAGTAATGCATCGGGAGATGGCAAACATGGGGTTGGAAGAGAGTCATTGACCTCTAGGGTGGGCATGTAGTGAGAACCACGGACACTGGGCAAAACTGGACTCTTCCTTTGAGAAAACAGGGAGCAGTGCCAGCGTTCAGGCTCAGCCCCTGCTGGGCTGTGTGGCCTGGATTGCCTTCTCCGTGCTCCCCCTCTTTTTCCAATGTATAGGGCTGGGGACACCATTCACCCACTGAATGTTTGTTTCAAGGCAGTGGTTTTAATCAAGGCAGGGTCTGCATTAAGAAAGGACATATTAGACTCTGATGGGGAGAGAGGGGAAGAGGGAAAAAGCCACCAGCTAGCTTCAGGCCCCTTACTTCACCCCAGGCAATTAAAATGATCTGTGGACATGTGGACACACCTGTTGGGTAGGTACCGGGCTCCTTTCGAGATGCTGGGGATACAGAAGTGAATGTGTTAACCAGCTTTGCCCTTAATAACAAATGGTGCATTTTGATTGTCTTAAAACTGTGCCTACTTGAATAATCATTCTTTGTGGTATTCAGGTGCTGGGTGGACACTCTGTACTATCGTTGCAATATCATTTTTTGTGCTTCAGGACAATCAGAACTAAACCATTTAACCACACACTGCGCAGTCATGGAAATGATGGGATGTTGATGTTCCCAAAGTCTAGAGTGGGACATTGAATGGAGGCCGAACAGTTGAGTTCTCTTTACAACTGACGGACTGGAAAACACCTCAGATGCTAAATGACTAGTGTACTTGTATCTTAAATCTCCCCCCTGGCATTTCCTGCTAAGAGATACATTGTATTCTTTTCCTCCTGGAACGGCTGTGGTAAAGCTGTCTGCCGCTTCAGGATGCATCAATCTGCGTGCCGGCATGTGGGTCTGCATTTAGAGTTGTTAGGGCAATGACTTTGGGTGCAGTTATTTTATGGAATTTTGGAAGGTTTCTTCCTTAGAGCTGCCCTTCCCCCTTCATTTGAGAGCTAATTGCAGTATAAACTTGGCACCTTCCCCGTTGGTTTAACAACAGTGCAATTTTTATCAGTTTTCTTGTTACAACTAATAATCAGGTTCTTCACTTCGCTTGATCTGTCAAGATTTTCCCTCTTTGATTTCAGCCTGTTTGATGTGGAATGATGTGGCGTTATAAGCAAACAAATGACACACTCCTTGAAATTCTGTCAGGGCTAATAAAGTGAGTCAAAACGAATTCGCTCTTCAGCTGTCATTGTCTTCCTTCCCCTTTTTCCTTTTCAAGCCTCTGACAGCAGCTCCTTTCCCTCACCAGGCGCTTCTGGAGCACTGGGTCTCCCGTTAGAGGGGGTGGGAAGAGTGGTAAACTCAGCGAGACGGGTCAGAGCCAGAGCGGGAAAGACTCCTTCAGATACTGGTGTGAAACGATTCTAGAGCCTTTTCCTCTAGAATCTTTTCTCTGGAATGATGTGATGATTTGGAGTTGGGGGTGGGGATGGTTGTTTTATTCTTTCCTAGAACTGTGTGGTTCTTTGTCTTGCCCATTTCTACTGAAAGTTCACCGATCAAGGATGAGTGGGCTCCAGCGTAAAAGCAACAGAAGCCCTAAGTCTTTAGAGCTCTGCGGAGCGAGGGGCTCTGGAGAGGTTGATTCTGAATGCCTGAGGCTTACAGAGGAAGCCCTGCATGCCTTAGCCCTTGCTTAAAATCTTCCAAACACACACTGTTCCGTATTTGTTGACTTCCTGAACCCGATGACTAAGGATATTGTGAGTTTCGATGACTTCGATGACTAAGGATATTGTGAGTTTATTTTCCAAAGGTACTCCTTGGAAGAATGGCAGTCATTGCATGAGCTACTGAAACAGCGAGTGAGAGGGATGGGGCTGAAGTACGTCAGTGCGTAGCAGGGCCCAGGAAAACTGTGTTTCTTAAAATAAATCTCGGCATTTTCTTGTGACTCACTTCTTCACAAAGTCGAGAGCTGGGGAGAGGAAACTCCAGATAATCAATGATTCTTGTTTGATGGGTCCTGATTAACGGGCTTGCACTCTGGAGTGATTTATTTTCTCTATTCCTTCCTCTTTTCAGTCGATAAAGAGACTTGAGATCCTGGTTTGAGGATTCACTGAGAGCTCACATTAAGTCTCCAATGCAATCAGTTTCCCAAGGGTTTGCCCTTTTTCTCTCCATTCAGCTCAATGCTGGCAACCACTTACTGACCACCTGCTGTGCCCCTGCCTTGAGAGACGCTGTCTGGGCCCAGAGATGGACGAGACACCACCTCTGCCACGATCTGGGGGTGGAGTGAGGAGATGGTGCCAGCAAACAGGTTCTCTGCTTCGTGTGCAGCTCGGGAGGCAGTGAGGAAATCAAGGGTGACTTCCTGGAGGAACCAGCGTAGGAACGGAGTGTTTTGGGGTGGCCCCAGGTGGAGGCACTCAGGTGGGTGGGGTGGCAGGAGTTCAGAGATGGGGAAGTGTGAGGTCCAATTTTCCTGAGGGTAATTGTAATTATTACTGAGCCCTTGCTATGTGTAGGCATATTAGGTCATTCAGTCCCTATGACACAGACTGGCCACTTTCTTCTGTAAAGAGGTGGACAGTAAATATGTGAGGCTGTGCGGGCCAGAAGCCTCTATCACAACTACTCAGCTGTGCCATTGTGGTCTGGAAGCTGCTACAGATGACACATGGGTGTGACTGGGCTCCCACAGAACTTTGTTTACAGAAACAGGTGGTCCCTTGGGTTTGGCCTGGGTCACAGCTGGCCAGTCCCTCCCTGCCTTATCATATATTTGGTATAATCCCCATTTTATGGAGGATAAAACTGAGGTACAGAGAGGTGAAAAGAAATTCACATGCCAAGGGCCACCTTGACTTGGTCAGTTCCCAAGCCCAAGCTTTTCACTTACCCACGCACTGCCTCCCCTGCGAGGTCGACGCTGGCTGGGGAAGAGTGGATGGATAAGACTGCCTTGAACTGCGGTGTGAAAAGTCTGCCTTTCATTCGGTGGGGAGCCATTGATGATTCTGTGAGCAGGTGATAGGACTAGAGCTGTGCTCTTGGAAGATTAAGTTGGTTGTGGTATGTAGGTAGATTCGAGTTGGGAGAAGAAGAGCTCTGTCTTAAACAGTGTGGAGTAGAGAGGTTCACTTCTTTGGCAGTGCCATTTCTGACCACTGTAGAACTTTCCAGGTTCTCCCCGGTATGCCAGATACCTGTGTGGCCTCCCCAGGGCTCTGCACTATGTGTGCTGGTGGGTGAGTGGGAGAGGGTTACCCCTGTACTTGTTGACAGAAGCTTGCTTAACCTTGGCTTCCTGCCGGACTGTGTAGACACAGAGAGGGCTGGCTTTAGGGAGGATACGTCTATTTTAAAATACCCTTAATCACCTAGGGAGGGAATGAGCAGAGGTGCCTGTATCCCCGCCCACTCAGCGGTGTCCTTGTCCGTGGCCTGTTCTCACCTCAGCTGATGGTTGTGGGGCAGGTGGCTTGAAGCTTTGGGATGTTCTCGTGGTCCCTCAGACCCTCAGGTGGTAGGATCCCTCCAGGGCTTGAGACGTCACTGCGGTGTATCTCCTGTTGAGGGAAGATACCAGCCTGGTATCACTCTCTGTACCAACCTGGCCAGTTTCTGGCCTGCTTTTCTTTCACAGTCTGCTGTGGTTTGTGATTCCAGATGGGGGTGCTCCAGACTCTCGAAATTGTACCTTGTGAAAGAGAAGGGGAGTGAGTCTTCAAGTCATCTGTGTCCTGGAGGTTCAGGGTAGAGGCTGTGGCTGGTTTTGTTCTGGCCCATTTTATAATGCTGGTAGTCAAATTTCTAATATCCTTTTTATTCACTGAACACTTAGCATGTGTCACATTCTGTGTCCTTTATGTGTATGAGCTCGTTTCACCTTCATAATGGCGTGATGATGTTGGTATTATTATCCCCTCTTGTAAATGAGGACACCCAGGCCAAAGGACACAGACGTAATAGGCAGTGTGGCAGCTAAGGTTTAGAGCAGTCTGCTGACTCCAGTGCCCTCCTCTTGACCACCTGCTGCCTCTGCTTCCTGAGCCCCACGTGGGTCAGGTCAGGGGCTTCCAGGTGGTGCTTCACTGGGTCTTCGCAACCACCTTCTGAAGTAGACCTTACTGTGCCCGTTTTACAGCTGGATAAACTGAAGCCCGGAAAAGGCAAGTGACTTGCCAAAGGGCATTCAGACAGCAATGGATAGGTTTGGGGGTTTTATTTATTTTTAAACAATTCTTTCAGTGAGAACATAACAGAGAATGAGCCGAGTCAGTAGGACGGTGTCATGGAGGGGGTGAGTGCATTGAATAATTTATATTTGTATTCAGAGAAGCAGTGTTGGAGAGTGTCTAAGGGATTCTAGAGTTAGCCTGGGTTCACATCCTGGCACCGCCACTTCCCTGTGATCTTAGATAAGTTACTTTATCTCTGTACACTTTAGTTTTCTCCTCTGAAAAGTAGACACAGTAATAGCATCTAGCACAGAGAATAAGGGTGAAATGAGTTAATGCATGTAAAGTGTCTGGACCAGTGTCTGGCACGTATAAGGCTCTGTATGTGTTCGTTGTTGTTAAGCTCCTATCTGCGTAAGGCACTTTTTTCCGGATATGTTATATCACTCAGTCCTCATAAGAACTGACAAGTACATGGTATTTATTCCATTTTACAGATAAGAAAACCTAGGCTCAGAGAGTCAAACAGCTCACCTGAGGTCATACACCCGTTCCTCCAGAGACACATGTTGAGAAATTGAACAAAACAGACCCAAATCCCCACCCTGGGGAGCCTCCAGGGCTGGGACTTGAACCCATGTCTTTCTCTTTTCCTTTGAATGTCTTTCCCTTTCTCTCTCTCCCTCTTAACAATTTCATCGAATGATCTCTCAGATTGGCCATTGTAATGACCAAGATGGCGCTCGACTTCCTTAGCCTTCTCAGTGCTTGTGAAATTGAAAATGATCTTGCTGAACTAGAGCTTCTATCTGACAATTTGGGAGTCATGAGGAAGGAAAGTGACATGGATTTAAGGATTAGATGCCATGGTCCGAGGTGTGAAATAGAACCGTGTTGTGGTGTGGGTCTCTGCAGTGGAAGCTTCGCGTTGGGGGCTGGGGGGTGGATAGGCGTCGTCTGTTCTCAGCGCTTGATGAAGCGGAAAGTGCACGTCTGCCTTGGCCCCTCTTGGGATGAGGCCTTCACGGTCCCAGGTGGAGCAGTGAGAGGTGCCGCCTCCCTTGAAGGGCCTATTTTGCAAGTCCAGGCCCTGGCCCTCAGTCCCCATTCCGGGGGCTTTGAAGGGCAGCACCCCACTGTGTGAGATTCCTCTGAGCACAGTGTTGGGAAGAGTGAGAGCTGGGGCAAGGACAGGGCTTCCACCGCTCTGTGAGTCACGCGAGATCTCGGAGCAGGCCTGCTAGTGGAGATACAGTGATCACCTTCATCCTTTGGGTGGAGACATCACACGGATTAGTATGTGAACTGCACCTGCAAACACAGCCCAGCTGAGGTGGGATACTTCTCCTTCTGAGCAGGCGTGGGTTTGTATCCCTCCTGGGGAAAAAATAGGTGCTAATAGATAGGACCTGCATGTCCCCCGCAAACTCACAAGTCCACGCATGAAACTTAGCACTCAGAATTGACGAGGACGTTTTCAGTTTTGTTTTTGGCTTGTGTCATTTAGGGAGAAAGTTTTTAGGCGAGAGTTTTCTTGTGTTTGTTGGCTCTTTGGAAGCAAATACTCTTTGTGCCGATGATTCTGTGACTGGGAGGGGGCAGGTCTGTCCGTCCC
Source organism: Pseudorca crassidens (assembly GCF_039906515.1). NCBI lineage: Eukaryota > Metazoa > Chordata > Mammalia > Artiodactyla > Delphinidae > Pseudorca > Pseudorca crassidens. The sequence goes on along the minus strand of NC_090304.1, from coordinate 36,615,397 downwards.
CCAAGGGGGTCTGCTTTCCTGATCCCATGATGACCCAGCCTCTGCCTTTCAGGTGCTGTGCACACCAATGCTGTGTTTAAATATATTGGAATTTGCTGGGGGGGGGGGTTGTTCAGAGAATCCCAACTGTGAAAAGGATGCCAGGCTTTTAAGTTAAACTGATTAAATTTGAGATGATCGTGAGGCCATTCACAACCCCGCTCACACAAGAGTAATTGAAGCGCTCTGTGTTTTGGTACTTGGCTCCTTTACAAGGGACCCAGGCTCCTGAGAACTCGGCTAACTCAATAGCCCTCCTTTCCCTGAAATGGCCCGTGAAAAGATGCCTGTTGGGTGGTAACCTCCCCATACGTTTCCTCAATAAAGAGAAAAAGATGGGAAGGGGCAGGGTAGGGCGTGGGGCGGGGGAGACCTCGCCTGCATTTAGAGCCGCCGCCTCTCAAAGCCGTCTGGCGCAGACTGTTTAGTTCCGTGTCCCCTGTCCCATTCAGGCCTCTGCATGTTTTGAAGCTTTCTTTAGCTTTCTCCTGAGCCTTTATGGCAGATCTCTCAATAGGTGAAAGCCCGGCTCTGGCCAGCTGAATACCCCATGGGCACAATGCGCTGCATGTTAATGGCGCTGGCTGGCCCCAGACGGCTCGCCTGCGGGACAGTGGCTCCTATACCAGCCCAGCAGCTGCCTCAGATGGAATCTGACGGGGTTCCTAAAGTTGCCCGTTTGCTTTTTTGCAGATCTACACGGACTGGGCCAATCACTATCTAGCCAAATCAGGCCACAAACGTCTCATCAAGGATCTCCAGCAAGATGTGACGGACGGCGTCCTCCTGGCCCAGATTATCCAGGTTGTGGGTAAGAGCAGATTTTACGTCAGGGGCGGATGAGTTACCGTGGAGACCAGTCCAGACGGGGTCGAGTCTGGCACGAGGGACTTGGAACCCCGACATTTAAAAATGCAGTGTTTCTGTCATCACACGTATGACACTTTTTTTGACTCTGTCTTGTGCCGGGGGAGTGAGGGGTACCAACTTGCTTTTCCTGATAAGATCACCCACGTGGCAATCTCATCTTGATTCTCTGAGAAGAAAGACTAGCCCTGGCTGGGGGGAAATGCTGGTGGTTTGGGGAGGGGCTCTCTGTCCCCTTTCTTACCTCCTACCATCTTTCTGGCTCTCTCATTTCCCCCCTGCGATGGTGCTTTTTTGTGGATTACTCTGGCAATATTTCAAAAAAAAAAAAAAAAAACGGCAATATGGGGCTGGTTTATTCCTGTGAACTCTAATCGGGTCTGAGAAATCAAAGGATCAAACTCCGCAGAGGGCTGGTTCTATTTTTCATACTAGGGGAAGGGAAGTGGAGCGGTGGGGCTTTTAATGCCTTGGCTGTGTGCAGGAGGAGAGGAGTCACCCTGGGCAGGAACGTGGGTGGAGGCTGGGCACAGCTCTGCCTTGGGTCTTAAGGGAAGCACCCCAGTGGTCCTGCCTGAGAACGCAGAGCAGACCGTGGAGGCGGGAGGCCAATTAGATGGCATTAGACTGATGGTTGTCGCTGGCAGCTTCAGCGGCCGACTCATGCCGAAAGAGAAGGCAGAAAAAAAGGACAGAAGCCCCAGCCCCTCAGGCGTGAGTTCTTATGGAAAAGTTGCTTATCCTTCAAGTGAGAAGAAGCCTTGTATGGTTCTAGCTCTGCTCACAGCTGTGGAGACTGTACCTAAAAATATAGGTACGTTGCCCTCAGGCGAAGATCTTGGACTTTGAAAGAGAAAGATGCTTCCCTGCTGTCCCAAGATTGATTGAAGACCGGCTTCCATTGGTCCTCCTTCTCTTCTCTCCTTTGTCCTTCCTTCCCTATATTAGTTTGCTGTTGCTGTATAACAAAGTGTCACAAACTTAATGGCTTAAAACAACATCTATTAACTATCTCACAACATGCATTAACTATTTCTGTGCATCAGAAGTGCAAGCATGGCTTAGCTGGGTGCCTCTGCAAGGCTGCAGTCAAGGTGTTGGTCAGACCTGAGTCCTCATCTGGAGCTTGACTGGGGAAAGGGGTCAAGCTTACTCAGATTGTTGGCAGAATTCATTTACTTGCAGTTATAGGAGTGTGAGCCCTGATTTCTCCCTGACAGTTGGTTGGAGGCCACCCTCAGCTCCTAGCCACATGGGTCTCTGAACATGGCCTCTGCCACCTCTGTTTCCCTGTCTTTAAAATGGGCACAGCCATGCCTGCTTTGTCTGATCTTGTGGCAGTCTTGGGAAATGCACAAGGTAGGTATCAGATATGAAATATGGTTGGATACCGGAAGGCGTTTCTGGATAGGACTTGGTGGCCACTGCCTAGAAAGATATGTGTAGACAGATGCAGAGGCCTCTGAATCGATGTCAGAGTGTCACGATCGATTAGTTGTGTCTGCCAGGGCCCAGCAAAGGTGAATGGTAACATGTGTATTGCACATTCACTAAGCATAGTGCTAGGGAAACGTAAGCTAGCACAGTTTTTAATCATAGCTCCGGAGGATGCTTCCCTGAATCTATTCAGATGAGATGAACCTCCCTAGACAGTGACCTTTCTGGGCCTGAACTATTGGACTGTGATTTCAGAGGCTCAAGCTAGTACCACTGATGCAGGCTGCCACTCAGGCCACCAAGTTGCTTCCCCCCCAGCCCTCCAGGAGAGGCTCCCTCTTCCCAGGGACTCGCTACTAAGTAAGGCCAGATGTCAACACATGGAACTCTACCCCTGACGGTGCCAGGCTCACACCCTCTGCTCTGGGTGTGGAGAACAGAGGCCCAGGATACGGGGAGATGAGAAGGCAGCTAAACATAGGCATCTCCTGTGTGACTTCTTCCCTAGACTGTCCATTAGCGAGTTCAGAACATTTCATCTCAGAGTGTCGTGTGAACACAGATCTCTTGGTTGGCAGGGCGTGGCGGGAGGAGACAGCACTCTGACCAGCATGCTAAACTATTAACCGCTATACTCCATGCTTCCCCCACACATGTGCCTATAAAAGGAACATGTAAAAATATATATTTGTATGTGTACGTGTTTTTAATATATACATATATGTGTGTGTGTGTGTGTGTGTGTATACACACACACATATGTGTGTTGGGGGTGGGTGTATCTCTCTCTGTTCTCCCTAAGATTTTCCCAGAATTGGAGTCCTAGTGACTCCATCTTGTATTGGACAGAATTCTAGTGGTTACAGTTGCTCTTTGGCTGGAGAGCTCCTACTCATTCTTGAAAGGTCAGTTTCTCCCTGATACTAACTAGCTCCCCCAGGCAGAGCTGGAGGGACCCTCCTCTGTCATCCTACTGACTGCTGTATTGGGCCCGGGTCTCTCCAGGCCTGGGTGTGAGTCATCTTTCTTTCTAGATTCACAGCATTTAACATGGTACCTGGCGTGCAGTGATGTTCAAGAAGAGTTGAGGAGATTAGGGATGAGAATTTTATTCACTGCAACCCTTGCTTCCCTAAGCCTGGCTCGGATTGTTTCCAAAAGGTGGCCCAGATGTTTTCCCTTACCAGTGTTTAGTATTCTTCTGAGCACTCCTGTAAACTGTATGTCACACCCTCCTCCCTTCCAGGATTCTGGTGCAACTCTAAGGTTTGGAAGGGACCTTTTAAAAGCCTCAACCTGATGTGTGAATTGCTTCCATGAAAAGTAGTCAGCAGAGTCTATTAAAGTAGTCGGCAGATGGGCAACTTACTACCTCCTCTAACAGTTCTAACGACAGAGAGTTAGAATTTTTTAAAAGCTCTTGTTTCATTAAGTCAAAATCTGCCCCTCCTTGGTAGTGTCTCCCTGCAAGTACTAGTTCTGCCCTCCAGCGCTACAAAGAGCAAGCTAATCTGGGATAACTAGAGCATCAAAATAATTGAGGACCATTGTGGATTTTAACTGTGGAATAAAATAGGAATCTACAAATCTGTATTGATAGATACATACATAGATGATCTGTCAATGGAGAAGAGAGAACTCAACTGTTCGGGTGAATGCTGACTGATAAATGTAGAAGAGTTGCATGGTAAAGGTTAGTGAAGGCAAGAATCATCAATGGATGCTGAAATCTAGAGGAGAAAGTTTGATGGAGAGCAGCTATTTACATGGTCTCACAGTGGCTCTCCACTGATGGCTTATTAGCTGCAAAGGGAGCTATAGTAACCACATGGGAGAATGAGGCATCATGACCGGGTGATCAAAAGTACATCACTGGTGAGCAGCAGCTGGGTGTCACGTGCTTCCTGATGTGGTACCTCGAAAAGAGTGCAACATCACTTAGTGTTGTATTGCAGTCAGGGGTGGAAAACCTGAAACCCATCCTGAGGAATCTCAGACAAACTCAAATTGTGGAACATTCTGTTAAAAAAAACTGGCCTGAATTGTTCCAAAATGTCAGTGCTGTGAAAGATAAAAGGCTTAGAAATTGTTCCAGAGGAAAAGAGATTAAAGAGACCTGACAACTAAATGTACCGCATGATCCTGGACTGGATCCCACACAGGGGCATAAAATGCTACAAAGGACAATTTTGAGTCAGTTGACAAAATTGGAATATTGGAATTACAGTAATGTTAAATTTTCAGAATTTTAAAATTGTACCATGAAATAATATCCTTGTCCTTTGGAAATACACACTAAGAGTGAGGGACACGATCTATGTAGCCTACACTAAATTGATTCAGAATTTTTTAACAAGTGTACCTATAGAGAGAAAGAGGGAGGGAGCGAGAGAGGGAGAAAATGAGAACGGATGATGCTATACGGGAATTCTCTGTACTGTTCCTGTAACTTTTCTGTAGGTTTGAAGTTACTTCAAAATAGTTCAAAAGAACACATCTAAATGAAGGTCCATGAAAACCTGCAGTCAGGGAGATTGTCCTTTGAAGGGACAACCTGTTCCTAGGCCTGGGAGGGAGGAATGTTGTGCATAATGATTAAGGATCCGTGTGCGATGAGGCCTGACCCATGACTGGGGAGCTGGGGGGCTGGGTTGGGAGGGTAGGAATCAGGGAACGTTTCCTCAAGGAATTTATCTATAAGCCAAGACCTCAAATTTGGAGTTAGCTGGGTAAAGTGGTCAGGGAGGGCTTTCCTGGTGGAGGAAATAATGCATAGAAAGGCTGGAAGGTAGAGAGTCAGAGGCTCAACAAGGCAAAATAAGGCCGGGCTACCAGGTACAGGGCAGTGAATTCTGGGCTTTAACCTAAAGAACAAAGGCCAGTGATCGAAGAGTCGGTTTTCAGCTTGGGAATCTTACTCCCTCCTCTACTATTTCTAATGATGGAGAGTTGGAATCCTTTAAAAGCTAAGATGTGTAACATGAAGGAAAACCTTAGATGCTTTTCACAGACATTGCTCCTACCTAAGTCTCCACCTAGCCCAGATGGGCCCTAGAGTCTAGCCATCTATTCATCCATCCATCCTAGGGCTGGTCTTACCAGATAGTGGCATATCTTGGGGCCCACACTTTTCCGTCATTGCCTTCTGCCCATTAGGCAGAAAGTAGACCTTTTGCTGCTGCCTCTTAGTGCCCTTGCTTAGTGACTGAGGGTTGGGTGTCTGTGTTCAGCCTCCTATTAGTATGATTATCTTCCTGAGTCATGAGCTGCCCGAAGCCGGCAGTTGCCTGCCAGCCCATCACGGTGCCATGTCCGTGAGTTATTAGAAAGGTTTGTGAGGCCAGGATAAACAGCATGAATCAAGAGGGAGAGACAGGCCTCCCCGCTCCTGCCTACGTTGCTGTCACGCAGGAGGATGCCAGAAGGGGTTGGAGCGAGCGAAGGAGAGAAGGGGCGGGAGACAGGGAGGAAAGAGGAGAGAGAGAGGGAGGGAAACAGGATAAACAAAGGAGGCTTGGAGAGAAGGAGGAAGCCAAGACAGAGAGGGGATGAGAGCAGCTCACTTTCCACCACCATTTGGTCTGCCCCTGAGCACAACCAGGAAATTCAGGCAACACGCAGGACTCTACGTTCTTTCTGTTGATGACCTGCTACCATGGCGTGGCCTTGGGTAAGTCATCTGCCTTTCAGTGAGGGCAGCCAATTTTGCTAGACGTTGGCAGGGCTGCCAGCTGCCCTGCACATGCATAGATGCCATGCATAGATGCTTGGGCTGTTGAAATGCTTGGAACCCTTCCGAGGAGGTCTTTTGAGAAGTGATGAGCTTGATCCCATTCTTCTCAAAGTGCACTGATGCTTTCCAGTTACTAACTTGTCACCTTGTGTGCAGACAGGTCGCCACATTAGAGATTTGCTGGAATGAATAAATTACCATTGGCACTTGAGGATGCCGGTTTTAATCACAGTTGAAGACTTCGGGGGACAAATGCCTTTGCTTCTCTGGTTATCTTCTCTGGGGCTGTAGCCAAAGACCCCCTACCCCGAGTTAATAAATTCAGCTCTGAGGACCAAGCTCTTCTTCCTTCTAACCGGCAGAATCGGAGCTGCTATTATTGCTCTAAGTATTTATGACAACCACAGAAATTCTTGAGAATTTAAGTTGAAGGAGAAGTATTTAAATTACATGAAATTGGAAACTAGGAGGTCCAGACTTTTTTGCATTTTTATTCAACATTTATTTTGAGTTGGGGCTGAGTCATTTGATCTCTTCCCATGTTTTCTTTAGAGGGTCATGAATAGGCTTCACCCCATTGGTTTATTTTGAATGTTGTAAGATGGCAGCGTTAGGCTTATAGGAGCCTAATGAATTCAAGGAGCACCTGACTGTGGTTTAGGTGACAGACCATGAAAAGGAATTAGAGGGATAATTAGACCAAATCCCTTGGTTTTGTTTATCCAGAAGGTATATAAATAATCTTTAAAATGACTTCTCAGGATCATAGTTATCCATCCTTCACTTTAACGAGCACTAATGAACTGGGTGTTGATCAGATTCCAGTGCCGTATGACCTTGGCCGTCGTGAGTATCCAACTGGAAGATACCTTGAGTGGCCTTGATTCTCAAAAGCCATATCGGTGTTGTGTATCAAAATCCAAAAGGTCAGAGTGCAAGCCTGCCATCATTTCCCACGTATGAAGGAGTGCCATTCGTCAAGGATCTTCCTTTCTTGCCACCTTCAGTACATACCTGGATATATACAAGTGAAAGAGCAGCTGCCTCAAAATAGACAGTAAAACTTTGATTCATTGGAATGTTCAGAATACTCCTTAGTTCCCCTCAACAAATACATATTGAGTGGCTACTGTGTGTCAGGCACTGTGCTAAGCTCTAGGGTTATAGTAGAAAACGAAGCAGATGAAAATCCTTGTTTTTGTGGAGTTGACATGCTAGTGACACATTCTGGCTAATTGTATTTTCTGGTGAACTGAAGAACAAACATGCATGAGTTATCCCGTTCACTGGGCATCCTTCACGTGCTTTCTAAAGGCTTTATGGCTCCTCTATTGGGAGTAGGGAAAAGCAGGTGGAGGAAGCTTCCTAAAATGCCTATCCCAGTGTTCTTAAGAGCTGAGAAAACTCAGTTGGCTCTCTGAAGACCGAGGTCTTCCCAGGTGGGTCATAAGCCTGAATATCTATTACTTTGGGCCAGTTCTAAAGACGGTGCAGATCAGGCTGAATGTATACTAACCAGGCTGCCTCTAGTAATTAGATTTTTAAATAATTTCCTGCCACTAGCTTGCTTTCTTATTTTTTACTTCTTAAGATAGAAACACTAGAGGAAAAAAACCCAGTTGAGGTAATGGTGAGCTATATTTACTTTCAGGTGTTCTAAAACCTTAGTGTCCTGGGACACTTTGAGTCTGTTATCCTCTTCAGACACTTTTCAGTGTCTTTTCTCTTCATGGAAGTTTTACGTGTCATAGTCATTAAAATCTGATGTGATATATATATATATATATATATATATATATATATATGTATTTTTTTAAATGCAATTTTGCAAACATTTGTCGAGCCCTAAGGATACAAGTGTGAAAAACAAAATCTACATGTCTGCATAGCTGGGGGAGACAAGAAAAGGAGTTACGCATTAGGTGTTACTTAAAAGCAAAGTAGAGGCAAGTCCAGGGTGCTGGGAGAGCAAAGAGACCTAGTGGGACTTACCCTTCTAGGGGAGGGGGCATGCAGTAGAGGGCCATGGGATTGGGGAGGAACCTCATAAAGGCTTCACAGAGGAGGCAAGTCCGTAATTCTTTACTGTGAACTCCTAGCCGAGTTTCTGGGCTTAAGTCAGATGGAGACATCAAAAAAAGGGAAATTTTATTTTATATATTTTTGCATAGATGATAAGAATATATATTATTGGATTAATGACCTCTGCCATACATAGAACACTCACTGTGTGCTAGGCACTGCACTAAGCAGTTTACTGGCATCATATAATCTTCTTCTCACAGCTCCTCCTGTGAAGTAGGTAGTATTAGCTCCATTTTATAGATGAGGAAACTGTGGCCCAGAGAGGTTGTGTTACATGGCTAAGATCACACAGCTGAGAAGCTATAAAGCTGAGCTTCAAACTGGGGTATCTTCGCCTCCAAGCCACTACATGTACTGCCTTTCTTGTAGCACTGTAGTTGCAAACTCAGATGTCTTGGGCTGTGTCTTGCAAGGATTCCTCCATACTTAGGATGAAATACATTCACCATGGGAAGCTGGGCCTTTCTTCCCTGTTATTTATTTGATTTCCAGCTTATTCAGTACAGCCTCTTTCTATCACTTCCCTAAGTAGGTAGGTATGTACTCTTTTGACTTCATTCAATAGTGTGTGTTCTAGATCTAATCTGGACTTACTGTTTGAGCATGGATGTGACATTTTTAAAGTCTCACTCTCTTGTTCTTCCATTGGACACCGCTTCGGGAATAGAATCAGGACAAACAAAAGCAATCTTAGCGCTTCTGGCTAAAGATGGGGTGAGATGCTGTCATCTATGGCTTTTGTCCCCAGGAGCTGTGTTGTGGCTGGATGGATCCACTCTGAAGCACCCTGTCTTTTGTGGGCAAGTTGCAGTTGCCTTTTTCAGAGCCTAAAGCACAGTCACAGCTCAGGCCGTTTCCCAGTCTCCAGACATTTCCACCATGCCCCATCACTCCAAGACTGTCATCAATGCAGTTGTCTCTGCCTTAGATGACAGCGACCTTGCCCCAGCTGTCCCTGGAGGGCGGCAGCTCGATGAGTAAGTCCTGAAGCTTGCTAGATGCGTCTCAGTATTTCACATGCCTGTGTTGGTTGGACAAACCCCAGTATGGGCCTTAGGATTTTCTTGGCCTCAGGGGTCCTGAACATCACTGCTCAAAGTGTCTGTGATGATTATTTATTTTTCTGACTTGTGTTTCTTTTTTCAGCAAATGAGAAGATTGAAGACATCAATGGCTGTCCAAAGAACAGATCGCAAATGGTAAGTGGTACACGGGCAGTGAGTGTTTGTGTTATGTTAGTAAGCCCTGCCTCTAAATGATATTGACCATCTTGAAAACATTCACACCACAAGCTTTACTCTGGGGGATTATATTAATGAACTAACAGCCATTTCCAAGTAGCCGTGGTTTGCTTCTCTGACATTTGTTGGCTTTTATTCGAAGATGGCTGTGATTTTTACGTAGGTCGTGAGACAGCGAAAATGGTCCTTGCTCTTAGAAACAAGTTATGCAGAACTGCTGCAAACATACCCTTGTTTAGAACTTGGGCTGATACGACTCTTGCTTTTTCCTCAAAGACCCACAACAATTTCTGTTTGTGTGTGGTGCTGGGGCACAAATGGAGTGATGGTATCATAACAACCATCAGAGATTGGGACGTGTGGTCTGATTGCCTTTAAAGGTTAGAATGATGTGAAATCACAACTGTGACAGGAAATGTGAAATGTCCAATCACATCCAGACCATTCACGACGTAACCTTGACAAGTGACATTCTCTCTGGCGTGATGTGCTTAAGCTCTGATATTATAACTTGAAAAAAATCTTTAAAAATCTATTCTGTTCTTGTTGCATGTCCTGCACATAATCTTTGAATGAAAATTCATGATCACTGTTGAGTTCAGGGAGCATTGAATTGTGACACAATCTGAGTGCTTAGTTTTTCCCTTAGAAATGCTTTTCAAATATGAATATTTCCACAAAGATTGTATATTATCAGACTGTTAAGATGACGCTAATACCTGTTTAAAATATGAAGGTGGCAACTGAAGGACAACCTTTTCTCCTGGACGTTAATTTGCTTCCAGAAATCTAAAAAAGAGGCATAATTTGTTTTCTAACCTCACCCTCCTCCCTTTGAGTAGACACAATTGGATAGTGTCATTCCAGAACACACTGAAGTGATTGGCCTTCCTTGGGTTTACTGTTTAATTTTCTGAATTGTTTGTTATCCCAGTGAGTGGACAAGATAGCCTTTTCATCAACTTTTTATCTAGACACGCAAAGTTTCTTACTATAAAGAGGAGTGAGTGTGCCTGGTGGGGGCAGGGGATGTCATTTTTCACGTTAGATTCTGAAACGAGTTTCTCTTTTGTTGTTGTTCCCCTGGAGATTTTGTTTCTTTCTGTGTGATCCAGAGAGCAGCCCGTCGTCCCCACGCAGCCATCTCATGGCTGCTTTGACTTTTGGAAAAGCTTAGCTGCTATTTCTGCCAGAGCTGCCACAGCTGTCTGGTGTATTAATAATTGAGAAAATTTGGAAGATAGAAGACTTAATTTTAGTGCAAGCATTTTACACATGCAGTCCTAGCTTCTCATGAAAGAGATGTAGTGTTTCCGCCTGGGATAGAGATGGATGTGTTTGTCCCAGCCCATTATAATGCATATGTACAACTGACAGCTTAAGGTAGTGAACCTTTTATTCTGTTTGGTGCCTTTGCATTTTCTGTACCTTCTGTTGGAGACGTTTGCTGTTAAAGTCCACTTTCAAGCTTACAAAATAATACCGTCACCTCAGATTCTTCTGTGCCAATTTAGTTTATGTAAATATGTTATGTATAACGCTACACAGCACCAACGCAATTTTGTGGTTTCTCTATAACTCTTTCAGCTATGGAAGTATTGGGTTTTTCTTCATGCACTGTGTTTTCTTTTCTTTTTTTTTTTTAAGAACACAGGAATATAAAATCCTAAAATCGTCTGTGGTAATTAGTTCCAGCTCAGGGGCGGGGGGATGGGGTGGGCAGACAAGGTCTGGTGGTAAAAGTGGCAGAGAATAATTCAGCAGACAGGATGTGAGTCCAGGAGAATGACAAAACCTCCACCACAGTCATTCCATTCTGTAGGAGATGAGAAAGGCGATGATAAGGAACTCGGGGCCATCGTCCTTTCACCTACATCACAAAGCAATGACAAATCCATAACGCAGAGCTCACCTAGGGCACACAGGAAGTGCTGCTTACACGCAAGCGCAGGTGGTGTTCTGGCTAATAGGACACCTGTGTGTATGTGTGTGTGAGCACGTACAGAGTTAAAGCATCCCTACTCATGGGAAGTATCATTTGGGAAGATGGCATAGCAGATGAGCTACCATTTCTAGATTCCTAGAAGGTTAGACTCCCAATTAGGCTTTATTTAGGGCAGCCAATGATAAAGATTTGTTGTTGTTTGCTAAATGTTGCCTGTTTGGAGGAGACCAGAAGGGAACATGCACGGAGAGCATCATGTTGGCAAAAGGAAGATGACACACAACGAGAGAATTGGAGAGTGTACCTGCTGGGAGGGTAGCTATGACTCCACTGAAAATCATCAGCATAGAGTTACTGTGCTCACAGAAACAGCATCTTCAGAGGCCTTAAATAACGGAGACAAAGAAAAACAATTTTTGCTTCAGAGCAGGGGAATGGGTGCTATTTCAGTTTTCAAGGGGCAAATTATTTCATTAGCTAATCGGTGGGTAGGCACGAGAGCTTTAGTTTTACAGGTGGGATGCCTCTTCCTCCTCTCGTGTCTCCCTCCTCCTGACCTACCAGGCTGCCCGGAGCTCTGCTCTCCAACTCCTGAGCTCCAGGCTCTGCTTCAAGTTCTTTGCTCTTCCCAGAGGCTGTGGAAGTGAAAGCAGACACTTGTGGCATATGGACTAGAGAATTCCAGAGGCCTTGATGCACAAACATTATGGGCATGGCACTGTATACTTATAGCTTGTCGGTCAGCACACGGTCACAGAGTGCCGACTAATGCCAGGCACTGGACTAGACCAGGTTAGTACCCCAGTGAACAAGATGGGGTCCCTGCCCTCAGGGAGCTCAGTGATGAGTGGGCAGGAGACCAGAGAACAATTAGAACACTGGAATAGTGCCACTGCTCCCATAGACATCTGTGCCTGGTACAGTGGGGGCCATTCCACTCCAGGACAAGGGGAGGCTTAGGAATAACGTTTAGGGGTTGAGTCTTGAAAGGCAAGAGGGTTCACCACAGGGAATGATGAGTGGAAGACGATTCCCATTGCTGGAGATTCTGTTTACCTGAGGCTATCCTGGACCCTGCAGAGGAAGGTTTTGCAGCCTTTGTTCGTGGATCCTACCATGTGCCATCAGCTGTGTCTGGTGAGACTCTTCTGGCCTCTCCTCAGTGTCAACCCTTTGTCCTGTTGTATCCGAGGTGAGGAATAGGGCGTGGAAGAGACCAGAGTGCGACAGACCCCAGAAGCATGGTGGTCTTTTCAGACCTGGGCCAAGTCTTCTGTGTTCATCGTCACCCCCCAGGTGGCAGCGCCTCAGGGAACAGCCCCATTGGACCCTGGAGTGAAGTTTTCTAAAGGAAAATACCCGTGCGATCAACTCCTGTGGATGAAAGTTGAACCGTGGGATGTGAGAAATGGTGGTTAATATTGTTAATATCAGCACTCACAGGCCGTTCACTCTCATGGGCACACTCGACCCTCCCGACGCTGCTGTAGGCCAGCGTATCAAGAGACACTGGTGCCGGCAGCTGGAGGGCTGTCCCCAGGGAGAGGCAGAGCCAGGACCTCGGCATCTCCTGTGATCCTCTAGTGGCCCTCGTAAAACAGGACTGTGCCTGCAGCCGAAATGCAGAAGCATGGCAGTGGCTTCCCTTTCCCGAGCAAGCCTGGCCTCAGCTTGTGTTGAAGGAGTGCTTTGCTCTGTTTCAGTCTGACATAGATGCTTTGGGGGCCAAATCATCGGAGATGGAGCTGTAGAAACAACATTCCCCCCACCTCCTCACCCCCCATCCATTTGGCCCTTAAATAGGTTTGTGTATGTGCGTCAGAGCTGGTTAAAATGTTTCGTCTGTTTAGCATTGCCAGGGCAACCCGTGGGGCATCTTTTTGGCTTTCAAGTGGTGTGTTCAGCAGGGTTACGTGTGTGTTTGGAAGGAGAAACATTGCTTGGAGCACAGCCAGCGGACGCTGGGGCTGCCACTGCCTTGCGCCTTGAACCCACTGTACTCCAAGACGCTGGCTCACTTTGGAGCCTAGGAAAGGAGCAGCAGGGGGTGGTTTTCTTTTTTCATCCTTACTATTTTAAGTGGTTTGGCTTTGCGTTGTCGATTAGAAGAGGTGCAACGTTAGGAAGGCTGCCTGTCCTTTCAGGCGCTTTCAGTGGAAAGCCCTGGCCTGTTTTCTGCTCTGGCCTGGGGTCATCTGGGACCTCTCAGTGCTTCCCACCTGCCTGCCCACCTCCTCCTGGGCCCTCAGGGAGTCCTGCCTACTTCCCTCAGCCCTTCTAGACCGAGGGCCTGCCTGGGCTTGGGAACCAGACGGGCCAACTTCGAGTTCCTTCTCTGCTCTTCTGTGGCTTGAGCTAATTATTTAACCTCTTGAAGCCTCTGTTTCCTGTTCTATAAAGTGGGGTTGATAATAATACGAACCTAATCAAGTTTTTGTGAGGACTAATGAGGCAGTCAAAGTGATAACGACGGATGACAGTAATGATGATGAAAATAAGCCATAAAGCCAAACAGTGTTTGCTGTGTGCCAGGTGCCGTCCTAAGTGCTTCACAAATAACCTCTTAGTTCATCCTCCCAACAGCCCTTTGCGGTAGGTGACCTCATCACCCCCCTTCTCCATAGCACATGGTCAGCACTCAGTCAGCGGTGGTTTCTCCAATGATGATAATTTGTTTTAGTAGCCATTCAGGTACTGGGGGACATGGAACCCTTGGGAGATCTGAGAAGAGCTCCTGGCCCTCTCCTCCCCGGATCACACATCCCCCGGAATTTTGCATACGGCCTGAGCAGCTCACGGCTCCCAAAGTCCTCTGGGGCTCCACAGACCCGCACATTCGAAGTGCCTGCTGCTTAGGGCACTGGTCTGCTCGTCACCCTGTCCTTTCAGAGGCCCCTGTGGAAAAAGCCAGCAGCTAGGTTCCCAAAACAAGAGGAATTGGCTCTTAAACACAGAAGGACAGGACACTGGCTTTCAAACTTCTGTTCCATGAGCAGAACCCCCACGCTTTTTTCCGAAATAAAATTGTATGTGGCACCCCACATGTGAAAGTGACAAAAACTGCATTAGTGCTTTACATAGGATTAGGCAGCCCAGGGAGGGCCATCGTAGCATCTCCCTTTCACCTGCCTCTTCCCTCCCCCTCCCCACTGTCACATTTGCCCCTGAAGCCCCCTTTCAGAAGGCCAGCCCCTGAAAATACACAGCGCGATGAAGCCTAGGGACCCCCTACCCGGGCGTCAACTTCCAGCTCTGGATAGATCCAGCCCATTCTCTGGTCCTCCTAAGTCTCCTGTAGGAAGAGAGACCATCAACTAGGTCGTCTTCACCTCCAACCTCTGGAGGTTACAAGGCCTCAGGGCTAAGAGCACGGACCCTGAAGGTCGGCTGCTTGTGACCCAGGGCATGTTCCTTAGGATCTCAGGGGACCAGTCTCTGTAACGGGGTCAGTAACAACACCTGCCTCCCAGGGTGCTTTTCAGGTGTGCATGAGACCATCTGTATGACATGCCCGCGTGCTGCAGTGCACAGAGGAAGCACACAGTTGATGTTAGCTCTTAATAGGATGAGGTTTTTCAAGATACCCCAGTATTTTTAAAGAAATAGATGTTTCAAGACCGGCCAGCCTCCCTTTGGGTGAGGGGATTACCGCCATGGCCCTGGCTAATCCACGTGGCCTCCCGGCACTGTACTTCCTCCCCCGGGAGATGTGGGAAGTGACAGCCCTATGAATAGGTGCGATTATTGTTTGTATTTTGCACGTGGAGACTGAGCTTTAAAAGGTTTTTTGGCCTCAGACTACTTGCCTAGGAGGCAGAGCTGGAGCTTGAACCCAAGTCTGTCTATTTGGAGAGCCTGTGGTGGTCCCTTCTGCGACAGAGAAAGGGCATAATAGTCTCCACCTCACCAGTGCCTTATTTCTCACTCGTGAGCACAGTAGAGCCAGCTGGGTTTAGCTGAGAGTTAGTGAGAAGGGAGGAGAGTGAGTATTTCTGGAGATTGCCTGAGTTGACCTGTCGATGGGAACTCAAGAGCTGAAAAAGGGGCAAGTGGCCCCCAGTGAAAGGCAGCCTCTTGAGAAGCCCAGGAAGAGCCCTGGCGCCAGGTACCTCCGACTGCGTTCTGCACAGAGCTTCCTGGGCCAGGAGAAGGCTGTCTGTAGCAAGATCAGGTTTCCAGCCCCAGTGACCTTGAGCCCTCCCAACAGCTGCCAGAAAGCCGGCTGCATGCCTGGGGAGTGTCTGAGATCCTTGCGCAGCTGAGTTGCCTCTTCCCTGGGCCCTTGGACCTATTTTTACATAACCCTAAGGGCACACATGTTACAAAACCAAGAAAGAATGAACGTCCATGGGCCCCTTAGAATTTAAAACAAAGTGGGGAGTCCAGGGCCAACATGGGCAGGAAGCATCCACTGCTTCCCGTTCAGGGGGCACATCCAGCATCACTGCATGTGTTGTGGCTGACATTCTCTTTCAAAGATGGCGGCCATCTCCATGTCTGTCTCTTACCTCTTTGGTCACCTCTCTGTTCAAAACCATCATTGGCTCCCCATTTACCTCTCCATACTCTTGAGCACACAATAGAAGGGCCTTCACAATCTAGTTACCACCATCTCCTGCCACTTGGCCACTCAAACTCTATACCCCCAGCCATACTGGAACTTGGGGTGCCCCAAGCAGGCCCTGTACTTTCGTGCCTTGTGCTTTGATGCAAGCTGTCCAGTCTGCGAGGAAGACCTGATGATTGTCCCACCTGGGCAAATGTAACCTTGAATATTCAGGTTAACTGTTAACTCAAGTAACTGAGATAATTAGGTGCCTTTTGTCCCTTGTGTTCCCAGGTGTGAAAGCATGTCTCATAACCTGCTCTTTGTGGTTGTCTGTTCAGTTGTCTTCTTGAAGGAGATGCTGTATCTTTCACCTGAGGATCTAAGCACCTATCACTTAGATGACTAGCATATAGTAGGTGGTTAATAAATGTTGGGTGGATGGGTGGACAGATGGAAAAACCAAAGAGGGAGCTGGCCTGGATGTGTCCATGGGGCTAGAGGATTATAACATACTGTTATTCTCATATCATTATCTACTGTTGAGCAGTGATTTGAGCACTGGGTGTTCACTTGGAAGTTCTTTATGGGATTTAAGAAATGGATATTTAGCACTATTCTAGAAGTGTCTTTCCTCCTCTTAATTCTTTTCTCCCTTGGTTTATCCAGAGGATCCAAATAGAACATGGCAGCTAATTTTTCGTTTACTGAGTTCTTTTATGTTGCTTGAGGTAAGCATGTTTAGACATCTTTACAATTACCAGAGATGATTAACATTGATAATAAAAATGAAGATAATTACTGTTCTAAGCGATTTACATGTTTTAAGTCACTTTATTCTCATAACAACCCTATGGAGTAAGAAATATATTTTGTTCATTCCATTAAAGGGTATGGAGAACTTGGACCCTGATGCCATTTGCTGTGCTCTGCCAGGGGCCAAATGTGAGGCACGTTGAAGAACATCTCGTTCTTTCCCCCTCATGCTGTAGAGCCTAGGGTTATTGCCTTTGTCCCTGATTCTGTCCGGGTTTTTATATAATATTAATAGCAAATACATATACAGTACATTGGGGCAATGTTTTAGACATCTTACCTGCATTATAACTGGTTTTATTTTCATAAAACCCTATGAGAGCAGGTACCTTTATTATTTCCACTTCACAGGTGAGGAAACTGAGGCAGAGACAGGTTTAGTATTTCCTCAGGTCGCACAGCTAGTAAGCGACAAGCTGGGTTTTTTTTTTTTTTTTTTAAACTAGCTCCTAGTTTAAATTTTATTATTTATTTATTTAATTTTTGGCTGTGTTGGGTCTTCGTTTCTGTGTGAGGGCTTTCTCTAGTTGAGGCAAGCAGGGGCCACTCTTCATTGCGATGCGCGCGCCTCTCACTACTGCAGCCTCTCTTGTTGCGGAGCACAGGCTACGGACGCGCAGGCTCAGTAGTTGTGGCTCACGGGCCTAGCTGCTCCGTGGCATGTGGGATCTTCCCAGACCAGGGCTCGAACCCGTGTCCCCTGCATTGGCAGGCAGATTCTCAACCACTGCGCCACCAGGGAAGCCCCAAGCTGGGGTTTGAATCCTGGAAGCCTGGCTCGAGAGTCCATTCCCTTAACTGTTATGCTATCCTACATATAAGGAAATAGATGGAAGAAGAGAAAATGACTGACGTGGAGGTGCAAAAATTATATTTGTAATACTGTCTCCTCGTGTAGGTAAGGGCAGAGCTTTGGGATGAGGCATTCCATCATGGCGAGGAGATTTGGGATTAAAAAGAATAAGCATGGACTCTGGAATCAGGCAGACCTGGGTCTCACATACTGGGCCGGTGTGCTGGGCAAGTTACTGAAAATCCGAGTCTTTTTCCTTCTCTGTGAAAGGGAGATAATTATGGAAATTGCCCCCAGGGTTGCCAGGGATGAATGAGAGACGGCATTAAAAGCACCTGGCTCATGAAGAGAGCACATTAGACTGTCATTCCCTTCTCTGTTGACAAGTCCCGTATTTCCTAACTATTAACTTGTGCATTAAAAAGGCTTTTCATATTCAAAAAGTAGGTACCAGTGTGGTAGGCTGAACAATGGACCCCCAAAGACTTCGACATTCTAATCCTCGGAACCTGTGAATATGTTCTCTTAAATGACAAAGGGGACTTTGCAGAGGTGATTAAATTAGGGATTTTGAGACAGGAAGATTATCCTGGATTATCTGGGCAGGCCCAATGTGATCACAAGGATCCTTCTAAGAGGGAGGCAGGAAGGTGAGAGAGAGAAGATGGACCGTGGAACATGGAAGCAGGTCAGAGGAGAGAGAGGAAGAGAGGGAGGGAACATGGGGAGCGTGGGGGAAGGGGAGAGGGAGAGAATGAATGAGGTTGGAAGATGCTACTTGTCTGGCTTTGAAGATGGAAGAATGGGCCATGAGCCAAGGAATGCAGGTGGCCTCCAGAGCTAATAAAAAAGACAAGGGGACAGATTCTCCCCTAGAGCTTCCAGAGTAGATGCAGCCCTGCGGACTCCTTGATGTAGCCCACTGAAACTCGATTTTGGACTTCTTTTTTTTTGTTTAACTTTCATTGGAGCATAGTTGATCCAATCAGTTACACATATACATACATCCACTCTTTTTTAGACTCTTTTCCCATAGAGGCCATTACAGAGTATTGAGTAGAGTTCCTTGTGCTACACAATAGGTCCTTATTAGATATCTATTTTATATACAGTGGTGTGTGATTTTGGACTTCTGACCTCCCAGAATTTTTTCTTTTTTCGATCCCCAACTGGGGATCGAACCTGTGCCCCCTGCAGTGGAAGCATGGAGTCTTAACTACTGGACAGCCAGGAAAGTCCTTATTTTTTTTTTTTCCTCCCAGAATTTTAAGATAATAAATTTATGTTGTGTTAAGCTACTAAGTTTGTGGTCATTTGTTACAGCAGCAGTAGGAAACTAATACACTCTGGGATTCAAGCAAAGTAACTCCGACTGTATTAGCAAGCTGTTCGGGTTTATAGCCGAGGCTCATTTTGCCACTGTGTGCCTGTTAAGTTTCTGAGTTGACTGGAAGTTGCCTCCCTTGATAGAACACTTTGGAATGGAGTTCTGCCCATCTGTACATTTACTGCAGGTCATTGCAAAGAAGTGTGCGGAGACAGAGGCCCACATTTAGTTTCCAGCACTGTGACCATATCATGGGCTGCCTCAGGTACTGAGCTCAGATGCCGGGAGTGGCAAGTGCCGTTTCGTCTATTATTTAGAAGCGGATACGCGGTATTCCCGATGTGAATGTAAACTCAGGAGTAAGTACTGTGCTCCCTAACTAATGTGTGTCTGTCTTGTAATTAATACGACATTTAAACACACTTTATGAGAGACTTATATTTCATATGCTAGGTAATCCCGTCAAAGCTTTGTAGTACACATAGAGTGTTTTCTTTATCTTTTAGTTCAGCGAAAAGCTCCATATTTCCAGCACCTGGCCTAGTGCTAGGTACGTTGGAAACGCTCAGCTAATCTTTCTCAGATGAATGAGCCAAACAATAAATGGTCCGGCCGTCTGGGAGCTTCCCGGAGAGTGGGGCGATGGTACCCCTCAAGGTTTCATATGTGAAATACTAGGCACTTTAAAATGCTATCAAGAAACTTAAGTAATCCTAAACCAAGAAATTCCCAAATCCAATCTTTTATAAAAAGTGTATGGAAGTGATAACAGGTTATTTTCATTAGAAAGGGAAGGAGCGTTTGGAGGTTTGGCAAAACCTACTGTAGCCACTGGGCTCCAGCTTTAGTGAGTAGGAGAACCACCTGGAGGGCTTGTTCAAGCAGTACTGGGCCCCACCCGCAGAGCTTCTGATGCAGTAGGTCTGGGAAGGAGCTGGAGAATTTGCATTTGTAACAAGCTCATGGGTGAAGCTCCTGGTTTGGTGACCTTACTTTGCCAACCTTATCTTAGAGCCGAATAAAAAAAAAACTTCTTTTGGGATATGGCTGTGCAAATATGCATTTAAACATCTGTCAGTTTGCAAAGTTCTTTAAATTTTTAAAAATTAATCTCTCTAAAGGTTTATTTAATTTTAACTAATTTTTTAGGAACGCTATATATTTTTGATTGAGATACAATTGACGTATACCATCACATTCATATCAGGTGTACAAACAATGATTCGACATTGGTATATGTTGTGATCTCCACAATAAGGTTTAACTAAATATTTTGAATGAACCAATCAGTTTACTTTTTGGAAGGACGAGGACGCCTTAGACATCCTCTTGTCTGAGAACTGTGGTAAGTTCTAAGTTGATAGGATCTGAATTGTGTCTGCAGCTGTGGTCTTGGAGTTTGCAAGTGTCTTCTCTACCTCTTCCAGTTCACTTAAGCTCTGTGACCCTCGGTTTCCTCCATTGAAAACCCAGGTGATAATCCTTTAGCACATTGTCCTTAACTGCCTGCATCCCACCAGACGTTCACTTCTTTGAGGGCGGGGTCTCATCTCTCCATCTGCCCATACCACCTGACATCTGGTGGACGCTCAGCGAGTATTGACTGAAGAAATCCCCATTACACCTACTTTGAAACTGAGGCATTTTGAGTGGCAACATGTGGTGCCCCGTAAGGTTAAAGCAAGTATGTGGATGGGTGGGGAGAGAATAGCTTCAGATCTTGAGCTGAAAGAGAAATTGGATGGTGATTTATAACCATGTAGATTGTGGTTTATATAAAAGCCATCTGGCTTCATGCTTGGATCCATCTCCCTGCATATGCCTTCATGGGGTTCTTATGTTTCAGCCTAGCATCAAAGGGGTGTTTCGGTATGCATCTTTTTTATTTTTTATTTTTTTCCCATGAACTAAAACTTAGCCAGGAATTCCTGTTGGCACTTTGGTAAGGCATAGTTAGCCTGTGGTGTCTGCGTGTTGGGAACTGGTCAGTAGGTGAAAGCCAGTGTGCTTACTTAAGCAAAGAGAAGAGAACAGTGGCCAACAAGCTGAGTTCAGGTCCCAAAAGACCTTTTAAAACAAAAACTAAACAGTTGCCAACCATTCGATGAAAATCAATACACTTCACAAGCAATGAACTTCCAGCTTTTTTTAGGGAAAAAAAAAATTGACAGTACTGGATCGGCACTCCACAGGCAACAATTGGCTAAAACTGGATAGCAGCTGTCCTCTTTAGGTAGGTGTAGACTGCGTTAGTCATACTCCTCACCATTCCCTATTGTCTTATACCCAGCCTCTTTTACTTCGTTTTTGCCTGCCTACCCCCTGCACACATTTGAGGTTTTTGACCCCCAAACCATTGTATTCTTATAAGTATCATGAACTTCCTCAGGAATTCTAAAGACTGGCATATGGTAGTTTGAAAAAATCCCTGTTATGGGAGCATTTTGACATCAAAATAATGCCTGTAATGTTTATATTGGTTTAAATAATTCCTGCCCTAGAAGATTTCAGACACTGTAAAAGAACATAAATATCTTCCACAAAACATGTCCAGAAGGATGTGGGAGAAGTCACTCCTTCCTCTGCGAAGTGCCCTTTGTCTTTCTGATGTAATGATTGGGTTTAGTTTAGATGGATTGATGACTTGCCTTGTCTTACTACTGGAGGGCCAGGGAAATGACAAAACAGGGAGGTCATTTTTCTCCTCCTCAGCAGTAGTGAAGCTGTCGCTGCTCGGTTGTTAATGCCCCGTGTCTGTGTAGAGACTTCAGAGCTTACAAAACACTTTCCAGTAAGTGTTTGAATTGCAACTGTGCCATTTAAAACCGTGATTTTAGGAAGGCTCTATGCCTCGATTTCCCCATCGGGAGAGTGATGATAATACCTACCTTATCGGGGCTTCCCTGGTGGCACAGTAGTTAAGAATCCGCCTGCCAATGCAGGGGACACCGGTTCAAGCCCTGGTCTGGGTGGATCCCACATGCTGTGGAGCAGCTAAGCCCGTGTGCCACAACTACGGAGCCTGTGCTCTAGAGCACGTGTGCCACAACTACTGAAGCCTGTGTGCCTAGAGCCTGTACTCGGCAACAAGAGAAGCCTGCACACCACAACGAAGAGTAGCCCCCACGTGCCGCAACTAGAGAAAGCTGCGCGCAGCAACGAAGACCCAACGCAGCCAAAAATAAATGTAAAAAAAAAAATAAAAAAGCTAACTTATCTAACTGAAAGGTGAAAAATAACTGAAATAATAATATACAGAAAAG
Organism: Pseudorca crassidens; assembly: GCF_039906515.1. Lineage (NCBI taxonomy): Eukaryota > Metazoa > Chordata > Mammalia > Artiodactyla > Delphinidae > Pseudorca > Pseudorca crassidens. The sequence continues at coordinate 36,593,305 of NC_090304.1, read as the reverse complement.
AATCTAGCCCAGTGTTTCGTGTTTTCTAAGAGTGTAAATATTAGTTTCTTGGGAGGGATAAGAAAATGATAATTATCCCCATTTTACTGAAAGGAAAACCGAGGCTTGGGGAAATTAAGTACCTTGCTCAAAGAGAGCCAAGAAGCTCTGAGAAACCTATGGTTCCCCAGACTTCACCTCTGGTCCTGGGAAATCCTTGATTTCCATCTCCCCTTTTAAAATTTCCTCTTTGTGATGGTGGCATCACAATGCCGATCACGACCCTGTGGCATGAGTTGGCTTTTCCTACGGAGTAGATTCCCACATTGGTGCGAATGTGGTAACAGTCACGTAGAGTTGCATAGGGTGTCAGAACCTGACGAAAATCTCATCTTTCTCACACTTCCCCCTGAAGGAACAGGAAGGCAAGAGGAGGAGGGTAGGTGACCTGGGCTACCCTTCACTATTGTGAAGGACGACTAGTGCTTGCCTTTTATGGGAAGTTTTGAGATGAATCAGCTTGGAATGAAAGTCTTGCCCTGCCCCACTTTGCTTCTGTCAGGGGATGGTGCAGAAGAAATTCTTAGAACTGAAGCAAAGGGCCTTTGAGGGCTTAGCTTGTGAATGGGGTGTTTCTTCTGACTTTATATATATAAATCAAAGTGTATCATCATCGGTCTTTTGAAACTCCTTTGAGAGACACTTGCAGAGATTTGATTCTGAGTTTCAGAATTTACAGATGCTTTGTTTATCAGTGGCTATAGAGTGCTCTATTTTTATAATCACCTGGCAGTATGATTTTAGCTTTTGGAGGGAAGCATCTTCCTAATATATTGATTACAGGTAGAACCATATGAAATGGCCAGTGTGTAACCATTTTTACCTACAAAAATGGCAGTTTTATCTGGTTCAGCTGAATACTTGACAAGGATGGGATGAGTAACAGGTTCGCATTATATACAAGAATTGTCACTATTTCTTCACAGGTGCATTAACCGTCTTGTAGCCTTGGGAATCTCAAGGATATCCTGTAATAAAGACCTTCCTTGTCTTGTTTGTTCTCCTCTTTCAGTGACTTTGACCACACCTCTGACATTCTGGCTGTGGCAGTAAGTAGAGTTGAGAGTCACTTTAATTCTTGATGATATTCTTCCTTACTTTTAATCTCATATAATTTTTGGTTGGCAAGTAGCTCTTTGCCTTGATCACAGATTTTGGAATTTGAAACTATTGGCCAAATCTAGTTTCTTGGTGTATTTTGTGTACTGCTTGGAAAATCTCCCAAATTCTATATTAGTGTCCACTAGGAGGCTATAATTCAGGCTCAACTCTTTAGCTATACCTACAAACAGCTTTTGAAATTAAAAAATGGATTGAAGTGCAATGTATGTGAACGGTCCTAGTATTATGCGTGGCATATGGTAATTGTTAGCAGCATCTGGAATTAGAGTGTAAACAATGGTGATTTTTTTTTTTTTTTGCCCACACTGAATGGCTTGTGGGATCTTAGTTCCCCAACCAGGGATTGAACCCAGGCCCTTGCAGTGAAAGCATGGAGTCCTAACCACTGGATTACCAGGGAATTCCGAAATATGCCATTTCTTTTTTTATATTTTTAATAGCGATTTTTGAATTAAATCTCCTGCAGAAATGAACACTACAGGTGATACATACAAGGAGAGGATGATAGAACAGTTGGCTTCCTTCCGGCCACCATCACAGTGAGAGAGCAAAGTCTTATAGGATCCTGAATTGAGTATTAAAGCATTTAAACCTACCTGCTTGGCTTTGCTCCCCTGCTTATCGATGCTGCCAGGAGGCATCTTGCACTTAGGTACATCATGCTATCCTTGGAATTGCGGGGTAGGAATCCACGGATCAGTCACTCATGAGCAAGCCGGAAGGACCATGAGCTGCAGACATTGGCAAGTTGGCTGAGCCACAAAACTGAGTTTTACAGGCTGATGTGAGGGAACTGGTCACCAAGCTGGTGAGCCAAGTGTATAACTCTTGGCCTTCATCTACAGATTAAGTATCCCATTGCCCTGTTCTTTTATATGTGTTGGTTTTGTGGGTGAAATGATAGACTCTAGTGGTATCTCCAAAACTGAGGATTTACTGCACTCTTGGGGTGTATCAGGGATCTGCTGTTTCGCTTTATTTTGCATTTATGCTCTGCTGCCTCTTGAAGACTTTGTGGTGGCTTATGGGTTAAAGCACGGAAATATGGCAAAAATACAAAAAGCACCCAGACCTTCTAAAAAGATCCCAGTGAGTCAGTGTCAGGCTTTCCAGTAAGTGAGCTGATAGGTCTACGTTAGCCTGTATCACCTTTGTTTAGTGGGATGATATTTGCTTAACGTCTGCCCTTGCTCAGGAGGCTGTCTTTTCCACAAGGGAAGGACCACACTGTCTCATCACCACTGTTTCCCCTTCCCTTAGAGCAGGGCCTGGGAGAGAGTAAATACTCAATCATCACTTTTCCAGGAATGAATGAGGCTGCCAAGTCCCAGTTCGTCCCTGGGTGAAATTCTCTGACAAGCACTGCTCTTCCCCATTCGTTCAAGAGGCAGCTTGTGTTTGGGGTCTAGAAGTTGGAATCTGAGTTTGTATCCTTCTCTGTAGGTGAAGCCAGAAGTTTTCTGCAAAAAAAATGTTTGATTCTTCTTAACAAAACTACTTGTCTAAGGCGTAGGGTTTCCTGTGTAACTTAGCAGAGGAGACTTTGACCTGAGAGCTTTTTAGATAGAAAATACTGATTCCAACAGGGACAAAGTGGATTCGAGCTTCAAGGAGCCCATTCATAGAGAGGCTGTACTAGTGTCATAATTTAGTGGATCTCAGAATGTCTCACAATTCCAAATGATCTTTCGCTTTTAGAAGATGCCATGGGTGTCTACTACTCTGCCATTATGGGATTGTGTGAAGAGCTTTTTTTTTTTTCTTTTTAACATCTTTATTGGAGTTTAATTGCTTTACAATGTTGTGTTAGTTTCTGCTGTATAACAAAGTGAATCAGCTATATGCATATGTTTATCCCCATACCCCCTCCCTCTTGCATCTCCCTCCCACCCTCCATATCCTACCCCTCTAGGTGGTCACAAAGCAGGAGCTGATCTCCCTGTGCTATGCAGCTGCTTCCCACTAGCTATTTATTTTACATTTGGTAGTATATATATGTCAATGTTACTCTCTCACTTCGTCCCAGTTTACCCTTCCCCCTCCCCGTGTCCTCAAGTCCATTCTCTACGTCTGTGTCTTCATTCCTTTCCTGCCCCTAGGTTCATCAGAACCATTTTTTTTTAGATCCCATATATATGTGTTAGCATACAGTATTTGTTTTTCTCTTTCTGACTTACTTCACTCTGTATGACAGACTCTAGGTCCATCCACCTCACTACAAATAACTCAATTTCGTTTCTTTTTATGGCTGAGTAATATTCCATTGTATATATGTGCCACATCTTCTTTATCCATTCATATGTCAGTGGACACTTAGGTTGCTTCCATGTCCTGGCTATTGTAAATAGTGCTGCAGTGAACATTGTGGTACATGTCTCTTTTTGAATTATGGTTTTCTCAGGGTATATGCCCAGGAGTGGGATTGCTGGGTCATATAGTAGTTCTATTTTTAGTTTTTTAAGGAACCTCCATACTGTTCTCCATAGTGGCTGTATCAATTTACATTCCCACCAACAGTGCTAGAGGGTTCCCTTTTCTCCACACCCTCTCCAGCATTTATTCTTTGTAGATTTTCTGATGATGGCCATTCTGACTGGTGTGAGGTGATACCTCATTGTAGTTCTGATTTGCATTTCCCTAATGATGAGTGATGTTGAGCATCTTTTCATGTGTTTGTTGGCAATCTGTATATCTTCTTTGGAGAAATGTCTATTTCGGTCTTCTGCCCATTTTTGGATTGGGTTGTTTGTTTTTTTGATATTGAGCTGCATGAGCTGCTTATATATTTTGGAGATTAATCCTTTGTCAGTTGTTTTGTTTGCAAATATTTTCTCCCACTCAGAGGGTTGTCTTTCGTCTTGTTTATGGTTTCCTTTGCTGTGCAAAAGCTTTTAAGTTTCATTAGGTCCCATTTGTTTACTTTTGTTTTTATTTCCATTTCTCTAAGAGATGGGTCACAAAGGATCTTGCTGTGATTTATGTCATAGAGTGTTCTGCCTCTGTTTTCCTCTAAGAGTTTTATAGTGTCTGGCCTTACATTTAGGTCTTTAATCCATTTTGAATTTATTTTTGTGTATGTGTTAGGAAGTGTTCTAATTTCATTCTTTTACATGTAGCTGTCCAGTTTTCCCAGCACCACTTATTGAAGAGACTGTCTTTTCTCCATTGTATATCCTTGCCTCCTGTGTCATAGATTAGTTGGCCGTAGGTGAGTGAGTTTATCTCTGGGCTTTCTGTCCTGTTCCATTGATCTATATTTCTGTTTTTGTGCCAGTACCATATTGTCTTGATTACTGTGGCTTTGTAGTATAGTCGAAGTCAGGGAGTCTGATTCCTCCAGCTCAGGTTTTTTCCCTCAAGACTGCTTTGGCTATTCGGGATCTTTTGTGTCTCCATACAGATTTTAAGATTTTTTGTTCTAGTTCTGTAAAAATTGCCATTGGTAGTTTGATAAGGATTGCATTGAATCTGTAGATTGCTTTGGGTAGTATAGTCATTTTCACAATACTGATTCTTCCAATCCAAGAACGTGGTGTATCTCTCCATCTGTTTGTATCATCTTTAATTTCTTTCATCAGTGTCTTATACTTTTCTGCATACAGGTCTTTTGTCTCCCTAGGTAGGTTTATTCCTAGGTATTTTATTCTTTTTGTTGCAATGGTAAATGGGAGTGTTTCCTTAATTTCTCTTTCAGATTTTTCATCATTAGTGTATAGGAATGCCAGAGATTTCTGTGCATTAATTTTGTATCCTGCTACTCTACCAGATTCATTGATTAGCTCTAGTTATTTTCTGGTAGCATCTTTAGGATTCTCTATGTATAGTATCATGTCATCTGTAAACAGTGACAGTTTTACTTCTTTTCTGACTTGGATTCCTTTTGTTTCTTTTTCTTCTCTGATTGCTGTGGCTAAAACTTCCAAAACTATGCTGAATAATAGTGGTGAGAGTGGGCAACCTTGTCTTGTTCCTGGTCTTAGAAGAAATGGTTTCAGTTTTTCACCATTGAGAATGATGTTGGCTGTGGGTTTGTCATATATGGCCTTTATTATGTTGAGGTAGGTTCCCTCTTTGCCTACTTTCTGGAGAGTTTTTATCATAAATGGGTGTTGAATTTTGTCAAAAGCTTTTTCTGCACCTATTGAGATGATCATATGGTTTTTCTCCTTCAATTTGTTAATATGGTGTATCACGTTGATTGATTTGCATATATTGAAGAATCCTTGCATTCCTGGAATAAACCCCGCTTGATCATGGTGGATGATCCTTTTAATGTGCTGTTGGATTCTGTTTGCTAGTATTTTGTTGAGGATTTTTGCATCTATGTTCATCAGTGATATTGGTCTGTAGTTTTCTTTTTTTGTGACATTTTTGTCTGGTTTTGGTATCAGGGTGATGGTGGCCTTGTAGAATGAATTTGGGAGCGTTCCTCCCTCTGCTATATTTTCGAAGAGTTTGAGAAGGATAGGTGTTAGCTGCGAAGAGCCTTTTTAAAGGTCTGTGTGATTTACCACTAGACTCTTGACATATGTCATCTCATGTAGTCTTCAGTAATGCTATGAGATAGTTAGCAGCATTCCTGTATTACAGGTGATGAATTTGAGGCTTGAATCAGTTAATAATTTTCTTAGGGTTTTGTGGGTAGTTTCTAAGGGAACCAGAATCTAGTGTGGAGTTCAATATCTGTATCAATTTATACCGTTCCTTAATAATTGTGGTGGAATACAAGTACCTCCGGGAGAGGTGACGTGTTGGGAGGCTAGTAGCAGGCCCTTCTGCCTTGGTGTGAATTGGTTTATCAGCATCTTTTCAAGAGAGGGGTTGCACATCAGGTGATGGAGAGGAAAACCCAGGAGGGGGAATGGAAGGCAGACCAGATAAGCTCGTTTAATTCTCTGTTTTGCCAGAGGCCGACCCCAGACACAGCTTTGAGCACGTCGTGGCCTGAGCACTATTGACCAGGGACATTCATATCAGAATTGACAACACAGTAACAAAAACTGCCAGTTATTGGGCACCTACTAAGTACCATACACATATCCTCTCATACGATAACCACCACCACCGTGAGTGGTAGGTGTTATAACGCCCATTTTACAGATGAGGTCACTAATCAGGTTAAATTGCTGATGATCATAATTCAGTAAATGGCAGAATCAGGATTTGAACCCAGATCTGTCTGACCCCAAAGCCTTTGTTATCCTGTAAATATCACTGTTTAGCCCTGATCACTCCCCGTTTAGCATCTGTGTCAGCTCCTAATGGAGGCCTCCACTTGGAATAATCCCTTTTGGGAGTGCTAGGACGTTTGGGATCATTACTCTGAAATTGTAGGGGGAGAAATGACGTGCAGAATGCCGTGCTGAACGAACACGCACAGAGGCATCCTTTGGGCCTTTCCGATGATGCTGTTCCCCTGAGGAGTTTTCACCCTCAGAAGGACTGCTGTATCCAAAAGCAGGTACTCTGCAGAGTTCAACTGTAGGCCTCTATTCTGGGAGCCCCCAGAGTGAGCACTGGCTTTGAGAAGTTAGCCACAGCTCCCCTTCCAGGTCTCTCTCTTTGTTTCAAGGGAAAAATCAAGAAGTCAGGAAATAATAGGGAAATGAAACATTCTAGGCAGTAGGAAGCAAGGTGGAAGAAGATAGTCACTGGAGGAATTTGAGATTCTTGTTTTCCATTTTTTTTCTCCTCTAGAGAGACTTTTTTTGTATCCATATGGACTTACCCATTTGCTGTAACAGCAGAGAGACTCCTATAAAATTTTTTTAAAAAGGAATTCTTGACAACATCTTGGAAACCTAAGTTATAAATATCCTAAAAGATAAGGAGGATAACATTGCCAAATTAAAGGAAGGAGTTGGGCAAGGCATTAAAGCAGCACGGGAAACAGTCTGACGGAGGGACTCAGGCTCCATCCGGCCCCCGAGTCCCCCGTTCTCAAGCTTTCTGTTTCAAAGCCACCAAGAGAGCTAGAGATGACTTGCTGAAATCGTTGATGCTTGAATGGCCAGAGCTTGGACAGAAGGTACGGAGCCCCTTGTACTACCGGCCAAAGATGGCTTTCTGTGTCTGTCAAGTAAGCAGCAGCGTGTGGGGCTTACAAGGAGAGATGTTCCTGAATGCGTCCCCACCTGGGCGGATTTGAAGCACCAGCATACATTTCCCTTTTTCTGGGGTCCCCTTCTAAAATTAAAACTACAGTGTCTGGGCCCTGCCTGCTCTGTCCTGTGGTGATGTGCATCTCCCGGACCATACTGTGACCCATGACCATGTAAGTGACCATATGATGCTGCTGGACCCCAACACTGACATAGGGAGAGAAAAAAGTGAAGCTGGAAAATCATGCATCAGGTCGTGGTCCCTAGGAATGCAGAGCGAAAAGGCAACACTGGTGAGACGGGCATTTCGGAGGGCAGTTCCCCAAAGGACATTTTGGCTTCGTTTCATGGTTGGATTTCTTGTTTTTATTTTTTTCTTCTATTCTATTTTTATTTTTGGAAAGTGTCAGGGGAAGGAGTGTCAGGAGAGCATGGAGGCTTGTTAGATAGGAAACAGACTTCCTAGTACATGTGACCACAGATGCTGCCCTACCCTTCCCATCCCTCCCTGTCTCGGTGCCCAGCCTGGATGTCACTGGAGCCCCACCTTGAAGGCACTACTTGATCCATCCCTAACACAACATAGCCCATCCTGCAGCTTTCAGACCGGAGGGCTTGGCCTGGCTCCTGTTGCCATGGTTACGGAGTGTCAAGGCTTCCTTAAGAACAGGAAGGACCTCTCCCTTCTCTCCTTTTCCACATCAGCTCCTGAATATGGCCCAGCACTCTGCTTTTGCTGTGTGTCCTCTCTCATTGCTTTTCTCCTTTGCTCACTGGCCTCCAGTCATTCCAGCTCTTTTGGTTCTCAGAATATGCTGGGCTGCATCCTGCATGAAAGCTTTCCAGCCTGAGGTCCCCTGCGATGGGGATGTTCTTCTCCTCCCCACTCTCGGTGCCCAGCTCACTCTTACGTCTCAGCTCAAATTTCCCTTCAGTCGACAAACGTTTTCGAGCACCTACCATGCTCCCCATGCTCTTCTAGGTGCTTGGAGCTACACCAGTGAACAGAACAGACAAAAAGCCCTGTCTCTGTGGACCAACTTGCTATCTCTTCCTTAAATTCTTACCTGACTCCCCATCCCCCCAGGCTAGATCCTGTCCTTTAGTACATGACGGATGCTATTGGTGTCCTGGTTATCTAGTGCCAGTTCCCCTACATTAGACTGTAGGTTCTAGAGGTCAGGGATTATGTCTCTTTTATTCACCACTGTATACCCAGTACCAACACATTTCCTAACACCCAGAAGGTGCTCCGTAAATATGGTTGAAGAAATGGATAAATGAATGAATGAATGATAATTGCTTTTGTTGACAGGTAGCAATATCAGGTGTGAAGATCACACACACTTCTGGGAGGAAGTTGTTTGTGTTGATAAGGCTCAAGAAGAAGCTACCCTGTGCTTTTACTGTCCCTAGAACTTGCACGTTCTCGCTCGGCCTTGTCTGGGGTCTAGGTCTCCCACTACTTAAGCTCTAGGCGTTTCATGATTTTTAAAAAATGGCTGTGACCATGCCTGACTTTAATGCAGCCTCTGTTTGTCTCCCTTCCAATTTCATCTTCTCAGGAAGGAGACCTTCAAGGGGTGCGGTGACAAACTCTGAACTCATAAACACTAGCACCCCATTTACTCATTATGCCCAGAGCCCCATCTTCCCCTGGGCTGCGACAGTGCCGGTAGAGATGGTCTTCGTCTGCATTAATCATTTTCATGCGCTTTGCACTCAGCTACACTGGTATTCAGAGAAAAATGCTACCATGACAACTGCCACAACAGATGGTATTTGATCAGTCTCTAAGCTACCGAGGAGATATACAGCAGTGCTTCTGAGGTTTGCATATTTTATGTTATCATGAGACCCAGTCCAGCCTTAATCATGATTGAAACGTGAAGTTTTCCATTTGCCTCCGATCCCCCCTCCCTTCTCTTTCCAGTTGTTTGCCATTTGTTTTGATTTTCCTTGCTCTGTGCCTGGCCTGTTTGGGGATGTATTTCTGGATGTGGGAGACATAGGCTACAACATACATGGTCCATGGAAGTTGCCCTGCAGGTCTAAAGTTTAGAGACTGTTGAGAAGCTATTCCACTTTGGAATGGAGAGCCTGGCTGAGAGTGGGAGAAAGGCTTAATTGCAGCCTGTCTCTCTTGGATGTTCATGGACCACACAGGGTTGAGGCCACATATGGCCCCAAACAAAGGGAAACTCTGAGAAGTACATCTTGGTCTTGGTTTGTCCCCTTACTCCGCCCACTCCTCCATCCAGCTCCTTTCTGCTTCCAGGGTCTCTGGTGTTCTGGTCCCCCTTCTCAGCTTCCTGCCTCTACCCCAGCTAGTAAACTCCAGGAGCTTGATTCCAGAGTCCTTGGACCCATTTCTATGGCAACAACTACAACAGCCTTCTCACCCAGGGCCCCTCCCCACCCATCAGCAACACTGGAATGTCAGACTTCGCACAGATTTTTTTTCAGCTAATTTTGGAAAGTAGTTTATATTGGCCGCTATGTGTTAATGAACAACTTTCGTTGTATTTACATACTTTGCTGGTGAAGAGTCTTTTCCTTCACTCTGCCTCTCAACTTTAACAGGATCCTATCCTCATCTTGCACTGCATGTCTGGATCCCATATGAGCCATGAGCCTCGTTAAAGATGGGCTCTAGGGCCTCGCTGTGCTGTGCTGAGTGCCCCAGGGTCCTGCCACCGTCCTGTCCCCTCCAGGGACGTGGTGGGAGTTTGCAACCTCAGTCGTACTGGAGGATGGATTGTTTACCTGAACAGTATTTATAAGAAAACCTTAAGGTGAATTTGAATCACAAGAGAGCGTGGATCAAAGAAACATTCTCCTCTTCTGATCTCATTCCAAGTGAAGCGGGAGGTTGGAATCCACATCTGACCCTATGCTGCTTCCCAGCCCCGTGCCCTTCCTGGGGTGCAGATGAAAAGAGCGTGGGTCTCGGCCGCCTTGTCGGGAGTGATTTTTAGCCTTAATGGAACATTATTAAACAGTGGATTTGAAACTTGAGGAATGTTTTTTGAACTCCTCTGTGAGCTGAGAATTCATGGTAGAGGGGAAAAAATTCAAGGCTCTTGATGGGCTTATGAATCGTCTTTTAAATGACGACCCAAGCCCTTATTTTCAGGTTTTACATTTTCTGGGAGTGCAATCTGGCCATCTGGATAGCGTCCCCCGTTTCATCTCCTCGTTAGGAGAAAGCATTCCTAGTGCCCTTAGGTCTCCTCCTTCACCTAATGTAGGGAGATCCTAGTGCTTCCCTTGTTTATCTGCTCTGATTCTCCTGGAAATGGACGGGAGTCAGGGGGTGTATGTCGAGGGGCTCTGTGGACCCTAAAGAGAAGGATTATGTAAATGTGGGCTCCTGGACTTGGGGGAAGACTCGACCAACACTGTCAAAAGAATCGAGCACAGTGCCTGGCACAGAACAGACATCCGCACAATGATGTTGACTGAGTGATTGAAAGAATCATACCCCTCAGGTTGCTCACCCTTGGCACTGCTGACGTTTGGGGTTGGGTAGTTCTTTGTTGGGAGGGAACTGATGTGTGCCCTGTAGGGTGTTCAGCAGCATCCTTGGCCTCTGCTCACTAGATGTCAGTTTCCCTCAGTGTTGTGACAACCCAGAATGTGGCCACATGCCCCCTGGGGGGCAAAATCTTCCTTTCCCAGTCTCCCTTACTCAGCAAAGAACTATTGATCAAAATTATGAAATTGGTTGACAGAATGATAGGACTGTAACAAAAATCAACAAGAGAGGAAATATTCTAGGTAACCTGTTTATAATTATTTCTCCCCTTAACAGAATTTAACATTTAAAAAGAAAGCCCCATGGGTGAATTGAAATGTACCAAGGGTAGCCTTGCAAGAAGAAATTGCCGTGGACTTTATTTTTTTTAATTTATTATTTTTTATTTATTTTTGGCTGCGTTGGGTCTTCATTGCTGCCCGCGGGCTTTCTCTAGTTGCGTCGAGCCAGGGCTACTCTTCGTTGCGGTGCGTGGGCTTCTCATTGCAGTGGATTCTTTTGTTGTGGAGCACAGGTTCTAGGCGTGCAGGCTTCAGTAGTTGTGGCTCACGGGCTCAGTAGTTGTGGCGCGTGGACTCTAGAGCGCAGGCTCAGTAGTTGTGGCACACGGGCTCAGTAGTGGTGGCGCATGGGCTCTCTAGAGCGCAGGCTCAGTAGTTGTGGAGCATGGGCTCTAGAGCACAGGCTCAGTAGTTGTGGCACACAGGCTTAGTTGCTCTGCAGCACGTGGGATCTTCCCAGACCAGGGATCGAACCCGTGTCCCCTGCATTGGCAGGCGGATTCTTAACCACTGCTCTACCAGGGAAGTCCTACCATGGACTTTAAATGGTGCTACATACATCAAATGCTCCATAGATGTGACAAGGAAACGTACTTCATGCTCCTTGGAGGGAAAATTCTATAGAATTGCAGTGTTAGTAGAGCAGTGCTTTTCTTGCATATGTTGGCAGGTGTCCCTTTTTTTGTATTTAGTGTCACACTGCCACACTGTTGCTGAAAAACTAAACCTACCCATGTCAGCCCACCTACATGACACTTCCCAGGATAAATATCAATACCAAGTGCACTATTTTTGATTTTGCATTAACAGATTCAGGGGTGGTCAGATTTCTCTTCTCATTTGCTATGGGGTCATAATTGCCAAAGCCTCCCTTCAGAGCCATGTGTAAGATATTATATTAGAAGAAGTAGGGTAGGGTCCTGTATAGCTCAGGGTACTGTATTCAGTATCCTGTGATAAACCATAATGGAAAAGAATGTATATATAGCTGAATCACTTTGCTGTACAGAGAAATTAGCACAATATTGTAAATCGGTTATACTTCAATAAAATAAATTTTAAAAAAATAGATAAACAATAAAAACACATACACACCAAAAAAAAAAAAAAGTAGGATAGGATTATAGGAAGAGACAAGCGGTAGAAGAGGAATTTTGTAAGTTTACTGTGATTTCAATACTAGTGCCTTTGTGTAGAGGCCACAAATCCTTTTGAATGGTTTTGGTCTATTACCACTGTATACGATATCATGAAATAAGGATTGGTATTTTCTCAAAAGCAGGGTTTTGTAATAGAGTGCAATAACATTTAGAGAGATGATGTTTATTACACTTCTACGTGGAAGCCGATTGCTCCAAAACACATTGCACAGGGTCTTCCCAGCCATTCTCTTCCTTCTTCGTCCTCCCCCTCGCCCCCCTTCCCTCCAAGGTGGTAGCACTTGGTTGTCACTGTCAGTCATCCTGCGCCGGAAAGAAGAAAGGAGAGTTTAAAGCCATCTCATTTTTCCTCCCTCTCTGTAAGAAACGATTTTCTGCGATGGTGGCAGGCATAACGTGTAGCATCGGCATTTATTTCGTTGGTAGGAAATTGCATTCTACCCCTTTTCTTAGAGATGAAAAAATGCCTCCCAGATGAAGACCCTGGAAGGTGAGCTGTTAGCTGGGAAAGAGATTGGGAAGCTGAGCTAAAAACTGTGAGGATGGAGTGACCTCAAGCTCAGGGTTGAACGGATTCTTTTAGAATGGATGCAGTTTTATTCAGGTGTCCCTGAGCTTAATTTAACGTGTTTGGAAGCTGTGAAGACCGGGAGCAGAGAAGGAGAATGCCAGACATCAGGGGAGGGTGGACATGAACTTCAGGAAGACTGCCTTGGAGCCAGACTGTACTCAAATGAGAGCTCGTAAAACGGAGACACGTCACTCTGTGGCTCTGAAGGAACCATCAGGATATTGCTTGGGGGAGGGGAGGGAGAAGGGTCACATGGACGCTGTGAAAGAGAGTCATTTATGAGTTCACAACAAGCCCCATGGGTCGAATACTGGTTGGAGTTCATAAGCGTGCGGCTGGAGCCTGGGAAGTCGGGCGGGGGCTGAGGGGTTGCGGAGGTGAGGAAGATCTCCGCTGTGAGATGCAAGCCGTGTGAAATCCAGAGTTCCCTGTGCCAAGTCCAAGGCAGTTTCTCTTATTTTTGGTCACCGTTGACATGAATCGAGCCCGAACAGTTTCCTGTAGACCAAAAAATAATTAGCCCTGACAACTGAAGGCAAATCAGACCTTTGGGAATGATCTAACTGCTCCTTCCTGAGGGCTGGACGTGAGCTTGCCCTTGGCCGTGGCATCAGCCCTGGAAAGCCTGGGAGGCCTCCCAGACCCTGGTGGGGTCGGGTCCCTTCTGCCACGGAAAACACAGAGGACAGAGAGGTTCGGTGAGTTTGCAGCTCTCCCCGTCCTCTGCGATGCCTGCCATCCTGAGAATTTTGTGAGTAAACACTACCCAGATTCCTGCTGAGACGCCCATTCACTCTTTTTATGCTTAACTGCCCACCTCCTCGGGGGCTGGGAAGTCTCTCCCAGCTGCTGGTAGGTGGAAGGGTCTCCTAACCTTGTCCCCACCTCTGTGTTTCTGGCAGCTGCTCAAGTGTTGAGGATAGCACTGGCGACAGTGACCAACACGAGAGCTCCAATTCCCCCCTGGTTATTTTTGGCAGCCGTGAGCAATCCAAGGCCTTGACTTCTGACGCTGCGTGTGGTTGGCATATTAGGTAGCCTTTTCCTGTGCAAGTACAGACAAAGGAGAGTACTGACCTGCCTCCATCGATCCATCCGGTGTTTTCATGTCATTTTTTCCTCTTTGAGAACCTTAGCAAACGCACAATGAACCCTCTCGCTGACATAGACTTTTGTTCCTAATAAGAGATGGCTCTGGAGAAGACTGAACATTTATTGAGTGTATATTGGTTTTTTTTCCCCCCCCAGATTGAAAACATAGATGCCTGCTTGAATTTCCTGGCGGCTAAGGGAATAAACATCCAGGGGCTGTCTGCAGAAGGTGAGTCTGAGCACTTGTCATAAAGCTGCCCTTTATCGTTTGAAATGCCCACCTGTTACCTATTCATGACGTTTTTAGAGTTAAGCCAAGGGGTGCTGGTGGGCTTCTCCGGTTTTGTCTCTTGCGGGTTTTGAGGCCACTCGATGCTTGTCTGCACTTGACGATGCCAACCTTTTGACAACCTAAGGGATCTCTGAGAGTGCCGACCCAGCTGTGCCAGCCTTGTCGGCAAGACACGGAGGGAGCAGTGAAGACGGAGCTGCTTCTCTTTGAGAAGGGCTTCATCAAACAGCACCGACTTTATTCACGCGACCGGCAGTTTAGTTAATTATCAAGCCAAGCCTTATCTGTGGGAGAGAGAACACTTAACCACGGAGCATATTTAAACCGTGCAAGTTCCCAGGGAAAAATGCCTAATCCTTCTCTTAATTTTATGAGAAGAAGCGGCACTTTTCCTAGCTCCCCCCGCCCAAAAAAAAAGCACGTGATTTATTAATGAGGTGCTCGATCTTGACATCGTGATTAGTTTTTCATTAACTCCAATTTCGTGGCTAATTAGCACATTAGCGTCGGCTGGTGGTTCGCTGTTCATTAGGTGTTGGTCTGGAGATGGCCGGTCTGAATTCTCAGCTTCCTCGGGCAACAGCTCACTCTGGAAACTTGCTCTGTCTCTCTCCTCTTTGTAAATACAAGCAGCTGCTAGCTCCCGAGCGGCCATAGGCCCCAGCATCCTCCCAAACTCATTAGGCTGCACCTCCTCCAGTTTTCCCAGAACAGGTAGAGCAGCATGGGCCTCAGATGAGGCCCTTTCCCTATCCTGGTCGCATTTTGCAGAGTTGCTGGTTAGCACTGACTCTGGTAGTTAGGGTTGGGGAGGCGGGGAGCGGTGCGGAAGGACGCAGCCCAGTGTAGCGTAGGTTTGCAAGCGT
Organism: Pseudorca crassidens; assembly: GCF_039906515.1. Classification (NCBI taxonomy): domain Eukaryota; kingdom Metazoa; phylum Chordata; class Mammalia; order Artiodactyla; family Delphinidae; genus Pseudorca; species Pseudorca crassidens. The sequence continues at coordinate 36,578,243 of NC_090304.1, read as the reverse complement.
GATCCTTTTGGGGACTGTTCCTTGCCTTTGCTCTGCTGTGTGGTGAAAGCTTGGTTTTCCTGGCTGTGTTTCTGGACTGTAGTCTCTTCCAGTGTTGTGAGTGGGCGGCCGCTATTGGTGTCTCGTGTCTCTGCACGGAATTCCCCAAGTGGGACCTCTAACAGGCTGGGGCTGCCCCGGGTCAGACATGGTCACACTGCTTCCAGAGGTCTCTGAGGCAGCTTTCGGTGGTCAGCCTTAATCTCAGCTCTGAGAGAAGGGTCCGTGGAGGATTCCTTTGCTCTGGGCTATGGGCCCTCCTCCTCCGGGGGATGAGATCTAGGCTGAATGGCATGTGGCATGCGCATCGCTGGGGCATGAGGGGTTGGTGTTGGTGTTTCCGTGGAGAGGTAGGGAGATGCAAATTTCTATTCCAAGGAGCACATTGCTTCCTCCTGGTAGAGAGTTCTCGTGCTGGTGGAAGTGGCAGGCACACCTTCCTCCTAGGTCCTGGGCATGCTTGGATCCCGGGCCTGTGCACCCCACCCGCAGCAGAGCATCAGCAGGGGCTTCTCTCCTACAAGTCACGCTTAGCAGAAAGGGCTCCAGGGGATGCAGACTCTGTAGGCCAGCTTCATCTCATGTGGCCTGGAGGTGACCCTGGCCACCCTGCCATCTGTCTACCCATTGTCCTGCCTTCTGCCTGTCCTGTCTCTCCCCTGCCCCATCTTCTCTATACCTTAAGGCGTAGAGAATCTACTCAACAAATACTTGTTGAATGAATAAGTACCAACTGTGCTTTGAAGGCTTTTATCTGCATCAGCTCCAGCTCTCACAACTGACGTTGGAATTTATAATATGCTGAGTTTACAGATGAGGAAATTTTCCCTGGAAGAAGTTATGAAGCCCGCAGTGAGTGAGTGGCAGGGCCAGAATTGGAACCCAGGTCTGTGATTTCGGAGCTCCTGTTCATGGTGTCTTTGGGGAAGGCAGATGGATAAAATGTGGGCGTGCCATGTACGGGTGAAAGAAATCAAAAAAGATCTAGAACCTTTGTTGGCTGGAACACTGTCTCGGAAGATGCTGGGCAGCCCATGAAGGCATATGGTGCAGACAGACTCAGCCCCAGCCCCCTGGTCGGTGGTGGGATGTGGCCCTTGTGAGTCTGAGCAGAGAAGAGCAGACTGGAACCAGTGTGTTGAGGAATCAGTCACTGGGGTATAACCATGAAGTAAGTTTTTCAGTAACTGCCCCCACCTGTGCTATGTTGACCCCCATCTTTCCTGCTTGGTTGAGACTCATTTAATGATACCTGGGCCAGAACCCATTCCCTTCAGTCTTGTGCAGTTATTAGAACAGATTATGTCAGTACTTAAGACTCAGTCTTGTTCATTTTTAAACTTCAGTCTCAGACTCAAAGCTCTTTTCCCCGGTGCCCCCCAGTGCAGGTGGCTTTGGAAGGTTGAGGGGGTCTGGGGGGTGTGATGACTTGACCTCCTTTCCCTTCCCTCGTTCCTGTGCCTGAGCCTCCAGGATTGGGGCAGCAGCAGAGGCAGCAGAGTTCTGCTGGGGGTGAAGTTGCTGCCCTCCTCTTGGTGGGCCATCATTGCCACTGTCCCCACTGGGGGTCTCTGCATGCCCTGCTGACCAGCACTCACTCCCATGCTGCTCCCAGGGCCTCAGTAGTCTCTTGTGAGATTTGACCGCTCTTCTAGCTCACCCCCAGCTGGTAGCAGTCACATTCCATCCCCCTGATTCAGGCCCCTCTTCGTCCCCACACTAGGGTGGTCCTGGTAAGGCCGTAGGCCTCGGTCTCACAGTCCCTGCGTCACCCACCATAGAGCAGCAGGAATGTGTGGGCTCTGTCTTCCACTTGTAGTGATGGAACAGGCCTCCTGTCACCTGGAAGTCCCCGCCATACAATCTCTCTCCAGCTCTTTCTCCCCAGCTTAGGTGGCAAACAGGCAGATCTGCCAGGTCCCTGCTAAGCAGGTGTCCCAGCTGGGCACTAGAACACCACCACCACCACCTGGAGTTATTCTCTTGAAGCCTCTACTCCCTCGAGTTCAAGGAGTGCAAGAACCCCACTGTCTTGTTCCTTGGTGAGGGGAGGAGATATCCTGTCTCTGTGATCATCAGTCGTGACCACCCACGCCCAACCTCAGTGACATTCTCTCATCTGTATCTTCTTATATTGACTTTGGGTGCGGTGGGTAGAGGCTGGTGGTGATGGTCTTTGGTTGTAAGACTAATTCTGGACTAGTGCTGTCTCGTGGGAGGGTGACTGGTCCCAACTTCCGTCAGTTCCTTGAACTTACAAAGCAAGGGTACTTGGAGCCTGTTTTCCTCAAATGGGCCTTATTCACAATTTTAGGGCTACAGGAAGTACCTCCATTTGACATACTGTTAAGTTATAGGAGTGGAAATCATGTATTGAGGACCCGCCAGGTACAGTCACTGGGCTAAGTGTTGTACACATTTTAGTTTATATCCTATTTAATCCCCCACAGCAACCTTCCGAGATCAGTATTCGTATTACCCCATCTTACAGATGAGGAGACTATGGCCCAAAGAGATTGTTCCATGTGGCAAAAGGGAGGCCCACAGAGTCAGCCGTGATCAAGCTACTCACATCTGCTGATTCAAGTCCTGGTATTTTATACTGCTCACCACTATCTACACTTCTAACCACCCCCATAACTACTAGAAAATCATTATAGTGTTTAAAGAAATCATGTATTTTTTTTAACACTGTAAAACTGTTTATTTGGGGGAAAAAAACAACATTTCTAGAAGAATAAAGTCGCATCAGCACCTACCAGAATAACTCCCGCCCACTTGCTCACATCCACAGGATTCCCATGTAGGGCCGTGGCCTAATTTGCAAAAGATGCTACACACAGATCAAGTTTTTAACAACGTGTTAATCCCAAGAGATCACACTGGGAGGCCACAGCGTTTCCGCCACCTAGAAGTTCAGGCCCCCAGCCTCTTCCAGATCCTTGAGCTTCAGGAAGAGAAGAGGAGGAGGAAATGCCCACTAGACCCAAGTCTGGGGCAAGGGAATATGCTTGCCTGTTTCTGTTCCCCAGGGACAGTCATCTTTGCAAAGGAATAATGTTGCAGCCCAGCAGTCCTTTTCCCGCCCAGCGTGTTGGCACGAGTCTAAGCTGGTATTTCTCCCCTCTGCGGTTCGCTGTCGCGTTCAGGGCCTTCCCCTCACTGTGGTGGACCACACTGCCAATGTGCTGCAGGGACTTGAAGGTTTGGGTGTTCACAGAGCCAAATTCCACTATCTCGTCATCCACCTTGCAGACCTGCGATGCTGGCAGGGGAGCCGGGGCTGATGCTGTTCGCTATGGCGAAGGCTGAGCAGGGCTGAGGTCCTGGCTCTGGCCCAGGCCGTGGCTCATGGCCTCCCTGCGGGCCTCGGCCAGGTCCCGGGCCTGCTTCTCCTTGTCGCGAGCATGCAGCTGGTGCAGGGCCTCCTCCACCTGCTTCGTCACCGCCTTGTGATCGTTCTGCAAGCAGACGATGTTGTGCGTTGCGGTTCGGACTTGGTACAGGTCCACGTCTGCCCGGGGGTAGCCCTCGCAGTCCACCAGTGGCTCGTTCATCCCGATGCCTTTTTGGCTCTCCAGCACGTCATAATTGGCTTTGATTTGCGCCTCGATCTCCTCTTTGCGCCGTATCAGTTCCTGTATGTTGCTGACAGTCACTCCGCTGGCCTCCGGGGAGCCTCTGCTCTGCCTCGTTTCCTTCTCCGACATCGTGAACCTCGGCCCAGGATCCCGGACTGCCGGTTTCCCGACCGCGGACACCCGAGAGAAATCATGTAATTGTAATGCTCTTTGTTTTCCTTTTGAAGATGATTGATTGCCCTGAGGCTCCTCCTCTGATTTAAAAAAAAAAAAAATCAGCGGTTGGAAAGCCTCATAGGCACATCTCCACCCTTTCCCAGGGACTAAAGCCAGGTTTGGAACCCGGGAGGGTGTGTGCACCTGTCCTTGAAGCATCTCAGCAGCTCAGGCCCTGTCCTGGCCTGCCTGCGAGAGAGCCACAGGGAGCCTTTGTTCCAGGGCACAGACAGCTGATGCCTGCGAGCAGGGGCTGCAGGCCCAGGTGAGCCCCGTGGAGACGCTGCTGGTTTGGGGCTTTTCCTGTCCCCTGCGTGTTCCCCAAGATCGGACCCATCCGCTTGCTCCTGGAGACTCGCCAGAGTCCTGTGAGCTTGGGCCTCAGCCTGCCCGGGGTGCTTTTCCAGATCACTTCAACCCCTCACTCCACCTGTCATAACCATCTGTAAACCTGTTCCTGTGAAGAGGAATGGACTTTATCTCTGGGAGTTTTGAGAACACCTGGGGTTTGCGCTCCCTGGCCCTGAGCCCATCCTCCTGTAATGGGGAAGCGGAGGTCTGGAGGTGAAGACATATCCTATTTGTTTAAGCACGCATTTGCCGGGCACATCTATATGCCAGGCACAGTGCTAGGCACCGGCGTACACGGAGAGTCACATTAGTCATACAAAACTAGCTTTAAATTCCAGTTCGTGAGAGAGCTGTGCTGGTGTATTGTACAGGATCCAGTGGTGCCCAAAGAAGGCTACGATCAGCTCTGCCTGGGGCAGGCAGGGGCTTCTCAGAGACGGTGATGTTTCTTCTGGGTTTTACAAGTTGAATAGGCTTTCACCAATCGGAAAAGGAAGGTGAAGGGAAATTTAGATAGACGTTGGGGCATAGGTAATATGGGAACAAAGGACTAGCTTTTTATCCATCTTCCAGTTTGGAGAAACAGAGGCAGGAAGATGCTTCCAGGTGACTCTAACAGGGTGTATGTGCTTTAGGAGTGAAATCGGTTGCCGACTTGATTAGTTCAGACCTGGGTTTGCTGCCCTGATGGCCAGAGACCTGATGCTGAGCTGTCTCCTCCTTTCATCCTGAGCCAGAAAGCAGGAGCTTTTTCTGGACAGGGTAAAAGCAGCACGTAGATCGTCTCCATCTCTCTCTACCCACGTCACCTGAGTTTGGCGGTGAGCGGGGCCATTTCTGTCCTTCACCGGCAGGGGGCCCTGTTGGCTCTATTCCCACCCCCTCATCCACCTCCCCTGTGGGCAGAGTCGCTGAGGGGCTTTGCTGAGCAGTACACAGAAGGGCTGCCAGAGTGGGGTGGAAAGTTACATGCTGAATGTGGGTGATGTAGACGGCCCAGCTGGAGGAGCAATGCCATAGAATCCACAATCCGGAATCAGCCCGGTGACCTTACACCGTGGCTTAAGGGGATTGAATAGGAATTCTGAGACTGTGGTCTGAGGCAGCCTTCCCTTTGGCTCCCAATCCCTTTCCTACAAAGCAGGTTTCTTTGTATTAGATTATCCCAACGATTACGCCTTACTAAAGCAGGCCTGAGGTTTCTTTTAAACAATATTGAAAGAGAATAACTCTATTATCCTCCCTTCTTGCCCAACACCCCCCTATAGCATCCATGCAGATTAGCGCCAGCCAGTGGTTACGGAGATCAGTCAGAACACAAGGAGGTTCAGAATCCACACCATACTGAATTCTAGTGGAAATTGGACTATGGCCCATGTAGTTTATTCTGCAGTTTACGTGGGTGCAGCCATAGGAGAGAAAGAAGAACAGGGTTCTCATGCTGGTTTAGATACCAGCCTAGCTCATGTCTCCTGAAACAAGTCATATCTCTCTAGGTCTACAGTTATTTCCTTCTGTACAAATCAGGAGGGTGAGTATAGTTGATCAGAAACAGAATGATGTTCTTTTTCCGAAGCCTCGGGAAATGTCATGAGGGGAACATTTTTGTGGGCTGGTGGATTTTGTTTTTAGACAGCCTGTGGAGCCAGCTTACCAGGCCTCGTGGCACACAGAAAAATGCCATTTGGAAATAGGAAGAGAACACAATTCTAGCTATTTTGGACCACCCATGGCATAAACTGTGTGGCTCGTTCCCAAACAGAGCATTCACCACGCTTGAGTCCTGTGTTCTGAAAAGAAAATTAAACCGTCCAAACGTCCGCCAACTAGTGAATGGATAAAATGTGGTCTATCCATATAATGGGATAATACCCAGCAATATAAAGAAATGAACTAGTGATAACGCTCTCACCTGGATGAACCTTAAAAACATGATGCCCCGCGGAAGAAGCCAGATGCAAAGGACTGCACATCACGTGATTGTCGTTTATGGGGAGATGCCCAGGATAGGCAAATCCATAGAAACAGCACATCAGAGGTTGCCTGGGGGATGGGTTTGGGAATTGCCTGCAGATGAGCACTTTTTAGGGTGATGGAAATATTCTAAAACTAGAATTTACTGAACTTACTAAAACTCATCACACACTTGACTTTATGGATATAAACTGTATCTCAGTAGAGCTGGTTTGTTTGTTTGTTTGTTTGTTTGTTTTAAAAAGATGACCACTGTGTTTTCTGTAAAATGAGATTATCATGGTTGATTTTCTTTTTGACACCTGTGACTGTGGCCTGGAGGGGATGTGCAAGAAGAAGGGCTTCTTAGTTATCTCGTGGTTGAAGAGCTCCGTGCTGAGTTCTGAGGGGGCTGCAGGCACAGTGACGGTATTTTCTGAACCCAAAAGGGAAATACAGAGTCAGGCCATGTCCTAGGTGCGTTGCCCTTATTTTCTCATTAATCCTCTGTTAATTCTCATAGCATCCCTGTGGGGAAGGTGTGGCACACATATGCCAATTTTAAAGAAGAAAACTGCGGCTCAGAGAGGTTGACTCTTGGAAAAACTTTGAAGTCCATAAATGATGGACTAGAGAGATTCAAACCCAAGGCTTCTGTGGCTCTAACAATCAGTGATCTTTATAATAAAAATGTTTCCTCTTGGGCTTCCCTGGTGGCGCAGTGGTTGAGAGTCCGCCTGCCGATGCAGGGGACACGGGTTCGTGCCCCGGTCCGGGAAGATCCCACATGCCGTGGAGCAGCTGGGCCCGTGAGCCATGGCCGCTGAGCCTGCGCATCCGGAGCCTGTGCTCCGCAATGGGAGAGGCCACAGCAGTGAGAGGTCCGCCTACCTCAAAAAAAAAAAAGCTTTCTCCTAAGAAAAAGTGTATTTATGAGAGCACCGCGCTCTGTCACAAATAAAAAGATGCTTTCAGGAATAGTAGAACAGTTACGAACAATAAATGACTGAACATCCACAGCAGGGAGAGAATATGACAGAGCCAGCTCCATTCATCTGCCCTGGGATGGGCAGGTAGGTTAAGGGGGTCCCGATGTGGATATGCCTGCTTTGTGCAGGGGGCAACCCCTGAGCCCTTGGATATGCTGAATTGCTAGTTCTTCCCTTCTTTGTTTTTCTTGCATGGTTTTTAAAAAAATGTATTCTGGGATATTTGACACATCCCATAATACAAGAACACTTCTAGAAGGAGAATAAAGAATCCTTATATGGCCATGAGCTAACTTAAATAAAACATTATCTGGTGTGCTTTTCAATACACGACCCATGATGGGTATGTAAGTAGCCTGGTTACACCATGTTGGGAGCCTGGGCTTTGAGCTGGAAACCCTCGATTCAGGTCCCAGCTCCAGCATTTATTACCTTGGAGAGGTTGCAAACCTTTCTGAGCCTGTTTCCCCTTAAGTAAAAGGGAGATAAAATAGGCCTCATTTTCCCGGTTGTAGGGATTAAATGGGATCGTGTATGTAAAAAGCTTCTCTTGATACATACTAATTAGTAGTAGCTCTATAAAAGGCACTAAAATCTTACATAGATTTCATCTGTCATGATTATAGCTCTGTTTTCACCCTTCAGGGAATTCAATTTTGAGGGGAAATTGTTTTCCCGAGTTCCTTAACAGGTCGTCACCTGCACGCCAGCTCTTGATTCTGTCCTGCCTCCTGTCACTGTCCAGCTAAGGGCCCAGGGGTGTGTCCCTTTACCCTCCATCTGCCCGTGAGGAAAATGCCCATCTTAAAGAAGAACACTGAGGCTCAGAGGTTGAATCTTACAAAAACTCCATCTATAAACTGAATCATCCCAGCCAGCCTCACACTCTGTGACACTGGTGTCCTTGTCAGAACATTTAGAAGCAGAAGCGGAACAGGCCACAGGTGTGTTCTCCTTTGGTTTCCTTAGGATGGAGAAGGAAGCAGAGCTGAAGGGTTAAAACTGAGCTACCCAAAGAAACTGGGGGACTTTCCCACATCTGGGGAAACTTTCTGTGCTCCCTGCGTTGCACACAGTGGTTTACGAGCATCTTGACTTGTCCAAGTCAGCCCTGGCTTACACCTGTTTTCCTAATGTAATCAAGAACGTCTCCCTCCCACTCTCAAAAATGATGTAATTTGCATGATAAATTATAAGGTCACATGGTAAAAACCATAACTTTTAAGGCATGAAACCGGAGCTGCATGGGAATCTCCTACAGGATTCTGAGGCTGCTGTGGTCATACAGTAACCGAGACCAGTGAAGGACGTGACTGTTTACAGTTGTGCTTTCACATCTCTGCTCTGGTTTGATCTGCAAAGCAACCCTGTGTGATGGGGCAAGCTGTGTCAATATTGTCATTTGAGGCCCAGAGAGATTAAGTGACTTGTCCAGGGTTGCACAGCTAGTAAGTGGTAGAGTACAGACTGCAACTCGTGGCTTTGGTTTTCTGAAAGCTGGGCTCCTGGCACTTTTGTCCCACAATCAGCACATGCTAGCTCCCAAAGCGCAGAGGGTGAAAGTTGGATTTTAGTAGTTTGTATTGTCAGTTTCTTCAGAGGTTGGAAAGAGGAACTCTCCAACAGGAAGTAATTCAGCCTGACCTAATCAGTAGGATCACACCCCAGGGCACTGACAGGCTTGCAGGGAATCGGGCTTGTTTCTGAAAGAACCCCATTCATGCCTTCTGCCCCTCAACTGGTCCTTGGAGGAAACTCTGGTTCCTTTGTCAGCATCCTCTTGCCCAGCCTGGGGCTAACTTGGAGGTGTGTGTTACCCACACAGGGGAGGGGGGGCTTCCCTTCCTCCAACCCCACTCCCTCTAACCCCCTTGCCAGTTCAGAAAAAGAAATTCTGCCTAAGGGTGGAAGCAAAGCTGAGGGAACCCCTAGGTTCCTTCTTCTCTGTCCCCCAAGCTGCGTGGCCCTATTACTTTACCCTCAGGGTCAGTTTAGACCCTGGCCATCAGCATCTGGTGTTAAAAGAACTGCAGAAAAGGAGGGATTGCCCAAGGGGAAACACCCTTGCATCCACAGTCTCTGCCTGTGAATAAATATTTTATTCCTTCTCTGCAGCACTTAATACATGCCTCGAGGCAAATGCATTTTTTAACATTGGAAAAATTACATCTGGAATAAAAAAATTTCTTAGCCCCACTCTGCACAAATTTCTTTTAATATAGGAGAATTTTTGTGTGAGTTCTTTATAGAAACAACCCCTATCTCCTATTCCCACACCCACCCCAATTTCAAGTTATTTATTCAATGGACAAGAGAGACACAGAGCCTTCTGAGGGCAGGATGATTGGGCGAAGCAGGGCGAGGATTTGGGAGTGGGTCGGCAGCCACTGGCTCACTCTGGGTGGCTTGAAGTACAGAGCACAGATTGGGCAGGGCCGCGTGGAGACCGGTGAGTTTCCCTCAGTGCTTCTGTCCCTGGACAGCTCGCTCTGTGTCCTGAGCAAGCACGGTCTTGCTCAGGACTCTGTCTTTTTCGGTTGTGTCCTTCCTGAGAATTTCCCCCTGGCACTCACCAGACATCCCAGTTGCTGCTTGCCTCGGGTATCCACTCTAATCCCAGTGGGGAGAATCAACTAATTTCTTTGTGGTTTTGGCCTGATTTTAGCTGACTGGGACACCAATTAAGTGTTCAGGAAATCTGTCATATCCCAGAGGAATTAAAACTCGTGCGAGGGCTGAAGCAGCCTCTTGAAAGGGTGCGAGACAGGGCCCCCCAGAAAGGCTTCCTCCTCTAACCAGAACCTCTTCACTGTCTTGCAGAAATCAGGAATGGAAACCTCAAGGCCATTCTAGGCCTCTTCTTCAGCCTCTCCCGGTACAAGCAGCAGCAGCAGCCCCAGAAGCCGCACCTCCCCTCGCCACTGCTGCCCGCCGTGTCCCCGGCGGCCGGGGCCCCCTCCCAGTGCCAGGCTGGCGCTCCTCAGCAACAGGTGCCCGCCGCTCCCCAAGCCCCGTGCCAGCCTCACCAGCCAGCGCCACACCAGCCGTCAAAAGCACAAGCTGAGATGCAGTCCAGGTGGGCTCTCCTCGCCAAATGATACCTCTGCTTTTTTTCAGGGGTCTTCTGCCCCACTGACCACATTCTAGCCGGTGCCGGACGTGTGTGTCATTTGCGCTTCTTCCGTGCTGAGAACTGCCGGTAGTTAGTGGGGAATTAGCATGACCTTGAAATGGATGTGCCTGGCGGAGATGTGCACTTTATAGATCAGAATCGCCAGCAGCCAGAGCTAATTAGCTGCTCCTGCCTGAACTCTAGCCTCTTACACACACAGGTTGGTAGGCAATCAACAGCCCCTAAAATAGACTTCAAATTTCTTTTGCTTGTCTGCCTACAAGCTGGGTGTTCAGTGTTATATGTGCAAGTAATTTCCCTTAGTGGAGGCAAAAGTTCTCCAGCAGATGCCTCTGCTTTGCCAGAAGAGAAATACTGGGAACACAGAAGAAAGATGGCCAGTGGTTTTTAGCAGGGAAAGAGGCATTCCCCCTTCCCTGAGAGGGCCAGCATCCCCTAATGGGGAGCAGTTACCATTAAATGTGACTGACTTTTGTTGACCTTAGAGACCAGGTAGCAGTGTCAGCTGTGGCCCTCTGCTTTTTGGATTAGGACCTAGATTTTGTTTGTTGTTTCCAGAGGGACCCACGCTTGCCAGAGGGACTCGCCATAGAATGATAACGCTAGCAGAACGTTGGGGCAGTTACCATCTACTCTGTTACAGTGTATAGATGCATTCCTAAACAACTCTGCAGAAGATCACCTCGTAAAACATTTGTTTCAATGACAAAAGAAGGAGGGGATTAGGAACTAGAAAGTTTTTGACTCATAGTAAAGTTCTGGAGAAAAGTCCACCATAATTGTTTTTTTAAGCCATAAATCTTTAGCTATCAAACCTAAATGCCACTGATCAAATTGATTGCTTGATTTCATTGAACATATGCTAAAGAGTAATGGCTTTTTCTTTCCAGTTCCCCGAATAGGCCATTGTAGTTAGGCAAAGCACAAAGTGGTTCAAACAAAGCAGCTGCCTTATAGATAGATGGTTGCAGCTTTTTTTCCCCAGGAGAAGCGCTGTTTCCCAATTGTGGTGGTGTTAAAACCAGCACTGATAGATGTGATATAACTCAGAGCCCCTAATTGATTATCTAATTATATCCAGTTCCCATTATGGAGGTTTGTGGGCTAGTAGGAATGCCTGGACTAGCAATGAGGAATAGACAGCCGGGCAGCCAGCCTCTGCACCTTTGCCTTGAAGAACCACCTGGGTGGGAGCCATTCTCTGATCGGAGATCCCCGATGGACCTGGATGATTAAATGATCAGGACGTCATTGCCCACACTGCATTTTGCAGAGTGCTTATTCCCTGGATGGTAACATGCAGGGGAAGGGTTCTAAGGGGGAAAAAATGGGGAAATCCTCTGGGTTAAGTTGTATAACTGTTACTGCAGGGTCTACTCAGATCCTTGAATCGGCCAATATGCATTCATTTATCCAGTTAGTGTTTGAATGCCTTCTATGTGCCCGGCACTGTCCTAGGCACTGGGGGATCAAGGGTGAATGAGATAGCCAAGGTGCCTGCTCTCTACTTTCTACTGGAGGAGGGCAGGCAAACAAAAGGGGAAGAGAAATATCCGATGGTGGTAGTACAATAAGATAATGGGATCAGAGGGACCGGGTTGATCATTTAGGTTGAGTTGAGGGGAGGCTTTCTCTGAGGACATGACACCAAAGTGGAAATACGAATGACAGGGAGCTGTCCATGCGGGTGTAGAATAGATCAGGTAGCGGGAGCAGCTGGTGCAAAGGCCCTGGGGTAGGGGTAAACTTGGCAGCTTGGAGGAGCAGAAAGAAGGCTAGTGTGGCTGGAGTTCAGTGGGTGAAGGGGGTGTGAAGTGAAAGGCAGCCTATAAGCAAAGAGGGCTGACCGGTGGCCCCTAGAGTTCTGTAGTCCCGTGGCCCTTGAAGTGAGGTCACAGTGATGGCTCTACAGGCTGAAGAGTTGATATTTCATTCTAAAGGTATCAAGCCATTGGAGAGTCGAGCAGGAGAGAGACTTGATTTGATTTACAGTTTTTCTGTTTGTTTGTTTTTTTAGTCACTTTTGTTCCTCTCTGGAGAATAAGACTGTGGGAGGGTCAAGAATAGAAGGAAAGACCCTAGCTAAGAGGCTTCCGTGGTCCTCTAGATGACAGTGGCTTCGATCAAGGTGGTAGAGCAAATATGGAGATGGACCAGTTCAGGATATTTCGGAGGATGAGCCAACAGAACTACAGGTAGATTGACTATCTAGAGTGAGGGAGAGAGGAATCACAGAGAAAGCCGAGATTTCTGGCTTGAGCGGTTAGGAAAATGGTGGCATTTCTTGAGATAAGGAAGCTGGGGGGTTGGGGTGGGGGGAGGAACACATGTGTACTGGGAATCTTCAGAAGGCGGCGTAGAAAGCATTCTCAAACGGAGCCACAGAACTCTTCTTATTTTATAGAGCATCTCATTGCATAGGGTTCCAAGGAACGTGTGTTGAGGAACACTGGGCTTTTGTCACTGAGCTGTGCTAGCCTGAGGCATCCATTTCCATAGTAAGCATTTGTCTTCTCAAAAGAACCAGATGTTCCAGTCAGGACACCCATCTCCAAGTAAGAAAAAACATCCTACTATTAATAAACGCTTTACCTGGGGGGACTTCCCTGGCAGTGCAGTGGTTGAGACTGACTCTGCTCTTCTACTGCAGGGGGCAGGGGTTCCATCCCTGGGCGGGAAACTAGGACCCTGCATGCCACGCGAGGTAGCCAGCAATTTTTAAAAATAAAAAATAAATGCTTTACCTAAAGACGAGCCAAACTCATGTAAGCCAGGTTTTTATATCCATTTTTTTCCAGAGTAGTTCCTGCCATCATGGCCCCCTGACCCTGCAATGTGGTGACACAAACTGGGCTCTGGAGTTACTGTATGTCCTCATTCATCCCGTATTTGGCCCATATTGGGTTACTTTCGCAGATGATTTGTTTTATCCATTATATACTGATAGTTTCTAATTTTACTTCCAGAGGATGATCTTGTTCTCAAGGTCTAGAGATGTGATACCCCGTGCTCATGCTCTGGCTGTAAATTTAAGAGTAGTAAAACCACTTCCCTGGCTTTGTTTCATTGTATTTCTATCCCCACATTCCGACTTCGATAACCAAAGTCCCAAGGATAATGGTTCAGACCCTTGATCATTAACGTCAAATGTTGATGCAACCCCCAAATACCAGGTTTGTGTTGATCCTTCATTAGAACTCTGCCACATACAAACATGCCTAAATACTGTACCTCTCAGGATAGCAAATACTAAAACTGGACCGCTTTCCCGTAGTGTTTGTTAATAAGAGAGTTAATAAGAGAGTTTGTTGATAAGAAGCTGAACAAGGGAATTTGAGATATTGGCATGAAGGAATCAGAGCAACTCCTCTGATGGCCGCCGAATGGAGACTCCCTTTTACCCTGCAGCTCTTCTCATTCATTTACGTGATGGCTGAGAACTTGATCCACGTTTCACCTCATGAAATTCCTCTCCATCTGTGTCTACCTTACATGTTATCAATATTTAGCTTTCTAGAAAAAATCCAAACAATCACTTTTTTTAATTCATTCACTTCTGTCTCTTCCTTCACTTCCTAAGTTTAATGACACTAACATTGTATTTCTCACCTCATATCCTTTTATGAATGTGGCATAAGATGTATGGATGCGAGAAAGATAAATATTTCTGTCTTTCATAAGGCAGTAAATAAGTTTAACCTTTTATTAAGTCCAACCATGATTCTTCATAAATTTATGGTTCAAAGCCCAGAATGTAGCAAGTTCAGAAGACTTGAAATGATCATTGCTTTATACCATGGAGAGCAAAAATTCCCAAGACCAGCAAAACTTGAAAACATCTCCACGTCCACCCTTGTTTAGGGTCAACTTTATGGGCTATTGAGGACACTCATCGAAAAACCACCCTGGTAGAACAAGCATGTGAAATAGAAACATCTGAATACTTTAGAAAGTTACAAAGTTTACTTGTCCGAGACCCCTGGCTTCAGTGTCATTGTGGAAGAAGGCCTTATAGTGACTGATACCAGAAAAGAGATTTGGAGTTAAGAAAAAAAAAAAAGAAAACCACAAAAGTTCTTAGATAATCTCGATAGCAATTTCTTCATGTTGGAAATTTATCAAATCAGACCTAGAAAGAAGGCTGCATATTGTAGAAAAAGCAGGCAGAGGGAAACCAGGGGCGCTCGCATCATCACAGGACTCCTGTTATTTATTTGCGTGTCTAATGCATCTTCTCTCCCCTCACTCATCTCTTCCACTTTTTTCTTTCCTATCATGCAGTGCATCTTCCAAGGACTCATCACAAAGCAAAATCATCCGCTTCACTCTGGGTCAGAAAAAGATCTCTAGGTTAGACTTTCTCCGTGTCCCGCGAAGCATGGTTTCAACCCAGCCCCTCGTTCCTTTTGTTCTGGCTGCGTTTCCTTTTGGTCCCCCTCCCCATGTCATGTTTGCAGTTTGGGAAAACCAAACATGCTTTGGCTGATGACCCAGTGTTGGAGAGTTGAGAGTGGCCATGGGGTTGTTGAAGGGATGTGTGTGTGTGTGTGTGTGTGTGTGTGTGTGTGTGTGTGTGATCTGTAAGTGAGGTTGAGTTGTACATATTGTTTCTGCATTTCATTGATTTTTTTTTTTGTCCTTGATTGCTTGGACATCAAAGTCCATTCTGATTTAGAGAGGTGAGTTTGTAGGTGGTTTTCCATAGTAGTTTTATGATGAGTTTGGCTCCCTGCTCTGTCCTGGCCCTGATCCCACCTCACCTGCATCTCATTTATGTGTGTTATGCTTTTTGTTATTGGTGCTGTCATTAAAATTACTAATGTGGGATTGGTTTTCTCTTGAGTTTTAAAGACCTGAGGCATGAATCCAGTTGTTCAGAGGATACAAGGCAATAAGGCAATGTGTCATTTTTGTTTCTGGGTGCTCTAGTGTACCATGTGTACCATGGACAGATCACCTCAATTCCCTGAAAATAATAATTAGGGCTGCTCACTAACCAGTTCTCTTGACTCACTTTGGCGTCTACCGCATCCTGTCAGGACCTGTTTCAGGGAATGGCAAACGCCAGTTATATCCCTGTATCTACTCTGTTTTAAAGGTATCAACAGTTAACTTTTATTGAATGCATATTATGTGCCAATTTGAATACATTATCTTTTTTAATCTTCACATCGGTATTCTTGTGGTAGGTCATGTTATTATCCCCATTTTACAGATGAGGAAACTAAAATTTAGGAAGTTCTCCGTAAGTTAGCAAAGTCACACAGAAAGTGGAAAGACCAGGATTTGAGCCCAGGTAATCTCACCCCAGAACCCTCACTTTAACCACTATGTTACCTCTCTCCCCGCCCCCTCCTCCTCCTTGAATTCTGGTGCTTACGTGGTCGGTGAGGCTGCTTTTTAAAATCTTACATGTTTCAGCCATTCCTCCTGACCTTTGCGTCATGTTGCCCTTGTAGCATCCTGACAGAAACAGAGTCTCCTCCTCATTATGGCTGGTATTTCTTTTTCATTGAATTCTCACGTAAAGGTAAAGGGATGCCCAGACGGCATTTCTCTCTGTATTCATGCAACAAATAGGTACAGAACGTCTGCTTGCTGCCCCACGCTCTTAGGCTCCAGTGGGTGCCTTTTCTAATCAGTTAACTTTTCTAAAAAGCTTACGCATGGGGAGGCCCAACTCAGGATCCGTCTGGCTGCAGGAAGAAGCCACAGGGCAGCTGCTTCTCCGTAGGACAAGTCAGCATGCTACCCAGACTTGGTTCTGGGGGCCCTACATTCATCACTGCATCTCATAGGCATGTGTCTTAGTCTGCTCAGGCTGCTACTACACATCACCATAGACTGAGTGACTTAATGGAGATTTATTTCTCACAGTTCTGGAGGCTGGGAAATCCAAGATCAGGGTGCCAACATGGTTGTGTTCTGGTGAGAGCCCTCTTCCCGTTTTCCAGATGGCTGTGTTCTTCCTGTGTCCTCACATGGTGGAGAGCAGAGAGAAAGCAAGCTCTCCCATCTCTGTCTCTTCTTCCAAGGCACTAACCCCATCACAAGGGCTCCACTTTCATGACCTCATTACCTCCCAGAGACCCCGTCTCCAGATACCGTCACACTGGGTTGACAACATATGTATTTGGGGAGCAGGGGACACAAACATGAGTCCATAGCACGCTGCTAGAGAGTGACTGCTTTCCCAGCAGCACGAGGCCCAAGTCGGATAGACGGCCTCCCCCCACCACTGCACTGGTAAATTGGGATCCCTTTTTTTTTTTTTTTTTTTTTGAGTGTCATGCAAAGTCCATACACAGGAAAGGAAGGGGGTGGGGAGCTTGGAGGAAACCTGAAATCTAGTGTTTGTTCCCCCGATGTGCTTACTTCTGGAAGAGAGAGAAAACAGGAACTAGCTGGGAAAGAATCTAATTGGAAGCACATGCCCATCCCGTGAATGATCTATTATTATCAGTCCCAAACGATGGAAGGAGGTGGAGTGGGGTTGGGGGGGAAGAGAGGAAGAACTGAAGAATGAGGACGTGTCTGCCCTGCCCTGAGGGCGTGCTGGGCACAGGGCTTCCAAGTTGACCAAAGCCAAGGTCTGGCTTTCCATCAGGGTCCTATCCCTCATCTAGAGTTTCTCTCGGATGCATTTTGTTTCTGACGAGCCTGACAAAGGGATGGTCTTCATTTTATTATTCGTCTAACACTCCTTGCCTTCTGCTCCGCCCACTTCCCCGCCCCTAGACTTGAGCACAACCTTGATAAACATTTTAGCTGATCAGGCACCACCAGGGATAGTAGTAAAGTCTGGTTGTCAAAAGAAACAGGGTCAACTTGTTGACCTACCTACCCCTCTGGCTGAGTAGGACACCTCTCCCAGAGCTTTGGAAATAGGTCTCTTGTTCAGGTGCAGACATTGGTTGAACACCGACCAGAGCCAAACACCTAGATAGGCACCAAGGATGTTGAGCAGGTGGGAAGCCTCGTCTTGAATCTACGGGGAAGGGGCTCATGGAGGGAACTGGTACAGGGATGAAGGATTTCCATGAATTTCCACCTTTGACCACTGTGTTGCCTCTTGGCATCCCTGGTGAGCCTCAGGTATTTAGGCTTATTCTACCTGTGGGAGGCATTGAAGCATGGTGACGAAGAGTGCAGCTTTGCAGTCGAACCTAACAAACACCGTTTTCACCACTTACTGTGTTACCTGGACCCATTATTTAATCTCCATGAGCCTGTGTTTCCTTATTGGTAAAATGGGGTAGTCCTGCCCCACATAGTCACAGTGCTATGTGGACTAAATAAAGTCATTTCCAGCCCTTTGCAGCCTGGCATGTAATCCGTGCACCATAACTAGCTGATAGGGCGATGTTGGTGGTTCGGGTTGATCTGGACCAGCTCTAGCGAGTCTCACAGAGTCAATCTCTGTAAGACCATCTTGTGGAGAAGAATCAGTGTGGCTAGTAGTTCAGCCGTCTCTGCCCAGCTGCTGAAAAGCAGATGCCGTGGAGATGAGAGGTTTAGCATTTAATCATCTTGTCTAGCAAAAGCATCTCCAATTATGACCTCCACCCCCCCCACCCCCAAGGTCCTGAGCATGTGCACACAAGCTGCCATCTTTCCTGGGAGGGCCATCTTCTGCTCCCAGCCTTTGAAGTGGTTTGGGGGAGAAGAACGGCTTTCTTCCCGTCAGCACGTACAACGCGTGGAGCCGGGATGCACGCACAGGTTATGTGCCAGGAACAACAGTCTTACCATCCTGCCTGCTCGGCTGTGCATATGTTGGAGAAATTGACCATAGCTCCCATAGCAGCAGGATTTTCCTTCTGCCTCTTTGTTACACCTCTTCCCTTAAACTTCATTTTTTAAAAAAGCAACGCGTGTGTGTTTCAGAACACATCTGTGTCCTCTCATTTTGTAACTGTTGTTTGGACGTGGGATGATCATGGGAAGTAGAGTCCTTCTTGCAAAGGAGCCATTGAAACCTTCTGGCACTGTGGATGATGTAGGGTGTGGATGATTTGAGGTTGACTTGCTGCACTCTCCTCTCTCTGCTTTTTCTTGATGAGGCAGGCATCGCTGGGCAGCAGCTGTTGTGGTATCTGCAGCTGTTCCACATGAGCAAGACCCAGCTCTGCAGAAGAATGATGCTAATAGACAGCAGCTACTTGCAGGCTGGGGCTTGAGAGAAGTTCTCCTGATGCACAAGGATGTTAATAATAATGAACTTCAGAATGTTAGCCAGGGGCCTGTGTGACTGTGAACTGGAAGCTACTCTGCTTTTCAACTCTAGCTCTGTTCTCAGCTTCCCTAATGAATGCCTCCTTGCTGGAGGACAGGACCAAGTCCAAGGTTCATAGTGTGACACTGAGGGCTGCCCCCGCCTGGTTTTCCAGCCTCATTTCCTCCCACGCTGTCCCCCAAGCCCCAGCACACACTGGCCCTTTCTTTCTTCAGTGCTTTTTTTTTTTTTTTTTACAAGCTTCCCTCTGCATGACACCTCTGCCCCCTCCCTTCTTGCCCTCTACTCACATTCTCATTCCACATGCCACATCTTGCTCTGGGGTTGCTTTTATTTGGAACCTTCCCTGACCATTCCAACTTCCGAGGTCATTATTTCTCTTCTTTGAATTACTTCTGACCTTTCACATTCTTTTATCAATGTGTATGTAATTGAGATGTCAGCTAGGGTCAATCCACCCCTTAAGATCTAGATAAGATTGAACTAGAACCCTGTGATAATCTTTTTGGGCCACCATGATAAAACACCACAGGCTGGGTGACTTACAAGCAACACTCATGAGGGCTCTATCTAATGACCTAATCACTTCCCAAAGGCCCCACCTCCTAATACCATCACATTGGGCATTACAATCTCAACATATGAATTGGGGTAAGGAAGGACTCAGAAACACAGACATAGCACATCCCTGCTTCAGTTTGTGAAGTCCAGTGCCCTCACCTGGATTGCTCAGGTATCTTAGGATCTCGTGGTCACCTTTGGCTCTGAAGTCCTGTATTCACAATTCAGTCTGAATTAATTCAGTTTGTGGATTGACTCATCATCCCAAGGGATGTTTTGGTTCCCTCCTGGGTGGATCCAAACGAAGCTTTTTTACCTTACTTCCCATCCATCACACATTCATTCATGGCCTTTGTTTGTGAGGCAGACTGCTGAAAATTTCAGAGGGATGTGGGAGGCTTGCTTTGGAGCAAGCAACTGTCCCACCCCATCCACAACAGAACCCGAGTTTTGAAGCACAGTGTTCACATGGCTTCCTTCTGACACTTGGAAGAAGTTACTTGGTCTCCATCCAGTTTTCCCATTTGGGCAAAGTTAAGGGAGCTGTCCTCACTAGGGTGTAATGGTGATGAGGTAGAGGGTGACATGAGCTGGCTTGAGCTTTATGGTGGCTTTTGATGGCTCGGCATGTGCCAACCATCCCTTATTGTCACGTCAGCCGCCCTCAAGGCCTTCGAGACCTCTTCCGTGTCTCAGAAAACTTGGTACAACCTGTAGCCATTTGAAGGATGGGTCACTCCCATCAGAGTAGCACCTCTAGGTTCTGACTCAAGGAAGAGGATCTGATGGTGACCACCCCTAGGAAACCAGAGCCGTCTCAGTTAATCCAAGACTGGGGAATGTTTCAGTCTGGGCCCCACAGATGGCTCAGAGGTACCCCAAGTGTAAGGTCTTCGTCACAGATGCTTGGATGAAGCAGTTTCTTCATCACGGATTCTTGGATGAAGCAGTTTCTCTCCTCAAATGTTCCTTAGGGAGATGATGAATCCTGTCTGCCAAAACCTGTCTTGCCTCTTTGGAAACGTTGATCTCCAACTCTTGTGTGTTGATTTTTGTCCAGCTCTCTATTGCTGCTTTAACCTAGATCTGCCTGATTCCTTCCTTATTTGTCTGGTTCTTTTTTCTACCGTAGCGTGTTTTCTTTATGACAGTGTCCAATTCCTTTATGAATCTGTGCTCAGCAGAGAGGATGTTAAGGGGAACCAGCATGCATTGAGTACTTACATCAGGCTGGACCTTAAGTCCCATTCCAAGTTCACAGCTATCCGATTGGGTACTTTACTGTTATTCCAAAGTGACATATATGGAACGTGAATCTCAGATCATAAGACTGGCCCAATGTCATGTCCACATTTGTATGGAAAAAGCTGTTTTACCCATTGTACCACACTGCCTCACAGAGGACCAAATTGCCTACCTCATTCAAGGTTGTGGCCATCCCATCCAATACTTTGATTTCTTGCCTCTATAAAGGCCCTGTGCTGCTCTGAAAAATCTGTGGTCCAGGTGAGGGCAGTGGGGCCTCTCGAGCATCTTTTCCCTCCTCGTTGCTTTTTGCTTCCCTGTTCTTTGCCACGGGAGTAGAATACTGTCACCTGTGTTACCCTGCACCACTTAAAACTGTTGCTGTGACATCATCTTGGAACATGTCCATAATCCTTTTTCAGGCCTATCTGTGGGCATACAGACTCCTGCAGAGTCCAGCCCTGAGGAGCCCCACGCCTGCACCTGCAGCAGCTCTGCCATTGGCTGGGAGTCCTCGGGTAACACTGTCCGTCTTGGAGGGCGTGCAGGGTGCTGTTTGCATTGGAAGCAGAACCGAGAGGTGCCAAGATTGCTGGACCTCCTTGATCAGTTGATCTGGCCGCCTCTGGTCCGCAAACACAGGCACTGGCACTGCTGGTTTTGCACCCCACTCTGTGCCTGTCTTCGTGGGGTGAATATCTTCACTAAACAAGATGGGGTAAATTAACAGAGGGGCAAATCCTCCTAATGCAGTGGGAAGTGAGGCCTTCCCTCTGCCACTTTTGGGGGGAAGAACTCACCCGCTTCCTTCTCTCCTAGCTCCCAGTTAAGGAACTGGGCCAGCTTCTTCTTAACTGTATAAATCTTACAGTCCTCTCACACCAGCTCATGTTCTCTGTGTACTCTGCAGCCATTTTTTCTTGCTCAGGCAACAAGAAAAAGTTTGAAGCGTTTGCCTGTTTCTATCGAAAATGCTTCCAGACTGCAGACTTCTTCGGTGCTTAGAGATTTGTGTGGAAAGAGAAGGCGGAAAGCTTTATGAGTTGAAAATTCAGACTTATCGCTAGATCTAATGCTGGTCAGCTGAGGTTCCAGTGGCTTTTCAACACTGCTAAGTGGGTTTTAGCTGAAAGATATAACTAAATATTTCATCATTTATTCATCTTTCAACTTTAATGATTGCAAAGAGTCTGCTTAGTAATCCCTGAACCAAAATTCTGATTTGCGGAGTCATAGCCTTAACTCTTCGGGGAATGGGCCATAATATCTTTAGACACATTACCAAAGACTAGTCTGCTGACTTTACTTCCCAAACCACCCAAAAATGAAGTGTTTTATTTAAAGGGAAAGTGTGTGTTTGTCTTTAGGCTAACAGATTCCTGCTCATTTTACAGAAAGAATGTATGATTTTATCCATCGACTGTGCAGAGAAGCTGAGCTTCAGACTCAGAGTAATGTCTGTGGAGACAGGTTGTCAGATGTTGAAGGAAAATGTGTGTCTGAACAAATGTTTCCATCCAGTCCATAATTTTTCATTGCAGATGAGTTGGGTTCTGAGGTAGCAGTTTCCTTTCTGACCATCATAAATTATATCTTTTTCTTGATACTTACATCCCTAGTTATGGCAAAAACCATTTTCAGTGTCTGTCAAAAGAGATGTACACACAAGTTTAACAGTTTAGAGTCTTAACAGACCTTTATGTTCTACCCTAGATAGAATTAGAGATGACATGGTTTGGCCCTATTGAAAAGCAAAATTACTCATCCAAGAGAAGAAGTAAGACGAGCTTTGTATTTTTTTTGGCCACGCTGTGTGGCTTGTGGGATCTCAGTTCTCTGACCAGGGATTGAACCTGGGCCACAGCAGTGAAAGCCCAGGATCCTAACCACTATTACACCAGGGAACTCCCGAGCTTTGTATTTCTAATCAGCAGACGTATTCATATATTTCTCTCTGTGTTCAAAGGAAAACTACTCACACCTGGCTTTTGGACTTCACTGGGGTCATTACTAGCCTAGATGTTTGTGGTGGTTCCAGTAAGTCCTTGGACTGGCAAACCGCCACCGACCTGATGCCTTGAATGGTTTCTTTTGCCTCCTGCATGGCTGCAGTACCTTCTGAGGTACTGCTGTTTTCCTGAGACTGAAGCCTGTTGCTTTTGCCTTTTAGACTTCCAGGTCCTACCGCGAGGGTATCCGCTGCAGGCAGCGAGGCCAAAACACGCGGAGGGTCAGCCACTGCTAACAACCGACGGAGCCAGAGCTTTAACAACCATGACAAGTCCAAACCGGTCACCTCCCCACTCCCACCCCCCCCAGCAAGCAGCCACGAGAAAGGTAAGCCACCTTCTTGGGGGTCCTTTCTGGCATCTTCCTTTATAGCAGATCCAGTTCTATTGGGTGAGTGTGGGGTGGCAAACGGTGATGGGAACGGGTCACAAGGACATGCTTGGCTGGCGGGAACTTTGTTGGAAGAGGTATTAATAAGGTGGGGAAAATATTACACATTCATAGTTGCCGGCAGGAATAGCTGTGTTTGTCTGGGTGGAGCCCAGAAGACACATAGAAGCAATGTAACATTTGCAATTTGAAAACATTCATAGAATATTCTCTATACAGGAGGTGGTTTTCTAGAAATGCAAGCTGCTTGGGGCATGCATTTTGTGAGCCGATAAGGTTTTTACCCATCAGAAGTGATGTGAGGGAAGTTAGGAACAAGGAGGGTTTTCACCCTTTGAAAAAGTCCGAAATGTGGGTTGGCTAAATGAATATCTTGGCTACACATAAAGAGTAGGCAGCGTTCCTCTTGGTATTCTGATAATGTAGCTCTTACCAAAAAAGGGTATGTTTTTTTACTATGCATAGTACTGAGCTTTTAGGTTGGGGAGGAAATGTAAGTAGCCCTGTGGGGACTCTTGCACAGAAGGTAGTAAAACAAACCTTTGCTTGCTGCAGTCTGTATCTCATGACACAATGGAGAAATAGGGAAATTGAAACCGCTCAGAAGATTCTTCAATAAGAGACAGAGCCCTCCCTTTTTCCTCCCACGCAAAGTGGTCTAGACTTCTTAGGGGGGCATGCCCAGGTCCCTTGGAAGCATTTCCTGCCTGGTAGTGTTTAAGCTTCCTAGGGCTTGTCCTGGATGTGCCCCCTCCTCCCCTGGGACCCAGGAGACACCCCCGCCCGCCCCCCGCACAGTGCTCCAGGGGACTGGGCAGCTCTCCCACCGTGAGGGAGATCAGAACCTCCCTGCCCGCACCCCTCCATCCCAGGATAACTTAATCCAATGGAACTGGGCTTTCCCCCACACCCACTCCCACCTGGAACACTGGAGGAAATATGAAGGAAATCTGTGTAAGGCTGACATATATACGGCAGAAGTTTTCTCTGACAAGGCAGGGGAACTCTGCACCTAGCACTAAAGCTATAACCAGAATGTCTAAACCAATCATGACTCTGACCCAGCCTTTGGCTTCCGCCTTGAGCAGACCATTTTTCTTCTTCTTTTTTTTCCCACCTCCCTTCCCCTCTCCTCCTTTCCTTTTCTTTACCATACCCGTGTATTCTTGTTAAAAGTGTGTTTAAATTACAAAAATAATGAATGCTTGTAAAATGGTGTAAGTTTCTGTCAAATAAAAGTTCTCCTCTGTATGCTCCCTGAAGCATACCACTATAAACCATTCTATGCATATCCTTCCAGATACGTTTATGTATATATACATAATATAGAAAAGAGCTAAATTTTGTTGAGTACCTACTGTGTGCCTCATTGAATTCCCCCAAAGTGTGTTGTTATCCCCATTTACAAAGGATGAAACTAAGGTTAAGAGAGGTTAAGTAGTTGCCGAGGTCACACCAGAAACGGTGAGAAATGGAGTTGGAACTGAACCGAGGCACTTTGGTTCCAGAACCACAATTAATACTGTGCTTTTCCTGGAAGTAGAAAAGAAATGCTTGAAACCCTGCCACTGAGAGCTGGTTAGAGGTGTGCAGGTTGAGGGAGAAGGGAGAGAGGAGAAGGTGTTTGGGAAGCCTGCCCTTGTCCCATAGTCCTTTGGGGAGAATAGACGTAAAACAGTCTGAAGGACGGGTATGAGGCCAATGTCCAAAAAATTGAGAAAATAAAAGGTTCCCTGTGGAGGGAACATATGTGGGAGGGTGCAGGGTTGGTGGCTGCACCTGTGTCCCAGAGCCCACACAGACATAGGGCCACTCAGGCAGCCCAGCCAGGGGCTCCCCACTGGCACTGGGGCAGCCACCAATCTGCCTCTGTCCTGGGCAGGGGTTGCCACTTGTGCCTTAAGCAGACAGCCGGGAGGCCTCCTGAAGGACGGTGGCTGTGAATGCCAATAGAGGCATTGTCCCAGGGAAAAACTCCGGTGTCAGAAGGAAAGGAAATCGTACTTACTTGTTGAGCACGTAACATGTGCTAGGGACTTTGATTTTCACTATGTTATACTTGATCTTCAGAAGCATTCCATGAGGTAAATATTACCCCAGTTTTACAGGTAAAGAAGATGAGGCTAAATGAGATTTAGTAACTTGCCCTCCCTGTTAATTGAGTGCTAGAATTCATATCCAGGTCTGACTCCCAGCTTTGAACTCTGGTTCTGTCCTGTCCCCTGGGATGTCTGTGAGGAGTGTCAAGTGAGGGGATGTGCGTGAGAATGTTGTGTGAACTATGATGCGCTCAAAATCCTGCAAGGATTTACAGTGATAAAAATTACTGATGGAGGTTCAGGTGCGTGGGAGGTGTGTTTATTATCCCTCTCCTATCCTGGGGAGCTGAGGTAAAGCAAGGTTGGGGCAGACCTAGATTTTATTTATTTATTTATTTAGGCAGAGCCACGTGGCTTGTGGGATCTTAGCTGCCCGACCAGGGATCGAACCTGGGCCCTGGCAGTGAAAGCGCTGGGTCCTAACCACGGGACCGCCAGGGAATTCCCAGGCCTCAGTATTTTTTACTAATACTTTTCCACCATCCTGAAGTAACGGGGTCATGTGATTTTGCCTTCAGAGACTCGTTATTTCCTCCTCCTTTCTTCATGTTCCCTGTGTTCTCCCTTGAGTCTGACCTTGGTTGCAGACTGAGGTAGGCGGCTTGCATGCAAAATATAGTTTGTGGGGACGGAACAGAAATAACTCAGCCACCTGGCCATGTAAAAGACACAACAGGTACTTGGGTGCATAAGATATCATCCTTTACCTGGAGAAATCTTGGAGAGAGAAACTCTTTGAGCAGCTGAATTGCAGTTCAGTGTGGTTGGTGCTCTAGTTGAGATGTGGACTGCTTTCCCATGAGGTCAAGTCCGTGATAGAATCTCATTACCTGTCCTCCCCTGAAGCTTTCTTGTGAGTCAGTCAGACCCGGACTGCACTGTGCTCTGGCAGGTGAACCAATTCATAGGCTTTTCTATGTGATCCATTGACCCGAGAATCCCGGTCCTAGGAATTGATCTAATCACATCACTAAGTTCAATGAGAAATCCATCATTCTGTCAATAAATGACAAAAATATTTCAACACCTAGTCCCGGTTTTTAAAAAGGATAAAGAGGAATAAAAGGAGATTGTAACAGGCAACTTTTCAAAAACCCCAGAGCACTTTGTACTTTGTGGGGAAACACTAAAGCATTCCTCTTAAAATCACACCCAAAGAAACAAGTCCTCTTTTGTCATCATCACTGAATTTAGTTCTGATTATACTGGGCAATCAACTGAGATGTAAAGCAGAAGAAAACTAACAGGTAGTAACTAGAAAAAAACCTAGGACTCACAGTTCATTACATTGTTCCATAAAGTGACCAAGTGCATAGTTGATACACAAAACCCAGAAAGAAATGTTCTGTACAGCAACACGACCTGTTAGTTTTCCTAAAAGTTCAGATTTCGGATTCTGTAGGTTTGGAGGAAAGTCTGCAGAGCCTTAGCCTTTAGGAAAACCTGCTAGTTATTTGTTGTATCATTATCACTGCCATGGTTTAGGCCTGCGTTTGGATTCGCACTCCTGCAGGCAACAACCATACAGGGCCCTGCCCGGCCTGCAGGATGTGTCAGCAGGATCGGCTGCGAAACATCTGTTAAGGAATGGCCAGGACGCGCGGCGGCCCTTCACTTCCTCTGTTGGCTCCGAGTGGCTCTAGGGCTCCAGGCCAGAATCACAGATTTTCAGGGGAGAGGAAATAGCTGTTCTTTTTCAACATTTGTGACATGATCTGTTTTCTCTTCCTTCCATTCCCTCACTTACATCCTCTGAACAGGTTAACACTGCCAGCGATCTAATACAGGTCTAAAGTATTTAGTGCGTCATACAAATTTGGAATGTTTACTAGCATTGCTAGACTGAATTCTGTGCATACGGAGGATGTTCTTTTCTGAATAATAAGGTTTTCTTCATTTTGTAGAAAGCATATCTTTACTATATTTTCAATACAAAAATAATTATATTAAAGTATTCGAACAACACAAATTTATTAAAAGAAAAAGAACCCTATATAATCCCTCCTCTCAGACAAAGCCAGTGTTAGCCACTTAGTGTATATTCTTCTATATTATTTTCATGCATATACTATCACATTTTTTGTTTGTTTGTTTAAAGTTATTTTAATAGTTCCTGTTTTTAAATCAAAATATAGTTGATTTATATACTATAACATTGTGATAAATTTTTCCTAATGTTCACTCTTTGGCAGGAGCTATTTGAAGTGCTTTATTAGTAATATTTAATTTTTACAGGAGCCTTGTACATATACACCCAGTCTCACACACACATACGTATATGACATTTTAAGTTATAAATAAAATCAACAAATCATGGACAGCCCTTTTTATAGGTCATTCTCTCTTCATAAAATAGTTGCATAGTACTTCATAGTATGAATTTACCTTAATATTTTTAATCACTTTCATTTAGGTTGCTTCTAATTTTTTGATATTATAAATAGTACTGAGATTAACATCCTTGTAGGTCTTTTTTGCATGTATACAACCATTTCAGTGGAATTACTGCATTGAAGAATGTATGCACATTTTACAGTTGTTTTAACAGTGCCAAATTTTGCTCCCCAAAGGTTATCCCTGTTTATAATTCCCAGCAACAATGTGTGAGAAGTCTAGTTTCTCTCCACACTTGACACTTTTATTTTCACTCTCTTGGGCAAAAAATACCTTGCCTTAGAAATGAAGCAAATTGTTTTAAGAAGCTGAAATAACAAGATCATTTGCTAAAAACTGACTGTTTTTATTGACACTTTGCTGAGAGTCACAACTAGTGAGTGTGGCATAGTACAAAAGCACTTGGGTTTGAGATCAAGCTCACTACCACCTGGCATGACCTCCTTCAAGACGCTTCTCCGGGCCTCAGTTTCCCCTTCTGTAAAGTGAGTCTGAAGTCCTCTGGCACTAAGCCACGGCGAAGTTTTCACTGGCTGTTTGGCCTTGCCTAATGTGAGCCCCATCAGCGCTTTCTGGTGGGTTCCTTCCTCGGGTGTTCATTCTCTGGGTCACTTTCTTCCTCTCTGTTCACTCCTACCTGTCGTGGCAGAAGAGGAGAGCCAGACATGGCTAGAAACGGGGTTTTACAGCCTTCAGCATGATGTCATGTCTGAGTAACATTGATTTAGAATCTCTATAAACTTGTCACTTAGTGGTTGGCAAAGCAAGTTCTTTATCAGACTTAATGGTTGGGAGAGGGACGCACGAAGAAGTTGCCCATGTTCTGCCGTTAATCAAGATGCTGACCTAAAATTAGGTCTGCTGTTAATCAAGATGCTGACCTAAAGTTTAGACTAGATGGAATTGATTCAGTGGTCCAGGTCACACAGAAGAGAATATGGTTGGGGTGCACCTGTTTCATGTTGTTTCTTGCCTTCATTCGTTTTGTCACCATTTGTGCCCAGCTTCGGGCTGTTTGTAGGGGAGGGGGAGGTGCTCACTTGTCCTGTGATAGGGCTGTGCTCAAAGTGGCGAGGATAAAGATCCGCTTAGCCAGAGGGCTGGGGGGCACCTCAGAGAGGTGACATCATTTGCCCTGATTTCCATCTGAAGATTTTTGCTGAGAGCAGAGGAAGGGGAGGCTGGGAAGGAATGATGCATCCACTCTTCTGGTCAGGTGTTAATCTGGGAGGACCTGTGTTGTGTTCACTGTATTAATAACCTCACATCCCGTGGAGGGCCTGTAGAGGGAAACTTCTGTAAGATCATTTCTGTGGCAGCATAGGACCTCCCTTGGTCATCAGGGGACCTCTGCCATTCCAGAGCTGTCACCCCAGGCAAGGGGAGAGCTTGGGTACCCGTCTGTGCTCATGGGTGACAGTCACCTTGGTTTGGGAATCAGGTGTGACATCACCATGACCCTCCAGCCTGAAGCCATAATTGTCTGAGGGCTTAAAAAATCATCTAGAGGTTTGAACCAGGGTATCATTGCATTTAGAGAAGTCTCTGGTGTTATCAAATGAAGTGAATAGGTCCCACTGCTCGCTGCTTACAAAATCAATTCTCACAGATGTTGATAGAAAGGAAAGGTGCCTTTAACCAGAATGCTGGCAATCTGGGGCGATGGTGGACCCAGTGTCCCCCAAAACTACCTCTAAAGATTCTGCTCGGCCATGAAAACTTTTTTTTTTTTTTTTTTTTTTTTTTTTTGCGGTACGCGGGCCTGTCACTGCTGTGGCCTCTCCCGCTGCGGAGCACAGGCTCCGGACACGCGGGCTCAGCGACCATGGCTCACGGGCCCAGCCGCTCCGCGGCATGTGGGATCCTCCCAGACCGGGGCACGAACCCGCGTCCCCTGCATCGGCAGGCGGACTCTCAACCGCTGCGCCACCAGGGAAGCCCGCCATGAAAGCTTTTAAAGGGAAACAGGGAAGTAACCTCGGTTAATCATTGAGATGGGGTCAGAGTCGTCGCCACCCCCCTGTGTGCAGCCTTGTGGGCAGCCTTGTCGCCTCCTCGGGATCTCCCTCTAGATGCTATCTTGTTCACAGTGTTTGTTCGGGAGATTGCTGAAGGGGAAGCTACGGAAGAGATCTCGTCGTCTGTTAATTACTTATGCTTCATTTCTACTACTTTGAAGTTAGGCAAGGTATTGTGTAATCAAAAGACTTGAAAGGTGTGCTTGGGCTGGAGATGAGTAGAGCATGGTGGGGGGTGCCTGGTTTAAAAGTAAGTTACAATGTAGCTTTGCTAAAGTGACAAGAAAAGGGGCTTCCTGCTGAGGGCAGTTTCCTGCAAAGAGCTGCCTACACTGGGAGAATCATCTAGAAATGACTCAGCTGACCCCGCTGTTGAGGTGGGCAGGCAGGATGGGATAGATGCTTCCAAACCTAGGGACCTCATGTGACACTGGAGGCGAAAAGAATGTCTGGCAAGTGTTTACACCAGTTGCACCAGTCTCTTGGGCCAGAGTACAGTTATCTCAGGAGAAAAGGTTTGGGCCCTGCAATTAAAGAGAAAACGTTTACCTTGAAGACAGCCAACTGCGTTTCAGTTCTGGCCCTGCCACCTCCCAGGAGTGTGGCTTTGGGCAGGTGCACTGCTCACTGCGTCATGTGTTCAGAATCACGCTCGGACCATCACAGGCCACACCTGGCACCATTCCACTCCTCAGGGGACAGAGGGGAATCACAGGTTGTTGGCAGGGCAGTGCGGACGTTTCTGTTCCATAGGAGTGGTCCTCACAGCAGTATAGACAGCAGTCCACGCAGCATCCAGGGGCTATCACTCCCCTCTCCCACCTCAGGTGACAGCTCAGGTATGAGGGAACAAGACCCGCAGGGGGCAGGTGTAGGAGTCTCTCTAGCTTAAAAGCCACGTGACCTACAAGAGCCAGTATCTCTTGTACCAGCTCCACATGCAAAACTTCTGTGGTTCCCACCGATCTGCTTGGGCCCGGTCGGTAAGAGTCACGGCACTCAAAGGAACCCAAAATGATGGTGGCCGTCAACAGGCCCTCGTTTATAGCTCTTGTCCGTCCAGATGTGGTATAACTGTCCAGGGTCAATTTTATCATGAGTAGTGTTGCTTGATAACATAGCTGACATTCTGTCTTTATCAAGTTTCCAGGGGAACAGAGATAGAAGGTTAACCCAAGGTCAAATTCTCATGCAGAAGGGGAAAAGGTTTTGTTAATCCTTTTCCAACAGCAAGTCACCTCACCTCTCAGAGATTCAGTTATCTATGAAGCAGCAACAGGCCGCTCTAGCCCTAGTGATGGGAGAAAGTCAGATGTGACGTGTTTTTTCTCATTTTTTGTAGAGCTCAATTCAGATTTTCTGGCCTTGTCACCTCTGTTGGTTGAAGGGTATGACTTGTTTCCTAGTAGCTGACGGTTGATTGACAACGTGAGTGTCATTTGCGCAGCTTGAAACAGTTGCTACTTCTGACCTCTCTAGCCCTTGCGTAGTCGGCTGTTTGCTGTCTGTTAGCGGTGCCCTTTTACAGGTCGGGGGCTGGGGTTGTGCCCCCTGCAGTAAAGGCAGGTTTCATTTTTCTCGTTTGCATTTTACACCCTGGCTCCCTCTTGTTCTAAACAAATTACTGACGTCTGACTGAAGAGATGAAAAGTCCTAAAACACATGGCATCTCTCTCCAAAATAGCGCCTCCACAGTAACATTTTTCCACTCTGACACAGCACCTGTAAATTGCCCCTGTGTGATGGAAGAGAGAACAGGTCTCACAGGGTAGCTGTTAGCTCTGAAGCACACAGCTCCCGTGGTCTGGTGGCATGGTGAATTTAAGACTCTAGACTGTCGTTTCTCAAGGTATGATGAATGGGCCACCTACACCAGCATCTTTTGAGGTAATTGCTAAAAACAGAAATCCCAAAGCTTTACAAACGTCCTCCTAATTCAGATTTCTGAGTTAGAGTCTGAAAGTCTACATTATACACCCTTATCGTTCTTACAACACTGAAGTTTGAGAACCCCTCTCCTAGGAGTACTTCTTGCTCCCCTTTGAAAGGGCATGCTCCCTTCTAATTGCCCTTCAACTCTCAGCAACTACTTTGTAGTGTGTTGTTATGGGGAATGGAGGTAAACGTGTTAAGACGCCCAAACTAATGCCTGGCATATAGCAGGAGCTCAACGCGTGGGAAGCCGTTTGCACTGGCATGTCACATGCATTTTGTTGTACACATATTTACACTTATTCTCAGAGTCAGCAACTTATACTGGGTAGACTTAGCTACTTGCATAGGTCTTTGTATCTTTTGGTTTCTTGCTATTGCCTCATTAATCTCTAGTGACATTCTTAATTTTAAAAAAATGGCTCAATGCTACCTTGTTTCCGTTGAGCTAATAGGAAATAAGGAGATGGATTCGGATCCCACACTTAGGTTGGAAATATAAAAGAGAGAGTTGTCCCTGTGGGATCTAGATAGGGTAGCAGAGGGAATACATTGCAAGGAGGTGGCCTGAGGGGGAAGTCAGCTTGCCCTTTCCCTGTTTGAAGAATCATCTTCTGGCTCTTTCTCTACCTGCACTCGGAGAGCTTGGTGTTACTTTATGAGTGTAAGAGCAATCTCCTGTTCCGAGGAAGGGTGAGCCCTAGCAGAGCTACCCAGAGAGGAGCCTGTGTGGTGATCCTTCCTTCCCATGCTCCAGCGTGGCCTTTGTCCTTAACCTCTAGCATTAAAGTCAGACGTGAAGGTGAAAGAACTCTTTCTGGCCACCTTTGGGAGCCATTTTTTTGATCTACTGTGTAATTCAGAAGAGCCTTCAGAGGAGGAGACGCATCACTCCCTCTAATGTGTGAAACTAACAACCTTTAATGCTAAAGCCATCCTTTTTCAGGGAGAAGAATAAGAGGGATATAACCATGTTTGCTTTTCTCTAAATAGGGATGTGTTTCAAAGCCATGCGTGACCTCATGGTTCTGCTGTATATTCTTTCTCAAAAATACACTAAACCTGGCTTTTTGTAGCAGGATGAAAGACTCCAGAAAAAGAAAGAAAAGAAATCATTTAGGAAGTTGAAATATCTGTTTGATTAGTCTTGTGTCAGGAACCGAAAATGACCAGTTGATGTTCATCTGATTTTCAGGTGATAAATCTCAGTGTTTCTTTTGCTTCCATCTTCTATGTGCAAAGCGTCACACGTACACGAATTCAATTTAATTTCAAGGATCATTGGTAGGGGAAAGTATTTGTTTCTGGGGGCTCCCCTAATAATTTTTATCCAGGTGTTATCTGCAGTCAGGTCTTAGTTTAGTTCATTTAGATGTTCTTTTTTGAACAAAAAATTTTTTCCTTCTCCAGGTTAGGTATATGACAGTGTGTATTCGCATGAGAAGATAAATACAATATGTGTGGGGATAAATGAGATTAACTTTTCTATAAGTGCATGTGGCCCCTATTCACAGTGAAATGTACAAGAAGAAGAGAATGCTGGTCAGAACAGGGAGAGTTCCTGAACAATAAAACTTGAGAGCTCCGTGTAGCTCAGCAACTCGATGAGGAGTTTCTTGTGAACACGTGTGTGGCTGCCTCTGTGCTAAGGACATGGCATCCTCGGGCATAAATGAACCTAACAGATAAAATGCCTGTTTCTCAGTTACAGCTTGCCTTCTGCAAGCGTCTGAGTCTGTGCATTTCATTAGGATAACCAACCCATAGCCCATGTATCGGGGAACCATCTTCTGTTGAGGGTGTCAGATGAGGGGTCACATTGAGAATATTTGTGTCCAAGGTAATGGTCATAATCCGTCTTCATTGTGGTGAGACTGCCACATGGGCCTTTGGTAGGTGTCCCACCATGGAGATAAATGGTCGTGCTGCTGCACAGTGCTTTATGTCAAGGCATTGTGGGCACAATTTACATTCTTAGTGTTCTGGGAGCTTCTGCCATGATTTCTTAGTGACAGTTGTGTTGATTCATGTGATTGGCAAGGTTCCCCAAACTGTGGAGATTCGACAGTTATTAGCTGCTGATGGAAATCAACGGCCCGGACTGCTCTCCTTCAAGAGCAAAGGTAAAGGAGGCCTCCCCACACCTGGTGCTCCCTCTGCCTGTTTCCAGATGGGAGAATCAGAGCATTTTTATGAAACGTGGAAAGGAGTAGGGAATCAGTGACCTGTAATGACTCACCTTGGGTAAAGCAAAGATAGAAAGAAAAAAAAAAAAAGTCCTTTGGTTGGAACCGTCCAGGACGGTGAGTCTCTGCTTCCCCCTACTGCCCAGGTTTTGTATCGTATCCGAGTAGAGCCTTGGTTTGCAGGCTGGCATCCTCGGGGCACACTGGGAGGGTAATGACTCCAGACTGTCCCAGCGTTTTCTTCCAGACAGAGCTTTCCCACATTTGTTTCCACAACTTAGGAGAACGTATGAGGACTGAATAAAACCCACACTGTCGGTGTGACCCTGTTCATGTGGGAAGGTGGAGAAGCATGCTCTCCAGTGGTGAGGAATTGACAGCAGGCCTGAGCTGAAATCGGTCTTCACAAGGCTGTCCACTCTCTCCCTTCAGCAGGCCACTAGCTGGTGGATTCAAGAATCAGGATTAGCCCTAAGCATAAGGATCTCTGAAGGCACTAATGGATTTTTGCTGCAAGAAAAGTTATGCTAGATTTGACTCCATTTTTAAAAGGTGGGTAATTCCAACCAGACTGTACAGTGTGGAGTAGGTGAGTCTCTCTCTTCTCATTAGGCTGCATATTCACGTACTTGGAACTCAATCTTTCATCTGTTCACACACCATTGGGAGACTCGTCTGTCTCAGGCATCATGGTAGTCACTGAAAATTCAAAAGTGAAAAAGCAGGTAATGATCCCTGCCCTCATGGAACTTATAGTCTAGTGGAAGAGACAGCTATTACACACAACACAAGTAATCTCGTTAAATCGTGTGATACCTGCTCTTGAGAAGATCAGGTCTATGAATGAGAATAAAGGAGGGATGAACCGAATTCTCTGGATTAGGTAGAAACTCTTCAGGGTGTGAGACCCAGAGAGAAGTTTGCAGAGGTCTGCTTTGCTCAGAACATCCGTTCTCCCACGCAATGGTTAGATACAAAAGATGTTTTAGGAAACAGTTTTATGGAGAGAGACCAGTTTCCTTTTA
This sequence comes from Pseudorca crassidens, assembly GCF_039906515.1. NCBI lineage: Eukaryota > Metazoa > Chordata > Mammalia > Artiodactyla > Delphinidae > Pseudorca > Pseudorca crassidens. The sequence goes on along the minus strand of NC_090304.1, from coordinate 36,543,885 downwards.
GAAATGAAAGCCTATATCCTGGGCCAGCTGTTTTTCTCCCTCTAGCTGTAGAGGGCAGCACTAAAAAATTACAAGGATGCAAACTTCGGCTTCATTTAAAAAAAGGAAAAAGAACTCTTTCACATTTGTCTTCTCACAGTTGAATAGGCTGTCTTGGGTGTAGGGAGTTCCCTGACTCCAGAGGAACAGATACAAAGGCTAGATCATCACTCACTGAGGTTACTAGAGGGGAGTTCTCTTGCATCAGTAGGTAGATTGGAACAGATATTCTGTAAGATCCCTTGCAAATATAGGATTTGATTATCCCAGGCAAAGGGTAAAGTTGGCGTGATTTTAGTAGGTCCTGGAAAGGCCTGGTAATGGCACGTGCTTCCCCACAGTTTGTGGCAGTTCCCAAAGCCTCACCTTTGTATTGGTTCCTTTGAAGGTTTTCATTCCAACAATGCACTTTATTCTTCATGCTGCTTGCCCACTAGAGCTCATTACTGAACGAAAGTTGTATTTCATGCAAAAAGTGGCCTGTGTGCAGTTTGCAATGACTTCCTTTACTCCATTCACATACTCGGGGAAGATTTCTCCCTTAACTTCAGATAAGTTGTCTGGAACTTGCCAAACTCATGCTCTGAGGCCATCAGAGAGGCCACAGGCGAGGACTCCTGTCGCACGGAAATAGCCATGGCCACTGAGTGAGAAGTTGCTCGTGCTTACTTTCAACCATTTTAACATTGGACTCATTTTCTTGCCCTCTCCTGAGAAGAGGGCAAGATACAAGTATCTTCAGGCTGGTGTCCATACAGAATTATTTTTTAAAGTCTATTTCACATATGTGCTGTAGGGGGCAGCATTCATTAGGGAAAACCAGGGGGAGAGAGTCTTCCTTCTAGGAAAGAATCTCTGGGCCCCGTCTGTAAAGGTTTCTGCACACCTGAGACTCATTCTGTCCTATTGTTCATGTATGAATGAGGCTCTGGCCCTTCGGTAATAAACCTCCTTAGCAAGCCAGGATTACTTGGCCTGATTTTAAATTCACCTGGTCTCCAGTTAATACCAGTGAGTACCTGTGGGGAGCAGAGTGACTTTTCCACAACAGGACTCATGTGCTAGGGCAAGGAGGCTACCCCAGATCACCTGACTCCAAGCTTGCACCACTCTTTTAGCCAAGTTCTGAGCCATTTTGGTCTCAAACCCCTCCATCAGACATAATGATTATTTCCCCCGGAGCATCTTCAAACCTGTTACCTACTGCTTAGGTAATAGTAAATAATAGTAGAACTTGTGGGAACAAGCCTTTTTCTGGACTTCAGCCCTGATAAGGTTGCTGAAGCAGGTTCTGACCGAAGGAGACTCCTGTCTACTCAGGCCCTAAAAGTTCTGTTTTCAGATAATAGCCATTTATTATCTCTCACAAGCCTACAGGTGGACAGGACAGCTCTGCCGAGGCGTGCCAGGCTCCAGTAATCTCGGCGGGGCTGGCTCACACATCTGAGGCCGTCTGGGTGGTGCGGAGGATGCCGGCTGGTCTGCACTGGCCTTCGCTGAGCCAAACCAGCTTTTTCAACCTGGTCTTTCGTCCTCCAGCAGGCTAGTCCATGCTGTTCTTATGGTGATGGACCAAGTTCTGAGACAGGGTTGACGTGTGCAAAGCCCTTTAACGCCTAAGCTCTGAAAAGTGACATCAGTTCTCTTCTGCCTCATTGTGTTGGCCAAAGCGAGTCACAGGGCCTGCCCAGATGCATGAAGGAGGGAGGTGTTGCAAAGTCACACTGCAAAGCCTGCAGGATCCAGAGGAGGTGGAGACCTAAGACTGTTTTTGCAGTCCATCTCCACACTGTGCAAGTTGGATCCAGTATATATGTACATATATATACATACATATATGGATTGATTTCGCTTGTTGAGGTAATAGTGTATTTGCACTGCAGTCACATGAAAATGAGAATCCTCTGAGTTCATTAAAGGTGAGCTGGGGGCGTGTAGCTCTGGGAACTCTCAGTGGGGAGAGTGGCTGAAGCATCCTTGGTTATTCAGTTCCACAGAAGTTCTCTCTGACCAGCAGACACAAGCCATTCATTGCAGGGCACAAGCCCCGCCTGCTTTATGAGACCCCCTTTGGCCAAGGTAGGAACTACCCATGAAAACAGCAGCCTGCAAAACAGGTCTGGCTCTGCCTAAGCCTGTTCTTGGGCCTCTGGGATCCTTGCTCTTCAGATCCCCTTGCTCCCCTGCTTTCTCTTTTCCATACCAACTGGCCCAAGTTGTCATGTAATGAAGATGGCCTGAATGCCAGCCTGGGATTGCAGGACGTCAGGGGTCTGACCCTAGCAACTCCACCTGATGATGGCTGTGTGACTTTGATGACTTCTTTAACAACTCTGAACTTCCAGCTCCTCAACTCTAAAATGGAATTGAGAATGGCATCAACCGCAAAGTTATTGGGAGGATTACATGAGATGAAACATAGGGGAAAAAAATACCCTGAATTATGGATGTGAAGTTTATTGAATGTGTGAATTCATGAGTGTACGAAGTCAGAAATGACTGCAAGGGGCAGAATAACCACAGCAGCAGAACAGAGAACCCCAGAGAGCTAGTTCTCTACGCCTGGTCTGTTGCTTAGGACCAGAAGTCTAAAGCACCCATGGAACTGCCTCTTCCTGCTTAGCTACATCTCCATGGTGCAGGATGTTTTTGAAAACCAAGGGACCAAGAGACACAGGGTGCCCTTCCCTGAAAGAACAGCTTGTTAGCAAATGAACTCTTGTCATAGCTTGGTGAATATCCACCTGGTTCTCTTTTGCTCCTGGTGTCTTAGAACTGTAACCTATTGATTCTTGAAATGCCCCCACTGCCACTCATTGAGGGAGGGGAAATTCAAGACAAAAGTATTGATTTAGACAAGCAGGCACACTGGATGAAGCGTTCATTAGGTTGTCTTTTTTTTTTTTTTTTTTTTAAATAAGTTGGCTGCTAAAGAAGAAGAAAGAAGATATATCTTCCAGCAGAGTTTTAAACAGAGGACAATAGCCAACTTAACAATGCTCCTCTAAAACAACTTTAAAAGGTCATGATGGATGATTTTTGCAGTATTTTGGAACAAAGGACCCTTGGATTAGTATAGGATTTTTTTCTAAATGTGATTCTGTATTTCCTTTCGTTTGTCCATCATCCTTCAGTCTGGGCTCTCTGATCATCTTTTTTTTTTTTTTTTTTTTTTTTTGCGGTACGCGGGCCTCTCACTGCCGTGGCCTCTCCCGTTGCGGAGCACAGGCTCCGGACGCGCAGGCTCAGCAGCCATGGCTCACAGGCCCAGCCACTCCATGGCATGTGGGATCTCTCCGGACCAGGGCACGAACCCATGTCCCCTGCATCGGCAGGTGGACTCTCAACCACTGCGCCACCAGGGAAGCCCTCTCTGTTCATCTTAGTGCATCCAAAACCGCAATTTGAAATAACCTGCTGCCCTGCTTCTGGGAGCCAGTGACTGAAGCATCTTTCGACAATAAGAGGAAAAACATTGTAGCTGAACTAGTGAACAGCCCAAGGAAAGGGGTGGAATGCAGACCCTGGGCTCCCTTCTGTCTGGGCATGCCAAGATGCCATGGCTCTGGCCTTGGGGTGTCACATCAGCCTTAGTGGTCATGCCTTGGCAACCAAAGTAGCCACTGCTGGCCGGAAACTTATCAGGACTGTTCACTCTCATTAAGGAGTCTCTCAGATCACCTTCTGGCCTGAAACGCTTCAGAAATCATCAAACGGCTGAGGTAGAGGCCGGATTCCTTGAAGTGCTTCCAAGGCTTTGGCATATCTGCCTTTTGGATGAACTTCACTAGAGAGCTTTTAAGGTCTGGGTCCTGGCCAGGGGAGCTCCCCGGGCACCCAGCATAACACTGAGCTGGGGGCGGGAAGGGTGGGAAGAGGAGGTTGGCTCTTCCTGGCCCACCCCTCCCTCCCCTTCCCCTCCCCCTCCCCCTCCCATCCCCCTTGTCCTCCTCCTTCCCTCTCCTCCCTCTCCCCCTCCCCCTCCCCTCCCCTTCCTCCTCCTCCTCCCCTCCCCCTCCTCCTCCCCCTCCCATCCTCCTCCTTCTCTCTCCTCCTCCCTCTCCTCCCCTCCCCCCATCTCCTCCCCCTCCCCTCCCCCTTCTCCTCCCCCTTCCCTTAGCTCTTTCTCACCTTCACTCTTCATCTGCAAAGGTAACTTTTCAACACCAGGAAGAGCAGCCATTTTAGAGAGAGTGGGTTTGTAGTTAAGGAGCAAATGCCTCTGTGTCCTCTGGGTCAGTGCTGTCCAATGGAACTTTCTGCAGTGATGGTGGTATTTCACATCTGTGCTGTCTAATGTGATAACCACTAGCTACGTGGGGCTGTTAAGCGCTTGAAATGTGGCTGGTGACAATGAGGAACTGAAGTTTTAGTACATTCAGTGTTAATCATTTAAATGGCCCCATGTGGCGAGTGGCTATAGTATGGGACAGCACGTCTCTGGATAGTAGTTCAGGGAGCAACCAGAGGGTCTGCTGCTGAAGTCCATCATGAAAAAATGGCTTCCTGGTCACAGAAGACCATTGTGTGGTTCCATTTGTATGAAATGTCCAGAGTAGGCAAATCTATAGCAACACAAAGTAGACTTGTGGTTGCCAGGGCTAAGGGTCAGGGTGAAGGCATACAGAGGGGCATGGAGAGTGACTGCTAATAGCTTCGGAGGTTTTTTTGCTGTAATAAAATGTTTTAATTAGGTTGTGATGATAGTTGCACAACTTCATAAGTATACTAAAAACCAGTGAATTATACACTTTGAATGGGTGAATATTATGATCATGAATTATATCTCTATAAAGTGGTTTTAAAAAAATGGCTCCCTTTCCTGCCGTATTTGAGTAGATGTTCTGACTGCAGTTCTGCCCCTGCTCAGTGGTGCTTGTGGTTACGTGCCTCCCCCTTCCTGGGCCTCAGTTTACCTTCAACAGAATAAGGGCATTGCCTTTGCCACAGGGTAATGCAGAAAAGAATTCCCAGTCCTCCTTTCCCTGTATCTATTTAACTTTAATCCAGTTCAGATGGTCTGATCCCTGGGACAGAGAATGAGCCCCCTTTTTCTAGGAACCCATTTCCAGAAGCTCCCCCAGTTCCAGGAGAGCCCCAGGCAGTAAGCAGAGCTTTGAGGCAGGTAACAGAGTGCCCTGCTCTGTCCATTCCCTCTGGAACCACGGCGTAGAAAGCCTTTGGTGCTGGACTAGGAATTTTAAGTAATGGCTGAGATATTTATCTTTTTGCCTTTGATCCAGATAAAAGCAGATTGTAACTTTGAGTTGTCGTTTGATCTAATGCACAGAAACAGGTTTCCATACCCTTGGCGAGCATAGATTCCTGGCAGGCAAAGGAGAGATTCCTGGTTGTAAAATGTTGTGCAGCTTTTCCGTGGTTTGTGGTTAGGGGATCCTGAGGAGTTTCTGGGAAGTCCATTTCTTCAGGAGCAGGCTTGAGCTGGTCTTTTGATTCTCCCACTTCTCATGTGGGCTTTTGTAAAACAAACCTGTCAAAGGGTCCGAAATCAGTGACATGAGAGGAAGTAATTGTCATCCTCTTCCACTTCACTGCTGTCAGAAAGCCTTACATGTGCGCCAGCGAGCAGCTGTTGCAAAAGCCTGCCTTATAAATAACTTCAGGGCCTGCTTTTAGTGTGGATGAGGTGGTGGACTCTGAACAGAAAAGGACCTCGTAACAGTAGTAATGAAGACAACGGTCATGGTGAGCTGCTAGTTATTCAGGTTTTCTTACCTGCCTAGAGGTGTTTGAGGCACGTTGCATGCATAGCCTTGTTCAGTCCCTCACACCACTACCAGGGAATGTCAGTAGTATCTCATCCATTTCACAGATGCAGACACTGAGGCTCAGAGTGGTGAAATAAGTTGCCTACGTCACACTGCCAGCAAGGGCCAGGGTGGAGATTTGAGCTAGGATCTGCATGATTTCAAAGCCGGTGTTTTGCTTTTAACCATCATGCTGTCATACAAGCTCGCTTTGACTAAACTCACCAATCATTAAGCCCCTTTTTCCTGGCAGGTTCTGTGCCAATTACTGGAGATGCAGCTCTGACCCAAACCAGCAAATGCCAGATGAGTGGTGAATTGACTACATGGAAGGAGAGAGTATTCTAGCCAAGGGAACAGCTTGCGGAAGAAGGGGTGGGGCGGGGACGGGGAGGGAGAGCATTTCAGGATCAAGGGAACAGAAGTTGAGAGCTTTCTTGCACGTGTCTGTCTGAAGCAGGCAAAGTGACCTTCTCAAGTCTGCCCAGCAAATCAGTGCTAGACTCTTAAGTTCTTTGTAGGCAGGGAACATGCCTCATGTTCGATAAATCTTTGTTGAAAGAACAGACGGTGGCCGAAACGGGGTCAGAACCCAGGTTTCCTGAACCTGGTTAGTGTTCTGGGCAATCTTCTTACTCTGAGGTCTCTTGGACAATTCTGAATTGGCCTTGGACAGGGGGCGACTGTGATATTGTAATTTGTGATAAGACATATTTATTTGGTTTTCATCCCCATTTTTGGCACAGAGCTCCTAAAATCCTTGGAATTTTCTAAGCTATAGGAGTGGTAAAGGTATCTTTTATTCTGTTAGTGAGGTGACTTTGGACCACACCTAAGCATGGGGGCTGGTGGCCAGTGGAGCCAACCATGTGACTAGAGGGTTGTAACTTTCAGTCCCACTCCTTGACCTCCGGGGAGGGGAGAGGGGCAGAGATTGATGTCAAGCACGAATGACCAAGGATTTAATCAGTCATGCCTCTGTAATGAAGCCTCCATAAAAACCCAACAGGACAGGGTTTGGAGAGCTTCCGTGTTGGTAACCATATGGAAGTGTGGGGATGATGGAGGTCATGGGAGCTCCTGGTCCTTTCCCGGTACCTTGTCCTAGGCATCTCTTCCATCTGGCTGTTCCTGAGTTACATCCTTTTATAATAAACCAGTGATCTGGTAAGTAAGATATTTCTCTTAAGAGTTCTGTGAGCTGCTGTAGCAAATTAGTCGAATCCAAGGAGGATGTTGTGGGTACCTTCAGTCTATCTGGTCAGTCAGAAGTGCAGGCTTGTGACTGATGTTTGAGCGTTGGTAGAGGGTTGGGGGTGGGAAGCAGTCTTGTGGGATTATACCCTTAACCTGTGGAACCTGACACTAACTCCAGGTAAATAGTGTTAGAATTGAGTTGGATTGGAGGACACCCAGCTGGTGTCAGAGAATTGCTGGGAGGTGTGGGGAATCCCCCCCCTCCCCCCCCCACACACACACGCACGCACACACGCATGCATACACACACACTGGAATTAGTACTAGAATCCTTTTAATGACCTAGTGTACCTCCATGGGCCGGTCAGGGCAGAAATCAATTTTTGGAACATTGTGGCTTGAGCAATCCCAGCCTGGGGGCAGAGCTGCCCAAGGAGCTCTGCTAACCCGATGGGCTTTCAGTAAAAGAGAAGGCACATCATGGTCCAGTGATAGTTTTCTTTGTGGACACAGGGACCTGATGGAGCTGGGTGGTGATGAAGTCCTGGGCCAGCTAAATCCCAGCGAGTTTCAGTGTCTGTGGACACACGTGATGACTTATGCAGCCGCTGTGGCAGTCCTGATGGGTGTGATGATGGGTTGCAGGGATTTCATCAGTGAATTTCTGCTCAGTTAGATCTCAGCTGAGTAACTTCTTTTGGTGCTTACATTCTAATTTCTAAGCAAAATGTCTATGTTTGGTAGTAGTTCTTTAACTTTATCTCATTAAATAAAGATTAGGGAACTGTCAAAAGCAAGATGAGCTAAGGCCAATGTTTTTGAGATAGAGAAAGTAGGAGCGGAATTTATATTTGGACTCAAGGACATTTTGGCCTCTTGGCAAAAAAGTGATTCTCGTGCATTTCTGTATCTCTTGAAAAAGGCTGTTCTGCTTTCAGATACCCACAGCATGGGGCAGATCTTTACATTGTACTTAAACACAACTGGACTTTAATATCTATATAGTGCTGGCTACCAAGATGTCAAGTGAAGCAGAAAAAATATGTTTAAATGTAGTAGTTTTGGTATGCCTGACTCCTTATCCACCCCATGAAATTGGTCACTGTTGATCTTTGTGTTCCTTTGACCTAGCACAGAAGAGATATTTATTAAATAAATTACTGCCTCCTGCAGAGTTATTTATCTTTTTTTATTGAAGTATAGTTGATTTACAATATTGTGTTACTTTTCAGGTGTATGACAAAGTGATGCAGATGTGTAAATATATGTATATTTTTCAGATTTCTTTTCCAGCATAGGTTATTACAAGATATTGAATATAGTTCCCTACCCTGTACAGTAGGACCTTGTTTATTTTCTGTATAGTAATGTGTATCCGTTAATCCCATACTCCTAGTTTGTCCCCCCCTTCCCCCTTGGTAACCATAAGTTGGTTTCCTATGTCTGTGAGTTGGTTTCTGTTTTGTAAATAAATTTATTTGTATTATTATTTAGATTCCACATGTAAGTGACATCATATAATATTTGTTTTTCACTATATGACTTACTTCACTTAGTGTGGTATTCTCTAGGTCTATCTATGTTGCTGCCAATGGCGATATTTCATTCTTTTTTATGACTGAGTAATATTCCATTGTATGTATATGTGTGTGTCTATATACACGCACACATACATACACACACACACACACACACACGCCACATCTTCTTTATCCATTCATCTGTCAATGGACACTTTGCATCTATGTCTTGGTTATTGTAAATAGTGCTGCTATGAATATTGGGGTGCATGTATCTTTTCGAATTAGAGTTTTCATCTTTCCCAGATATATGGCCAGGAGTGGGATTGCTGCGTCATATCGTAGCTCTATTTTTAGTTTTCTAAGGAACCTCCATACTGTTTTCCATAGTGGCTGCATCAATTTACATTCCCACGAACAGTGTAGGTAGGAGCGTTCCCTTTCTGGAGAGTCCATTTTAAATGCCCATCTTCATGAAGACCATCCCATTAGTTTAGCTGGAAATCTTCACCCTTGGGAACATGACCCTATGGGTGTGTCTCTCCCTAATCCTAGGATAGTTTCCTAGGGACCCAGACTGTGTCTTACTTTCCTCCGTACCCTGCCTGCCTTTCCAAGAAATATCACTTTGTACATTTGCTCACCCAGCATGTTTGCCTCCACACTGGCTCCCATGAGCTGAAAATTCATTGGCATCTCAGAGGGAAACTAGATGAAACAGACCCTTTGAGTGCATAGTTTTATTTAAGACAGGGACAGGGCATGTAATCTGAGTTGTGGAAGGGAACCCATGCATTCCTGGCTGCTAGTTTAAGACTCTCCTCCTAAACTGATCTCCTTCAGGTTTATTTGGTTTAACTCCTGCTCTGGAAGTTGTGCAGCAGAGTCGTCACGAAAGCAGCTCCTCCAGGGTTCCGGCCGGACAGCTGTGGAATAGCTGGCATTTTTCTCTCCTTCACTCAGTATTGACAGCAGGTTTGAATCACCCTGCCCTGTTTTCTGTAACATAACCAGGCCAGAAATCATTTGAAAAACACTTACGATGCCTAACTTGATCTTCTTTTCAATGAGAGGGTGACATTGCCTGGTACGTTTTAGGTTTTTGTGTTTGGAGATGTATTAAGAACATAAAAGGACCTCCCTCTTCTGCCTCTCCCGTTTCCTGCTGATCAGCATGGGAATGGGGGATCCTTTTACAGTTGGGAAGATCCCATCCGCCCTCTGCCTCCACCCACATCCTTGGACATTCTGGGAGAAATCTGTCCTCTCATTCTTTTGCTGCTGGCCACCTCAGTTGGGTCGTTCCTTCTTGTCAGCTGGATCTCTGGCGGGCTTTCTTAAGCTCACCCAAATCCCTGACAGCTCCTCCTCTTCATACAGAGAGAGTCAGAAGTTCTCCAAATGGTAAGCTAGTAAAATGTAAAAACTTAGCCAAAGCTGCCCGTGTGTGCCCCTGCCCAGCTGCAAGCCCAGTTCAGACCTTCCTTTCCCTGAAAGGAGGACTTTGAGGCACAGAGCAGAGGGAGGCAGGCAGCCCCAGCTCCAGTTCCAGGTCGGCTACTAATTCAAAGAGTGACCTTGAGCAGTTAATCGCGCTCTCTGGGCCCTGGGTTCCTCCTCCTTAAAAAGGGCATCCTATCAGCTAACTGAGCGCTTCCTTTCAGCTCTAATGTACGTTGATCACATGATGGCTCCCTGACTCATGGTGCCTGCCTCTGTGCCTTTCTTGTCCCTTGGCCTTCCTTACCCTCCTATAGGTATCGCCTGGTCTCCAGAAGCTAATAATGGTCTGGATAGCACTTTCTCTCATCAAAGCCAAAACAAGGACTGCGTCCATGGGAACTGCCGTTAACCTAGACGCCAACTGTGGACATGATGAGCCAGCTTGTACCAGTTCATGAGAGCCAACTTAAAAATTTTTAGGACTCTCAGAAGACTGTTGATGTCATGTCAATAGCTTGATAGCTGCCATGGCGGGAGTATTTACACCACAGAAATCGGCATACACTGTAAATCAGAACTTTTTTAGTCTTCTTCAGGGTTGTTAGATATTCACTAGCCTACCACAGAGATTCAAATGAAATTGATCTGCCAACTCACAGGTGGAAGAGGACCCAGAGTCTTTCTGGAAGTGTTACGTTTTACTAATTTTGTTTTGTTGGGGTGAAGGTGGGGTTACATTACTGTTGGTCAGTAGTATTTGTTCCTAGTTCTTGTTTTGTTGAAATCCTCGAGCCTGTAGATCACGGAGCTTCCCATCCTATGTGCAGTATCCCTGTCTTGGCACTGGAACTGCCCCACCTCCTTCTGTCCTCAAAAGAGTGACATAAGGCTTTGAGCGTAGATCTTTCCTGAAAGTTTAAGGCCATAGAGGGGTTACAGTGTTGCAGGACGAACACCTTCAAATTGAATATTGGATATTCCTGTTCTTAAAAGTCCTTCAGCTTCCCTGCCCCTGGGAATTTCTCAGTGACCACATCTTGTTTTGTTTTTAAGACTCCAGCTTCCTACTGTATTGTTCAGTTCTCCTCTTCTCCCTCTCCCTTTCGTATGCCAAGCAGTTGTTCTCTGTTTTCTTGTCTCCTTGCAGACCATGCCCCAGAGCCTCATTTTACACACTTCCTTGGATGTGGTGGCCCATATCCAAGGTATTTCTTAAACAAAGCTTCTAAGAGGAGCTCTGGTACCAGCTATTAAAATCATACTGTTTTTTCACATTCCTCCGTCTCCAAAGCTTGGTAGCTGACTATCTCCAGTTAACAATTCATTTTGGCCTCTCACCTTCTGAGATGGCCTGCACTCTGCCTGTGGAATGTGTATCTTTCTAAATAAATCTACTTCTTACCTTTAAAAAATAAATAAAAATAAATCATTTTAACTCAGAGCTGGTGCACAGCTTTACTGTGCCAATTCAGTGCATTCATTTGGTGCGTATTTATTGAGTGTTGACTTTCTACCGGCCTTTATGGTTTCACTGAGTCCATCAGGGCCTCAGTTTTTGGTGGGAGGGAGTCTGCAATCAGAAGTTATCTGATTTTCCTTTTTTTTTTTATTGCGCAGTCTTCTCATTGCGGTGGCTTCTCTTGTTGCGGAGCACGGGCTCTAGGTGTGCGGGCTTCAGTAGTTGTGGCACGCGGGCTCTGTAGTTGTGGCACGCGGGCTCCGTAGTTGTGGCATGCGGGCTCTGTAGTTGTGGCACGTGGGCTCCATAGTTGTGGCACGCGGGCTCCGTGGTTGTGGCTCGCAAGCTCTAGAGCGCAGGCTCAGTAGTTTTGGTGCACGGGCTTACTTACTCCACAGCATGTGGGATCTTCCGGGACCAGGGCTCGAACCCGTGTACCCTGCATTGGCAGGCGGATTCTTACCCACTGCGCCACCTAGGAAGCCCAGAAGTTATCTGATTTTCATAAAGAAGAAAATGACTTTTGTTGAGAAGGGGGGACTTGTCGGGTGAACCTTGGAATACTGAATTACCATGTCTCCTCTGTGTTTGACTGTTTAGAGGGAGCTGGTCTGCTGTCTCACTTGAAGCTTCTGCCTTATGGAATAGTTAGTAGTTTCATGCAGGGGCCTTTATTCTCTCAAGTGTGCCGCCTTTGTCGGTGCTGGTCTGTCTCTGAAATGCTTTCTGCCCTCCTCGTTCCTCACCCTTTTTTCCCACCAAGTTTCTGCTTCACCTTTTAGGTTTCAGCTCAGACTTTGTTTCCTCTAGAAAGCTTTTCCTGGGCTCAGTTTGAAACCCCTCCTCTGTGTTCCCACAGCACCCGGCCCTTATTCTCTGGTTGTCCTCATCACGCTCTGTGGTTATCTCGTCCATCCTTCATTTGCAGGGGGGGACTGAGCCTTCTTCTCTTTTCTGTCCATTGCCATCACAGCACTTGGTATCTAGAGACTTTAGGTAAATATTTGTTGGTGGAGTAAATGAATGAATGAGCTGTAGGATCATGATTTACACCTCAGGAGCCAGTAGATGTGTACCTGTCATTTGACATTGGACAAGCCACATAATCTTTCCAAGCCTCAGTTTTCTCATCTGTAAAATGAGGATGTAGCAGGATCTACTACTTAGGGTTATTGTGAGGGGTAAATTAGGCAATGCAAGTAAATTGCTTAGAATAGTGCCTTTTATACAATATATGTTCCATAAGATATTGAGCTGTTTTTAATTGTTAAAATCATGAAGAGTAAACGATAGGGACATAAACTGGTATTTTTGGTATATGTACCGAAAAGCAATACTTTTCACCATTTAACTGAAGGAAAATGATCCTCTTTCCAAATAACATCGAAAGCTACGTCTGTGATTCTTCAGTGATGAATACTGGTGTTGAGATGTGCAGCTTGAAGCACCACGCGGCGCTTTCAATTAGACACAAGTACTAAGGAAGAGAGATGGGCTAACATGCTTCTGAGAAAAAACCGAATCAATATGTATTGAAACGTAAAGTCTCTGTTGTTGCTGCTAACTGACTTAACTAGAGAATATAGTTAGCTAGAATTATCTCTTTTCAGTTATTAAAAGCATTTCTAATTTGTATCTTTGCAGTAACTGACCTAATGATGTTTATCTAATCCTCGTGCACGCATTCAACCACTTAATCAAACATTTACCCTGTATCAGGTACTGGAGAAAAAAAGATGAGTGAAACAGAACCCCTGGCCTCGAGGAATTAATATTCTGGAGCAAGGTCAGCAGACTTTCTCTTAAGTGTCCAGATAGTAAATACTTAGGGCTTTACGGGGCATAGGATCTCTGTTGCAAGTACTCAGTTCTGTCATTGTAGTAAGGAAGCAGCTATAGACAATATGCAAAAGGATGAGCATGGCTGTGTTCCAATAAAGCTTTATTTACAAGGTTGTGGGCATAAACAACAAGGACCTGCTATTGTAGCACAGAGAATTGTATTCAATATCTTATAATAACCTATAATGGAAAAGAATCTGAAAAAGAATATATATATATATATATATATATATATATATATATATATATATATATATATGAATCACTTTGCTATACACCTGAAACTAACACAACATTGTAAATTAACTGTACTTCAATTTAAAAAAAAAAAAAAGATTTGACCGTCAGGCCCTGGTTTGCTGACCTCTGTCCTAGAGGACATAGGTACTTAGATTGAACTAAGTCTGGACCAGGCAAGGTAAGCACCAAGGGCTAAGGCCTGTGAAGGACAGAGGATGGAGAGATGAGAAGAGGATGAGATGGGCTGTGACCCTCTCAGGAGAAATGGGTTAGGGAGGTGGGAGTGCTGTGCTGGGTGAGGTAAAGGAGAGCAAACCAAGGCCAGGAGGAAGAGATGCATGGCTTGATGCCGACGCAGGCGGTGGCTGGTGTAACTAGGGATCAGTTGTCCCAGACCTGCACTAAACAGCCCACATACTGGCAAAGACCTTCCGCTCTTGGGAGATCTGATTGAACAGCCTGGATCCCACCTCAGAATTTCTGCGAGTTCCTATGGACTGCTTCCCCCAGCTGCTCTTTTGGAAGGTTGTCTCCATTCCACCCTCACGCTGAACACAGAAACCTATTTCCGTGATGGCTTCCAGGAGAAACCCACTCACAGCCAGCATTTCCAGTTTTTTTTTCACACCTTTATTGGAGTATAATTGCTTTTGGTGTGTTAGTTTCTGTAGCTTTTGTGGCGGTTTAAGGTGATGTCACCGGGAGGGATGTGTTGCACATCACGTGTCCCCTACCTTGCTTGTCCTGCCCACTTCTTTTCCCTCTTTTTCTCTTTTTGATGGGACCAAGCAATTATTTCCTTTATCTTCTGCAAGACATACAGGTTCTCCTAGGACTTCAGCCTCTGGCCCAGGTAGCTTATTAAGGAATTCTCCTAACAGAAACAAGTCTCCCATCGTAACAGAAATTCTGCTGTTCCCATTACCCTAACAGGCGGTGGCTTCCCAGAAAGATGCTACTACCCACTGCTTAGCCCACAACCCACCTCCCACCCCCAACTGCATAGCTTTGGTCCCGGCTCTACTACTTTCTCAAAGGAGAGTGAGGGTGGGGCAGCCCTCTGTAGCCTCCATGTTGGACAGACCTTGGCTTGAATCTCACCTTTGCATTCACCTGCTATGTGTTTTCAGGCCAGTGACTCAGTCTCCCTGAACCTGATTTATTGTTCTGTGAAATAGACTTGACACCGCTCTCCTCGTTGGGTGGTTGTGAAAATTCAGGAAAAGAACCTGCTTGCCAAGCTCGGTCCTAGTTAGTGTGGGGCTAATGCTAGTTGCCTTTTCCTGCCGTCATGTCCTCCTTTAAGTCCCAAATTGGGTGTCTAAGCTTGCAGCTGGGTTTCTTTCACTCATTTATATCTTTGTTATTGCGCCACGTGTCTCTTGATAGAGGAGGTTTAGCCATTTGCCTTGAACTTGTGGCTTCTGGATTGACAGCTGGGAGGGACTTGATCAGTAGTTGGTTTGAGAACAGTCGAGACCATCCACTTTGTTTTTGGCTTGTCAGCCAAATTTGGGAAAGAATGAGTGTGGTGTCTACGTGTCTGTTTTTTCCAGCCCGGACTGGGAGGTGACTTGTAAGGATCCTTCACTGCGGAAATAAATTCAGTACGTGTGCTGAATGAAGGGAGTATATGCGTGCTGGGTGAGTGGGGAAGAATAACATTCTGATTGAGTTATGTGTCCCATTTTTCATTATGCCTGGAGGCAATGGCTATGCCCTCAGAACTCCTGGTCGTCATTATTGTCATGAGTGCATTTGGCTGACCAGATTTTACCCTGATCAAGTGGAGAATCTATATATTTTTATTTTAATCATTTGGTTTGGGTGCCTGGACACTTTATTTCCTTTTAATACTTTATAAAGAATTGAGTTCTGAAAGTTCTATGCAGGGGTGACGAACCATGGCTTGAATGAGACTTCTGGGGCTGCCTCTTGCTCCCAGACTGAGTGAGGTAACCCACTTGCCACCCAGAGTTCCATAAGCATTCTCCTATCACAGTGTTTTCACACTTTGTTGTTACTTCTCCTCTATGGTCTGTCTCACCTATAAGACTTAGGACCCCTTAAAGGCATAGATTTCATATCTATTCCTGTATCTCCAGCACCTGGGAAAGGGCTCAGAAGAGTCAGAAACGTTGGAGGGATGGAATGGGATCTGATGGATGGAGGAACAGACACTACATGTTGTGGTGGTTTCAGGATTCCAAGGAGAAACATCACCAAATAACTTTGAGCCTCAATGATATTCCTGGTTACTGTACCTCCAGAATTCATTATTCAAGATGACAAAGATCCCCTGGAACAACATTTAATAAGCTTGGGCATGTGTAAGTGTGCGCTAAAACCTCCAAGCTGGTTCCTGAGCGTGCCTGGTTTCCACATTATATCTCATAGCCCTGCACACGGGTGAGAAGCTTCTTGACTGCTTTTCACCGTCATTCATGTAAAGAGCCCTTTGAGTCTTACAGAAACAGAGCAGATGTTGCCAGGAGTGTCTGAGTCATCACGGCAGACAGTGAGAGCTGTGTATTATCTGGGCTGCCTCCAGTGAGCCTGGTGAGGTGGACAAGGCACACAGGCCAAAGCCTGACTTGCACGGGGCCCTGGTTCACAGAGGAACAGAGGGAGCTTGCCAGCGATCTGCGGTCAGCCTGGATGGGGCCGTGGGAAGCGTCTTACAATCCGTGGGCACTTTGGAACGCACGGGGCCCCAAGAAGCGCAGCTTTTTCTCCCTCTATAAAATCGGGTCAGGGAGAGCGTTTAGGGTACCCCCTGGCCCCATTCTGCTTATGGGACAATTCCACCAGGACTGGGTACAGCTATCCTTTGCTTTAAGAAAGCCCAATGTTAGTGGGGGGGTGAAAGTGAGTCTGTATGCAGATACTTTTGCAAAATGCTCTCCCATCATTGCTCCTTTGCTCCTTATAGTGAAGGAAGAGAGCTTCGGTCACCGACTCCGTTTAGTGAAGTGCGTGGGTTAAGAGCATGGACTTTAGTGTTCAGATTCTTGCTCTGTTGCTTCCCAGCCATGACCTTGGGCAAGTTGCTAACATCTCTGAGCTGCAGTAAACCCACTTCGTGAGATATGAGTGAATGAATGAAATCATTAATTAAATGAATTCAGTAAATGAAATTATTTAGTGTGCTTTGCACAGTACCTGGCACTGGTTAGCACTCAGTAAATGGTAGTTAGGGATGTTAGTTTTAGTTTTACTTATGAATAAGCTGGAGTTCAACTAAACTAAATGACTAGGTCAAGGTTACCGGGCTATTAAGTTGGACTTGCCCCCATCCACAGAGTCCTGTGTTTGCACGATGCTTAGGGTGGTGTGAGTTGCACAGAGCAGAGTAAAACAATGACCTTGCCGTTCTCTCCACCTCCTCATGATTCTCTGGTTTTTAAAAGACGTCTTAGCTTTACAACAGAGTTATTAGATTGCTCTAAATGAGTGCTTCACTTACAAAAACTCAATCTACCCCCAACTTGTCACAGCCAGGCCTGTTGTATAAAACAAAACAGACACTTGAAGGAAATTGCTTCCCGATTTGGATGAATAAGGCTGATGAGCCGTCTTTAGGGACATTTTCTACCTCGGCATATGTCTTTTTTTTTTTTTTTTCCAGAAGAAAAATTCTGTTTTTCCATTAAGGAGACAACTGTCAGGTGAAAAGGCTCAGAAGTCTGGTAGAGCTGGGTGTAGATCAGTGACGGTCACGAAGCCCCGGAATTATTTGATCTATCTGATACCACGTGTCTGCATACTTGGCAGAATCAGGATAAATGACTGCTTTTTTTCCCTCCTGTTCCTGCACTTTTGGCATAATACAATCATAGATAGTGAATAATAGTCCAATTCAGCTCTCAGTTTCTGCATTGATTCCCCTGGAGAAATACAATAAGTTAGTTCTTTGGTTGGCTGCCGATTTTGATTGGCAGAAAAAATAACAGCAGAAAGATTGCATTTTGCCAGCATCCTAAATTCTGAAGAACAAAAAACCATACTTAAGTTATTGCCCGGCTGTTTGACATCCCCATTTTTTAAGAAGAGTCTCCTGGAGAGAACAATTCTCTTTTTCCTCCTGGAAGGAGTTAAAGGTCAGAGAATTTCACTGTAGCATCTCTGAAAGCTGTTGATGGAAGACTTGATGAAAATACCGTTATCTTGTACCAAAAGAGCACGTACTTTGAGAGTCCAGTTTAGGGTCTCGTCTTCAGGCGGGTAGACTGGGAGTGTAGCTGAAATGTAGACTTTGAAATAAAGTTGCCTGGCACTAATCTGTTTGATCTCGAGGCACCTAAAGCCTCATGCCTCAGTTTCCTCATACCTATCTCATTGGATTTTTAATGCAAAAGAAAAAAGTCAATACAATGAAAGTGCTTCCTAGCACAGTGTCTGCACAAAGTGCAGGCTCTGTCAGTGTTGACTGTTGTTCTTATTAATATAGGATTATTAACGTTGTTACAGGTTTTTTTTCCCCATGGAAACCTTTTATCAAATAAAATCTTACTTGTAAAGAGAGCTGCTCTGGTAGAAGTAGAGCAGAGAACATATAAAAGCAGGTTGGGTCAACTCCGCTTTTCCACAATTGCTGCGAACACTCCCTTCCCCGCCTCACCCCGCCTCCTCGGCCGTGGAGCCCGGGGAGCTCCCACCTTCCATGCTGTCGTGGGCCCTTGACCTCTCGCTGTCCGCAGAGCAGCCCTGAGTCATGGGCCTGCCCTGACAGGTGTTGCTTTAATCCTTTTTGATGCTTCACTGTCAGTGGGTGAAAAAAATCAAAGGGAAAGGAAGACACCTCAGGAGGAAGGTTTCTTCCACTTTCACCTTTTCCCAGATCCTCTCTTCTCCAAGCTGAATGTCTCCTTCATTTCAGCCACTCCTTGCTGAGAATAGTTTACGGTCACCCTCAGATCCTAGTCCTTATCCTGGGCAAGTTAAAGATTTCTCAGCAGGACTTCCCTGGTAGCGCAGTGGTTAAGAATTCACCTGCCAGTGCAGGGGACACGGGTTCGAGCCCTGGTCCGGGAAGATCCCACATGCCGCGGAGCAACTAAGCCCGTGTGCCACAACTACTGAGCCTGTGCTCTAGAGCCGGCGAGCCACAACTACTGAGCCCACGTGCCACAACTACTGAAGCCCGCATGCCTAGAGCTCGTGCTCCGCAACAAGAGAAGCCACCGCAATAAGCCTGCACACCGCAATGAAGAGTAACCCCTGCTCGCCACAACTAGAGAAAGCCGGCTTGCAGCAGTGAAGACCCAATGCAGCCATAAATAAATAAGTAAATAGCTAGGTAGGTAGGTAGGTAGATAGATAGATAGATAGATGTTCTCAGCATGTTGTAGTAAGACACGAATTCTTTAACACCTGGATGACAGTCACCTGGGGAGCTAGTCAGACCTCCGGCTGCTTGGCTTCATCCCCAGAGATTCTGAACTGGGAGGTTGGGGGGTAGGGCCAGCAAAGCTACTTTATTTAACAAGCCCCAGTGTCCTAGGTTCGGTAACAGCTGTGCCGGTTACTGATTGGGAGACCTTGGAGAAGTCATTACCTGCCCAAGGATCTGTTCCCTTTTGAGGAAATGAGTGACTTAAAGTAGAGGATCTCTAAGAAGCCTTTCCAGGGCCAAAATTCTAAAGATTTCACCATTCTAGCTCTGGTCTGAGCTGTGCACAACAGGGCAAGATCCTTACCTCCCTTCTTCTAAATGTCATTCCTGTGTTCATACAGTCCAAGGTCACATCAGTTTTCATGGCTGCCGTGTGTCAGGACTGAGTCACAGTGAGCCTGCTGATAGAAATCTTTTATAGACATCCCCCTGCACAGCCATGACTGCTGCTTCCTGTTTTCATGTAGCTTTTTGGCTTTAGTACAGAGCCTTATTCTAATCCTTTTGAAATGAAAGGGAACAGGTACATATTAAGGATATTTAGTGTTCAAAATGCAGATCATGAAAGCATTCCACAATCTCCAACTTCCCAGGGGGAAAAAAGGTGCATCTTCTTCCTTCTCCTTTGTGTAGCTCTCCTGATTAGTGACTATTACCTGTTAGACAGCAGTCTTACCTGCCTTTGGTTACATTCCCATTTTCTGCCCCCCTCCATTAGGACAGTTTATCAGAATGCATCCTATGATAGGCTGTTTCCTTAAGCTATCCCATAAAATCAATTCTATGGCAAAAAATAGGTTTGGGATTCATACTATCCCATTATCATTTTGGATATTCCCAGCGCAAGTGAGCATGTTAAAGGCTCTGAGAAGTCCTGCAGGCAAGAAAACTGACTACTCTTTAGCCCTCTGTTTTCTAAACCTACCTGAGCCTGGAACCCCTTCTCTCTGTTACTGCCTGTTTGTGTTGTCTAATAGAAGGCATTCTTTTTTAACACTGGTTTGGAAGCTCGTATTTTGGAGTGCCCATCCCTTGCCCAAAGAGAAAACAAGAAGACTGGGCTGGTATCTTAGGCGAAGAGAGTCTATAGCATTCCTTAACCAGCTCCATCTTAGGGGGATGTATTTATAATAGTGTACAACCATTGCACTCTGCCAAAGAGCTGTTAGCTGTGGACAGTGACCTCCTGCGAGAATGAGATTTGCCCCCCTTTAAAGTGTTTATCATTTCTGTGAAATTTCATACACTCTTGAAGCAAGGGAGAAAGTTTTCTACAGCCAGTTTTGTACTTATAGCCATATATGGTACAAGATAGAGAAATGGCTTGACCAGTTAAAACAAAAACTTTCTCTTCAAACATATTGCTTGGGATTTTGAACAAGTGAGTTCAAGAGAGAGGAAAGAGTTGTTTGGGCGGCGATAAGCCTTCAAGAAATGAAAGATGAAGAATGGGACTGCTTTTTGTTGTTAAAGGTATCTTCCTTCAGGTGTCAGCAGTCAAATGATTTGTCTCCTTACCCAGCAGAGTGGGAGCACTTACCAATATGTATAGGACACTTTTTGATGTAAAGGGTGTATGGGAGGGACAGAGGGAAAGATTTTCAGAATTCTCTTTCTAAGGTGTTATTACCAGGTCAGCCATAAGCCCGGCTGTATACTAATATTTCAGGCAAGTTAACCTTTGTTTAGTTTCCCCAGTTCTTTATGGCATTGAGTAGGATTGGAAAACGTACCTTGTAAAGCTGGAGAAAATGTAGTGACAAATATGTAGGAAAATGGTACTCTCTTCTTTTACTGCCTTTTAGCTCCATTTAGAGCAACAAATGACCTCATTACCCATAGTTTCACTTGGTTTTATCCAAAATAAGCCACGGGAGAGAAAGAATTACCATGAAATTACATTCCGCACATTCATTTTTGGCCACGCCCTCATAAGGTACTGGCGTGTTTATACGTAATCTTTTTGATGACCCAGTATAGCAAAATTCTCACCGTTCATAGCAGGAAACGCATTAAAAGCATCACCAAGGATTCTAGTCTTCTGAGTTCACTTAGTTGTAAAGAGAACAACTGGCACGATTAGCCAAGAGGGATAAGCTAGGCATACCTGATTTTAATTTTGAGCCATATGGAGGGATCCAGTGTGGGTAATAGTTGTTCTTTGTTTATTGATTTCTGGGCACCTGTCAGTACATCACTTTCACTAAGAGAAATGAGCCAGTCTTGAAAGGACAAAGGCATGGATTTCCAACAAGCATTTCTGGGACCTAGTGCATCAGCCATTCTTGTGAGTAAGCTAAGTGTGACCACTAACTACAATGCAGGGCAGCAAATATCAGGACCCCAGAGAAGGCCTGGCAGAGGCTTCCGTCTCTTTAGATGAAAAGAGATGGCTTCTGGTTTGGGGGTTCGGGAGGTTTCCTGGAAGAAACGGCATGAAAGGTAGACTGGCGGGGGGTGAAAGTCAGGTAGGGATGTGAGGCAATGAGGGGGGCAAGGAAGCATCCAGTCGGAAGAAACAGCTTGACCAAAGAGTCAGTGATGGCCAGTTTAAGGAAGAAAAAGTCTAGTGGTGTCATTTGCTTCCCTGCTTAAGTTTCTTAAAAAGGATCACTATTCCTTTGAAGCAGACATTTTTTCAAGCTAGAATAAAATCATACAATAAATTAATATTCGAAACTATGTAATTTCATGTGATTCATTAACATCAAAGATAAACTTCAGTTTAACAAACATCTATTGAGCCCTTATTGTGTGCCAGACCCTGTGCTAAGCACTGGAAATAAAGTAGTAAACGCCTCACCTGTTTGGGCTGTGGTGGTCAGAATTCGTTTACTTGCAGCCAAATACAATCTTTTTCTTTTTTTTTTTTCTTTTTTTTCATTGTGAACATTCCTCCCTTCCCCCAGCCCATGGCAACCACCCTTCTACTTTCTGTCTCTATGAATTTGATTACTCAAGGGACCGCTTATAAGTGGAATCAAACAATATTTGCCTTTCATGGCTGGCTTGTTTCACTTAACATAATGTCTTCAAGGCTCATCCATATTGTAGCAAGTGTCAGAATTTCCTTCCTTTTGAAGGCTGAATTAGTACTCCATTGTGTGTGCGTGCGGGTGTATGGGTTTGTGTGTGTGTGCATACATGTATATACACCACACTCAGCTTATTCATTCATTTATCCGAACTATGTCTATTGTTTAACCATTGATGGACACTTGGGTTGCTTCCACCTTTTGGCTATTGTGAATATTGTTGCTATGAACATGGGTGTACAAATATCTGTTCAAGTCCCTGCTTTCACTTCTTTCGGGTATATACCCAGGAGTGGAATTGATAGATCATATTCTATGTTTAATCTTTTGAGGAATTGCCATTCTGTTTTCCACAATGGCTGCACAATCTTCTATTCCCACAGTAGTACACAAAGGTTCCAGTTTCTCCACATCCTCACAAACACTTGTCATTTTCTGTTTTGTTTTGTTTTTAATAATATCCATCCTAATTTGTATGAAGTGGTATCTCATTGTGGTTTTTGATTTGCATTCCCTGGTGAGTAGAGACGTTGAATGTCTTTCTGTGTGTGTATTGGTCATTTGTATATCTTCTTTGGAGAAATGTCTATTCAAGTCCTTTACCCATTTTTCAATCAGGTTGTTGTTGAGTTATATGAGTTCTTTATATGTTCTAGATATCAAGTCCTTATCAGATGTATGACTTGCAAGTATTATCTTCCATAGGTTGTTTTTTCATTCTGTTGATTATGTCCTTTGATGTACAAGTTTTTAACTTTGATGAAGTCCAGCTTACCTATTTTTTTTTTTTTTTTTTGCTCATGCTTTTTGTGTCATATCCAAGAAATCATTTCCAAACCCAGTGTCATGAAGTTTTTGCCCTGTGTTTTCTTGTTAGAGTTTTATAGTTTTAACTCTTACATTTAGGTCTTTGATCCATCTTGGGTTCATTTTTGTATGATATAAGGTAAGAATCCAACTTCATTTTTTTGCACATGGATATCCAGTTTTCCCAGCACATTTGTTGAAAAGACCGTCTTTACCCCACTGAATATTCTTGAAAATTATTTGACCATATATGCAAAGGTTTATATCTGGCCTCTCTGATTCATTGATCTATATGACTGTCTTTGCCAGCATCACAATGATTTGATTACCGTAGCTTTGTAGTAAGTTTTGAATCAGGAAGTATGAGACCTCCAAACTTGTTCTTTTTCAAGATTGTTTTGGCTATTCAGAGTCCCTTGAGATTCCATCTAAATTTTTGTATGGATTTTTCTATTTCAACAAAAACATCATTGGGATTTTGATAGGGACTGACTTAACAGAACAACTTTAAAGAAAATATTTGTTTATATAAATCATCATTCTTATTCTAACTTGGATGTTTTAGGAGCCTATGGAGTTGTGGACACAAAATGATCCTTAGAGAATATGAATCCAAAGCCCAGCTCCCTCTACACCATGCCCTTTCCCTTTTTGTACACTTTTCTTGGTACTTCTCCTGACCCCCCCTCTCCATCTTTCTGTACCTCCAAGGATCCTCTCAAAGAAGGAGTTGGAGAGAAACTATGTTTAAGCCCATGCCCTCAATTTTAGACATTGATCACAGCAGTGTTGAGAAGGCGCCTCGGGCCAGGCTCCAGGCATCCTGAAGAACCACTAAGTGGATTGAGTGAGGTTCATTTCTGTGCCCCTCTGTGGTCCGGTGGCTAACATGGTTGTAAAGAAACTGGCCTGAGTAACTCTGGAAACAATCTCCAGCCCATATGGCTAGAGTCCATGCACTTACAAAAAAAACCCGAAAAACTGGTTTCAATTGTCCGAACAAATTTGAATGCTCAAGATTGATACCTTGACAAATTATAGGAAATTGTGAACCTTTTATCAGGCCTTTTCCTGAAGGTGATGGAGAGGATTTAGGCAAGAACCATCCCCAGGGCAGGTCTAAAATCACAGTAGGGTGACTGGAGCTGAGATCAGCTGGCCTCACTGCCTGGGTGCCTGCTGCCATCCGGACCAGACCACCAATGTCTCCCTAAGTAAGAAGCTGGGGACAGAAGGGGCCGGGGACCAGTGTTGGCCCTCTTGAAAGGAGAGAGGAAGAAATGCTTATTTATCTGCCTTGGACAGTATTTCCATTTAGAAAGTATTTTGGTTACTGTCAAGGAAGGTTGAGGCTGGTTGCCAGAAAAAACAAACCTTTCCCCTCCCCACAGGAGGATTAATGCTCTCCCTAAACTCTTTAAAAAAAAAAAAAAAAAAAAAAAAGCCTTTTCTCTTCTTCAAAGGCCTCCTGTTTCTGCAGTATTTCAAATGAGACTTTTCCTTTTTGCGATGGTTTGTCAGTTGGTGGTGGGTGAACCTGGCGAGCTGGCCTTTTAAAGCTGAGATGTTCAGGCTGCAGGGTGTGGTCCACTGGCGGGTCGTTAAATCTGTTCAGGGCCTCTGTGATCAGCATTTTAAAAACTGGACTAGGGCAAAATATACCGGTGTCTATTACATACGGTGAGTCTTGATATTTTTAATTTTACATATAGATATTTGGGATGTTTATTGGGCATGATGTAACGTGTTATTCTTACTATGTTTAGTAGTCCGAAACTTAAGACCGTTATTCTTAAAATTACCTTTGGCTAAACAAAGGCCTGGTCATGTTCCCAGATCTGGGCAGTTCTCAGCAAAATGTCTTGCTAAACAAATACATATAAATAAATAAAGCTATAAAAGTAGCTATTTCAGATTAGTTTTTGAACCTAGTCCTTATTTGGGCCTTCTGATTTAATTTCTCTTTGGTTGATTGCATTTTCCAAAAGAATAAATTGAGTATAAAACAGGTAGTTTTAAAATACTTATGTATTTTACATATAAAATGAGTATTTCTGATTTAATGGAACAGTGTTTCCCCAACTTTAGTCTTTCACAAACTTTCTGCGTGATTTTTGCCACATTGGTGAACTGCTTGTGTTTTCATTTGTTTCGTATTTTCCTTAAATCAACTCAAATTAAATCTACATCTACTATCTGTGAAACTGTTGATTTATATATGGGCTACTTATCTTTTCTGATATGCAATAAAATAAATACGTAACTTTTAAAATATAAAAATGTTTATCCACGTGCCATCAGAAATGTTCATCTCACCTCTTTACCACATATACCATTATTGGGAGAACACTGGTAGTCAGAACATTTCTTTTGTGCTTTCCTCCTTTTGCTCTCTCAGATTCCTTTGTTCCAACAAAGGTTCCTATACCTGAGAAAAGAAACTAGAGCTGTTAGTTATTAGAGAGAGCAGTGTTCTTAATTTTAAAGAACTCCCCCTACCCTCCCTCCCACACATTTACTTTCATAGGATACTAGCATTTTAGAATTCACTGGCAGCTCATTCAAGGTTGAGTATACCTTGACCCAGCCAGTTTTCTGCATTTATTGGTAAGCATCTTAAGAGAACCATGGAGGGGGAATGATTGACATTAAAGAAACACCTGTATGTCGCAGCACAGGGAAACTCACTTGTTTAGCGAGTGAACTTAGTTGCGTTCTTGGGACCCAGCCTCATAGGGTCTCTTGGAGACTCGCTGAGATTTGAATGGAAACAGAGCTGAAAGGATTCTAGAGAAAAAGCTTATCCTCTTTCTTACAAATGGAGCGACAGAGGCCCAGAGGGGCAAAGTGGCATACCTGGGGTCACACCTTCAGCTGGTGTAAAACTTGAGGCTTGGCCTGCCTCCCCACATCCCTCCTGCATTTATCTCACTGTCTCAGAAGCCTGGTAAGGAAAGTCTCATGCTGGGAATCACAGAAGCCTTGTATTAGAAATGGCTGCTTTCCACTTCAACCAAGATCTGAGATCACTGATGCGATACCCTAGGGATGAGAGAAACATGTCAAGTTCACCTGGACAAGACCACTCATGACCTGGAGCCCCTTCACTGTTAAGGGGTTTTCTGGCTATGACATAATGTCAGAGTATTGATGATCTGATTCTCAGGTGCCCTGTAGCCCTACTCAGGGAACTTCTGTTCTAGAAACCAAATTCAGAATCATCCTCCAGGACGACTCTTACAGCTGTAATGAGTAGCCTTGAAATGTCCCCATGATCCTGTAACCAGGGGAGCCCAGGCAAAATGCCAAGCAGAAATTCTGAAGCTCTGAGTCCTGATCTTGAGTTTGCACTGAAACGTTTTAATAAAACCCTAATGACTAATCACAAATTTTGAGTCTCTCTTACCTTCAATGTGACTTGCAAAGGTCAAAACTACCAACCAACAGTTCAGAAACCATTTACTACTTTCTATGCTCTGGCAGGCTTTGGGATACAAGGGTGAATGGGGGTGGGGGTCATCTCTGCCCTGGAGGAATCTACAAACCTGTGGAATAACAATGAAGCTTTCCCAGACTCCCTGGGGAGAATTAGGAGATCCCAATGCTTGGGTCTCCTGGGACCATGTACAGCCCTCTAGAGCCTTGACATTGTTTCTGTGCTCTGTTTGGAGGTCCGCTGCCCCTTTGGGCAGTGAGTTCCTAGAGGGCAGGGTCATATCTTACTCAACTCTGTATTCCCAGTGCCTGGTGTAAGTAGGTGGCCCTCCAAATGCTTTTATAAAAAGGGAGGTATGGACAGTGTCCTGGGAAAACAGAGCAGGGAGAAATACCAGGTGATGTGATGCAAACCGGAGGGTTTGCATCATTCAGCTCGAGGGTCTCAGGTAGCTTGACAAAGGAGGAAGGCATTTGAGCTGGGGTTTGCAAGACAGGGAGGAGTTTCTGGGAGCTGTTTGGGGAATGGCCTGAGGAGCGCCTGTGTGTCCACCATGGCTACACTGCGTGGGCTCCTTCCCTGCACGTGGCACCTTCCCTAAAGGAGACACTCATCTTGGGTTGGTCTGCACATTTCTCTTAGACAAGCCAGCCATCTGTTGAGCTCTGGATCTGTCCTTAGCTAGTTAGTAACAACTGATTTCTAGCTGTGTGTGTTAAGGTTTAAAAACACACAGAAACGCTAGGCAGGGGCATTTCTTGTCCAGAGGATTTCAGGCAAGCTTTATAAGAGTTCCAAGGAATGTGTGGGAGCAGAGCAGTGACACTGATCCGTGTACGTCTGCTCAGTAGGGAGCACGCCTGAAACTTCTTTAGGAACGAGGGGCGTACCTCTGGTCGTGATTTGTTGCAGCTCCTGTGAGCACATTGCCCCCAGAGCCCCTTTTTCTTTAGGGCTTCTCTGCTACCAAATGATAAGATGTACTTATTAATTACATTAGTTATCATCTGTTCCTCGCTGCCAGAGCGTAACCTCCGTGAAAGCAGGGGTCTTGGGGCATCTGTGACAACTGTCACTGAGGCATCCCAAGTGCCTAGACAATGTGTGGCATATACTAGGCACTCACTGAATATTGATACGAATGAGTATATTGAATGAACGAATGAATGAATACTTCTGCCCCAGATCCGAGCCCAAGTAAAGGGAAGGACAGCTGTCCTGAGAGAGTGGAACTCGGGACTGGAGGGTCACCAGTATTTCCTCCAGGGCGCTGGCCTCTGTGGCATAGGCTGGCTCCTTTCCAGTGGCTGGGCTGGTTTGTCCCCCACGGTGGATATCGTGAATATACCCAAGCAATACAAAAGGCGATGCCCCGGAAGTACTCTAGTCATTTACGTGGCTGTTGTTTAGATGTGTTCTTTATCACAGGAGGTAGCTGTGATGCAGTCCCAAAGAACGCTGTGTCAGGAGACCTGGGTCCAAAGCCCAGATTTGTCCATTTCCAGCGAGGTGACTGAGGAGTAGTCATTTGCCCTCTCTGAGCCTTAGTCTTGTCAAACGGGGGCGGTAACCCCCTTCACAACGTGCCTAGCACTGCACCTTGTGACACCCGGGAAGCCCTCCATGAGCAGCGTCGCACCCGAGGAGACCCTCTGAAAGGCCAGTAGTGTGGGTGGGTTCTGCGAGCCTGTTTCCCAGGCAGTCCCTGGCTCTCCCCAGGAAAGGATCCAGCAACGCCCCTTGAGTTTTGTGAGGGAGGATCGTGCAGCAGCCCCTACTCCAAACCCAAATCCCCAGTAAGTCAGGAAGATGTATGTGTTTTAAAACATTGGGAGGTCTGCGTTGGATCACCCTGGAGCCGTGGCTTCCCGGAGCAGCTGAGAGTGAAGAGAAGCAGTTCCTCTGCCGGGAGCTCTCCCGGCTCGTGTCCCACAAGGGGCTGCCTTCACTCGGCTTTGGCGGCCGTTGACTTTTAAATCATAAAAAGCCGCTCTGTATACAGTTTACTCTGTTGCTAGAAGGCGGCAGAACATAGGTATTTAAAAAGGGCAAAAAAAAAAAAAAAAAGAAAGCAGAAGAAGCAGCCGTTAATCCCGCCAGGCTTCTGGGCACTGGAGCAGTTGCGGATGACAAAAGTTAATTAGAAACATGAGCAGTTTAACCGAAAACACTTGTGACAATTGGAAGGACAGCCTTTCGGGCTGGAGAAGTTTTCCTAGGGAAGCGTTGCGGAAGAAAGTGGCTGCCGCTGGGTAAGTCATGTCATCGTGACTCTGCAGGCACAGACATGCTCTCCGGGGGCCGAGGCACTGTATCCTGCCTGCACTGGGCGGGCGCGGCCGTGGGTGGGTGTGGGTGCTGGGCTCAGCCATGTCCCTGCCACCTTCCCTCTGACAGCTGCCCTGACGTCGGGGACGGAGCTGCGCGGCTCCAAGTGCTGCCTGAGGAAGGGCACGGCAGGGTTCATGTCTGCAGGCTGGGCCACCTCGGTGCCTAGCGGAGCACCAGTTTGGAACCCGCCCTTCTCAGAATAATTCCAGTTCTAGTTTGGAAATATTTTGAAGCTTTTCTGAGAAAAGAGTCTGGCCGGGGAGCTACTCCCTGACCGCCAAGGGGGAAACCTTGACTTTCAGATAACCTGCGTGTTTTCCTGCTTACGGTGAAGGCTTGTGCCCAGTTCATACTCTTAAGCTCAAAAGGCTTTTTATTTTAACTCTAACTTGCATTGTGTCCGTAACTCTTTAAAAGCGCCAACATAGGGAAAAGGTATTTGCTTTGATGGGATTTAGCAACTTTTGTGGGTAATTCTTCTTCTGTAAAGATTATACTTGGTTTCTCTTTTTCTGGATTTTTTTTTTTTTTTTTTTTTTGGTCTGTTCTGTTTGAATGTCTCTGCTACATTGTTTTCTTAAAGTTGGATAATTCTCAATTGTTTGGCTTAACTAGGAAACGGGGTTGCGGGTTGAGTCATTCAAAACAGGAGATGTTTCCTGCATCATTCTACGCCATCATAGTGGTGATGCAGATTTTTGTTTTCCCGTAAACATATGTGCTTAATATTGCCTTGTGCGTGTTGATGTTAAGATGAGCAGCATTCACACAGCATACACCAAAAGGTGACAAGGGGGGCATGTGAATAGCACGTGAATAGGAGAAAGTCAAGGTAGAGTTTAGATTCAACCACAGGTAACGCACGAAGCAGGTAATGGAGCTGCGCGGCATCTGGGTTGGAGCAATTGGCCGTGTAGCCGTGGCCGATGCCCCCTCGTGATCAGTGCAGATCCGTGGGTGTGATTCAGGTCTCCTTCTCTTCCCCCTGTCTCTGCAGAGCCTTTGGCGAGTCCGGCCCCCTCCCACCCCGGAATGAGCGAAGATGCACCTGCTGCTTTGGAGGGCGGCGGCTGCGCCCCTGCTAATTGCGGCGCCTCCTCGGCCATCCCCCAGCCCGGCACGGCCTCCAAGCCCTGGCGCAGCAAGTCGGTCAGTGTGAAGCACAGCGCCACGGCTGCCACGTTCGCGGTCAAGCCTCCTGCACCCGAGGCCCCCAGGCCCACCCCCGAAGCCCTGAAGCCAGCCCCCAACAATCAGAGGTCCATGCTGGAAAAACTGAAACTTTTCAACAGCAAGGGGGCTTCCAAGGTGGGTGAGGGCCCGGGGTCACGGGATACAAGCTGCGAGCGGCTGGAGATCCTGCCCAGCTTCGAAGAGAGCGAAGAGATGGAGGCCGGCGGTCGCCCGCTGTCCGCGGCGGGCCCCACCTCCAACAGCCCCAAGATCGCGCTCAAGGGCATCGCCCAGAGAACTTTCAGCCGGGCGCTGACCAACAAGAAGAGTTCCCCGAAAGGCAGCGAGAAGGAAAAGGAGAAACAGCAGCGGGAGAAGGAGAAGGAGAAAAGCAAGGACCTCGCCAAGAGAGCCTCGGTGACAGAGAGGCCGGACCTCAAGGAGGGGCCGAGAGAAGACCTCAGCGGGGTGGCGGTGACCGAGATGCCAAAAAAGTCCTCCAAGATCGCCAGCTTCATCCCCAAAGGGGGGAAGCTCAACAGTGCCAAGAAGGAGGCCCCGGCCCCTTCCCACAGTGGGATACCAAAACCAGGAATGAAGAGCATGCCTGGGAAATCCCCAAGTGCCCCCGCGCCTTCCAAGGACGGGGAGCGCAGCCGGGGTGGGAAGCCGAGCTCCGGGCTCCCCCAGCAGAAGCCCCAGCTGGACGGCAGACACTCCAGTTCCTCCTCCAGCCTGGCGTCCTCGGAAGGCAAAGCCCCAGGAGGGACCACCCTGAATCACAGCATCAGCAGCCAGACTGTCAGTGGGTCCGTCGGGACCGCCCAGACCACGGGAAGCAATACTGTCAGCGTCCAGCTACCTCAGCCCCAGCAATACAGCCACCCCAACACTGCCACGGTGGCGCCTTTCCTGTACAGGTAGGAGCGGCTGCCCCCCTGCCCTGCCGGGGCCCGTGGGCAGAGGAGCCTTGCTGGTGGATTCTGGGTCTCTGAGGGTAGGGGTCGGGACTGCTACCCAGGAACATGGAGGCACACAGCTCAGGTGCCGCGTGATCTGTGTGCTTGAGGGACGGTTAATTCAGCAGCGCTGGGGGGAGGTCAGGAAGCTAAAGAGTGAAGTAGAATGTGAGCTGATCCTGGGATAAGGAGGAGTGGCCCAGGCACATGGGGACCCAGGGGATTTGCAGAGGCGGCAGCAGCATGAGCAGAAGCTAGGAGGGTGGTTTGCTATCACTCGACAGGCTCCAACATCAGTCCTAAAGCATCCTGAATGTACTTTAAACAATGAAAACCACAAAACCACCTTGCTGAGTAACGGAGACTTCTCACAGAGGTGCTTATCTTAAAATTCCAGATCCTCAGGGTTTCTTACCCCATCACACGTATTAAATATGTTTTCTTTTCTTTTTTTTTTTAAATTAAAAAAAATTTTTTTTTGGCTGTGCGGTGTGGCTTGCAGGTTCCCAACCAGGGACTGAACCTGGGCCACGGCAGTGAAAGCCCAGAATCCTAACCACTAGGCCACTAGGGAATTCCTTAAATATTTTTTCGGTCCCTGCTGTGTGCTGGGATTTCTCGAGGGGAGAACAGCATGAGGAAGAAGGGTAGCCGTAAGGAGGGACTGGTTCTAGAGGAACCAAAGAAACCCGGGTTGTATTTGGGGAGACAAGCCCGGGTGTTTGCGTCTGTCTGTTATTGGTCCCTTGGTCTGTCTGTCTCTAATGGCACATCCTTAGCACCACGGGAGACCACGTGGAGCCAGGTGCTGTTGCTCCGGGTGGTTCTGGCCTACGAGAGCCTCTGGTTGCACCACACACCTGTACAGGATGGAGGACACTGGCTCCAGGTGAGGGTGATGCTGGATACATGGGATGAGTCCTATCCGGGCAGATGCGAGCCTCTCAGCCCTGCTCTTGGGGGTTCCCAGAACCTTGTTCACAGTGCTCGACTTGATCCTGTGCTCGAGATGTGCAGGGCAGTGGGCTACACTGCACAGCTGAGTGGTAACTAATACCTCTCCACAGCACAAGGGGACCGATGGTTGAATGCCACAGTCTGGGCACTTACTTTACAGTTTCTACCCTGAGTATATACACAGTCACACCTGTACACACACACTCATACACCTATAGTGTGGATGCACATCAGGGACAGTCACACGTAAGGACGCAAGTACACATTCATACATAAAATGCAAATACACATATTCACACGTGTATTTGCATACCTGTGCATATGCACAGACTCGGGCCCATGCTTTCAGCTTCCTCTGTTTACATGGTTCCCCAAAGGATTAGATATTTCCTCTATTTCTTCCTGAGGTGAGTTCTAGTAGGTTCTGTCACCATTCCTGCCAAGAGCTGATAGAAAGTCTGGTTCAAGCGATTGATTTCAGAGTCAAGCCCACAGCATTCAGCCTGTGAGGGAATGTCAGGCTTCTGAGGAGAAGCTCTTTCCTTTTCGTTGCTTACCCACCCCTTCAGTAAGGGTCACGCCAGACCTTTTTAATGGGAGGCGGTCATCTTTGTATTCAGTCAAGTCATCAGCTCAGCTAACAGTCCTGAGAAGGGTGCCAAGGCTTAGATAATGACTCAGCACTTGCCTCCATGCTCAGCTTTTTATACAACTGTTCTCTGAACCGTGGAGGCAGCTGAATTGTTTGCCGTGAAACTTTTATCATGGCAGTCACACGAGTAGTCTTGAGGTGCTGCCTGTTCAAGCGACTGTTCCCAGATTCTTGATCTGCATTTTCAGAATTAAAACACGTGACTGTCTGATCACCCATCAGTCTCACCCCCGCTCCTTTTTTTTCTGGCTGTAATTATTTGAACGATTCTAAAACGTTTAACCTTTTCAAAAAATATTTCAAGATTTTTCAATGAGAGGAAAAACTCTTAATGATAAAGAGCAAATGTCTGACAAATAGGAGGAAGGAGAAAACGTCACATGTGTCTGTCAAGCTGCGTCTTAGTGTTTATGCTCACCCTGTGTGATGTCCTTCTGGCTCCTCTGAGGTGCCTTTCCTCTAGGTGAGCCAAGTAGGAGGATGGGAAGAAGAGCACTGAGGTAGGAGCCAGGATGCCTGGACTCTGCCTTTTATTCGCTGTTGAGTCCCTGGGTGGCCTTGGGACCTGGCTGCAGGCATAGCTGTTGAGTATGCCCCACGCGAGTGCAGAGACCCAGCTCATTTAATCATTCTCACAACTCCATGAGCTGGCTACCCTTTTTATCCCTGTTCTGAAGGTGAACAGACTGAGGCCTAGAGTATTTAGGTAACTTGCTCTAGGTCAAGGAGCTGAGAGCCAGAAAGTCAGTGTCTAAGG
Organism: Pseudorca crassidens; assembly: GCF_039906515.1. Classification (NCBI taxonomy): domain Eukaryota; kingdom Metazoa; phylum Chordata; class Mammalia; order Artiodactyla; family Delphinidae; genus Pseudorca; species Pseudorca crassidens. The sequence goes on along the minus strand of NC_090304.1, from coordinate 36,510,875 downwards.
CCAAGGCTGTCCCTTTAAGAGGGGCCAAGTGCTTAACCACGAAACCATCGTGACTCTAAATCACTGCCTCGCTTTGAGCCTCATCTGTAAAGTGAGGAGATGGGGCTAGATTAGAGGATTTTAGGAAATGGTTTAGGCTCCCTTTGTGCTCTGAGATGCTCTCTCTCAAGTTTATAGCTCACTGTATATGCCTTACAGCGCTCCCCCCAGAACCTCTCCACGTTAGTGATGGTACCAAGGGAAGAAAAGGAAGATAAATCACCTTTGCAAAATAACTCTGAATGAATCATAGTTACCGATTCAGCAGGCACACTGGACGCCTCTATTGCTTTACACTTTACTGCTTTTATGTTGTCTCACCTGTGATTTTTGTAGCAGCCAGGTGAGGTCGCTGTCGTAATCCCCGCTTGAGGGCCAGACGCTCAACGAGGTGCAGTGACTTGCTGAGATGTGCGTGGCTATCAAGTTACAGACTCCACACTGCAGCCAGCTCACTGTTCAGACTCCAAGTCTAATGTTCCTCCTAGCACCCAGCATCGTTCTAGACTTAAAAACTTCTCTTTATCCATTCGGCACACCCTGCCTGAGTGCCTCCTTGGCACGTGAGTTGGAACAGATCGTGTTCTCATGTGCACGCATCAAAAGAGCCAGGCTTAGCCTTCAGAGAGCTCTTAATCTAGCGTAGGAAAGATTTATCCATTAGATCGTATTGTAATAAGTAGGCATCAGGAGAATAGAGACGCACGAGGGGTAGAGCCATATGCTGGCCAAGGACTGGGGAAGGCTTCCAGGCCAAGATGACATGGGGACTGTGCCTGAAAGGTAGATTAGGAGCAAACTAAGGAAGAAAGAAGAAAAGAGCCCTTAGGCAGAGGGCACAGTGACTACAAAGACAAAACTTAAGGACAGGGTATGATCTGGGAATGGAGAGAAGCCACATGTGGGTGAAGCACAGGGCAGGCCTGTGTGTAGAGGGCAAGAGTGGTAGGAGACAGGGCTGGAAAGGAAGGAAGGAAGAATCCCACGATGTAGGGCACCTTCTATCACAATTAGGACTTTAGACCTTATTCTGTGGGCAGCGGGAAACCATCGGAGCCCTTTCATCAGAAGGTGACAGGATCACATCGGCATCACCGAGATCAGTGCAGGACAGAATGGGGCGTGGACCAGACCTAGGAACAGTCTAGAACAGAAGTCACGGTTCACGTGCCTGCTTGGCTCCACAAAGGTAATGCAAATGAGTGGTTCAGGGTGAGTGGGACTCTGGTGGAGGGAACCCCACGCCTCTCTAGAGGGGGCCGCCACCACTTGTCACCAGCAGGCGGCGCCCTGCAAGAACGTGAGCTCAGTCCTTCCAGACTTGTTTCTACTGGGAGAAGGCAGAAATCCAGAGTTTTTGTGAAATCTCCCAATTTTTAAATGTGGAAATGAATTCAGAAGCTTTAAAAAAAATACTGTGGAGACCAATAAGAATCAGTCTGTGGGCTGCTTTCTGTACATGGCTGTTGCTGGCAACCTCTAGTCTGGAGGCAGCGTACCTGTTCACAGAGTGCTTCTAGGGCCTGGGCAGAGATGGCGAGAGCTTGGATTCTGGACAAGGGAAGGAGAGGAACACTGAGAGCGTGAAAATCCTTTAAAGGTCGAGATGGTGGGAATGGGGAACCGATGGTATCGGTAGGAGGGCAAAGGGGGGAGCGTGGATGGATGACGTGGGGTTATCAGTACACATCCACCACAGTCTGTTTTAGACAGTTCGCAATGCTGGCAAGCACTTTCTTCACAGGGAGTGAAATCTGGTTGAATCAGCTCAGGATGCTAATGAATTAGTAACGTTACACCCACGGTTATGTGTCTGAGTATAATTATATGTTTGCATGGCACGCCAAAATATTCAGAGGTAATTGTGGCAAGAGCACGTGGCATGAAGCAGTTGCCTCGATTTGCTTGACAGAAAAGGGCCTGGAGAAGGTTTGGGGAAGTACAGAGTTCAGTCAGGTGTTGAAGTAATGATCAATGAGACCTTTCGTCTCAGAAGCTCTGAGCTCTGAATCAGACCTAGAGGACAAATGCACCTGCCTGCCACCCACTCCTCACTGGTTGTACAGTCATCTTTCCAGAGACGGCCGTGTCAGGAGGATTTGGGGGGGCCCTGGGGGCTGTCAGTGGAGTCATGGAGTCATCTTCAGGCTTGGCTTGCTGGCATCGCTGGCTACTTAGAAGTGGCTCTTCGGCACACGTTAAACAGTCCAAACCATCCAGTACTCGCCAGCATTTTCCTGGCTAGCCCTAGCTCCCCGAAGGGCATGCAGAGAAGTGTTCTCCAGTGAAGGATTGCAGACCCTCCATTTGGGTGATGAATATTTCATCTTTTACAGTTCGGTGGCTTTCTCTGTTTCTAGGACCTTGCTCCACGTGCACCAGTGGATTATGTAGTGTCCGTTTGCTGGTCTGCTCTGTTCTAAAGCTTCTTGCCGAAGGAGGGGATGGTCGGGGCTGTGGTCGGGGCACAGTGGTCCGGATGTGCTAGTTACCCCTTGTGACAAGTGTGTCTGCTCTGGTTTGTGTGTGAAGGTCCCAGACAGACACCGAAGGGAATGTTACTGCCGAGTCCAGCTCAGGGGGTGTGACCGTGGAGCCGAGCCACTACACCAAGAGTGGACAGCCTGCCCTGGAGGAACTCACTGGTGAGTTTGGCGCCTGGAAATTCCGTGTCTCTTGGTGGTGAGGCCTCCCGTGCAACCATCTGCTGGAAGGTCCCGAGCCCAGCTTGATGTGAAGTTGCTTCACTGTTGCCTTGATTGATGAGCCAGACAAACAGATTGTCTGTCTTACTACCTTCCTTCTCTTTCTTCCTTCTCTTTCTTCTCCTTCTCTCATGATCTATTCCGTCCTCCCCAGAATTGTAAATAAGTTGTAAATAAGTCTTTTACCTGTTGGCCATTCTGTTTTTTGGTTGTTTTTTTTTTTTGCGGTACGCGGGCCTCTCACTGTTGTGGCCTCTCCCATTGCGGAGCACAGGCTCCGGACGCGCTGGCTCAGTGGCCATGGCTCACGGGCCCAGCCGCTCCGCGGCATGTGGGATCTTCCCGGACCAGGGCACGAACCCGTGTCCCCTGCATCGGCAGGCGGACTCTCAACCACTGCGCCACCAGGGAAGCCCTGTTCTGTTTTAAGGTTTGCTCCTCTTCAGTCATGTAGGGGCTCTGGACTGCTCGGATACTTCACTTTGAATCTCCTTGTTCACTCTTCAGATAGAGTTGCCTTACAAAAAGACTTGGAACTCTAAAATGTATTGACTTTTTCAAATTTCCTTTAAGAAGCACTGATTGAAAATTGTTCTGAGCACCCTCGGAACAGTTGGAAAGAAGATTTCAGCATGCTTCTTTTACCAAAAACAAATCTAAATTTTATTTAAATATAACCCAGACAAGGATGATTAAAGGGATATTATATCACATAAAAACATAAAATCTGCAATTGTCATATAGTTAATTCCACAATTATTTATTAGTGTTATACTGTCACATTCTTAATTTAAAGAAAAAAAGGTAGCATCAGAATTCCTACTGCAGTGTATTCCGAGCTACCACCTTCTCTGTCCCTTGTCCCCCGTTCCCAGCTCTGTGCCCCAGGTTCCAGCAACTTCTAACCAGGGAAGGGAGTGGTAAACCACATATTTAGCCGTGGCTGAGTTATTCTTCGCATATCTTACCACTTCCAGAGTTGGGTTAAAAATTGAATCCATGTTTAAAATCCATTTATTAGACTAATTATCCATGACCCCACCATATTAATAGCCACATTACAGCTGTGGAGTTGGTCTGCAGCCCACATGATCAACTCTTATACCCGTTTGCCCATTAGCTCTGAGTATTAATTTCAGAGGGTCTGAGTGATTTCGCTCTTCTCTTCTGGTTCTGCTGCCTGGGCCCTGTGATGGGGCAGAGAGGTTCCAGGCCATTTGTAAATGACCCATCTTACAGTGGTTTAGGGCCCCACTTAGTGGTTTGGGATTGATTTTATGTTTCCTTCTCTCCCAGGTTTTAGCTCCCCTGCCTATGAGGACATGGATAGTGCAGGAAAAGGGCCAGCTCTCAGGAGAAGGGTGTGGAGTTTAAGTACTATTCAGGTCTCCACACACATTCCAGATTGTGTTCGTATGTGCACGCATCAAAAGAGCCAGGCCGGTGGTTCAGAGGCCGGCACGGATCAGATGTGTGACTCGTGGAGGAGTGTGGGGTCGTGGCAGACATTGGGGCTCAGTGAAATTCACATCTGAAAAGCAAAAGCGGCAGCCGGAAAACATTCCACATAACAGTTAAATTTCACAGGGACAGATGGCAGCCTGTGATCTTTTCACTCCTTTATCTTTTTCTCCCCATGTCTCCTGTGCATCAGGACAGTAAACCAAGTGAGAGCTCAGAAAGCCTGAGATGCTGTCGGTTTGGGGACCAGAACTGTGCAGCCAGTCATGCCTGATCCAGCCCCCTTTGGTGTAAAGTCAGAAGGTGTCAGTTGCTAAGGAAAATATCTGAATTAGGGTGACTTGTCTTTACATTCAAGTAGTGGGACTCACGTGGGCGGCTGTAACACATGCGGCTGTACAGTTAATAATTTTATGGAGACACTGCATAGTAGCTTGTACGTATGAGGTCGAATTCAGCTTATGTACAGCCGATCCCTTGAAATGACAACAAACGGGTGTATTTAGGAATATGGCCACTTATGAGACTATTTGATCAATTGCTAAGTTCCTCCCCTTACTCATGCAAGTAGGTGGATTTTCCCATGGTGCTCTGTCATGTACATAGCGTTACACGTGAGTCCTGCATCTCAGATTGTAACGTTAGAAGGAACAACGTCTGCTTATTATCCAGTCCGTGAATCCCTTCGATCGTTCATTGATGAATTGTCTTTCAGTCTCTGCTGGAATACTTCTTGTGATGGAAAGTCTATTCCTTCGTGAGGCAGCCCTTCCATATTTTATTGGCGTTAAGTAGTAATAGAGTCTTTTATCCTTACCTTTCTAAATCACTGGATATAATCCAGCCTCACGGATATAATTTCCATTCTTTTCCATATAGCAGCGTGTCCCTTAGCCTCCCTCTTCCAAGTAAAAATCCCCGGTTCCATCCATGTTCCTCACGTAACACCCTGACATCCTCACCTCTGCTCTGTTTGGTCAGAATATGGTGTTCTCTCCATCATGGCCAGTGGCTCGAGGGAGGACTGCCCTTGGTAGATGCAGGGGAGCCACAGGTAGACATGGAATAGTTCATTCAGTTTTTAATTTCTCTGTATACGGGCTTTAAGGGCCCAGCCATTTCCACCAGGGCACGGCTGTGTGTTTATTTTGTTCAGGCTATGGGTTGGTAGGGAGATCTTACATTAGGGCCATCTTCCAAGCAGGTAGAATTGGCAGTTCAGAACGTGATCACCTGAGCAAGGCAGGCGGATTACTGGTTTGTGTTTCTGCGTTGCTCTTGGAATCTGTGTATGTAGAGCTCCAAGAGGAGCAGATGTTTCCTAGTGGGACCCCTCAGAGGGACACAGGACACTCAGATTCAACGAGCCCTCATTTTATGCCAGGCATATCATGTATCATCTCATCTGATCCTCCTAACCTTGAGGGGGAAGGGGTTTTATCCCCATTTGACAAATGACATTTAGAGAGAATAAGTGACTTTCCTGAGGTCAAGTGGCTAGTAAGTGGCAGTGCCGTGATTCAGACCTTTACCTGTTGGAATGCAAAAGCTATCCTTTTTATTCAGCCCTACGTTGACCAAACATCTTGTGGACAATAAATATTTCTTGAGCATCTATAGATTTGTGTGGGGTTATCAAAAATAAAGGTGAGATACCACTCCACATCAAAGATCTTTGAATTTCTAAAGGAGAGTTAACAGGCAAATGTGTCATTCATAGAGACATGGATAAATACACGCATACCTTGGAGATATTGCAAGTTTGGTTCCAGACCACTGCAGTAAAGCAAATATTGCAGTAATGCAAGACACACAGAGTTTCTGGCTTCCCAGTGCATATAAAAGCTCTGTTTACACTACACTGTAGCCTGTTAAGTGTGCAGGAGCATTATGTCTAAAGAAAACAATGTACAGGACTTCCCTGGTGGCTCAGTGGTTAAGAATCCACCTGCCAATTCAGGGGACATGGGTTCGAGCCCTGGTCCGGGAAGATCTCACATGCCGTGGAGCAACTAAGCCCGTGCGCCACAACTACTGAGCCTGCGCTCTAGAGCCCGTGAGCCACAACTACTGAACCCACGTGCCACAACTACTGAAGTCCACGCTTCTAGAGCCTGTGCTCCACAGCAAGAGAAGCCACTGCACTGAGAAGCCCACGCACAGCAACCAAGAGTAGCCCCCACTCGCCGCAACTAGAGAAAGCCCGCGTGCAGCAACGAAGCCCCAACTCAGCCACAAATAAATTAATTAAAAAGAGAAAAGAAAACAATATGCATACCTTAATTGAAAAATACTTTATTGCTAAAAAAGGCTAACCATCATCTGAGCCTTCAGTGAGTCATAATCTTTTTGCTGGTGGAGGGTTTGAAATTTTGGGAGAATTACCAAAATGTGACCCAGAGACACAAAGTGAGCAAATGCTGTTGGAAAAATGGCACTGATAGGGCTTGCTTGACACAGGGTTGCCACAAACCTTCAATGCCCGCGAAGCACAAAAAGCGAAGCACGATAAAACAAGGTATGCCTGTAAATATAGTTTTTATACTGTTGTGTGTGATTAAGTTAATTAATGAAGGTAATTTGAAAACTGGTGCCTAGACTTAGCTTCATAATAAATGTTCCCTGCAGGTCCTGGAGCTATCCAAAGGATCAGTACCTTTTTGGCAGCCTTTACACAGATAAAATGTGGTCAAACTGGCAGTAAAAGATATTTAATTGATGGCCCAGGAGATAGATGCAATTACATTCCTCCACGGCCATTAGGGGAAGGTAAAATAGATATTCATCACTGCTTTTGTTTAAAAACACATACATATATATATATGTATTTCAAAGAATTGGATGGGAAATGCAGGTTTGACCACTTTTTAGATAAGACAAAAATGCCTTCCAAATTTCTCTTGGTTAGAAATGGGAAGAAAATTGAAAACACTGGCATTTTCAAGGGTAGAGAGTTTGCCATAGCAGATTATCTCCATATAATCAATCCTTTAATCCATTCCCCACCCTCCAGGCACCACCATGCTGGGAATAATCTAAGATCATCTGTCTCAGAAGGGAAGTTAATTCTATGATATTTCTTATAGAAATGTCTATAAGAAATGCCTGTTGCACTATTAATGACAGTTGCTGGAAGTTCTGCTCGGTGTCTGCTCTATATCCCACTTGCTGCTGCCCATGTGTACTGTGTTCTATATAGAGATTTCTTTAGAAATATTGCTGAGCACTTGAAATAGTCATCAGCTTTTAAAGACCCTTGGTTGTGGTCTTCTCAGCCCTCCTGAAATTACTCTGAGGGAATGATACGTGATTCCTTTAATCACTATTTTAGTTATTTGGCTTTTCCTCTCCCCCTATGAGCAGCCCAAACTGAACAAAATAGCCAGACAACCCAAAGCGAGGCTTCCCTGAGAGGGGACGTGGCTTCTAGCTTGTGTGTAGCCTGTTTCTCCTGGGATGTTTGTGCCAACTTGACCTCTCCGGGCCAGGTATTTGGTGGGAAATGTTGCCCAGGGAATGGAAGTCCCTTATCCCCCAGAGAGAAGCCTGAATCTTCTCGAACGATCCCTGCTCTGCAGCACCAGCTGGCGTGAGTTGAGTGCTTTTGGTGGGCGCTGCGCTCAGGGATCTCCATTTAGTCCCTACAACAGTCCTTTGAGGTCAGCGCTGTCACTGTCTTCGTCTAGGACCGCGGAATCTGAAGGATGGAGAGAGAGGGTCAGCACCTATCCCGTGACCACTCAGCCAGGGGGTTAAAGGAGCCAGCATTCGAGATGACATAACACATCGAACAAAGAAAAAGGCAAACCTCTCTCTGGAGGAATATTCATGATTAATAAGTGCAGATCTTTTAGCCACTACAAATTAACCATCTGTAATGTCGGGCCAATAGACAGCAGCACCTATCACCCATGGGTGAGAAAACCAAAGGTCCTTCCTGGGCAGGGGTCAGACTTAATGTGTTCGTGGCTTTATTGGAGACAGTGTGAAAACGTGTTTGTCTCAGACTCGGCACTTTGCTTTTCCCGCGGCTAGACTTCACCTGTGCTGGAGGGACCTGCAGGGAGAAGAAAGACCTCTGTCTCTCTTTAGATTTAACCCCTTCCTTTGGGCACCTGTGCATTTATTCATTCACGCATTCATTCTCAAATCCTTTTCGAGCACCCGTGGTGAACCAGGCCCTGAGCAGGAAACGTGGTTTTGGTCACAGGCACAGTTGCTGTTCCCAAGAATCTCCCCATCTATCTGAGAACTAAAATAGCTTTAACCTTTGTCTCTCCAGGGGAAGATCCCGAGGCTCGGCGCCTGCGGACGGTGAAGAACATCGCTGATCTGCGGCAGAATTTGGAGGAGACCATGTCCAGTTTACGGGGAACTCAGGTTACACACAGGTATCTAGAGCGTGAATCACTTTCCTGAACCAGCTAGTAACTTGGTTTTCACATGGCTGCTCCTGCCACGGTGTGTTCCCGCCACTAGCCAAGTGATTTGGTTAATGACGGAATAAATAACCTTGATCGCCAAATGTGCTGGAATTCACCGAGAATGCCATACAGCATGCGGAAGTGTCAAGAGCAAAAATCCGTGGAGACAGATTCCTCCCCAAAGCAGACGGTTGCTAAACCCATTCCACAGAGGATGTTGCAGACCAGCTGCATTTAAATTTCCCTTTGCTTGCATTTTCCAAAACGATATGATATTATACTGTTGAAACGAGCAGGTGAACTGTGTTTGACCTGTGTGATAAAGTGAATAACTCGAATTCCTACCCGGTCTTCTGATCCCCAAGCGCTCTGTAACGTTGTTAGTCATGCACGTGTATAAAACACGTACAGAAATATTTATAAAAACGTAGGATCATGTTTAAACCATGATGTCGTTAGATGAGCTCTAGGATTACACTGGAAACATTTATCAGTTTCTTTTCATTGTTGAGCAAGAAGGGGAAGAGGATGCAGCCCTGGGACATCCTTCGTGATTTGGGCAGAACCAACTTTTACGGTTTGTGTTTGGCCTTGATGATCGAGGTAAAGTCCCGGTTACCCCTGTGAGCTCCCGGGTCTGGGGGGTCTCCCCTGCTTCTCCAATTTCAGTCTCTTTGATAAGTGAATACAGCAAGGAGACTGCTGGGCTCCACCACAGCCAGCAGCTGCGGCAGATTGGGGTTAAGCACTGTGGGTTCTTAAAGAAGACCAGGGCCCGAACCTTAGGAGTTCCCAGTATAAGGAGAGTCAGGCAGGCTGCTTCCAGGATCAGGGGGAAACAAAAACAGATGAGGCACCAAATTGATTCTCCAGAGACAAGTCCACTGGGGGTGGCTGGTGATGGTGTGGAACCAGGTGCTGGACCCTGCGACTCTTGATTAGCTAAGAAACATCCCTCTTTCCACCATCATCATTGAAACTGATTAAATGTAGGTTACAGCAGTTTCGTGGATTTCTTGGCTTGGGCTAGGACGGTGATCATGACAGGAGGGAAATCTTCCATGCTTTCTTCTGCAGGAAAGACTCGCTGTCTCTGCTTAGTAAAGAGACCCCAGCGTGTCTCTGCATCTTGATGGTGTGGCGAGACCTGCAGGGCTGGAAAGACAGTGGACTGACTGCAAAAGAGTCTTCGGAGGGCCAGGGACGAGCTCCATCCCCTGGCAGTTTCAGACTCAGCTAGTTTCATGGGTCTCAAGCCCAGGCATCTACCACTCTTTTCTGGCCTTTTGCCCCCAAAGTTTGTCATTTTGGACAAAAGGTGGGAGAAGCAGAAGTGCGTGTGTGTAGCGGGGGCGGGGGGGGATAGATATTACAGAGTTAGAAAATCAGGGCCCTCCCCACCTGCACAGTCTGGAGAGAGCTGAGGATGTGAAAGTGGGATCTTAGGACCTTGGGAGTGGGTGGGTACATCCTGCCTTTAGGAAAAGTGAGCTGAGATGCAGCATCCTAGGATGAATAGGCACACAGCTACCTTTATGCCCCATTGTTATCAGTCCAGAGTTTTCTACTTCCTTTCCTGGGTTGGAAAGAAGATTCCAGAAGTTAAGATTGTTTATTTAAAGTAATTGTTAGGGGGTGTCTTGTACTATGTTTTAGGGGAAAAATCTGTGCTGGGCTTCTCAGAATGTCACGTAGATGTGCACTTCGTCTTCATTTTTAACAGAGCTGCACTGGGTGGTATGTTGGTACCTTATTTTTTTTTTAACTTATTTATTTTATTTTTGGCTGCATTGGGTCTGTGTTGCTGTGCGCGGGCCTCCTCTAGTTGCAGTGAGCGGAGGCTACTCTTTGTTGTGGTGCATGGGCTTCTCATTGCGGTGGCTTCTCTTGTTGCAGAGCACGGGCTCTAAGCACGTGGGCTTCAGGAGTTGTGGGTCGCGGACTCTAGAGCGCAGGCTCAGTAGTTGTGGCTCACGGGCTTAGTTGCTCCGCGGCATGTGGGATCTTCCTGGACCAGGGCTTGAACCCATGTCCCCTGCATTGGCAGATGGATTCTTTTTTTTTTTTTTTTTTTGCGGTACGCAGGCCTCTCACTGTTGTGGCCTCTCCCGTTGCGGAACACAGGCTCCGGACGCGCAGGCTCAGCAGCCATGGCTCACAGGCCCAGCCGCTCCGCGGCATGTGGGATCTTCCCGGACTGGGGCACGAACCCATGTCCCCTGCATTGGCAGGCGGACTCTCAACCACTGCACCACCAGGGAAGCCCAGCAGATGGATTCTTAACCACTGCGCCACCAGGGAAGCCCAGTACCGTATTTTTTGATCCTCTTTTGTATATGGGAAGTATTTCATAATTCTAAAAAAAAAAAAAAAATGAAAGAGAATGTGAACTGCAAAGACTACTAGGCATATTGGGGTCTAACCCAAAGCCGGTTTTATGTTTTTAGCACATTGGAAACTACGTTTGACACCAATGTCACCACGGAGATCAGCGGGCGCAGTATCCTCAGCTTGACGGGCAGGCCCACTCCCCTGTCCTGGAGGCTCGGCCAGTCCAGCCCTCGGCTGCAGGCGGGAGACGCCCCCTCAATGGGCAACGGGTACCCGCCCCGAGCCAACGCCAGCCGCTTCATCAACACGGAGCCGGGCCGCTACATGTACTCTGTCCCCCTGCGGAGGCAGCTGGCCTCCAGGGGCAGCAGCGTCTGCCACGGGGACGTCTCGGACAAGGCAGGAGATGAGATGGACTTGGAGAGCATCAGCATGGACGCCCCCGGCTACATGAGCGACGGGGACGTTCTGAGCAAGAACGTGCGGGCGGACGACATCACGAGCGGGTGAGTACCTGGGCCGCCTCTCTTTTCACGGAGCAGGGGAGGCGTGGCCCCTGCCTTCTCTTCTGCGGGACTTATGGAAGTTCTCTGGGGGAGAGCAAACTGCCTTCCTCACGTCCTGTTCATTTTGAAGGCTGTGTGCCCTGGAGGGGAGCCTTCTGGGCCAAGAGACGCAGGGCTTGCGCCGTAGTCCGGACTTGGCAGTAACTCGCTGGGCAATTCCAGCCAGGCTCCACCGGCAGCCAGAGTGACACTTGACAACAAACCATATTGTGTCAGTCCTTTAAACCAAACCTTATGCTTAGGATCGAATCCAGACTCCTGAGCCTGGCCTACCTGGCCTACAGGATCTGGCCCTTACCTGCCTCTTAGAACTCATTGTCCTGTACTCCCCCTTGCTTCTGCTGCTGCAGCTGGTAATTCTTTCCCTCAGTCTCATCAAGCTCTTTCCTGCCTCAGGGCCTTTGCACTGTTTCTCTGCCTCGTTTCTATTGCCCAGATCTATTCCCCTGGTTCCTTCTGGCTGCTCGGCTGGCATCTCTTTGGAGGGGCCCTCCTTGACCCTTCAACTTGAAGTCCTTTATGTGACCTGCCCCAGGCCAAGTTTCCGTCATCGCGTCTTATGCTCATTTGGAAGCTTATCGCTGTTTGAAATTATCCTGAGGATGGGTGTATATTTTATCATTTCCCCGCCCTGCTTACAACAACAAGCTCCACCGTGCAGGGACTTGCCTGGCTTGCTCCCCACTGAATCCTCAGTGCCTTGTACATGTAGGAGCTTATAAACGTTGCTGAATTGGTGAGCATGCGGCTCGATGGATGAAGGAGCAGACCCAACCTCCCTGTAACATGCGAAGTTGAGGCGAGTGATGAGGTGATGTCTGAGCCGGGCCGTGACCATGTGCGGCCCAAGGCTTGGCTTCTTGTTCTTGCCACACTTCCAGATCACTGTGGAAGCTGAACGAGCATCCGTTTGCTCCACTTTCTGTGAGTTCTTCATCTGTGAACCCGGCTTGCCCAGAAGCCCTTCAGGACCTTCCCCCCCACCCCATCTAACATTCTAATAGATAAAATTACAGATAAAAAAATTAGGCCTGATGATCATGCCACTCATTTTCCTGAATATAATGATCAAGAACCCCATGGGTGAGTCAATGTTTTCATAATTTTAACAGTAGCTCATTATCCTACTATGTGCCAAGCTCTGTGCTAGGTGCTCTCTATATATGTTATCTTCTTCTGTCCTCACAGCAGTCCTTTGAGATAGGTGATATCATAATCCCCATCTTCTGGAGGAGTAAACTGAGGCTCAGGAAGGTTAAATAACTTGCCCAAGTAGTTAAGAAGCAGAGCCCAGGGCTAGTTCCTTAACCACCGAACTGCCCCATCTTGCCCAGCATTGTATTGCTGTGTTGAAATAGCACAGCTACTTGAGTTTATTTTAAAATTGTTTTGCTTAGTTCTACCTGTCTTACTAGAAGTGTTCTCTCATTTAATTAGAAGCTTAGACATAGAGCTGCTTTGGCTTTTTGCCTGTTACTTTTAGAACCATCCCATAGTGAAATCTTCAAAGACGGGAGCCACCAAACCCTTACGGAGTAACACGTTTCTGCTATTATCCAAATGGCTGGGAAAGTTAATGGCCTGAGAAATCAAATGATCCAGTTAACTTAGAGCATCATTTTGTGTCTCTAGTTTTACATGAACATGAAAACAGTAACATATACCTGTTACTAAAATGACACGTAATTTAATCTTTTATTATTCCTTAGAAGACCGTTGGTATTCAGCATGGCCTCAAGGTCATCACTATCACGTCCCACTGTGATATACTACCAAAATACTTCGGGATTATTTTGAGATTTTCATACTTTTTAAGCAAGTTTATTCTCTTGTCAGGTCAGTCTTTTAATAAATGAAGATGTATTTATTTTTATGTACTACTGACAGTTTCCACAAGGTGGAGACATTGAAACACCGTAAACTGAACCTTAGTGATGTTACAGTGAGACATTCCTAGTTTCTTCAGCTATTCAAACCAAAGCCTTTACCCCTGCTAAAAGGCACAGATGTTTACATTTCACTCTCTGCTTTGGGAAGCTTACATTTTTAGCAAGTGAGATAGTGCTTAGAGCAAGTGTAGATAGGAAATGTAAGCAAACACCCAATTACTGAAATTGGAGAACTCTGGTCTGTTTCCAACTCCCCCCACCCCAGCCCCACCAATTCCTTTTAATGTAGAAATGTACCTGCACAATGAGGAGAGGCAGCCCAGATGGCATTGGCGCTCCTTCTAGTTGTGACATTCTAGAGTGCTAGTTAAGCATGACTCCACACTGGAAATAACACACGGGTTTCTGCTTTGAGGCCAAGTTATAGGTTTGCCTGTATGTGCAGAGTTCAGGGCACGCCATTTAATATCCTTTGTACTCAATTCTTTTTCCTTTTATAAACATGACAAGGTTGTAGATATTGAATGACTGGTCATTTAGTCTGTACTTCAGAATCTGCCCAATAAGTCATATTGCTGAGGCAGTTGGTGTAGTGGAAAGAAAACAGACAGATACCAGACAAGCTTGAATCCCGTTCTGCCACTCGCAAACTCTGTAACATTAAGCACGTCATTTAACTTCCCAAAGCCTCAAAGCACTACAGTTAATTTGGTTTTTAACCTTCTACAATTAGATTTCTCTTTGAGGTTGTATCTAATTAAGGGCAAGTATCTGATAAAGACACACAGTTTTCAGACAGGGTTTAGATGTCTTATCAACCTCAAAGGTCCCGGCGCTTGGAAACAATGAAATGATTACAGTTTTCATCCAGATGTTTGTTTGGCTTAGTGGAAACAGCCTCGATGTATGAGTAATATATAAATCAGTATTGAGGCTCTTTGAGGAAAGTTCTCGTAAAAGTTTGCAGCAAGTTTAGTTAGCAAGACTGAGGTGGAAGTAAATTCTAGTTTCTGAAACCGTATGGCCTTTGTTTTCGAAATGACAGGGGGCCTCAGCTTGGCAGAACAGCTGTTTTTTGATGTCTCCAGCTCATCGTCTCCTTTGGATGATTGCACGTGCACCTGTGTGTATCATTCAGTTCTCCCTGAGGTAGGGCTGAAGTTACTTGATTTCCTTGGAGTTTAGCTAGGGAACTAATGGCACGCGCCTTTGGTCTGTGTGTGTGTACTTATTAAACCCTTCTATCGCACTTAGTATGTGCCAGGCGTGTCTACGTACTGTGCAAGAAATCGTCTGACCTCACCACTTCATTTTATTAGATTGATAAATTGGGCTTCGGCTGTGGTTAGTGGAAAAGGAATTAAAGAAACAGACGGGGCTTCCCTGGTGGCGCAGTGGTTGCGAATCCGCCTGCCGATGCAGGGGATACGGGTTCGTGCCCCGGTCAGGGAAGATCCCACATGCCGCGGAGCGGCTGGGCCCGTGAGCCATGGCCGCTGAGCCTGCGCGTCCGGAGCCTGTGCTCCACAATGGGAGAGGCCACAACAGTGAGAGGCCCGCGTACCACAAAAAAAAAAAAAAAAAAGAAACAGACGAAGATGTCTCTTACCAAGTTTTGATCTGTGAAGCCAGTCCATCTACTCATCTAAAAATTTAGGGTGCCGTATGGTATAGAGTGAAATTAAAGGGACAGACTTAGTGTCCATATGTTCGGAAAGATTTTTTTTTTTCTTTTCAAAGGAGTCAGTGAGTTGTATAATGTTCCAACGTATGAATATACCTCCCTTCCTGGAAAAAAAAAAAAATGACCGTTCAAATTTAACATTAGAAGTTTCTCCGAGAGCCTTTGGCTTCCCATTGCCTGTGGGAATAGATCTCAACTTCTTAACTGAACAAGGGAGGCTGTTTATGGTCTTTCCCTCAGCTGCCCTCCCACCTCCACCCTGTCCACATCCCTCCTCACACACCCCAGCTCCCCAGTGCCCTAGGCTACATGCCATTTGCTACCAAAGGCTGTTTCCTGCATTTGTAAAGCTTTGTGCCACAGGACCTGCCTCTTTCTCCCTGGAATTTCTTTCCCCTCAAGCTTATCTGACTGATTAAAAAAAAAAAAAAAAAAACCCAAACAAGCAAACAAAAAAAACACCTCCTCTGTGATGCCTTCCTGGACACCCCCAGTCAGTTAACTCTGTCTGATGCGTTTCTGGTGGTCTTGGTTCACACCCAACTTTCTGTGTGAACCTTTCACTTTGCGTGGGAAGTGTTTTGAGAGGGAGCTGGACGGTATTGAGGAAAGAATATGGTCTTAAGAGGCAAGCAGATTTGAGATTTAATCTTGGCTCTGCCAAATGAACTGGAGCAAGTTTTTAACATTTGGGAATTAGAGATAGAACTTGAAAAACACCCGGCAGAGTCTGGGATGCACAAGAAACATCATGCACAATGTGTGCGTGTGCGTGTGCGTGTGCGTGTGTGTGTGTGTGTGTGTGTGTGTGTGCGCCTTTCCTCCACCAAACATGGAGCTCCCAGAAGGCAGATAGTGCCCATTATTTGTCTAAACTGAGACTAGCACAAGTAGGAATTTAATAAATATTTTGTGAATGGTCTATCCTTCATGCCAACCCTCACGGGACCCTGGGCTTGTATAACTTGCTACCACCAGCTGTGAAAGTCAGTGATTCTATTTACAAGAACACTTGGAGAAAATCAATTTAGCCTCTGGTCTTTTTTTTTTTTTGGTGTGATGCATAGCTCCATCTAGTGGCAAATATAGGGTGTGATGCTGTGGTTTTGATTGCTTTTGACTCAAAGAGTCAAAGTCTTACATTGGTTTAAGACTCAGGGCTGGTGTTATTCAAGGCTGAGAGAATGGAGATTGTAGCAGTTGGATCATCTTTCAAATGTGGCCTGACCAGAAGTCTAGTGCAAGAGAGAACGTGGGGTTGTGAGCAAGCTGGTCTTCAGAGTTGGCTTTTTGATGGCTAAATTCTTCCCTATTAGGTGTCAGGGATTACTCAACAGATACCACATGTGCCTGCTGGGAAACTTCATCCCTCAGAAGTTGAGGAACCCATCCCTGCTGAATTACTTGTAGCTCCATAAATATGTCATGGCATGTCTTAGCTCAGGCTGCTATAACAAAATACCGTAGACTGCGTGGCTTAAACAACAGACATTTATTTCTCATGGTTTTGGAGGCAGAAAGTCCATGATCAAGGTACCAGCATGGTTGGGTTCTGGTGAGAGACCCCTTGCTGGCTTGCTGTGTCCTCCCAATGCAGAGAGAAGCAGGTCTGGAGTGTCTTCCTCTTCTTCTAAGGGCACTAATCCCATTATGGGGCCCCACCCTGTGACTCATCAAACCCAGTTACCTCCCAGAGGCCCCACCTCCTAATACCATCAAATCGGTGGCTGGGGGTTCACCATGGGAATTGGCAGGTGTGAGAGAAGCACAAACATTTAACCATAACAGAGTGTTTCAGGCTTCCGTGTGTATCATTTGCATGTACAGCACCCTGTGTTGCCTTTCCCATCATTGCCTGCCAGCTCACCTCCTTGAGTAAGCCTTCCCTGATCCTATCCAAACAGAGGTGGTGATTCTTTCTTCTGGCCTCTCATGGTACTTGATGTATTTGTAATAGCACCGATAGCACTGCATCGGAGTCACTACCAATATATATGTGTGTATAAAAGCAAACAAAGCGTCCATACACAATGTTTTTTTAGATTGTTTCAGTGCATTCTTTATGAGGGGAGAGAGCCCGTACCTGTTACCAGCTCTTAAAGGTCAAAGTCCAGTCTGTCTTAGACGCTCCCCTATCTTCATGGCTAGCACAGTGCCTGTTCCATAGTAAGTGGCCAATACATATTCGTTGACTGAATGCTGCAGCTGACTTTCAGCGAAGCAAGACCAGTCACATGCCTCTGAATGAAGATGTGCCTCAAATTGAGGCCCCTTGAGCTTGATGCCCCGCCTATGTGATCTTCCTTTCCTCGGCCCTGTCCTGTACACCAATTATTCCAGACCTGTGACTCCCTCTAGCCCAGTGAGCTGGACATTGACAGTGCATGTAAAGGAGACAGAGGACCAGGGCCACACACCATGGGAGTGGTGGGTGGAGGCAGAGGTGCCCTGTTTCTCTCTTCTTTCCTCCGGTGGCCATCATGGGACAAATGAGGGAAGCATTTCTCAAGTCAGTGCAGAGCACAGCAGGCAGCACCGGGAGTCCACAAGGCAGTAGCGATAGCACGAAAGGCTCTTTCTTATCTGGTGAATGTTTCTCATGGTCTTTCCAGGCCAGACCTGAAATAACCTTGACAGGCTGTTGTTGTTCCTGGCAAACTGATAGGAGAGGAAGCCAAAATACTCCTTTCGGGCAAAATGCAGCCAAGATAAATGATTTTAGGCAAGGCTGTCCTGAAAGGCACAGAGTCATGGCAGGGTCCAGCCGGGTGTGGCGGGCACCTCTGGGATTTGAAAAAGATGGGCGCTTGTTTCTCCAGGTTGATCCCCCTGAAATGATCTTGGCTTGTGAGGCTCTTGGAAGGCTTGGGAATTCCCGGTTTCCCATCGGCCACTGGGCGGGTCTCAGGGATGTTTGGAAGGTGGAACCATCATGGAAAGGTAGAGACTCAGCTCTCTAAGCAGACAGACCTTTAGGGCCTTGGGCAAACCACTTGCCCCTAATGCACTGCGTTCCTCTTACACACACACACACACACACACACACACACACTCTTTCAAAAATACAGTGGTGCTCCAGCATGAAGCCACAGGTCCAGGGTAACCCAGTAGTTTTGTGGTGAGGCTGGACCAGGTCCCAGTTTATCAGGCTTTCCATTCCTCTCTGCTTCCCTTGGTGTTTCCTCGCTTCCCCTGGTGATTCATACATATCTTAGCGGGGTATGAATTCACAGACACTAGAAATAGTTCACCCTGTCTCATATTTTCCTTGGTGTTAAATATCGCAGGCCAACCCCATGACCTCCGTTTCCCTCAGCAGCTCTCTGGGTGGAGTGAGTGAGCACAGGGGGTCAGGCAGGGGGCAGGATTCATTTCCCCAAGTGTCGCTGAACAAGTGCCGGCTTCCCCCCACACGGCTGTGATGTCGTCTGACACGGGCAGTCCGGCTGATTGATGGCTCTGGTTACCAGTATCAGTTGTCCCCAGTGGCTGGGACAGCATCACTTGTACATGTCTTCTTCCCATCTTCCCTGCATCGCAGGCTCCCTTGATTTACTGAGTTTGGGAAATTGCTCAGCCCTTATCGGCAGCTGGGCAGGCGGTTTTATCAGAGGAGAAAGAACAGTTGAGCTAACGGCATGCTGAAAGCACAGAAATTCTCCAGCCTCCCCAAGCCTGCTCGCGCCACTCACTGTTGGTGAGTTAGCCTGAGCAGGCAGAGAGCAGGATTCTGGAAAGGTTTCCTGGAGAACAGGCCCCTGGAGAAATGAAGTGTGGTCCAGCTTTGACATGGGCAGCCCAGACCGTTACTCGTAATAGCAAATGTTGGCTTAGTAATTTGTGGGGAAGAGAGAAAAAAAGGGGGCGTCTTGTCTTCTCAGGAAACGGGGCTTAGGCCCTGACTTCTTGGGAGTTTTCCGAGCTTGCTTCGAGTTTTGAATCTCTTCCAACTCCACCCACCCACAGCATCTTCAGGGAAAGAAGGGGAGAAGGGAACTAAAGTGAGTGCTTTGGGAGAAGAAGACCATACCTCAGGCCCTTCTGAAGTGGCCCCTGAAGGGGATGCTCACTGCCTGCTCGCCCATCCTCAGTGACATCCTCCAACACACAGGCTGTCCTGGAGTGGGAGACTGGAAACCCTTCCTTTGGCCTGCCTTCTCGGGAGGCTCCAGGCAAAAGGCAGTAAAATTCCATTTAAAAAGTGTTTACTGGGCTTCCCTGGTGGCGCAGTGGTTGAGAGTCCGCCTGCCGATGCAGGGGACGCGGGTTTGTGCCCCGGTCCAGGAGGATCCCACATGCCATGGAGCGGCTGGGCCCGTGAGCCATGGCCGCTGAGCCTGCGTGTCTGGAGCCTATGCTCCGCAACGGGAGAGGCCACAACAGTGAGAGGCCTGCGTACCGCAAAAAAAAAAATAAAAAGGTGTTTACTGAGTTTGTTGTGTACTGGAGACTGTGCTAAAGACAGTAAGACCAAAGGAAATTAACAAGCCCCAAGAGCCCGAGGTCCTGACAGCACGAGGACGCTCGCAGAACGGGGAGGTAATAGGTCAGTGTAAGAGCAGGGAGTTCCAGAGACGGTTGGAAGCAGTGCTTTCTGTGGGGACGATGAGGGGGAGATAAAGGGCCTACTGTGAGGTGGGGGCATGGGAAGTCCAATCTGGCTGCCCTGCTCTGGGCTGTGTGTCCTGGAGCACGTTCCCTGTGCCCATCTCAGAGCTGCTGTGTGGTTTCCGTTAGCTCACGCCTGTGAACTTGGCCCAGAGCCTGGCTGCATGGACAGAGCACTCAGCACTACCACAGTATCCACCACCGGCAGCAGCTACAGCATCTTCAGGACCTGTGAGCTGGGCCTTGAAGGTTAAACAAGAGGCCTAGGTCAAGAGCAAGGGCATGAAGACATGCGGGTGTGAGGCGTATAGTTTTATAAAAATGGTGCCTGGGCTGGGTTGGATCGAGATTCAAGACGGGAGCGGGGGAGCTCAGGTCAGAAGCTCTCAGAGTCCAGGGAGTGGTGACATAGCTCCGGGTAAAGCCGAGGCCCTGGGAACGGGCACACGGAGTTAGAGAGACTCCTTACATTAAACTCCGCCTGACCTGAGGCCCGTTGGACAAGGGGCATGGGGGCACCGGAGAGTCAAGGCCAACTCCCAGGCTCTGGCCTGTGCCAATACTGGCTGGGAATAGTTGACGTCTGTCCTCAGCACCCTCTTGGCACCACCCCCTGCCCTTAGATTGTCTCAGGCCTCCGGGCCACCCCGGGACCAGGGCTGGCTGGCTGTTCCAGCAGAGTACGTGGCAGCCTCTGGAGTGTAATCCCCAGGGCTTTAGGAAAGCCCCATTCCCACAGCCTCCCGATTCTTGCCCTGGAGAAGCACCGGGCCCAGTAGGGAAGGCTGCCCTGTGCTCAACACCTAATTCTAACGCAAGGCAGGTGGTGATAAACGTTCCCATTGAGAGGCAAAATGTGGGCTGGGGGTGTTGGTCTGACCATAACACAGACCCCTGAGGGAGGCTTTTCTGTTCTCACTTTCTTCTTCTGGGAAGCAGGCTTCCCTCATCTGCAAATGAGAATAATAAAGCCTGGAGTTGCAGTGACTGATTGAATGAGGTGACGTGTGCACAGTGCTGCTGGACCCTTCCAAACCCTCCTCATAATAATAATGCTGCTGCCGGGATTAAATGGGATATGATGTACATGTAATGCCTAGTTCAGAGCCTGGTGCCGGGTAAAAGTACTCACTATATGTCATTCCCTTCTACCCTTGCTCGTTCCCAATCCCTAGTGAGACATCTCCTTATAGTGAGTGGGGTTTGAAATGAGGCTGTAACTGACATTCACGTGGGAAATAAGAATCCCCCTAAACGCTGCAGCCTGCATCCACTGAGCTGGGGTAGAGAAACCTGCCGCAATGAATCATGTTTAGCCAGGCTGTCCTTCCTCTGCTTCGCACCATCTGGACCATCTGCTGTCTTGTTGGAACAGACTTCCTGCCCTTCACAGGGCTCTTCATTGGTAGCCGTCATCAACAGAACACACAGCCGCTTTGGCCTTCCTCAGATCAGCCCCAGGTGTTCAACCAAGGGAAATTCTGCCTTAGGTCCATTAATCCACGCTGCAGAGAGACTCTGCATTTTAATGACTGAAAATCAACAAATATTTAACAAGTGTCTTCTCCATCCCAGGCTTTGCTCCGGGGTATCTGACTGACAAGATTTGTTCTCAGGCTGACCATTTGGTACCCCTTCTTTGGGGATCTCACTTTTGATCCTTATACGTCCTCATTAGGAGGGACCGTGAGCTCACGTTCACCAAAGGGTGCTTACATATCCAGGAAAGACATATTCCAACTCTGTAGCTCTCGATGGATGACAGAGAATAGGGGCTAACGTGTATCACACACCTTCTGTGTGCCAGGTACCTTACATAGCCCGTAAACTTTATAGGATATTTTCATTTTACTGATAAGAAAAATGAAGACCCAAGAGGGTAATCGTTTACTTCATTGTTTTTTAAGCCCGTGGAGGAGAGAAAAAAGACGGCTGCCATTCTGCTGTGTCTTTCCCTTTGTGTGCAGGAATTTCAGTGTGATCGTGGTGCCTTTGTTGCTTTGCTCTAGCTGGGTATTTTCTGCTTCTCTCCAGACACCCTCTCTCATAGAGTCTGCGGGCTCCTTTTTCACTACTGAGTGCTTTGCAAATGTCCCTTGAATGGAGAGAACTATGTCACAGGTAGACCTGAAGGTCCTCTCTTTTTCCTGTTAAGCCTTTGCATAGCTCTCATCTAGAAAACCCAGTCATATTTATCTTTATCTTAAGCATATAGATCACTGACAACACCCTTTCCAGCTCTTCTTCAAGGGCCAGCAGCTACAGAGTGGCTCAACAGATTTATGATAGCAAGGTTGGAGGATACCAAGTTCGAGTTGAGGTGAAGATGAAAAGAAACATTTGGATGAGGTTGGGAGTATTCTGGCCCTGAGACAGTAAGCCCATGTTGAAAGACTCAAAAAAAAAAAAAAAATAATAATAATAGACCATATGTGCCTGTACTCAGATCAGGATAAGAAATTTAAGTTTTGTTGGCAACTCATGGTCCTCTCATTATGCTGCTCTGGAGCCGTGGTGTGATGGAGGAAACTTTAGACTCGTGGTCAGAAGACCTGACTTCATATTCCTTGCTTGCCAGCTGTGGACCTTGGCAAATTTGCTTCCTTTTCTGAGCGTGTTTCCCACCTGTTCAGTGGTAGCCTGCCTCTTAGGTGTTTAGTGAGAAAGAAAGGAGATAGTGTTTCTAAAGTGTTTGGCACATATAGAATGGTTGTTCCTTTTGGGCTTTTTGGAATTATGCATCTATTTGCCTTCCTACTCTTTTATCCTACTTAGAACATTATTATGATGATGTAATGCTGTTTCTTATTCTCGAGCACAATAGCTAGATATCTGCTAAGTGGGTCAGAGTCCATCTGTGTATTAGGGTTCTCCAGAGGAAGATAGGATGTTGCATCTCAAGTCCAAACACAGCCTGGAGGCAGAATTTCCTCTTCCCTGGGAACATCTGTCTTTTATCTCTTTCGGCCTTCAACTGATTAGATGCGGCCCACCCATATTCTGGAGAGTAATCTGCTTTACTCAAAGTTTACTGATTTAAATGTCAATCGCCTCTAAAAAGTACCTTCATAGCAGTATCTAGGCTAATGTTTGCGCAAGTGTCTAAGTCTCACAGCCTAGCCAAGTTGACACATAAAATTAACCATTGGTCTGCCAGCAGACCTTGTTGTATGATCAGTAGAAATGAGTCATCTGGGCCAGGAGGCAGCTTACCTGTGGTCTAGAGACAAAGAACAACACAGCTTGTAGAAACATCTGTGAGGGCTCAAGGCTAGTGCAGCCCCCCCTGATATGACAACAAATCATGATTCTGTGCATGCCTTGGAAAATCATCACATCCCTTCCAGAATCCCCAGGTCCTAATAAGAAATCTCCTGAGAAATGGAGGTTTTAACCTTTCCTCTTAATCTTGAAATAACTACAGAGTTAAACAGATACCCTGGCATGATACCTCTGGAGTGCTGATGATTTTTGAGACCCCAAAGTGAAATAAGAGTCAGAGTCTAAGGAGAGGCCCATGACTGTCTCCAGGATCTTCCAGCTATAAATCAAGCCCACATTCACCTCTTGATCTTGGGACAAGAGGGAGATGGGGGTCTGTGGTTCTCTCTGCTGCATCGTTGGAGTCCATGTCCCAGTTCCCAGAGCTGTGTGCTTGTAATCACCCGGTCATCTGTTTTGAAATGAGAAATTTCACATACTTGAGCAGTGAAGTTTAAAGGGTGAAGTCAGCTCAATTTTTTAGAAACATGGGACAGAATAAATGTGGTCTTGGCTCTGCTGAGATGGGAAAAGACCACAGAGAAGTCGACCAACAGTGCCTGCTAGCACGTGTCTTTTTGCCTGTCCTGCAGTAGCGGTGCTGTAATTCACAACAGCTAAGTTGCCTTGGGGTCTCTGTCATGTGCTGGGCACTCTGTTGAGCTCGTGACATGCATTGTCTCACTTACTGTTTACATCAGTTCTTTGAGATAAAGGCTGTTTTTCGTCCTTTTTTATGATTGAGGAGACCAAGCTCAGAGAGGTTAAGTTACTTGAATGGGTCACACAGGTGGTAATGTTACCGAGTCCAGGCTTGTACTGCTCATGACATGACAGGCCAATAAATTGAGAGACGAGTTGTTGGGGCAAGGAATAGTGACTCTGTTTGCAAAGCCAGCAGATGGAAAAGATGGCAGACTAGTGTCCCAAAGAACCATTGCATCCAAATTAGAATTCAGGCTTCATTTATACTAAAAGGGAGGGAGTGTGGTTGGTCCTTGCAAACTTCTTGGTGTCAGAATCCTTTGTTCTTGCAGCTGCCCATGTAGGTCAGGTCACGATGTTCCTGTAAACCTCCAATAAGACAAATGTTATGCTCTGTTCTGCAACTTTTTATCTCTATATGAATGGAAAAGTGTTATACCTTTAAAGGTCAGAGCCTTGAGAACTACCCTGTATACTTCAGGCAATTGGCAACATTCTTAACTTGTAGCAAAAACAGTAGAACACCAAGTAAAAGAAACAGATCCAATATGGAGTCTGATTTGTTCTTCCCTATTACAGTAACAGCAGGAACCAAGTGTTTAACTGGGCTGGAATCCGAGCCTGTGCTCCAAGAACTCTGTAGTATGGCTTCTCCCTGTAGCTCTGATTATATGGAAGGCACGACCAAAAGGGAGGAGTGGGCATCTGTGGATATTGGAAACCCTGGGTCTCCCCTATGCCATATTAGGGAGCATTAGGACTATAAAGAGAGATGGAGGGCAGTGTTCGAAGGGTAAGGCTTGGAGGGCTGAGGTGCATAGGAACTTGGAGAAATACTTGGCCAATGCTTGTGCGAGGACCAAGGAGGCTGGCTGGGGAGGGGGCAAAAGCAGATACTTTTATTTGCGTCAAAAGCATTATTTCGTGTTTCATTTCCGTTAAATATCACAGGTCTTGGCTGTAGCTTTAGAAACACTTGCATCAACATGCTCCACGTGCTGGTGCGCAGAAAGTGAGCCGAGGCAAAACTGGCTCTGTGTGTCTTGGAAACAAAAATCAATGAGATGGTCAGAGTCAGGAAGGTTCAGAGCTGGAGTCCCCCTTGCAAGGTGATTTCTTGAAGCACCTCACCGCAGCCTAGCTTCTTGTTGTAAAATCTCAGGAAAGTGGAGATTTCCATCGCCGGCTGTTTCCAGCCTTTGTTGATGTGATACTGAATTTCTCCAAGGAAATTCTAGTCGTGTCGCCTCCCACCCACTGCGAACCCAAACAAAACACACAATTACAAGCTCAGCGCCACCTGGAGACCCCAGAACCATGCACGGCAAGGTAGAGCTTTATTAAGCGAGTGACTTTTGCCTTATGCTGGGGGAGTTGTTAATTAAAACCACTCACCCGTTAAGTTGGGAGAGAGGGAGGGAGACAGAAATTGAGGACAGCTAACAGACTGGTTTCCCTTCCGCCTTTGCAGGCTGGCGTAGCTATTTTAGACACGGACACAGACTTTACGCTTGAATAAACCATGCTCCAGAGGTGTGTGCAAGGTTTCCTGGGAACAGCTTTCATTCAGTGCCCTGCAGCCAGGCCTCCTGCATACAAAGAACCTGCCAGCCTCTGACCAAGTATGCATGACAGTTAATAATAAGGATCATGGTGGTAATAACAACAACTACCTGTTATTGTTTACTGAGCAATATTAGATGCCTGGCACTGTGCGCAGCACTTTATATACCTCGTTTCCTGTCAGCCTTGCCGTAATCTGTGTGGTCATCTGCTCGTTCTCCTGACAAGGATGCGGGGGCTTGGAGGGCATCGGTATCTTGCCCAGGGTCGCAGAGCCTGGTGAGTTAGGGAGCCGGGCCTCAAATGCAGATACCTGACTGCAAAGCAGAAGTGCAACCACTGTGTTGGGTTTTTACTGAAAACCCTGTAAGTTGTGTAAACATGTGAAAAATCTAACTCCTCTTCTCCTCTTCAAATCTATTTCTTCTCCTGTATTTCCACATCCATTTCTCATCCACAGCCCAGAAAGCATCTCAGCCTCTTCTGTTCCCTTGTTCCTGGAAGGCCAGTCACCAAGGTTGATGGATTCCGTCTCTTCACTTTCTCCTGCCATGGTTCCCTCTAGTGTTACTGTTCAGATGATTTGCATTCGTCCCCTCCTTGCTTCCTTTGCCTCTGATCTCGTCCATCCAACAAATCTATCCTATACTTGGGTGAGAAAACTCTTTCTAGAGTATAAATCTGATTACATTATCACTTGCTTATAATTTCTCAGTGGCTCCACCTTGCCTGCTGGGTAAACTCTGTGTTTGAGTTTCTGTGGCTGTAATAACAAAAGACTTGAAAATCTGGCTGCTTGAAACCAGCATTTGGTGTTGCTCACAGGTCTCTGCCTCAGGAGTCGGGACAAGGTACAGCGGAGATGGCTTGTCTCTGCTCTACCGAGTCTGGAGCCTCAGCAGGGAGGCCCCCAGGGCTGGAGCTGGTTTGATAGCAGGAGTACACGTCACTCCACAGCTTGTTCATGCACACGTCGTAACACTTGGATTGGGATGACTTGAAGGTTAGGATGTGAGGATGGCTTGGCTTCCTCACAACATGGAGGTCTCAGAGCCCCCAAGGACAAGGGATACAGTGAGCAAAGCAAAGTTTTCCCTTTCTCACCTACCTTGGAAGTCACAGAGTGTCACTTTCACTGGACCACATCGGCCAAAACAGATTCAAAGAGGGAGCATAGATCCCACCTCTCAGTGGGAAGGTCACCTTGAAGAAGACCACGTGGGATGGAGACGTTGCTGAGTCATCTTCGGAAAGTTACAGTCCGCCACATCCTACCCCCTGCATTGTCCAGCATGATGACACACAAGGCCCTCCGTGGTCCCACATTGGAGTGTAAGTTTCATGGAGACACAGCTCGTCTTCCTTACTGACCACGAATCCCCTGTACCCCACAGTGCATGGCACAGAAGAGGCCCTGCTTTCCTTTGGGAAGCTAATGAGTGACCTGCTTGCCCAGCCTCGTTTCTTGTCATCTCCACCATCCCCTCACTGCCCGGCCCTCCCCCACGCACCCTGGTCCCGCCACTCTGGACCACTGACATTTTCCTTGATGTGCATACCACACTCTTAGACCTCTGTGCCTTTTGCACGTGGCTGCTCTGTCCATAAATCCCTCCCCCCTCCATTCCCGTCCACCTGCCACGGTCCTTTAAGAATCTGCTGAAGCTGGGAGGCCTTCCCTGGCAGTGCCAGCAGACATCGCCTTCCTCCTCTGTGTCCCAAACACCTGGTAAAACCTCCCAGATGGCTCATCTCAGTTCCTTTTGCTTTGTCTGTTTGTATAACTGTCTATCCCCTAGACTAGGATATCCTTGAGCAGAGGGATTGTGTCTTTTTACGCCTGCATTTCTAACATCTTCTACCATACCTGCTGTATGGGTTTAGTGACATGTTTGGAATGAAGGGAGGGGGAAAGAGGGTAATTATAACAGTGGTACCACTGCCGCTGATGATACTGCTGTTGCTGGTAATAACGGCAGCCAGTGATTGTGGAGTACTTTTAACGTGGCAGGCACTTTTCAAGTATTGAATCATTGGATTCTTAGGGAAATCCTAGGAGGCCTATAACACTGTTACTATCCCCATTTTATAGATGTGGAAACTGGGGATAAAAGACGCCACTTGTCCAAGGTCATCCAGCTACTAAGGGGTGCAGCCACCTGCTGGGTTTTAGGTTCTGAGACCCAAAGATGTTTCTTGGTTTTAGAGAGCTCTATAAATCCTAACCTTCAGCTGATGAGTAGGATAATAATGTGGGAGGTGAAAGAGTAGCTGCTGGTTAGACAATGTCTGTTTTGTTCTTGGTGCCAGGTTTGAAGAGGTTCAGAATTAGGCAAAGGTTTGTTTAGGGAAGCGTGACGAGGAAGGAAAAAGGGTTCAAAATGTAATAGAAATATCTGTAGAAACTAGATCTGCTTGGCGTGGACAGTACTTAGAAAAGCAGTAGGTTCCAGAGGACCAAACTCAAATTGTGGGTGGCAGTTAGACTTTCACTTTTAATTTCCTAAACACCAAGGTTACTGTTAACCAGTGTAAATGAAAAACATGCTAAAAATCAGACCTAGTCAAAGTGGGCTGGGCTCTTTTTTAAGGACATAAGCCTCCTGTTCCTGAGAGTAATCAAGCAGAATCTGGAAACCTGTGTCCACATGTTGTAGAAGGGATTCCTGTATGAGGTGAGAAGCTGGGAGAGAGGACCTGTAAAAGTGTAAGATTCAGGGGGTCCAGTTCCCATAGGAATGACTGAGGTCCTGATAAGGATGGAGCAGAGTTGGGCGTCGTGTTCAGGAGAAGGTCTCTTTGACAAGACTGGTTTCCACAGGTCATGCCAGCCTGTGGGTGGTAGCAGGACACCAAAGCTGTTCCTTCGAAAAATGTTCTCACCCATGCCCCCTTCAAATAAACACAAGAATCAGACCCACTTCTTTCCCTCGCTGCAGGTTCTGGTCTGGCAGATGTCAGAGTAGCTGTTGAGAGTCACTGTGAGCTCAAGGGGCTGCACACCTGCCGAGATATTACTGAAAGTTACACTTGTTAGGTTGTATAGTGAAAATGATAGATTTTTAAAAATTGAAAGATAGTTGATTTACAATGTTGTGTTAGTTTCAGGTATACAGCACAGTGATTCGGTTATATATATAACTGAATATATCTATTTTATATACAGTAGTGTAAATCCCAAACACCTAATTTATGCCCCCCTTCCCTTTTGGTAACTGTAAATTTGCTTCCTATATCTGTGGGTCTATTTCTGTTTTGTAAATAAGGTCACTTGTATTTTTTTTTTTTTTAGATTCTATATATAAGCAATATCATCATATAACATTTGTCCTCTGTATGGCTTATTTCACTTACTATGGTAATCTCTCGGTCCATCCATGTCACTGCAAATGGCATTATTTCGTTCTTTTTTATGACTGAGTACTATTCTATTGTATATATGTACCACATCTTCTTTATCCATTCATCTGTTGATGGACATTCAGGTTATTTCCATGTCTTGGCTATTGTAAATAGTGCTGTTATGAACACTGGGGTGCATGTATCTTTTCAAATTAGAGTTTTCTCTGGATATATACCCAGGAATGGGATTGCTGGATTTTTTAAAGTGTAAAATGTTACAATATTGAATAAGCCCACTCTCACTATGCAGGGTCGAAGGGGTGTGGCTTTGCCCCTGCCCTGTTTGAATGATTCCTTCAGCTCATCTGTCTCCCATTCTTGTGAAAGTGGAAACGTTTGAACCAGTGGAAGCGCGAGAAATTCAGGGACCCTGTGCCTTTGTACAGCACCAGCCAGCTGTTGTGACTGCAGCTCCCCCTGCCCTGCTAGCAGGTAACTTGAGTATCCTGTAGACAACCAGCTTTTGCTTGATTCCCGCTCTGGAGGTCACCGGCCGGGGTTCTGGCTCCCTCCCAGCCTGCCCTTCCCGCCAGCGCTCCAGCTGCCGCGGGGTGCCCTCCGGACGTTCACCACCCGGGCCGCTCTGTCTGTCCCCAGGCTGGCTGGTTTGCCTGGATTCTTGGCTGCTGGGTGTCTCCTGCCCAAGTTACCTGCCGAGCTCCAGCAGCCGCCTTGCTGTGGGGAGACACACCTGTCCTTCTTGCAAACATGCCTGTGGCACTGTCCAGGCCCATACCTGTTGAAATTCTACAGGGAAGCAGTTTTTGCCTTTCCAGCTGAACTCCCTGCTCTACTGGTTTCACTTTTTACTCCTTTTTAGAACATCACAGACAATGGGGAATTCAGCCAGGGGGCAACATGCCTGCCTTCAGCTCAGGTTCATGAGCCACTGAGAGTGGCATTGACCTTGTTCCCTACACTGGGTGCTCTGCTCATGCCATGCTGTCCCTTGAATGGGACCTATGACCCCTCCCTCTAAGCCTTTTCTCACTAGCTGCCCCTGCCTGGGGGACCCCCATCTTCCTAGAAGTCTTCCTTGAATCCTTTAGCTAACATAGCCTCTATTAATGTATTTGACTTTCCTCTAAGTAGATGCAAGGATGTCTCACTTCTTTGTATTCCCCAAATGTTTAACACATATATCATACATTAAAGCAACTTAATTCTAGGTTATTATTTATTCTTTCATTTAGTGTACCAAGAACATTTGATAGGTACCTATCTCAAGAATTCTAGGCAGAATCTAGGGACTGGGCATAGTGAAGCAAAAGTACAAGCTTGAAAATAATAATCATAATTATAATAATACTGGTCATACATTTGTTGAAGTTGTTGGGTGAGAGGCTGGAAGACGAGGAGATAAATAGGTAAACAGTTAAAACAAAACGGAAAATAAAGGAACTAAACTTTAATTTTATCATAAAAGATTTATTGAACATGATAAATTTATTGAACACAAAAATATATTAAAATGAAAACACATCAGTGGCTACTTTCTAGTTGTGTTTCCTTGGGTAAATCACTTAAACTCTCTGAGTGTCAGTTCTGCATCTGAGAAATCATCAGACCAAGTAATCTTCGGAACCTCCCACCACCCCCCGATCTAATATTCTGTAGTTCCGTAAGACTGTGTATTATTGGTGTTTTTCTTAAATGGTTAATGGTTTTTCTAAAAAATAAATTTATTTATTTATTTTAGTTTTGGCTGCATTGGGTCTTCGTTGCTGTGTGCGGGCTTTCTCTACTTGTGGCGAGCGGGGGCTACTCTTCGTTGCGGTGCACAGGCCTCTCATTGCAGTGGCTTCTCTTGTTGCGGAGCATGGGCTCTGGGAGCATAGGCTTCAGTAGTTGTGGCTCACAGCCTCAGTAGTTGTGGCTCATGGGCTCAGTAGTTGTGGCTCGCGGGCTCTAGAGTGCAGGCTCAGTAGTTGTGGCGCACAGGCTTAGTTGCTCCGCGGCATTGGGATCTTCCCAGACCGGGGCTCGAACCTGTGTCCCCTGCATTGGCAGGCGGATTCTTAACCACTGCGCCACCAGTGAAGTCCCTGTTGGTGTTTTTCTTAATGCCTGGTTGCATTTAAGGTGATGTTTTAGAGGTACAACCTTTTCAGGCTGGGAGGTGGGTGAGATGATCTTAAAAGACATCCAGTATCTCAGCACTAAGATGCTAGAGGAGGCAGAGCATGGTGAGTGAGGCCACCGCACGTCAGTGTGCAGATGAGCAAGGTGGGTTTTTTTTAATTCTTTTCCATGATGGTTTATCACAGGATATTGAATATAGTTCCCTGTGCTATACAGTAGGACCCTGTTGTTTAGCCACCCTATATATAATAGTTTGCATCTACTAAGCCCAAACTACCAAGCCATTCTTCCCCCACCCCCGCTCCTCCTTGGCAACCACAAGTCTGTTCTCTATGCCTGTGAGTCTGTTTCTGTTTCATAGATAAGTTTATTTGTGTCATATTTTAGATTCCACACACAGATGATATCATATGGTATTTGTCTTTCTCTTTCCAACTTACTTCACTCAGTATGATAATCTCTAGGTCCATCTGTGTTGCTGCAAGTGGCATTATTTTGTTTCTTTTAATGGCTGAGTAGTATTCCATTGTATGTATGTACCACATCTTCTTTACCCATTCATCTGTCAATGGACATTTAGGTTGCTTCCATGTCTTGGCTATTGTAAACAGTGCTGCTGTGAACATAGGGGTGCATGTATCTTTTCGAATTATGGTTTTCTCCAGATAGATGCCCAGGAGTGGGGTTGCTGGACCCTATGGCAACTCAAGCACGGTGTTTTAATCATTGAGGAGCACATCGTTTGTTTTTTGGAGTTTGTACCATGTTGGACCCCACAGGCACTTCTTGGAGTAGGACAGACGTTTACCAGCCTTAGTAGAAAAGGGCATTTTTCTGTGGCTCACATGGGAGAGACCCAGGCATTTTCTGGGGAACGCCAAGGTGGAGGCTGGGCTGATTTTTCTTTTTTTCCGGTGGCCCTTGGTTTGTGCAGGAAGCCCTTTCAATTTAGAATTTTGTTTTGTTTTTAAGATTTTAAGAATTTCAGCATGCCCTGTTTTACCAGGATTATGCAGTACAGCTTCTTTGGCGGAAGGGGTGGGACCCCAAAGAGGCAGCTGTGAGATCTGCCTGTCGTGGCTCAGGGCAGGGAGGGGCCCCATCCCCACTCTCAGCCACAGTCTCGTTCCTTCTGTGTGAATATATCCTGAGACACTTCTGTGACTGTACGATGCATGTTTAGATGGCCTCACTTAATATGGAGGCCTGGTGCTCACGTAGTTCAAAATCTGAGCTCTCCAGGAGGAGAATGGCTGGTTCCCATTCTCACAGAACTTTAACTCGGTGTTTTTCAGACTTAAAAAAAAAAAAAGCAGAAACTCTCATATCCCTTAATGTGAAGACATCACACTCTGAATTGGGGGGAGGAGGAATGTGAGAGTAAGAATAAGTGTGTCTTTAGAAAATTACCGTCTCTTCAGTAGTTACACGTGAACCAAAATTCTGTCAAACTTTATAGAATACCTTATAAAAATCATTGGGCCTTTTTAGTTGTTTGTTTAAAGTGGTAAATTTATAACATCACATATGCTTTTCCAAACTCCTGCCCCACCCCAGCGACGGGCCCACTGCCATGGAGACCTGGTGTTCTGGCTGCTGGGGTGCTGTTTCTGAAGGTGACCCAGTGCTCATGGACAAATGGAAAAGCACACAGGGTCAGGCATCCTATGTTGTCAGCTGTTGTGTCTACTGGGCTTGCCGGATTTAGTGGCAGGTAATTCGAGTATCCTTGGGGTCACCCAGTTTTGGCTTAATCCCTGTGCTTGAAAGCCAGAGGCCTATGTACGTATTTCTTTGTGTTGGAAATACATTTATCAAATTCCATTTAGAATGAGTGCCCAGAATAATGATTTTCTTAATGAAAATGTTACCTAGTAGAAATTTAGCATCTAAGACCACACAGTGAATCCACTGTACATTTTAGATCCTTTGTATTGATACACGTATGTCTGTGTGAGCTGTCTGATTTCCTTGCCCCAACCCAAGGCTGCCTGGCAAACACCTTCTCATCCTTCAAGATGCCGCTTGAGGGTTTCTTCCTCTAAGAAGCCTTTTCTGGCCCTTCTCCCTGCTCTGGCCCTTGCTGAGCCCCATGCAAACATTGACATGTCTGTTCCCCTCACCCAGACTCTAAGCCCCTCAAGGTCAAGGACTGGATCTGATTCTTGTATCCCGAGCACCCAGGCCAGTGCCTGCCTGACAGCAGGGGCGGCATAAACGTGTACTGAACAAATGACACCACCTCAAAATGTGGACCATCTCTAGGGCAGCAGCCTGCATAGGGCTGTAGTGCGGTGCTTCCTGTAGCCTCCCAGCTGCTTTCAGAAATCTTTACTGAGGTTGGGTGATGTCCCAAGGCCTGCTTTATGTCTCAGAAGGGGTTGCCCCCCAGTTACGTGAGTCACCTTCGTCCTCCACCTGTCCTCAGTACCCCTGGGCATTACTTTGAGCCACAGTGTAGATAAGACAAAGTGAAACTTACATAAACCTAAAGTCAAGTGGCAGCTGGCTTCTCCCCAGTTTGGAAGTGACCCTGGTTACTACCTAGGGGTGTCTACATGCAACCAAAAGGGAAGGAGACTCTGGATGTCCGATTCCCACCGCTGGGAGCTCTAGTCATCTTGGAAAGGAAACGCACAACCCTGAACACCAGCACAAATTCCGTCGACTCAAGGTGAAAAGTGAACTTGTGTCGTACAGAGCTTTAGGGGTCGGGGAGTCATGTCAGAAATCATGGGAATGATAAGGTGTAGCGGCAACCAGAAGATTGGCAAGCGTGTCCCGGTGCGTGAGAAGTGCCTGGGAGGATGGATTCTTTTGAAACAGAAGGTTATTTCAGGGTAAAGGCATCTAATTATGACACCCCCGCTGAGCCCCCCACAAATGACCCCCAGTACTCTGTATTCAGCGTAGCTGGCACTGCTCACTTGTGTCCCTTCCCAGTGTGGGCTTCCACAGTTGGACTGTTCTGGGGCCTGTAGGCCTGAAAGTCCACGTGCAAGAGTTAACTGATACTTTAGAAGAAACTTAGAGTTCTAACAGCTCTTATCAGGCTGTGATCTGAGATGGAGGGGCCATTAGGAATCAGGGATCGGGTACTCTTTTTTTTTTTTTTTTTTTTTTTTTTTTGAGGTACGCGGGGCTCTCACTGTTGTGGCCTCTCCCGCTGCGGAGCACAGGCTCCGGACGCGCAGGCTCAGCGGCCATGGCTCACGGGCCCAGCTGCTCTGCGGCATGTGGGATCTTCCCGGACCGGGGCATGAACCCATGTCCCCTGCATCGGCAGGCAGACTCTCAACCACTGCGCCACCAGGGAAGCCCGGGATCGGGTACTCTTAACATGCATGTTGCCCCCTTAATATACAGGGCCAAGACTAGTTATTATAAAGATTTGAAAGTTAAGTTACTGTTACACTATAGTCACATTATGGTGACTTTTTAACTAACTCTTAGGGAAACTGAGGTCAGTCTAGCTCACAGTTCCTCCATCCAGCTCTCAAGACTTAAGCCAGCATTTCTGACAGCTTGATCCTGACTGCAAGAAAATTATTTAACCAAAAAAAAAAGGAAAGAAAAAGAAAATTACGTGTCTGTTAAAAGTACAGATTTGAGGGAAGGGATGAACAGGGGAGGACAGGACGTTTTTAGGGCAATAAAACGTTAGCTGTGTGATACTGTGACAGTAGATACATATCGTTATGCACTTGTCAAAACCCATAGAACTGTACAGCACAGTGAACTGTAACATAAGCTGTGGGCTTTGGTTAACAGTGTATCAATATTATTGATAATAATGTTAGTTATTAGTATCAAATAATGTATCAGTATTAGTTTATCAGTTTTAACAAATGTATCACACTGATGCAAGATGTTAATAGGGGAAACTGGTGGAAGGGGAGAAGGAGTTTAATGGAGCTCTACTTTCCTCCATGCAGTTTCTCTGTAAACCTCAAAATGCTTTAAAAAAACAAGGTCTATTTAAAAACGCCTCACTAATGGCATTCTGCATCTGTGAAGCTGGGACCTTGGAGTCTGCATTTTTCTCGGGTTCCCCAGATGATTCGGGTGTATTCTAAGGTTTGAGAATTCCTGGATATCAGTCAGTCTCCTTTCACCATCTGTTTCATTCCAAGAAAGAGCTTAAAGGGGCTTTGTCTAGAGAACTGTCTCCTGTGTGCTAGAATGTGTTTCATCTTTCAGTAGGTGGACAGAAAGCTTCCTGCTCGTGCTAGAAATACCTGCTGCAACCCCACACTGACAGTTGAGCCACAGTAAAGAGAATTCAGGCCAGACCAAATTCCAGACATGGGGGCTGTCAAATTTCCAAAGCATGCAGCCTTTCTTCAGTAGGGTGCCCTGCCAACACCCATTTTAAACAAGCATAGTTATGGGTTGTAATGAAAAATTTATATGTGTGTATTTATTTAAATAGGGGTCATAAATAGGGATAAATTGTTATAATCCCTGGCTCTCTGTGTGACTGTGTATTTTATTAGTACAGTTACGGATTTATATGTATAGCATTGATATATGTATAGATCTGTAGGCAAGCTAAACCGAAATGCTCTGGTAATCAGTGCTAGATGGAATTTTGTTAAACTTGTAAAAATCCACATTACATTCTGCAAAAGATGCAAGAACCATAGCAGCATGTTTCCTCACCATGCAGGAATTTTCCCGCTAGATCAGTCTCTCCTCTGCTAGGAGTTTGGTGGAGGCAAACCCAAACCCACAGCAGTGGTGAGATCGAGTCTGTGTGCTAGAAGCCAGGGTGACTTGTGAGTTACAGCGATGCCACGTGCCAGCGCGAAGTCCGTTTACAGCAAAGACAAGCAAACACCTTGCTCTGCGGAAACTGTATATGTCGAAGGGACCGACTCAGCCAGGATCCACTTCTGCCCTAACTCCACAGAGGGGCCACTAACACGGGGCCTGGGTTGGGGTGGGGGGTCTGTGACCTGACTTGAACTGGATACATGTTTTATTCATACGAGAAATAGGCTCCATGGCTTTCAGGGGTTTCTCTGAGGGGTCCACAACTTAAGAAGATTTAGGAATTTCTGCTTCAGATCGTGGTCTCTAAACTGCCTTTGGTTGCATCAGAAAGAGCTTGTTCCTCCATTAGATGCTATATTTGTTTTTTAAACATACATATGCTTTGTGACTGAAACACTGTGCATACTATAATACCTGCATACACACAGGATTTACAAGGGACGTGATAAGAAATGAATATAAACAGAAGCATTTTCGTTTTCACCCCTGTGGGTCATCTTATGCTCCCCACTGCAGAGACCACTGCTTGAGGTCACTGCTTTCCTTTTTTTTTTTTTTTTTTTTTTTTTTTGCGGTACGCGGGCCTCTCACCGTTGTGGCCTCTCCTTTTTTTGCGGTACGCGGGCCTCTCACTGTTGTGGCCTCTCCTTTTTTTGCAGTTACACGGGCCTCTCACTGTTATGGCCTCTCCCGTGGCGGAGCACAGGCTCCAGACGCGCAGGCTCAGCGGCCATGGCTCACGGGCCCAGCCGCTCCGCGGCATGTGGGATCCTCCTGGACCGGGGCACGAACCCGCGTCCCCTGCATCGGCAGG
This sequence comes from Pseudorca crassidens, assembly GCF_039906515.1. NCBI lineage: Eukaryota > Metazoa > Chordata > Mammalia > Artiodactyla > Delphinidae > Pseudorca > Pseudorca crassidens. The sequence goes on along the minus strand of NC_090304.1, from coordinate 36,474,565 downwards.
CGGACTCTCAAGCACTGCGCCACCAGGGAAGCCCTGCTTTCCATTCTTTAATGCACATTAGAACGACGTGGGGACTTTGTTGAACTGCAGGGTCTGATTTGGGAGTTCTGGGATGCCACAGTTCCAATAAGTTGCCAGCTGCCGCTGAAGCTACTGGTTCGGCGGCAGGTAGAGGATGAGGCAGGTGTTGAGTTTTGCGGCATGACCCCTGCAGTGTGCCTTCTGTTCTCTTCAAGCAGCTTTGCAGCACCTATAGCTTTCGGAAATAAAGTCTGTGGCACCACGTTCACCCAGTGAGGCTTAATGGACCCCCCTGGGACCTTTTGACTCCTCCTTTACTCAGGCCTGCCTTTTCCCGCTGTTACCTCTGTCTCCGTGGCCTGCTGGAGCTGAGCTCTTGCCTGACTTGCTTAGCAACGTCTTTGCCGTGCTCCCCAGAGAGGCGTGCTCCGGTGACTAGGTAGCCAGAGTAGGCTCCAGCCCTGCTGAGCCTGGCTCACTTCTGCAGACTTGCCTTCCTGCTACACCAGGCTCAGAGAATTGAGCCAGGGTTTCCCCAATCGTCTGACTCACTTCACAGCCAGGACTGACTGGATGAGACGGAAGTGAGATGCAGATGAGCCACGGACGGAGCTGGTGCCCCTTGAGCTGTGGATGCTCCCCGTTGGTGGTTCCTGGCCATTGAAGGAACTTCCCTGCAGTGAAAGTGACATCTATCTGCCAGAGCCCTGTTCTGTGCTCTGGCCTCGGGTGGCTGCTCCAGGATTCAGCGAAATAAGGGCAGATTTTGCTGGAAAGGAAAATTGAACGCTCATATCCTCCTAAAAAGAGCAAGATACCAGCTCGGGGATGTCCTGAAGAGCCAGCTGTCCTAGAGCACCCTGGGAAGTCGTGCTGATCTCTGCCCCAACCCTGCTCCGAACAGGAAGGTAGGAAACTGGTCCTGTAGGGGCAGCAGAGTTATTGGAGGAGTTCCCTAAAAGCCATGAACACCAAAGCAATGTTTCTTGATTATTTGTGTGGTCTAGTCTGGATTACTTATACCTGAAGTCGTATTATTGCAGGGAAACCGAATGAAGAAAGACATTTGAAACTTAGACTTTCTCTCTGAAGGCCGCTGTAAGTTTCATTTCACTGTGTGTCAGTTTGGGGTGGTCCATGATAGAGAAGCAGCAGCAACCTGTTCTTTGGTTAGGACTCACCTTTATTTGATTTTCAGATATTAAGGCTATGCAGTGGGTAGGGTCTTAGAATTGCTCTGTGATACGTTTCCGTACTTGTCATTGGAGGTGAGGGCAGCAGCGGGGTGGATTGGTAAATGAAATATGCCATAGTTGCCTCAGATTTTGTGCCTAAAACCTGAGGGCAAAGCAGTTTCCAAGTGTTTCATTAGTCAAATTTTAAGTGTTCACCTAAATTTTAGTGCTGCAGTCTTACTATTATTATTTTTGCTGGAGAGGAAAACTGAACTCTCACATCCTCCCAAAAAAGAGCACTGAAAAGTTTAAAAATCTGGATTTTTCCAACCATGTTTTTGCATTTCAAATGCATCTTCTCCCCTTAAGTCAAATGTAGCAGATTCTTTTTTGTCACTAAGATCAACTTTCTTCAAAAGGATTCAGGCAGCTTTGTTAGACTTGCTTGTCAGTTTGTCCTTCCATGACCCAGAGTGAAATTTATTCATCTGACTTCTAAGAGGCCCTAAACTAAAGGGATCCTTTTACAGGTTGGTCCAGAAACTCAATTTACATCCTAATAAACTTAGAATGTAAATGTCAGGCCTATTGTAATGGAGTCGAAGAGCATTGTGAAAGCATTGGTTGTTTGGGGACTTGGGTGTTGGTGAAACTCGAATGCAAGGTCTTTTCATCTGCCCACATCATTTTCTTTAACCTTATACAACGAAGTATTTGTTGATGTATATGTTCATACATTTATATTGATGTTGGCAAGGAATAGTTTTTAAATATGCAGTTCTTTTATTCCATTTTTCTTTGCTATGTTCACATTTAAACCAAATGTGTGTCCCAGAAATACAGACAAGCTGACATTTCTTTGAAGAAAAGTAATCACTGAGGCTCGATTTTTTTTTTTCTGTCGGTATTGCTTTCACTTCTTGCCTCTGAGAGTTTTAAATTTTTTTATGCTGTGCTGTATTAGGAATACATTGAAATACATCAGTGTACATATTTTTCTCCCTTCCCATCCCCTCTCACCTCCCCCAGTTCTTGACAGAAGGTGATTTCCTTTGCGATTAGTGCGCCAGCCCGTTTGTGTTCCTTATGCGCCAGGTTGGGAACTTTGAGAAGGAGGGGTCCTCTTTCCCTCCTTCTGAAGGTGACTCACAGAGCCAGTTTCGCTTGTTCTACATTGTTGCCTCACTATGTACATGTAAAGAAGGAGGAGGGAGCTGTTGACAGCGTTGGACTCAGAATTTAGCGTATTTGTTCTGACAGGTCCTATGAGATTCCAAAGCTTTTTCATAGCTCCTGTCCGTTACACAGGATGCACCTATTTTGTTGAGAAAGTTCCTTGTCATAGGCTTGTTGCCTTCACAGGTCTCTTTTAGATGGAGGGATGGTGAGGTCTACCCTGCAAGCCTGGTCATTTCCCGAAGGTCTGGGGTGACTCAGACAGGATCCGGACAAGTGGCGTGTTCTGAAAAATCTACAGGAGATATCAGTGAGACAGTGCTTGCCAAAAATGGAGTGTTGAATGGTGGAGGAATCGAAAACCTGTTACTCACTAATTTACTACCTTCATAGCTTCCCTGGCTTCCGGGCAAACGTCTCAGCTCTGCCTGGCCTCCCAGCCCTTCCTGACTGTGCCCCAGTCCCCTTGCAGCCCAGCTCCTGTCTTTGTTCCTGCTGCTCTGGCAACAGTGAACTACTTCCCATCCTCTTACCCTCCTCTTTGCTTTTGTACATGTTATCTATGTGCCTAGATGGATCCTCCTCCTTTGGCTGGCAAACTCCTATGCTCCCTTCAAAGGCCAACTGTGACTCCTTCCCCTTTATGCACAGAGCCTGTCATACATCCGTCTGGAATACGGCTCATCCTGCAGTAGGAGAGTTACCTATTTACATATCTGAGACCCTTGTTGACTTTGAGCTTCACTAAGCAGGACAGGAATGAGACCTTTCTGTCTCTGTAACCCCAGCCTGGCACAGAGCACGTAATATTTGTGGAATTGAAAGGGGAGGAGGGACTGCAGAGTCACTACTCAGAGACACGAGCCATTGCTGCTGCTGATAGTAACAGCAGCTAATGAATTTTAAGGGCTCCTGATATAGCAGGCTCTGGGCATTATACACACTGTCTCAGTCTACCCACCACGGCCCTGTGAGGTTAATCTGTAGTTTCACTCATCTTGCAGATGAGGAAACTGAAACTTGGAGAAATTACCCTCCAAAAGTGGCAAAGCTGGGATTAGAACCCACCTACCTGTACTTGATCTTGACCTCAGTTTCCTTGTCTTCATCTAAAAAATAGAGATAAAAATAACACTTGATAAGATTCTTTTGAAGATGTCATGACTTATGTGAGGCACTTAGCACAGCACCCAGCAAGGATCAGTAACCGTTAGTATTTGCTAACAATGACACACACAAGGGCCCTCAGCTAGCGAGGGGCAGGGGATACTTTGAACCCAGGACTCGCTGACAAGGTAGAGCCATGCTCCTAACTCTGATGCTCGTGGGCCACCCCAGGGTGCCCCAGCCTTGAAAAGCAAGAAAAACACCCCACAGACACCCTGTCTCTTTAGCAGAGGCTCCCGCTCTCCATCCAGGAGCCTCTGGGGAAGCAGCGGAACCTCCACCCATCACTGCGGAACTGGGGAGGACAGTGTGGAAATTGTTCAGTTGCCTTGGTGGCTTAGGACCCCAGGAAGCCAGCATTAGGATATTACCAGCACCTCATTAGGCTCCAGCACTAATTATTTATTTCTCCACGGAGAAGGCAAGTGTAGCCCTGGTGCTCAGGGATTCGGTCCCTAGATCAGCTGGTTCCTTTCCTTCTGACCTCAGGCAAGTCACTGCATCTCCACGCAGTGGGAGCCTCTGATAAAGCTGCATCCCGGAGATGGGATGCAGCCATCCCTCCCAGCCTCCTGAGCCGTCAGGAACATAAACCTTTACACCTCCCAGGGCGAGGGCTGGTCTTTTAAATCGGCACACCAGTGACGGCTTCATCTCTAAAATTATGCTTCCTAAAGGGATGAACTGACAGCAGTCTATATTAATGCATTCAGTAGCCAATTCCTGTAGAAATTTGAGTTGAACCAAAAAATATATATTTTTCATTGAGACCAGAAGAGTTATTAAAAATATATACAGAGCTTTTTATAAATCAGACTACTGTATTTGGTGGATAATAATTTTAGAAATAAATACTTTAAGTTCTTGAGTGTGAGTCTGGTTCAAGTGACAGCTATCTCCAGTGCTGTGCTGTCTTGCAGTGAGAGGACATAGAATTTAGTTTGAATATTGAAAAAAATATGATTGAATACGTTTTTACAGATCTCTGGGAGAAGAGGTAAATTCCCTCTTTTCCTTAACCACTTCTGACTCCTCCCTCCCTCCTTCCCTCTCTTTCTTTCTCTCTCTCTCTCTCCCTCTGTCTCTCTCTGTCTGTCTGTCTGTCTGTCTGTCTGTCTGTCTCTCTCTCTCTCTCTCACACACACACACACACACAATGAATGAAATAGATTTGTAAAGAAACTAGATCGTTGTCACATTGGTTACATTCGATTCTGGCTTTCAGTCTTGGGTGCATTTGAGAAGGCAGAGGATCCTGATTTATCCTTGTCTTTCCCCTCCTCTCTGCCTAAACAGAATCAGAATTCCCAGCAGCAGTTGACAAGCTAAGTTAGCATATCCAGTCCCATCTCTCCAAGGCCCCCCACCTTCATCGGGGGTCAGTTTTTGACACCACCATCTTGCACCTGGTGTTAGTGGGCTGGGGGCTGCAGCACATCTCAGCTTTCAGTCTCTGGAATGCTCACCAGCTCTTGGCCTTCACAGAAAGCCAGGGCTGTGTATGTGGGGGCCTCCGTCTACATGCCCGGGTAGGTGTAATTGCCCAACCGTGTGTGTTGTTTCACCAGCAATAAAAATCCAGCAGGGAAATGAATGCTAAAATTAGTTTGTCCTTTGACAAGATCTCCCCAGTTGAAAAATTTTTGTTTATCTATATGGCCGAGCAGACTTTGCTAAAATCGAAATTAACTGCCTTGTTTAATGGTGCAGCAGATTGTGTTTTGAAGAGCTTCCACTGAAATCTCCTTGAAAGGACATTTACTCTAGAAAGTCTAGCCTCTGGCAGAGTTACTGCATTTTTCTGTAGGTGTTTTTTTTTTTCTCCTTATGTTAATTGTAGGATGCACACATGAAGTCCACCACTGGACCCAGGGTCACTACATCTGTTGCGTGACTGGGTGGGTGGGTGGATGGATGGGCAGATGGGTTGACTGACAGGTAGACAGTTTAATTGCCATATGTCTTAGATGTCAAATTTGCTGACATTTAAGAGCGAGAAGAACCTGTAATCGGTTTCCTCCCAAAATGTTTTTTGCTAAACTTCACCCTATGGCTGTATCTTTGGGCTTCATTCAACACAAGCAATATTTATTAAGCACTTAGTATGTGTTAGGCACATGGGATATAGATTTGAACAAAATGAAATAGTCCCTGCAATCAAGGAGTTCACTATCCAGTGTGGGAACCAAGCATCCAAACGTCATTACACAGATAATTATTTAACTGCAGCTGCAATCGCTGGGGTTTTTGGGTTTTCTTTTTTCCTTTTTCTTGAGGAATAAGTCAGATACCATAAAATTCACCATTTTAAAGAGTACAATTCGTTGGGTTTTAGTATATTCACAGGGTGGTTTTTATCGTACAGTTGAGTGAAAAAAGCCAGTCTGTTGTGTTATTTTACTGGTGCAAACAATCGGTTTGACTGACTTCAGCAGATTTTCCATTATGCTGGCGTTGTGATCATTAATGTCATAAACGGGGGGTGAATGGGGCCATCAGAGAAGTCAGTTCAGACGTGGTATCCTGGAAGCTGCCCTAAGGGAGAGTTCTTTTGACCCAAAACAGAAGCCCCTTCTCACCCAAGATGGCTTCTGTGAAAACTTTCTTCTCTGACCCTAAGTTGATCCTACTGGTTCTGGGAAACCTCCACAGCATCCTGTAAGTCCATTTTTCTAAGAATATATCCTAAGAAGTTCCTAAACTAGAGGTGGAAGAATCTCAAGGATTGAGAACCCTCAGGATCTACGCCATATATTCTAAAGCCAAGATACCAAAGGCAGTGAAACATTCCATGATGAGCTTGGCTGACTGTTGCAACAAAACAACCACTCGTTCATTGGTCTTCTTACTTCCTATTATTTGACTTGACATGCAAATCACTTGCACTTTCGGATGCATTGCAGGTCAATCTGATGGGGCCCGTGTGGGAATCTAAGGGATCTGAGTTGGATTCTGGCTCTGCTCGAATTTTGCTTTGAATTCTGGTTCTCCTCTGGAGATGGGGGTGATGGCACAAGCAGTCTCCTTTGTGGGGTGTCGTGGAGGAGCAGAGGTCCATGAAGTAAAGCTGCTTTGGACCTGAACTACCTCCTACTGGTAGGTAATCTTTCAGGAACTGGTCTGATTGATAGATAGTCAGCCATCTATACAGAAAGTTTCAGGGGTCTCCCCTTCCCCCTGACTGATTTCATCAGAAGATAGCTTTGTGGCATCACCGAGAGATCTAGAAAATAAAGGAGCGTTACTGTTATTCAGAGAGTTTGGGACACCCCCCTTAAGACATCAGTATCAGAGGTGAAATTTACCCTTGTAGCTACTTCAAGATGATGACTGTCCTAATAACATCTTCTGTTTCTACGATCTTATACAAATTATAGAGCACTGTGATATTCCTTATCTCACTAATTCTCATGTCCACCTTGTGATACAGGAAGGCTGTGATATTCACACAGTTTAGATGAAAAACACAGGACTCAGAGAAATGACTTGCCCACGACGGCAAAGCTGGCTCTTGTATCCTCCATCTTTTCTTTCTTTTCATCTTAAAAGCTTGCCTACTTTTTCCATTGCACTGTTCTGTAACATTTTTCCCTATGACTTGCCGATGACTTGTCAGTTCCATTCACAGTACTTAGGTAAAACACCTGCTTGTATAATTGCTGACATTAAAAAGAATGTCATGAATGCATCTGACAGTTAATTTTATTTACTAGTTCCCTTCTGCTTCATAGGTTCCTGTGAGTTTGGGTTAATTAAGCCGACGTATTTTTGCTAGCAAGCTGGTGATCCTTTGGGTTGAGTCAGCTGAGTTATCCCTGTGCTGTGATCAGTGACAGAGCCTTGGGAAAGCCTCAGTTCCTTCCCCCGTAGAGCACAGGATGGCCGTGCAGGACTTCTGGATATGAACCGCAGGATGGCACAGGACCTGCCCTTAACCATACCTTTGCGTCATCCTCTTCTTCTTTCAAAGGTACATGACCGATGGTGGACTTGGCCTCTACACCCGCCGCCTGAACCGGCTCCCTGATGGGATGGCTGTGGTGCGGGAGACCCTGCAAAGAAACACCTCCCTGGGCCTCGGAGATGCTGACAGGTAAGCCTGCTCCACTCGGGGTTGCTCAGGTGTGGAGGTCATTCCAGAGGGGGCTGAGAAATGAGGGCAGTGATAGTGAGAGCGGATGGGTGCTACCTTAACCCACCAGAGGTTGGGAGGCCTTGAAGCTGGGCCTCTGGTTAGGAGCTGGCACAGCAGGAGGGAGAGGACCGCTGACCAGCTCTTGCATCCTGCTTCTGGGTGGGATGGTGCTTCTGACAGCACGAACCCAGCGAGCTCAGGCTGGGCAGTTTTTGTTGTTGTTTTGACTGTTGCTACTGCATCTTTATCAGTTCAGCAGGCCCTGGGGATCTGCTTTGCTTCCTCTGTTAGCCAGCTTTCTAGGTATTGCACCTCGGAAGGAACAGAGTCCCTGGTGATGCACAGAAAGTCTGTGTGTAGAAGAGAGCTCTCCTGGCCAAGGCTGAGCAGGCTTCCCGATAATTCTCTGGTTGCCTGGTGATAGGAGGCAAGGCTTAACCATGTAGCTTTATACACTGCATGCTGAGTAGTTGACATGATGAGACTTGACCGGTCTTCATTGCTTCAGAGACAAAAAGAGCTTCAGAAAACAGTATAATAAAGAAGAATATTTGGCCTCCAAGTTTTTAGTCTTTACTCTGACACAAACCAATTCTATGACCATGAGCAATTTATTAAAGAAGGGGCTTAGACTGTATGATTTCCAAGATCCCTTCCAGCCCTGATGTGCTATATTTCTAGATTTCAATACCCTTTAATGATCTGACTGTTGAAGGATTTTTCTGGCATACTTGACCTCTTTCCACATCTGGGTTGATGAGACATAACATGGAATTTTAAATTTATTTTTATTTATTTATTTTCGGCTGCATTGGGTCTTCATTGCTGTGTGCGGGCTTTCTCTAGTTGTGGTGAGCAGAGGCTGCTCAGCAGTTGTGGCGCAGGGGCTTAGTTGCTCCGCAGCATGTGGGATCCTCCCGGGCCAGGGCTCGAACCTGTGTCCCCTGCATCGGCAGGCAGATTCTTAACCACCGTGCCACCAGGGAAGCCCCCATAACATGGAATTTTGATATGAGTGGTTTGAAATCACTGTGCCAAGTATCTGTATCACAGCACAGCTTCTTACTATTCTCTTAGCAGGACATACTTTTTTACAGAGAGTGATATGACTTCTGTAGTTCTCCGGCTTCAGAGAAATAGGGCAGCATTATTTTGAAGTTACCCCCCAGAAAGGGAATTTGCTGAAGAGGAATCCTCACCTTCTCTGGGGAAGACTTGGAAGCTTGGGCTGGTAAGGAGAGTGCTGAATTCATTGTTGGGAAGCTGGCATCTGCCCAAGGCCCAGGCTCTGCCACCAACTCGACTGTGTCCTTCTCCGAGTCTCCCCAGCATCCAAGGTGGTGATTGATACCAGAGAGGACAAAAGACTTGTCCAGCTCAAGTCATCTTTTTTCCTGTAATTTTATTTAAAGTATTGGTTTGAAAATTCTATAGAAAGATGAACCGTTTGAGAACTGCTCTCTCTAAGGCTAAAGCTCTGTATAACTAAAATCTTTAGAGGAAATTTCAGCAAAAGAAAAATCAGTTGTTGTAACACCCCCACTGGAGATTTCACAATTTGCTAAATTATTTTGCTTATTTGCATCCTCTTGTAAACACGGAGTTGCTTAGTAAATCTATTAGCATAAAGTGAAGGCCTTTTTCCCCTTGTAGCAAAAGCAGAGTCTGCAGTAGGCAATTTAATTTAATGCTTCATTTCAAGGTTAATGGAATGATCATAGATCACAGCTGAGCTTGTTCCTGCTTTTGGAGGTGGAGGATTTGGGTGGGGACTGGAGAGATGGGTGGCATTTGTTCCGTTGTTCCAGCTCAGCCCCTATGGTGGGACCAAGTAGACAACAGTGTCTCCTGGTTCTCTCCAAGCTGGAATTGCTCAGATGTGATCATTTAAGACTGAATAATTAACTGACCAACTTTTTTTTTTTTTTAATGAATTTACTTATTTACTTATTTATTTATTTTCGGCTGCATTGGGTCTTCGTTGCTGTACACGGGGTTTCTCTAGTTGTGTCCAGCAGGGGCTACTCTTCATTGCGGTGCGCGGGCTTCTCATTGCGGTGACTTCTCTTGTTGCAGAGCACGGGCTCTAGGCGCGTGGGCTTCAGTAGCTGTGGCACGGAGGGCTCAGTAGTTGTGGCTCGCAGACTCTAGAGCGCAGGCTCAGTAGTTGTGGCGTGCGGGCTTATTTGCTCCGTGGCATGTGGGATCTTCCCAGACCAGGGTTCGAACCCGTGTCCCCCGCATTGGCAGGCGGATTCTTAACCACTAAGCCACCAGGGGAGTCCCCTGACCAACTTGTAAAGGAAGAATTCAGATGGCTTTAAAAAAAGGATTTAATAATGCTTACAAATTTTCTATTTTATATAAAAGTTTTGACCTGTAGGCAGTGAGATATTCTGCATTATTCTTGAATATGTTAAATTTCTTTACTCTCCAAAGTTAGTGTAAACAAACCATAAGAATTCTTTATCTTTGGCTAAGTTGAAATAGCAGTAGATTTGTTTCTTTCAAGTTCCTCATGTAAGTCTCTTCCCAAAACTATATTCTAGATGACGGTGTCCCAAAGTGAGAGGCTAACATTAATAGTACAGGAAATAATTTTAGATGGTAGACAGGGAAATACTTCTTTTTAACAATTACATTTTAATTGTAATTAAAACAATAATAAAAACCTTACAGCTAGCATCTCAAACCCATGACTTTACAAATATTGCTTAGGGTAAGGATAGTATAAGCTTGGGATGATTTAACGTGAAATATCAAGGAAGAATATCACAGACGGTGTGCAGATATATTAAAAAATAAGAAGTATGCAAATGGCTACAGACTAGGTAATCCTGTTCTTATCCTTGAATTGGAAATATGTTGTTTAAATAATTTAGACAAGTGAAAAAAATATGCAGAGAACCCAGCACCTTTCCAGAATTCTTCCCTTTTAACCTGAAAAAAAGAGCTAAGGTATTTCCGTGAAGTTTTTTTAATAAAAAGACAGCCCAGTCCTTAAGGATTCACACACAAGCAGTAAACTACATGAGTTCTACAAAGGAAATAGGAAAAGTACTGAGAGATGATTTCTGATGAGCCCTCGGCAAAGGGAAGGCAAGCACAAGAAGGGCGGATCACCTCACAGTGCAAACAGGAACATCATTGATTGACCTTGGCAGTGCAGCCCCGAAGGACAGCTCTCCGGGGGGGAAGGCCCTAAAGGACGCCGACCCACCAGGCACCAGGCAGGCCGTGGCTGTTGGCAATGGGATTTAGCTGGGGTATCTTCAGGGTTATTAAAAGTAACTGATAGGAATGTGTACCTTCAGAGTCTGGGAAACAGAGACCATATCTGTTAGTGAGTCTCGTTATGTCACCAGCCAGCTTCTGAGAAATAATAAATGACGATCGTAAATTCAAGTTGCCAAGTCTGTCCTTGATCTCCTGTCACTCTTTAGGGTTGCCACCCGTGGGCTCTAGTTTTTACCTAATAGTCATCAGGAGGAACTTGCAGCACACTAGAGCCAGCTGTCTGAGAAGGGAGGGTCAAAAGGGACAAACAGAGGCGGCTTATCACAAGCTGTTGGCCCCAGATAACAGATAACTAAAGAGAGCTTTGGCATGGAGGTCTGTGGGCTGGCAGCCTGGGAGAAGGAAGGAAAAAACAACAAGGAGGGCCCAGGGGCTGGGCCCACAGTCGCATGGTTTGTGGATCTCCGGCTGGTTGCACGCACTGCTGTCTCCTCGGAACCCATCCCTTTCTTTGTCCCCCCGAAGCACCGCTGTGGCCCTTTGCGGCATCATGCTTTAGCGAGCAGTGGATTCAGACAGTTAGATGCTCCCCTGATGGTCATGTACGTGTCATTGAGAGCACGTGGAGGACAGAAGCCAGGCTTCTGTGCACATAGATGCTGAGGAGGACTTTGCATTACTTGGTAACTTTCTTCTCAACCATTAAAACACTTATTGAACACCAGTTGCTTTTATTAATTTAGGTAGTCATAAAAATAGAAAAACTAATGCCGCGTGTTAAAACGTCAGCCTGAGACTTGAACAAAATGAAAATTGCCCTCTGACATCACCAAACAGGAAGGAGAAACTATTTTGTTTTGTTTTGTTTTTCCCTTGTTACAAGATTTTCATTGCCCTGCAAATTCTGCACATTTTAGGTATTGAGATGGCATTTCAGTTGGGCTTCAGTCATTGTATAAACTGGACTGTCTGCATTTGGGACCCAGGCCTTGGTGCTTAGAGCTGTCCCGGCTTCAGCTTGAACAGGGAGTCCCACAGTGTGAGGGTGTAGCTATGCAACCTGGTATTTGACCAGCCTGCCGAGCCAGGCCCTCCTTCCTCGGTGAGAGCATCGCAGGATCTCCACGAGCCCAGGGCACTGCTTGGCTTTGTGA